>NC_138203.1:180774101-183174101 GCF_964194415.1 Vipera berus | reverse complement strand
AATGGCTCCTAAGTGAATAATTTATCTTTTCATTAAACTTCTGCCCTTTCCTTGAAAATAAGAAAATTGATAGCAGTGTTCCAATATCTCAGGGGTTGCCACAAAGAAGAGAAAAATCAAGCTATTCTCTGAAGCATCTGGAGGCAGGACAAGAAGCAATGGATGGAAACTAATCAAGGAGAGAAGCAACCTACAGTTAGAACAATTAATCAGTGCAACAACTTGCCTTCAGAAGTTGTGAATGTTCCAACATTGAAAGTTTTTAAGAAGAGATTGACAACAATTTGTCTGAAATGGTATAGAGTTTCCTGCGTGGGCAGGGGGCTGGACTGGAGGATTTTGGGGGTCCCTTCCAACTCTGTTGTTCTGTTATTCCAACCCTCTTCTGGAAACAGACTGTTCCCAAGAAGACACAACATAGCTGACATTATTGATTCAAAATCCTGATGAAGTTCCTCCAAAATAACTTCAAATGCCATTATAAGTTGCTTGTCTTGTGTCTTCAATATCAAAAATAGTTTTTCTTTCTCACAAAAATGCATTGATTCTTTAAAATTAATTTCAAAGTCTTAATGTAAAGAAATCCAGTATCCCAGCATTTTCTGAGCCATTAATCTGTTTAACACTTTCTATAGCCTCATGTTGCTTTTGCTGCTTATTTTAAATTATTTAAACGATATAAAGCTATATCTTCACTTGCTTATATTAGGAACTGAAACCATTCACCCAGTGTTTCCAGCCTTGTCATTTGAAGGTATCTAACTTCTTTAAGGGCTGCTTTTTCTTCATGAGAAACAACTGTACAGAGTACAACTTGAGCAATCTCACATTCTCTCTTTATCCAAATAGAATCAATATAACTATTCTACTCATCAGCTCCCTGTCCTTAGCTGCAAATGTTGACTCCATGGAAAATTCACCATTCTTCCCAGAAAGCCCTCCCAAGATCATTCTTAACATGGATTAGTCATTCCTAACTACTCCACACGTAGTGTTTCTCCTTTTATCCTGGCACAGTTTATGCTGCAGATTCAAATTGATAAGCTCTAATACCATTTTCATTGGTTGTACATGAGATGCATATAAAAAGAGAGCAGATCTTCAGTTCCAAGACCACCACTGTGACTTATTGATTCCCCTCCATGGATACCCCTGTATTATTGACCAGACCACTTTAGACTGCTGAAGGCACTCCTTCCTCCAATCCCTGGGCATTGCCAAGTCTAGCCATTTTGACTTAGACTGCAGGAAGGATCAGATTGCTGCCTTCTGCTGAGACCTTTGACCCCTTAATGCCAGACCAGCTCTTTCTAGGCTATTTCTGAGCATTTCTTTCATGCTTTCAAAAAAGTGAAGAGTGCCATCTTGTAATCAGGCAACTGAACTGGTGACTAAACTCATGGTTCTAAGTTTTCACTAAACTCACTTCATGTTAAAGGGTATGAACACTGGTGGTTTTGCCTACAGCAAGTGGTGTTCATTGGGAAGGAAAAGGCAACCAGGAGACTCTGCCAATATTCTTTCTTAGCTTGACATGTAAAAAAAGTAAATAACAGGCTAGACAAAGGTGGCAGGATCATGATAGATTTAACAGCAGTCACTGGCTTTAAAATAGCAGACACAACCAGGTAGTCAACATTCTAATATGCATCCCACACATTATACCTATGTAAAGGGGGTGAGATCATGTCCCCCCAATTTTAAGTCAGTGAATTCCCACTGAAGTCACATTTGGCACAGCAGTTTATACCACCTTATTATTTTTCTGCCAGCTCAGGGACTAAGAACAGCATATTAACTCAGTCATGAGAAACGGCCTGGCTTATTGCTGTCTTATTATCTGATCATAGAGTTCAGGGAGCATTCAGGTCACTAAATCTAAATCTCTGATCAATTCAGGAATTCACAACAGATAGCTGGTCAGCCTTTGCTTGAACACATCCACTGGAACACTATTTACCATTAGGAAATTTTCCTAACATTGAACTGTCATCGGCTTTCCTGCAATTTGAGATCATTATTCTATGCCCTACATTCTAGGATAAAAAATAACAAGTTTCAATTTCTTCCAGATGGCATCCTTTCAGGTATGGGAAAAGTGCATTCATATCCGGCTCAATTTTCTCTTCTCAACTTCCCCAGTTCCTTCCACTTTTCTTCCTAGATTTCAGACCATCCTCCTAATCTTTCTCTGCATCCGTTCACCTTTTTTTAAAAAATCTTCCTGAAAACATGGTATCCAGACTGAACAGTGTAGCTGAAATGATTCCTGACCTGTGCAAAATAAAATGAAAATATTGTTTCCCACAATTTGGAAAGAGCGCTTGTTCTTCTGTAACTCAGTGTTGTGTTTTTCAGAGCCACAACACTGCTGACTCATATTCAGACCATGATCAATCACAATGGCAGTTTTTTTCACATTTAGTATTTCTAAGCCATCTCCCTACCCACCCAGTACCTGTGCTCTTAAATAACATGGCATTCATCTCTGCGGATTTATTTTTTTTTAATCATCCCACACCAGTAATTTATCAAAGCATTTTTCATTTCATTTCTGTCTTCTAACATATTATTTATCCTGTCCAATTTGGGTGGTAGGACAATACAATCCATTTGTATTGTGTAGGCAACAAATCAGAAATTAGCTGGAGGCTAAACCCACCTTCCTAATAACTCTGAATGGAATTATAAAAGCACTACCTGTTTTTCACTAGTTGTGGCATTCTTTAAATGGGATCACGAGGGTGGGGGTGGGTGGGAGAAGCTGGATTCCTTCCTTGTCTTTAAAAGTGTGCTCTTGGGCCCTGCCCAAACCTGTGGATTTATCTCTACCCCTTGCTATCAAAACTGTTTTTCTATCCCAATTCATTCTCGTTCCGCATTGTTCAAGTACACAGGGATCTGTGTGAAGCACGGAGGGAGGGAGTGAGTGAAGGAAGAAACAATTTCCATTACTGATTTGTACTTTGTTTCCATTGCACAGTTGGAGTGGACTAGGAAAAGGAAAGCTCAAAACACAGGTGAGCAGCTATGGCAAGCTTGCTTTTTATATTTCATCTTGTCCTTGAGGAATATATATCAATCAAAATAAGCTTTTATTTGCTCCCAGGACTCTGTGCTCTATGACTACAGCAGCAGTTAAATGCCAATCGGATAAACCTGAGCCAAGAACCTCAGAGATTAGGTTACATAATTTTTATTTATTTATTTAGAAGGATATCAAAGTTGTTTCTTATCATTCCTCAGGTGCACTGTGCTCAGGAATAAATTAAGCCCACAATTCCACCAAGAGGACTCTTCTTTTTTCCCTTGGCTAATTTTCTCTGTATATGTTTTCACTCTATTATTAGGAAAATAACAAGGAAAGCAGTATAATTTAGTATTTTGCAGCCACTGTTGGTAGCATGTATAGTCCAAGAGGGCCATCTATTGGTCTCTCAAGACTATGACAAGACAAAATCAAAAGATCATTATTAACCTTTTTTTAGTTTTGGGGTGGTGGTTTGCATAGTCACATCCTGATGATTGACAAATATAGGAACAGGTGCTGTTTGGTAAGAATTCTGCAGAAATCAAAGCTGTGCAAATAGTTCCTCTCCCCCTTTTATTTTCTTTCCTTCCTCAGAGTTCCTTAAAGCTGGGCAATTATGTTCTATTGGTTGGATTCACACAGCACGTTAAGCTATAAAGCAGGGGTCATCAAACTTGGCCCTTTTATGACTTGTGGACTTCAACTCCAAGAATTCTGGGAGTTGAAGTCCACAAGTCATAAAAGGGCCAAGTTTGAAGACCCCCGCTATAAAGCATGGCCTGCAAAATACAATGGTTGGATATAATTGTAAGACTTGGCCAAGACATGCCACAGAGGGATGGAGACAACATAGCCTGCAGCTGCTAAGAAAGTGATACAAGAGGCTCAAGAGAGACCTTTCCTGGTTTCTTGAGCTATAAATGAGATAGGGAGATGAGGACTGTAATTGCAAACTTGCAAGATTCTGCCAATGTAACTTTACAAAACAGGAGAATTAGATCATCTCATTATGTTTCCTATTTGGTTTACCAAACAAGCCACATTTGGGAGCCATCCCACTGACTGTGTGCAGTCACCCAGCATGAAGATTCTGTTCAAAATTCAGCAGTAAAGAGTCATTAGCATGACTCATCATCATCAGAGTTGGATGGGACTTGGAGGTCTTCTAATCCAACCCCCTGCTCAAGCAGCAGGCCCTATACCATTTCAGACAAATGGATGTCCAGTCTCTTCTTAAAAGCCACCAGTGATCAAGCATCCACAACCCCTGAAAGCAAGCTATTCCACTGGTTGATTGTTCCCACTGCCCGGAAGTTTCTCCTTAATTCCAAGTTCCTTCTCTCCTTGATATAGTTTCCATCCATTGCTTCTTGTCTTGCCTTCTGGTGCTTTGGAAAATAAGTTGACCCCCTCTTCTTTGTGGTAGCCCCTCAAATATGGGAACACTGCTATCATGTCACCCCTAGTCCTTCTTTTCACTAGATTAGACATATTCAATTCTGCAACCGTTCTTCATATATTTTAGCCTCCAGCCCCCTAAACCTCCAGCATAGTTGCAACTCCCTCCCTTTCTTAACCAGCCCAAAAGGAAGAACTAAAATTGGCCTTCTTCTGTCCACATTACCAGTTTGTTTTGGCAGCTGAGATTCTTTTAACAGTTCCATGAAACCCAAGGCTTTAACAGGTGAAATTTCTCATAGCACTATAACGCAGTGTCAGGAATTTCTGCTCGATATGTCTAATGATTTTATGCCATATATATATATATATGGCATAAAATCATGCCATATATATATATAGATGATTGGCAGGACCTGGAAAGACGGAAATGGGGATACAATATTGGGGATGCAATAAGCCTCTCTTCCCAAGCCAACTCAGTGACATCGAGAAAAAGCAAAGATAGAGGAATGGAAGATATTGTTTTGCCCTATCTAGGGAACATTCAGACAATTTCAAACAACATTCAGAATAAAACAATAGATTACAGTATACCATGGCTTTCGAATTTTTGTAACTTTAAGGTCCTTTCCCACGTCGGCCAACAAATCCAAGCCATCATAGATTGCTCTGCTTGTTTGAAAAAAGAGATAAGGAATCTGTACCCTTCCAGATGTAGCTGTATTAAAATTCATAGCATCTTTCACCTTTTGCCATGCTGGTTAGAGTTGGAGATGGAGATAATGGACAATGGGGATAATGGAGGTGGAGCAATTCTTGGAAGGCCGTTTAGAGTATTCACTGGGTTCATACATATTGCAGAAAAGGTCAAGCTGACTACAGCCTTGTCTAATCTAAATTGAAAATGTGTCCTAAAATGCACCCGATTCTTCCATGTGGTTGCTTGTTGAAAGGACAAACAAAAACAGGAAATTAATACAAAGAAATGTATCCAGCACAAGGAAGCATTTCACTAAGGAACATCTTGTAGGCTTTTAAGTAACCACCAAACAAATGTTCAACACCATTAGAGAGGAAAATTAAAACAAATAAACAGATTACCACATAGCAGAGGTTTCCCACTCCACTGTATAAATGCTGTTTATAAAACACAGATTCCTAGGAACATATAAAATATTTTCTTTTTTGGCTACAGAGTCTCTTAGCTTCCTTATCATAATCCTATTGCATAAGCATATGGTCGTAAACATGGAAGGCCTAAGCAGGGGCATAAGTTAGAGCTCTCTTGCCTCCAGGACAAAACTCTGAGATGCCCTCATCTAATGATAAGAGGTCAGGCTCACCTCAGCCCATCTATCCAGGTTGATGAGGGAGGAAGAAAGAAGAAGGGAGAGGGTTTCATAGACGCTTCTGCCTTGTAAAAGGGCAGCCAGCAGCAAGTGCTGGAAAACCCACCAGAGTCTCTGAGGGTTTCATTTCAAGGCCCAGTCTAGCCTCATCTCATCTCCAGGGATCTGTAACAAGAACAGTGGAAACTGTTCTGTTTGGACCAGCACTCTGTTCAGGTGCCTAGAACAGGTGTACAGTAGCTGGTCTCATGAGTCAGGTAAGAATGGCAACAGCAACCTGTAGCAAACATAAAACTTTCCCTTGTGGTCAAGCAGTGTCAGTACAGTTTCTATCTACCGTACAATCCATGCCCTTCTTGCTGCTCTAAGCAAATTAGGTTCCATTATGTAAAGAAATCGGGTTCTACACCTGAACATGGTCAAGTCTGTTTTTGTTTTGGGACCGCTGTAATTACTGGCCCTCAAACCCTCCTTCACCATATAGGCCCGCTAGGACTGAGTAGGCCCTTATGTCCAAATAAATGTGCTTAAGACCAGACTCAAGGACACAGAAAGTTGCAAGTTAATTCTTGTAGCAGCTAAAAGGCATTAAGGCTGTCTTAACATTTAATGTTTATTATTATAAATTTCCCATTCATTACACATTAATTGCCTAATAAAAAATTTAAAAGTGTGTCAATGTTTGCTCTGCATGTATTAAGACTGAAGAATAAGACAAATGAAGCATTAAGACAACACTGAGGTAAAAAAAAGCAATAGAGAAAATTGCTATTTCAAATAGACTTCTTTCTCTCTTTGCCCAAGAGGGACATTAGGTTTCTGGCACTAAACACAGTCCCATTGTCTTTGCAATTAAGAGTTTAACTTGAAGTTTATGTGGCAATTGGCAAAAGAAATGTATAAACCTGCGACACTGATTTGATTTCTCACTTAGCCATTTCATACTATAAACTAGGGGAAAGTGTGTGTGATTGCATTATTTGCATAATACCAATTTAGTTCTAAGTGCATCTGTTTGGGATGTTTCAGTTCTTCTCTATGGTACAGTCTTCCAGTTCATGAGCAGGGCTTTTTCCCCCCTCATCTTGTTATTCTTCTTCTTCTTCATTTTCCCTTTAAGATCATCCCCTAACCCTTGTTCTACTTTCTCAGCATTAACGTTCCTCTGAATTACTCCAAATATTTCTCCATAAATTTCTTGTCTCCTTTTCTAAAATAGTGATTAACACTATACTCAACTTCTAGAAATGAGTTTTATATTTTGAGAAATATGCCCTTTTATATTTGCATAATATATTACCAGTTTCACTAGATGACTCTTTTCTGAATACAATTTCTTCTGCTTTACTGCAATGTATAGTGCATGAGTCTCTGGAGTCATGCACTATACATTGCAAAGGACAAGAAACTTCAGGTGATCCATAAATAAAGAAATACATAAATAACATTTTAACTGAGATGTGCCAGTATAATTTAGTTGCCACTCTGCATTAGGCAGCAGTTCACTCCAGGTAATGCAATGAATATGCAGACATTCCAATTATACGCAAAGTTATTTCAAAGGAGAAACTCCAGCTTTTAAGCACAATAAGAATGCTTAAAGAACTATTCTGATGATGTATTTATAATCCTTAGCTATTCCCTTTTTAACTCAACTAACCAAGAACAATTTTAATTTGAATCAACATAATTAATTTTAATTAATGGATATTCTTTCAAGCATTACATTTGTTCAGCATTTCATCTTTATAACAGCAAATGTTCTTCTTCCTTTAGACAAATGGCTATCCTGGCAAGAATATGAGTCATAACCTTTTACAGGCATCTCTTCAAAACCTTCTTGCTTGATAAAATTAAACTTAAGTGCCAGCAAGTCATTGTTCACTGTTAGCGACCACACAGAAAGAATTTTCTTCATAATGATCTGTCCTTAATCTGGCATTTCAGGTCTTTCGACGGTGCACTTATTGCCACTGTAACTGAATCTATCTACCCTGTTGTGGTTTGTCCTCCTCTTTTCTTTCTTTCCAGGCATTAGAGCCTCCTCCAGAGAGCAAGGTCTTCTGTGTCTAGAATAGGATAGTTGGAGCCTGGTCATTTGTACCTAAATGATAACTGGGAGTTGATTTGTTTGAGGATCCTTTTTTTTTAGTTTTCTTGCCATAATATTCTCCGGAGTCTTCTTCAACCCCAATGTTCAAAATCTTCGATCCTCTTCCTATATTGCTTCTTCAAAGTCCATCTTTCACTTCCATAAAGAGTTACAGGAAATACCATATTTACATGATTCTGATTTTTGTAGGTGTAGACACATCATGGCATCTGAATATCTTTTCTAAGGCCATCATGGCTGTTCCACCAATGCTAGGCTGCAGTGTATATTTCTTAATGACTTGTTCCTTTCCTGTTAGGGGTTGATCTTAAAAGGCAGAAACTATTCATCACTTCAATATCTTGATTGTCAGTTCTAACGCTAGTTGTTCTGCCTGTTATTATTAGCCTGGACTTCTTTATTTTTAGTCCCACTTTTTTCACTGTGTTCTTTGACTTTTATTATTCAGACTTGCAGATACTTTACATTTTCAGCTAACAGAGTGATGTCATCAACATAGCACAGATTACTGATATTTTTTCTTCCAATTTTAAAACCACACTCATCTTCTTTCAGTTCAAGTTCCCTTAATACATTATTTAACACATAGGTTTAATGGATAAGGGGAGATTATACAATTATATATTGTTACATTCCTTTGCCAGCCTTGAGCCTGTCTGTTTCACCATGTTCTGTCTGTTCTGCTTTGATCTATATATAAGTTTCTTATGAGGACTATGAGATGTTCTGGGATTCCAGTTTTTCTGAGCACATTCCACAGATTGATGTGATCAGTACAATCAACAGCTTTTCTATAATTAGTGAAGCACAAACCAACTTCTTTTTAGAATTCTTTGGCTTTCTGAGTTTTCCAATATCTCATGTTCCTCAACCTTATCTAAAATCAGCTTGAACATCTGACATCTCTTTTTTCATATAAGGCTCTAAGTATTATTTTGCTAGTATGTGAAATTAAGGAAATTGTACAATAGTTTGCACATTCTGCAAGCCTTTTTTTTGTATTGGAATGTAGGTGGTATGTGGCTCAACAGCACTAACTGTGAGAAGGCTCTAGGAATCCTAGTGGACAACCACTTAAATGTGACACAGCAGTTTACTGCAGCTGCCAAAAGTACCAATGCAATCCTAGGCTCCATTAACAGAGGGATAGCATCGAGGAGGAGGAGGAGGAGGAGGAGGAGGAGGAGGAGGAGGAGGAGGAGGAGGAGGAGGAGGTAGTATTCTGTATTGTCTTCCAAAATGTGGGCCACTGTGGTGTTTTTCCAGATTTTCTGGCATTAGAACCTTTACTTATTCTTTTTCTTTGCTTGCCATATTTCAATGGATATTCCATCCGCTCCCATACCTTTCCAACTTGGTAGTTACCAGAGTGCTGATCTAACCTCACCTTCCAGTACTAAATGTCCTTTTAAGTATAAAATATCTTCTAAGGTATCTTGGATGTTGATATCTGGACATGCAGAAAATCTATTCCCAGTGTCCTGTATATCAGTAATGATGCTCCCATCCAGGACATAGCACAGAAGTGTTGTTTGAACAAGGTCCGTAAGATTATCTGGGACACTACTCATCCTCTTCACAATCTGTTTTCCTTGTTACCTTCTGGGAGGAGGCTTCGTGGTATCCGCAGCAGAACATCCAGATTCAGCCATAGTTTCATTCCATACAGCATTAACCTTGTGAACTCTCAGGCTTCCTCCTTCCGTTATATATTCAAGATGGACAGTATTTAATATTTTATTGTAATGTATATGTAGGGGTGTGGGTCTATACATATGTTGCATATAGTATGTTTAGGTGTGTGTCATGTATGTGTTTCACTTTGAGAGTGGGCAACGAAATTTCATTTTTTATGTGTGCTGTTGTGTCCATAGTAAAAAATGACAATAAAGATTATCTTATCTTAAACATTTTTTCTGAAGCCAAATAATTATATAAATACACATCCCAGGATTCCTATTGCTATGACTCAGCCTCATGTGAAACAGATATTATTAGAATCACTTGATCAGGTCATCTCTAATCTAAATGGGCTATTTGACATTCTCTCTTTGAAAACTACTTCTGCTCCATGTATACCCTTAGAAAAGCCTATTTGATTTGACTTTTGTTTTCAAGAAGATTATTTTAAAAAGTCTATAAAGTCCCAGGCAGACTTTGTCCAAATACCTTCATGGATATCACAATTATAGAATGCTTCAAGGAAATGCCCTCATCCAATGTAATTCTATAAATATGTGATCCTATGCTTCTTAGAATTTAAAAATCAGAATTCTAAATGTTTATAAAAATTAGTTATGTAGATTTTGAAAGTGGTAAAGGTTCCCAAACAAACACACTACAATTTGGGGGGGAAGCATTTATAGTGAGAAATGAAGTCTATGGAATGTGTGCCTAACCTGAATACCTCAATCCTAAACTCCTAAATTCCCAGTAAAATCAAACAGTTTCTTTTAGTCAACTTTGGTAAGTCAACTTTCTAAAAGCATGGCAAACAAGATACACAGGTGATTTATCCTTCCCAAAGTTCCAGGGGGAAAAAGCAATCATGCATACCTATCTGCCATGAAATTTCAAATCTTAATTCTAAAGGGCTCTGAGTTTTATAGCTTGCATATATAGAATGGATAACCTAGATACCCATATTTAATTTGTGAACTTTTGCACAAGGAAGACCTATAAACCATAGTTCTCACTGTTGCACTGGACACAAAGAAGAAGAGGAACTCTACTGCCTGATTTATTTATTTATTTATTTATTTATTTATTTATTTATTTTATTTAATAATATTTATATACCGCCCTTCTCCCGAAGGACTCAGGGCGGTGAACAGGGCAAGAATAAAAATACAAAGTTACAAAAATTAAAAAAGAATTACATATATGCCCACTAAAACAATCAGTACAATATTAAAACCCCAATAAAACCACAATAAAAAAACCCACCAATCCCCCATCAGGCCAGGCCGGCTTGTTCGAATAGGAATGTTTTTAGGTCGCGGCGAAAGGAGCGAAGATCGGGCGCCATCCGGAGCTCAACCGGCAGCTGATTCCATAGCTCCGGGGCGCCCACAGAGAAGGATCTCCCCCTGGGGGCCACCAATCGACATTCTCTGATCGGTGGCACCCTGAGGAGGCCCTCTCTGTGGGAGCGCACAGGGCGAAGGGAAGTTGATGCTGGCAGCAGGTGTTCCCTAAGGTACTCCGGACCCCTGCCATGTAGGGCTTTAAACACCATTACTAGTACCTTGAATCTCACCCGGAAGACAACTGGCAACCAATGCAGCTCACGGAGCAGAGGTGTAACATGGGAGTATCGGGAAACTCCCAACACAACTCTCGCGGCTGCATTCTGTACCAGTTGGAGCCTCCGGGTGGTCCTCAAGGGCAGCCCCATGTAGAGAGCGTTGCAGTAGTCCAGACGAGAGGTCACGAGCGCGTGAGTGACCGTGCATAAGTCATCCCGGCCTAGATAGGGCCGCAACTGGCGCACCAGGCGGACCTGGGCGAAAGCCCCCCCTAGTCACAGCCACTATGTGATCTTCCAGAGTGAGCCGTGAATCTAGGAGGACTCCCAAGTTGCGAGCCCTATCTACGAAAGGACAGATACAACTTTTAAGGAGAAACTTGAAGAGGAGAGTGGGATATTTTTACTAAGAAACTGATGGTTCAATTGCTGTACAATAATTATGAGCTCTTATAACCTTGAGTATGGAAAACTGATGTACATGCATAATTGCATTATAAGATATGTTGAATTATTTCTGTATCCATTGTTCTATTTGCATTAGTGCACATAACTTAAGCTATAATTTCTAATTTGCTAATTGCTGCAAATTAGTGATTCGTGACTTTTTTTCCTAAGATAAAAAACACCTCGTGTTAACCTTTCACTTACAAGTGATACTTTTGATTGCCTTTTACAGATTAGTCTCAAGCAAAGAATACCAAATATCATTCAACATCCATTCTTTTTTGGGAACACAACAAATGTAATTCAGTGTTCTCCAATGTAAGTAGCAGGACATTTCAAGGGTAGCAAAAGCAGTAAGATTATATTGTGCAGGTTACTCTGTGCTCCAGTCAAAGGGATGAATCAAGGAAGAACATAGCCAATAGCCCTTAGCATCTCCATATTTAGAAGTAATAGCTTCTCAACTCGCAGGTACCAGGAGGGAAGCAGAGATATAATATGATCATCCAAAGGAAACAG
The DNA here is from genome assembly GCF_964194415.1 of Vipera berus. Taxonomy (NCBI): domain Eukaryota; kingdom Metazoa; phylum Chordata; class Lepidosauria; order Squamata; family Viperidae; genus Vipera; species Vipera berus. The sequence continues at coordinate 183,161,994 of NC_138203.1, read as the reverse complement.
ATTACTGGGCTAACAAACAAGCAACATGACAAAAGATGTTGTGTTGATTCAGCTTACCAGGTTACAATACTAAAGGCATAAAAGATAAAATTTAGAGTATTTCTTACATCTAAAGTCTTCTGTGAACAAATAGAATCGCTTCAGCAATATTTCCAGCTGGACAGTTCCTAGTACTAGCAATCAAAATGACATCATGCTGGGCAGGAAATTCTGGAAGGTGAAGTCCACATATCTTCAAGTTGCCAAGTTTGGGAAACACTGCTTTAGAACATAGGAAATGTATCTCAGTGTTGACCAGCATTTGCAACAAAATGAAGTCAATTGAAGGAAAAACAATAAACTGTATTGTTGGTGATTCTTCATTGCGGAAGGAGAAAAAAAAATTAATAGCAAAACCTGAGTGGGACTTTCACATCATAATTATAATTGTAAAACTCTATGGCAGTAAATCAATTGCACAATGAAAATATTTCTTGGAAGTAGAGAGCAGGATGAAAATCTCTTATGAAAAATTTACAAGTTTCAAGTGAAAGGGAATGAGTTTTTGTTAGCAACTTCCAGAAAATTCCATGTTGGATTAGATGTGTAGTGGCCAACTGACTCCAGTTCTGCAATAAATGTTCACATTGAGATTCCATTTATAGAACACAATAAAATAGCTATGATACAAAGGTGAATTAGACAATGTGCAGTAGACAATCAGATCCCTAATGCAGCCCATAATTGCTGTATGAAAGTAGAGTAAATTCTGATATTCAATCTACATTATAGTCCCAAAGATGCTTTTCGTGAGGCAACTGGACTTTCTTGTTTTTCTTTGAAGAATTTTCGCTTCTCATCCAAGAAGCTTCTTCACAAATAAACAGATAAACCTCCAGATGGTATCAACGACTCTCTAAAAGAATGCAAGTGACCAGCTGTCTGTAAGTAATATAAATCTTTCCATTCCCACCATCTAGTCAGAGCTGAAGAAGCTTCTTGGATGAGAAGCAAAACATCTTCAAAGAAAAATAAGGAAGTCCAGTTGCCTCGTGAAAAAGCATCTTTGGGACAACCATGACCTGGATGACTGAGAATCTCCATAGACAAATCTACATTATACTACAAATGAAAATTAATAGATCCAAGAACTCTTTGGAAGACTTCCTAATGATACAAAACTATGTCCAGATACAATCATCATATTAAATCCTCCAAAAAAGTTAAGTCCCCATGATATGTTCCTACCATCCAGTAGCAACTATTGAGAAGCCCAGTCTCCCAATTGTTGCTGACATTCTTCTAGCTGTTGGCATTAATGAGAGAAATAAAGATTCTCAAAATATTTAGTGGGTAAAGACTGGTAAAGTTTCCGACCCTAATGGATCATTACAGAAGGAGGAGAGTAAAACTCATATTTTATTTTTCATAAAATACAGCCAACTTGGGTTTTAAAATTAATTAAATTAGATTGCCTCTGATGATTTTACCTCAAAAATATCACACTAATTCAAGAGAAGATATATTACAGAGAAAATGTGAAGCAGTCATCCTAGGATTATTTAGATTCATATAAATTCCTACTGAATATGAATTTCAGTGTGGTAAACATCAACATGCAAATTGAATAGTATATATTTAGAAGAGATTTCCAATACCAAATCTTTGCACTTCACTGCATTTTCTTCACTGCATTTTGTTGCTCCACCCCTTTTACACTTGCTTACATTTTTCTTAATTACATACATTCTCCATCTCTCCAGCAAAGAACTTCTAAGAGCCTTTGCATACTCAAAAGTTTCAGAGATGAGTTGAAAATTTCTCAGGTACTGGTTTTTGGAATTCTTGTACTCAAATCCAAGGTAAAGATGTAATTGTTTTGCAAGAAGAACCCAAAAGCTTTAATAAAATCTGGCTTTTTCTGACTGATCAATCTCCTATGGGACTTCTGGCCCCATTGATTGATAGCCCATCTTCAGAAAAATACTAGGCTCACCTGAGTGTAGCACATGTCAATAAATTTGCAGATAAAAACATATTTGTCTAAGTATAAAATATCATTTTATAAAATATCATTTCATTTTGCACTGAAACTGCTCCTTCATTTTAACATAACTTGCCTGGCAACTGGTCTTTCAACAAAAAAGAAATGTAAGAATTTGAACAATCTTTTCAAACTATACTTTGCTGCCAAACAGCTTCTGACACTCCAACCAAATGACCAACTATAGTGGGATGACAAAATGTTCAAAAATATAAAGTACAGAAGTTGAAAATTCAGTTTGGCCAGAAACCTTTCATGCACTGGCATTCTTGGAATATATTTTGAAGTCACTGAAACATGAGAAACACTAAGGAAAAGAAGCTTTCAGTTTCATTCAACACTAGTCTCCTGGGAAGGCAACGTATTTAATTTCATCTCTTCCTTTTTAAAAAATAATAAAATAAAATAAAAATAAAATAATAAAGATAATTAAAAAGCATGGAAATGTTACATCATCCTCATAGGTGATGGGCTAGGACAGGGGTAGGCAACCACGACTCTTTTATGACTCATGGACTTCAACTCCCAGAATTCCTGAGTCAGCTGTTTCTTCTTGATAAGTTACTTTTCTACTTCAGGTAGGATTTAAAAAAAAACTGACCACCACAGCCACGCCCACCCAGTGGGCCACATCCCACCTGGCACCCAGTGATAAATAAGTGGGTTTTGGGTTGCAGTTTGGGCACTCGGTCTCTAAAGGTTTCACCATCACTGCTATAGACCCTGTCTACTGCTTATTTGCTTTCATTATAGGTATAAGAAGAAGACGATGGTGATGGTGGTGATTTAATATAGCTGCCTACTCCAAAGCTACACTGAGAAGCAGTTTTAACAGGAGACTATCTAAATTCAAGATCTTTCTGAGCAAATGTAGTGAGGAATCTGATTCTTTGTGCTCAAAGACAAAGTATGTCACAACCCTGTGATAATCCTACATGCCCTCCAATAACCCTACATGCCCTCTGATAATCCTCCATGCCCACATGCATACTTATGCCCCTTTATCTACTCTGCAGCTTGTTGTTTAGATGTTTCTTAGATTATATATACACTTAGTTTTTAAGCTGGTCCTGTTCTGTGCTTACAACCACTTAAAATTAAACTGACTATCAGGTCTAGACAGATTTCCAGCAGATTGCAAAAAAGTCTGTTGAAATTGTGGGCTACCGCACCTTCCCACCAGATAATTATCCTGCTGCTGTGCCTTCCCACTTTTCTGTCCCAGAACAGCAACTGCCAATCACTTTCCTTCATATGCAGGTGGGGGGAGGGGTCTTTTATATACACACATACGTATGTATGTACGTACGAATGCACATACGTACATAAATACATATACACACACATATTTATATAAATGTATGTGTGTACATGTACGTGTGTATACACAAAGACACACAGAGAAACACAAAGATCTTTCTTGCCAATCCTTCCACAAAGCCAGTAGGAATTTTTTGGTTTTCAAACTACAATTTTTGTTTACCTTCTTACTTTAAAAAGCCTTCAGCCAGTTTAAAAAGAAATCTGTCTAATTGAAAGAAGTAACTAGTCAACAAACAAAAGCAATTTGTAAAAGCAAAGAGGAAGGATGGCCACGGGGCAAGGTCCAGAGTCAAGGTCCAAAGGCAAGGCAAATCTGCAGGGTCAGGCAAGTCCATGAGGTCAAAGGCAAGTCCACAAGGCCAAAGGAAGTCCACAAGGCAAAGCAAGACCACAAAGCCAAAGGAAGTCCACAAGGCAAAGCAAGACCACAAAGCCAAAGGAAGTTCACAAGACAAAGCATGTCCACAAGACCAAAGGCAAGTCCAGAAGACCAAAGGCAAGGCACAGGCAGAAACAAGAGTGAAGGCTGAGTTTTTCCAAAGCCAGGGAAGAAATAACCCAAAGCAAACAATTGTTCCTGACAAAGACAAACTCCCCCAGCTTCTTCTTAAGTCAACCCATGTCAGGTGTTGCTTATGAGGAGGGGCAGGGCGACCTTCTCCCAAGTAGCCTCACAGCCCTCCTTTGAGCTTGCATCCACTCTATTCCCATGTGCTCTTGGATTGAGTGGGGCAGGCAGCTGTTCCTCATCAGAGGGGATCTGTTGCCTCTCAGCACCACTGCCTGTCTGCAGCTGATCCTCCCCTGTGTCTGTGAGGGCAGGCAGCTCTCTGTCTGGTTGACCACCTCCCCCAATGCCTGAGGGGCCTGGGACAGCATTGTCCTCAGCCCCTGGCCTCTCCAAATATTCCAAGAGAGACGTGCCACTCCCATCAGACACTCCTGGTTCCAACTCCTCCTCCTCCTCCTCTGAACTGGGATCCGATGGGGTCATGACAACAGGTAATCCTCCACTTAGGACCACAACTGAGCCCGAAATTGATGTTGCTGGGAAATTTGTTAAGTGAGTTTTACCCCATTTTATGACTTTTCTTGCCACATTGGTTAAATGAATCACTTCGTTTGTTAAATTAGTAACATGGTTGTTAAGTGAATCCAGCTTCCTCGTTGACTTTGCTTGTCAGAAGGTCGCAAAAGGGGATCACGTGATCCTGGTATACTGCAACCGTGATAAATATGAACCTCTTGTCAAGCATGCAAATGCAAATCAGGTGACCATGGGGATGTTGCAATTGGTCATAAGTCTGAAAAATGGTCATAAATCACTTTTTCAGTGCTGTTGTAACTTCAAACGGTCACTAAATGAACTGTTGTAAGTCGAGGACTACCTGTATTTGTTTCCTGATTCTTAAGCATGGTGTGAAGTGGGGTCACTAATTCTACATGTATTGCATTTTCTTCCATGCTTTCCCACCTCAGTGTAATTAGCCCATTTCCATGTTCATAGAAATTGGGACGTTGTTTTCTGGAAAGATCTTCAGCCTCATTTCCCTCCTTAAAAGTTGGAACAATTACCTATTTTTCTGCTCTATAAGGAGACAAAACAACATGTGTTTATAGCCTACAGCACTATTAAAGTACCACAGAAAGGCAAAAGCACAAACATAACACTTGGGAGTCCACTGAACTTTTGTTAGACAATGTAACGTTCATTCTAAATCATTATAGCCTTAGATAATTTTAAGGTCAGGAAAAGTAATGCAATTTGCTTAGATCAGTCTTGCATTCAATTTGTCCTAAGACTCAGTTGCTTTCTTTCTGCACCATAATAATTGACCTTCTTTGAAAACAGACTTTGCGACATTCCCAAGATGCAATGCAAGAGTTTGGGTTTGAGTTATGTAACAAAAAAAGAGTTTATAATAAATCAAGACCTTTTTTATTTCAGAGGCAATGAGACACTTGATTTGATTACGTATTCCTAAACATATCTAAAACTACCTATATTTTAATATGTATTTCTTCTACCAAATCATCCTGATTATACATAACACTACACTGATTATAAATGGAAACTGTACAAGTTATTGTAATGGAATGGCATTAATGACACAAATCATTTGCACAAGATATACAGATTCTATGAGCAATCTAGAATTATTTTAATTACCAGAACAATGGACAACATAACACCCTTTGCAAATATAGATCACAGTAATACACATGCTGGATCATAGTTTAGCAATACCTGCCAATGCTAGTCTCCTTTTCCACTTCACAAGAATGCTGCAGGACTGAAGATACCTATTTTTATTTTCAATTATTCTCAGATATTTTATCCAAACCATGAATTGCAAATAGATTTAACCAGTGTTTTTTTTTTGTTAAAAAAAAAGGTGCCAGAACTCACACACAGCTCTAATTGAAAGCCCTTTACGGAGTGGGGGGGACTGCTTTAGGGAGCTTCCAAGGCCAGATCACGTGAGCAGCATCAGCTGACGGATGCCATTGCCGCGGCTTTTGAGAGGGCACTTGTTCGGAGCCGGGATGTCTTTTGCCACCTCGTCTTCCTCCGCCTCTGATGACACAGAAGTTTCCTTTGGAGCCAGAGCAACTAAGGTGGCGGCAGTGCTGCTGCTTTGGGACCGTGCCTGGTCCCTCGAAGAGATTCACTCCAGGAGCCAGTCCTGTTCCCTGGCGGCCAACGTGGGGGCGAGGACAGGCGGCTGTGGTAGGGGAAGCCCCATGAACCAAGGCAGAGAAGAGGGTCTGCTTTCAGGGCCGTGGAAGTGTTTCCGGGTCAACCTTCTTTGCCCCTGATTTCCCCGGGCAGCTGCCTTTCACCAAGCCAGAGCTTTACTCACGCTGGCAGCTTAGAAGGAGACAGTTCTTCCCTTCACAAAAAAAGGTGCCGGAACACCATTCCATGCATTCTATGACAAAAAAAGCACTGGGTTTAACTATGGTTTGGCTGAAACAATGGCTTTACATCCAAAGCTATGGTTTGATGACATCAGCCACAAGGAAGACATCAATAATATTTTTTAAAAGGAAACTCTGTCATAAGTAACACTTTTTCTTCCCTCTTTTTTAAACATAAATAACAGATGTCAACTTCCAGATTCCTCCATATTCTACCCTAGGAGGGAACAAAGGAGAGGCTGCTGTTTTTGTTCTAAAACAGTAAAGGCCATAGAATTAAAGTATTTCGAGCTGATGTTTTCAAACTCTTAAAAACTATGAAACTTGATTCTTAAAACTAATAATTCCCGAAAACCCTGATCAAAAGGATCAGCTAATAAGCCCTTTCTGAGCCACCTTAGAAAATGGCTATGGACATGCGTGAGAGGATAGTTAGGTACATTCTGATTTTTATCCTTAATCATTTGCAAAAAAAAGTTTCTTAATCCTGCAGACCCTTTCAAATCCCTTGGGCTTCATGGAACCCAGTTTCAGAACCTATTGCAAGTTAAGTGTGTCAACTATTTAGGGAGTCCACAGTAGAACAGTGGTAATCAATTGTAAAGAAAAATAGGAGGAAGAAGGAATATGAAGCATGTTCACCACACTTTTGAGTTATTTACAAAATAATAAAGGTGGGATAAAGAATATTTTTTTAAAAAATTGCATATTTGTCATTTACACAAAATTCCCTTTCAGATTCTTTTCACTATGAAATATCATAAAATCTTTTATCTACTTTAAATCTTTCTGTTAACTGTAAATAAGAAAACCATGGACAACTATCCCAAAGGTGCTTTTTCAGGAGGCAACTGGACTTTCTTGCTTTTTTTCTTTGATGATGTATCATTTCTCATCGAAGAAGGTTGTTCAGCTCTGACTGGATAGTGGGGAGTGGAAGGATTTATATTCCTTGCAGATAGCTGATCATTTGCATTCTTTAGAGAGTCACTGAGGCCATTTAAAGGTTTATGACCATCTAAAAGAATGCAAATAACCAGCTGTCTGCAAGGAATATAAATCCTACCATTCCCCACCATCCAGTCAGAGCTGAAGAATCTTCTTTGATGAGAAGTCTTCAAAGAAAAAACAAGAAAATCCAGTTGCCTCTTAAATATGCACCTTTCGGATAACCATGACCTGGTTGACTGAGAATCTCCATAGACATTGACAACTATGTCCCTCTGCCATCAAAAAGTGAAGTAAACTATCAATGAGCTTTGTGATCTTCCAGAATACAAATGATCAGACGGGCAACTTAACATTCTTACTAAGCTTTTTAACCAAGTTAAAACAGCAAGATGATGCATAGTAAAAGGAACAAGTCTTCAGTGAACACAAGGAACCAATATCCAGCAAAGGATTCCTAACATGTGAAAGAAACATGGATTTTTTCCAAGCCTGCCCAGAGGTTCCTCAAACATTAAGGTACTTTCATTCAGGGGAAGATAATATGACCATGAAGATAATATTTATTTATTATTAATTCGGTTTATATACCGCCCTATTCCCAAAGGACTCAGGGCGGTTTACAAGGCAGAATTTAAAAACAATACAATATAAAATTAAAATAAATTTAAATTAAGTATAGCCCCAAAAAGTTAAAATCACAATTTAAAATCATTAAAACCCCTCAGTCAAGGCCAGATAGCTCAAAGAGCCAGGTTTTTAGGTCCCGGCGAAACGAACGAAGGTCGGGGCAGTCCGGAGTTCCGTTGGCAGTTGATTCCATAGGGCAGGCGTGCCCACAGAGAACGCCCTCCCCCTGGGGATCACCCGTCGGCAATCCTTGACCGGCGGTACCCTGAGGAGGCCCTCCCTGTGGGAGCGCACAGGACGATGGGAAATTGACACTGGCAGCAGGTGCTCCCTCAGATAATCCGGGCCCATGCCATTTAGGGCTTTATAGGTCATGAACATAAGGCAGAATCCAACTGCTTGCTATTTGTTACTGCACAATTTATCTTTACACAGAAACCAATGCATAGAAGACAATTACAACAGATTGTATTTCGGCTTTTGTGGCATCCTTGAATTCATATGCATAAAGGAGTTAGACCAGGTAACAATAATTTAAATAAAACATCTTAGACTGAAATAATTAATGAGATAAATTCAGGCAAGATTAGACACCCTTCTGAGTCTTAGCCCGAGAAGTCAAATGTTTCATTTCCTTAGACAAATCTCTTGATACTGTTTAGAGAAGGAGCCAAGGAAAAACTTGAATTCATTGCCTATCAGTTCAACATTTTATGAGCATCTCCAAGATAACAAATGGATCAACTGGATCTTGAAATCTTTCTGAAAGGCAAATACTGTAGGCCTTTTCAGAATGCTTTCGAATAAATAACCAGAGAAATTGTATCAATTTGAAAACTGCAGTATCTGACAAGATTAAAAATGTATTCGTGTGAAAGACATTACCAGCAGAATAATTTGGAAGCCCATTAGAGTTTATGATTTCTTTCTTGGTGAGATTATTTTTGAAGAAACCCAGCATTGCTATTTTTTTTTTATTCCATTTATATCCCGCCCTTCTCCGAAGACTCAGGGCGGCTTACAAGCTTAGCAGTAGCCTTCATTCTATGTATATGCCTGCTTATTAGGGCTTTCACACACACCCCAAGCGGCATTATTACAAAGTCAGCTTAATTGCCCCCAACAATCTGGGTCCTCATTTTACCTACCTCAGAAGGATGGAAGGCTGAGTCAACCTTGAGCCTGGTGGGATGCAAACCTGCACTAATTGCAGGCAGCTGGTGTTACTTAAGGAGGCATTAGCCCACTGCTCCACCAAGGCTTTATTAATTGAGAGCACTGATATAATTTTTAATACATTTGGGAATATGAAAGGCGGGGTTGAATGAAATTGGAAGCATCACAGGTTATTTGTTTTATATTCAACTAGGTGCCTTACCTCAAAGGAAAACTGAATTCAATTCAAATAAAACAAAGAAATGTAGTTATTTGTTTGAAAGGGTGCTAAATATGCCCCCATTGAGCCAAATTTGTTTTATCTTAGATTTCTAAGCACAATTACCCCCATATCTGCAGCAGCTTTCTGCAATGGGCCTATTGCTCTGTGTTCCCAAGCTGCATGGTAACTGACAACGGAAACTCATCTGAATGTATTTGCCATTTAAATACATACTGAAGGCACTTTTCTTTTCTTGTTCAATACCATGGCCTATGAGAAGATCAAAACATAGGAGCAGACTCCTTGGGAGAAAAGATTTATGAGTTGAAAAACAAAAGGGGGCATGGCGATCACTCATTCCTAATGCTCTGACTAGACAGAAGCTGTTCTGGCTACAGAATCAGTGGAGAGAAACGACTGCTTATACTTTCCTTCATGCTGGAGAAGAAAGTTGCTGGTTTCTACGTGCAAGAAATCAGCATACTAGACTTCCTTTAATTGCAGGGGGGGAGTGGAATCTGCTTCCCACCAGTATCATAATTCTTCTACTCTTAAGCTTTCTACATGTGTGCACACCCAAAACAATGCCAGCTTTGGTTTAAATATCAATATATCCCTCAGCATCACTTAGAGCAATTAGCTAAAATATATAACAAAGCTGTCACAGATTCGCTTAAAACAATGTACAGTGTGGAAATATTAAAAGGGCAGAAAAATATATTTCCTCAAAGGATCTTGAAGAGGAAGGAAAGCATGCCAAGTTTTCTTAATAGCCCCAGGTCTCCCTCCCCCAAACAGGGACCAGATGCAGATGTGAATCCAGGAAAGTTGGAGCTAGAAGCTTAGGAAGACAAAGACACCTAAAATCTACATACCCCACCCAAACTCTAAGACAGGACATAATAGGATTAACCCACAGATGCCAAAGGGCAAACCCAGACTCAGCTCAGAATACACGACACCGGAAATAGCCTCAAACAGGAACAGGAAATCACTCCAAACAAAAGGCTCAAGAGGGTTAAAAAAAACCACTCCCTACATGTGTTCACTCTCTTTTCTCCCAGAACCATCTTCCTTTCTGACTCTCCTCTTCAATAAACTACAACCTTCTTCCTAAAGCAGTCGCCATATTTATTCCCAGCTTGGACTGAACCACGATGAAGACTTTTCTTTCAACAACAGTGTACTCAAAGGGCATCAAAAACATCCCTCTAGCTCTTATTGGAAACTCGGGTCACCACACAAATGGTGTTTGTTGTTTGTGGAATCTACATAACAGTTCTGAAATTCAGAACTTCAAATTACAGAGCTAATTATTCAAAAGCCCAAACTTAAATCTAATTTTCCCAATCTCATTTATGATAATATGCTACCTCTAATTCTAGCAATTACCAAAAAAAAGATGGAGATAAGAGTTGACAATTTATCACAAGAAAAACCATAGCTTTTTCATCCAGTTTATTTCATTAAAGCTCAAAACTATCTAAATAAAACAGAGTTTATAATATCATATGTTTCTAACCAATTATTACAATGCAATATGTAAAGTCTGTTCTGAAATTGGTAGCACCAATTTTCCTAGAGTTTAACCCAGGAAAGTAAATGTGACTTAAACAGTTTAATCTCCAGATATCATGGTTTCTAAAATTGTTGAACATTCATTTAAAAAAACACTTCAATCCTTTACTCATCTTCTTATGAGTCATTTAACTATGAAAGAATTCTTAGTTTGGAAGACTGAGCAAATATAGTGGATATAGTGTACTTATATCTCAGTAAATGATCACAGTAAAATTTTCAGTAAGATTTCTCATTATTTCTTTATGCACAAGATATGTAAGTGCTAGAGGGTACAGCCATGGATTTACAACTTGTTAAGTAACCATACCTAAAGGGGTCTTGCAAATAGCTTCTCATTGACCTCAGCATTAAGTATTGAATAGAATCTCCCAAGGCTTTTTCCTCAGTTGTCAGCCTCATTATGTAGACCAAACCAAGAATCCAAATCTACAGGAAGGCTAAAACTACTTTTATTAATGATGGCTATAATAACCGAGTCTTGCCTGTTTGATTATGCTGCACCTCCATTTCATTCTTCTTATACCTCAGTGAATTATGGAGGGGTCTGTCTGAGCTGCTTCCAAATGTCATCTGAACATTCTGGATTTAAAACATATTAAACTGCAATAGAAAACTTAGAAATATTTCAGTCCCTCCTTTCACCTAGGGAATGGTTTCTGCATTTCTGCATCAAGGTCATCTTCTACAGGTAGTCCTTGACTTACAAGCACAATAGGGACTGGAATCTCATTTGGTGAGTGAAGTGGTCATTAAGTGAGACACCCACATGTCCACTTTGCTCAATGACAGCAATCCTGGCACCTCTAATTGGGGTCATTAAGTGATCACATGGGTTGTTAAGCAAATGGTTACAGTGCTCACCAGCATGTGGAAATTTACCATGTCCCAGGAGGCCTTACCCAGCTACTTAGCCCACCAGTGCACACAAAGCATGTCACTTAAACTTCATAATTTTTCTTCAAATGCTGATAGACACCCCAGCCTAATGCAAGGCACAACCTTTCTACCAAGACTGCCTCATGCAATCCTTCAGAAGTTCTTCTCAAGGATCACAAGGATGGAGTTGACTCTTGCAGTACTTCAGAAGCCTCCCAAATTGTGTGATCTGGAAAAGGAGGATTCTGAAGGATCATGAGAATAGGATTGTTGAGTGGGGGCAATTAATAATAATAATAAAGTTGGAAGGGACCTTAGAGGTCATCTAGTCCAACCTCCTGCTCAGGCAGGAAACCCTATACCCTATACCATTTCAGACAAATGGCTGTTCAGTTTCTTCTTTAAAACTTCCTGTGTTGGAGCATTCACAGCTGCTGGAGGGAGGTTGTTCCACTTATTAATTGTTCTAAGTGTCAAGAAATTTCTCCTTAGTTCTAGGTTGCTTCTCTCGTGGGTTAGTTTCCATCCATTGCTTCTTTTCCTGTGGCCACATTCAGGGAGGTTGGCTATGTTCCCATGGACCTTAAACTTCTTGATAATATTAGCAGCCATGGGCAAAGAATATGAAACTCCCAGAAAAGTTCATTTTCCAAAATACATGTCAGTGTTCAAGGACACTGGCTTTCAACTTCTTAAGCATCTTTTCCAAATAGATTTATTCTATCAATGCAAAATATTTACTCTCAAAGTATCCAGCCCTCCCTTCCTCCCTCCTTTAGGTATGATACTATGGGTGTGGCTGCCATCCCTTCTTTTATTTGATTCACTTTATATATTACCCATAGGCATTTCCAAGCTGAGGGGCCAGAAAAATGGTAATTAGGCAGACCTGAATAAGGAAATTAGTGTGAGTTCAACTCTCTTTCCCTCCCCCCTTGCCTTTTCTTGACATTCTTTATATTGGAACAAGAAACATTTGGTAAGTGTAAGTAATTCTCTGTGAAATGAAGTTTTAAAAAGGTGAGCTTTAACCGATGCCCCAAAGAAACAACAACCAAACTTTAAATATATTCATAGTGTGTAGTTGCACCACATTTTAAGTGTCTGAAGACTTTGCTTCTATGCTTAAGATTCTATTTTAGCAATAAATCAACATTAAAGGTTCCAGAAGCAAAGTAAATTAAATATTCATCACAGATATTCCTGTTTAACAGTCATCACTATCTCCATTTCTGAATACAATTTCTATGGCTATATACAACACATGGGATTTTTATGATTATTTCAATAAATTACACAAGTGAAATGTTAGGTTCTGCTGGATGATGTTATATTAGAACTAATTTTCCCAAACTCAAATGCAAAGTTTGAATGGAACTTAATGCATTCACCTCCATTGTTTTAGTTTAAATAGGGATACAGGAAAATAATCCTTGAAATTAGCTCTTTTGTTCCCTGTATTTACTTCTCCACATCATCCACATCATTCACTATTCACTTGTCAGTCTTAGACAAGCTTCTAAGGGCCATCATGAAAGAACTCCACACTTGGTGGAGTTTAGTCTTTTCCACTTTTTCATATGGGTCAAGCCAATGCCCATAAAGATGTACCTTAAAAGTCGTGGAGAAAGATAGAAGTTTCCTGGCATGTCTGGTCTGTATGGCACATGAGATAGCAGCCAGGCATCTGTTGGGTGGTTCATGAGGTACGAGGCACAATGTTGTCATGTTGCAGCAAAATGTCTTGCTCTTCCAAATTCTGCTTAACTTTGTTTCAAATGTTTGTTGTAATGATAGAGCTGCTACACTTAAGGAAATCTACATCAATAATCCTGCATCTGTATTCCGCGCCCCCCCACCCAAGCTGTAACCATGATATTGCAAAAAAAAATCCTCTCCTTCATCTTTGTGACAGGACAGCAATTGGTAGCAAATTTGAACTCTTGACACTTGGATATCTGCTGTCAGTATGCAATGAACCCATCTTGTGTAAACCTTCCAGTACTGAAAAACATCAATAATGTTCCTGTGAAATGCCAAGCTTGACAGCATTTTCCCTTTGAGTGAACTACCAAGTTAAACGTGAAACTCATCAGTTGCTGTCATAATTCATACACTTCATTCTTGATCACACAAATCTGTTCTTCTCGTTCACCATCATTATCTATTTGGGCCCATTAAGGTAAATATTCACATCAGCAGACTCATCACGATAAACAATCTATGTTTGGCGCTGAATTTCACTTGGAAGGACTCCTTCAGCAGTCAAAAATTTAATTACCATGCATTGCTTAAAGTGCATTAATGAGAAGTCACTGCAGAGCTCCGTTTCACAAACAATAACAGCAGAACAGTTTGTCACAGCAACTTTCTGCCTACTAAATGCTTAAAACTATGCCAACTTCTAGCACAAATTAGAACATTGGAGACATTATTTTTCATTCAGGGTGAAAAGCTCCGGATGGCGCCCGATCTCCGCTCCTTCCGGCGCGATCTTAAAACCCATCTTTTTAAACAAGCTGGCCTGGCCTGATGGGACGGGGTGGGATTTTTATAAATGGACTTCAATTTTTAATCTGTATTAATTTATTATGGGCATTGTTTAATCACGTTTTAATAATTTTTAATTTTTGTATCTAGTTTTTATGTATTGCCCTGTTCACCGCCCTGAGTCCTCCGGGAGAAGGGCGGTATATAAATTAAATTAATAAATAAATAAATAATAAATAAGATATGCTGAATGAGTCCATCAGTTTGTGAACATTAGCGGTGAATGTGAATTTCCAATTCTTACCATGTTCTTTAATAATTGCAACCTTCTGCTAAATCGTATCAGAACAAGCAATACTGCAAAGAACAGTGACATCCTCCATTATGAACTCTGAAGCTCTAAGAAGAAAGCTCAAGAACACGATGGTTCATATGGTCTCTTTCAGTCATAGAAAACCAAAAACAGGGGGGGGGGAAAGAAACTGTAAGCCAGGCGAAGACCACAAGTCATAAAGGGCTATGCAAATGATGTTGACAAGATTTAAGTTCTAGGTTGTTGTTAGCTGCGAAGTCATGTCCGACTCATCGCGATCCTATGGACAACGTTCCTCCAGGCCTTCCTGTCCTCTACCATCTTCTGGAGTCCATTTAAACTCATGCCTACTGCTTCAGTGACTCCATCCAGCCACCTCATTCTGTCGTCCCCTTCTTCTATTGCCCTCAATCTTTCCCAGCATTAGGCTCTTCTCCAGTGAGTCTTTCCTTCTCATTAGGTGGCCAAAGTATTTGAGTTTTAGCTTCAGGATCTGGCCTTCTAAAGAGCAGTCAGGGTTGATCTCCTCTAGGACTGACCGGTTTAATCGCCTTGCAGTCCAAGGGACTCGCAGGAGTCTTCTCCAGCACCATAGTTCAAAGGCCTCAATTCTTTGGCACTCAGCCTTTTTTATGGTCCAGCTTTCACTGCCATACATTGCAACTGGGAAGACCATAGCCTTGACTATACGCACTTTTGTTGACAGGGTGATGTCTTTGCTTTTCAGTAAGTTCTAGGACCATAACATAAATTTAGTGACTGAAGGATTACAAACATAGGATGGGTTGTACCTCACAAGGACAAGTAAACGGGTTTTATCAAAACATGACAAATTTGGTTAGAAGTGTTAAACTAATATTGCAAAAAAGAGATACAAAACTCCTAAACAAACATCACAGATAATCCAATAATGGAACTTATTACCACTAGATATTATTTCAGAAATAACATTGGCTCATTAATAACACCCAGATTTTAGGAAACAAGATGACTTTCGACTCTTAAAACAAGAAAATAAATATAATTTCAGAAGCGAAGCAGATATTGGCAAGATGATTCAGATTATTGGAATGTAACAATCAAAGATGAACTGCGACAAAAGGCAAAATTTCTGCATTTAAAATATCTACACTGGCTCAGAAATCCAAATGAATAAACTTGGCAATACCTCAGAGAACATCTAGCTTAAAGTTAATAAAAGTAAAGCCTGCCCAATCAAGGATAAGATACTAATGGGCTTTATTTGGATGATTTACAACTAAGCTATAGATTTTTTTCAAAGAAGCATTGAGTAGCTGTGATGGAAGACTTTAATTACCTTAATTACCAAGAGTGTGGACAAACTGTGAAACGGCCCTTCCTGAAAATGCTTGGCTTGTGTTGTTTCAAATTTGCCCCTTCAGGGTGGCAGAAGTTGTGCTTCGTATTAACCAATAACAAAAACCTAAATGGAAAGGGGAAATAATCTTGGGAGAAGTGATCATCTAATTCTGTAGTCGAATCCCCAACCTTTCGGCGTTGGTGGCCCTGAGCGGGGGGGAGGGGCAAAAAGAGATGGTTTTGTGGGAGGGGTAAATGCGTGCACACACATGCATACCCATGAACACCCATTGCTTGTGCGAGTGGAGCCATGAATGCCCACACTCACACAATTGGACCCATGAACACCCGCGGACACTTGCATGAGTGGGGCTGAACACACACATACATAGACGCACACTGACCAGCCACTCATGTGCCGGTGGCCAATAGGCTGCAGCCTGGTAGTATGCCGCAGACCACAGGTTGAGGACCCATGCTGTAGTCCTTGATTGTAAAGGAAACTGAAATCAAAGGTAGCCCAATAACCTCTTCAGATTCAAGAAAAAATATGAAAATATCACAGCAATAGTGATAGAAGCAGCAGTTGTAAAAAGGAATTCACAGTGAAGGCAAATTCCTAAAAAAAAGTAGACAATGAAAGCATAATAGCAAACAATTCCAGTCAAAGGGGAAAAATGGACAAAATCAGCCAATGTAGCTACAGATTGCTTACACAGAGTCCTTGACTAACAACCACAGTTGGAACCAGAATTTTCATTGCTAAGCAAGGTTCTTGTTAAATCAGGATTCCCAATTTAATGAACCTTTTTGCCAGTTGTTAACTGCAGTTGTTAAATGAATCAGATTACGGTAGTATCTCTGCTTCACGGGGGAAAAAAATCATTTTATACCTGTGCCTGTCTGGTACATAGATTGGTCAGCGGGAATGTCAGTTGGTGGCCTGTCATTTAGAATAGGGGTCATTGTAATGTAATCATTCTCAACTACACAAGCCATTTCTATAACCCAGAACAGCATTGTTCGATTTGGGAGGTTGAAGTTAGAATTTCAGTTGTGTAATACAACCTCTTTGCCAGAATAGCAAAGGCAATAAAAGGAACGTTGTGGTGTTTGAGTTCAGCTCATGACAATTAAACCTAGTTTCATGGCCCAGATCTTTAGTGAAGTTCAGAATTATATGTGAATTAAATTTGCACTGTGTTCATACAACATGCTAACTCCTGCTTCACTGAATGAAATCGGCTGCCTAGGCTCACACTAAACATTTATAACTTAAACAGGGGCCAAATCTGCATACAACCCTCAACAACAAACTAGTCAATCACTTTTTAACCTAGTACAGACATGTCAAACACAAGGCCCGGGGCCGGATCCGGCCCGCGAAGTGGTTTCATGTGGCCCACGAAGCCATCCTGGAAAAAGTGAGGGACTGGCCCCCACTGCCTTGGCCCTGGCCCAGAGACCCTCCTTCTGCCAGAGACCCTCAGATCTGTCCCACTCCTGCCCAGGCCCCCGTAGGCACCCTTGATGCGAACGATGTAGAGCTGGCCACGCCCACCCAGTAGGCCATACGCACTCTAGCCACGCCCACCCAGTAGGCCACACCCACCCTGGCCACACCCACCCAGCCCCCTGAGGGCAACCGCAATGCTGATGCGGCCCTCAATGAAATTGAGTTTGACACCCCTGACCTAGTACATTGTACAAATCCAATCTAGAAGTTTCAGTTGACACAAAACTTGGCACCTGTTTTTCCAGCTAACCATGTCTGCGATATTAAATACTGTATGTTCAAGGGCATACATTTGCACATTTTATCAGACCAGCAGGCAAGATAGAAAGCACATACATATTATTCTTATCCTATAGAAAAGTGATCTGTTCTCAAATTATTACCTGTAAATATGACAGAAGAAATTCTTATGTTTGCTAAAGGTAGATGATTTTGAAATAAAAAGGGAAATGGACAAGTGGCTGCAAACTGCTGCTGAAAAAGTTTTCTTTGGTGTGTTTGCTTTTTATATTCTCCTTTGTGGGGTTCATCTTAAAATCAGAATTATCTTTCTTTGGGGTAAAAATGGTAAATAATGGTAAATGGTAAATAAATAATTTCATTATATGAAATTCTTTTCCCCAAATCTACCAGCAGTTCAAACAAGACAAGAGTTACAACTACAAGTTCTTTATTATGTCATTGAAATGAGTTACAACATTATTCATAATAAAACTTTAAAATATAGCTTGTTCACTTCTTACAAGGGAGGCGGAAGATCAATTACTATGTCATCCAGAGTGGCCAGAAAATCTTTAGTTGACTGCAGACAATCTAAAAAATAAAATAAAACACTATAATATCTCTAGTCAGTTATATTCTCTGATTTAGCTTTAAGTGACTAAAAAGTGTGTCTACTTAATCATTCTTAAAGTAGCTGTTATTGGATGATTCCTAAACCACTGTTACCTTTTTTCAATTATAGCCCTTCTTAACCTGGTGCCTTCCAAGTATCTTAGGACTTCAGTTTGCAAAACCATTAGCCTACATGACAAAAATTAGCTAGTAAAACTAGAAATTATACTTTTAGTACATCTTGAAAACCCAATTGAACACCCGAGCCTTGGTGGAGCAGTGGGCTAATGCCTCCTTAAGTAACACCAGCTGCCTGCAATTAGTGCAGGTTCGCATCCCACCAGGCTCAAGGTTGACTCAGCCTTCCATCCTTCCGAGGTAGGTAAAATGAGGACCCAGATTGTTGGGGGCAATTAAGCTGACTTTGTAATAATGCCGCTTGGGGTGTGTGTGAAAGCCCTAATAAGCAGGCATATACATAGAATGAAGGCTACTGCTAAGCTTGTAAGCCGCCCTGAGTCTTCGGAGAAGGGCGGGATATAAATGGAATTAAAATAAAAATAAATAAATAAAACAAAGAAAAAAACATCACAGCTGCTAGATTTTCTGAATAAAGTCTAACTATTTACCATAGTCCCATGAAATTAAAGGTTGTTTTGCAGGCAGAGGGATGCTGCTTGCAAATCTATCAGGCGCACTATCAAATGTCATAAGAGGAACTCCAGTCAAAGACATATGGCTCAGCCGGTGCTCTTCAGGAACATCAAAACTCTCAAAATCTATGAATGGAAAGCAGTAGAACAGAACAGAATACAATGAAATGCAACTTCCCATTTGATCTTAAAGCATAGGTCAGAGATAAACCTGGTTAAAACTATGCTTAAATTTAGTCAATATAACTTTTCATGATCTTTATTACCCTTGATCAAGAATGGAAGCCTACTGCACTATACACAGGATGACATATCAGTGATATCACATCTAATTGTCCAGATACTTATTTGTGAAACCTGATTATTCCATAATGAGTCCTCTGTTGCCAAAAAGGCTCAAGCTCTTTCCCTTTTGAGCATTACCTAGTGGATTATAAGAAAAAAGATTCTCCTTCTCTGGATATTCTTCAGGAACCATGTTGTTGTCTTCAGTTCTGCTTGTATTTTCATTTGCCTAAGTAAGAATAATAAAAAATAGTAGTTACAACACCCTCTCAAGACAAAGATTGTAGCACGTGAATACCTGGGGTATATAAGAGGCTGTTTTATTCCAGTGTTATTAGCCTAGGTTATTAGCCCACAGTGCCCCATTATAGTCAAGACCCATTAAGCAGAAGCTCCAGTCTTTCAGGTAAAAGTTTTATTCCTCTACATGAAGTTGACAGAGATTAAATTTGAGACTCAAGTGTTTTTTCATGTAGTCACTTCACCTCCAGTGATCAAAGGCTTCAGTAGAATATAGAACGTATACAGAATTACTGTCCTTATCAAGAATTCCCTTGCATTGCCTCTACGGGTGTGAACTACCCATTTCAAGTCTTAGATCACTGTTTATCAATGTGAAATAATAACAGTTATATTTAATATTGTTAGCAGTAATTTATATGCTTTCATTAAATATAAAATCTGACAATCATTTGTTTATATGTTCTGATAGACCAAGGGAAGGAGGAAGAATGAACATAAATTTAATGATATTTTAAGAGATTTTTTTTTAATCCCATTTATATCCCGCCCTTCTCCGAAGACTCAGGGCGGCTTACAATCTAAAGCACAATGTGCTTAGCAATAGCCTTCATTCTATGTATATACCTGCTTATTAGGGCTTTCGGGGCCCCCAAGCGGCATTTTTACAAAGTCAACTTATTGCCCCCAACAATCTGGGTCCTCATTTTACCTACCTCGGAAGGATGGAAGGCTGAGTTAACCTTGAGCCTGGTGGGATGCGAACCTGCACTAATTGCAGGCAGCTGGTGTTACTTAAGGAGGCATTAGCCCACTGCTCCACCAAGGCTCTTCTAGATCCGGTGCAGGACATGTTTGTTAGTAATAGTTAATCCCCAAATGATAATGATATGAAAAAGAAAGCATTCTGGCCCTCAGTTCCTGGACTTAAGAGGTATAAAACAAGACACCTAGAAAACTTTGGTTAATATCAAAAAGGTAAGAGGGGAAGAGCTGGTTAGAACATGGATAAGAAACAAAACATCAATAATAAAATAACAAACTACTTCTATTTTGTTAAGAATAAAACTATATGCCTATCTAGCCTGATCTGAAGACTTTGCATCAAAACAAAACCTTGCTGTTCAGAGAAAAATTAGTTCTTTCGGCATTAGAAGAATGCACCAGCAATGGTAAAGTAATCTGAACATTGCAGTAATCTTTATTACTTGGAATATTTCCCCATATATTTCCCCTGACCTTCGCTCATTCCGCTGGGACCTGAAGACCTGGCTCTTTGAGCTTTCTGGCCTGGACTGAGAGTATTAACTGGGGTTTCAATTGTATTTTAATTGGGGTTTTTATTTCAAGGTTAATGTAATCATTTTAATTGTTTTTAATTTTTGTAATTTGCTGTATTGTTTTTAAAAAAAACCTTGTGAACTGCCCTGAGTCCTACGGGAGAAGGGCGGTATATAAGTCTAATAAAATAAAAAATAAATAAATATCATCCTGATTTGTTGGGACTCTAAATTAGTTTGGAAACTACCTACACAGGGACCTGTTTTTCTTCTCCATGTAAACGCATACTATAACTTTTGTTAGGCTTAATCCATCTTCTTGAATTGTAGGGCAAGCTCATGGTTTGTGCTTCCCTTCACACAATCCAAGTTACTAAAGCTCTTCCCCTCTGTTTAGTCTCAAATATCACCCTTGTTCTGGTCTATTTGTTTTATCTTTCCTTCCACTTTCCCACCCCCCACCACAAATTAATCTCACAGATATCAATTTCCTTTCCCTTCCAATGAAATGGTATAGAAGTGCAATTCTATTGCTTTTCTGGCTGTCCATCAGCTTCCAAGATTTTTTTTTTTTGTTATACATGGCAGATTGGGATACACCTCTAAAGCTTTAGGTTCAACTTCTCTAAATTGTGATTCAAGCTTTCTGTTCATTCTTTGGTTTAAAATTACTCTAAGTTGTTTGACACGAATACTGTTAGTTTCTTCTGTCTGAGCATCTCAATGGCATCCAACAGAAAATTAGCTTTACTAACCTTTTTTGACAAGAGCTTTTTTCCTTTAGGGAACTGATTCTTTGTTGTTGCTAGAGGTTTGTTCAGACTTCCCAGAGCCTTCCTGCCTGCCTGAGATTCTGTTAGATTCACATTAGCTGTCCTTCCAACAAGAGGTGTTTTAGGATGAGACCTTTCAACAAAAACTTTTGCTGTAGAGGGGGAAAGTCCTGTTACACAATGCCATTTAGATCTAATATTCCAACATTTTTTTTATTAAAGTAGGTTTTCTCTAATATAGGTTTAGCATCCCCAAATGCACTAAAATCATACAACTGGATAAGTCAGAATAGGGCTAGGGAGGAATTAGTACAACCACATTGCCCTTTATGACCATTAGATAATTTCAATAAAAGTTGCTTGTCTGGTGAACTAAGACAATATCCTGCAGTTTAGCTCAGCTCTTTCCATACAAGGCAGAATGCACACAGTGGCCCTTTCTACAAAGCAAAAAGATAGCCCCTTTAAATTTTTCACAAGTCACCAAGTTACACCTAAAATCTCAAGCTGGCTTTTTCTCAGTGCTGTCCATTACACAACAGCCACACTGATATCATATTTAGGTAGCTCTTCATCTTCTATCCTCTTAAAATAACAAAGCATTCTGATTAGACAGCATCCAAAACTTTTAATATGCTGAGTGAGCCTTTTTAGAGAAAGATTTTTTTTGCTCATTTATACTAGTTGTATTATATAAATGCAAACTCACAAGGTGCCAATAGCTGTTTTAGTCGGTCCTTAGTAGCAGTAGTGGTGCTAGTTTCTCCATTCTCTTTGTCTATGAAGATATGTGTTGCCATTCCTATGGCATCAAATGATCCCTAAAACAGATACCCACAAAATTATAGCACATCTACGTTTATTCTCTAAACCTCTCACATCAATACAAGACTGCAAATGTACTTTTCTCCTAGAATATTACATAGCTAGGATAGCAGCTTCTAAGCTCAAAATCTTTCAGAACTAGTTATTCTAGTTCAGACTAGTCGATTCAGGTGGGAAGACTAAGAATTCCATACAAGATTCATCTCTTCTTTTTACAGTAAACGTTTTTCACTTCAACAATTTGAAAATGTGACTTTATATTGCAACAGAGCTAGCCTTTAAAACGTAATACATTAGGAATAAATAGAAACGAAAATTAAACTAGCTATCATGGAAAAGATGTTCTAAATCTATCACCCCTTTATTGATTCATTACCTCGGCAAACACTTCGTGTAAGTAAAACGTACAACCCGTCTTTCTCTACCGGATTGTTTTAAATCATTACCTTCCTTCCTGATTGGCTGTTGCTCCTTCATGTTGAGATGTTAAAATTCCTGATTGGCTCCCTTTCTAAACCAATGTTGGCGGGGGAGAGGTAGAGGTTACACTACTTTGTCTTCAATCTCATTTGCAGGCAAGGCGGGATATTTAAGCGTGATGTCGACTTGCGAGATACGAAAGCGATACCGACCTGATCCCATAATCAAATTCTGGTGGGGTAAAAAAAGGAACTTCAAACTCCAGGATAACTTAATTAAAAATATATATTTCAGAGGGATGGCTGTTTTAGTCTATCGCAACATAATCAGCATGGAATCGTGGTATTTTATTGTGATGCTGTGAACGTCTAAATCAGACCAAAGTCCCATGAAACTCACGGGGAATTACGACCAAGTAAGTTTAGCTAGTAGCGTCTGATTCATTTTATCTGGGTTGGGAAGGCAAGCAGGGTTGGTCGTGGCTAAGACTTGGATACGTGGTACCCGAGGGATACCACGACTGTCGGCTACAGTCGTGGTCGAGAAAGTCCGGAAGAAGGCAATACAACCCACTTTTAAATCGTTGCCAAAATAACGGTATATGTAGTCATATATAATGATTGACTACATTAGTCATACGTTATGATTACGTGCCATCAAGTCATTGTGTCTAGCGACTACATAGCCAGAGTTTCTCCATGAAGAAATAAAAAGTTTTGTAAATTACACGTTTCACTTTGTCAGATTTTTTTTAAAAAAAAACACAAGGCAAAGATCCATGGAAACTTCTGCCGTAATAAATAACAGATCTTATCGCAGCAACGTCAGATTCTAGTAGCGGCTTGTATTAAAGAAAATGCATTTACACCAAGTCTTGAGTTTCAGATCCTCGTGGCTTTATAAATGTACACATTCATTTGGGAATAAATGAATTTGAAAGGCCGACTCTGAAGAGCTTTAAGCTTACGTCCGCAAAAGAGGGTTACTGAAAGCCAAAATCCGGGAATGGAACGTCGTTGGAGAAAGCAGAGCGTTTTTTAAAATAGGACGCGGCCCCTTTAAGGAGTGACGAGAAGGCAGCTGCTCTGCCTTGTGGGAAGCGGAAAAACACCGGAAGTGGGGCTCCAATGAGCGTCGTAGGCCCGGTGGCGTAGGAAGGCTGATCTGTGACTTGGGTAAGTGGCGAGTGCTCTCGTTTGGGTCGGAGAGACTTATCGGGGCTCGTTTGCTTTTCCCGGGTGAAACCTGCAACCGGTGTGTATTTACACGGGGAACTTAACCCAGGTTAAGTTGTTTGGCAGGTAGTTAAATTCTGGATCTCATCGTTAACAAGACCTGGGAAGTTCAGAACTCTTAAGTTTCGTAAAGCAGAGGAGCAAGTTCCAGTTATTGCCTCTTCTCCTGCCCGCTGCTGTATAAAGCTCAAAGCAACTCACGCTGGCCGGGAGCTTGGGTTATAGGTGTCATGGTCCTGATGTTGTTGGGCAGGTAAACTGGGGCTGATGGGTCTTAGAGCCCAAAACATTTTTGAGCCGACTGGGGGGAATGCCTTCAATGATACTTTACACCGTATGTGCGGATATAGATATAGATAGATATATATAAAATCCCATTTATATCCCGCCCTTCTCTGAAGACTCAGGGCAGCTTACAATCTAAAGCACAAATCAATGTGCTTAGCAATAGCCTTCATTCTATGTATATGCCTGCTTATTAGGGCTTTGGGGGGGCGGGGGGGGGCAAGCGGCATTATTACAAAGTCAGCTTATTGCCCCCAACAATCTGGGTCCTCATTTTAGAATTTATATGGCTATTTGTCTCGCATATAGATCCAGAGAGTTCACAATTACCAATAAAAACCAGAGTAACAATAGAAAACCCTTCCCATCAGGTGCCAGACCAACCACACTATTATTCCTAACTCAACCCCCATCTAAGCCCGGTATTTGGGGTAAGAGCCAGGTCTTCATAATCTTCCGGAAGGCTAAAAACTTTCCAAGGCTGTGGACCAGCTATAGAGAAAGTGCATCTCCAAAGCCCCAACATATGACAGCCTTTAAGAGAAGGGAAGTGGAACTAACCTAGGTCAGATGATGGGATGGCAGATACCCTCAAAAGAGAGAGAGAGAGGCAGTCGCATAAGTAACTGCCCTGTGCCATGTATTTCTTTAAAGGTGATAAGCAGCACCTATGAAGCAACTGGAAGCCAGTAGAGTTCACCCTGCAACAGTTGCGCTATAACTTGGGGGAAGCACAAGGCACCCATTCTGGACCAGTTGCAGTGAAGGATCCCCAAATTGCACAATAATTCTGTCTGGGGCAGGGGTTAACCTGTCCAAACAACAGACGGATAATGATCCACAACTATTTTGTTTTGGTAGAGTTACAGCCAATTTCTCCCCAACCATGCCCAAAGCCCTTAGAGCCTCCCAGTGCTGACCAAACTCCTGAACAGTATCACCTGTCCAGCATGGGTAGAGATGTATGATTGGGTATAATCAGCGTACAGATAGTCCTTGACTTGCAATTGAGCTCACAATTTTGAATGTAAGTTGTGATGATCATAAAGCAGGTCACAACATGCCCATAACCAATGTTATGACCTGTTTTGCAGCAATTGTAAAACAAACACCGTGGTCATTAAGTGAACCCATTGGTTCCTATAGTGTGGGTTTTGCCAGAAACGAACAAAGACTGGTTTCTGTCAGAACTGTTGTTAAGTCACGTGGTTGCAGGGTGCTGCCAACAGCCATAAATGCAAACTGGTTGCTAATGCCCAAAGTGTGGTCATGTTTCTGTACATGGGGGTCACAGGCATCAGAATTTTGAATCTGGGCTGTAAGTTCCATTTTCGTGATCTGTCGTAAGTTGAAAATGCCTGTACTAATGAGGCCAAATTCCATATCAGTAAATAAGTTCATATTCCCATTTTCCTATTATATGTACGCTTGCAAAAAAAAGTTTGTAATATCTACAAAAGGCAGTTAAATTACAAAGTAAAATGCAAGATTTTTTAAATAATAAAAATGGCAGTAAAGTGTCATAAATCATAAACTAAAAGTCTTGACTAAACTCAAAATTGGTATAAAGTTATAATAAGAAAACACTTCAGAAGTATTTGAGTGATGTGCTAGCCCTCACAACTAAAAATAGCATGAAAGCTTGATTTAGGCTGGTTCTTGATCCAAGGATTGCTCTCAAAGGGAAAAAAAAATTGGTCTTCCGTATCATCCATCCATATCTTGGTGCCCTTGGGAAGGAATTTGCTTTTCAGGCTAGATTAATTAATCAAAAATGGTGAGGACATTTTTAGTATTTATTAAAATGATTTGAAAACCTATTAACAAATATAAACGTGTTTATTCATAGGCCGAAGAACAGAATCTGGGAGCATGGAAACTATAGCTGCTAATCCTCCTGGAGGATCAAATGGCTTGGAAGAACCCAAGAAGATGACTAGAGAAGATTGGAGAAAGAAGAAGGAATTGGAAGAACAGCGAAAACTGGGAAATGCACCAGCTGAAGTGGATGAAGAAGGAAAGTAAGTATTGTTTGCAATCTAAATACAACTTTGTTTAGCTTTTTTTAGCATGTTATGACAAAACTAAGTGTGGGACTGCTTCTGAAAGAATTTGTTTATTTTTATATTAAATAGATATTGATCTAAGCAACGAAGTGAGCAAAGTTAATTGATTTCTTTCTATCTTTGATCTGTGCTGCCTTTTCCTAGGGTAGGCAATTGGGAGTATTTAAATTTTGGAATGTCAAATCTAATATGGCTACAAACAAAAGAGACTACAATACATTCTCTAGTTCAGAATTTTAAAAATCTTGGAACTGAAAAGTGTATTGTAGACACTTCTGATTCTATTAGGTTAGGACTAAGACCCCATTGATTTAAGTGGGAGGAGACTTAGTCCTAACCTAATAATAAGACAATATTTTGGTGTTGACAAAGGATCTTAGTCTTGGCCAGAATGCTTCTTTGGCAGGAAAACCAATCAGAGACCGAATCCATGTACAGAAAGCTTGTGACAATGTAGGTGAAGATATTTTATTATGTATTAGGTATATTACTGAGCCACATGGGCATCTCACTGTGAAAACCTTCCTCCATTCCCCATATTACACAGATAAAGTTGCAGTTGAGATCTTAAAAGTATGGTATGATGGAAATGGTTCCTGAATTTTTTTTAAAAAAATGGAAAATAAGTGCTGCGTTTAGCGATTCCTACTTAATGACTGGAGCCTAACCTTTCATCTAATTGTAACACTACTTATTACAGAGACATCAATCCCCACATTCCCCAGTACATTTCCTCAGTGCCATGGTATATAGATCCTTCAAAAAGACCTACACTGAAACATCAGAGACCTCAGCCAGAGAAACAAGAAGAATTTACATCACTAGGAGAATGGTATAAGCGAGGAGTGAAAGAGGTAAGTAGCTATATGTAAAAGTGATGCTGTTGTACGAGACTATTAACAAGTGCTAGCCAATTTGTTGGGCTTTTTTATTATGACTGGCCTTTGAGCTGTCAAAGTCAGTGGTGGTACGTTACATTTTATTAGATTCAAATGTGAAGGGGCATAGTTCATTAGCTGTGACTGGCTAAAATTCCCTGCAATTACCATTTTAGAGTAATTTATATAGCTAGGTAATTTCTTTGTGAAGTTAGAGTGGACTACCATATTCTATATTCTTGTATAGGAGAGGACAAACTAAATACTCTTATTGCTGCAAATAGCTTATTTGTTTTGTCTTTAGAATGCTGTTGCAACCAAATACCGTAAAGGTGCTTGTGAGAACTGTGGTGCATTGACCCATAAGAAGAAAGATTGCCTAGAGGTAAATAAAATTCCTTAAAGCAACATGACTCTTATCTGTCAGGTAAAATTTTGTAGTCTGTATGTATTTTAGAAATTAGTATCTAATAGAATTGAAATTGGAAGAGGCAATTTCATGGAACATAAGAACAGAAGTTCAATACTCCATAATAACTTTCTTCTTGTTTTGCTGTCTCTCACTTTTTTTCAAAATGAAAGTATGTTTTTAGATGCGAGATCGATGTTACGTTGTGTTTTTAAGAGAACATTTAATTGTATATACAGGTAATCCTCAAGGTACGACAGTTCATTTAATGACCGTTCAGAGTTACAACAGACCCTTCCTGTTTCAAAGTTACAAATTCTACAGAACTCCTCCAGTCATTTGCCTTTCCAACCAACCACAGAGATGCAGCATGCCCTCCTATCTATTTCCCCACCACATCCTGCTAGGTCCCCAAAAACATTGGGGAATTCCACAGGGTCCTCCTCCGGCCCTCACAATACTTGCTTACCTTGTGAAGATCCACAGAGCTCAGGAGGTAGGGGAAAAGAAAGAGAGCGCTCCCCTCTTGCTGGGCCACATAGGAGAATTACAGTGACATCTTTTTCCTATTTCTACCCTCAGCCCGTGCATTTTGAAAGGAGCTGCTATAATTCTCAGCAAACAAGGCATTCCCTCTCCTCCGTCACCTTTTTACCTCTTAACTCTTCATTGTATGTTCTCCACACAGGCAGAGGCAGCTTAAGCTTGCCTTTTGAAACCTGAGCTGCCTCTACCTGAGGTGTGCCTCCTCAGCAGTGGAAGGAAAAAGGCGGGGAAGGCCAGCTGGAAGTGGCAGGGCCTTTGCAGAAGAAGCAGCACCAGGCCTGAAGTGGAGGCTTGGGGGCAGCATTCAGCTGAGGCTTCTAAAGGCTCCAGGCCTCTACTTCAGCCCTAGTACTGCTGCCGAGGAAGGCTGATGCACAGAGTAGCAGAAAGAATAGAGATGTTGGGGAGATAGGCAGGTGGGTGAAATTGAAGTGTCCTTGTGGTTGCAAGTGGACTGCCAAATGCTTAAATTTTGATCTCGTGACCGTGGAGGCACTTACAAGAGGTATAACTTTATGGACTGGGCATAAGTCCCATTTGTTCAATGCTGCTATAATTTTGAATGGTCGCTGAACAAATCGTCATTAAGGAAGGACTGCCTATATTAGGAAGAGGTTAATCAGATGGCAAACAGGAACCAGTTTTCAAAAAGGCGACTGAATTTAGTAAAGTAGCAAGAGAATTAAGTATGTTGTTAAATATAGCTAAATCAAGGCTATTTGCAATTGTTAAACTGGCTTTCCCGTATTTTTCAGTCACAAAGAACCGGGATGGCTTTTGATGTTAGGAAATCAAAGCTTCCACCGCATGACAGGGAATAAGGCATATTCTTATGCAGTTATTGCAGTGAGGTTACTATGGGATACAGGGGTCCAGGCCCCAATAGATGAACCAATAGCATTTTAATTTATTATTCCAAATTTTAGGTCTTTGAAGTTCCTGTTTATTTCTTTATTTACAACATTTTTGTAGTGTTTTTCATTTAAAAGAAATCAAAGCAGTTACTTTTTTGTAAGGAGATATTTTCATTTGTCCCACATGGTCCTTGGTTTCAGTGTTAACAATGGAGCTGTAGTTCATTCACATAAATACAACAGCTGCATTACACCTGGAAAAAAAAACTTAATGCCACTAGGAAAGAGTCTGCAGGAAGGAAAAAGCAGAAGAAACATCAGTGCTATGTGGTGATGGAGGGGCTGTTTCCCTAATATCTGCTAAGAAACAGGAATAATTGTAGGCCGTTTTCTTTCTGAGAAGCAAAGATTGCATTGCATATCTTTCCCTTCAGAGACCTAGAAAAGTTGGAGCAAAATTTACAGGAACGAACATTGCACCAGATGAGCACATGCAGCCTCAATTGATGTTTGACTATGATGGGAAAAGAGACCGTTGGAATGGTTATAACCCAGAAGAGCATATGAAGATTGTAGAAGAATATGCCAAGGTTGATCTAGTAAGTAGAATTTTTCTCTCTCTCTGGATATAACATCAACAGTATCTTTGTGTGATTGTGTCATGTTGGTATAAAAATAAATAACATCCAGAATTGACTTTTGTGCTAATATAAACATGTAGACATGTTTAAAAAATAGTGTCAGAACTATTATGGATTCATTTATTTTAATTTTCCAAGTGTTCTAATAATTAAGGTTCCCCCCTTCCCCAAACTTTAACCACAAAGTATTTACATTACTTAAAAAAAAAGGAAACGAAAGTGAATCCTCCTACACGCCATGCTCAATCTTTGGCTGCCTTTACTTTTGATTGCATTGATTTTTTTTCATTGGCTGCCTTTGAATTAAGACACCAAAGAGGCTAAACCTTCTCAAGTCTTGAGAAAGTCATTGAAGAAATGGAGGAACAGATTTCAGACAGAGTTAAGCAAACTAGTAACAATGGACTTATACTGAAGTAAATTTTCTGTTTGTAAATTGCTTACACTTCTATATTATCGATTCTAAATCATAATGCCTTGCTCATCAAAACTAAGAAGAACATTCTTTCATTATAAGTATGAAGTAGTTAGGAAATCTTTTAATACCCTGTTTTTCCTTTAATGTATAGGCTAAACGTACACTCAAAGCTCAGAAACTGCAGGAAGAACTGGCTTCGGGAAAACTGACAGAGCAAGTGGTAAGTCGGGGGAAAACATCTAAATCAGAAGGGAAAAGCACTGTTTTCCTGTTTTTAAAATATTTTTTCTAGCTACTATTGGATGTGGTTGACCCCAAAGCCCTGAATATATGGCTAAAATCTATGTAAGGTCAAGCTTTTTCCTGTTAACTAAGTTAAAGGAATGCATTGACTTCTTTCATTTTGCAGTAAATTCTTAATTGCTTCACTAGATGGCAGTGTAAACTCTATGTAATTCTTCTGAATTGGAGGAACCAGAGCTATTTCAGGATGCAAATATATTTTCGTTATTTAGAATTTGTTTTCCTTTGCTTGGGAACCTATTTATTTATTCAGTTAAGTAAACATTTCTTATTCTAGTTTGCAGCAGCTCCCCAAATCTAGACAGGAACGTTTTGCATCATTGGCTACCTGATCTTTTGAACTGGAAATGTCAGAAATTAAAATTGCATACAGAATGAACTCTCTTCTCTCTATATGAGCATATGTTATTTTTGGTAATAGATAAGTCCTTTTGTAAACTTGGTCTTTACATAACCAATACAAGGATGCCATCATAAGCACTACGACAAATTTGATCCATTATCTCCTTTTAACAACTACTTTTAAAATCTAAACTACACGCCAATTTATAGAACTGACAGTATTCTATATTATTTTAAAAGTATTAATGTTTTCATTCTTGATTTTAAGAGTAAGTATGGTGTTTAAGAAATATTCTAGCTATTTATTTTGTGACAAGCTATTTTGAGAAAAAAGTCTTAGATAAATAAAATGGCATGAAGCTAATAATCCACCTTGGTCTAGCTTGCGAGTTTCAGTGGAGGCCTTTCTTTTCAGAATACAGCTTTGCCTTTTCTCAAATAATTTATCATTTCTTCTGATAACTTCACTCTATAGTTCTGTGATTGTGCTGGTTCTGAGAGATTTTGTTTGTTTGTTTGATTTGCTTCAGAGTTCCCCACGACATCGATGGGGTGAAGATGAACTAAATTCACAAACGGTGAGACTGTTTTTTTTTAAAAAACAAAAACAAAAACAAAATGTACACTTTTATTCTAAGTAGGTCTTTCACATAAAGGATTTTAAATTCTCTGTACCATTCCTTGATTTTTAAGTAGCCTTTATCCTTTTGCCTTCTTATATGGAGATATATAGATTTATCTCTTCATTACAGCTGCAGTTTTTCAGGCAAGTGATATAATGAAACTTTGGCTCAAAGTAGAATTTAAATACCTAACAACCTCAAGTATTATCTGTTTTTTTATTTACAAAGTACTTAGCCAACTAATTCAATCAATCACTAATAAAATTGTATTGATAGCACTATTTTTTAAAAACATTTCATCTAAAATTCAATATATGTGTTACTGATGCAAAATAAATCACACCTGTTACTTAATGCCACACTGTCTCTTTTTAGGAAAGAGATCATAACAGTGAAGATGAAGATGAAGACAAATATGCAGATGATATTGATATGCCTGGACAGAATTTTGACTCCAAAAGACGCATTACAGTCCGAAACTTGCGTATTCGAGAGGATATTGCTAAAGTAAGCTGGACAACATCAAGAACTGTCATTTTGAGGCTAATATTCTCCATATTATTCTAAAAGGCTTACCTTTCTTCTGCTTATCTTCTTATCACATCAGTAGTATCATCAGATCATAACTGAATTCCACTCTATGGCTTAGGGCAGGGCTTTTCAACCTTTTCACCCATTGTACCACTTTTAGGATATGGCAACATCCTAGTACCACCAGTCACGTAGCAAGGTGTCAAAAACTTGAGGATCAAAATGGAAAAAAAAGGAAAAAAGTGATGAAGTACAGGTAGTCCTCGACTTACAACAGTTCACTTAGTGACTGTTTGAACTTACAATGGCACTGAAAAAAGTGCCCTCCAAGCCACAGCCAAGCAAGACACCTGCCTGCCCGCCCGGCGGTGCTCTTCCTCCTGCCCGAGGTTTTCATTGTTGTGAGCATTTCTGTTGAGGATTGGCAGCGGGGGTGGGGGGGGTGTTTGCTTTTTATTCCCCCCGTCTGCTGGGTGGTTGCAGCAGGATTTGGTCACTTCACATGACCCTGGGACACTGTGACCATCATAAATATGAATCAGTTGCCAAGCATCTGAATATAAATCACAAGACCCTGGGGATGCTGCAACATTCCAGCTGATCGGCGCTTCTTCTGGGCTCAGCAGAAGCACCAGGATCAGCACCGAGTTCCAGCTGGAGCCTGGCGCTGATCCTGGCACTTCCGCTGAGCCCTGCAGCTCCAGCCATCTCTCGCTCAGGCTTGTGCGGTGCTGCCACCGGTTCAGCTCATTCCCCTCCCCTGCTACCACTTTTCTAGGATGGTCACGTACCACCTGACAGGTGCCAATGTACCACAGGTGGTACCCGTACCACTGGTTGAAAAGCCCTGGCTTGGGGTACTGTGTGAATTCAGCATATGCAACGTAATAGTGTAAATAGTTCAGTACTGTGTAAAATGATCAAAATAGTCTAAGATACAGAATTACAGCTGTCTTCCCTTTCTGCAGAATGGCATTCCTTCCTTAAAAGGATGAAAGAGAACTGGTAACGGATATAGTGATGGGTGATAGCTGTAATGAATCATAACTTTGGGTGGGCTGAACTCACAATATTGATTATCTGATTTCATGGGTACCTCTACATGATAATCTCAGAATAGCTATATTAAAATGATAGTGTTATTAGCTGTATTAGAATTTCAAGTTGATATTTTTGTGTTCTTGCTTTTAGTACCTACGAAATCTAGACCCCAATTCTGCCTACTATGATCCTAAAACCAGAGCAATGAGGGAGAATCCTTATGCCAATGCAGGAAAGAATCCAGATGAGTAAGTTAACTTCAAATTGCTCCAGCGAATACTAAGTCTTGTATATACTGCCCTAGAATTGGTAAATGGGAAGGTCTCTCCTGGTTGATCTTCAGTTTGAAAAAAGTTTTTTTTTAAATATAGAGAAGTGTGTCATAGTGCTCTTTCTTCAAAGCAGATTGTCTGGATTGCTCATAGATCTTGGAAAACCTAGGAGAGTTGGTGGCGAACATGGATGAATATTAGTTGCCTACCATATAACCTCCGTAAAACAAGTGTCTCAGATTACTGTAATTATCTTCAGAAAGCTTTTAAGTCACAGTGAATAACCATGCCGTATAGGAAAAAGTTTTTAATCCCTTACATGTAGTTGAAATGGACTTTTTGCTGCAGAAGAATGTCTATCTTTTTTTCTTACTCAGGTTTTATTTGGAGCTTTTTTCTCATGATACATTTTGATGACAGATAAATTACAAATTACTCTGTCAACACATTGATCTAAATTACTAACAGAGTAATTTAAAATGACATTTTATGACCGAAAAGATTGGCTGCTGTAATCAAAATGCAATGGGAGAAGCAATAATGAATTCCGGAATCGCATTAATGAACAAAGAATGGGTCTTATTAAATTTATACTTTTTAATCAGAATGCCTTGTATTTGCTTTGCTTCTGTTTGTGCAAAATATAATCACAAGCTAAATACTTACAGAATAACCATTTTTGTTTACAGAGTCAGTTATGCAGGAGATAACTTTGTTCGTTACACAGGAGCCACCATTTCCATGGCCCAAACTCAGTGTAAGTACTAAATCTAAAGTGAATTATTTAATGCTGCTCACTTATTTTTAAGTTAAATTTGTTTCAGATAAGATTATTCTTTAAGGAAGAATATATATATCACACTTCTTAACTGCCCATCTCCCTCATAGGTGCCCAGTTTACTGCAAGGAATGTCATATTTGTTACTATATTTCCCAAACAAAGATGGAGGGGGAATACTACAGGCAAAGTCCTCTAACACTGCCCTTTCCCAAGATATATTAAAACCACTGCTTTTTTTGAAAGGTGCTGTGCATATACCTTTCCAGACTGTACACGCACGCTTTCCTTATACTGACTACAGAATACAGTACAGTGGCCTATACTGTTAGCCACTGACTACAGAAAGAAAATGTATGCTTTCATGAATTCTTAGGGGGTGCAGTGGCTCAGTGGTTAAAGATGCTGCACTTGTCAGCTAGAAAGCTAACAGGCTGGGTTCAAGACCCAAGTGCTGCACAGTGAGGTGAGGTCCTGTTGCTTGCCTCAATTTTTGCCCATCTAGCAGTTCGAAAGCATGCAAATGCATGTAGATTAACGAGTACCTCTTCGGGTGGGAAGGTAACAATGTTCTGTGTGCCTTTGGTGTATAGCTGTGCAGGTCACGTGGCCATAGAAATGTCTTCAGACAATTCTGGCTCCCTCAGCTAAGAAATAGAGATAAGTATGATACAACTAGACAGGGGATAACTTTACCTTTCTCTTTACCTTTATGAATTCTTAGCAGATTGGAGCTGGAAGTGAATTAACCTATAGACATCAAGGGAGGGACAGACGGACGGATGGGGTGGTATGAAGTGAAATGTCCTCCAGTCCCTTTTACTTCTCTCAGATTCTTGGTCCAGAAATGGACATGGCGGGGATGATGAGTGCTTATCCTCCTCATTCTCTCTCCTCCCTTTGTCTCTTGAAGCATCCCAGAGGAAGAATCTTCTTTTGTAGGGTTTCCTTCAACAGAGAGTTTTCACAATATTTTCTAAGTGCCTATTATTAATAGTTCAACATTCGTGTATTTCAGAAAAACTCAAAATATTTTCCTTTCTTTTTATTTTAAAGTATTCGCCTGGGAGGCCTATGAAAAAGGCTCTGAAGTTCATCTTCAAGCAGATCCTACAAAACTTGAACTCTTGTACAAATCTTTCAAAGTGAAAAAAGAGGACTTTAAACAGCAGCAGAAAGAAAGCATCTTAGAGAGGGTAAATTGTTTCCTTCAGAATATCCTTTTTGAAGTTTTTTTACCATTGTAGATGAAAAAAATGTTTGCAACACTATGATGTCATTTCCCATTTCTAAATTAATTAAAATTCTATAAAGTAATTAGATGTCCAAATTATTGGAGACTTTACCAGATCAATATTACTCTAAACAATAAATCAATTAAAAATGGGGGGGGGGAAATCGCACATATCACCAGAGAAAGTTAAAAGCTTCACAATTATAAACATATCTAGCTTCAAAGTCACAATAAACTTATGTAATTCTTGGCTTTTGATGTTTTTATGTAAGGGAACTTAAATTCTCAGATGATTTTGAGGCAGTTTTTTTAAACATGTTGACCATTGCGGGGGGGCGGGGGTCTGAACTTATGAACCATGGTTGTAAGGACCTTTTGGGGGGAGTCCATTGTAACTCTGAGCAGTCACTACGTGATTCATCGTAACACATGGCCTATCTTTATCGGTCCTGTTTCCTTTATAGGAATCTTATAGACGGAACGCAGCTTGTAAAATGCTACAAAAATATATATTTTTTTATTTGAAAAATTTATACAGCTACTCATCTTAAAACACAACTCTGGGTGGTTCACAGTAACGATAAAAGACAACAGCAACAAAAACAATAAAGACAAACCCTGGCACCTGAATCATCCTTCACTGTGTATGTAAAAAAAAACCCATACTAGGGCTGCAACCTCACCCTGTTCCAACCCAGTCAGCACTTTAAAAAGGTAAAGGTTCCCCCGCACATGCGTGCTAGTCGTTTCCGACTCTAGGGAAACTCCGTTTCAAAGCCGAAGAGCCAGCGCTTGTCCGAGGACGTCTCCGTGGTCATGTGGCCGGCATGACTGGACGCCAGGGGTGCACGGAACGCTGTTACCTTCCCACCGTAGTGGTCCCTATTTTTCTACTTGCATCTTTACGTGCTATCGAACTGCTAGGTTGGCAGAAGCTGGGACGAGTAACAGGCGCTCACTCTGCTACGCGGCACTCGGGATTCGACCCGCCAAACTGCCGACCTTCTGATTGACAAACTCAGCGTTGTAACCCACTGAGCCACCACGTCCCTGTCAGCACTTTACAGTTATCCAAAAGACTCTGAGGGCCTACCAGATACTGGGGGGAGGCTGTTCCATAAGGCAGGGACCATTATGGGAGAGGCACATTTCCTAGGACCTGCTAGAGAGCCACATTTAAAGGAAGGGATCTGGAGCCTCTCCATCCTATCCAATCTGGTGAATAGGCAGATATCTTCAGGGAAAGGGAGTCCTGCAAATGAATCTTTCAGACTTCTTTTTTTTCTTCTTCTTGTAGTATGGAGGCCAAGAACATCTGGATGCCCCACCACCAGAATTGTTACTTGCTCAGACAGAAGACTATGTGGAGTATTCTAGGCATGGAACAGTTATTAAAGGACAAGAGAAGGCTGTTGCTCGCTCTAAATATGAGGAGGATGTAATGATCAACAACCACACAGTAAGCTCCTCAAACAGGACTTGGCAATTTGTGGTTCTTGAACTAATTTCAAATATTTTCTACGTAGAATAAGTGTAACTAGGCTCTGCATTGCTTAGTGATGGCAATCCTTGCAGTCTTCAGTTGCCATTATTGTTAACCATATCCCACAGTCATTAGGCAATACTGGTTTCCCACCACCGAAGTCAACGGCTTGCAAGCTCCAGGCCGGCAGGGAAGTAAGTGGCTGCTGCTGGGCGGGAGCAAAGGGGTGCATGGAGATGGCAAGGGTGTGCATAAGAGGGTCAGGGAGGGTGGAGTGGCACACAGTGTGCAAGAGATGCGGCACAGTCAGGGAGCTCGGAGGGGGGTGCACAAGAGGCATGGCCAGGGGTGTGTAAGAGTCGTGTGGGTCAGGAAGGAGGTGCAATGTTGCAGTTTGAAGGAGGCAGTCGGAGGGCGCACAGGGGTGCGGGGGGCCAGCATGAGCACACGGGCTATGAGAGGGTGTACAGGTTGGAGAGACTTATCCTAGTGACTTCTTTTCTGCCAGCTTCCCCATTGACTTTATGGGGAAACCAGCAGGGAAG
The DNA here is from genome assembly GCF_964194415.1 of Vipera berus. Lineage (NCBI taxonomy): Eukaryota > Metazoa > Chordata > Lepidosauria > Squamata > Viperidae > Vipera > Vipera berus. The sequence goes on along the minus strand of NC_138203.1, from coordinate 183,124,880 downwards.
GTCACAAACCGCAATCATGGATGCTGCAAGTAATCGTAAGTGTGAATCAGTTCCCAAGCACTTGGATCATAATTTCATGACTTGTAGGGTGCTGGGATGGCTGGAACTCTGAGGATCGATTATAACCATACTTTCAGCACCATCATATGAAAGAATGGTCATACATCAAAGACTTGCTATGCTGATAACTTCAGCCCTGCCCTGGCATGTACTCTCCCCAATACGTCATTCTCAGTGAATTGCTGTCATTGGTTAAAAATAAAATGCCTGGTCTGACCTAAAATAAAAAAGCTCTGTCTTAGAAATCACTCTGTTCAAGTAATAAAGAGTTAACAAGGATTCTCTGCTCAGGATTATTCTGAGATTTACAATTGCAAAAGGCCAGCAAAAATCTAGAGGACAATATAATTTTTGGCTTCAGTGATTTTTTTAAATTACTTTTTAGGATTGCTTTCGTTAGGAAATAGTCTTGTTCTATTATTGTCTTCATAATCTTGTTCTGTGGCATGTGGTCCATTAGGGAATTTTCATGGCACAATTAAGATGAAGCCAACGGATTGAATTGGGGCTTGGTTACTAACTTTACTCAAAATCAAATTTAAAACATGAGAAATCAGTTTGTAATGTTCAATCAGTTTGTTATCTAAACATTAAGTCTCTATTTTTTGTTAGTCATTCATAACACTATGGTGTTAGTCATCACAAAGTGTTTGATGTTAGTCATGAATAAGTTCTTAGAGAATATTGTGAAACATTTGTTATGAAGGAGTTTTTAGCAGAATTGAAACTATACTCTAGATGCAGCGTGTTTCCTTGAACTAGAGGCTTGACATTTCTTTCATTGAACCACCAGTTTATTTTCCTTATTTATTTCAAAATATTCTATGAGAAGGCATTTAATATTTACTGGTTAAGGTTAAATGCAAGGAGAACGTTCATCAAGTAATTATAGAAATGCCCTGTTAACTAATTTTAGCAGTTTGAACCTTCTGTCTGGGAAGATAATGAGGATAAAGTGTGAAAAATATTGCAAGTAAAATCTATCCCATATGTTTTAGATTCCATTGATTTCATTAGAATTAAGCAGATGCTAACTCTTTCAAATAAACCAATATAATAGAACAGGGTTTGGTTCTTGATACAAAGGAATTATTACATGTGACTCAACTGATTAGTGTATTTTTCATTGTCTCTGCTCATTTCTCTCCTGTCGAAGGTTATACCGAACCTGTATAGAAATTTAAATACTGTATTCTTCAAGAATAGAGTATTTCTTAAATTTTACCATGATCTCTTTGGGAAACAAAAAAAACCTTTATGAAACGTGCTACATGAAATTGTGAGCCATTATTATAAGCAGTTAATTCCTTTGTTTTCCTTACAGTGTATTTGGGGTTCTTACTGGAAAGAAGGAAGATGGGGCTATAAATGCTGCTACTCATTTGTCAAGTTTTCCTATTGTACAGGAGAAGCTGGAAAGGAAATTGCTGTAAGATATAGTTTATTTACTGGAACTATAAAATGACATTTTTAAAACAAACCTAATACTTAACTCTCTTTGTGCAATTGGTTTTTTTTTCCTCATTCTTTTTCCTACACACAGAATGCCAGTGAAGAATTGCTAACTGAGGTGCATGAGGACGAGCAGTTAACCAAACCCAAAACTCTAGTGGAGGTGGGTTTCTAGTTTTATTGCTTTGTTTTCTTTCTGATGGATGGCTTTCCTACAAGCCTATTGCCAGACAAGGACAAGAGAAGCTATTTTGGGATAGAAAGGCCCCAGAAGGGATAGCAGTGGTATAATTATGTCACAGGATATGGCAGCTCCCTTTTTTTCTATTTTAGAGGGCAGGAAGTCAAATAAGTACATATGAGCTTTAAGGAGGTGCCACACTTTTTGCTGCTTAATTTACAAAAAGTAAAAAATAAACGTTCTGCCATTATTCAGTGGCATGATCTTAGAGGCCAATCAAAAAGTAAGTTGTGAAGTGTGAATGGACTTCAGGTTACTTGTTTCTGCCTTATATGAAGCCCTAAAGACATGGCAGCTGCTATAGCTGTCAACCTCCGGCTGAAAGGCCCAACCAAGCAAAACACCAGAGCCATTGCGTTCTCTAATGTATACTTTATTGAGCAATAACAAACCGGTAGGATTAAAGTGAAGAAGAAATTTAATTTAATAATAATATTTATATACCGCCCTTCTCCCTGAGGACTCAGGGCGGTTCACAGGGCAAAAGTCAAATACAAAGTACAAACATTAAAAAAAGATTAAATAATTGCCCAAGTTAAAACAATTAATACAATAATAAAACCCCAAAAATAAAATTAAAAATACAAAAAATAAAAACCCCACCGATCCCCATCAGGCTAGGCCGGCTTGTACAAACAAAAACGTCTTGAGATCGCGACGAAAGGAGCGAAGATCGGGCGCCATCCGGAGCTCTACCGGCAACTGATTCCACAGCTCCGGAGCGCCCACAGAGAAGGATCTCCCCCTGGGCGCCACCAATCGACATTCTCTGATCGGTGGCACCCTGAGGAGGCCCTCTCTGTGGGAACGCACAGGGCGCAGGGAGCTTGATGCCGGCAGCAGATGTTCCCTAAGGTACTCCGGCCCCATGCCATGAAGGGCTTTGAACACCATTACCAGTACCTTGAATCTCATCCGGAAGGCAACTGGCAACCAATGCAGCTCACGGAGCAAAGGTGTAACGTGGGAGTATCGGGAGACTCCCAGCACAACTCTCGCAGCTGCATTCTGTACCAGTTGGAGCTTCCGGGTGGTCCTCAAGGGCAGCCCCATGTAGAGAGCGTTGCAGGGAAGCAGTTAATTAAAAGAACGAAACCCTCCCTCCCCTCTCTTGACAGTTCAAGTCAGGTTGTCCCAATACATTTTCCAGCAATTATTATGAGAAGAAACTTCAGTTCGCCAAAACTCTTCAATTGCTTTGGCTCTCACGTTGATAAGGACACCTGTGGATTCAAACCTCTCCCCCTCCCCTTCCCCGTCCTGTTGGCAAACTAGAAGCACGCAGCGGTCCTAAAGCCAGTAGGTTTCGTAGCTTGACAATAACACTTTCTAGGCAGTTAAAATGCAGCTATTGTACAACAGCAATTACGCATCTATTGCAGTTGTTGAAATTTTCAGGCAGGACAGGAGTCTGCCAGGTAAGTGATACAGATACAAGTATCTGTCCCTAAGAGGAAATTTCTAGGTCATCAGTTTCATGTATATGTAACTCCCTTGAGTACCCATTGCCTGTAGCCTAGAGTACCCACATGCATGTCTGTCTGCATTTATTTTATCATCTTGCCACAGATACACCAACAAAAACAAAAAGAAGAAAAGAAGAAGAAAAAGAAAAAGCATAAGAAGAGTACAAGTTCTGATAGCGAGGGAGAAGAAAGAAAGAAACAAGAAAAATTGAAAAAGGTATGCCTAAAAGCCTTGTCAACTGTACTAATCCTGCAGAATTTTCAAATCCTCTTGAAGTGTACAGACTATCTGGCATACCAAGTTCCAACATGAGAGTAGAGGCTTATTTCTCTCAATTCTCATGCTGGAACTTCCTTCCCCTACAGCTGTCTTTCCAGCAACAGATCTTCATAGATCCATATTTATTTTCACAGACCCATATTGAATTTAGGGAAGAGAAATTGCCTTTTCCAATCAGAACATATTTGCATAATAAAGAGAATCGAAATTCTTGTTGTGTCCCTTTTGATACCACTGTGAAATTATATTCTTATATTGGAATAGCAAGCTGCATTTTCTCAGCTATATAGGAACAAGTTCCTATTGATTACTGAAAATGTCAAGGAATGCTGAAGCTTTTATATTTAGCATTAATTATTAGTAGTCTGTGAAATTTGAATAAATTTGCAATATGATATAATTTATACACTATTAGCTTAGATGAAAATATGTTTCACTTCCGTGAAATCATCTGTGAGATGATTTTTTTATACTGTTCTGATCTATAACTCTTGAAGATTTTATATTGGCCAGTCACTGGAATCCTTTGGATCAAATCTGACTTTTACTTGAACCATGTGATCTATTATGGGATTGCAGCTTTTTCCAGATTTCTCATTACTTTTCCTGATTTATCTTTTCAGCACAGCTTCAGCCTTTGTACTATATTGAGTCTTTCCATCTTCTTACTAGATTGTTTAAACATAGTTGTAATTCCAGGGGCCACTGTAATACAGGAGTGAATTTTTATTTTCAGGCACTGAATGCAGAAGAAGCCCGTCTCCTTCATGTGAAAGAAATCATGCAATTAGATGAGAGAAAGAGACCATATAATATCATGTATGAAAACCGAGAACCAACAGAGGAGGAAATGGAGGCTTACCAAATGAAGCGCCAGCGACCAGATGACCCCATGGCCTCTTTTCTGGGGCAGTAGTTTGGGGCAAAGGACTTGTAAATGGATCAATGTTGTACGTGGGTCACTTTCCCTTAGCAAATTGTTAGCTGAGGTAGCTTGTTCTTTCGCATCATACTAGACAATGGCCCAGCCATCCTGGAGCTCCCCAAGTAGAAAAAGAGCCAGCCAGAGTTCTATTTGTTAAGCAGATTTGCTCAAATCTTTGGAATGTGCTGAATGAATAAATTCTTTTCATGAGCCACATCCAATGCAGCCCAGGAAAGGTTTTTCGTTTTGTCATATTTGGGGGTTTTTCTAGTTCAGTTCTTATCCCATGTTTTTCCACATAATCTTTCTTATACCTTTCCTTTATTTTATACTGAAAGCATTGTAATTGCTAACAGCAGGAGAACCTACCCACAGTCTTCATCTACCTCTCCTTCTCTTTAGTGCGTGTGGTAGAAGGCTGATATCCAAAATAGCATATCACCATCTGTGATTGTCCTAATACAAATCACACTGGAGTTTATTTACCACATAAATATTGGACTATGTTCTGGCATATTTTATTAATTATAAACAAGGTAGTGCTAATTTTAAATATGAGCCCCGTTTTAGCCTAAACTAAATCGTAGTGTTGTTCTTTTGCTTCACATCTGTGAACATTTTAAGGATTTTTAGCTATACAAATCTAAACAGAGCAGCTAAAACCTGGCTTGCCTCATAAAGTCTAATATAGACTAAGCTAAGCATTTTGTTTTGTTGTTAGAATAGTTTACAAGATCTCTTGGACGCTGCACAAACTCTCCCAGATTTCATAAGAAGCAACAATGCTCCAGTAAAGAACATAGCTCTAATATTTCAGTTTGCCAAGGCTGGAACAAAGGGGGCTAAAGCTTGGGAAACAGGACAACTAAAAAGAAGTACAATAAAGCACAGTCAAAGCATCCTGGTGGTGAGGGGTCACTGATTTACATAAAGAAACAAGTAAAAAGATCACAAACATATACTCTTGTCAGTTTTATTGCACCATTTAATGTCACACTTGAAAAAGACAGCAAGAACTGGGATTATAGGTAGTTTTTTTACTTAAAACCATTTAGTGACCATTTGAAGTTACAATGGCACTGAAAAAAGTAACAACTATTTTTCACACAATCGTTGCAGCTTCCGCGTGGTCATGTGATCAGAATTCGGACGCTTAGCAATTGGCATGTATTTATGACAGTTGTAGTATTCCTTACATTTCTTTAACAAAAAAAGAATGCATTCTAGGTGGCTAAAAGGCCTTTTGTTAAATGTGTGTATTTTATAAATGGAAGCTTTGTTTATTTAAATAAAACTTTCTCCAAAGTGTTCATGCATTAGGTTTGGAATTGTAAAGTCTTAGTCCCTTTACATGAACTTGAGATACCATATCAATCTAATCAGATAACCCAAGCAGAGACTTCTTGATCAAGCAGCACTTTACTTTTTCAAATTAAGCAGCTGGGTGGCCAACAATCTGAAACGCCGGCAAAGTTACATCCAGAAGTGCCACGCCTTAGAAAGTTGGTAGCATTACTTTATAAACTTTGTTAGCCAATGAAAATCAAACAACAGAGCCATTACATCATAAAGAAGACCTCAATCATTCCTGTTCACTCCCTTATTCCCTCCTTCAGCATATCGCATCGATGTACATGTTTCCCACACTTGCATGAAATTTCTCTGGTGCAGAAACCGATTACAAAAAGCAAGAAAGCAACAGTTAAACTAAACAATTTCCCTTTGTTCCAGAACCCTTCAGAATCTTGCCACAAAAACATATTTGAAAGATTTCCTTAATATATGTACAGTATTTGTCACTGAGCATCTGCACAATTCTTTTCACTACAGTATATCACTGATCTTAAAAGTAAATACATGATACCTGCTCCTGTTGAAATTTGGCAAAATGGTTAGCAACAGAATTAGAAATACAGTGGGACAAAAAAGTATTTAGTCAGCCACCAATTGTGCAAGTTCTCCCACTTAAAAAGATGAGAGGCCTGTAATTGTGAAGACTTACAGAAAACGTTTGACCTCTGTCATTGCCAACAAAGGGTATATAACAAAGTATTGAGATGAACTTTTGTTATTGACCAAATATTTATTTTCCACCACAATTTGCAAATAAATTCATTAGAAATCCTACAATGTGATTTCCTGGATTCTTTCCCCCCATTTTGTCTCTCATAGTTGAGGTATACCTATGATGAAAATTACAGGCCTCTCATCTTTTTAAGTGGGAGAACTTGCACAATTGGTGGCTGACTAAATACTTTTTTGTCCCACTGTACTTCTGAGCTAGATTAAGGGCTACCCACTGACCAGTAATGGGCTATGATCCTCTTCCTTAGAAGCTTTAAGCCGTGGACTGGCCAAGGAATTCTGGGAGTTGAAGTCCACATATCTTAGTTGCTAAGACAAAAACATCTAGCATCACCAGGTAGCATGTTGAAAAGCTCCTGATCCTTGGAAGCCTTTGACACAGGAGAAGGGATTTTTCCAAGTGTTTAGCCACATGTGTGGAAGGTTTTCTTCCCTATCTCACATGACTCAAGGCAGACGCTCAAACACATTACACAATAATCAAAATATGCCTATGGCAAAGCTGAGCCAAAAAAACAAGCTGCTGGAAGAAACTGGGATGCAAATGCAAGGCAGCAACTTCAACAAACTTTATTTGAGAAGGCAAGCTTTCCAGATGCTTCATTTAAAGGAAGTGCTTTGTGGCAGTAACTCCCAACAAAAGTGGACAAGGTCCTGCTGACGGACATCTGTTTAAGATTCAGCAGATTTCGACTGGATGTCAGGCGCTGTTTGAAGAAAGTGGTGCTGGTAAGTAGCATTTTATTTTTAACTTTGTTAAAGCATTTTTTAAGTAGGGCTTTCAGCCAGAAGCTATGCAAGCTAAAAGTAGGAGCAATTTACTGCTAAAGTAAGCATGCCACCTTAAAACAGTTGATTTCTTGAGGTTTGTATGCCACTGACAGGACGCTGGAAGAAAAAGTACAGTGCAAAAATGCTGAGTTTTAAAATTGCAGTTGCAAAGTCTGTGTCTTATGCAAAAAAAAAGTGTTGCCAAGGAATCGCTGGAATTGTGACTCTCCCATGAATAAGGTCACACATGATCAATGACAGAAGGTAAAATTCTGATGAGCTCAGTTTTAAAACTGTAAAAATAAAAGTGAGGTGGCCACGATAGTCCTTAATTTGCACATTTCTCTCACTGAACACCAATGATTTGTCTTGGATTCTGTGCTCTCATAAACAACCCATCTGATTTCAACCAAGAAACTTTTTAAAATAAAGATATAACACCAAAAAAGAAAGAAACCCACCCACCCCAAAAAAATCTTTGCTGTTTCTAGGGAAGGGATAAAATTAATCCAGAAATAAAATATTCATTTTAAGTATCTAAATAATAAAACTAAGAGAACAACAAAAAATATCCAGAGAGATATTTGCCATGGCTTTTGTGATACAAATGAAGGAGAGATTCATTTCTAATAAGATCCATCTGTTCCTCTTTAGCTGCTAAAAGAAACTTTAAGAGGTTAAAAAATAGCAGATTCACTTTCCATAACTAATCACACTGTGTATTCCATTAAAACTATGAGTTTTTCTTTTCCCATATCTCCGGCAAACAAATTTGATATGCTTTTCTTTCCCACATACTCGCCATTAAACTGGTTAATCTCCCAGATTTTTTAACTGTTCTTGGGCATATCCTGTCTCTTTCTCCTCCCCTCCCCATCTCAAGGGAAGATTCTTTTGTATGCCCAGCCCAGCACCCTTTTCCATGTCATTCTTGTAGCCTTTTATCCTTAAGTCCACTTTCAGTTCAGTTTGTCTTGTCAGGTAAAATTTGTTCTTCTTTCATAATATCTTTTAGAGACATTCTATCCATAGAGGCAGATATTTCTGTTGTCATTGTTAATAGTAATTAAATAATGATTCCGTTATTTAAAAATATCCTTCAGTATTTTCAATATTCTGCATCATTTTGTAACTGTTAGTCAGATTTATGTGTTCTTTAATTGGAAGCTTCCTTCTAGTGTTCAAAATTTGACTCTATCATGTTTTTTACCTGATTATCTTATATTTTTATGTTGGACTATTATTTTTCTTATGTTTTTATCTTATTATCTTATGCTTTGCCTCATGTATCAAAATATAATAATTTGACTCAGTGTGCCTTAGTGAGAATTTTTCACTAGCTCAGTGCATACAACATGAAATAGAGGAAAATATTGGAGACTAGTCTAAAGACAAAAATCATTAATCATTATCTTTCTTTCAGTTTCCCACTCTCCTGTGTGGTCTTAACTCTTGTGTGGTTATATGTGTGTGTGTGTGTGTGTGTGTGTGTGTGTGTGTGTGTGTGTAGGTCTTGGCATATTCGGGTCTTTTCCTGTGCAAGATTGATAGTGTCTTGGCGACGTTTCGACGAGGTCCCACTCGTCATCTTCAGGCTGGTGTCTTTGGCTTCGTGCTTGTGCATATATATGGTGGAACTCTGTACATAAAAATAATTCATAACACATTTCTCCAACAAGCAATTTGCAATGAGGAAAAAATTGTGTTTGATCTCCATTGCTCCTTTTCTCTGAAGACATACAGACTGTTTCTATCATTCCTAATTCCCCCAGTTTAAGTTATTCTAGGTAGGGATGCGGTGGCTCAGTGGGTTAGGACGCTGAGTTTGTCAATCAGAAGGTCGGCAGTTTGGCGGGTCGAATCCCGAGTGCCGCGTAACAGAGTGAGCGCCTGTTACTCGTCCCAGCTTCTGCCAACCTAGCAGTTCGATAGCATGTAAAGATGCAAGTAGAAAAATAGGGACCACTACGGTGGGAAGGTAACAGTGTTCCGTGCGCCTTTGGCGTCTAGTCATGCTGGCCACATGACCACAGAGATGTCCTCAGACAAGCGCTGGCTCTTCGGCTTTGAAACGGAGATGAGCACCGGCCCCTAGAGTTGAAAAAGACTAGCACGCATGTGCGGGGGAACCTTTACCTTTAAGTTATTCTAGGAAGTGGTCATAGTTTGATTTTATATTCTGTCATTTAAACTTAAAACTCTTCCCTTTAACTTGGAGTAAAAAAATTACACTCCAGTGCATTTTTTAAAAAAATATGAGATCTCTTTCTCTCTCTGTCACATACACACATTTATATATCTGTGTCTCTTTCTCCATGATCTGCACTCAGACACATCTTCTATCTGGTGGTCATTAGTTTGTCGCTCCCAGTTGTAAGCAAATTTTTCATGTCCTAAGAAAACGTTCTCGTCTGTCCGGTGGTCAAAACTCCCGCTTGATGATTCAAGGGAAATGGTCTCTGCTCTTCCCCTGTAGGATGTCCTTTCACAGCCATGAAAATAATTTTCACTGTGACTGAAAGAAGAAAATCCAAGCTTAGAAAGGGCCAAAGCTCCTTCATGTTTCTCCGCCACTCCAGAGAAACACCGTAAAACTCTCTCTGCAGTATTACCCTGGAGCTTCCCCACCTCCACAGAAATCACACAAAATGTGGGAACACACTGGATGGCTCCACTCAGATCATCAACAAATACCAACAAAGGAAGTAGATCTTGTGTCAGGTGCCAGTTGTGCTACTTCCCCTTCCCCGTATCTTGTCTGACAACATCATTTCAGGACCTAATAATATTATTCAAACCTTTACAAATTTATGTATTTACTAATCTTCCAATATGATACATGCTATTACTTTCTACCAGTGCCCTGCTATTTTTTGCAGTTATTATTTCATTCATTTATGAATTTACATCCTTCATTTTTGAAGAAACCTCAACGCCTACTTGGGATCTCTCCTACTTTTACATCTTCATCATGACACTATGAGATTGGACAATGAGAAAGAATGAAGGGCCCCAACTCATCCATGAGCTCTGTGGTTGAGAAGGGATTTGAACCTAGACTTTCCCATAACTCTGGCCACTGCATTATGCTGGGGTAGTCTCAGTACACCAGCCAGGTAGGTTAGTCTCATTGTACAAAGAAATTGGTGCAAATCTGAAATAAGTGGGGAAGCATTTCAGCCTTCCATTTTATGTCTTGTGGCTTAAAAAAAACAGTCTTGCTAAAGAAAAATCCCACTATTTGCATAAATCAGCTATCCAATAGAGAGAGTGTATTTGTATGCTACTACTTAACGCGGTGGCTCAGTGGGTTAGGACACTGAGCTTGTCGATCAGAGGTCGGCAGTTTGGCGGGTCAAATCCCGAGTGCCGCGTACCAGAGTGAGCGCCTGTTACTCGTCCCAGCTTCTGCCAACCTAGCAGTTTGAAAGCACGTAAAAATGCAAGTAGAAAAATAGGGACCACTACAGTGGGAAGGTAACAGTGTTCCGTGCACCTTTGGCGTCTAGTCATGCTGGCCACATGACCACGGAGACGTCCTCGGACAAGCGCTGGCTCTTCGGCTTTGAAACACAGATGAGCACCGGGCCCTAGAGTCAGAAACGACTAGCATGCATGTGCGGGGGAACCTTTACCTTTACCTTTTACTTAACAATTGCCTGGGAAATGACCATCATTAATCACAGAATCCACTTCCTTTAATTTCTTCATTTCGTTTTAATGCTTATAATTCCATCAACTATCGGTGGATCTATGCTTCTAACTCCTGTAACATTGCAAAAAGGGTCCTTCTGGGTGTAAAATGGGACAACTTGCCACAGCCAACTCCCTGCAGGACAACTCACCATGGACAACTCGCTGTGGGACAATTTAACAATTCTATTTAATTATTTAAAATAAAAAATTATTTTAATGTTTGTCATTCACATTTCATTCTGTCCCTCTTTTTGCAACCTTTCTTCAATGATTCTATCCCACTATTTCTTTGATATTAGTGTAACTCTTGTCCTACAGTGAGTTGTCCTGTTAATTATGTAACATGTCCCACTCCTCTAATGCTCCTGCCAGTCCCAGCTGCTTCTTGCAACATGCACCCCTAATTGCTTCTGTTTCATTTCTTGCAGGTATCACCATGATCTTCCTTTTTCTGGTTGCCTGGATTACTCCCTGTATAGCTAATCAATTTCTCAGTAGCTTTGCGAAAGCAGAAATTCAGAAAAATTCCAGGCAAGTAATCTGCAGTGTGCTAGGACCACAAGGCCCTCCAGGTGCTCCCGGAGCTCCGGGTGCTCCTGGGAATATAGGAAGGATGGGTTTTCCAGGAAAAGATGGACGAGATGGAGAAGATGGACAGAAAGGAGAACCAGGGGAGGAAGGTAAGAGACAGTTTCTTTTTCAAGATAATTTTCTATCTCAGAAGGAGTCTAAAAAGAATGGGGAAGTCTAAATCAGCCATTACAGTACTAAATCCATTTTCTTTCATAAGCCCTTCCCACATATTACCTCTCTCCAAAATCAAATTAAGGAAGAACATCATTTTTTAATATATTCAAACAAGGTATTGGTTAATGGTATCTTAATTTATTATTTCAGAAGTCCATAATCATAACTTATGATAGAGGTGAAATTCAGAGGCTTCATTCAGCCCACCAAGATTACTCTTTTATGGTATCCCAAAACTTCCCAGAGCAGCTGGGGCTAAAACTTTGCACACTTTGGGGAGTAGAGTTTAAATAGTAAAATATTTCTTTTTTTCAGCGTTATAGCTATATGAGGCAGGGGTCCCCAACCGCTGGGCCATGGCCTGGAATCGGGTCATGTGAGCACAGCTCCACTTGCACAAGCAGCAGGTGAGCACGTGCGCACATGAAGCTCCATTTCCATAAATGAAGCTGCGCTCACAGGAAACCATCCTTCACCTGCCACCACCACAGGTGTGCAAAGCCAGAAAAAGATTGGGGACCGCTGGTTTAAGGCATATATCATTAAAAAAAAAGCACTGAAACTCTTTCCCAAATCAGGCTTTGAACCTGCTCATTTTGGGAACAATGTGACATATTAAGAAAAGTCTGATATGGTCCTCCACGTAACAGAGGCTATATTCACCAATTATAGGTTGCACAATTAACTATGGGTAGATTCACACGTCATGCTAATTCAATAGGTTATCCTCGTTTACAAACCATAATGGCTTATTTACACGAGTTTGCACTTCATATTCAGCACACTGTGGGACCCCAGACAATAAAACATAGGTATCATTGTCAAATGGTCTATTCTATATCTCCATCAGAATTGAGATGTGTGGTAGGATGGTAAGATGACTCCTTAGTTTTAAACAGCAAGTATAAATAGTCTGTCCAGGTATATGTTTGAAGGAGGACGATAAAATGACCCAAGAAGGCTCTTTAGGTGCTCTGTATTTTTAATTCTAACTGAGCTTTTTATCAGTTGGACATGGTTGGGCAGGTTTTAGATAGTTTGGCTCATGTTTAATTTTTTTTAAAAAAAACCACAATATAAACTAAATGAAATTGAAAGGACACAGATATTAATATTTCTTCTGGTTCCTAGGCCTGCTCAGGGATGATACAGAGGAGAAAGATTGTATCTGGAACGATGAGGCCAAATTGGGCTGTAATTGTACTGTCTGGCTGACTTTGTTTATAAATAGAAATTATCTAACTCTGGGTTGGATGGAGAATTAGCTTCCTGCCAAGAGGACTCTTAACCACTAACAAATATCAGGAAAAGCCTTTTTTGCACATTTTTGGACTAACAGATGTTATAATGTCTACATTTTTGCAAACTGTAATTGACTTTATCAGATGCACAGAGCAGTTAGACACATGAAGGATTTAATTTGGATTTTTTTTCTCATCTTAGTGTTTTCTTGCAAGTGCAGGGTCCACTTTTTCCAGATCTACCAAGTGTTGATCCTTTGATTGCAACAGAAATTAAACTACTGGCTTATCACCAGAGCTGACTGGCCCAAAGTCACTCAGCCAACTTTCATGCCTTTGGCAGGACTAAAACTCATAATCTCTCAGTTTCTAGCCAGGTGCCTTAATCACCACTTAGACTGGCTTTCAAATGATTTTTGGATTTAATATAGGATTTAAATTGGGATGAGGTGGAGAAAACAGGATATTTATGGAAATATAGCTTACATGTGGGACAAATTACAGCTCATTTATCAATGAACAAATGTAATGTGTTAGAAATACTTGTGTTTGTTAAGACCTTCTGAGACAACTTTAAACCTTTTGATGTAGATTCAGCAATCTCTCACTCAATTGTGTTGGCAAAATTCCATGTAATCTTTATTAAAAGTGTATGCTTTTTAATAAAAAAATTGTTTCTCTGAAAAGACCACTCCTTCCGATTTTCAGCTACCATAGATTAACATGGTGCTCCTTCTACAAACTCCTCACTTAGAGAGGACTTTGAAATTAATTGAGTTTTGTTCTGTTAGAAGAAAGGGGACATGATTTTCACCAATTACCTTCTTCCTTCTAAAAAAATCTTCTCCAGAAGGTTGACAGAGCTTTCAAAACAATTAGGGTATGGAAAGCAGAAGAATTGGCAAGAGAGTGGAAATTGTTTGGATGAAATTTCACTTGGGATCCTTCCATTTGCAAAAAAACTCTGATCCAACCCCTACTTAGCATAAAAACAGGTAGTAATAACTGCAAATATGAACGATAATTCAACTGGGAGGTTTAGCATACAGCTACTGATTATGTAGCATCCTTCTGCTAGAGATATTCCACTTTTAATTTTTTTATTAAATTTCGTTATTAGATAAAAAGAAGAAATAAACGTACAAAGAGAGAAGAAAAAATCACTTCTTGGCTTTGTCTGATGTAGTAGATTTTACAAAAATAATTTGTGCTAGAAATATTGATTCCAATCCCACAGAACAATAAGCCTGAATTTTACAACGGTGGTTTGTTCATGAAGCTGCAGTGGTTTCATTTACCCATTCAGTAATAGTTACATATCATGACAAGCCCAGAATAAAACAAACTTACAGGATGTGTGAATCCTTTTTTTTTCTTCCTTTCTTTCAAATACCTATCTAGAAGAGAATATATTCTCTCATCCACATTTTTTAACACAATGACCAGGACAAAAAAGATGGGGATATTGTTCCCATAAAATAATGCAGTTCAAAATAGGTGGGAAATTCCTGGGTTGCAGAACCAATTTTGGCCCTCTGGTTGTTCCAAAGACCCATGAGTCCCTTGTATGATTACTCATTGTGATTGTTCTTTCTCATAGGTACCCAAGGCAGGATGGGAAATCCAGGCCATCCAGGACCAAAAGGAAAACCAGGAGCCATTGGCAAAGCTGGTCTCCGTGGTCTAAAAGGCCCCAAGGGCCTCCCTGGAAAAGGCGGGGGGTCTGGAAAGAAAGGGCCCCGAGGAGCCCAAGGAGACCTTGGGATGTCTGGCCCTTGCAAATGCAAGGTCAAGAAAGCCAGATCAGCTTTCTCTGTTGCTGTGACTAAAAGTTACCCAAAAGAGAGACTGCCCATCAAATTTGACAGGATCCTCATGAATGAAGGTGGAAATTACAACACTTCCAGTGGGAAATTTATATGCAACATCCCCGGCGTCTATTATTTCACTTACGATATCACACTGGCCAATAAACACTTGGCTATTGGGCTGGTCTACAATGGTCAGTACAGGATAAAGACATTTGATGCCAACACTGGGAACCATGACATTGCTTCTGGATCGACAATCCTTTCCCTAAAGCAGAAGGATGAAGTGTGGCTGCAGATATATTACTCAGAACAGAATGGGCTGTTCTATGATCCTTACTGGACAGATAGCATTTTTACTGGCTTTCTGATATATGCTGATCAGGATTATCTCAATGAAATGTAAAGGGGACTGCCAACCTCAACAAACCTAATGGAAGACAAGAAGCATGGAAAATTATGTACATTTATCTTTGAAGAAGTCCTTCAGCCACAAAAGCAGGCCTCAGAGGACAATGGCCTACAGCTCCTCCAATATTTATATCATTAATCTAAATCTTGGAGTTTCTTTGTCTCGGATGGTACAGACCCTTAAAGATTTATTCTTTTCCATAGATATGCATTCACAAATGGTTTCCAAATGAGAGGGAATGGGAGAAAAAGAGATAACTTTTTATCGATTTATATGACTCCATGATCTGGATGAGAAGTCTTCTGTGGTCCTGAGTATGCGAGATGCTTATTATCAATGTCCTTTCCTGCAAAACACAAAAGAAATAATTTTTATCTTATACCTACCAATGCTGATGCTCCTTCTCTAAAATAGAAAGAGATACTTATCCTGTGCTGCAAATGATGGTCAGATATTACTTAAACTAGAACTGAATTTATCTGCCTAGTTTCTGAATGCCTGCATAGAAGGACAATGCCTTTGAGAGTTTCAGGAATGTGCTTTTCAAAAATGCTATCTTTAATCAGGAAACCCATAGATGCATCTGGTGATCTTCTGCTGTAAAGCATGTGTTCCAATGCTGAAAGTGTATGGTCCTTCCCCTAAATTCAGGGCAGCACGACATCGTCTCTCTTTATCACTTTACATGTTTTTAATAACACCAAAAGGATTTGATATGCTAAAAAAATATGCTACTATTAAACCGTCACAAATATTCACAAGTACTCCATTTTCCCTGAAAAATCTCCTTTATTCTATGAGCAAATATAAATGGTATCTGGTTCTCAAACCAAATATATAAGCAAGTAGCTCTGACATGTTTAAAGAATCAAATGTGGCATCGATTATTCTACACATGATCCTG
The DNA here is from genome assembly GCF_964194415.1 of Vipera berus. Lineage (NCBI taxonomy): Eukaryota > Metazoa > Chordata > Lepidosauria > Squamata > Viperidae > Vipera > Vipera berus. Next base: position 183,108,792 of record NC_138203.1, on the reverse strand, counting down.
TTTCATTAGGAACTGATTGTATGTTGGCTAGCAAAGCATTATAGGGTGAGTGGTATAACTGGAATCTGTAACAATGACTTGATCTAAAGCTCTCCTGAGAAAGGGATGCTGGATTCCCACTCCATCATTGCCAGTGCATAATGCCAGTACCCACAGGCCAAATAGAATTAACGGGATGATTTTATTGTGCAATAACATGTTAATACTGCAGACTACAATAATAGCAAGAAAGGGAAACGCCACATTAATCTAGATTTTTCTGATTTTTAAAAGATTTAATCTTATTAATCCCTATTCTCTTTCCGAGCATTGAGAAAATATTTTCAATTTGCCTTAAACTATTTCATTTGGAAATACCTAAAGGTAAGGGATAGCCAAATAACTATAATTGCTCTTGACTTGAATTGACCAGGAGAAAGAGTTTGTTGCTTAACAGTTCAATAACAAAGCATTATATTGAAAGCTCTAGAAGACCATATTCCCAGGTGGTTTCTTATAACATACTTTTTTGTTCATTTTTTTTAAAAAGTCACTGTGGTTGGTAGCTATTCTTGTGAATGGAAGCAATGTACATGAAAAACCAGTATTTTACAGCACTTCAGGATCAAACCCAGACCACACTAATTTAAAGATATATTTTGGGAGCTTTCTGCTCTTTCCTCTCCTCTCTTTTGCTGTCCTGCCAGGTACCCAGAGGATCTGCCTGGGTGCCTAGGCCATAACCATTTCCTCCTGCCTATCTCTCATTCACAATTTTGCTCTGCTCCTATGGCCAAGGGCGGGGGGAGAGAACCTTCTGCTAGTTTAATATCAGAGGGTGACTGTTTAATATACTCCTCAAACAGAAGAGTCTCTGGGCTGTGCAGCCAACAGCTGGGGCTTGACTAGTTCATCATGTTTTCTATGGTTTCTCAGCTGCAGTTTTTTTTCATTCATGCCTTAGGCCAGGGGTCTTCAAACTTGGCCCTTTTATGACTTGTGAACTTCAACGCCCAGAATTCCTCAGCCAGGCTGGCTGAGGAATTCTGTGAGTTGAAGTCCACAAGTCACGAAAGGGCCAAGTTTGAAGACCCCTGCCTTAGGTTATGCTTCAGACATTAGATAATGATATATCTGAGTACCGTGGTCAGATTTCTAATCCAGGATTTCTGATTTACCAAAACCAGAGGCTTCACCAGAATTTTCAATAAACTACAATGATTCAGGAAGTTATAATCATGTTATGAAGCCCTTCACAAATGTTTGAGAACATATAATGAATCAAAGCAAACTAGAATGAAACTAGAAGCATTTCATTTTCCCAGAGAGTTCTCTCACCACAATTCTTTAAATAAACCAGCAGGCCATTTTAAATCAGGATATGATAGCATCGTGCTGTGGACTACAGGATAAAAACTGCTGTTATAACAAGGAATACTATGTGTTAGGATAAAAATTAAAAGAATAATCCTTAGAGATGAAGCAACATTTAAGAAGCCTATCGTTGAACAAGGCATTCAGGTACCATAATATGCTTTGAAATTGTTTGGTTCGAATTGACGAGGACTCAGAGTGGTTAACACTGAACGAGTTTATTGAATACACAAAGTCAACTGGCAACTGTCAAATGTTGCAACCCTTTTATAGAGAAAGCGTTTGAACTGTAACCAATACAAACAGTCTGTTTTCCCGCTCCTTGGTTGTGGTGTCCAATGATTGCACCTTATTTTCCCGCTTTAAACCTTACAAAGCTGCACTGTGTTTGCAATCTCTTCCATGGCTTATTGCTAACTATTTACATACACAACACCCCTTACCCCCCAGTTGGTGTCATTTCTTTACAAAATCCATTAGGTATTTTGGTGGCCTATGTATTCTGGACGGGTATCTGTTATTTTGGCTATTAGGGACCCTTCTTCCTGGTTGACTGCTTGGCTGCTGGTTACTATGCTGGTTACTACTAGACCTGGGCTCAGGGTTACTGGCTTCAGATGTACTGCCTTGTGTATTAGGTTGTGTTTGGTATTCAGTGGTCACTGGCCTACTTCGCAGGGGTATTTCCCAATCAATTGGACTGAATTGTTGTTGTTGGGCATCAGGGAATGTGTCATCTTGCCCAACCTCTACACCACTTTCTGGCCTAATGTTGTCTGTACTGTTTCCCCTTACTGAGCTTTGGTCCCCCTCAGCCGGCACACACCCACTAGATCTTTTCCTCAGCTGGTCTATGTGTCTTTTACAGATCCTATTCCCTTCCCCCTCAATGATGTATGATAGGGGACCTAAGATTTCAGTTACCACCCCTGGAATCCATTTGTCCCCTTGGGCGTAGTTCCTGGCCCAAATCAAGTCCCCCACTTCAAAAGTTCTGTTAGGAATGTCTAATTCAATGTTTGGTTGGAGTCTGTCGGGGTGTAGTCTGTCCAACTTGGTCAAAATTTTCCTGCCCCACCTCATTTCAGCTGGACTTTTCCCTGTAGCCGAACAAGGGGTTGTGTGCTGAGCCAACAAGAACTCAGCTAGTCTCTGATGCCAGTCACCTCGAATGATTCTTTTAAGCGCGTCCTTCGTGGTCCTCACATTCCTTTCAGCCAATCCGTTGGTGGAGGGGTGGAAGGGTGCAGAAGTCTTATGCTTAATCGAGTTGGCCTTGAGGAAATCCTGAAATTCAATAGATGTGAATTGTGGCCCGTTATCAGACACTATTAAATCCGGCAACCCATGAGTGGCAAAGAGGCCCCTTAATGCCTGTATTGTTCTGCCTGCCGTTACTGAACTGACCGGTACTACTTCTAGCCATCTAGAGTAGCTGTCGACCACTACCAGGAACGTTAACCCCTGGAAAGGACCAGCGAAGTCAATATGAATCCTGGACCAAGGATTCCTAGCTAGCTCCCATTTATGTGTGCGGATGTGTTGTTGTTCAGGCCTGGAACGTTGGCACAGATGGCAATTGGCAACGCATTCCTCAATGTCGTGGTCCAATCCTGGCCACCACAAGTGACTCCTAGCCAGGGCCTTCATCCTTACTATTCCGGGGTGTCCCTCATGCAATTCAAATAGAATAGCTGATTTGTGGATTTCTGGAATTACTACACGAGTTCCCCAGAGTAAGCAACCCATATGAACTGATAGTTCATCTTTCCTTCTGAAAAATGGACTGTATTTTACGTCCGGGTTGGCGTTGGGCCAACCACTCATGACCCAGGCCATTACTCTCCTTAAGATGAGGTCCTTATTGGTTGCCTCAGCTATGTCTTTAGCAGTTAGGGGCAGATCAGGAATATCTTGTAGGGACATTACTTGTCCCACTGGGGCAGGGTCCTCCTCAGTTGTGCTAAGGGGCAATCTGCTAAGAGCGTCTGCGTGACCCATGTCCTTACCTGGTCGGTATTGGAGGGAAAATGAATATGCTGAGAGGAAGATGGACCATCTCAGCATCCTGGGAGACATAATTTGGGGAGTCTGTTTATCTGTGGTAAACAGTCCCAGCAGGGGTTTGTGGTCTGTCAGTATTGTAAAGTTCCTGCCATACAGGTAGTCGTGGAACTTTTTAACTCCTGCCACTATGGCTAGAGCTTCCCGGTCTATTTGAGCATAGTTCCGCTCTGCCTTGGTTAGTGTGCGGGAGTAGTAAGCAATGGGTCTTTGCATTCCCTGGGTGTCTAAATGGCTGATTACTGCCCCAACGCCGTAAGGCGAAGCATCGCACGCCAGGTAGATTGGTCTGTTTTCTATAAAGTGGGTTACAGTTGAGCTACTGGAAAGGATGTCTTTTAAGGTCTGGAAACTCGCTTTGTGCTTGTCTTGCCAATGCCAAGGGGTCTTCTTATCTAAAAGCCTGTGCAGTGGTTCTGCAATGGCAGCCTTATGTGGCACAAAAGTGTGATAAAAATTTACCAAGCCTAGGAAGGCCTGTAGCTCAGCCTTGTTCCGTGGTTCAGGAGCCCCTTTTATTGCTTTAATTTTTTCAGGGGTAGGGTGGACTCCGCTTTTGTCAATCCTGAACCCCAAAAAATCAGTGGATTTAACCCCTATGCTACATTTTTCCTTTTTTAATTTTAATCCAGCCTTTCTAAATCTACCCAGTACCTGTTCCAGCCGCTCTACTAACATTCCTTCATCTTTTCCAGCTATTAGGACATCATCAAAGTAAGGGCATACTCCAGGTATGCCCTTTAAGGTCCTCTCCATCACTTCTTGGAAGATGCCTGGAGCTGCTGCAATTCCAAATTGCAGTCTGTGGACTCGGAACGCCCCCTTGTGGGTAACAATTGTCTGTGCCTCTGCAGCCTCTTTGGAAACAGTCAACTGTAAGTACGCATGCGCCAAGTCGAGCTTGGCGAAGATGGCGGCGTCCTGGATCGTGGCGAGGACCTGCTTCACCGTCGGGACCGGGTAAGCATGCTTTTTCATTCCAATGTTGAGGGTCGCTTTGTAGTCGGCGCAGATTCTCACATCCCCATTGGGTTTGAGGGGTGTGACAATCGGCGTCTCCCACAAACCGCCCTCAACAGGTTCTAAAACTCCGAGGCCTACAAGCCGGTCGAGCTCGGCCTCGATTTTTTCTTTTAAGGCAAAAGGTACCCTCCGGGCCTTTAGCCTGATTGGATTTACTGAGGGGTCTAGGTTAAAATTAATGGGGGGCCCTTTGTACTTGCCTAGAGATCCATCGAATACGTCTGCAAATTCTTTGCAGACGGATTCGAGGGTCTTATTTCTAATCACTGAATTTATTCCCCCTATCCAAATTCCCAGGGCAGGAAACCAATTAAGCCCTATTAAGCTGGTCCTATTTCCCTCCGTAACTATCAAATCTAAGACCCCCTTAAACCCCTTAAAGTTTACTCTAAGGCTGGTCTTTCCTTTTACGATTATTGGACTTTTTTGGAAGTCCATTAATTGAATATTTGTTGGACTAAGTGGAATTCTTTTTCCGCTTAGTTGTTCAATTTTCTCAAGGGTTTCAGTGGAAATTATCGACACTGAAGCCCCTGAGTCGATTTCCATTCTGCAAGGGACCCCTTGCAGAAGGACTGTGATTTTTAATTTTCCGTCCGGAAAATTGTGCCCCCTTCCCCGCCGTCTCCGATTGACTCGGGCCACCTCCCTTAGGTTTGGAAATTTCACCCGGGTTCTAGGGGTCTCCTTGCCACTAGCATTGGGGGTTACCTTACCCTCTGGCCACACATCGACTTCGTTCAGACGGGAGTCCCGAACGCGGTTTCTGCAGATGGCCTGGATGTGGCCGGTCTTGCCGCAAGCCCTGCACTTGGCGGTGCGGAATCGGCAGGAAGCGCGGGGATGGTTGCCGCCACAGCTGCCACATCGGTTCTGGGTGTCGTTGTCGCGCGGTCTGGTTGCGGTGTCCCGCCACGGTCGTTGTGCCCCGGTCGGTGGTCTTTGCGGTGTTGCGGGTTGTTGCCGGCGGCCAGGTTCAGGCCCCTCGCTTCTGAGTTGTCTTGGTGCCATCTTCCCGAATCGCCTGGAGACTTCGGCGATCTCTTCCTCCCACTGCTGATCCACCTCCCCGCAGTCCACATAGCCCTCTTGGTTAATTTCGGGTGCTGCCGCCATGCTACTGCGGGGGGGGTCGCGATACCCGGTTGACTCATACGTTAGGAGTTCGTCGAGCACTTCCTGTAAATCGCCGGTAGGTTTGGTGATTATTCTATTTTGTAATTGTTCATCACGTAAGCCCAGCACGACTCTGTCCCGAATTCTAATTTCTAAATTATCGTATTTGCAACGTACTGCGGCTTCCCTGACGGCAGCGACGAATTTCTGTATGGACTCCCCCGGTCTCTGATTTCTCTTCTCGAAAATGCGCCGCCAAAAGAGTTCGGACCTTCGGGGAGTAAAGTGAACCTTTAGTTTTGTGAGGAGGTCGGCATAGGGCACGCTGGAGACTGGTTGTGGCTGGCACAGCCCGACAGCAACTCTGTAGACCGGTGTGCCGCAAATTGTCAAAAGTGCCGCCGCTTTTTTTCGGTCGTCAGTGATTCCATTCACTAACAGGAATCCTTCGACCTGACCGATGTATTCTTCCCAATCTTCGGGGAAGTTAGGGTCGAATTCCTTCAGTGACCCGATTTGCGCCATTCGGAGAATTTTTTTTTTTTTCCTATCCTGCCGCGGCCGCTCGGTTGACTGTGACTCGCTCTGAATTTGCCGCCTTCACGACAATTCTTCCTAATCTCTGGTCTTCTGTCAATCCCACCTTCGTCGCCAGTTGTTTGGTTCGAATTGACGAGGACTCAGAGTGGTTAACACTGAACGAGTTTATTGAATACACAAAGTCAACTGGCAACTGTCAAATGTTGCAACCCTTTTATAGAGAAAGCGTTTGAACTGTAACCAATACAAACAGTCTGTTTTCCCGCTCCTTGGTTGTGGTGTCCAATGATTGCACCTTATTTTCCCGCTTTAAACCTTACAAAGCTGCACTGTGTTTGCAATCTCTTCCATGGCTTATTGCTAACTATTTACATACACAACAGAAATCATGTTTCAAAATTGTCCTACTGTAACTTCCTATTAGATCACTGTATAATCATTTAGGGAACTTCCAGACATCTAATCTTTGTCCTTTTACAACATGTGAGGTTTACAGTTTGTATCTCTAGGTTGAATATCTCCAACGTATGGGCTATGCTATCTAAATATTGCATTAATTTAAGAGTGATTAAGTGTCATATCACTAATGACAACCATGAACTAATTTCAAACCGTCTAGTCTAGGGGTCCCCAACCCCCGGTCTGTGGACCAGAACCGGGCCATGGCATGCCAGCAACCGGTCCACACAAACAAGCAAAGCCCCATCCGCGAGATGCAGGCAGCACACAAAACAACGCACTGTCTGGTCTGCAGAAAAACCTCTCTCCATGGAACTGGTCCCTGGTGCCCAAAAAGTTGGGGACTTCTGATCTAGTCCAACATAATGAATTCAGATTGTGCAAAGATGCCTTAAGCCCTATATTGAGTGCAGGCAGTGGGAAGGATTTAAGTGGATTCTAAGAGCCAAGATTTTTGACAAAAATTGGTTGCTCTACATTCTGATCTAATGGAAATCACAAATAGTTGATTTCTACAACTCTGCAGACCTTCTCAATAGTCCATTTTTCCACTGATGGGAATGCTTGCCTCACGCTTTCTCCTGGCTCAAGCTAGCCATTATTCTCTCCCCTTCCCCTCCATAGAAGTACAGGATCCTGTTCCTGAGTCATGTCTCTTCCTGCATGCATTGTTTAAACATGTCTCCATCTTTGCCCATCTCATGGATACAACTATAAGAACAAGCATTTAATTGCAAAATTGTCAGAATGCTAGCATTTTATCTTCCCACTCAAATGGATGGAGGAATACTGTAAAATAGCTGGGAAACCTTTACAATTTTTCTTTCCTCCTGAAGCTACTCCTGTTTTTGTATGCCACCAGAAACACGCACACAAATGCTGTATTGTACCGAAAGAAAGAAGGCTGTAGGAATTTTATCTTATTTCTTTTCTCTGTGGAGTTGGATTTTGTTTCTTTATCTGGCAGTAAGTCTGGGGTGGAATAAAGTGCTGTGGAAGTCCGCAGATGAAGTTAATCAGAAGGGGAAAAACAACTATAGTGGTAACTTTAAGCCTTTAAAATGTCATGTAGCTAAGGACAATGTTCCAAATTCCACAGAGTTTTCATCAGGCTAAATTATTGATCAAAACCAAGAAGCAGGAGAAAAGTAACAAAAAAAAGTGTAAAGTAGAGGCAAAGTATTTTCTATCATAAGAAGTTGGGACGTGTATGAAAAATGGTGCAGAGATCTGTGAGGAAAATGTCTGATAGATTTCACATCCTTCCATGTGTAAGAGAGAGAATTCTAAATCCAGAAAGGCTTTGATCCCTGTAGTCTCTCTGTAGACACTGGAACCCGAGCAGATAACTCACAGAGGTGAAATTTGCCTATGGCTTTACAAAATTTTATAGTAAAATATTGCTAGATGTGACTTTCATACTGAAGAAATACAGTGGCATGTATTTCTTGCTTTCTTGCTTCACCTGACCTGAAAGCTTATTGTCAAGTAGAAGATGTGTATGTATCTCTGTGCCCCAGAAGCAGAAAAATAAGAAATCCTCCCAGGTAAATAATGCATATGTCCACCCAAATAATTATATAGCTGGAGGATGATGACAGTGGAAAAAGATACGAGGGTTTTGTGATTTGAGCATAAAACTGTGTCTTCTTTAAAAGATTAACCATTTTATTCAGGCACAAAATAAACTGAATATATTTTGGTAGATGTTTGTATGTACTGATATTTTACCTGATATTTCTTGCAAATCTAAAGTGAAATTAGTAAGGGAAGAAAAGAAAAGCAGAAACTCAGCAACTTATTGGCCAAATAACCTACTATCATTCTGAAGTTTCACAACAGTGCTCACTGCACATGGCCACTCAGAAACTAAACAGGTAGGGCCCTCTTTACTTTCCTTTGTGCAAAATGCTGAGCCAGAAATACAATTTTGAATTAAAGCTGTTTTCAAAACAGAACTAGGAGTGTTTTAGTACATGCTCTTAATGCACACTTGCAAATAACTAAAACATCAGATGGTTTTCCATTTGCACATCTTAAGTTCTGGAAATGAGTATCTTTTGTAAATATATAAAGCCTGTTGCCTCTCTCATATTTCATGGGGCTCTTTGAAGTGTGCCATTAATGATGTATTCCAGATGAATCAAGATTGAAGCAGCGGAATGTTGTCCCCCACACACTAGAGGTGGCAATGGAAAGATTCCCATACATATACATGATATATGGATGACAAAGCTACAACTGCCTCTTTAAAATTGTCTGATGTTTTTCAAGCTTTTAGCTAGCTCTCTAATGCATCAGTACGTCCTTTTGGAGATTGCAAAATTCTACAACGAGCATTTAAATTCAAAGTAAGGAACTCTGTATCCGTTATTCAGGAAAAGAGGTTTCATATTTTCTTCTCTGATGTGAGCTATACTTTCTTCCTACAATCTTTCGAGCATATTGAAAAGCTTTCACTATTACTTGTAAGCATGTGAACAAAGGTAAGCATATCTTGGCTAGACATCTGTGCTATTGGCATGCAAGGTGACTTGCAACCTAGAAAGCTTCTCCTGGGTATTCCAAGATTCTGTTGTTTTGACAGTTGGGCAGTTGTGAGATGTTCTCAAGAGATCAACTTAGAAAGAGTTTGCCTTTTTTACTGATCTCAGATGTGTTTGGTAACTATTATTTTGTCTCCGTTACTCACTCTGTTCTTTAAAAAGTCATAGGCAATGGCATTTTTATGTTGTTAGTAGTATATATATATATTAATATTAAATACTGTTTATATTTGATGAGTTGCCAAGAGTAGCTATAATCTCTTCTCTACATTGTTATGAATCAACCTCACAATTTTACAAGAGAAGCTGTGTGCAAGTCAGCACTATAATGAAACTCTAGGAGGTAAATTATAATATACCAAACACCACCTTTATCGATCCTGGAGCTTTTAACCGCACAGTCTTCTTAGAAAAATAATTTTTAGAGCTGTATTCTGATGAAGGTCTTGAGAAAAATAAATCCTGTCAACCTCCACGTCACAGTGATTTGTGCCCTCAAATCAATATCAGCTCTCAACAACCACATAGATCTTCAGATAATCTCTCTCCAAGTTGACCCTTCAGGTTTTTTAATGGTTCATCCTTCAGTAATTCAGACCATTTACCTTGCTGTTGGCCATCTCTTTTTTTCCATCCATCTTTCCAAGCAATAAACACTTTTCAAGAGATCCAAGTCTATGTATAATATCAGTGATATTGTTTAGATAGGTGTTAAGATTACAACTATGAGTTCTGGCTTCTTGCAACTACTTATTAGAATACTTGTCTCTCATGGTATGATAGATGAAAATCTAGCAATGTTTGGAATCTATAACTTTTCTTCATTTATATACTGCCAGGGCAAATTGTTGTGCAATAATGACAAAATGAAAAAAAATAGTAGGGTGTTGTTGTTTTCTCTGATACCTTCATGAACTCTGTGTTTAGATATGAAGAAACTAATAGGTATGGCTATACTGTAAGCTTAACATGAATCAACTGCCTTATAGGTATTTTTATTCCTGCATATTTTGTTATCTACACATTTTGCTGTACAATATACATACTTGGATTTTTCCCAGCCAGTGCTATTGGACAAAAAAACCCTGAAGTGTAAGACTAGAATGTATAACTTTCTCCCATCTAATATCCTCCAGGACTACACTCTGATTTTCCTCAATCAGTGTGCCAAATTGGCTGCAGACAATGAGAGATGTGGGTCCAACACATCTGATGGGCACATGTTGAGAAAGTCTGTTCTAGATCTCATTATTTCTGAGAGTTTGAGAATATATTAAAAGAACATTGGTTCTTCCTCAGTTAACTCAATTTCAGGTCTGCATTCTTTGTACTATTCAAAGATGTGTTCAAGGCTTTCATGATATTATATCTCATTTTCATCTGTATATATAAGTACTATGATTGTAGAAAGAAAAGAAACATATATTAACATTTAGCTATCCATTTTATGCAAAAGAAAATGAGGTAATACATTGTTCTAGCTGTGTGAAAGTATTTGATGTTCTTGCAAAAATTGAAAATGTTATTTGGGAATACCTCATGAATAGCTCAAAAGTAAATGTACATATGTTGTTATTTGGTTCATAACTGACATTATTTTCTTTAGTTTTAAATATTATGTTCTTAAGTATGATAAAAAAATTCACTGATGGGCAAAAGTAGGAAAGAATGCTGTTCATTAGTGTTGTAGTTCAAACTTGCTGTATGTTTTATTCCTCTATCCTGCCTTAGAATGTATGAGGCTGATAGTTGTGGGGCTAAATTAGAATGTCTGATCCAAAACATAATTCATGAAATAGTCACCCCATACATAATTTCCCAATAACAAAGTTATCTCACCTTCTATAAACAAGTCAGCATTCCTAACTAAATGGGATATTTTCCATTTGCGTCAGTCTTCCTAAATCTCTCTCATTGACCTTCCTATAGATAGTCCTTGACTTATGACAAGCAGTTGTTAAGTAAGTTGTGCCTGATTTTGTGACATTTTTTGCCATAGTTAAGTGAATCATTGCAGTTGTTATGGGAATCCAGATTCCCCCATTGACTTTGCTTTTTGGAAGCCCTCTGGAAAGGTTGCAAATGGCAATCATTTGATCCCCGGAACGCTGAAACTGTTTAAAGTACATGCCACGTGCTCAAATTTTGATCGTGTGACTGGGGATGCTGTGATAGTAATGAGTGAAGACCAGTCATAAGTCATTTCTTATACTATTGTTGTAACTTTGAATGGTTGCTAAATGAATGGTTGCAAATCCAGGACTGCCTGTATTTCTCAGCAATAACCTATCAATTTTATCCTTTCATCTGCCCAATGATTGGCAAACAAACAAGATTTTGCCAAAGGACAACAGATACATAAATCTAAAGTCTTTAGATAAAGAATCCAGCACCTCCCCACCAGTAACCAGCACTCAGATCAGCATAGATTAACTCCAAGGTCACCTTCAGACCAACAATCAAGTAAAGCAATACCTCAGTCAAGAAACTGTTAAAGAGCCATTAGTAAACAGCCCAACCAAACAATCCCTAAGACCACCCCCACCCACACTGACAGAGCAAGACACCAGAATATAAACTGACAGCAAGCAGCACTCCTTAGTAGCACTGATGATGTTACCTAGTTAGGTTAATGAAATGTCTGCAAGAAAACAAGCAAGCTCAGAGAGCACCAAGGACCTCTCCTATCCATCCATCCATCTATCCATCCATCTGGCTATCTGGCTAGCTATTTTACCATTCTTGTCCCTAGACCATAAGAGGGGCAACTTAACATCCTTCAAAGAAGCATTATCTCCTTTATTTCAGTATCATCCAGGGTGGATAAAATTGTTAGGCTTTTGCAATCATTGTCCTGTAGGGAAGTCAAGTGACTGGACAATGACTGAGAAGAGAGGCAATAGGTAGGTTAGAAATCAACAACAGCCAGGGTCATGTCAGTTTAGTTTGTTGCAACTTTAAGGATAGTAGAAATAGCACTGAACAGTGAGAAAAACCCTCCAGGAGTATGAAGCATAACTACTCTTCTCAATCGAACTTATAAACATCAATATCAGTAAGTACTGCTCCTCCCTTGCACATTCCAAGTTGGCTATCTGCAATAGGACACCAGCCTTAAGTCTGAACTAATTTACTGCATTAGCATTAGGCTGAGATTCAATATCTAAGTATTTGCTGTCGGTCACATTGAAAACTAGTTTAGTTAAGGCACCAGGCTATAGAAACTGAGAGACTAGAGTTCAAATCCCACCTTTAAGCACAAAGCCTGCTGGGTGACTTTGGGCTAGTCACTTTCTCTCCACTCTAGGAAGTAGACAAGAGCATTCCCCAAAAACCTTGCCAAGAAAACCAGTCACCAGGAGTCAAAATTGACTTGAAGGCACCCCTTCCCAAATGGCCATATTGAGTATCACTGTGCATCTGAGCCCTCAATATTGCAAAATGCTCAGATGTTAAGCATGTTTTTGTCAGCCCTTCAAGGGAGACCAAGTCAAAAAACAGACTCCACAAGAATAACTGGAACTCTATTTTATTGATATTAGCTATAGTAACAGAATCCTGAAAGCCTGTGTTTTCTCTATCCTCCTCCTTCTTAACTCAAGACAGTTAAGGCAGAACTAGTTTGAGTTTGTTTCTAATTGTCCTATACTGAAATAATGTTTTCTAAATGGATGCCAAGCAGTTTCTCCAAGATCATCTCTGTGTTCTCTACATTTAATATCAGGTAACATTTTATAATTATCACTCTCTAGGGAGTGTGGATAAAAGACCTCTGTTAGCAAGTTAACAATCTGGGTCTCCTACTTGGGGTGGTGGTGTTTGTACTAGATGAGCTCAAAGATCCCTTTCACCTCTATTCTGATTCCTCATCAAACTATAATTCCTAAGATACAGTGTGAAGTCAAACTTAAGATTTGTTTAAAAGGTGACTTTTCTCTTGAGTTGAGTTTGACTTGTTCACAAAATTCTTTGACAAAAGTATGGAAGTATTTTGTCAGATTTCCCCACACACACGCACACTACTGTTTGGTCTACCCTACAACCTAGGAATTTCCAAGCGTGACATGCTGAGGCCACTGTCTGGAACCAAACAAAATTAACAGTGAGATATGCTGTAGACTGCTTTTATTCTCCCTAAGCACTGGATGCCACCGGCTTCAGCAATTAGCAAGAGTTCAATAGGCTGAGCTTTTCTAAATACATTTATCTTCATGCTGAGCACAATTGCCTAATAATTCAGTCACCTCCGATTTCTGTCCTTAAAAGCAAAATTCTGTCACAATGCAGCATCAAACCAACAACACAGCACTGCATCTCTCAGGTGATTTCCAAATACTCTCTAAAGAAAAATAGTAGTGATTTGCTGCTCACAATTAATGAATGAATGAACCTTTATTGTCAAAGTACAACCATGTATACATTGAGATTGGCTGAGCCAATGAGGAAAGGACCAATAAAGCACTTTGGGAACAGCTGCTATTTTTTTTTTCAGGCTAAATTGATTGAAGTTTCCACAAGCTTGTCCATATTCTGGAATTTTTAGGAGCACTTTGCTCCAGTTGCTTACACAATAACTCATGTTAATTGGCCAGATCGATTCCCATAACATAAAGCCTTCTTCTTGTTTTTTCAGTAAACGTGCATATGGTATCCATATGAAGAGTGCTGTAATACCTGTTAAGTCAAAGGGGCGTCAAATGCAATGCTGTGCAACGCGATGTCAAAGCAGAGTAGATCAAAGCAAAGGGCAAAACTTAGGATGGGGATAACGAAACTGAGCAAGCATCCCCTGTAGTTAGGAGCGATAATTCCATTATCCTCTCAAATACTCAATGAATAGCAGCTGAGCAGGGCAGGAAGCCATTGTCCTTATTCACGCTCAATCGGGCAGGACCCAGCGTTTTGATAAGGCTTTATCTAAATCCCTTAGAAATGGAGAATGGCGCCAACAATGGGCTAAGGTACAACAACAGAACCGCCCAGGCGGCTTCGAGGCACATAAGAAAACAGGCAGCCGGGAACAAATGAGCCCCTCTGGCGCGCAGAGCACGAGCCAATCCAGCGCTCGCCCGAAGCCCAGCAATAAAAAGGGGGTGGTGGGGGTGGGAGTGTAGGCAGAGGAAGCGGGAAAGGACTACAACGCCCAGAGGCCCAGTGGAAGGAAGGTGTGCGCGTGCGTAATGTAGAAAGCCGGTGTGTATGTAACCTCCCCAGTGAATTAGGTCGTTTCTTCGAGTCGGAGCCGAGATTTGGGGCGCGAGGTGGTCTGGGGGGCGGGGAGACATCCTCTTTCCCTCCGCCTTGCAACCCAGGGACATGCAGCCAACTGCTGACCTTCCCTGCTGCGATTAGCAAAGGGGGGCGGACAAGGATGCAAGCTTGATTCTCCCTTCCCTTTCTCGGGGTGCAGGATTTGTCTCGCAAGGAAGTCGTCGGGTTCAGGAAAGGACAAAGGCTGCCGCTTTGCGGGCGATCGGCCAAGGTAACGGTAACGCGGGTTTTGTGGGCAGCTTGTCAGAAGTTTCAGTCCGCGGAGTTTTGAGAAGTTTCTATGCCACTTGCACTTCAAAAGAGAGGGAGGGAGATCAGCCCGGGGAAATGCTATCCTGGTCCTCGACAGCCTCGAATCGGATGTGGAAAAAGCGAGTTAGATCTGAAATTCGCCCTTTTGTAGTCGGTATCGGAGGATCTCGGGTTTTGTTGCAAAAAAAAAAAAAAGCCGGGCCGCCGGGCAGTTGATGCCATCTCCCACCAAAGGGAAGGTGGGCGTGAGTCGGAAATCGATAATGACTTGTATTCCAATCAAAATCTATTCGCTCTTGTTTTGAGCAAAAACAGAGCGACAGGTAACTTGTTGAGAAGATGACTTGATGTCGGCCAAGATTGCTTGAACCCTTTTGCACAGATTCAAATCTGAAATGTAGAGAAGTTTAATGGACTGAATATATTTTTTTTTTGGGGGGGGGGAGAGGAATTAGCTAAATTTGCAGCCATCAACTGTATTTGGCTAAACTGCACCTTTTAAGGCTCCTTTTTACAAAGGAGTACATGGGATTGTGTAAAAACAGTGGATGAAGCTTAAATGTGCCCATACTTCCTTTGTTAATTTACTTTGATTTCTCCCTGACCTTGCAGGTGCTAGCTTTTCCTTGGATGAGAAGCCTAAGGATGGAAGAGCCATGGTGGAAAGGAGACCTTGCAGCAGACGTTCACCAGACACTGAGACTGAAGGTTAGACAGACAGCTGCTTCCCTTTTTTCCTCTATCCTTTACTGTTGCTGTTACTACAATTCAAAACAGGTACAATCTGCTGTTTAGTTGCCCTTCCAAAGTAACTTCCAAATAAAATGCATGCAACTGGTATTTTTAAAAAATGACTGAAATTAAACTTAAGTTTTCAGATTTGAATTTACTGAGTCAAACATGCCTGTCATCTACTTTACATTGGAACAAATAGATAATAAATTGTTCTTAAACAGATGTACTTAATGTAGTAAGGTAGATGACCTTAACAGAATTGCAAGAGGCAAGGAAGAGGCTGGGGGGAACAGGGAAAGAGAAGATGATTGGTTATAATAATAAAAAACTTTGCAAGTCCATTTGTCTGTTGTGGATTTACGTTGTCTTCCCCTTCCCCGCATCACACTGGTATCAGGCCTTGCATATTTCTATCAAGGACACCTTCCTTACATCTACACATTCCTCAGCTGCAATCCTGCTGGCTGGATCTGCTATGGATATAGCTGAACCACAAATTTGGTGGTAAAAATAAGGTGTAAAGCAAGTTATGTAATGGAAAAAAAAATAAACCTGATAAAATGGAGGCTGTTCTCCTCCTCCTCCTTCCCCCCTCCCTCTTTTGGATATGTCCAAGGTCAAACCCAGTTCTTTTCTTTTGCCTAATCCCATCATACGCAAATTGACCCTCCTACCTGCCTCCTGAAAGACTATTTGCCTAACAATAGAACTAACTCCAAGGACAGTGCAGAGACCTGCACAACTTCCCCAAACTGGGCCAACCAGATCCCCAGGGTTTCCTGTCTTGTATCCCTCAATTTCCATAAAAATCTTTGGAAATCAATTGTTCAGGGTTCTTTCTTCTAAAGCAGGCACTCAATGATCATTGCAGTAAATGTGGCTCTGCAAAACTCTGTTTCTTCCTTTGGCAAAACTCCACAGCAGTTAAATAACTGCCATTACTATGACATCCTTGCACCTTGAAGTTGCTACTATACAGTAGTTATTTCAAATAGTGTGATAAGTGTGCATCTGGAGTTTTATTTATTTAACAAGGCCACCCATCTTATGTTCCTCAACTGTGGGATGTATGGATAAAGGCTCTTCTTTAAGTACATTTACATTTTCTTCTGAGTAAATGTGGAATGAATTGCTTTCCATGAGAAAATGATACATTTAGTCCTCTCTTAATGGCCATAATTGGAATCAACAACTTGGTTGCTAAGCAGAAAATTGTGTGACTGTGACAGGCCTATCACTTCTCATTGTCATTAAGTGATTCACACTTGTCATTAAGTGAGACATCAAGTGAGCAAGACTTGTGAGTTTACCTCTGTGTTCTCCATTAACTCCACTTTCAGGAGCTAATTATGACGAATGCAAATGGTGTAACTATTGCAAATGCACACCAGGTGCAAAGTGCCTGAATGGCAATCTCTGTGGCAGTTGTAAATGTGAGGATTGGTAACATCTGGGTTGTTTTTTTACACCATTGTAATTTAGAACAGTTGCTAAACAAGGAACTTGGTAAGCAAGAAATAAAGTTGCCGCATCTTTATTGGATGCCATTATATTTTTATTTACTTCCATGCTGCATGTCCAGATTATGTAGTCCATATCTGGTAGCCCCAACTAGATTTTTTTTCTTCCCTTCTAAAAGCAAAGTGTATCTACAGGAACAGATAATTATTTAATAATTCAGACAGTTTTATTTTGCAATATACTCTCTGAGATGGAAATGCTTTTTTTTTTTAACTCTAATGCAAAAATAACTTCCTATGGGCTAAAAATGTTAGTTATCCTTTTTCAGCTCTTTATGGAAATCTTTAATGAAATCAAATAGTGAATTAATATTAATATATGTAGCTCCCTGTTGCATTAAAACTGAGGGTTTAAAACAGGCGTCCCCAACCCTTGGTCCTTGGACCGGCACCAGGCTGAGGCATGCCAGAAACCGGTCCGTGCAAACAAGCCAAGCCCCATCCATGGGATGCAGGCAGTACATGAAACCACACCCCCTCCAATCCACAGAAAAACCTGTCTCCACGGAACTGGTCCCTGGTGCTCAAAAGGTTGGGGCCCTCTGGTTTAAAACGCTAAACCAATCTAAAGCTCATTTTTAGGCTCAAACTTTATGGGATTTGGTTAGATTTTCTTAGGGTGTATATTTGGCATTAAGTTGTAACATTAGCTGTTTTCAGTTTCCTGAGAATAGTTCCTAATACTGCATAGCAGATATGCCTTTTACCTCTGGATAGTTATCTAGTGGTTTTAACTATTTTCTGCACTATTATGCCTTTGCTATGGAAATTTGTATTTCAGGAATATTCAGCATTATGTCAAATGGCCTACTAGTTGGGATAATCTTTTACTGCCAATATTTCATGAGAAAAGGACATTTTGGCTTTTTTTAATCTAGCTGTGTATTTCAGCACACTGCATGAAAAAGAGAAACTGGTTTATGTTTTACAATTAAGATGAGCAAATTGTATGACAGGTGTGCTTTTGAAAGCACGCATGGCCATAGGTTGCACATTTTTCAACGTCTTTTGGTTTGGATATTCCATTGTATATGCTAGCTTCTTCAAAGAGAAAAATGCAAAAAAGTAAACATGAATTTCATCTGCTTTGAACAGATGAAAGAACATATCTCTATGTTATTTCTTTCATAATTTCCATCATTCAGTAACATAATGAATGTGACTTGCAATTAGAAACAGTCAAAGCTTAGAATCTCTTAGGAGGTCTTATTTCTCTAAATATTTACTTTGGTATATGCTAATGTTGTCTATCTCTTTGAGCAGGCTATTTAATTTTCTCCCCTACTTCTACCAGATTATTTTCAAAGGACCATTTCATTCTTGAAATTTCTTTTTTCCTTATTGGCTATAGACCACAATAAATTAACAGCTAATGATGAGGATCTTGCAATAGGAGAGTTTTCCTAATTCTTTCCATGTGCTTGCAAAAAAAATATCATGAGTTGGTGAACTTGGGTAGATCAGAGACTGAAATTCTATTATTTACTATAGCTCCGTATCTGAAGATACTAAAGAATTCCACCACACTAATACTGCTGCAAAGACCCATTTGCATTTTTCTGTCCCACACCCTTTTGGATATGCTTCAGATACTTGTGGTTGTGAGGGTGGCTTATACTTAGTGTCAGAGCTCTCCAGTTTTCATAATTTCCTAGGATAAGAGATATACAAACTATAGAATGGCCCCAGAGCTTTGTTTCCTCCCGACAGGCTGACCCAAATTGTAATTTCTCATGAGATAGAAGAATATTATTCATAGAAAGTAACTTCAACTGTATTTTTATTCTTATTTTAATATAAACTGAGACCATTTTTTTAAAAAACTGGCTCCAGCATTCAAAATGCAGGGTCTGGTACATCACATCAAAGCCAAGTAGAAATTGCAGTGTAAAACTGGTTGTGTACCTCTGCTCTGTGGAGTTGGAAATCTGACACCCCTGGAGAGTGCCAGGTAGAAGAAACAGTTTTCTTACTCCCTCCCCACCCCCCAAAGGTTCTCCTTGGCTTTTCAGTGCCTGATTGGTGAAAGATAAAACTGTTTTTTCACAAAGCCTGAAAGACAGTCGTTAACACTGATAAGAGTTTGAAAGGATTAGTGTTGTGATTGCTCTTCCCAGTTATGTCTAGTGAGAGGGGAGATCTGATCTAGTTAGAAAAATTAATATTACCTAGACAGAAGCAGCCTGTTGGATAGAAATTTCTATAGGGTGGTTATAGGCGTTACCTGTTTGCTTAGATTCAAACATATTGCAGCTCTGACAGTTTCAATGCTGTTTTTTCCCTTCTAATTTTTATATCTAATGAAACATTTTCCTTTCAGTGTTTAACTATACACATGGTGTCTTACTGTCGGATATTAACCATACACCTTCCAGTTAATATAGTTTCAGCAATCAAGAACAGTTTTTGATTTATATAATGCCTACTCTCTCTAATATAGGATTAAAAATTAGAGGTACCCTGATCTGGCTGTGAAGGACCAGGTCTACATTGAAGGTTCAATTAAGCTGATTTATTGCTAAAAGCCTACGCACAGGAATTTTCTCAGTTAAAGGTTAGAGTTAGATAAAAGTCGACAGCACTCAAGGAGAATTGGACCCAGTTTGCTTGTAGCTACATAAGGATTTTAGGCTGATCCCTCTTTTCACACTGCGCCCAGGGTTCTGTCGTGCTGCCTCCTACAGTAGGTCCCCAGTCTTTTAGCTTTCCAGAAGACCTTAACAGTAAACCCTGGCATTAATATAGGCTGAGGATGGAGCTCAATATTTATGAATGTTAGCATGTGGGGCAGTATTGTTTTGAGATTCTGGGAGTTATTTGGGAGGGTGTCGGTTTTTATTGTTTTTATGTATATTCCTATCACTACTGTGACCATATAAGCCTCTTAAATCAGTACATCTTTATTTGGATGTGAAGTGACAGCATCCAAAATAGTCCTTAATAGTTGTTCTTCCGCCTTAGAAGAAAATATCCAGGGGAGTGCCCATGGCTCTGTGCTGGTGTCTATGTCATATAGCATTTTTATCAATCAATTGTATGGGGAATTGATGGACATTTATAAAATTTGCAGCTGGCACAAAACTGCGAGGTGTGGCTGATATTTTAGTTGAATGAGAGGAAATTCCAGAAACACTAGACAAGCTTGAAGTGTGTGCAAAAATGAAACCGATGGAATTTAACAGGGAGAAATATCATATTCTAAACTGGGTAGGAAAAAGACACACATATAGGATGATGGAGATCTGACTTGGCAGTAATACCTGTGAAAAGTAATTAAACATGAACCAATAATGTGCTGCAAATAAAAGTGGTGTTGTAGGGTACATTAACTGGAGCCTAGAAAGCATATTGTGAGAATTGATTTTTCCATGTTTATGGTGCCTGAGCAGAGTTCATGTGGAGTGGTGTGTCCTGCACCCTGCAATTTAAAAACATCAGGGACAAAATGGAGCAAAAGGTAAAAAGTTGATACCCAAGGAGTAATGTTAGAGAAGGAATAACAGAGACCCAAAAGCTGTCACTTAGTTGAATGTATCCTTAGTAGATGTATCCTCTGTTGTTGAAAAAGTCAGGATTAAAACTGCAATGTAGTTTATTAAAATTAGAGAAATCAGGTTCAAGCTAGACATTAGGAGGAACTTTGAACTGTACAAGCTCTCAGTGGAACAGGCTGCCAAATAAAGTTGTGAGTTCTCTTTCCCTTGAGGTGTTCAGATAGGCTGCATGATCATCTGTCACAGGTGCTCCAGTGGATCCTGCACTGAACACTGGAGTTGATTAGATAATCACCAAGGTTGTTTCCAGCTTTCCAACTGTGATATATGCTAAACCAGTCAGTAATTAAATTGTACTAGTATTCTTGTGTTAGTGCTATTTTTAAAAAAAAAATAAATAAATTGAAGTCTCTTCTCTGTCTGGTAGCACTGTGTATCACATCCTTATGGCTGGCATTTCAAAAGATCAAAGCAATGAACTTCATTATCATTCTTATTAAAGTTCTGCTCCCTTGATGATATATAAAAGTGGCTTTTGAAGTATAGAGCAGGCATTATAGAATACCTGCCTGCTAAATATGGCGATGATGTAATTTTCTATGGATTTGTGTGTAGTTTTATTTTCCAGTCAAGTCAGAAACTGCAAAATACTCTTGTCTCTGAAAAGAATGTGTTGATTCGGTTTTGCTTCTTGAACAGACTTATGGGAACATCTAATTGTCCTGTTTGTAAATGCATCTGGTACATCCCAGTAGATAGCTGGCTTATATTTACCTGGGGAAATCAGATCTTTATCATGATATAAATATTTACTTGTGATCCTTTTCTTTAAGAGGTTTTATCAAGTCATTACAAGCATGGCAACTTCACCATTTTAGCCCATTTTTTTTTAAAGTGAACAGAACATATCTGGACCTGGATTTTAGATTTCAGGACTTAGTATCAATAACATTTTGTGCAAAACTGAACTAATATATAGAATTTCTCGAAGGCATTAGATTGTTTTGTTCCATTTTGATGGCAGTGTCGCTGAAGAGCTATCAGGAGTCCTATGCTCTTGTTATGTTGTCCCGGCCTCCCACAAACCTTGAATGAAAGTTGGGAAGCTTCATCCAGCTCTCTTCTCTGATCAGAATGCTAATGGTGTGGCTTTGGGCTGCATTCTTCCTTGGCAAAATTAGCTGCTTGAGCCCAGCTACTTCTTCCAGCACAAACTGGCCATCACTTCACGCACTGCTTCTAGAAACTGATTTATTTGTGGTTTGGATGAATAAACCTTTCCCTCTCCTGTTAATTGGAAAGGTTGGAGAAAATTTTCATCAAGCTTATCTTCAGAGGGAGATTAAACCACATACCTTCACAGACAGCTTCCAGCCTTTTGCTCCTGCTTGAAAAGTGTAGACAAGTTAATTGCATCTACTTCATTCTTTTGCGCTCAGACATTGAATTATTGAAGCAAATGGACCTCAGTTTAAAAGTAGACGTTGCATTGCCAAGAGTACTGATAACATAAAGCTGCTTTCTATTCTGACTTTGCTTCAGCTTGAGTTCTTTCTACAAAGGTGATGCGGAATTCACTTAAAACAAGCAACATCCATTATTCTTATATTCAGTTGGTTAGATAAATTCTTATGCATCATTTAACTAACCAGAATAAAAAGCACTACCTAGGATGTTGCTAGTTTTAAGTAAATTCTGCATCACCTTTGCCTTCCCTTCACCCCCTTCTTCAAATATACAGAAGAGTATTCTTTTGTGAAGATTTTGTAGTAGCAAGGTCAGGAAGATCTCCTTAGTTGGTAGCAGTCTTCCTCAGCTTTTTTTTTTAAAAAAAAATCTTTGAGGAACCCATGAAATAGTTTTCAGGTCTTAAGGGACACCTGCATAAAAATATAAAAACCTCACAATACAATTAATTCCTACCACTTTTATGACCTTTACAACAATAGCAAAGTAGCAGGCCCAGCCACCTAGTTGCGTTATTTGAAAATTCCCACGTTTATGAGCTACACTCAAAAACAATATTTATTTGTTTTGTCTGTCCTGATCTCTCGTAGAACCTCAGTTGAAAAAAACTAGTCCAAAGCCTGGTTTTCATAGGTCAGGATTATCAGACGCCACCGTTAACATAAGATTTTGTAAATAATGCTGCTTTGCCAGAAGTATGATTAAGTATTTAGCCTAATGTACAGCATAATAGCTGTTGTTGTTTTAAAGATCTCTCTACAAACACAAGTTTCTTATTTCGTAGAATATAAACAATTTGTATAAATTTAATTACTTTTCAGTACCTAATTTTCCGGACAAGATGGTGGATGGGACCATTTTGTATTCCTTTGGTTGTTATCTGCTTGCCAGAACAAGCGGTACAATGCTGATCTGGATATTCTCTTTACTGAAATGGATATTCGCTTGAATACCTCTTTTCTTCCTCCTTCTGTTTGTGTTGCCATAGGAGCTGAAACTGCCGGTCTACAAGGCCCATTCTCCACAAATCGAAAGACGGTGCTACTTTGCTCACCTCCTTACTGTCCTCAGCAGCCATTGCCAACTTTGTCCCACAGCTCGGCACCTTGCTGTCTACTTGCTGGACCTTTTTATGGATCGCTATGATGTTACTGTGAAGCAGTTATATGTCGTTTCAATTGCATGTCTTCTCCTTGCAAGTAAGTCACTTTTCCTAATGATACAGAAATCACGTAATACGATTTGGGTGGGGAGGGCTTTTTGTCTAGTAAATGCACAGAGAAAGCCAATGTAATTTGTGCAGTATAATGCATCAAGAGATGGTTCTCTTAAAGACTGTATTTCAGTAATCTTTGGGCTTGAATTTCTTAGTGATGTCTTCAACTTCTTGTTGCACAGAAATAATTGTTAAAATTGTAGGTAGCGCTTGACTAACCATCCGTTTAGTGACTGTTCAAAGTTACAATAGCACTGAAAAAGTGTCCTTAAGACCATTTTTCATACTTACGACTGTTGCAAATTCCCACAATCATATGATCAAAGCTTGGCAACTGGCACGTATTTATGATGGTTGCAGTGTCCTGCAGTCATGTGATCCCCTTTTGCAATCTTCTAACAAGCAGAGTCAACAGGGATCCAGATTCATTTAACAAACGTGTTACTGACAATTGTGGTGATTCACTTAACTGTTGCAAGAGAGGTGAAACGGGGCAAAACTCAGCTGTCTTGCTTAGCAATAGAAATTTTGGGCTCAATTGTGGCATGTCAAGGATTGCCTGTACAGTCCAGCATAACCAGAACTATGCTAAAGAATGTTGTCTATTTGGTGTGATGACCTTTAGATATTATAGAATAGAATAGAGATGGAAGGGACCTTGGAGGTCTTCTAGTCCAGCCCCCTGCTCAAGCTGGAGGACCTATACCATCTCAGACAAATGACTGTCTAGCCCCTTCTTTAAAATCTCCAGTAATGGAGCACCCACGATTTCTGGAGGCAAGCTGTTCCACCGGTTAATTGTCCTCACTGTCAGGAAGTTTCTCCTTAATTCCAGGTTGCTTCTCTCTTTGATCAGTTTCCAACCATTGTTTCTCATCCTTCCCTCTGGTGCTTTGGTGAACAATCTGGCCCCCTCTTCTTGGTGGCAGCCGCTCATTATAATAATGACATGAACATTGTTTTTACCTGGTACTTTGCTCTGATATTGGAAGACCAAAAGTAGAAGCTAAGCTAGCCTTGTATTTGTGGCGGAACATCTCCCAGACCCTTTAACCATTGACCATTCTATCTGGTGCTGCTGGGAATTGTAGTTCAGCCACCACCTGCTTCTCCATGGCTTGTCTAACTCTGTAACATATCCTCATAAGTCTTTAGAGGTAGGGCAGACAGTTTAACGGGATTGTCTAAACAGATGTATTTCAAGGTTGTAACAGACTTTTTTAGGTTGTTAATTCCTGGTTGGAAAGTTGTCATGGTACTAAACAAAATTAAATGCACACAAAACCATTTTGAGCAGGCTTTTTAAGGAGGGTGTCGCCTATGGTTATTGGTGCAGTTAGATTCCAAAAGACCAATCTGAAAGGGAGGAGATAAGCAACAGCTAATAAAAACAACAAAGGCAGGCGAAGGGATCAATGTGTCTTCTAGTATCTATTGTCTGCCCTTTGTACTCTGCTCCCACAGAACATTTTGTACACGTTGATTTTTACTCCACAAGCTAGAAAAATGCTGATTGCAAATGCATGAAACTTAAACAAGAAAGAAGGAAAACACTTTTATAATTTTAATTAATATAGGATCAGAGTTTTTGATATTCATGCTTGTACAATATCAGTAATCCTCTGGTGAGACTCATTTCTTGAGAAACCAGAATTCTGGCTTGTCAGGAATGTACAAGCTTTGGTGTACAATGGACGTTCAGACAAAAGTCTTCAGCTTTTGCCCGCTGTTCTGAGTATGAGAGGGAAAATGGGATATTTCATCTGTATTATTAGCTTGTTAGCTAATTCTGAAACCTGGACGTAGTGCTTTTGGTTGACCCCACCACAGAAAGGCACAACTGGAAGATCTGGATCATACTTGATAAATTTTAAAGCATTGTATATAAATGTTTCTTAGCCTCGGCAATTTTAAGAGGTATGGACTTCAGTTCCCAAAATTCTCCAGCCATGAGGAATGCTGACTGGAAAATTCTGGGAGTTGAAGCCATACCCTAAAAACACTGAGGTTGAGATTGATATCTATTAGATATCAATAGAATAAGAAACAGAAGTATTGCTTAATGCATTTGGAGCCAATACACCAGATTGTAAATAATTTATATAGTATTAATTTATGTAGTATTTATAATATTGAATATATAAAGTTATGTACTATATAATATTAAATTATCCTGGCTTTTTAAAACCTCTTGATGAAACAGATTTCAGTCTGTTGTCCTAGACTAGGGGTGTCAAACTCGCCACATCACATGACGTGTCACGACGTATCGTGACTTTTTTCCCCTTGCCGGAGCTGGGTTGGGCACAGTTTCCGTGTGAGACATCCGGCCTATGGGCCGGCAGTTTGACACCCCTGTCCTAGACTAATTGGTTATGTGGCCAATCCTATAGATAAGGTGTAGTTTAAGGCAATATTAAAAAAAATCCTCCATTTTTATGCTAGCCATCAGCTTCAGTTCTGAATTATAAATTGGTCAAAAATTAGCTTATCTTGGTCTTTATTGTAATTGATTGATAGAATGGAAATTTGGTAAATGCTTGGTTACCTTAAATCAATTTATTTTGGGGTACTATCTTAGCTACTCAGCATATCTTTACGCAAAAATGTGGATTTTTTTCACATACAAAATGCTAATCAGGTGGGAAGTAAGCAAACATACTTTTAATTTGGGATAACTACAGCAGCGTATGGTTTTGACTCCATGGTGAACAAGAAAAATTAAGGGGTTATTAGCAAGTAATAGTTTATGCACATACCTCCTTACTTTTAAACAGGATTAAAAGGCTTGGAGGGTTTTTAACTATATCCTCTTTTTCCCCCATAGCCCTCTTGAGGATGGATACAGATGCTTATTGTTAAATTTTCTCCCTCTCCACCCCACATTTTTATGTTTGGTTTCTTTGATTTTTATAGAATGCAAAGTTTGGGAATTATGAGGCAAACCTTGCAGTATATTTATTTTTAAATTCAATGTTTCAAAAAAAGAAAGGCTTAAATTTGTGCAGTAATTATTACTGTTGCAATATTTTAGAGTAAATATTTCCAAATTCCTGCACAACTAAGTAAGAATGCTACATCATTAAGCCTTTACATTTGTTACATATTTAGCATAAAAAAATCATGCTGCAAACACACACACACACACACCCACCAAATGTCGGTTCCTTCTCTTTCTTTCCTTTCATTTTTCAGAGTTACCCATGATCCGTCTTATAATTCCACAAATTCAGACATAATGGCACTGTGGTTTTGTTTTCATAGCAGAAAAAAAAATCTTTGTCTCTTGTATTCATGAAGATAGTTGTGGGATTCAAATATGTGAACAGCTGGTTCTCTGGGTGGATGCCGCTTCCAGAAGTCCATTTTGGGCCTTTGCAACAACAACAACAACAAAAATTAGCTACCAGTTCTACCGAAGTGGTGCAAACCAGCTGAATCCCACCACTGCATGAGGACTAATGAATCTACAGAAGATTTAAACGTGTAGTATGATGGTATAAGATGGATGTGGGCCTTGAATCAATCTCATTGGGTTAATCTTTCCTTACGTTAGGCAAATTTGAAGAGAAGGAGGATAAAGTGCCCAAACTACAACTGCTGAACAACTTTGCTTACATGTGCAGCCTTAATCTAATGCTTACGAAAAAAGACCTACTGAAGATGGAACTGTTGCTCCTGGAGAGCTTCAATTGGAATCTGTGTCTGCCAACGCCAGCACACTTCATTGACTACTACCTCTTTGCTTCTGTCAGGGAGGGTGACCTCCACAAAGGCTGGCCCATCACCTCTGTAACCAAGTTCAGAGCCATCATGGAGAAATACTCTCACTCGTTCCTAGAAGCCTCGCTGCAAGGTAATTGGATCTTGATTAGGGTTAGCAACATTTGAGGCGTAGGAAGCCTCAGCGTAGCTTCCTAATCATCTCAAGGACCAAAAGAAGGCATAATGTTACCAGAAGGGATCACCCAAGCTGTTCAACTCATCAACCCCTTCATAAAGTTTCAGACAGTTCATTGATCCCAAACAGTTATTATATGAAAACAATTCAAAACATACTACTTTGACTAATGGTATTATGAATGGTAATAACCACAACCCTTTGGATAGTCTCATCGAGCCTTCAGGGTCAGTATTGACTTTGGAAAACCCTGATGAGGCTGAACAGCACATTTAAATCGGAGTGTGAGAATGGGAAGGAAAAGCCACTAGGAGGCAGTGTTACGCCTCTAACCATTTTAGAAAAACTCATCAATGCATGATTCAGTTCTAGGAGCACAACTTATTTCAACTTAGAGGGTAATGCAAGACTGAGGATAGTTAAAAGCACATTTTCTCAGTTCTTCCTGTGCCGTTAAAGGACATAAAGCATCTAATAGTGATTTCTCTGTTATAAAGTATCGGCAGGGTGTTCTGCTGCATGCTTGCTTGACAATGAATATTGTTGGTGGTGTTCAAAGGACCCAACTCTCTTAAGTCAGCTATTCGTTCTCCTGTGCAGCTACCCACATCGCTTTATTGTCAGTGTCCTGCGAAACGAGGGGGCAGAATTGCTAGGCATTGGGCAGCGTATAAATTTAACACATTATTAGTAATTTCAGCATTTTCCAGTATTGCAAAAGGAAACGGAGAAGCTGTCAACTCACCTTCCATAAAAACAAATTAAAAAATTTCCAGTGGTCTGATCATGGCACCATTACATTTGAATTCAGGGTGAAGCCCAGGCAGACCTTCTCATTTTAAACTTTCCTCCGTTCAGCCGGAGTGGAATTAAAATAAAAAATAAAATAAATAAAAAATATCACACATTCCTGGAGCAGCCCTGGCTTTGCAGGGCATTCTAGGAGCATCACTGTTTGGGCAGCATCAGAATTTGGTTTAGTTTTTAAGTAAGCATGCTCGGGATTGCGGTGTTAGAGGTCTAAAGGAAGCAGTAAATTAAATGCCCATTTAACAGCATTTTTCATATCATGAGTTATTATCTGGCACACCGAGAGGCTTCAGTAGCTTTCCATGATGTTCCTTGCCAACAGCCACGACGCCTCAGTGTTAATCAGTTTTGTCCCAAAGAGAATTCATTTATAAACAGTTTTATATGCTTGTTTCCTCTCTTTCCCCTTCCCCCACCCCCTCTCCAGATCATGTTTTTCTTTCTTTTCGGCCTTCTCTTGTTGCTGCTGCTTGTGTGGGTGCCTGCCGCCTCTACCTTGAGATGTCTCCCTTGTGGACCACCCAACTTCAGCTGCTGACCTGTTATTCCTGGGAACATCTTATTCCTTGCATTGAACTCATGCTTGAGTAAGTTTCAGAGAGAAGTAAGCCATTCTCCTGACTACCAGTCCACTGTCATGGACCAGACAGATGCCATGTTTGGATCTAAAGTAGGCAGGAGTGGGTTCCCTATCTATGGGCTACAACGCAATTATGGCTTTTTCTGATCTCGAACAGTAGTTGTATAAGCCCAGGAAAATATGTGCAAGTTAGTTAAAAGGATTTGCTCCTTTTCTCCTCTTCACTGACTTACGCTTGCATTTGGAAATAAAATGTCGGTCTCTAGAAAGCGGCCCTGTGGTTGCCCTGATCCAAGGTTTTACCAAGTGACGTTTTCTTTTGGATGCTGTAGTTCCTACAAGTTGCTCTTAAGCCTTTGCAGTGGGCTAGTATAATACTGGTACTATGTGTTCATATAATAGATTCCTGCGTAGATATTTAGCACATCAGCAAATTGATGGGCAACTTTTAAAATAAATTCTTAACACACCATCAACTCTAGTTCATTGTTTTCTCTTTGCTGAACTTGAAACAAGAGAATGTAAACGGTATTCAGCTATAAAATTACTGAAACCATAAAATCTTCAGGAATTGTGGTTTTTTTTCCCCAGCAGCATATGGGTTATTATGGGGAAGTGCATTTATTCAGCAACCGTTTCATATTTTTTTATAAATTTTTTATTGCATTTAAAATTATAACAAGAAAGAACAAAAGGGACAAAGCACAAAGATACACATTATTAAAAATATGTAACAAGTGCTTAAAATAAGTAAATAAAATATAAAGTATATGTTATAACAATTGTATACATAATTATCTAATATTTATATTATACATATGTTTATTATATGACAATCATGCTTTTTTAATCCATTGTATGTATAAATGAGTGTCGTATTTCATTATATTTATCCATACAAAGTCTATGTCTATCGGCAATCTGCTCATAGGTAGCACATGTAATTAGGTCTTGAATCAATTGAGTAAATGAGGCCATACATTTATCTTTCCAATGATGTAATGTCAATCTTTTAGTTGTAATAAAGCACAGAGAATCCATTCATGTTGTCCAGTTGTCAGATTCCATGTACTAGATGTGTAATTCAAGATAATATTTAGTTTTTTATTGTACAGTCAAATTCATAAGTGCTCCCCTATTTTCTCACAAAACAGGGCAATGGAAAAATATAGTGCTCTCCTAGACAGTTTTCAATACAAATGTAATGGAGTCCAATTATTTTTTGTTGTATAAGTCATAGTTTAAGGTTCACACACTAGGTATAGAAGTTAAGACACTCTCCCATTGTCTTAGGTTATATAGGAATTTCTAATTCTGTAGTTTATTAATATCTTACCTGTATCTAAAACTGATTTATTGATAACAAATATATATAGAAATTAATAGGTTTTAAAAGATTTAACCAGTTCTATTATCTAGAGAATTTGAGAAGCTGGAAATGTTTTTGTTCAATGTTGTTAACAAATGTTGTAGCGATTGTTGGGGGCAATTAAGCTGACTTTGTAATAATGCCGCTTGGGGTGGGGGGCGAAAGCCCTAATAATAAGCAGGCATATACATCGAATGAAGGCTATTGCTAAGCACATTGATTTGTGCTTTAAATTGTAAGCCGCCCTGAGTCTTCGGAGAAGGGTGGGATATAAATGGGATTAAAATAAAATAAATTAAATAATAATAATAATAATAATAATAATAATAGTAATAATAATAGTAATAATAATAATAATAATAATAATAGTAATAATAATAATAATGATAATAATAATGATAATAATAATAATTTTATTTGTATACCGCCCTTCTCCCGAAGGACTCAGGGCAGTGAACAGGGCAGACATATAAAAATACAAGAGTACAAACATTAAAAGAGATTAAACAAGCGCCCAGAAACTGACAACAATGAATTAAAATACATTAAAACAATATTAAAATCTAAACCCATCAGGCCAGGCCGGCTTGTGCGAACAAGTAGGTCTTCAGATCGCGTCGGAAGGAGCGCAGGTCGGGCGCCGTCCGGAGCTCAACCGGCAAACAGTTCCACAATTCCGGCGCACCCACAGAGAAGGACCTCCCCCTGGGGGCCACCAGGCGGCATTCTCTGACCGGGGGCACCCTGAGTTACATCTGATAAATCATACTTGCCAATAAAGGGGAATATTTGCAGCTCAGATTTGAAATGAGGAATCCTTGGTGCTCTCTGAGCTGAGTTGTTTTTCTTGCAGGTGTTTGATTACCCAAACTAGGTAACATCATCAGTGCTAGTTGATACTTGTTTCTTAGCACAGCATGCGTTAATTTATTTCACGTGTCTTTTCCAAACGTGGTTTGATTGTGCTTTTGATTTATTTTCTCCTAGCAAAGTTCACAGTAAGGATCCCAGAGAAGACACACAGAAAAAGCATTGCATGACCCTGTTGCAGCAACAACAGCAGCAGCAGCAAATAATGGAGAGCCTAACGCTCCAGACGCCAACTCAGATTCTCTTCCATCAGCCACAGTACCATCCCCTGCCCCAACCCTCCGCTGTCCTGTCGCAGTTCTGTTCTCCAATACAGGATCTGTGCTCCGCTTATCGAGATTCCTTGCAAGCTCCTCGATCTAGTGGCCTCAGTTCAGGGAACGGTAGGCTGAGTACTTATTCTGCCCTGCAGGAGAATGTGCAGACCGTGTCTGTCCAACGGCCAGTCACGATGCAAGTAGCCATTTCGACAGAATCCAGACATTGCCTCTCGTTGGTCTACGGCAGCAGTTACTTCAGCAGGCATCACTCACACACAGCAGGCTGTTTCGATGGGTGAGCGCTTATGGAAAAAGGGAGCCAGAGAGAGGCAGGCTGTTTTGCCAGAAAGAAAAAAAAAGTTGGAGCACATAAGCCAGAATGCCCTTGTCACTATCAGCAGGATCTCAATGAAGAAATGGTTGGACAGTAAGCAGAGCCAACTCACAAATGAATTTTGATTTCTCAGTATGTAAGGAGGCAAGACTTTTAAGAGAAAAGTGCAAAATATATATATATACCTCACCGGTCCCAGATTTGCCAGGCTTCATATTTAGGGAGGAAGACCTGGAGAACCTTCTGCCATATGACAAACCTTTGCTGTAAAGTAACTACCCTGTGACACATGGCGGATGACTGCAGTTTTTAGCCCTGGAACATTCTGTTGGTGATAAAAAGGCTGGTGTTTGTTGCGCTCACCTTGATCGATCGCTCTCTCTCTCTATCTCTCTCTGTGGTAGAATACTTTATGAAGAATCTTCCTTGTTGCTTATTGGAAGAACTGGAAAGCAATATGTTAAGCATGAAAATAGGGAGAGAATTTCTTTGAATACATTTAGTAGCCTAAGCACCATTTGAGTTTCATGTGTATAGTATCTTTTTAATTGCCTTTGGAAAGTACCTCTAGATATTTGAGATGCTGCTGCTGCCTTATGTCACAAACAGTCATTTGTTGAGAAACTATGGTTTACAAGTTATATCAGGGATTAATGTTTACTTGAAGCGATCCACTGTAAAGAAAAATAGTTAAATCCCTTAATTTTTGAGGGAACTGCTGCCTTTTATTATAGGATGTTAGGAATTTGCAATATGACTTAGAAAATTAGGCAAAAATATACATAGAAGGACTCTTAAAAAGAGGAAAAGAAACTCTTAAAAGGTTCAAGAATAATGAATGTAAGGTTAATAGAAGGTGATAAAATAACTGAAAACCTGCATTCCTAAAAAGATACTAACTGGAATAATCTACAAAAGACTATTGCGGATAGGTTGGTAAGTTGCAATACAAGCTATTTTCAAGACAATATATAAATCAACATGACAAAGTAAATAACAATTCACTTTGAATATTAGCATTTAAAGCAAGGAATGAACCACAGTGATAAAGAAAGCTAATCTCCTGCAAATGCTTCTCTGGCACCTTGACTTGGTTCTTTCTAGCTGAACTCCAGAATTAGGAAGTACTGTAAGTTTTGAAAAGAGGGCAGGGGATAACATTTGCAGAGAATAATTGATGGAAATGGGTAGGCTACAGTACCATGCTTCCACCACTGATTCTCTTCTGAAAATACAAATTTGACAACACTTTGCCAGGTTTTGCCTTGCCCCATTGCCCCAATATTTCTATATAAATGTACTTCAGGATCATGGCCTTAAACTATTTTGTATGATTTTTTTTTGTACTAGAGTTGTGTGGCTCCAATTTCAAAATATGTTGAAGGCATCTACTACTGTGTGAAGTTGCCACTTGATGTGGAGCTCTTGTCACTGAATGACAGTATTTTTATGGAATGTTTCTCAGGATTGCGATAACACTATGTGCAATATGCTTTTATTCTATCGAATATCTAGAGTTTGTGTTGTTGGGAGTGCAGTGGTAAAAATGTTATTTGTTCATTTTGCTTTAAGTTATAATTTTCAGAGAGAAAGTGAAGATTTTTTTAACTGAAGAAGAGGGAATGGTGCTTTTAATGTAGAAGAAGAATGTTTCCTTTTCATTGAAAAGTCTGGTGATGAGTTCTGCTAAAGTATATTGCAGACTGGGCTTTTCCCACTTTTGATGACAACATATGTAACAAGACAAAATGGGAAATGTTTTTGTATGGATTTTCTTTCCTTCTTAGATTTTCTTTCCTTGTTTGACAAACATCTTTGTCAAAAAGAGTATCTGGGCTTTACCTTTGATGCATTTATATACAACTTTTTAACTATAGCATGTAAGCAGAAAGTAGCCAATGGTGTGAAAACCACCGGAGAAGCTCAAGCTTATAGAATTCGGCCTGATTATTTCATGACGTCCTGTAAAGAAGGTGTTTCTGTGTATTGACATTTTTTGTTTCTATCTTAAGAAAGTTTATTGAATAAAAAGCACAAAACATTAATGGGCTTGTCTACTTTTGGGTGCTCATAATCTTCATAGGCTCTACTACACCCTTTAATCAAATGTCCCCAGGTCTTTCCATACCTGTTACAGAGCTTCATAGTAATAAGAGACAAACATTCAATTAATCTATTAAATTTAGAGGCTACCCAATGACTCTAGTGATTTACCCTGCAGAAAGTAATAATAAGACCATCCACTTCAGGAAGAAACACGCAACATGCCAAATATGTAATGAAAGACTGAACAAGAGAACAGTCAAGTTTTCAAAGGGTGGGAGACATGGGTCTCTGGGCAATGCTGCTCGAGAAAGCATCCGACACAATAGAGAAGGCCTCTAAATCTACTAATTTAT
This sequence comes from Vipera berus, assembly GCF_964194415.1. NCBI lineage: Eukaryota > Metazoa > Chordata > Lepidosauria > Squamata > Viperidae > Vipera > Vipera berus. The sequence continues at coordinate 183,075,213 of NC_138203.1, read as the reverse complement.
TGATGAAGCAAGGTTTCTTTTGATGATGCTGAACATGCGCAAGATTGCCATTGCAAAGGTACACACCATGCAGCATACCATATCCTAGGAGGACCACTTCTTGACCTCTTTTAGCATCTGATTAATTCCACTTTGCAAACAGACTTCAAGAATTCACGAGTCACTTGTAATTGAAAAGAATTGAGTTGCTTTCCAATTTAGTTTCCTGAAAGGAGTTCTCAATTATGCAAATAAGGAATTAAATTCCACTTATAGCTGATGAGAACAAAGGAATCTCAGCACTGCATCAGAGCAGTTTTTAAAAAGAATGCAAAGCCTTCTCTCCTTTCACGTATATTTGCAGCTCAGAATTTTTACTCAAAAACATTATTAAACACTAATTTTTATTAGCTTACTGAAGTTAGCATCTGTTCATCTTGTTGCAATCAGTTGTACATTACATCACTGAATAGCTCATTAATATAAAAAACTAGTGCCTGAATATGAGCAGGGAGTGGGGAGAGATACGGGTACACTTTCCTGAACCCTGTAGAGTCATGAAGCTTTGCTTACATGGTGTCCCTACTTTCAGGAGATAAAAGGAAGAATTGCTATATTGTCAGCTATGAAAATTTTTATGAAAAATTATGTCCCATCTAAAAGGGTTCCAAGTGTGAGGTTTGTTGGAGCCAACTAGTAGCCAACTAGTGTTGTTGTTAGCCGCCCTGAGTCCTTCGGGAGATATGTCGGCATATAAGTCCCAATGAATGAATGAATGAATGAATGAATGAATGAATGAATGAATGAATGAATGAATGAAAATAAATAAATAAATAAAACAAAACAAAACACGGGATTGACTTTCTGACCGATCCAGACACCCATCTGTATACAGTGTCTGTGTACTCCATTCTAGGACATTTCACTTGAGAGGAATTTTATTTTTCCTTATGTGGCATGTTATTTTTCAAGAACTCTAAAACTGATAATTCCTTGTACGAATGGAGATTGATGAGGGGCAAAGACTGAGAGGCGGTGCAAATTACATAGAGCTTTCCTTTTCCCAAGGTGTAGCTGTAAATTCAACTTTGGCAGCCAGAAATGTAAGAAGGCAAAGGACAACCATCTGATAACATTTTATCCAACAAAGAATTGTTCTATAGCATTTGGTTCATGACATTTGAAAAAACAGGAGCTAGAAAAGGTAATTCCAGAAGATGGCAGGAATATCCTGAATTTCATCTCAAGCACTGAGCTTCCTAGAAAGAAGAGTTGCCAAGAGATTACTTTATTGGGAACCCAACCAGTTATGTTCTTTCTTTTTTCCATAATAGTTATTTCCTGAGGGGAAATTAAAGCAATGCTTTATGTTAGCAAAAAAAAATGAAGATAGGAACAAAATGTGAAGAAGATACATTGCAATCTCAATGCATGAAAAAAGCATACAGCATAAAGCATTCTACTGCTGAGGATAGCATATTCAAAATACAATATCAACAGCAGGAAAGCACACATGGGACTCTGGTTCAAGTGCTTGGATTGTTTGCCTAGCCACTTTTCCAATTAAATCCCTAGATTGATGTGACACCCCATAATAAGTTACGGATCAGATACACAGATGAATTGTCCCTGGCTGTGATGTAGCATAATTACATCTAACACCAGGACAGGGAGGAAGGCATTTGTACTCTGCCCGCCCCCTCAAAAAAAATAATACTTGGGTCCTGACCAGATAAATGCTGAAGTGTCTACATACTTACATCCTGAGTTTAGATTGAAGGCAATGTGGTAATCAGTCAAGAAGCTAATTCAGTAGAAAACTCTGAACTAACAATAGTATTTCATATCTGAAAAAAGCTCAGGGTTATATATACGTTTCTACTAGAAAAAGAACGTGACTGGATTTACACATCACACTAAACCATACAATGCACTGATAAGCAAACTGGATTCTTCTAACTTACAAAACTTAGTAATACTTGGAAGCTGATGGGGCCAGAATTCATTTTATTTTAATGTTAATTCTATTTACCTTTGGTAAGCGTGAGTTACAGTAAGGACATCTGACAAAGTACTCTGAACTTTTATCAACCTCTAGTATGGACTGAGCAATTTTTTTAGTCATGAGAAGTTTAGCTTTTTGGCCAGCACTTTCCTAACCAGGGGGAATTAAACAGATGCCTCACGTGTTCTGACCTGTGTGAAACATACAGATCAAAATATCTGATATATTTATAAATTCTGTTTTCATATATTCAAATACAAAAAAATGGAATTTCTCAAGAGGAATCGGACACATACTTAAACTAAGGTATCACTTGAATTGTGATCATGTCGGATCCTTTTGTGCTGAAATTCAGTTTTCTCTGACAACCCACACAAATATACTTAGGCCCACAGTTAATGTTCAAAGCTTTTAATCAGGCAAAAATTTCTTTTTTTCACGTTTCTTGAACGCTGTTGGTGATTTTTTTTTCTACAGTGGAAGGTAAACAATTTCTTTGCATTAAAATTATGATTGCTCACTATGTGAATCGACCATCTTCCTTCCCCACCACTGAAAGTATTTAAATAATATTTTTAGTCTCAACTGCTTGTCAATGCCAAGAAACAAATATAGAAGGAAATTAAAGGTAACAGTGTTCCATGCGCCTTTGGCATCTAGTCATGCTGGCCACATGATCACGGAGACGTCCTTGGACAAGCGCTGGCTCTTCGGCTTTGAAACAAAGATGAGCACTGGCCCCTAGAGTTGGAAACGACTAGCACACATGTGCGGGGGAACCTTTACTTTTACTTCACCTTCAAATTTGATTTGCTCTAAGCAGCCACAGAAGATATTAGCATAAGTGTATTCAAAGCTGAAAACAAAGTGAATTGTCCTGTATTTAGAATGTGGAATTAGACTTGACACTGTTCTTCTGCAGCTTGGTGGTGGGATTTTTTTTTGTTGTTGTTGTTATAGTTGATTGGGAGGTTGTATGTGCTAGCTGGGAAGCTTCCTTTTTGGTGCACTGTCTAGGCCAGGGGTGTCAAACTCAATTTCATTGAGGGCCGCATCAGCATTGCAGTTGCCCTCAGGGGGCCGGGTGGGTGTGGCCTGGGTGGGTGTGGCCTACTGGGTGGGCGTGGCTAGTGCGCGTATGGCCTACTGGGTGGGCATGGCCAGCTCTACATTGTTCTCATCAAGGGTGCCTATGGGGGCCTGGGCAGGAGTGGGACAGATCTGAGGGTCTCTGGCAGGAGGAGGGTCTCTGGGCCAGGGCCAAGGCAATGGGGGCCGTTCCCTCACTGTTTCCAGGATGGCTTCGCGGGCCGCATGAAACCACTTCGCGGGCCAAATCCGGCCCCCGGGCCTTGTGTTTGACATGTCTGGTCTAGGCAGTGAGAAATAGACAAAGTACTTACTTCTTGTCTGAGTTGGAGCACCTTCTCCAAGAGAGGATAAGTGGGGTTTGGTGGGGGAGGAGCAGGAATGGGGGAGGAGGGAGAGAAACCAGTAGCTGTGTAAAGGTGCAATAGAGCAAATCTTTCCATGCAGCCTGGTGGAATGACAGCGAAAAGCCTTAATTTCAAATGGAAATGTGGCAGCATCTATATAGGAAAGCAGGAGTTTAAAGGATTTGCACATTTTGAGCTACTAGTTGGAACACATGCCCAGACGTGGTTGCTAAGTGACACAGTGTAAGACTGAGCTTCAACACATGGCTTTCCTGTCACAGAGAGGGTGGTGTTTGATTTTACCTTGGCTTGTCTTCCAAAAATGCAAAAGGACAGCAGAAAATCACTGGGTGATTCCTCTGAGTAAGAGGATGCTAATCATTGTGCTCTGCGGTATTTTGTATATCAAGGAAGTCAAATCATATTTGGCTTCCAGTGTGAATCATAACAGACTGAAGACGTCTCCACAAACAAGTGGAGACAACAATCACTGTGAAGAATGAAGGATCAGCGAGTGGATTAGTCCTTTGTATTTCTCCAGAGAAGGGAAGATGGGAGATCACCCACAAGTGCTCTGAATAGCAGCTATGAGGAAAGCATAAAACAGCACCAGGAGCCAGGGAATATGACAGCTTAGCTCTCAACATCTGCAGAGCCTTTTATAATAATACTAAGCCAGGCAAACTCATTTAAATCACATCTGGAAATATTTAATTTAAGTACTTTATGGATATTAGAGGCCATCAAAACAGCAAGCTTAATGTGACATCTGACATGTTTTACCTTCTTTTTTGAATTTACGTAATGTTGAACACTTAAGAAGTTAAAACAATATACAATTGGCAAAAAGAAAAAAAGAATGTTGATTTGTTTTAAACCAATTAAGAGATTTGACATATTGATTATTTTTGTTGTAAGATTTGAAAAGCAAGTATATAATTAAATAATATAATCATGGGAAACAACTGAAATAGAATTAAACCCATATTAGGAACTGAGGTTTGATGAAGGTTACAAATGGACACAAGAGAAAACTAAAGGACCAGAGAGAAAAGAGTTAAAATGGCTAAGCCAGCTATAACTTTTTCTAATCTTAAAAATTATTTTGAACATAGACTAAAATATTGGTAACTAATATCTTAGAAGGATACAGGTTTCAATGGATAAACTTTTAGATGATGACATTTTGAAAATCTTTGGCTGTTATGCAGAGTCTGAATGCATGGAAGACAAGAAAATTGAGATTACTAAAATGGGAATACAAAAGACAAATTTAAAAAAATCACCTGTTCATAATATTGTGAGATGAAAAAAGAAGCTGTAGAGACTAGGTCAGGGGTCGGCAACCTAAAAAAGGAAAAGAGCCACCGGGAACCAGTTCCATCACAAATTAAAAAAACTGGGAGCCGCGCGTGTGTGTCCATGCACGCGCATGCGCAAAAAAACGGTTTTTTGCGCATGTGCGGACGCACGCGGTTGCCATTTTTTTAAAAGTGAGATGGAACCGGTTCCCGGTTCTGCAAAGCTGCCGCTTTCGGCAGCTTTGCAGACGGGCCGCGGCAGCGTCCTCAAAGAGCGACGCCGCGGCCCGTTCGCGCGGAGGTACGCGCGCACCTCTCCAAAGGTTTGGGGAGGTGCGCGCGCAGCTCCGCCCATTCGGGGAGGTGCGCGCGCACCTCTCGGAACGGGCCGCGGCGTCGCTCTTTCAGGAAGCTGCCGTGGCCCATCTGCAAAGCTGCCGCTTTCGGCAGCTTTGCAGACGGGCCGCGGCAGCTTCCTCAAAGAACAACGCCGCGGCCCGTTCGCGCGGAGGTACGCGCGCACCTCTCCAAAGGTTTGGGGAGGTGCGCGCGCAGCTCTGCCCATTCGGGGAGGTGCGCGCGCACCTCTCCAAACGGGCGGTGCCACTCTCCATTTGGAGAGGTGCGCGCGCACCACTGCCCGTTCGAAGAGGTGCGCGCGCACCGGGCGGCTGGGAGCCGCAGGAGACGGCTCGAAGAGCCGCATGCGGCTCCGGAGCCGCGGGTTGCCGACCCGTGGACTAGGTGATTCGTAGGATCACAGCTTCTCATCACCATATTCACTTCTCAAATAGTCACCAATGACCATATTCATTATGAAGGGGAAAATATTTCACCATGTTCACTGTTGTTTGTCTGTATTGCCTATACTGGCATGCAAAGCTGGCTTCTGTCATAGTCAACAAACACTGTGAGACCTCAAGCTAGCTGGAACACATGAAACAATTGAGACACTATTTTGTAATTGGAACAGTGCAAGCTAGCACTGAGATATGGCATACAGTGTTAAAAAGGTAAGATTTGTAATAGTAGCTATGATGATTGTGTCAATGTCCTCTAGTTAGTAATATTGAAGGCTTTCTTTCAAGTTATATGATTAATTGAAACACTGCACGTACAGTAACCACTTATATTAAATGAACACAAGTCATTGTTCTTCAGCTCTATAGAGAGAGACCAGCTCACATTGCTATAAATAATTGTTTGTGCTTGTTTGTTTATAACCGTTTATATTAGAAGGTTTATAAAAGCCACCCTTCACACACCACACATTATGCTCCAAAATACGTTTGTGGCTGGAAACACAGAATGTACTAAGTCAAAATATAATTTGCTTGGTTTTGCCATAGTGTGTGGTGGAAAGCCGGCCACAGTATGATGGTGAAAAATGTTCACTCTTTATCATATGTATTATGGGAAGTTCCACATAACAAAGCCTGAAATCTTTTTTTTTTAATCCCATTTATATCCCGCCCTTCTCCGAAGACTCAGGGCGGCTTACACTCTAAGCACAAATCAATGTGTTTAGCAAATCTTGCTCAGCTTTATTAGGAATAGTTAGATAATAATTCAAGATTCCACCAATATGATATACCGTATAGAGGGAAGGGAAAAACCAATAGAGCAGTTACGCATAGGAAGTAAAATATGTCTTTTATTTGTTTGCAAAGCAAATACAAACTTAGAAAAGATTTATCACTTTATATAACTTGGTACATTTTCCAATATGGCTAAGGACTGGATTTTTTCTTCTCCAAGAAACTTCTTATGACAGCTTTTTACTGATTCTCTTGAAGGTTATATCAGCAACTGTAGAAACCTTAAAGAATTAATAAATTTATTAAATAAATTTTAAAAAACATTTCGTTGAATCTACAGAGTAATATCTGTATATCTACTGCATATATGCAAGCCATCCTGAGTCACTGAGAGTGAGCAGGGCAGCCACATACATTTTAATAAATGAATAAATCTATATCTAGTAGCATCTTTTCATTCTGACATGTACAGCTGAAGGCTTTCTTCTTCTGCAGCTATTAATGATCTAGAAATTCTGCATTAGCTCTATATGGATGAGCAGGTGAATTAAATCCATCCTCAAGGTGTTTTAGAAAAGCCAATTTCAAAACTCTCCATTGCTGCACCTTAATTCATACAGGTATCCTTATTTCCTAGAACCTCTGGTTATAAAAAAGGGGATTTGTGGAAATCCAGGCCAAGACTTGATAAAGGATCTTAAGAAAACTTAAGAAACTCTGGGTAAATCAGCTGTTTTTATCCCCACACATAGCAAACATCTTTTTTTAAAAAAATATTTATTCATATGTTGCATTTTCATATTTTTATTTTCAGCAAGTGATAGACTACTTTGGCTACACTAGGTACATGGAAGGAGGCTATTAAGTTAAAAAAAATCTGCCTACAAAGCATGAATTTAGCCCTCCTCACTCACCCCTTGTTCTTTGATTTACTGATCCATTTACTGCAACTATAAAGAAAGGTAATGGTTGCCCTTGTCCAGACGTGTCTACTCTAGCCGGTGGTGCTCATCTCCATTTCTAAGCCAAAGGAGAAACATTATCTGAAGACATTTCTGGGGTCATGTGGCCAGCATGACTATACACTGAGGCTCACAAAATGCTGTGAACTTCCCATCAAAGTGATACCTATTTATCTACTCACAATTGTATCCTCTCAAACTGCTAGCTGGGCAGAAGCTGGGGCACATATCAAGAGCTCACCCGGATGTGTGACATCGGGCCTTGTACCGGGGCTGTCAGCTTTCCAACTGATAAGCTCAACGTATTTAACTGCTGAGCGACCACGACCTCACTGCAAATATATTGAGACAACTGTCTAGAGTTGTGCAATACTCCAGATTTGAACTCAAAAAGGTTCTTCAGTACTAAGGACAAAGAACCAGGGCTTAACTCTAATGCAAAAGAGTTTTTTTTCCTGAAAAGGGTATGTGGAGAGGGCAGCCAGACTTCTCTGGAAAAGATGCAGCAGCTTTCAGGAGTTGAAGAGAGGTGCTCACTTCCCTGCAAAATGGAGGTGTTTTTTTTATCTTGGAATCAGCATTGCTATACAATCCTATTATTGCTCCTTCCAGCAACATTAATATTGAGTTAGTTTTCATGTTAATATATTTCTGTACAGTCTTTTTGACATCACACGTTCCAACCTCAAAGAGTTATTTTCCAAGATTTACCTCAATAAGTTTATCCCCAGCGAGCTCCGCAGTATAATGGTAGTTTGGGAAGTCAGCAATCACTTTGCCATTTTCCTTTCTAAGTATTGCCTGAAACAGATTGGCATGTGTTAGTTGTCATGTTGACTGAAGTTCATTCAATAGCATTTAGATCAAAGACTTCTTGGGCAGGATGAATCTTCCCTGGGACTGAAAATAGCTTTGATCACAAAATATATCTGATAACAACTCTAAACTATAGCTAGAAATAACCTAGTAAGCACTTAGCGCTTGTTCAGGCAGTTGCTGGATCTTATTTTAGCAACCATGTTCAGGTACCAAAAACAAAAATACAATCCTAATGCACCATTTAATACGTTAGCAGAGATGAGTGATAGAAGGTTGCTTCTGCTAGCTTAAAATGGGGGGAGGGTATATTAGCTGAGTATACTAAATAAAATTTAAAGCATGGTCTGACCCTCAAGAAGTTTTTCCATTGATTTTAGGGAGAGAGTCAACCTTGTTTGTTACTCTCATTTGCTGAAACTAAGGAGATTTAAGAAGGGCTGGATTTTTAAATTAATGACGTATATATTATCTGTTTGTTATATTTATCCAAGCCTACCCTCAAGAGCTAATCTATATACTGAAGCTATATAGAGAACCTCATTTTTTTCCTACAATGTATTATAACTGCTTATGTCCTACAATATTTGGTCACAAAACGGTTCCTTGGAACTCCAGACCAAGAATTTATACAAATCTTTATAGCCTTATAAAATGGGTTGAGGAGCAAAGACTGCCCCCAAATCACTAGTTTCTATGACTGAGGATCGACTTGTGCATTTGGGTCGACACGTTCCTTCTCCAACACCATACCTCCTGATTTACACTTTCATATTTTTTGGAAAAGACTACAAGTATTTCAGAACAGCGAAATGGGGGTAAATGGAACAACTTTTCATCTCTTGGTTGCCTCCTTTATAGGAGACATCTGCTACATGAACTGGAACATGAAGAAAAATGAGCAGAGATGCCACTATTCTCTCCACTTGGAAAGCTATCATTTGGGGGGGGGGGGAACAGAGCCATCCAAAATTAAATGTATGATTTTCATATTTTTGATATACAGTATTTTTAAGTATGTAGAAATACTGTGTATGTTCAGCCTGTGGTTTTGATATCTGCTAACTTTCTTTCTTACCTTACTGATCTGCTAACTTGGTTTTGACTTATTTAACATTCACATCTGCTACATTTATTCCACTATTATCACATTTATATAATAGCAGGAAGCTGTTTCCAAGTAATTGGTGTTTTCTAGGTTCTTCCATTGTACTTCTAGATTTATCTAAATTTGTAGATCCTCCATGGTGTTCTATAGCAGGGGTACTCAACCTTGGCAACTTTAAGACTTGTGGACTTCAACTCCCAGAATTCCCCAGCCAGCAAAGCTGGCTGAGGAATTCTGAGAGTTGAAGTCCACAAGTCTTAAAGTTGCCAAAGTTGAGGACCCCTGTTCTATAGGTAATGCTAACTTCTGCAATTGGGTAAAAGGTAGGAAGGATATAGATTCAGATAGGATGACTTCAAGAGGCACAAAATAGTTTGTTGGTGATCATTCGAGCATTTCTATTTTCTCAAGATCGTACTGATCCTTTTTTCTCCTAGCAAACTATAGGAAATCAATGATTTCACCCAATGCTGGGCAAAGGTGTGGGAAGTATAACCTTGCTTTCTATACTGATTTTAGCAAACTGTAGGAAGATGTGGAAAGCAATCTCTGCAAGTCATACATTAACCTTCTTGCAAATTATGATTTCTGCTGTAAGAAATAAGCCACATTAAATAAGGAATTGTGGAAAAAGTTGGCCAGTCAAGTTTCCTTCCTCCTAGTTCTCCTGCTCATAATTGGTTTTCTGCTGTCATTAGTTAGGGGAAGCACCGATCTTGTCACCAGCATAGGGAGATCTGTAGCATTACTTTCTGCAACCAGGGATTCTATAGAGGTCATTAATTATCCATATCTAAGGCAGAACTATGAGCATCCTAATCCAACCAAATGCTATTTTCATTCTTGCTTTCATAGAGCTGTTTGATCACTACTGGAAAGAAAAAAAATACAAATTAATTATACAAACTGGATTGGATTTAATAATAGCCATAAAAATCGCTGGCATTGGACCTCCAAAAGTTCAGTTGGTTTCATACAGACTGCACTTATTATAAATAAATCTGGATCCAAACAGTGTGCTAAAGAAACAGAAACATTATTGTACCAAAACTGCAGTACAGTACTCTGAGCCTTTCCCCATTTGCCATAGCGCAAATACAGTATATCCTAGCAACCTCTTTTTTCTGACATGATTTCATGATCTTACCTTCATCTCACCCCAGCCTATTTCTACAGCAACTTAAAGTCATCTATACCATTCCATAGCTAAAATAGTATTTTTTTTTTCCTTTAGCCAACAAGCTGGAGCACTTTACCATGGGTACAATTTAATGCAATTCAAACTGATGTCACAGTCAAGCAGTGGTGTACTGGAGCTGGCACATAAAAACTGATTGTTGCATTTTCTGGAATTTTGCAAGCTGGTTGAGAGCAGAGCTGACCCACAATGCCAATCACCAGTTTGTTGGCTATCAGGGAAGCGGTAAAGGACCCAGTTGTTATACATTTATTGGCACATCACTACATTCAGCTGATTCCTGAGAATGAGATTATTGTGGCATTCAGTTATCTGCAGGCACACCCCATCCCTCCAATGCATGGGTACTGGTTTTCCAGGGTCACTTGGCTTTGGACAACCAAATTCACTAATCCCTACTCGAAGAGTACCGTATACCTGTACAGGCTGCCCCATTTCCTGGCACGGTGCCTATGATAAAATATGGATTGGCAGTGAGGGCTGCCAATGTTGTGCTGATATATTTTTCTGCTGTCTGAGGAATGTATGGGTAGCATTTTTATCATGGCCAAGAGAAATAGTCTTCTGTCAGTAGAGTCTGAAGTAATTAGGATGGGTAGATGGGTAAAAAAGAAAATTCAAACGTACATGATAGCAAATTTGGAACCCTAACAATTTTTGCTCATGTTTCAAAGTTCATAAACACTTAAGATCAGGACCAGGAACGTCAGGAAACAGGGTTGTCTAAATCTGCAAAATAGAGGTCATGGTGCCAACCATTTGCCTACCTTGAATTTTTTGCCTCCTACTGTCTCCATTTCTGATTCTGTGCCAATAACAAACTTATTACTCAAGATATGCCCTCCTGGATAAATCTGGGACCAAGTGAATTCATCATTATTCTGTACTATTTCAGTAATGATTTTGAAATTTCTTCCTTTCTCAATTGCATCATGAGGAAGACCTAAGAGAAAGTGAATAAGAATCAGTTGTTAATCAACACTGTACCTATTAATTGTTTATCAGGGTCCATAAAAGTGCTGTTGTTTAATTGCTTTCTTTTTTCCCTAGAAAGTTAGGGGGTTTTTCCCCTGAATTTACATTTATCTTGAATTCATATTTATAGATAGTAATGAAATGTCACCTTTCCTATATGGGACACTTGTCCCTAAAAGTATTGCTTTTGGTAGAGCCAACTTGTTATATTTTATGATTATAAATCTATAAAAAAGCAACTGCCCAATCAGTAGCCACAATACATGTCTGCAGCCTTTCCTGTCTGCTGATGAAACCTTGCTCATAACTTAGTCTAATTTATCTGAGAAAGAAGATAGTGCAAGTTTTTGAATTACAAAAATTTGTATTACAAAAAAAGCTGTCAGAAAAAATCCTACAGATACTGTGGGATTCTCCACTACTGATGTATATTTTGTCCTCATCCACCACTATGCCCCCAAAATACCATACCATTAAAATTTTAAAAGTTTGCACGTTATTTTACTAGAAGACCCTAGATAAAGTTAATGTGAAGATAATGCTTTTCTCTTGAAATGCACAGGGAAGAACTCCCTGTATCTAGCCAAAGAAATTTATGAAATTTAATTTATGAAAAAGGAAAGATATACATACACACCTATCTGCTTCATAAAGTTGTCATAGTTTTCTTCATTTTCCATTTCATATTTTCCAGTGAAACTCATCTTCTGTAGGAGGGCAGTGAAAAACGTGGCAGAGGAAGTATTGATGAGGAAGATTCTGACTTGGTCCAGGAATGAAAAGCTCCAGTTTATATACAGCTATCTTAATTCACATTACCCACCTGAGCACCCCACAGGTGTCCTCATAGAGTTGTAAAAGGAAGATAATTATTTTAATGACAGGAGTGCAATTTAGCAAGAATCACTCACCCTGGTGTTATTGACCTTGGGTTCATTCTGATAGGTCTGTACTCAGAAATACTGGAAAGTTCTCCCTGAAATATAGCCTAAGTGATAATTTTTTTATTCACTATTTTTTTTTTTATTGAAAAGTTTTAAAAATACAGTTTTCCTTTAAAAAACCCCCTTCCCCCTCCCTCCTCCCCTCCCTACCTCCCCCCTTCCCCCCCCTCCCCCCCTCCCTCCTCCCCCCCACCTCCCCCTAACCCTCCTCCCCCCCCCGGACTTCCCAGAGCTAAATACAAGGTATATATATATAAAAAAGCAATCATAAACAACCATATACTAACAACTATAAATTCTAAAATCCATCACTCTCTAACTTATATAGGATCAAACAAAACTTAGCATTATTAAATATATATAGAAGACAAAATAAAAAAAGAAAAAAGAAAACGAAAGAAGACTTATTCAAATGCTAGATAAAACTTCTTGACCCTATACTTATTCTGGATAAACTCAATCCATTTTCTCCATTCCATAATATAATGTTCTTGCGAGTAATCTTTCAAATAGGCCGAAATCTTCGCCATCTCTGCCAAGTCGGAAACCTTTAAAATCCACTCTTGTATAGTCGGCAGTTCCTCTTTCTTCCAATATTGACCTATCAAAAGTCTTGCTGCCGTAACTAAATTCAACATCAACTTAGAGTCCACAACTGTAGCGTCAACAATTATTCCCAACAAAAAAAATTGCGGACAAAACTTTATCCTCCGTTTAAAAATCTTCTGCATATTCCACCAGACTTTTATCCAAAAAGCCTTGACCTTTTTACATGTCCACCATATGTGAAAATATGTTGCCTCTTCATCACCACACCTCCAACATTTAGGCTGATAATTCGGATACATACTTGCAAGCTTTTTAGGATCTAGATGCCATCTATAAAACATTTTGTAAAAGTTCTCTCTTAAACTTTGAGCTTGAGTGAATTTTACATTCCTCACCCAGATCTTTTCCCACGTGTCCATTGTAATAACTTCCTGAATGTTTTGGGCCCATTTTATCATACAATCCTTAACAAGCTCTGTTTCTGAATCGATCTCTATCAATGCAAGATATATCCGTTTAATATGTGCTGGTCCTTGATTTCTAATTTGCTTTATCAAATTTTCATCAGTCGTTGCAAATCCATTTTTTTGGTCTTCTTTCCACCTGGCCTGTAACTGAATATATTGAAACCAAGTCTGAACAACCTTCTCTTCTCGCAAGAAACTATATGATTTCAAGCACCAAATATTCCTTTCCAAACTTAAAATTTCCTTGTAAGTAGTCTCATCATGTTTGAAACCAGCATGTATATTTTCTATTGCGTGTTTTGGGATTGCCCACAATGGTATCTTGCTGCTTAACTTATGTCTATACTTCTTCCAAACTCTCAGCAATGCCTGTCTTAAAATATGCATCCTAAACACAGTATCTACCTTCTTATCATACAACAAATATGCATGCCAGCCAAACAACAGATCATGGCCCTCAAGATTTAATAACCTCGATTGTGTCAAATTAATCCAATCACTTATTCCTACTAGTGCAGCAGCTTCATAATATAATTTAAAATTAGGCATTTTAAGGCCACCTCTCTCACGAGTATCCTGCATAATCTTAAGTTTAACTCGTGGCTTTTTCCCTGCCCACACAAATTTATTGATACCACGCTGCCATTCCTCCAAGTTAGAGTCTTTCTTAAGAATCGGTATCATTTGAAATAAGAATAAAAATTTGGGCAGGACATTCATTTTCACTGCTGCAATCCGTCCCAACAAAGACAATTGCAATTTTTCCCAACTCTCCAGTTCTTTTTGAATTTTCCCCCATAACTTTTCATAATTATTTTTATATAGCTTTGTATTAGAGGGCGACAAAATCACCCCCAAATATTTAACCCTTTTAACAATCTCAAATCCAGTTAATCCTTCTAGGAGAGCCTTCTGCGAAACTGTCATATTTCTAGGCAAAATTTTAGTTTTCTGTATATTTACTTTAAATCCAGAAACCTTCCCATATTGTGTTATTATCTCCATCAGGTCCACAACAGAGTTCTCTGGCTGGGTCACTGTAACAACCAGATCATCTGCAAATGCTCTCAATCTGTAATCCTGATCTCCAACTTGTATCCCCTTAATTTTTTCCGAATTCCGAATCTTAACCAATAATATCTCTAATGTTAATATAAATAACAAGGGCGATAGCGGACAGCCTTGCCTTGTGCCCTTCTCAATATTACATACTGTTGTCAAACTATTGTTAACTATAATTCGGGCAGTTTGTTTTTGGTATAATGCCCTAATCGGTTGTAAAAATTTTTCCCCAAAATCCATTTTGTCTAAAACTTTCAACAAAAATTGCCAGTTCAATTGATCAAAAGCCTTTTCAGCATCTAAAAAGATTAGCGCAGCAGAGATCTGGTTGTGCCTTTCCAAAAACTCTAACACATCAACTATATGTCTCACATTAGTTTTCATTTGTCTTCCACTAATAAACCCCGTTTGGTCCCCATGAATCACCTGTTGCAGAACCCTCATCAGTCTATTAGCCAAAACCTTAGCAAATATCTTATAATCTGTATTTAAAAGTGATATTGGTCTGTAATTTTTAACTAAAGTAGCATCCTGGTCTTCCTTCGGAATCAAAGAGATAAAAGCTGTTCTCCAAGACGGGGGCACCTTTCCCCCCCTCTGGATTGTCTGGAACAGTTCCTTTAACGGTTTTATCATCTCTAATTGTAAGTTTTTATAATAGGCCGCAGTCAAGCCATCAGTGCCTGGTGCTTTATCCACCTTCAGTTCCTTAATAGCTGTAAAAATTTCTTCTTCTGTAATCAGTTGGTTAATCCCCTCTTTTTGTACTTGCGTAAGAACCGGGATGCTAGCCTTCTCCAAATACGTATCAATATCTTTTGCATTAATGTCCTCTTTAGTATATAATTTCGAATAAAAATCCACAAAGGCATCCTTAATAAGATTCTGTTGATACACAACCCTTCCTTTATGCTCAAACTTATCTATATTAGATGCCCTTTGTTTTTTCCTCAGTCTATAAGCCAACCATCTGCCTTTTTTATTCACTATTATACTTGTTTAAACAAACCAAAATTATACTTTGGCCAATTATGAGAGAAATTTTACAGTGCCATGTTAATCCTCATCCCTTCTTTTTCTTGTTCAACTGTAATTTTAATTTTATTCACTTATAATATAAAATACGAAAATACAAAAGAAAATAAGAAACATAGGTAGGGGAAAGGAGAAAAGTGAAGTGTGAAGGGGAAGGCAAGAAAAAATGTGTTGACTTCCGCCTCCCTCTGTTGCAGTAAAATAAGGCATTAACACTGAACCTCAACTTTTTACATTTCTGTAGTAGTATGAACTAGTCATTTCTATATCAACAAATCAGTCTAAACAGTAAAACCCAAAAATCAAAGTATCATTTTTTCTACCTCAAGCACAAAGTCCAGAAACTGCTCATCCCTTCTTTTTCTTAACCATTTTTTCTGTATCTTTCAAAAACCTTCTAAGGCTAAGCAATCTTTTTTAATTTAGGGGAAAATCTATTTTATCCAGACTAAAAATGTTCTGGAACGTATAGTCTTTGTTTGTGGGGAAAGTGCTCTGACCTGATCATACGTTTTTACATAGTTTGCACCTTGTCCAAACATATTTTTTGTTTAAATGGGAAATAATCATAAATGCATGTAATCTTCTTGTTATGTACTGGGCTTTGGGAATATCACGTGCATTGCTGGAGAACTAACGGTTCTCCAGCAACCCAGACAGGATGTCTCCGGTCCTGCCATTGGTCAACTTTGGGTGGCAAGTATAGCTTCAATCCGATTGGTTAATACCATAGGGCCTGGCTATATATTGAAGCAGGGTGACTCCAATCTCTAAGTACAGTTTCTGCTTAAATAAAGTATGAGTTTGTCTATACTCATCTGCGTGTTCTCGTTCCTTCTCATCAGAGCCCACGACATAATAGTGGCGACGAGGATGGGATCCTGCTTCTCTGCCTGAGGGCTGAAGTCACAAGGGGACGGCATTACTCACTGGAGGGAAGAGGCATCTCCCCCCCACTCTAGCCAGCTAGTAAACTACGCTAGCGGCCGCGTGCTCAGAGGAAGCGTTCCCTGAGACTAGAAGCAGGATTCAACAGCAGCGCAGGAATTGAGGAAAAATGCCAAAGATCGGCAAACTCAGAGAATTTGACATTAAACAACCAGAAGATTGGCCGTCTTACCTCTCACAGGTAGAAAATTACCTACGAGCTAACCAGATAGTAGAGGAAGGCCTTAAAGCTACGACGTTGCTGTGTGTATGTGGGCCAGCGACTTTCAATCTAGCTAAGAACCTCTTTGCACCAATGCCCATCAAAGCAGTATCTTTTGTGGACCTGAAGAAGAAGCTGACCGGGCATTTCCAGCCAAAAATGTCAGAGATGGCCTGGCGGTTTCAATTTGACCGAGTGCAGCTTCCCAGTGAGACAGCATCCGAGTTTATCATGGGCCTAAGGCAGGCCGCACGTCTCTGCAAATTTTCGAATTTAGAGGAGTGCCTGAGAGACCAACTCGTCTGCGGACTGAGAGACAGAACCTTGCAGCAGAGATTATTTGCCAGACCAAATCTCACATTCGCCGAAGCACAAGACGAGGTCATGGCTGATGAAGCAGACGGAGGTGCAGTACAAACAGTACAGCCCACCGAAGCCCCAAAGACAGAAGATTCTGTCCACCACGAGGTCGCCATTTGCAGCAGAGAATCATCAGAAAAAGAGGAACCCGAAATCAACAAGCTCCAGAGACAGTTAAGTGCGCAAAACCGTGGAAATCAACAAAGAGAGAACAATTACAAGGCAGTTCTCTTACCTAGATGTAAGGGGTGTGGAGGCAACCACTCCCGCGCAAACTGCAGATTCCATTCGGCCACGTGTAGAGATTGTGGTAGGACCGGGCACATTGCGGTGGTATGCAGAGCTCGCCAGAGACAGGCCACCCAAGCACCAGTCAGAGGAACCAACTAGGAAAGGTACTGGGGCCATGGGTCCAGTCAGTGTGGGGTTCTTCAGGAGCCGGAGAAGCGTTGGTCGCACCGGGGCTCGTCATCCCCTTAAGCCTAAACTTAAGCTCTCAGTAGAGCTACAAGGAATTCCATGCAAAATGGAATTGGACTCCGGCTCGGCAGTCTCAATTGTTTCACACGACACATTCAACCTTGTATGCAGACGCAGCAGACAGTGGGCCACATTAAGACCATCAGACATTATTTTAACAGATTTTCAGAATGCTCGGGTTAAAGTTAAGGGTGAAGCCACCTTATTGGTGAAATTTAAAGGGTTTTTGGGGCACCTGGATCTCATAGTAGTAGAGGGCCCTAGAACAAGTCTTATAGGACTTGATTGGTTTGAGGCTTTGGGCATTCAAATAACAGGCATTAACCGGACACAGACAGCATACCTCAAGGCTGTTTGTGAGGAATTTGCAGATGTTTTCGAGTCAAAACTAGGAACTTATACTGGGCCACCCATCTCTTTTAAATTAGATCCTAATGTTGTTCTGATAAGAGTCAAACCTCGCAGAGTTCCTTTTGCCTTAAAACATAAAATCGATTCTGAAATTGATAAGTTAGTAGAGCAAGGTGTATTGCAGCCTGTTGATGGGGGGGAGTGGGAAACTCCTATTGTCACCCCACTTAAGCCCAAAGGGGAGGTTCACATTTGCGCAGACTACAAATGCACGTTAAATAAAGCCTTAAATCAACATGCATACCCGGTCCTGATAGTCAGCCATATTTTAGCCTCCTTGCAAGGGGGAACCATTTTTGCTAAACTTGATTTAGCGCAGGTGTATCAGCAGCTGCTGGTAGACAAGGCCACAGCCGCAGCTCAAACTATAGTGACTCATAGAGGAGCATTCAAAGTCAAATGCTTGCAATTTGGGGTTAGCGTTGCACCGGGCATTTTCCAAGGAATTATGGAGCGCACACTTAAAGGAATTCAGGGTGTCTGTCCTTATTTTGATGATGTTCTCATTGCTGGGGAATCCCCAGAGGTATTGGCCAACAGGCTCAGGGCTGTGTTACAAAGGCTACGTGATGCGGGCCTCAAGTTAAAGAAAAACAAATGTAGTATTGTGGTTTCTTCAACGGAATTCTTAGGTTTCCGTATCGATGCTAGTGGGATTCACCCCACTGAGTCAAACGTTAAGGCCATCAAAATGGCTCCTAGCCCAAAATCAAAAGCAGAGCTGCAACCATTTTTGGGCCTCCTGAATTTTTATCACACATTTCTACCTCATAAGGCTGAAATAGCTGAGCCCCTCCACAGGTTACTTGATAAAAAAGCCCCTTGGAAGTAGACTGAATCACATGAAAAAAGTTTCCAGGATCTAAAGGCCCTCCTTTCAGAAAAGTCCACTGTAACTCATTACATTGAGTCTAAACCTGTATGTCTTGCATGTGATACATCTCCCTACGGGGTGGGGGCAGTCTTAAGCCACATAGAGAAGAATGGGAAACAAGTTCCTATTGCATTCTATTCTAGAAACTTATCTGCTGTTGAGCATAATTATGCACGGATCGATAAAGAAGCCTTAGCCATAGTGGCTGGAGTCAAAAAAATTTATGATTATTTATATGGCAGGGATTTCACTGTCTTCACTGATCACAAACCCCATTTGGGCCTATTCACCACAGATAAGCAAACTCCCCACATACTGTCTCCAAGAATGCTGAGATGGTCTATATTTTTGGCTGCATACAAATTTAAGTTAGTTCACAAACCTGGAAAGGAAATGGGCCATGCAGATGGCATCAGCAGATTACCACTGCCACTGATGGATCCTGATCCAGCTCCTGCTGCTAAAATATTGTCTATTCAGGATTTACCTGAGTTTCCCCTCCATGCTGGGGATATTGCTGCTGAGACTGCTACAGATATAATTCTGAGCAGAGTATTGTCATGGGTACACACGGGCTGGTTGGAAAAAAGTCCGGGCCCTGAGTTCCAAAGTTTTTTGTCAAGTGACATGGATTGTCTGCACATAAGGGCTGCATATTATGGGGCAACAGAGTTATTATTCCCACATCATTGAGGGACAGAGTCTTACATTCCTTACATGAAGGCCATCCAGGCATTGTACGGATGAAAGCTTTGGCTAGAAGCTACCTTTGGTGGCCTGGCCTGGATAAGGCTGTGGAGGATCAAGTCCATGGTTGCTATACCTGTCAGAGGCCTAGGCCAGAAATGCCTCAGGCCCCAGTTCATAGATGGGAAGAAACACATACCCCCTGGTCTAGGGTTCATATTGACTACGCTGGGCCCTTCCAAGGACAGCTTTTTATGATAGTAGTGGATAGCCACTCAAAATGGCTGGAAGTAGTTCCAGTCCCTAATATGACTACTGCTAGGACCATCCAGGTGCTGAGAAAACTCTTTGCAACACATGCGTTGCCTGATGTTTTGGTTTCTGATAATGGGGCTCAATTCACTGCTGCTGAGTTTCAGGCTTTTCTCAGAGCTAACCTCATCAGACATGCTACGTCTGCCTCATTTCACCCCTCTACGAATGGACAAGCCGAACGCATGGTGAGGACAACAAAGGAGGCACTCAAGCGCATCATCACAGGTGACTGGCACCATAGACTGGCAGATTTCTTGCTGTGTCAACACACTACACCCTGCACAGCCACAGGAAAAAGTCCTGCTGAGCTTCATTGGGGAAGGCGATTAATTACTAAACTGGACAGGTTGCATCCAGACAGAGTGGCATCCGAAGCCTCTAAACCAAAAACCCCGAGGGGGCTGCAAACAGGTGATTGGGTTTGGGCCAGAAACTATGGGCCTGGAAACTTGTGGGTTCCTGGTCAGGTGGTCAAAGAATCCGGACCCCTATCTTACAAACTGGGGTTGGAGGGAGGGCGACTGGTCAGAAGACATATTGACCAACTTAGAAAAAGATTCCCAGAGCGGTCACTAAGTGAGGACTATGGCACAAGTCCCTCCCGAGGTCCTCAAGCTGGCGCCCAAGCCAGCTCACACCAGAACCACCAAGGTTTTCTTTTCTCAGTGGAACGTGATCCAGAAGAGGAACATGGCAGCTCAGAAGTGCAACATGGGACCCCTGACCAGGCGAACCAGACAAATCTCAGCAACCATTGTGCTAAACTGCTAAACTGCTAAACAGTCAGACTCTGGGGTGGGCCCACCGGAAGAGGTCAGCCAGAGCAATTCAACTCCCATGGACACAGGAGCTCAGGGGAACATGGGTCTACCCAGCCCACCAGGTAAGCTGGTAAACCACAAAATGACTGGAACCCCAAGGTGTTCATCCAGACCACATAAACCCCTAGCATATCTTAAAGACTATGTTGAAAAATAAAGTGATGTGTAATTGTATGACATTTTGCCACTACCTACAGAAATTGGGGGTAAATTGTAACTGCTGTAAGGCATGCTCACTGAGACGTTGTTTTATCTCTTTGTAGTATATTGCATTGACATATTGTTCTTTAATTTCACTGTAATCCACTCTACAAGGCACGTCTGAGAAGGTCGCGTAATGACTTGGCTTAACAAAACATCACATTTATTATTGTTTAATATTATTTTAGTTTTTGGGCCTTGACAATTGTCAAGGGTATTATAGCCTGATCTTAGGAGGGAGGGGTGTTATGTACTGGGCTTTTGGAATATCACCACATGCATTGCTGGAGA
Organism: Vipera berus; assembly: GCF_964194415.1. Lineage (NCBI taxonomy): Eukaryota > Metazoa > Chordata > Lepidosauria > Squamata > Viperidae > Vipera > Vipera berus. The sequence continues at coordinate 183,054,248 of NC_138203.1, read as the reverse complement.
ACTAACAGTTCTCCAGCAACACAGACAGGACGTCTCCGGTCCTGCCATTGGTCAACTTTGGGCGGTAAGTATAGCTTCAATCCGATTGGTTAATACCATAGGGCCTGGCTATATATTGAAGCAGGGTGACTCCAATCTCTCAGTACAGTTTCTGCTTAAATAAAGTATGAGTTTGTCTGTACTCATCTGCGTGTTCTTGTTCCTGCTCATCAGAGCCCATGACATAATACTTCTTCTAGATATGGTTATGGCAAACATGTGTATTTCAATATTACCATTCATTGCATGAATTCCTCAGTTTTTATTAACTGTTAGAGATTCCATATCTATAGGTCCTGGGAGGGGATGACAAATTATTTTCAGACATTGACCAGTCTTTGGGATCAGGGAGCATCACTCACCATTTGTTTTGCTTGAGGATACCTGCATTTTGCATTGAGTAAAATCCCTTGGGGGTTAGGGTTAGGGTAGAGAAAGTGGCTTGCTCAGCAATGCAATATTGAAATCCATGCAGCAGTTGTATGCTGTTACACAGGGGTGTCAAGCCCGATCGCATCGCAGGCCATATCGGGATGTATCGGAATGTTTTTTGCCTTTGTGGAGCCGGAGTGGGTGTGGCCTCCATGGACTGCATCCGGCCTACAGGCTGTATGTTTGACATGCCTGCTTACAGATTTCAATGAATAAAAATTAATATGCAAGTACCCACTATCTACTCATCCTCTGATCAACAGAAAACTATATGGGCAAGAAATTTATTGCCCCCATTCCCCATGTTTCTTCTATTGCAGGGGTCTTCAAACTTGGCCCTTTTATGACTTGTGGACTTCAACTCCCAGAATTCCTCAGCCAACATGCTTGGCTGAGGAATTCTGGGAGTTGAAGTCCACAATTCATAAATGGGCCAAGTTTGAAGACCCTTGCTCTATTGTGTCTGCTCTCACTGTTCAGTGATAACCCTTTGATTTGCAAGTACAGCACATGCTAGGTAAATGGATCTTCCATCTTTGTTGTCTCCTTTTCAAAAATTAAACTGCGTTATTTTAATCATTAATAATAAGATGGTCTGAGCTACTCTCAATCCATCTTTACCAGAAGAAAACTTTACCCACCATTTTCAAGGGATAAAATTCCTTTCAGAACAAGAGGCAAATGTTAATTTCTTTCCCAATAATTTCCAAAGATGCCTAGCTATTTTTATTATAGGGATACAATAAAACTTCTGCTTCCCTTATAACCAAATACTTCCCACAAGTTTAGTATTACAAATAATGACTGGCTAGTTATAACAATAGTGCTAATCATTCTATCTCATTTTCATTCATTAAAAAATACAAAACAGAATATGTAGGTCCAGGAGAACAACTGAAAATCTGGAGAATTACACCCCACCCCATCCCACCCCACGCTTCCCTGTTAATATGGGATGTGCAGACTGAAGAAAGCAAACCTTGGAATCTGAACATGCTATTAAAAAAGTAATCATTAACTTATCAATTTGGCTAAAGAACTTAGTTTAAAGAGGAATTTAATATGGAAATATCTATCTATATCTATTTATATCTAACTATCTATCTATCTCTATCAACCCTTTTTTATATATTATCCTAGAAACAACTTTCTCTCTCTTCTGCATATCCCCAATCAATAGGGGCAATATCTGCAAACCTATTGCTGCAGCAGGAACGGGGCACGTCGGGCTGCAGGAATCTTTCTCCATTATCTCCAGCCCCTTCCATTGTCTTTCCTTATTCAACCCCATTTTGTTGTAATTCAAGCTGAAGAAAGGTTATTTTTAGTAAGAAATGTAAATTGTGACAGCATTCGTGCAAGACCCATTGACTATGATCCATAAACAAAAAGAACCTAATTAGTGGCTTTTCACTTTTTCTTCTTTAAGAAGATCTATTTATCTTTCATGAGGGACTGGCCGGACATTCTTCACCTTCCTTCTCAATGTGAAAGATAAAAAGTGCTACGGTCAAAATGACCAACAAGTATCTGTGAACAAAAGTGCTCTCATGACCTCCTATAAATACATCACAAATGCAGACAGTATTTATAAGGTTAATTTTACTCCTAAAGAATAGCCTGAAAACAGGAGGGTTGAAAGGGAGTTGAATGGCTAGGAGTTGCAAATAATGAAAGCAAGGGACTTTGGGAACAGAGAAAAGTCACTGTTATCCCTTCTCTGAGGGGGACTGAGAGGAAGATCCTAGTCCTGACTTCCTTCTTCACATGTAAGGGTGAGAGTCTGCAGACTTTCCTTCCTTCTATTTAGGCATGGATGAACCTATTTCCCTCTTGTAAGAAAAGACAGCACAGTACCCCAGGTATCTCTTCTCAGTATTATTGTCAATTTACATGGAATAACCTGGGCTAATCAGATTCTGTAGCGTGTGCATGTGCTATATGTACTTGTAGGTATGCATATGTGTTCAAAAGAATTCTCTGTGCAACAGAATAGTTTGCTTGTGTGCATACATGCCAAGGGGGGATTGATTTATGTTACGAACAGGATACCTTATCTGACAGATTTAATTTCAATCAATGATCATTAAGTAATTTTACTGTTTTTACCTGGTTCCACCTTTTTCTGGCATTGTGGCCTCTGGCCTATGCATATAAATGCATGCACATATACTGTACATATACAAGTGAAGTTTATTGTGTATCGGGTTCTGAAGCGTAGTGAAGACACCAGGCAGATGAGTACAAATGAACAGTTGCTTTATTGGCAATCATAACTGTACTGAGGGGTTAGGGTGTACATGCATTCTTATATACCTTTATACAACCAATCAGATTGAACCCAACAATCCCGCCACTTTGACTCCCGCCAGAACTGTTAGAGTTCAATACAAGTGCAGGGGAACTGTTAGTAACTTGGAGGTTGGTCAAAAATGAAGTGATATAGTCTTTGTTAATGAATAAGCTTTGGAGTTGAATAGTTATAAGAGACTTAATGAGTGGAATATAATTGTTAGTTTAGAAGTAGATATAATGTGAAATTTTTGAAATGGTTTTCAATTTTTTGATTTCTTCGTTTTTTGTATATTGTAAATGTTTTTTTTTGTCTTTGTTGGTGTATGGTGTGTTTTTAACACGAAATGTAAATAAAGATTCATTTTTTATAAAAGGAACTGTTAGTTCCCAATATACATGTGAATAGATGTTTCCCAAACCTCAATACATAACACCCCTTCCCCTTTTAAGGAACAGACAGTATACTCTTATAACATTACAGCTTACTTTTTTTTTCACCCCAAACCTTTAATACATAGTTGAATGATTGACCCCATTCAAGGTTATATACTCCTATAACCCTTATTCAAGGATTATAAAACTCACTCCCAACCACCATCAGATTCTGAGTGATTGACCCCACTCAAGGTAATATCCTTATAATCCATTTTCAAGGATTATATACTTGCTCCAACCCTCCAATATTTAGTTTGAGTGATTGACCCCACTCAAGGTAGTATTTTCCAACGCGACCTTCTCGGACGTGCACTGTAGGGTTGCTGCCAGTAAAAGACAGACCCCTTCTTGCTGTTCTGCCAGTAGAATGTATGACCCCAGTAGTACATGAAGACCCTTTAAAATGAGTCTATGAATAGACTTTCTCCTGTAAGCCCTTAACAAAACCCAAAAAACAAGAGGCATGCCACCCTACTTGGTGATTCCTTACAAACTTCTTTCTCTTAATTGACCACATAATCAGCGAGGTGTGCAGGTGACTTATGAGGTCATGAGGAGCGTCTCAGCGGTTCCCTCACCTTGTGGTCTACCAACTTATTGGGCATGCCATGAGAGTCAGTGATCTTCTCAGCTGGAGACTCCGAAGGATTGCTCTGGCTGGCCCTGTCCGGTAGGCCCACCCGAGAGTCAGATCTAGAAACAGGATTAGCACAATAGTCACTGAAGATTGGCTGGTCCGGCTGATCAGAGGTTTCCTGTTGCATCTCTGTGCCTTCTTGGTCCTCCTCAGACTCGAACTCAACTGAGTGCTGAAAACGCTGGTAGGGTGAATAAGAGCTAGCCTGTGTGCCAGCTTGAGAACTATGGGAGGAATTATTATCCTCCCTCTCACTTAGTGACCGTTCTGGAAATCTTTTTCTTAGTTGATCCACTTCCATGCAACTTTTTTATCAAGCAGCCTATGAAGTGGTTCAGCACTGGCAGCCTTGTTAGGTAAGGATGTGTGGTAGAAATTTAATAACCGTAAAAATGCCTGAAGCTCTGCCTTATTTTTAGGGCTGGGGGCCATTTTAATTGCCTTAACCTTGGATTCTGCAGGGTGGATTCCACTGGCATCAATTCGGAATCCCAGAAACTCTGTAGAAGTAACCCCAATGCTACATTTGTCTCTTTTTAGCTTGAGAGCTGCAGAACGAAACCTTTTTAATACAGCTCTGAGTCTATTAGCTAGAACTTCCTCTGTCTCACCCGCGATTAGCACATCGTTAAAATATGGCCAGACGCCCGAAATGCCCTTTAAGGTACGTTCCATTATTTCCTGAAAAATCCCAGGTGCCACACTTACGCCAAACTGTAGACGGTTGACTCTGAATGCTCCCTTGTGTGTTACTATGGTCTGAGCTGCTGCTGTAGCCTCGCTAACAGGCAGCTGCTGGTACGCCTGCGCCAGATCGAGTTTTGCAAAAATGGCGCCACCCTGCAGAGAAGCAAGCACATGGCTGACCATGGGAACTGGGTAAGCATGCTGATTAAGGGCCTTATTCAGGGTACACTTATAATCTGAACAGATGTGGATTTCCCCATTAGATTTAAGTGGGGTGACTATAGGGGTCTCCCATTTCCCCCCCTCGGTGGGCTGTAGCACCCCCTATTCTATTAATTTGTCTAATTCTGCTTCAATCTTATGTTTTAGTGCAAATGGGACTCTTCTGAGTTTAATCCTAATAGGCAAGAGGTTCAGGTCCAATTTAAATGAAACGGGGGGGCCAGTATACTTCCCTAGCTTGGAATCAAATACGTCTGTAAATTCTTCACAAACAGATTCAATGTTAACCCCCTGAGTCCGATTTATGCCAGTAATTGTGATCCCTAATGCTTCAAACCAGTCTAAACCCACTAAGCTAGCTCTCTGGCCTTCGACCACGACATCCAGGTGCCCATGAAACTTTTTGAATTTTACAGATAGGGTGGCCTCCCCCTTATTTTTAACCTGAGCATTCTGAAAATCAGTCAGCAAGATACTAGAGGGTCTCAATTTTACCCACTGTTTACTGCGGTTGCAAACAAATTTAAAAGTCTCGTATGATATAATCGAAACCGCAGAGCCAGAGTCTAGCTCCATCTTACAAGGAATACCTTGAAGATGAATTTCAAGTTTTAGCTTAGGCTTTAAAGGGCGGTGGGCCCCGGTTCGGCAGATAGCCCTTCGGCTTTCACAAAACCCCACACTGGTTGGGCTCTGAGCCCCGGTACCTCTCCTTGGCGAATTTCCCGGTTGTTGCTTGTGTTGGCTGTCTCTGAAATGGCTTTGGCAGACTGTCGCGATGTGCCCCGTTCGTCCACAGGCCCGACACGTGGCCGACCGGAACTTGCAGTTTACACGTGCATGGTTGCTGCCGCAACCCCCGCATCTAGAGAAAAAAACGGCCTTATGGTTGTTCTCTCTGTGCTCGAGTCCTCGTTCTCGTGGCTCTGTTCTCTTTTGAATCTTGTCCACTTCTGTTTCCTCTTCGACTGCGTTTTCACTGTAAGTAGCGGCTTCATGGTGAATTGTTTCTTCAGACTTACTAGGTTTGGATGTCTGTACCACCTGGACCACACCTCCGGCTGCTTCGTCAGCCATAATTTTGTCCTGCACATCCTGAAGGGTTAGATTGGGCCTAGAGAATAGTCTTTGTTGCAATGCCTTGTCTCGAAAGCCACACACGAGCCGGTCTCGAAGACGCTCATCTAGGTTGGAAAACCTGCAGAGGAAAGCAGCCTGGCATAAGGCTGCGATGAACTATGATGCAGTTTCCCCAGGGCATTGTACTCTTTGATCGAATCTGAAACGCCAGGCCATTTCCAACATCCTGGGTTTGAAGTGTGCGTTCAGCTTCAGTTTGAGATCGGCGAATGAAACGGTTTCAATTGGTGTCGGGGTGAATAGACTTTCCACCAGGTCGAATGTTGCAGGCCCGCTTATGCAGAGTAGAGTCACCACTTTTAGGCCATCTTCTGTGATCTGGTTCACCCGCAAGTAATTTTCTATTTGTCCGAGGTGCGACGGCCACTGCTTGGGGTGGCGGATGTCGAATTCACAGAGCTGGCTGACTTTTGGCATCTTCTTTCCTCTGAGCTTGGATCCTGCTCCGCACGCTCAGACGGGTGATTCTGAGCACGAGGCCGCTAGCGTGCTGATCTAGCCGGCTGATAGAAGGGGGGGGGAAGATGCCTCTTTCCTCCAGCATGTAAGCCGTCCCCTCGTGACTTCAGCTCTATGGCGAAGCAGGATCCCACCTTCGTCGCCACTATTGTGTATCAGGTTCTGAAGCGTAGTGAAGACGCCAGGCAGATGAGTACAAATGAACAGTTGCTTTATTGGCAATCATAACTGTACTGAGGGGTTAGGGTGTACATGCATTCTTATATACCTTTATACAACCAATCAGATTGAACCCAACAATCCCGCCACTTTGACTCCCGCCAGAACTGTTAGAGTTCAATACAAGTGCAGGGGAACTGTTGGTTCCCAATATACATGTGAATAGATGTTTCCCAAACCTCAATACATAACAAGGTTCATGGAGAATTTGATCTAGACTGAGGATGGAATCTCTAGACTGGTTTCATCAGGAATAGGCAACTCTATATGGCAATATGGGATGGTGGAGAAACTGGGTGGCGTACAATATTTCTGTAAGTGGGTACAGCCGTTTTTTCTGCCTAAAGTTTTGGGGAAAATTTATCTTATATTCAAGGTTAATTTTCTTGCAGTTATTATAGGTAAGTATTTCTGAATTTCACTAATTATGCTTAATCAGAGCTTGAAATGTGTTTCACATCATTGTTAAAAATTAACAGCAGTGAAAAAAAGCTGATTCAATTAGTTAAAACTCTCCCTTACCATAAAAAAGAAATTATATTACCTTATCCATCTTTTATTGTCATGATTATTATTTTATGTCTTTATAATCCCTCCACGGTTTTAGTTTCTCATGCAAAAGAACAGGAATTTAACTGTAATACTCTTACTGATAAAACTTTGAGAACTTCTGAAAGTTTTGCCACCTTCAGAATGGCAGAGATCTGGTAATAAAATACTTTTTCCTCATTAGATAGCAGCAAACCTGGAACATGACACCAGAGAAATTAACTAGACGTATTCAAAATATATGTTGGAAATGGGAACAAAATGAAGGGGCCTTTTATTGTGCTTGGTGGACATATAAAAAAGCTTTTAAAAATGGATTCAAATACATTTGATACAAAGGATTTAAAATATGACTAATTGAAGTTGGAACTTTTCCTTTTAGGACTGATGGATACACACTTAGAAAATATTCATAAAATATTATTTCAATATATGATTACTGAGGTGAGATAGTGGGAACAAAAATTGAAAAGATTCGGTATTGTCTACCATGAAGGAATGGTTGAAATTGACAGAACTTGCAGAGATGGCCAAACTAACTTCTTTGATTAGAGAAAGATCATCACTGATACTCATCCATGACTGGGGAAGCCTTTTGCACTTTTGTATTAAAAATGACTTTGTGATTTATGTTTTTGATTAGAAAGAAGGGGTTATTGAAAGAAGGGGATTGTGATCTATAGAGACTACAGTTCTTAGTGAGAGAGGTTTGATTAGAATTGTATACTGTATATAACTGTCGAGAAGAAGATCAAAAGTCACTTCTTTATATATATTTTTCTTTTTTCTATATCCTTTTTTCTCTTCATTTACTTTTTCACATTTATATTTTTTCTTTTAATGTATTTTATATTATGTATCTAAAACCTTTTAACATAAACTTTTTTTGAAAAGAATAGCAGTGAACATCTTGTTATGAAGGTGATTTTGGACGACCAAAATGGAAGTAGGCCAAGAACTCTGTGTGATATAGGTAGTAAGCATTGATAATTGATTATGGAAACTTATGAAGAAACAAATTCAAGGTTCAAAAGATTGTCTTTTTCTAGACCCTTCCATTCTTGGGGTATCTGCAGGTAGGCTATGGGGTGTGGGGGAAACTATAACTACTTAAGATATTGAGCCCTTGAAGAAAGAATGAAGTTGCAAAGAATTTTGTAGTCCTTCAACAAGCATTTCACGGGAAAGCCATTTCAACAGATACAATAAGCCAAGAGTGGGCATCCTGAAGATTTAGATGTGCTTATAGGTCCCTATATCTCTTTCTTTGCATCTGTAAAGCCAAGGGATTTGTCTGCAATTGTGCTATGGGCCATTTTGAGGTGGAAAAACATAAATAAATGTACATAATTTATTTGTTTATAAAACAAGACCTCTTCCTTCCAACTTTGCCGACTCGCTCCCACAAGAAAAGAAAAATATTTTAAACTCCATCCATTTTGCATTATTAATCTACCTACTGGTGCCCTTCCAAATAAGCAGGACAACAGGTCCCAGAGTTTGCAATCGACATGGAAAAAAACATGGCCAGAAATGGCTAGAACCCAGTATTCCTGCAGGAGGCGTCCTGATTCCTCAGCTGAAACTGATCTAGGTGGTAAACCAAAACACCAAAATAAGAATCTGCTCCTTCAAAACAACACAAAATCCATCCATATTTCTCTGACACACACACAAAACCCTTTGCTAACTTCAGCCCTTTTATTGGGCTATCACTTCAAGTTACGGGGGAGGAGAGTTGCTCATCTCCAGTTTTTTGAGACATCACATCTCTTGGTATGAAAAAAAAATAATGTACATTAATAATCAAATACCAATGGCATCCCAATTTACAATCCATCATACCAGAAGTCCTAGGCTGGATGCACTATACCTGGAAGGTTTGGGTGCAGCTTTCTGAAATTGCTATATTATTGGGAGGAGTTATTAATATATGACTGCAGGGGAAACATATTAACCATATTTAATTTAATCACACGTAAACAAAAACAAAAGTTCAGTTTAAGTCCTTACATCTGGCATGCCATTCAAAAGGAAAGTGTAGCCATTGGCCTGGAAATAATTATTCTCCATCTTTTTTGTCTTTTCAGCATAATTTATATAGATAATTAATTGTCCTGCAAACCCCCTTTCATATTTAAAAATGAAAATGAAAACCAGGATCAATATAGAAAATTTCATTTTATGCATCTTCCACCTCCTTTCCTTCCAGGCTCCAGGCTGTATTTTCTTTGCAATATTTTGTGGCTAAAAAAAAATGAATGGACACGCCATCCCTGCCAAACCCCCAAGTCTTGTGGTCATGTAGTGGGAAGGCCAGTTTTACAATCCATCATACCATTCCAGAAGAGCTCTAAACCATCTTCAAAAATCAGCCACAGAATAGCTGTTAGGTACAAGGGGAGTTGTGGGAAGAAAGACATTCTCTATCTCTTGTTTCATCAAGTACACAAAAATGCAGACCAGCACTTCTGATCAGCTGCTCAACAGGCTGATTCCAGTGTCCGAGCTGAAGATTAAGACCAGTTTGTAGGGGGGCAGTCAGTTTGAAAGAAATTGACTGTTTTGCTTTCCAAAGCAGAATAGCCATGGATGATAGTGCCCAAAAACTGGAAATAGGACTAGGCCCACCCCACCCTGAACAAGCGAAGGGATGATTGATAGGTGAAGCATGTCAAGATGCTCTACCTGCAAAACCTCAATAGAAGATTAGTTACAGACAAGTTTATATTGCCTGGGGCATAAACTGAGGATGAGATGAAGGCATGTCATGAGGACATAGAAGAAAAAGAGGTTGCTGAGACATGTGCATGCTGTCATTAGTGCAAGTGACAAAAGGCCCTAGGTCAACATTCTTTCAATTCTAGGTTAGCAACTAAGTTTGCCTTTGGTATTATTTAAAACTTTAAAGTCATTCCAAAATTGTATCTGCTGGCCTTTCTTGTTTAAATGAGATCCAGGTGTCTTCATCGGTCTCTTCATAGTTCTCAGCCAACATGCCCAATTCCAATCCTGTTTGGAAATAATTGTAGTCCAATCTGTCTGGAAAGGAAGTGTGCTCAGTAAATATAAAAGGTAAAGGTAAAGGTTCCCCCGCACATGCGTGCTAGTCGTTTCCGACTCTAGGGGCCGGTGCTCATCTCCGTTTCAAAGCAGAAGAGCCAGCGTTTGTCCGAGGACGTCTCCATGGTCATGTGGCCAGCATGACTGGATGCCAAAGGCACACGTATTTACTGAGTCATTAAAATACAGTAAATGTATGAGATGGTGCCATCTGGTGGGAAATACCAAGAACTGAATTATCAACATTTTAAAAAGAGGCTTTATCCCTTTACATGTTAGAAAATTGGAGAAAAGCTGTGACAAATCACCTTGAAACTACACTGCAACATGGCTAAAGGAGAACAAAACAGGTGGACGTGATGTCCAAAGAAACTGGGTAGCAGGGCTTCCAATTCTTCTGGAAAAACTCGTCAGGGGGGAAATAAAGTCCTCAGGACAACTCCCCCCACTCCCGCCGCCATTGCATCAATAGATTTTCGATCACATGTCCATCTCTCACCTCAAAGAGATTGTTACCCCACCTGAAGCCTCTCTTATGGCTCTCTTGGCAGGTGAAAGCAAAATTGTAATTGTGTCGTCAATCACTGTCATAACACTGTGGCACATCCATTAGGGAGACTAAAAGCATGCTGGTGATGCTGAGAGCACATCTGCCAGTGGCACAGGAAAATATGCAGTTGCTGTGATAAATGCTTGGGCAGTTCTGCACAACATTTGGGAGGCACAGCGCACTGCACTGAGCTGCAGTCTTCTATAGTAGGATGGCTTTATCCTGCAGGATCAGCAAAGTGGCGCTGCAGAAATTTAGTGGAAGGCAAGGAGCCTCAGGATGCAATTGCTGATTTCCTGTATGGCAATCCCTGAAAATATTCTCTGTTAATGATACAAGAGGCAAGGCCCCTGCTGAAGAGGCAGTCCCCTTTCTTATCTTCACAGGATAAAGGAACTATGGGTCACAGTAGGAAAGGGGAGACCTAACTGTTCTGGATCTCAGAATCAAACTGCTTTATAACTCTAAGATCCATAAAGTTTTACTCAACAAAAATTAATTGTATAACAGACATTTTATTGTCCAGAAGCTTTAAGCAAAAGACTCACATTTTGCAGGAAAACATCCGGTCATCACAACATATGAAATGTTGACATCTGTTCATTTCCGTAGGTAAAAAGGAGTAATTCTCCATCTCAGCTATTCTTGATTAAAGCTGCTAGTCACGCGTGTAGCATAGCTGGCTAGAACAAAAGACTTACCACCCTGGTGTGTAGCCAGGAAATCTTGCAATAAACTTTGAAACTCCTCCCACTATTCTAGATAAGCTATAGGACAGTGATGGCAAGCCTTTTAGAGACCGAGTGCCCAAACTGCAACCCAAAACTCACTTATGTATCGTCGGATGCCAGGTGGGCATGGCCCATTGGGTGGGCGTGGCCCATTGGGTGGGTGTGGCCCATTGGGTGGGCGTAGCCCATTGGGTGGGTGTGGCTGGGGTGGTAACAGCAGACTGGGTGGGACTAAAAAGTTTAATCAATCAATTCAAACTTTGCAAGATCTTTTTTTTTCCGTGAGAAGTTGAAATTGATTGATTGATTGAACCTTTTTTTTTTGCACACGGCGGCAGAGGCCTAAAGTGAAAAGGTTTTATAAAACCCAGCTGAAGGCCTAGGACTGGGGTGACGGTGTGCGTGCCCACAGAGAGGGCTCTGCGTGCCACCTGTGGCATGCGTGCCATAAGTTTGCTACCACTGCTATAGGATTTACTAAACAACTAGACTGAATTTCCCAGAAGCCATATCTTAAGGAAATAGCTTAACCCTTTAAATGCTGCATGTCCTTATATACAATTTTGCTAAGGATGCAGTATTAACCCTGTAAATGCTAAATACACTAACACAGTTCTTAATTCCTAAACTAGATATAAAATGGAGCAGCTGAATATATACAGGTCCAGCACACTAACTGAAGATTTGCCAAATCTCGGCATTTCTTAAGAAGCAGAAGGCTTCTCATCTACATGGGGGAAACAAATGTGAGCGTGGGAGAACGTGTCTTTGTGGCTGGCTTGGTGCTTTTCCTGGATCTTAAACTTAAAGGAGAGCTCAAATCTCCAATATACATTGCAAATGAAAGAAGAAATAAACAAACATTTTAAACCATTAGTGCAGTAGAGAAATGAGGGACTGCCTAAACCTGTACAAGAAGCACTGGATTTTTCTTCCATGAGAAAAGAATATGGCTCATGGTTATAGGAAACCATTAGGGCTGGTAAGCTAATAACTGAGAGAGGCAAAATGTGTCATGTGATACCACTTGCTCTCACAGAAGGTGGGTAACACAACATGTCAGTAATCTTGAGTGCTCCCATTTAATGATGGACAATTTGTAATAGAGCACAAACATAAAAATGGGTGGAATTCAGTATTTATTTGCATACTTATTTGCATAAGTGTTTGAACATTTCTACTTATTCAGCAATGAACGAATAAGTAGTGTTGAGCATTAATAAATAAAAAAATCTTGCTTCCACCCTGAAGCCTGCCATATATATGTTGTCCCATTATTATGTTGACATGCACGCTCCTCCCATGTGTAAATATTTGCACATGTATGTTCATTAACATAGAAATATATGTGTACTGTTTATGTGCTCAACTCTATGGATACAAGCACCTCAATCGAGGTCTTCCTTTATGTCCCTTGCAGACTGTATTAAACTCTGCAGAGATTTTACAAATAGTTTGTATAGCTACCTACCAATACGTAAAACTCCAAACCTCTCCTGCAGCAAAATATGGTGTTGTGCATCACTTGGACACAATGCCCAATCCCAAAGATCTCATAGGAATTATACAGGTGTTGCTCTGACCTATTACTCAGATCAGCAAAAGAAATACTAATAGACAACTCTCCTGTGGGTCTTGAAAGGATATTTACAACAAATTAAGAGGGGATGCAAACAGAGACTTCCATAAAAACATCCGAACACAAACTTGGGAAGCAGGCTCAGACCTGGTTGTGTATCCACTTGGCCTCCAAATCTTGGTCAAAGGCATGCTCTTTCTTACTTTGTTCTCTGCTCTCAACCTCTCTTTCTAGTTCATGTTCCACTTCTGGTTCCTTAATATCTACCCATTTATAAGGACAAATGGTGTAGCATAGTAAGTATGATTGGTATACTTGGAATGTTTTGCATCCCCCTCCCAGATCAAGACTGGTTTTGCATTATGGGGCAGGAACTTATCACCATAATTGTTTGGTGGAACCTGCTGGGCATGATCAAAATCTTTGTCTTGCAATAGCACATCTGCATCCTCTTTCTCTTCCTCCTCCCTAAACTCAGGCACATCCTCTTGCATTTCTTCCAGATCAATCTTACCCTCTACATTCTGCAATCATCGAGGAAGAGAAAGATGTTTAATTATGTGCCATGTTTCCATACAATTGCCCTGTACACCGCCCCGAGTCCCTTCGGAGAGGGGCGGTATATAAATCCAAATTTTTTTAAAAAAATCCCATTGCAGGAAAATTCCACTCAGGGTTAGGTTTAGGTCACTATGAACTCATAGAGCAAAATGGACATCACCAACAAATTTGGAGTGCTTTGGTATGGTTAAGAGGCACTGACTTTTCTAGCCTGCCCTATCTACCTTTCCTGGTAAAATACATGGGAAAATCCTATTGGAGGAAAATTCCACTTAGGGTTCGGGTTAGGTCACCATGAACTCATAGAGCAAAATGGGCCTCACCAACAAATTCGGAGAGCTTGGGTATGGTTAGGAGGGCACTGACCTTTCTAGCCTGCCCTATCTTCCTTTCCTGGTAAAATACATGGGAAAATCCTATTTGAGGAAAATTCCACTTAGGGTTAGGCTTACCTCACCATTAACTCAGAGAGCAAAATGGAGATTGCCAACAAATTCGGAGTGCTTTGTTATGGTTAGCAGGACACTGACTTTTCTAGCCTAGCCTATCTATGTTTCCTGGTAAAATACATGGGAAAATACCATTGGAGGAAAATTCCACTTAGGGTTAGGGTAAGGTCAGCATTAACTTAGAGAGCAAAATGGACATCACCAACAAATTTGGAGTGCTTGGGTATGATTAGGAGGGCACTGACTTTTCTAGCCTGCCTTATCTATGTTTCCTGGTAAAATACATGGGAAATTCCCACAACCAGAGGGCAGATGCCCTGTCCCGCAAGCCGGAGTACCTCCGCACCAAGGACCCACTTCCCACATGGACGGTGCTGCCCGCGGAATCCTTGGCCGCAGTCCATGAGCCAGTGGACTTGCGGGCTCAGGTGCGTGAGGCACAGCGCCTGGACAACTGGTCGCAACAGAGGAAGGCCGAAGTTGGTCCCGCGTCCCCGTGGACTTTAGAGGAGGGCTTGCTTCAACATCGGGGGCGACTATACAGTGCCATGACAACCCTGCAGCGGGGCACTTTGGGTTTTTCAAGACCCTCAATTTAGTGATGCGGACCTTTTGGTGGCCTCGGGTACGGCACGACGTATATGTGTACGCGACGTCCTGCGTTCCATGCAGAACAACTTGTTTGTCACCCCAAACAGATCATCTCTTAAGATGGACTAATAACAGCAGCAGCAGCAGCAGCTGCAGCAGCAGTAGCAGCTGCAGACTGACAATCAACTCCTGAAACAGCAAGTGGCACAATTAACTGCACAACTCGCCTTGCTGAATGCTCCTGCAATTCTCCCCCCATCGGAAATGCCCGGTAGCGGTGCTGGATAAGTTTTCTGGACAGCCTGAGATGTTCCCGGCCTTCATGGGACAGTGCCAATTGTTTATGGCCATGTGGCCGGAGGATTTCCCTGATGACCAGGCTAGGGTGGGGTTTGTGCTTAGCCTTCTTTCTGGCTCTGCCGCCCAATGGGCCACACCTTTGTTAACCCAGAACAGCCCCTTGTTAACAGATTACCAGGGCTTCTGGCAACACATGAGGCCCATGTATGAGAAAAAGCCCATCCTTCGAAGGACAGCCAAAGCAGCAGGGAGGTCTGCCAAAAGGAGAGCAGCCAGAAAACGCCTTGCAGCTGTAAAAGCAGCCATGAAGAACAAGAAAAAAGAAGGGCTAGCAGCAGGCTGGACTCCTAAATCAACATACAAAGTCAAACACTTGCAATTTGGGGTTAGCGTTGCACTGGGCATTTTCCAAGGAATTATGGAGCGCACACTTAAAGGAATTCAGGGTGTCTGTCCTTATTTTGATGATGTTCTCATTGCCGGGGAATCCCCAGAGGTATTGGCCAATAGGCTCAGGGCTACACAATGTGGGCGTCAAGTTAAAGAAAAACAAATGTATTATTGGGGTTTCTTCAACAAAATACTTAGGTTTCTGTATCGATGCTAGTGGGATTCACCCCGCTGAGTCAAAAGTTAAGGCCATCAAAATGGCTCCTAGCCCAAAATCAAAAGCAGAGCTGTAAGCATTTTGGGGCCTCCTGAATTTTTATCACACATTTCTACCTCATAAGGCTGCAATAGCTGAGCCCCTCCACAGGTTACTTGATAAAAAAAGCCCCTTGGAAGTGGACTGAATCACATGAAAAAAGTTTCCAGGATCTAAAGGCCCTCCTTTCAGAAAAGTCCACTGTAACTCATTACATTGAGTCTAAACCTGTATGTCTTGCATGTGATACATCTCCCTACGGGGTGGGGGCAGTCGTAAGCCACATAGAGAAGAATGGGAAACAAGTTCCTATTGCGTTCTATTCTAGAAACTTATCTGCTGCTGAGGTAATTATGCACGGATCAATAAAGAAGCCTTAGCCATAGTGGCTGGAGTCAAAAAATTTCATGATTATTTATATGGCAGGGATTTAAGTTAGTTCACAAACCTGGAAAGGAAATGGGCCATGCAGATGGCATCAGCAGATTACCACTGCCACTGATGGATCCTGATCCAGCTCCTGCTGCTAAAATATTGTCTATTCAGGAATTACCTGAGTTTCCCCTCCATGCTGGGGATATTGCTGCAGAGACCACTACAGATATAATTCTGAGCAGAGTATTGTCATGGGTACACACGGGCTGGTTGGAAAAATGTCCGGGCCCTGAGTTCCAAAGTTATTTTGTCAGGAGACATGAATTGTCTGCACATAAGGGCTGCATATTATGGGGCAACAGAGTTATTATTCCCACATCATTGAGGGACAGAGTCTTACATTCCTTACATGAAGGCCATCCAGGCATTGTACGGATGAAAGCTTTGGCTAGAAGCTACCTTTGGTGGCCTGGCCTGGATAAGGCTGTGGAGGATCAAGTCCATGGTTGCTATACCTGTCAGAGGCCTAGGCCTGAAATGCCTCAGGCCCCAGTTCATAGATGGGAAGAAACACATACCCCCTGGACTAGGGTTCATATTGACTACGCTGGGCCCTTCCAAGGACAGCTTTTTATGATAGTAGTGGATAGCCACTCAAAATGGCTGGAAGTAGTTCCAGTCCCTAATATGACTACTGCTAGGACCATCCAGGTGCTGAGAAAACTTTGCAACACATGGATTGCCTGATGTTTTGGTTTCTGATAATGGGGCTCAATTCACTGCTGCTGAGTTTCAGGCTCTTCTCAGAGCTAACCTCATCAGACATGCTACGTCTGCCCCATTTCACCCCTCTATGAATGGACAAGCCGAACGCATGGTGAAGACAACAAAGGAGGCACTCAAGCGCATCATCACAGGTGACTGGCACCATAGACTGGCAGATTTCTTGCTCAACACACTACACCCTGCACAGCCACAGGAAAAAGTCCTGCTGAGCTTCATTGGGGAAGGCGATTAATTACTAAACTGGGCAGGTTGCATCCAGACAATCCGAAGCCTCTAAACCAAAACCCCCGAGGGGGCTGCAAACAGGTGATTGGGTTTGGGCCAGAAACTATGGGCCTGGAAACCTGTGGGTTCCTGGTTAGGTGGTCAAAGAATCCGGACCCCTATCTTACAAAGTGGGGTTGGAGGGAGGGCGACTGGTCAGAAGGCATATTGACCAACTTAGAAAAAGATTCCCAAAGCGGTCACTAAGTGAGGACTATGGTACAAGTCCCTCCCGAGGTCCTCAAGCTGGCGTCCAAGCTAGCTTACACCAATACCACCAAGGTTTTCCTTCATCAGTGGAACGTGATCCAGAAGAGGAACATGGCGGCTCAGAAGTGCAACATGGAACCCCTGACCAGGCAAATCAGCCGAATTTCAGGGACCATTGTGCCTACTCTGCTAAACAGTCAGACTCTGGGGTGGGCCCACCGGGAGAGGCCAGCCAGAGTAATTCAACTTCCCTAGACACAGGAGCACAACGGGACATGGGTCTACCCAGCCCACCGGGTAAGCTGGTAGCCCACAAAGTGACTGGAATCCCAAGGCGTTCATCCAGACCACATAAACCCCCAGCATATCTTAAAGACTATGTTGTAAAATAAAGTGATGTGTAATTGTATGACATTATGCCACTACCTACAGAAATTGAGGGGTAAAATGTAACTGCTGTCAAGCATGTTCACTTAGATGTTGTTTTATATCTTTGTAGTTAATTGCATTGACAAACTATTCTTTAATTTCTTTGTAGTCCACTCTACAAGACACGTCTGAAAAGGTCGCGTAATGACTTCTAACTACTTGGCTTAACAAAACATCACATTTATTATTGTTTAATATTATTTTAGTTTTGGGGCCTTGACAATCCTCAAGGTTATTATAGTCTGATCTTAGGAGGAAGGGGTGTTATGTACTGGGCTTTTGGAATATTACCACATGCATTGCTGGAGAACTAATGGTTCTCCAGCAACCCAGACAGGACGTCTCCGCTCCTGCCATTGGTCAACTTTGGGCGGTAAGTATAGCTTCAATCCGATTGAATACCATAGGGCCAATACCAATACCATAGGGCCTGGCTATATATTGAAGCAGGGTGACTCCAATCTCTCAGTACAGTTTCTGCTTAAATAAAGTATGAGTTTGTCTGTACTCATCTGCGTGTTCTCGTTCCTGCTCATCAGAGCCCACGACATAATGCCAGCTACCATGGCCAATGCCTCTTTGTCAATCTAAGCATAGTTATGCTCAGCAGAGGACAATGTCCTCAAATAAAATGCAATGGGAACTTGGGTTCCATCTTTCTTTAAGTGACTCAAGACTGCACCCACCCCGTATGGGGATGCGTCACATGCTAAGCAGACTGGTTTAGACTCCCTGAAATGAGTGATAGTGGAACTGACCGACAGAAGTGCCTTCAGGTCCTGAAAACTTTTTTCGTGAATACTGGTCCACTTCCAAGAAGCTTTTTTATCTAAGAGCCTGTGAAGTGGCTCTGCCACTGTGGCCTTGTTAGGAAGGAATGTGTGGTAGAAGTTGAGGAGGCTCAAGAATGCTTGCAGCTCTCCTTTTGTTTTAGGGCTAGGTGCCATATGAATGGCCTTCACTTTGGACTCAGCTGGGTGGATGCCATTAGCATCAATGTGAAACCCCAAAAATTCAGTTGAGGGAACCCCAATGCTGCATTTGCTCTTTTTTAGTTTGAGGCCTGCTTCACGCAGCCTCTGCAGGACAGCTCTGAGCCTCCTTGCTAGCGCCTCTGTGGATTCCCTGGCAATAAGCACGTTATCAAAATAGGGGCAATCCCCTGGAATGCCTTTAAGTGTGCATTCCATGATTCCCTGAAAAATGCCCAGGGCTACACTTACCCCAAATTGCAAGCGCTTTACTCTGAAAGCCCCCCTGTGGATCACAATTAACTGTGCTGCGGCTGTGGCCTCATCAACAGGTAGTTGCTGATAGGCCTGCGCCAAATCTAATTTCGCAAAAGTGGTGCTACCCTGCAAAGATGCCAGGATGTGGCTCAACACTGGAACTGGGTATGTGTGCTGTTTAAGGGCCTGGTTAATTGTGCATTTATAATCTGCGCATATTCTGACTTCCCCGTTGGCTTTAAGTGGTGTTACAATAGGAGTTTCCCACTCCCCACCATCTACTGGTTGCAAAACACCCTGTTCCACAAGCTTGTCTAGTTTCGTGTCTATTTTGTGCTTGAGGGCAATGGGGACCCTGCGAGGCTTAATCCTCACGGGAACATTTGGGTCTAGTTTGAATGCTATTGGTGGGCCCATGTAAGTTCCTAGGGCTGAATCAAATACATCTGCAAAGTCCTCGCAAATTGACGCTAGACTCGCGACTTGTGTCCGGTTGATACCAGTTACTTGGATGCCTAGCGCATCAAACCAATCGAGCCCAATTAGGCTCATTCTCTGGCCCCCTACTACAACATCCAGGTGACCTGAAAACCCCTTAAATTTAATGGCCAAGGTGGCTTCACCCTTGACTATGACTTTTGCGTTCTGAAAATCTGTTAAAAGTATGTCAGAGGGCCTCAGCTTGGCCCATCTACTACAACTGCACACGAAATTAAATGTGTCCAGAGAAATAATGGAAACGGCGGAGCCTCTGTCCAGCTCCATCTTCCAGGGGACCCCTTGCAGCTCCACCTGAAGTCTATACTTGGGTTTAAGGGGGCGTCGGGCCCCAGTACAGCAGACACTTCTACGGCTTGAGCAAAACCCCACACTGAACGGCCCTGGGGCCCCAGTACCTCTCCTGGTCGGATCTTCCAACTGGCGATTCGATGGTCGATCCCTCTGGCGACCTCTGCAAACTGATGCGATGTGGCCAGTTTTTTTGCAGGCTCAGCATGTGGCTGTCCGGAACCTGCAGTCCAAGCGTTTGTGGCGGCCGCCACAACCTGGACATCTAGGCAAGAGATCTGCCTTGTAAGTAGTCTCTTGCTGCTTGCTGCTGCGGAGCTGTTGGTCAGGTTGTCTGTGCAACTTGTTGACTTTGGCATCTTCTTCGGAGTCCTCGGTGAGTTCTGCGTCCTCGTGGTGGATGGCTTCTTCACGTTGCGTCGTTCTGGCATGCCAGATCGTCCACCGGCATCTTCATCTGCCATGACTTCGTTCTGGGCATCTGCGAACAACAGGACCTCTCTGGCAAAAAGTTTCTTCTGCAGCTCTCTGTTGTGGAGGCCACAGACGAGCTGGTCTTGAAGTCGCTCTTCGACGTTTGAAAATTGACACAGGCGTGCGGCCTGCCTCAAGGCTGCAATGTACTCGGATGTGGTCTTTCCCGGCTGCTGTATTTGTTGTTCGAAGGCGTAGTGGCATGCAATCACCGACATCTTTGGTTGGAAGTGTTCTCCGAGCTTCTTCTTCAGTTTGGCGTAGGAGATGGATTCCAACGGTGTGGGTGCAAACAGGTTTTCGGCCAGATCGAACGTTGCTGGGCCGCACACACAAAAAGCAGCGTGGCAGCCTTCAGTCCGTCCTCTGCGACCTGGTTTGCCCGAAGGTAGTTCTCGACCTGGGACAGGTACGAGGGCCATCCTTCTGGTTGTTTGATGTTGAATTCTCGCAGTCTTCCGACCTTGGGCATTCTGCTGGTCTTCACGGCTGGATCTCAGTGTCTTCGAATCCTGCCTCTTCGTTGACCAGGGACTGGTCCTCTGAACGCGTGGTCGCTAGCGTGGCTTAGCTAGCCGACCGTAGGGGGGAGAATTTGCTTTTCCCACCAGGCGTGCACTGCCTCTCCCCTAGTGACTTTCAGCTTCGATGGAGAAGCAGGATCCCACCTTCATCGTCAGTGTTGTGTACTGGGTTCATTGTGCAGGAATGAAGATGAGGTGAGTGAGGACTTCCGGGTGGTAAGGCGTCGCCGCAGGCAGCCATTCTGGCTGTCAGCCCCGCTGGCTCCATAGAGCCACCAAAAACAGCGCTGATCAGCTGTTTCGGTGGCTCGAAAGCCCCCTCCTCAGGAGAAGAGGAGGGGGTGAACGCCCAGGTAGGGGTAGAGCTCTCCGGGGCCGCCAGAGCTAAAAGTTTTGGCGGCTGAAGGATTGAGCCCCCCTGAAGCCTGGGTATGCTCCGGACTGCGGGGTGCCTCTGCTCCGGGCTTTTTGGAGCAGAGCAGGGCATCAGCAACCATCCTTGCCAGCAAGAAAGAACCTTTGAGAACCTGGATGCAGGCAGAGCGATACAGGAGATTTAGGTGAAAGTGAATTTATGATCTTTAACTCAATGGATTTTGCAGAGTTTGAAAGTGAAAGTGCGTAGCAGGCGATAGTGGGTGAAAATGGCTGCCAAATCCTCTAAAGCTCTTAGAAGTGCGGGGGCTTCTCCGGTGCAGCAGTTTTCATTACAAGCTTTATTGCCCCCTTCCCCTGCACCCGCATCTGTACCTGTTTCAACTTTTACAGTTAAAGACTTGCAGAATGTGTTACAAGAGGCCATGGAAAAGCAATCGCAACAATTAGCTGAGCTTATGAATGAAAAGCTCACAGAGCTTCTGGATGAGAAGTTAACAGAAATAAGGGCAGACATCTTATCTGCATTTCAAGGCATGGCTATATGTATTGAGCGCTTGGACGAGAGAGTGGAAGATCTCAGCCAAAATAATATTAGATTAGATGCAAAAATGACAGAGACTGAAAATGTGGTGGAGAAAATTGATAGTGATTTGACCTTGGTACAGTATCATGAGATGGAGTTTGCTGTGAGAATTAGAGGCTTAAAAGAGGATTTTAAAGAAAATTTGAAGAAAATAGTTTCTGAGGCTTTGGAAGGGGTGCTGGGGCGACCAGCAGATGCAATTATGGAAGATATAGATAAAATTTTCCATGTTAATTCGTGGATTGCAAGACAAAGGAAACTACCCAGAGATGTGGTGGTTTACTTTACAAAGAGAGCAATTAGAAATGAGGTTATTCAAGCCTCCTACAATACTAAATTTGCAATTGCTGAGCAAGAAGTCTTGATTTTAAAAGAGATCCCTCCAAGAATCCTAAGGAGAAGGAAGGAATTTGCTTTTTTGGCACAAGAATTAAGACGACGTGATATTAAGTTCAGATGGGAGATACCAGTGGGTATGGTGGTGATGTATGAAGGTATGAGACATCGTCTTACTACAGTGTTGCAGGCACGTGATTTTTATAGTAATGTTTTAAAAGCAGCCCCCATACCACTTTTGGAAGCTACAAAGAAGAATGGTGAGGGAGAGTTTCAACGACGCAGTGAGAATTTACAAGGTGCTGAAGGAACAACGCAGATAGATGAGAAAGTTACAGGAGTGGATCAAATTTCAGTATCATCGGAGGAGGCCAGAAACCAGAGGATGACGCGTGCTGCTTCGAGACGAATGAGACGAGTCTGAAGACTTAGTTGTAGAACTGAAGGAGATAATAATGCAATATGGGAAAGTTTCTGGATTTAAGGTTAACATACAAAAAACTAAAATGTTGTCTAAGAATATAATAGTATCATAAAAGGCTGTTTTAGAAGAGCTAATGGGATTTGAAATTGTTAAAAGGGATAAATATTTGGGGATATATTTGTCACTCTCAAATGTAAAGTTATATGAAAACAATTATGAAAAGTTATGGGGAAAAGTTCAAAAAGAATTGGATAGTTGGAAAAAATTACAATTATCTTTATTGGGAAGAATTGCAGTAGTGAAAATGAATGTCTTGCTGAAATTTTTATGTCAAATGATACCTATTCTTAAAAAGGATTCAAATTTGGAGGAATGGCAAAAGGGTATTAATAAATTTGTTTGGGTAGGGCACGGGTCGGCAACCCGCGGCTCCGGAGCCGCATGCGGCTCTTTGAGCCGTCTCCTGCGGCTCCCAGCCGCCCGGTGCGCAGGCACCTCTTCGAACGGGCAGTGGTGCGCGCGCACCTCTCCAAATGGAGAGTGGCACCGCCCGTTTGGAGAGGTGCGCGCGCACCTCCCCGAATGGGCGGAGCTGCGCGCGCACCTCCCCAAACCTTTGGAGAGGTGCGCGCGTACCTCCGTGCGAACGGGCCGCGGCGTCGTTCTTTGAGGAAGCTGCCGCGGCCCGTCTGCAAAGCTGCCGAAAGCGGCAGCTTTGCAGATGGGCCACGGCAGCTTCCTCAAAGAGCGACGCCGCGGCCCGTTCCGAGAGGTGCACGCGCACCTCCCCGAATGGGCGGAGCTGCGCGCGCACCTCCCCAAACCTTTGGAGAGGTGCGCGCGTACCTCCGCGCGAACGGGCCGCGGCGTCGTTCTTTGAGGAAGCTGCCGCGGCCCGTCTGCAAAGCTGCCGAAAGCGGCAGCTTTGCAGATGGGCCACGGCAGCTTTCTCGAAGAGCGACGCCGCTGCCCATTCCGAGAGGTGCGCGCGTGGGGGTTGGGAGGGGTTGTGTTTTGTTTTGTTAAAAATAAAATGTATTGTAAAACTTTTTAATAAAAAAAAAAGATGAGGCGAGTGAGTTCAGCAAAGATCATGGTTTATTGCTTGCAGGATCTGAACTAGAGAACAGGGCTGCAGATACAGCAATTTATACCCTGGCTCCTAGGCGGTGGCCAATAGGTTTGAAGGAACCTATTGCCGCCTAGGGGCAACCAATAGCAGCGCTGGAGATGGGCTGTCTGAGATGCTGGGAGCCGTTAGCTAGCTCCCTGCTCCAGCAGCCTGCCAGCCGTTACCATGTGGTGTTAACAAGCAAGCCCAATACATTACAGCATTTACAAACCGCTCAGCAGGGGTTGTAACAGTAAATGGGAAATGGCAATGAAGGAGCAATATAGCCTTCACAGGAAAACAGCATTTAAGCAGCCCTGAAGGAACCACCCCTGTGGATTAGCAGCAGTATTTAGAGAGGAAGGCAAAGCTCTGTAGGAGCTCTTCTTTTTGCTTGAGAGAGACAGAGTAAGCAAGTTAGCTTCAGGAATCACCAGGAAAGATAAGAAAAAACGAAAGGGAGTCCTGAAAAGCAGCCTATATGTAACAAATGAGGGGAGGTGATAGAAAAAAGATGATGGAAAAAGAACTAGGGGCTGAGAGACTTGTTGAGATTTAAAGATTGATAATAGGGAGGAAGAGGGAGGAGTTGTTGCTCGCAAGGGCTGGTGCCAGATAAAGCATTAATACGTTTTGAAAGGAGGGATGGGGGGAGGGTGCAATGGTCACCAATACTTTTCAGCTAGATCAGCTAAAATAAAAAAACCTCCTTGGTTTCCAAAAGCCATGTTTTTTTCTGGAGTTGGAACTCAGACCAGTTCAGAGAGTGGAAACTGATCTCCTGCTCATCTATCTGGACTGAAACGAGCTAATCTTCCAGACTAGGAAGCCCAACTCAGGCAGGATTGCTCCAAGGATCCAGCAAAAAATGTTCTTCTGAGGTCTGAGGAGGCAATATATGAAGGCCCAGCAGCCTCCGTAGGACTGAAAGTGCAAGTCCAACTTAATAAAGGGCCCTGACAGACCTCTGTCCACTTTGCAGTCATGCTGACTAGGATTAAACCTAGTCTGTTAAAGAAACTATACCTCAAGTGGTTCCAAAGTTGGGGAGGAGAGAGACGTGGTCAGAGCTGGGGCTTGGGGGGTTGACTTCAGTTATGCATGGAAAGAGAAGATTAAGCTGAGGTTTCTTTTATTGGCTTACTGGCCAAAAAATATATATCAGGGATTTATATACTGTACCCTATCTACCCAAAGGGGCTTTGGAGTAATCCATTCCTTTGGACCAGGTTCACAAAAGATTTCCCTTATCTATCTGTTAAAGATGCCCTTCCTCTAGTGTGAGTAGCACTGATGAGATTTGTAATCCAGTCAAGAGAAGGTCAATGTGCTTTCTGCTTCATCTCCCCATAATTCTAGTTTTATCCCTATAGGTAGCACTGGCATAATAGAGGGCAAAAAAGTCATACTTACAAAACAAGGTGGAAGAAAGATTGAGAGTTAGGCAAGAAATGACTTTCTATGTATGCATGTATGTATTTACTCAATTTATGTGGCCACCTCTCTTACCAAAGCAACTCTAGGGGATTGACAATAATTAAAATCAAAATACAAATACAACAAAATAAAATATTGAAACCTATAAGAGCTACTAAGGTACAGTAAGCCAATTTGCTACACATGAGCAACTCAATGGGATCAAACTAGCAATCTGAACCCCATGCCTGGGAATGCATTCAGGTCTTCAAGGATCTGAAAAATATATTGCTTGCTAAAAGATAGGTATCTCTTATATATATTTTTTCTTGAGATAGGTTTACTTTATAAGTATTAACAATAAACTTGTCATTTTTCTTTTTTCTCTTACTATCTAACAACAATATTTCCATTTGTAAAAAAAAAGCAAACATTTAAAATAATGGATAAAAATAATGAACTTCACTTATGCTATCCACAACTCTCAAGGTTATGAATATGTTATTATGCATCACACCAGAAATCACCAGTCAGAGAAAATTAAATCTGTTTTAGCCATCTTTGAAAAGTCATTTCAGGATATGTTCCCCACTTCTGAGGAGGAGGAGGAAGAGGAGGAGGTGTCTGGATAGTGGATGTGGCAGGACTCAGAGACAGCAGAATAAAACAGAAAGAACTGGAGACGATAACAAAATAAAAGACCTGTAGATAGAATGACTGTGGCAAAAGAAAGCAAATGTAGTACCAATTATAATAGGCACCTTGACTGCAATCCCAAAACAACTGAAGCATGATTTAAACACCATGGGCATTGACAAAATCACCATCAGTCAATTGCAAAAGGCAGCTTTACCCAGAACAGTTTACATCCTGTGATGATAACTTAACATAATCAAACATTCACATCTGCCTATCCCTGATCTTTGGAAAGGATGCAATACAATAGGTGGATAAAAATGCCAGATCCAGTCTGAACATCTGCCTGATTGTGTGACAAACCATAATAATATTGTCTCTGTTACTGGTAAAACCATTGGGATGTCTTATGGCAGGGGTGTCAAACTGCCGGCCCACAGGCTGGATAAGTCACGTGGAAGCCGCGCCCACCCCATTGCCTGCAATGGCAAAACAGTCCCGATACGTTGCGCGACGTCACATGACGTCGTGAGTTTGACATGTCTGGTTTATGGGAACATCCCACAAAGCACCTTCTCTAACTACCACACTAATCAAATACCTCACCTTGCACTACTCATAACTATGTAAACAAGGTTCACAGTATGATGAATAAAGAAATGGGAGAGGGGAGAGGTAGCTGGAGGAGCAAGAGAAGGTGAAAATAATTGATAAGGTAAAAGATTAGAGAACAAGTAACAGGCAAGAATAGTTAATGCTAGATTGGCTAGAAGCAGAGAGGAAGAGGAACCCCTCGGTGGCCTTTGGTAATGAGAAGAAAATGACAGCAGGCAACACGGAACATTATTACATGGCTTTGTTACCTGAAATTGTTGACACTGGTTTAAAAACGTTCTGGTATTTTTGTCACTCCACTGATAACAGAAAATGGGGAGGTATAATAGCAAAGTAGCATGAGTCAGCATAACTGACTAACTGGAGGATCTGCAAAGGCATTTCTTTGCATCAGAAATGTAACTAGGGTGGCTGCTTCCTTTTGTGCTAGCAGTTCATTTCTCCTGAACAGTAATCTTCTTTTTCTCCCCTTCAGTTGTATGGTTAATAAAAGAGAAGACATGTAGGGAAATGGGATCAAAGAAAGTGTCATTTTTTTAAAATTTAGAATATTCTGATTTTGTTTTTACTGTGTTATATGTTTAATGAGAAATTAACATGTGCTGGTAAAGAAGGCAGCATTCATGAAACATGAATTACTCCGATCTGCCTCTGTCTTTGTTGATGTTAGGAATCAACTAGCATTAAACTGCTAATTTGAATGTGTGTATATATGACCCAATGACCATACAGTATCTATGCTGGGGAGATGCTGCTTGGAGCATTTATTATGCAATGGAAATCATGCCTAGAACACAATATGCTGTATGTGACCTGTGTGCTAATTTGGCAATTACAGCCTTTTCAGAAAAAAGGTTGGGAAGTGTGAGACAAAGCATATGGCTGGGCATAACGTGCTGCATTGAGAGGCTGAAGATCTCAGTGCTTCACTCTCAATGGGATGTAATAGATCTCAGATCTGCACTCAAGAGTTGGCAGGACACGTTTGGGTAGATAAATTACTTTTACCTCAAATACAAGAAGCTGTAATCATTAAAGAGGACAGCTACTGTAAAATTATGCCTGCTATTTATAATAGCATTTACATTTTTGTCTCTTACTTCCTGGCTTAGCTAAGGATGTGGAGGACATCACTATTAAATTCCCATAATAGTCTGATCTGGTCTTAAATTCTGCCCCTGCTTGCTAGCTTCAAGCATCACAGAGCAGAATCTCTGGGGAGAGACAACTTCAGGAGATGGGGTTTCATTGCAAGCTTGGTGTCATTAGCTTGTTATTTCCCATTAGACATAGGAAATAATTTACTATACTCAGCAGACAGAAAGATTTTGGGCAAGTGTCCTTTTTACTTTTTATGTATTCTTTCTTCTCTTTACAACCAAAATGTGAATATGATTCAAACAAAGCAAAATATTAAAAGCCCAATAAACAAAGCAACAAAGATGCATAGAAAGATTGAAAAATCAAAAACCATTTAAATCATTTTGTTCTTGTTAGTTGTGAAGTCGTGTCCGACCCATCGCGACCCCATAGACAATGTTCCTCCAGGCCTTCCTGTCCTCTACCATCTTCTGGAGTCCCGTTAAGCTCACGCCTACTGCTTCAGTGATTCCATCCAGCCACCTCATTCTCTGTCATCCCCTTCTTCTATTGCCCTCAACCTTTCCCAGCATTAGGCTCTTCTCCAGTGAGTCCTTCCTTCTCATTAGGTGGCCAAAGTATTTGAGTTTCAACTTCAGGATCTGGCCTTCTAAAGAGCAGTCAGGGTTGATCTCTTCTAGTCCTGACCAGTTTGAACGTCTTGTAGTCTAAGGGACTTGCAGGAGTCTTCTCCAGCACCATAGTTCAAAGGCCTCAATTCTTTGGTGCTCAGCCTTTCTTATGGTCCAACTTTCACAGCCATACATTGCAACTGGGAAAACCATGGCCTTGACTATACGCACTTTTGTTGACAGGATGATGTCTCTGCTTTTTAGTGTGCTCTCCAGATTTGCCATAGCTTTCTTCCCCAGGACAAGCATCTTTTAATTTCTTGGTTGCAGTCCCCATCTGCGGTGATCTCGGAGCCTAGGAAAATAAAATCTGTCACTACCTCCATTTCTTCCCCATCTATTTGCCAGGAATTGAGAGAGCCGGATGCCATGATCTTGGTTTTCTTAATGTTGAGTTTCAGCCCACTTTTGCATTCTCCTTCTTCACTCATATCAAGAGGCTCTTTAGTTCCTCTTCACTTTATGCCATTTGAGTGGTATCATCTGCATATCTTAGGTTGTTGATATTTCTCCCAGCAATCTTAATTCCAACTTTTGATTCATCTAGCCCTGACTTTCTCATGATGTGCTCTGCATATAAGTTAAATAGGCAGGGTGACAGTATACAGCCTTGCCGGACTCCTTTCCCAATTTTGAACCAATCAGTGGTTCCGTGTCCAGTTCTCACTGTTGCTTCTTGACCTGCATATTGGTTTCTCAAGAGACAAATAAGATGGTCTGGTACTCCCATCTCTTTAAGAACTTGCCACAATTTGTTGTGATCCACACAATCAAAGGCTTTAGCAGAGTCAATGAAGCAGATGTTTTTCTGGAACTCCCTAGCTTTCTCCATGATCCAGCATATGTTGGCAATTTGACTCTAGTTCCTCTGCCTCTTTGAAATCCTGCCTGTACTTCTGGTAGTTCTCGATCCACATACTGCTGGAGTCTAGCTTGTAGGATTTTAAGCATAACTTTACTAGCATGAGAAATGAGTGCAATGGTGTGATAGTTTGAACATTCTTTGGCACTGCCTTTCTTTGGAATTGGAATGTAAATTGACCTTTTCCAATCCTGTGGCCACTGTTGAGTTTTCCAAATTTGCTGGCAAATTGAGTGTAGCACTTTTACTGCATCGTCTTTTAAGATTTTGAGTAGCTCAGTTGGAATACTGTCACCTCCAGTAGCTTTGTTGTTGCTCAGATTTCCTAAGTTCCATTTCACTTCACATTCTAATCTAGGATGTCTGGCTCGGTGTCAGTGACCACCCAATCATGGTTTTCTGGGACATTAAGCTCATTCTTGTATAGTTCTTCTGTGTAGTTTTGCCACCTCTTCTTAATCTCTTCTGCCTCTGTTAGGTCCCTGCCATTTTGGTCCTTTATCATGGCCATCTTTGCATGAAACGTTCCCTTCATCTCTCCAATTTTCTTGAAGAGAACTCTGGTCCACACTATTCTATTGTTTTCTTCTATTTCTTTGCACTGTTCATTTAAGAAGGCATTCTTATCTCTTCTAGCTATTCTCTGGAATTCTGCATTCAATTGGGTGTATCTTTCTCTTTCTCCCTTGCCTTTCGCTTCCCTTCTTTCCTCAGCTATTTGCAAAGCTTCCTCAGACAGCCATTTTGCTTTCTTGCATTTCTTTTTCTTTAGTATGGTTTTAGTTGCTACCTCTTGTACAATCATTTTACATAACTACAATTCAGATGCAATAATTACATCTATATAAGCATTACCATGATGACTCAGTTTTTAAACATTAAACCTTGATCATATGGAATTGTCCTGTTTAGTTGTTCCTTTCCATCAAAAAGATTCAGTTCAAAGGCTGAAAGTGGACAGATTTTACTGAGATAGTCTTTAGTGTGTGGTATACAAGCAACTTTCCAGGAACACAGGATAATCATTCTGCCAACTGTCTAAGCACAAGTCCAGAGCTAATCCTACATGGACCAATTCCAGATTTTTTAATTATAATTAACAGCACATAAACATCAGTGAATCTGAACTTTCTACCAGTCAATAAGAAACTACCACTATAGGTAGTTCTCATTTAGTAATCACAACCAGGACACAAACACAAGTCAGTCATTAAGTGAAGTGGTTAGTAAGTGAAACTGTGACTGCTTATGATTTTACTTCAGTTTTCCTTTGCCTTACAGACATGTGAAGGTTGTAAATGTGAGCATTGGTCATAAAGTTACTTTCTTATCACCACTGTAACTGTGAACAGCCGCTAAGTGAGGCAGTTGCAAAAGAGGAGTACCTGTATACATGATCAAATTATAGATGCCTTTAAAAAGTATTGCATTTCCAACATAAAGACAACAGTGAAGGTTCACTGAGGAGTCTAATAAGCCCTCCCCCCTTTTAATTTATTAATTTAATTTATTGCTGAAATGGGGAAGGACTGGAGATTGATTCTCAAGAGGAGATAGAGAACGATACCAGAACAAACACCCAACTCCTAAGGGAGGTAGATTCTATTTGGAACTAACAGTCTTAAACAGGGCTTTTTTTCTCATTGAACGCTCAGAACGGAGTTCCGGCACTTTTTTTGGATGGAACCTTGTAGGGTAGGCAAGGAGGGTTGTATAACATGTGTGAGTTCCGGCACCTTTTTCTTTTACAAAAAAAGCACTGGTCTTAAAGATATCCAAGCTCCAAGTTATGTAGGCCTTCAAAGATGAACACCTAACACCTTGAATCCATCCAGTAACAAACCAACTCCATAATATTGGTCTTTTATGGCAATGCTGGGTTATCTCAATTAATATGAAAGCTGCTGCACTGTGTACTAGTTGTAGTTTCTGATTAGCATTAAAACCAACTTTGTACAAGCTAGAGCAAGGGTGTCAAACTCACAATGTCACATGACATGTTGCAATGCATCACGGCTTTTTTTTCCATTGCCGGCAATGGGGTGGGCACAGTTTTGCTATGATGCATCCGGCCTATAGGCTGGCAGTTTGACACCCCTGAGCTAGAGCATCATGGTAGTTTCACACCAAGTCCAAGATTGAAATGCTGGAGAAGTACTTTCATCTTTAAGTGGAGATTATCAATCAAAGTGCCAAGATTCTCTACAGTCCCACAATCAAGTTGTTTGTAGACTGGCATGTTAACCAAAGATTGTTGCAGAATAATTCTTGCTGGCTCCTATTGCTTAGCAAGCATAGTACCTATATTTTTCACATTGACCCCTATTTCTGTGCAATTACTTACATGTCTGTGCAATTACTTTTTAAAAATATTGGCCTTCCATGGGTGTCAAACTCACCACGTCACGTGACGTGTCACAACGTATTGTAACTCTTTTTGCATTGCCGGCAATGGGGTGGGCGCGGCTTCAGTATGATGAAACCGGCCCATGGGCCAGCAGTTTGAAAGCCCTGCTGTATCCCATCCCAAAACAATATTGAACAGCTGTAACATCTCCTCTCTTCTCTAAGACATTTTACAGCTGGAATGGGCAACCCTAGGTTCTTCCTCCCAATTACTTTCCCTGTTTTTATTGGCAGATGCAATGCCAGATGTGTTCAAAGAGGAAGGACTCGGAACTGCAACCTATCACTTCAGGAATATTCTGCAGGAACATCTCCAGAAGAGACTCAACACACTTAAGAAGCCTTCTGCAGTTTCATCTGGACTGGTTTCAAAATATACTTATATTCTGACAATCAAGATACCCTTCACGTAAGTAGAGTGGAACTAGTTTAGTTAGACTGATTTTGATTTGGAATCCTACATGATTTAGTGCTACTTCCCTTTTTTGTCCTTCTTTTCCCCCAAAACATGTTATTATTTATAAATATAGCTAAGGAGTTTTAAAGGGAAATTCTCATAAAACCTACCTCATGGGTTGCATAACTACCATTTAGGTTCCAGATTGTTCAAAGAATTTTGTCACATTTATATTTCTAAGTACTGAATTTTTTTTAAAATCATATAATTTAAGGATTGGAAGCTACTTTGGAGAACATCTAAGTTCCAGGACAGGAATCCATTCAACTTCTGTTTAAACACTCCCAATTTAAGAGCGCATCACCTGCTAAAGGCATACTGTCTCTTTTTTTTAACAATATATCTAAAATTGCTTTTTTCAGTGTTTTTCTAAAAAAAAAAGGTGCCGGAACTCTCATCTTGGCGGGCGCAGGAGGAGGGGGGGTGGAGGGGCGGTGCTGCTGCAGTCACAGGTGCGAAGGGTGTTGGCGGCAGGCTCCCCTCCCTGGGGCCAGAGCCGGTGAGGCTGGTGCTGTGGGAGCAGCAGAGCTCACTCTATATGGCGGGGCTGCGCAATGCGGGCAGCAGACGTGGTGCGGGCCAGGCGATGTTTTAATCTAATGATTTTAAAAATATATTTTTTCTATTGTAAGTTTCCCCAAACCTCGCCATGTGGATTGCATACAAATATTATATAATTGGTAAATAAAGGTAGAACATATGTTAAATATACATCAAATGATAATATGCTTCCCTACAAAGTCAATTCTTGCTCAATGACAGACCAAGGAGTTAACTCGGAAAGGCAAGAGGAAAATCTAGAAGAGGTCTGTGCAGCTCTTCAACATCTTCATCAACGATTTGGATGAGGGGATAGATGGGGAACTCATCAAATTTGCAGACAACACCAAGCTGGCAGAAATAGCCAATACTCCAGAAGATAGGCTTAAGATACAGGAGGATCTGGACAGACTCGAACACTGGGCACTATCTAACAAAATGAAATTCAGTTGTGAAAAAAGTAAGGTTCTACATTTAGGCAGGAAAAATCAAATGCACAGGTATAGTATAGGTGGTACCTTGCTCGATAGTAGTAACTGTGAGAGAGATCTCGGAGTCCTAGTGGACAATCACTTAAATATGAGCCAGCAGTGTGCTGCAGCTGCCAAAAAAGCCAACACAGTGCTAGGCTGTATTAACAGAGGGATAGAATCAAGATCACGTGAAGTGTTAATACCACTTTACAATGCCTTGGTAAGGCCACACCTGGAATATTGCATCCAGTTTTGGTCACCACGATGTAAAAAAGATGTTGAGACTCTAGAAAGAGTACAGAGAAGAGCAACAAAGATGATTGGGGGACTGGAGGCTAAAACATATAGGAAACGGTTGCTGGAATTGGGTATGTGTAGTTTAATGAAGAGAAGGGTGAGGGGTGACATGATAGCAGTGTTCCAATATCTCAGGGGCTGCCACAAAGAAGAGGGAGTCAAGCTATTCTCCAAAGCGCCCGAAGGCAGGACAAGAAGCAACGGATGGAAACTAGTCAAGGAGAGAAGCAACCTAGAACTAAGGAGAAATTTCCTGACAGTTAGAACAATTAACCAGTGGAACAACCTGCCTCCAGAAGTGGTGAATGCTCCAACACTGGAAGTTTTTAAGAAGAGATTGGCCAGCTATTTGTCTGAAATAGAATGAAGGCTATTGCTAAGCACATTTATTTGTGCTTTAGATTGTAAGCCGCCCTGAGTCTTCAGAGAAGGGCAGTATATAAATGGGATTAATAAATAATAATAATAAATGGTATAGGGTTTCCTGCCTGAGCAGGGGGTTGGACTAGATGACCTCCAAGGTCCCTTCCAACTTATTATTGTTGTTGTTGTTGTTGTTGTTGTTGTTGTTGTTGTTGTTGTTGTTGTTGTTGTTGTTGTTGTTGTTGTTGTTATTATTATTATTATTATTATTATTATTATTATTATTATTATTAAACTTGTAGAAAGGAAAGGCCCACTGATAAATTAAAAATCTTTGTGGTCTGCAAAGGAATGCTGGTGGGCTAATCAATGATTTGGTGACTAGAGGAGCATCTACAGTGTTGGAGCTTGTGGTCATGGTAAGCCATGGAGGCACTAGGCAACATGACTTTCAGGGCAGTGGTGGTGATTTTATTACTTAAAAAAAAGTCTGTGCTCTGTCCAAGTGTGTGTGGTAAGCTGCATGTACAGGCCTGGTCTAGAATTTATTTTGGAGCATTCAACTATCTAGAGCAGGCATGTCAAACTCATTTTGTTTGAGGCAACTTTTTATAAAAGAATTGCCATTAATTTGTTTTAATAAAATCATTTAAATCAATTTTTCACTTGATTTCAAATTAAATGAATGAGATTTTTTTTAGTACAATTGCCAAATGCAATAAACTGGTTTTAGGTATATGTTACTGGAAGGAAAAAGCAATCCCTGTTGCGTTACTGATCCCAGAGAAACATTTGCATGTATGCAGGTATCCTTAGGGTGCCATAGTTATGGATGGAAAATATTGGTTGCAAAGTTGGCATTTCTGGATGTAATACAGATATTTTGGACTTATTTTTGTTTCTTTACATGTTTGATATTTTTAAAAAGGCACAGACATGCAATATGATTTATTTATACAACATGGTTGCTAGGATTTGAAAACAATCTGATGACACACAATTGATTAGTCAGTCCATTATATTGAAAAGTCAGATATGGCATTAAGGCCTGAGAGTCATCAGAGGACATGTTGGTACCCATAAGAGATACATTGGATACTTCAGGGATTAGGGTGGACTAGGTTCAGCCTGACCAATAACAACCTATTTTATTAAGGTTACATTTGTGTGAAGGGCTTGAATAAAAATATCTCCCTTCTCATTCCATGACAACGCACTACCAACTGTGACCATAACAGATCTCTGTACTGAAAAATCTGTAGATGCAATCAAAATCTAAATTGGCACAATTTAATTAAGTCTCATCCTTTAATCTGTTTCCATATTGCCATTCTTTGCTGATTCGATCCATTGTCTCTTCCTGAAGAAACTTTTATTCTAAAGATCAATCTGGCTTAAGGCAAGCTTGATTCTGGTGTGTCCATTAACATCCAATTTTCTTGGCAGAAATATTTGCTATTGCCTTCTTTTGGGATCTTATGACTTCCCAGTCTGGCCTATAGCCCTGATATTTCTTCGATCTGAGTCCCTCCTTAGCTTTTTTTCAAGATCAGCTAAAATTGACTAATGATTTTCTAGCATTGTCCTGGGTTCTCTTCCCTGGCAATTAAGCAGCTAGTAAGCTAGAGTAGAGAATTTCTCAAGCCTTTCCATTTTCAATATCTAGACTGAGATATGAGCCTATACAGTAATTGAAGCACCAGCTTCAAAAATCATTAAGAGGCCTCTAATGAATGATTAGCAGAATCAGGTTGGTTAGTGGTTAAAAGGCATCAGGCTAGAAACCAAGAGACTGTGAGTTTTAATACCACCTTAGGCCCAAAGGCAGCTGGGTAACCTTGAGTCAGTCACTCTCTCTTCGAGTGGCCACCAAGAATCAAACACTGACTCAAAACCATGAAAAGTAAGATAATAAGATAAACTATATAACATTGAAAGAACTGAATCATTCTGAATCAGCCTAGAAGCCAGACAGAATTGCTCCATCATGGCCATCACCCAAAATAAATGTAGTGCAATTAAATAATAGGTTGCGCAAAATGATAAAAAATATAACTATGATGATCGCCAGCCCAAAGGAACAGCTGACACTGGATCAGAGATGTTTTCTTTTTATCTGCACAGAGGGGAGTCTGAGCTGGGTTTGGAAAATATGGAGAGAGGCCAAGGCTGGGAAGCCGGAAGAGGAGTCCTTTTGTGCAGCAAGTCTCACTTCCTCAGTCTTTGATGAATGGGGGTATTCTGTGGTTGGGCTGCTGGACCAGGCTTGGAAGAGCAAAGACCTGAGGTTTCACCCTCTTCCAGAAATACACAAAGGCTGTTCAGCACTGATGATTTCACCATCCATCTTAGCCATTTTCAGTTGCTAATCAACCCCATTCTCCTGCCTCACACCCAGGGTGAACAGGCCCACTGTTGTGAATCACGACTGTCACTCTAGAGGGACTTGATAGCGGATGCTGCATTTTATCCTGAAGATGTGTCTGTAGAAACAAACCAGATATATCCCTAAGAGCAAACTGAGCATATGTTTGTGGCAATTCACTATTTCTTTATCATTTATATCGCCAAGCCCAGCAAAGAAAGAGCAACAGGAAAAGAGAGCGCTTGTTTCCAACATTTCAACTTCTTGCTTACAAAGAAAACTTGGGTTTTGTACTCAGTCTGGTTTAAAAAGTTTGATTTTTTTACTTGGGTAGCATTATATTACATCACTTTTATTTGCACATGGGTATATTCCAAGCAAAATTTGCTTGTGACTTCATTTTTCATAATGCATCATCTAAGACTAGCCTTTTCACCAGCCTCCAGTTTAATTATTTTCCTGTGAGAAATCAGGAAGAAAATAAATATTTTTTAATGAGAACAATGAACCATTTTCATTTGATGTTTGGAATTTTAAAAGACAAGAGCTTTGTTAACCATTACTCATGACATTTCTTTCTACTTCCTCAGAAAGTCAACATGCAGGCACAGAAAAAGATAATTACAGTACACAGATTCTTTTAAAACAACCACCAGGAAATGCAAATTTAGCCCCCCAATCTTTATCAAATGCCAGGGGCATCCATAGGATCTGATAAAAAAAAAAATCAAGATAGTGGTCATGACAAGGAGATTGGAGTTCTGCCTGCATTCTTTTTTCATGTAATGCATGTAATAAACAAGCAGAATTTCAATCACCCTTGATTTTTTTGATCACATATCAAAGACATCCCTGAAGACAATTTGTTAAATAACCAGATCCAGAGCCATATAGGGCCTTAAAAATTATAATCAGCATCAAAATTATAATCAGCATACCCAGAGGTTGACTGGAAACCAGTGCAGTTCCCAAACAGTGACATCATCCAAGAATATATTTAACTCCCTGGGCCATTCATTCTGTAGTAGCTGTAGCTTCCAAATGCTCTTCCACAACAGCCACATTTATAGCTCATTACTGCAATCCCAATGGGAGGGACTAGGAAACACTGTAAGTCAGGCATGTCAAAGTGCCAGCCCAAGGGCCGGATGCATCACAACAAAACCTCGCCCACCCCATTGCCAGCAATGGGGAAAAAGTCACCATACATCGCACAACATCACGTGACATTGCGAGTTTGATATGCCTGCTGTAAGTGATTGTGAACAGAACCACCCAGTTCAGGAATAGATGCAATTGGTGTACACATTGCAGCTGTGCAAAAGCCCTCCTAGCCAGAACTGTAGGAATTGTAAATCTAAAGGAACCCTCAAACTGCAGCCACTTCTGAATGAGGAAGTACAACCCCAGAATCAAAGATGAACTTTCCTTGGAATCCATAAACCTAAAGCTACTCTTCTTGGAAGGATTAATTCAGAGTCTGCTCTTTCCTATCCAAACCTGACAGACTCCATGCTCTAGGTCAGCATTTCCACCTCACTACCACTTCAACCCAGTGACAAGATTGGCGATCATTAGCACGTTGATGATACTGAACCCAATGCCAATGGATGACCTACCCCAGCATTTTCAAATAGCTTAAAATAGAATGGAGAAACTTATGAGGCCTCCATAAAGTAGAAATCTCCAGGTGGATATTTTGTCTCCCAGTACCAGTGGTACTACCTTCAGTAAGGAGAACCATAGCAGATGGTCTCTTGGAGATGGTTCAGAAGAATATCATGGTAAGTGGTATAGAGACTGAGGGTCACCAAGGTGGTGCACCCCCACTACCTGTTAGCCCCCAAAACCCAGGTGGCAGATTTCTGAGAAAGGAACATTTCTGCACTCCTTCCTGTTTGATGGTGATGCAGCCCGGTAACCAAACAGTTCCAGGTTACATTTGGATTTCTGCTGATAGAAAGAGGACTACACAGCCAGAAAACATGCTGCTCCAGACCAGCCCCTAGGCCCTAGGCAATTGAAATGTAACAAAGAGTCCCCAGAGAAAAGTCCAACTAGAAAACTCACAATTAAAAGCCGGCTCTCTATGAGCAGCCGCAATGTACCTAGACCTGCTACAACTTGCACAGTACTTTCCTCAAAGGTCTCATCTTGTACTGCTAGTAAGCTCAGGCTTCTGCAAGACAGACAAGACAAACTCCAGTGCCAGAAGACAGGTTAATCAGCCTTTCAGGACTTGAAATAAATCCTCAGCTACAAAGATCTGTAACTCAGCCATAGTTCCTCATTTCATACCCACTAAACCAGAGGGCTCTGCAACTCTTCTCTAGCACTCCACACATTGTATTCTAACATTATTGCCTCTCAGCTAGGAAACATATCTGCATGCTTACCCACTGATACCCCAAGCATGAGGCTGGACATGCTCTACACCCTAAAATGTTTTTAGTATTCACCCTATAAATTAACTTGCAAATCCAACAATTTGACTAGCTCACTTTTACTATATTATATAGGCTAAACCCCAGCACAGTTTTTATCTTCCTACCTTGATTACTGAACACTTAAATTAACTACTATTAATGTTCAGTTCGAAGCAAAGGTCTATAAAATGAATTTGCCCAATCTCAGCAACTCAGTTAAACTGAGCTGATTTTAAAAAAAACAAATATATACCAAAAGTTTATTACACAATAAAATTTCTGAAATAGAAATGGATTTGACAGTGTACATAGAACTGTGTATATGTGGGGGCTTTTATCTTTATAGTTCAGATCTCAGAAATCTATCCAAGTAATCACACAAGCACGAAGATGCAACTGAAATCAAATTAAAGTGGACAACATGGATAACCTGTCTTGTATCACAAAGCAATATCCAACCAAACTAGCACAAAGGCATGCACAAACTTTAGAGTTTTCAGGGAGCATCTACCCTCATCAGTCTACAATCTCTGCCTTAAAATTGATTTTTGAAAGGGTTGCATGTTACAGCTGAAGCACCTTTCCTAATTTTTGGAATTTTTCCTTGGTTTTCCATTTTTTTACTAACATCTATATATTGAAATCTCCCCTTAACCTTGCACACTTTGTTTTTGATTTGCTCTGATCATATTATTCCCGAACTCCCCAAAAGACCTTCAGGGAGCCAGCACTGACAGACAAGCCTAATGAAATGATGTCCGTGTTTCAAATCCCCACGACGACTGGGAATGGCAGCAGGCGGTTATAAGGAGGGCCATATCATCACCTGGGATCACGCCCCAGCTGTCTTCAAGCGGTGGCGTGCTCCAACCCTCCGGTCAGTACCCATTTATCCGGGAGTGAGGGGGACCAGGCCCCTGAGCTCAGGCTAGTGTACTTTAATGCCAGGTCTGTTGTGAACAAGGCTCCCCTCGTTCATGACTTGATCGAGGAGGAATGCGCGGACCTGGCATGCATTACAGAAACCTAGTTGGGCTCAGAGGGAGGTGTCCCTCTGACTGAGCTTTGCCCTCCAGGTTTCCGTGTGCTTCAGCGGCCGCGGGCTCAGGGTAGGGGCGGGGGGGTGGTGGTGGTTATAAGGGAGACCTTATGTCTGTGGGAGGCCACTGTCGTACAGATAGCTGGGAGTGAGTCACTCCTCCTGAGGTGCGGCACTGGGAGTGAGTCACTCCTCCTGAGGTGTGGCACTGGGGTTCAGTTGGGCTTGTTTCTAACATACCTGGCGCCCAGCTGTGTGGCTTCTCAACGCCCTGTCAGGGTTAGCGGTTGAGTTTCCCAGACTTATAGTTCTGGGCGACTTTAACCTGCCTTCCCTGGGAGGGTCGTCAGAGTTGGCTCGGGAGTTCATGGCCTCCATGACGGCCATGGACCTGACCCAAGTAATTCAGGGTCCGACTCATGGGGGGGTCACACTCTTGACCTTGTCTTTTTATCTGGACAGTGGTTTGATGATCTGGGAGGAGGCTCGCCAACTATTGTCCCCCTGTCATGGTCCGATCATTATCTCCTGCGGTTGGCCTTCCGCTATGCCACCCCTCGCCGCTGGGCTGCGGAGCTGACCAGGTGGTTCTGCCCCAGGCGCCTAATGGATCTGGAATGGTTCCAGATGGCGCTAGGGTCTATACCTATCTCCCTCACTCACAGCCTGGCCGACGCCTTGGTGGATGCCTGGGAAAGGGCGGCCACCGAGGCGCTTGACCATGTTGTACCCTTGCAACCCCTGACCCAACGCAGATCCCAGTGGGCTCCATGGTTTTCTGTGGAGCTCCGGGAGATGAAGCGTTGGAGATGGGACCTAGAGCTGTTGGAGATCCAGCCGGTCTGAATCTGACCGACTGCGGTTAAGAACCTCTACGAGGTCTTATCTTGTGGCGATGGTGGCGGCGAAGTCTAACTACTTTGCTGCCCTCATCGCATCTGCAGATAATCGCCCGGCCGCCCTGTTTAGGGTGACTCGCTCCCTCCTTAATCAGGAGGTGAGGGAGGAGCCCTTGCAGGTGCGGGCCAAGAAGTTTAGCCAGCATCTGATGGATAAAATTGCTCAGATTCAGGCCGGTCTGGATTCTGACTGGGCAGAGACTGACGGGGGGGAGACGAGCGGTCTTGGGAATGTTATCTGGAATGAATTCGATCCTGTGACCCTGGAAGAGGTGGACAAGATCATGAGGAGACTGAGTTCCACCACGTGTTTATTGGACCCATGCCCCTCCTGGCTTGTGTATGCAGCTCGGGAGGGGACACGAGGCTGGCTCCAGGCAGTAATAACTGCTTCTTTGAGGGAGGGTACCTTCCCTGCCGCCTTGAAGTAGGCGGTGGTGAGGCCCCTCCTCAAGAAGCCTGTCCTGGACCCAGCTATTTTGAACAACTATCGTCCGGTCTCCAACCTTCGCTTTCTTGCGAAGGTTGTTGAGAGTGTGGTGGCGCATCAGCTTCCTCTGTTCCTAGAGGAAGCTGATTATCTGGACCCGTACCAATCAGGCTTTAGGCCCGGGTACAGCACGGAGACGACATTGGTCGCGCTGGTGAATGATCTCTGGTGGGCTCGGGACAGGGGTTGTTCCTCTGTCCTAGTCCTATTAGACCTCTCAGCGGCTTTTGATACCATCGACCATGGTATCTTACTGCAGCGCCTCAGGGGGTTGGGAGTGGGTGGCACTGTTCTACAGTGGTTCTCCTCCTACCTCCTGGGCCGCTCGCAGTCGGTGTTGACGGGAGGGCAGAGGTCCACCCCGAGGCCTCTCGTTTGTGGAGTCCCTCAGGGGTCGGTCCTCTCTCCCCTCTTGTTCAACATCTATATGAAGCCGCTGGGTGAGCTCATTCGTGGTTTTGGGGTGGGGTATCATCAGTATGCTGATGATACC
Organism: Vipera berus; assembly: GCF_964194415.1. Lineage (NCBI taxonomy): Eukaryota > Metazoa > Chordata > Lepidosauria > Squamata > Viperidae > Vipera > Vipera berus. The sequence continues at coordinate 183,013,203 of NC_138203.1, read as the reverse complement.
CAGCTTTTTCTTTCCACCCCGAACCAACCCAATGATGCCCTCGACGTGATGTCCTGCTGCCTGGAGGCGGTCCGGGTTTAGATGGGGAGAAACAGGCTTCGACTCAATCCCGCCAAGACTGAGTGGCTGTACGTACCGGCATCTCGGATTAACCAGTCTAGTCCATCGTTAACTATGGGGGGTGAGGTGTTACCGCCCGTAGATAGGGCCCGCAACTTGGGCATCCTCCTGGACTCACGGCTCAGTTTGGAAGATCATATAGGAGCCGTGTCCAGGGGGGCTTTTGCCCAGGTTCGCCTGGTGCGCCAGTTGCGGCCCTATTTATTTATTTATTTAGGTTTCTATACTGCCCTATTCCCGAAGGACTCAGGGCGGTTTACAGGGCAATATTTAAAAGACAATATAACTTAAGATACAAATAGAATTAAAAAGAATTAAATTAATAATAGTCCAACAATAAAACAATGTTAAAACTTAAAACTAAAAACCCCCTCAGTCCAGGCCAGATAGATCGAAAAGCCAGGTTTTCAGGTCTCGGCGAAACGAGCGCAGGTCGGGGGCAGTCCAGAGTTCCACAGGTAAATCATTCCATAGGGCAGGCGTGCCCACAGAGAATGCCCTCCTTCTGGGGATCACCCACCGGCATTCCCTGACCGGCGGCACCCTAAGGAGGCCCTCCCTATGGGAGCGCACAGGACGATGGGAAGTTGATGCCAGCAGCAGGTGTTCCCTTAGATAGTTCAGACCCAAGCCATTTAGGGCTTTATAGGTCATCACCAGCACCTTGAATCTCTATCTGGACCGAGACGCCCCATGTACAGTCACTCATGCGCTTGTGACCTCCCGGATAGACTACTACAATGCTCTCTACATGGGCTGCCCTTGAGGACCACTCGGAGGCTTCAGCTGGTGCAGAATGTGGCCACACGAGTTGTGATGAGGGTCTCCCGATACTCCCATGTAACGCCTCTTCTCTGTGAGCTGCATTGGCTTCCAGTTGCCCTCCGGGTGAGATTCAAGGTGCTGGTGATGACCTATAAAGCCCTAAATGGCATGGGTCCGGATTATCTTAGGGAGCACCTGCTGCCGGCATCCATTTCCCATCGTCCTGTGCGCTCCCACAGGGAGGGCCTCCTCAGGGTCCCGCCAGTCAGGGAGTGCCGGTGGGCAATCCCCAGGGGGAAAGTGTTCTCGGTGGGCGTGCCTGCCCTATAGAATCAGCTGCCTGTGGAACTCCGGATTGCCCCCGACCTTTGCTTGTTTTGCCGGGACCTAAAAACCTGGCTATTTGAGTTAGCCGGCCTGGACTGAGGGGTTTTAAGGTTTTAAATTTTAAATTTTAAACTGTTTGGGGGCTTGCGAAGGTTGTTGAGAGCGTGGTGGCGCATCAGCTCCCTCTGGCTCTGGATGAAGCGGATTATCTAGACCCGTACCAATCGGGTTTCAGGCCCAGGTACAGCACGGAGACGGCATTGGTCGCTCTGGTGAATGATCTCTGGAGGGCTTGGGACAGGGGATATTCCTCTGTCCTAGTCCTATTAGACCTCTCAGCGGCTTTCGATACCATCGACCATGGTATCCTGCTGCGGCGTCTCAGGGGCCTGGGAGTGGAAGGCACAGTTCTTCAGTGGTTCTCCTCCTATCTCCTGGGACGTTCGCAGTCGGTGTTAGCAAGGGGGCAGAGGTCGACCTTGAGGCCTCTCGCTTGTGGAGTTCCTCAGGGGTCGGTCCTCTCGCCTCTCCTGTTCAACATCTACATGAAACCGCTGGGTGAGATCATTCGTGGTTTTGGAGTTGGGTATCATCAGTATGCTGATGATACCCAGCTTTTTATTTTGACCCCAAACCACCCCAGTGATGCCCTCGACGTGATGTCCCGTTGCCTGGAGGCGGTTCGGTTCTGGATGGGGAGGAACAGGCTTCAACTCAACCCTGACAAGACTGAGTGGCTGTGCGTACCGGCATCTCGGGATATTCAGAATATTCCATCTCTTTCTATGGGGGGTGAGTTATTACCCCCCGTAGATAGGGCTCGCAACTTGGGAGTCCTCCTAGATTCACAGCTTTCTTTAGAAGACCATATAGTAACTATGACTAGGGGGGGCCTTCGCCCAGGTTTGCCTGGTGCGCCAGTTGCGGCCCTATCTAGACTGGGATGCCTTGCGTACAGTCACTCATGTGCTCGTGACCTCTCGTTTGGACTACTGCAACGCTCTCTACATGGGGCTGCCCTTGAGGACCACTCGGAGGCTCCAACTGGTGCAGAATGCAGCCGCGAGAGTTGTGTTGGGAGTCTCCCGATACTCCCATGTTACACCTCTGCTCCATGAGCTGCATTGGCTTCCAGTTGTCTTCCGGGTGAGATTCAAGGTGCTGGTAATGGTCTTTAAAGCCCTACATGGCATGGGTCCGGAGTACCTTAGGGATCACCTGCTGCCGGCGTCAACTTCCCTCCGCCCTGTGCGCTCCCACAGAGAGGGCCTCCTCAGGGTACCCCCGGTCAGAGAATGTCGTCTGGTGGCCCCCAGGGGGAGGTCCTTCTCTGTGGGCATACCAGATTTGTGGAACCGTTTGCCGGTTGAGCTCCGGATGGCGCCCGACCTTCGCTCCTTCCGACGCGATCTGAAGACCTACTTGTTCGAACAAGCCGGCCTGGCCTGATGGGTGATGGGTTTGGGCTTTATTATTGTTTTAATGTATTTTAACTTACTGCTGTAAGCTTTTGGGCACCCTGTTTAATCTCTTTTAATTTTTGTATTCTTGTATTTTTCTATGTTTGCCCTGTTGACCGCCCTGAGTCCTTTGGGAGAAGGGCGGTATACAAATAAAATTATTATTATTATTATTATTATTATTATTATTATTATTATTATTATTATTATTATTAATAATAATAATAATAATAATAATAATAATTTTATTTTATTTTAATTTGTACATTGCACTGTTTTAATTTGCCCTGTAAACCGCCCTGAGTCCTTCGGGAAAAGGGCGGTATATAAATCAAAACAAACAAACAAACAAACAAACAAACAAATAAATAAATCCATTAGATCAGGAAGTGACTGAAGCACTAAACAACTAATGAGACTGTTCTGCAGGGACACTGATTTCTTTTTCTCACGGACCAATGCAACTATCATGATGGTTTCAATACTACTCTGTAAACGGCTTTGCCTGCCAAGCAAATGTTACAAAACATAAGACTTCTGCCAAGAAGAGGAGAAAGTAGCCCACAAAGGACTTACTTTTCTAATCATGCAAATTGACCGAGTTGCAGGAAATAAATCTGCTGATTAAGGCAGGGTGTAAAGAGTGCCAAGAGCTATTGCTCATGCTAGGAGTGGAATAAAGGAAGCAGAGGAGGAGAGAGGTTCTATAAGTGCCCTACAATTTTTAAAGGCTTCTCCCACCTATTAATTGCCCTACTCCCAACATTGTACCCTGTAATTCCTAAAATTCCTAGCAGGAATAACTGATAGGCTGTGGTAAGTCCAAAATGTTTAGATTGTATTCGATAATTTGATGTAAAGCAGAACACAGTTGCTGAAGAATTCATTTTCAACATGAAAATCTACAATTGTGTTATCAAGTGTTTCTTGGTGCAAGCATTTCTCCTTAGATCAGGGCTTTTCAACCTTTTCACCCATTGTACCACTTTTAGGGTATGGCAACATCCAAGTACCACCAGTCGCCTAGCAAGGTGTCAAAAACTTGATGATCAAAAAAAAAGAAGGAAAAAAGTGATGAACTACAGGTAGTCCTCATCTTACAACAGTTTGCTTAGTGACTGTTCAAAGTTACAATGGCACTGAAAAAAGTGCCCCCCAAGCCACAGCCAAGCAAGACACCTGCCTGCCTGCCCGGTGGCGCTCTTCCTCCTGTCCGAGGTTTTCATTGTTGTGAGCATTTCTGTTGAGGATTGGCAGCAGGGATGGGGTGGGGTGGTTGGTTTTTATTCCCCCCCCCCATCTGCTGGGTGGTTGCAGCAGGTTTTGGTCACTTCACATGACCCTGGGACACTGTGACCGTCATAAATATGAATCAGTTGCCAAGCATCTGAATGTAAATCACAGGACCCTGGAGATTCTGCAACATTCCAGCTGATCGGCGCTTCTTCTGGGCTCAGAAGTGCCAGGATCAGCGCCGAGCTCCAGCTGGAGCTGATCCTGGCGCTTCCGTTGAGCCCTGACAGCCCTGAAGCACTGATCCTAGCGCTTTCACTGAGCCATGACAGGCCTGCAGCTCCAGCTGTCTCTCGCTCAGGCTTGTGCAGTGCTGCCACTGGTTCAGCTCGTTCCCCTCCCCCGCTACCACTTTTCTAGGATGATCGCGTACCACCTGCCAGGTGCCAACGTACCACAGATGGTACCCGTACCACTGGTTGAAAAGCCCTGCCTTAGACTATGGACACTCGCCTATCTAAGGAGAAGCTTTTCCTGCTTCTTCTCCCACTGAAGGTCGTTACTGACTGCTGGTGGGCTTCTCAGCTGGAAGAAATGTTTGCACCATCTGGATCGTGGGAGCGCTTCTGTTTTTTCAATTTTTATTTTTTATAGGCTGCTAAAGGCAGATATTAGAGTGTACAAGACTAAAGAAATGGCAATGGCAGCCCTAATTTCAGAATAACAGAGTTGGAAGGGACCTTGGAAATCTTCTAGTCCAACTCTCTGCTCAGGCAAGAAACCCTGTATCTTTTCAGATAAATGGTTGTCCAATCTCTTCTTAACAACTTCCAGTGTTGGAGCATCCACAACTTTTAGAGACATTTCTTGGCCCTGCATATGACTGAATGCTATCATTCTTCTTTCACCTTCTAGATAATGTTGGCTAGCATCAAGACAGGAAATTACCTTTTTATCCCCCATAGTAACAAAAGCTACACGGCTTCCAAAATACCTCTTAACAGATAACAGGCAGCAGTCTACCCCTGAAGGCTAATAGGGCTGGGCTTTCAGTTCAACATACCTTCCTGGTCAGCAGATTTTCTTGTAGAATGCTTGTTTAAGTCTGTCAGCTGAAAAATAAATAAATGGGGTGAGCTTCCCTTCTCACCCTTTTCATAATGATCTGACAGCTGTATCATTTTATTGACTTACTTCCTTTCCTTCCTTCCTTCCTTCCTTCCTTCCTTCCTTCCTTCCTTCCTTCCTTCCTTCCTTCCTTCCTTCCAGGATGTCTTCTACAGCAAAAATACTGTACCAGTATTAGCAATAATAAAATCTGTCTTCTTATGGAAAATACTTTTTTCACTTTCAACCCTTCCACAATTAGACTGCAGATGTTTTCATACCAAGTAAAAGGCAGAATACCGTATTTTCAGGCGTATAAGACGACTGGGCGTATAAGACGACCCCCTACATTTCCTGTTAAATTATAGGGTTTGGGCTATACTCGCCGTATAAGACTACCCCTCTTCCAACGCACACCAAATAAAAATTAAAAAACATCAGATTTGATTTTAATATGGTAATTTTAATTCAAATGCTTATGACATGCAGGTGCTTAGTAGGAAAACTGTCACTTATAAACATAAGGCTGTTTGTCATCAAACATGTAAACATAAAACAGTGCAAGTGGATTAAACTATAATAATAATAATAATAATAATAATAATAATAATAATAATAATAATAATAATAATAATAATAATAAGAAGAAGAAGAAGAAGAAGAAGAAGAAGAAGAAGAAGAAGAAGAAGTAGTAGTTGGAGGGGACCTTGGAGGTCATCTAGTCCAACCCCCTGCTAAGGCGGGAAACCCTATACCATTTCAGACAAATGGCTGTCCAGTCTCTTCTTAAAAACTTCCAGTGTTGGAGCATTCACCACTTCTGGAGGCAGGTTGTTCCACTGATTAATTGTTCTAACTGTCAGGAAGTTTCTCCTTAGTTCTAGGTTGCTTCTCTCCTTGATTAGTTTCCATCCATTACTTCTTGTCCTGCTTTCAGGTGCTTTGGAGAATAGCTTGACTCCCTCTTCTTTGTGGCAGCCCCTGATTCCAGCAACCATTCCCTATTTTCCTAATTCACTTTTTCACTTTTCCTAATTCACTCTAAAGCTTTCCCTGCGCAGAGCCTTAAGTAACACAAGCTGCCTGCAATTAGTGCAGGTTCGCATCCCACCAGGCTCAAGGTTGACTCAGCTTTCCATCCTTCCAAGGTAGGTAAAAGGAGGACCCAGATTGTTGGGGGCAATAAGCTGACTTTGTAATAATGCTGCTGGGGGGGGTGAAAGCCCTAATAAACAGGCATATACACAGAATGAAGGCTATTGTTAAGCACATTAATTTGTGCTTTAAATTGTAAGCCACCCTGAGTCTTCGGAGAAGGGCAGGATATAAATGGGATTTAAAAAAAAAGACCAAATGGGAGATCCGCTCCAGGTTTTCCAGCCAGCCCGCCCAATTCCTGAGTCAAATGTGTCCTTAGAGCTAAGCCGCTGCTCTGGCTGCTGCCTTCCCCACCTGCCTTTCAAGTTGGGATATGCTACAGCTGCTGTTCAACTTTAGAAGGAAAGACGCCCAGACCACAGCCTGTAAAAAATCACAGACTGCAGCTTCTTCTCCAATTGGTCCCGCTTTCCCTGCGCAGACTAAATGGGAGATCCGCTCCAGGTTTTCCAGCCAGCCCTGTCCCTAAATTTTCAGCACCCGGCGTATAAGATGACCCCTGACTTTTGAGAAGATTTTCATGGGTTAAAAAGTAGTCTTATACGCCGGAAACTACGGTATCACAGCTATCATTTTTTTATTTTTTTTTATTTTAATCCCATTTATATCCCTCCCTTCTCCGAAGACTCAGGGCGGCTTACAATTTAAGCACAAACCAATGTGCTTAGCAATAGCCTTCATTCTATGTATATGCCTGCTTATTAGGGCTTTCGCCCCCCCAAGCGGCATTATTACAAAGTCAGCTTATTGCCCCCAACAATCTGGGTCCTCATTTTACCTACCTCGGAAGGATGGAAGGCTGAGTCAACCTTGAGCCTGGTGGGATGCGAACCTGCACTAATTGCAGGCAGCTGGTGTTACTTAAGGAGGCATTAGCCCACTGCGCCACCACTGCACAATTAAAAACCTAATAGAAGCAACAGTGCCTTACCTCTTACAATGAAAAAAACATGTTCCTTTAAGAAGTTTCCAAAAATCAGCAGAGGACTGTAGAAGACAGGAAGCCAACAGAAGCTAATATTGGCATACAGAGAAAACATCCTCTGGAAAAGGGGGCTCAAATTATGCAATTCCATATTATGGCATTGTGTATTGTGTAGGCGTGCCCACCATAAATCATTCAGGTATAAAGAAAGGTTCTTTTTGAGTTATGCAGTAGGTTGCTGTTGTGGGAAAAATAGGAGGAGGAAGGAATATTAGGTATGTTCACCGCTTGGAGTTATTTATAAAAAAATAATAAAGGGATAAAAACAATCTAAAGAAATAAATTACTCTTTAATGCTGTTGCAAATTAACGCTATGTTCGGATGAAGTAGATTGGTGTAAAGTTAGTCACTAGCCCCTATCACAGTATACTACCCAGCAATCCTCTGATAGTTTCTCATCCAGTTCTAATCTGATCAGATACTGCTTAATCAGCTCAATCAACGGCTGTCACTAACAATGCAGAACCTCCCATAACAGCAAAAAGTGGTAGTATAATATGGACATAGAGAAAGTGGTTAGAGGTGGACTTCTGAGATCTTAGGGTCATGCTCCTACCCAGCTATGGACATCATGGGGCTATGTGGGGCAGGGTTTTGTTTTTTTTTCAGCTCAGCCTTGCACAAGTAATCCTCAGCTTGAGCCCAACATTTCCATTGTTGAGGAAGACCATTGTTAAGCGAATATTATCCCATTTCACGACCTTTCTTGCCACAGTTGATAAGTGAATCTTGGCAGTTGTTAACACATTTGTAAGGTGAATCTGGCTTCCCCACTGACTTTGCTTGTCAGAAAGTCACAAAAGGCAGTCACATGATCCCGGGACACTGCAACCGTCATAAGTATGAGTCAGTTGCCAAACCTCTGAATTTTGATCACGTGACCCTAGGGATGCTGTAGCAGTCACTATATCACTAGAGCAGACATGTCAAACACAAGGCCCGGGGGCCAGATCTGGCCCGCAAAGTGGTTTCATGTGGCCCGCGAAGCCATCCTGGAAACAGTGAGGGAACAGCCCCCGCTGCCTTGGCCCTGGCCCAGAGACCCTCCTTCTGCCAGAGACCCTCAGATCTGTCCCACTCCTGCCCAGGCCCCCATAGGCACCCTTGATGAGAACAATGTAGAGCTGGCCACACCCACCCAGTAGGCCATACGCACTCTAGCCACGCCCACCCAGTAGGCCACACCCACCCTGGCCATACCCACCCAGCCCCCTGAGGGCAACCGCAATGCTGATGCGACCCTCAATGAAATTGAGTTTGACACCCCTGATTTAAAAAGTAGTTTTAAAATAATTTTTAAGATTTTATTTTTAACTATGAAATTAGTCTCTTGAAACAAGATGAACAATATACAGTAGTAGGATTAATGGAGAAATATCTTTTTATGAGTCTTATGACCCTTTATGCAAGGACTGAGTAACTGGTATGCTGCTTTAGCATAACCCGATTTGGATAATGCGGCTTGGGGTTTACTTCTTCGAAACAGGCTCGGTGACGTTTTTAACATTTTAAGTTTGCTTGTATTGTACTTTCCAGTTGGGTTTGCGCCCCACAGAGCCACACTTTAGTTCAGCATGTTGTGAAAGACCAGAGTAAGATAATAGTTTAACGTGCTACATAATCCATGAACATTGTGTTGACTACACCATGTTAAACGTAGGAAACTATGACGCAGAAACAGCTCCTAAAATAATCCGGAAACCATGTTCTTAATATTGAATATAGTCTGAAAGGGAAGAAGCACCGCTGATGCTAACTCCATCACACTATAATAACTCGACCCTTCTCTCTCCAAAAATTAAAGCAAGAGAGAAATATTTCTGATGATGTGCAGCTACAGCAAAACATTTCTGTCGCATCCCACGGGCGTACTCAAAAGGTGAACTTTCCATTCAGTTCAATTGAGCACTCCCAAGTCCTTCCATCCATATCCCGGTTCCCACCCTCTCCTTTTCCAAGACGACTCATGGGCCACGCTAAGGTTTTTCTCTCCCCGCCCTCTATCTCTGGGCTTCTAGGGCTGGCATGGCTAAAGCTACAAAGAGCAATTTCCATGTGTTTCGTCCGAGAAACTATATAAGCATAGGTTCAGGTTCCCTCCCACCCTACAAGTTCGAGCTTCCTACAACTCTGTGCTTTTTTTGATTGTTGCCGTCCCCAAGCCCGAGTGCCAGAGAACGGGGGGGGGGAGGGAATCCCTCCCTGCTCCTTCACACGACCTCACCCCGGCGCAGCCCCGGAGGGGGGAAAAAAGGGCAAAAGATCACGGTTTCTAGCTTGCTTTAAAACCTACATTTCACTAGACGTCTCGCAAAGCCAATGAGACGCTTCCCGCGAGAGGGGGCGGGCCTTGCTCGCCCTCCCCCTACAAATAGAAAAAGAGCTGCTCATTAACCTGCCCCCTTTTGATCTTTGTCGACACAGATACCGGGATCTCCGCCCTCTTTTTCCTCTTCCTGCCCTCAACGTCAACGTTTCCTCCCCGGACCAATGGGAAGTTACATCTGCGCTTGATGGATCTTTGCCGTCCCCAATAGGAGCTGGGGATCGGCAAGATCCCTGCCTCCCCAATAGGCGGCGTCCCCCCCCTCCTAGCCAGGCGGGGGAAGAAGGCCACGGTTATCGATCCTGCTGCTGGTTAGAGGGAGGAGGAAGCGACACCAGAGAAAATGGCGGCCGTGGCTGCGACTGCGGCGGTGCCGGGTGATGGGGGAGCTGGCGAGGTCGAGCCCACGCCAGGCAGCGAAGCCGGCACAGACGCGCTCCCTGCCGGCACGCAGGCTGCCGTGGAGTCGGCGGTGCTCGACGCCAGCGAGGATCCCGAGCCAGCCCCGGGCGGAGAGGCTCAGCAGCCGCCGCCGTCGCCGCCCAAGAGCCCAGCGGGGACCCGAGACCTGCCGCAGGCCCAGCCCAACCCGGGCCCCGTGGGAGAGCTGCTTCAGCCTCGCTCGCTCACGGCGACGCTCTCCGGCCATTCCGAAAAAGAGGAGGCGGACGAGCAGCCCCCGCAGCCCGCCTTGCCGCTGGTACCTCCGCTGCTGCTTGCAGCTGGGGGCCCCGCGGGGCCGGAGCCCGGGGAGGAGCCGCCCCGGCCGGAGGAGGAGGAGCCGGATGCTGCCGTTGCCGCCGCCGCAAGCACCGCCGCTAGCGTTGCAAAGCAACCGGAGCTTTCGGTGACTGTGGAGCCGGTGGCTGCCGGTGCAGCGAGGGAGGAGACGCTGTTGCTGCCGGGCTCAGAGGTGCTGGTCACCCTGGATCACATCATCGAGGATGCGCTGGTGGTGTCGTTCCGGTTCGGGGAGAAGCTCTTCTCCGGAGTCCTCATGGATCTCTCCAAAAGGTGAGCGAGCCTGCCCGGCCGCGCCCTGCCCCTCTCCCGCCGGACCTCCGGGGTGTTGAAAGGAGACGCCTCGGCCGCTGCCCGGAATGGCTTTGGACTCCTTTAACCCTCTGCTGCTGCCGCCTCCACCCCGTCTGCCGAGTCCAGGCCTTTATCGCCTCCTGGGTTGGCTGCACAGAAAGGTGGGGCGAGCCATGAGGTGCAGGGCTTTATGGCTCCGCCAAGGGGGCGCGAGTGGCTTTTCAGCGAGCCTCGTGGCCTAACTCTGAGCCAGGAAGGGCCTCCCTTTCCCACCTCAATTACTACTAGCCTTTGCTGACTTTTCAGCCTTCGCTTAAGTCAGGGGTCTTCAAACGTGGCCCTTTTATGACTTGTGGACTTCAACTCCCAGAATTCCTCAGCCAGCTTTGCTGGCTGAGGAATTCTGGGAGTTGAAGTCCACAAGTCATAAAAGGGCCACGTTTGAAGACCCCTGGCTTAAGTGCTAAGATTCGTTCACTCCCGGTTTTTGCTTCTTTCTTTCAGCAAAGAAGTGGTCTGTAAAAGAAGGGCTGGAGGGTTGCTATCCATCCCACATGGACTGGGTATATACAGTTTTCCTCCTGCCTCTGAGCTTGAGAGGATACTGGTATGTTGTAGCTGCGCCCACCCCCACCCACCCCCCCAAAAAAGTCTGCTCACCAAACAATATAAATTTTTGTCCTACCTTATTGCTGCAGATATTTCAGCATTCCTTCATTTGGTTATCCTTTTTTTCCTAGCTTTAGAGTACTGCAGAAATGATCAGTTTTCAGGGGGAAATGATAAGAATGTCTCCTGATACAGGTATACATATTTGAAAGCTACCATGTGTGTATATAGCTTTCCTTTTTGCAGGCAGCAGGAAAACTGCAGCTGTTTGTATATTGCAAAGTAACTTGTTCTGGCACAAGCATTGATTTTTCTGGTTTTGAAGAACTTGCATCAGAGCATTCTGTGAAACACCCTTTAATTGAGCTCATCAGGTAAAGGTATATTTGTAAACGTTCCCAGTATCATCTACATTATAGCTTTCTTTGGAAAAGATTTCTAATTTTTACATGCATGCTCAACTGTATAAAGAAAATACATGGCACTGGAGGAAGCCTCTTATTTGCCTTTTCCACAGTATACTTGCATTTCTATTAGTAAGGCTGAGCCCGTTCCCTTATTTACAAAGAAACAACAAAAGATTGTACTTTTAAATCTTCATCTAATGAATCAGGTCATACGGCAGGATTTCTGAGAACTTTGGTCCATGCATCAATCTTTCAGTTCTGAAGAGGAAGATGAATACTGTCAATTTAGACCATAAAGTTCTACATTTTTTTATTCATTATTGTAAGTTAAGTATTTCCAGGAACATTGTATAAGTCATTGATTTATTTGATGCTTAAAATTGTATGTCCTGTAAAAGGAGCCTTATGAGATACAAAAAGGGCTGGGAAGCCTGAAACTTTAAAAAATGGAGGGAAGAACTTAGGCAATTGAAAACGATAAAGCTATTGGGGCCAGTAGCCCTTTAAAATTGTAATACTGCAGATTAACAGAATGGTTAACAGGATAACAAGATGGATGGTTTCAATTACAGTAGCAATAGGTGTACCCTTGGGAGTCCTTAAGAACCAGATTGGGGACACATCATCCTGGAGAAAGGTCTGTTTATGTGGTTGCTAAGAGCCAATACTTTCTTGATGGCATGTAATCACTCTAGGATGCATTATTTATATATCTAATTTAACTACCAAATTTTTGGTATATACTAAAATTGCCCGATAGACATATAGAATTTTTGGTTTGGGTTACTGTCTGATAGTGTATGACCATTTTACTGCCTTTATAAACAAATATAGGTAGTGCTTTTTCTAACTCCTGCAGAGTACATAGTAAGCAGATTATAAAATGTAATTGTATTATAATTATGCAACACATGCAGCTATAGCAGGGGTGTCAAACTGCTGGCCCACGGGCTCTGTGTCTTAGCAAAACCACACCCACCCCATCGCCAGCAATGGAAAAAAAGTTGCAATATGTCAGGGCATGTCACGTGACCTTGCGAGTTTGACACCCCTCAGCTATAGGAAGGCTGGTTCTTGTAATATTTGAAAGAGTGGTATGAATTTCCAATATACACATCTTCATAGTCCACAAGGTATTTAAAAGAAATATAGAACTGATCATATACTGCCATAGATATCGCCATATGTTTTCCGTACATTCTCAGGTCTGTCAGCCCATTGGTAGGAGGGATATTCTGGCATTATCCATAGCAGTCTAGGACCTAATGTGCTTGTGTTTTTCCTTAATATATAGCCTTAATAGATCTGGTAAAGTGTCTTACCTTACATTTTGTTTTGCAGGTAATGATATTTGAACTATGCAGAACTGAAATAGGGTTGGAAAACAGTAACATCAGTGCTGTTGGTTTAGCTGGATAAAGTGAAATTCAATAAAACAAATTAACAGCAAGTTGTTTCACATATCAAGCATGTGTACTGCATACCCTTAAATAGTGTTATATTAGTAGCTTGTCTACTCTCTGATGTTTCTAGAGCTATCATTAACATTCTTTAACAAAGAATGGGAAACTGCCTCTTCTCTTGCATAGTTGATAAGCCATTTGATACAGGCATAGATAGAAGGTGTTACTGTTTCATTACTTCAGTACTTCACAATAGGGCTTTTTGAGCTATTATATAATGGATGGATGGATATACTCACGGATATACACACACTGGAGAAAGAGGATAGGGGAAGAAAAGAATGGACATGCTTTTAATCTGGTTGGCAAATTTGAAACATGTTGTAGCTTCAAAGTAAAGCACAAAACATCCATTAGCAGCCTGGAAAGATTGCTTCCTACTCATTTTAGCTTTCTTATTTTGTTCACATATTGGAAAATAAGTAGTGAATGCAGTATTCTTAGAAATAAACATGCTGGATGTTAGGATTTTGCTGTGTGTAATGCACAACTACTTTACACGAAAGAATCTTTTAAAATAGTGGTACAAAGCTGATGCTAAGAGAAGTGTTTGTGTGTTGGTGCTTTTAGTTGCTAGGTGCCAGTGAAATCTGGAAATAGTTAACATAGAATACAGCTTTGCAGTTCTATACAGTTTTATAAGAAAACATGACCAATGTTTAACATTTTCATGAACTGCATATGTTTACTTAAAAATCAGTAATGTTAATGCGACTGTAACAGACATTGTTATAGGGCATCATCTTACAAAGCTAAATTACAAACTTGCTTATCATGGTAGGTAAGGCTTTTTGGAATTTGAAGATTCTGTGCCTAACATCCATGTGGTTTATAAAATGATCTTGTCTTGTTGGAATTCATAGTAAAAATGACTTACATTTCAATGGTGATGATATCATTGAATTACCCTTCCTTTTTTCTCCAGTGAGCTGGTTAGAATAACTTTTTTAAAAGGCTTTTGTTGTTGTAAGGAAACTTCCCTGAGTGGAAGTCATAGTGAAGGTTTGTGTTCAAAATGTGTTACAGTATAATGAAAAGGTGAGCAATTATTTGATAGCTGGAGCTGCAGTATCCTTGGCAGAGGAATGGGCAGAACTGTGTGGCAGGTATCTGTGAGGTCAGGATTTTCTGATTTAATAATATTTCCTGAGTTTTGAGTAGAAAGTTTGTTTTTCTTCTAAAAATTAAGCTCTCTCATTTTTAAGCCTACTCTGATTTTTATGCATTACTTGCCTCAAACTGATAAGAAATTTATGTTGTCAATTTTTGACAATTGTACAATTAATCCTTCTTACTGCAACAATTGAGAGTAGAATTTCAGTCACTAAGCAGTGTGGTTATTAAAGAAGGCATCACATAACCGGACTTGGTTTTACAACCATTTTTACTCCTGTTGTTAAGCGAATCACTGTTGTTGTTAATACCGTGTTTCTCCAAGTCTTATTTTTGGAGGAAGTCTTTTCCACTCACCTTGCTGCCACGGCACCAACAGCCTCGCCAAGCCAGCCCGCATCTTCTGCAGTTAAAGAAGCAGTTTCATACTGCAGCTGAGAATGGAGTTCCGGCCTGCATTTCGACATCAGAGGCCTTCTGGAAAGGCCTCTGCATCCGAGAACTGAGCTATGGATTGAATCTGTAGCATCCGTAGCTCAGTTCTCGGCTGCAGAGGCCTTCCGGAAAGGCCTCTGATATATATTTGAACTATGGTGCTAGAGAAGACTCCTGCGAGTCCCTTGGACTGCAAGGCGATCAAACCGGTCAGTCCTAGAGGAGATCAACTTTGACTGCTCTTTAGAAGGCCAGATCCTGAAGCTAAAACTCAAATACTTTGGCCACCTAATGAGAAGGAAAGACTCACTGGAGAAGAGCCTAATGCTGGGAAAGATTGAGGGCAATAGAAGAAGGGGACGACAGAGAATGAGGTGGCTGGATGGAGTCACTGAAGCAGTAGGCGTGAGCTTAAATGGACTCCAGAAGATAGTAGAGGACAGGAAGGCCTGGTGGAAAGTTGTCCATAGGGTCGTGATGGGTCGGACACGACTTCGCAACTAAGAACAAATTTTATTTATATATTTACACACACACACACACATAATACACACACACACACACATGTTCTTAGTTGTGAAGTTGTGTACAACCCATCATAATAATAATAATAATTTTATTTGTATACCGCCCTTCTCCCGAGGGACTCAGGGCGGTGAACAGGGCAAACATATAAAATACAAAGGTACAAAAGTTAAAAAGAATTAAACACAATGCCCAAACTAAAACAATAAATAGATATATTAAAAACAACAATAAAATCCCAACCCATCCCCCATCAGGCCAGGCCGGCTTGTTCGAATAAGTGAGTCTTCAGATTGCGTCGGAAGGAGCGAAGGTCGGGCGCCATCCGGAGCTCGACCGGCAATCGATTCCATAAAGCCGGGGCGCCCACAGAGAAGGACCTCCCCCTGGGGGCCACCAGCCGACATTCTCTGACCGGTGGCACCCTGAGGAGGCCCTCTCTGTGGGAACGCACAGGGCGGAGGGAAGTTGATGCCGGCAGCAGGTGATCCCTGAGGTACTCCGGACCCGTGCCATGTAGGGCCATGTCCATGCCATGGACAACATTTCTCCAAGCCTTCATACACACACACACACACACATTCAGCCATAACTTTTTGAGCTATCCATTTTGAACTAGTATGCATATAATTTAGCATATTATGAATGTAGTAATTTCATACACATCTGGTTGCTAGAATAACTCCATATTATCTTCCTTGAATTATATTACCCATAAGGGTGTCTTTTTGTGACTTCCCTCTCATCTTTCGGACTGCTCTTTAGTGGTCATCTGAAACTTTAGTTTCATAAAGGGATTTGGGGGGGCTGGGGTGGTATTAACAGGCCAAAGGTTAACATAATTCAGGATGGCTCTGAATTAAAAATGAAACAAAATTCCTTAAAATTACTTTCTAGAACCCCCTGTAAGCAGGCAGGTGAGACGGCTACCAAAGGTAATCCTATTCCTTTCCCAGCAGCCCACTATATGAGCAGAAAGAGAGCAAAAAAGAAGAGTATCAAAGACAAACAGTGGCCCTGCCTACCATTTGCTTCAGCCCTCTTACTATTAATGGTAATCTTAACATGCTACTTTTCCTGCAGTGGCCCTTCATAAAAATAAAGGTTGCCCATTTTACTTTAGAACATTGCCAGGATAGCAGCCTGTCGTGTGACTTTCATGACTGAACGTGAGTAGGAATTATCTGGCTAAGATGATAACTCCAACTTGGTTCCTGTCTGTCCAGATATTGTCACCGTGACTTCTCGCAGTCCTTTTAACAGGTTCAATGATGAGGAATGCTTTTCTGTCACTGAGCTACAGCAGACTTGTTTTTTCCCTCTTAAATGTTTACAATTTTATACCACCATTTTTTTAAGCAATGAATATACAAATAGTTACAGGATTGCGCTATAAAAGTATTGTACAAAGAAATATTTAAGTACCGTATATACTTGAGTATAAGCCGACTCGAGTATAAGCCGAGACCCCCAATTTTACCCCCCAAAACTGGTAAAAGTTATTGACTCAAGTATAAGCCGAGGCTGGGAAATGCAGCAGCTGGAGGCTGGATCCCCCGAAAGACGTCTCTGCTGAGATGAGAGAACGGGGTGGCAAGCCGCCGAGAGAATGGGGCGGTGGAGTGCTCTGCCGAGAGAATGGGGCGGCTTGCTGTTCTCTCGGTGCAGCACGGCAGAGGGTGGATCTCGCGAAAGAAGTCTCCGCTGAGCGAGAGAATGAGGCGTCTCAGCGCCCATTTTCTCGGCGAAGACTTCTTTCGGGGGATGCAGCTTCTGCCGCCCCTTTCTCTCAGCTGCCCAGTGGAACAGCTTGCCACCAGAAATCAAGAGTGCTCCATCACTGGAGGTTTTTAAGAAGAGACTGGACATTCACCTGTCTGAGATGGTATCGGTCAGTGGTGGCGAAACTTTTAGAGACCGAGTGCCCAAACCGCAAGCCAAAACCCACTTGTTTATCACAAAGTGCCAAGGCAGCATCGGCATTCTGGTGCCCTCGGGGAAGGGGACAGGGAGGCGCCTCTGAGTGCCGCCTCTGGCACGAAAAAAAAGGGGGAAGCAAAAAATGGGCCACCGTACCGCAAGGCACAAAAACGCCAACCGCCGCGCCGCAGGGTGCAGATACAAGGCACCACACCACGTGAGAACGGGGCTGGGCTAGTGAGTATCACGCAGGCACTAGCCCCGCCCCCTTTGCAGCATGTGCCTGCTCGTGGCCCCGTGTGCGCATGCACGCATGTAAAATGCTTCCCCCTCCCTTTTCTTCCAGTCCACCAACCGACAAGGACCTGCTGCTGGCAGCGGTGGTGGCGCACGTGCCAACAGAGAGGGCTCTGAGTGCCACCTCTGGCAGGCGTGCCATAGGTTCACCACCACTGGTATAGGTCCTCCTGCTTGAGCAAGGGGCTGGACTAGAAGACCTCCAAGGTCCCTTCCAATTCTATTCTATTCTATTCTATTCTATTCTATTCTATTCTATTCTATTCTATTCTATTCTATTCTATTCACTTTCTATATTTCTATTCTATTCTATTCTATTCCATTCACTTTCTATATTTCTATTCTATTCTATTCTATTCTATTCTATTCTATTCTATTCACTTTCTATATTTCTATTCTATTCTATTCTATTCTATTCACTTTCTATATTTCTCTTCTATTCTATTCTATTCCATTCACTTTCTATATTTCTATTCTATTCTATTCTATTCTATTCTATTCTATTCTATTCACTTTCTATATTTCTATTCTATTCTATTCTATTCCATTCACTTTCTATATTTCTATTCTATTCTATTCTATTCTATTCTGTTCTGTTCTGTTCTGTTCTGTTCTACGTTCTGTTCCATTCCATTCCATATTTTCTATTCCATTCTGTTCCACTGTCAGAGCCCATCGGAGGCAACCCAGTCAGCCCAAACAGGAGTTACACTAAGGCTACGCAGCCTCTCCTCTCAACCTGAACCCCTCCTTACCTTTCCTTTTATCTGCATCCTATTTTTAACTGCCGGCTCTGCCCTGCCCTATTTTGTCCTTGAGCACTCGTGAGCTCATCAAGAACAGAAGGTAACCGTGGGGGGAAAGGCAGGGCAAGATCTGCAAGATCCCCATTTGCATTTGACTTTGCCATCCCATCTGGTTCGAGATAACACATCACACACACACACACACACACACACACACACAGAGAGAGAGAGAGAGAGAGAGAGAGAGAGAGAGAGAGAGAGAGAGACGCACACCTCAGCAAAAAAGAAAGAAAGAAAAAGAAGTAGTAGAAGAGGCAGAGAGCCCCTGTGGGTAGGAGTGAGGATGGGGAGAAACAGCAAGAAGACCGGGTGGGGTGGGGTGGGTTAATCACTAAACCTTCCAGTGTTTAACCAAAGCAGCTTTTGCATTTGCCTCCGTTTCCCTGCTGAGTAAAGCCAGACAGGAGGAGAGCAGTTACACACAAAGAACTGGGTTACAAATAAAGGCAAAGAAAGTCTGTGTTAGAACCCTTGAAACGACAGGCGATCCCACATGGTGAAAAGAAGCGCGTAAGCCAAACTTACTCCCCTTCGGAAAGGCGCATTTACCACGCAATCCCAGGAACCCTAAAAAAGGAAGCCCGGCCAGCAAAAGAGCCTGGGGATCCGAACGAAAGGCGGCGGTCCCTGCAGTTGAACTAAGAATGAAAAAGATGGGAAGTGGCTGCTTCTTTAAAAGCTCTCTTCTCTCAGGGATGCCCGAGATAGTGAATTGCAAGCAGAAATGAATTTCTCCTTCCATTTCTGATCCGCGCAAACACCCAAGCGTGAACGCCATCACCTGATAGCTTGGGTGCCTGTTCAATTCGTTTGAGAGAGAGAGAGAGAGAGAGAGAGAGAGAGAGAGAGAGAGAGAGAGGGGGGGGGGGATGAGGATGAGGAAGAGGATGAGGATGAACGAATTTTGCAGCGCGTTTGCTTTCAGCTTTCAATGAAGAAGGGAATGTTCTCCACTTCTCGCCTCAACTTTTTCTTTCCTCAGGAACCAGAGGCAAGGGCTTTCTGTTTGTTTGTTTGTTTTACCACGAGTTGACAGTTGGGCAGAAACCAGAGGGGGGGAAAAAAGAGTTTCGGGCTTCGTGGGAACCGAGGAAGCAAAACAAGATGCAAAGTCTAAAATCTATAGGCTCATAAACCACCCCAGTTTCTTGAAACAAACCGGGATTTCTCTACCCCAACCTTGAAACCATGGATCGAGTGAATCTCTTTACCGAAGAATGTGATGAACGGGAGAAGGTGAGTCTTCGCCGAGAAAATCTCAGCGCCCATTTTCTCGGCGAAGACTTCTTTCGGGGGATGCAGCTTCTGCCGCCCCTTTCTGTCAGCTGCCCAGCTGAGAGAAGGGGGTGACAGAGGCTGGATCCCCCGAAACAAGTCTCCGCTGAGACGAGAGAACAAGGCGTTTCTTTCTCCCCCCCCCCCCCGCTTTTGCCGCTTTTGTGTGCGTGTGTGTGTGTGTGTGTGTGTGTGTGTGGCCCATCTGCAAAGCTGCCGAGGAAGGAGAAGCAGGATACTGGTTGGGTGGGGGAGCGGCAAAAACGGGGGGGGGGGGGAGAGAGAAACGGCTCCGCCTTTGGTTCCCCCTCCTAAAGCACAGGGGCGCTAGAGAAAGTTTGGAGTTGGGTAAGGAAGCGCAAAATTCAGGAAGAAAAGCGGGGCGGCGGGCGAACGGGAGACCTGTACAAGGGGGAAGGGGAACTCTCTGCTTTTGTGCGTGCGTGCGTGCGTGTGTGTGTGTGTGTGTGTGTCCCATCTGCAAAGCTGCCGAGGAAGGAGAAGCGGGATACTGGTTGGGTGGAGGAGGCAGTGGCGGCGGCAGAGGCGGCCGCAGCACCGGCAGCCTTCCGCTTTTGCCGCTTTTGTGTGTGCGTGTGTGGCCCATCTGCAAAGCTGCCGAGGAAGGAGAAGTGGAGGAGGCAGTGGCGGAGGCGGCCGCAGCACCGGCAGCCTTCCGCTTTTGCCGCTTTTGTGTGTCTTTGTGTGTCTCCTTCCTCGGCAGCTTTGCAGATGGGACACACACACACACACACGCACACACAAAAGCGGCAAAAGCGGAAGGCTGCCGGTGCTGCGGCTGCCTCCGCCGCCGCCACTGCCTCCTCCACTTCTCCTTCCTCGGCAGCTTTGCAGATGGGCCACACACACACACACACACACACACACACACACACAAAAGCGGCAAAAGCGGAAGGCTGCCGGTGCTGCGGCCGCCTCCGCCGCCGCCACTGCCTCCTCCACCCAACCAGTATCCCGCTTCTCCTTCCTCGGCAGCTTTGCAGATGGGCCACACACACACACACACACACACACACACACACACAAAAGCGGCAAAAGCGGAAGGCTGCCGGTGCTGCGGCCGCCTCCGCCGCCGCCACTGCCTCCTCCACCCAACCAGTATCCCGCTTCTCCTTCCTCGCCAGCTTTGCAGATGGGCCACACACACACACACACACACACACACAAAAAAAGCAGAGAGTTCCCCTTCCCCCTTGTACAGGTCTCCCGTTTGCCCGCCGCCCCGCTTTTCTTCCTGAATTTTGCGCTTCCTTACCCAACTCCAAACTTTCTCTAGCGCCCCTGTGCTTTAGGAGGGGGAACCAAAGGCGGAGCCGTTTCTCTCTCCCCCCCCCCGCTTTTGCCGCTCCCCCACCCAACCAGTATCCCGCTTCTCCTTCCTCGGCAGCTTTGCAGATGGGCCACACACACACACACACACGCACACACAAAAGCAGAGAGTTCCCCTTCCCCCTTGTACAGGAATGAAAGGCCCCCCGAAGGAAGCCCAGCCTCTTCACCGCACCGATCCGCTGAGGAGGAAAAAAGCTTATTTCTATTGCCACGTGCAAACTAAATTAAAACAACTTGGGAAGCTCGCCCGTGGGCTGCATTTAGAAGGATTTGGGGGCTTTTGTGATTTGCTTCGCCTACAAGTGCCTTAACCACGACTAGCCCATGGCTCCAATTCAACAAAAAACGCTCTCTCGGTGCCTTCCAGATGCGCGAAGGTCACCCTGACTACAACCAGCCTGGGATTTGGAAAGGCTTCCCAGGTTATTGGGACAGACTGGCTTGAATACTTGGGGTAACATTTTTCAGGAGGAGGATCCTTATGTCCACCCCAATAGGGCATCTTCCCCTCACAAATCTTCCCTTCCCTTCCCTTCCAAGCGGGAGCCCCGCAGCAAATGACCCAGCGTTTGGACAGCGTGTGAATGGGCGAGCATCGCCGTCCCCAAACAATGCAATTCCTTGCAGCGATGCGGACAAGAGGGAAAGGAAGCCCAGCGGCCAGACTGCGCTCCCGCCCTGCCTCCCCAAGGGCTCCTAATGGCTTGCTGCCCCGCGTGAGCCCGCTGGCTGACGCTGGCTCGTCTCTCTCTCTCTCTTCTTTCCTCCCTCCCTCGGTCTCCCCCTCCCCCTTTTCCGGCTCAGCCCCACGTCACCAGGAGACCAAAACGGGGACATCATGGCAGAGCGGAGGAGACACAGGAAGCGGATCCAGGTACCGGGCTGGCTTATCTCCTCCCTCTTTTCGCAACCGCTCTGCGGGATGACTTTCCCTTTTCCTTCTGGCTCACCCCCCCCTCCCCCGCCCGGTCACCCTTCCCTCCCTCCTCCCCCTCCGCCTCCTCTGAGGCCGCCGCCAGTCAGCATCTCTCCTACCGTTTTTGCGGCTTTTCCGTCGCCCCCGCCGCCGCTCCCCCTTCCCCGCAGAGCCGGCCGCATCCAGCGCCTTCTTCCTCTGGAGGGAAGCACCGAAGCCTCGGCCGCGCGGAAGTCCTCGGTAGAAATTTTTTGTTGACTGGAGTATAAGCCGAAGTGGATTTTTTTCAGCCCAAAAAGTGGGCTGAAAAATTCGGCTTATACTCAAGTATATACGGTATCCTCTTTTTTTTTTTGGTGGGATCTGATGATCCTGAAGAAGAGCACAGATAAAGCTTGAATTCACAGAGTAGAATATTAGGGAAGGCTAAGGAAAGTAGCATGACCAGTCACAAAATATTAATTTATTGAGAGATTTGCATCATTATGATACCCTCTGCTACTTCAGAAAGCCTGCTCTGGGGCAGAGATGTAGCTACAAATAAAAAAATATTAAGTTGGAGGGTAGCAAATTTCTGTAGCCACAGGAACCATTAGGATAAATCTTTGGCCCTAAGCAAGCAGATTTGGGACAAATAGTTATTTTACCAGATTTACTACAAGCCATGAAACAGCAGCTGCTCTGCCACTCCTAAATATGGCTGTAGGAAAGAAGCAGGGAAAGGCATGTCTTGAATTATGGCAGCAATTCAAATGGATGAAAGAGAGGAGGAGACCAGTTAGAGGCTGTGTACATAAGTGTGTACATAAAAGTGTGTGTACATAAAACTAATATGGGAAGCAAAACTATCATCCTTGAATTCTATGAGAGAATCTTAAATACTGGAATTAATAAACTACGTAGCTGCATTGAATTCTGCTGCAAAATGTACATTGGCAGCAATTGGGACTTACTCCTCACAAGCTATTGTACTGTATGTTGATATAGATTTAAAAACCCATAAGGCCTGACATGTCATTTTCAGGTGTTAATTTCTCTAGCTCATGAGTTCATAAAAATAATTAATAGGCTATAATGTGCTTGATAAATGTCATCATAGAAAAGCTGAGTGAGTATGATGGACTTGAAAAGAGCTAAAGTATAGATGAAATATAGTCCAATATTTTATTTTCTCACAATTGTCAAGTGAGAAAAGGTGCAATATCAAATTAGTACATTAGCTAGAAAGCAGCTGAATCTAATCTAATGCTAGCAAGAATAATTGATGCAATATGAAACCTTAAGCCAGGGATGTCAAACTGCCAGCCCGCAGGCCGGAGGCATCACAAGGAAACCGCCCACCCCATTGCCAGCAATGGGGAAAAAGTTCTGATACGTCACAAGTTTGACATGTCTGCCTTAAGCCGCCTTGATTTCAATGAGAAAGTTAAATATACATATTATTTTGGTTCTTGAAAAGTACTTGGTATTATTTAGATTGTGCTCAAGAGTTCAGTATATATTTTTAATTTGGATTATATCTGCCATCATCACTGGTTATACTGGATTTGACTGATAGAAGTCTAAAAATGTTTGGGATGGGGAAACATTTTCAGTATTGGAGTTGAGATCTTGCAAATCAGCAGAACTTTCCCATGGAATAAAGTGTATGATAAATTCAGTAAGAGGTTTTTAAGGAGTTACTAGTTATGACTAGGCTGCCAAAATGTTTGCAAAATAATAGGTAAGTTGAACACACAATACAAAAAATGCTGAGGCCCTAGAAAGAGTGCAGAGAACAGCAAAAAAGCTAATAAGGGGTCTGGAAACTAAACCATATGATGAATGGCTAGAGGAATTAGATAGTTTAGCCTAGGAAGAGAAGGCTCAGGGGAGGCACGATAGCAGTCTTCTAATACTTGAAGGACCGTCACAGGGAAGATGGTGTCAATTTAATCTGCATCACACCTGAGGGCAGAACAAGAAGCAATAGGTGAAAGCTGGTCACAGGGAGATTCAACCAGGAAATAAGGAGAAATTTTCCGATGAAAATGATTAATCAGTGGAGCCGCTTTGCTCCCTGACTTGTGGGTGCTCCGTCGTTGGAGATTTTCAAGAAAAGATTGGATAACCATTTGTAAAGATTCACGGGGGGGGGGGGGAGAGAATGAATTGATATATGTAACATTTCCTAATAAAAATGAGGTCTTAAGTAGAAAATTACCTTTCTGTGAAATCATCGTAGGTACGGAGGGAAGGTGAAGGGGGGCTTGTAAATGAGTCATATATATATATATATATATATATATATATATATATATATATATATATATATATATATATATATATATATATATATATATATATATATATATATATTTTATTTATTTAGTTATATTTATATACCGCCCTATTCCCTGAGGACTCAGGGCGGTTTACAGGGAATTAAAAATCCAAATACAAAAATTAAGAACCAAATTAAAAATATTAAATTGACCCTGTAGTCAGTTAAAAAAAAACCCAAATTAAAAATTTCTCCTCAGTCTGGGCCCGAGAGCTCGAAGAGCCAGGTCTTCAGGCCCCGGCGGAATGATCGGAGGTCGGGGGCAGTTCTCAGCTCCACCGGCAGCTGGTTCCAGAGGGCAGGCGCTCCCACCGAGAAGGCCCTATCCCTGGGTGTCACCCGCCGGCAATCTCTTACCGGCGGGACCCTGAGCAGACCCTCCCTGTGGGAGCGCACTGGGCGAAGGGCGTTTGATGCCGGCAGCAGGTGTTCCCTCAGATATCCCGGACCCAGGCCATGTAGGGCTTTATAGGTAATAACCAGCACCTTGAATTTTACCCGGAGGGCAACCGGAAGCCAATGCAGCTCACGGAGTAGAGGTGTTACATGGGAGTATCGGGAAACCCCCATTACAACTCGCGCGGCCGCATTCTGCACCAGTTGAAGCCTCCGAGTGGTCTTCAAGGGCAGCCCCATGTAGAGAGTGTTACAGTAGTCCAAACGGGAGGTCACAAGCGCGTGAGTAACTGTGCGTAGGGCGTCTCGGTCCAGATAGGGACGCAACTGGCGCACCAGGCGAACCTGAGCAAAAGCCCCCCTGGTCACGGCTCCAATATGGTCTTCAAAATTGAGCCGTGAATCCAGGAGGACGCCCAAGTTGCGAGCCCTATCGACGGGGGGTAACACCTCACCCCCCATCATTAAAGATGGAATAACTTGGTTAACCCGAGATGCCGATATGCACAGCCACTCAGTCTTGGCGGGATTGAGACGGAGCCTGTTTCTCCCCATCCAGACCCGAACCGCCTCCAGGCACCGGGACATCACGGAGAGGGCATCACTGGGTTGGTTCGGGGTAGAAAGAAAAAGTTGGGTATCATCAGCGTACTGATGATACCCCACCCCAAAACCACGAATGATCTCGCCCAGCGGCTTCATATAGATGTTGAACAGGAGAGGCGAGAGAACCGACCCCTGAGGAACTCCACAAATGAGAGACCTCGGGGCGGATCTCTGCCCTCCTATCAACACTGACTGCGAGCGGCCCTGGAGGTAGGAGGAGAACCACCGTAGAATGGTGCCTCCCACTCCCAGCCCCCTGAGACGCCACAGTAGGATACCATGGTCGATGGTATCGAACGCCGCTGAGAATGCTCGGCAAAATGGTGTTGAAAGCCGAGCTGTAGTCAACAAAAAGCATCCTGACGTAATTTCCAGGCTTCTCGAGATGACTTACTACAGAGTGTAAAGCAGTAGCTATGGCATCGTCTGTCGACTTTGTACTTAGAAAAGTTATTTGTTTGAATGAGAACTTGCCTATCTGTATGTTGTGCAGTTGCACATTCTCCCCCCCCCCCCAACCAATTGCAGTCTTCTGCCATTTGACTTCCTTCTCCAGTTCATATGGGGTTTGGACAAGCAGATCAGGATGGAAAAAGGTATTTCAGGACTGACAATTTAGAAACTATTGCCTTAAATCATAAAGTCAAAAAATGTGAACGTCAAATTTAAACTCTTGATGAATATAAACTTACAATCTTTTTTAAAGCCATTTAAGTCAGTCGAACGGTTCTCATTTAGTAGTAAAGATGCAGTTGAGCCATGGCATGCCCTTTAAATTTGAGTATCTTATGGTATTCAAAATGTTCCTCAAATAAACTACTAAAAGGAAACAAATAGAGGTTGGCAGTTAACTGTGTTTTTCTCTCTTGTTAAGGTTTGGACCTCACGGAATTCCTGTGACTATATTTCCCAAACGGGAGTACAAGGATAAACCTGATGCCGTGCAGCTCCAAAGTAAATCATTCCAAGATGAGACGCAAGTGAAATGTGAAGCTAACGGTGTTGTCACAGACTCTTCTCCCATCCAGCCATCAGAACATAGCCTGGTTAAAAGCCTATGGACTTCCAAACCGCCTCCCCTTTTCCATGTGGGGGCTCCATATCCTCCTCCTTTGTTTATCAGGGACACATATAACCAATCAATACCTCAACCTCCACCTCGAAAGATTAAGCGGCCCAAGCGAAAATTGTACAGGGAGGAACCCACTTCTATTATGAATGCTATCAAATTGCGACCCAGACAGGTCTTGTGTGACAAATGTAAGAACAGTATTGTTGCAGAAAAGAAAGAAATTAAGAAGGGCAGCAACGCAAGTGACTCCTCAAGGTGTGAGGATACTAGGAAACGAAGAAACGAGAGCGTAACTACTGTGAATAAAAAAATTAAAACTGATCATAAAGTTGACGGGAAAAGTCAGAATGATAGCCAGAAAAAGAATTCTGTGGTCAAAGTTGCAAATATGGTCCACAGCAGAAGCAGAGTAGTCAAAGTTCCCACTCAAGCAAATACGTCAAAAAACCAATTGAATACTAAAAAAGTTCTTCAGAGCAAAAACATGGATCACGCAAAAGCTAGGGAAGTTTTGAAAATAGCCAAAGAAAAGGCACAAAAGAAACAGAGTGCAACTTCAGCTTCCAAAAATGCACATGCAAAGGTCCACTTCACACGGCGTCTTCAGAACACCAGCTCAGGTTCTCTGCCTCCCCGATTGCGTCTGAAGCCACAAAGGTACCGAAATGAAGAAAATGACTCCTCTCTCAAGACAGGGCTGGAGAAATTGCAGAGTGGCAAGATGGCAGCTAAGCCCCAGTCTCGCTGCTCGTCTACCCGCTCAGCAGGTGAGGCCCCTTCAGAAAATCAGAGCCCCTCAGAAGGTCCCGAAGAGGCCAGCAGTGAGGGTCAGGACACAAATGAAGTGCATGTACCCGTTGATCAGGATGAACAGCAGACCATGGGCAAGAGAGGCAGCAAAAGCAATATTACAGTTTACATGACCCTTAATAAAAAGAAACCTGACTCTTCCAGTGCATCAGTCTGTAGTAGTGATAGCACAGATGACTTGAAGTCCTCCAATTCTGAGTGTAGCACTACTGAAAGCTTTGATTTTCCTCCAGGCAGCATGCATGCACCTCCTTCCTCTTCCTCCTCCTCCTCCTCTTTAAAGGAAGAGAAAAAGCTCAGTAATTCTTTGAAAATGAAAGTCTTTTCAAAAAATGTCTCTAAATGTGTCACACCCGATGGCAGGACCATATGTGTAGGAGACATTGTTTGGGCCAAGATATATGGCTTCCCATGGTGGCCAGCCCGTATTCTTACTATAACTGTGAGCCGAAAAGATAATGGCCTGTTAGTCCGACAGGAAGCTCGTATTTCATGGTTTGGGTCCCCAACAACATCTTTTCTTGCTCTTTCACAGCTCTCCCCTTTTTTAGAAAACTTTCAGTCGCGATTTAATAAGAAGAGAAAAGGTCTTTACCGGAAGGCCATTACAGAAGCAGCCAAGGCTGCTAAGCAGCTAACTCCTGAAGTTCGGGCCCTGCTGACACAGTTTGAAACATGAACAAAGTAAGGTAGGCAAGAAATGTGGAGGCCCCGCGACACGTCTAACCTAGTTAACTATTTTGAAGGACTTGGGCCAATTAGATACAAAAAAAATGCACTCGGTTGGCTGCTTTTTATACTGAAATTTCCACACTTGTAGCAATGTCTTGACTGAAAGTTAAACCTTTAAAAAAATTGTACATGCAATCAGATTAACCTAAAGCAAGAGCTCAGTATTTTTCAAGAGAACTCTTTACATTTCTTCGTAAAAGTTAAGAAGTTCCTTTGCCCACCCCATGCACAGGAGCCATAACCTCAGCTGGAGAGCAGTTTTTTTGCAGGGAATTTTTACTAGTTTCTGTCCACTATATATACACCATTTCAATGTGGAGAGGGGGAAGGGGAGGGAAATCAATCTTAAGTGATGGGATTTGCAGGCTTAACTGGAAAAGTCCACCTTAAACGCCGAATCCTAGCTTCTGTCTCACTCGTAAGCTTTATTTGTGTGATTTTTCCCAATGGAAGTGAGCCCAAAGAGTTCACCTATGCCTAAAACTGCTTTTGTTCCTGCTGGCCACTTTAATTCATTTAGAAACCAGTCTAATTGGAACTCTGGTAGACTTGATTGTTAATAAATAAGTCTGTGGTCACTTTTTTTTTCAAATGCTCAAAATTATGCTATGCACCCAAGGATAAACATACACTCTTCAGGTTTTGCCAAGTGTAAGAGAAAAGCCGGTTGCTCACATCAGACCTGGACAGTCCTTGCGTGTATGGGATCAAGGACTGTTAATGCTGCATTAAGTGTGAATTATATAATTTCCTGTTGGGGAATGGAGGGTGCTCCTAGAACATTGGTTCTAAGGGTTAGCTTGAGAATTTTGTGTTGTGTAAATAATTAGTCAGATTTTTTTTCCCTGACTACTTGTTCTTAAATCCTTAGGATACGTCCTAGTAAATTACACTTTGTGAATTGTCAGATGTGTAATTGTTGCATTTGGATGTATCGAACTGCATTTTTTAAAAAATATTTCCATTTAAGGTATCTGTTTGCAGGTCAGAAAATATGGAAAATGTAATTGTGTAATGCTCTGAAATGTACAAAAATGTAAATAAAATTGACTGAATCTAATTATTTGTGTGTGTTTCTCAAAAAGCCTTGAAGAAAACTCAGGAAGTGAGGCTGGTCTTTTTATGCAATGCTTAGGAGATATTCTGAAGGAAATCATTTTTTCTTGCTCATCATTAACTAAACTGGCTTTATTAGCTGCTTATAAAATAATGGTGTTCAATTTAACAAAATTTCTATTTTTTATAAATTCAGTTGTTTTTCCCTAAATGTCTTATCAGTAATTCTGTAAGAAGTACCTTCCTGGATTATATTTCTAACCTGTGTTATTGAATTGTTTTCTTGCTGTTAAATATTCTGCTTGTCTCATGCTCTGCACTGGGCAGTGAAATGGAGTTAATTCAATTAGATAGCATGTGGAACAGATTCTACTACTTTGCATTTAACTGTTATTAGAGGGCTTAATTTTATTGCCCTGAAATTTACACATGAGTTCCATGAGTAGATATTTTCTGTGAAAAAAAAGACAGTGCTAAACAAAAATCAGGCCAACATATGGAGTCCAAAGAAATAATGACTAAAGGCTCTGTTGTGACTGATGCTAAGGTATGTCTCACATTATAATACAATGTTAATTCAGCTTTTCCAAAATACTTGTTTTAAATTGTATAGCTATTTTACAAATATGCTTTAGAAAATTTCTCTGCTTTCCTGAGGTACTCCATTTGACAATGCTCACAATTGTTGTAAGCTTCCAAATCTACTAAGAAATAAACTTGTATTCAGTCAGCCAATGCTTTTTGAAATTAAAAAACACACAAAATGGCATGCAGTCCTATTTCAGTCCTGTACTGTGTATTCTCTTTCCTGCAAACAGAAACCAATGTAGTAGTTCAATGAGCCAAACATGCTGTGTCTTTTTTAAAGGCAGGCTGTGCTCAGGATTATTTTTTAAAATACACTCACTCTTTACAATAAACTTGAAAATGTAGGTTGGCGTAGGGTTGCTGTGGACAATCAAAAGTTTGTTCTGAATTTGTAATGGGTGGACTGACTCCAGATACGATAAAAGTGGGTTAGGACGCTGAGCTTGTCAATCTGAAGGTCGGCAGTTTGGCAGGTCGAATCCCGAGTGCCGCGTAACAGAGTGAGCGCCTGTTACTTGTCCCAGCTTCTGCCAACCTAGCAGTTCGAAAGCACGTAAAAATGCAAGTAGAAAAATAGGGACCACTACGGTGGGAAGGTAACAGCGTTCCGTGCGCCTTTGGTGTCTAGTCATGCCGGCCACATGACCACGGAGACGTCCTCGGACAAGCGCTGGCTCTTCGGCTTTGAAACGGAGATGAGCACCGGCCCCTAGAGTCGGGAACGACTAGCACGCATGTGCGGGGGAACTGTTACCTGTTACCTTATGGAAGTACTCTTAATAGATGCTTGCTCCTTCTAACCTCCTTCTAACCTGGAACGCTATTTCCAAACCCGATGTTCTACTAATAGATTCAGAAATTAATTTCAACTGAATGCATAATTTTTTCCAAGCTAAGGAATAGCCTTGAAGGGAGTGCTTGGGATGCATTCCCAAGAATTATCCTGGGGCCAGGATAAATATTTGACTTGTTTTCATCAATACTGAAATTTAATGAAAAATAATATTACTCCCTAATCAGGTATTTAATCTTTTTCTTTTTGCCACATTAAAAAAATAACACTAGATCTCTGGATCACTAAGGCTTGCAGGAGCCACATGTTGCTCTAGGTCAGGGGTAGGCAACCTCAGCTCTTTTATGACTCACGGACTTCAACATAGCTGACTCAGGAATTCTGGGAGTTGAAGTCCGTGAGTCATAAAAGAGCCGAGGTTGCCTACCCCTGCTCTAGGTTGTGTTTCTATGCTACAGAATTAAAATTCTCTCTTGTCACAGAATTCTTACAGTCTGGAAGGAAATGCACAATTTTACCATTATCAAGCAGGAATTGATTCTTATTTTCAGTATTCTTTTCTCTCACGTATCTTGCTACTTCGTAGACTGGTGCCTTTAAAAAAAAATGTTCTAAATATGTTTGAATTTTTAATGACATTCTGATGTCTTTGGCCATGGCTTCATGACATTTTTTGTCCTATGAAAGTCTTGATTTATGTGGTTAACTTTTTAAAATCATATACTGCAGATGTTATGCAAGTATGTAATGAATATTACTGTTCATTGCAAGGCATCAAGGTGATGGATGCGATTTACTATGGCTGTTTTTGGAGGGAGAAGCAACTCTTGAAGCATCAAATGAAATAAACTTGTTTGAAATTCCATCTTTTTGAGGAGAAAGTGTCTCTCTCATGCAGGAGTTAGGGAGCATAATTGAGATTTCTATTAGTTACAGGTTTGTAAGACCCAAATTTGGGTTTAATCTCCTATCCCAATGTGCTTTTCAGAGGCTGAAGAGGAGACTGATAGGTTAACACACACATACAATTTTTATGGACAGGTTCTTTGTACATAAATTCAGATAAGGTAAAAATTGACTACATCTTTTGATTAAGCTTGATATTAGGAACTACTGCAGTGTCTTGTAGTTTGCATAGTGTATTGAACAAATTGTTTAAGGGAATTTCTTGTGCTATTTCAGCATTTTCTTTAATGGAAGAAATAGTGATGATGGTCTTGCATCTGTATGAATGACGTAAAACTAATTCCCTTCATACATACGTTAAACTCCATTTCATCTTGCTGTGAGAATCTTACCATGATCTACACGAGTTCTATGCCCACATTTTAGTAGAAATTATTTTTGTACATTTTCTGCATTGGTTTGCGGAATTACAACTTCTATAGGGCTGTTGGCAGATGAAAGAGCAACTTTTCATGCAACTTGTAATTGATCTATTTTCAGTCTGCTTAGCTGTAGTAACTACAGTGAAAGCTACAATAGTTCACCACAGCAAAACCAACAAAGAATCAAGCTCTTAAACCACTGCTCGTTTAATCTCATTTTTAAAGTTGACTAGTTACATCCTGTAGGGACGCGGTGGCTCAGTGGGTTAGGACGCTGAGCTTGTCGATCAGAAGGTCGGCAGTTTGGCAGGTCGAATCCCGAGTGCCACGTAACAGAGTGAGCGCCTGTTACTCGTCCCAGCTTCTGCCAACCTAGCAGTTCGAAAGCACGTAAAAATGCAAGTAGAAAAATAGGGACCACTACGGTGGGAAGGTAACAGCGTTCTGTGTGCCTTTGGCGTCTAGTCATGCCAGCCACATGACCACGGAGACGTCCTCGGACAAGCGCTGGCTCTTCGGCTTTGAAACAGAGATGATCACCGGCCCCTAGAGTTGGAAATGACTAGCACGCATGTGCGGGGGAACCTTTACCTTTAGTTACGTCCTGCTTTTTTGTGAAAGCCCATTCTCGGGGTACAATAGTTTTTTCCCCCGATTTCATCCCCACAATAATCCTATGAGTAGGTGAGACTCAGAGGGTCGCCTAATGAGTACCATTGTAAATAAAACTAAATGTGTACAACTATAAATTATATATATCTTATATTTTTATATTCTCTGTGTGTATCCACATACTCATATATGAGTTCGTGTGTATTTTTTTTTTCACACCTGCCTTTTACATCTTTATGTATTACATACATTAAAGTGGGAAGTTGAGCTCGGTTTTCTGTGGGCCAAGCCTCATATCTTTCTACTTCACTGCTTATCTCTTAATTGTGTCAATAGACCAAGCTAAAAAATCAAGAAAAGCATAGGGTATATCCTAACTCCAAAAAATCTTTAACATCTCACACATCTTGGCATTTTTAAGATTCAGTGCAACTCCTCTCAGATGTTTTTTACCTAATCTACTGCCTAATGAGCAATCTTTAGAGAAAAATAAATTAGTACATAGAATGTATGAACATGACTCTTTGGATTATGACCTTGATCATTTATCCATAGAAATGTTTTAATCAGGATTGTGTTAGCATGTTTATTTTAAAAAGCTCTTATTGAATAGTAATCTTCTCAGTAAATGAATCCTTTGGGAGCCTGGTGGTGGGTCAAAAGTGTGCTTGGGAAAGGTCAAGTACATGTCATTGAGAGTTGTCAAGCAATTAAAATAATACACTAATTTAATGAAATGAGAAATCTAGTTCCTGCTAGAAAAAGAAGTGATAAATAGTCCAGAGCCTGTATCTGGATGTGCTGAAAGTGAAGGAAAAAGCACTTCTCTACAAGCAAGGTAGCACAATAAAATATGAAAAGTAATGGAATTACTCCAGCAACTTCGAATGAGTTCACGTATAAGTGTACCACCCATGCCTTAATAGTAATCCAGCTATGAAAAATAAATCAACACTAGGTTGAACTAAAATTGAGTACAATAAAGTGCAAGATTTGAATTTATAATGCAAAAGCACAAATATTTCAGTGAGTTAGGCAAGCCAATAATTCACTTTGTCAATAATCTCTATAGGAGGGGTGTTCTGTGTTCTTTAATGTTCAAAAAGCATTGCCATCAGTCCAGCAGGAACAAAATGCATGCCTTACTGAAGTATATAACACGTAATTGTGTGCATTTTGAACTCAGTATTTATATGTATTTATATACACGAGCTCAGTTCAAACCTGGTGTTAAATCAGTTTTGTTATCAGGGATGGATTTAAAGTTTTTATTAGACAAATGTATAAGATAAGCTACCCTTTAATCATGGTAAGATTAAAAATGTCTAAAAACAAGCACTGGGAAACAAGAATGTGCTCTTGCCAGATATATCTGGCTTGTAGATTTTGCATAGCTGTGTGGTTGGCCAATTTTGAGTAGAGAACACTTGATAAACTAGGTCTTTGGTCTGATCCATCATGGTTCATCTTATGCTATTAAACCACAGGGCTATAAAAATGTTTTTCATTCTTAATGGTTGGAGCAGCCCAAGAGAAGTTCAAATCAATTATAATCCTGTATACTTCTCTCGCGTGCATCCATCACATGGGCTAGCCAAAGAATTATTAATTTTTGTAAGAAATATTTCTGTTAAGTGATGAATTGAGTATTAGTGAATCAAGTTAAGGGCAGATAGTATAAGAATACTAGAACCAGAGAGGCTGAAAAATTGGATGTTAAAAATTATAGAGGGATTAGACATCACCTTAAATCAGAATTCTTTGCTGTTTCTTCCATTAAATAGAACTGATGCAATAGAGGCATCTTCAAAATTATTTGCCACTACTTACTGCAAAGGAAGGTTCTTCTGAAATCTATCCTGTCTGAAGGATTTTCTTTTTTGGTACGGTATGGTTTTCTAATGTTCTCAGTTGCAGTTATGACTTTCCTTGTTTCCAATAGCTTCATTATCCAAAATCCTTTTGAGGATAACAGTTCCTAACAGTACTGTCTGAAATTTGGACATTCTGGTTTTTTTCAGAAGTGTCCTTGTTAATTATTCCCAGCTGGCCTCATTTGAAAGAGTCTGCATTCATCATGGACAGGATCTGGAGTAGTTAGAATGGCACAAATATAATTGCTGCTATTCCCACTTTGAGCAGTGTAAAGTGGTTCTGTGATAACGATCCTCTAGAAATACAATGCCTCTGTCCTTTGACATACCTGCAGTGCTAATGCCAGTTTCTCTTGAAAGCTAAAACTCTTGACAAACTTTGTCTTATATTGACTTCCCCCCCCCCCCCCAGATTATCCTTCCTTGCTTCCGGTGTCATTTTACCTTAAGACATCAGTAGCTATGTATTTAACATAGTATATTAGGGAGTCTATTACTTGAATCCAAGGTACAGAAAAATATTAGCATTAGATTTCTACTGGCTATGTTAGGGTTTCCTGGTTTTACATATGAGTTTAGGATTGCTCATATCAATGCAGGTATTTATATCATGGCTAACCTTACAAATAAACTGGCACAAATTATTTCAAAGCAAACAATAGTATAAATAAATGGTCTGGCAGATCTCATCATGCAGAAGTGGACATAGTTGCTTTTAATTTATGAACAATACCATTCAGGACAAATCTATATTTTAGAATTAGAAGACACTGGATTATAAGAATAATTTTCTTTTTTCCATATGATTTTGTGTATCTTTTATTCATTTTTTTCTAAAAGTTTCATATATTTATAGAGATTATGTTTTAATGCTTTTTTCATTTTGGTACCTGCTCTTTTCACCTTTTCTACAATATCAATAATTTTCAGCAGAATATGTCTTCATGGCAGTCATAAAATAAGTATCTTTTTTATTAAAGCATCCCCAACACATTCTCTTAGATTGTATGGATTCCAACCAAATATGCATTACTTCACTTTTTTATAAGGACTTTTCCCTCCAGTTATGAAAAATTGTTTTGACACTTTTCATCATTTCATGATTTTGAAAGCATTAAGCTCCAAACTGAACATTTATTCACTGTGTTCTGTCCTTCAAGCTTTTGTCAATCCAGGAGTTATTTTTTCATGTCAAGATGGAGGGAACGTCACATGCATTGTCATACACATTATACAAATTATGCAATCTGCCTCCTTGGCATGATTATAGTATAACATACAATCTCTAATTTGGACCAGATGCTATGGTCATGACGACTATAATTTTATAGTCTATAAATTATGATTCAAACATGGATTAGAGACCTTGTTAAAGTATTTTGTGACTATAGCTGTCATTTGATGAATAAGCAAGTCTCCCTATGGTTATTTTGAGTGTGTGCCTAACACATGATCTCAAATTCAAGTGTACCCCACACCCACTAATAAGTGGCATATTCCCGGCCTAAACATGCACTTACCACTTCCTATTTGTAAAATGTTAGTGGAATAAAACTTTTCTATAGATGGTTTTTCTTCTGCAAGACTTGTCTATCAGACTAGATATTAACCCAATTTATCTGTAATTTTCTAGTTTATGCTATTTTCCCCACTTGTTTTAATACAAAGATATCAACAATTTCACATTTGAATTCAGAACTCTTTTTATGAATACCATCTGGATGAAGTTTTGGCAGTGGGAGGGGATATGTCTGGATCTAGCTTTTGGGATAATCAATACTTTCTACTTAGGGTATAATCCCTACTCACAAATATTTACCATAATTCCACAAATTGCTTTCCTAAAAATTTCAGTTTTGATGAGTTGTTGCAAGACTAATTCTGTAATGAACTACAATGAAGATTAAGCTTTTCTGCAATTGCCTTATTTTTTAATATTCTTTTAACGTCCTTGATGCCAAATAGTCCAGCTGCCTCTTACTTTCCTGATAGTTTTTCTTTGTCCATTTTAATATTATAAAGCATTCAAAATCTTTTGAGTCTTATCAAACATACTTTTGACTTCTAACTTAAAATATGATTTTTAATTATATTTTAACAAATCCAATTATATGAGAACTTTTATCATATATCATTGATGGTATGGCTCAAAAATGAGACAATTGGATATTTTAAACATGTGGATGTTAGGTTACCTATATTATGAAATCCCTAGAGGATCTTCAAAGTACACTCGCCTCCATTTTCCTATGGAATCCAATCAGAATTATTTTATAAAGGTTACAAAATATAAGAGAAAGGAAAAATTGCTGATGACACATTGTGTTAGCTTTGTTATGGAGTTTAAATTTCTTCAATATTGTTTCAGTGGAATAAATTTATATCCATTAAAAAAAACCCAGTTCTATAATAATAGTATGAACGTGTGAAAATAAGCTTACCCTATAAATTCATATTTTTCTTTTTCAGCTCAGAGACATTAATCATCTGCTGTATTTATGGAACTCTCTTGCACTGGCATGAAGTCTGTCAGCTAACCAGAAATTGCATACACCTGATATGCCACTTTCTTCTGCAATCCAGCATATGGTGTATGATGACATACTTTAAAAAAAAAACGAATTGTACCCCATTTCCAGGAAATCTGTATGTGTTGTACCTTTAATTTCAGATCTAAAATGTTGATATTTTATAAACTATTTTTGCAATAAACAAAGGCATGAACCAAGGAGCCTATTCAACACATAAGGAGCCACTTGAAGTACCAGGATGAAGAATCACAAAGTGTAATGTTACTCTTCAAATACAATTGACTGAATGGGCATCGGTAACTGACCGAGACACCTGGAAAGTTGGCTGTAAAGTTCTGAACATTTACTTTTGTTCTTAGTGTGTGCTACATTTTACATCTTGACAAACATTAGTCTTTAGTGCAAGTGTTAGCAGAGCTCTAATCCTTTACTGGAAGCATGTCCAAATTCAACTGTGTTAATAAGTGCTGGCAGATGTGTTCTGAGACTAAGGTTTTCCAAAAAGAAAGCAGCAAGGGGCAAAAATAAATAACTCTGCCTTGAGTAATTGTGGCAAAGACCATCCCTTTTGGAAATAGTTTGATGGCTAGAACAGAGGTTCATTTTTAAAATGAGCAGTGAAAGAGAGTGTATCACAAGGTACAGATCTTGTGTCCGCCCAGCAATTTCTGCCACAAACAGGTACTGTTAAGATGGAATAGTAATTGGTATCCAAAGTCATGACATTTCTTTTTATAGCACAGTGATGTATTGCACATTAAGTTAGTCATAACTAACATGTTCCACTGAGACTTCCTTGGCATTTTAAGATTAGCTGGTTTACACAGGAAAGTTTCCTATCCTAGGAAGCCTCTAATCTTTTCTCAACAGGACTTGAGTCTTTAACAGTAATGTGGTTTCACATTTCAATGAGAATAAGTTATGCCAAATTTTCACTGGATTACACTGAAAGCCTAAAAGAATTACTTGTTCAGTATTTTTAAACTGCTTCTCATTTTGAAAGTATACAAACCCTTACAGCGGCAGAAAAATCCAGCAGTTAGCTTGACAAAGCGATGTCCAAAAAATGCACAATATATACATTGATATAATTAACAGTTTTCATGTCAATACAAGGATGCCTTCTAATATATAGATTTCAGTCTTTAGGATATTAAAATACATTAACCTATATTTTTTTTCCTAAAATTATGTATTCCAGCAAATACAGCAAGTGTCCAGTTCATATTTTCCAAGTTGCAATCATACTTTTATTTTATTTAGTAACAAATTTATATTTTAAATAGCATTTGAAACAAGGGGAAGATGTTTATTACAAGTCTATATTGAAAGATTTAATAATTATCTGTGAAAACATTTTTAAAAGTATAGATTCCAGACCACCTACTTAAAAAAAAAGCCCTGCTTAATAATGACTAATAGTAATTTCAATCGTGCCCACTTTCATAAGAAATTTGGTGACTTTGAAAGGTTCTGCAGTACTCTTTTCACTGATGTTAAAGCAAAAGAGAAATGGTGTAAGGTTTTTTTTGTTTTTTGTTACAATTTTTCATTCAAAAGGTTACTAGAAACCAGTGTGGAAAAGGCTAAAAGAAACTTTAATGATATAATGTAGTGTTATCTATTCTGGAGGAAAAAATGCTTTTAAAAAGCATCTTAATTTAAAATGATGTGTTTTTGCTTGAAAAATACATAAAGCTTGAGGGAATCACCATGGCACAAAGTGCTAAGTTTCTACTCAGGAAAATGGTATCAATCTATACAAACGAGGGTACATATATTGATTATGGGCGGAGCCAATAGTGCCTGCATAGACAACATCCCAATTAGCCAGAGCTCTGATTTTATTTTTCTTCATACACACCAATTCTGCCTATTTTACCACCATAATTCAATGATGTGGAGAAGGAGGAGGCTAAGTTTGAAAAGAGACAAGATGACTATTTATATCGCTCATGAAGAATTGAATTGCAACCACGTTGGTTTTCATTTTGAGATTATGCTGTCAGGGAAATTTTTAGTGGTAGAAGTAATGTATTGCTTTTCACTTTTTTCTTTAGTTGCTTAATATTTAAGCTTTGCTTCACGTTACCTTTTATGTCTGTATATTATGCCACTATGCCTCCTTTATTTGGTAGACTTGAATAAGGAAAAATATTAAACTTTTACAGTTTTGCCTGAAGTTAAATATTCAAGAATTGTTGTGTACCATGTTTTGAACTAAAATGTTGATTTGTTTTCTCTGCACTTTTAAAAAGTTTTCAGAAGCAATGTTGCTGTCTCTTCATCTGTTTGCTTCTTTGACAGTAAAAAATTAATGTAAGTTGTAATATTAAGCAGAACTAGCTAACAGCAATTCCAACAGAAGACAGTTGCTTTCTGAGCAATGTAGATTACACCACTTCTAGAGTTTATAGTTTTACAGAACAGGTAAGGGGCAGGGAGTATCTTTCTGCAGCGGGAGAATACAACATGTCTCCTTACTTTTAAATCGATGGTATTATTTTCCTCATTATCCTCCAGTCTAGTTTGCTTATAGTTGTAATTTAATTTGTCTCAGTGGTAAGCAGGTAAGCCATTTAATGGGCTAGATCAGGGCTTTTCAACCTTTTCACCCATTGTACCACTTTTTGGATATGGCAACATCCGAGTACCACCAGTCGGCTAGCAAGGTATCAAAAACTTGATGACAAAAAAAAAGGAAAACCATGATGAAGTACAGGTAGTCCTCAACTTACAAAAGTTCGCTTAGTGACTGTTCGAAGTTACAATGGCACTGAAAAAAGTGCCCCCCCAGCCACAGCCAAGCAAGACACCTGCCTGCCCACCCAGCGGCGCTCTTCCTCCTGTGCGAGGTTTTCATTGTTGTGAGCATTTCTGTTGAGGATTGGCAGCAGGGGTGGTGTGGTGTGGTGTGTGGTTGGTTTTTATTCCCCCCCATCTGCTGGGTGGTTGCAGCAGGTTTTGGTCACTTCACATGACCCTGGGACACTGTGACCGTCATAAATATGAATCAGTTGCCAAGCATCTGAATGTAAATCACAAGACCCTGGAGATGCTGCAACATTCCAGCTGATCGGCGCTTCGTCTGGGCTCAGAAGCGCCAGGATCAGTGCCAAGCTCCAGCTGGAGCCTGGCGCTGATCCTGGTGCTTCTGCTGAGCCCTGCAGCTCCAGCCGTCTCTCACTCAGGCTTGTGCGGTGCTGTCTCTGGTTCAGCTCATTCCCCTCCCCCGCTACGTTTTCTAAGATGGTCGCGTACCACCTGCTAGGTGCCAATGTACCACAGGTGGTACGCATACCACTGGTTGAAAAGCCCTGCACTAGATATCTTGAAAACTTTGGTGAAACACTGTAGATTGCTTTTGAGTGTTGCCCAATACCAATCTCATTGAGAGCCCAGGTGGTCCCCCTATTGCCAAGCTGTGGGAAATTATTCAAGTCCCCCCCCATAATCCCCCTAGATAATAAAGCATATGGGACAGGCTGTTACGAATATGCTTCTTCACACCACAGAAGTCACGGATAGCAATGTTATCTTAGTCAGGAAGTGATCTGATCAGGGCAAATAACTAAATGTTATATTCCATATGTAGATCACTAAACAACTGTTCTGAAATTTTGTCTTAATATGTTGGGCTTGAGATCACAAGAGACAAAAGTGATAGTTGCTTGGAGGTCATGTATTCCCAAATCTGTCCAGACCCAACACTCAAGACATGGTAACCAAAACTGCCCAGTATCAATAAGCCAAATAACTCCAATGCCAATATCAGGTCCAGAAATCATTGAAAGATCATGCTGATCAGCCAGCAGGATCCTTAACTTGTTCTTACAGCTCAGTGTAATAAATTGGCACTTACATTTTCTCACTGTATTTTTTATAGATCAGTGCCACTGCTCCCTTCCTGACTAGTTGATGAACAACATGAAACACAATAGAATGAATCTCCAAGAGAACAACATTGGTGCCCTTGCTCAGAGAGATCCCAGCAAGACACATGAGATCTACCTGTTCCTCCTCCATCAAGCTATAGATAAGCACAGACTTATTACAGTTACCATCAACTTGAGGCCAAGAGCACTAACAATCCAACTACCAAAAGCCAGGTGTGGGGCTATTGTGCCAGAAGTGGAGATTATCAGCAATCTCTTTCCTTAGAACAGCAAACCTAGCACCGTGCATCATATCTTCCCCAATCTGTCACTAGCAGGATCATGTTATTCTCTCCACTTAACTTCTATTCCATTAGTCCAAGGCCACCAACTAATTTCAATCATCCCACTTGAACAATTCATCAATCATATGGGGAGATCACTAACCCGGTGCCACCACTTATACTGACTCTGCCCAATTCATTACTTTTTTTTCACCATCTAGAATCTCTTTGAAATCTCTTAAATTCCAGATTACCATCCCACTATTACTTTGAGAGAATCCTGCCTCCTCCTGCAACCTCACTCAGGTGGATAACCTATCCATTCACACCCAGTGAATTCCCCTATCTGTACACAAAGTCAGCACACTTAGGTTAAAAATATGATGTAGATGAAAATCAGGCATCACCTTAAGTATCAAGAGATTCAGTATTTTAAGGGTTCATCCAAAAATGCGCAACACCTTGGCCAGACAATCTCTCTCTCTTTGTACTGAGTCCCCAACTTCGAAGACAGTATTCTGTTGTGACTTTCAGGCACACCCAGAGAGAAATAATAGGGAGTTCCACTTCCAACTCCACCATCTTCTAACTGGCAAATATTAGCACATACTAATATGCTGTTGATGTTCTGTCTCTTCTACTTTATTGCTAATACTAGACTATTGAACAATTCTTAAATTCCCTTTCCAATTGCCAATTCATCAAAACATCCTACATCTTCAAGCACTAGTAATTTCAAGTCTGCTGGTAATGAGCCTCTCAGGTACTTCCCAGGTTTTTGCCTCTATCAGCAGAACTTAAAAAGGTACGTGTGTGATAGCTACCGTATCACACATCTCTTAAGCTATACCAACGTCTCTTCTGGATAGTTTCACACTGGGCAGTCAAATAATCACCTTTCCAGTCTCCACTCTAACCTGAAGCAGGTTAACTGAAAATATTTGCACATTCCAACATAGCCAAAAGATCTCGGCGATAGGGAAATATCACTATAGGTGTAAAACAGCTTCCAATTATAATCTCTCGGTCATATTTCATTTTTTCTTTCTTTCAACCCTGTAATCCCTTGCAACGTGGAGTTGGGGTGACTGAACAGTGCTCCATTTACTGGCCTGATGCCCTTCCTGATGCCTATGCGAATTACTCATTGCGCTCAGAGTAAGATCTGCCACTACCTAGGATGGAAGCCTCCCGATTGTGAGGCGAGAGCTCCATCTCTAGGCCACCCGTGCTGCTCTCGGTCATATTTCATTCATTGGCCTATCCTAATTCGTTCAGCTCCTTCCAAACTCTCCTAGCACTTTCTTAACTATTTTCTTCCAACCGTATAAACAGAGAATGCAGCAATTGCCAAAGTCTCTCTTTAAAATTCCTCCTTCCCTATACTTCTGTAGCCAGCTAATAAGTCTTTCTGTACAAAATCTTGGCATTTTTTCCCCTTGCAGCTTCAAGCTGAAAATAATTCTCAAGTCTCTTCATATGCACTTCAAATTGAGATCTCACAGATGTTCCACTTTCAAAGTCTGGAGACACTTCAAGGTGTTTCTCCTGATCAATTATCCAGCTTCTTTTCAAATTCAATTATTACACTAACTATGGACAAAAATTTCTAGAAATCTTAGTATTTCATTTAATCTTTTCATTCTTCCACTCACAAAATGTTTCCTCTGTCAGTGGCTGCCATCTAATCCCGGAGCATATAGACACACCCTGTGCTTACCGTTCAGAAATGTTTCTTTTTCTCCAAATGTTTCGACTCTTTTTTCTCTTTGTGATTGTGGCTGAAGAGTTCACTTTTTGTTTCATTGGCCCAAAACACTTTTTTCAGAATGTTTCAGGTTTATCAAGGATTTCTAGATAATTATTTTTGACATGAGGTTAAAGAAAAGGCTTTCTTCTGCCAGCCCTCCCATGCAAATCACTATTGGCATAAACAACTCTATTTGTGAACTGTGAAGTACTTATTTAGAAACAAAGATAAGCATTTTAGAATGGCCTACAATTCTTGGGCTTGAGTACTATTAAAAATCTGTGGGGAGATCTCAAATAAACAGCGTGTGGGAGAAGACACAATACAGTAATCTTTTCAACTTAAGTTTTCTGCATGGAAGAAGAAAAATTCCAAAAGCAAAAACAAATCCAGTTTGGAAGCTGTTATTCTTGCCAAAGTTGTTACAAAGTACTAACATAAAGAATATATAAATGTTTCGTGTGCCATTTTCACTGCTTTCTTACTCTGAAGACATACGAATTCCATATAAACGCTAAGTATGTATTCAAATTTGCAAAAAGATGTTTGAACCATGTAGAATTATCAGCTGCACTCAAGGATTCAATTGCTGTTTGCAAATCTATACTGTACCATAGATTCTTAAATCTGAAAGAAACAATGTGGCTATGAACTGACAAACTGTAGGGACTGATATAGGAAGAACTCAGAAATAAATGCATCCTATTTTCTTTTTCTTTTATCAAAACATTCTATCTTGAGGTCTTACTGAAATGAAGGCTGTGTAGTAATAAGTTTAAACACTATTGGTGAATAATGGCGTTTGGTACAAATTATACAATTGCATTCTATTCCTTAAAGATGAAACCAAATGTAATAAAAGCATATTTAATATTGCAATATTCTTTTTATGATACTGACAGAAATTACAACAAGCTGCCTATGTATCTTCTACAAGACAAGATACATTTTGTGGAAACCAATCCGATAAAGCATAAAAGGTTTGGTAGGCATGTCCAAGCAGGGATAGGCAGCTTGCTTTATAACCAGAGAATGTTGCAAATAAATTAACATTATTTTTGGTGATCAAGAACTTGAATTGTTTTACTAGACGCCCCCTCATTTATTTATTTTTTGGATTTTCAAAATAAATAAATAGATGTATTTAAAAGCCTATCAACGTGTCTTCTAAAAAAAGCATAAAATAAAATAAAATCACCTGGGGAGGGGATCTTGGAGTAGTATACAGGTGCTAACACGCACTTTCCCTCATTCAAGTGAATTTAAGCTGTTATGAAACATTTAACACTGAAAAGGCTATTTTGAATTAAAAGGCAGGCACTAATACCATGAATGATTTATTAATCTGTAACGTAAAAGTTGATTCTCTAAATAGAGAAACACTTCTCTGCCCTTCAAAGAGATTTACAAACTTCACAAATGATGAAATGATTATACTATGGCTACAGTTTTAGACACACTGACATTTTTCTAACTCGCAAAGCTAACCCCCATCCCTCCTGAAGACGAGAGATTCAGAGTGCCCAAAGTGCATGAAACATCACTGCAAGGGTCAAATAACAGTCCTCTTCTGCCCACCTCTTTTGAAAGAAACTTACACACACATACACAATGCATAGGTCTCAGTTCAAATCCTTCCAGTTTAAAGAATGGCGTTATGCATTAAAAGTGTACTCATCCATTTTGCATTCACTGAAACCACATTACCATTAAGCTTCAAAGCTCAAGATTTTGCCACGTGCAGTTTGGGCTAGTGTTATCGGTTGTTATTATTTGGATTTTGAACAAAGTTGATAGAGTAGGAGCCAGTTGACGAATCTTGCTTCACTTGGAAGTTTTCCGTTGATAAGCCAAAAGGACGGAGAACCAGGTTCCCAAGATCCTTCAGCTTGCCTGCAATATACACACATTTTAAAAAAAATCATACCTTCAACTACATTAAAAAAATATCACAATAATGGAAGGGAATTTCTTCTGACAGTGATAGCCTACAGAAGAAGGAAGTCTTAAAAGGGCTGTTAAGAATTCTATTCAGGAAATGCCAACATAAGAAGGGTGATAATTCTTTGTATCATCCACTTCCAACAGCAAATGGTCATTTTAAGAGCGCCTCCAGGGGAAAAGATGCTACATGTCCGAAATTTACATCTATACTAGTACAACTCCACAGCATGGTTTTGACAGACCGGTGGTAAACAAAACACCCGTTTTCAAACTGAAAGACTCGGTTTGCTACTACCAACATAACTTTTTAATCACAATTATTTACAGCTGCTGTGTTCATCCTAAATTCTAGAACTCCTTAGTTAACATTTTTATTTTATGGTCATCTAACGTACTACTGTAATTATACAATACCAAGTTCATGGAGAAATGAAACTGGGAGCAGCCCAG
Source organism: Vipera berus (assembly GCF_964194415.1). NCBI lineage: Eukaryota > Metazoa > Chordata > Lepidosauria > Squamata > Viperidae > Vipera > Vipera berus. Next base: position 182,968,543 of record NC_138203.1, on the reverse strand, counting down.
GTTAAGCACTGCCTTAAGACCATGAAAAACAAAATCAAAAGTAAGCATGTGGATGAATGATAAGAGGGAAAAGACTGAGCTGGATAAGCCTTTCTTTGCTCAACAAACAATTTGAGTTTGGGGGAAAAACGCAATCAGCTATCCACAAAGAGCATGGTTCAGTACAAGCATAGAACTAGCATAAAATCTGTTCTGTTGCTTTGAAAAAAAATACTTCAAATATTAGTTTCACTATTACTTAACTATAAGAACATTTTGAAAGCAAAATTCAGCTAAAAATGACAACAATGCTACTATATTTTTTTCAATTTCAGACAAAAACATTGTTCTATCTTGTTTTGAACCATTCAAAAAATGACTTGAAGAACTTCATAAGACTCGGGATTAAATTCAGAAATCCCTTCTGAAATGTTGCAAATGCTGAAGCAAAAACTAGTTTCTAATGAAAAGGAATTGGGCGTGGAAAGGAATTGGATGTTTTGCCATTTACTGACCTTTCAACAACTATTATTAACTCTCTACAAGTACTCCAGAGTGAAATGACCTTTTGCACCACTCAGAAACTTTTGAGAAAGTGGATGGTATAATAAATCTAATTATTATTATCATAGTTAATGTTCAATTTATAGTCTGGGACTGGTAAAAACTTAACAGTTCAAGTCCTAACCAAGGACCTAAGAGCTATTAAGGTAGCATTTGAGTATATAGGCAGTTCCGAGTAGGGTGATTTTTTGCAAAGTCAGGATATTCAGGTCTAATAAGTTCAAAATTTCCATATATCTAGGCAGCCATTTGGGTACTGATCCTATTTCTTCCACCATAGTCACTCAACTTCAATTTCCAAATCACAATATTTTGTTATTTTTTTCTAGCTGTTTCTCTTCAATTTGTGCATCACCTGGTATTGCATCATCATCATCATCATTAGACAATTTCTACAACAGATTGAGGGGAGAGCGAGTAAAGTTAAAACCTGGCAATGGCTTACAACTGGAACATTAGGAAAAAAAGAAACTGAAGGCTTAATGTTGGCTGTGTAACAACAAGCTATTCAAGCTAATGTAATCAAGGCCAGAATTTCAAAATCATCCAATGATTAAAAATTCAGATTGTGCAAAGAAGCAGAAGAAACAGTAGATCATATACAGAGCTCATGCAAGTTTGTACAAACTGATGATAAACAATGACATAACACAGTCACCCAAATTATTCACTGGAACATCTATAAAAATTACCATGTGCCACTAATGAAAAATTGGTGAAAATGTAGAGTTGAAAAAGCAGTTGAATATGAGCAAATTAATATATTGTAGGATTTCCAAATATAAACTGATAAAAGTTTTGGTTCGTAACACACTAACTACAGCTGTGACTGAAAAGAAAAACAATGATAATTCATATGGAAATAGCAAAAAAATGGAAATCACAAAGTATCAAGATCTGAAAATCAAAAGATTATTACATAAATTGGCCATGTTGGTCCCACTGAGTGCCATAACAAAGCATCTTGATTATTGATAATATAAATTATCAATAAAAACTGCAACTAGACATTGTATCCAGTCTATTATTCCCATCTTCAAAATGACTTTAAAGCTGCAGATCCCATGGCAGAAGCAAGTTTGCTGTTTGCTATTATGTAAAGGTTTGTTTCTTACTGCCAACATGAATAATTTGTATTTCTACTGTTGCAGTAGGGATGCTGTTTCTATTTTTGTAGCTGTACAGATCAGGGTGACCCAGCTCCAACCATATTTTAAGGATCTGACAAGATAAATACACATATACACAAATCCTTTTTTTTAAAGATGGCAGAATCTGAAACGAGTCTGTGGTAGTATCAAATTCTACAAATTCTACAGAAAAGGCCATTTTAAAAAGCCATGTTTTATACATATACCCTTACAGAAACCATTCTCCAGCATAAGCAAATTATATACAAAATTTACTTACCTAACATCTCAGCCTTAAGTTTTTCATTACGTTCTTCTATTTGTTTTGGCAATCTCTAAAAACAAAAGCAAACAGAAGACCAATTCTACAAACATGCTAAGCAACTTTATTCTTTATGTGGTGTGCAGAGATTGACACATCACTTGATGATGAAAAGATGACACAATTATTGTCAACACTTGCTTTAAGTTCACATATATGCCAGATCATTATCTGATACTAGAGACCCATACATACCAGTCAAAGAGTGATTTTGCTCTCATCCACGTTAAGAGAAATAGCTGAGGGGATGCAATCTTGGGCTTCCAAATCTAAGACATGCTCACCATACAACTACAGACTTAGATTTTCTTTTAGGTCATATAATTCAGAGACATAAACAGCCATTTCATAATGCACTTAAGAAACTTCCAAGGCCATTATTAAAGGCTATGGTTAAGTGTTGATGATGTTATGCAAAGAGTGGAACATCTTTATGATATTCTCTCATAAGAACATTCTGATTTTGTGATTTTTCTATTTTTAGACAACCCTCCACACCTGCCTCTTTAAAAGTAGCTATTAGGACCACACATTGCTAAAATTAAAAAGCAAATTATTGTGGAGGGGACCAAAAAGCTACAACTTTATCTTCTATTCCGAGAATTTGAAAACAAATGCTCTTGAAAAAGTCACAAAAAAGAATAAGAAAAGGGGAAAAAATCAAAATGGTGTTTTGTTCCCTCCATGGCAGATTTTTCCCACACTTGGAGACTGAACTACATCTGTGACCTATGTCTGTTAAAAGGGAAAAACATCTGACTTTCACCAAAACAATGAAAAAAACTAAATATTAAGGTAGAAATGAAATGCTCTACACACAGCTAACCCAAAATGCACGTTAACCTAATGCAAAGGCCAAATATTTTTGTTGATCACCTGTCACCTATCACCTAGTAACTTTACAATGTTAAAACAGATAATCAATGCTTGCAAAAAAAAACAACACCTGAGCATTGTCTCAATAAATAAAAAGACCTACAACTCACTGAGAATTATGAACACCTGAATTTGACTATTCCACTCAACAGACACTTCTATAATAGAGGATCTACGCACAATCTTAGCCTATTAGGGCAGCTGTCTTCCTTTAATACCAAAGTTGTGCTGCCCACCTCTGAAATAAAGCTTTAATTCAAGAAGGAAGTATTACAATGCTCTTCCCTCATCTCTTATAACTGATCCTCCAACTTGAAAAATCAGGATTATGGTTTCAGTGCCGGCCTTTCTCTTCACTTCCTATTCTTTTGGATCATGCTTCTTAGACTGCCATCTTTCACCTGTGTCCTGAAAAGTTCAGTGCTTTAATGGTATTACTATAACCACCTCCTTGATTACATAAAATAAGTTTACCATGCAAGCTTCCCTTGCTTGATATATCGATGGATCTTTTTCCAACAGATTTTTGTAATCCTCTAAAGCTTCATCTAGTTTTTCTGTTTTTTCATATAGTTCTGCCCTCCTCAACAGTGCTTTGATATAGTTTGGGTTTAACTCTAGAGCTGGAAAAACAAGAAGAGAGCAATAATACATCTTATTTGCATATTTCTACAAGATACCTGTAAAATCATGCTGCTGTGTGTGTGTGTGTGTGTAAAGATATGTCCTTAAATTATTTAGAACTCAACATTTCTAACTCTATTACATACTAGACCCTGAATCTATTATTCATAAGACTGAAAACAAAAGTTTGCTTTCAATTTCACATGTCACATGAACCAACAATGTAGCTCATAAATTATTCTATCTGATTAACAGCTTAATATTCTATGAGTCCAATCCATTATTATATATTCAATAAATCATAGGTTAGTATGCATCTTAGTTAACAGTGATGGAAACCACTCTGATTTCACTGTTACTGGCTCTGCTCCATTCTACCCAGCCTATTTCCAAATCCCTATAAACCTGCCCAATTCATTTCTTCTTTTAAAATCAGATAAACCTAAGCCAAATATTTTCTATGTACTGAACCTTCCTAGTTTTATGCTCAGTTGAAAGCTTGTGTCAAACTTTATCAATCATGCACTAATTATTTAGCTGTTTATTTCAGTCATCAAATCCTCCTTGTGTAAACCAAATATTTGAGGGAGGCAAAAGGAAAAATTAACAATGCCATTGATCAGGCTTCATCCTAGTAGATAATAATATTGGATATCTGTCAAATTCCCTATAATCTCTCCCATGTATAGTCCCTAAACATAATATCCCGACCAAGAGCAAAAGCACAAGAAGAAAATACCTTTGCTGCAGTCACTTATAGCCATTTCTTTCTTGTCCTAAGTGAGAAATAACATTGACATTTTATATAAAATATAATTTTTCCAACATTCATAAAAATTGGGAAAGATTACATGGTAGCTTAAAAATATGTGCTCAGCATCTAAATCCATAACTATGGGACAGTAAATCAGTGAAATTAGAGGCTGTAGGTTGGCTAACTTATTCCAAGACACCTAAGAATTTTCCATTTGTAGAAAATAATAGTACTTAGCCTTATATACCACTCCTTTACAGCATTCTCTGGGTGGTTTACAATATCAGGATATTGCCCCCAATATTCTGGGTCCTCATTTTTACTGACCTTGGAAGGATGGAAGGCTGAGTCAACCTTGAGGTGGTCAGGATCGAATTTCTGGCAGTGGGCAGTGTTAGCTGCAGTATTGCATTCTAACCACTGCGCCACTGCATTGTACTACTGTGCCACCACATCAAGTCATAAAAGATACAACATAATTAATATCAATATGCCTTGGGTCCAAAAATTTTATTACCACTCCAATGTATACAAGAAGAGATTTTCGACTCTGGGTTGTTGTGGTGAGTGAAGCAAACCAAAAAAATTACACATCTCTGTTTGCCGTTTTCGGGCAAGTCTCCCATCAGCCTTTTCCAAGGATCATACCAGAGAGAAGAGGAGAAGAACTGACAGAAAGCCTATTGCCTAAGTTAGCAACATCCAGAGCTCCTTCACTACCTATCCTGGTCTAAACACGTCAAACAGGAAGAGCAGTTTACCCAGCATACTGGCTGGGGAATTCTTGGAGCGAAAGTCTACACATCTTAAAGTTGTCAGGGTTGAAAAACACTGCGATAGCAAAGGCTCTTTCCCAGCATTCCTTTCAAGTGAAAGTTGGGATACGGCAAGGGACCACAGCTTGAGAGGAAAGCTGGCCAGTTAGCAAATGCTGGCAATACACTCACTCACTCTGCTGCAGCAGATCTGTTCAAACTTAATAAATTGGCACTGGCATCTGAAAGGCCAAATCAACTTTTTTCCCCCCTGGTGTTATTTCCCCCTGCCCCTGCACCTCTCCCCACATAAAAGTTCTGACAAAACTAAGACTTATCAAAACTTATCCCTTCACAATCTTGGAAATTAGTATTACCTGTTTCATTCTTGCTGCGGCTCTATTTGAATACAAAATGGATCTCTCTGTGTTACAGGAGGCTGGACAAACACGCAGGGCTTTGGCATATGAGTCTTCTGCTTCTTTATACTCTGAAGTTAGGGCAGAGGGGGGAAAAACAAATTTAAAAAACTGAAAAACACAAAACAATGCAGAAATATTTATATATTTTAAATAATTTTTCATTTTAAAATAACAGAAAAAGTAAAAAAAAAGCAAACAGTGCAGAAATATTTTTAAAAAACCAACTCTAATATGGTTATGACTGATTTGTGGGACACAATATACTTCGCCAACATAAGTTCAAAACCCCATAACTTTTAAATACAGCTCAGATTCAGGATAATCCAATCTGTAAATATGTATCATTCAGTTATGAAAAATATTTACATACAAGATGATTTCCAAGCAAGGAAATGTACAGTATGTTAAAATGATGCTAACATGAAAATATTGCATAACAGAACTTGGATTTTCTGAGATTATATATATAGTCACGTTAACACTTGATTTAGACAGCCAGAATTGAATTAAAAACTAATAAAGACTTCTTGTTCGTTTTTTTATTCCCATTGTATCGTAGGGTCCCCATTGACTTTGCCTGGTCAGAAGCCACTTGGGAAGCTTGCAAATGGCAATCCATGATTTCAGGATGCTTCAACTATCAGAAGTGTAAGGACCACATAAAAGTCACTTTTTCAGCACCACTGTAACTTCAAACAGTCATTAAACGAATGGTCATAAATCAAGGACTATCTCTACTTTCTAACAGTTTCCTCTAACACATCAGGCTTTCCTAAAATATAATGTCAACAAAGTCCTATCCTTGCCTCTACAGCAGTGGTTCTCAAATATTTTGGTCTCAGGATCCTTTACATTCCTAAAAATGTTTGAGGATCCCAAAGAGCTTTGGTTTATGTGGGGTATCTCTTAGCAGGTATTGTATTAGGAATTAAACCTGAGAAATGTTAAAACCCTTATTATTTGATTTCATTGATCCTCAGACAGCACTGTGACAACCGCTTATCTAAAGGATGGTTCACAGTTATTATTATGATTGATTATATGCCATTTAAGTCATTTCTGACTCCTAGCAACCATATAAATAGAGTTTCTTCATGACCGGCTATTTTTCCCATAATTATAACAAGCACACATTTTTAAAAGTATCAAGATCAGGAAAAAATTGTGGGCAACCATAGTAACAAATTCTTCTTCAAAGGGCCGCCAATTCTTATATAATCAAAACAATACCAGTCAAGAACCAAAATAGGATGTGAACAATTTGAAACCATCAAGTATTTCTTTGGTCTCCTGTTTCAGACTAGCTTTGCTATTCTCTCTCCCTCTCTCTCTCTCTCTCTCTCTCTCCCTCCCTCCTCTCTCTCTCTCTCTCTCTCTCTCTCTCTCTCTCTCTCTCTCTCTCGCACACACACATTATGGAGGAGGGGGCAAGCAAGCAGGTACAGAAAAAAAGAGTAAGAAAGAGTAAATCAAAGAAACTGACCCAAGGCAAGAAGAAAAAAGAAATACAGCCAAATCTAATTTACTTCAACACCATTCACTAAACCTGTCATCTTTTAATTCTTGCAATCAAGCCTTGCTTCCATTATGTCCGTCCGTATACTGTGCTACCCATTGATTTTTATTGTTTAAATTTCCCACTTTTCTCTTTTTCAGGATCTCATTAACTCCATCTAACTGCAATTTTTGTGTTCCTGCCCCTTGACCCCTTCATTCTTTAATTTTATCGACCCCTTCATTCTTTAATTTTATTCATTCTTTCTGTAAGATCAAAACACCAAACACTCACTTTTATGTTCAATCCACACTTATTCACCACCATTAATGCTTGACACTCACTTTTTGTTTTATCTGTGTTTCAGTATCCTATTCAAACAGCATGTTTTATGCATTTTCCTGACACACCCAACTCTTGCTTCCTTTGGCAAAGGTTAATTTCTTACAATAGGCTACCTATCCATTGCCTACCATCATTTGAATTTTTTAACATTTCTCCATCCATTATCCTACCATTAGTAAAAAGTGTATCAGGGTATGCAAATTTGCTCTCATTTTTTACCATTTATGTACAACTAGCAATTTTTTCACCCAATTTTGCTTACCAAGCAGTTATCTTGCTTTTTGATACATTAATTTTGAGAACCATATTCCTCTTGAGTCATAGAATCAATCCAGCATTTGCTATAAAAGGAGTTGGGTTCTAAGGCAATAATAATTCAGCATTGTCTATATACAAAAATGCATGCATATTTGTATTCCCAAAACACACATCTCATTGTTCACACAAGCATTCCTTATTCATCCATAAACCTATAAACAACCAAGGGGACAATATATAATCTTGGTTCACTCCCTAAACTATTTGGCAAACATTTATTCTCATGTGTGTTTTGCTTCCACCCTATAGTATTCCTACAGCATTCAACAACCAACCCTCAACTCCATTTTTTGTGCAAGCATTTCACAGTTCAAGCCTATTTACTTTTACTTTACTTTTATTAAATTTGTATACAGCCCTTCTCCCGAAGGACTCAGGGCGGTTAACAGGGCATATATAAATAACAATACAAAAATTAAAAAGGAATTAAACAAGTACCCAGTTAAAAATTACAATAACAATAAAAGACCCATTAAAAACCCTAACGTTCCCCATCAGGCCAGACCAGCTAGTTCAAAGAAGTGGGTCTTCAGACCGCACCGGAAGGAGCGAAGGTCCGATGCCATCCGGAGCTCAACCGGCAGTTGGTTCCATAGCGCCAGAGCGCCCACAGAGAAGGCCCTCCCCCTGGGGGCCACCAGTCGACATTCCCTGACTGGAGGCACTCTGAGGAGGCCCTCTCTGTGGGCACACACAGGGCGGAGGGGAGTTGACGCCGGCAGCAGGTGGTCGAGGTACCCCGGACCCATGCCATGTAAGGACTTGAAGATCATAACCAAAACCTTGAACCTCACCCGGAAGACAACTGGTAACCAATGTAGCTCGCGGAGCAAAGGTGTAACATGGGAGTACCGGGAAACTCCCAAGACAACTCTCGCGGCCGCATTCTGTACCAGTTGGAGCCTCCAAGTGGTCTTCAAGGGAAGCCCCATGTAAAGAGCATTGCAGTAGTCCAGGCGAGAGGTCACGAGCGCATGAGTGACCGTACACAGGGCATCCCGGTCCAGATAGGGCCGCAACTGGCGCACCAGGCAAACCTGGGCGAAAGCCCCCCTAGTCACGGCTACTATATGGTCTTCCAGAGTAAGCCGTGAATCTAGTAGGACTCCCAAGTTGCGAGCCCTATCCACGGGGGGTAAGGACTCACCCCCCATAAGAAGAGGTGGAATATTTTGAATGTCCCGGGATGCCGGAATGCACAGCCACTCAGTCTTGTCAGGGTTGAGCTGAAGTCTGTTCCTCCCCATCCAGACCCGGACCGCCTCCAGGCAACGGGACATCACAGGGGTGGTTTGGGGTCGAAATGAAAAGTTGGGTATCATCGGCATACTGATGATACCCAACTCCAAAACCACGAATGATCTCACCCAGCGGTTTCATGTAGATGTTGAACAGGAGAGGCGAGAGGACCGACCCCTGAGGAACTCCACAAACGAGAGTCCTAGGGGTCGACCTCTGCCCCCCTGCCAACACCGACTGCAAGCGTCCCAGGAGATAGGAGGAGAACCACTGAAGAACTGTGCCTCCCACTCCCAATCCCCTGAGACGCCGCAGCAGGATACCATGGTCGATGGTATCGAAAGCCGCCGAGAGGTCTAATAGGACAAGGACAGAGGAACAATCCCTGTCCCGAGCCCTCCAGAGATCATTCACCAGAGCGACCAATGCCATCTCCGTGCTGTACCCGGGCCTGAAACCCGATTGGAACGGGTCTAGACAATCCGCTTCATCCAGGACCAGGGGGAGCTGATGCGCCACCACACTCTCAACAACCTTCGCAAGAAAGCGAAGGTTGGAGACCGGACGAAAGTTATTCAAAACAGCTGGGTCCAGAGCAGGCTTCTTGAGGAGAGGTCTCACCACCGCCTCCTTCAAGACGGCGGGGAAATTACCCTTACTCAAGGAAGCAGATATAACTGCCTGGAACCAGCCTCGTGTCCTCTCCCGAGCTGCATAAACCGAGCTGCATATCTTATACATTCTCCAAATCAATAAATGAACAATAAACTTGTTTTATCACGTTCCTATTTTTGCAGTGACCTTGGTTCTATAAGAAAGATGAAAGGGAAGATATATTATGTAAGGGAGGATAACATATATTCTACCTGGGTGGAAGCGGAATAGCCTTATATTTCTTTAGAAGCAGTTTACTATCTGTTTGTATTTTTATACACGCACAGTACAATATACATGCAGTCAATACATATATTAGGTAAAGGTTCCCCCGCACATGCGTGCTAGTCGTTTCCGACTCTAGGGGCCGGTGCTCATCTCCGTTTCAAAGCCGAAGAGCCAGCGCTTGTCCGAGGACGTCTCCGTGGTCGTGGGGCCGGCATGACTAGACGCCAAAGGCGCACGGAACGCTGTTACCTTCCCACCGTAGTGGTCCCTATTTTTCTACTTGCATTTTTACGTGCTTTCGAACTACTAGGTTGGCAGAAGCTGGGACGAGTAACAGGCGCTCACTCTGTTACGCGGCACTCGGGATTCGGCCCGCCAAACTGCTGACCTTCTGATCGACAAGCTCAGCATCCTAACTCACTGAGCCACCGCATCCCTTGTAATACATATATTAACATATGTCTAATGGTTAAGGCACTAGACTAGAAACTGGGAGGCTGTGAATCCCAGCCCTGCCTTAGGCATGGAACACCAGCTGGGTGTCTCAGCCCAATCCACCTCACAGGTTTGTTGCTGTGGGGAAAATAGAAGGAGGAATGAATATTATTATAAGTAACTTGAGTTACTTATAAAAATAAAAAAGGTGGGATACATATGTATAAATAAGTACTATTTGTAGATCCTAAAAATTGAGATTAATAACTGAAAACCCTTGTTTTTTTATCACAATATCTATCGCTAATTTATTAAAATAGAAGCAACAACTGATAGGAAAGCTCCTAAAATACTCAACAGCATGGCAATAGTGAGAATATCAGAAACTATAGCTATTAATTCTATACATGGATGGCAAAAATTGAAGACAAACAAAGGAAATGTAGATAGGATTATCCATTATTTTTTGGAAAAGAACTGACCACCCCATCAATTACCGGTAATATCCCTGTAATTCATAAGGTATCTATCCTGTACTTAAGAATATGAGAGAAGATACCGTACACTAGTATACTAGGATCAAGAGCAGGAGGTATATGATAGGAAAAAAAAACTCCAAGGATCTTCCAAACAAAGAACAGCGGTCATGATGCCACCATAAAATAAGAGCAATCACAGGACCAATAGTACCTAGAAACCAAGCTCTACAAGACTGTGGCAATTCTCAGAGCTCATTTTTGAAGTTAAGCCTAATCTGAAAAAGTTCAGCAGACTTTGGTATCAAGAGAATCCAGAAACACTGGGGGCACCAGAATCCAGACTGGGCATGTGATTGGCTGGAGAGGAATTAAAGGTTCCAGTGAAGATAAAGGAAATGATGACGCTGCTGCCCTTTTTCCATTTCCCTCATGTAGAAGAGCAGATTTCTCTTTTCAATCTCTCAATACCAGAGCATGTTTATGCAGAATCACCCATGCTGTATTAATTCCTGGATTAAGATAGTTAACTCAGCATAACATAACATATCTAAGGGAACACCTGCTGCCGGCATCAACTTCCCATCGTCCTGTGCGCTCCCACAGGGAGGGCGTTCTCAGGGTGCCGGCGGTTAAGGAGTGCCAGCGGGTGATCCCCAGGGGGAGGGCATTCTCTGTGGGCGCGCCTGCCCTTTTGAATGATTTACCGGTGGAACTTCGGACCGCCCCCGATCTGCGTTCATTTCACCGGGACCTGAAAACCTGGTTTTTTGATCTATCAGGCCTGGACTGAAGGGGTTTTAGCTTTTAATATTGTTTTAATTGTTGGGCTTAATTAATTTAATCTATTTTAATTTTATACTATTTTTATATTGTATTTTATGCTGCCCTGTAAACCGCCCTGAGTCCTTCGGGAATAGGGCGGTATAAAAATTTAAATAAATAAATAAATAAATAAATAAATAAATAACCCCAAGGTAGCTGTTTGAGATATTCATGAAGAGCCAACTAACTGTTCTGCCAAGGGCAGAAGCCCTCAGCCAATGGAAGCCAAAGGAAGGGCAACGGTTGTAAGGTCAACCAGCACACACACCGCAAACCATGTTGGAAGCTGCTGATCATTCATGAGGCTTTCGTCTTCTTCCTCCTGCCTTTTGCAAAACATTCCTTTTTGCTTTTGGCACACTTTGCAGTGCGTGACTGGCAGCTACTCACCAGGCTCAAGGTTGACTCAGCCTTCCATCCTTCCGAGGTAGGTAAAATGAGGACCCAGATTGTTGGGGGCAATTAAGCTGACTTTGTAATAATGCCGCTTGGGGTGTGTGTGAAAGCCCTAATAAGCAGGCATATACATAGAATGAAGGCTACTGCTAAGCTTGTAAGCCGCCCTGACTCTTCGGAGAAGGGCGGGATATAAATGGAATTAAAATAAATAAATAAAAATAAAAAAATTTGTCTTTTTCCTCCTGCAAAGCACTTCGCAGGAGGAAGGGGAAAACTTCACAAATGGCAAGCAGCAGCTTCCAACGTGCACTGCGGAGGGTGCACCAGAAGTGCCCCTGAAGGGAGAAGGCAGCCCAACAACAACCAGCAACTTTCCATGTGCGCTGAGGAAGGTGCATCAGAAATGCCCACAGGCTCTCTCTGCAAAGACACCAAAGGCAGTTGAGGCCTTCGGCTTCTGCCACCGCAGCTGGGCACAAAAGGCAACAGGTCAGTGTGGAGAGCTGGGAAAGGTGGAAATTGGGCAAAGGGACACTTGCTGAGGTTTGCTGGGGCTTCTTGGGCACTGCAGCTTAGTGCCCCATTGCTGGGGCAGGCAGGGATGCCGAGGCTTCCTGGAGGGCTGCAAGTGCCAAGGGGCAGAGATGTGTGTTAGGCAGGCAGCTTGGGAGAGCTAGAATTTGAGGCTGGGAGGGACCAAGCCCAGAATGGTTTGGATTTGGATGGGCACTCACTTAGCAACCCGTTATTCTTGGTTAACAACGGTAGCAAGAGTGCCAAGACTATAATCACTAATGGATGCAGTCACATGACATCTCACTTTATGACTAGGGTCGTACGTCAAGGACTACCTATACTGGGAAAAGCAACCAGGAGCATATATAGTAAGAATATGCTTCCTCTCCAAAATCAGCTCAGGTATAGCAAATTGCCAATCAACACAAGAACAGGTCCTTTGTGCTTGCTGCACAAAGGAAGTAGCCATGACTACTTTTCAACCATTTTAAGATAACTTATAATCATCAATGAAAGATTATTCCCAGGAATCCTGTTGGTGTTAACAGCTGGCAACAGACTCATGTTTATCTCTACCAAAATGTGTCTCTCACTGAATCTAACAATCCCAACATCTAAATGCAAGCAACCTTGCAGCTTTTTTTCCAACATAGGAAGGCTTTCATTAACGTAACAGGGAGAAAATTATTATCATCCTCTAGCACTCCCATCTTCAAGCCAAAATCTGCTCCAGACTACTGTGGCAAGTTTGGAACAGAAGTCCACTAATACAATATTAGATTTCATTCCTACCTCCTTAACTTACAGCACCTTATTCTAAACACTATGGCAAAATCTTAAATTGAAACAATTCTGAAGGATACTGTGTATCCCAAAGATAGCTACCGTATATACTTGAGTATAAGCCGACTCGAGTATAAGCCGAGACCCCCAATTTCACCCCCAAAAACTGGAAAAAGTTATTGACTCGAGTATAAGCCGATCTGCTGTTCTGCAAGCCTCCGCCGCCGGCGGAGGCTGGATCCGCGCTCTGCAAGCCTCTGCCGCCAGCAGAGGCTCGATCCGCCATTTTGCAAGCCTGAATACACAGGAATACCCTGTGTGGCCGCGGCTCTCGGGGAAGCCCTGGCTGTCCGCTTCCTCGCTCCACGCTGCCATTCGGGGCCCGCGCATTCCCCGGGCAAATCGCGGCGCCCAGCAGGCGAGGAAACACGCCCGCTCCAGTCGCCCCCCCCTTCCCTCAGGAGACGCGAAGCAAGTGACCGCCCGGAGCTTACCGAGGACTTGCGCGCGGCCGAGGCTTCGGTGCTTCCAGGATCGCGCGCACCTCTCCCAAGCCGCCGCCGTCCGGAGACCTGCCGAAGTTTGGGGAGGTTTGGGGAGGTGCGCGCGCACCTCCCCAAACCTCCCCAAACGTCCGGACCTCCGCGCCCTGCCTGCCTGCTTCTTTCCGCTGCGGAAAGAAGCAGGCAGGCAGGGCGCGGAGGTCCGGAGACCTGCCGACATTTGGGGAGGTTTGGGGAGGCGCGCATCTCCCCAAACCTCCCCAAACGTCGGCAGGTCTCCGGACGGCGGTGGCTTGGGAGAGGTGCGCGCGATCCCGGAAGCACCAAAGCCTCGGCCACGCACAAGTCCTCAGTAAGTTTTTTTGTTGACTGGAGTATAAACCGAACTGGAATTTTTCAGCCCAAAAAGTGGGCTGAAAAATTCGGCTTATACCCAAGTATATACGGTAATTAAAAATAAGACTAGATCACAGGTCTGCAACTCGCGGCTCCGGAGCCACATGCAGCCATCTCCTGCGGCTCCCAGTCCTCTGCCATGTGCAGTCCAAAAAAAAAAAAAAGTGGGACTAAAAAAGTTCAACCAATCAATTCAAATATGCAGGGTAGGTGCATATCTCGCCTTGGCTCCACTCTTCAGTCAAACCCTGTTCTGCGCATGTACGTGCATGTGCACACATTTTTTGCGGCTCCCAGTTTTTCCTTTTGTGAGGGAACCGGTTCCGAGTGGCTCTTTCACTGTTTCAGGTTGCTGACCCCTGGACTAGATAAATCCTTTGAGGATTTCATTGATTACTATGTTGCATTACTTGCTAGTCTTGTGCTACCAGATGTCCAGATATGTTGAATTCTTATTAATCTGGGCCATACTGACTGGGATAGTTATTCTGGAAGAATTATCCTGCACCAACTTAGAATCTGTCTTTAGGCAGCATTTGGAGGCCCAAACATGAACAAAAGTTTGAATATTGTCATAAGCCATTTGCTTACCTCCATTTTTAAATTGTTTATTTCCTTCTTCTTTTAATGTTGAGCTTTCATTTCTTCTTGTCTACAACAAAAATATGTTTGAATGAATTAACACAATAATTAACATTTGATACCACTGTTTGAAATTAAAATCAATTATCCATGACAAATAGCAAACACTACCAAATTTTTTACTGTCTAATATCTTAGTTCCCTATTTTGTGATTAATTTTTAAAATTTCGTAGGAAGAGTATTTCAAACATTTAGACGGCATCTCCTAACCAATACTACTACCACATTTTACTACTTAAAATTCTGGAAATGAATAATCTTCTAGTGATATCTAGAGGCAAACTACAGCCGTATTAACTTTTTTAAAAAAATTAAGAACCAACTGGTATCTAATAATACAAAGTCAAATTGTCCAGACACAATTCAGATTAGTCTCCAAGCCTGAAGATAGATAATTTTATACAGAATAGGTACTACTACTTATATGAGAAGCACTTTTATTTTAGAAGACTTTATAAAATGAAGATTTATAAATAAGACTTTATAAGCCACCTCTATTATAACAACCCTGTATGGCACAATAAACACTAAAATAACAAAACAAAACTAAAATCAAAACCATAAAATAAAAACTCATGGAACCCCAGGCTGACTCACTTCTATTCATCCACAACTGGGCTGCAGCCTCATCTAAACTCAAAGCTTGTGGGGAAAACCAGGCCTTTCAGAAGATGAGGGTGGAGGCCTTCTTGATCTATGGAGGATTGGTGATCCACAGAGCAGGGTCAACAAAGTGTACTTCCTATCCTGCTGGATTACACCATTTAAGCGAAGCTTATCCACCCTATCTGACCCTGAGGGAGAGAGAATCCTTCAAACAGCCTGGTCTCATGCCTTGTATGGCTTTAAAGTTAATAACCATGACTTTGAATTGCACCTGGAAAGAAACTGAAAGGCAGTGTGGTTCATGCAACAACGGCATAATATAGACAAAAAGTAGAATGCCCAGGACTTTGTACCCCGTCAACTATAGTTCCTGCAAGGTCTTCAAGGGCAAACCTACATAAAAGTGCATTGCAGTAATTCAACTGGGAAGTGACAAAGGGCATAAATGACTGTAAGACCTGCTAGTCCAAGAATGGCTGCAATTGGTGCACAAGATAGGTCTGTGCAAAGACCTCCCTATCCACAGTTGTCACCTGCTCTTTCAGCGGGTGCCCATGAGTCCAGGTGCCTCCCCCCCCAAAAAAAAACTGCTCACCAACTCTGTCCAAACAAAATAAAAACAATGACATATCACTGAATCAGGAGGCCCAAAAATTCAAGAGCCTTGCTAGGATTGAGTTGAAGCCAGTTCCCCCTCATTCAAACTCTTACAGCCCCACAGGCACTGGGCTAGTAGTGCTGGCGTGGTGTTGCTTGGCCAGCCAGGGGTAGAAATGTGCAACTGAGTATCATCAGCAGATTAACAATGCACCCTTGTACTTGCTAGATTGCCTCTTCCATCTATCTCATGGCGACAGGCACAAGCCCTGACGCACCCCATGCCATTAATTTAGTCTTGCAGGTCCAACCCTTCACCACAAAATCTAGCCACAACCAAAAAAATATGACCATACATATAAACAAGTGTTTTTTAAAATAATTTTCGGTATTCATATCCCACTTTTAGCTCTCTGAATAAGAGCCAATCAATATTTGTAGAAAAACCAGTCTCATGTACATTTCAGTCTCCAAGGCTTGATAAAAATTATATGAATAATTTATGAAACCAATAGCTGGACTGGAAAAGAGGTTTGAAGCCTGGAAGTTGTACAGTCATGTGTAGCTTTGTTTCTCAACTTTTCACAAGGCCTAGCTTCTCAATTCCACTTCCCTTCACCTCCTAATCCCTCACTCTTTTCACAGCTCTTAGTTCTGAATAATTAATCTAAACATTCTCTACCCAATTTCCCTCTAGCACACAGTCCTCCCATGGACCTTTTCTCCTTACATCCATGATTTTCCAGTCATTAATAATCCTTGGCTCTATCTCAAATCTGTTTCCTTGATCAGGTGTTATGACATCACAAGAACTCAAGGGGTTTCAAGGCAACAGTCTATCCTGTATCATGAATATAACTAATACATATCTCAAGTCCTGTTTTAATAGAGCACAACTAAGACAGCCCACATCTAACACTGCTATCAAAATATTGATAATCATTTATAACATCAAATAGTTTGTCTTTTAATTTTAAAAACTGACTGCTTCAAACACATTCAATTATATTGACTTCTAAGCTATCTCAAATTTCCTTTTACAACCTTAACAGCAAAAATATTTAATTCCACCCCCAAACAATACAGTATCCAATTAATGAAAATTAACCTAAAGTACATATTGAGAGGGTCAATATTTAAGAGTCAAGGAAGATATTCAAAGGGTAAAAAATGGAGTTTTGTTCAGTAGTACAGTATTATGTATTCCCCCATTTTTATATTAATTTAGAATTAATACAAATAAACCCCAAAATAATCTTTCATTTCAAACATATATACTACCATTCATATTCCCACCTAGCATAGCTAACACATCTGGAAGGAAGCAAGATGGGGATTATCAGCTCAGGAAATAGCAGATTCAACAGTCAGGTTACAATATTTGTATCTTCTCAGTAAGTAACAAAAAAGATTTGACAAAAAAATCTCTAGAAAGTTTTTTATTGTGTATATATTTCATGCATGACTTTAGCCTCTTCAGATATAAGTTGTAAGCTGACTGGAAAAGCTTAAATGGAAAATTCCAAGTTTATGTACATATTTTGCTGAATCACACATCCTTTTTCCTCACATGGAAAATTAGCTCTCTGCACACAAGTCGTCCAATTCCATCTGCAGGCAGGAACTTTAAACAATGCTTCGTCTATGATTTGATTCTTTTTAGAAACGGGACTCCATTAAACAAAAATTACAAATATAATCTCTGATCATGGGAATTAAAAGCTATAGGACAAAAATATTGTTGCTTCTATTGAGTGAGAAACATAACGTAACAAAATGCTTAAATATTAATATATATGGCCATTCTTAAAGCTAAAGAAAGCTTTTAAAAAACCCTGAATCTAGAAAATAAAGCTCCAGGCAGGTCATACTACTTGAAAGCATCATGGTTAGCACTTCTTGTTAATGAAGCTATTCTCACTTCAAGAGCAGTCTTCTTTACAATGAACCAGTACACTGAATCCAACCAGTATAAACTGCTATTTCATCCAGTTCATTTTTAAATGTTCATGAGGCTTGGATTTCTTAGACTCAAAATCCAAGAAAAACACATACCGCATTCAGTTCTTTAGAAGATGCACATTGCCCATTTCAGATTTAGAGAATGACAAGCAAAACAAAATGTAATATATGGAACCGAAATAAGCAGAAGGCAAGCAAAACTAATCAAGAATGTGATAAGAAAAAAAAACATTACAGGACACTTAAATATATGAGAAAAATAATGACAAAGCTTGCAATTATACACAGCAGCATCAGAAATACTTTACATATTCCTTAGTCAAACATATTATGTATGAACCGAGAAGACAGAGTGCTGTTCTTGTATTTATCCCCCAAATGCCACATAATAAAATATTTACTAACACATTACAACCTGAATGTCTTTACAAATTAACAAGGAAGGAGATTCCATGCAGCTCTGTGGGAATACTTCGGAATAAATATGAAAATAGGTTGCAAAGTCTATTAGGAACACATTTTGAAAGAAAATTTGGACTGAACAAGGAATGTTCAACAGCCTGTGTATTAGCATTCCAAAGAGAAATAGAGAAATATTTTTGTTGCAAACACCTGCAGTTATTTCCAAGCAAGCATATGTAGAGTCACAGTAATAGTAAACAGCTATTAGTAAACAGCTATTATTTTTTAAAAAAAAAGATTTGCACCTTTAAAACATACCTCTTTTTCTTCCTCTGACATGTTTTTTTCCAGCTCTAGCAATTCTTTTTCATCTACATCCACCTCATGTTCTAAAGCATCTGTCTCGCTGTTGTTATTCTCTTCCACCACTCTTGATTCAAGAGAGTCTTTGCAGTCATGGAAAAGATCATCCTCCTCTTGACTTTCACTCACACCTTCTTTAATGACTCTGGGGATATATGCATGATGTGCAGGACTGCTCTGTTTTTCTGACAGTTTCAAATCCTCAATTAATTTTTCAGGAGCAACAGCATCTTCAGACTCCATGCTGAACCTGCAAGGCAAGACAAAGAAAAAAAATTATACAAGGCAGTAGCTTTCACAACAAAGAAAGATAGTATTTCTTTTTTTAAAAAAGGAGAATTTTGTAAAAACTGATATTCCTGCCTAAAAACATGTTTAGCATGTTTTTGTTTCATCCAGAAAACCCTGTAAGAATATTTACCTATTTCAAGACATAATTTGGGAGCTGGTTAAAATGATAAAATGATCTACACATATTTCTATACTGAAAAAAGTTATTACTTTTGGCACTATTAATCACTCAAGATCAAATGGCAAAAAGTTAACCAAAGAATAAATTAACTCCATTTTGCTTCTGTGTACCTGATGGGAAATGATCACTAACTGCAACTATTTCAAGAAAAATATTAAACTGTAATGAACTATATTGGTTTTATTTGCAAGGCACCCTGAAACCACACTTATCCCTACTTAGCAAAGCCTACGCAAACTCAACTATGCTGTTAGTATATTATTATGTTGTGCAAAATCAGAAAAGAGATCATTGAGAAGACCATGTTAATCACTGGCAAGCAAGCTGCCTTCTGTTTGATCATGCTGGATCAAGCCACTGCTCTAAATTTTTCTGCACTCTCATACAATATTTTTTCAAACCATGTTCTTTATTGTACAGTATTGGAGGTACCAGCAACTTAAAATTTCTGTTTTATCATTTAAAGGGTAGCCTTCACCAATGAATCATTTAACAGTCATAATTCCTTCAAGATTTCCCTCCCCCCAAAGAGGTTCAAGCTAACTTTTAGCCCTTGCCCCACATAGCTATTCTCTAATATGAATCCAATAATTTATTTATTTTATTTATTTATTTTATTACATTTATATACCGCCCTTTCCCGAAGGACTCAGGGCAGTTTACAGGGTGATTAAAAAACCAAGATACAAAAGTTAAAAGCAAATTTAAAAAAAATTATATTTGTCCCTGCATAAATAAAACCCCAGTTAAAATTAAGATTAATCCTCAGCCTGGGCCAGAGAGCTCGAAGAGCCAGGTCTTTCCATTTCTAAGTAACAACCCCGACCTAAAATTGCAGAGTTAGGCACCAGAAAAGCAACACCGTTGCCAGCTGATTCCCACAATCTCCAAACCGAGATCTTTTTAAAAAAAAAAAACAACAACAACCACGCGACCCGTAAACAAGAAAAGCCAAGCCTCCAACCCTGTTTCATAGTGCAAATAAATGCACAGAATATTAAATGTCCTGAACGTTTTAAAATTTGGAACCATAACCCCTCCTCCCCCAGCAGTTTCCAATGCCAGTCTAGGAAGGAAAGCATTGTCGAAATTTCGGGCAAGCTGCTCTAGGTCGCCCGCTTTTCCGAACCAGACTGGGACCCCGTTCTTCCCTATCCCTGTTTGCCTGACTCTACCAGGTCATCAGCAGCCTCTCCTCCAGCTCCAACTACTCCCACCCCGCGCCCGCACAAGCAGGCCGCTCAACCTCCGCCCGCCGACCTGACTTCTTGCGAACTTCTTCCTGCAACTGGGGAGGGGGGGTCTCCCACAAACACGCCACTTCCGGTTTCCGGTCCAAGCCGAAGGCTCCAGTCCAGCGATCTCGAGCCGAAGGAGACGACGGTGACGTTACATGCCAATCATGGGAAGAACCAATTGCTGCCAGAGGAGGCGGGATATTAGAAGCAGGAACGAGAAAGCAAGAGGCTCTTTTTATATCTGGGCTGACTTTACGCTGGTTATTCCAGATCTGATTTGTTTCTATTGTTGCGTCCTAGATTAAGGTTAATGAGGGAGCAATGGATCAATAAGGAATGATCATTACAATGACTGCTCCGTCCAGAGACCAAAGTCATTCAGGCGAAACTTCTGGAGCGAGAGGCTGAGATTTGTTATGTTTTTTCTTCTCTTTCATTTCCCTGAAGTTTTCTCTGCTGAGTTTTGTGCTTCTGACCATGTGCAGAGTGTTTTTCCACCTGCAATAGTCTATTAATAGAGTCTTCATAATCAATCTTCTGTTGCCTTTTCTATGGTGAAATAAATTACTTGGCTAGGAATAATTCTGTGATGAAACCAGGCAATTGAATTTGCGGCTACTTTGCCTGTAGGTCTGGCTTCCTACATTTATAGCTTTACAGTGGTGGTCTGAAATAAAACAACAGTCTGTGCACTGTTAACATCAAACATTTGGTTGTGTTGTACCATCTGATTGAAAAGCAAGGTTAATATAAGATTATTATTTTTTTACAAGGCCACTTGGAGTCTTCCTTCTCATAGGTAAACCCTAATCTATTAGGTCACAGCAGGTGGCTGCATTTAGCTGACTTTGGCTAATCAGGATCAACTCTGGCTAATGTTTAGATGAGAGAGCATCAGAAATCTCAGAGCTATAGTTTAATTAGAGAACTTGAAAAGTAAAAATTGGAGAAGGAAAGAAAGTGGCAGCAAATGATTTTTACTTTGTTGCCAAGCAAACTAGTAGATGTGCCCATGAAGTATTTGATGTTTTCTCAATGAAACCCCCAGCAAACACACCAAATCAAAATTGCTTAAACAGCCTTAGGGCAGGGGTCTTCAAACTTGGCCCTTTTATGACTTGTGGACTCCAACTCCCAGAGTTCCTCAGCCAATGTGCCTGGCTGAGGCATTCTGGGAGTTGAAGTCCACAAGTCATAAAAGGGCCAGGTTTGAACACCCCGGGATTAAGGCTATAGATCTGAAATACATAAATCCAGCTGGCAGTAATGTGATTCAGCACACCTCTAATTACCAGCAGCTATTTAGTGGTTATCAGGACAGTTGCTGCCTGCCTCTGCTAGCCCTGTTACTAAGGTGACCCAAGTTTTTTACAATGAGGACACAAATAAATTGAAGAAAAAAAAATATTGTAAATAAAAGAAACTTTTTATTCATTGCAACAATAATACAGAATACACTATAATATGATACATGCATAATAAAAAAATATTTGTAACAATAACATTTTATATTGTAATTATTCTTACATGCCTATTAATTATTATTTAAATGAATACTTTTCCATTGAATGAATATTTTTGTCAATGTATCATCTTCTAACAACATATTGGAAATATCTGAACAAGAAATATCCTTAATATTGAATTTTACAGCAAGTGCTGCAGCTAGAGTATCAACATTCAATCTTGATTTCTCACTTTTCCAAAAATCATTAGCAATTGAAAAAACCCTTTCAACTGCTGCATTAGTTCCAGGGCAGCACAATGTAAATTGAACAAGAATAAATAAATTTTCACATGGAATATGTTCATTTTTGAAATGGCTGAATATTTCCACCCATCTTTTATCACTTTCAACGTGTTTATTTTCCCATTGTATTAATTTTTCAGAATTTAAAAATACCGTACATTGTCTTCTAATTTCTTCAAAGAGACCATTGTCGTCTATTTTAATGTCTGGCATTTCTTTTAGATAAAAACTCAACGTAAGATTCAATATCTGTCCAATATACTTGCGATGAAGTCAAAAAACATCATTGAAAACTGTTATTTCCTGTGATGTTTGTTTCAGACCATTCTTCGATACATTGAAAACATGTTTGGTAAAAATTCTGCGCTTCTTTGATAAACTTTCCGTTATGCCCAGATTTGATTCTTCTAAGTCTGACAATTTTCTTTTTATAACTAAAGGAAGAAATTTTTCTTCAAATCAAGTTTTATATTGAAGGATAAAGTCATTCAAAATAATACTAACTTCTGTAGCTGAAATGTGTTCACCTTCAATCTTTTGAATCATTTTGTGAAAAATAGATGCTTGATTATGTACAAAATACATTAATATCTCAGATATTTCATTATTGAAAAACAACTCCAGGGTTTTAGGACATTTGTCTAAACTTAAAAAATATGAACAGAGAGGCTCAAATAATTGTAGAACACGCTCTATAGCAGGTGTTAGAGCAAACCATCTAACTTTTGAATATCCTAAAAGTTTTTTGTATTGAACATTCGCTTCTTCACAAAATTGTTTTAAAGTAGCCACACGAACAGTAAAACGACTAAAATACAAATAAATTGTAGTTATTATTACTTCTACATCAACTGGCGTGGCACATGACGCCATGTTGATTGCATTTGACAAAATATGTGCATTACAACCTATTCCTAGTATTTTCTTTTGGAGTAAATTTTGTAATTTTACATACACATTATTCACCCCTTTGTGTCTTCGCCCACCAAAATTTGTGTTTGTATTATCAGCTGTTACTGCAACAACTTTGGATTTCAAATTGTTTTCATTTATTACTCTGTATAGATGGTTTGACAAAATTTCAGCAGTTTCACCCTCAATGGATTCTAAATTTAAAATTTTTACTTGAATGCCCTTGGTAATATTAAAATATCTTACTAGTATTGGATACAATTTAGTTTCATTATGATTGGATGCATCAGATAAAACCGTTACAAATGCTGCAGTTTCCAAGTCTTCTGTAAGTATTTTGTCACAGTAATTTTTAAATACTGATTTAATAATAGCCTCGCATTTTGTCCTGGCACATGAAAATTTAGCATCATGAAACTTTTTCAATAATTTAGTTGTACAATCCATACTACGAAAACTTTAATTGTGAATCATGGTATGAAATGCAAATGTTCCCTCCATTGCAGCTAACTGTTTTTCATTTTCAGAATAATTTGAAGTTTTAAAAAAAACTTGTTATTTTAAAACTGGAAGCAGATGCATCTGATGATTGCTTATGTTTCTTGGTGGTCAAGTGTTTCATAATAGCTGCTCTGCCCCCAACTGCAATACAAAATTCTCCGCTGCAAATATTGCAGAAAACAATGTTATCCTTCTTTGATATGAGGAATGGAAATTCCTTATTCAATTTATCATTGAAATGGCATTTCCTCTTTTTTGATTTTTCCATCCCTAAATGAAATTTAAAATTAAAAATAAAATATAGAGCTACACGAATGATGCAAGCACATTCATTATGAATAAATAAAATTAATTATTAAAACTGAAACAATAACACAAGCGAATAAACATAAATAAAGTTATACATATTTGGAAATTATTAAATAGATAATGAATTAATAAAATGTGCATTATTGTGCTCACCTGTGTATGATTGAATATTCATTGAGAAAGAAGTGAGTCTAATGCGGGCGTGTGTGCCGTGTCGTGTTTCGGTAAGAAGTAAACAAAGCCACTTGTGCTCGGCACACTCTTCCGCGTGGTGCACTCTCTCAAAACAATTCTCCTGTGCGGAACGCATGCATCTCATAATCGCGTCTCGCCGCACTGTACCGAGCCTTGACAAATCATCATATCAAATACAAATACGTCACATCACACACAACGGATCGGATCGGCATTGATCGAATACGGAGATTTACACATTAGTCTTCAAATATCAAAAAAGAGGACATGAAGGAGGACACTTTTCGAGAGAGGACAGAACTTACAAAAGAAGGACTGTCCTCCCTAAAGGAGGACGATTGGTCACCTTACTGTTACGTATAATGCTCCTTGACTTGAAAATCAGGGTGGAAGAATTGCTATTAACAGTTTTGCTTTAAGTCAGAACAAGTGTTTTTTGACTTCGCAACTTTTTAAAGTAGATTTCAACTCCCAGTCCATCCATCTTAAAGTTGCCAAGTTTGAAAAACACTGGGTTAGAGGATAAGTATAATTTATTTTCCCCCTTAATCAAATTATTCTGAAGAGATTACAGACTGTATAAAAACCACACTTAAAATAACCTCAATGTAGTTTAAAGCAACCATAAATAATAACCATTGACATACAAGCCCTCACATAAGGACAGAAAAACAAAGAATAAAATGAACAGAAAGTAAGATGGTAATGGGTATATAGAGAGAGAGACTCAAGGAAAAGTCCTCCAAATCAACAGATATCTTGAACTAGGGCAGCCTAGGACTTTCTCAATGTATCTTGAGAACACTGGTGTCCTTAAAAAAGAAAAATAAAAAGCAGTAATACACCAGCCCTTAGACAGAGTAATGTCCACCATATTATCTGGTTCACAAATGACTAAGCAAAGGTTTATAAAGTACAGAATAAATCAGATGGACTAGCAACATTCTAAACCAAAATATATTGTTCATAGATCATTATGGCTGGATATGTACAACACATTAAGCCAAAGCCAACTAATTATGCTTTAACTAAACATTTTTTATAAGCTGGATCCTTAAACTTATGTTAAAGCATAACTAGAGAAGATGCTTTTAAAAGCCAATAGATGTAATGTTTACAGGGGCAGCCTAGAATTGGGGATACCAAATTCAAAGCCCCACTGTATCACTGTATCTAGGTCTCACCAAAAGATGAAATTACCTACATTGCTGTTATTTGAATAAAAAGAGAATGGAAAGACAGTAAAGCATAAATGTTATTTTTCACCCTAGAGAAGTTGAGATAGAAATGTGTAATTGCCATATAAAAGCAGAATAAAACAATACTTTATTTTATTAAAAATTGTGGTTCCTAGCTTCCTCCAGGTAGATAAAAGCCGGAATGCTGCATTTACCCATAACACTATGCTGAGCTACCCAAATTTACAGGCGATAGTGGAGCTAGTACACATAGAGGCCTGCTGAGTCAATCTTACAGCTTTAGAATGACCTAGAAACTGTCCTAAGCTTCTTTAAGCCTTTCCAAAAGAGATATCATTTCATATCCTTTTAGGACAGTTGTCATTTGTATAGTTAACACTGGGAGAAAAGCATTTGAAGATCCAGAGAATTGTAACTGAGTATATCCATACTTAAATATACTATACAGTACCTTAAAGAAAAACTACATCAATAATTGATTCTTATATTGTAACTTAACATACAGAACAACAAGCAATTTTAACTCCTCTGTCACAAAGTAAATGAATCTGATACTGGGCTGCAAATCTTGGCAATTCACTCAATTTCTCCAAATAAACAATTTGTTCCTTTTTCTTTAGATATTTGGAACTGCTGTCATGTCATCCCTGCCTATTTTTTTCTGTAAAAATGAACAGTCTTTAATTGCATTTCTTGTGTTTCGTGATTTAATTCTTAGTCATCTTTGTTATCTTTCTTTTTGATCTCCCTTTTTAAAAAACTTTGAAATGGTGACAGGCTTGAACAAACACTTCAAGGCTTTGCAGAGCAATATTAGCTTCTGTTGGCTTCCTGTCTTCTACAGTCCTCTGCTGATTTTTGGAAACTTCTTAAAGGAACATGTTTTTTTCATTGTAAGAACCAGATGTCCAATATCTGTCTTGTTCCAATTAAAAGTGTTCACCATCTGCAATAGACCCAGAAGTACACACAATGTCCTTTTCCTGTGAATGAATTTATATATCATAGAACAGTAAAATAAATTGTTGATAAATGCAACACGTGGCATATATACATATATACAATTTTTGACTGAACTCTTCTATATTTCAGCCATACACGATTTATACATCTATTTTGCCACTAGGAGATATTTATTCAATCATACTAAGCTATGATATCATTTGATTTTAGTTTAATATATTTGAATCCAGTTCATTGTGGTAGCCATTAAATTTCAAGAAACCCTGGACAATATCTTATTGTAGTATGTGATTCAGTCCATGTATTTCTGGAAACTAAAATAAGATCAAAGCTGGCTTTTAGGTGAATTAAGAGTGCCAAGTTTCTTAACTTAAAAAGAATAGAAACCCTTCCCAATAAAAAATATACTTTATTAGAGAGCCCAAATTACGTAGACATATATTGTTCATTAGTTCCTAATAGTTTGAAAGTGTAAAGATGATTAAATATGCCAGCACAGATGGATAAATTTTAAAATTCTGAAATAAAGGAAAAAGGTTTGACATGAGATACAGTAAGTTATTGTTTAAAGGAGCTTCTAATTTACTTGACCATCTGGGATAATTACATTTGGGATATAAATGGTGTTTTGACCTCAACACAATTTTTGATTAATCCTTTTTAAAATAATTTATATTCTCACGAGGGGGAGAAAAAACTCTTTTTATAGAAAAGAATAAAATACTAACATCTTTATTATCTGCATAAAATAATATACCTCATACTATACTAACTCATAGTTGGATTAACTGTGGTTTGCTACATAAATCAAATTTGTTGGGTTTACATAGCATGCTAAACTTTCAGCTCACACATCAATGGACTAAGATCATACAATAAGGTAAATGCCAAATAAGCAAAACATATTCTCTCTTAAGAGCGTATGTGACTCAGATCACAGACGGGGGGACATTAAGAGAGTATGGTGGAGTGGTTAAAGCAGGGGTGTCAAACTCAATTTCATTGAGGGCCGCATCAGCATTGCAGTTGCCCTCAGGGGGCCGGGTGGGTAAGGCTAGGGTGGGCACGGCCTACTGGGTGGGCATGGCCAGCTCTACATCGTTCGCATCAAGGGTGCCTATGGGGGCCTGGGCAAGAGTGGGACAGATCTGAGGGTCTCTGGCAGAAGGAGGGTCTCTGGGCCAGGGCCAAGGCAGTGGGGGCTGTTTCCTCACTGTTTCCAGGATGGCTTCGCGGGCCACATGAAACCACTTTGCGGGCCGGATCTGGCCTCCGGGCCTTGTGTTTGATATGTCTGGGTTAAAGTGTAGACTCAAAGCAAATAGACTTCCCTCAGCTATGGAACCATGTTGGGGACTTTGGGATAATATTCTGTAATCATTCTCTTCCAACCCCCTCCCCGCTTTTGTTGTGGTTTTTCTTGTGGGGACAGATAGGAGAAGAGCGCACTAACTATGCCGTCTTCAGTTTCTGAAGGAATGATAATTAATTCAATAAATAAATATATTTTATTTAATGAACAAACCACAGCTTGCTCTATTCACACACTATTTCTTGATTTTGGTTTAAATACATTATTATGTGAACTCAAACAACTTACCATAGCTTGTCTTAATTTATGAACTTGGTTTTAGGCATTGCACCCACCTAATCTCATGTAAGACTAGTTCTACATATATCTGTACCACAATCAACAGCTAGTATTAATTGATGGTTAAATATAAGACAGGATTCATACATCTTTCTAACCCATGGTTTAACAGCAATATAAGAAGCCACAATTAGCATGGTTCACAGTCAAAAGTCTTAGAAAGATTAATTCAAACCACATCTAGTATGAGCCATACCATTTGTAATTTTTAATCCATTATTAAACAAACCATAGCTTATGATGTGCAGAACCACTAAGTGTCTTCCCTAGTTCTGTAAAGGGTTTGTTCAGTTTTTGCTTTGTTATATGAATCTGAACACTGACAAATATATCATGGTTTATGCGAACCATGTCAACTAAAGCATAAACAGTTTGCCCTTGCTATTGCATACATTGGCTCAAGGATGGAAATATTACTTTCAAACTGGTCCAGCTAAAGACACTTGAGACAGGCTCATTAGTGAGTTAAGGGACCAGATGAAAATTCCTTAGCGATTGGCAGCAAAAAAAAATAATGCTGCTAGAAAACATTTGTATCTTGGTTAGGTGCAAAACTGGGGGGAGCCCATATATACCTTGTGATTGATTACATTAATTACAAATTCAACATCCCTTTCATAAGTGTTCTTGTAAACTGGGTGGGATTTTCTCTTATTTTTTTCTCTTGCATAAAGGACTTTGCATGTATTTGTGCTGCTATTAAAGTTCATTTTCAGACCACTTTTCTAATCTTTTACGTTCGGTTTCAATATTGATACTATCTTCTGGAGTTGTAAGCTCAATTCAGAAGTCTCAAAAAAAATAATACAAAGGCACGCCATTTTGTATCATGCCGGGGAAAACTGCACAGATGTGTCCATGGTAAGTCATGATTTGAGTTTTCTCAAAAGTCAACCAACCTTTTTAACTTCTAAAGTAGTGTAATAAACATTCCTTTCACTTCTATCTATTTATTTATTTTATTACATTTATATATTTATGAAAATGTTGAATGGTAAAGGACACAGAGGAAAATCAAATGACACCTCACTCCAGTTTATTTTTTTATTTTATTTTTTTATTTTAATTCCATTTATATCCCGCCCTTCTCCAAAGACTCAGGGCGGCTTACAAACTTAGCAGTAGCCTTCATTCTATGTATATGCCTGCTTATTAGGGCTTTCGCCCCCCCCCCAAGCAGCATTATTACAAAGTCAGCTTAATTGCCCCCAACAATCTGGGTCCTCATTTTACCTACCTCGGAAGGATGGAAGGCTGAGTCAACCTTGAGCCTGGTGGGATGCGAACCTGCACTAATTGCAGGCAGCTGGTGTTACTTAAGGAGGCATTAGCCCACTGCTCCACCAAGGCTATTAATGAAGAACTCCTTGAACTCCAGGTTTAATGAAGAACTCCTTGAACTCCAGGTCAGCTATAGTTCCAGTTGAATCTGAATGTCATGGAGACTTTTGCCCCAAAGTTGAAAATCATCTGCTAAAAACATTGTTGTTATGCAGTACCAAATAACAGATGTAGGGGTCTCTGATGTTGAGTAATTTATTTTTTGAAAAAAATGCAATTGAAAAAAAACATAATACATACTAAACTCAGAAAGGAAAAGGAAAAGAGAGAATAGTGCAAGAAAAAAGAAAAAGGGAAAATGAAAGAGGAAAAAATAAGAAAAAAGAAAAGAAATATTTAAAGAAGCAACTTCAAATCTTCATTACAAACAAACACACAAACTTAGTAGTTCTTCACCCAGCTTAAGGTTAGATGCAAGCATCTGTTTTTCCCACAGCCCACCTCTTTTCCATCTGCAAATCCATCATTAACATTTTACTCCTGATGTCAGCCAAAGGTCCATAAAGGGTTCCCAGAATTTTATAGAAACTAGTCTTATTTTAACCTTGGTCAAAGAAAGCAACTTCGCACTCTTCTTCTTGCTTCTAACAATCTTGATCTTGATCTCATTCAGATGTTGCCATAGAATTTTATCTCTCTTTATCTGTTTGGTTTTGCTTTTTCCAATCCGAAGGGTTCTTTGAGAATTTAGCAAACCTTTTTTATAAATCCAGTAAGATGTCGTTATCTAGATCATTTCTCTTTGTAATTATCATTTTTATTTCTACTATCATCTTTATCTTATAATCCACATTTATTTATTTTCCAGTATTTCAACAATTTCTTTAAATTCTAGTATTTCTGCATGAGGTTAGGTTTGTTTCACCTCTTTATTCTGTAGATCAGGGGTCCCCCCCCACCAGCATGCCAGCAACCTGGCCGCACAAACAAGCAAAGCCCCATCTGCAGGATGCAGGGAGCAAGCAAAACCACGCCCCCTTCAGTCTGCAGAAAAACCTCTCATCATGTAGTCTCTGGTGTCCAAAAAGGTTGGGGACCTCTGCTGTAGATCTTCCAAGATATTATCTTTCACATCTGTTATTACTTCTTTAACATCTTTTGGACATAATCTGTTGATAGAGGCAGACATCACTGCTGACATTCTAGTTGCCAGTTTCTGTCTCTGCTGTTCAAATATCTCCTGGAATATTATATTTCAAATATCATACCATTTTCTGTCATTTTGTACTGACCAAAGACAAAAGAGCAGTCTCTCTCTCTCTCTCTCTCTCTCCCCCCTTTTTTTTCTTTCAATTTTTATGACTGGAAATGTTAGTCCCCTATAGTGTCCAATTTCTGGAATAATGAAATCTCAAATTTCTATTACAACTTAAGATAGACTAAACAATTTAGTTCCCACAAAGGTACTGTTTATTTGTCTATTATTATAAATGATTCATTCATAACTTTCTTGAATTAAAGTCTGAATTAGCTTTTTGTCATTTGTTTCAAATTCTAACAATTATATTTATTTTTTCTTTCATTCTGGAACTATGTTAAACTCATCAGCTGGCTTTGCAAACTTGTCACTAGGAGTCAAACCTATTTACTTTAAAGCAGTAAGATTATCCCTCTACTGAAGACAGTGAAAATAATGTGATGTCTTAAATGGAATTTACTGTTTGTATTATGCTTTTTAAATGTATTGTATTCTTTTTAATTCAGCCCTGTGAACCATGGTTGTTATCACTTACTATACAGGCAATGAGAAGCGTGATGTTGAATGCTAGGCATCTATGCTGAGCTTGGTAGAAGTAAGGCATGAGCTTGGTCACATCTTAAAGTCTTATTTTTATTATGGGCTAAGCTGCTGTGGATAACAGCTCACTTAACATATGTCTTGCAAAATGCTTTGAACCATATTAGATGTGACTCCTCTCTCTTTTTTTCAGCAACTTAAAAACATGACAGAGCTATGTCAGCCTCTGATGATGGGTGAGTCAGAACCCAGCGGAGTTCATCAAGCAGAATCTCCTACTTCCAGTAGCTGAATGGCATCAGAATGCGTGATGTTCCTTGCTGGATCAGACCAAAGGCCAGTCTGGCAGAATTTCCTGCTGGCTCAAAGCTGTGTCTCTCATTTTTTTAAAAAGAATCATACTGCAAAGACTCAGAGTTCCAAATTACTGATGGACAAAGTGAAAACAGTGGACTCCCTATATGCAGTGGCGTAGCGTGGGTTATCAGCACCTGGGGCAAGGCAAGTAATTTGCGCCCCCTAACCCGTGGCGATCCGGCGGCTCGGATCGGATTCGCACAGCCAGCACTGCAGTGAGAGAGAGTGAGTGAGTGAGCCAGGCAGGGGCAGAGAGCTGCGAGTGCGAGCGCGCCCCCCCAGATGTTGCGCCCGGTGCGGCCGGGGGCCCCTGCACCCCCCACACTATGCCACTGCCTATATGAATAGCTGCATAAACAAATACATTAATTTCATGTGGTTCTGTTGATCCTGCCATTGCATTGTAAAACACACAGAACTGTATGAGGTGACAGGCAGACAGACAGACAGACAGACAGACAGAGGATGATAGATGATAGATAATGAGGATGATAGATATAGATAGACAGAAAGACAGACAGGCAGACAACTGTATAAATAAGTTAATTTCAGGCAGCTCTGCTGATCCTCCCATTTTAGTAGCAGAAAGAAACAAACAAGAGATAAAAGACAACCTGCTTCTGCAATAAAATAACTTTCTTCTTTCCAGATTCCTTCAAGTGAGGCAGTAGATCCAGCCCAGTGGCCTGTAATGTCTTTTTGCCACAAGAAGTAACTAGGGATGATTAAACCCAGTGTTTTTTGTAAAACAAAAAGGTGCCGGAACTCACACATGTCATACAACCCGCCTTGCCTACCCTACAAGGTTCCATCCAAAAAAGGTGCCGGAACTCCGTTCTGTTCTGATGACAAAAAAAAGCCCTGATTAAACCCATTTCCTACTTTTGAAGCATGAGATTGCAGTGTATGCCTCCCAGCATACACAAAGGACAGCACAGGGGTCAGCAGAGGGGCTGGACAGCTCCAGGCGATAACTGCTCACTCAGGATAAGCCTAAGGAGTTAAGCTGTTGACAGTCCCAGGCATGGTCAGCCTGGTGGGAAGCCAGGATCTACACCCATTGTCACCTGCACTGGCAGGAAGCCCAGGTTTGAACTGATTGGATGCCATCCACCTGGGCAGGTACAAATAGACGCCAGGCTTCCCTGTTTCCCCAGTTCGTTCTGTTCAGAATAAACTCATCTTTACCCCAGCTCTGTGTCCGTCTCTATGTGAAGCACGCGACTTTACAAGATAACTTCCGTCTACCGGTGGCTGTTAAAATCTGAACGGAAAAGGCCGTTCCTCCTCCCGCTGAGAGTAAGTAAGAGGCTTGTTTGGGGGACAGCGCGAGGACCCCTGGGCCAGACGCAATAGAACAGCGTTTCCCAACCTTAGGAACTTGAAGATGCGTGGACTTTAACTCCCAGAATTCCCCAGCCAGCATAGCTGGCTGGGGAATTCTGGGAGTTGAAGTCCACGCATCTTCAAGTTCCTAAGGTTGGGAAACGCTGCAATAGAAAGCCTTCGGTCGTTAACCCCACCAGGCGCCGCCTTGGGAAGCTACCCGAGAGCTGACGGGCGAGCGTCTAGCGGCGATTGGGACAGGCAAGCCAGCGCCAGGGGGGGGCGGAGGGGGCGGGGAGAGGGTTGGTCTATTGCCGCAGCGGCGGTGGCGGCACTTCGGCTTCTTTGCTTCCAAGCAGAGCGCGGTGGGAGCAGGAGCGGCGACGCAGTTCCTCCGGGCTCAGAATCGGGAGGTCGGGGTTCGTTCGGACGTAGCTCTCGACCCGGGAACCAGGCGACCTCAGAGAGGGCGAAACTCAGTCGCGTTTGTGCAGCTCGCGCGGCTTCCAGGTTAAGGCGGTCCCGCGAAACGGGGGGGGGGGGGGTGGCACGCCGGGGGTCACAACGGCGAAATCCGTCCGGAGTCGAGAAGGGACTCCAGGCGGGGACGCGATCCTCAATCCCCGCGTCCTCCTCGGCTTGCAACGCGCCTCACAAAAGGCTCCGGGGGGAGGCGGGTGGTGGTCAAAAAAGCGAAGCCGGTAGAAGTGGTGGCGGCGGCGTGGGGTGGGGGTGGCGGGACGCGGAGAAGCTAGTTCGGTTCCGATCGCGGGATGGGGTGGGGGGGTGCTGAAAAAGTTAACCGTCGACTCTCTGCAGACATCCCCCCCCCCAACAGCGCCTGGATGGGGTTGCTGAAAGAAGCGCCTGTTACAGCGTGGGGCTGCAGTGCGGGTTCAGTTCACGTCTGAAGGCTGCTGAGGACAGATCAGGGACCGGGGTGCTTATTTGCCGAGTCGCTTTTTCGGAAGGAAGAGACAAAAAGAGAGAGAGAGAGATTCTTCATGTATCAGTTCTACTCTCGTCTCAAAACATTTCGGGCATGGAAAAGGAGAAACTCTTTGCTCGGTCTTTCTTCCTGGGTGTAAGGAGCTCCGGGTATAATTTTTTCTTTACCGACCTAATTTTAATTTAAAATAGCTTTGGGTGCGTTGTGTATGGGGGAGAGGTGAGGGTTGGTGGTTCGAAGGCAATTACAATCTTTGTGTTGCGAAATTATAACCAGGGATAAGAGGGAACCCCCTCATTGGTAATACGCATGTATTAAAGGAAACCCGCTAGGTTTGTAACATTATACTTAGAGGTATCTAAGTATAATGTTGGGCTGCAATTTAATTCATTGAAAACTTATTGAACTTATTGAAAAGCTTTTTTTTAAAAAAAATCCTGAGATATAGGGCACTTCTCAGAAGGATTTTCAAAAAATCTTATGAGTGACGAGGCGTCATCCTCTATTCCATATTGGAAACCCACCACCATCACCACCACCTCAACTGAACAGCCAGAAAGTTAATTTTTTGTTTATTTAGCTACTAGACATTTTATATGGCCACCCATATGAATGCTGGGCAGCTAACAACAAAAAAACAAACAAAAAATATAAATAAATCTCTAAGAAGATTTGTTCAAACTCCAGCAAATGACGCCACATTAAAACAGCCATAATATGATCACTCGGCACCATAAACTGCTTCTCACACACACCATACCTATATTGGGCTGACTCCTTATTCTTGCCCAATGCCTGGAAGAAAAACCAGGTCTTCACAATCTTCTACAACAGGGCTTTTCAACCAGTGGTATGGGTACCACCTGGCAGGTGATACTTGACCATCCTAGAAAAGTGGTAGCAGGGGAGGGGAATGAGCTGAACCGGTGGCAGCACTGCACAAGCCTGAGCGAGAGATGGCTGGAGCTGCAGGGCTGTCAGGGCTCAGTAGAAGTGACAGGATCAGCACCAGGCTCCAGCTGAATCTCGGCACTGATCCTGGTGCTTCTGCTGAGCCATGAAGAAGCACCAGTCAGCTGGAATGTTGCAGCATCTCCAGGGTCTTGGGATTTACATTCAGATGCTTGGCAACTGATTCATATTTATGACGGTCACAGTGTCCCAGGGTCATGTGAAGTGACCAAAACCTGCTGCAACTGCCCAGCATAGGGGGGGGGGAATAGAAACCAAACAACCCCCACTGCCAATCCTCAACAGAAATGCTCACAACAATGAAAGCCTCAGACAGGAGGAAGAGCGCCCCCAGGCGGGCAGGCAGGTGTCTTGCTCGGCTGTGGCTTGGGGGGCACTTTTTTCAGTGCCATTGTAACTTCGAACAGTCACTAAGCAAACTGTTGTAAGTCGAGGACTACCTGTACTTCATCACTTTTTTCCTTTTTTTCTTTTTCTTTTCGATTCTTAAGTTTTTGACACCTTGCTAGGCGACTGGTGGTACTCGGATGTTGCCATATCCTAAAAGTGGTACAATGAGTGAAAAGGTTGAAAAGCCCTGTTCTGGAAGCCAAGATGGTTGGGACCCTCCCAATCTGGGGATTGAGAGCAGTGGGGGTGGGGGTGTGCTATTTCACTGGGCTGGCTCTGCAACATAACCTCTCCTCCCCTCCCTCTCCCCCTTTAAAGTAAAGGTGTGCATAATGGAGTTTATGAACAGCTAACTTATGAATACATGAAACTAATTATAATTCATAAACAGCTTTTGTTGGCAGCATTTTTACTATAACCTGCCTCCTATAGTAAATATGGAACTCTATGATGATTGAGGAGGCTTCTGTGACTGGTAAACAGGAACCAGAAGAATATATTCAATTATAATTTATGTACAATACATCTATGTGGAAAAATAAGATTTTCCTGAAAAGGACAAGATGCCCAGTTTGCTCCAAATTTTTAGAAGTGTGTGTGTGTGTGTGTGAGAGAGAGAGAGAGAGAGAATGAGAAAAAGAGAGGGAGGGAGGGACACATAGCTTATTAATGAGTTATTCTTTTGAACAGCATGGGTCCCAAATAAGCAAAGTTTACTGAGCTAATTTCTAAATAAATTTTAAATTTAGATTAAGAAAATAGGCAAATGTATGTAATGAATTAAAAACTTTGTGTTACTTGGAAAGTAACACAAGGCATACAGACATAGGCATACTTTAAAGTAAGCACCCATTCTTAACTCATTCTGCATGTTTGCCTACTCTTAAATCAATAGATAGTATAGTAAGCTTGTAATCATATATCTAATGATCTGGAGACAAATTCTATTGAATTTTATGAGACTGCTTTGTAGATAAGGATGCTTATAATTACAGATTCTAAAGAATGTTTATTTTTTTTGTGTATTTTGTGTATTTTGTGTATTTTCCATGTGCAAATCAATGTAATCTATAGAATATACTGGCAAAGATGTATGGATTCCTGAAACTTGAAAAGTGATTTGCTACGTACACATGATGCAGGGTTGAATTATAATTTGCGTGAAACCATAAGTATTTATCTTGAGAAAAACATGACGACACCATATCCATCCTATTCCTTGT
Organism: Vipera berus; assembly: GCF_964194415.1. Classification (NCBI taxonomy): domain Eukaryota; kingdom Metazoa; phylum Chordata; class Lepidosauria; order Squamata; family Viperidae; genus Vipera; species Vipera berus. The sequence goes on along the minus strand of NC_138203.1, from coordinate 182,932,446 downwards.
GTATCTGTCTAGTTTTGGTGCTAGAAATAAGAAAATTAAAATGTTGGGATTTAGTTTTGTCTATAAGCCTACTAAAATATTAGGTGTATATAATCAGGAAAAGTACTTTATGGAATCTTTTGCTCTAATTTAAAACAAACAATCCCCCTCCCAACCCGCCAACACACACTAAATTCTGGAGGTGAGCTTTGATTCAAATAAAACTCCAAATAAGATGCTCTTTTTGCAGCTCTGAATGGAATCCTGTTAATTATAATCTGACCTGATATGTTTTGGCTGGTTTCTTGAAGATGTTTTGCAAATCAGATTTGTCCATAAAACACTCCAGAAAAATGAGCAAGCAAGCCTAATATTCCTGACATGTGTCCATAGAACTTTTTTGCTTCTAAGGGTTCCTTTCTTGGGCTCCACTGGAGGAACTGATTGCTGTAATTGCACAAGGGTGACAGTTGCCCAGAGAAACTTCTCCCTAATCTGTGTTGGGATTGAGGCCATCGGTATTTTCCAGGCTGTGTGCCAGGGAATAAAAGGATGGCTCATAATAAAGCCATGTGAGAGTTACTGTTCAATGTCAGCCAAGAAAGGAAGATTTAATAATGGATGACCCCTTTGTGCTGCTAGGCTTGGAGAATATCCCTCCATAAAGATTTAGCTACTGGTATTTAGCTCTAAAGGGGATCTTATAGGGTGCAGGGGCAATGGAGGTTGCCTGCAACTCTTAGGATGGCAGTCGCTTCGAATTTGAATATATTCAAGCTAGCAAAACTAGCCTTATAAACTAGAATGCCAAGATTTATGTTCAAACATTTGGTCTCCTGCTTTTCTGTTTATGAGACCATTGGAATCACCAGAAGTATCATAAAGGAAAGCAAGTTATGTTTGCAAAGGGTACAATAAAAAGCAAATAGGTAAAGTGAGGTTAGAAAATATTCCAATTCGAGATCTTTGAGAGTTCAAGAAAGAGTTTGGAACTGAGATTGCTTACAACCAAATGGGAAAAAAATGAAAAAAATCGAAACCAGTGGAAACTTGCTGAAGTAGACTCCAAAGAATTGAATTCATAGGCAATTCCATGGCTACTTGGAGAGTTCCTGGCTTAGTTTTGATTATCTGATGCTGCATTATGATTTACTGACAAACCCTTACTGGATCTTCCACAGCTAAGATAGTACAGATGATGCCAGTCACACTTTGTTTAATTTATCATCTGAAACTGGAATTGTGGCTTAGTTCTTTTCAAACAATCCAGAGTTGGTGGTAGGGGTAACAGGAACAAGGAAGAGGCAGAGGTTTCTGCAGATAGCCTCGATAACAGGCAAAGGACAAAACATGTCATGCCGTCGCAATCCAAATTCTGCCTTTTTGTGTACATAAATACATAAGGGGTAGAGTTTGTACGTAACACTTTGCATTACTTCCCTCCCCTTTGTATGCACAAGAAGACCATGCATGACAGGAGAAACTATCCTTCTCCTTCATGACTGACCTGGATACTGTATGTGTGTGTGTTGTATTAAAGGTAATATCTCCTTTGAGTTAAGCTTGACTCCTGGGATTTATAGGCATGCATTAAATTTCTTGGCAGCAGCATGAAAAATGGTTTGCTTTTGCCTTCCTCCAGGATATTTTTCAATCTCCCAGACTAACCTACAGGCTTGACATTTCCTAATAGTCTCCCATCCATGTACTAGCTAGATCTGGCCCTGCTTAGCTTTTGAACCCAGACAAGGTCGTGCTGCCACCTTTTGCAATAAAGGGGAAATACTGTCAAATACTTTGAACAGCAAAACAGCCCGTAATTTGTATTTTATGAAATAAGATTTGTGAGACAGGGCTTGACATGGAAGCCCAGGATTATTAATGACAGCTGAAGCGGAGACATGACTAAAACTTTGGAGTAATAAATGCAGATAGAATGATTTGGCACTGATGCTTCCCCCACCCATGGTTTTTCAGAGCAGTGCCATTTTTTCATTTGCGAACAACATAGCTTTATTGATGCATCTGGGAGAAAAAAATCCCTGAGATCATGACACAATTCCCTTCCCCATTAATCTTGTCCTCCTGGAAAGTTTGGGTGGAGCCACAGGAAACTCAATTCATTCTCCTTTCCCAGACAGCTAATCAGTGGGGCTTTGGTTGAAATTGAGGCTTTTATCTCCACAGGCTGCTGTATTTCTCCAGTTTCATATCCTGCAAAGTGTTTTTTTCTCAGTGCCACCATTAATTTGCCATACTCTGCATTTCTATTCTTTTTCAGTTCTTACGGGCTTTAATGTTAAAATGCAAGAGCCCCAACAAAATATGAGATAGATTAGACTATCGACAACATATAAATACAAGAAGTCCTCGACCTATGACCACTGTTGAGGCCAAAACTTATGTTGCTCAGTGAAACATTTGTTAAGTGAGTTTTGATCCATTTTACGACTTTTCTTGCCACAGTTGTGAAGTGAACCACTGCAGCTGTTAATTTAGTAACATGGTTGTTAAGTGAATCGAATTTGCCCATCAACTTAGCTGATCAGAAGGTCGCAGAAGGAGATCACATGACCCTGGGACGCTGCAACCGTCATAAATATGAACCAGTTGCTAAGTGTCTGGATTTTGATCACGTGATTACAGAGCTGCTGCAATGGTTGTAAGTGTGAAAAAGTTCCTTTTTTCAGCACCATTGTAAGTAAATGAACTGTCGAGGACTACCTGTATTCATGTTTTACTTTTGCCTTTATGGATTGCAATTGCAGTTTGTTAGAGGGATCATGGTTCTTCAGCATTTACAGCTAAATGTAGCACCTTAATTGCTATGATACAACTTCTAATTGGTTGCAGATATGTCACTATCACTAACAGTTCTGTAATGCTAAAGGAGGCATGTTATTATGTAGATCCTGCTTGAACTAAGCTGATGAAAATTAAGCATTTTACTCTCAGCATCATAATCAACTCTTTGGGGAAAAAAACCCTTGATTTTAAAGGTAACATGTAAAATTTAAAAAGTAAATAAAATTGAAGATTGTAAACCATGACTTTTGAATTAGAGCACTGGGTAAACCCAATATATTGTGTTTTATTGAAAAAGCATATCTGACAACTTATAGCATATTATAATAAGCAAACCTGGCCAAAAAAATAATTTTACTGATATTGGCTTAGCATAGTGCTTGAATTAGGTTTATTCATCAATTCACGATTAAAAATCAATAGTTTAATATGAGGGAATCAGATCATTTTGTACATGTCTTAGTCAGACAAAACTGATTTTATTCATTATCCATTGCTTTGAAACAAAAATTTCTTGTCAGATTTCTGCATCTTAATACTTAAGGTGACTCTGTTTCTAGGGAACTGGAAACCTGGACTCGTATTTCACCTTATATCATGGACTGCCTCACCAAAATTTGATACCGCAAAAGAAAGGATGGAGTAGAGAGACACCTTGCCTTGAAAATAGTTGCTGCTGTAGTAAGATTTTACCCTCTGGAACACTTTGTTCAAGGATCCAACAACAAAAGTTGCAGGAAGTATGGATCAAATGTTTTTTGTTCACCAATATATGTTCCCCTTTATAGAAAATGAACAGCAGAGAATGTCTGGAATCTATAACTTGGAAGCTGAGAGACCTCTGTTTTATTTCTATCATTTTTACCAAAGGCTCATTACTTTTCAAGACCCACACTTGTAGGAAGTATGTGAGGAATTTGACAAGGGACAGGAAGAAAGATAACATGCTAGAGATCACAAGGTGATTTCTGTAAGATGCATAGTGTCCATGTCCCCAATATTTTGGACTTCATGAACTTAATTGCTCATATGATTAATATTTCTTGCCATGGGCTGGGGTTGCCAAAGAACTAAGTTGCAACATTGGAAAGATAAATTGACATTTGGCATACAGTAGTGGAGGATGGATGGATGGATGATTTGTCAAAGTTTAAACTGATTTTCTTTGCATTTACATATTACCATGATTTTTTTCTCCTCTAATTGCATATTACATAGGGTATTTATAGCTGTTACCCTCAGACTTGTTATTTATATTTTTTGTTGTGCCAGCACTATATTATAAATGGAATAAGACAAAAAATAAACAGCCAAATTTGAAAGAGGGTGTAGAAGCTGTACCAGGAAGCAGGAGATGAGATGCAATGGGCTTTATATTGTCTATGATAAAAATACATTAGTTTAAAAATAAAATAGTTCTTTAAACCCATTCCTATCCTATGTTTCCTAGAGGAGAAGGGGGAAGAATGTATTGCCTCCTATGCAAACTATTGTTTATTGCTCTTTGATCTGTATAACCTTTTCTCACCATTGTATCCGCTGAGAGAGAGAGAGAGAGAGAGAGAGAGAGAGAGAGAGAGAGACTGATGTTAATTCTTAGGAAGTACTTAGCAAAACAAATGTAAACCAAAAGGGTTTTTTTTATGTACTCTGATTAGGCGATCCAGACAAGAATGTAACCTTTGAAGTCTTTCAAATGGACTGAAAAGGAGGGGAATGGGAAGTCTGGAAAAGGGATGTATATAATGCTATACATTTTGAAGTATCTCTGAGATTCACCCCATTTTGCAAACTGCTTTTTCTATATTCTGCAGAATAAACTCTTTTCTTACCAATCCAATTTTGTTAGTGTTCTAAACGCATTTCTAACATCTGTTAAACACCTTATGCCTCTGCTGTTCCTCTGCCTCTGGTGCCATCATCTTCCTATATCTTACCTTCCTCCCCCCCCCAACCCGCCCCAATTTGATTGCAATTCTATCTTCAGGCTTATCAGAACACTTTGTAAACATTAATTAAAGCCCACATTTTTCCACAGATGAGAGCGAGACATAACTGACACACACAAGACGTGTTGTGTCCATGCATGCTGAGCCTCAGGAAACAGGCTGACATAGCAGTGTGCTGATATATCTTTGCACTGACAAGCCATCAGCTTCAGGCTTTCTGACTGAGCATAACTACCTCCCCTTCATCTCTGTTTTGTTCCAGTTTGTGGGTTTTTTTTTCATTGAATGAGGAGGAGGAAGAATGATTACTAAGTATTTGAATGAAAAATTCTCAATCCAAAGAAGCAAGAAAAATAGAAGTGAAAGAGATGTCAGGGCTGGTCTCAAGTGGCCATGTTTCCAACCCTCCCATATTAAGATTCTATTCCTCAGATGGATCACAACCTTCCTTCTGTTGTTCTGGTAAAAAAATGTCCCTTTCCTCCATATTTAACCTGTCCCTCAAGGTGAGGTTTAGAGCCAATAGCAAATGGGTGCCCGGAGCAGCCACGACTAAGCACAATACCATTGCAAGTCCAGATTGCCCTCTGGATCAGGAGGATTTATAACTGGGGCACCTCTCCACACATTACTTGTGATGTCGCATTTAGTTAAGCTCCTCAACCGTGACTTTTATGTCATATCATAAAGCTGTTGGCACTTTCTATCTATAGCATGGTGATCGCTGTGGAAATTGCTGCAGGCTGAACTGTAGTGAAAACCTCCACCCTCTTTTCTTTGCCCACCTAGTGTAAATCTCTCCTGGATGCGTGTCCTCCGGTTTCATGCTTGTTTGTATAAATGAGCAATTTGCTAACACATTTATTAATTTCTCCATGAAGATGGAGGCATTCACGTTTTTCTTAAGAATATCTTCTCTTTAAGAAGGGAGCTGCTGGTGCTTCTCATGACAGCTAGCCCTAATCTGGGTGCTACAGAATTGCCTACGGCTGGCTGCCTTGAATTACCTAGCCATGAGGGTGGACCACAGCTGCAGTTGTCAAACAATGAACAATAGGAATAGTGCAATTGCGGCATCTTAGCAGCTTATCAAGAAAGAAGGAAGATTCAGGAAGAGATGAAAGTACAATGTATCCAGGGAGTTACTGGGAGAAGACATACCTGGGGGGTAGGGGCCCATCTCCCATAACCTGATTGGCTGGCTAGCATGCTTGAAAACAGAGGAGAAGCAAGCCTCTCCACACCAATTCAGTTTTTTCGTTTCCTCTGCCCTTGATATTCTAGTCATGAGAGGTGGTGGCAATACAAATTGGATAATGGTGATGGCTTCGGCACTGACCATGTTTTGGGCCAATGCAGAGGACACAGAAGATCACTGCTTACCTGGAGGGAAACACAAAGCCAATCCAAGCGCAGAAGAAGAACTGGGTGTCTGCCAGATTTATGCAGAAAGTAAGTATTGCTTCTCCTCAGAAGCTTGTAGAATTATGTGGTGGGGAGAGAAAATGAGAATACTGTAGGATGAGAGTATAAAATATCTATAATATGGATGATGGTGATGGTGATGATGGTAATTGCAAGGCCACCTGACTCCACAGCTAAGGTGGGTGCCTTACAATTAAAAACAAGATAAGTAAAAAAAATATAATATAACGGATTAGTTGCTGGGAGTCTATCACCTGATTTTGACTGTGTTCATCTGGCACACATCTTCCTTGGTCTGGGCTGCAGTTGCTGGAGGGACAGTTTGCAGAAGGCTAATACTATAGCTACTCTCACTCCAAAGAAATGGAGATGTCGACAGATCATTTCTTTCTATAGATGCCTGCTGCACACCAGAAGTTGCCCAGGAACTTTCCAAAGCCAATGCTGGATCCTGGAATCGCTGTGGAAGCCTCAGCAATAGGTCAGCCCTTCCTTTGCTCTGCTGAAAAAAGAAAAAAAGAGGACCCCTTCCGTGTCAGTCATGGGCCCCTATGGGTTGTGGAGCTGGGCCCTGTCTCGTGACCTTTCCTCAGCCAGCCTTACTGATCACCAAGTACCAAGATGGCGGGAGCTGATGCCTGGCTTGCTTTTAACCCCTGCATCTTAGGGTAAATATTTATGCCTGCTGTTGTTTCCTTCCTCTTGGCAGTTGTGAAGAGTACTTTCGGCAACTGGATTGTTTTTACCACTGCTCCCCCATTGCTGCTGAATGGCCTCATCCTCAACAAACTATAGCCTTGATGGCTGTGCCTCTCTGCCAGAGTTTCTGTGACCAATGGTAAGTTATCACATGTCTCCACATCTAGAAGAGGCCATGCTGATAGGAAAGAAGAATTAAGTATAATTGCCGTTGAAGGTAAAAGACACTAGAGAAACTTAAGAAGCTCTGTCTTCTTTTCTATAACTGAACGCATTGGGCTAACTGGAACTATGAACCTTTACCTGCTAATTTGAAAAGAAGAGACTGTCTTTTGGAAGAGATACACATATTTAAGGTCATTATTTAGATAAGTGTTATTTAGGATTACCACGTTTGGGCTGCAAAAGTCTGGACAAGCATTAAATGGCAGCAAAGAAGGTCTTTGCTACCCTCTATGAGACAAACAGATATAATAGCCTGATCTAGTAATTTTAAATTATAAAAAAAATTGAGAAAACTAATTTTTTTTAAATTCCATTTATATCCCGCCCTTCTCCGAAGACTCAGGGCGGCTTACAAGCTTAGCAGTAGCCTTCATTCTATGTATATGCCTGCTTGTTAGGGCTTTCACACACACACACCCAAGCGGCATTATTACAAAGTCAGCTTAATTGCCCCCAACAATCTGGGTCCTCATTTTACCTACCTCGGAAGGATGGAAGGCTGAGTCAACCTTGAGCCTGGTGGGATGCGAACCTGCACTGATTGCAGGCAGCTGGTGTTACTTAAGGAGGCATTAGCCCACTGCTCCACCAAGGCTCTGCCCTATTCTCTATTGGTTCAGCCCTGTTTTAGGGGGAATATATTTTTAAAACTTAAAAACTCCCCCCCCCCCCCCCCGACGAGGTAACTCATTCCATTCTGGAAAATCAACATCGGGTAAGAGCGATGATTTAGCTGTGGAAGTTTGACTTGGGTAGCAAGGGAAAACAAATGTTGTTTGGAGAACATTCTCATTCTTTTGCTTTTATTATTTTGTTAGCCAATGTGATAAAGTATAATATTTAAAAATGAATAAATTTGTGGGGTAGGGTGCTCAGAGGAGGGCAGAGAAGCAAATCAGAAGTTAGTAAAAGTTAACCCAGGAAGTGAAAAGATGTTGGTTTTATTGGGTTGAATATAAAAATTGGAGGTCCCTTCCTGAACTGAAAATGGTGGGGAAATTTCAATTTCAAATTTCTAGTTTATCATAAAATATCACTGAGTAAATATGGGTCTATTAGTGTTGAGTCCAATGCCAATGAGCTGTCTTTCTTAGCACTCAGACTTATTATCCACTCAGGTACAATGCTTGCAGAGAGGATTTGACCTGCCCTGGCAACTGGCCCTGGGGAGCTGATGAACATAACTGCAGTCAGGAATGTCATTCCTTTGGCCAGGTGAGGACACTAAAGGTTGCTGATTAGTTACAAGCAGAACCATCCCTTCCATTGCGTGCTGTAGCCTAAAGGAGTCTGTGCTTTTCTGGCCAAGGCCCACTTTGCTGAAGATAACATTCCAAAAAGAAGGCAAAGCCAAGGCAAAAGGCAAATTGGATCAGAACAAACAAACATACAATTTAATTAAAGCCACTTCTGGTGATTAATCTCTTTCAGCTTAACATTTTTCCCCCTTCAGAGGTGTGGGGGGTGGCGTGGGGGATAAAAATACAGATATCTTGGCTTATGGAGTACAGGAGTTTCAGAAATACAGAAAACCTAATTTCAGAATTCAAACAAATGTTTTTAAAATTTGTATGTATTGGATGAGATCATAGCATGTTTATATGAGGGAACATATGGCGTATGTTCGTACAGGGCCTGAAAATGATGCGTAGGCTGTGGCTTCCGAAACTGAAGCAAGTTTGGGAAGAGTAACTGTGGAAAGTGGGGAGAAAAACAGGAACTGCATTTTCCTGAAAGACACCAATTACACTAAAAACCAATCTAAAGATTTCCATGTTAATAACACTTGCTCCATACAGTTTGAGTATAGTTTAAGTCATGCGACTTTTATAGCAAAACTTGCTTTTTTCTCAAATCTGAATGATTTCCAGCTTTCAAGGGAAAAAAATCAAAGTATTCTCAGAGGGTAGGGAAATAGGAAATGGGAAGAAAAGAGAAAATGCCAGATACAGCCAAATATTTATAGGAAATGTCTTCTTCCTGCAGGTTTTTTTCAGTTTCCCACAGCCTGGCAATTCCCAATGGTCCCCATGAATTCTTATTACATACACTTAGTTTACATATAATTAGCTTACTATGTATAGTAACAGCTTGTGTGATGGAAAAATCTGCAACTTTTTCAAAGTGGCAAATTCAAATGAAAAATACCTGAAAGTTAAAGCTTGTATAGCAGTAACAACTTCCTTATCGTTGCTAGCTCCTTGCCATAATTGTGTTTATTTTCTTGAAATATTGTGGAACATAGAAAGCAACAATTTAATCTTTGGTTATAAACAAATATACAGGATTGGAATAGTTATTGATAGAAAAAGATTATTTATCATGAAATATAGAGACTGAGATAAGCAAGAATTGTCCATTATTTTCTAATGATTGGCTTGTCTCTTTCAACAACGTATAGCTTGTGTACTGAAAGAGAAATGGAGGCAAGAGGATGACAGTGGCTTGTCTTGAAGCTAATAGGAAAGATACATTTCTTAGAAAGGGGTGATGGCTGATGGGCATTTTATGGATTCACCTGCCATGTTTAATCCTTTCCTTCCCCATGAAAGTATCTGTGTAACATTAATAAATGAAGTGTCTTTAATGTTATGAAGCCTATCATAGTATACTCACACAGAAGTATCACTTATATTCTACACAAGGGATAGAATAATTACCATTATGGACAGGAACATGACTTCCTGAAAAAGTTAAGTCACAATGGTTCTCATTTTCAGAAATAAAGCCATGTTCTCTGGATCATGCATTTTGGGGGAAGACTGCAATACTTTTCATATTCCTATGTTTCTAAAGTTTATTTATTTATTTATTTAATACTATTTCTATACCGCCCTTCTCCCGAAGGACTCAGGGCGGTGAACAGGGCAAGAATAAAAATACAAATTACAAAAGTTAAAACAAGATTAAATAAATGCCCACATACTAAAATACATCATTAAAACCTAATAAAAAACAGTAGCAAACCCCCCCCCCCAATCCCCTCATCAGGCCAGGCCAGCTTGTTCAAAAAAGTATGTTTGTTCAGAACTTCAGAATCCATTCCAGTTGCTTTCAAACCTGAATGGGGTTAGAGTTGTGCCTCCCGAGGAAGAAGTCCTTTGTAACACGGGGGCTCTTTTTTCCCTTAGATGTATAAGGATGGCAAGGAGCTGTGTGAGAACATCTGGGACGATGCTTTCATAGTAAGCACCGACCCTTGCCAATGCCTGATGCTGGATGCTTCTGACACAGCCTTCTCCACCTCTTATTCTCACCTCAAAGACAGCAACAGCCTAAAAGAGGTAGGCATCAACAAGGCACGCAAGGAAAGAAAAGATCAGGGGAGCCCTTGCAGGGGCAATCTTTTACTTCAGCGTCTGAGAAGGAATCTGCAGAAACGTTCTATTTTCGTGGAAGACATGGAGGGAAGTGGAAGTGGATTCTAATCCAAGATAACCATCCTTCCAGAAGAAAAAAAGCCCCCTCTCCAGTGATTGCCTGGGGCTTGGGGGGATCGCTTGTGATCTATGCAATTCTGTTACACCCCATACTACCAGCTTCCTGCCATCTTCTACAACTCTGTGCATCTCATGGCATAGACTGTGAATCTGGCACCTTCTAGGATTCTGAGCCCTATGCCCTAGCATTAAACCATTAGGGCACCTCTTAGGAACTTGCCTAGAACCAGGTTTTCCCCAAATACTCAGAGTAGAAATGGTATTAGAGAACTGTAAGGATTTCCCTCTCCATATTCTTCATGTTCTAAGAGCTGGCTCAAGGAAGAGTCATCACAGAACGCAAAAAGCCATTCAAGAGCATTAGCTGAAGAGAAAGCAGCCTTCATAGGCATTAGCTGAAGGAAAATGTCTGCAAGGGAGAAAACAAACAAGTGGCGAGTTGGGTGGGGTTGCTGAGTGAAATAATCAGTGCTGGAAAAGTTAGCCTCAGTTGTTGCCATGGCTTCAAATACAATTGTAAGTAGGGCTCAAGTAAAATGGAAGGATCATCCTGAGCTCAAAAAGAAAAGGGGAAATAGGGAAAGTTAGATTCAAGACCAGCTGACTTTCCTGTTGCATTTGTATGCTAGAAAGCAATAGTTACTGAGGGACGAGCATTGCTAGGTTACTAAACTGGATTACATCTAAAACTGAATTTATTTTTCAAAGCAACCCAATCTGAGAGGGGTGGAGAGACAGAGGTTGCAAAAAAGCAAGATTATGTAATAATCCCTATGTCAAGGAAAAGGTTTCAAACACTTGGATAATATACATAGCATCTAAACCGAAGTTATCAGTGTAGATATATGCCAGTCAGAAACACATCTAATCAGTGGTGGTAGTGAGACTCCAAGAGTTGTCATGCTTTTACCCCTCACATCTTAAAGTAGCGCTCCTTGAGCTTCCACCATCCTCTCCACTCTAAACACTATACAAATCTCCCTTATAATATTGTACACCCAAAACAGACCCATCTCTCTCTGTCCATCCATCCTCATTTATCAGCTGCATTTCACATTTCTGTTTACCTTGGCTACGCTTACCGCAAGTTTCATATTACGGATTGATTCAAACCTGTTAATATTGTGGAGAAATTAAAAAAATGGAGCGCATGTTTGTGTTTTATTATGAAAGTGTAAAAAATCAATGTAGAGGACTGAATCAGTGATTATTCTAGAATACATGTATATGGTTCTGAAAAGAAGAATCTCTGCTCAATTTATTGTACATCAGATAAAAGAGGATTAGTAATATCATGAAACCTTGCCAATACTTTCCTGGTGCAAGGGCTTATGGGAAACCAGCATTTCTTTGAGAAATTGTATATTTCACACTCCCAAAAGGTTGCTACTAAAACAGGTAGGATTTGACCAGGGAAACATCCAACCTGGTTAAATGTGTAATAACATTATGGACAGTGGTAAATTAAACAGAAACATGGTAAAAATGTATATTCATAGTTCAAAATATCCCTTTTTGATTTTTCGCAAAATATAATGACTAGTTACCCACTGCATGAAGGCATACCAACATCTGGGCAACTGGAATTATAGTAAAAGCATTTTTTGAAATGACACACAGGATATTAATGTAATGTAATGTAATTAATGTAAATAACTTGTCTTTTTTCGAGGCCATCCACATATTGTTGAATTACAACTCCCAATGTATCTCACCATTATCAATGCTATCTGGAGCTGCTGAGAATCAAACAGCATCTGCAGGCCACAAGCTTATCTATTTATGGACTACACTAAGCTTTCAAGATTGGATTATATAACTCTGAAATAGGATTGTTATGTCCTGCTGAGGATGCCATGTAATATCACTGCCAAGGAGAATACAATATGACTTAGCCTCTGAGGAAAGGGAAAGGAGATGGAAAGCCTGGAAGTTAATTTAGACAGATAAGAAGGGAGGATGGATAGACAAAGGCAAGTACACTAATATTCTTCTACGTCAAAAGAGGCTTGGTATACAAGCAAATCTTCGAGGCTCTTGAAGAGAAATGAAAAGGGGGGAAGAGTGTTTTAAAATAGGGAAAAAAACCATGCCAAGCTTTCAGAGAGGAAAGAGGAGATGAGGAACTGAAATAAAAGAGCATGTGCAAACTTGGAAGACAAAATGGATCTTTGACCCTTGATCTTTTCCAAGCAGTAGCCCAACTTCACTTCAGGGATATCAAAACTGGACAAAAAATGTTCTACAAAAGAAAAGTCTTAACTAAGGCTTTCCTGGTATGATTTTATTTCTACTTTAAATAGAAGTAATTTTCATTAATTTCATTATGTCAGGGCCATTAAGCAAACTTATTGTTTGCTATCGACATTTTTTCCAAGACACCGGAAATAAAATAGATCTTCATTATTATATATATTATTTGAAATAAGGGAGACCATTTAGTTGCCATTTTTTGGGAAGGGCTAGCCCATTTCTATTTATTAAATCATCTCCCTATTATTGTCCTTATATGTTTATCTTCCATTCAATCTGTTCTTCTTTCTCAAATTTCTTCTGATTTATATAGAAAGTCTTTTCCATTTTCAATGTTGTCACTCCCTTTTCTGGATTTTCCCTTAACTGTATTTGTTGGTGAATTGAGTCCTCTTAGTATTTGATTGTTCCACTTCTTCTGTTATCTTCCACGTTGTTAGTTCTTTGGTTGTAGTCAAAATTTGGGTTTGTGTATCTAAGCTGGCATCTTGTTCTTTCATGTTGGCTCTTAATTTTGTCACAAGCTGAAAGAATGGTTTCATGTTCTGCTTTCAACATGGAAAGGATCTTTTCCTGGTCTTCATCCATATTCTCTTAATGTGTTGAGGACTTTAAAATCAGACGTTAAAAATAATTTTTTAACTAGGTATTGGATCTTTATTTCATGTGTTTATAGGTAGCCTTTATAGTAGAAGTTGTGTGTCAAGTAAGATTTTATAGTCCAAGGTATTTCATCATCTCATATAATAACCAATGTTCCTCAAATAAAGAAATAGGAAGGCAATTCCCCACATATAACTCTGAAAGTCACTAATGGTTTACATTCATAGTTCAAGCAAGCTGGTTATGCTGCCCAGAAGTTCTCTTTACAGTTGAGTTTGTCACAGGTGGTATTCAAAGTTGAAAGAGTTTTATCTGTAGTCTCTTTTAGGCAATAACAAGTTGTAATACCAACCTTCACCACAAGATATCACTGATGCTGTTTAAAACCTTTGAAGTCCCGCACGTTTATTTCTTTTCTTTTTAGATAAAAATCAGCATATCCAGTAGAAATAGGAATAAGAAAAATGTTTAGGAAAACTTTTTAGTCCCTAAATTTCAAAAGTATATCTATCCAATTAGATTAAAGTTGTTTTTATAATTGCTTTGTTTCCCCTGAGTAGTCAGTTGCCGCTGTTCTTAGAGGGTGGGGCAGGAATTCCCTTCCCTCTCTCCTCACAAGGGGAAGAATACTTAGGGCAGCTTTTTCAGGAAAGATATTTAGAGTCTTAAAGAGAAGATCAGATCTCACCCAGTTTCATCTGTGTTGCTTTAAAGGTGCTTGGTAGTAATTTTGACTTCAGCTGTCAGCAGCTTAATGACGAGCCATATTGCTATGGCCGGTCTTTCCCCCACCAGTTTGGAGAGCTGCCCCGGATCAAGCAGGAGAGCTGCCACCCTCCCGCAATCAAGCAGGGATCCCCTCCTTTCTCATCGCCCCTACAGGGTGACTTTCAACCCTTTCCAGGATCCCCCAGTGGGATGAAATCAGACGCTGAAGATGGAGTTCGCCTCCATGCGTCCAAAGGCGCCAATGGCAAACCGGAAGCTCAAGAGAGGTCATTTTTAAAAAGTGTGAACTTTCACTTGCAGCTTTTCCTGGCACGTCATATTAGATTAGCTTTTATTAGGCATGAGTACCTATTAATTTACATCAAACAAAAAGTCTCACTATCAGTTTTGGATAATTTATTAACTAAAAAGGAATTAGTCACAAGAGCAAGAGGGTCTCCAGGAAGAACATTTACCAGATTCTTTCTCTGTTTAATTTTGTATCTTTCAGTTGAACCTTTGGGTTTCACACTGTTTTGTAGCTATGGCTCAAAGGATTTGTGACTGCCCATTAAAAACTAGATGTCATATCAGGAAAATTTTCTGTCAAGTCAAAGTAAGATGATTTTGAATAAGAAAAAAACCACCTTCCACCCACTACAGGCTTGTCACTGTCTCAAGTTTGCGTTCATAAAAGAAGCGATGGGGTGTACGCTTGAAGGGGGAAACTTTCCGGGTAAAGTAGCTCAGCAAGGACTTTGCACTCTGCTGGGATGGGTCATCTTCAGTATCATCCCTGAAGAAGGAAGCAAAGATAGGGAGAAATGCATATTATCAAGTGGAGAAAAGACATCAGGGAATAAGCAGAACTAAACCTTGAAGAGACAGAAATCCCTTGCTTATAAATATCATTTTGAGGAATAAATTCTGCAGATAGAAAGTTGACCCATTCAGATCAAATACAACCCACATTCCTACTATTTAATCCTCCATACATCCCTACTATTCAAAACCCACATTTTTCACCTACTTTCATTAGTCATCTATATTCATCTCATCCCTACTTACTTGGTGTGCAATCAATACTACTATGTCATGCACTTCCTATTCTCCACCACTCTGCTGCAGTGATTAAGGTGCTTGCCTAGAAACTAGGAGACTGTGAGTTTTAGCCCCACCTTAAGGCGTGAAAGCCAACTGGATGACTTTGGACCAGTCACTTTCTCTCAGCCAAACTACCTCACAGGGTTGTTGTTGTGGAGAAAATATGAGAAGAGAGGGGTATTAAGTATGCTTGCCACCTTATTTATTTACTTATTAGCAGGAGTGTATAGGAAGTTATGTAAGTTCTCCTTAATTCACCATTATAACCTTTATACATCAATCCATCTCATAGCTCTTCCATCCACTTACCAATGAACAGGCACAGCTTTGCTCTCCAGAATGAGCTGAGCTGTGCTCCAGCTAAATCGTACAAACTGTGGATAGCCAAAGATTGGTTCCAGGTTTTGAGTGAGCCATTCTTTAGTCTTGGGATCTGGGGAGAGGAGAGATGGCTGAGAGACTCTGCATATTAATGCTGCCCTTTTTATCAAACAATATATTTCGATCCATTAGCGCAGATATAGGAGCAGAGATTAGGCAAAGTGTATAACAAACATTAGGGTAAGTGTCCCCTTCTCTCTCTCCTCTATAATTGCAACCTATTACAGCTCCACTTTCACACTACAACCTCAACTCAGTTGCAGCAGTTGGAAATTTAGTCTCAGCTTCATTGCATCAGATGCAACCTATGGCATCAGTTGAACAACAGTGAAGTTTTGGCACCTTAACCATCTACCCTAATGGAGTGATAAATGATGACATCTCATTGGGAAAAAAATCACTTAATTATAATGAGAACGATTCAAACATAAGACTGGGAGAAAAGAGGACTCATAGGAATACCAAAAATAATGTCTTTGCTTTTCGATATTACTGCATAGGAACATAAAGCCCTGTTAGGCCAAGGCATGAAAACAATATATGGTGGCCCCTAAAACTGGTGTTCATACCACTTCCATTTTCAAGTGCAGAGCCTTAGATGGCTAGAAAGGTATTACAGAATGGAATATCCTGAAAAAATAGCATGCCCATCCAGATGTCACCCTGAATTAGAAGCTCTTCACAAAGCAAACGTTTTCTGCTTGTCTAATCTTATTTTAAACCCACCTGACCTAATCATCACTATCACTTTACACAGCTCCTAATGTACAGAGATGGAACTGAAAGAATAAACTAGAATTTACCATTGGGATAGCCAGAGCCATAATCCAATTCTGTTTCTTCCAGGATTTCCAAGAATTTCCAATTCTTTACAATCCGATCCCTTGCTACCTAGAGATCGTTAAGAACACAGGGACTGACTTACTGACCGTACAAAAAGTCCATATAATTTAGCATTCTTTCTTCAGTAATGGACAAATTATTGCCTAAAGTAAGAAAAGCCTGATGGTTTCTGGAAACCCCATCCCCTTATGCACTGGGTCTTATAATCAGTGGCATTCTAGATTTATAGACGTAAGTTTGACTGAACTGCTGGGCCAAGTAATGCATCTTGCCAGATAACATAGCATACATGGAATTGGAGACAAAGGAATTTCGCATTCACCTTGGCACAGATGCTGGCTGCGCTTACAGTAGGGAAAAGAGAGTCTGCCTTGGCCTTCACTGTAACCTCCAGCTCAGGAAACTGCTGCTTTAGCTTTTCTTGGTATTTCTCTGCTGGTCCAACTGTATCTACAAAAACCTGAAAACAAAAAAGACCCATGAAGGATTTAAGGGGGAGGAGGGAGAATGTCTTCTGGCAGTCTAGGGCACTAAGCTAGTTCACCTCTGCAACTTGCACTCCAGAATCTAGTGCATGCTGGATTAGGCCAATGGCTGTATCGTGGGACAGTGCATTCAAGTTGTACTTTGTCCTGCAAGGAAAAGGAAATCACATTGACTTCTGAGGGCAATTGACTATGAAATTAACCATCAGAAAAGAGGTGGATAGAAACTGAGATTAGCTAATGTGATTTGTCATTAAGGATTCCAACTAAGATAAGAGGAACCAAGGATATAATCCCTACTTGCTGATAGATCTGCCAGGGTGATGAGGACTGTCATTTTTACTCAGTACAGTCTACTTAAATGGATAATTGTTGTGAAGAAAAAATCAGATGTGACTCCATATATACTGCCTTTTTTCAATATACATATACAAAGAAATATAAACAGAGAGCAAAAAGCCACTGCTCCATTCACCCACTGTCAGCAGCAGTTGCAATTTCATACAAGAAATACAAATTAATGATCCTCATTCTGGGCAAATAAAAATAATTAGAAATTGGATGGCACATTGTGTGCTACAATGCATGAAACAAACTTTTTTGTAACTTTGAGTGACATTAAAAATATGGATCTATAATGTGTCTATTTCTTTAAAATTTACATAAATATTATACTGCACTCTTCTAGAGCTTACACACCATTTTGGATGGTTAATAATAATTCAACCAACTCTCCAGGTGTATTTTATATATAGTGCACCACTTTAGAATTAGATCCTTAGGATCCATGTGTTCCAATTCCAATGAGAGGTAGGCCAGGCAAAGGAACAATTTTAGAGAAAGGTGTGCTGGACCAGTATATAGCCATCTGGTCCACTATATAGCTAGCTTAGGAATTAAGAACTCTGTTAGAGCATTTAACATTTAAAGGGTTAAAAGCTGTATCCTTAAAAGAACTGTTAGAACATTTAGCATTTAAAGGGTTAAACGCTGTTTCCTTAAGAGATGGCCTCTGGGAAATGTAGTCTAGTTGTTAAGTCAGTCCTATATCTTATCTAGTCAGTGGGAGGAGCTTTAGTTTATTACAGGACATCCTGGCTATGTGCCAGGTTGTAAAAGCCTTTGTTTTAATCAAGCATCATGTACACATCAATTGGCATCCATAACCATGCCTAGCTGAGATGGAGAAACTATTCCTTTTTTACACTACAAAAATGGACAGTTATTATTATGGCCGGATGAATCTACTGCAAAGTAAGTCTCTGCTTAGAATTCCTGGACAATAAATATTTGTTTTAAAACCTTTTCGTGGAGTTTATGCTATCTGGATTGGGACTATAACGCATCTCAGTTCATGGTTCCAGAATAAAAGTTGTGGCACCTTTTAAAACCTAAGATTTAATCTACCTAATAGAGAGAGTGCCTTGTCTCTACCACACTCACCGCCTCTGCATGCTAGTCGAGATGAAATTGGGGGAGAGGATGTGTAGGGTCCATCCTACAAACTCCTTAGCTGCATCTATTTTCTCAAAGAGTTCTTCCCGTTGAGCTTCTGTCAGAGTTTTAGAATCTGTAAGCAAGTGGGAAAAGATAATTTCCAAGTGATGTGGCATGGGAAAAATAAAAATTATTCTTCTACCTTGCTCTCCTAATAAAAAGAGTATTTTTATTTTTATGTACAGAGCCTTTGCCCTGTGACACAGCTGCAATATTACTGAAATATAATCACAACCTGACACTCCTTTTACCTGCTACTTTCAATGTTTCTAGGTCTCCCTGCCGAGACACAGGACAGAAACAGATTCCATAGACCATGGGACCTGGAAAAAAAGTAAAAACCAAAAAAGCTACTCAGTCTCAACAACTAGGAACTGCTTACAATAAGTATATTAACTATTGTTCTTGTAAGATAACTAGGCAACACAAATGAAATGGCTTGAGAAACTGCTTTGACAGTACTTAAAAGCTACAAAACGATTCTTACAATAGGCAAACCTCCATAACATTCTCTTATAATAAAACTTTAATTACATTGCATCGGAAATGAAGAATGTGAACGTCGTAAAAGTAACATTTTAAAGTGGATTTAAAGGATCAGAAGCATATTGGCATAAAATGAGAATTAGGAACAAAATGATTATGTACTATGTCTACAAGAAAACACTGCAATGTGTAAGTTAGCTTCACACCAACAGGCAGTGATGAAATGTAACTACCTGGAAATCTATAATCCAGGGAGCTACAAGATTCACTCTGGACGATGCTTTCGCCGATACTCCAAAGATTCTAGTTTTCCCTCCTGTATTTGAATCCATACCTAATACTGGTCCCCTGCCTGCCTCATCGATGCCCAAACTACAGGGCTCAGTCCGACAAATAGGAGGCACCACCGAGGCCAACAAACAATTCACCGAATTGTCCCGTTCGAATTCACCGAGATCCATTTTCGCGCGCGCGCTGAGAGCACCCGGCCGAGGACATAAGAAAGGGAAGTGCAAAGACTGCAAGGTCTTCTGGGAAGCGTAGTTTGTGATACGAGATGATTCGCTACTCAGTTCCATTGTTGGTCCAAACGCTGTGGGAATCTCCAAATGAGAATAGGGAACGGCAAGACGTTTATTAAATATTCCAGGTGGCATGCCGTGAGTAAAGCTCCGGAGTACTTTAATGCAATTCTACTTCCAGAGCTTACGCCTATCCTCAATGAAAGTATGAAACGGACTTTCTTTTGTTTAATTTGGTCCATCCCAGTTATCTGTTCCGTTTGGCGGAGTGTTTGGCTTTCGGAATCTTGAGCCCGTTTTGTGAGGACACATTAGCTAGAAATTCAAGTGGGATCAAACCTGGAATCGGGATACGGAATGCACTGTAACTTTAAAGTTCTTGAGTGTACAGCCATAACAGAAAGAAATAATATCTTTACATGGAGCAATTACGGGAGATAATGAACTGCCTTTATTCGTTCAATGGATTTCTTAAAAGCATTACGATATCCACGTAATGCTATTCTTTTATTCTGCAACCAAAAAACAAACAAACAAAAAAATCCTTGCCCAATGTTTTTTTTTCTCAAGAAGAAATGATTCCAAGTATAGCTTTCTCAGGGCGATCAGTGTTAGAATTTTCCCGGTTGGATGGCTTGCCTTGGCAGCCACAGGGAGAAAATTGGTAGGCAAACTTGGTTTGCCTATAGGGACGGCGAGCGGGAAAAGCACATAACAACGATAAAGCCTAAAGGGAAGAGAGATTGCTCTTTCGGTTTCGCGAACTGCTTTTCTTAGCCCAGGGGTAGGCAACCTCGGCTCTTTTATGACTCGTGGACTTCAACTCCCAGAATTCCTGAGACCGCTATGCGGTCTCAGGAATTCTGGGAGTTGAAGTCCACGAGTCATAAAAGAGCCGAGGTTGCCTACCCCTGTCTTAGCCCAACGAAGACCGAGCTCTTTTAACAGTTTGGATTGCGCTTCAATCGTTGACGAGAGGCACAAGTAACCTGAATCTTATCAGCAAAAGCTTGTAAGCCGCCCTGAGTCTTCGGAGAAGGGCGGGATATAAATGGAATTAAAATAAAATAAAAATAAAAGGCCCGAACTGAGGGCAGCAAAAAAAAAATCCGAACCATGGATGGGAGTTTCCGGCAAAGCATGTAGTAGAACAGGGGTCTTCAAACTTGGCCCTTTTATGACTTGTGGACTTCAATTCCCAGAATTCCTCAGCCAGGTGCCTGGCTGAGGAATTCTGGGAGTTGAAGTCCACAAGTCATAAAAGGGCCAAGTTTGAAGACCCCTGTAGTAGAATCACGCGCCGATCACCTTTTGTTTTCGCTCCAAAATCCTCCTTTCGGATGCGATCGAGAGAGGGGACCGCGTGTGCCCAGCCCCCGCGAGAGCCAGGGCTCTTATCGTGCCCCGCCTTTACGCAGCCTGACCCGCCCCCTTTCCGGCTCGTGGAGTATAAAACCCGCGCCGCAATAGCCGCGGTCTCTCTTGCTTGGTGCCACACCTCCTCCCTTGGAAGCGGTGACTTTGTTTTTTCCCCTCGTGCTGTTCGCGAAGGCTGCGGTAGGTTGGAGCAACCGGCTGGTTTAATGCTATATTTTTTTAAAAAAATCCCATTTATAGCCCGCCCTTCTCCGAAGACTCGGGGCGGCTTACAATTTAAAGCACAAATCAATGTGCTTTAGCAATAGCCTTCGTTCTATATGTATATGCCTGCTTATTATTAGGGCTTTCGCCCACCCCCACCCCACCCCCCAAGCGGCATTATTACAAAGTCAGCGTATTGCCCCCAACAATCTGGGTCTGTATTGAGGGTTATGAAAGCCACAGGGGGCGGTTTTGATGCTTCAGCCCGGGACGCTTGGGATCCTTCCGAGGTAGGTAAAACGAGGACCCAGATTGTTGGGGGCAATTAAGCTGACTTTGTAATAATGCCGCTTGGGGTGTGTGTGAAAGCCCTAACAAGCAGGCGTATACATAGAATGAAGGCTACTGCTAAGCTTGTAAGCCGCCCTGAGTCTTCGGAGAAGGGCGGGATATAAATGGAATTAAAAAAAAATCGGCAAGGTTTTTCGGGGCGGGTGGGCCTGAAGCGCTTTGCCCCCCATCTTCAGCCTTGTGGTCCTTTCCAATTATTATTTTTTTAGAGGCGTGATACTGGGAGAAGGTGGGGGGTCGGGGGGGGGGGAACGCTAATGCTGGATTAAGGGCTCTGCGACGCACAATCTCTTCATTCTCCCCAAAGCTGCCAAGGTAGGCGGGCTTTCTTCGAATGAAACTGCAGTCTGCAAGCGAGAAGTAGGGTTCTCTTTGTGTTCGGAGAGAAGATGGAGAAAGGCCTGTCTGCTTCCTTAAAAAAAATCCCTTTACCTTCCCATTGCTGGGGTTCTTCGCCCCAAGCCCCGAAAAAAACGGCGAAGCTTTCTAGGCTGGCTTAATTTTTGAAGCAAGGCAGAACAAGTAACCGTGATACTTAAGACAGGTTTTTTCTAGTAACCTGAAAAAGACAAATGTATAGTTAAAAAGGCGTGGAGCGAATGCTTTTCCCTGTCTTTAGAGTTTGCAATAGTGTATACCCAATTTCTAGAACGCCTAACCATGCTGGCTAGGGATTATAAAAGTTGTATCCCAGTTTCTCTGAAAGGCTGCTTTTTTAAAAAAAAATAGAGGTATGCATATTTTTTTAAAAAAGAGTACAGAATGATATAAGGTATTTTCATATCTCAATTTTCAGTTTCAACCTTTAAATTGATAAACTAAGCTTTTCGGGTTTAAGGAATAGCTTTTAGGTTTAAGGGAGTAGAGAGAACCAAAGGTATAATAATGGCTGTGGGCTGGGATGCTTAATGATTTTGTTCAGAATATCATTTTCTTCTAGGCAGCTGCATGAATAAATGCAAAGGTCATACAATCAGGTGTTTTGCATTATGCCTATTAGTGCATTTTTTCACTTCTTTGAACTACAAGAGTATTGTGCAAAGGCTGAATACTAGTTCTGTAATGCCATAGTCTGGGAATTCTGTTAAGTATTAGAACACTGCCAAAGGGGGGGGAACAGGACATCAAAATTAGAGATATTCAGAGCATTTTCTGTCTGCTACCTACTCATAATCTTCCTAATAAGTAGGACTTTGCTGCTATAATTGTGTGGAAGCTATTGGTTGCTGAAACTATGGGAGGAAGTAAAAAGTATGCAGTAGAAATGGTCAAGGTTGGGCGATACTGCAGTGTATAGATCAGTATTGACTAGGTGCAAACAGTCCCTGGATTGGGGCATAACTGGTCCACACATCCCAAAGCATATTTTTTTAAAAAATGGCAGTTACTTAACCTATTGATCAAACTAAATATCTTAAAATGTTACTTCCCATTTTGAGCCAAGTCAGTTGATTTTGGCCCTTAGCAAGAGTGTGATGGTTGGCAGTGCTAGGACCAGCTACACCCTTACGTTTTCATGAATGATCTGTATCAATCAACTGCACTGTTCCATTAGACCACAGGTCTGCAACCTGCGGCTCCGGAGCGGCATGCGGCTCTTTCAGCCATCTCCTGCGGCTCCTAGTCTTCTGCTATGTGTAGTCCAAAAAAAAAAGTGGGACTAAAAAAGTTCAACCAATCAATTCAGATATTTATAGTTATTTATTTATTTATAGTTACATTTATATACCGCCCTATTCCCTGAGGACTCAGGGCGGTTTACAGGGAATTAAAAATCCACCATACAAAAGTTAAAAAACCAATTAAAAAATATTAAATTACCCTGTATACATTAAAACCCCAATTAAAATTTCTCCTCAGCCTGGGCCTGAGAGCTCAAAGAGCCAGGTCTTCAGGCCCCGGCGGAATGATCGGAGGTCGGGGGCAGTCCTCAGCTCCACCGGCAGCTGGTTCCAGAGGGCAGGGTAGGTGCATATCTCACCTTGGCTCCACTCTTCAGTCAAACCCTGTTCTGTGCATGTGCGCATGTACGTGCATGCGCACCCATTTTTTGCGGCTCCCAGTTTTTGTGAGGGAACCGGTTCCGAGTGGCTCTTTCACTGTTTCAGGTTGCTGACCCCTGCATTAGACCCTTATGGTTGCCACCATTTAGAACTCTGGTGGTTTGAAAAGACACTTGTCAGGTGTCTTTTGAAACAACTGGTGCCAAAAGATGAGATCCAATTGAATCCAGTTTTTTATATGCTTACATCTAATGTAGCCTTGCAAGACTTAAGCTGTAACCTTCAAAGGTGATAGATTCTAGGGTGTGGCTATCCTGAAGCTTTTCGTCCTTCCCACATCCAGTTCAGGACTGCACAACCTCTTAACATGGTTCTCTCTTTGGAATGTGTGCCTCTTTCCAGGGAAGTTGGGTGCTACTGCTGACTTTGTCCCTTCCCTGCCAGTTCAGCTGTACACTCCCTAACAGCAGCCAGTTTGTGAAATGTCACCTGAGGCAGGGGGTTGTCGGTTTATTAACATGTAGGGACAACCATGCCTCAAGCCTAGAATAAAGTGTTCACATTTTTGTTCTGCTAAGAAAATGATGAAACTGTGCTGTGGTTCTTTGATTTGCTACTACAATTTGGGAACTACCTGCCCCAGCCCCTCAAAAGACACAAGAGTTTTAATGCAGAGAAGAACAGGAAAGTTAAATAGTAAAATGAAAATACCAATTACCTTCTTTATAGTACCATACATTTATGATCTATTCTCCTTCCCATGCAACAAATTAGGAGTAGTGAGAAATCTTTGGATCATATTGGACATAATTTGAATTTCATAAATTCTAATTTGAAAATTGGTAAATCGTTTTATTGGAAAGCTTGGGTGGAAACTGGGATTATTTAAATCAGCTACTGTGTAACATTACTGTGTAACAGTAAAAGCATTTTTAGCTTAGACATGTTCTAACAAATATTTAATGAATTGTTTGTTTGCACCATACTTTGCTTTGCACCATACTTTCTATAGTTAGCAAGTTGAAGGAGGCATCTGAGTTAGGAAATGCAACACATTGTTCCTCAAAAGAATAAGAACACCTAATAGCCTCATTTTGCCTGCCTCAGGGTTTGCTGTGGATTTAAAAGTATTATTAATACTATTATATTGAACCAGTTCCTGTGACTAGGGCTTTGAGTAGCATTATAATGGATTGGTAGACTTTGTTCTTTCTCTGAGTTTATAGGCTCTAATTGGGTAGGAACTTTAAAAGTTGTGGTGAGAAAATGGGAAAAGATAGAGGCCAAAATAGCACGGCCTGTTTTTAAATCATCAAAAGGCAATTAGACAATACTTCCTCTGAATCAAACAGTGTCATTCCTAAGAAGTGGCGCACTTGCAAACTTAAGGCATAAATTATTGTTCTGATATTTTAGGAAATGGCCTCTGGTAAAGCATGTATTGGAAAACCAGTTCCAGATTTTCGTGCTACAGCAGTAGTGGATGGCAACATCAAGGATATAAAGTTATCAGACTACAGAGGTAAGGCACTGTTGCTTCTATTAGGTTTTTAATTGTGCAGTGGTGGCGCAGTGGGCTAATGCCTCCTTAAGTAACACCAGCTGCCTGCAATTAGTGCAGGTTCGCATCCCACCAGGCTCAAGGTTGACTCAGCCTTCCATCCTTCCCAGGTAGGTAAAATGAGGACCCAGATTGTTGGGGGCAATAAGCTGACTTTGTAATAATGCCGCTTGGCGGGGCCCAAAAGCCCTAATAAGCAGGCATATACATAGAATGAAGGCTATTGCTAAGCACATTGGTTTGTGCTTAAATTGTAAGCCGCCTTGAGTCTTCGGAGAAGGGCGGGATATAAATGGGATTAAAATAAATAAATAAAATAAATCCATTGGATTACTTAGTATTCTAGCCTGTCTAGACTTTATGGGAAGGCTAATGAAGATACATTCTCCATAGAGAATGTTTTATGAATCCATTTTAGCAATGTTGGCATCTTTAGTAATTATAGAGCAAATGCGTATGCTCTCATATTTTATTTTATTTATTAAATTTGTTTGCCATCCATCTCATTGTGAGGCGACTCTGGATGGCTTACAATATTAAAATAATATATACTCTGTGTCATGTATAATAATATTTTTATACATTTATAAATACATAAAAATCACATTAAAATTGCAATAAAATACAAGTTATTACTAAAGATGGGGAGGAAGGGAACAGAATATACAGCGAGGGGGAGGGGAAGTGGGAACTGCTATTAGCCGATCAACCACCTCCAGTGTGGCATTCCCCCATCGGGGCCCCAAGCCAACTGACGGAGCCAGGTCTTAAGATTTTTGTGGAAAGTCAGGAGGACAGGAGCCAATATCACCTCAGGGAGTAAGATGTTCCAAAGGGCAAGAGCCACGGCAGAGAAGATTCTTCTCCTGGACCCCATCAACTGGAATTCCTTGACTGATGGGATCTGCATCATACCTCCCCTACTGGCACGGGTGGGGTTGGTCTGTCCTATAGAAGTGACATGCTTCCTCAAGTAATCTGGACTCATACCATGCAGGACTTTATAGATAATAACTAATATCTTGAATTACACCCAGAAATAAACGGGCAGCCAGTGCATCCCTCGGAAAGGTGGTGTATCATGGGTCATTCTTCTAGGGGCCCCAAAGACTGCCCATACCACCGCACTCCAGTTAAAGCAGACATGTCAGACACAAGGCCTGGGGGCCAGATCCGGCCCGCGAAGCCATCCTGGAAACAGTGAGGGAACGGCCCCCACTGCCTTGGCCCTGGCCCAGAGACCCTCCTCCTGCCAGAGACCCTCAGATCTGTCCCACTCCTGCCCGGGCCCCCATAGGCACCCTTGATGCGAACGATGTAGAGCTGGCCATACCCACCCAGTAGGCCATACACACTCTAGCCACGCCCACCCAGTAGGCCACGCCCACCTAGGCCATGCCCACCAGGCCCCCTGAGGGCAACCGCAATGCTGATGTGGCCCTCAATGAAATTGAGTTTGACACCCCTGAGTTAAAGCTTCCAAATGCTCTTCAAGAGTAGCCTCATATAAGAAAACTCTCCAGGATACATTTGTAGTTTTAATTTTAATTTTTAATTTTAATTCCATTTATATCCCGCCCTTCTCCGAAGACTCAGGGCGGCTTACAAGCTTAGCAGTAGCCTTCATTCTATGTATATGCCTGCTTATTAGGGCTTTCACACACCCCCAAGCGGCATTATTACAAAGTCAGCTTAATTGCCCCCAACAATCTGGGTCCTCATTTTACCTACCTCGGAAGGATGGAAGGCTGAGTCAACCTTGAGCCTGTTGAATGAAGTTGAAGATATATATCATACTTAGTTCGATATGTAATATATTATCAGTGTACCTAATGACCAGCCAGTTTGGTGTAGTGGTTAAACTTCAGGCTATAAACTAGGGAACTGTGGGTTCCAGTCTTGCCTTAGGCCCAAAGCCAGCAGGGTAACCTTGTGCCTGCCACTGAGCCATAGGAAGGAGGCACTGGCAAAGCCCTTCTGAAAAACCTTGCCAGGAAAACTGCAGGGAGTTGAAAACTGACTTGAAGGCAAACCCCCCCCCCCAAAGGCCAAAGAAGAGGTAGCTGACAGTTCATAGTTCTGTATTCGAATTAATGGTGCTACGACTATGAATGAAGTACAGGAACATATTCAGTCTACATGGCCATTGCATTAATAAAAGCTGGTTGGGTGACTTTGGGCCAGTCACTCTCAGTCCAGATCACAGGAAAAAATTGCGTGTGTTCACTGCCTTGAGTTATTTATAAAAATAATGGTAGGATATAAATAAAAATAAATGCATAGATAAGTGACGCGTTTGTTTTGTAAAAGTCCTGATTTGACCGGAGTAAGATGCAATCGCCTTATAGGTGTTCTAGTGACTCCAAGTCTTGCTCCATTTATAAACTTGAATAGGGATACTGTTCAAAAGACTATGGGAGTGCAAATATTTTGGGTCTCTTGATCGCGATTGTTTTACTGATGTCCATTTCTTCCATATAGGCAAATATGTGGTTCTGTTCTTCTACCCACTGGATTTTACTTTTGTCTGTCCCACTGAGATCATAGCTTTCAGCGATCGAGTTGAGGAGTTTCGCAAGATTAACTGTGAGGTTATTGCTGCTTCTGTCGACTCTCAGTTTACTCATTTGGCTTGGTGAGACTCCTAGTATATAATTATTCATAAAAGTTGTTGTGCTGGAAAACTAGTTCCAGAGGTGCATATTAAAAGCTGGCTAATAATAGGACACTGACAGACAGGAATAATTGTGCTTTCTAAGAAGTGTACTCTGGCCTGGATCTTGCTGATATATGGATTTATTTTTTTGGGTCAAGCTTCATTGCCCTAGGAACTGGAAATATTCCAGTCATAGACAGAAGGTACAACTGATACGCCTGTCACAAGAACTGCTTGTAGTTATAGTGCTGAGAAGCATTTAGGCAGATGTTAACTGACAGATGGGTGTGGAGGTCTCCACCAATTTTATCTAGCAAAACTTGGCTGTTTGTTGGGGTTTATCAGTTGGCTCACTAGCTGACATTAGCCGGTTGTGCAATTAATGCTGGACACCTGAAATGGGTGCAGAGAACTGTATGCACTTCTTTCGGCCTGCATAGTGAACTATAAATGAAATATTTCCGGAAAATCTAATTTTTTTAGTGAGGAGAAAAATGGTCTACCCGTTTTTCAGACATAGTTGCTTTCCCATAGTTTTGTCTTTAGGACGAAAAAGGGAAATATTTTCTATGTTTAAAGTTGCTGGTTAATTCAATAATTTCTAAAATATAGATGGTTTCAATGTAATGAGTGTCAGGTCATTAAAACAGTAGTATTGTGGATATTATTTTTTTTTCCTGTAGGACAAATACAGGAAGAAAAGATGGTGGCTTGGGTTCGACAAATATCCCCCTTGTGGCAGACATCAACCACAACATTTCTAAGGACTATGGTGTGCTCAAGGAAGAGGATGGCATTGCATACAGGTATGGAAAGTTAGTTCTGCATGAGTTTGGAAAAACCTGTGGTGTAGGTGATGAACATCTTGGTAACTTAGTTGATATAGACCCAGTTAGCATATGTCCCTAGTGATGTAAGTAGAGTGACCGGCCCTACTGTCATAGGACTAATATATACTCTGTTTATTAGCTATGTCTTAACTAATCCATATTCCTCGAACAACTATGTTAGTCAAGTAAATATAGGAAACCTATAGTAATCCAGTTCTTACAGCAAACGCAAACCTACAAGATAAATGAATGCCTGGGTTCAGAGTTTACTGGATCTCTCTCACCTTGCCCCAACTTTTCTATCTAGCTTAACTGTTTAGATTGAGAAGGCTGCATATGCAAAAATTCAAAATACCACAGTTCATGTTTGATCCTGGCCCTGTGTTTTATTGATAAAGGTAACCAAAGATAAGTATAAGGTTCTAATAGGTCCTAATGGCCTGTAGCTTTTAAAAACACGATAGTGCTTGTAATTAATATTGTACCTTTTCTCCCTCAGAGGTCTGTTCATAATAGATGATAAAGGCATCCTGCGACAGATCACAGTGAATGACCTACCAGTGGGACGTTCTGTGGATGAGACATTGCGTCTGGTTCAAGCCTTCCAATTCACAGATGAGCATGGTGAAGGTGAGTGATGAAATGGACACAGAAAAATAAAGCAGTAGTGCTGTGGAAAAGATGATCAATTTAAGATTGGTTCATTGTGCCTACTTTCTCTTTAGGGTGCAATGATAGGTCTGAGTGAGTCAGTGAGGATTGCGTAGTAGTTTTCAAACAATTTAGCAGAAAGATAAATTTGGCTTTATCTTAAATATAGCTTTCTTCCCCAGTCTAAACTCCTGCTGGTGAATTAGTCTTCAGTTTTTATCATCTCTTAGTCAGCATGGTCAACAGCCATGTTATGGGAAAGCTACAATGAGAAGTTGTCTTTTAGTAATGCAGAGATCAGGAGTCTTCCCAGCTGCTGCATACATTTTGCAAAATTACCAAATTTCAGTGTTCTCCCATAAATTTTGCTGAAGACTTTATATATATATATATTTGTCGATGGGTGGAATGATTTTATTTATTAGATTTATGTAGCATCCACCTCACGTAGGCGACTCTAGATGGCTGAAAATAAATTAAGTAAAATACATAGTGCAAAAAATCAAAGACATAGCATCCAAGTATCATAAAAAAATCACTAATGTAGCAAGGAGACGAGCTTTGTCACATACCCAGGACACCAGACTCAGGCATTAAATCAAGTTTTTAAGGCTTTGTGGAAGGTCAGCAAGGATAGAGTTAATCTAATCTCAGAGGGAACAGTGTTCCAAAGAGTAAGGCAACACTGCAGAAATGACTCTCTCTGAGTCTCAACAGCTGACACTCCTTAGTTGATAATACCAAGAACGTGCCTCTTCCACTGAATCAGGGAGAGACGGTCCTTTAAGTAACCAGGTAGACCAGGGGTGTGAAACTGCCAGCCCACGGGCCAGACACATCAAGACGAAACTGCGCCCACCCCATTGCCGGCAATGGGGAAAAAGTTCCAATAAGTCAGAAGTTTGACGTGTCTGAGGTAGATAGTTGCTGACACTGTTTCAGAAAGTAATTAATGTTTTATACCCATGCCAAATAGTGAACCTCTTCAGTAGAGTTTTTTAATATATGTAGAATTTCTGAGATAGTTAGCAATACTCTTAATAATTTTTGCCTAGAGCAAACTGGAACATAGCTTGGTATCTTTCCATTTCTCATGCCTTGTCTTGGAGACAGTTTCAAGAATGAACATGAAATTACTTTGATCTGATGTAACAATCTTAACTTGCAGAACCAGCTTGTGTGTAGAGAAATAGCTAGTTGCCCTGTTGTGTCCTGTAATTTAGATCATACATCTAGAGTGTAGATCGGACATGTAAAACTTGTGATGTCGTCAGACATATTGGGACTGTTTTGCCATTGCCGGCAATGGAGTGGGCGCAGCTTCCAGATGACGCGTCCAGCCCATGGGCCAGCAGTTTGACACCCCTGGTGTAGATCATTATCCAAAACATTTCATAAAAGGAACATTTTCTAGTCAAATAACTATTGGTAATTAAGCCAGTAAAGAAGCATAAGGCATTTGCTTTCCCAGGCAGACATGCATATTCTGAAGCCAGAATAGGAACTGCGAGATCCAAACGAAGTGGACTGCACGGAGTAACAGTGTACATATACAAACAGCTTAACTAAATTGCCTTAACTAACTACATTAAATATCAGAGTTAGAATATTTTGGTAGGCTAGAATGTTATGGTGTTTGGATATCCTGGCAATCCTGCTTCCTCCACGGCTTGCTTAATAGTGTATGGATCAGGAATACAGGTTGATTTTTTTGTTTGCCCAAAGTGCAAACAATTCCCAGATAGCATGAGGTCATCATCCTTGTTTATTTAGCCATTTCTGCCATTGCAAATTGCTAATTTCCAAAATCTTTTATGATCCTTGCTGATTATGCATTCTAGTGTACATTATACCTATCTTAAACCATCTTCCCCAAAAGGGTGACAAAAAGCCCCAGAAGTAACCATTTTTACTTTTTTGGATGGATGAGAGATAAAATAACGCTCAATATCATTTTTTTCGGGCAAATGTATTCCAGCAGAAAATACTGAGTTATGGGGAATATTGTCTTTTGTAGAAATTCTAAATAGTCTGCATGCACATATGCACCCATGTTATGAACTAGCTTGGGTGCCTTTCAGTTGTTAATTCAACTAACTGGATTTATCTCTCGCTAACAGAAATAAAGAGGTAGCCTTGCTTAGATTTGATCCCTTTGTTGTCTTGAAAAATCTTTATTCTAATATATATGTCTGCTCTAACACTTACTTCTGTTCTTGCTGCAGTGTGCCCAGCTGGCTGGCAACCTGGCGGTGACACCATCAAGCCCACTGTAAAAGACAGCAAGCTTTTCTTTGCCAAGCAACAGTAGATGTCTCCTTTTGTATGCTCTATTACTGAAGTAATCTGGTTTAATGTAAAGGGATTCCCAGTAAATGCTCCACAAGAAAGATTTGGGAGATAGCTTGTCTATAAAGGTTTGCTGCTATGTAAGTATTTGCCCATAGAACTAGATTAAATGCAAATGTCAGTTGGGCATCTTCATTCCTCAGTAAAATGATCATTAAAGGAAGACTGATGGGTACCTTCTAATGTCTGTATTGCTGAACTTATTTTAAAATAAGAAAACAGTTCCAAGATTATAATGCTGAATTAGCATTTCATGTTATGTGAGAGGTCGGGTTGTATGTAAAAAGTGAAAATTCCGCAATAGCTCTGTGGAATTCCCTGAAGCAGAACCAGACAAATATGTCTGATTTGGAAACGAACAGCATGCACTCTCGTCTGTCTTTGCTATCGTGCCGTTTGATAAACTCTCATTGTAACAGGCACTGGATTTTTAAAGTGCTAAAATCAAGGGAAGACATAGCTATTAGCTGACAAGCCACAAATCAGTCCATCTATCGCAGACATGTCAAACACAAGGCCCGGGGGCCGGATCCGGCCCACAAAGTGGTTTCATGTGGCCCACGAAGCCATCCTCGAAACAGTGAGGGAACGGCCCCCACTGCCTTGGCCCTGGCTCAGAGACCCTCCTTCCGCCAGAGACCCTCAGATCTGTCCCACTCCTGCCCGGGCCCTCATAGACACTCTTGATGCGAATGAGGTAGAGCTGGCCACGCCCACCCAGTAGGCTGTACGTACTCTAGCCATGCCCACCCAGTAGGCCACACCCACCCTGGCCACGCCCACCCGGCCCCCTGAGGGCAACCACAATGCTGATGTGGCCCTCAGTGAAATTGAGTTTGACACCCCTGATCTATTGGATAAGAAAGTAGATCGAAATCTGTTGAGATGGAAATCTTGTTTATTCCATTGTCATTCAGTTCTAGAAAATACACATATTCCCAGCACCTGCTATCCTGGAACATTTTATTTATATAAAATAGGATAATGACTTCTCCACTAGAAAATCCATTCCTGTGGACTTAAGGAACTTTGAAGACCATGAGGTAATGAATTTGAGTGGGGAGAGTAGGGGAAAAAATCAGCCCCCTTCTGCGAATAG
Organism: Vipera berus; assembly: GCF_964194415.1. NCBI lineage: Eukaryota > Metazoa > Chordata > Lepidosauria > Squamata > Viperidae > Vipera > Vipera berus. The sequence goes on along the minus strand of NC_138203.1, from coordinate 182,899,962 downwards.
GGAAGGACTTAAAAGAACTGCAAACAATTGTAAATTAAATAGGTTCGAGTTGATTACTGGTGACTATAAGGCATCTACCTTCTGCAGTCCTCTATTTAACATACTGTGTAGTTTTAAAGCTTGCTGGACTGCTACCTAGAAGTATATAATATTGACAACTTTGCTTAGTAAATTATTTAGGACTTAATATTTTTTTATTCTTACTCTTAGTATTCTTTGTGTTCAATTGCTTAATTTCACCATTCCTAGCTATAATGATTTAAATTCTTTTCATAAATGTCACATTCATCTTCCTACGAAAAATGTGTAACGAAAGAAAAATAGGACTAGGTAGATCCCTTAATTCTGCAAAGATGCCCTGATTCAGGATATACAGCCCTAGATGTATAACCACAACTGGGACTGGAACCCCTTCTTCTAAGCAGGGCAGTTGTTGAATGAGCCATGACTGATTTCTGGCCCTCTTTTGCCATGGTGGTTAAGTAAATCTGGCTTCCCCCCCCCATCGTCTTTTCGTTTGTGGGAAGCCACCTGGGAAGCTAGTAAATGGAGACTGTGTGACCCTAGGATGCTGCAACGTCCACCAAGCACCCCAAATTTTTTATGATGTGACTATGGGGACTGGCCATACATCACTTTTTTTTCAGCTCTGTGGTAACTTCCAAGTGGTGATTAAACAAATGGTTATGGGTCGAGGACCCTCTGTGGAAAATTTGCTGCAGACTAGGAGTTTGGTTAAATTGCCAATTGTTATGAAAGCTTAGAGCAGGGGTGTCAAACTGCTGGCCCGCAGGCCAGATGCATCATGCAGAAGCAGCGCTGACCTCATTGCCAGCAATGGCAAAACGTCCCGATAAGTTGCGCAACATCACGTGACGTCACGAGTTTGACATGTCTGGCTTAGAGGAAAAAGGATAGACAGTACATACCCCATCAGCCCTTTTGTGGTGACCCCCAAAGCGGCCTTCCCCCTAGTTCATACAGTCAAACCTGGGGAGGGGGTGGAGTAGGTTTTTGTTTCCTAAGAAAAGGGCTGCAAAGGGAGTGATTTTGTGCGTCACAAAAATTGCCAGTTAACCAAATTTTGGAGCCAGCTCCTCCTTTGATATAGTCCCATGGCCTTTAGAAGCTAGAAAAATCTTCTAGACCAGACATGTCAAACACAAGGCCCGGGGGCCAGATCCGGCCCGTGGTTTCATGTGGCCTGCGAAGCCATCCTGGAAACAGTGAGGGAACGGCCCCCACTGCCTTGGCCCTGGCCCAGAGACCCTCCTCCTGCCAGAGACCCTCAGATCTGTCCCACTCCTGCCCAGGCCCCCATAGGCATCCTTGATGCGAACGACGTAGAGCTGGCCATGCCCACCCAGTAGGCCATATGCACTTTAGCCACGCCCACCCAGGCCACACCCACCCGGCCCCCTGAGGGCAACCGCAATGCTGATGCGGCCCTCAATGAAATTGAGTTTGACACCCCTGTTCTAGACTCAATCTCTGAGTACATAAGCATGTCCTTCCTTAGTTTAAGGAGGAGGACCACCTCCCACGCTTCCTTAAGTTCGCTTAAGCCCAGTTTTCCCCCTCCCTCTGTCTAGATAGAATGTAAGCAGCATAACTGGTTTTGGCTATGGTTATAGTTTGTTAATTTCTGCTTTACTTAATCTTGGTATTTTAGGAGGGAAAAACATCACAAATGGGACTACTCAACATGTTACATTATAAATAGCCACTCGGCTCAATGTGGCATACCTACTTGCATAAACTTTACATGTCATAACTAACCAAATACACCCTTCTGATGGGTGAGACTACAACTACATTGGCTACTCTGGCCAGGTCTGGAAATGCAGTCATAATGCTCTGTGTTCAACAGAACTAAACTTTCCATATTCTTTCAAAATAAATTACTGAAATTCAACCATCATGTAATAGTTATTTAATATTACTGAGGTACTGACTTTGTATGAGCAATATGAGATGCTGCCTTTTTAATATTATTCCAATTAAAACCTCGACATTATCATGAGTAGATTTAAGAAGCATTTTATAAATAATATGTTGCTTCTAGCTTAATAACGTCATCATTTCATTAATAATTTTGTTGGCAACAAAGCCTAAGTGACTTCTCGTTGCTGCCTTTTTTGGTTTTGGTTTTTAAACTTTCCAATCTTGTCTACAGTCCTGGTACTCCCTGAAAGTTTTCCAGCCAACTACAGTACCAACTAGACTTGACTATCATTTTTCTGGATAGCCAAGAATTGTATTTAGACTTCAAAGGGAAAACTTTTCCTCCTGTCCATGTTATGCCACTAGAGGACGCTGTTGCTTCACAGAATGAGTTTCTTATTTGTTTTTTCCAAAACAAAAAGCAATGAATTAAGTAAAGCTTTCCAATTTTTGATTGGGGCGCACAAACTTGAAACAGTGAATGCAGATAATATGTGACAAAGTAGGAGACAGAATATGCTTTGTTAATACCTAGAGCACTATTGGACTGTAACAGCCGGTATTTCTTTAGGAGGACAAGGCTTTTTTGGTGCAAGGGATTCCGTATAATTTACCTGGTTTTCTTTAGAACTGAGAAAAGCTTCTGGAAATCCTGTATACTGCTTCTGGTTTTGAGCAAGAAAGGTCTTTTCCCTCCATCTATTGCTTGAATTGGAACTTACAGACAGTACTATTGACTTTTTTCCCCACTGAGCATCATTGCAGCTGTTTTACTCTTGGAGGCTGGAAAGTGTTTGATTATTCTTTCCTGGTTACTCATGAGTTTCAAGTTGATTTTTCCTCTTTAATCAAAATGACTATAAGACACACATAGAAATGTTCTATAGCAGAGTTGGGAGCTATGTTGGGAGAGCAACATAATAAAGACATAGTGTTTATTATGTTGGTTTCCCAAGTCTGCTTTAATTCAGTCAGCAGAGAACCATCTAAAACAGAACCGGGTGTAAAACTGCTGCTTTCCATCCTATTAGATCATCGTGCCTTTTTCTCTGTGTGTATTCAAATATATGCAGAGAAAGAGTTAACTTACAGTGTCTTATTGTGAACAGTTTGGAAAAGTTTTTCTAACCAACAAATCCTGTCTCATGTATGCCAACTCAGTTTAGTTTACCCACTGTCAAAAACAATGAGAACAAGGGAAAGGTGATGCTTTTTAAAATTCTTTGATGTCTATGACTGCAGATAGTCCTCATTTGGTGACTTGCTTCATTTAGTGACACTTCACAGTTATGACCTTGATTAAAAAGAGACTTTGCAACCACTCCTTGCATTTACAACCTTCACAGGTGTGTAAAACAAAGGAAAGCCGAAGTAAGTCAAACCGAGCAACACTGACTTAATGACCAAATTGCAGGTCCCAATTGTCACTAAACAAGAACTACCTATATGGGCAAATCTCCAGTCTTTGAGCCAGAAGGCTCCCCTAATCTTATTAGATGAGAAAATGCCTAACTTGACTGCTGGCATATCCCACCCTACCCGACCCCTAAACAAAATAGAAACCATTCCTCACACATTCACTTACTTTAAAAAGGTAACTTAGGTGTTGTGTATTTACTAATTGTTATTACATTAAGTTAAACAGAAGTTACAGAGCTGAGGTAAAACCGCGGCAGCTTTTGACAGCTGTCAAAAGCTGCCGGGCGAAACCGCGCAAGCGCCAACCATTGACAGCTCAACACGCGCTACAGATGACAGCTCCGAGCTGTCAAAACCAAACGAACCCGATTGGCGGCGACCACGGCGCGGGAGCAGACTCACCCCGGATTGGTCGATCCGCCGGCAGCTGTCAGTATAAATAGATGTCATGTTCCCTTGTTCTTTGCCTGGTTCAGAATAAAAGGTTAAACTGTTAACTAGCTGTCTCGCCTGCTTCTTAGTCAAAGCACTGGCGACGAGGATGGGATGCTGCTTGCTTAGCTGAAGTCACTACCTAAGGGGAGAAGAGATTTTTTCCCTTAGCTGAGCTGGTCACTTGCTGAAGTCACTGGAAGTCAAACTTCCATTCAACGCAAGCAGCGGCACCTCAATTACAGACAGCATGACGAACCACGGCCACATTCGAGAATTCGATACCCGCCACCCAGAAGGCTGGGAATCGCATCTGGGCCAGGTAGAAGGGTACCTGGTAGTTAAGAAGATCACAGATGACCGGGCCAAGGCGGCCGCCCTCCTCTGGCTCAGCGGCCCTGCTGTTTATGATGCCGCTGTGGGGATCTTCACCCCGGAGCCGGTCGCCACCATCTCCTATGCAGACCTCACTGAGGGGCTGAGTAAATACTTCATGCCCCTCAAGTCAGAACTCTACTGGAGACTGAACTTCGCTCGGAAACTCCAGCTTCCTGACGAGCCAGCAAATGACTTCATAACCAGGGTCAGGCATGCCGCACGTCGGTGCCGGTTCCCGGATTTGGAAGACCGAATCCGGGACCAGATTGTCATAGGGCTCAAGGACGAACGGCTGAGGAAGAAGCTGATCGCCAAGCCTGAAATGACAATGACCGATGTGGCTAGAGAAGTCATCGCATACGAAGACTGCCACGGAGACGACCGACGGGTACCGGACAGCGGACCACGGGGGTCCGTGCACCAGGAAGACGGCAGGTTCAGCGGTTCTGAGGACGACGACGGCCCCACAGATATAGACGCGGTGCAACGGCGGTTCGAGAAACTGAGGATGCAACGCAACTACAAGGGGGGCCCTGCCAACAATCAGAGGGGGGCCAACTTCCCGACTAACAGGGCGAAGTGTGCCAGCTGCGGGGGAAGCCACCCTAGGGCAACGTGCCGGTTCCGCAGTGCCAAATGCCACGGGTGCGGGAAGACAGGCCACCTCAAAGCAGTGTGCCGCAGCCGGAGCCGGGAAAACCTGCACGACCTGGAGGTGACAGCCGAAGGTATGGCCCCATATACACTCAGAGCTAGGCACAGCCCCAGAACCCCAGTGTCCAATGTAAGGGGGAGGGCGGAGAAACATACAGTCCACAGCATTCTTAAGCCCAAAATCAAGGTGGACGTACGGATTCAGGGAATTCCCTGTGAGATGGAGGTGGACTCTGGGTCCTCCGTCTCACTAATTTCATGGCAAACGTACAGGGACATTTGTAACCGAAGTAGGAAAGGGCCCGCCCTTAGACCCACCAAACTCCGCCTAGCCGACTTCCAGAAAACGCCCATTAAACTCCGGGGAAAAGCTTCCGTCCCCGTAGAGTTCAAAAAATTTAAAGGATCCCTTCCTATTTTGGTGACCCAAGAAAACAGAATAAGCCTGCTAGGATTAGACTGGTTCGAGGCACTAGGAATAGCGTTGACAGGTGTCAACGCCATTCAGCTGTCAAAATTGGAATCCGTCTGCCGACAATTCGCGGACGTTTTTGACAGCTCACTAGGGAAATACACGGGACCGCCCGTATCACTTAAACTGAACCCAAATGTGGTGCCTGTCAGAATCAAGGCCAGAAGGGTTCCCTTCGCCTTGAGGGAAAAAATAGAAGCGGAGCTTGACAGATTAACAAACTTAGGGGTCCTCGAACCGGTAGAAGGGGCCGAGTGGGAGACTCCCATAGTGACCCCAGTTAAACCAAACGGCCAAATTAGATTATGTGCCGATTATAAAGCGACCCTCAACCTCGCTTTAAACGCACATGCCTACCCGGTCCCGGCTGTCAAAGACATCCTCGCGGCCATTAAGTCAGGCGCCATATTTGCCAAGTTAGACTTGGCGCAGGCGTATTTACAGTTGCCTGTCACCCCTGACACCGCTTTGGCTCAAACAATAGTCACCCACAAGGGAGCATTCAAAATTAACCGCCTTCAATTTGGCATCTCTGCAGCCCCGGGAATCTTCCAGGAAATCATGGAGAAAACACTGAAGGGAATTCCCGGGGTCTGCCCATATTTTGACGACGTCCTAATTGCAGGGGAATCAGAAAATGACCTGGCTGGCAAACTAACCAAGGTACTCCTAAGGTTCAGGAAGGCCGGTCTCAAATTAAAAAGAGACAAATGCTCCATCGGGGTGCCCTCAACAGAGTTCTTAGGGTTTAAAATAGACGCTAAAGGAATTCACCCCACGGACACAAAAATTAAAGCTATCAAAGCAGCACCGACCCCCAAAAACAAACAAGAACTTCAGGCTTTCTTAGGGTTAGTCAACTTTTACCACACCTTCCTACCGCATAAAGCCTCCATTGCAGAACCCTTACATAGATTAGTAGACAAGGGCAAACCCTGGACGTGGACCCCTGAGCATGATAAAAGTTTTAACCTCCTAAAAAACTTACTCTCCAGCAACGCAACGATAGCCCTGTTTAACGATCAGCTGCCCGTATGTCTCGCCTGCGATGCCTCCCCGTACGGCATCGGAGCGGTCCTAAGCCATTTAACTAAAGAAGGAATACAGACCCCTGTAGCGTTCTATTCGAGAACGCTGTCAAAACCTGAGCGGAATTACGCTCAAATCGATAAAGAGGCTCTAGCTATAGTAGCCAGCGTAAAAAAATTTCATGATTACCTGTATGGCCGACCATTTACTATTTATACTGATCATAAGCCCCTGTTAGGACTCTTTACAGTAAACAGGCTAACACCACAAATATTGTCTCCCCGCATCCTAAGATGGTCTACATTTCTATCAGCCTATTCATACAAACTAGAATACAGACCAGGGAAAACCATGGGCCATGCAGACGGCCTGAGCAGACTGCCGCAACCAATTGTGGACCCAGACCCAGCACCAGCTGGAAGAATACTGGCTATCTCAGAGCTGCCAGAATGCCCCTTATCTGTCAAAGATATCTCCGCAGCTACCACGGCAGACAAAATCCTAGGCAGAGTCCTAGGCTATGTCACAACGGGCTGGCAATATTCACCCCGGGAACCACAATTCCAACCTTACTTCTTAAAACAAAAAGAATTATCCACCCATCAGGGATGTCTCTTATGGGGCAGCAGAGTAATCATCCCTGACAAACACAGACTTAAAGTACTAGAGAGCCTCCACGAAGGGCACCCGGGCACCGTCAAAATGAAGGCTCTGGCCAGGAGCTATGTTTGGTGGCCGGGTATAGACAAACACATTGAGGCACACGTAGCTGGCTGCTATTCCTGCCAGCTAGTTAGAGCAGCCCAGCCACAGGCGTCCATACATAGATGGGAAACGACAAAGTCACCTTGGTCTCGCATTCATATAGATTATGCAGGTCCGTTCCAGGGACAATCATTCCTAATTGTCGTAGACAGCTTTTCAAAATGGCTAGAAGTGGCGCCAGTAGCCAATACAACTTCCTCGGCCACTATACAAGTTTTAAGGGGATTATTCGCCACACATGGCCTCCCTGATGTTATAGTTTCCGATAACGGGCCCCAATTTACCTCCTACGAATTCCAGAGTTTCACAACGGCGAACTCTATTAGGCACACCACCTCGGCTCCCTTTCACCCATCGTCGAACGGCTTGGCAGAGGTGATGGTAAAATCAACCAAGGAGGCACTACGCAAGATCATCTCCGGCAACTGGCACCAAAGACTGGCACAATTTCTTCTCTCCCAACACACCACGCCTTGCACAACTACCGGAAAGTCCCCAGCAGAGCTTCGCTGGGGCAAAAGATTGACCACCAGACTGGACCGTCTCCACCCAGACAGATCCCCTCCAGACCCAGAACTGCCCCTCCATCATAGAACTCTCAACACTGGGCAAGCTGTCTGGGCTAGAAACTATGGGGGAGGGAACAAATGGACACAAGGGGTGGTCATCGAACAAACAGGCCCCTTGTCATACATCATTGACATTGGACAAAATATACATATCCGCAGACACATAGACCAATTACGCCAACGCAGTCCTCAAAATATAGGGGGAAGGGGTGACGACGAAATACCAACAGAAGCACCGGCGCAAAGACTGGCACGACAAGACTCCCCTGATCGGAACATACCATTTCAACACCCCACTCCAATCAACGCAGATCCAGCAGAGCCAAACCCCCCACCCCCGGAGCCAACCCAAGAAGCGCCAAGAGAACCAGAACATACTACCGAGGCTACCCCCCGGCGCTCCGAGAGATTAAGGAAACCTCCCACATACCTGAAAGACTATGAATGGGGAAAACCAAAAAAGAAACAGTTGGGGTAAAATCAACTCAATCAGAGGGAGGGGGAAGGGGTGTTGTGTATTTACTAATTGTTATTACATTAAGTTAAACAGAAGTTACAGAGCTGAGGTAAAACCGCGGCAGCTTTTGACAGCTGTCAAAAGCTGCCGGGCGAAACCGCGCAAGCGCCAACCATTGACAGCTCAACACGCGCTACAGATGACAGCTCCGAGCTGTCAAAACCAAACGAACCCGATTGGCGGCGACCACGGCGCGGGAGCAGACTCACCCCGGATTGGTCGATCCGCCGGCAGCTGTCAGTATAAATAGATGTCATGTTCCCTTGTTCTTTGCCTGGTTCAGAATAAAAGGTTAAACTGTTAACTAGCTGTCTCGCCTGCTTCTTAGTCAAAGCATTAGGTGAGTCGGGTGGTATAAAAATGTGATGAAGAATTGGGACTTGAGTTTCTGTCACTAAATGGTGCATCACATGATCGCATTGCTTAGTGACAGCAATCTTGTAATCCCGGTTGCTTTTGTAAGCCGAGGATCATAGGGTTGTTAAGTGAGAAGAGGCGGGTGCCTTAGGAAGCAGCCTGGCAGATGTCACAGTTAGGTACACTGGTCCACAGGGACAGGGGTACCATGGCTGGGTGAAAAAAAACTGGAACAACTTCAGTTTCCCCACTGACATTGCTTGTAGGAAGCTGGCAAGGCATGTTGGAAAGTGATCGTGTGACCATCTCACTGTGACATAATCTTAACCCAGCATCGAGGATCTGGATTGTAATCCCATGACGATGGGGACACTAGTTGAAATTCCATGGACCAGTTGTAAGGTTCCCCCTTCTTCAGCACTGTTGTAACTTGATTACCTGTACTGTTGCATTATGCTGGTTGAGCTGTCTACAAGGAGAAATTCAATATATCTAGATAGAACAGCTTAAGGAAAAATGCTAAAGCAGAGGTCCCCAACCTTTTGGGTACCAGGGACCGATTCCATGGAGAGCGATTTTTCGGCGGACCAGAGGGTGCATGGTTTTGGGTGCTGCCTGCATCCCAAGGATGGAGCTTTGCTTGTTTCTGTGGACCAGTTTCTGGCATGCCGCGGACCGGTACTAGTCCACGGACCGGGAGTTGGGGACCCCTGTGCTAGAGAAAGCAAATATTAATTACCAGGTTCACCAGCAGGGAACACACTTTTTAGCTCTGGGGATGACAGAATGAACAACTCAAGATATTTGTGCCGTAGTACTCAACTTACGACCACAATTGAGCCCAAAATTTATGTTGCTAAGTGAGAAATTTGTTAAATGCCCCATTTTATGGCTTTTCTTCCCATACTGCAGAGCCTCAGACAGAATCTCTTTGAAGCTCAACAGTGTGTTCGCTTAAGCTGTTGTTGAGTATTCATACCATACAGGTGGAGCCCCAAGTTTCCATATATAGTAAAAATGAGAATCAAACCCTCTTGTAAAGCTTTATTCTACATATAGTCTAATGAGTTTAACTTTCCTCAGGGCGAGGAAAAATGTTCTCATCCACTCCACCCATTTGCATTCTATGGTACTTATCCTTAGTTTAATTATGTGCGGCCCTTTGCCTAGATTTTGCAAAATAACAAATGAGAATGAAAACCTGGGAGTCATGAGTTTTAGCTACATATGTTCCCAAGTATTCTGAATTAAAGAAACAGATGGTAGTAAAGATCACAAAACTACCACTGAGTAGGAGATTCTATGCCTTTAAATAAAAGAAGACAAATGGGTGTTTCTCTAAATTGTTCTCAGAAGATCTCCCAAGAGGAAATTGTATCATTTTTCTTGGTATATACTCCTGAGCTACTCTTGGCCCAACCCCTGTTATTTAACTTGTACCTACTATACTGTAGTTTAAATGCATGTCTCACCTTGCCTAATCCCCAGAGCACAAGGTTTACCATCATTTACTTTCCTGTGCGTAACATTTTAGCATTGTTTTTTGCTGTTTTTATTTTGTCTGCCAATTTACTGCATGTTTGTATCTCTTCCTTGCCAATTGCTTATCATTTGGATGAGAAAATAGATAATCCTGTTCATTAGTATATGAGGTGGCTACCCACTTCCTATTATCTTTGTATTTCTTCCTCAAACTTTTTAATAAGGCAAAAAGGCTATTTTGCCATGGAGGTATTCAGTAATATCTTCAGAATAAATTATCCTGCCAAAATGGATAATTTGACTTAAATTTCTGATAAAGAATACAGAAGCTAAATTTATGCTGTCCTTTTTTTAAAGCAAGTTTTGTTCTCTTGCCTTAAAATCTAGTTGCTTGATTTATTCCAATATCTTGCTATTTTTTTTAAAGCTCGTCATTCTTTGAATCACTTTATAAAACCCTGGCAAAAGAGTTGTGCTATCCACTACTCCTTTTTCCTGCGTCTTGTGGATAAAATTCAAGGTATTAATTTTGATCTCGAAGTCTGATATGCCTTGGACGCTGCCCATCTCAGCATTTCTCCTTAGTTCTTAGTATAATTTTGTTGACTTTACCACCTATGTTTCAAGCTTACACAGAGGAGATTGTGCCCAACAATTGTAGAATTGTAGAATCTTCATGTTCCTGTGCCTTCCTGGAAGAGTGAAAAAATAACTCCTCCTTGATTCACCTAGTAAATGCCAGCCAGGTTCAGTCTGTTACAACTTTATTGTCTTACATTTCCTGTGAGTTATCCATTCTAAGTCCTTCGAAGAGTCAAGATAAATGTAAAAAAAAAACCACCCCAAAACAAATGTAGGACCTGGCTTCTGCATATTTATCTTTAAGAAATTTGCCCCATATCCCTTTTAAGACTCTTGAAGCCACCAAGATTCAGCAACGTGAATTCAGATTGCCCAAGTATTTTGAATCACCATTCTACCTTTTAGCATCTTTGTTTTTGTCAATATTACGTATCACTGCAATTTCCTTCTTTGCCAAGAACTGCACATTGAGTAATCCCAATCCCAATCTTAAAACAAACACAGGCACGCGCACACACGTGCACCTGATCTGCTTGTTTGGAGCAGAGCAACAAATCCACTTCCCCATCCCCAGATTTACTTTGGTTGCTAATAGTCTTAAATGTCTGTGTTGTCCCCAGCATCCTTTGTTAGTTACAACTTGTTTTGCAAGTTTGCTGTTCCAGTTTTGTCCCAGTGTATTTATGCTACTTGTTCCTTGATAACCTGTTTTGCTTTTTTTACTTCCTTTAAGTTACCTTATGATGTCGGAGCATTAAAGGGTTCTCCGTGCCTTATTTTTACCTTCCCAGTTTCTCCTGTCCCTTCCAACTTCAATCATTTAGGTATGAAATGAAAGAAAAAAGGAAAACTCCCTGCCTGCCTCTCTCCCTCCCTCCCTCTCCTCTCTTGCCACCCTCCACTCCCTTGCCCAGAGGAACAGATGAAGACAGGGACAAGGCGCTGCCTCATCTTCAGCTGTGCCATAAATACTGCAGCCACATTCCATTTCCACATCAGCTCATCGTCCTACCAGGGACAGTAGGTTGCTCTATATAACTCCAGGAAGGCCTAGCAAGGATCTAGCCCAGTTCCTTTAAGTGATAGCAACAAGTAGTTAAGATCCCAAGAAGGCAACATAGTCAGAAGGAGTTTGGTACTCTGGTGCTAGCTAAGGTAAAGGTAAAGGTTCCCCCGCACATGCGTGCTAGTCGTTTCCGACTCTAGGGGCCGGTGCTCATCTCCGTTTCAAAGCCGAAGAGCCAGCGCTTGTCTGAGGATGTCTCCGTGGTCATGTGGCCGGCATGACCTAGACACCAAAGGCGCACAGAACGCTGTTACCTTCCCACCGTAGTGGTCCCTATTTTTCTACTTGCATTTTTTACGTGCTTTCGAACTGCTAGGTTGGCAGAAGCTGGGACGAGTAACAGGCGCTCACTAGCTACCCCTTCCCAAAATCCATTGTTTATCCTCAGTGATAAATGGGACTTGAGGAGTTTGACTGCTATAATTTCTGTCTGCTCATGAGACCTTCATCAAAACCCTGACTCAGGGTTAAATGTCCTTGTACACCTATTTTATTCCTCGTATGCCCTTACTATCCTAATTTGGGATCATAGGAGTTGTAAAGATACAGTTCCTAAATCAAAATCTAATTTCCCATTTTTTAATATATTTCTGTTCTGCCTCTCAGCTTATGAAAGTATTTTCGAGCTAGGCTCCTCTGCATAGCCCTTGCTTCCAATAATAGGACAAATTAAAAATAATAGCACACTACTTAGTGAGTTCACGCACCACCGTAAGTCACAATCCGTGTGAATTGACATTTCATCCTATCTTGTTCAGCAAATTACGGCTACAATAGCAAGTATGAGACCTTCCAATTATAGCAAAGTTTAAGAAAATCTCATGTTCCCAGAAGAATGGTTGAAATACAAATGTTCACATTTGATTTACTCCATAAGACTTTTTGGAAACAAAGAAACCATATAAAATTAAAAAAAACCTAAAATATGAAATTTATTTGACAAAAAATTATCTGCTGATTAATTCTTAACTAATCTAGTAAAGTTAGGCTTTTCAAAGTTGTTCTTAGCAAGTTATTTTATAAGCTTTTAAAAATAACATGATTTTCTTTTTTTTCTTTTTTTGTGTGAAACCTGTGTTTCACATCATATATAATCAGAAACTGTATATACAAATCGAGAACAGTGGTTGCCAGTTCTCCTTTCCCCAACTTTGGCATCTATACTGTGAGAAATAACCATGTCCTCCCCCAATTCAAAACCACTCTATGTGTCATACATAAAGTTAGTGTTGCCTTTATGAACACTTGTCAAGTAATCTTTGAAGACAAATTGCCAAAATGAATTTGGCAGTTCCACTCCAGGAAAACCCCAATGCGCATGTCTTTCTTCAGCCATTGCTATTAGATGACTATAAATGTTCTTTATGGTCCGACATCCCATCTACTTTTTATTGAGTCACACTGACCTTTTGATCTGTGGCTGAATCGTGGACTAGCAATTTTTTTAAGACAAGAAAAGCAAGATATCACATCCTGCTGTTATGAGTAACTTTGTTTTAGCCCACCCACAACTTCATTTACAAGTCCAGTTGGAAGCACATGCTGGATTTTGAGCCAGGGCATATATGAAATATAGAATGCCTGGTGTTCCATTGCCTAAACAAAATCTCTAAATTAAAAAAAGCTGACACAAAAACTAAAATCCAATGGTCCAGGACACTATGTTCTCTCTCTTTGCTATACATTTTCTGACACGCAGCCTGTAATTATTCATCATAAAAAGGTAAAGGTTCCCCTGCACATGCGTGCTAGTCGTTTCCAACTCTAGGGGCCGGTGCTCATCTCCGTTTCAAAGCCAAAGAGCCAGCGCTTGTCCGAGGACGTCTCCGTGGTCATGTGGCCGGCATGACTAGACGCCAAAGGCGGACGGAACGCTGTTACCTTCCCACCGTAGTGGTCCCTATTTTTCTACTTGCCTTTTTACGTGCTTTCGAACTGCTAGGTTGGAAGGAGCTGGGACGAGTAACAGGCACTCACTCTGTTACGCAGCACTCAGGATTCTACCCGCCAAACTGCCGACCTTCTGATCGACAAGCTCAGCGTCCTAACCCACTGAGCCACAACGTCCATATTATTCATCATACTAAGCTGTAATTTCTAATTTAGTGTCATTTTAACCCAAATGCGATTTGACAAATCATAGTTAAAATAAGCCATGGTTTACTGTGATGTGTGAACCTAGCCACAATGCTACCCAAGGCCATCAGTCTGATGACACCAAAGAAAAGACTATTCAAAGTGTGTTTACAAATTGACAGTATTCTAGCCAACTTTAAGAATAAACATTAGCAAAGTCAATAAGCAAATCAAAGATCCTTCAGATTTTCTCACAACAGAATTCAGGAATAATCATGGCTGAAAGGACAGCTACTTTGCAGCATAGTTTGTGCATCACAGTAAGCCAGAAGTGCAGAATCTAAAGCCCAGAATCTAAAGCCCAGAGTTTTTGAACATTATTACTAAATTGTTAATCTTTCATATGATCAGAGGGAAGACTTGACCATATAGGGAGTAACAATACTTATTTAAAATTAAATTAAATGGAATCAAAATTAGATTTTATTCTGACTGCATCTACTCTTTTTTGGAATATGGCCCCCAGCATACTCCACTCAAAATCAAGAGAAGTCCTAAACTCAGGAAAACTTTGGCATATCCATGTATTGACCTATAATGGGTAAGTTCACATCATGCCTCACACAAAGGCAAATTTGCCTGACAATTTAGTTTTACCTGTGAACCACTCAAAGAGAGTTAAGCAAGAAATGGAAGTAAGATACATTTTAAATGGGAAACTCCTATGGTGTATAGCTCTATAGCTCTTCTTTACAGATGCAGAAGTAAGAATATGCTCTTGAAAGTCCCTTAAGAAAAATTGTACATTGTGCATAGCAAAGATGGCGGTGATGATCTAAATTTGTTTAGATCTGTCACTATATTTACATTATATAAAACTTAGTACCAATGAAGGAGAAAACTTAGTGCATTTATTAAGCTGCCTTACATTTCTTCTTCTGTCCTGTCAGATGTACTTCCTGCAGTACAAGGCATCGGGAAGCACATAGTGCAACAAAAATAAAATGTACAAGGAATATATTCTGAGGCACAGAAACCAATCATGATGAGCTCCAATTGTGGATTGTAGTTTGCTTCGTTAGCAATTTACTTAGGTTTACATTGTCTTTCTTCTTAGAGCTCATAGTGGTGTATGTAACATTCGCTCTTCCTATTTTTCTCTATAACAGCCACCCTAGGAGACAGGTTGGGCTGAAAGAGAACAACTAGCCCCAAATCACCCAGCTATATCCATAACTGGAGAAGGACTTAAACCTGGATTACCCCAGTGCTACACCAACACTTGAACCATTAAACTACAGTGACTCTTAAATACACAGCTATCTAAGGTTTGCCCCAACTATTATTAGTGGAAATAGACGGCTGGACCATACAGCATATTAATTCATATGGTTTGGTTGACTTTGTCTTAGCACGTTGCTTGCATCCAGCCTATTGTGATTATTCCGATCATGCCTTAACAATGCCTAAAACAAGTCAGAAAGACTTAGTTCCCCCAGCACATTAACCCACTAAACAGTTTGCTTGGTTCCTTTCTATAAAAGGTAAAGGTAAAGGTTCCCCCGCACATGCGTGCTAGTCGTTTCCGACTCTAGGGGCCGGTGCTCATCTCCGTTTCAAAGCCGAAGAGCCAGCGCTTGTCCGAGGACGTCTCCGTGGTCATGTGGCCGGCATGACTAGACGCCAAAGGCGCACGGAACACTGTTACCTTCCCCCCATAGTGGTCCCTATTTTTCTACTTGCATTTTTACGTGCTTTCAAACTGCTAGGTTGGCAGAAGCTGGGACGAGTAACAGGCGCTCACTCTGCTACTCAGCACTCAGGATTTGACCCGCCAAACTGCCAACCATCTGATCGACAAGCTCAGCGTCGTAACCCACTGAGCCACCGCGTCCTTTCTATATGTTGTGTGAAATCAAGTACAAATATGTGTCTACCCCAGCATGTGAAGCCAATCAGTTTTTTGTTATTCAACCAGCCATGACTAAATTAAGTCTAGCTTAGAGCAATTGGTGAATTCGGTGTCTTCTGTAAAGGGGCAAATACTCTTTAGCAGAGGGCACCAAAACAGATTGTCACAAAACCGACAAAGAGCAAGAAAACTCTTTTCTTAGACGAGGGATCTTCAAACTTGGCCCTTTTATGACTTGTGGACTTCAACTCCCAGAATTCCTCAGCCAGGCACGTTGGCTGAGGAATTCTGGGAGTTGAAGTCCACAAGTCATAAAAGGGCCAAGTTTGAAGACCCCCCCCCTCTTAGATCCTTCACCATTTTAGCAAAACACCACTAATGGTAACATACGACCCACTAACGAATCTTCTGAACAGGTCTTCTGGAAGAGGTGCCTTGCTTAGCCAGCAACTAGGAAAGGACCTGAGATTTGGATTTGAGAGCCAAAGTAGCCTCAGGTACTACTAGTTTCTCAGCTCCCGGATGAGGGATAAAACCAGCCAATACCCTCAACTGCACTATTTTAGGCCTAGCTTAGCGTTTTATTTTGGAAGGAAAATCAAGATACGTTCAATCGTTAAGATCAGGGGTCTTCAAACTTGGCCCTTTTATGACTTGTGGACTTCAACTCCCAGAATTCCTCAGCCAGCCATGCTGGCTGAGGAATTCTGGGAGTTGAAGTCCACAAGTCATAAAAGGGCCAAGTTTGAAGACCCCTGGTTAAGATCATCTCCGTTTGTAGAAATCCGATATGGATATGCTCTCAATTAAGAAGACACGGCTTCTGAAGGGGGAGCCGGGCTCTTTCCTCGCCAGCACAAACTCCGCGATATTTACGGAGCAATACTTTTGGGTTGACCACGCTAAGCTTCTCGGCAAGAGACAAGTCTTACGGGAAAACTAACAAAAGCAAAAGCTGAAAATCCACAACCACGAGCCTTCGACAGTGTGTCATTCCCTCCCCAGTCCCCCCCCCCGCCCCGCCCGCCCGCCTCGCGCCTCAGGGCAAACGTGTGAACCAGGCATTTGCGTTGCCCCCACGGGCTAAGCGCGCTCCACCCAGCCAGCTCGCTGAAGTTCGTGGCTTTGCGGCGTCTTGGGACATTCCCAGCCCCAAAACGTCGCCCCCTTCCTTGTTTGGCTGGAAATTGACATCTGAGACCAAAGGGGCCTTTGCCTGGCAACGTGGGCGGGGGTTCCCGGAATGGAGCCCGACCGGCAGAAACGTCACGAGGCAGAAACTGCCCATATATGGCCATCTTCCCCTGCGTCAGCACGACCCCCCTCCCGCTTTGGCCCCGAGAGGCTCCACCCACTGGAGCTGAAGTCAGAACTTGCGAGATCAAGGAAGCGAAGCGAAGCGAGGCGTGTGGGAGGCCAAGCCCTGGGGCCCTGAGGCGCGCCCCCTCCCTTTCCCGTCCCTGACAGGCTTTCGAAGCACCGGAGCTTTAAGCAATCCAAGCGGAGAGTTTGACATCAAAGGGAAAAACTGGGAGGGGAGGAGGGGAAGGGAACCGACTCCGAAAACCTCGGGAGAATGACGCGCGGCGGAGGGGGGCAAGCAGAGGCAGAGCAGGTGGCACCATGCGGGGAAGATGAGGAAAGGCAAGCGAGCCAGAGGAAACGCGGTGAATTCCACCGGGCACATGACGGCCGGTCTAATTTAGGTTTATACTAACAGGCCCATTAGGAAGAATAAACATCCACCGGAAGGGTTAACGACCAGGTACTGCCGTCAGGGCGTTCCAGAAATTAAATCTTCCCCATCTATCTACGTTTGATTAAGTTTTTCCGAGGTATTGTTAGAGATTAAGTAGGTCGCGTCCGTGCCTGTAGAGAAATCCACAAAATACTTTAAAAAAAAAAGGTAAAGGAGTTGGTTAAGTTCTGGCACATGAAAAGAGGCACACGTATAAAGTAGTTCGAACATGTTTACTTAAATAGTTTCAATAAAAAGTCAAAACACACAAATACAATCATGGGGAGTGAACTTGAGGACTCAAAAGTATTAAAAGCGCTAGTAAACAAACCCGCTTCCCCTTCTTGGCCCTTTTGTCCACGCAATGGCCTCTTGGGGGGAAGAGAGAGGCTGAGATTTCATTACATCCCTGTTTAAACTCTGTTCTGGTCCCTTTTCTTTCAGTTATAAATTAAATTAAGTCCATTTCTTTTTCTACTGGTGTGAAAGAGACCAAAAGGCCAGTTTTCTGGACTCCGTCTCGAGTACCTCCAGTTCCACTGCACCATCCAGCGATGCAGCCGAGAGAGCCAAGAGAGCGAGAGAAACGCGTTTCTTTTAAATACACACACATACGAAATCACGCTCACTGACAGCTATAAAAAAACTTGTACACACTCAGCACAGATCGAAGTTCTGGATCCACCAGACTGAGTCACAGACGTTAACTAGGAAAACACGGACTTGGAAACAGAGACGCATAACGTCAGTCCGGCTCCGTGTAAACTTTTGCGTGACAAGTCCACTTCTCCTTCTCAGGGCGGAAAAAGTCTCTGAGACGACGGCGATCTACCCGGTCCCTCACCGCCATCAGAAGGACTGCTGCATCTTGGTCGTCAAGAGGAGCTGGCAGCCGTTGTTCACGTGGTTCATTACTTTCTGCTTCAGCTGCGCTACCTGGTCTCGGAGCGCGCTGGCCGTGTTAGACAGTCCCGCGTTCTCGTTCTTTAAGCTCTTCACCTTCTCCTCCAGCCGAGCGATGCGCTCCAGCTTCCTCTTCCTGCATTTGGTGGCGGCCAGGCGGTTGCGCAGCCGCTTCCTCTCCACCTTGATGCGCTCCTGATCTTCCATGTTAATGGGAGACACGGGCGGGCTTTGCACATCCGGCACAGTCTGGGGCTCCTCTTTGAAGCCCCGCGCGGGGTGGGGCAAAGCTAGGCCGTGAGGCTGCGGCATGTAGCTCAGGTTGGCACTGGGGAAGCTGGACGTAGTACTCAGAGAGCCGGTGGGGTTATAGCTGGTCAAGTTGGTGTAGACCGGAGGCGGCTCCTGGGGAAGGGAAGCACCATAGCCGCTACTGGCCGACGAAGCTGCTACCGCGGCCCCGATCGAGACGTTGGGGGGTGGCATGTGGTTCATCTTATGGAGATCGTCCAGCGCCTTGACGAAGCCGTCAGCGAAGCCTTCCTGCTCTTCGGTGGCTCCCCGCGGGTAGTAGTATTGTCCCGGGGGCGTGGGAGTGGTGGTGATCACGCCGTTGCTGTTCTGAACTATAAGGCGCTCCAACTCCGGGGCGGCCAGCTTAAGCGAGGAGCTCGCCGTTTCAGCCGACTGTTGCTGAAGCGAGCTCGGAAAGTAGCCAGCGGGGCTGTCTTCTTGGCCGCGGAGGTGATGGGGAAGCTGGGACTTCAGGCCGCGGAACGGCTCGGCCGACAGGTTCAAAGCCATGCCCGACTTCAGCGCCTTGTAGTCCTGGCTGTAGCCGGAGAAAAAGGAGTCAGGGTAGAAAAGCTGCTCCATCTTCGTGCACATCAGCCGCGCGCTGGGAGGAGGAGGGGGTGGATACCCGGGCTAGGACCGTCCGAGATGGCTCGGGGCTCGCAGCAAAGGCCTTCTCTAGCTGCCTGCCTGGGGCGTGGATCGAGTTCTTCTCCCAACGCGAGGAGAGCGCGCTTCCGCCTCCCTCCCAAGCTTCACTTCCAGATTTCAGAGCGAGACAAGACAGAAGAGGGGGGGGAAGAAACAAGCTCGTCTTTCCGGCGGCTTCTCCAACCACCCGCCCTGACTAAGCTCTGCTAGCGAGGATGATTCACGCTCGTCCCCCACTGAAGGCAAGCCCACGGGACGAGCGTGCCGGCTTCCAGCCCTTCCCCGAGAAGCAAAAGGAGCAGGTACCGTACCGGCCAAGGGAGAGCCTCCAAGCGCGCAGATGCCAATTGTGAATTATCTGGGCTGCAGCGTGCGTTTCCCGGCGCCTTTTATTCTGGCAGCGCCCGCGACGCTGGCGGAAGGGCGCCGTCATTGGCTGGAGAGCGGAGCGCCTCCGCCCACCGCGGCTCACGCGAAAGGGGAACTGAGCTCATTGCTCGGCAGCTCGTGCTCCAGTAAACAGCCCGCGGGGCGGCGCGGGGGGGGGGAGGGCGGGTGGGTTGGAAGGCAGACGCGTCAGAGTAACGGGATGGGCGGGAGAGCGAGGAAACCGGGAGCGAAAGCAGCAAAAAGGGCGCAGCCGCGGCGAAGGACGAGGGGCGGCCGTGCGAGCGCGAAGGCACGCAGGAAGCGGGAGACGCGCGCGGGAGAGGTGCTGCGTGACGTCCTTGGCGCTGGGGAATAAGCCTCCCTGAATTTAGCGCTGCTTATTTCTAAGCAAGCACGGGCATTGTAACCCAGAGGTAATAGAGGCGGAAGACGGCTTTCTTTCATTTTTTGGAGAGAATTCCCGAGAGGCGTCGTGGTCGTGCCTCGGCGGCCGGCTGGGTATTAGTTTGGAATTGAGTACCTCCAAGTGTTGCAATGTATGGCAGTGAAAGCTGGATCATAAGAAAGGCTGAGCGCCAAAGAATTGAAGCCTTTGAGCTATGGTGCTGGAGAAGACTCCTGCGAGTCCCTTGGACTGCAAGGCGATCAAACCGGTCAGTCCTAGAGGAGATCAACCCTGACTGCTCTTTAGAAGGCCAGATCCTGAAGCTAAAACTCAAATACTTTGGCCACCTAATGAGAAGGAAGGACTCACTGGAGAAGAGCCTAATGCTGGGAAAGGTCGAGGGCAAGAGAAGAAGGGGACGACAGAGAATGAGGTGGCTGGATGGAGTCACTGAAGCAGTAGGCGTGAGCTTAGATGGACTCCAGAAGATGGTAGAGGGCAGGAAGGCCTGGAGGAACATTGTCCATAGGGTCGCGATGGGTCGGACACGACTTTGCAACTAACAACAACAACAACCTCCAAGTGCTTTTTTTTGTAAAAGAAAAAGGTGCCGGAACTCACACATGTCATACAACCCGCCTTGCCTATCCTACAAGGTTCCATCCAAAAAAGGTGCCGGAACTCCGTTCTGAGCGTTCTGTGAGGAAAAAAAGCCCTGAGTACCTCTTAGTTAGAGGTTTTAAGTTGGCTGTGTGATCTTTGGCATATCACTCCTTCAGCCCTAGCCAACCTCATGGAGTTATTATAAGGAGAAAAGTAAATAACGCTCATAAGGCAGGCAGCCAACCAGCCAGCCAGCCTTACTTGGAAGAAAGGTGACAAATCGGTACTGTTCTTTTTTTTAAAAATGCATTCAAAAAGGCGGATCAGTTTCATTCTCCGAGCGCCAAAAACCCAATCTGATTCTTCAGGATTACAAGAGTTTCCAGGGTTAGTAAATATCAGGGAAGCAGTTCTTTGAAAGAACTGCCTCTGTGAAGATAACATGATTCGTCAATTCTAGAAATGCCTTCCGAGTAAATATTTTGTAATGAATCAGACTGTATGGAGATACAAATTTAAATGACAGTTATAACCAACCTCTGATCTAAATGTCCTCTCCTATATGACAGTTTAACTAGACACAAACAGTTCAGCCAGCATACTGAAGAATAAATGTTTACAAACAGGTATGTACAAATGTCATAAAATTATGTAGAAATAATCCCATGTCAAATACATACATTGAAATCAGAAACCACAGACAAATACCACTTGAAGGCACAGCTCAGACATAAGTTACACCCTGCCATATTCAAAATAAACACAGATGAACAACATAGAGAGATTTGCATACCACATTCAGATTCCAGAGAAGGAAAAGAAGAAAACACACCGAAGATCATAATGTACACACGAAAGCTTAGATTTTTTTTAACATGTACCTAAAGTGATCATTAAGATGAAAATGGCTAGGATATTAGTACAGTTATCTTAACTGCTTGCAATAGCAGGGAATAAGAATTAAGGGGTTAAGCTAAAACTCACCCACACACTCAAGAATTTTGGGAGAACACACACCAAAATCTTCAAAATACAGATCTGTATCCGTTCTGATCTAACCTAGTCACCTACAGCTGTATATTTTATATTTCTATACAAAATAGCCATACTCAATCCCGGTATCTACTGAGAGGGTCATCTTTTTCTTCTAATCACAAGTATGTACAGGTAGTCCTCGACTTAACCAGTTTATTTAGTGACCATTCAAAGTTATAACAGCACAGAAAATAGTGACTTATGACCATTTTTCATACATACGACCTGCAGCATCCCATGGTCATGTGATCAAAATTCAGACACTTGGCAACTGACTTATATTTATGGTGGTTGCAGTATCCTGGGGTCATGTGACCACCTTTTTGTGGACTTCTCATAAGCAAAGTCAATTGGGAAGCCAGATTCACTTAAGAACTGCAATGACTCACTTAACTGTGGAGCAAAATTCACTTAACCACTGTCTCGCTATGCAACAGAAATTTTTGGCTCAATTATGGTCGTAAATCGAGAACTATTGAGTCCTATGGGAATAGGGCGGTATACAAATCCAATTAAATAAATAAATAAATAAATAAATAAACTATATTACATATATTCTCTTAACATGCTTACTTTTTACGTATAGGCACGTATGTCTGTGTGTGTATGTAGGTGTGTATATGCATATACATAGACATGTAGATAGTCACATAAAACAAGTATTTTGAGGAAACCCCATATTAAATATATTCTCCATTAACACAATACCAAGTTTGTCTCCCAGCTCACTGGAAGCACTAACGATGAGCCTAATGCTTAAATGTTTTGGACACATAAAGAAGACAACAGACACTGGAGAAGACCCCGATGCTTAAAGACAATAAAAAAGAGGCGTCAGAAAGACAGAGAACTAGGCACTGTCACCAATTTCATAAATATGCTTACACAAACTCAAACAACCCTTGCAAAATTATGTCCGCTGAGCTACAAAAATTAGAAAAAAAGAATGGCTAATAATAATAAAAAGCAGGAATAGGTCTCCCCTTCATGGATTACTGCCTTGTGGCAGTCTAATTATGTTGATCAAGAAATTAGAGAGCTCTGTCTAGCCAGAAAATTAGAAAAAGTATCCAGAAAAGATAAGCCACTTCTGTACTACTATTAAGAATGAAACTACTTCCATATTGTTATCAAGAAAACTACATGAGGTATCTATGTAGTCTCTAGGAGTGGACCTCGACTCAAGCAAATTTTGACTTGATTTTTAAAAATTAGAGATGATGGGGATCAAGCTTTCTTAAATGAGCTTCATCCCACCCCATGATATAAAGGGATCAGTAATTATTATTCACTGGTGACTAAAAAGCTCTTTAAACATACGCTATATACGTATGCCAAGTTTGTCTGACAAACTTAGAATACAGGTAGCCCCTGACTTACAACCGTTTGTTTAATGACCGTTCAAAGTTACTACGGCACGGAAAAATGTGACTTATGACACTTTTTCAAAGTTACGACCTTTACAGCATTCCTATAATCATGTGATCAAAATGTGGATGCTTGGAAACTGGTTCATATTTATGACAGTTGCAGTGTTCCTGGGATCATGTGATCACCTTTTGTGACCTTCTGACAAGAAAAGTCAATGGGGAAGCCAGTTTCACTTAAAAACCGGGCTACTAGCTTATCAAGCGCAGAGATTCACTTAACAAGTGTGGCAAGAAAAGTTGTAAAATGGGGCAAAACTCACTTAACAAATGTCTCAACAGAAACGTTGGGCTCAATTGTGGTCGTAAGTCGAGGACCATCTATGCATTTAGTGTAGGGCAGACGTTTATGGACTAAAGCACTGGCAAACTTTGACTCCCATTGAGTTTAAATCCCCCAAACACAAAAACAATGAAGCCTAAAGTTAATGTCAGGCATAGCAATTTCTTTCGGGGCCAAAGAGTTACGGTATTAACAAATGGGAAAGGGAAAGGACAGGGAGAGAAAAGATGGATCCACCTACCTGGACTCTGGTTACACCCACCTCTTGTATAGAGATTTCAACAGACGACACCCACAAGAATCAGGCTCTCTGCAGAAAAATGATACTGTGCCACGGCCTAGGCCTAGGAGCAATTTCCTTTATGTTGAGATAACCCTATTCCTGTCCACAGGAATTCTTTTTGAAGTGACAGTTAAAATATATGCAGGATTGTTGAAATGCTGGAGCATACTCTAAATTGTGTGGAAACTAAATAGCCATGCAGAGTGCAGGAAAGAGAGGGCAGAATTGAAGGGAAGGGGAAGCAACCTCACAGATGCTGTTGCAAAAATGCATAACTCATAAGTGATGAAAGGAGGTGTTCCAGATAGACAAACACCGTAGGCTCTATCAGGCTGGAACAAGAGCCAGCCTTAGATTTTGTTCTCTTTCCTAGTACCGTAAGCAGGAAGTGCCAGCCTCTGGCGTTGCCATTTAATCGTTACCTTTGTTTGCCTGCTTAACCCAGGCATCAGACAAGAGGGTGAAGGTTAAGGTGCGGCAGGGTGTGGCAGGGAACACTCCCTTCTATGGCAAGCATCAAAAAGGTACCCAGCCTTGCAGAGCTTGCTTAATAGTGGGGAGAGAGAGGGAGGGAGGGAGAGGGAGGGAGAAAGAAAGAGAGAGGGGGGGGTATACAAAATAACTTTTGCACTGAAGCAGCTTAGCAATGGAAGTTGATACATCCAAATGATCTTTGTAAAGAAGTACACCTTTCTTTCTTTTGCAAGAAAATGGGCAACTCTATAAATTTTATTGATTAAAAAAATACTGTACAAATGTTAAGGTTGATGAAGTTATTTTTTTTAAAAAAAACCATCATTTGAAATATATAATAAAAAGTAAGCAGGAATGTCAGTTTGTGGATTTGGATGAAACATTATACATATTTATAGAGATTATTTTATTTCTATTCATTCATTCATTCATTCATTCATTCAATTTCTATAGCTGCCCATCCCAGTCAATGACATGGGGTGGCTTACAATTAAAAAAATTGAGCCTCAAATTTCTGTTGCTGAGTGAGACAGTTGTTAAGTGAGTTTTGCCCCATTTTTGATCTTTCTTGCCATCGTTAAGTGAATCATTGCAAATTAGTAATGTGGTTGTTAAGTAAATCTGGCTTCTCCATTGACTTTCCTTGTCAGAAGATGACAAAGGGGATCACACGGCCCAGGAACACTGCAACTATCATAAATATGAGTCAGTTGCCAAGCATCTGAATTTTGATCATGTGACCATGAGGAGGTTACCACAATCGTGTGAAAAACGGTCACTCTCTTTTTTCAGTGCTGTTGTAATTTTGAACCATCACTAAATGAACAAGGACTATCTGTATTACACTTAAAACACTAAAACATTTTAAAACAATAAAAAATACATTGATTTTGTTGCTATTTGTCATTTAAAGCACAATACAAAAATATAATACTATTTTAGAATAGTGAAGGAAGCAAAATCCTGGATTATGCCATATCTATTTTAATTTGGGGTATGGATAAGGAAGAAGGCAGAAATCAAGAATTAAAGTATATATTGGTAATGCATTTTCTAATGAGTTCATTAGAAAAATTGTGCCTATAATTTGTTTGTTTGACTTTGTTTTGTGAACTCAGCCATTTGTAGTATGTAAGGTATTGTTTATTTACTATATATCTTATACTAGCATGCTTTAGGCCATTTATGAGGTAGTGTACTATATGATTTCCAATGACTATTTTATTCCATAAACAATGAATTAGCATGTTGTATGAGCCAGCCACTTTTTATATACTACATAGACTGGCAATTTCATATTCCATTAGTTAAGGCTGGAATAGAAATAATAAGAAGGGACGCGGTGGCTCAGTGGGTTAGGACGCTGAGCTTGTCGATCGGAAGGTCGGCAGTTTGGCGGGTCGAATCCCGAGTGCCGCGTAGCAGAGTGAGCGCCTGTTACTCGTCCCAGCTTCTGCCAACCTAGCAGTTCGAAAGCACGTAAAAATGCAAGTAGAAAAATAGGGACCACTACGGTGGGAAGGTAACAGCGTTCCGTGCGCCTTTGGCGTCTAGTCATGCTGGCCACATGACCACGGAGACGTCCTCGGACAAGCGCTGGCTCTTCGGCTTTGAAACGGAGATGAGCACCGGCCCCTAGAGTCGGAAACGACTAGCACGCATGTGCGGGGGAACCTTTACCTTTACCTAGAAATAATAAAATAGTGAAAACAGTAATAAAAAAATAGTAAAACTATTATAAGAAGCTCAGACAGAGGTAGAATTACTAGTCAATCACACATTTAAGTCAAGAATACAGTCCTATTTGTCAAAATATTTAAAAACATAGGGATAACCAGAATAGTGGAAGGTAAGAATTCAGAAAAGCTGAAACCAAAGAAAAACTCTCTTGACTATGGAGCAGTAAAAACTTGCTTAGGCAATTTGTAGCAGGATTGACTATTTCACTTTGCAGGCCCCTTACTGACTGCCAGAAAATGGAACTCAGAATCCCTTGACTTTGTGAAGCCTACTTTAATATCCTGAACACAAGCTTCACATATTGCATTCAGGCATGATTTCCCACAGTTTAATGAACAAATCAAAATCAATGTGCAAAGAAGAAATAGCTTGGTGTATTGTGAGGCAGACTTTAGTATTTGACTGCTCTTCTCTCTAGATCCTAACCTCAGTCCTTGATGTTTCCAATCCAGACCTAAATTGCTTAAGGGCCTTTTGAGATATAAAGGACCATGGCTGGACCAGGAAAAATGGTACAATTTTGTCAACTGCTTTTTTGGTGTTTTTTACAATTGAGATATTGGGAAAAGAATCTCAGTGAACGACTGAGACACATTATAATTTATCCATGTTTTATATTATGTATTACTGGGTTGTGTTTGTATGGCAGAATCATTTATAAACTTTTCTTAGCAAACTTGTGTGTAGCTGCATTTTTATCCTACAATGTACAAATCTGATGTTTTAATTGTGTTTTTTCAGAGCCAAAACTACCAATATTATGGATTATCTTAATTGTTAATATATATGGGTTAAGATCCAGAATGGCAACCATTCTGGGTTTGACAGATAACAATGAGCCTGAAACCTCAACTAAAAAAGTATAGATTAGTTGGAACTAGTACATGTATCATACCTTGAATATTTGCCACAGTTTTGCTTTTCATATACAGTATCCAAGTACCACATGAATGTGTTAGAACTGTCAAATTGAATGCGTAATCAATACAGGCATCAATACAGAGAGCACTATTAAAATGAATAATTGTAGGTGCCTATGAAACAGCTTAGATCTGAGGGTATTTGGTTTGTGGTAGCTTTCCTGGCAACCCTGGTTGTTATATTGGCTATGTTTCAGGTTTTCAAGAGCACAGTTCTCAGAAATAACCTCTCTCCCACATCTTTTTTTTTTGCTTCTGCACTAAAATTGCAGTTCATGCATTTGGCTAATAAAAAATAGCAAGAGTTAGAAATTGTTTTTCTTTATAAGCTTTCTTTTAAAAAGATCACAATTAATATCTTATTAAAAGCTACTTGCTATCTATCTAACTAGCTAGCTATCTCTATCTTTTAGTGGAACTGGATGGTATATAGTATGTGCATAATAGTAACTGAAGGATTTGCTAATCAGATCTGTGTGCTAATCTGGCCTTTGGGTGTATTGCTAAAATATTCTTCAATAAGATTTCTAGGTAACGTAATTAAAGTTAATAGGACATTCACTTCAGTATATTCTAGATGACACTTCAGTCTTATAAATAATGCATGATATAATGCAATTAACTGTTTGTTTCAAAAAACTAAGTTTCAGTCAGATGAATTGATGTTCACAAATCCATGCTTAATTGTTGTATAATTTATAGAACAATCAAGATAGAGATTGCACAGAAATGTTAAGATACCTTAGGGTTTTAGCTTAAAGAGCAAGTATGATAATTAAATAAATTATTAGGGTTCTTATATGGGAATAACTATGTGATTGCAAATCCCAGCTCTTGGGCTAAGAGTTAAAAGGGATAATTAGGTCACAGACTGTTCATCCCTTTTCAAAAACCTGGCCCTGAATTAAGTAGCATTTACTTGAGTATGAATACCCTATTTGAACTCTAGATTATTAGATTTTTGCCCTGAATGAAATAATGTAATTGTGTGCAATTTACTACGCGGCAAGCCACAATGGCTGAATTTGCAAGGTCCACAATGTGTCCTATGTGAATCCAGCCTATGAAAATAATTCATGGCTCAGTGCAAAACTAGAAACCTGTGTTGAGCAATGTGTTATTAAGTTAAGCATAGGAATGCGTGGTGCACAAACACCACAATACTCAAATGAATGTCCCGTTAGGTAGCTGCACACAGGACCAGAACCTTCAGTAACTTTTGTATATGTTTTTAAATAACACAAGATATTTCTGAAAATACGCATAAAAGGAAAAGGTTTGCCCATAGATTAAAGCAATTCTTGTTATATCCACTGATAAGGGGATGAGACTGTCGAGGTTTGCTGCCAGGGCTCTGAAGTTCTATTCCTGGGCCTCTTACTGATTCAGCATGTAAAGCTGAATGACTCACTTCCCCACTGTAGCCTCAGCTTCCCCATCTGTGGAAAGCCCTTTGGGATCATTGGATAGGAAGCACTAAATATAATACCCATCTCCACCCCCACTGAATTTTCCCAAAGAGGAAGGGGAAATGGTAGGATAGGGGCAGCTCTCCTATCTCAAAATGCATGCAGTATCAAAAAAAGAGAGAAAAACTAAAACTAAATGGTGCGGGAAGGCAATAGGTGACGAAAACACGCATTATTTTCAGTTTGCAGGATACAACAGCTCTGAAATATCACAGTTATTTCCCTTCTAACATTTGGCTTCCGTGTTTAACATTTAACAGGTGATAAATTTTATAGTATTGGTTATTTTACGACATGATATTTTTATTTAGCATTTTGCTTATTCACTTTTGTGTCCTGCATTTATTTTCTCAGATCTTCTACAATGATTGTCTAATAACTGTTCTATGACAATGCTTGTCTTTTCAAAGAGAGGTTGTCAAAGTACCCCCTAGGAATATGAAGTTTGTGACTCTAAATCAGACATGTCAAACACAAGGCCCGGGAGCCGGATCCGGCCCGCGAAGTGGTTTCATGCGGCCCGCGAAGCCATCCTGGAAAGAGTGAGGGAACGGCCCCCACTGCCTTGGCCCTGGCCCAGAGACCCTCCTTCTGCCAGAGACCCTCAGATCTGTCCCACTCCTGCCCGGGCCCCCATAGGCACCCTTGATGCGAACTATGTAGAGCTGGCCACGCCCACCCAGCAGGCCATACACACTCTAGCCATGCCCACCCAGTAGGCCACGCCCACCCAGGCCACACCCACCCGGCCCCCTTGAGGGCATCCGCAATGCTGATGCGGCCCTCAATGAAATTGAGTTTGACACCCCTGCTCTAAATTCAGGTGGTCCTTGACGTACGACCAAACTGAGCCCAAAATTTCTGTGGTTAAGTGAGACATTTGTTAAGTGAACTTTGCCCTATTTTATGACTTTTCTTGCCACAGTTGTTAAGTGAATCACTGCAGTTGATAAATTAGTAACCTGTTTGTTAAGTGAATCTGGCTTTCCCATTGACTTTGCTTGTCAGAAGGTCACAAAAGTTGTTCACAGGACCCTGGGACACTGAAACTGTCATAAATATGAATCAGGTACCAAGCATCTGACTTTTGATCAGATGAACATGGGGATGCTGTACAGCTTGTAACTATGAAAAACAGTCATACGTCACATTTTTAGTGCCACTGTAACTTTCAACGGTCACTAAATGAAGAGTTGAAAGTCGAGGACTACCTGTAATGCAGCAAGGGCTGCCTGCCAAATGGCAGAAATGCTCTCTGCCTGTAGGGGTTTGTGTGTTTGTATCCTGCCTTTTCATTGAGGAACTCAAGGTAGTAAATGCAGTTTTCCTACCGTCCACTTTTCTCTAAAACTATCCCCTCTAGCAGGCGTAGGCAAACTCGGCTCTTTTATGACACATGGACTTCAACTCCCAGAATTCCTGAGTCAGCTTACTCATGGAATTCTGGGAGTTGAAGTCCATGCATCATAAAAGAGCCAAGGTTGCCTACCCCTGCCCTATAGAGTGAGATGAGAGGGTAGGATTGGTCAAAGTCAGTAAGCTTTGGTGGCCTTTCTAATGCAAATGCACTACCTTAACCACTACACCACACTGGTGTTCTCATATATATTTGATTTTATTGTGACAGTAAGGGAAATAATAACTAAGCTATTAATAAAGTGACACTCAAAAAAGCAACAGGGAAAAAAATGATTGCTTCTGCTATTTACAGGTCCATCCTATATATAAGTTAGACTAGCTGAGTCAGGAACCGTAGGACTGGGCACAAGACAAGATACACTGGTGGAGCACACACAAATGGATCTGCTGGTGAAAACCGGCTGGCAGAAGATTAAAATATACAGATTCATGGTTTGAGAAAAGAGGATCCTTACGATCATGGATGGGCTTGCTGGTTCTAGAACTTTACACAATCTCCATAAATTATGGGACAAAATTCCCCTATCTTGGCAATGGCAAATAAACATAGGTACCGTATTTTCCGGCGTATAAAATGACTTTTTAACCCATGAAAATCTTCTCAAAAGTTGGGGGTCGTCTTATACGCCCAGTCGTCTTATACGCCGGAAAATACTATTCACCTCTCTGATCTTTTCTCTTTACTGCTGGATGGCGGGATCGCTGGGTGAATGGAGGTAGGCGATGGCGACCCGTGGTTAAGCGGCCGATGGTGAACGGGTGATGGAGGGCAAACTCTCGTCAGCTCCTGGGGCGGCTACTGCAGCCGCCGCCATTGCTCTCTGTAGGACTGGCCATGCTGGCGCTTCCAATGCTGGCTGTCAGGTCCCCGAAAAGAGGAGGGGCAGGCGGTCCCCAGAGGCGCACTGCTCGACAGTAGGAAGGGAGCACCTTTGCTCCTGCCGAGGCACCGCCTGACCCGCGCCGACCGGAAGAATCGCTTGCCCGGTCACGGAGTGCGGAACAGAGGTACTTGGCGCCCCTCTTGCCCGCAGACCATGCAGCGGCCCTCACCAGCCGGCCTCGGCATGGCACGCCCCAAGCCCGGCTCTCTAGCGCGTCTTCCGGGCCCGCCTGGCCAACCGTCTCCTGGGCGGGGCTTGGCTCCAGACGCGGCGGCTGCTCGATCTGCAAATGCTATCTCAAAGCCGGATCGCGCTTGGTCGTGCAGGCTGCCGAAAGGCGGGGACTCAGAGTTCCCGCGGTGGTTGCTGTTTGCCGAGTCTGGCCTGGAAGAGCGCGTGGCTTTGCACCATTTGCATCAGACGGGGCTGAATCAGGCTTGTGTCGGACACTTGGCAACTGGCATGTAAGTATTTTCCGGTGTATAAGACGAAAAATCTTGAAAATCTTCTCAAAAGTCAGGGGTCGTCTTATATGCCCAGTTGTCTTATACGCCGGAAAATATGGTAGCTACATTCAAATCTCCTCCGCCTCCCACATACACTTGGTTAGAAATATAACCACTTGGATCCACAATCATTCTGCATTTGTTACTGTGATAAGATCACAAATATAGCAAAAAGCAACATGCAATCTCAGCTTCCTAGCACAGCCTATAAACCGTACACTGGGAAGCCATTATTCAGTTAATAGACTATTTCCTGAAAATCTATAATGGGGTTTTTCCCCTTCCCTTCTCAGAATGAGTCTTAGGATAAGACAACCATTTCACCAAATGTAGTTTCAATTCTTAGAACTTATCTCTCTCCTTCTTGTGCTGTTATTTGTTTTTCATGTGTCTATCCACTTTACAGGTAGTCCTAGACTTACGATCATTCATTTAGTGATCATTCAAAGCTACCACAGCGCTGAAAAAAGTGACTTATGACCAGTGTTCACTTTTACGGCTGTTGTAGCATCCAACAGTCACATGATCACAATCTAGGCTTGTGGCAACCAACTTGCCACATTTACAACATTTGCAGTGTCGTGCAGTCATGTGATTGCTATTTGAGACCTTTTCCTACCAGCTTCCAACAAACAAAGTCAACGGGAAAACCGATAGGGAAGATCAAAAGTTGTGGTCAGATGATACCTCAAAGGTACACAACTCAATGATGAATTTTCTGGTCCCAATTGTGATTGTAAGTTGAGGACTACCTGTAAATGCCCATTGATATAATGACACGTTGAACAGTTAAATCCAGTTAGTGAATCATTAAATCTTTCAATCATTTTTAAAACTCAGTAATGGAAATCAACCTGGTTTAGGAAAGACTGTACACAATTGTTGGTAAACAGTTGCAAAGCAGCAGAAAACAGAAACTGGTGTTTTTACCTAAAATGGGGTAAACCTGAACAGAATCCCAGCTTGGAACTAAGAAATTATAAACACTGATTATGACATAGCAATAAAGTGTGATCTTGTATAGGAGAGAGAACTGGCACAAACAAACTCAGATTGCGGTTTTCATTGCCAATCTCAACTGTTTTTCTACTACTGAATGATGTTATCCTTAACATTTATGAATGTGCCAATCATTATACTGAAAGATTAGTGGTTTTTTACCTTGGCTTGTTGCCATCTCCTTTCAGCAAACCACCAAGCTATGGGGGAAACGTCTAACTGCAGCAGGAATGGGGCAGGTCTCACTTCAGGATTCTTCCCGTCTAGTTCCATGCTGGTTTGTCTACTCTAGACCTTTCCACACACCCATTTTGGGTATTTCTCAAAGAAAAATAATGTGGAATTTTAAAAAGGGACAGACACCAAGGGAGAAATAGTTCGACAAAGAAGCAGGCTCTGCCATAATTGTGCAACTAGCTAAGTTCTTAGAGCAGAAGTGAAACTGACTAAATGCTAGGCAACCCTTCTCCTGGAGTGAAGAAAGAAATGGATGGAATTGACGGATTTAAGAAAAATGGCAAAAACGCAACAAAGGGCCACTTCTGTATCAATTCTTCTTCTTTTTCTGTTTTTGGACACTGCAATGAAGAAAAGAGGGGCTGCTGTATCTTAAGACCAAAACATGTTTTAGAATACTATTAAAGTGAGATAGAAAAAAATTCCTACCCTCTTCTTCCCCAAACAGAGTAACTGGAAGCCTGGAGAAAAGTTAGTCTCCCCCCTCCCCTCCCCCCAAAAAAGGGAAGCAAAGAGATAACAGAATGGAAAGAACTTAGAAAACAATATGGCCAATGGAGGGCAAAGGGTGGAGAATAGTAGCTACATCAGAGGTCGGATAAATACCATGTGTGATATACCTCCTAACACTTTTAAACTACCTCCTCAACAGATCAGTTGACATTCTCTCCAAAATAATGAGTGAAAGGTACTGCAGATTTTATATACCTTCAAGGTACAGTAAGATGGTGTACAGTTAAAAGGAAACTGAAACATTTAAGTCTAGTGCACTTAATGACAACTTAAGGCTGTTTCACTCATAGTCTTGAGATGAAAGGTCTTTCCACACTTGTAACAAACCATGCCACAAACATACTCTGGCAACATGTGTTGTTTTTTTTCCTACTGTGGCCCCATAATTGTTGCATTTACCTTATCTCCAGCCCATGCATGAGACAATCCTAAAGCAGCATTTTGCTCTTAATGCTGATGTCAACGCAGTGACAACTGAGAATCAGCAGCCATGTTACCTTTCCTTTTTGAGTGCCTTTTTACTATTTTGAAGTTTAGATGTAGAAGGTGGGATGGGTGCTTGAGTGTTAGTTAGCCATAACAATTGCAGCTGTGTGAGGAGCTGTGAAGGAAAGCCCACGTTTTGCGTTAATTGGAGAATGTGATTTCTGACAGCTTCTTTGGGATGGGAATTGCAACTTGTTACTTTGTATCTAGGGGAAGGGAATTTCACTCTTGGGTTCAACTATAATGTTCTTTAAGGAAGAAATCTTTGCCTTGAAGTTCTTTTCATTGGTTTCATCTATTGGAACCATGACAGCTGACACTACACAAGCACAGCCTCACAGTGTATAAATCTGTTAGGCTTTTTCATCCATTACTTCGAAGGAAACATAAGTGACTGAGTAATTGAAAACAGAGGCAATAGAAGCAGGAAAGGCTTTGGCAATGGAGGCATTTCATGCCAATATATTTTCTACCAACTTAGAGACAGGCGAGTAAGATTTCAATTGGCTGAACTATTTCAAGACAATATTATTTCAAGGCAATATTATAGGATCAAGTGGAAGACTGGTATCGCTAGGGCATGACTGTGTTAGTAAACTGGAAGTGGGGCTGGGGAGACAGACATTCAACTCTAGATGAATAAGTTACAAGGGGATCAACAGTGTTAATGCAAATTGTATGTTTGGCTGGCTGACTAGCTAGCTACTGGTAGCTAACATAGCTAGCTAATTTATAGAGCTGCCCATCTCACAAGCAAATAACTCTGGGCAGTGTGCAACAAAATTAAAACAATAAATATCTAAAATCATTAACAAATATTTTAAATATTTTAAAAACTATAATAACAATTAAATGAGAATAATAGATGGGGAGAATTTAGAGCCAATAGCCCTGAGCTTTCCAAATCAAACATGCTACATGAAGATTTCAGCAGCACACTCTCAAATAAGCAAACCAGGTTTCTCCTAATGTCCAGATGATCATAAAAACATGGTAGGAATCTTTCTTATTAGATCAATATTGATAAGAGAATATGATAATCAGTTCTCTCTTTTAGGCTATCAAGCCATTAGAAAGCATGAAAGATGTATAGGTAAAATTCTAAATGGCTGTTTGGAGGTTTAATGGAGAATGGCAAAGCTTGAATTGAGGCCGAGTAAGAGGCAAAAATGCTGAGATTAGAATATTTCAGAGGCAAAGAAAATAGGAAGCTTTCCCAACGTCAGACTGAGAATCTGTCCAGTCCTTAATGTTTCCTTTCCTCCTTATAGCTTCATTTTGGTTCCAGTGAGTTGCTGCATAAACTGTAAGGTAGAATCCAGTTAAATTTACAGCCCTAGTTAACAGAATTTAACCTCATCACTTTTTTCCTGCACATTTATACTTGATATCTTTTTTTTAATTGTATAGAGGTGACTTTTTAAGCATTTCTCTATTTCTAAAATTTATTTTCACTAGGAAAATGCTCAATAATAATATAATTGTATATATTATTTTCAGAGCACTCTAAAAGATGGAACAATTGCAGTTTTATAGCTCCAGCTGTTTGTTTTCTTCCTGCTATAAAGATAGCAATGGAGCAATCTACAAAGGGCAATATTGTTCCATATTTGAGCATGTGGTTCCAGGATAATAATAATCGTCTCCCCTCTGAGAAGAGGAGGAAAGCCTGGTATAATCTTTTGCTGCTGTCTGGGAAAGGAAAAGACAGTATGGTGATCACATACTAAACCTGAGCAATATAACGCAGCTCTGACATCTTAGATATCAACCATGACTAGTTGCTTAAGTATGCATAAAACTGTCAAAGTGTAGTAGAGATGAAATAGGTATACATGAATACACAGAGAAGCACAAGTTTGCCTAGCTATGCAGAGAATTATTAGAAAGCTGAAAGAACAAAGCCTTCCACAATCTGGGGATTACAGTTGTGTTAGAAATTGCAGTTCCAACTCATTTAGAAAGCAGTAAGTGGGAGAAACATGTACTCCTTGACTTATGACTGTAAAAGAACCTGCCTCTGATAGTCATAAGTTGCGATCGTCATAAAGCAGGACAACACATACAGACCTGATTTTATGACCTTTTTTGCAGCAGTTGCTCAACGTCACAGTCATAACTGAATGCTATGGTTGTTAAGTGAATGTTGTGGGTGTTGAGCAAACCCATTGTTCTTTTTGGGCTGCTTTTGCCAAAAATCAGAAGTAAACATTGGGGTTTTGGCAAAAGTGTCATACATTGTGAACATGTGACCCTGGGAGGATGCAAATGACTATAAATGCAAATTGGTTGCCAAGTGCCCAAAATGTGGTTGTGTGATTGTGAGATATAAGTACCTTTTGAGTGGGTCTGCAATGACTTCAAACCCTTGGCAAGTGTCCAGTCATAAGTCGAGGACTACCGTATATGTATATATATAAATGTTAGTAGAAAATACTATGTATCCCCAACTATGTGCAGTCAGGTTGGTCCAATGTGTTCAGCTGCCTAAGCTGAATATAAAGATTACACTCATTTTACCAACTGCAAGGACCCCAGGCAAACCTATCAGCAATTTGGTTAAAAGTCAAGCTACATTTTTTAAAAAGTGAGGGAGTGACCTTCCAATAATCAGTGATCCACAAACCAAACTGATTTTAAGCCATTTTAAGCCATGGTGATATGCATAAAATAACCTCAAAAAAGTAACAACAGGAGTTGTCAAGGACAGGGGGAAGAAAATATCAATTCAATCACTCCAGATTCACACATTATCTTAAACTATAAGTTAGCTTGACTTTGGTTTAGGTGTGTTGTATGAACCCAACTACGGTAAGTCTCTAACACATCATTATGGTTTAGTGCAGATACTAGGTATATGAAGAAATTGTGCTTTCCTCTGATCCTTGAGATCATACTGCTGAAATTCTACAGCAAAACTGTCAGTTTTTGGCTGCCTTATTTTAGGAGGGGTTTTTTAAGGGTTTTGGGAAGTTTTAACACTGGGAATGACTACAATGTGTCATCCAGAGGCCTCCCACTCCTTTCCCTATCTTTAAAGATGAGAAACTGTTAGCCACTCCTAATTTTATCACTAATCAGATTGCTTACGTGGCTCTCCAGG
The DNA here is from genome assembly GCF_964194415.1 of Vipera berus. Lineage (NCBI taxonomy): Eukaryota > Metazoa > Chordata > Lepidosauria > Squamata > Viperidae > Vipera > Vipera berus. Next base: position 182,863,566 of record NC_138203.1, on the reverse strand, counting down.
ACAGGAAGTTGAATTGCAGACCCCGATTCTTTCTAAATTTCTCCCTTCAGGTTTAGTGACTTAAATAATCTATATATGTTATGAAAAAACTAAGCAGAGCCCATTTTTATGGAGCTAAAGGTATATTTCACATTTTGAGTTCATGTCCTGAGCATCCAAATAAAATGTCTACTGGGGGGGGGAAGTAGGAGATCACTGTTTCTCAAAGGTGCCACAGTAGACATGGCTAGTCATAAAAAAAATTTAACTAAAAAAAATCAAACTGGCAAAGCTACTCTTGTTGCTTTGTTTGCTGTCCATGATACTATCAATCCTTAGTGTGTCTTTTTTCCCCCCTAGTCACCTGCCATCTTTATCATTTTGTAGGAATGCTTGAGAGGGCTATATGAAATTCCAACAACGTTCTTATAAATTAATTCTGGATACCGATGATTTTTAATTTTGTTTGTTTCTGCAGACTATACCAGTTCCTTTATAACTCTGTTTAAAATGAAAATAATCTCTAACAGGATGGAGCAGAGGTGGCCCTATGTTGGGGAACCAAGAATTTTAAGCAACCCATAATGCCTTAGTGCGATGTGTGACCCAGGTCACTTGTTTTAAACGTATGAGGCGTTTCGCTTTGTTTTTGCACGTTAAAGAAGGTTGAACTTCAGAAATCCATTTCCAAGCAGCGCTATGTAAAGAAGGGGGAAAGCACATTGCTATTGAACTGAAGACCCAAGACCTCTGCTTATGATATCTGCGGGCAAATCGAGCAGCATCTCTTAAGACGGTGTCACTCAGGGCTGTTGATTGGAGCAAACAGAACAAGTCATCAGACTTCATTCCCTGGGAGGCTCCTCCGTCTGCAAAGTGCTGAGAGAAGCCACTGGGTATGTCAAACATCTCTGTGGAGGAGGATCCATCTCACCAGAACTTCAGCCTAGCCTCACTCTACACAGGCACGCTCCACCCTGGAGAAACCTGCCCCTGCAGGAGCATCTGGGCCAGGGACGCCTCCCTGCCAGCCAGGGCTGGGCAGGGTATGGCGCCAGGTTGGCGTCGTCTCCAGACTTTGCTACATTCTGAGGCCTGGCACCCAGACTGGCCATACCGGTGCACCTCAAGGACAGAAACGGGAAACAGGCAGCAAAGTCTGAGTCAGCATTTCAAATCTTTTAAATGGCCACACCTGGAGCTTTTCTAAGGCACAAGGGTTGGCTAATTATAAAAGATATCCCTCCAGCCTGAACTGAATTTCAAACTGTCTACCCAGTCCCCTTCCTTTCCAATGTTCCCCTCCGGTCCTGACTTACAGAATTTCTTATGGTCTTCTTGCCAGGAGATTCCCCACTGCAATTTGACATGTGCTCTGAACAAGGCTAGTGCAGTAGCACACAGTGAATAACAAAATCTTTTTCTATGTCTACTTAGAAGAAAATTTCACTGAATTCTGTGGAACTTTGTTCCAGGTAATTGAATACTACTAGATAACGAACTGCTGGAGATACGTTTGGAATTTCTTTTCTTCATCCCTCAGAGCATAGAATGAAAAAAGTTCCTACAACTGGGAACTAAGCAGTTGTTTGAATTATATCAAATCCTACAAAACAATACTGAAGATTCCTGTATCCCGTAACATTTTCAATTTAGAATCCAGCTCAAAAATGTTGAATTATATAGACATGTCTCTAAATTCTAACTACAACTGCTTACAATTAGTTTTCTTCATTATGCCTCTCAGTCTCAGTAGGAATCATGATGCCAGGGCTAGAAAACATAAAAAGGTCATAGAAGGCTCAAGAACTTTATGACTTCTAAGGATCAATCCAAACATCAAAAGACAAAAAGGAGCTGTAAAACACTGATGGCAAGTAATCATTGTAATTGATTTCAATAGTCCTCTGATAGAAGTCTGACTATGTGAATGTTACGTATGAAGCCGCTGTTTGCACAATGCACCCATAATTAATAACTCTTAGACTAGATAGACTTTCGTCAAGCTGATCTGTCCCCAATGTACCTCTTCCTCTAACAATGCACCCATCAATCTTGTAATCAAGTCCATCCACCTGCTTGTCGTCTTCTCTTTTCTTCCACTTTTTTCAGCATGAACTTCATATAATGTGTCCAAAATACAATAACTTGAGCCAGGTCATTTGTGCTTCAAGTTAGGATACTGCACTGATTTATTTATGATCTGTTGTTTTCCTGCCTATTGTATTCTCAAGTGTCCTCTTCAATAGCAAATCTGAAAACATCAGTAATCCATCTTGCTTCTTCAAAATTCAACTTTCATTTTCAAAGAGTATCACAAGGAAAAACATTGCCCGCACAATTCTAATCTTTGTAGGTACCCATCATGGCATCAGAGTATCTTTTCTAAGACCTTTATTGCTAACTTTGAAGTGATATGTTTCTTGACTTCTGGTTTCCTTTACTCTTGATAGTATCTACCAATTCAGTGTGAATTTAAAACTGACTGCTGTAACTCTTGTCATTAGTTTGGTCTTCCTTTTATTTGATCATAGTCCCATTTTTTTAATATGCACCTTTTCATTACTAGAGCTTACAGATTGTTTACCTTTGATTTATATAATTAGGTTTTATTCAATTAGCCCAGTTTCATGAGTCCCTATAAGCTACTGAACTATAAACTAACTAGACAAGCTGGGGCAGGGGTGTCAAACTGCCGGTCCACAAGGAGGGTGCGCCCACCCCAGGTCCGGCAATGCAAAAAAAGTTGCGATACATTGCGACATATCATGTGACGCCATGAGTTTGACACCTGTGGGCTGGGTCTCACAACATTCGACACTAAAATGTGAATGGCTTTATGAACATAGTGTTCAGATTGCAAACATAGCCGTTAATGAATTTAGTCCAGCTACTGAAAATAAAACACAGTTCTTATCATTAGTTTTTTTGAACCCCCAATATATCTTCCAAAGACTCTTCTGCTTAATACTTTAATATTAAAATTGTTGCAGTAGTTGAGTAAATACTATTTATTGTATACCTCATTCACTCTACTACAGTTTGTTTGGGGCTTAAAATATTAATACAGCTATTTCAACTTAAAATTGAGTTCAGTCAAGACATTGTGAAAAGTTCAAGATACCATCCTTAGAAATGCTGGCTCAGTGTTTATAAGAGTAGTTATTGTGATGAACATCATTTACTCTTTACTGTGCTTAGAATTTATTTAAATAGTTTTCCAAGTGATTTCAACTACAGCAACCTAATCTCCAAATTGTAAGTAAATGGAGGAATTAGCTGTTAATTGATACAAAAGTCTTAATCAGAAGTTAGTAAACACATGTTTATGTATATGTGATGCCAATTAATAGAGATTTATAAGGATATGTCTTAGAAATTTATTCTTGGTATCAGTGGCTCATCTTAACTATCCATACTATTTAACAGATGCTAAACAGGTGTCATCAAGTGTAAATATGTAAATATTATTTTTAGAAATATATGCCTTATAATGGGATTAATATAGTTCAATGATTTGAAAACTGGAATCCAGAAATTGAGCTATCCCAGAGCCTTCAACAATGCATGGTATACAAATAAAAGTAAATTCAACTTAAAAGTAAATAACGAATTAACAAGGGCAGATTTTTGCATGCATTTACACAGTACAAGCTATTGTGAGACAAGGAAGACAACTACAGGTAGATTCATGTCACACAAAGAATTCCAGGTGTAAATTTTATTTTCTTCCTCTTCCATTTTTCTTCCCTTACAGCAGGGAGAAAATGAATACCAAAAGCACAGAACGACTGAACTATCTATTCACAATCAAACTGCATCCTCCCCATTATTATGTTTCACATAATCCCAATGGAAGACTTTCATCCAAGCCATCTTGGATTTAGAAAATTCTATGCAACATTACTTGTTCTTATATTTAACATAATGCATGTTTTCAGTTTTTCTTCAAATCATGCACTTCAAAACTACAGCAGTGGAGCCCATTATGTGTTAGAAATGCTACTATTTTTCCAAAAAATGTGGCTAAGACTAACCCATAGAAGAGAGCTGTAAATAACTATGAGAGATGGCTGTTACCTTTGGAAAAACAGTGAAACCATAATTCCTGAAGAGAAGGTCCTAGAGAGGAATAGCTAGGAATGGAAGAGGTTGAGATGTTTGATGTGGAGCAGGACTGCTATATTTCTGAATAACATTATAAGTAACATTTTCTGTTAGAAATATACAAGAAAGTCTGCAATGCCCCCTCTCCCCCAAAAAGGCCCTGTCAGCCTCCAACTATCTTCCAACCTGGCATCCTCCTAATACAATTTCGGGAGAACCAACATATGTGTGGAAGCCATGCTAGGAAAGGGATATTCAGGAAACAAAATTTAAGCAGATTACAAAAATTAAGTAGGAATAAAAGCTGTGCTTTAGTCGGAATAGGAGACTGGAAAGGTAAGAGAAAAATGGTTAAGATATGACAAATCAGACTGGACAGACTGAGAGGCCAAGAAGATTTAGGAAACTTAGAAGGATTTAGTCAAGTCAGTTCTGCTAAGTTTTTACACTATACATAAATAAATAATAACAAAGAACCAGAAAAAATAGATTCCCTCAGTAAATTTCTTGTCTTTCTATGAAAATCCAATACCAGTATTTTTCCACAGTTTGAAGAGTGGAACACGAATTCTCACTCATTCACTGGATCAGTTTACCCTAGAATCCTGCCAATTTCACAGTACCACTTCTGGGCTGCAGAAATCCAGAAGACCACTAGATAGCAGCAAAAACTACTCAGAAAATACTAGCCCTTTGCTCCATCTAGTGGTTTTCCAGATGCATGCAGTTCAGATATAGTGATGTGTTTTTTGAAAGACATTAATTTGTATTGAATTTTTCAACTGACACAAGCACAAGTAACAATACAATAACAGTTAAAACCAAAATAAATTTCATCCTTAATCATTATTTAGTTGTTAAACAAATTTAACAAACAAAGTAGATAATATTGGTTTAGGCATGGTACTGCTATTGATTCACTACCATTTCTAATTACAAAACCAGTCACGCCTCTCAACCTTAAACATGTAATGCAAGAACCATACATGAGGAAAAAAAGCTAGGGAGTGGCAGGCATTTTCTCAAGGAATCAAAGATGAAGCAAGGATAGAATTCTAACTTCCAACCTTTTGGCTACCATTTCTAAGAGGTGGAGAAGAAAAGAAGGGAGAAGAGATTTTAGAATGTCTAAATATAAAAAATTCTGGCTTTTGTCTTCCTATGTAGAAGACCAGAGGGAATGTTCAGCAATACTAACCCACTATTGTCTTGCTGTGTGTCTGCAAATATGTATTGTCTAAGAAGGAATAGTTGGTACTCAGGAAGTGGTTAAGAGTGAGAGGAAATGTTTCATGTCAGAGGCTGTTTCCTCAGCACTGCCAACCTCCTCCTATTTTACATGAGAACAAAATAGTTCTGATAAATCAGGCCACCAATCCCAATACTGGCCAACCAGATGCCCTCAGAAGTTCATGAGAAAGATAGGAAGACTGTAGCTTCTATCCACCGTCATTCTTCAGCCATTTGTATATAATATGTGCTGCTTATGATTTAAGAGGTAGTATATACATTCATCAAGTCTAACAGCCAATGCTCTCACCATTAGACAGCAGAGATTTTAAATGTTCTTAAATTTGGGGAATGTCCCTTATTCTCTTTTAAAATGCTATGTATGCATTTTACTCAAGCAAAAAGGGACAAGCTTTCAACTGCTTGGGTTGCACTGACATCACTGATAGCCCCTGTGGATACCTATCACAGACTGGTTTCATATACTGCATTAAGCCATATTTTCTTTAGCTATGGGTTGACTATGCCACCACTGGCTGAATTTACACAACATGCTGATCCATAAACAATTATTAACAAACCCCAATACCAGGGATTATCTAACCCAATTTACCTCACAGGGAAAAATCAGGAGTGCTATGGATGTTGCATGAAGTCCTGAAAAACAATATATAAATCTAATAAATAATAAAAGGCATCAATAAGCAAATATTAGAACAATATGTGTAACCAAAAATTTGTGGCTTAATCAAAAGATGGCCATTTAAAAAACAGTGACTTTGTCTAGTGCATTGTTTTCGATTGGCAGAGTATCCTATAGAATATCTTTTTTAAAAACACCACCACCCTAATACTAAATCTAAGCCTGTTTCTGGCCATCCTATTCTCTCTCTCAAATCCAATTAAATTATATCCAAGAACTAATCTGAGATCCAGGGCTGTCTGGGATATTGAGTAGAATATCTTTTCCCACTTTGTATTACCGACAAGCCTTCAGCAGAACTTTAATAGGGTGAGCTAAGAATATTGTTAATGATCACATAATTAAATTATATATGCATGTTCAATTATTACTGGTTTCCAGTCTGGTCAAAAATAAGGATACTAATTTATGGATCTGCCACATTTTCACATTATACATCTTCTACATTAATGGATTTCTACGTTTAGCTTGTCGAGTTTGAAAAATCCCTTGTTTTTAAGTGATAAGTTTTAAAGAGTATCAAGATTTCCACATCTGCTGTTTGAGAGATGTAGGCAGTAGCATTTAAAAAAAAGGCTTCCTATTACGTGGAAGTTTTGTTCCTATGACCCCTGACTGCTGGTTGCATGCAACATAATCCTCTAACCCAGGGGTCGGCAACCTCGGCTCTTTTATGACTCGTGGACTTCAACTCCCAGAATTCCTGAGCCAGCATAACTATGCTGGCTCAGGAATTCTGGGAGTTGAAGTCCACGAGTCATAAAAGAGCCGAGGTTGCCTACCCCTGCTCTAACCTATAATAGGTTTTCTGTGTCTGTATGCAACTCGGGAATATATTGAGTAAACCAAGATACGTTCACCATAGACAAGCATGCATGTAAAGCCAGCCAATGATGCCCACAGCTGCCCATCTTATCAAGCCTACCATTGCCAACCATCCTGGGTGGCACGAGGCAAGTCAACTGGGAAGAGACTGTGGCTCCCGGGCCTGGGCTGCTCAACGCTATGGAATGAGGTTCCGGGGCCTGCAGGCATCGACCGGCCCAGCGAGTTTAACCTCATTCCCTTAGCCCTGCTCACATCCTGGAGGGGAGGGAAGGGCGAGGAGCACGCAGGGCGAATGAACTTGCTGCCCTTTTGCGGGGGCAGGAGTTCCGAGCGAGCAGCTCCCAGCGGGCCGGTGGTGGAATAGGAAGGACCTCCTGAAGCTCCAGTCAGCAGCGAGGAAGCGCTGAGTCAGCGGCCGGGCGGCGGAAGGGACACGAACCGCGAACAGAGCCGTTTGAAAGCCTGGCGATCCCATGTCGACGCCTCCCCCCCCCGCCGCCCTCCATTTTCTCCTTTCCAAGCAGCTGCCGCGGGAGATGCTGCTCTTGGTTGGTTCCATGGTCCTCTGAAAGGTGGCCTTAAAGCAGGGGTCTTCAAACTTGGCCCTTTTATGACTTGTGGACTTCAATTCCCAGAATTCCTCAGCCAGACACGCTGGCTGAGGAATTCTGGGAGTTGAAGTCCACAAGTCATAAAAGGGCCAAGTTTGAAGACCCCTGCCTTAAAGGCTAGCAGGGCCACCCAAGGGAAAGGGATCCAAGGCAATTCTCCTTCTCCCCCTTCCCCGCCTCCCTCCGGCAGCTGCATTGCCTCTGGCTAGCTTTCGGCTGAGTCATGGGCTGAATGCGGAGCAGTCTCTATAGCCCCTCTATCGATTCGCCCCCCCTCCACACACACACACAGACACAGACACACACACACACACGACCCCGACCGTCAAGCCGTGGTGTGGAAAGGCTCTAGCTCCATTAAGCGCCTCTTGCAACTCCCAGCCCAGATGGCGCAACCATTTGAAACGGGATGGAGCAGCTTTTGGTTTTATCATTTATCTTATCTCCGGCTACGAGTCTCTTCAAAAGCCGCGTTTAACCCCTTGGAACCTTCTTTCCGAATTTTGTGTGTGTGCACGTGCAGAGTGTTTTAACACCTAAAGCCCACCTGGCCTTGGGTTAAACGTGTGCGGCAGAAATGTATAATTTCCACGGAAGAAGGTTAGGGGGATGTGTGTGTCTGCATGCTCTCTATTCGTTCCTATACATCAGTCTGTATGCCTGAACTTGTAAATTTAATACTAAACGCAAAAGAAATTGAGGCCCGCTTGACTTATAAAAAGGGAGGACACCTCAGGGAGCCAATAGCAGAGCATATTCACTTTCTGATTGCTACACAAATGTGCACGCAAAGGGAAATGTGGGGAGAAAGGTCCTATAGTTGTAAGGTACAAGGAATCAGGAGTCAGGATAGAATTCAAATGCACTAGGAGTTTATTCCATGCAAAATATGCACAGGGATCTGATCTATTAACCGTCAATGAAAATTGGTGCCAGATAAGAGTCCACAGACTTCAAGGAGGGCTGGACTTAGGTCTCTTACGGGATATATGGACTCCAGAATGACGATGCGTTTGAGCTTGCCCTTGGTCTCATGCTGGTCATCTCCTGTAATAGTGTTCCAAAACCAGACCATTGTTCTTTACTCTCAAACTGAAATATTTAAATTGACTAAATGCTCTTGTGGCCAGTAGAACATAGGTTGGATCTTATTCTGATTGGCTATCTTTTCAAACAATTTTTTATATGTATAAAAATGCTACCATTCTTAAAACTAACAGTTTATGTTCAGAAAACAAATCCAAATCCAAATGCTGTTTGAATAAAATGTTAAAAAAGAAAATCCTATGAATGGAATCTATGTTGCGTTATTAACATATGCCATATATGTTGTAATTTTTCCTTTCCTTTTATTGCAGCGGTGTCAAACTGCCGGCCCGTGGGCTGGTCATGTGGAGGCCGTGCCCACCCCAGCTCTGGCAATCCGAAAAAAGTTGCGATACGTCACAACACGTCACGTGACGCGAGTTTGACACCCATGTTTAATTGTACAAGTAATTCCTGCCTCTAGAGTTTTAGCACCTCGGGCCGTGATTGTGATGTACTGTTTGTGATAGCTGCAGGATTTAGTCTTTATTAACACGTGGCCTGGCCTGCAATGGGGAGACAGCAAGTGGGCAAACATGCTCTCATTAGCATGCTTGCTTACTTGCTTGCTTAATTAATGAATTAATTGCTTTAGTCTAGTTTGTCAAATATAAAACAAAAGAAAACATGTTGACTGGGAAGACCACACAAAATTGCAATATATGGTTAAATTACTCTGGAGTAATAGTACTAAAGCAAGAATGGGTTACCAATGGCTCTAGGATATGGCTCCTGGCTTCCATCTTTCCAGCCCATGGAAATCACTCCTGAATATAAGCACTGATCAATGAAAATCAAAAGCACAAATATGAACGATTTTGAGGTAGAAAAGATCAAAAGTCCCCAAATACAGGTAGCCCTCGACTTAGTGATTGTTCAAAGTTATGACTGATCTGAAAAAGGGGTCTTACAAGCCAGATTCAAAGTTTCGACAGTCACCTCCATGCAATCATATGATCAAAGTTCTGGTGTTTGGCAACATGGCTGCAGTTTGCAGCATCCCACGGTCACATGGCTGTGTTTTACAGTGGTTTTGCTGGAAACCGGCACTTTTATGATCATCAGCAAAACTGCATCCACAGCAAACCACTAGTTGGCTTCTCAAGTGCCCTGTTCGTTTCATGACCGTCACAAAAAATGTAAAACTGTCACAATATACAACCTTAATGGGCAAGCCATATTACACGTTTATGTCAAGGACTACTGTAAGTACAGCATAATTACGAAAATGAAAAACTCCTGCAAAACTTGACCTTTACTACTTGCATGATACAGCCCCACCCACTTTGTGACCCTTTTCCTAATTATTAAAGGCAGCTTTTGGCTGTCAAAAGATTGCCCACTCCATGCTAAAGGCAGCTAATCTAGATGAACTGGCCTAAATGACTGACAAAAGAATTCCAAAAGAAGCCTAGAACATCTGATTTTTATGTCAGTCCCACAGTTAACATTCTCTTAGTCTTGGCTCTTCTGGACATCAAATCCCCATTTCAGGAAGCAATCAGCTATATTTGTAGTCCCAAATCATGATAAGTTGTGAAAACCTTTTTAAATTTAGCCTAGATTCACACAGTTCCATTTGTGTATTAGTATAGCACAGAAAATAGAAGAGAAATATAGCTGAATGAATATTTTAGCTACTGGGCATTTGCTATACAGGTAATCCTTGATTTAACACCCATTTGTTTAGTGACCGTTCGAGGTTACAATGGCACTGAAAAAAGTGAGTTATGACCCATTCTTGCACTCACAGCCAGTGCTTTTTTTGTAAAAAAAAAAAAAAGGTGCCGGAATTCACACAAGTCATACAACCCGCCTTTGCCTACCCTACAAGGTTTACCTTTGTAGTTGAAAAGAAAACTTCAATTTTTATTGTATCTAAAAGACTAGGATTTTGTTCAAGGTAAGTTAATACTATTAATATTAAAATGCACAAATCTGTTGAAAAAAGGTGCCGGAACTCCTTTCCGGTGCATTCTATGACATAAAAAAGCCCTGCTCACAGCCATCACAGCATTCCCACAATCACTTGATCAAAATTGTGGCGCTTGGCAACTGGTATGTATTTACAACAGTTGCTGCATCCCAGGGTCATGTGATCACAATTTGTGACCTTCCCAGCCATTTTCTGACAAGCAAAGTCAATGGGAGAAGCTGGATGTGCTTAGCAACCATTAATTCACTTAACAACTGCAGTGATTCACTTAACTATGGCAAAAAAGATTGTAAAATTGGGCTCACTTAACAAGAGCCTTGCTTAGCAATGCAAATTAAGGTACACGTTGTGATCATAAGCTTAGGATTCTGTAGGTACAGAGAATATAAAACTGATTTTTGGAAAAGCTTTTTTATAGGTACACTATAGTAGTATTGTATACCAGGCATGTCAAACTCGTGAGGTCACATAACATCATGCAACGTATTAGGACTTTTTTCCCATTGCCAGCAATGGAGTGGGCACAGTTTTGGCTTGACACATCTGGCCTGCAGGTGACCAGTTTGACATGTCTGTTGTATACCATACAGACTTTATCAATGTGTATGAAAGAAAGCCCCATCATTTCAAACAGGAGCATAATGAACATCAATAAGAAACAAAGACTTCTATCAGCTTGTGAGTTGAGTGACTGTATTCCTTTTGATTGTTTTAGAATAGAAAAAAAAATCAACCACCACTTCCGTTATGCCTGTATTCACATAATATATTAACCCCAAAACTTGAGCATGGAATGCTTCTTTACAACACTGTAGTTCCCTGCTGTTTTTAAAACAAGTTTAAAAATCAATAGATCATCCATTCTAAGTTTAGACAAATATCCACATTTTCTGCTCAGATTGTAAACAGTATGCCTAAAACTATGGTTTTAATTTATTATGCAATTACATATGCATAATGTGAACATTCTTTAACCGAGTTGTTGGCTTGTGCAAACAGAGCTGTGATAATCTATAAATCACTGTTTATAGCTTACAGTAGCATATCTTGTGAATACAGCCACTTGCAGTTTATTCAATACAATCAAGCAAACTGGTTCATCATGAAACCAACCAAGATTCACAATGATCTTTAAGGAGAAGAAAACAGAGGCCAGGGCTAATTAAGAGAGGAAAATAAAGTATTTCAAGGCAATTCTGTTTGAATTCAGACTGGATACGAAAAAACATGCTGTCTGCTACAAAACATTGAATTAAATTATTGTTCCTTGCCCAAAGAGCTGAATACAGTTCTCTGTATGGTACAGGCAGCTGTTAATATAAGAAACACCTGTATGAAAATGCAGCTGTCTTTACGATGGAGAACACCGTGCTCTTTAATCGCCACCCAACAGCCCTGTAGGGCAATTTAGGAATGGAAATTAAGGAGGTGTCTGGAATTATTCAAACTGAATAGTTGCAAATGGCTGCATGTCAGTGTTGTCAAAAGCAGGCATTTTCTACTGCAGCCCAGCAACCTATAACCATATTAGTGGGCTAGGGTAGATGGTGATAGTGATGGTGGTGATAAGAAAGAGAAGGAGGAAGAGGAGATACAAAAGAAGCTTCTCTTGAGCCTGCTCTTACTCTGGGTTACCTCCTAAATCACAGCATTTCCTGGCACTAGAATGACATGATGGAGAAGGCTCTGATGCCAAAAAGCGTACCCTTGCAGCACCTTACTCTTTCCTTAGGACTGTCACTTCCACATTTTCCCCTGATCTGACCTTGCTTAACTTGCAAAATCTACATGGCTTCAGGCCGGAGGCTACACAGCTGCAAAGGGTGGAGGAAGGGCCCAGGCAGGGAAGGACATGCTGAGCCAGATAGGGCGTATAAGGCTGGATCAGCTCAGTGGGAATTTCTCCCCCCACAATCAGTCTGGAAAATCTACATTCATGCTCACTAATACTTTCTATGAGGACTGTTTTACATCTTACATGTGCCTACATGAGTGTATTTGACATGAATAAGAAAAACAATGTATGCAAGGACATTGGCTTAGGTTTTCCAATATTGTACATGGAGTGGTTACCATGAATATGCTAATATACAATAAACAAATAAAGAAAAATGTGGAGAATTCAGCTAATTTTGTTAGCCTAATCACATTTTCTCCAAAATGGTGACCTCCATCCAGGGGATCCTGATCGACTATTTGAGACCCCCTGGTTTACAGAAATGAACAGTTAATTATTTTACCCCAAGGAAATATATCTCTGCAAATATGGTACACAGCAAAATACATACCTGTACTTCACACCATGAACCATTTTTATGAGCTGATCACATCCCTTATTAAGAGAAGAAAGAAAAGAAACAGAATCTCTGCCACAATTCTGCTAAGAGACCAATATGTTTTGTACCCTCCTCTCCTTGAACTGGTTTTCATCCCATTCTATTTCAACTCCTTTCCTCCAAATCCTTTCCTTTTTATGAAAACTATCACATCTATTACATATATCCCATATTACATGGTAAGTACAAGGTCACAAACTGAACCAATATTATTTTATTATTTATTTCAGGAGCACTTTTGATACAGTATACTCTAGAAGATACCAGGCTAAATATTCTTTGAGCAATTTGTACCTAATTTAAAGTATGACAGGTAAGTGAGAATATGGGGTGTGCGAAGTCTTCCCCACTTTGAGAGTACATGTGGGGTTCCAATAACAAATTTGGTTTCACTGTTGCAAATGGCTTGTCTTTGCCCCAGCCTCCGGCTCTGCCTTCCCAGTGGCTATTTCCCTCATCTATACAGTGAAGACATATAGCTGGGCTCCTGATAGGTAGGAGAGTGTCTGTATCCTGTATGAATCACTATAATTTGCCCACAGTACTGGAAGGATGGGCTGCTTCCTCCATAGATTGGCACATCCTGTACAGATGCCCAGGGAAGGGTTAATTTAATTTGGGCGGCACTCCAAAGCCTGGGAGCTGCTCCCCACACCCCATCCCTGCGTCAGCTCCACTCCACTCCTTTTCCCAGCAGCTGCGCTAGACCAAGCCCAGAAAAGGGAGGGAAGCTGGGGGTGTTCTCAGATATCAAGCCCCACACTGGCATCAAGCCTGCCTCCTGCAGAGAGATGATTTCTAAGGCAGAAGGGATTTGGCTGGATCTAAGGAGCTATCCAGACCAGCAGGGAATCCTAGGCTACAGTTATTAGGCTGAAAATAAGGCAAGATTATGGTGTATGTGTTATGAACAGAAGAGCATTAGCCCAGTGGTTATGTCAGTTAGGTGGATGTTGTGCTGCTTTGGACTGACATGTGATCTAGAGGCTGCTGAACCCAATGCCCTGCAAGTAGAAAAGTCTCAGTCCCATGTCCCAGCAGTCAGCTCTGCCTACTCTTTTTCCATCCCCAGCTAGGATGTGCTTTCCCTTCTCTGACAGGAAGTTCATTGTTGAGGCCTTGGAATCTGCCAGACGATACAGGAAGCAGCTGCTACCATGGTAATGACGTGGGACAGAAGCAAACCTTGCGCCATAATGGGTGTGGAGATATGTCCCAATTTGCAGTCTTCTTGCTGTCATGGGAACTGGGAAATGTGCTACCAGTCTGTTTTCCTTGATCTCCTCCCATTGCAAGTCTTGACTGCTTCCCTTTGTACTCCACACAGCAAAGGGTGAAGTAAACAAGGTCACCAGGTTCACCACTTGCCTTTACCCATAGTTAAGGTGCACATACCTCGGGCTGCACAACAGCGACAGGCTTACATGCACACAAACCACTTCCCAAAAGACACAAGGGATAGAATATGTGTGACATAGTGCCCTACAATAAATAAAATCAATATATAAAATAAGTTCCTCATGATAAAGATAGATAACCAAAGATGCAGCCAAAAGATTTTCATTCAAACATACAGTATAGCATAGTGTTGCAGTAACTGAGCACTAATAGTAGCCTGGGTATGTATGAGTATACATACATACATACATACATACATACATACATACATACATATATATATATATATATATATATATATATATATATATATATGCTAATCAGGGAGAACTCAGCTACCAGTTGTCACACCGCAGGACGATTAATGTTGAATACACAATATATTATACTTCTGCCTTACTCATCTTTTCTGACAGTGAGATTATGGAAGTTGTAGGCCAAAACATCTGGACAGCATCATCCTGGAGTAGATTATTTTTTTACCATACCCACAATCTGTAACAAGTATGCATTTATCACCATGTTGCCTGTACAAATAGCACAAACTTACAGGCTTCAATAAAAAAAGTATGTGTTTATGAAAAACTCGCTTCTGGCACTACGCATGTATGCTCCATGACAAATTTCCCTAATATAAAGATAAATGTATTTACTTAAGCTTGTCTGTGTTTGTGTGTGTGTGTGTGTGTGTGTGTGTGTGTGTGTGTGTGTGTGCTTGCATACTGAGTTGCATTTCCCTCCTTACTGTTATCTGGACTTGAGTCTTGTGGTGGCTGCGGTCTTGAAAGGAGGGGGTTGCCTCGCCCAGTGTATGAGTCATAGAGAGCAGACTTCCCTTCCCAGCAGGGCCCAGGGCTCAGCCACTTGCCTGCCGGGAAAAACTCACTGTACTCGCTAGGGTCAAAGCCATGGCTGCTCTGAAGTGGCCACTGGCAAGGGTGGGAAAGAAGTCTCTGGAGAAAACAGCTGTTTGTCTAAAAGGGAAGGAGACCATGTGCAAATCGATCTTCCAGTTCACACATCGTATTTTCTACAGTCTGAGAGCATAATAGGTTGTCTTTCCCTGTATCTATATTCACCAAAACGTTTCTCCAACTGATGAGGGCTAAATGTCAGAATTTTTGGCTGAGAGGAAGTGGCAAATTAGCTAGCCATCATTGCCACCCATCCCACAAACAAACATGGCCCTGGAAGTCATCCTAGATGTATGCCTAATTCATGGTTGAAGGAATCTTAACTATTCAAGGGAAAGACCCTCTTCAGGATGTGTCATTCTTAACCTACCCCAGGGATATCAAATGGATCAGACATGCAAAATACATATTAAAGGAGTATTTCTGTAATTATCTGATTTTTGGGGGGCAGTCCCACAGAACATGCCTGGCCCTTATTAACAGTTGGGAAATTCCAATAATGGACAGAAGCAGAAGTCTGTATTCATTCAATTGGATACATCAAAACGCCCCCCCCAAGGGAACTCAATAATCGGGCTCCCATTTTTGCTTTTCATCAGATCTACTTTTTACTGTACATGTCCATCTTTCTTAACTGCTACATGTTCTCCTGCCCATAAATATACTTTGGAGTTGTCTGATCTGTACACCAGCACCTGCCTGGTTCCTCCCTAGCCCAAACTGTAATTACCAGTTATTAAAGGTCATTAACAAACTGGGAGTTAATGACTAGGTAGAAACAATTTGGCCACAACATTTGGGGTGTTGGCTTTTTTACCTGCCTGTTTACATCTTTGACAAATACTAGAATACCATCAAAAAGCATAGATGGATGGCCAGTGCTTCCACCAAGGTGGATGCAAGCAGAATAGACTCGTTTCCTTAGATTCTATTAGGATTATGTAGACTGTGGGGAAAGGTAGATATTTACTATGAATGACAACACATCTCAACTTCCTCATGAAGATTTTACAAATGTGAAATCGTAGTTTTTCTAATCTTATAACCTTAAAATCACCTCCCATCTCCCGTGTATTAATTAAATGTGTTTGACAGAAGCTGGGGAGCAAACCAGAGAATTCTGACCCAATGCCAACTTACTGTTTGCCTGATCACTAAAATTCCCAGGTTGTTCTTCCTGGAATTAATCATGTCCTGCCTCAAACCTGGGTGTTATCCCCATGCGGTTGGACTGGGTAGTACACTTTATTCTAGACACCGAAGGAATTTATTGTGTAACTAAATATGCCCAGTCCCTAATTCCTAGTGTTACTGTCACCCCATTCCATATTTTTACCCCCAAATAGAGAAAATCGGCAACAAAATACTCTTTTCCTGACCTCTCCTTCCCTCTCCTAAATATCCTTCTCTTGCCTCCTCTGTTTGCTTTTCTGTGAAATCATCTGTTTTTAACTGTGGGCGGCTTCTCCAACCAGGACGTGCCTAGAGCAGAACAGCTGCCCAACAACCGCACGCCAGAGACAGGGTGTGTACGTGCAATAAGAGGCTGGATATATGTGGTACAGAGTTTGTGATAGGATGCATTGAGCAGAGAGCAAATGGGTGTGTGCAGGGATATATAGGATCATGTGAAAGAGGATGATGAAGAGTCCAAATGAGGTATTTGTTGGATTGAATCAAGTGTTAGTATGATTTGCTTACATTGTACAAATTTGTAGAGAGCAGAAGCATAGTTCAAGCAAGTGAGGTAGAATGCATTTTAACTGGATAACATATGTGGAAAAGTGTGTAAGAATACACTTTTCCACATATGCTGTCCAATTAAAATACTTTCATAGTTTTAAAGAGTATGATATAAAACCTAGCATACTGGAAACTATTACAAAGCATGAATGTTTACATAGTCCATGAAGAAATTTTAGATGAAAAGTGTAGGCACAATATTGTCTGAGCATATGTAAGTGGTTTGAGGAGGGAACAGTAATAGTAGTATTTCATGCCAGTGAGTAAATTCCCATTCACCTGGTTGCTTGCAATAAGAATCACTTATAAGAATCCAGTATGGAGTATTTACTGAGTATTTACAGTATGGAGTATTTATTTTTTTCTGTGTCACAAATAATCCACATCAAGTGACAAGTGGGATCATAACACAAACCTTATAAAATAATATCATTCTTGTATTGTTTACAAGATTGACTAGATTGCCTTGCAACAGAAATAAATGCCATTCAGTTTTACTCTTCCGTATGTAGGAAAAGACTGCCAGAAAATCTAATTTTAAACACTCTTATCTCCACCTTGTTTCAGGGCAGATTTCCTTATCAGCAAAAAGTCCTAAAGGTGACAGAGGGAGTCTTAATAGAAATATATTCAGCAAGGTTAGATAAAAGAAATTAGATCACCAGTTTTAAAAGATGCCATATTTTAAAAAGGCCAGCTTTTAAAGGCTGATCCTTAAAAACCATATTGGTCATATAACAATCCTACTGAGAATTAAGATTATCATCAAAGCTGATGGAATATCAAGGAAGGGAAATCAAAAATTGAATCAAGGACTGCTAGGAAGGGATATGTACCTGATAATTTATGGTACTTTTCTTGATTATTAAGAGTGTTTCACATACACATTATGTACCGCAGATGGAAGGCTAAAAAAACACTAACTAGTAAGGTTGCCTAATGTTAATGGCTGAAGTGGAAATTCAATCAGGAATCCTCTATGCTGTAATCCTAGGTTGCCTTCCAGATGAATTGGCATTGCACTTCCTAGAATTCTCAGCCAACCTATCTAAAGACAATTCATAACACTATCTAGGACTTGCGGGATTTCTAATCCCAATATATCAGGTGGGTAATCAAATTAGTCACAACTGATCTGGAGTACCTGACTTATTAGAAAAAATTAAAATATCATCAGTATAATAAATAACTGTTCAGCATAACCTGCAAAACAGAGATGGAATAATAGAGTAGCAGTGATGGCAGTGACAGAAAATGACCTCCTAATCAGTAAAATCACAAAAAGAACATACTTTTTTATGTACACATCATTTGGAACAAATTTGAAAAACTAATATATGGGTTAATACTAGACAGTCTTAGGAAGGGAAGCTGGGAGCAGACAGTGTCTGAGTTGCTCCTGAGTCAGAGAGGCCAATAACACGTTTCCACCTAAGGTAGCCAAAATAACCCAGCTGGGAACTTTCCCACATGGAGTTTGTTTTCCATCTCAGTGGTTACAAGGAGCACAGGACATGAAAAAATAAAACACATTGATCTCTGGTGAGATATATATTTGCCAAAGGCTGCTAAGTAGTCAGCTTGGCACAGCAGAGAGTGGGTTGGGCTTAAAGGCAAAAAATATAGATTCTAATCGTTATGGGCCATTATGGAAAAATTACTACCTTCAGCTTCACTCTTTGAGTCTTTGAGATTACACATTTTTATATACCTTGAAATCCTTCTCTAGCTGGGTGTCAACAAAATCTTTTGGGACCACAACCCTCAGAGTTCCCAGAGATAGCGGAAACTGGTCAGTCATTCTAGGAGCAGCAATCCCCAAAAAACTGATTGAAATCTTCTTAGGAATCGTAAAAGGAAAGATTCTACATGCATATCATAAAGAAATATATAACTCACTCAAAACTATGGGCTTCTCTGGTCTAAGAATGTTCTTTTAAAAGTCCCAAATTTATCAGTAACCTAATTAAAGTTGATGTCTGGCATGCTTGTTATTACTTGAATTATAAGGTTTTTAGACTTCTAGACTATACCACTTTGACAGCCAGTTTGGTATAGTGGTTAAGGGACTGGCATAGAAACCAGGAGATTCTGAATTGATGCCTCCCATGGCATGCTGATTGGGTGAGGTGGAGCCAGTCATTCTCTCTCAACCCAACCCACCTTACACGATAGTTGTTGTGGGGAAAAATAGAAGAAGTATTAGATACTGTATGTTCATCACATTGACTTATACATAAAAAGGTGGGATGAAAATATAATATATAATGAATCAATATGGATCTAGTTATGTTCAATAGGATATTTTACTAAATAAATATCTACTACTGCAGCCCTAAATATTCCAAATAATAGAATAGAATAGACAGGGCTTTTTTTCTCATAGAACGCTCAGAACGGAGTTCCGGCACCTTTTTTGGATGGAACCTTGTAGGATAGGCAAGGCGGGTTGTATGACATGTGTGAGTTCCGGCACCTTTTTCTTTTACAAAAAAAGCACTGAGAATAGAATAGAATAGAATAGAATAGAATAGAATAGAATAGAATAATAGAATAGAATAGGAATAGAATAGAATAGAATAGAATAGAATAGAATAGAATAGAATAGAATAGAATAGAATAGAATAGAATAGAATAGAATAGAATAGAATAGAATAGAATAGATGGAAGAGACCTTGCAGATCATCTAGTCCAACCCCCCCACCCAAGCAGGAGACCCTATATCATTCCTGACAGATGGCAGTCCAGTCTCTTCTTGAAAGCTTCCAATGATATAGCTCCCACAACTTCTGAAGGCAATCAGTTCCATTGGTTGATTGTTTTCACTGTCAGAAAATTTATCTTTACTTCTAGGTTGAATCTCTTCTTGATCACTTTTCATCCGTTATTTCTTTTCTGGCCTTCAGGTGCTTTGGAAAATAGGTTGACCCCCTCCTCTCTGTGACAGCTCCTCAAATATTGGAACACTGCTATCATGTCTTCCCTGGTCCTTCTCTTCACTAGACTAGCCATGCCCAGTTCCTGTAACCATTCTTCATGTGTTTTAGCCTCCAGTCTTTGTTGCTCTTCTCTGCCCTTAAGTCTCAACATATTTTTATAGTATGGTGACCAAAACTTGTTGCAGTATTCTAGGTGTGGTCTTACTGAGTGGTATGATCTTGACTGAATCCTGCTGTTAATGCAACTTCTGTAGATTGGGGCTAAAAACTATAGAATTTCTACAACAGAGCAACATTGTTGGAAAAGTGTGACTTTGAAAACCTAAAACAAACATGACTGACTAAAAATCATGGGACTTGGTGGGGGCTAAGAAACATAGTGAGATGAAGGTAGAAGTTCACATATTGTGCTAAACCATCGTTTAGCTATTTCATATTTGGTTGGGTTCACATGGTTTACAAAAAGATGGTTTACAAGTCACAATGCCTGTGATCACATAGCTTGTTAAGGGCCTTTGTTCTCAGTTGCTGCCCTGACTTCCCACTATAGTAATGTGTAACAATTCTGTTAAGAGTTGTTTTGGCTGTCTTCAATGGTTTCAGCATAAGAGATAAAATATCAGTGTAGTTAACTACCCACTTACGGTTCTTTTTTGTGAACTGGGTGCGTGTGTGTGAAATAAATATGTGTGAACTAAAGACAAAATTGCTATATTCAATACATGATTGTGCCATGCTTAGGCACACACAGAATTTCAGCTGAGCCAAATGAATTGCACCATAGCATAGCAATTGGACTTTTGTTTTCCTTTCGCTTCTCATCCAAGAAGCTTCTTCAGTTCCCCCAAAGCCCCTTTGGGACAACCATGACCTGGATGGCTGAGGATCTCCATAGGTGTCATAGGACAGCATGCTCCATTAAAGTCTGCAAGAAAATGTGACAGGCCACCTTTTTATGTTGTTTTTCTCTTTCTTCCAGGTTGTTAATAGTTGGAGTTCAGCAACCAGACTGTGGAACAATCAGCCTTTTCTATTTATTTGCCCGTATCAAATGAAACGCTAGCTGGGACACTGAAGTCATTCCTTAAGACTCATCGCTCACATCAAAATCAAATTTCCTCTCCTTAGTAGCACAAAAGCGAGGCATGCTGCTACCCCCTAGTGGGGACTCTCCTACTAGAAACTATCCAACTCCTGGTTCTCCGGATCGCGCCCTTTCGACAGTCTTCATCCCTCGGCATTTCAACATATCCCGTGGTGAACCGGTTTATTGCTAACACGTTACTTGATGCAGAGTGCCGGGGTGGGGTGGGGGCGGGTATCTGTTGAGGGCCGGTGAGATGGCTAGACGGCCAAGAAATTGAAATCCAAACAATTCTTACAAATGGTTTTCCGTACGACGGGAACGTTGTTGTTGTTGTTAGTTGCGAAGTCGTGTCCGACCCATCACGACCCTATGGACAATGTTCCTCCAGGCCTTCCTGTCCTCTACCATCTTCTGGAGTCCATCTAAGCTCATGCCTACTGCTTCAATGACTCCATCCAGCCACCTTATTCTCTGTCGTCCCCTTCTTCTATTGCCCTCAATCTTTCCCAGCATTAGGCTCTTCTCCAGTGAGTCCTTCCTTCTCATTAGGTGGCCAAAGTATTTGAGTTTTAGCTTCAGGATCTGGCCTTCTAAAGAGCAGTCAGGGTTGATCTCCTCTAGGACTGACCGGTTTGATCCCCTTGCAGTCCAGGGGACTCGCAGGAGTCTTCTCCAGCACCAGAGTTCAAAGGCCTCAATTCTTTGGCGCTCAGCCTTTTTTATGGTCCAACTTTCACTGCCATACATTGCAACTGGGAAGACCATAGCCTTGACTATACGCACTTTTGTTGACAGGGTGATGTCTCTGCTTTTTAGTGTGCTGTCTAGATTTGCCATGGCTTTCCTCCCGAGGAGCAAGCGTCTTTTAATTTCTTGGCTACAGTCCCCATCTGCAGTGATCTTGCCTCTGGGCATGTATAGAGTGTATCAATACTACACCGCCCACCCGCAAACCTGCCTCTCCCACAGGAGGTCTCGAGGACCCGCCCCTCCTACAGATAAAAAGGACGCGCTGAGCCAAACAAACTCCGCCTCCGAGCGCTTCCTCCTTCGCCGAATGGAATAATCCCATCTAACTTCCTAGAGCGTCTCCAGAGGCATTTTTTTTCCTCCTCCTCCCCCCCCCAGTTCCTCCGCCTTCATTGCACGCCGGTGACGTCAGGACGAGCGCGCGAGGGCCGCTCGAAGGAGGCGTGGCTCTTGGAAGACGGGCTCCTGCCGCGGCGGAGCCATGGGCGAGATGGGCCCCGGCGAGCGGTGCGGAGCGCTTCTCACTTGGGTAAGCCGCCGATAGGGCGCGGGAGGAGGAGGTGGGCGCCCGGACAGGCGCTGCTTTCGCCGCATCCTCGCGCCGTCTCTCGCTCCCTCGTTCCCCCCGACGCTTGCCTCCTGCGCCGGAGCCGCCGCCGCCGCCTTTGCAAGTCTTTCAACAGGTGTCCCTTTTCCGGGGCTGCCCCGCACCCAGCTTTTGCCCCTGGAGCTGCCCCGGTAGGAGAAGGTGGCGGTGGCCATCCTAACCTTTCCATTCCGAGAGCAACTGCTGTTTGCACCCTTGTATCTGCCGCAGTTTTCCTGCTCCCGGTTCGCAGTTCCTGGCCTGCTTGGGTGGTAAACGTGGAGAGGGAAACAATCCGTGTCGGTCGGGGAGGGCTTCTTAAATCCACCTGTTTTGGAGACCTCAAAGCGAGCGTACGTGAGGAAGGAGCAATGCTGGCTTGGGCGTGCAGAAGCGTGTATGTCAGGGGTCTTCAAACTTGGCCCTTTTATGACTTGTGGACTTCAACTCCCAGAATTCCTCAGCCAGCAAAGCTGGCTGAGGAATTCTGGGAGTTGAAGTCCACAAGTCATAAAAGGGCCAAGTTTGAAGACCCCTGGTGTATGTAGACCTCCTGCCACAGAAGTCTCAACCTTTCTGAGGACCTCTCGGCACCAAACACCTCTTGAAGGTCTCTCGTTGCCACTAGTCTTCATGTAGGCATCGATCGCGCTCTTTTGTAGCCTCTGCTTGGCTCAGCGGGACATTTTTGTAGTCACTTTCTTTCCCTCGCTCTGTGCTTAGTTGGTTTTTCTCTCTGCTCGCCTTTTTTTAAACGGAGTTTTTGGCTCTTTCGGGATTCTTAGTTTTATGTCCCGCCTGCTTTTCTGTGAGGACGATGGATAGCAAGGGTGTGTTAAAAGCCAACAGTAATATATGTGCAGCTAAACTGTGTATGGCTCTGTATAATACAAAAGACATCTTCTTAAACCTGCTTAAATATTCGAGGTCAGATCTATTTGAATTGAACTCCTGGTGAGACACACCTGTGTATTTTTCTTAACTATATTGTACGGAAGTGTTTTGTCATTGCTTCCTTTTCGGGATGTATTTTTTAACTGGCCTGTAGCATTCCTTAGTTATGAGTCTAGAAAAGATTGGCCAGATACTGCCACCTACTGAGACTCGCATAATAAAGCCTTAAATAACATGTCATGGGGTCAGGTTACCAGGTGGATCCATGTTCTGTTAAAGAGCTGATGTCTGAGATTAGTGGAGGAAGCCTTGTTGGCTGAACTATGACCTGCAGACTGTCACCTGGTACTAACAGGCTTCAGTGACAAGCTTTGTTTGTATTGATGCGCAGGCACTGCACTGTCACCATTTATTCAGACAGAGTCCAGCTGTGATGTGCTTTGTATTCCTATTATTAAAATCTTTACAATTTTTTATTAGTTTTATCAAAATATAAAGTATAGAAATGGAAAAATGAGAATAATGGGAAAACGGGAAAGGAGAAAGGAGAGGAAAAGGGAAAAGAAAAAGGAAAGTGTTGACTCTTTTTGGCACAGTAGAATAAGTAGAATAATAACATGCAACTTCAACCTTTTACATAATAATATATACTAGCCATTTCTGCAACAACAAACCTATCTAATCAGCAAAATTCAAAATCAAAGTTTCATTTTTTCCACCTCAAGCACAAAGTCCAAAAGTGGTTTCCAAATTGAGCAGCGATTCTCAGCCTTTTCTTCACCATGGACCCCCTCTAAATGCCTTTTGTGGCCACAGATCCCCCCCAAGACTTAAGATATATCACACATCATTTCTTCAAGCCTTCACAGATCCCCTGTGACCACTTCATAGCCCCCCAAGGGGTCTGTGGGCCACAGGTTGAGAACCACTGAAATACAATATTCCTATTCTGTCTTTTTCCCCCTCAGGTTTGCTTTGGTTTGATATTGTAGAAGATTACAATTACGCTTGTTCTAAACAAGGCCTTTTCAACCAGTGGTACGCGTACCACCTGTGGTATATTGGCACGTGGCAGGTGATACACGGCCCTGCCCAGACCAGGGTAGCAGGGGAGGGAACAAGCCAAAGCGGCTCAGTGCAGGACTTGCCATGACCGGGTCTTCAGGAGTTGCAGGGCTGCTTGGGACAAGGCAAAGGCCCCAGGATCGGCACTTCTGGCACACCCAGAAGAGAAAGGAGGAGGAGGGGGCTGAGACAGGAAGGGATATAAAAGGTGGCAGTTTGGGTAGGAGAGGGAGAGGGGGAAAAAAGACGCAGCCTTGGGAGGAGGAGGAAGAGTCAGCTGGAGCTGCACCAAAGGGAAAAGGAAGAGGAGGGGGGAGAGAGGAGAGGACAAAAAACAGGCTGGGGGAGAGGATGCTCTGTGCGGCATGAGAATCCACGTTACCTGCGCTATGCCACCCAGACCCCAGCTTGGTTTCGACAGGCAGCTGCAGTCTTCTCACCGCATGGAGCGGCCTGGAGAGGCAAACCGGCAACATGCCGAACCTGCCTGTTTTGCCACGCAGGCCGACTGCATTCTTAGTGCTTCCCTTTCGCCCAGGATGACAGGCGCATGTGCTTTCCTCTGCCTCTGTGCGCACAGAGGCAGGTTCATTCAGCATGTCGCCGGTTCACCTCACCAAGCCGCTCCATGCGGTGAGAAGACTGCCCGGCTGCCTATTGAAACCAGGCTGGGATCTGGGCGGTGTAGCGCAGTTAACGTGGACTCTCATGCTGCTTGCTGTGTCCCCTCCCCTGAAGTCCACGGGTGTGTGAAGAGGGCGAGGGTCATTTGCTGATCTTCAGGGGATGTCTGTTTTTCTCCCTTCCTCATTACAAATATCTTCCTGCCACTCTGCTCTTAATGCTGTGCGGCTCTTGTCCAGCAATTTACAGTGGCCTTACAAGCCATGGCCACAGGCAGCACAGCCACCAGCCATGCTGACAGCCTGTACCCCTCCCCTTGTCTCTTCCTGGGCAAGGAAGGAAGGAAGGAAGGAAGGAAGGAAGGAAGGAAGGAAGGAAGGAAGGAAGGAAGGAAGGAAGGAAGGAAGGAAGGCCCAACCTCTCCACACAGTGAGGAGAGCGTGCTGCTGCCTGCCGAAATTGGGTAGGTTGGGGGGGGGGCTGGGTGGCGTGGCTCAGGTAACGTGGACTCTCATGCTGCGGCCCTTCCCCAGCTGCGTTTCTTACCTGTTTTTCGCTGCCACCTGTGTGCACGTCCCGCCTGTTTTGTGTCCTCTCTCGCCCCTCCTCCCTTTTCCCTTTCCTCCTCCCAAGGCTGTGTCTTTTTTCTTTCTCTCCCTCTCCTGCCCAAACTGCCACCTTTTATATTCCTTCCTGTCTCTGTCCCCCTCCTCCTCCTTTCTCTGCCAGAAGTGCCAATCCTGGGGCCTTTGCCTCGCCCCAAGCAGCCCTACAGCTCCTGAAGACTCGGTCACGGCAAGTCCTCCGCTGTGCCGCTTTGGCTCATTCCCTCCCCCGCTACCCTGGGCTGGGCTGGGCTGGGCAGGGCCGTGTACCACCTGCCATGTGCCAATGTACCACAGTGGTATGTGTACCACCGGTTGAAAAGCCCTAATATAGGGAGCACGCACACACCTTTCAGTAAGAGGCTAACTTCTAGGGAATGAGGACAAGCAAATAAATTATACTAAGTGACAAGACAACACACTAATAACCCTTCATTAACTCCTGTAAAGGGCAGAGGAAATGCCTTTGAGGGACAGGAGGAATAGCCACTAGCAAGGCAATGGTCAAATAAAGGGGCCTGAGGGCTGGCCAAGAGATTAACAGGAATAAACATGAATAAACTGACAGCAAACAGCACTCCTTACTAGCACTGATGATGTTACCTAGTTAGAGTAATAAAATGTCTGCAAGAAAACAAGCAAGCTCAGAGAGCACCAAGGACCCTTCATGAATAAATATCTCAGACAAAGTTCCTCTCTAGTTCACAAGAAAATAAAGGAATGGAGAAAGCCATTCAGACTTGCAAGGTTCTGTTACTACAGCTTTATGAGAAAAATAGTACGGTACTGACCCACATGGCTTTTGGTTTTCTAGTCTGATCTGTCTTGAAGTGCTGACATTCATTAATTTTTCTGGATATAATACTGTATAGCCAAATTTTGTTTGAGCGCTCTCACACACTTATTGGAATCCCTCCAAGCAACTAAGCAAGAAGCTTCTGGACTGGTTTGGTTTCAAACTAGGTCACTCACTGCTCTTTCTATGTCTAAAGCCAGATTCCTTAGGTTGCTTTGTTCTTTGTTTGGTCGCTTATTCTGCGTATTATGTACTGTTTTTCTCCTATCAGGTCTTGTCAGGCGTAGTTCTGTTGTAATAACAGAACTCCCAGAGTTGTCAAGTGCATTGTCTGTCTAGCAGTGCAAGGCAGTATTATTCTTACAACTTGGAGGCGTTGTTGTTAGGGGAGCTAATACAACCAAAAATCCTACTATAAATATGTCCTATTATAAATATATATGCCTGAAGTTTCCAAAGGATGTATTTGGGGGAGAGAGGGGATTCTCTGGTATTCATGGCTACTGTTAAAAGAGCCACTGGAAGCCATGGTAAAGAGAACTTTTGGCCATCTTAGACTGTTAAGTGCCAACTATAGTCCTTCCTTGTGACAGTTCTGGTGACGGTGATTTGTGCCATTATCATGACATGTTTGGATTGCTGTAATATGATGTATGTCTAGTCACCTTTGAAGACAATCCAGAATTAAAATTGTACCAAATATATCAGCCATGTTGTTAGGTGAACTAATATTGGATATTTTGGTTGCTACACTGTTTACTACAGTATTAGCTTTCTGAGACCAATTAAATGTACTTCTTTAGCCTATAAAACCTGACTTGGTGCAGCACCAGAGTATGTTAGGAGTGGTCTTCTAAAATGTCTTTCCTTCCTGTTTCCAGGAAAAAAGGAATTGCGTAGAATCATCCTTAAGTGGAAAAAGGTATACCTTTATTAGAATCCACTGTGGTGATCATTTGTCTTGCCAGCAGGCAGCAAGAGAAAGATTCCCTTGGTGAGGTGAGGCCATTATGATCCTGAAGGTGTGTCTTCTCCATCTCCGCATCACACCCCTGGAAGTTCACCTGGCCATCTTATTATCTGTCTTTCATAAAATGATTATTTGGTCTAGGCAGGATTTAATCTGTGATTGTTTTTTTTAATTAGTTTTCCAATATTACAATAGTATCTTTAAAAAGCAACGTGGTGTCTGGGTTACAGTAGTTCCATTTCAGACAAATACATATTATTAGAAATCTCCAAATTGTTGTAACCAATACTTCCTCTCTCTTTTTTCCTTTAATACATACTATCTCTTATCTAAATTAACATACTTCTCATTGCTATCCATCAGTCATTTAATAGTTTTCTTATATTTATCAATAGTATATTTTATATTTTAACATCCCATCTTTAAAACATCAAAACCTTATATATTTTTCTAGCTTTAATTTTACATTGATATTAAAATTAAACGTTTAAAATTTCTCATTTTCATATTGCTAAATAACCTCCTTTCCCTTTACACAATTTTCTCCAATACCTAGTAATGTAATACACTTCTTATTTATCTCATTTCCATATCAATATTAGTAGTACAATATTAGAATAGTAGTCATTAGAATACCAATTGCAAGGAGGAAAAAGAGGAGGAGGACAATATAATCTTGTTTCTCATTTATAGTTTCCACATATTAAAAATTAACCAAAATTTCTTCCGTTTCAACATTTAATACATCCTCTCATGTCACTACATCCAAGTATATTAGTTACATTCTATCATTTTTAACATATATACATCTTAATCCATATCATTTAAGAAACTCAATATTTCAATGTTAGTATTCATACATCTGTGTTTTATTTTTATTTTTTTTAATTAGTATTTTTATCTACTCATCAAAACAATCTCTCGTAATCCAAGTACAATCCTGTCTATTTTGGTATTATCTATTTCAGGCCTCTTAAGAATGTCCATATTTCTTCAATCTTATTCTTGCTTTCTTCCTTTGCCATGTCATTTTTCGCTTCTTTGCCTCAGGATCATCAAAGCATTCTTGTGTTGTTATATCGAAGTGGCCCTCCAGTCTCCACTTTTGAAGGATTGAGGAGTCTGTTAACAGCACCAAATCTGCTCATTATTTTCACCTCTGGATATAATTGTCCTGGTCTGAATAGATTTTTTTCCACCTTTTTTCCATCATAATCTTCAAAAGTCTGCATTTGTTGAATATTTAATTCTTCTGCCAATGTATTTGATTGTTCAATTTCTTCTGTTAAGTTCTGTCCCAATAAAACATTAGTTGTAGTCACAGTTTGAGTTTGTTTCTTCGAGATGCTTTCTAGTTCTTTTCCAAAAGCTCTTATTTCATTGCCAGCTGAAGAAAGAAACTGATAAGTTTGGTAAGATATTTCCCACATAGCATAGATTTGTTTTTGAAACTCTTCCATAGTGAAGTTTCACATGTGGTGTTCAAGGTTAATCTTATCTTGTTTTTCTTAAATATTTTCTTGATTTTTTTTAAAGAGAAAGTCAGATTGCAATTTCAGGTTTAGCCACTGGGTGTCCCCCAAGTACTTTGAAAATTCTTTTCTTTTAGTCCATTTCTTTTTTCAACTTTTTTTTTTAAAAAAACACCCTTGGGCTTGCTTGCCGCTTATTTGAAGGGAGGGTTGATTTCCCCCCTCCCTCTCCACAGGGGGGAAGGTACTTAGCAGCTTATTTAGGTGAAAAGAAGATAATTAAGGTATAAGAGAGGAATCTTACCCCCCCCCCCCCCGGTCTCTTTCACGCTGCTTTAATGTTGCCTGATGGTAAGTTTGACTTCTATATTACTATGGCCAGTCTTTCGTCCACCGGTACAAAGGGAATGCAGGCACTAACGGGGGGGGGGGGTTGTGGCTCCCCCTCGGTTCTGCAAAAGCCCCTTCTATCTGGTCGCCCCTCCAAGGCGGCTCTTCGGCCCTTTTAGGACCCCCCCAGTGATGCGAAACTGGACATGGAAGACGAGAGCCGTCCTCCAGACGTCTGTGTTGGCTGACTTGGTAAATCGGAAGCCTTAATCTGTGATTGTTACTTGTGATTTTTCATTAGTATGGATTTTAGTAGTGTCATTGGGCACATAATTTTCTGCTTTAATTGTTTTTTCTGATTTTATTAATTTATTAAATGATTTTTATTTTATAGCGTTCATCTTTATAAACCACCCAGACACTTGAATCTTGAAATGGAATGATACATAAATGAATGCATAAATAAATAAAAAAAATATTTAAAAACTTGATATGATTTCTGGCCCTTAAGAATAATATGAAACAATCATTTCTTAAATTGGATTACTCAAACTTCTGCCCTTTTGTTGTATATAGATAGTCCTCAATTAACAACCCTAATTGGGACTGGAATTTCCATTACTAAGCATCATGGACATTAGGAAAAACATCATCATATGACCACACAGTTTAACAAGAGTAGTCAGGGTTGCAGTTGTCACACCAAGGTGCTGCCTGTGCTTCAACTCCCCCACCTGTATATCTACCCCTCACCTCTGTCTCTTGGTCACCCTGCACTCTGACCTTCCTGCTTTTGACAAGGTGCACCCATCCAGGCCCTTCACAAGGTAGCTGCTGGCCTTGCAAGACCTTCCCAAGGGTGGCAGGGGTACTAGAGGGGAGAGGGGTCAAAAGGGCAAAGCTGGAAGGGAGATAGGTGGGTGGAGGGAGTTGAAGCATAAATTGGGGGGGGGAGCTTCCAACTGCCTGAATTTTTATCATGTAACCATGGGGACTTTAGTGGCCATAACTCTGAAGACTGGTCGTAAATACTGTTTGTTCGTTGTCATTGTAACTTCAAACAATTGCTGAATAAATGTTCATTAGCAAGAGCTGTACTAAAATTAATCTAAGCTAGTTTTTACCTTGACTTTTGATTTCCTGCTGGCTTTCCCATTGACTGGGCCAAGGGCTAGTACATGCACAGCTCATCTTGTGCAAGTGGCAGGCACGCAGATGTGCATGCAGCTCCACTTGCAGTCGAGCTGCGTGTGCATGTGCATGCACACTGTCCCACTGCTTGCGTGGCCCAGTTTCCCTCTTCCCCCCTCCCCCCAGCCGGGCCACCAAGTCGCAAAGATTGGGGAACCCTGGTGTAAACTATTAGTTTCAGCTAACAAATTTAGTTATCCTACTCCTAAACCTAACGGGACCTCATGAAGTCTGATGTCAAAGGCTAAAACTGTAAAAGCTACAGGGCATTAGAGAATGCCATTTGGTCTAGTAGTTAAGGCACCAGGCTAGAATCCAGGAGATTGTGAATTCTGGTCCTTCCTCAGGCATGACAGCCACCTGGGTGCCTTTGAGCCAATCACTTTTTTTCAGCCTACGATGGCAAAGGCTTTGATGACAAACCAGTTGTCAATTTTTATGGTAAGCAATGGATCAACATTCAATTGATCTGAAGAAACAGAACTCCGGATTCGTGGGAAAACATTATTTATTTTATTTATTTATTTTAATTCCATTTATATCCCGCCCTTCTCCGAAGACTCAGGGCGGCTTACAATTATGAGGGGGGAAAAAAGATTTCAGTGAAATAATTTTGTTGAGACATTACACCTTATAATGCCATATAAATCTTATCCATTTCATTTTTAATACAGTATGCAAAATATTGAAAAATGTAACCCATATGAGCAAAGCAGTCCTGAGGTCATCCATAATTTTTAAAAGTGAGAAAGAGCCCTGAAAGCAAAATGTGTAAGAAACACTGCTATAGTCTGAATAAGATAAACCATTTAGAAAGTGGAAATATATAAAAATGGCACGCTGGGATGTGGGAATACTTGCCTTTTGCGCATTGCTTATGGGATACTGTTTTCGTGCTACCCATTGATCTATAGCACAGGTGTTAAACTTGATCACATCATGTGATGCATTGTGACTTTTTTGCCTTTGTGGAGCCGGGGTGTGTGTGGCCTGTATGTGGTGCATCCGGCCTGTGGGCCACCAGTTTGACATCCCTGATTTATAAGCATAGATTTTAAGATCTATGATTTGAGAAAGGGTAAAGATTTGATACTGGTCTTAAGCAGATCATTGGTTGTAAGTACATCTATTTCTTTGTAGCAGTTTTCTCCAACCAGAATATCTTTGCTGTATGGACATTGGTTCTCATAATTCTCAACAGCGGTCCTGGGGCTGAGAATTCCTGGCACTGAAGTATACCAATCTGGAAAGCACCCAGATGGGGAAAGGACGCTGCAAACAATTTTAATTGATCAAAAATAACATTCTGTGTAATAGCAGAGTTCTTACGCTTTGTATCTACTTATAAAATGGAAATTATAAGAAAGTGATAAAATATTTTCTATAGTCACCATTGGTGACTATATGGTGACTATATCTAATAGAACCATGCTGGGTCACCTAATGATGTTGTATAATCCAAGGGTATGGTTTCTGTTTCAGAATAGACTATCCCTTTTCTAAATAAAGGAAATTGCCTTTTGTCTGTACTTAACAAGTGACTTTATTTTTTCCAGATGCAAACTTTCCATGTTCCATCACCATGTATCAAAATGGAGGATTTGACCAGTGGGGTCACAATTGCCCAGGTGCTACACAAGATGTGAGTTTTATGAAGAACCTAGTGGAAGATGGAAGTGTCTTAAAGCAATTCTCACAAAACCAATGATGGGGAAGTCTAACAGAAAATCCTCAACTATCCCCTCACAGTCTGTTCTCTGTTCCTGTGTCTTTTAAACTGCCAACCTGAAAGCACTCAGTGAGCGTTCTGAATGCCAATATCAAAATACTTTATTTTGATTATTGACTAGCCTTAAGAAACAAAAATAGGTAAAGGTTTCCCTGTCCAGTTATGTCCGACTCTAGGGGGCGGTGCTCATCTCCATTTCTTAGCCGAGGGAGCCAATGATGTCCAAGAACACTGCTGCGGTCATGTGGCCAGCATGACTAAACGCTGAAGTGCATGGTGTATATAATATAGAAATAAAATATGATAAAAGATAAAATGAAATAAAAAGATAAATTGAACATGGCTAGTGAAGTATAACTTTCTTAATAAAGATAAAACACTTTAAACCCTGAGATTATTAACTCATTTCAGTGAAAAAAGAAACCTTTTTAAATGTAGCTAGAAATAGATAAAACTGGATTAACAGATTATTTACTAAATGTGTAAACAATAAATATGCTAAATATGGAGCAAGTCAAACTTCATAGTCAAATCTTATTGGTTAAACAAACTTTGATTATTTAAGAATACATCTCTTTGGTCAAGTAAAAGACAATTGTGATTAAAAAGAGACAGTGTGAACTAATGAACGTGTGATAAATGATTCGACTATCTTAGAATTGATAATAAAGAAGCCTTTGGACTATTGTTTTACTCGTCCTGTTTTAGAGTGTCAAAGATGTTTATCATTTGTAATGTTCTGGAATCTTCCTTTGAGGGCATTATAGCATAAGAGTGTCATCGTTCTTTGGAATGCTGGTATGATTATCAGATACAAACATCTAGGTAATTATGACTTATAATTTGGTTGCGACATATCAAATTCAGTATTTTTTGTCTGAGGTTTTTCCCAGTCAAGTCACACCCCATTATTTGTGAGGAGAGAAGTGATAATAATGCAGCTTCTGTTCCAACCCATTTTTCTATATTGAGATAAAGGAGTAGCTAAGACATTTGCAACTAAGTCTCCAAAAAAAATTAAACACTTTCAATACATTTTTTTCCTTTTGCACAATTTATAGCTGGACACTTTACTGCTAGGTTAGATCAGATCAGACATATAGCCTACAGCTTGGGAAACAAGTTCCCATGGTAATTATCTTCTTTATCATGGTGGGATAATGAGAAAAATATTCTGTTTTTGGGATGAAAGGTAGGCAGAACATACATCTGAGTAACTACTATAAAACTGTTTTTTATTAATTCTGGATTACTGAATATTGTGATCTGCTGTAAAGAGTTTACTTCCTGTCCCATATAAACACAAATAAAAACTCTGCATTTTTCCTTCCCAGAGACCCATCTTGGTTCAATGAAACATGGCTCCTACGGATTAAAGATGACAGTGGTGAAAATTGGAGACTGAAGGTATATATTGTGATTCAGTGAATTGATGTCCCCAAAGCATCTTGTCCCAGATAGTCTTCTCTTCTTTGGTGCTTGTATTTCTAACTGTTTTGATAGACTACTTCTCAGTGTTTGGTACATTCTTCCATTTTTGCACATGATTAATAAAGAGATTTAATTTGAATATATAACAGGGAAATTATCCATTACTCGATTCTAGCTTTGCCTTGCTGCGTTATATCCCTGTGGTAAAACAAATTTCAAATTAGCATTGTTAAGCCAAACACAAAAGAGCCAAGTGCATATAATTTGGATTGTTAAAGTCTAATGTCTTTAAATGCTCATAGAGAAATGGGAAGGGGTGAAGTAGAGCTTTTGAAGAAAAGAAAACATTTATTTGGAGATCATTAAATGGCAATGAGGTTTCCAGAAATGAGTTGATTGCATGATGATGCAATATAGCTTCAGCTTTATAGAAAGTGGAGAGGAGGAAGAAATGCAATGGGGCCAGATGACTGAAAGATACTATAGAAAGTTCATAACATGATGACATCATGATGACAACAGAACTTTGCTGTCCAGATAGACTCAGGTGTTTGGCTTGAAAATGAAGGTGGCATGTAGTAGCAAGCCATCTTCACCAAGCAGTGGCAGTTGACTTGGATTGTGTCATGCTTTCTTTTCCACTAAATCGTCACGACTCTTCTTGCTATCAAGGTAGCATTGAAGCTTGTTAAGTAGCATGATTGCTCTTGCTATCTCATTACTGGGAATATTGGATTTCAGCTATCTTGAAGATAGCTGAAAACAGGAATACTTGGGCAAGTCTACACATATCTTTGCCATTTTTCTTACCCAGGTGAGCAACCTGAAAAAGATCCTGCAAAGTGTGGTTGAATACTCCCAGGATGTGAGTATATTCTATAGGCTGTGTTTGCTGGTAGAGTGGCAATATAATTGTTAATATTGCTGAGACATTAAATAAGCAAGGGTATGCTTTCAAATGAAGAATCTCAGGTTATCCATTTCACACACATTAAAGTCAGCATTAAAAAGTACGGGTTTCTAGCTTCTGTCTGCATCCCTTGTTTTGTATCTGTAGATTTTGTCACTTAGCACTACTTCAGATATGTTAAATATGATGTTTCATTTTCTACGTATATGCAGGTTGGTTGGTTTCCCACTTCCTACTCTGTTGAGACTCAGAATGGGTTTTAGCTAGTGAGATCTTGGTTCAGATCCTTTCTTAGCGCGCTGATCCAGGGTCCTTTGATCTAGAGGGTTTATAGACGAATGAAAGTGGGAAGGGTTGAGGAACAGATCACATATGTTTGTTTGTTTTGTTTTATTATATTTGTATACCGCCCTTCTCCCGAAGGACTCAGGGCGGTGAACAGGGCACATATAAAAAATACAGGATACAAAAATTAAAAAGAATTAGATAGCCCAGCTAAAACAATCGATAACAATATAAAAATCCCCATTAAAACTCCAACATATCCCCATCAGGCCAGGCCGGCTTGTTCAAATAGATGGGTCTTCAGACCGCGTCGGAAGGAGCGAAGGTCAGGTGCTATCCGGAGCTCGACCGGCAACCGATTCCATAAATCCGGGGCGCCCACAGAGAAGGCCCTCCCCCTGGGGGCCACCAGCCGACATTCTCTGACCGGAGGCACCCTGAGGAGGCCCTCTCTGTGGGAACGCACAGGGCGGAGGGAAGTTGACGCCGGCAATCTCAGTTTTTGTTGCTTGTCATACTTATTGGGCAAGTGGCTTTAAAAAAAAACAATCAATGCTCTTAAAGTGTAACTTTCCAACTTCTGCATACATTGCCCTACCTTCAGTTCTATTTGACAAGGATTGTGTTTCCACCAGGTAAGGCCAGTGAAATAGACAGTAATAGCTGGAATGCTAGAATGCCCATGGGCAGCTAGGAAGTATTTTTTTTTACTGCTCTCTACATATCCCTAAGGTGCTGGGCCACCAAGTCCCAGAGCAGCTGTTGCCTGATGTAGCCTTGGTTGGAGAATTGTCGGATTCGGCTGAGCTTGGGAAATTACTACAGCTGGTACTAGGCTGTGCCATCAGCTGTGAGAAGAAGCAAGGTATGTGTGTGCAATTTGATAGTACGGAGGTGGGGGGGGATAATAAGGCTGCATAGACATTTATGCTAGGAGAACATCATAGCAGTGATTACTTTAAATATTGGTATGGAGAGGCTAGCAAGCAGCTGTCCAAAATGTGGTGTTGCTTTCCTATTTACAGTAAATTCTTAACTTGCTTGGAATTTCATTAGCGCTAAGTTTAGAAGTTACAGAATCTGCTGATCCCGCTTCCTTCTTCTTCTTTTAGTTTTCCTTTTCCCTTTCTTCCTCCCTTTGATTCCATAGGGATGTCCCTTGCTTAAAATTGAAGCAAACTCTTTGTGCCAACATCTGATATTTTGCCCTACCCACTACCCCTTTCTAGCCCTATTCTCTAATGTAATGCTGATCAACTATCATAGCATTACAATTCAAATAAAAGGGTAGTCTGGGGAGTTGAGTGAAGAAAGGAAAGAACAAGTCCAATCTTATTTTGAGCTATTAATTTAATATGTTTGTAGATTACATCCAGCAAATCATGACATTGGAAGAATCGGTTCAGCATGTCGTTATGGCAGCTATTCAGGAGGTAAGCGTGGTTTTGGACTGCCATCTGGCATGAAAATAATTCAGTGTGGAACTGGAAGCCTTCTTTTGACTTCCCTTCATTCTCAAACCTCAATCACACTACCTCCCAACCAACGGCTTCACTATAGTTTTAATTAAAATGAGTAGTGCCCAAATAGTTTTGGTCTCCTCCAGGATGACCTTACAAAGTCTCTTAGTTAATTTATGTCTGTTGAAAAATAATGTGTCTATGTCTATGTAATTAGATTCTACACTGATGCTCTTTTCTCTTGCAGCTGTTGACCAAAGATTCATCAGACACATTAAGTTCAGAGACATACATGAACTTCGACAGTCAGGTATCCCACTGAATTATATAACTATTTTTATTTTTATTTTATTTTAATCCCATTTATATCCCGCCCTTCTCCGAAGACTCAGGGCGGCTTACAATCTAAAGCACAATGTGCTTAGCAATAGCCTTCATTCTGTGTATATGCCTGCTTATTAGGGCTTTCGCGCCCCCCCCAAGCAGCATTATTACAAAGTCAGCTTAATTGCCCCCAACAATCTGGGTCCTCATTTTACCTACCTCGGAAGGATGGAAGGCTGAGTCAACCTTGAGCCTGGTGGGATGCGAACCTGCACTAATTGCAGGCAGCTGGTGTTACTTGAGGCATTAACTAGGCAAAGTAATGCATAATACTCATTGAGGAATAGCTCTGCCTTTTTCTTTGTGATGAGGAAGAAGAGGCAAAACATGCATTAGATTGAGTTACTTGAGTGTGCTAATGATCATGTAGTTCTTCCCTGATTCATTCCTTTGCCTTGATTTACAGTCCCGAAAGTATTACTTCCTCAGTGATGACCTAGAGGAGACAGATGACATGCGCCAACATTGTCATGACTTGGAGCATCAGGTGGGTTCCTTTTGGAGGCCAGGTATATTATAGATAAAACTTACGTTTCAACTCTTGCTTTCCAGATACAATTCCAAAATGTGTGTCAGGTGCTTACAGTGAGGTGCCATTGATCTTCTGTAAGTTCAGTAGTTCTCAGTCTGATGGAAAATCTCAATGGCTTGCATGGTATGCTAATTTAGCAGACCTTGTCCATACTTGGTGCATTGCGGGAATGATTACTCATGGCTTGGGAAAGTTTTGATTCATATATTCCTAAACGTGAGTTTTGGCACCTCCTCTGCTCTGGGGACTTGAGTAATTGGTTCTGCCTTGGAGAAAGTAAACTGTCTCTCCTCGCAAGCCCCAGTACTACACTTCGGGTTGAGGTGCAAATGTTTTGTTAATGTGTGGCTTGCTAAGCTGCATGGAACCAACTGGGTGTGGCTGCAGTGTGGTGTATCCCTCCTCCTACCTTTCCTCTTAGTGCTCAGCTGTTCTCTTTCTCCACTCTTTGTATAGAGAGCAAATCCAGCATGGAAGTTTTGAGGCTACCCTGAGTCTGGTAACTTTGTCAGGTGACCTGTAACCCAGGTTTGTTGCTGTGTAACTGAATTCATACATCACATTAAATCATAATTTGTTTAACAAGCCATTGTGACCTGGTTCATTCAAAATGTTAATCCATAGACCATGGTAAGAGCCGTGGTAGCGCAGTGCTTAGAATGCTGTATTACAGGCTGACTGCCCACAGCCAGGAGTTTGATCTTGATCAGTTCAAGGTTGACTCAGCCTTCCATCCTTTCAAGGTTGGTAAAATGAGGACCTGGATTGTTGGGGGCAGTAGGCTGACTTTGTAAACTGCTTGGAGCACGGGTGTCAAACTCGCCTCGTCACATGACATGTCACGACGTATCGTGACTTTTTTTGCATTGCCGGAGCTGCGGTGGGCACAGCCTGTGTATGATGCAACCGGCCGGGAGGCCGGCAGTTTGACACCCCTGGCTGTGCTGCAAGGCACTATGAAACGGTATATAAGTCTAAGGGCTGTTGCTAGTGCTATACATTCCAGAATGATTGGGTTTATAAAAGCAAACTATGTTATAGCCCAGTGCAGTCTGTGACCACAGCCTGTACCTCTTGCACACATCCAACAGTAGAAATAAGTCCATCTTCTATAGAACTACACTGTAACACTTGCTGTAATTGAGAAGTTATTTGGATTATTATTCTAAAATGGCGGCGCCTGGAATGGCTGCGGCTGCATTGGCTCTTGAAGGGCTATTTCCAAAGGAGGTAGAGGAGGGCTTATGGAGCGAAGGAACTGGAGGAGGCTGTCGGCAGGCCCAGAGGAAGGGAGAGAGGCTTTTGAAGGAGTTGGAGATGGCGGCAGGCAGCGTGCTCCAGGGGCGAAAAGAAGCGAGGCCTCTTTAAGGAAAAGATGGAAGAGACAGGATCAGAAAAAGGAAAGGAGAGACTTAAATGGATATTCTGAAACTTGAGCTGGCTACGAACAAGGAATGTATATCGGAGGTGGTGACCCTTTGAGAGCTGTATGAAACAAAATTTCATTTTGATGTATGCCAATTGGTGTACATCCAAAGTGACAATAAAGTTGTTATTATTATTATTATGCAGTAATGGAGTATGGTAACGGGTGGTGAGGGATCTGAAAAAGGGTAGGTTGATCTCTCTCCCTTAAACCCCCTCCCACTTTACTCCTCCAAGGTGCTAAAGTGCCCCTGGGGATGCAGTCCCTTTCCAGCAGGTAAGTGCCCTCCCTTTCCCCAAAGCTCTTGCTTATGATAATTGAAATGCTTATCCAACACCAAAGCCCCATGCCTGGTGGGCCTGCCTAACCTCCTTGCATGAGCATGTACAATGCTGACCATTGTTAACAGCTGCTTGAGAGTGCTTGGGGTTGGATTGGGAGGCATACAAAGTCGGGGGAGGTGTGTGCGGCAGAGTAGATGCTTCTGACCTCATAACAGTTTACTTTTGAACACACAATGATTTCTTTAAGCTTCAAACTTGCCTCTAAAGATTCTTGACGTGCTTACGTCGAGGGGAAGTAACGATTGCAGCTCTTCAGTCGGTCGTATTTAATCGATGCAAAAGCCAAAGATTGTTGTCACAACCTTCAGCAAGATCTCACTAGCTCTGAAGGAGAAAACGACCCTTCTTGCTTGCCTTGTACTATTGCTTACAAGCTAGAAGATCTAGCGTGAATCATAGAAGTCTACCCAGAAGGAAGTGCAAGAGGAACTGTGTTCTTTTTGGGGTGTGGGATAGGAGGTCTTGTGCATAGCACAGTTGTCGTTTGATCTTGTTTTATTACCAGCTGCAGACTTTCCTAATGCACACAATCCAAGAATGCAGAAGCAAGTAACTATCTAT
Organism: Vipera berus; assembly: GCF_964194415.1. Taxonomy (NCBI): domain Eukaryota; kingdom Metazoa; phylum Chordata; class Lepidosauria; order Squamata; family Viperidae; genus Vipera; species Vipera berus. The sequence continues at coordinate 182,824,324 of NC_138203.1, read as the reverse complement.
AGCTTTGTGTATGGGTGTGACTAAGGAGAAGTTTGGCTTTTCCATTTTTGAGCCTGGGCAGAGAGGCAATAGCAAACCTCGCCCGCCTCTTTGTTTTCTAGCGCACTTATAAGAAGAGCTTAAAGAGCTCAGACTTTGAGGGCTTTAAGCCCCCGTGCAGTTTAGCTGTAAACCCTGATGGCCACAGTATTGGATCCTTGAGGCCTCATTGTTCCATGTTAGTTGGCACTTGCTGTCTTCTCCCCCTTTAGATCACCATTTTAATGGAGGAAAAAAACTTACTGGCGCTGGAGAACAAGACCCTTCGTGAGCAAAAATGCTCTCTGGAGTCAGATGCTGCTGGACTCACTGGCAAGAAGTTGCTTTTGCTTCAGTCACAGATAGAACAGCTGCAAGAGGAGAACTTCCGGTAGGGCAGGTACTTGTGGGGAGGGGGAGTTGGTACTCTGCTAAATCACTAGGGCCCAGGAAACTAGGTTTGTTTAACTAAGTCTCTTTGGGCCAGGCTGGAAAATGGTAGAGATGATTTTCGGGTTCGCTGTGAAGATCTGGAGAAGGAGGTGCAGGAGCTGCAACGCCGTAATGAGGAGCTGACTAGCCTGGCAGAAGAAGCACAAGCCCTCAAAGATGAAATGGATGTACTTCGGTGAGTCTTTTGATACCTTGGCGATAAGGCAGCAAAATGTTATTTCTGTAGGTGTATTTGCGAGTGGTCTGGGAAACAAGCCAGGATGCACTGGGATAGGTCAAACCTGCACGTGTGTATTGAGTGCTACATATTTCTAAAACGTTCTGATTTTGCTCATTTAAAAGGCATTTAGGAATTGTGTAAGAAGTATATTGCAAACAAGAATCCAGATGATTTGTGACCTATATGTGCCCACAAACTGAAAAGGGCACTTGAAGCTCTGGAATGTACTAGTTTGGATTAGCTGTAACTTGAAATTTAAGGAATTGCATATGGGAATATGGAATAAGCTTCTTATAGGGAATCCAGCTTGGGCTGACCTGCTAATGTACAGTTGCAAGAAAAAGTATGTGAACACTTTGGGATTACGTGGAGTTTTGCATGAATTGGCCATAAAATGAGCTCTAAATGTCATGTAAGTCACAACAATAGAAAAACACAGTCTGCTTAAAATAATACTACACAAACATTAGCTGTTGTCATGTTTTAATTGAACATAAGATGGAAACATTCACAGTGCAGGGTGGAAAAAGTATGTGAACCTTTGGACTTAATAACTGGTTGACCCTCCTTTGGCAGCAATAACCTCAACCAAACGTTTCCTGTAGTTGCAGATCAGACCTGCACAACGATCTGGAGTAATTTTGGACCACTCCTCTGCACAAAACTGTTTCAGTGTAGCAATATTCTTGGGATGTCTGGTGTGAATCGCTCTCTTAAGGTCATGCCACAGCATTTCAGTCGGGTTGAGGTCAGGACTCTGACTGGGCCACTCCAGAAGGCGTATTCTGTTCTGTTGAAGCCATTGTTTTGTTGAATTACTTGTATGCTTTGGGTCATTGTCCTGTTGCATCACCCATCCTCTGCGGAGCTTCAGTTGGCGGACAGATGGTTGTACGTTTTCCTGCAAAATGTCCTGATAAACTCTGGAATTCATTTTCCCATCAATGACAACAATCCGTCCAGGCCCTGAGGCAGCAAAGCAGCCCCAAACCATGATGCTCCCTCTGCCATGTTTTACAGTGGGGATGAGGTTTTGATGTTGGTGTGCTGTGCCTTTTTTTCTCCACACATAGTGTTGTGTGTTTTTCCCAAACAACTCAATTTTGGTTTCATCTGTCCACAGTATATTTTGCCAGTAGTGCTGTGGAACATCCAGGTGCTCTTTTGCAAACTTCAAACGTGCTGCAATATTTTTTTTGGACAGCAATGGCTTCCTCCGTGGTGTCCTCCCATGTCCTCCATTCTTGTTTAATGTTTTCCTTATTGTAGATGTGTCAACAAAAATGTTAGCATGTGCCAGAGATTTCTGTAGGTCTTTAGCTGACACTCTAGGATTCTTCTTTACCTCATTAAGCATTAAGTGCTGTGCTCTTGCAGTCATTTTTACAGGACGACCACGCCTAGGGAGAGTAGCAACAGTGCTAAACTTTCTCCATTTGTAGACAGTACCATGGACACATGAACATCAAGGCTTTTGGAGATACTTTTGTAACCCTTTCCAGCTTCATGCAAGTCAACAATTCTTGATCGTAGGTCTTCTGAGAGCTCTTTTCTGCGAGGCATGGTTCACATCAGACAGTGCTTCTTGAGACCAGTAAACCCAAAACAGGTGTGTGTTTTTAAAGGGCAGGACAGCTGTCAGCAACACATCCAATGTCATCACACTGGTTGGAGTCAAGGTTGGCTCACTCCTGGCTCCAATTAGCTCTTGGAGAAGTCATTAGGCTAGGGCTTTAAATACTTTTTCCACCCTGCACTGTGAATGTTTCCATCTTATGTTCAATTAAAACATGACAACAGCTAATGTTTGTGTAGTATTATTTTAAGCAGACTGTGTTTTTCTATTGTTGTGACTTACATGACGTTTAGAGCACATTTTATGGCCAATTCATGCAAAACTCCACGTAATCCCAAAGGGTTCACATACTTTTTCTTGCAACTGTATTTCTGTCAGCATTTGTGGTGGCTGTATACATTTCTCTACTCCCTTCTCCCATGTTTGAATTTTAACTCGGCACAAAGTTGCAAATCTGTTGCAAATGTTGTGTTCCAAATTGTAGAAGCCAAGTTTGTTTTTTAAGCTTTGGGGCTTTTCCTTTCATTCTAAAAATACAGCATACAAATTGGTTTGTCAGAGATTGTATATAAATACATTATTGTTAAATATAGAATCCTACTGGCTTTTGATCCGGTCACATTTTGAGTCCTATGCCTGGAATGCCTCATTTGGGTCCCCTTTCAGCTTTAAGGCCAAATTGGTGGTCAGAACATAGAAGCATTAGGATTAATGTGAATGGGACACTTGTTTCTCACCGTTACTGTTTCAGTCAGCGGTGCATACTGACCTTGTGCAGCAATATCATTGCTTTACACTGATGCTTCCAATAGCCAAGAGAGTTACTTTTTCTAGATAAAAAGCAGGCAGTTAGATGAGAACTGGAACCGATCTGATGTTAAAATATGTGAAAAGTGTTACACTGCCATTTTCGTTTGTTACAGCCACTCATCAGACAGGGTGGGACGGCTGGAAGCCATGGTAGATTCTTACAAAAAGAAACTGGAAGATCTGGGGGACCTACGTCGGCAGGTCCGCCTGCTAGAAGAGCGAAACACAGTTTATATGCAGCGCACCTGTGAGCTGGAGGAAGAGCTGAGGCGGGCCAATGCTGTGCGTGCACAACTAGAAGCTCATAAAAGACAGGTATGGTGGAAGGAGGTCCTATTTGATCAGCTGGAAGCCTTGAACTGATAAGGCCAGCAAGCCGCTATGGCAGGGCTGCTGAGAAGTAAAAATGTTTTGCGGAAAAGTCATTTGATTAGAAGTAAACAGATGACTGTATCTGTGCTACGGCTTAACTGTATCTTTCTTATTACGGCTTTGGAGACAGAACAGTTGTCACAACTGCAGCTTTATGGTCAGTATAATTTTTGGCATTGTTGTTGTTAGCTGCGAAGTCGTGTCCGACCCATCGCGACCCTATGGACAACGTTCCTCCAGGCCTTCCTGTCCTCTACCATCTTCTGGAGTCCATTTAAGCTCACGCCTACTGCTTCAGTGACTCCATCCAGCCACCTCATTCTCTGTCGTCCCCTTCTTCTATTGCCCTCAATCTTTCCCAGCATTAGGCTCTTCTCCAGTGAGTCCTTCCTTCTCATTAGGTGGCCAAAGTATTTGAGTTTTAGCTTCAGGATCTGGCCTTCTAAAGAGCAGTCAGGGTTGATCTCCTCTAGGACTGACCGGTTTGATCGCCTTGCAGTCCAAGGGACTCGCAGGAGTCTTCTCCAGCACCAGAGTTCAAAGGCCTCAATTCTTTGGCGCTCAGCCTTTCTTATGGTCCAACTTATGGCTTGGGTCCGGGATATTTGAGGGAACACCTGCTGCCGGCAACAAGCTCCCTTCGTCCTGTGTGCTCCCACAGGGAGGGTCTCCTCAGGGTACCGCCGGTAAAAGATTGCCGGCAGACAATACCCAGGGGGAGGGCTTTCTCTGTGGGTGCGCCGGCCCTTTGGAACCAGCTGCCCGTAGAGCTTAGGACTGCCCCTGACCTTCGCTCATTCCGCCGGGACCTGAAGACCTGGCTCTTCGAGCTTTCTGGCCTAGACTGAGAGTATTAACTGGGGTTTTAACTGTATTTTTAATTGTAATTGGGTTATATTTCAAGGTTAGTGTAATTATTTTAATTGTTTTTAATTTTTGTAACTTCTTGCATTGTTTTAAAAAACCTTGTGAACCGCCGAGTCCTACGGGAGAAGGGCGGTATATAAGTTTAATAAAATAAATAAAAATAAAATAAACTTTCACTGCCATACATTGCAACTGGGAAGACCATAGCCTTGACTATATTTTTTGGCATATGAAAGCATTTAACGTAGACATACCTTTGATTGGGAAGAACAGGCTGATGCCTGCAAAATGGGAAAGGAAGAAGAGAAAGCAGAAGAGACCGTTGATAACGTCTCCAAGCAGATCTCCATGTTTCTCCTACTCAGGTGCAAGAGCTCCACAGCAAACATGGAGAGGAAGCCTTGAAGGCCGAGAAGTGGCAGTTTGAATATAAAAATTTGAAGGAGAAGTTTGAGGCGCTGGTAAAAGAAAAGGAGGTAATGCAGAATTGGCATTCGGGTTGGGTATTCCTCCCCTTGGCAGGGTGGTAAGGATAAAGAAATCTGGAGGGAAGAGGTGCCTTGGCATGCTGGCTTTGTGTACTCCCTTCAGGAAAGAATTAACGGGCTAACGGGTTTTAAGTAGTTTTTGAGGGAAGTGATGTTAAGAGTATTTCTCCACAGAGACTGATTGAAGAGCGGGAGGCCCTTCGGGAGGCTAATGAGGAATTGCGATGTGCTCAAGTGCAGCAGAAATTCCTCAACCAAGCAGGTGAGTTGGGAGAAGAACTTCCAGTGCTTGCTCTCTCAGAGGCTTCGCTGTATTACTTTGGGAGGGAAGCAGAGCTGATCTCTTGGAACAGTTCCAAATCACAATGCACAACCACAGTGTAGGGAGGGAATCTGCCCTCATGTTGGCTTGATGTTCAGAATAAATAACTCATAAGATGGCTTGTTCGGTTTTAGCTTTGTTTTATGAATAAGCAGTTGTGGTCTGTAAACTATAATTAATGGCTTAGCATGTACGATTCAGCCAGTAATGGTTTATTCGGTAAATTTAGTACAGTGTAATCTATTCACTACGTCACTCAAGTATTCAAATAGGTGATACTGTTGTATCTGCAGTGAAGGAGATGAGATATTTATGCTAGGAGGTGTCTTGAGAATGAGATTCCCCATCTCATGACACTGGTGTTCAGGGACTTTTAGGGAAGTATGAACAAGTATTTATTATTTATTATTTATTATTGGGACTTATATGCCACCCTATCTCCCGAAGGACTCAGGGTGGCTAACAACAATAACGTACAATAAATACAGAAGTTAAAATAAAATTTAAAATTAAAGGCCCCTGTAGAATAAATAAAAATTAAAATTAAAATAAATTAAAAATTAGAGTTAAAAATTAAAAACATAATTAAAATCCCTGTCAGTCTAGGTCAGCCAGGTGGAAAAGGAGTGTTTTGAGGCCGCGGCGAAATTTTTTCTTGACATGTACAATATTGTAGCATCAATTAACCAAAGTAAAGGCTGAATTCACTGAACCCCAAAACCAAACTAGCTAGCCACGTTTCGCTATCATGCAAGTGTGGCAATTTAGTTTTGCAGGCTGGGTAAGATGACCAACGTAGACATCTAAACTTAACTAAATCTTTTCCCAACTTGCATTTCCTCCCCCTTGCCCATTCTGAGAAATATTATCTCCTACATTAGAGCATTCTTAGTGTGGCTATACCATATAACTACACCAATATAAATGCAGTATATGGTGGTTAAGTGTAAAAGGTTGAATTTTTACCTGGTAATTGACAGTCCCCCTCCCCAATACCCCTTTTTTTGAAAACAATAATAATATTTTTTGTTCCCTACCTTATTGCAGATGCTATATTGGAAGACATTTCTTCTCCAATGGATAATTTAGCAGCTGAAATCATGCCAGCAGAATTAAAGTAAAATGCTGTTTTTTTGATTATGCAAAATGTATATATATAAGATTGTTTAGTCCATCCTGATATCTTTTGATGTTGATGGTTTTAATAATTATTATCAATAAGGATAATGCTAAAATAAACGTTACTACTTTGGGGACCTTTTCTTTGAAATAAGGGTCAATGCCTCCGGATCCTAGTGAGGTTTAACCTTAATTCATTATAATTGGCTCCTTCCATCAGCCAAAGAGGTACATTACTGTTGCTAGAAGATCCACACTGGGAAGCATGCCAGATGAATTGATTTTATTCTTCCTGGTGCAGAGAATGAGGAGCAGATGCTCTCCGGGTTGCTTTCCAACCTAGTACAGGTAGTCCTCGTATAGCGACCACAGTTGAAACCAGCAACTTTGTTGTTAAGTGAAACAGTCACTAAGTGAAATCTCAATTAGGCTCATGATCCTATTTCAGCTTTCCTTTGCTTTACAGACCTGTGAAGGTTGACGTACTGGTGGTAAAATTACTTTTTCATCATCGATGTAAATTATCCCTAAACAAGGCAGTCACTAAGTGAGGACTACTTGTTGATCCCAACGATGTCATTAATTCCTTGGTCATCATTCATGGCCATCTGTCACAGTGTGAATTTTTGCCAATTCCTCATGCATTTAGATGCATTTTAGAAACAGTAATCTATTCTGTTTTCTGCTATCATCGGGTCACGAAGAGTTGAAAGCAGGTGAATCCCTGAAAACAATAATCTGGAATAAGGAGAAGGTTGAATAAGGATTGTACTGAAACATAATTTTCCCCCCATGGCCCAGAATTCCAGATAAATCTGGTTTTCCTTCTTCAGAAATCCTGAAATTGGGTTTCTTGTACCCAGGGAGACCATTGTACGGCTACAACACGAGAATAAGATGTTATGTGCTCAGGAGGTGTCATACCGGCAACAACAGGATGAATTGCAAGGACTTCTGGAAGAATCCAACCGGGCTAAAAACCAGTTAGAGGCCCAGCAAAGGTATGCAGAAGAGCTGGAAAGTTTTTCTTATTTAATCCTTGGCAGAGATTGAAGAAATTGCCACACTTTATTATTAAAACAGAAGCCAGCATGCCATGTATTGGTCTGTATTGGGCATGCTAAGCGTTTCAAATTGGCACTTTTAACACAGTGTTAGTGTTTTGAAGCTCATTGATGTTGGCCTATTATTTCAATCCTGGGAAGCAACATTTTAGCTTTTATATTTAAATAAGGGGTGGGGGGGGTCTTGAGCTCAAGTATCCTGTGCCTGATGCCGTATGAAGATAACGTTAGAGAATTACCTTATGCGTCTTACATATTTATATAGCAATGGCAATTTTCTCTGTGTGCATTGGTGTCACTCAGAAATGGAAAATAGCCTTGGCTATTTGTTTCTTTGATTCACCCCACTCCCATCCATATACAACAAGCTCAAAAATAATATGCAGCTGGGAATTACAGAGAATTGTAAGGTCTTATTGTTCAAGATTTCAAAAGATTTCTTCTAAGCACTGGAGCAGTGCTTTGTAACCTAAGAATATGAATGTTTATGATTGCAGACCAGGCTGTAGAGAAACCCCTATAGTCCTTAGTTGCGCAGGGGTGCCTTTGGTAGTTTTCTGCAGCTGGGAGAGGCCTTGGTAAAATCTTAGTAGTGTTAACAGTCATAAGTCATGGAAGTTTGAAAGCCTCATTATTTTATGATAGTAAATTCGTCCTGCAACGAAAAGGGGCTTGGGCAATCTTCTGGTTGCACAAAACTGCCATTTTGAGGATTGGAAATTGGATGGAATTCTTTTTCAGGTGTAATGTTTAACCAGTTATAGGATAATTTGGGGTACAATGGATTGATTCACACATTGTAACAAATCTTCCCATGATTTGCTTGGCTTCTACATACTACATTGTACAAAGTTATTTATTCAAGATGGTATGATTAAGTGGGCCATCCATGTCTTTGCATAATGTCTGAAGATTTAGTGTGAATTTCATAAAGGTTATCTTGCTCTTGGAAATGTAGTAACAGATGTACCTGCTTAGAAGTAAGGCCTGATGTATGCAAGAAGGCTCCTTTCGGGGAAAGTGAGCAACAGAACCAAAAACTTAAAATGAAAAAGTGAAGATACTTTTGAACAATCTGTTTTTACATTACCGGGCTTTGTCAGTGGAGGTATCTTGATTTCTCTGTCTAGGCTGAGCCAGCAACAGATCTCTCAGCTTAAGGCACAAGTGGAGGACCTCCAGCGTACCCTCCAAGAACAAGGAAGCAAAGCAGAAGATGTGAGTTTCTCTGAAAATGGTTTAGAACATCTTAAGTGGGCCTTGCAGAAGGCTGTGAAATAAGTTTCATAGGAGCTGATATTCCATCCACTCCCTGCCTCCGTGCAGAGTTCCTTACCAAAAAGCAGTAATGGGATTGTTATTCCCCACCTACCAGCTTTATAGAGCTGTTTTAAAAGAAACGTGTCCCGTACTCCACCATTTAATTCTGAGCTGAATTTTGAATATAAGTTTGGGACAATTGTATATTTCCTGTTTTTCTCTACCACTTGCTTCAGAACAAATGGAAATCTAAACCTTACAATGGTGGGTTTTTTTCATGTGGATGGCAGAGAATTCCCCCCCCCCGCCCGATTTTGAAGTGGCCATATTGGACAAAGAGTGCTATTTGGCTAGAATGATACTTGCCTGGATATTGTGTTGCTATCCTTAATGTCCTTTCCCCATGTCTTTTCTTGAAATTCAGCATTAATCTTTAGGCTGACCTCTGTTTTTCTCCTGGGTCCCCACATACCCAATCCACTGTACTAATAGCCCTCTCTTTCTCCCCTCTGACTTGCTGGCTGTCCTGCCTAGGCCATTGTAAGTACTTGCATATCCTGCATTGCTCTCATAATCTGTGTTTCATTCCTAAAAGGCACTGTTGTTTTTCTTCTGCCAAAGTTTTTTTGTGTGTGCCTTAACAAGGGGTAGTTATGTGGGTTTCCATACCAAGCACTTATAAGGTCTGCTTAGAATTATTAGTGGCTTAACGTTTGGAATGGGATTTGGAAGACATTTGGCTTGTTTGCTCTTTACACATCTTTGAACTCAGCCCAGTCTTACTACACAATCATGGCACTATGAAGACGAAAGGAGACTCCAATAAGTGCTAGCTTGGGCTTCCAAGAGAAAGACAGAATCTAAATGTGCTGATCAATAAATATAAATTAGTTGTTCCAGTTTACATACTGATGATCTAAAAGGTACCAATATATTACTGTATGTATTATAAGATATCTCTGAGGAGCTGCAACTTCCCTTACCCAGTCAGTAGCCTTTTCAGCTACATACAGGATTCTGTGTTGAGCAACAGACCATATTCGCTCAGTTTCATTACAAATTCTATCTGTCGGTTTCTGCACTGCCCCTTAGAGCAGGGGTGTCAAACTCAATTTCATTGAGGGCCGCATCAGCATTGCGGTTGCCCTCAGGGGGCCGGGTGGGTATGGCCTGGGTGGGTGTGGCCTACTGGATGGGCGTGGCTAGAGTGTGTATGGCCTGCTGGGTGGGCGTGGCCAGCTCTACATCGTTCTCATCAAGGGTGCCTATGGGGGCCTGGGCAGGAGTGGGACAGATCTGAGGGTCTCTGGCAGAAGGAGGGTCTCTGGGCCAGGGCCAAGGCAGTGGGGGCCGTTCCCTCACTGTTTCCAGGATGGCTTCACGGGCCACGTGAAACCACTTCACGGGCCGGATCCGGCCCCCGGGCCTTGTGTTTGACATGTCTGCCTTAGAGGATCTGGTGTCTATGGAACTGAATGCAACTCTCCAGCTGTGTCTTCATAATATATTTGAATTCAGGAGCATCCCAACAACCTTGTCTATTTTAGTTTGTGATCGTAAATCTGTACTTTAATCTTGCCAACCTCCAGTCAAAGTGAATTTTTTAAAGCCAGTGTATATGTACAACAGGTTCCCGGGACTTTATGTGCTGAATGTACATAGGTTTTAATGTTGGGTGCCATATATTCCAAGCATAGCAGTACTCCTTCTAATGGGCAATGAGAAAATGTTAGATTGTTCCAGTCTGCTTTCTCAGCATGAACACAATTCTGAGCACTCATTTCCTTTTTTCTCTCTCAGTCTTCCCTGCTGCAGAAGAAACTGGAAGAGCACCTGTAAGTGATTCCATTCAGTATTTCAGTATTTTATATTCTCTGAATATAAAGCCTAAGAGACTTCCTATAGTACATATTTGTCAACCTGTTAAAGCCTCTAGCAGTACTGTTTGAATCTTATTGGTTGTAAGGCACTTCCAAACCACAGTCTTTGACCTTCTGGCTGTTATTCACAAAAACAGTTGTGTAACACATTCCAATTTGTCTCATCTTCTGTCCAGAGAGAAATTGCATGAGGCTCATGCAGAGCTTCAGAAGAAGAAGGAATGCCTTGATGAGCTGGAACCCAAAGTAGACAGCAGCAGCAGTAAGTGATTGAAAGTTGCTCCTATTGCTTTAGATCAGGGGGTCTTCAAACGTGGTCCTTTTATGACTTGTGGACTTCAACTCCCAGAATTCCTCAGCCAGTAAGGGCCAAGTTTGAAGACCCCTGCTTTAGATGCATAACAGATTGGACTAGTTTTCTTGACCACGGAATGAGAAGAGGTGCTCTGTAACCAGGATGAAATTCTCAGCTGAGATACCCGGAAGTTCCTGAGATTTGGAACAAAAATTCTTTTTCCCCTCCCCCTTCCCCCGCAAACTTCCAAACTGCATACTAGAGAATAGATAACCGGGTCTCTCCCGTTTCCAACAGCTGCCAAGAAAATTGATGAACTTCAGCAGACATTGAAGAAAAAGGATGAAGATATGAAAGCTATGGAGGAGCGGTATAAACGCTACATGGATAAAGCCTGCACAGTAAGCAAGGCTTTTGTACTTGCACCGCTACATAGGAACGCAATACACACTGTGTTTATTAAATCTCGTGGATTTGCTGGCTTCATCTGTACTGCTGAAGCAAGATGTATTTCAGCCAAGATTTGTTGAGGTCATAAGAGGCTGTCTCTTAGTTAAGCAAATTATGTTATGACTTGTCTAACTAATTCTTGATTTGTTCATCTTCTGTTTCTTTGGTAATTATCTTACTGGTATCTCTAGGGTCCTAAGAGCAATAAAGCACCATTTACTCTGTAGGGTTTCTTGAAGGCACTTGAGAGTTTTTCTCTCTTTTACTTGTGTGCATTTTTCTGAGGAGGAAATGAAATATCTCCATTTGGCTTGTACTCATTAAAGAGTCAGGAGAACTATATGATTGCTAGGGATAGTGAGAAAATGCAGTAGGGTGCTCTATTTTCAGGCTGTTCCGATTTTGCACATACATGAGTTAGAAAAAAACTTGGACAAGTAATAGTATATGTCAGGATTCTAAATTCAGGCACAATGGTCATGGTCAATCAAAATAAACTACTAGTCACGATTTAGCACATATGTGAACCAGACCAATAACTTTGTGAATACGCTGTTTGGTAATGGAGGGTAATTCATATCAAGAATGTTGTCTCTGAGCTTTTCTAGTATCTACTAGTCCACATTCTCAGAGGCTTAGTTATGATGGCAGAGGCTTCACTTCCTCTACAGGTTATCAAGAAGCTAGACCCCAAGCAACAGCCTCACGTAGTTCCTTTGGAGATTCAGGCGTTGAAGAACCAGCTGCAAGAAAAAGATAAGAAAATAAGCCACCTTGAGGTGAGGTCCTCTTCCTTTGTTAAGGACAGGGTAAGCAACTTTCCCATGGCTAAAAAAAGTAAAGGTAAAGGTTCCCCCGCACATGCCTGCTTGTCGTTTCCAACTCTAGGGGCCGGTGCTCATCTCCGTTTCAATGCTGAAGAGGACGTCTCCGTGGTCATTTGGCCAGCATGACTAGATGCCAAAGGCGCACGGAACGCTGTTACTTTCCCACTGTAGTGGTCCCTATTTTTCTACTTGCATTTTTACGTGCTTTCAAACTGCTAGGTTGGCAGAAGCTGGGACGAGTAACAGGCGCTCACTCTTACGCGGCACTCAGGATTTGACCCACCAAACTGCCGACCTTCTAATGAAACTAGCAAAGGTCTATTGCAGATGCCTTACCAGGCTGTTAATTCTTTCACATCTGCGTGGCTTGACTCTCTATCTTCTTTACACCTCATGAAATTGTTTTTTTTTCTTGCAAGCTTCTTCTTCTTTAATTGGCAGACTAGGAATCTGCAGCAAAACTGAAGGAATGTCCTTTCTATCTCACCCAAGGTTTAAGTTGGTCTTAAAATACTAGCTACAGTTATGTCTTAGTATAGCAACAAATTAGTATGTATGACTATATACTAAGGACTTCTTCTTTAGAAACTAGTTGGACCAGGCCAAACAGTACTGTCTGGAATAATTTAAGCAGTTCTGATGAAGAGTTTTTAAAATGCAAGCAAGGATCTGACAAAAACTTTGCTAACCTTCTATTAGTAAATCAGGGGCTTTATTTATTTTTATTTTTTTGCGCTGAATGTTCATTTAATTTTGCTCAAGAATAAATGTAGGTTGATCACAGTTTTTGATCTATGGGATTTTTGGAAAGCATCCTGAACAGCCCACGTTCTTCTGAGGCAATCTTCAGTCACAAATGTTGGGACTGCCCCCCCTCCCCCCCCGCTTTGTGATCATCAGCGCATGTAGAGCGTATAATCCCTTTTCGGTCTGCTTTGCTGATTCTTTTGTTTTTTTCTCGGTTTCTCGTGGTATTTTTCTCCTCCCCATCCTGCCGTTTTTTGGAGGCTCACTTTGCTTTATAGCCATCCTCCTGTTGCCTTGGTATAGTCTTTCCAAATCATCTTCAGCATTTTTATGACATCGAGGAATCGTTTTTCTTTCCTTTTCTCCCCTTCCTGAATCGGATTGTGGAATGTTGTGAAAGAAAACAAATACTAAAACTAAAGGCCAAAGTTGTGCTTTAAAGCAGGGTTTTTTTTCCCAATCTCCTTTGGAACCCTAGGCTTCTGCAAAAATCTGAGGGTTCCATGAGACACTTAAGGGCCAAAAGTAATTCATCTGGATGCAGTCAATTTTCTATCGTTTTCCTTTCAATCAGAGATTTGGGGAATTATTTTTTTAACTGATTAAAGAATAAGCTTGAAACCCCTGCTCTGAAGGGAGTCTTCTTAAAATTGAAGATCTAATGCAGGGGTGTCAAACTCAATTTCATTGAGGGCCACATCAGCATTGCGGTTGCCCTCAGGGGGCCGGGTGGGTATGGCCAGGGTGGGCGTGGCCTACTGGGTGGGCGTGGCTAGAGTGCGTATGGCCTGCTGTGTGGGCGTGGCCAGCTCTACATCGTTCGCATCAAGGGTGCCTATGGGGGCCTGGGCAGGAGTGGGACAGATCTGAGGGTCTCTGGCAGAAGGAGATGAGACCGGGGCAAGGGCCAAGGCAGTGGGGGCCGTTCCCTCACTGTTTCCAGGATGGCTTCGCAGGCCACATGAAACCACTTTGTGGGCCGGCTCCAGCTCCCGGGCCTTGTGTTTGACATGTCTGATCTAATGGAATTGAATCCCTCTGCAGATGCTGAAGGAGGAGAGGCATGTAGGTGCCCTTCATCCCATCATCCTTGGTTGCTCCAGAGAGTTTCCATCTGTTTAGGGCACACTGTTTGGGAAAGTATTTCATAACATTTGAAGGGTTTATTTTTTTAATCTTACCTGTAATGTTCCCAGCTGCTCTGACATTCTTTGGTATTGAAGGGATTGTATTCTCATTTTCTCATTGTATTAGTCTGATTTTGAGAAGACAAAATCTCAGCAGGAGCAAGAAGAAAAACTCATCATCACCGCCTGGTACAACATGGTGAGTTTGACCTGGGTTTGAGAACCTGAATGATATCTAGTAGCCACAGAACTGTCACCGCACAGAAGCAGTTTATCCTGGATATAGATGCAGGCTCACATTTCCATACGCAGAGGCAGGTCATCAATACCCAGTTTACTATCCCAGAATTTTTAATTATCTTCTGGCCAATCAGAGTTTGCTCTTGATAAAAATATAAAAGGAGAGAATCTTTTCATGCTGTGGGGGCATGCACATCATTATTAACTTGAAAGAGAACAATACATTTAGTAAGATCAAGAGTTTTCCTCACCTCTTGACATTTCTAATAATCTAAATTCTGTGCTGAATAGCAAAAAATAAGAGGGAGCAAAAAGACGGCAGTGCTAGTTTGCAAGCAACAAGCAGTTCTGAGAGAAGAATCTTAAAATCAATGGGAGTTTCTGCGATTCTCCATTGTGGGGATTTGAGCTTGTGTGAAAAATAAATTTGCTTTTCTTAGCATTTAACCTAGATTTAACTGTGCCAATTGAGCACTTAGTATTTTATTGGCCCTTCTGCAGTGTAAGGGTCTTAGACAATTGTTACATGCTGATTTAGGTCTAGCTTTCAGCATCGCTGAATATTATTAAATACCTGGGCTGTTTGACATAATTACATTTTCTTCAGTTCAAAAGAATATTAGAGAATTGTTATCCCGGTGTCTGACAACGCAAGTCAATTCCTTTCCCCTGTTACAGGGCCTAACACTGCACCAACGAGCTACAGAAAAGCGATCGTCTAATCCTCCAACAGTCCAATCGTTCTTGGCCCAGCAAAGATTGGCCACCAATAATCGTCGGGGTCACCTGAGCCGAACTCAGCCCTTGTTGCTTTGATACAGATGAGTCGCCTTTACAGATTGTGATCTGGAAAAACTGTTTAGTGCATGTGTGCTTTGAATTTATCCCAAAGCAGGGTTGAATCTGAGCTCTTACTCTGTGCAGTGGTGTCTGTTTGGGGATTCCAGCCTCCGTCCATATTGCTGAAAATAATTTTCTGCTGTTCAAGAGTCCTTCTCCCCTGAGCTTTTGCCTCTAAAACTAGGTGAATATGGCCCGGGGCAGCCATGGATTGACTTTTCTCCAGCAAATATAAACTCTGACCTGACTTTCCTTTTACTACACACTGCTAGGAGCTGTTGTAAAACGAGTCCCTTAGAGAGGTGCTCTTCACCACTACTTGGTCAACCCTCCTCTCGCATTTTACATGATGTGTGACATTTGTATAGCCTTAAGAGTGCTATGTTTAAAAGTTAAAAAGTTTATTTCATGCTACAGGAAGGATATTTTAAATTTCTGGTAGATTGGCTCTCTTTTGCTATAGTGTGAATACAGGCTCGCTCTGCCCGTCTTGAGAATTGAATGTACAAGGGTGAGGTAATAGCTCTGAATGTGGACTTTTGATTAGGGATCGAGTCCTGTGACAACTAGTAGCAGCTCCGACACCTTCTCCTTCCATTGTGGCAGCACCTAAAGCTCATCAGACATAGCTTTGCTTAATGGTTACCTTCCAAGAAGGGATTAGTGCAGGAAAAAACCACAAGTTGAATCTCTATAAACACTACCTAGATACAGACTTAAAGAAAAAGGGAAGCTTGCAGTCCTGCCCATGAACCATTTGAGTGTATTCCTATAACTATACTGTTTTCACAGCAATATTTAGAGTCTGGTGCTTTTACTTAACAACAAAAAAAGGTACTCTGTTTTACTCTGTTAGTATGCCTTGTCTAATTTTGGATCACCCTTCCATCCTGGAAGTTGTAAGAAGCTGTTTCCTTTTAAAATCTGTTCTTTGGAGTTTGTTTTTATTTTTTAGTAAATATAGTTTTACTGCTGTAAATTATACATTTTGTAAAGCAATTTGTTCATCTGGGCAGGTCTCTGCCTCTTTATTTTTCTATTGGACAGAAACCTGGCATGCAATGTTAGGGGAGGGTGACAGAATATGCCTGTAGGATCTTTTCATTACAAATAAAGGCTCTAAAATGTACTTTGCCATCTTATTCCTCTCGTAGTGCTGATGTCCCAAAGGCTAACTTCCTATACCATGCCTTAGGAATTATTTTAAAATTAAACCTTTGTCTTTTTATGTAAAATAAACAAATGGTATATATTCCTTTGGTCTGGTCTTTGGGGGAAGGGAATCTGAAGTTTAGGATCTAAGGTCATATATTATCATCAGATAAACTCCAAGATAGGACCCTTTTTTGTTTTTATTGCCATTCACACAACCATTATTATTGCCACATAGTCACTACTAGTAATTTTTTGTTCTGAGCATGTTATTTTCAACTGAGAAGCAACAAGAAATATCTCTTAAAGAATTTCATGAACTATTTTTGGCAGCAGTGTGGCTTTCCAAGGCATCCAGTGTCGGAAAAACCTTGCTGTTGATATTAACTCTTAGTTAAGAGAATGCTAACTCTCTTGATAGGGAGAATTACAATAAAACCATAACAGTAGTATTGCCTACTGCAAAATGTTTGACAAATATTTGATAGAGCATATATATATATATACTCACAAAAAATATCTGAGTACCACCAGTCCCCCTGCAAGGTGTCAAGAACTTGATGACTAAAAAAAAAAGATGAAGTACAGATAGTCCTCGACTTACAACAGTTTGCTTAGTGATTGTTCGAAGTTACAGTGGCACTGAAAAAAGTGCCCCCCAAGCCACAGCTGAGCAAGACACCTGCCTGCCCGCCCGGCGGTGCTCTTCGTCCTGTCCGAGGTTTCCATTGTTTCTGTTGAGAATTGGCAGCAGGGGTGGGGTGGGGGGTGTTTGGTTTTTATTCCCCACCCCCTCTGCTGGGTGGTTGCAGCAGATTTTGGTTACTTCACATGACCCTGGGACACTGTGAACATCATAAATATGAATCAGTTTCCAAGCGTCTGAATGTAAATCACAAGACCCTGGGGATGCTGCAACATTCCAGCTGATCGGCGCTTCTTCTGGGCTTAGCAGACGTGCTGGGATCAGCACCGAGCTCCAGCTGGAGCCTGGCGCTGGTCCTGGCGCTTTCACTGAGCCCTGACAGCCCTGCAGCTCCAGCCATCTTTCACTCAGGCTTGTGCAGTGCTGCCACTGGTTCAGCTCATTCCCCTCCCTCGCTACCACTTTTCTAGGATGGTCATGTACCACCTGCCAGGTGCCAATGTACCACAGGTGGTACCTGTACCACTGGTTGAAAAGCCCTGTTCTAGATCATTGCAGCACTCTGACAACTCTAGACGGCTTAGAGGATATATGAAAGATTAAAACAAGCAGAGTATGTTGACCTTCTGGAAGTCTCCAAAGTCTTTTTCATCCTATAATAACTGGACTCCCAGCTTTGTTTCTTTTAAACAATTTATTTTAAATAAGAAATTCAGTTTGTTGCATCCCTTTAGCGTAATCTGAGAAGTAAGCTCTCTTTAATAAACTTTAATATTTATAGAGTCTTGATTTTTCAAGTTTTCTGGGCTATGTACAAACCACAATATTTTGCCAAATTTTCTAGCTTTGAAATGAACAGTGCAACTAGCTTTAACAATCTTCATCTTTTATATCAAGTTTGATTATAAATATTATAATAGACTAATGTTTGTGACGCACCAAACGTTTTGAATTTGAAACACACCCTGCCCCAAGCCTAGAACAGCTGTTCTGCCCAAACTGAAAGAGCACCAACCTGGCATTTTCACAACTCAACATTGTCATTGAAATATTCCCAGTGATATTTTAGAATTGAAATGTTTTGCTTAGCAGTATCATACATGGCATAAGATTAATATAGTACTTGCATTTTCTTCCTTTCTATAATGGAACTTAGAGTCCCATACACAAGGTTCTAGTATGCTTTCCTGGTCGGTTTCAGCAAGGTTACTGAATTATATATCCCTTTACTTCTTTGACCACAATAATCAGTGTGTTCTTGCTGCTGTTTGCACCAATACAAATCAAGTCCTTTTTTTCCTTCCAATTTCATCAACTAATAGGTCAGCTTTGTGCTAAATTAGGCTGTCCCTAGTTGCATAGCTCTTCTTAAATGAAATTAATCACCACAATGCCCCATTATTAAAAGTGTTCAGGCTCAGTGTTCATATGCTATAGCTCAGGAGCCCCCAACTCCTGGTCCACACAGTGATACTGGTCCGTGACCTGTTGGGAACCAGGTTGTGTAAGTGGTGGGCACACACGTGAAACCATCCCCAGCAGGACACTGCCACAACTGGTCTGCAGAGCCGGAAAAGTTGAGGACCGCTGCTGTAGCTCATTTGAATATAAATAATGTACTCCAATAGGAGGGTATAGTTTTAAAATTGGAAGGGTTCTTAAAATCATTTTTTTTATTTGCTATTCTAGAGCTTAGGCATGAACAAACTGTATATTTAATTAAACATTTATCTCTTTCAAGAAAATGCCAAACCTGTGAAAATAGGAAAAGCACCTGAGCCTGATGAGTATTCTTAGACATTTGAATAATGCATCTATTGACAATTGTATTGCCCTAGGAATACTAGAGGTTTACAATCAGTCCCTTTAAAGTCTAGTTTTCCCTGCCTCCTTCAGTCAGTCTTAATGTAAATCATCTAAAGGGTGGTAGAGACCTAAGTATGCAGGTTATTTAATGAAAGTGTCTCTGGCATGAACAATACAAACAATACATCTCTGCCATTCTTCCCGTTCTTTCCAGAGGCCAGAATAACATTTTAAAATGACAAACGTTTGTCAGAATGAAGTTACCCACTACTTTGTTAAAGGTGTAAGGAATTACGGTAAGATTTAAAGCATTAAAAAGTCTCAATGTTTTATAAACAAACATTTAATAAAACATAAAAATGTAAACTTTAAATCAATTGACTATACAGGGTTGTGAAAGA
Source organism: Vipera berus (assembly GCF_964194415.1). NCBI lineage: Eukaryota > Metazoa > Chordata > Lepidosauria > Squamata > Viperidae > Vipera > Vipera berus. The sequence goes on along the minus strand of NC_138203.1, from coordinate 182,805,344 downwards.
AAAAAGGTGCCATAGAATTCATCTACATCTTGGCTTTTTCCTTCTCAGTTTTATCTTGAGGAGAAAAAAAGAATGGGAAACATTTCACCAACACTGCAAAGCAGTATGATATTCATATCTACTCTATGTTCCTATGTAGTCTATTAAGTTAAAAGCAAGGTTTAAAAACTAGCATTTTCTTTGGTGGAAACAGAGTATTGAAATTAAGAGTGTCTCAACAACCTTTGTCTTAAAATTCCCCCAAGCCCCTGCCACAAAGGTGTTTCTTTACAAAAGTAGATTCACTTCTGCTGGTCCTTCCTTTCAGGGCCTTCTTCCAATAAGATCACCATAACAAGATGTCCCCGGCAGTAACTCCATCTCAGCTGTGGATACCCAATAACTGGGTCATGCCGTACTTTCCTCTTCAATGGGGCTCTGCAGCCATGGGGGATAGCTGACCCCCTTGCTGGGCACCTCCTTTGGGTTGCGAAAGAAGGAAGTGTCTGAAGAGTCATGTTCTAGGAGAGGCCAGGACAAGACATTTGTATTAACTGATGTATCCACAAGGGGCTCTGGATCATGGGGGGCAGCTGTAACATTCTCCTGGCCTGACGCACTCTGAGAAAGTTCACCCAGCTCAACAATGTGCGAATCAGGAAGAACACTTTCTGCTTCCTTTCCTGGGCTGCTGGTATCATGGTCGGAGTCTCCCACCCTTTCAGGGAAGAAGGGAATGCTGTTACTGCGCATCTGCTGACTGGCAGGTGGGGTACATGTGCAGTCAAGGGCCTGCGTGTCCTGACAAAGGCAGCTGTAGATAGTTGATGGTTCTGAAACACAGCTGCTCTTGCGCTTCAGCAGAGAGAGACGGCGTCCAAAACCTCCTGGGGTAGGAGCAGTAGAGAGCAGTCGGTTCAAGAGGTGGGCAGGCACATGGCGGCTCTCTTCAAGGCCCTCGGCAATCTCCTCCAGAGGCTGGAACTGCATATCCTCCTTGGCCAATCTGGAAAGCGAGGAGAAGCGGTTGAAGGAACTTGTTCAATCATTCTGCACTAACCATAGATACTTCCATTACTAGAAAGTAGCAGGGTTTCCCTCAAGTGGGAAATGCATAGTCACGGTGTTTGTACAATTACAGTCTCAGCAATGGGGAGCTTCACGCACACTGGGAAAAGATTGTTGATCTATCCCAAATAGGGAAAACCCAAAAGGTTCGTCCCCTTGTGCCCCGCTCTTGCTTCTTTACCAGTTAATCATTTATTATTATTATTACTAATTTTTGCTCTGCATAAAGAAAAAAATCCTTACCTCACATCAAAAGTGGAGCCTTGGAATGACGGCTGTTGCAACAGAAAAACTGTAGCTGCTGTATAGGGGGCACGTGGGTTTGAGGCATCCCAATATCTATCCTTCTCCAGGAGAGGCAAATCCCCATACATCTCATCCACAGCCATCATGGAGACCTTCAGAAGAAAACCAAACATGAAGAATCCCTTTTGCAGGCAGACAGTACTGGCGTTTGCCTGTCTGTTTGTCAATATGTGTTTAGGATATGTATGCACTGGGGTAGGGAGGGATAAGAGTCTCAACTGTAGGACGGGGTGGGTTTACAACTATTGGACCATTGAAAAATTCAGCTCCACTGAACATTGCTTTGTCAATTCTTAGCAGAAGAGGAGAGGTTGGGGGTTACCTGGAAGTTCCTGTCGATCAGTAAATTGGTTTCAAAGTCGTCGTCATCCTCTCCAAAAGGGTTGATGAGTTGCTCAGCCACCTGCAAAGATCCATAGTGAGACAAAGATTGCTCCCCTCACAGTCTCTGTTTCTAACCTTGCACAGAGCCTCCCAATCTTCTGCCAATTATACAAATAGATGGAGGGAAGAAGCTAAACCTAGAACTAAGAAGAAATTTCCTAACAGTCCGAACAGTTAATCAGCCAAACAACCTGCCTCCAGAAGTTGTGAATGCTCCAACACTGGAAGTTTTTAAAAAGAGATTGGACAGTCATTTGTCTGAAATGGTATAGGGCAGGGGTGTCAAACTCAATTTCATTGAGGGCCGCATCAGCATTGCGGTTGCCCTCAGGGGGCTGGGTGGGTGTGGCCTGGGTGGGCGTGGCCTACTGGGTGGGCATGGCTCGACACTCCCACCGGCAAGTCCCGAACCCGGCTGTGATGGGCGTGGCTTCGCCCGAACACCGCGGAGCGCGCCGCGGCTCCGCCGAACAGCTGGCCGGCGCCCAGCTGACCGGCGCGCTCCCTCCGGATCGGCGGCAGTCCCCCTGTCGAGCCCCAGACCCTACCGGGATGGGCGTGGCGTCGCCCGAATGCCGTGAGGCGCGCCAAGGCTCCGCCGGCAAGCTGGACGCCAATGGGATGGGCGTGGCGTCGCCCGAACACCGCGGAGCGTGCCGCGGCTCCGCCGAACAGCTGGCCGGCGCCCGATTGTTCAGCGCACCCCCTCCGGACCGTCAGCTCCGTCGGGTCCCGGGCGTTCGGTCAATGGGCGTGGCCTCGCCCGAATCCTGCAGGACGCATCGCAGCCCCGCCGCACAGCTGGCCGGCGCCCAGCTGATCGGCGCATCTGCCTCACCTCGGCGGCGGAACTCTGGGCCGCAGGAGGTGTCCGGGCAGGAACAGACTGGGGGCAACGCGGGACCGAACGGACGGACAGGGCCGCCCCAGCAACACGTGGAGGGGTGTGTGGCTATGCCCGTGTTGTCACCCTCATTCCCTGAGCGCCTAGCAGGACTGGGGGGGGAGCTCGCAGCCGCAATGCCGGCACGGACTGGGGCGCACGAGGGAGGCTTACCGGGAAGAGGGCTTGGCGGGCCGCAGCGGTGCACACGGTGGGTGGTGGCTATGCAAGGTGATGGGTGGGGCATTTATGGGGAGGCGGGCGGATGCCGGTTTGCTTTGAAGGGGTGGGGTCAGGGCGTGGTAACCTGATAAAAGAGCGTTGAGGCTGGATGCCTCAACGCTGACTTTACCGCGGTTTGCTTTGGAGAAGAAATAAACCTTGTTACGCGTTCCTTTTGAAGTGCTTTTGTTGCCTGGCAGAGGACGTCGTGACAGTAAGTCAGCGTTAATCTAGGATACCTACTGCTGTTACTCACGCTTTGGGCATGGCAGAGGATCCATCGGGGCTTGATCTGGCAGCCGAAGAGGAAGGGGCTGTTGGGGCTGCAGTTGCAACTCCCCCTGATCCTGGCGAGCCGGAGGGGCCAGCAGTGCGGCCGAAGACCAAGGGGGTTATAGCCTCGGCTGAAGCCGGTGACAGTTGGGAGGTAGGGTCTCTGGCTCAAAGCGGGGGAGGGTGGCAAAGCCCTTCCCTGGAGCGTTGGGACCAAGACCGTGGTGAGGGCCGTCCACGGGCTGGTGTGCCGGCTTGGAGGGAACGGCGGTTGACGGAGGAGGAAGGCGAGGAGTGGAGCTACTCTACGGCCCCAGGGGCCTACACGATGGACGTGTTGCGGGACCGTTTTGGGGAGTTTGGCTATCAGGACACTGCACCTTGGTCGCCTGCGGGACCGGCTCAGGAGTCGCGGCGGTGGTCACTACAGAGGCTGACACCCGACCAGGCGGGCCAGCCCAGTTTCCGCCTGGCAGGCCCAAGGTTTCGGGGCCCGCCATCACGGCTGACGGAGATGGGAGCTGTTCAGGCCGAACGACAACGCCCCGGGGTGACAGACCAGGCAGAGGCCACCAGGTGGGCAACAACGGCCGGGGCTTCCGCCCGGCCATGGAGCGGGCGGCACCAAGCGCCAGGTACAAGGGGGCCCAGGGCCCAGGGGGTGTTCTGGGGCCCTCCACCACTGCCGGTTACGTACGACGGCCACCCTGACCGGCTTGCCATGTTCCTAAGCCACACCATTCACCACCTGGACCAGTACGGTGCAGCCTATACCTCCCAATGGGCCATGGTGGTGGCTATCACAGCAAGCTTGCAGGGAGAGGCCGCGGCATGGGCGGCTGACCTGTACGGCGAGCATGCCCGGGAGCTAGCTGACGTCGGGTTGTTCCTGGAGTCACTGCGGACGCAGTTCGAGGACGTGGCCCGTACTCACAGAGCCGAGGCGGAGGTGGTGGGGCTGCGACAACAAGGCAGGCCCGCAGCGGAGTATGTCACTGAATTCCGCCGGGTGGCTCGTAAGCTCCGCTCTTGGCCGGAACGCTTGCTGGTACACCACTTCCAGTCGGGGCTGGACGGCGCGCTGCGGAGGGCGTGCGTGGTGCGTGGAGTGCCCGAGCGACTGCTGGAGTGGTACCGGGTCACCGTAGAACTGGACGTCCGGCTGCGCGAATGCAGGGGTAAGGCGGAGGGGGTGGTCGGGACCCGTAGGACCCCCGAAAGGCCGAAGGAGGAGGGTCGGAAGGCCGTGGCCCCAACGGCAAGCCCACCCGTGCCGCCTCCAAGATCGGCTATAAGGTGTTTCCGGTGCGATCAGCCGGGGCACCGAGTGGCCGCTTGCCCCTTTCCGGCACCTCGTGCCGCCGCAGCAACTCCCACCGGAAAAGACCCTACCGGGATGGGCGTGACACTCTACATCGTTCGCATCAAGGTTGCCTATGGCGGCCTGGGTAGGAGTGGGACAGATCTGAGAGTCTCTGGCAGAAGGAGGGTCTCTGGGCCAGGGCCAAGGCAGTGGGGGCTGTTCCCTCACTGTTTCCAGGATGGCTTCGCAGGCCACATGAAACCACTTCGCGGGCCGGATCTGGTCCCCTGGCCCTTGTGTTTGACATGTCTGGTATAGGGTTTACTGCTTGAGCAGGGGGTTGGACTAGATGACCTCCAAGGTCCCTTCCAACTCTCCTATTGTTCTGTTCTTATCTCTTAGCTGTTTTTCCTCTGCCCCAAATCGTATTCACTGGCCTATCATCCCAGAGCAATATTCTACAGCAGCCTTCCAAGGTAAGGGATTCCAGTCATTCCCTCCTAAGATAACCATTAATCATATTGGTTCTCAATAGTGAAAGGACTGGTTGGCAGCCACAGTGGTTGGAGATAATGAGGACTCTTGTTGTCCCAAAGGTGCTTTTTCCAAAAGGCAACTGGACTTCCTTGATATTTTTTTTGCTTTGGAAACATTTCGCTTCTCATCCAAGAATTGAAGAAGCTTCTTGGATAAGAAGCGAAAAGTTTTCAAAGAAAAACAAACCTAAGGAAGTCCAGTTGCCTTTTGGAAAAAGCCCCTTTGGAACAACCGTGACCTGGATGATTGAGAATCTCCATAGACAAGAACTCTTGTTCGACACATCTGGGCAAGATCTGCTTGAGGAAAGAGATGTAGAAAATGCTCCAGCAACATAAAATGGGCTCAGAATATTCAAGAGCCCATAATGATGGATACTTGGGAAAAGATTTGGGTTAGAAATGTAAAATTTACGCAAGCACAATGTTCTGTACCAGCCTGCTACTGGCCCTGCAGAAAAGGCAGGGACAACCCCTTTACAAACGGCAAGAGGCTGGAATAAAGCCTGCCAAATTTATTAACATAAAACAGACACCAACCATGAAACAGGAGCTATGAAACAGGAACTATCTAAGCGGTTGCCTTCAGCAAACCAGCCCTCCCACACATTCCCCTTAAATACAGCTCAGGGCGTGGCCTCTCTCTGCCTCCTTCTGAGGTGCCCCATTGCCTTCCTCTGTTTACTCCTGATTGACTGCCTCCTGCGTCGGGCGTCCTTGAACAGGGCCAGCTGTGGGTCATCTTCATCCACGCTGTCAGGCTCACACAGCTGGGTCTCCACCAGGTGGGAGGGGCCTGGCTGAGGGCTCTGCGGAGCCTCAAAGCCATCATCAGCAAGCTCTTCAACACCCCCCTCCTCCTCCTCTGAGTCGTCCGACCCAACTGCCGAACCCACAGGCTGACCCTGAATCACAACACACAAAACCTAAGAGAATTTTTACAAGATGTTTTATAGATGGCATTTAGATCCTAAAAAGTTAGCATGTATGTATCCAAATCAACCACCTCTAAGTGTTGGAGATGTGGTAATGAAGAGGCAACTTATTATCACATATGGTGGACATGTAAAAATGTTAAAGCCTTTTGGATAAAAATATGGTGGATTTTTCAGAAAGTTTTTAAGAAGAAAATGCTCCAGCAACCACTGCAAATTAACCAGCTCCATCCTGTCCTACCTTGAGCCATCCAAAGTAGAAGAAAAACTGAAGCAGGGTGAAAACAGGAACCCACAGGTCTAGGTCATGTCCTTCATAACCTTGGGCGGGATCGAGGAATTGCCTTCCAATTAGGCAAGAAAAGAAGAAGCTATATACAGCAATGGTAACCACCTGTCAGAGCAAAGAGAAAAGGAAAATGAAAAAGCGGAGAGCTTCTTTGCTCAGATGAAAGGGTTTTTTTAAAATTAACAATAATTACTTAGGATGCAATTTGGAGCGCAGTTTAATCCTTGCTTAATCATCTGTCATTCAGAGAATTAGGACTGCTGAGGAATACAACATATTTTCAGTCTCTTTTTAGGTCAATGTTAATATAAGAAATTATGACGATTCTAATTTTCAGATTGTACATTTAATTCCATGATCATTTAAAAACCCTAAGATAATTTACCATTCCCTATTTAGTTACCAGTGGGAATTAGGACTATATCTCATGTAACATTGAAAAATAGAACAGTAAAGTTTCCCCCCACCACCACCACTTGTTATCCACCAATAATTTAATGCAGAAAGGCACTAATTTAAGTACCATTAGTTACTTTTTTTATCATCCTGAGTACATTTCTTAAGGCAGTGATTGCAAACAAACAGTTAAAGTATGGCTATTCTAGAGCAGACATGTCAAACACAAGGCCTGGGGGCCGGATCCGGCCCGCGAAGTGGTTTTATGCGGCCCGCGAAGCCATCCTGGAAACAGTGAGGGAACGGCCCCCACTGCCTTGGCCCTGGCCCAGAGACCCTCCTTCCGCCAGAGACCCTCAGATTCCCTGTCCCACTCCCCTGTCCCACTCCTGCCCAGGCCCCCATAGGCACCCTTGATGCAAACGATGTAGAGCTGGCCACGCCCATCCAGTAGGCCATACGCACTCTAGCCACACCCACCCAGTAGGCCACGCCCACCCTGGTCACACCCACCTAGCCCCCTAAGGGCAACCGCAATGCTGATGCGGCCCTCAATGAAATTGAGTTTGACACCCCTGTTCTAGAGTAACTAAATATCCTGGATTACTAGGTTGTAAAGGACAGCATTGTAGATAAGATGTTAGGTTGCTGGATGTAATTAACCAGTACGCAGACCAAAATTAAGTGTCCTGATAAACATACCACAGAAAGAATTGTCGGCCATAAGGGAACATCTGCTCTGATAAAGTTATTGTGCAGCCAAGTACTCTGACACAGAGAATATATTATCCGCAGAACTCATGACACACCTGTTGTTTCACATCTTAAAGTGTGAGAGTTTTAAAATGTTCTAAATGTACCAACTCTGCTCTATGGCCAATTTTAGCTGTGGCTTTTGTGGCTTGCTGGTTTTAGATTTTATACACTATCTTTCAAGGCAAAAGCTTCCTTAGGCAGTTACATCAAATAAAATAAAATAAAGCTATACTACTTTACATATGTAATCATTGTGTCAATAATCCACAATTCAAACTTGACTAAGGTTAAAGCAGTCTATTTTTAAAATAACAGCAACAAACTAATTATGCTTAAAACAATGGTAATGGTTTTGGTTACCCAAGAATAAGCTATAATAAAATCAAGGCCAGAACTGAAAAATTGTCAAATGATTCAAAGTGCAGATTGTACAAAGAAGAAACAGTGGATCATATGCTCAGCTCATACAAGATCACACAAACGGATTATAAACACAACATAACATATTCAGGAAAATGATTCACAGAGCTTCTATAAAAATTACCGTGTACCAATAATGAAAAATTGGTGGGAACATAGACTTGAAAAAAGTAGTAAAAATGGGCAGGTTAAAATATTGTGGGATTTCCAAATACAATGTCTTGGCTCATAACGCACCAGATATAACTATGGTTGAAAAAAAGAAAAGAAAGTGTGGGTAACTGATGTGGCAATACCAGGGGACAGTAGAGTAGAAGACAAAGAATTGGAAAAGATCAGAAAGAATCAAAATGTGAAAATTAAAATTGAAACCGACTTTGCTGATCCCACTGCTTATCTGCAGACTGGATGCCATACCAAAAAATCTTGGACGACACTTAGAGAATGTGTGTGTTGACAAAATTTCCATCTGTCGATTGCAAAAGACCACATTGCTTGGATCCGCACATATATTACATAATACGTTACAAGATCCTCAATTCGACGCATATGAAAGCCAACATAGCTAAAGAACCAGCAGCTGTGATTTGACATTGTTGTGAACATATAATAATATATAAAGCAATAATGATACTAGTAGCATAGGATGTATGAGTTAGAAGGGCTCTTGCAGGTTATTCGTACATCCCTCTGTTCCAACCAGGACTCCCCCAGTTCTCCTCCCTTAAGCTCCGGTTGAGCTTCTCTTTTAGAAGCTGACTATTCCTGGCTCCAGTAGCTCTTCTTCATGGGGCTTCCCTTCTAGATATTTTATCATCCAGGTAACTTCTTTCTGAATATGTTCCAGCTTATCCATATCCCCTTTAAAGCATCAGCTCTTAATACAGAACTCCAAATGCAATCTAAGCAGCAATAAGGTATAAGGGAACTGTTATTTCCTATTATTTAGGCACAGTGCATTGGTTTCTTAGCTGCTACCTTAAGTTATTTGCTCATGTTCAAACATCGGGGTACTCTTCTACCTAAATTCTTCTTTTGTGCCCTACTGTCAATTTTCATTTCTCCAGTCCTATATCCATTATATAGTTTTCACTATCGTAGTTATCACAGTTGTACATACTCCTATCTGTTGAGGTAATTTTTATGATTTTGTACTCTTAATTGGCCAATCATTTTAGCTTGGTGTCATTCACAAAATGTACAAGCATCCTTTCCATCTCATTCTTCAAATCAAATTTGTAAAGTAGAACTGAGCTGATGATGTCTGGGGATGCTACTTAACACTTCCTTTCAGAATGATACAGAATCATTCACAAACACTATTTGGTATGGCTGTCAGTCAATTAAACATCAATGCTATGTACAAAAACTATTTGTGTGGAACAGAATTCTACAGAGATTCCATCTCTATTGTTCATTAATCTGATAGTAACCTTTGATTTCTACTCTATACATTGCTGCAGAGACTCTGATGCTGTTTTCTCGGACTACAACTCCCAGAATTCCTAACCAATGACCATATACATTGGGAATTCCCAACATTCCGGTCCCAGGATATATATTGAGAGCATTAGCAAAGAGAGAGTAGAAGATAAGCTTAATTGTTTTTCTCCCGTCTACTGATTTTCTCTTAAAAATGCAATCCCTTACATTTATAAGAATGTTCTTTCCAACTGCTCTCTTAAACCTGGACAAACAATTGGTTGCCTAGGATACAAACGTGTGATAGTCTAGAGAGCCACAAAACAGAACTGCTAGATGCAAGACATGGTAAACCTTCCCATTACCAATTTTCTTTTAAGTCTGTTCATAATCCTTTAAAAATACCTTAAACAAGAGGAAAAGGTCACACAAACCAGAAATGCCAACAATAGGATATGCTTAATCATTCACCAGTGAAATAACATTTGTGTACTCAGTATCTGACAGCTTACCTGAGTGTATACCAATGGTACACTGATCCAGTCATAGTGGTAAAGCATGCTGCAGTTGCCACGAAATTGATTCAGTTCCTGGGGGGAGAGTGCAATCATCACTACTTGTGTGAGGTATGAGAACTTTCTACAACTACATATTTATTTTATTTATTTTATTTTATTATATTTGTATACCGCCCTTCTCCCGAAGGACTCAGGGCGGTGAACAGGGCACATATAAAAATACAGAATACAAAAATTAAAAAAAGAATTAAATAAGAGCCCGAGCTAAAAACAGTAGAATAATATAAAAATCCCCAATAAAAAACCCAGCACATCCCCCATCAGGCCAGGCTGGCTTGTTCAAATAGGTAGGTCTTCAGACCGCGCCGGAAGGAGCGAAGGTCAGGTGCCATCTGGAGCTCAACCGGCAGCTGATTCCATAAAGCTGGGGCACCCACAGAGAAGGCCCTCCCCCTGGGGGCCACCAGCCGACATTCTCTGACCGGTGGCACCCTGAGGAGGCCCTCTCTGTGGGAACGCACAGGGCGGAGGGAAGTTGATGCCGGCAGCAGGTGATCCCCGAGGTACTCCGGACCCATGCCATGTAGGGCCTTGAAAACCATTACCAAAACCTTGAACCTCACCCGGAAGACAACTGGTAGCCAATGTAGCTCGCGGAGCAAAGGTGTAACATGGGAGTACCGGGAAACTCCCAAGACAACTCTCGCGGCTGCATTCTGCACCAGCTGGAGCCTCCGAGTGGTCTTCAAGGGAAGCCCCATGTAGAGAGCGTTGCAGTAGTCCAGACGAGAGGTCACGAGCGCATGAGTGACCGTACACAGGGCATCCCGGTCTAGATAGGGCCGCAACTGGCACACCAGGCGAACCTGGGCGAAAGCCCCCCTAGTCACAGCCACTATATGATATGGCTTTCCACAATGCCTTCATATGGCTTTCCACAATGCCTTCAGTCATATGAGTAGCTTTACTCAAATACATAATGACTATGACTTTTTCTGGAATGAGACAGAGAAATGTGATCCGCTGATTCTCCTGGACTTCTCAGCGACTTCAGAAAAAAAATTGGCTATATATCTTCTAACTTAGAAGCATTGGTGTTTCAGTAGCTCCATCATCTAATTCTGGAAAGTAGCATTAAGATATTGTTCAGCAGTCTTGTGGTAGTTAAATTGTAGATGTTGGGAACTGCCTGTTAGGCTGGAAGGAGGGGTCAAGAGAGGACCTAGTTTTGAGTCCTTAGTTGAATGCTTTGCTTAATTAAATTAATTATATATATGCATAGCACTACCACTATCCACTAAGAAAGATGTAATAAGAATAAATATCTTAAATGTCAGAACTTCAGAAACCTGAAGTTTCTCGGAAGTGGAAATAACTATTAAACTTAATTTAAGTTTATAATTCAAATGCTAAGATTCCCAACCTCACCTCCATGAGCAACTGGAGAGCACAGTTGTCACGTATGCGGCCTTCTTTACGTGCCTGTGCAGCTAAGTTGGTAAACCATATGCAGGGGACCCAATATCGATTGTAGGAAGAGTTGAGATTTTCAAATTTCTTGCGTTCCTCACGAGTCATAAACCCTTGAAACAGATGCAAAAAAGCAGATTTATATATGCCACTCACGCAATTGGTGGAATTCTTTAGGAGACACAACATCAGTTCTCATGCAGACTTTCATACCCTAAGATATTGAGGGTGTATGGGTCTATAATATCATTGTCTCCATTGGCTCTACCGATTATGGTTAATGGCCATGTAGCCCAATATATCTGGATTGTACCAGGCTGAGTAAAGCTGAAAACAGTGCATTACAATGGCATTTACTGGCAACACTTTCCAAATTAAAGGATATCCTAAACAGAGCTTACTTTTATTTTCTCCATTTTTCAGAATGTTCCCATGTAATCGCTTTAGGTCAACAAGAAGATGGGCCTCTGCTGTTACACTTACCTGCTTCTACCACATGGTCCATGGTGGGAAAGCGCTTGAAAACAGCAATGCTGACTGAGCGCAAGATCAAGACTGCTGACAGACTGCAATAGCGCATGAGTGTCCGTCGATAAAGCCGTCCCTTCTCATCTGCACCATGCACATTTCCAGAAATGGCACACATCAAGCGATCTGGCATAGGCATGCTGGTATACTGGCTCCACCAGCGGTTTACTACCAGTGTTACATAGAAGCCTGAGTGAATCCAAGAGATAGGAAGTTATTTATTCATTTATTAAAACTATATTCTGCCTTTCTTCTCAAATTACATTAGAATATGACTTCCACATTCCAAGTCTCACAGGAGGTAGGATTATTTTATTATAAAACCCAAAACAGGTTCTAAAAGCCAAAACTCAGCCATCCAAAGATGTAAACAACAAATTATAACAAATGTGTTATAACAAAATGTGTGAAGTGTTTTTATTCAGTTTTTTAGCCACTGCATTATTTGTATTCCACATTGCTGATTTCTCTTTTCAATAGTCAGTTCAGCATTTCATGCCCACTTAGCATTCTCAGCTTTTGCTGAACTGTCTTAGATCCCATTCCTTTTAAAGTTTCTATTTGTAATTCCTTTTACTCCTTTTACTCATTAGGAATCCAAGAATTCCTACTGCATTCTTATAATTTCATAAGAATCCGTATCCTGCAATAAAATTCATTGCTAATGTACATTTCCCTGAGTAGATGCCCTGTGTTTTCCTCTAACTACCGAGCAAAGGCCAAGATTTTGGAATTAAGAAAATTCCAATATCTTGCCCAAGGTTTTGCTTTTTGCTTTTAGAGATAACTGTAATTTGCTTAATAACCGGTATCCTTTACTGTGCCATTCCCTTGGCAGAACAGGAAAATGAAGGTTCATATTCGAGTCTAAAACTAGAGAGTTGGGAAAATTTCATATGTAAAAAAAAAATCACTGCATTTTGCCCATTATCCTTGAAGCAGATGAGGAGTAGATAAAGGGTTGGAATGGAAATAGCCAAAGGAGGAGGTTGAGAAATCAAGCATCTCACCCAAAACAAAGGAGACAGGAATGAGATTGGCATACTTGTTGCAGTAAATGACCACCTTTTCGAAGATCCGTTTCTGATCTTCTTTTAAGACGTACCTAGAAATAGAAAGAAGACCCAGATTAAGGAAGATTATTATTTGGCAGTGGCTGGCTTCCATGGACCTGGCTTGAAAATTGGAATAATTGAAGGCACCATGTATCTACCATAACACATCATGAGAGACAGTTTTCACACATTTCTTAATTATCTACCTTTGGCTTACTCACGTTTCAGTCTCAACATAGTTCACTTAGGAAGAAAAATACAGACCTATTCACACAGTGCCCCAAACAGGAGAAAGTGAAATCTCTTTTGCTCAAATAGGCTATAATTGACACATGAAATTTCATGAATCAGGTTAATTACACTGTTGTTGAAAATGGGCAACACCTTATTTAAGAGCAAACTTTTACAAGAATTATTTTAACAATATATATCCTCATGCCAAAATACACTTTCCTGAATGAACAATGTCCTTGGGAATTTAGTATGGTATTGTATAGTAACTCTTCAAATTAGAAAAGGAATTTCATAAAACCCCGAATGTGCAGGTGGAATATTAATGACAACTCCAAGCTCTTGGGCTGCCCTGAGAAAACAGGAGGAAAAGGATGCCTACTAATATCCTGGTTTACCGATAAGTAAGGCTTAATCCCAAATAGGAAACCGAGAAGACCAGGAACTCCTTGTACAGCAGTTTGTAGATGCTCCCACGCCAGAGGCTCAGCAATTTGTAGAAGCCACCAAAGCGGGCATTGGCCACCCGAGCTGTGTATGTAACAGTCATGCTAGGCAGAAGGCAGCTCAGTGATCCTGCAAATGAAGGAGACACAGAATTAGATCTTAGTACATACAAACCTCCCTCACCTTCTCTGTTTCTCACAACGGGACTTACAGCAAAGAAAATGTTAGATTCTTTCAGAGCCTTTCATTCATTTTGGACACAGCCGCCGCCTCACCTTTGAGAACTTAAGTTGCCTTCCCCAACCTGATGCCTTCCAGATTGATTCCTTTTGCCTCAACACTTTCCCACAATGACAAGGAGAAACCCTGCGGGGGGGGGGGGGAGAATCCCTTGCTGAAAAACTCGTAGGATACTCTGTGGAGATCACTCCCTTGACTTTCAAATGGGTGTGTTTGTAAAAGAGCTTTTCTTGCCTCAACCCCTGTCAAAAGTGCTTTTCCATTGGAAAAAGTGATAGCTATGAACAGGGAGTAGCATCACCGGGGAGGAGTTATTACAACATCCAAACTGCTAATTGTCATGCAAGAAAGAATACTTGTTACAATGAGAAGATTAAAAAAAAACTCCTCCCTTTTACAAAACTGCTGGTTTTAACTGGGTAGGAGAGTCAGGCCCTCAAGCCATTTTTCCATGGTAGTTCAGCTATCAGCTAAAAAGAATAGCTCTGATTTGCATCTTCCTTTCTTCTTTTATGTCCTCTACAATGGCACAGAGAAATCGATTCCACCTTGCAATCAAGAATGTTCCTAGCAACACCTAGCAAATCAAAAGACAAGCAACAATTCTATATATATTTTTTTCCTTTTAAAATAACACTAAACATTAAAAATGGCAGGGAAAGACAAGATTGCAAGTGGAAGATAACATTATCTGAACGCTGAAATGATCGTGTAAAGTTGTACCAGCATTTGCAGAAGATTATATAATAAAGGGTACATAGAACACCTTAGGCTAAGATGTGGTTGGCTACTTTATGGTTGAGGGTTAATTCAGTAAAGTGTAGTTTGGATTAACAACTTGTGTGAGCACATCCTAGAAAATGACCTCTGGAAGCACAATTATTTGTTACAACAGATAGACAAAAGCAAGGAAAGTTTATGTCATCTTAAAGATGAACATTTATTCCCACATTGCTGATCAAATTCTGCTGTGTATAAAGTTGGTGTTAATAAGGTTACAGATTCAGGTAGGCAACACCATCACCTTCATCAACACATCAAGTGGCACCTTTTGATCTACTGAAGGTTCCTCAAAGAATAGCAGGCATATCAGTCCTGCTCTACCAGTTGGAATAACCACTATTGGAATGACCACTGCTTTGAATTTAAACAATCCTCACTGAAATAGTTTAAAAGCTTTCAGCATCAGACATTACTGTATAATGCAGTGGTTCCCAACCTTCTCTATATCCCCGCACCCCTAGAAAGCTTCTGATATATTCTCGTACCCCTTACAAAAGTTCAAAATAATGGCAATGAATTATGCATACTCACTATAATTTTGAAAACCCAGGTTTTCGCACCCCCTGGAATATCGTCTCATACCCCCAGGGGGTGCGAGCACCCCTGGTTGGGAACCCCGGGATAATGGGAAGCACAGAATACCTGATCAAAAAGTACTAATCATTTTTATGCATCAAATGTGGGTCTGTCATTTTTTTAAAAAAAATTCAGAATGATAATTCTAAGCTTGATAGTTTTTATGCCTTAGTGCATTAGCCTTGTTAGATGCAATTGGAAACAATCTTATATTGCTGCATAATATGCCGCCCTCTCTTGCATAGTCTATGTGGTTTTCTCTGTATCAAATACTGCATGATGTGCTTCCCAAGGCAGAAGCACATCTTCTTATACTGCTATACGTATTGACGGTGTTATAGATACTATAAACTCAATTCTGGAAAAATAGCCCTGTGTTCATTTGAATATATTGCTTTATTTATAGCAATTTTGATTCAAATGGCGCTATCGGGAGTTTCTCTCTGCACTGTCCATATGTTGGAATAAGGTAAAGGTAAAGGTTCCCCCGCACATGCGTGCTAGTCGTTTCTGACTCTAGGGGCCAGTGCTCATCTCCGTTTCAAAGCTGAAGAGCCAGCGCATGTCCGAAGACGTCTCCGTGGTCATGTGGCCGGCATGACTAGATGCCAAAGGCGCACGGAATGCTGTTACCTTCTCACCGTAGTGGTCCCTATTTTTCTACTTGCATTTTTACGTGCTTTCGAACTGCTAGGTTGGCAGAAGCTGGGATGAGTAACAGGCGCTCACTCTGCTACACGGCACTCAGGATTCGACCCACCAAACTGCTGATCTTCTGATCGACAAGCTCAGCGTCCTAACCCACTGAGCCACCGCGTCCCTTATGTTGGAATAAGTTGTCTTATTTGTTTCATTTTAAAATCATTTTTTCTTTACCTACAATGATTGATTGCCTTGTTACTCCCTTATCTTCCTAACCATCCTACGAAGTAGGCACGCTGGGCTGAGAAACAGTGACTGACCCAATGACCATCACTTCTTGAATCCGGTGCCACATGCTAAGTTTGGCCCTCCCACAACTGAACAGCTTTATCTCTCTGCAGGTGTTGTTAGCTGAGCATTTCCTGCTGGCATCCTTCTTGTGGGCAAGAGAAAGAAGGGCTGCTATTCCCAACAGAAAATTTGTGGATAATGGACAAACGTACAGTGAGTACAGCATTCAAATACAAACATTTTAATAAGTGTTATAATCAAATCTCAATCAAGTAAAGGTCCCAAGATGGGAGGAAAATATGCAACGTTCCCACAATTAATACATTATACATTAATACACAATAATTCAAAAGAGTAAAAAGCAGTCCTTTACAAGTTATAGGCCATATACAATAGCAAAGAGAGATGTAAAACAAAACCTGCAAGGATTCCCACAACACTCTTTTGTTGGACCGAGATAACCTTGCCAATACCTCAGCTTTTTGTTTAAAGCAGTTTGGTTTACAGATGGTGGATCAAAGTACTAAACATCTGCTAGGCAACTTTGTACCAATCACTCCTTCCAAGCCCAACCCAGACTATTGCAGGGGGGAAAACAGGATGTAGGATTGCAGGATATGCCACTTTATGCTCCTCAAGAAAATGCAGGCTACAAATCTAATAAAAGATCTTTGGTCATATGGCAGTACAGCAATTTAGCTGGATTATTGACATTTTTATTGGTAGGAGTTCTGCATTTGGCAAAATATGTAGCATTCATCAGAAGATCTTCTCTTGCAAAACCTTGGGGCACAGCTGTAGCCCTTTCCCTTTTTATCTTGAGTTAATTAGTTGTTCCTTCAAGCCAATAGAGCAAGCCCTCGAACTCTAAGAAGAGACCTCTAAATATACTTTAAAGGGCGTCTGATTTAATCTTTCACATGCACAACCTTACCTTGTCCAGATCTAGCAATGCTTCTCTCATCTGGTACATTCTTTTCAGAGATTTCCCCTCCCTACTTGCTATCCCAAGAAGAATTGAGAAATCAGATGCCTTCCCCTGAGGGGACAACAATCAAATCTTCTTGGATTAACAGTGGAAGGTAAAGCCTTTGAAGGAGGGCAACTTCCCAGACTATCTAAATGAGTTCTTCATTAATGAGTAAACGCTAGCCAATTTTTTTTCCTTAACTAAAGTCTGGCTGTGGTACAACTGACCACTTACTGAGATTCAACCCATAAACAAATACCAAAAAACCCGAAGTGTTCTTTCTTCCTTCCTTCTTTCTTTCTTTCCTTCCTTTTTCCCCCCCAGGAGCAGTTGGGGGATGTAAGAACAGAAAATATGAGTAAGAGAAGACTGAGTCTTCAAACCAAAACATTGCTCTTAGGTGAGATGAGTCTTAATGTCTTGAAAATGGAGATAATGCAATAGCATTTTGGTTAGCAAGTTTGGTCTGCATGCAACTATGCTAGAGCCCATACAGTACTTGCCGAAAGTTCTTTCTCAGAGTCAGAAACTCTAAACGATCCTAATGTCTGGAATCACCTCAGGCACAGGTAAGTTTTCTGCAGGCTGCATCAATTAATGGGAAAACTCAGGAAATGGAAACATTTCATTCCTTTAAGATTTATATTGTCTAAGTCCCTACAGGAAAACAAAGACTCTCATAGCTGTTGATAGACCAAAGGATATAGTATATTCTTTACTGAATCTACTGCAGTGTAATTCTCCCTTGGAAAATGGCCTCAAGAGAAACATTGAACACAGTTTCTACCAGTTCCAAGGAGGTGGAGTGTGTGTGTGTGTGTGTGTGTGTGTGTGTGTGTGTGTGAGTGTGGAGTGAACAATTCAGGCAATAAGTACTGTCCTTAGCCTGTCATTGCAAATGTAGCACCAGACTCTGAAGGTGACATTAAAGGACTGCAAAAATAATTTTAGAATGATCTTAAATATATTGTCATGCTAGATATGTGTAGATTAGACTACAAACAGTCTGATAATTTCACCCATCCTTATTGCTTAAAGCATCTTTAGAATGGGTATCAGTACTGAGTTAATACAGTTCCTATAAAATTCAAACTTTCAGGGTCACAGACTCACTAGGCTAAAGCACTGTTTCTCTTTCTTGGCAAGCGTGATACCTGGGGGTTAGTGGGAGATGATTTCTATCCATCTTCAAGTTGCCAAGGTTGAGAAACAGTGTACTAGAGAAATGTAACAACTCCAAGCTAATTGACAATTAGCTTGGAGTTTGACAATTGACAAAGAAGAGACAGGACTTATCTCCAGTTTTCAGGCCAAAATTCAGTACTGGAATGAATATACATGCCTCCAAGGAGAAGTCTTTCTAGGTTTATCACTCTGACCCTACCGGTATACTGATGAAAGAGGAGAAGGCAAGCACTTAAACCTTACAGCCTCCAATCCCAAACCACATGAAGGCCAACTAAAAACATCTGTAGGTAAATTTTATAAATTATCTCAGCATGCAATAGCTGTTAAAGAAGCCATCAGCTTGTAACAACATTGACAGGATTCAAAATTTATAAAGCAAGGAAAAAGAACCAGCTCCTTGCAGGAACAGGGAACCCCAAACAAACCATTTCAACACTAACCTGTGCAAAAAATTTTTTTGCTGTTTTACAGTTGCCTTCAACCAGGGTACCTGCAGGAACAGACTGGTTTGCAAACTTCCCTGACAATGATTTTCAGATCCAAACTTCACTAGACGATGCAAGTGTTAAAGATAAGGTGCCAAAAAAGGGAACAGCTCAGGCAGCCCTTACAGGTTTTTAAATGCTTACACATCTAACCCTTTGAAATGTGAATTGACCTTTTACAACCCACCCACAGGTAAACTCTTTGATTGCTAGGCATCTGAACCTGGATTGAGAGGAGAGAGGTCAGAAATGGGAACTGAAAGCCTCCAAGAGTTGTTGCAGGCACAAAAAGGCCTGCATTTAGTTTTCAGTCAGTTTTAAGAGGAAGGGGAAAGAACTGCAGAATGGCAAAAATTTTAGGATGAGTGAAGAGAGACAGTCATTAGGAAACAATATGAATATTTATAATATATAACATGAAATACATTTGATGCATTTAAACCGATGTAAAAAAACAGAGCCGAACAACAAAAAGATGCATGGTAGTATACAGTAAAACCAAGCAAGGTATAAGGAATATCTATTTCAGTCAAACCCTCAGTATGACCAAAAACAAAAAAAACCCTACATACAAACACTTCAAAGGTGAAAACCAAATCCCAAGAAAGGAAATTCCAAAAACTGCACTGCTAATTAAGTAGTATCAGTTGCAACTTTAAAGACAGCTACAGGATGGGTAAATTTATAAGATGGAAGACCAACTCTTAAATGTACTAAACCCATCCCTAGTACATGCAATTTCCTCACACTGTGCTCAGCAATAAATGTTATGATAGTCTGAAAATTATCTGGGAAAAAGAGTTCAGTTGGAGGAAGGAAAACTTGACATGACCTTGAATCCTTACCATTCAGCTTTCTAACCTCATCGGTTACAGTATTTTAAATTGGTTTTCTGCACTGATGATTTAGTTTGGGAATGAGCTACATATGGAAGTTGGATCTCTATAAACAATCTCAGGCTGTTTTAAAAACAGCCAATAATAGGCTTGTGAAAGAATTTATAATCCTTTTTTTTCCTGCTTGAAACCTGATGGAATCATTCTTCCCTTTGGGCCTTTTTCTCCTTCAGTGTTTAACAGGTCAATACCTTCAGGGTTTGGTTTGTAGAGCAAAGATGAACCATGCAGACAGCTACATTGCCATGGAAAGTAGGACAGAAAAATAAAGAGGCGAGGCAAAGGAATTACTTTCTCACAAGCACATTTAAGTGCTTGCGTTTGCATATACTTACTCCCATCTCTTTTGCATTTTTTCCATCTTTACGATAGGATTTAGATATTGAATAGGAAGATGGAAATTATCATGCCTACGTTCTCTCAAAACATTTCTAGTTACAGAGCTGTATGCCAGCTGTAGTGATTCTGGTGATGTGTTATCTCCTTGATGACTGAAGCTGCCATACGTATTTCTTATATCTGTGTGGTTGGCTTTGCCCATTCCACCTGATACTATTAGATAGTTCATTACAGCTGCATTCTGGTGTGCATCAGGTTGCTGAGTTTATTTACTAGATTCATATCAAGCTTTTCTTCCAGGAAAAACACTGATAGAGGAATCTTCCTTAGTTTCATCGTCACAACGTATCTATGAGATAAATGGAGCTGAGAGTGAGTGATAGGCCAAAGTCAGCAATTCAGTTTTCATGGCTGAAAGTAGACTTGAGCCTCGTTCTCCCAAATCCTAGTCTTACCATAGTTACCATACTATACTGGCTCTCTCAGTAGGCCTTCAAAGAAGCAGACTGCCATAGCCATATGGTTTGTGAGTCTGATAGAAGAATGCAAACACCACAAAATCAGTGTAGCCTAGTTTTCTTTCTTGGAAGACATGCCAGTGATAGACTAACCCTTTAAAAAGATCATTAGAGCCTATCAGAATGAGACTGTTCTCAGTCTTTTATAGCAAAATAGACAGCATTTTAGTCAACCAAGAAGCATTACTCATAGAATTTGCATAATATACTAGGTTACACTATGATGTAGTACGTCATTCAATATATTGTGCACGCCCAACCAGTATGGCTTGTTTAATAGTTTAGTATATTGTGAGAACCAGGCAAATGGGTTAATTCAAAAAGACATGTTTCTGTTACATGCAAGTTCAAACCTATAAAGTTCCTTGTTTTGAATCAGGCTGAACAGCTATTCTAACTATATTTTCTTGGCTTGCTACAGAATTTATCATCTCCAAACTCAGGGATCAATTTTAATGTAAATGAATAACAAACACAACAATAAAAGTACTTTAAACTCTATGTGAGGAGTAAAAAGTAAAATCATATAGTCAAATACATATTTAAAAAGTGCAGGTTTCCCCTATCCAGTCGTGTTCGACTCTGGGGGCAAGCTAACAATTAAAATATTAATCTCCCAGCTCTTAGCCTTAAATCACAATTCTTTCCATGTTATAAATGAGGAATTGAGTTTTAAAAGGAATCATATCTAAACTTTGTCACTGAGGTACAATTTGTGTTCTATATCCCATATAAAGCCTTTTTTTGTCAAATACCAATTACATGATTTTTTTTCTAGAAATGACATGAACTCTCTTCTTACAGCTACTGTTTTGCTCTAGAAGGCTTTGTCCCCAGTGATGCCCACTAGATACATCGGACTTCAAGGCTGTACTGCCTGAGAGTTAGAGAGTCAAAGGCCAATCTATCTGAACTGACCTAAGTAAACCTATGGATAGAAAAAAAACAGCATTCTCTACCCAGCAACAAGACAATAACGAGAAGCAAGCCCTGCTTTGCCAGCCATTCACAGTCTATGGCCTAATCCATGCCCAATGCCCATTACAAACCTTACAGAAATTTCCAGAGATGCATCATCTGCATTCAACAGCTCCTGTATTCAGTGTGGTATGGGAAGCTTAGCTGGTTGTAAAATAAACTGGGCAGGTACCTGCTAAAGCCCAACCCTAGCAATTGAATGGATGCAAACTCCAGATAAATACTCTTACTAAGTGATTGAACTAGCATGGCAACCTCTAATTTCAAAGCCGCACACTGGGATATGACTCGTTTAAGGCACGTAAGGTAGAAATATACAATACATTCTGTGATTATGATACTCCATCACATAATTTATTGTAAAGAAATAATTCTTTCTCATAGCAAGATAGAATTTTGATCGAAGCCACCTAGTAAAGAAATAGTAGTTGAATAAAATTTAGAAGTTGGGAAAGAGGGAGATGAGTAACATACAATTATGTAATCCAGACAACTTATTTTTCTTATCTAGAGTATCACTGATAATATCTAGAATATAATTGATTTAATTGATTTAAGGGAATTAGACTGCACTGCTTAGCATTTTACCTAGTATACAGGCCTTATCAGTAAAATAAGAGCACTGTATATCAGGATTGTGCAAAATTCTAGGATTGGCTCTGGACCGGAGCAATCTCTAAATGTCTGTTAGCAGAGCTGAATCGAATTATTTGATTTATTGGAATTTCAGCAAAGCTATTTTATTTTGACTTACTGTTTCTCTGCAGACCTTATCATAATCCATTTTTCCTTTGGCAGGAACATTTGCTTCATCTATCCTTCCACATACAAACACAGGTTTGCCTGTGTGCATTGTAGTTTACTTCTCTCTTTCTTCCCAACTGCTGCAGTGATATGCAAACATGGCCACAGTTATTAAAAAAAGCACCCGATTGCAAATTGCCAAATGTATGAATTATTGCATCTTTCCAATTCAGAGACTTACAAGTGCATCAAAGAAAACCTTCAGGAGATTTTGCTTACGTTTTTCATATTCCACTGTCTCTTCTGCAGGTATAGATTGCTATCATAGCAACTAAATGAATGTTTTTTGTAAACTACTAAACATTAATGTACAGGTAGTCCTCGATGTGCAACCAAAATTTTTGTTGCTAAGTGAGACATTTATTAAGTGAATTTTGCCTCATTTTATGAGCTTTCTTGCCACAGTTGTTAAGTAAATCACTGCCATTGTTGTTATGTGAATCCGGCTTCCCCATTGACTTTGCTTGTGAGAAGGTCTCAAAAGGTGATCACATGACCCAGGGACACTGCAACAGTCATAAATCTGAGTCAGTTGCCAAGTGTCTGAATTTTGGTCACATTACCATAGGGATGCTGCATCAATCACAAGTGCGAAAAATGGTCATAAGTAACTTTTTTCAGTGCCGTTGTAACTTTGAATGGTCATTAAATGAACTGTTGTAAGTCAAGGACTACTGTACTAAAAAAAGGGGAAGAAACAGCATGGTAGTTCAGGTGACAGGAAACAGATTATGCAATATTTGTTCCACCCTCCTATTGGTCATATATATAGTGAAGACATCAAGGAATTGATTTTAAAATGCTTTATGTGACAGGGAGAAAACAGTGGTGAGAAAAGTCCCTGTTTTGCAATTATAGGTATGACTACTCATTCAGCGACTATTCAAAGTTACTATGGTGCTGAACAAGTGGGACTTATGACTAGTCCTTGAAACTCCAGCCATCCCAGTCAGTGGTGGGCTTCAGCCGTTTGCACCACTTCGGCAGAACCGGTAGCTAATTTTTTGTTGCCCAGGCCCAGAATGGACTCCTGGAACCAGCATCCACACAGAGAATCGGCTGTTCACATATTTGAATCCCACCACTAATCCCAGTACCACCTTCCAGTCATGTGATGATGATCAGGGTGCTTGGCAACTGGATTGCACTTATGACTGTTGCAGTATCCCATAGCAATTGGATTGTCATTTGCGACCTTCCCTGCCAGCTTCCCACAAGCAAAGTCAATGGGAAAGCCATAGGAGCTTGCAAATCACACCTGCCACTCTGCAGACCTGCCTGTGTCATCCTGCCTGCCCACCTGCTTGCCTGAGACTCTTACCTCTTCCTACATTACTATCAGGTGAGGTCCTTGCTAAACCAGTCACGCAGTCCCAGGATTACAATGGCAACTGGGAGTGCTGGGACTGCTGTTGGTAAGCGATGCAGTCAGGTGACATCACCCTTTAAGGATGCATTGTTCAGTGACAGAAATCCCAGTCCCAATTACCATCGTAACTGAGCATTCTTTGTGTCAATGCATGCCAGAATCCACTCTTAAATCTTATTTAATTTGTATTAAACCTGTGGGAGGCTTCACACATTGCAACAAGCCATAATGTGGCTTACTTACTACTGGCTTAACATGTAGGATGAAAATAGCCACTTTGGTTATAAATCATAGTTTATACTCATTACATCAACTTATGTTTACTAGTAATAAATTATGCTTAAATGTTATATATTAAGACTGACATGCTCCTCCTGGCTTATAAATTTTGGCTGTGCTAGAGTACTGGCTAGACCTCTCTTCCCCAGTTGGGTGCTTTCTAGATATTTTGGACAGGTAGGAATTCTGGAGCTTGTAGTCTGTTCAGATTGGGGAAGGTTGGTTACCAACTCTAACCCCATCTTTAACATTGCTTTTCATACAATGTCTGCCTTTGAGCTGAACAGCCTTAACCTCTGCTTATGTAAGCTTTTCTGCCCACTGTTCTGCAACAAACATTACTTGGATTCAGTGCCAGAACTTTCTGTTTCACAATATGATGCTATAATCTGTCATTACTAGCTCCACTTGAATGTTTTTTGTGATTTGTACATTGGCTCAAAACTAGGCAACCTCGCAAAATATCAACAATGTATATTTGTTTGTAGTTATATGACAGAACATATGTGGAAATGTCCATGGGTGTGTATGTTTCTAAGGAGTGCTCATGCTGAATACAAAATATTCAGAAGAGTAGAAAGCAGAGATATCGATGATTGAACTAAAAGAACCTTTGATAAGATTAAATTCTCATGCCTAGTAATGTATCCGTGTCAGTAACTTGCAGAATCTTAGATAAAGCTGAAAAAATTAAGATTTTATGTTCATAGCAAAATATTTACAGAAAATTAATCTGATGGTATAATTTGACTTATTTTCTGAATGAATTTTGCCAGTTTTTATTCTTCAGTTGAAATGTTTATATGCACAAATGCAGTTCATATACCCTGACCCTTATTGTAATTGCTTCTTGCTCTGTGTGTTATATTGAACCTTGCATTCCATCCTGTATTTGGGTTCTTATCTATTATATTTTACTTACTTGGACAGAATAATGGGAGAATAATTATGTTTTTTCAACCATGCATAAAGATACCCACCTTTATCCTTTTGCTTTAAAAGTATAAACTTAGTATTAATAAGTCTGCTGACAATTAAGGGTGGCTGAAGCTCAGGTGGGGAATGATGAGGCAAGAGTCTTTATCAAGATCTTCCATCAGGGTTACAGACCTGAGACTACCCACTTGCTCTGCAGAATTACACTGTTGCAGAGAGAATGAATGAATGAATAAGGTTTGAGTTTGTTTGCATTTGGGATTACCTGACTCCAGTGGATTCAGCCACTGAATTTAGCTGACCCTGTGAGATCACAGCAGCTCAGAATTGCTTTCAGCCCTCATGTTGAAATGCCCAGACATACCACTCTATCAGCATACATCAAATCAGTATATAAAATATACACTGTATACAGCTGTCATTCCAAATCTACTTTTTTTTTACCATGCCTCTAATATATTCTAGGAATGTTATCGAGCATGTTTCAAGTTCTAAAGTTTTCTCAAGCTACTTATCTAGTGCGCGTTTTGTACAGCACATGCATATGTATCTTTGGTGGCAAATATATATTTATAAGCAATTGATTGTAAACCTTCAGAAAGAATGTTTCAAAAAAAACCCACAGGATTACAATGATCCTTCCTCAAGCGGTGACCTCAGATTGGTGGCAGAGGGGCATTCTAGAATTAAGACCAAATGACTCTCTGGAATGCATGAGATTTATATCTTTTACTTTCCTTCAGATGCAAATTTTCTGAACCTGTACTTTAAAAAACAGTATCTCTAGATCAGACATGTCAAACACAAGGCCCGAGGGCTGGATCCGGCCCGCGAAGTGGTTTCATGTGGCCCGCAAAGCCATCCTGGAAACAGTGAGGGAACGGCCCGCACTGCCTTGGCCCTGGCCCAGAGACCCTCCTTCTGCCAGAGACCCTCAGATCTGTCCCACTCCTGCCCAGGCCCCCATAGGCACCCTTGATGCGAACGATGTAGAGCTGGCCATGCCCACCCAGTAGGCCATACGCACTGTAGCCACGCCCACCCAGTAGGCCATGCCCACCCAGTAGGCCACGCCCACCCAGCCCCTTGAGGGCAACTGCAATGCTGATGCGGCCCTCAATGAAATTGAGTTTGACACCCCTGCTCTAGATAATGTTAAACAGTGATGATTCTATAGGTTAACAGAGGACTTATGATTGAATGACCAAGGAAGCCCAGCACCATACAAGAGGGATTTGGTACAATAACTGTTACATATTTACATATGATATATTCTAATATGTGTTCTAAAGTTTTTCCAATCACTTTAGGATGACTTCCATTTTATCCTACAGTGAAGGTCTGTAGAAGCTTGAGCTGAATTAGTTTTCCCACAGCAGTGCTATTGATTTCATAGCTAAGGAAGTATCTATGCTGACATTGCCACAATCCCAGTCTAATATAATTAGTTCAGCACAAACAGGGATCCTGAAGGTGTCTTTACTTTAAGGGCCAGAGAAACAGTTCCACCCTTTGGCAATTTTGGAGGTCAAGAAACTTACCCATATTATTCTACAAAGTTTTTCACCTGTACTATATGCAGGTAGCCCACAATTTACAACAGTTCACTTAGCGACCGAAGTTACAGCAGCACTGAAAAAAGTAACTTATGACCATTTTTCACACTTCTGACCGTTGCAGCATCCGAAGGGTCACATGATTTACATTCAGAAGCTTGACAACTGGCTCACATTTATGACGGTTGAAGTGTCCCGGGGTCATGTGATCCCCTTTTGCAACCTTCTGACAAGCAGTCAATGGGGAAGCCAGATTCACTTAACAACCGTGTTGCTAATTTAAAAACTGCAGTGATTCACTTAACAAATTCAGCAATAAATAAATAAATAATAACTCATAAAAACAGGGCAAAACCCACCCAACAAATTTCTAACTTAGCAATAAAAATTTTGGGCTCAGTTGTGATCATAAACTGAGGACTACCTGTGTTTTTTTAAAAAATGTTCCCCTCAGTATGCACATCTAAAGGATTATTTATAGTTACGCTATTTACAGTTTAACGAAAGCTTCCATATAAGCATCACATGGCATGAGAACATTTTGGAAGAGGCAGCTGCAGGATTAGGAGGACATGTTTGGACCATGGAAGCCAAAAACTTTCTCACACAAAAAAACACACACACCCCAACTTTGTTTTGGAGCTGCTGCTGTAGCGTGCAGCTGCAGTCATGCTGGACTGGTTTCAGATGCTTGGCTGAGCGGCTGCTAATGAGCTCCACAGCCTCTGGTTGAGGCAGACTGTTCCAGACATCGCCTGAGCGCCACTTACATAACAGCGCAACAGCTGCTGCTGCCACCACCACCCCAGGCACCCGTCTGAGCCCACAGGATGCCGTTTCATAACCATGTGGCTTGTATGCTAGTGGCAGTTCTGGGAGCGAAAGGCCTAAGCTAGCAATCTGCATGGAAGGCGAACAAGAAATGAAGTGGTAGCCAGACACTTAAACTATCCATGTAGGGAGGGAAGTCTTCCTCTTGATAGGAAGCCTGAAAAACAACCATTAAGACCTGTTCTTGTTCACTAAGCAAAAATAATAATAATAATAATAAGCAGAGTTGATTTAACAAATGTGAGGGAATATAAACATTTGCAAAGGAATCAAATTCTCATTGAACACCCTTCTCTTCTTCCCTATTATCTGCTTTAAGATTTCCCTCTGTAAGTAGCCACTTATCTGTGTGATATGATCAGCAAAATCCTGGGCCAAGCAGATCCACGTGTTATTCCATTTGCTAAAATGGAATTTCCCATTTCCTATCAAGATTGCTGGAAAATATCCTGCTAATTCAATGAAGAGAATTGAAGAAACGTTGACACCCCCCCTTGTTCCCACAATGTAGGCCTGAATTTGGTTTGTGCTTGTGCCTAGTGACCAGTCTGGAGCCCCTAAGTAAAGGTGACTTCCAAGATCAGCTAATAGAAAAAGATTGAGAGCAATTAAAGTGCCAAGGAAGCCTCTTACTTGTCTTATCGACAAGGCAGAAATGCCCAGATAACTGAGAGGCTCTGCAAGCATCTGCTAAAAAGCATTTGGATCCAATAGACACCAGAGAGTATTGCAATGAGCTCTTTCATCTTAAAAGACGTGGGTCGCAACGAACTGGACCAGGACATAATATGACTATGGAAAGGGCTGATACCTTCCATATGACTTTCATAAAACTGCTCCAAGGAAAATATGAAGTCTAACGTGTATTCCTATGTGTGACAAACCTTTATATAAGTCATGAATTCCTCAGTTCTCCTAGCCAACAGTTGGGCAGGATGGTTACACCGGTAAGTTTCCTGTCTTGTCCTTATCCCCCAGCATTCATACTCCATCACTGCAGAAGCAAAGTCCCTAGTCAAGCTGAAGTATCTTTAAAGGTCAATTATCATCCCAACCCCAGCCCCACTTGACCTTTACATTGAGGCTTTGAAACTAAGAAGGGCAAATTTCTGACAATATTGCCACCTCTGCTCATCCAAGATTTGCCAATGAGTATTATGTCTGCCTATTTGTCCATGAAACGCTCAGAAAATGACGAAAATATATAGCAAATGAATTTGTTTGGGATCAGCAATTTGAGGCCAGGTTCACTAGAGTGAAAATGAAATTATCAATGAAATGGTTTCCTTTATTCTGAAACTTGGACTGTAGGGAGCTCCTTCAACTCTGTCCCTGTCTAACACAAACAAGACCTGATTTCCTTTGTATTCTTATAGCTCCAGGCCCTTTCCATCATTAACCCATCATGACTTCCTCCCAACTTCCCCACCAACCAACCAAATGGTCAGCTAGCAGAACCACTCAAGCTAAATAACAGCACCATTACAATCAACATCCATAGCAATGGGCATCCTCCCTCTGTGACCACAAAACCAGTCATCCCAAACTTTCTCGCTGCAAATGGCCATCCCACTTTGCCTGACTCCCAAAGTGATTGATCACAAATAGCCCTGCAGCTGGAATCCCCTCTGGACTTCCTGAACCCACTGAGTCAGCAACATTGGTGACCCCTAACATCACTGGAGCCCCTCAGTTTAACCTATGACAGGATAAGGTGTACCATATCAGACCACTAAAGCTGGCTTTTTACTTCAGCTGGGTATGAAAAGAAATAGGTTGTAAAAAGGAATGGGCTGAGCTACTGCCAAGCTGATATGCAGGACTGATCAAAAGATACCAGAAACATTTGTCTGAAGTTATTAATGGACAACGAGATGCCATAAATTATATCTAAAGCTTCACACGCCATCTCCAACAAAAAGTAAAGGGTCCAAAAAACATGACACGCAACAGAGATTAATTTACCAGAACCTCTTTATCTACTAATAGAGATTAGATGAAGCTCAAATCACATTATAGGCCACAATACTGCAGGGTTATGGATACTTTCAAAGGGTTCACAAATTTTCAATGGGTTCACAAACTTTTACCACTGTATTCTGCCATTAATTGGGGGAATATAGAACCCTGAAATACCAAAAACAAGCACAAGTATGACAGACTAAATCTCTTCAGTGGAACTCCTGGCAAGCTGCCACCTATGGCTTCCATCTATAAGGTTCACGTAGGTATTTCAGACTATAGAACTGGGCATTGAATGGAGTTATTCCACATCCAGCAATGTGCATAGCATTTAACAATAGACTTATTCGAAATTCAGATACCATTTTAAGAGGTTCAGCCTCTAAAATTATACTTTTTGATATACCTGTACAGTTTAGTATTTATATTGGCAAAAATATGTAAATTGTGTTTTGGAAAGTAGGATTGTGGGAACTTACATCCAGTAATTCCAAAATATCTGTATGCGGATGAAAAAAATAAATGAACTAAAAGTCTGGCTTGCCTTAGCCCAAGCCAGACTTTTAGCTCCTTGGAATGAAAACGATCAACTTCAATTTGACAGGGTCTTGAGAGATCTTTCATTCACCATCTACTTAATTCTTCTAAGTAGGAATGCCAGGGAGAGAATTTCGGAACTTCAAAGCTTTGGTCCACCCCCAAATAAAAACCTCTGAATTTTGGTCCACGAAAAAGCAATTATTTCCTCCCATCAGAAAAATGTTTATATACAACAAATTGCAGTTGACACACTTCTGGCAATTCTTTTCACAGCTGCATTAACTCTAAAAAAACATTTCTGATGCAGATTTGAGCACAAACATTGCTCAAGATTCATTGTTTTTCATAATAACATTATAAAACTGTTAAAGGAGAGAGAAAAGATTTATTAGGAAGGCTTTCAAAATTACAGTAGTTTGACTATCTTTATCTATTAACTGAGGTTAGTAATGTTATTCTACAGATATCTTCTCTGTAAGTACTACTTATCCGTCCATTTGTTGTACTATGTTTTATACAATTTAAAGCCTGCAACTTAAAAATAAAGGTATCCCCACTTGTTTCTGCAACAGAAAATTTTTCTTCCCCACAGTGAGAAAATTCAGACTTTGCCACACACATTTTCACTTTAATTCACCCATTCTTCTTAAAAAAAGCCAGAAAAAGATTCCACAATTCCTTGCTTTCTAAAGGTGAAGCCTATTATCAAAGAAAATACAATATACTTAAAGATCTGTTCTACGTTCGTAAATCCGATGTCTTTGGAAAATCAGTGTACTGTGGGGGCAAATACACAAGTTCCTTTGTCTACAAATGAATGAAAGCTTGCAAAAGAATCTACTTTATTTTACAAAAGGAAATTTCCATGATTCAGAGTTGCAAAGTATAGCTGGTCCTTGACTTTTGACTACAATTGAGCCCAGAATTTCTGTTGCTAGAAATTTATTAAGTTTTGCCCCATTTTATGACTTTTCTTGCCACATTTGTTAAGTGTATCACTTAACACTAAATTACATTAGTAACACGGTTAAGTGAATCTACTTTGCCCATTGAGTTTGCTTGTCAAAAAGTCATAAAACATGATCACATGACCCAGGGACATTGCAACTGTCATAAATACGAACCAGTTATCAAGCATCCAAATGTAAATCATGTGACCCTGGGGATGCTGCAATGGATATAAGTATGAAAAATGGTTGTAAGTCATTTTTTTCAGTGCCGTAATTTTAAATGGTCACTAAACAAAGTGCTGCAAGTCAAGGACTACCTGTACTGGCAACTCATGCTTAACTAAGTCATCAAGACCATATCCCAAATCTCCAAGTGAAGGGATGTGCCCAATTAAAGCCATGGACTACTAATACCTAGCCTCTCCCACTCCCCCCGTTTTACATTGTACCCAGAGAAAGATTCCAAAGTGATGTGGTAATTTCCCTTCTAATTTTCATAGAATTAAATTATTCCATAGCTACAGTATCAGAACACTTCAGAACTCTGGAAAAGCTCAATTATAACTCATAGCAATAAGTCCAGCTCTACCATGAACTGCTTTGTTCCAATTTACACTCTTTCCTTTTATATTCAAGCATACTAACACATATGAACTTCATAAACAGTGCATACACTGACATTTTAATACCAAGTTTTCTTTGAGTGAAGGAACTGGGGACTAGAAAATGAACTGTTCATATATCCAAATATTTCAAAGACCTATAATTTGTTAAACTCCAAACCTCTATTCCCTTCCCCATTTTTACACCCATTTTCCACACTTATGATTTACCGCGTCAGAAAGCCAGTAAGAAAGATAAAACAACCTCATCATCAATACTTTTGCAACCTTAAGGAAACAAATAATTTAAGCTCAGTGGTTTTATACTCCCCTAAAGCATCCCCTTGTCAAATAACTTCCATGTTTTGCCTTCAGTTCTTGACAATACCCAATAAAAATCAATCTGACAGTTTGAGTGACAAGAAGCACTGAAATTATTTCTCTTACAATTTATTTACATACTTCCCGTTAGCGCTGATGACCCTGATGTTGTAAATGAACTGACAGCTTCTGTATCATCATCATAGTACCTGACTGGCACCTCAGTCAGAATGACATTAATCCCAGGTGACATGAACCAAAGAGAAACCAAGTGACAGAGAAATAAACAAAAAAAGTGACACACATTTAACTTAGGTAGTTGGTCCAGGAAGGGAATGGATTCAACATTGTAGTTTCTTTTGAGGTGTCCCAAGGAGTTACATAATCAGCGTATTAGAACACAAGTTACGTGAGAGTGCCAATTCTACTTCTTCTAGCTTTGTCAGTCGTACGATTTCAACAGATGAGAAGTCAATGGAAAAGATGGAATTCCATCAGGAAAAGAACAGGGAAGAGCAGGCATGGAATGGTAGAGGGGGCAATTAGGGGGAGTCTGTCCATAGGTGTTCATTTTGCACTGGGCGGTTTATAGGGCTCCAGTAGAAGACTTGAAAAGGTATTGACTTTATCAGCTCCTCGCACTTCATGGGGTAAAAGTGGCAACTTTATAATATGAAAGTCTTCATAAAGGTCCTCCATCTGGATAAAAGAAAAAAAAAACAGTCAAACAATCCTAAGAACCTAGAAATCAGGATTAAGAATTGCAGCATTTTCTATTTCAATTTATCCCGTTAGATTAGAAAGTTTTACTATGTTTATTCTTTATAATCCTTTGTATCCTTTATCATCTTAATTCAATAGTAGGTTTAAATTCTAAATATAATTTGCATTTCAATACATTAAGCATGCTAAATTTGAGCTTTGCTACAATTTTTATAGCAGATTAATTTTTTTGTGCAAGTTATTCTGTGGAACTAAAGTTTGTAGCCTAGTGCAATTCCACTTATACAACTAATTCAAGCAGATGATTCTTTGTATTATTACTATTTATTTGCAACAATGTGAAGTCACAGCTGCTATTCATTTTGTTGATTAGGCCTTCATACACACTGAATTCTTCCCAGAAACTAGGATCTCATAATTATCGGTGAAAATATACGTGGATCCAAACAGTGTGGCCTTTTGGAATTGACTGATGGAAATTTTGCCAATGCACAACTTTCTTAAGTGCTGTCCAATATGTTTTGGTATGTCATCCGCTGGGCCATACCACTGGGGCTACCACAGCCATTTTATGCCATAATCTTTCAACTTGAATTTATAGATGTTGATACTTTGTGATTTTCTCCAATTCTTTGTGCTGTATTCTACTATCCTCAGGCATTGTCAAATCAGTTATTATTAGGTTAGCCAGAGGTTTAGATGATTATTATACCTTTCAGAGTAAAACTGGGCTTTAAATGCTGGGTTCAAGGAAATTCAAGTCAGTCATCCTCAGAGCAAGATTTAGTGAAATAAGTCATATAAAGTAGGGATGAAATTATGAAAAAAAATGTTAAATTAGAGAAACACTTGAAGGGAAAGTGGTCTGGGATTAAAAGAGATAGAAAACATTTCTTGAAAGCTGTGAAGAAATTAAAGAATAAAAAAGAAAAAATACAGAATGATGATGCTAAGTTAAAGAAAAAAGACAGAAGGTCGAGAAAAAAGAATAGAAACAGTGAACAGTTTGACAAATATAGGCAACTGGACCCTTATTTAAATATGACAAAAACCTATCATCCAAATTAGTTATTATACATATACATACATACATATATATAAAATCTAAATATTTATAATCATAAGGGCTTACAGAAAAACAAGACAAGGGCTTGACATCCTAAAGAACAGCATCTCCAGAAAAAACAGCTAAAACATTTTCTGCCCTCTTCAAACACCTGTAACCAGTCAAATTTTAAGTGCTAACAATAAGTAATGGACAACTGGATTTTACATATCTTCAGAAAGGCTAGATGTTCACTGTGAAACAAATGCTGAGAATGTTCTAAAGCATGATACTTAAGGCTTGAAGGCTGAGATAGAATTGCTAACTCCTGGCTATTCAATCATTCCTAATATAAAGCAAACTCCTATTCTACAGATCAGGCCTGCACAACCTGTACAGGGGAAAGGGCTGCACTGACAAATTTAAAATCAGGGGTGTCAAACTCAATTTCATTGAGGGCCGCATCAGCATTGCGGTTGCCCTCAGGGGGCCAGGTGGGTGTGGCCTGGGTGAGTGTGGCCTACTGGGTGGGTGTGGCTAAAGTGCGTATGGCCTACTGGGTGGGCGTGGCCAGCACTACATCGTTCGCATCAAGGGTGCCTATGGGGGCCTGGGCAGGACAGATCTGAGGGTCTGTGGCAGGAGGAGGGTCTCTGGGCCAGGGCCAAGGTACTGGGGGCCGTTCCCTCACTGTTTCCAGGATGGCTTCACGGGCCGCATGAAACCACTTCGCGGGCCGGATCTGGCCCCCGGGCCTTGTGTTTGACATGTCTGCACTACAGGCTGCAGAAATACCTGGAGTGCTGATTCAGCAGCAGCAGCAGCACTAGAACTGGTGCTGGCCTAGAAAAACCGAGGTGCTTGGCAGTGTCTTTTGGCGCAAGGGCAGCAAATTTATTATCACATAAGGCTGCCTGGAAGACTATGCAGGCCTGATATATATTAATATGTTCCCAGCTTATCAGGGAATTTGCAGTGCTTGTAATCATACCTGGTCAAGGTATTTAGACTGGATTTTATGCCGAGCTTCACACATCTTGCAAGGCTTGTCAGGGTCAGGAAAGACCAATTGATTGACTATGATATTGTGGGTATCGATTTTGCATTTGGCCAACTCCTGGATAAGCCGTTCCGTTTCATACAGTGATAGGAATTCCGCAATGCAAACACAGATGAAAGTGGTTTGTTCCTGTAACACAGACAAGATACAGTTACTTCAGTGATGTGAAAAGAAGTGCACGTTATAGTTTTGTTTCACTCGCTCTTCCCAGAACCCAATGTCAGTGCAGCTGCCTCTTTCTCCATTCCCTCTCATGTCTTATGTCATGTTTTAGAAAAGAGTCAATGCCAGAAATCAAACCTGAAGAACAGAAACAGAGCAGAAAAAACTTCTCCTAAGCACTCTAAGTTTTATTGTACTTTTAACAAACGTAGGGAAAACTAATGCAAACCAAAAGAAAAAAAGGAAAGTTCAGAAGGCGTGGAAGAAAAACAAAATTACAAACAAAAAACTCTTCTCCCAGAGCCTAATTGTCATCTTTTCAGTACTGATTCAGCAAAAAGTCTATTAGGAGTAGTGAAAAATATTGAACAAGTAATTTATCCCTGAGCAAATGGTCCTGCTTTATAGTTCTTGCTTTTGCTCTTCACAATCTTAACGTTTGAGTCATTCCAGTGGCATCGTAGGATTTTATCTTTCATCAATCTCTGACATTCGAGTTTTCAAATCTTTCACCAGCTTTATTCAACTTTATAAATCTAGCAACCTAGAACTAAGGAGAAACTTCCTGACAGTTACAACAACTAACCAGTGGAACAACCTGCCTCCAGAAGTTGTGAATGCTCCAACACTGGAAGTTTTTAAGAAGAGACTGGACAGCCATTTGCCTGAAATGGTATAGGGTTTCCTGCCTGAGCAGGAGGTTGGACTAGATGACCTCCAACGTCCCTTCCAACTTTATTATTATTATTATTATTATTATTATTATTATTATTATTATTATTATTATTATTATTATTCCCATAGAGGCATTATCCAGAATTTGTCAGTTATTCCACGTCTAGACCCTCTTCTTGATTTGTCTTTCGTATTCTCATGTTAGTTATCTCAATGTTGTCTTCTATGCCTTCAAACACTATAATGTCTATTTTTTTATCTTCTAAAAATTTATCCACTGACATCTGTATACTTTTTGAGATATTAGCTATTAATACTTCACTCCAAAAGATTATAGCTTGTTCGGCCATTTTAACTCTTTTCTGCCTGGTCCTTTAGTTCCCTCTAGTGTCCATTTGCAACCTTCAAGCCTCAGTTCCTAACATGGGTTTCGTTGTGTTTCAGTCATTTTCTACTAGCATGTTATTTAATTATATACTTGTTTTTCAAATCTTACTGCAAAATTAATCAACATATCAAATAGTCTCTGTTTAAAACTTTCATAAATCAAAATTTTTTTTGCTTTTTGCCAATTGTGTATTGTTTTAAATTCTTGTATAATTTTAAAAAAATCAAAAGAAGGTAAATCTCACGAGGTGTGAAATTAAGCTCACCGTTTTGAAGGTCTCTAATAACCATAAATTGAACATTTTCAAATTTGACCAGAATTATCAATTTTTCTCCAAAAGGAGGAGAAATATTGACAAGTTCTATTCCTTCCGAAATATTTTGTCTTTAATGCAAGCAGACCTCCCACTCTGATATTCTGCATTCTGTATTTAACCTAGTGAAACATTTGTAAATAAAAACAGTTCTGGTTTAAATAACAATTATTCTTTGAGAATCTAGATGCAGGAAAGTTCATCTTCCTTCCCTCACTACCTCTAAAATGTATATGTTTCTGCAATTTCCAGGAAGAGGTGAATCTCTGCTTATGCCTAGAGAATCCATTTTCACTATTCCCTCTCCTTTTGCCATATACTTACTGGATCTTTGAACTGTTCACTGACCGAGCGGATGACAGGAAGTGTTTCTTCCAGTTTGGAAGCCAGCTGGTCAGCATTCATGTCTCCTAGGCCAAGCATGTTACACATCTAGTGAAGAACAAAAAGTTGCAATGATGGGTAACATACAACAGAGGGCAAATCATAATTATAGTGTATGGCAGACATGTCAAACACAAGGCCCAGGGGCCGGATTCGGCCCGAGAAGTGGTTTCATGCGGCCTGCAAACCCACCTGGAAACAGTGAGGGAACGGCCCCCACTGCCTTGGCCCTGGCCCAGAGACCCTCCTTCTGCCAGAGACCCTCAGATCTGTCCCACTCCTGCCCAGGCCCCCATAGGCACCCTTGATGCGAACGATGTAGAGCTGTCCACGCCCACCCAGTAGGCCATACGCACTTTAGCCACGCCGACCCAGTAGGCCACGCCCACCCAGGCCACACCCACCAGGCCCCCTGAGGGCAACCACAATGCTGATGCGGCCCTCAATGAAATTGAGTTTGACACCCCTGGTGTATGGCAAGTAAAGAGAAACTGAATAGGCTAACCAACTCAGGGAAGAATGATCAAGCACATCAATACACTTGGCTGCTATTGCATCTTGCTGGCTGCCAGCAGAACATTTTGATTTCTACTCCATCATACAAGCAATGTCACATACCAAAGCTGATAATTATATACTGTTTCCTACAGAGCATGGGTAGAATTCAAGTCAGATAGTAGCATAATACTTTTTAACAATAAAATCTCATGCTTTTATGTTGCTAATGATTCTCCTCCTTTACCTGGGATATGAAGGGACTGATCTGGTTCTTTATTTGCATCAGTCGACCCAGCCCCCGCTCCACTATTGTGGGGAAATTGAGCAGCCGTAATGTGTGTCCTGTGGGTGCTGTGTCGAACACCACCACGGAAAAATTCATTCCTTTCACCAACCTGTTCAGGCCAGAGAGAGAACACTATCAGCATCCTCCAAAACAGCATTCCTAGACTGCTAATTCCTACTGATATGGCCACCAATTAAAATACATTACAAATCTTTCTCCCACAAATCGAATGAGATCCATAAATATGAATCTTTGTTTTTCATTCCATCAAAGGAAATAATCCTTGTGTTCTTTTAAGGGCTGCAGCAGCATCTTATCAATTTGAGTTCTGGTCACTAGACAAACACAAGATACATACAAGAATCAATGCTGTATTTTATAAAGGCTCTTGGGTGTTTTGTAAAATATGGTATTGGCCTCTGTTCATTTTGCAACATCCCGATGGTCCTGGCTTATCGTCTGCTAGTCCGGTGACTGTTCAAAGCTATCCCTGAGTGAAGGAGGGTTCAGGCAGTCCATGACTTACAACCACAGTTGGGACCAACATTTCCATTGCTAACCAGGGCAGTTGCTAAGTGAGTTGTGCCGGATTTTATCACCTGGTGTTAAGCCAAGTGGATTAAGCAGCTGTTAAGCAAATACAGCTTCCTCCACTGACTTTTGCTTGTCGAAAGCCAGCTGGGAAAAATCGCAGTTGGCGATCGCGTAGCCCCAGGACACTCGCTGCAACCTTTGTAAATACACGCAGGTTACCAAGTGCCTGAATTTTTATTGTATGACCCTGGGGATGCTGTGATGGTTTTAAGTGTGAGGATGATTGTCAAGTTGCTTTTTTTTTTAACACTGCCTGTGTAACTTCAAAGGGTCACTAAATGAATGGTTGTAAGTCAAGGACTACCTGTACTTACAATAGGTCCATGCA
The DNA here is from genome assembly GCF_964194415.1 of Vipera berus. NCBI lineage: Eukaryota > Metazoa > Chordata > Lepidosauria > Squamata > Viperidae > Vipera > Vipera berus. The sequence goes on along the minus strand of NC_138203.1, from coordinate 182,767,411 downwards.
GATGTGGCTGTCACAACATCCCTGGGGTCGCTTGACTGCAATTCAGGTGCTTGGCAACTGGGTCATAATTATAACATTGCGGTATCCCACAGCCACGATTGTTATTTGCGATCTTCACTGCCAATTTCTGACAAGCAAAATCAACAGGGGGGCTACTAGGAGGCCACAATGGTAATCATGTGACCATAAGACAACTGCAACAATGAAAGGTTCACCAAATGACATCAATGGGACTGCTAGAACTGCTGCTGTAAGCTGGTGTGGACATACAAGGTAACATCTTATGAGCATTGCTCAAGAGTTCCCAATCCCAAAGACCACCAGTAAACGGGAACTATCCGTACGTATTATCAGGCCCACAGTCTGCAACACATATGACCTTTTCAGTTATAGTAGTGACTTTTTTTTTGCCCTGTATATTCACAGCAGGCCATAAGTCTGTAACATAAATGAAATTAGCATCACAAATGAGAACTCCACATCCACATCGGACTACTGCTAAGGAAAACTGTTATTACATGTTACATTGCCAAATGCAGGCAAAAAAAGTTCAGCCTTTGCTTCCAAAGTGCAGTTTCAAATACATAGCAGGGGAATGATTAGCCCGATACTTCAGTTCACAATTCTCACCTCATCACTTCAGCATAACTCATTGCTTCATCGATACCAGGAAAGGCACTCATGGCCTCTTGCATCATCTTCTTGCCCATACTTAGCATGTTATCTTCCTCAAAAAATTCATCTGGAAGCTCAGCCACACCCAAGCTAGGATCAATCTCCTAATAATAAATTACAGATAGAATATAATTCAACACCAGCATGTAGAAGCTGCATCATTAAGCCACTAAATGTGAATGCTTCGAGTGAAACAACAAAATTTACCATATGAAAATAACCTGCACTTAGTCCTCAACTTCGTTAAGTTTTGCCTCATTTTACGACCTCTCTTGCCACAGTTGTTAAGTGAATCACTGCAGTTGTTAAGTTAGTAACATGGCTGTCAAGTAAATTTGGCTTTCGCCTTGACTTTGCTTGTCAGGAGGTCGCAAAATGTGATCACATGACCCCAGAACACTGCAACCAACACAAATACATGCCTCAAGCACTTTCTGGTGCAATGAAGAATTCACACTGGATTCAATGATAGTGAGCTGCCCAAACTCTGCTGCAGCAAAGCAGCCCCCTAGCATAACATTTCCACTACAGCTGATATCAGGTTATTCTGTTCAAATGCTGTTTTTGGTTTTTGCCAATTATGTCCCTTAGTATTATGGACAAATGATTATCTTTGCCCTGTTTGTCCAGAGCACAATGTTGCAGAAGTCTTGATCTTTGTCTACAGGTTCTGAAGTAAAATTTAGTGTTGCCCCGATGTTCTTTCTAGAAAGCAAAGGGTTTCCTTCTCACACACCTCCCATGAAGATCTTTTTGTGCAGCTTCTTCCTAATGATACTCACACTCTTTGACATATGTAGTGACATGTGATGAAACCTTGGGGTACTTAGACTTTTCTTTCAGCAACTTGCATTCTGCTCTCAGGCTGAATTTGTAGGATAGCCTGGCCTGAACAAGCTGGCAGTTATTTGAAATCTTCTCCACTTGGAAATTATCTTTTTGAACATATGATCAATGTTCTAATCATTTGAATCTGATTCTCATTTTAAGGCACTGAGGCAGAAATAAATGTAGATGTGCACGTATTTTTTCCATATGATAAATTTGCATTTATATTTATTACACAAAGGACTACTACATGTAAATAGTAGTGTTAGGGATCTTATCAAGGAAGCCTTTGTGGATTTTTATTCTAAACTATATGCTAAGGAAAAGATTAATGAAACAGATATTGATCTATATTTGAAGAATGCTAGCATCCCGGTTCTTACGCAAGAACAAAAGGAGGAGATCAATCAATTGATAACAGAAGAAGAAATTCTTATAGCAATTAAGGAACTGAAGATGGATAAAGCGCCAGGCACGGATGGTTTAACTGCGGTCTACTACAAAAAGTTACAATTGGAGTTGATAAAGCCATTAAGGGAATTGTTTCAGACAATTCAGAGGGGGGGAAGAGTGCCTCCGTCTTGGAGAACTGCTTTTATTTCTTTGATTCCGAAGGAAGATCAAGATGCTACTCAAGTTAAAAATTACAGACCAATATCGCTTTTAAATACAGACTATAAGATATTTGCAAAGGTGCTAGCTAACAGATTGATGAGGGTCTTGCAACAGATGATTCATGGGGATCAAACTGGGTTTATTGGTGGTAGACAAATGAAAAATAATGTGAGGCATATAGTAGATGTGGTGGAGTTCTTGGAAAGGAATAACCAGATCCCTGCAGCGCTAATTTTTTTAGATGCTGAAAAAGCTTTTGATCAACTGAATTGGCAATTTTTGATGAAAGTTTTAGATAAAATGAATTTTGGGGATAAATTTTTGCAACCAATTAGGGCATTATATCAAAAACAAACTGCCCGAATAATAGTTAACAATAGTTTGACTGAAGTATGTAATATTGAAAAGGGCACAAGACAAGGGTGTCCGTTATCACCTTTATTATTTGTTTTAACATTGGAGATATTATTGATAAAAATACGGAATTCGGAAAAAATTAAGGGTATTCAAATTAGAGATCAGGATTATAGACTGAGGGCGTTTGCAGACGATCTGGTTGTTACGGTGACTCAGCCAGAAAACTCTGTTGTGGACCTGATGGAGATAATAATGCAATATGGGAGGGTTTCTGGATTTAAGGTTAATGTACAAAAAACCAAAATTTTGGCCAAAAATATGACAGCATCGCAAAAGGCCCTTTTAGAAGGACTAACTGGATTTGAGATTGTCAAAAGGGTCAAATATTTGGGGGTGTATTTGTCACCCTCTAATGCAAAGTTATATAAAAATAATTATGAAAAGTTATGGGGGAAAATTCAAAAAGAATTGGAGAGTTGGGAAAAATTGCAATTGTCTTTGCTGGGAAGAATTGCAGCAGTGAAAATGAACGTCCTGCCTAAATTTTTATTTTTATTTCAAATGATACCGGTCCTTAAAAAAGATTCTAATTTGGAAGAATGGCAACGGGGTATCAATAAATTTGTGTGGGCAGGGAAAAGGCCACGAGTTAAACTTAAGATTATGCAGGATACTCGTGAAAGAGGTGGTCTTAAAATGCCTAATCTTAAATTATATTATGAAGCTGCTGCGTTATCAGGAATAAGTGATTGGATTAACTTGAGACAAGGGAGATTATTAAATCTTGAGGGCCATGACTTGTTATTTGGCTGGCATGCATATTTGTTGTATGATAAGAAGGTAGATAATGTGTTTAAAGTGCATATTTTAAGACAGGCATTGTTGAGAGTTTGGAAGAAGTATAGACATAAGTTAGACTACAAGATGCCGTTGTGGGCAATCCCAAAACACGCAATAGAAAACATAAATGTTGGCTTCAAACATGATGTGACTATGTATAAGGAGATTTTAAGCTTGGAAAGAAATGTCTGGTGTTTGAAGTCGTACAATCTCTTGCGAGATGAGAAGATCGTTCAAACTTGGTTTCAATATACTCAGTTACGGGCCAGGTGGAAAGAAGATCAGAAAATTGGTTTTTCAATGACCGATGAAAATTTGATAAAGCAAATTAGAAACCAGGGTCCAGCACATATCAAACGGATATATCTTGCATTGATAGAAATTGACTCAGAAACAGAACTTGTTAAAGATTGTATGATAAAATGGGCTCAGAATATTCAAGAAGTTATTACAATGGACACGTGGGAAAAGATCTGGGTGAGGAACGTAAAATTTACGCAAGCCCAAAACCTAAGAGAGAACTTTTATAAAATGTTTTATAGATGGCATCTAGACCCTAAAAAGCTTGCAAGTATGTATCCGAATTATCAGCCTAAATGCTGGAGGTGTGGTGGCGAAGATGCAACGTATTTTCATATATGGTGGACCTGCAAAAAGGTTAAGTCTTTTTGGATAAAAATTTGGTGGAATATGCAGAAGATCTTTAAGCAAAGGATAAAGTTTTGTCACTGGAGAAGAGCCTAATGCTGGGAAAGATTGAGGGCAATAGAAGAAGGGGACGACAGAGAATGAGGTGGCTGGATGGAGTCACTGAAGCAGTAGGCGTGAGCTTAAATGGACTCCAGAAGATGGTAGAGGACAGGAAAGCCTGGAGGAACATTGTCCATAGGGTCGCGATGGGTCGGACACGACTTCGCAACTAACAAAAGTTTTGTCCGCAATTGTTTTTGCTGGGCATAATTACAGACGCTACTGTTGTGGACATTAAGTTGATGTTGAATTTAATTACAGCAGCAAGACTCTTAATAGGTCAATATTGGAAAAAGGAGGAACTGCCGACTATAGAAGAATGGACTCTAAAGGTTTCTGACCTGGCGGAAATGGCAAAGATTTCGGCTTACCTGAAAGATCATTCGCAAGAACGTTATATTATGGAGTGGAAAAAGTGGATTGATTATATCCAGAACAAATATGGGACTAAGAAATTTCATTTAGCATTTGAGTAAGTTTCCTTTTCCGTTCTCTTTTCTTTTTATATGTAATATTAATATTGCTTGTAATCATTTTATATGAGCTAGAGGGTGATAGAATTAATAGTTTATTGTTGTTAGCATATGGATGCTTATGATTGTTCTTTGTTTTTATACCCTGTATTTAGCTCTGGGAAGACGGGGGGGGGGGGGGGGGGGAGGGGGGAATGGGTGGGAGGGATAGGGAGGGTTAGGTAGGGGTGGGGGGAGGGGGGATTGTTAAAGTTAAAATGTACTGTAAATAGTAGTGTTAGATTTCCTTTATCAATATTGTTGATGCCCTGTTTCACATGACTGAATAGGAATCATATATCCACTGTTGAGGTTGGAGGTACTTATTCTCTGTTTGAGATCTGTATATGTTTCAGTTTTAATTAAACTTTATTTTTAACATTGATGTTTATATTTTAAATGCCTTTTTACTGCTTATTGTACACTGTCCAGAGTAATACTTTGTGATTAATAAAATAATTGCAATAAGGGAGTCCATTTTTTAAGAGAATACCCACTTACAAAACTTTTAGGAGGAAAAGCCTTTTCTAATAAGGAGATGAAGTAACTGGAATAGCATTTTCTTCAAATAATTTCTCAGTATTAGCGTACTATTTAAGATAAAAGAACTAAGGAAAAACAAATTTGGTCCAGATCTTTCTTTCTACGAAACATATGCACAATTTTAACATATGAAAACATCTTAAGTTATTTATCCTCTCTGCTCACCATGGCAAAAAGATTATCATAACCCTTTACTTTGGTGGGAACCTTGGAAAATTTCTGGTCAAAGGCATCTGAGATGTTGTGAGCAGGATCAGTAGAGATGATGAGGACACTCTCACGTACTTTGGAGAGCTGTACAGCTAAGCTACAACTGGACCACAAAATAAAAGCAAGAAGCAGTTATTAATACACGCACACAAACTAACAAATAGGACAAGCTTCTAAAATTCAGATCTCCCTGTACTGAAGAACTATATGCAAGACTTTTAAGATTTATCTAAACTATTTAGTAAATAGAAACGTAAACTAACAAATTGCAAGTGATTACTTCATGCTTTTTTTTAAATGAAGAAACTAATCTGAAAGAAAAAGATAATACTGTAATAGATATTATGCTTGTGAATTATTTTATTTAAAACAAACAGTTGAGATTTTGAACAAGGCAATTTGCAAAAATAGGATTATATATTAGAAATAATCTGAAACATTTTACTATGCACATAAGTTTGAGTTTAAGCTTTTTTTCTGCTACAAAAGTTGTGGATGTTTCTATATAATACAGTGCTATAGTTCAGAACATAAATACTGCAATATTTTGTTCTATTTGTATTTGAGATTAATTTTTTTCTGCTATTCAGGTAGTCTTCAACTTACAAGTGGGCCCAAAATTTCTGTTGTTAATGGAGACATTTATTAAGTTCTTTTACAACCTTTCTTGCCACAGTTGTTAAGTGAATCACTGCAGTTGGTAAGCTAGTAACCTAGTTCTTAAGTAAATCTGGCGTCCACATTGACTTTGCTTGTCAGAAGCTCATAAAAGATGATTACATGGTCTTGGGACACAACAACGGTCATAAGTATAAACCAGTTGCAAGCAACTGAATTTTGATCACATGATCATGGGGATGCTGCAAAGTTCTAACCGTGAAGAGTCATGTTACATTTTTCAGTGCCACTGTAACTTTGAACTGTCACTAAATAAGTCGAAGGCTACCTGTATACGTTTTCAATACATTTGCCTGCAGTTTGCAAGTTCATAATCTTAACAAGACAATTTGAATTTTACCAATCAGAAAGATAGGAAATGCAGGAAAACAAGATTTCAATAAAATATTTAAAAGCGTGTCCGTACCTCATATGTATGTTAACCTTGTAAAAAGATTTAAAGATTTATTAGTATCCAAGACTAACTCAGTAAACACACTGTTAAGTCATTATGGCACACATTAACAGTCTAAAATTATCAGATCAAAACAGATAGTCTTTGACTTGCAACTATAATTGGACCAAAATTTCTGCCACTAAGCAATAGTCTCAAGCAAGTCATCATGCAACCAGACCTGATTTTATGATCATTTTTACCCCATCATTAAGCAAATCACATGATCATTAAATAATTCCTACAGCCTGCTAATATGGTGGAATCAACAGCTGAAAGGAAAGAAGTCCCTTTTGGGTAGTTAAGAAACATTCCATTTTGGACTCCACAGATCTGAGGAAGCATCTGAGGTAAGGCACTAAGATATATTTCTGGCTTTTCCAGGGGAAAGTAGGCAGTCTGGCATGACTCTTACGTACAATTGAGTCAACGATAAAGAAAGCTAAGCTTCAGAGCCATTTTGGTTGTCTGCACCTGACAGCTAGAAAGGTCACAAATCACGATCACATGACAAGACACTGCAACTGTCATAAATGTGAGGCAGTTGCAAAGTGCCCAAATTATAATCATGTGACTGTAGAGATGGTGCAATGTTCATAACTTCAAGGATGGATCACTGTTTCCAACGACATCGTAATTTTGAATGAACATTAAATCAAGGACTGCCTATATTGTAATTGTGAAACATCTGTTTATTTACCTTTGATGGCATTTTGATTTTAATAAGTTATTATCCTATGGACACTTGTTTTATATTGTAAAATAATCTTACGTTAAGTCAAAACAGTGCTTTGGCAAATTCACTGGAAAACTTTCAGTGTTGAAAGAATGCAACTTTAATCATTTAAGATAAAAACAGTCCTCTTAAACTCACTTCTAAACATCACATATATCACCTATCACGTACCAATCTCAAGATAAATTATGAGAAACAGTACATTTAACAATCGATTATGAGCCATACAGTACATAATTTATGTGCAGCATGTAACAATTATCAATTACTGCTGTACAGTTAGACTAATTGAAAACCCACATTTAAATCTAACACTACATGCCAATGCCTTTCAATGTTTCCATCACAAATTCTGTTTTATGATTCCAAGACAACTTGGAACAGAAATATTCCACAATAGCAAATCTACTGCAAATCACACCGCTTGTCCCTGAAAGTATAAAAACTCTGTTGGCAGAGTTCAACAAATGGATGAAGAACCAAGGAGAGAGAATGCCAGGTCTTAACTTAATTAATCTTGGTTTTTTTTTATTTTAAAAAGGGCATTTTCTAAGTTACAATTTGAAAACTTTTATATACACGTCAGAAAATATTTTCAACCTGCTCTAACAGAAACTTCCAATCAGGAGCCGCTAAACCAGGGGTCTTCAAACTTGGCCCTTTTATGACTTGTGGACTTCAACTCCCAGAATTCCTCACCCAGCGTGCCTGGCTGAGGAATTTTGGGAGTGGAAGTCCACAAGTCATAAAAGGGCCAAGTTTGAAGACCCCTGCGCTAAACATTCAAGGCCATCGAGGAAGGAAACCCAGAGCTACAGAGACCTAAGTAAAAACAGTTTAAATCTTGACTTTAAAAAGAAATTTCAAATCCCTAATTTTATTTCCGATTTCAAATGCAGCCAATGCTCTTTTGGGAGGAAATGACGCCAACCCTGCTACCCGGCATATATTATTCTCAAGCCCCTTGCTTCCTTAACCCTCCGGTTTCTTCAGCCGCTCTCTCGTCTGCAAGAATTTCACATTTTCATTTACTGCAAGGTCCCACACCACTCACCGCCGTCCGGCTTCTTCTGCCAGCTGAATACGAGGCAGCAATTAAAAAAAAGTGGGATTCTCAACAGCAAGCATCGCAGCAGCGCTTTTTTTCATCTTGACCCTTCAACAACTCAGGAAGGCAGGAGACGACCACCACCCACCGCGTAAAAGAGAAAACCGGCGACCGCCATCCTACGTACGCCTCCTGGCTCACCTGCAAGTCGTTTTGCCCACACCGCCTTTCCCGCCAACGAAAATCCACTTCAGGCTCCGCTGCTCGATAATGTTGCTCAGCGTCGGCTCCAGCGGCTCCACATCAGGCGCGTCCTCGAACTCGTCCGCTTCAGCCGACAGCCCAGACGCCACCGCTGCCATCTTGGAACAAAGTCACGTGACAAGACGCTAGGCTACACCATTTTAAAGTGAGGCTCTTAATTTTAACAACCGGCGTATCAGCATTTACACAGGGAGAAGAAACGGCACTCCGCTCCCTCCTGCGGCCTCCTCTTGAACTTAATGCTTAACACCTTCGTCTCAAATCACTGGCGTCATAAACAGATCTGACGCCAGAAAAAACAACAACACCCCTACCTGAACGGCTGGTATATTCCTATCTTAACATTTCGCCCGATTGGTCGCTAGGTTCCTTTCCTGATTGGCCTCACCTGAGCGGAAGAAGACTCAAATCTCTCCTTTTCTCTGATTGGCAAAAGTCGATTCATCTTAAGCGGCGATGCAAAAAAAAGCCTGTTTGGATTGGTCGGAAGAGCTGTCAATTCTTGGCCATCGGAGCGCCTAAGACCCCCAGGTCCGCAACCCTTTTTCCCCCTTTGATCTGCGCGGCCAACCTAACAAACGAGAGGCTTTCCCGCCGTGCTTTGCGGCGGACTGACTTCGTAATCGTTTCCCGTCATTCTCCGGGCCGCGCGGACTGGGCAAGGGAGCGAGTCGAGAGAGAGAGAGAGAGAGAGAGAGAGAGAGAGAGAGATGGCCGGGGTGCCAGGCGGGGAAGAAGGCCCGGCTTCCGAGGCGGCCGGATCGGGCGGCGTGAACGTGTTCGCCAACGACGGTTCCTTCCTTGAGCTGTTCAAGCGGCGCATGGAGGAAGCCGCTAGGTCGGGAGGAAAGAGCGGATCAGAAACGGCGGCCGCCGGGGCCGAGAAACGGAAAGAGATCGAACCGCGGCCAGAGCCGCCCGGGGACCAAGAGCCACCGGGAAAGAAGCGGAGCGGGAGCGCCCTCAGCTTCGTAAGGGATCTGGGCACTGACCTTTTCTTTTTTCTTTTTTTTTCCTTTTTGGTTCCTCTTCTTCTTCTTCTTCCCCTTGTTTCTCCTTTTTCCTGGGCCTTCTTCGAAGGACCGAGGCGCAGAACCCTTTGTCAGTTTTTTTTTCTCGCAACAATAGGATGTCTTTTAATAAATAGCTTCACAGGCAGTAATTCTCCAGGTGCCGCATCTTAGCCGCCTATCTAGACCAGGGGTCTTCAAACTTGGCCCTTTTATGACTTGTGGACTTCAATTCCCAGAATTCCTCAGCCAGCTTGTCTGGCTGAGGAATTCTGGGAGTTGAAGTCCACAAGTCATAAAAGGGCCAAGTTTGAAGACCCCTGATCTAGACTATTATACGCTTCCCTTTCTTTTTCCTTCCCCCCCCCGCACACCCCCCCCCGTTACTTGCATCCCTGCTCCCCCTTATAAAAGAGGTTATTTATTTTTTTACTAAAGCAATATGACGTTAGCAGGAGCAATGTTACATTTTCTTCTTCCTTCTGAACTCTTTGCCCCCTCCCTCCTCCCCCTCCTCTGTTTTGAAAGGCATTATATTGGACCCCGTTTTTCTAAGCATGTCTGGGGGCCCTGTAGTTATTTAGTACATTTCTCCCAGTTCCTCACTATGTCAGGTTTCCCCCCCCCCCAAAAAAAAACAAAAACAAATAGAAAATGAACTTATCCCACAGTTGTTCACAGGACTGCGATGCTATGGTTTGACACCATTCGTTCCTGGGCAGGTTTATGGTTTGTGGGCTTCGTAATATTGGCTGAATAATTTTACTCTTATGCCAGGGGTCCTCAACCCCTGGTCCGTAGACCGGTACTGGTCTGTGATATGCCAGAAGCCGGTCCACCCAAAACAGTGAAGCCCCCATCTGCAGGATGCAAGCAGCTTGCAAATCTACACACACACCCCTCCGGTCCATGGAAAAACCTCTCCGTGGAACCGGTCCCTGGTGCCCAAAAGGTTGGGAACCTCTGCTCTGTGCCATAATCCAAACCTTGATTTGATAAGAGTCTCTGGTAACAGATGTCCCAACTGAGTTTGCCTTTTGTGAACGTGAAGCTGCCATTCTTGACATGCATATCATGCAGATATTTTTTAAAATGGAAGCAATAGAGATGGAAACACTTTGATCTGCTAGTACCTAATACAATATGCTTTGCTTTTAGTTGTCTTTTGGAAAAGTTCATTTTAGGCTGATTTCAGCCTTTTATTGAGGCACAAGTAAATGAAGTGGAATGCATTAAAACTCTATAAAAATGTTTTTGAAATGAAATTGCTTCCTGCTCTCCTACACATTTGTTGCTAGTGAGTCGTAACAAATATTTCTTGGCACATTGTTTTTTTGTATTCACAGTTTAAAAGTCATCAGTGTGTCTCTTGGGACCCAAATGAAATCTTTTTTGTTTTTGTTAATGTGATACAATAAGTCTGAAATATACTGAATCATTTTTATTTGCATTGGCTAGGGAATATTGCAAGTATGACTTCGTCCATCCATTAATTATAAATTTGAACGTGAGGAATAAAGTCTGTTCTGCATTACAATGAAATATGATAATCCTGGCCATATTTATTGACCTGTAATTCTAATTGAGTTCAATGGAATTTACTCCTAGGTATCTGTAGGCATTGTAGCCTAAACATGACAAATAAAAATGTTTTATTTCCAGTCTTTAAAATGTTGGGTGGAAGTTTTTAAGTATAAACTGTTTTCCAACATGTATGTTTCCATCACCATATATAAAACAATTTGTACTTGCAATGCATGTGGCATTGCTCTAAAAACGGATTGGGGAGGGAGTGCTATACCATCTAAAAGTGGTAATTGGAATCCCTGTTTTGTCTGTTGCTAACTGAAATTGACATTTTCTATTTTAAACTGTCCTCTTCAACTGAAGATCAAAAATTCTGTTTTTCAGCATAAAAACTGAATCACATACATGCTTATATGGTATTGGAAATACCATTTTTAAATGTATGCAGCAGGCCTTTGCAGTTGTATCTAAGATTATATTAGCACACACACTTCCCAAGTCCATAAAAAATAATTATTTATTTTGAATTAATGTTGTATTGGTTCTGCTAACTTTATTGCTTTCATGATTTTGAGGAAATAAAAGTTCTTCACATAATGTATTCCAGATTGTTATATTGAAGGGAAATAAAAGTAAAAATAGAATGGTGTTCCTATTTCCCACCAGGCAGCAAACCTGAAAAGAAATTGGAATACTTCCATTTCTTGTTGCTTGTTAATGTCTTTTAATGTTTGGGCTTAACTGTACAGATGTATTGGTGAACACTGCTAAGGTGCCCTTTTACCCTCCTAGCACAGCGGTGTAGGTAACGCTCGGCAGCTCTGTACAGACTGACAGGTGTGATGGCGAGCTAAGATGATCTAATTGAAGGACTCCCTATACCGTTATGTAGTGGGCAACATTCCCCTTGCAGCTCCCAGGCTCGTATAACGGTTGCAGTCTTCTATCCCTTCACCCAGGTGGGCAAGCGGAGAGGGGGCAGCAAGCTAGCCCTGAAGACAGGAATGGTAGCCAAGAAACAAAAGACAGAGGAGGAGGTAAGCTGGGATACATCAGGAATAATAAATTGAGAGAAGAGGGGCAGCATGGAGCTTCCTAAAAGTTTCTGTGAAGAAAGTAGCACTGTGGTCTCCATTTCAGCATTCTAGAAAGTGAAACAGTTCTGCCTTCGTGCTACCCTAGTTTAAAATTGACGGCTGGGTGTGTCCTTGTGGGCTTGGGAAAAAAGTGACTTCTTTCTTGTTCATTTGTAAAAAGAGTGTTTCGGATTCATCTCCTAAATCTGTTTTAAGGTTTGAAGGTTATTTTTGGTGTATAAAATGAATTTAGCTCCAAAAAGATCAGAGCAGCAATGTATATATCCTGTTGTTCTAACTGCACTTTGTGTAGCAAATTAGAATGGAACAGGGTAATTGAAAATCCATGCAGTAAGTATTGTAGCTGACTTCGCCAGTAAAATTACGATGATCTCTTGTTTTTCAATTGAATGGCTTCCCTAGATTTATATGTAGGCTGATGTTCATGAGAACCGGTACCCTAAGAATGTTTTTAAGTTCAATTGTTTAAATGTGTATTATTCCATAACTGGTTCCCTTTTTTTCTGTTATAGGTTTTGACAAATAAAGGAGATGCATGGGCGAAATATATGGCTGAAGTGAAAAAGTACAAAGCCCACCAGTGCAGTGATGATGATAAAACCCGGCCTTTAGTGAAATAACTTTTATCTCCAGCCTGGACTGTCTGTGATGTACATAATTATTTAAAATATCAAAGGAGTAGTGCTGTCCCACAAGACTGAATGCTGCCATGGCAGCAGACTTGCCATACTTTTATATTTGAAAATTTAGAGCCTCCTTCACTGATTCATTTATTGTTTCCCCCTTCTTCTGAGAGCTAAGAACTTTGACTTAATTGCCAGATTTTTAATTTGTAACACCCTCTTTCTAAATAGTGGAATTGGTCTGACATTTCTTTCCCAGAATCATCAGGCAAAAACATACCTTTGCTGATAAAACTTTCAGCATTGAGTCTTTGCTTCACATTAATACCTGAACTTTCTACTATAGGACATGCTAAGAAGTTCTCTTTATCAAATACCTCTTACTGATGAAGATAAATTTAAAATGTGGTTGCAAATAGTCAATCTGTACTGCAGACTGTAATAATTCCAGAGCTTGAAGTAATCCCTCTCTATTCACTATGAAAGACAAATGAATCTGCATCTCGATTCACTTAATGTCTGACAGTTCTGTAGCTGCATTTTTGCCCATGTTGTTCTTTCCCTACTCCAATTTCACTGCATATTGCAGTGAATTATGGAGTTTTGTATTTAATTCCAGCTGTTGCTTAAGCTTTTTCCTAGCCTTTTCCTATGCATGCTCCAATCTAATACTGGGGGGATATCCTGTGCCTGTCTTATTATCTAAGAAGAAAAACACTTGGTCTGTTTTTGTACCGAGTGTTACACATTTGAGAAAAATCACTAAAATTACCATAGGTGCTCTCTGCAATGAATTTAATTTTAGATACTATAATTTTAACGTTCGACTGCTCCTAGGTGTTATGACCAGAGAGGTCCTTGGCTCTGAAAGTAAGAACTTGGGTCTATAGCCATTGTATTGATAATGGTTTGTTGCATGGATGGGACCTATGCTCTTTCATCACTTGTTTACTTACGCTGAGTTTGATTTCTTTCCATAAAATACTGTTAAAATGGAAAGCACCTAACATGGTACTGAAACTGGGCATGACAATTTGATATAAGGGCTTATGGTGCATTCCCAGCAATCGATTTCAAGTCAGGAAATATTAATGAGATCTTCTGTTTTCTGGCTGGCATAGAGAAGCTATTTTTTTGTTATGCTGGAATTGGGTTTCACTTCTAAATGTTATGCAGTTTGTGCCATTTCCTTTTAACAGATTGGGCTGATTTTTGAGCTGCTCTATTAATGCGATATTCACAAAGATGGATTTGTACTCTGGAGCAAAACAAACTGAGGTTTGATCTTACTGTTTGGGTCTATTTTTTTTCTTCAATCAACACTGTTCATCACTGGACCAGATCTATTAAATAGGTTTCTGCCACGAAAAGGCCATTGGTTTCCAATATATCTTGGGCCTTTGTGTAATGCATCTGAAGAACAATGCTTTCTTTATATTGGGGTTCTTTAAGCATTTTTTGCCGGAATTTCACATAAAACATCTGAGTGTTCTTTAGTGTAACTTAAGAATTCTCATTACATAACAGGTTTTTCATGCACATGCACAATGAGCATGTAGGAGCTACTTCTGAATATGGTAAGGGAGTGGTTAGACAAATATTCTGTCTTTGCCTCTCATAATATCATGAGAGATTGCTGTTAAAACGTCAGAAAAAATAAATAAAGGTTTGGTATTTTATTTCGAGTCTCCTGTAAAGTGGTGGCAATTTTCTTCTTTGTTACACGCTTGATCAGGCTTTCTACTTTATTGCTTTTAACTTCCACAGCCTAGGTTACAGTACTAATAATCATCCCTAATACAGTAATAGCTTTTTAAATAGTAGAATTTTGTTGTGGATATTTATTGATATATGTTTCCCATATATATGTTTTTTCTAAATGGCATTATTTATACATTATACAGTCATTAAAACTGTTTACTGCAGGTACAACCATAGCATCCAGATTTCCTTTTGCTTATGGGGTAATAAGAATTCTTTAAATACAAGTGATAATGATCAAGAGTTATCAGGAGGTTGAAAGATAAATGAAGAGTTGTCTGCACTTAAATTGATTAGAATTATTTCCCTAAATATGCATGGTAAAGTTAAAAGAAAAATGGATTAATTTTCTTATTGCAATTGTGCACAACATCCATAAAGTTGTTTATTTCTAAATTGTCGTGGTTTGCACATGCATAGCAACTACTACTAGGTTCATGAACTGTGCTAAGCCCAAATGAGACAATCTATGTTAAAGCTTACCACGTTGCATAAACAGCTATAATTATATAGCTACCAGTGAAATGTAGTTTGCTTTCAGTTACAATGAAAAAACAAAATGCATTTGCCCTTTTCTGAGTTATATTTTGAAAAAAATAAACAGTTAATGGAGCAGGTAAAAACCATAAATGGAGTGAGAACAGTTCCTTTCACGGTACACAAGCAGCTGCTCATATTTTCCAGACGTACTTTGACTATTGCATGTACTTTGTATTTTGAAATGTCATATCTTTTACTAAATGATTACTGCTATTCATAAATGAGTTCATTTCTACTGCCCAAGGTATTTTCATATCAAAGTTACAATTTAGGGTTATATTATTAGGCTTAATCAGTCATATTAGCCACATGGAATTGAAGGTGCCTCTGTTCTGTGGATTTTATCTTTTTATGAATTAAATAAGAGCAATTTCCTTGCCAAGTGATTCTTTGGGATGTAAAATAGAAGTTGTAATTGATACTTAAGTGATAGTCCCTTATTGTAGGCACCCATCTTCCTGTACTTCTATTTTTTCCCCCTTTTTTCTGATTTTCCAAACCAGTAAGGAAGAAATATCCTTACATGCAACACTGGATAGTAATCCAATGTCTTAAAAGTGGCTATGACACTTTTTAAGACATTTGTATATTTCCTGCTCCAATGTTCTAAGTGGCTTCAGAGAATTCATAGATGAAGTGAAATGTTGGGCACAATATTGTACTCTATAGGAGTCTGCTTGGCCTGAAAGATATGCCATGTTATTTTCCAATTTTTTCAGTATTATGATTTATTAAATACAGATTTCGGTGGTCTGCATGAAGCAATCCTAGTATCTCTAAACAGCAGTAAGACAATAGGCAGAACTTGCTGGCTAGAGTATACTAGTAACAGAACAAGTGTGCTCCATCTTTACTTCTGCCACTTTTTTTGTGGTGAACTTGAAAATGAAGATACAGGCGATACCAAGGAATGAGATAACATGGGGCAAGGGCTTTTAGACAAAGCAATGTACTTTAAAACAGGGGTCCCCAACCCCCTATCCCACAGATTGCTACTAGTTCATGGCCCATTGGCAACTGGACCATGCAAGCGGTGGGCGAGCACGTGCGAAACCATCAGCCCCATACCGCTGCTGGTCCACGAAGCCAGAAAGGTCGGAGACCGTTGCCTTCAAAATATGGATTCTATTCACTTCAATCATAGAAATGGTATCATGGCCAAGGAAAACCTTACCTCTTCTCCCTCTGAGCAGATGAAGAGGCATCCACTGAGGGCTAACGTCTTAATGGGACTTGCCCTTTCAAAGCACTATTATTTGAAAACACAAACCACATAACTCATCAGCAACAGCAGTTCGATTTGAAAAGATGAAAAGAAAGCCTACATTCCTTTGAGATTATTGTGGTCTTTCACTGTGTGCTTCATGGGGGGAGAGGGGGGGTCATGGCTGCATGATTGAGAAAACAGAATCAAAGGGAAGGGTAAGATAGTGACATGTAGCCCCTTACTATCATCCAAAGGAACCTCCAAATTAATAATTTTTACCTTAAACTGATTTCTAGGCTGCCCCTATTTGTCCCTTAAATTTTAAGACCAAATCGTCGTTTGGGGCATTGAGTTGTTTCTTCCCTGCCAGTTTTGGAATTACAAATAAAAGATTTGTAGTATAGCTTAGAAAGCAGATATGATTTCATTACCAAACCCAATGTGACTTTCTTGTTGCCAAATAGCAATTTCCAAGATTCCTTACACAATATCATAGGTCTGCTGGGTAGTCCATTCAGAAACCTCTGAAGGACCATACAATAGCAATATCAGAATTGTGCTTTGATTGGAAAAATGGCAACTAATTTCTAATTTATTAAAGGTAAAAGAGAAAACTGAATCGGTGATAAATTGATTCAGAGTACCTCATTCTCTGGTTCTACTCACTTTCACTAATAGAAAAGATTTCTACAGTCATTTTGGCCAATGTATGTACTTTTAGAAGGCACTGCTGACAATCTTATTTATTTTCCATTTCAATGCAATGTACATCTGTGTTTTTTTAAATCTTTCAAGCACTAGATCTTTGTTATGGACAATACATAATCAGAAAAGCACTTTCACATTTCTGTACTTGCAAGGCAATAAACAATGTGATTTAGGAAAGCCTTTTCAT
Source organism: Vipera berus (assembly GCF_964194415.1). Classification (NCBI taxonomy): domain Eukaryota; kingdom Metazoa; phylum Chordata; class Lepidosauria; order Squamata; family Viperidae; genus Vipera; species Vipera berus. The sequence goes on along the minus strand of NC_138203.1, from coordinate 182,750,262 downwards.
ATGTTGGCTTTGCTGCATCATCATAACAGCCTGCCTTAATGGGTTCTTATCGGACAAAACCTTTAAGCAAATAGTAGATTGCCTACAAATAAACATTTCTTCACTCTTCAGAATATATGGATGCTTTAACTCACAACCAGTATCTAAAAGGATCTTGCCATACTGAATCGTAAACTTTCCATAAAAATATTTCTCACTTTAAACAAGCTATATACATATATATCTAAATGTCAACACTTTCCAAATAGTAGAAAGGCAGAAATTTCACATGGTGACAAATAATCTGCACTTAGCCCATCCTTGCTCCTTCCAGTGAACTTCACCCTAATGAAGATTGAGTGAAATTATTGCTTTCAAAATCTGTTATATCTATGTCACACTCTCCTAGTCTGGTGAATGAGCATTAGGTGGAGTATCTGCTTGCCCTACAGGGGTTTGAGAAGAGGCACCATACAATTCTTCAAAATAGATAAAACTCTTACGTGATGGAGGAGAAAAGAGCAAGGAAATAGTATCCTTTTCTCTTAACTAAAACACCAATCTTTAAAACGAAGCACTTCCAAAAGCAACAAGAACAGGTTCAGTCTCCTTCCCTAGCAAATGTTGCAGCTTCAAGCTACCCTAGGTAAGTAGCTAACTAGCTTCTAAGCCTTGTTTTCTGCATTGCGTACTCGTACTGATAGATGAATTTTCAATAGTGGCCCAAACATAAAATGCCCGGGTTTTTCCCCCATGAACTGACCAGAGCTGGTATAATAGCCTTAGAATTTCTCTTAATTTGTAAAACCTTAAGAGATCATCTTCAGCATCACAAACACGTAAGAATTCCACTACAGTTTCCTACAACTGTACTCAATAGCTTAAACAGGGACTTCCAGTGGTATGAGGGTCGATAATTGGGTCAAAGAATCTTGATTTTCTACAAAACTAAATTGTGAGTAGGGTGGAAGGAAAGTGTTAGTTCTGCCATTCCCTGTTTCCTTCCAACCCTTCCCCCCCCCCCATAACCTGGATAGAACACTCAAAATATGGCACAAATCATCCTTTAATACAGCCAGCCTGGCTGCATGTGTCCGTAGGGGCTGGGACCGGTTTCTTTGGTGTACCCAGAATTGTGCAAATAATGTCCCACATCCCAGGCCCCCAATATATCAACAGCCTGGAAGCATGAACAAGAGCAGGGCCCAAAGCCACCTCAGTTAGTCTCATAGGAGGAGAGCAGAGCAGCATCCACTGGCTCCATGCAAGAAGGACATGTGAATGAGCGCATCAGCCAGTCATCAATGCAGTTTACATGGTAGATGTGTAGACAAGGCAGGAATCGGATGGGATCTCCATATACAAAATCCAGCATACAGATTACACACCTAGAGAAGTAAAAAGAGAAACTGAATGCTAATACAAAGGTTGCAAGATGGTTCCCCAGCCATCTTGCTTCTATTTCCTGCCCAATTTGCTGCTTGGTAAATTTCAATACAACTGTAAAAGACTAGTTGCTATATTGTTTTGCCATACATTCAGCTTTAAAGTATAACATCAACCTCCTGCACTGAATTTAATTTATGATATTTGAAAGTTCCCCTGTTATTTTTTCCAGGTGGAAACTTGCAAGAACTATGCTGCTTTCTTCCATGTATAAGCAACATATTCTAGACTCACAAAAAATTACAAAGAATGAAGATTTTTAACGTTATTAGGGTTCTAGATTTCTAGTTTACTCTGTTAGCCAGGAGATCAGAATATCACTGGTTTAATCCACTCCCATCCCATTCTCCATATCAGTGTCACAATAACCACAAATGTACTATCCAAAACAGCAATTAACACTGTTGATGCAGGTATCACCCAACTCTGGCTTAAATGCCAGAGCAATCAATATACTCTAGCTTACTAGCTGATGGACTGTTTAACTTATCTCTCCAGAATTCCTACTCTATAGGAAGCAAATTGGTTATTAATCTTCCATACTAGTAAAGTATGTTTGATATATTTTTAGTGCCTTTTCCTGCACACAGCTACTTTTGTTGTGTTGCTGTCTTGAGTTTGGTTGTTTACTTCCAAATATTTCACTACCCCACTAGGTAAAATCATCAGTGCTAGCGAGTGTAGGGTTTGCCTTATTTATATGCAATAGCTTGCCCTGCCAGTGTTAGTGGGGTTGTTGGTTTTTTCCCTTGGTAGTTCCTCAATTAGAGTATTATTTTCTGCTTGTTTGTCTGGAGTTAATCTCTGTTTATTTGGGTATTGGTTGCTGGAGAGGATATGTTCTAATCTTTCTGTTTCCTTTTTAATGCCTCTTTTGATTGGTGTGTAAAAGTGGTTTATCTCTACGTGTCTACCGATGGCTGAATACCAAGGTTCCAGAAATTTATCAGAATACCAAACTTCCAGGAATTCCTTAGTTTTTGATCTAGAATGCTGAGTTTCTCAATTGAAGCTATGATTGAGTTTGGTAATGTGTTGTGAGATGAAGGAATTTTCATTGTGTCTTCTGACTGCTCTGGTTGGTGTTCACAGATGTGCTCTGCTAGTTTTTTGCCTGTCTGTCCTACCTACCATCATACATCCCGCCAACATTGGCAGGGCTGCTACTGTATATGAACAGGAGGAAACCCCAGTCTCACTAGCACTGATATTACATAGTCAAGTAATGAAATGTCTGCAAGAAAAGGATTCAACAGTTCAACACTGAGGTACATATATATATATATATTTCTATTGATGTTTTGTGTTGGTTAGTCCTCTTGGAGTGGAAAGGTCTGGGGCAGAAAAACAGGTAGTTTTTTATGCCTGGTGAAACGTGGAACTGACTTTAGCCATGAAACAGGAACCCAGTTTTAGCACACTTTGAATTAACAGAGTATACGCAAAACCTCTCTCGGCCCCCTTTGTATGAATTTTTATACTTCTATGATTTGTGTTACTACTACAACTATTTTACACCACCTATTAAAAGCAGACCAAATCAGTTGACAGATTTAGTCGTAACTGGATTCTCATTAAATTTCTTGATGCAAAATTGTAGCTAGTTCGTAACTAGGTAATCAACTTCAAATGCTAGCGTGCTTTCAAGAGATGTCATATGCAATCATTACTAGTCCCCTTTTGGGTGGAGAACTGCATCTCCTGGGCCAGAATGGAATAAAAATTACCCAATACCTTGTGCATATTCACCTTGAATATCACTCTAGATAATTTGGGTCAATATCAATCAAACATAGGTAGCCTTTCTGATCAAGAGGCCATTAGGAAACTGATCCCCTGCTCTATTTTCTGAAAATTGGGAAGAACATTTCACTTGTGTGTTGTTCACTGTTATGAACAGGTCACCTAAGGGGGATTTTCATGTAAATTGTAGTGAAACATCTCAGTAAAGGATCCACTCCCCTTAATTCAAGCACTGATGAATTGGTTATACTGTTTAGTAATCTCTGCTGATATAGAGCATAGATATATATTTGTTGCCTTGGTGGAGCAGTGGGCTAATGCCTCCTTAAGTAACACCAGTTGCCTGCAATTAGTGCAGGTTCGCATCCCACCAGGCTCAAGGTTGACTCAGCCTTCCATCCTCCTGAGGTAGGTAAAATGAGGGCCCAGATTGTTGGGGGCAATTAAGCTGACTTTGTAATAATGCCGCTTGGGGTGTGTGTGAAAGCCCTAATAAGCAGGCATATACATAGAATGAAGGCTACTGCTAAGCTTGTAAGACGCCCTGAGTCTTCGGAGAAGGGCGGGATATAAATGGAATTAATAAATAATAAATAAATAATAAATTACAGTAGCTGTACATCTTCCTCAGAAGCCCCATGATTTCTAGCCATCCCATATAGGCTTTGGTCATAACGTTGTCCATATGACACCAATTTATCTAGTGTGAAAATGCCTTCAGAGGCATTCCTATAATCTTATTCCATTTGTTAGTAAACAATACTAAACTATGATGGGACCATAATTTCTGCATTAACCTATTTGAGAATTAGGCTCCCCACCTCATTAGGATAGCTTCTGTTGATGATTTGATCAGAAAGCCAAATGGCTTTCCCTCTGCCAATTTATGATTAGCCACCAATGCAATGATTGGGTTACCTTGCTTGGCATTGTCTTGTGCAGATGGGATTGGGTCTAGGCTGGAAGGAACAACTGGAGTGATCTGGAATGGAATTGGGCCTACGGTACTGAATCGAGAGTTTATTATCCTTGTAATCTTGCCAGCATCCTGAGGGTTGGCCTTCTATAGGTTAGCCCTTACACTTTTCAAACCTTGAGGGTGTTCTCCTGAGACAAGTATTTTCTCTCCCTCCTGCTGATTGTGATCTGCTTTAATAATATGAATGAGCTCTTAGTGAAATTCACCATGAAATCATGCTCGTGGAGGTATCAAAGCATCAATATCAGGCTGTTAATTGGTTTCTCTACAAAAGGTACTCTGATAAACAATTCATTCTAAGATAAAATGAGGGACCATCATTGCCATCTCTCTAGTAAATACCCTGGATACCAAGGCCAGTCCCAAGAATAGTACTTTGAACTTGAATTTGTTCTTCCTGTATACAGTCTGAGGCATTTCCAATGGGATAGCCTGACTGGGAAGTGTAAGTAATTCTACAACAGGTGCTTATATGTTAGGAAATCTTCTAACGTAAGATAAAAACAATTAGGGCTGGCAACTCAGGCATTAAATGAGTGAAACCACAACTATGCTTATGACATTGCTTCAGCTTTCCTTTGTTTTACAGACCCACAAAAGTTGTACATTACTTTTTCATCGTGGTATAACCATGAATGAGGCAGTCAGTAAGTGAGGACTACTTGCTTTGCCTATGCTATGGGCATCACCTTCAGCAACTAAGAACAAAACTTGTTGCTTTATAGATAATCTTCACTGAATAGCCACTCAGTTAGTGTTCAAAATTATGACTTTGCTGAACAAGGGGGACTTTCAATGGAGCCTCATAATTGCAGCCATTGCAGTGTCCCCCTGGTCATGTGATCACAATTCAAGCAAAGTCAATGGGAAAGTTGTCAGGAGATCACAAATGATGTTCCCATGACCATGGGATGCTGTGACTATGCAGGATTTGGCAGCTGACAATTGTTGTTAAAGTCACATGAAGTCATACCTTATGACATCACTTGACAATGTCCAGTCCCAGTCCCTATTAACATAGTTAATATATTCTACCTTTTTTAAAAAATGCCTTACTGTACAGTATACTCATATCTAAGAAATCAAAGCTAATGTATATATAATAGTAGTAATGGCTTTTTTTCCCCACTTCAAATATACCATCATCAAATTTTCCTTCACGTTTTCAGTAATACTGAGATTCTGAAATAAATACTGTTCTGCAAAAAAGCACAGTTCAAATTTCTGGATCATTTTGACTGTCCGTGATGAGAATTATACTCCAACAAATTTAACAGAGAAAGTTCAGAAACATGCAGCTCATTACAGGTGGTTGTCACTTACCTTACCTGCCTTGTATAGTCACCATTCAAAATGATGATGATATAAAAAACAGCTTTTTGATCAATCCTTGTATTTATACTGTAACTGTCGCAATGTCCATGGTGACACAATCACCATTGGGGCACTTTCTAATCGGCATGCATTATTGACCATCACAATGTACAGTGATCACATGATCAGCATTGACTTGCTTCACTACTGGCTTCTCACAAGTAGTTAATGGAGAATACGCAGGTAAAATTGGAAGTTGTGGTCATGTGATGTCTTAAGACTGGGGTGATTTGCTTAATGACCAAATGAAAAGTAATGTAAGCCCATCACAGTCACATGATTTTACTCTTAGCGACTGTAAGCTTACTTATGGAGTAGCCACTCCCAATTGTGGTCACTAATTGAGAATTACCTGTAATTAATAATTTATTAAGAGTTTAGCATAAGACCTATAATGAAGCACTGCTGTGTTGATGACTTTGGGAATAAAGAGCTTAAGTACAATTTCTGGAAAGATTCACAACGCATCACATCCTCTGTTATCTAGCAGAATGCCTATATTAAGTGCAGTTTTTCTTTAGGGAAGCAGTAATCTGTTTTCTTAAAAGAAACAAAGCAGGAAAAGTTTGTAAGCTGCCCAAAGTTACTTTGGGTGAGATGAACAGCTATATAAATATTGTAAATAAATTAATAAAAACAAAGCACAACATATTTCTGTCGCATTTGGGAGGGCCATTTCTGCATAAAGTCAGTAAATTCTAAAGGATATTATTGCATTCATTAGCAATTAATTACTATAATATTTTCAAGGTTTGTTCTGACTTTACAAGATACATTTAAAGCATTGTGCATAGAAACATACTCTTTGATTTTCTTTTCTGATGGCTCTGAGCCTGGATCAAATATTCCTTTAGGAAGGTGCTGAATTAGTCCAATCCTTTGAGCTATCCGTATCTGCTCCTCTTCTGTTAGTTGTGTGGCAAGACGTGCCTGGCTAGGCGTTGGATGATACACTGGAATTGGAGTGTGATCCTAGAAAGTCAGACAACAGTGTGGCTGAACATTTACTATTCTCATAAGTAACTTGTTACATGGATTCATAATTACACATCATAATACAAGCAACAATTCCCTTTTCTCTCAGATTGCTAAAAAAATTTAAAATACTCCTTTAACATGCTCCCACGGTAACAAATGAAAATAATCCAGAGAAATCCTACACTGACACATACAGCTATTTATCGTTTTGACACAAGAGGGCTGGACTGTAAGATAATATTGTGGTATGCCAGATGGGCTAAAATAAGTTTTCTAATGACTGTCTGAAGCTTTTCTACAGGATCAGTCAGCTGTTTCAAATGTCAGAAAAGCTCCTTTTTTTCTATAGTACACACATCTGTTATGAACCATGCAAGCCATTAATTCACCACTAATGAGTGGATCCCCTACTTGCTTTCTAGTCTTGCATTTAGAGCAAACATTTTGATTTTATTAGCATACAAAGATAATTTCCCAATTTCTTTCTGGTATTAATAAGTGCATTTTTCCTGAATCACTTTATTTTGAACTTATGAGGCAAATTAGGTAACAAACAAGCACAAAATGTTCTATATCGTACACAGAAATCCTAAGTAGCACTACTCCATTCAAAATTTCAGGAGGACACAAGAATTACAGTGCTGGTTGAAGTCAACATTCAGCTTAATTTTGTAGTTGGTCCAATAATTAATAATTAAAATTTACACAGTAAGAATAGCAGAAGCAACTATACACTAGCAGTCAACATGTAGTACATGTAACTTGATGTCTTCTCAACATATGGGAACATTTTATTTTTTATTTTATTTTAATCCCATTTATATCCCGCCCTTCTCCGAAGACTCAGGGCGGCTTACAATCTAAGCACAAATCAAATGTGCTTAGCAATAGCCTTCATTCTATGTCTATGCCTGCTTATTAGGGCTTTCGCCCCCCACAAGCGGCATTATTACAAAGTCAGCTTATTGCCCCCAACCATCTGGGTCCTCATTTTACCTACCTCGGAAGGATGGAAGGCTGAGTCAACCTTGAGCCTGGTGGGATGCGAACCTGCAATAATTGCAGGCAGCTGGTGTTACTTAAGGAGGCATTAGCCCACTGCTCCACCAAGGCTTCCACAAATACTAGTCAGCATGGCTTGGGGAATCATGGGAGACACAGCCTAATAATTATGGAAGGTAACAAGCTGGAAAAGGCTGACATACACAACCGCTGCATTTGAACCCTTAGGATCATAAAATGTATTTATTTTTTTTAAAAAGCAATCTGTGCTGTACAATTATGCAGTAATGAATTCCACAAAACTGGCTTGGGTTTCGTCTTTTTAAACATCAGTCTTTATTAATCTCTGCCTATTTATTTCAGCTGAATGTTGAATTGTCCTTGTAAATCCTTACTCACATGTACAGTCTCTTTTTAAACATCCACTATAAACAATGTAAAGGGAGTTATTGCATTATTCCATTCCCTGCTACTTACTGCACAAATTGTTCATGCCTTGCTTAAAGAGAATGGTTAGTTTTTGGCATAGGATGTAATATGAACATGACCCATAATTAAATGGATGGTTTAGTGTATTGTATGAATCCAGTCAATTGAGTAAGCTGTGAATCAAGTAACCATGAATTAACATGTACTGTAACCCAGTACATTGTAGGGGACCACAATGTCATTGCAGTAGGTCTGTGAAAGCTTGAAGAAATGTTATGATTTGAATTTTAAGTCTTGGTGATCCGTGGTCATGGTCTGTGGCCACAAAAGGCATTTAAAGGGAGTCTGTGGGGAAGAAAAGGTTGAGAACCACGGTTGTAGCCATTAAATGTTAACCTTCTTCATAGCTTCAAACCCTGAATAAACAATAGTCGACAACTATCCATTTCTTTATGATTAATTTCAGATATCACAACCCGCATCTTTTTCTTTGAAGATGTTTCGTTTCTCATCCAAGAAGCTTCTTCAGCTCTGAGTTGGATGAGAAGTGAAAGGTCTTCAAAGAAAAAAAAAGGAAGTCCAGGTGCCTCGTGAAAAAAGCATCTTTGAGACACCATTTAGGAGTAATAATAATAATAATAATAAGTTGGAAGGGACCTTGAAGGTCATCTAGTCCAACCCCCTGCTAAGGCAGGAAACCCTATACCATTTCAGACAAATGGCTGTCCAGTCTCTTCTTAAAAACTTCCAGTGTTGGAGCATTCACCACCTCTGGAGGCAGGTTGTTCCACTGGTTAGTTCACGGGTCGGCAACCCTCGGCTCCGGAGCCGCATGCGGCTCTTTGAGCCGTCTTCTGCGGCTCCCAGCCGCCCGGTGCGCGCGCACCTCTCCAAATGGAGAGTGGCACCGCCCGTTTGGAGAGGTGCACGCGCACCTCCCCAAACCTTTGGAGAGGTGCGCGCGTACCTCCGCGCGAACGGGCCGCGGCGTCGCTCTTTGAGGAAGCTGCCGCGGCCCGTCTGCAAAGCTGCCGAAAGCGGCAGCTTTGCAGATGGGCCACGGCAGCTTCCTCAAAGAGCGACGCCGCAGCCCGTTCCGAGAGGTGCGCGCGCACCTCCCCGAATGGGCGGAGCTGCGCGCGCACCTCCCCAAACCTTTGGAGAGGTGCGCGCGTACCTCCGCGCGAACGGGCCGCGGCGTCGTTCTTTGAGGAAGCTGCCGAAAGCGGCAGCTTTGCAGATGGGCCACGGCAGCTTCCTCAAAGAGCGACGCCGCGGCCCGTTCCGAGAGGTGCGCGCGCACCTCTCCGAACGACCGGAGGTGCGCGCGCACCTCCCCAAACCTTTGGAGAGGTGCGCGCGTACCTCCGCACGAACGGGCCGCGGCGTCGTTCTTTGAGGAAGCTGCCGCGGCCCGTCTGCAAAGCTGCCGAAAGCGGCAGCTTTGCAGATGGGCCACGGCAGCTTCCTCAAAGAGCGACGCCGCGGCCCGTTCCGAGAGGTGCGCGCGCACCTCCCCGAATGGGCGGAGCTGCGCGCGCACCTCCCCAAACCTTTGGAGAGGTGCGTGCGTACCTTCGCACGAACGGGCAGCGGTGCCGCTCTTTGAGGAAGCTGCCGCGGCCCGTCTGCAAAGCTGCCGAAAGCGGCAGCTTTGCAGACGGGCCGTCGCCGTCGGGCAACCGGGAACCGGTTCCATCTCTTTTTTAAAAAATGGCAACCGCGTGCGTCCGCACATGCGCAAAACGTTTTTTGCGCATGCGCGTGCATGGACACACGCACGCGGCTCCCAGTTTTTTTAATTTGTGATGGAACCGGTTCCCGGTGGCTCTTTTCCTTTTTTAGGTTGCCGACCCCTGGGTTAGTTGTTCTAACTGTCAGTAAGTTTCTCCTTATTTCTAGGTTGCTTCTCTCCTTGACTAGTTTCCATCCGTTGCTTCTTGTCCTGCTTTCAGGTCCTTTGGAGAATAGCTTGGCTCCCTCTTCTTTGTGGTAGCCCCTGAGATATTGGAACACTGCTATCATGTCACCCCTCACCCTTCTCTTCGTTAAACTACACATACCCAATTCCAGCAACCGTTCCCTATATGTTTTAGCCTCCAGTCCCCCAATCATCTTTGTTGCTCTTCTCTGTACTCTTTCTAGAGTCTCGACATCTTTTTTACATCGTGGTGACCAAAACTGGATGCAGTATTTCAGGTGTGGCCTTACCAATACCATGTCATCCAATGCTGCTGACATGAAAGAGATTTAGACAGAAAAAACAAATATTTCATACAATATATAATTTGTAGAAGGTGACACAACCACTAGCTTTGACACTTTTTAAAGGGGATTGACTAAATTCATGGAGGACAGTTTTTATGAAATTCAACATTACATGTGGGTCAGAGGCATCATGCCTCCAAATACCACGTATAAGGGAATAATGGTGACAGAAAGGTGTATCTTAATTTGAATGAAATGACCTAATCTATTCCCATTCTTCCTCATACCCGACACCTACATCTCCACATATAATTTTAAGTAAAAAGCTGTCTCTCCATAGATGAAAAAGATCAAATGCTTTCACTCAACAAGACAGTAAAGTTAGTGTAGCTGTTCCCTTCTTCCTCCAAACAGATTTTTTATCGTGTTTTATACTTCCACAATATCCCTTTTAGTCCATAAACAGCCTGCATGTTGAGTATTTTATGCTGATTATGAGTTCAGTGCAGACCATTCGATATGTTAACCTAGGTTTGCTAGCAATAAATATTGATGCAGTTGCAGTCACGCCTGATTCTTTGATGAACGTGTGTGTGTGTGTGTGTGTGTATTTGTTGTCTTTCTTCCTGTCTCGTTCATGATGTTACAGGAAATCCAGTAACAGCTTTCTTTTGTAACTTTTCTGTGTTTTGTATGCAGAAAGTCTCAGTCGTCCAGGTCACAGTTGTTCCAAAAGTGCTTTTTCAAAAGGCAACTGGACTTGTGTTTTTCTTTGAAACTGAACAGAACTGAAGAAGTTTCTTGGATGAGAAGGGAAACATGTTCAAGGAAAAACAAAAGTCCAGTTGCCTTTTGAAAAATCACCTTTGGGTTTCCTGTGTTTTCTACTTCCTTTTTTCCCTATACATACAATATATTTAAAAAATAAAAGACAAAATGATTGCACAGTTCCTACTAGTTGGTACTAGGTGGTCTTTATCTGGAAGCCCCCACCGCAAAGGTCCATTACATTCTCTAAAAAATTAGCCCAACAGCTTTCCATTTCTTGTAATAAGTTAGTGTTTTTCCATAGCTGAATGACAGTTCCTAGTTCTTTATTTAGAATATTGACCATTACCTAGCTTAATTCCATTAATTTATGTTTCATAGGATTTCTTTTTCTGATCAGGAAGAGTAATTACAGGAGTCCAAATATAGACTGGCCTATACTCACAGCGGCCCAAGTGTTAACAAGGCAATAGTTTTCTCTTCACCCAAGGGAGCTTCCACACTGATGGTTCATAGCACAAAAACAGTATTGTGCAGGTGATATTTTATATTTTTCTCCTTAAAAGGTATTCCATAATAAGGGGGTAAAACAGGAAGTAATGAGAAAACACAGGAAGGTTACAACAAGAAGACGTCATTTTCTGGCTGGAGTCTAAATTTTCACAAACAAGGTAGAACCACAACTGCATAAGAAAAGCCTCCTCTAAGAGCCACCCCAAGTTTAAAACCATGTTTCCAAGCCATGGTCAATGCTGTGCAACAAAGCCGGTCCTCACTAAATGAACTCATCCTTGTAGCATCTGCGGAATGAGCAGAGGGTCAACACTGCAGGAACATCTGTCCTTATGTCCTACCGTCTAGTTCAGGGGTAGGCAACCTCGGCTCTTTTATGACTCATGGACTTCAACTCCCAGAATTCCTGAGCCAGCCAAGCTGGCTCAGGAATTCTGGGAGTTGAAGTCCATGAGTCATAAAAGAGCCGAGGTTGCCTACCTGTGGTCTAGTTCATGGACCGAGTCAAGTTCTCCATCATGGCTCCGGCCACCCCCCAGTCCATCTCGCGTTACTTGCCCCCGAGTCGCGACGTTCCCGAATGTCACCCGAATTCCTCCCTCTCGTCTGCACGCCAGCCCCACGCGGGTTACTCAAAGCTGACCCCAACTGGCGAGAGCATGGGAGCATCATCAGCCCCAGGGCTTCGTGGCTCCCTTCCCCACCCCACGCGGTACCTGGTAGGGGGGCGGCGGGTCAGGGAGGGGTGGTGGGTCTCCAGGCCCAAGACTCGCCCCATCACCGGTAGAATCGTTGAGTAGCGACAGATCATCAGCTGCCTGCGAGGAGAGGCAGCCCCCCATGCCCGCCCGCTCCGGGCCACTGCCGGGACCGGCCCAGCCAACCTCCGTCTACCAGCTCTAGAGGGAGGGGGGAGTGGCGGCAGGGGAAAAGGGGGGGAACCTCGCTTAGCATGACGGGAAATGTAGTTCTCAGCTCCGCGGAAGTCTGCGCTTGCGATAAAGACCTCTTTCTCTTGAGGGTAGAGAGGGAGACGGAAGATAGGCGTAGTACCGTTCTGTACGCTTACTGCCTCCTTTCCCTTTCAAGCTGATGCTGAATAAGACAGGAACCGCCATACAATAAATAATCTGCTCTTACTGTATGGTGTTTAAAATATGTAGTTTTATGCGTAGTAGTGATAAAGCTACTGAACAGCCCCCATCTCTCTGATTTTTTTAGATGTAGTCAAACTAGAGAGCTAATTTCAATAAACTTAGAGCTTGGGAAGGGGAAAACAACGCAAGAAGCTTGGGAAATTTTGAAAAGTGAGATAATAAAAGCCCAGTCTAGCACAATACCAACAAAGAGGAAAAATAACAGCTCTCAAAAGAAACCAGTATAAAGAATTCTCTGATAAATTGAAAGATAAAAAGGACAAGTATAGAAAGTGGAAAGAGGGGCACGTAACTAAGTCAGAATATCAACAAATAGCCCGAGCCTGCAAAGACAAAATGAGGAAAGCTAAGACTCAAAATGTACTAAGGCTTGCAACCAAAGTCAAAAATAACAAAAAAGCTTCTTTCAACATGTAAAAAACAAGAAAAAAGTGAAGGAAATGATTGGACTATTAGTGGGTGAAAGTGGCAAGAAGGTGACAAGCAACAGGGAGAAAGCAGAACTATTTAACTCATTTTTTGCATCTGTCTTTACACAAAGGGGAAAAACAGACCAACCTACCAAAACCAGTGCCGTAAAAAACAGAATAGAAACGCAAGTTAAGATAGGCAAGAAAATGGTAAGTGAGCACCTGTCCAGTCTAAGTAAAGGTAAAGGTAAAGGTTCCCCCGCACATGCGTGCTAGTCGTTTCCGACTCTAGGGGCCGGTGCTCATCTCCGTTTCATAGCCGAAGAGCCAGCGTTTGTCCGAGGACGTCTCCGTGGTCATGTGGCCGGCATGACTAGACGCCAAAGGCGCACGGAACGCTGTTACCTTCCCACCATAGTGGTCCCTATTTTTCTACTTGCATTTTTACGTGCTTTCGAACTGCTAGGTGGGCAGAAGCTGGGACGAGTAACAGGCGCTCACTCTGTTACGCGGCACTCGGGATTCGACCCGCCAAACTGCCGACCTTCTGATCGACAAGCTCAGCGTCCTAACCCACTGAGCCACCGCGTCCCTGTCCAGTCTAGACGAGTTCAAATCACCAGGACCAGATGGATTACACCCCAAGGTTCTCAAGGAACTGGCAGATGTGATCTCAGAACCACTGAACTATATTTTTCAAAGATCCTGGAGCACTGGGGAACTACCAGAGGACTGGAAGAGAGCTGATGTAGTTCCCATCTTCAAAAAAGGAAAAAAATAGATCCAGGAAACTACAGACCTATCAGCCTGACCTCAATACCTGGGAAGATTCTGGAAAAGATAATCAAACAACAAATCAGCGAACACCTTGATGCGAACAAAGTTATCACTAAAAGCCAACATGGGTTTGTCAAAAACAGATCATGCCAGACAAATCTTATTGCATTCTTTGACCAAGTGACAAAACTAGTGGACCAGAGGAATGCTGTAGATATAATTTACTTGGACTTCAGTAAGGCATTTGATAAAGTAGATCACAATCTACTACTTGATAAGATAGAAAAATGTGGTTTAGATAGCATCACCACCAGATGGATTCGTAGCTGGCTGACTGGCCGTACTCAGCGTGTGGTCCTCAATGGAACTGCATCTACATGGAAGGAAGTGTGTAGTGGGGTGCCCCAGGGCTCTGTTCTGGGCCCAGTGCTCTTCAACATCTTCATCAACGATTTGGATGAGGGGATAGATGGGGAACTCATTAAATTTGCAATGACACCAAGCTGGCAGGAATAGCCAACACTCCAGAAGACAGTCTTAAGATACAGGAGGATCTGGACAGACTTAAACACTGGGCGCTATCTAACAAAATGAAATTCAATGGTGAAAAAAGTAAGGTTCTACATTTAGGCAAAAAAAAAAAAAACAAGTATAGTATACGGGGTACCTTGCTCAATAGTAGTAACTGTGAGAGGGATCTTGAAGTCCTAGTGGACAATCACTTAAATATGAGCCAGCAGTGTGCTGCAGCTGCCAAAAAAGCCAACACAGTGCTAGGCTGCATTAACAGAGGAATAGAATCAAGATCACGTGAAGTACTAATACCACTTTACAATGCCTTGGTAAGGCCACACCTGGAATACTGCACCCAGTTTTGGTCACCACGATGTAAAAAAGATGTCGAGACTCTAGAAAGAGTACAGAGAAGAGCCACAAAGATGATTAGAGGTCTGGAGGCTAAAACATATAAGGAACGGCTGTTGGAATTGGGTATGTCTAGTTTAATGAAGAGAAGGACTAGGAACATGACAGCCATGTTCCAATATCTCGGGCTGCCACAAAGAAGAGGGAGTCAAACTATTCTCCAGAGTGCCTGAAGGCAGGACAAGAAGCAATGGATGGAAACTAATCAAGGAGAGAAGCAACCTAGAACTAAGGAGAAACTTCCTGACAGTTAGAAGAATTAACCAGTGGAGCAACCTGCCTCCAGAGGCTGTGAATGCTCCAACACTGTAAGTTTTTAAGAAGAGACTGGACAGCCATTTGTCTGAAATGGTATAGGGTTTCCTGCCTGAGCAGGGGGTTGGACTAGATGACCTCCAAGGTCCCTTACAACTTTACTATTATGATTATTACAATATTAAAACAGTGGCAATTACTTGCATTATAATTTTTTGCTACGTAGAAGCATTTTCATTCCTGAGATTTAAATAATGCTTCTAATGGGTAACATTTGATCCTAGTGGTTGACTAAGAAAACATAGAGCATCTTCATACATTCTTCAGACACTCTTTATGAAGCCATCAGTTTGGGCAAATCTCTTGCTTGAATTATTTTCCTGTTTTCTATAACTCCTGTCAATCAACACACAACTACTTTGGGATCTTGATATTGGCTGAGCTTGGTTTTCTTCTGAACGGTTCATAAAGAATCTCTAACATTGGCAATGCTTTGACGTAAGAAGTTTTTGTTGGTATTTTATGAGGGGAAGGTTCTACCTGTCTATTTAAATAATTACATTATTGTAGGTTTTAACACTGAGATTCTTTAAAAGAGAAAGGCTATATCCTAATGTAAATAGGATGTAATCTAGGTTAGATATGAATATTCTCCAAATTTTATTTCACATATTTGGCTCCTAGTCCTGTAAGATGACAGTACTTATATCAGCATTTGTGCATTTTCTGAATTTGTGCAACAGGTTAGATTAAAATTAGATTGCTTTGAATGTGTTGTATGAACCCATGAAACTAAAGCAATTTGTCATGGTGTAATTACAATCACTATTTTTAAAGTGTTCTATCCCTGAGTCATTAACAGAATAAAAATATTTAAACATGAATCACTCTGTTCACATAGTTTAAACCTGTAGTTGCAACAAGTCACAATACAGTAATTGGTTAAAGCAAGTAGTTTGTAGCAATTAAAATGCTGAACAAAATCATTTTGTTTGTAAAGTTCCATTACCTGCTCAGAAAATAGTTGTTTGATACTCACACCAAACTATTTCAAATGTGAGGTCATTGTTGTCAGTACACATATATGTGACAGATAAAAGATGTCAGGATAACATACTTGCAAATATAAAGTGAGAGTTCAACTTCAGAGAGATAATACTGTAAGTTTTCTATCAGCTAGGGACATCCATTATGTGTCTCCATGCTGTTAAATCAGTACAGAAACAAAAACCTGAAAACACGCTGCTTTACTTTATAGAAGACTGTCTCATTCCTCTGGTTTTTCCTGTGGGATGCAGATCTAAAGACTATAATATCTGGGAGGAGTTTGATTCTGTAACCCCTGAGGAAGTGGACAGGATTATGGGGAGGCTGAGCTCCACCACATGTTTATTGGACCCGTGCCCTTCTTGGCTGGTTTATGCAGCTCGGGAGAGGACACGAGGCTGGTTCCAGGCAGTTATATCTGCTTCGTTGAGTGAGGGTAATTTCCCCGCCGTCTTGAAGGAGGCGGTGGTGAGACCTCTCCTCAAGAAGCCTGCTCTGGACCCAGCTGTTCTGAACAACTTTCGTCCGGTCTCCAACCTTTGCTTTCTTGTGAAGGTTGTTGAGAGTGTGGTGGCGCATCAGCTTCCCCTGGTCCTGGATGAAGCGGATTATCTAGACCCGTTCCAATCGGGTTTCAGGCCCGGGTACAGCACGGAGACGGCATTGGTCGCTCTGGTGAATGATCTCTGGAGGGCTCGGGACAGAGGACATTCCTCTGTCCTTGTCCTATTAGACCTCTCGGCGGCTTTCGATACCATCGACCATGGTATCCTGCTGCGGCGTCTCAGGGGATTGGGAGTGGGAGGCACAGTTCTTCAGTGGTTCTCCTCCTATCTCCTGGGACGCTCGCAGTCGGTGTTGGCAGGGGGGCAGAGGTCGACCCCTAGGACTCTCGCTTGTGGAGTTCCTCAGGGGTCGGTCCTCTCTCCTCTCCTGTTCAACATCTACATGAAACCGCTGGGTGAGATCATTCGTGGTTTTGGAGTTGGGTATCATCAGTATGCTGATGATACCCAACTTTTCATTTCGACCCCAAACTACCCCAGTGATGCCCTCGATGTGATGTCCCGTTGCCTGGAGGCGGTTCGGGCCTGGATGGGGAGGAACAGACTTCAGCTCAACCCTGACAAGACTGAGTGGCTGTGCATTCCGGCATCCCGGGACATTCAAAATATTCCATCTCTTCTTATGGGGGGTGAGTCCTTACCCCCCCGTGGATATGGCTCGCAACTTGGGAGTCCTCCTAGATTCACGACTTACTCTGGAAGACCATATAGTGGCCGTGACTAGGGGGGCTTTCGCCCAGGTTCACCTGGTGCGCCAGTTGCGGCCCTATCTGGACCGGGATGCCCTGTGTACGGTCACTCATGCGCTCGTGACCTCTCGCCTGGACTACTGCAATGCTCTTTACATGGGGCTTCCCTTGAAGACCACTCGGAGGCTCCAACTGGTACAGACTGCGGCCGCGAGAGTTGTCTTGGGAGTTTCCCGATACTCCCATGTTACACCTTTGCTCTGCGAGCTACATTGGTTACCAGTTGCCTTCCGGGTGAGGTTCAAGGTTTTGGTTATGATCTTCAAGTCCTTACATGGCATGGGTCCGGGGTACCTCGAGGACCACCTGCTGCCGGCGTCAATTCCCCTCCGCCCTGTGCGTGCCCACAGAGAGAGCCTCCTCAGGGTGCCTCCAGTCAGGGAATGTCGACTGGTGGCCCCCAGGGGGAGGGCCTTCTCTGTGGGTGCTCCAGCGTTATGGAACCAACTGCCGGTTGAGCTCTGGATGGCATCGGACCTTCGCTCCTTCCGGCGCGGGCTGAAGACCCACTTATTTGAACTAGCTGGTCTGGCCTGATGGGGAACGTTAGGGTTTTTAATGGGTCTTTTATTGCTTTTATTGTTATTGTAATTTTTAATTGGGCATTTAATTCCTTTTTAATTTTTGTATTGTTATTTATATATGCCCTGTTAACAGCCCTGAGTCCTTCGGGAGAAGGGCGGTATACAAATTTAATAAAAGTAAAGTAAAGTAATATATAGTAGCATTAATAGGAAGCACTTGGGCACAATCTTCCACACATCTTTTAACCTTATGACAACAGATTCTTTTTATATATAGATTTTATTAGTTTTTACACGCTTAGGGTAAAAACGGGTTCAAAAACTGTGGGGATTAGGATTGGGTCTTGGGTTAGGATTGGGGGTTTTTGAAATAACATTTTGAATATTTAGCAAACAGCATAGTGTCGGTACATGTATTTAACTAATAGTAATAGATATGGTTAATTATCACAAACAGTATGTTAATTAATCACTCAATAGCCTTCTTACTTCTTATATATTCAAAATTACATATCATGTTCCTTTCTCTGACTCATTTTTCTAGCCATTGATAGTACACAGAGTCTTCTTTCTCTTTAATCTTTAAAGTCAAATCTATCCATTTCTGCACACTCTAGAATTTTCTTAATTAGTACTTCTTCAGTTGGTAGGTTTTCATTTTTCCAATGTTGGGCAAATACAATTCTTGCTGCTGTTATTATATGTAGTATTAGATATCTACAATCTTTCTCATAATTGGCTCCTATTATTGCTAACAAAAACAATTCTGATTTAAAGTCTATTTGTTTTTTTAGTCATCTTCTCCAATGCAATATATAGTACCATTAATAGGAAACATTTGGGCACAACCTTCCACAGCTTTTTAACCTTTCTTATGATGACAGATTCTGAAAGACTTGTTACCATAACTTGCTACTTCAAGCACAGAGTATTTTGCGATGGAATGGTGCCCATGGCATGCTGAACCAAAAATTAGATACTAACATACAGGATATTAAATTCTCACAATATTCTAGATCAGCAGTCCCCAACCTTTATGGCTTGGTGGCTCGGGAGGGGGAAAGAAGCCGCTAGCGGTTAGACCAGGGGTAGGCAACCTCGGCTCTTTTATGACTCATGGACTTCAACTCCCAGAATTCCTGAGCCAGCTATGCTGACTCAGGAATTCTGAGAGTTGAAGTCCATGTGTCATTAAAGAACCAAGGTTGCCTACCCCCCCAGACCATTACTTGGTCATGGACAATCACTTGAATACGAGCCAGCAGTGTGCTGCAGCTGCCAAAAAAGCCAACACAGTGCTAGGCTGCATTAACAGAGGGATAGAATCAAGATCACGTGAAGTACTAATACCACTTTACAATGCCTTGGTAAGGCCACACCTGGAATACTGCATCCAGTTTTGGTCACCACGATATAAAAAAGATGTCGAGACTCTAGAAAGAGTACAGAGAAGAGCAACAAAGATGATTGGGGGACTGGAGGCTAAAACATATAGGGAACGGTTGCTGGAATTGGGTATGTGTAGTTTAACGAAGAGAAGGGTGAGGGGTGACATGATAGCAGTGTTCCAATATCTCAGGGGCTACCACAAAGAAGAGGGAGCCAAGCTATTCTCCAAAGCACCTGAAAGCAGGACAAGAAGCAACGGATGGAAACTAGTCAAGGAGAGAAGCAACCTAGAACTAAGGAGAAACTTCCTGACAGTTAGAACAACTAACCAGTGGAACAACCTGCCCCCAGAAGTGGTGAATGCTCCAACACTGGAAGTTTTCAAGAAGAGACTGGACAGCCATTTGTCTGAAATGGTATAGGGTTTCCTGCCTTTGCAGGGGGTTGGACTAGATGACCTCCAAGGTCCCTTCCAACTTATTATAATTATTATAATTAATGCAGCCTATTTGGAACCGGAGCCGCACGAGTGCTGTGCAGATGCAGGAAATTGGATTAATTCAGTGAACCAGGGTTCCGTTAATCGTGGGTTAGTAATCGACGTGAAGATAGGGCCGATCATCACCTGTAGATGGAAAACAAACAGTTTGCTCGTTAGAAACTAGATATTTTAGGAAGCCATTCGGAAATAACATTCATTCCGGCTTGGGACCGTTCCTGGCAAGGTAAGGCTGTGCCACGTGACCACAGCACCCAGACTCCAGAAGAAGGGGCGTGGCCACCGCCCTTTCTTAGGCTACGCCGCATGACGTACTTTCTTCCTCCGACGTGCGTAAGCGGTTTCGGCTTCCTCTCGCGTTTGCGCCGGGACACGTGACAGGCAAAGACGGCGGCCGGGCCGGCTCACAGCCCGCGTGTAGCGTTCGCTTCTGGCTTGCCGCCCCCTTCCTTCCTTCCTTCCTTTCTCTCCCTCCTTCGGAGCTGACGCCGGGGCCTCAGCCCGGGCACGCGGGGAGCCGGCAGGTACCTCGCCGCGGGGGTGGTCGGTGGAGGGTCAGGAGCTGCAGGGTGAGGCGATGGCGCGAGGTTTGGCCTAGACAGGAGTTGGGTGAAGGAGAGCCTTCAGGAGTCCGGCCCAAGCTGGCCTGAAGGTGCTGCGCTCGGAGGGTTGTGAGGAGGGGGCCGGCTGCGGAGCGGACTCCCGGTTGTCTGAAGAGACGCCAGCCGTGCTCGAACGGGGTGGGTCGGTGGGCGCGACGCTGCCGGCCGAGAGCTTCTCTGGCGTGGCTGGCGGGGAGCAACCCAGAAAGCTTCGGTTGCGGCTGGTGGGGGGTCTCGGGAGCGACCGTGGCTTTTCGGGGAAGGGGCTCAGGTGTTTTTTTTTTTTCCCCTCTCCGGTGGCTGCTGCTGCTGCTGCTTTCCGTGGTGCCTCTGTGTGGGGAGGTGATGCTGCAGAACCCCGGGCGGAGAGAGAAGCAAGCGCCTTGGGAACCGCACGGGAAATGTGCTTCAAAAATGCAAGACAAAAAAGACCTTGGGCTGATGGAGAGCGCGGGTTCGCCTTAGCCCCTCAGGATCTTCTTCCCCCAAAAACAGGGGTCGGCAACCTCGGCTCTTTTATGACTCGTGGACTTCAACTCCCAGAATTCCTGAGCCAGCTATGCTGGCTCAGGAATTCTGGGAGTTGAAGTCCACGAGTCATAAAAGAGCCGAGGTTGCCGACCCCTGCCCAAAAAGAACTGCCCAGCTGCTTTCCCAAAGCTCAGAAAGGGCAAGAAAGTAGTGCTTTTCTTTTTAGGATGCGATTGTCCTCTGGGCCCCCCTCCCTCCCTCCCTCCCTCCTCCCGGTACTTGGGAGAGAAATCTTTTAACATGGAGGCCTCGTTTAATCGTTACTGATAGTTTGCCTTGCGGGGATCATGGAATAATAAAAAGGGGTTTTCCTGGGTTCTGTCCAGTGTGCACTGACTGTTTCCGTTGATTTATTAGTCCGTTTTCCCCCCATCAAAATAACTGCTATAGAATGGTAGAATAGCGTTTTTTCCCCCCTGTTTATGATCTCTTTTCAAAGCATTTATGCTTGATTTTAAGAGCTTACCTTAGTAGAACCTTTTTTTTTCTTTGTTACTGTTTAAAATTATTGGGAGTTTTTGCCAATTTGCAAGTGCAAATGTCTGCTGTTTAGCAACTCTTGATTCTTAAATATATTTCTTGAGAATTGAAGGTTCCATATACTGATTTCCCCCCCCCCCCCCCCGTACCAAAGCTTGCCTTGTGTTTTCTGTTCTTAGGGCTTTATAAATAGCTTATCCTTAAGTACCTGTTTCCAATAATACCCTGGGTTTTACTGTAAATCTTTTAACCTTATTTTGGAATAGTATTGTGCTATTCAGTCCAAAAGCAATAGAAAGTTTCCTTGCATTAGGTCATGGTAATATGATCTTTTTAAAAATGGGTGTATGGGAACCTATGACATAAAAAGCTTACAAAACAATAGAAGAAAGGGGGACTTTTAAAGGAGGAAGAGCAGGTCCCATGGATTTTTATAATCTTGATTGAAATGTAAAGAAAAATACAGATCTAGAAGTTATAGTTTTGTTTAGTCCTCTATCATAGAATATTGGGTGTATGTAGAAATCTCACAAATGTGTATCACTGAATATGAAGGGTTTTTTTTTTCCTGAGATACAAAATATCAGAGCTTGGAAATAATTGGACTACTTCATGAGAGATAACAGGGTTGACTGCAACAATAAGCATTTGACATGTATGATGAGTTTATGTGCTCAAACAGACTGAAAAATCTGTTACATTTCATGGCAAAGCTGGTCATTTAAATATTTTGGGATGAGGAAGCAGATCTACCAAGAGTTTAGCTAAAGTCTGAAAGTGAAGCTGGAGGAGAAGGGGGAGACAAATAAGTTGCTGAGTTTAGAGAATGTAGTTTTTTTAATCTTTAATTATCATTTTTGAAAGATTAATTAAGGCATCATCCGATATCATTCTCTGTATTTACTTCCTTTGCTGTCTTCATGTAATTTTTTCCCTGTTTATTTCAGTGTAAGTCCTTCCCTACCAGATCTCTATATGGAAAAACATGGAAGCAAATAGTTCCTTCTGCCCCACCATGACTAAATGTGTGCTGAGTCATAAGTAGATTTTGACTCTGGTGCCTCATATTTTTCTAGTAGCCTCTAATTGATTTTCTTTGAAAAAAATGTCTTCGATATTGTAGATAAAAGTTCCTGCTAGATTTCATTTATTCTGTCTTGTATATTCTTCTGTTTTCACAAGGAACCATAGCAATTTTATTTATAAAGTTCATGTAGAGTATTATATTGCATAAAAGTACTTTGTTGATGAAATATGAAATATTTCCATTAGAGAAACTCTTTGGCTGGTCTTCAACATATCCTCCACCATAGAAATATTGAATTAAATTGTCACCTTTCTTTATTAATACAGTGTGTTTTTAAGCCCCATAAGCCAAATCTTAGATTTACATTGCATCCTTTCTTCCTAGAATATAAACTAGGCTGGAATGAAGTAAAGTTTATCTGTGTGGACTGTCTGGTTTATAAAGCACTGATGCCATATGTGGGTAGCTTATATAATTTTGCATGTAGATTGATTTCCAGGTTGCATTCTTAAGGAGGTTTGCTGTTAGCTTTGCTTGTATGTGTATAACTGCTTTTAATTTATGTTTTAATAATTTTTCTACCTACAGATAGGCAGTTTTCCATCATGGACTGGCAACCAGATGAACAGGGTCTCCAGCAAGTTCTTCAGTTACTCAAAGATTCCCAGTCTCCAAACACAGCAACCCAGCGTATTGTGCAAGATGTATCCTTGAACTAATTAGCATTGCTACAGTATTGCTTGAGATTTAAAAAGAACAAAATGCAGGCAATGAGCTTAAAGAATAGAGGGAGAAAAATAATATGTCACATTGGGGAATACAGGTAACCCTCGACCTATCCCCATTTGTTTGGTGACTGTTCAAAGTTACTATGGCATTGAAAAAAAGTGATCTATGATTGTTTTTCACACTTATGACCGTTATAGCATCCCCATGGTCATGTGATCAAAATTTGGGCACTTTTCAACTGGCATGTATTTATGACAGTTACATTGTCCAGGAGTCATGATCACCATTTGTAACCTTCCCAGCTGGTTTCTGACAAGCAGCCTCAGCTACACGATTCACTTAATTGCAGTGATTTGTTAACAGTTGTGGCAAAAAGGTCATAAAATGGAGCAAAACTCAATAACTGCCTCAGTTCTCAGTGGAAACTTTGGGGTCAATTGTGTTATAAGTCGAGGACTACCTGTAATTACTAATGAGATAGACATTTTGTTAACAACTTTCCCAACATACTATTTTTCCATATATTTGGGGCTGTAATTCCTGTATTTCTGGACCAGCGGTAATATTGATTGTTTTTATCATTGTAAGGACCCACTTCAATTAACCACCCAAGAAAGCAGAACTCTTGAAAATGACATTGTCTCATAAGGATACTTTTATTAGGGGTCACTGACAGTAGGGAAGTCAGGGTGAGATCTGTGGAAAAGCCCACAGATGAAAAAGCCCACCGAAACGGTATAGTTAAGCAAGCAATATTCCTCCTCCTCCTCACAATGTCCATTTGAAATCCAGCCAATCCACAGGTGGCCTGAAGAGTGGGTAACTGGCACAGTTGGTGGGCATCTCAGGGTCACCTCCAGTTTCATTTCTCTGTGACCGACTCCCTGATAAGGGAGACATTCCTTTCTCAAAGGGATGGAGGCAGGAGGAGAGAGTAAAAAGCTCCCCCTCCCCCCAGCAGAATGACAGGCCCCCAAAGTAGAGTATATATGTAAGGCAAAGAATAAGGGGTTTGGGGACTTGACCGTAACCTAGGTCACAGACTCCTGGTCTAAAATAGTGGTAGCAGAAAACAAACCTGAAAGTGGTTCCTCTGGCAGTGGCCTATTCTTGATGTAGCCGCCTGTAATGGGCTGGCTGGGGGATTATGGAATTCGCATTCCAGCGTATCTGGCAAACCCCAGGTGGCAAAAAGCTGCAGTCATAGGGCAATATGGTCGTCTATTACTACATCTGTGGCTGAAAAAAATATATATGGGCTTTTGGAGACTTTTAGTCAGAACATATTATGAATGAATGAATTCTTAACTAATGCTACAGAAACTGAAACAGCTCAACCAGTTCCCTGATTTCAATAACTATTTGATATTTGTTCTGACACGACTGAAATCTGAGGGTATGTCTATCAAATCTATTACAACACTTTTTTTAAAAAAAAAACCTATATTATATATATTATATAGTCTGTATAATAATGGGATACAATACTTAATACTTGGTGGAGCAGTGGGCTAATGCCTCCTTAAGTAACACCAGCTGCCTGCAATTAGTGCAGGTTCGCATCCCACCAGGCTCAAGGTTGACTCAGCCTTCCATCCTTCCGAGGTAGGTAAAATGAGGACCCAGATTGTTGGGGGCAATTAAGCTGACTTTGTAATAATGCTGCTTGGGGTGTGTGTGAAAGCCCTAATAAGCAGGCATATACATAGAATGAAGGCTACTGCTAAGCTTGTAAGCCGCCCTGAGTCTTCGGAGAAGGGCGGGATATAAATGGAATTAAAATAAAAAAAAATAATGTCTTTAACTGGCCATTGGAATATTTGAGGAAAATTAGATTTTGACTTAAGTGATATGGCATGTTTAGCTTTGAGTAATGTTGGAAAACTGCCTGATTTAACATCTTAAAGGAGATTTCCCTTTTAATCTGTGACTGATAATTTGGTGCTCTAAATGGCTTAGAAAGCAAGGGAGGATTTCAGGAATCAAAAAGTCGAGCTTCCTTTGTTTTGTTTAATGCTGCTCCCTTGAAGCTATGCTCCCCCTTCAAAATGGCAGAGCAAGGGTTAATAGGCTGAGCTTTTGGAAGAGCTCCAGTGAAAGAATCTAGATTCTAGAATAAGGTAAGAAGAAGACAAGCCCATTGTAAACATATAAATTAACTTGCAAGAAATCCTATAGATAAAGGTGTTCTGTGACTGATGACCAAAGGTATGTAGTGCCCTGATTTTTAAGTATACAAAAAAGATTGAAGTTGTTTGGATCTTTACAATAATTTGTAATAAGCTGCTGTTTGTACTAGAAACTAGTGAGACTCCTGAGTGAAATAACTCTAATAATTTTACCTTTTTTTTCCCTCTTAAAGCTTTGGCAGTTTTGTTGGATAACGTAGGAACAAAGAATCATTTAATTCCATACACAAGATTTATTGGTATATTAAAATGCCCTCATTTATTTTTGTGAAAACTGGGTTCATATAGCACAGGTTCCCCTTATAGTCACCCGGCCTTACGTTCTTTTTTAATAAAATTTAATCTACTAAAAGGCTAATACTAAGTTTTCATTGTTGGTATCCAGGCAGTAGTGTTTACCCTATCATTTATAATACTTTGGTACACTGAAACTAAAAAAGTACTGTTTTGAATAATCCATGAATCTTGATTTAAATTTTAATTGAAATAATATGATCTTCAGCTCTGTTCTGAATTATAGGCTAATAAATATAACAAGGAAAACATAACTTGAATGGAAATTGATATAACTTAGCTGAGAACATCAACAATGGTACTGTCAAATTTCTTAAAATCTGGAAGTGTATATATTACATAAGACTAAAGAAGGAACACAAATGCTGAATTGCACCGTAGAACCAAAATCCAGTCATGCTGCTAAATTTCTTGGCTAAATGGGAGGTCAGACTGTGACCCTTTTCAACACAGCTTGGTTAATGAACTTACTCCCATGATAGCAGGATCAGATGTTAGTTCAGACATAGTTTTGCAGTCCAAAGTATATGAGAGATTTATAGGTGCATAACCTTACGGATGTCTTTTAAGACATTCAGAAGGAAGTTAATGAAATGCACGTGCATACATAGACTGCATTACTTTTTGGGTATACATAGCTTCATTGTACGGCAGTCAGCCAGTTGTTGAATCCATTTTTTTTTCCCCAGTGTCTTTATTTACATCACTTCTATTTGTTTTTTGCATGTTATTACCTAAAACATTTCCGTAATTTTATGTAACATCTCATAACATTTAGTTCTAATCCCACTGATCTCTTTAAAAACAGATGAACCTACCCGTTCTCTGAGTGGCTTGATCCTGAAGAACAATGTGAAAGCTCACTATCAGAGTTTCCCCCAGCCTGTTGCTGAATTTATTAAGCAAGAGTGTCTTAACAACATTGGGGATGCTTCTTCTCTTATAAGAGCTACAATTGGTGAGTAGTGGTAAGAAGCTAATAAGGATGAATTACTAACTAGAGTTAATCTGTGCTATGTTTTGAATATGAAACAAGTTATGGAGCATATTGGAATGTGAAAATAGAATCTGTCTGCAACTTTGTGCAGCAGCAGTGGTGTTTTTTTTCTTCCCAGGATTATATTGAAACTGCAATTAGCAGCTATGCATATCAATACTGGATAGAGACATAGGTACTTTGAAGAGTTTCAGATAGGTGCTGTTTTCTCTCCTGTAAACTCCCAGCCATCTTTTAAACATTATTTCTGAAGAGCTGCTCTTTGTTATTAGAAAGGGAGGGCTATACTAAATTAGTGCTGTGAAAGTGTTTTAATTAAAAGCAGAATTATTTAATAAGACTCTACTTCAACTTGTAATGGTCAGCTAACTGTGCAAATTGGAACTTGTCTACCTCCCACTGTGTATAGGAACACTTATAAAAAGTAGGGTGATTGGGCTCAACAGATATGAAGCAAGTAGACGGTGTAAACTGGATTTGTCTATATAGACCTTAGTCATAGCATAGCATAGCATATTCTCCTTAAGGGCAAAAAATTACAATTTAAAGGGTAAACGTTTTATTTACCCCAATTGTTGGCTCTCCAAAAATTAACATGTAGCATAAAGGATTTGCACACTTTAGTTACCTTTAAATAATAATTCCTCCTAGTATGTCTCAGTTGCTTTAACAGTCTTAGCATGTTTTCTGTTAGATTAGCTGAGGAATCAGTGGCGCTCAGCCCCAGTGAATGATAGGTAACAGAAAATTCATCTATTTTTTTTATAGCAAGCATTATAAAATCAAAGTTCTTATATGAGAAATTGGCTTGTGAGGTGATCTTGTAGTTTGTTCTTTCTTTCGGCAGGTATTCTTATCACAACAATTGCTTCCAAAGGAGAACTGCAGATGTGGCCAGAGCTTCTGCCCCAACTCTGCAATTTACTTAATTCTGAAGATTACAACACATGTGAAGTGAGTGGGGCAACTGCATAGAATTAATTGATGGCTTGAGCCAGCAAGATGGTCTTAACTATGGCTATAGAGTATAGATTTGGCACTGAAATTTTCCTAAGAAAGCTAGTGTAAGTGATGCCAGAAGCCATATTTTATTTAGTGTGTTAAGGATTTTTCAGTTTTTGCTAGGTATAATATATTAATATATTGAACTTCTAATTTACTAGTCGCTTCCTGTTCATTGGAATCCTATGTCTTCTCAGTAATCAGCTATTGTGAGTTTACTCTTTCTGATGAGTAAACGTCAGAGAGAGTCCCTCTGTGAGGGCAATGGCAGTTTTAAAATTAGATAGACAGACAAGGTTTCCCCTTCCAGTCTTGTCCAACTCTAGGGGCCGGTACTCATCTCTGATTCACAGCCAAAGAGCCAATGTTGTTGGAAGACATTCCCATGGTCATGTGGCTGGCATAACTATATGCTGAAGGTGCACACATCACTGTTACTTTCCCACCAAAATGGTGCCCTTTTATCTACTTGCAATTTGCATGCTTTCAAATGGTCAGGAGCTGGGGCCATTAACGGAAGCTCATTCCATCACACGGTACTGTCTTGAATGCCAGCCTTGCTGTCCACAAGCCCAGCGTCTTAAGCACTTGGCGCTTGTGCCCCTCTAAGATAGATAAGATGGGATAAGATACAATATTGGTGTTTTTAGTATTTATGAAGTTAATGGAATATTTTTAAAAGCCTAGCTGGTATTAGATGGTGTTCACAATTTTTTGAAAATGTAGTATCATATTTCAGAAATGTGTTCTTACTGTACACAGTGTGATACAGGTAGTCCTTGACTCTCAACCAATTGGTCAATAACTGTTCAACTGACCTATCCTAAAACTTACAACAGCTGCCTCACCCCTACCCCACATCATGTGATTGCATTTGGGGAACTTGGCAACTTGCATTTACAACTGGTTGCAGCATCCTGCAGTCACATGACTGCATTTTTCTTTTTTGCTGTTTCTAGCAAAAACCTCACCCATTCAGAAGAATAGATTTGCTTAATGACAATACAGTTCACTTTATGACCATCCTGAAAAGAGTCACATCTGACCTACGACTGAAATTTGGAACTCCATTGTGTCTGCAAGTTGAGGACTACCTGTATTCTTGTTTTACTGTGCAATTTTTCATTGTAAAATTTCCTAGTTAAAATGAGAGATATGTGGGGGAAAAAGGTAGTTGGGCAGTATCAGATGCAACTGGTACTCTAAAAAAAATCAAGTTAAACATTTGCATCTTGGAAATATAGGTATTCTAAGAATATATCCATGTGCTCACAGTTTTTACTGATAAAAAATGCAGTGTGTTTATTTTTTAAAGAACAATCCAATTGGTACTCCTCCTGCAATCTCTTCAGCTATTTAGCCACTAGAATGGCACATAACCAGGTTGTTGCGTAGGAAGTCTGGCTCTGGGTAAGAGGACAACACGTTCCTTCAAATTGGCAGCTTGTCTCTTCTCTTTGGCACAGAGTGAATACTGCTCATGTTAGAAAATCAATTTGAGGAGCAGAGCCAAGATGTAGGCATTCAAATGAATTTTAGATGATCTTTGCCTGTTTTTCAACTCCATATATTTGTTACTAAATATTGCAATATTCTATAGGGGGCATTTGGTGCCTTACAGAAGATCTGTGAAGATTCTGCTGAGCTCCTGGACAGCGATGCCCTCAATCGGCCTCTTAATGTCATGATCCCAAAGTTCCTTCAGTTCTTCAAGCATTGCAGCCCCAAAATTAGGCATGTATCTGTTCTAGCATCAATAAAACGTTTAGTGGAATGTGCCATTTTGGATTAAAATCAAAGATAGTAATTAAAGCTTTTTGTAATATATTTACTGCTTTTTGATTGAATAAACCAAAATCATATTGCTATCCAATTTCAAATATTTTGTCTGTCATAAAATTAGTAGTATTTTTGGCAAGTTGCTCAGATATCTAAACTAGTCTTACTGATCTTTGGAGGCTCCTATTAGATTGATTTCCAATTCTCAGTTTTCTTAGCAACCTGGAGAGTGCTGACAGTCAAGGTCCACTCATTACAATAATTAACCACGGTACTTGTGGGTAATTCAGCCACAGTTTTCTAAGTTCATATGATGCTAACCCATTAAGAATGATTTTGCAAAGTACGGTGACCAAGTCATATTAAAAAGAAAGGACAAAAAATCTGATAGTTTAGTGTAATATGTGAATCTAGATAGCTTCATAAACTTACGACACTAAGCCAAAGGTTCTGGTTGAAATAAATCAGGACATAAAAGTAGTATAAATGGAAGCAGTTTCCTTGTTCCTGGTGGGAATTTTTTTCTTTCTTTACAAGTAATGGAACTAATTAGAAACCACCATTAACTGAAGGTCTCTAGTTTACACATAACAGGTGATAAAGTAAATTGCTAGTAAACAATAATAGGTATGTGAGCATTGGGTTTTGCATCCTGAATTGCTTGGAATACAGTTTCCAATTGAAGAAAATGTTCGTAATTGCAGTTTTCAGATTAGGCCCCTTGATTACATGAGCGGAAAAGCAAAGTTGATAGAACGTGCTGCTTGTCATATCCAGGCTTCCAAAAGCAAGATTCTCTGAATGTTCCCTATACAGCAGGGGTGTCAAACTGCCAGTCCATGGGCCGGATGCGTCATTTCAAAACCGCGCCCACCCCATTGCTGGCTATGGAAAAAAAAAGTCATGATATGTCGCAACACGTCATGTGACATTGCGAGTTTGACACCCCTGCCATAGAGTGCCAAGTGAAAAAGAACATTTATTGTTATATAGTGACATATTTTAATCTTTGGAACTATCCTTGTAACATAGTTACCATTTTAGTAATGTAAAAATATATTTTCTATTTTGTTAGGCTTTAATAGAATGAAACAAATTATTTTGATCATCAGTTTTACTGTTAATTAATTAATTAATTAATTTTATTTAATTAAATTTCTATACCGCCTTATTCCCGAAGGACTTTATGATGTTTGCAGTGTCCCCGGGGTTGCGTAGTCACCTTTTGCAACCTTCTGACAAGCAAAATCAATGGGGAAGCCAGGTCCACTTAACTGTGTTGCTAACATAACAATTGCAGTGATTCACTTAATAACTGTGGCAAGAAAGGTTGTAAAATGGGGCAAAACTCACTTAAATGATTCGCTTAGCAACAGAAAAGTTGGGCTCAATTTTGGCCACCATAAGTCAAGAGTTACCTGTAGAAATAAGTAAAGGAAATTGTTAAATCTGATCTATTTTTAGAACAAAATATTGGTTGTCCAGAACTTACTTGAGATTATATCATGTTGTTAGTAAATTACTGAAGTCAATAGCAAAGGTTAAACCAAATATTTTTAAAGCTGTTGTTTTCTGTTCCTTAGGTCACATGCTATTGCTTGTGTCAACCAGTTCATCATGGAGAGGGCCCAGGCCTTGATGGATAACATTGATACATTTATTGAGGTGAGTGGAATTAAACTAGGTCAACAGTTGTTTTGAAGGTTGAGTTTTTACAGTCCACTTAAGTATTAGGTGTTTTATGGACTTATCAGTATTATAATTTTCGAGTACAGGTGGGTAATTCCCAAATCCTTTTTCTCCAACTCCCAGATTCCTTCCATCTTGCAACACTTCTTGTGTAACCTTGGTGAGCAACTATAATAAACTCAGAAGTTTCTGATAGACTTTACAGACTTCTAAAAATTAAAAAGGCATCTTTAAAATTAAGGCAAAACTCCCTTTGTAATGTCATTATAACATAACTTTATGGATGAGAGGGGAAAATTGCAGCTCCTGACTTATGAGCTTTCCCAAACCCAGGTATATTCTCTTCCTTTAATTAAGGGGAAGTCACTTCATCTTAAAAAGAAATCTGTGAACATCTTCCAGAGATTTTCTTTCTGATTATTGCAGTTTTTGGATCAAGTACCCTGAAACTGGAAACATACCAAATGTTTTCTGTATCTGAACGATGGTGGGAAGAAACTGTGGAATTGTTTTTTGGAAATTTATTTACTGGCTTATGTGTAGGTTGAGGAGGCCTCAAAAATTTTAAGAAATGCCAAGATTCTTCAGAGCAAAGTTTGATGTCATTGAATTAACAGTTCTTTAACCTTGCAACACATGATCAGATTTTCTTCTGTGATTGTTATATTTCTCTACTATTGTAACCATAGGCAGTATCAGGTCTTGGTTTTTTTTGTCTAGTGCTTAATATGATTTTTTAAAGGAAGATAAGGATTTCAACATTTTCATCCTTAGTTTTCTACGTTTTAGTAATTTCTTTTTACTGCAGTTACATATCCATGGGCAGAGGTATCCTTAGAAAATACAGGGTCCAGTTCAGAGAGAAAGGTATTTGGTTCTTAATACCAACATATTCCTTTCCCTAAATATAGGAAAATATAATACAGCCTCAACTATGCATACTGAGGTCACTGTTTTGTGCTACCTCTCTACTTGAAAATAGGCAGATAGTGTCTGTGAAAAACCTGAATGTTCATAAGGTGTACAACAAACAGTAAGCTTGAGGCTTTTCTGTTTTCTTTCCGTACACACTTGTTTTTGCTTTACTAACTTTATTGTCACCATGTGTCCACTTGTTAGAAATACTAAGCTTTGGCACTACTTGCACTTGGCTTGAGTTGCATGAAAAATAAATGCATTTCTGTATTGACAAAGAACACAGATTGTAATGTTTTTCTGCATAGAAGGGAAGGTTTTCTATCTAGGCTACAACAGTTCTAGAAGATCCAAGTATTTGTCCAATTCTTGAAGATGGCATTGGATTCTTGACTTAAAGTAATTTTTCCCCCTTCTTGGCAGCACTTATTTGCCTTGGCAGTAGATGAAGATCCTGAGGTTCGAAAGAATGTTTGCAGAGCATTAGTAATGCTGTTAGAAGTGCGAATTGACCGACTGATCCCTCACATGCATAGTATCATCCAAGTAAGTACTCTTGCTTTACAGAGTTGGTCCCTCTAAACCAGGGGTGTCAAACTGCCGGCCCAAGGGCCAGACCCGTCACCAGGAAACCCCATTGCCGGCAATGGGGAAAAAGCTCCGATAGGTTGTGCGATGTCACGTGACGTCATGAGTTTGACATGTCTGCTCTAAACCAATCATAGCAAGCCTACAACACGCATATCAGAGGTGGCGTGCTGCAACATTTTGGATGTCACGCAGCATTTACCGATTCCTGACAACTATTCACCTTGTTGATGTTTACCAAACGTAATGTTTACGATGATTACCAAAGAAGCTGAATGAACAAAAATACAAGAAATATGTGACCCTGCACCATCCAATCTGAACTTTTTGTTTACATTGTGCAAAATTCTTCTGGAAGTTGATACTTGTTCACCAGTTTTTTGGAAAACACAAACAAGAAAGGGATAATGTGTGCTAGCCGCTGGTGTTGCTCCACTGGTTCATAGAAAAGTTCATTCTCACTGATTTATGCTACTTATGTGACAAGTCCCAAGCAAATAAGTATCAGGCCACTACCAACTGCAGGTAGTCCTCGACTTACAACCATAATTGGGCCCAAAATTTCAATTGCTAAGTGAGATATTTGTTAAAAGTGAGGTTTGCCCCATTTTCAACCTTTCTTGCACTGTTGTTAAGTGAATCTGGCTTCCCCATTGACGTTGCTTGTCAAAAGGTTGCAAACGTTAATCACATGACCTAAGGACACTGCAACTGTCATAAAGATGAGTCAGTTGCCAGTACTCTGAATTTTGATCACATGACCCTGGGGGATGCTGTAACATTCATGTGAAAAACAGTCACAAGGCACTTTTTGCAGCGCTGTTGTAATTTCAAACAGTCGCTAAATAGAATGTTGCAAGTTAAGGACTACCTGTATTCTCTATTCAAAAATGAAATTATTTACTTCCAACCTGGGTTTTCTTTCCCTCCAAAGCCTTCAGAATTAAAGCCCACAAATTAATATTCCTTCAAGTACAACCCTATTTCTACAGCAGGAGAAATTAATTAATTTTACAAGTCATTAAATAATACTATTAGTATAATCATAATGAATGTTGGAGGTTTTCTTAAAGAAAATATTTAAGAATAGTCAGTAAATGAGTAAGTCAAGGAATACCTATACTCCTTTTTGCAGGAATTTTAGTATTCTGTAAGACAGATATAGCAAATACAAAGCAAAAATAATGGTTTCTTGAATCAAAGGTTTTATGTCTGTGGTTTTGTCTGTGACAGTATATGCTTGAGAGGACTCAGGACAGTGATGAAAATGTGGCATTGGAAGCTTGTGAATTCTGGCTGACGTTGGCTGAGCAACCCATCTGCAAAGAGGTGCTATCTTCACCTTTAGTACAGTGAGTAATTTAATAGCAGCAGCAGTGCACTGTCTACTTTTTGATGCGTGGACTTTGTTTTCATGTAGCAAGTGATTTGATATTTACATTGTGAAAACTTGCAGATGGCTCCGCTATTGTATCCTTTCTTAACAGAAGCTCTGTGCAAAAAGGAAGCAGAAGAAGACTTAGCTGCCACTAAGCTGATTTTGCTTATTTGAGTTTCAGCTAGGCTGGATAGTTTATATTAAAACTGTATATTAAACACATATAGCTTAATGTATATGTTTGTGAGCTTTCTTTAGAGAAACTAATGGAATAAAATAACAGAATATTGAAATGAAAATAGTATATATCCCTTTGGTCCAAAGGAGTATTTTCAGGAGAAATAGACCACAGCTATTTCATTCCAGATGGATAGTGTCTCTCAGCATAAACTAAACTTTAGACTTCACCAAGCCAAATGTCACTGAACTAGTTATTAATAACAAAGATGGGAGAAGACGGTTGGTCATGTAAACTTGTTATATTTCTATAATCCTCACTTATTAATATGAATTTAAAGAATTAGAAAATTAGAAAACCAATCCCTTGTTCAGTGCAGAATACAGTACAACATTTCTGATCAATAAACATCCAGGCTCTCTTTATGAAAGAGAAATCACTGCATAATGTAATGGCCTATTTAACTGATTAACCGTTCTTACATTTATAAAGTATTCCTGATTTCTGGCTCGAACCACCTTCTTTGTAGCTTTAACCCACTAGATCTGGTCTTGCCCTAGGACAGTGGTTCTCAGCCTGTGGTCTGCAGACCTCTGGAGGTCCCTGATATCGTCACTGGGGGTCTGCAAAGGCTTGAAGAAATGTTATGATTTTAAATCTTGAGTTAAGTCTTAGAGGTTCATGGCCATGGTCCGTAGCCAGAAAAGGTGTTTAAAGGGAGTCCGTGGTGAAGAAATGGCTGAGAACCACTGCCCTAGAATGTTTATTACTTTTTTAAACCACCATTCAAGTCTGAATGGACTTTACACTTTACTATTACATGCTGTAGTTTCTTGCCTAGCAACAAAAGCCAAGATATCTTGTGTGAATACTTCCTTGCTTTTAAAAATAGTTAAAATATTTTTGAACTCTCAGAAGCTATTGAAATTTAAATCATACATTTTCATTCCTATTTGTCAAAGCTGCTGTTATCCATATTGTTCTGGGTCAGGATTTCACCTGATAAACTATCTCATTTTCTCTTACTAGATTGATTCCTATTTTGGTGAAGGGCATGAAATATTCAGAAATTGACATCATATTGTTGAAGGTATTACTTTAAACCATCTAAACAATTTAGGAATACTATGTTGCTTAGCTTATTAATTTTTTTTCTTTTCTGATTTTTTATCACTATTCCTAGTTCTTTACTAAGCCAAGTTAATTAAAATTATATTCTGTGTTGTATAGTAGCTTCAATACAGCTTCATTGGTTTTTTATGCTATTTTACTGCTGAACATCCTTCCGGGTGTAGTGGGGGGAAAAGCAAAAAAAAAGATAGTAGACACTCATTTCTATGAAACTGAAAAAGTACATTATCTATTGCAGAAAATGTAATACACGCACATACACATACAGGTCCCTTCATGTCAGTGATGACTCCTGGACTAGTTCTTGCAGTTTTCTTGGCAAGATTTTTCCAGAAGTGGTTTTCCATTGTCCACTTCCAAGGGCTGAAAAAGAGTGATGCCCAAGGTCACCTAGCTGGCTTTTTATCTAAGGTAGGAATAGAATTCCTGGTCTCTGGCTTCTAGCCTTGTGCCTTAACTGGCACTCTTAATTTATATATCAGGTAACAAAAAAGTGTTATAGCAATAAGTCAGATAGCATGGACTTTTGCCTCTTAAAGACAGGTTATTAGATATTTGTAAATGCAAGGAAAAGGCTGAGCAAATGCATTTATGGAAATGATGCATGACCTTCAACCTGACAGCAGTGATGGGTTGTTATATTCGTACTGTCTGATCCATAGAAGCATTGTCTGAAGCCTCTTGAGAAGCTTGTAGTTCACTCTTATCAAAGTTTAAGTCAGCAATTTGAAGTATTTTCATACATTGGACTTCCATCAATCAAATGCAGATGGCTGCAAGTGAACATGATATCCATGGACTTGGTTTCTTACCTGAATCTATTCTATACAGAGAGTAACCATGTAGGTTTCAGAGAATAATTAAGGTCCTCCATTGAAGAATCAGTGGAATACTATACGGTGTTTTGCTTTCCTAGCAAAAGAGATTCCCTATCAAATGAGATTCCATAATAGGCTCTTTCCCCTTACAGGGTGATGTGGAGGAGGATGAAGCCATCCCAGATAGTGAACAAGATATCAAACCTCGCTTTCATAAATCACGCACAGTTACTCTGCAGCATGAAGAGGAACGGTTGCAGGATGAGGAAGATGGAGAGGATGAGGACGATGACGACGACACGCTGTCTGACTGGAATCTGAGTGCGTAGGGGGATTAGTATTAAGCCGTGCTCTAGGGCCGGGGTCCCCAATCCCCAGTCCGTGGACCAGTACCAGGCTGCAGCATGCCAGCAACTGGTCTGCACAAACAAACAAAGTCCCATCCGTGAGATGCAGGCAGCACACAAAACCACAGAAAAACCTCGCTCCACAGAACCGGTCCCTGGTGCTCAAGAGGTTGGGGACCTCTGCTCTAGGGATCGAGAAGAGTAAAATGCCGGGGATGTGGATTCTGGGAAATAGTGCATGTGGGTTAAATGGAGAGAGTGCTATTTGAACTTGAAACTGTAGCCCTGTGTAGATGAAGTAGTTAACGCGTTTTCTACTTTGCTGTTATATGGAATTAGATGATAATTAGATGTAGAAAATAAGTTTTACTGGGAACCAATTGTTACTCTTCTTTTTGGCTGCCCCTTTTTAACTCTTAATTTTACATCATCTTGGCAGGGGCTTGAGAGAAGAGCATATACTTAATTTTCCAATACATACCGTTGAAATCAATAAATGAGTTTCTGACATAACAGGGTTTAGCGCAGAAGCTCTTTGTACTTACTGACGTGAAAAGTTTTTCTCCTTTCAGAATTTGTGTCATTTCTGTCACAAGGCCCATTTCTTTTGCAGGGAAGTGTTCGGCTGCTGCCCTTGATGTGTTGGCCAATGTCTTTCGAGATGAGCTCCTCCCGCATCTGCTCCCACTACTCAAGGGGCTGCTTTTCCATCCTGAGTGGGTCATCAAGGAGTCTGGAATCCTTGTCCTAGGGGCGATTGCTGAAGGTGAATCCTGAAGTTATTAGTTTAAGCCAGAATTTCTTTCTATTGAGGGACAAGGACAGTAGTGATCACTTCAACAAAAAAAACAACCCATGGAATTGACAGTTTTAATTAGTTTGCCTGAGTATGTCTAGATCATGTACTAAAAACATCTTTTGCATTTCTAGGCTGCATGCAGGGCATGGTTCCTTACCTCCCTGAGCTGATTCCCCACTTGATCCAGTGCCTGTCTGACAAAAAGGCCCTGGTGCGTTCCATTGCTTGCTGGACCCTGAGCCGCTATGCACATTGGGTTGTAAGCCAACCCCCAGACATGTATCTCAAGCCTCTGATGACAGAGTTGCTCAAAAGGATTCTTGACAGTAATAAAAGAGTGCAAGAGGCTGCTTGCAGGTAATCTGCTCCTGGAATGCTTCAGTTATCTGTGAAGGACAGCATTGGAGACTTAAGATTTTTTGTCATTATCAGCACAAATATACTTTCTTATTTATTTACTTATTTATCTATCTCTTGTTTTTCTATTAATTTGTAATCAAAATGGCTAATAATTAAAATGCAAATAAAACATTGATGATCCTTTACCACCCATAGTTCCCTCTGCTTAGATGTAGAAATGACGTTGTAGAGTGCCAGCTGGTTGTTATTTCCTAGGCTTGATAGGGAGCTTAAAAATGCTTCCCGGTAAGAAAGGTATCTGGAAGCCTTGAGCTTCCATCTGTAGCCCTGAATAAAACTTAGGATCTGTAGCATAAATGGATTTTTTGGGACCATAAATGCTGCAATGTCAACCTAGCAGTTCGAACGCATGTAAAAATGCAAGTAGAAAAATAGGGACCACTACAGTGGGAAGGTAACAGCGTTCCGTGCGCCTTTGGCGTCTAGTCATGCCGGCCACATGACCACGGAGACGTCCTCGGACAAGCGCTGGCTCTTCGGCTTTGAAACGGAGATGAGCACCGGCCCCTAGAGTCAGAAACGACTACCACGCATGTGCGGGGGAACCTTTACCTTTACCTTAGATGCTGCATAGGGTATTACATTTTCTAATGCCCTTTATTCCTGGCAATTTGGCTTCAGATCATGACATCTATTTACCATTATGTAAGTAGCAGGTTTACAGTGGGTTCTTGGAAAAGTGTAACCTCATTTTGCCTGCCTATTACAATCCTGAGGAAAAAAAACACTGCGAGAACAATAATTATTACATTGCCAGCCTGCATCCAGAATATATGGTTTGTGTGGGCTGGCCACCCATATTCTAAAGCAGGTCTGAGCTGTATAGTAAGGCTTTCTAGTATTATCTTGAGGCTTTCTTTGGATATGATGAAGAATTTGATGATTGAGCTCTTATCACATGATGAGTCATGTATTCGTACTGTCTGATCCAGAGAAATGCCCTTATATTTCAGATCAAAAATAGTAATTAGGCTATCACAACAAAACTATTTTTTTTATCCAAAAAACCACCAAAGTGTTGGGTTGACTTTTCGTTTTTATCTGTTCACTTCCTGGGGCTGTTATCCTTTGGGTTTGTATTCACTTCCAATTGTCTTTTTTTTTTAGTGCTTTTGCCACCCTTGAGGAGGAAGCTTGCACAGAATTGGTCCCATATCTCAGTTTCATTCTGGATACTTTGGTTTTTGCTTTTGGAAAATACCAGCACAAGAATTTGCTGATCCTGTATGATGCAATTGGCACTCTGGCTGATTCTGTTGGACACCACCTCAACCAGCCGGTTAGTACATTTTTTCCTATTGGCAGGCAGTGTCAGCAGAAACTGCTAGCATTTAATGACTGTGATTAGTTGAACTATTTCCTTTCCCACTTGAATAAAATACTATTAGTGCCAGGATTCTTGAATATAGGCAAATCCAGGTTGTGATTTTTTCCCCCACTCAATAGGATAACAGTAGAGGGAAAGGGATCTGCTACTTATGTCTGTTTTCTTTAAAACAGAAATCCTTAAATTAAAATGTGATGGTACACAGAAGAGTGTAAACCATAGTGGGGCACCTCTTTTACAATTCTTGGATTTCCACCAAATATTTTGATAATTTGATAATATAATTTGTTGAAGTGCTGTCCCAATGCATGGAGGCTGTGTGAGCCTCAGTGGGAAGAAACTAATGCAAACTCAAATGCCACAAAGACCAAATGGCTGTAGATGTTAGAACCACCTAGATCTGGGGACCTTATATTTTTATTCATGGATGGAATTGCATTTGTCCATTCAAGAGTGATGAAGCTCTTGGATTTAAGAAACCAAAAAGGCCTTTGCAGAGCTCCATCTGGAGTATCAATTGCATCCTTTCCTGGTTTGAGAGGGCCTGCCTGTAAAGACCACTTAGAAATTTTTCTGCTTCGTGAGCTATGATGATTGTCAGTGTTTCTCCAGGTACAATTCAAGGTGGTGAGGTTTGCAAGAAGTGTGGGTTGGAAGGTGCAGGGGAGTGCGAGTTGCAATACAAGTTGGAAAGAGTGCACAAGGCACTGCATGAGTGGTACATGTCAGAGAGGGTGCACAGGCTATGTACAAAAGTCAAGGTGCCGGTTGGCGAGGGTGTGCAAGTAGCCAACATGGCGCAAGTACAGAGGGCTCAGGAAGGGTGCACAGGTCAGGAAGACTTACCCCAGTGACCTATGACCTTCCCTGCTGGTTTCCCCTATGACCTTATGGGTAAGCAAGCAGGGAAGTTTGCAAATGATGATCACATGATTGCAATGTGCTACAACTGGTTGTAAGTGTGAACTGGTTGCCAAGTGCTCAGGTTGCAATCATGACCATGCCCATGCTGGGATAGCCAGAACTCCAAGGACCAGTCTTAGCCATCATTCATTCAGTGCCATTGCAGCTTCAAAAAGTAGCTGAATGAATGGTAGGTTGAGGACTGCCTGTAGACTGTATTGAACAGCTGTTGGTCTGCCTGTGTATCAAGTGCATAAGGAAACTGGCCTTCTAGTTGTTACTGAACTGCAGCTCAAAACAGCCTTCAGTACTGATTGGGTGTGTGCGCGGGGGTGTGATTCACTATTATTTATTTATTTTTTTATTGAAAAGTTTTAAAATACATTTTTGAATACAAAAAAACCCCCTCCTTACCCCCCCTCTCCCCAACCCCTCCCTACCCTACCCTCCCCTTCCCCGACTTCCCAGAGCTGAATACAGGGTATAAAAATACAAATAAACATAATCTAAAATACGCTAACAACAATAAAACATTAAATTCTATCGCACTTTAACTCTCCATCGTCAAAATAATAATAAAATAACTACAAACTAATTATACATCATATAGATCCACTACTTATTCAAATGCTAAATGAAACTTTTTAGTGATTCACTATTATTAGAAACAACCAAGGTGCTACAGATTCCTACTTCAGATATACATAATGAAAGTTAACAGGCAACATTCAGTTGCTTGGCTTCTTCCTAGTCAGCTGATTAATCACTTCTCCTTTAATTTTCTTATTATAATCAAAATCACAAACGGCAGTTATTATGAGTGAGAACTGAAATTTCTCCAGATCTTATTTTTTTCGTCTGCTACTTGTGTTTTTATGAATAGATGCTCCTGTCAGTGTAATTGTTAGCATTTTCAAATCTGGTAAACATTACTCAATTGATTTGAATTCCAGCAGAAATCCCAATGCCAGAAACATATATGACAAATTAAAATAGAGACTGTTTGATAATGTACTGAATGATTTTTAGTTCTAAAGATTCTGGGCTGTTGCTGGCAATGGTTCCAACTGAAATGTGGTTGTAAATTGCCTTATTTTTTCCAGGAATATATCCAAAAATTAATGCCTCCACTGATTCAGAAATGGAATGAGCTGAAGGATGAGGATAAGGATCTTTTCCCCCTCCTAGAAGTAAGTAGCCAATTAGCTACTAATTATTTGGATGGGTTTTAGTGTCTCAGATGATATGATTAATGGCGTTGTGCATGAAAAATTGACTTATCTGATGCTCTGTTTAAAGATAAATGTCTGTAGGTCCTGTACTCTATGGAGCTACATGTTGTGTGTCGTTTTAGCAAAATGAGAGAAAACTGATATTTATTTTTATGTATGATCTCAAATTCCTGATTTCAATATTTAAGTATAGAAATGTACATTCAACATGATCTTTCATGAATGTCTTTTCATGCACTGTCCATTCACTTCTACAGTGTTTGTCATCTGTAGCAACTGCTCTACAAAGTGGCTTCTTACCGTACTGTGAACCAGTCTACCAGCGCTGTGTAACCCTTGTGCAGAAAACCTTGGCTCAAGCAATGGTATGGCAGTATTTTCTCAGCAGTATCTGAGAAATTTGTTCTAAGTTTCCAAAACATGTTTCTGATTTGGAATCACGGCTTGCTAATGGATGAGAAGTAATGGAGCACATTAATTCATCATAAAAAATATTTGAACCATTAGGTGCCTGAAGCTGAATTTGCCAGTCTATTGTTTTAATGTGTGGGTATACAAAGTTTTTCAATCCAAGAGCTATATTTGGTTTAGAACTGGATGGTGTGGGCTGCATTCTGTAGAACAATGTGGAACAATTTGAAAATTCAAATACGAGTTCATTTAGATTTAATCGAAATACACTGAATAGTTGTTGTATTTTTTTTTTAATCTGCTATGTCACAAACTACAATTCAGTGGAAATTTCCGGAGGGGTCCTGGGAGCTGCATGTGGTTGCAAGTTGTCTATCTCTTATAGTAGCAAAACTACTCTTTTCAATCTGTTCAGGAAAACTTGAAGTATAGTTGATATGTCACCTTTTTTTGCAATAAATTATTTTTTTTCCCAACACAGATGTACAGTCAACACCCTGATCAGTATGAAGCACCTGACAAAGACTTCATGATAGTTGCTCTTGATCTGCTCAGTGGTTTAGCTGAAGGTCTTGGATGTCATGTTGAACAGCTTGTGGCCCGTAGCAATATAATGACTCTACTGTTCCAGTGCATGCAAGTGGGTGGAAGTTTTACATGTTTGGCTGTTTAGCCCAGAAACAGTTAGTCAGCGCTCAAACAAAAATCATATCTTGAATATTAGTCTAAACATTGCAATAAAAATAGTGAGCTGTTATAATATATTTTAGCATGATTGCAAGATTGGCACGTAGGTAGTTCAGAGGAAGTAATTTACCATTGCATGTTTTTAATTATTTGCTTTATAAAAGCATTCTAAAAATGGAAGCTGTAAATACTTTGGGATAGTTACCACTTCAAGATAATTTTTATAGCATATTAGAGAGAGAAAGAGAGATGATGGGAAGTATGTATGTGTGTGTAAATATCATTATTGAAGAAACAGAATAGATGAGAATTATCCAGCAGTGCTTTGAAGATAGGAAAAGCAATGTATGTTGTTTAGTCAGACGCAAATTTTTAAAAGGAAGTGAAAAAAATTAC
Source organism: Vipera berus (assembly GCF_964194415.1). Classification (NCBI taxonomy): domain Eukaryota; kingdom Metazoa; phylum Chordata; class Lepidosauria; order Squamata; family Viperidae; genus Vipera; species Vipera berus. The sequence goes on along the minus strand of NC_138203.1, from coordinate 182,707,697 downwards.
TTTGTCTAATGGGGACTGGAGTAGATTAAATATCTTTTAGAATAGAATAAAGGTAGGACATTGGAGGTCTTCTAGTCCAGCCGCCTCCTCAAGCATTACCATTTCAGATAAGTGACTATCTAGTCCAGGGGTGTCAAACTTGTCACGTGACGTGTTGCAACATATCGTGACTTTTTTTCCATTGGCGTCAATGGGGTGGGCACGGTTTTGCTATGATGCATCCAGTCCGCGGGCCGGCAGTTTGACACCCCTGGTCTAGTCTCTTCTTAAAAACTTCCAGTGATGGAGCGCCCGCGATTTCTGAAGGCAAGCTATTCCACTGGTTAATTGTCCTCACTGTTAAGAAGTTTCTCCTTAATTCCAGGTTGCTTTTCTCTTTCATTTAATTTAGAAATATACGTATGTTTTTATATTCTAAGTGAATCTAAAAAACTTATTTATTTATTTATTTTATTTTATTATATTTATATACCGCCCTTTCCCGAAGGACTCAGGGCGGTTTACAGGGTGATTAAAATGAAAATACGAAAGTTAAAAACAATTTAAAAAAATTATATCAATCCCTGAACAAATAAAAACCCCAGTTAAAATTAAAATTAAAATTAAAACTTAACAAAATTGGATAATAAAAAAGGAATTCAAGTGGCTAGCTACGGGTATTTGTCCCAAACTTAGTTCACCTTACTTCAGCTTTTAATATAAATATGGCAAATTTTTAATCTGAGAAAAATTAATCAGCTGTATGGTAGAACCAATAAGGCAAAGAGCCTGGAGTAGGACTTAAACAAGACTGGCACAGGTAGTCCTATTTCTGTGTCTGAAATAAAATTTAATCATGTAGCTGATAAATTCACACATTAGGCTTATACATCATATTAGATCTTGTATTTTTATAATTTTGTTCACTTCTTACACAATACTGTAGTTAAAATAATAAATAGAACTTTTTTTCTCATATTCTCCTGTTTATAGGATACTATGCCAGAGGTTCGGCAAAGCTCCTTTGCACTCCTGGGAGATCTTACCAAAGCCTGTTTTATGCACGTCAAGCCATGCATAGGTAGGTACCCTTTTCCCCTAAGGCCTACAGATATTTTTTATGGTAGTAGTAGTCTCGGTATTGATGCTTTTAAATATCCCAGGTAAGAAAAGCAAGAAATGCACATTGGTGGGAGAGGTCAGAAGGACATTATGCTAACTGTTAACATTGACTTGTATGTGGTTTATGTTCCTGTGCTCCTGATAAAAGATGGTCTTTGGCATTTTCCTTGCCCATCCTAATTCCTAGTTTTTGGGACATTTTGAAAAGTACAGATTCCAGATATTTTCATTTCTATTCCACTTAAAAGAAGCTCCCATTAGATAAAAGATGGTTCCATTGAAGGCAGTATATTAAGTTTAGACTACTGCAACGCTCTCTACATGGGGCTGCTCTTGAGGACCACCCGGAGGCTTCAGCTGGTGCAGAATGCAGCAGCGCGAGTCATGATGGGGGTCTCCCGATACTCCCATGTAACACCTCTACTCCGCGAGCTGCATTGGCTTCCGGTTGCCCTTCGGGTGAGATTCAAAGTGCTGGTGATGACCTATAAAGCCCTAAATGTCGAGGGTCCGGGATATTTGAGGGAACACCTGCTGCCGGCATCAAGCTCCCTTCGTCCAGTGCGCTCCCACAGGGAGGGTCTTCTCAGGGTGCCGCCGGTTAAAGATTGCCAGCGGGTAACACCCAGGGTAGGGCCTTCTCAGTGGGTGCGCCTGCCCTGTGGAACCAGCTGCCTGTGGAGCTTAGGACTGCCCCCAACCTCCGTTCATTCCGCCGGGACCTGAAGACCTGGCTCTTCGAGCTCTCTGGCCCAGGCTGAGAATTTTTTTAATTTTAATTTTAATTGGGTTTTTACTGTTCTCAGGGTTTTATTTAATCTTTTTTAATTTGTTTTAACGTTTGTATTGACTCTTTTTTAAATGCCCTGTAAACCGCCTTGAGTCCTTCGGGAAAGGGCGGTATATAAATCTAAATAAATAAAATAAAAATAAAAATAAATATTTTTTTTTAATTGAAAAGTTTTAACATACAGTTTATCTTTAAGAGTCCCCCCTCCCCCTCCCCTCTCCCTCCCTCCCTACCCCTCCCCCCCTCCCCCCCCCCCGACTTCCCAGAGCTAAATACAAGGTATAGAAAAAAAACAATCATAAACAACCATATACTAACAACCATAAACTCTAAAATCCATCACTCTCTAGCTTATACAGGATAATACAAACCTTAATGATATTAAATATATATAGAAAAGAAAAGAAAAAAAAAGGAAATAAAGAAAGAAAAAGCGAAGGAAGACTTATTCAAATGCTACATGAAACTTCTTAACCCTATATTTGTTCTGGATGTACTCAACCCATTTTCTCCATTCCATAATATAACGTTCTTGCGAGTGATCTTTCAAGTAAGCCGAAATCTTTGCCATCTCTGCCAGGTCGGAAACCTTTAAAGTCCATTCTTCTATAGTCGGCAGTTCCTCTTTCTTCCAATACTGACCTATTAAAAGTCTTGCTGCCGTGATTAAATTCAACATCAACTTAGTGTCCACAACCGTAGCATCCGTAATTATTCCCAGCAAAAAGAGTTGCGGACAGAACTTTATCCTTTGCTTGAAAATCTTCTGCATATTCCACCAAATTTTTATCCAGAAGGCCTTAACCTTTTTACAAGTCCACCATACATGAAAATATGTTGCATCTTCATCACCACACCTCCAACATTTTGGTTGATAATTCGGATACATGCTTGCAAGCTTTTTAGGATCTAAATGCCATCTATAAAACATTTTATAAAAGTTCTCTCTTAGATTTTGAGCTTGTGTAAATTTTACATTCCTCACCCAAATCTTTTCCCACGTGTCCATTGTAATAGCTTCTTGAATATTTTGGGCCCATTTTATCATACAATCTTTAACAAGTTCTGTTTCTGAGTCAATCTCTATCAATGCAAGATATATCCGTTTAATATGTGCTGGACCCTGATTTCTGATTTGCTTTATCAGATTTTCATCAGTCATTGTAAAACCATTTTTCTGATCTTCTTTCCACCTGGCCCGTAGCTGAGTATATTGAAACCAATTCTGAACAATCTTCTCATCTCGCAAGAGACTATATGGTTTCAAACACCAGATATTTCTTTCCAAGTTTAGAATCTCCTTGTATGTAGTCACATCATGTTTGAAACCAGCATGTATATTTTCTATTGCGTGTTTTGGAATTGCCCACAATGGTATCTTGCAGTCTAGCTTATGTCTGTACTTCTTCCAAACTCTCAGCAATGCCTGTCTTAAAATATGCACTCTAAACACATTATCTACCTTCTTATCATACAACAAATATGCATGCCAGCCAAACAACAGGTCGTGGCCCTCAAGGTTTAATAATCTCTCTTGTGTCAAATTAATCCAATCACTTATACCTACTAACGCAGCAGCTTCATAATATAATTTAAGATTAGGCATTTTAAGACCACCTCTTTCACGAGTATCCTGCATGATCTTAAGTTTGACTCGTGGCCTTTTCCCTGCCCAAACAAATTTATTGATACCTCTCTGCCATTCTTCCAAGTTAGAATCTTTCTTAAGAATCGGTATCATTTGGAATAAAAACAAGAATTTAGGCAGGACGTTCATTTTTACTGCTGCGATTCGCCCCAACAAAGACAATTGCAATTTTTCCCAACTCTCCATTTCTTTTTGGATTTTTCCCCATAATTTTTCATAATTATTTTTATATAATTTTGTATTAGAGGGCGACAAAAGCACCCCCAAATATTTGACCCTTTTGACAATCTCAAATCCAGTTAACCCTTCTAAAAGGGCCTTTTGCGATGCTGTCATGTTTTTGGCCAAAATTTTAGTTTTTTGTACATTAACTTTAAATCCAGAAACCTTCCCATATTGCATTATTATCTCCATCAGGTCCACAACAGAGCTCTCCGGCTGGGTCACTGTAACAACCAGATCATCTGCAAACGCTCTCAATCTATAATCCTGATCTCCAATCCGTATACCCTTAATTCTTTCCGAATTTCGTATTTTTACCAATAATATCTCCAATGTTAACACAAATAACAAAGGCGATAACGGGCACCCTTGTCTTGTACCCTTCTCAATACTACATACTTCTGACAAACTATTGTTAACTATTATTCGAGCTGTTTGTTTTTGATATAATGCCCTAATTGGTTGCAAAAATATATCCCCAAAATTCATTTTATCTAAAACTTTCATCAAAAATTGCCAATTCAATTGATCAAAAGCTTTTTCAGCATCTAAAAAAATTAGTGCCGCAGGGATCTGGTTGTTCCTTTCCAAAAATTCCAACACATCAACTATATGCCTCACGTTATTTTTCATTTGCCTGCCACTAATAAACCCAGTTTGATCCCCATGAATCACCCGTTGCAGAACCCTCATCAATCTATTAGCCAGCACCTTAGCAAATATCTTGTAGTCTGTATTTAATAGTGATATCGGTCTATAGTTTTTTACTTGAGTAACATCTTGGTCTTCCTTCGGAATCAGAGAGATAAAAGCAGTTCTCCAAGATGGAGGCACCTTTCCCCCTCTCTGGATTGTCTGGAACAATTCCTTTAACGGTTTAACCATCTCTAATTGTAAATTTTTGTAGTAGGCCGCAGTCAAACCATCTGTACCTGGCGCTTTGTCGACCTTCAACTCCTTAATTGCTGTAAATATTTCTTCTTCTGTAATCAATTGATTAATCTCCTCTTTTTGTACTTGCGTAAGAACCGGGATGCTAGCATTCTCCAAATACTCATCAATATCTTTTTCATTAATCTTCTCCTTAGCATATAATTTAGAATAAAAATCCACAAAGGCTTCCTTAATAAAATCCTGTTGAAACACTACCTTCCCCTTATGTTCAATTTTGTCTATGTTAGAAGCCCTCTGCTTTTTCCTTAATCTATAAGCTAGCCATCTACCTGGCTTATTAGCATTGCAGAAAGTATTATGCCTGGCAAACCTCAAATTGGTTGCCACTTGATCAGCCATTAATTTATCAAATTGTCCTCTTAATAGCTTGATAGCCTCCTTAATCTTCACATCCAATGGATTCAAAATCAAGGCCTTCTCTTTTTCCTTAATTTCATTCTCCAATTCTTTCCTTCTAGCTTCCAAAGTACGTCTGTATTTATTATTCATATATATCAGCACCCCTCTCATATATGCCTTGCTAGCATCCCAAACCATGTCCATAGAAGTATCCTTATTCATATTAATTTCAAAAAAATCCTTCATTCGTTGCTTACATTCTTCCACATTTTTCTGATTTCTAAACAAGTTCTCATTTACACGCCACGAGCGCCTATCTCTATTGTCCTTATTGATCTCTAACCATACTGGACTATGGTCAGAAATAGCTCTTGCACAGATCTTTACCTTCTTAATCCTAGAAAAAAAGTCGTTAGTCAGCAAAATAAAGTCAATCCTAGAAAAAGATTGATGTCTATCAGAAAAAAAAGTATAATCCTTTTCATGCGGGTGTGTGTCACGCCAAATGTCTCGCAATTCCAAATCATCCTTCATTTCAAAAAAAGACTTAGGCAGTCTGGCATGACACGGAATACGCTTAAAAAAACCAGCTTTATCCATCTGTACGTCCAAAACGCCATTCCAATCCCCCATAAAAATAAACGATTTGTAATCCAACTGAGTAAGCTTTGTATGAAGTGAGCTAAAAAAGTCAGCCTGTTGTTGTTGTTGATTAGGAGCATACAGTCCAACTAAAAGTATTTTTTTACCTTCTAACAACAAATCTATCATTACGTATCTTCCATGCTTATCTGCTTCAATTAAATCCGCTGTTATAGCACTTTTAACATAAACAACCACTCCGTTTTTCTTATTCATTGCAGAGGCAACGAATTGCGTACCCAATCTTGAGTTCAGTAAAAACTTTTGGTCCATAGCCCTAATATGCGTTTCTTGCAAACATATAACATCAGTCTTAAATTGTTTTAAATATTGAAAAACTTTCTTCCTCTTCTGAGGCGAATTTAATCCATTAACATTCCAAGTTAAAAATTTAGTCGCCATCCTTGTCGCCCCGAAGCTTCTGAAGCACCTCTCCAATGGCCCTGTCGCCTTTGGGCCGCGCTCCTCCCACTGCCTCGCTGTAAGTGCGCTTTGAAAGTTCCATAAACTTCTGCTGGTCTTGTTCTTTTATTTGTTGTGCTCTTTTTAAAGCAGCACGCGTCACCCTTAGCTCTCCAGCATCAGCCAACAAAGTTGTAATTTGATCCCTTCCAGCACCATCCTCCTCTGTCTGACCATCTTCAGCCTCATGAGGTTTTTCTTCACCAGATCCCTTTGCCGCTTCCAAAAGTGATAGTGGGGTTGCTTTTAAGACATTATTGTAGAAATCACGCGCCTGTGCCACAGTAACCAGGCGGTATCTTTTACCTTCATACATCGCCACCAGCCCAACTGGAATCTCCCATCTGAACCTTATATCACGTTGCTTAAGTTCCTGCACAAGAAATGCAAAGTCCTTTCTTCTCCTTAAAATCTTTGGAGGAATTTTCTTTAAGACCAAAACTTCTTGGTCAGCAACCACTACTTTAGTATCGTAGGCAGCTTGAATAACTTCATCTCTGATTTCTCTCTTTGTAAAATAAACCACCACATCTCTAGGTAACTTCCTCTGTCTGGCAATCCATGAGTTAACACGAAAAGCTTTATCCATACATCCCTTTATTTCAGATGCTGGCTGACCCAATACTGCTTCCAGGGCTTCAGAAATCAGCTGCTTTAAATCTTCTTTAATATTTTCTTTTAAGCCTCTGATTCTAACAGCATACTGCATCTGGTGAAACTGAACAAGGCTTAACTCTCTGTCCATTTTGTCTCTTAAGTCTTCATTCTCCAATACCTTTACTTCTAGTACAGCATTTTTTTGAGTCAAATCTTCCACTTTTTCTTCCAAACCTTGCACACATTCAGCCACACTTTCCACTGTAGACAAAATGTCTACCCTCATCGCACTAAATTTCTCTTCCATCCTCTCTTCTATTCTCTCCTCCATTTTTGCCAATTTATCACCCAATGTTTCTAAAATTACCTGGGCATGTTTTTCAAGGGCATCTTGTAAATCCTTCAATGTCAATGCAGCAGGAGGAAGCAAGGCTTGCAACGATGTCTGTTGCACCGGAGAAGTTCCAGCACTCCGAAGGGTTTTTGAGGGAGGTTTAGCCGCCATGTTTTACTTTCACTTGTGACGCACTTTCACTTTAAGTTTAAAAAGTCCATTAAGCTCGAGAGTAAAAATAAAGATCCTCTTCACCTTTTCCTCTTGTACCGCTCTGCCTGCTCCTTTTATTCCAGGGTCTTTCCTTCTGGCAGGGGTGGTCGCAAACGCCTGGCTCTGCTCCAAGAAATCCGGAGCAGAGACGCTGACCAGCTGGGAGCAACCCAGGCTACGGGGGAGTTCGATCCTTCAGCCGCCCAAGCTTTAAACTCAGGCGGCCCCGGAGAACTCGACCCCTACCTGGGGCCTCACCCCCTCCTCTTCTCCCAAGGAGGGGGCTTCAAATTCACCCGAACAGCTGATCGGCGCTGTTTCGGGTGAAATCTACATAGCTGAGCCGCGGGCAGCCCGAAAAGGCTGTCTCCGGCGCTCCGCCGCCACCGGAAGTCTAAATAAAAATAAATATTAACAATTAGTTAGTTTCCTGCTTTAGTGAGAAAAAAAAGATTAAAATGAAAGTGATAATTCTCCCAGCCAGTTTTGTGTAGGCTGAGAACTAAAAGATGGCAGATATACAACTGATCTTTATTCTGGGTTTTTTGCTGCTAGCCTTCAGAAGTAAATTAAGAATTAAAGGGATGATTTGATCAGTTCAGTCATATTAACTTTTAACAACTAATACTGAAGGAAGGAGGGCGTCTGCCAAATCAAGGATTAAAACTTTGATAAAGATTATTCTGAAGTTATTACACAGAGACTTTAAACTTAAATATTAGATAGTTGTTGTTCAGGCTAAAATGGAGCCTTTTATACCAACCTATTTATTGGAATTTGGCAAAAATGACTTTAAAAATTTGCTGCTTCCAGATGAGAGCTAAAAAAAATCAGTGATCCAAATATTATAAATGCTAATTGTAATGTTGCAGTTGAATACAGTATGAGTTCAAATTTAAGTGTTCTGTACTGATCGTTTAGAACTAAGGCTAGGATGACAAGGTAGACCACAACCTACTTGGTAAGCAAGAAAAATATGGGTGACAGTATCACCACCAGATGGATTTGTAAGTGGCTGACAAACTGTACTCAACAAGTAATCCTCAATGGCACTACATCTACATGGAGGGAAGTAAGCAGTGGGGTACCACAAGGTTCTGTCTTAGGCCTAATACTCTTCAATATCCCCATAAATGATTTAGATGAGGGAATAGAAGGAGATCTCATCAAATTTGCAGATGACACCAAGCTGGCAGGAATAACCAACACTCCAGAAGACTAGCTCAGAATCCAAAAAGATCTTGGCAGATTTGAACAATGGGCCCTATTTAACAAAATGATATTTAATGTGGAGAAAAGCAAGGTATTGCACATGGGCAGGAAAACCAAAGGTACAAGTATAGATTAGGCAAAACCTGGCTCCAGAACAGTAACTGTGAGAGGGACCTTGGAGTCCTAGTGGACAATCACTTAAACATGAGTCAGCAGTGTGCGGCACAGCCAAAAAAGCTAATACAATCCTTGGTTGTATAAACAGTCATAGAATGAAAATCATGTGAAGTATTAGTACCACTTTATAAAGCCTTAGTAAGGCCACACTTGGAATACTGTATCCAGTTTTGGTTACCACATTCCAAAAAAGATGTTGGGACTTTGGGGGGGGAAAGTGCAAAGAAGAGCAACTAAGATGATTAAAGGCCTGGAGACTAAAACATATGAAGAACGGTTGCGGGATTTGGGAGTGGCCAGTCTAGATAAAAGAAGGGCTAGGGGGGACATGATAGCCTTATTCCACTATTTGAGAGGCTGCCACAAGGAGGAAGGGGTCAATTTATTTTCCAAAGCACCAGAAGGCAAGACAAGTAACAACTGATGGAAACTAATCAAGGAGAAGCAACCTGGAATTAAGGAGAAACTTCCTAACAGTGAGGACAATTAACCAGTGGAACAGCTTGCCTTCAGACGTAGGTGCTTCATCACTCGAGGTTTTTAAGAAAAGACTGGACAACCACTTGTCTGAAATGATATAGGGACTCCTGCTTGAGCAGGGGGCTGGACTAGAAGACCTCCAAGGTCCCTTCCAGCTCTATTCTGTTTGATTTCTTAAAATAAAAGATACATTAATGAGACATCTGAATTTTGCCAGTCCAAATCTAGAGCTGCCTAAATTAAGATTGAAAGAACTAACACAGTGATGAGATTGCCCATTCTTTCTGTACAGAACCTTTATAACGGTTAGTTGTAGTCTTAGTATTCTTTATTATGTGGATAATCGATGCTGAGTAAACGTATTTTCTCTTTAGCTGAATTCATGCCTATCTTAGGGACCAACCTGAATCCAGAATTCATTTCTGTGTGCAACAATGCTACTTGGGCAATTGGAGAGATATGCATGCAAATGGGTGAGTGTAAAAAAAGTGCCCACACAAATATGGGTGGATAGACTACTATAGCACTTTGGAGCAGTATTCCTTTCTAGTTTTTATATGAGAATAATGTCTCTTTGGCATTTTAGGGTGGTAGACTTCTTGTTGCTTAGGTGATGTATGAAACCTATTTAAGTTGTGCTTTTTGGTGTCTAATTCTGTTAGTCCCCCAATGAGATTTTCACTCTCACAGTCTTGAGCCATTGTTAACGTTGGCTGTGATATATTTTGATAATTTGATAATATAATTTGTTGAAGTGCTGTCCCAATGCATGGAGGCTGTGTGAGCCTCAGTGGGAAGAAACTAATGCAAACTCAAATGCCACAAAGACCAAATGGCTGTAGATGTTAGAACCACCTAGATCTGGGGACCTTATATTTTTATTCATGGATGGAATTGCATTTGTCCATTCAAGAGTGATGAAGCTCTTGGATTTAAGGAACCAAAAAGGCCTTTGCAGAGCTCCATCTGGAGTATCAATTGCATCCTTTCCTGGTTTGAGAGGGCCTGCCTGTAAAGACCACTTAGAAATTTTTCTGCTTCGTGAGCTATGATGATTGTCAGTGTTTCTCCAGGTACAATTCAAGGTGGTGATGATGACCTAGAAAGGCCTAAATGGCATAAGGATTGATTATTTGTGACACCATCTGTCTCCCATGGTTTCTTCCCATCTAGCTGACAGAAAGTGCATTCTCTGGGTCCCGTTAATAAACAGTGCCATTTTTCAGGAAGCATGCCTTTCTGTGACTTGGTGCCTGGCATCTGAAATGGCGTCCCCTCTGAGATCTGAATGGCTCCCACCCTAATAGCATTCTGGAAGCCCATAAATATCAGGGTGTTCTCCCATGCTTGAGTTAGGTTGGATTGCTTGCATGTTTTTTTGATGGTGTATATCCACATTCCCCATTTTCATTTGTTTGATTCAGCCTAGAGTTGGATAGTGTCAGAGTCAAATAAATACATAAATAATAGCATCAATTTCTACTTTATCTATAGTTGTGGCCTACCCCTAATTGTAACAGGACCCTTTTCTTATATTTGATTTCTAGCCTTAAATGGTGTTGTTAAGATTGATATAAGCTTTTCTGGTCATTGAATCAAAAATCATTTTGTTTATGCATGAAGAACCAGCAAGATGTTAAATTGGAAGACATTCAAATATGGAGTCTAGATTTCTACAACTAAGCATGACTCAGTTCACAAATTTCTTTTTACCAGGGGCTGAAATGCAACCATATGTTCAGATGGTGCTGAATAATCTTGTGGAGATCATCAACAGACCAAATACCCCTAAAACTCTTCTGGAAAACACAGGTGAGAGGGCATTTGCTGTCCTAGTGATAGCTATGATTGTTTACTAATTCATAAATAGATTTATTAATTTTTTTTAAAATCCCATTTATATCCCGCCCTTCTCCGAAGACTCAGGGCGGCTTACAATCTAAGAAGCACAAATCAATGTGCTTAGCAATAGCCTTCATTCTATGTATATGCCTGCTTTATTAGGGCTTTCGCCCCTCCCCAAGCAGCATTATTACAAAGTCAGCTTATTGCCCCCAACAATCTGGGTCCTATTGATTAGATTTCATGGGCAATCCTTTAATATGACAATCATTCAAGATTATGCTTTAACCACCAGTTCAGAAGAAAATGAAGTTGTTAAGCTTTATGATCAATTCCAAGTTGGAAAAAAAAACAGAACATACAAGCAAAGTGTGTTGCTTGTGATTGAAATGCCAATGTTGGAAACACAAAGAAAGAAAATATCATTAAATAGCATGGTTTAGGAAACTAAAATGAAGCAGGGGACCAACTTATCAATATCTGCTGTTCTAATGATGTCATGGCTAACACTGTCTTCAAACAATGAAAATAATGCCTCTATACACAGACATAATCAGATGGAGGATATATAAATGCAGTTCGGTACATCAGGGGTCCCCAACTTATGGGCCGTGGCTCACTACTGGGCTGTGGCCACTTGGCCACCGGGCCGCATGAAGGGATGGAATTGAAGGAATTAATAAGACATAACCATCAGATGGAAATGTCATTAAACCTTAGACTTCTATGGCTGTTTCTTCACTAAAATTTCACTAATTTCAAATGATTTATGACTTACTAAAGGTTTAATGGAATTAAAAAGCTGTATGTATTTACTTTCTTTTTTTCTGTGCACGTTTACTAGTGTGAAACCATCTTTATATTATGTGCTGCAGTATAGTAAAGCTAAGGTGGTATTGATTCTGTCCACCCATATCTTATTACTACAAATTGATAAGACACTGCTTTTGTGACAGGTTTGGGTTTTTTTTGTTTTTTCTAGCCATCACAATTGGCCGCTTGGGCTACGTCTGTCCTCAGGAAGTGGCACCGATGTTGCAGCAGTTTATCAGACCTTGGTTAGTGTTTATGAAGAGGCATAGAAGAAACTTTGGGGCTTGCTTTTCCGGGGTTAAAACAGACTGGGGACATCTCAAATGGTGAAGTATTTGATCCTCTAGAACAGGGGTGTCAAACTCAAATTTCATTGAGGGCCACATCAGCATTGCGGTTGCCCTCAGGGGGCCAGGTGGGTATGGCCAGGGTGGGTGGGCGTGGCTAGAGTGCGTATGGCGTACTGGGTGGGCGTGGCCAGCTCTACATCGTTTGCATCAAGGGTGCCTATGGGGGCCTGGGCAGGAGTGGGACAGATCTGAGGGTCTCTGGCAGAAGGAAGGTCTCTGGGCCAGGGCCAAGGCAGTGGGGGCCATTCCCTCACTGTTTCCAGGATGGCTTCGTGGGCCACATGAAACCAGTTCGCGGGCTGGATCTGACCCCCGGGCCTTGTGTTTGACATGTCTGCACTAGAACAGACATGTCAAACACAAGGTCCGTGGGCCGGATCCGGCCCGCCATGTGGTTGCGTCTGGCCTACGGAGCTGCACTGGAAACAGCGAAGGACCAGCCGGCAGCACCTCGGCCTGGCCCAGTCCAACTGGGCGCCGATCTACAACCTGGTTGCGTCCATCAAAGCCAGCACACACACAGCCTTAGATCCACAGGGTAGCCCTCAAACCAGCGACAGGCACCCCCATCCCGCCCCTTGAGCACACGTGCAGGAGGCAGCAAGCAGATGGAGCCTGGCGTCCCTGCTGGCTGTTTTGCCCTGGAGGCTGACTTCACCCAGGACACCAGCCCTGGTCTCTTCCTGTGCACACATCCAGGGGGCGGGGCAGAGGCAGCGGGGCAGCCCCTCACTGGTTCCAGGGCTGCCCCATGGATCTAAGGCTGAGTGCGTTCTGGCGTTGATGGACGCAGCCAGGTTGTAGATCAGCGCCAACCCCCCTCCCCCACCAGCACCTCCATGGTCCGCTTGCCGACCTAGGCTCACAGCCACGGGGCTTCCCTTTCACCAAGACTGGGGGGGGCCCACACGTGGGATAGCGATGGCCGGCCGCAGAATGGCCACCAGCAGCACTGGCAATCTCTCCCCCTCCCGTCGTTCCTTCCTGAGCGTGGAGGAAAGAGAGATGGGAATGAGAAGCAGGGGAGGAAGAAAGGAAGGAAGCAAGGAAGGAGATGGAAATGAGAAGGAGGGAGACAGTGAAGGAGGGAAAGAGGAAGGGAGGAAGCAAGGAAGGAGAGAGAGGCAAGTTGGTTGGAGATGCCCCAATTCACGCACTTCTGATTCAGTCCTGGATCCATTGAGACTTGGGTTCAAAGGAGAAAGCAATTTTGTGTTCTGTTTTGTCACAGACAACTTTGTTGGTAATCCAAGTTAACATTGATATTCTTGAGTTGTGAACTCTTAGGAAAGTATCCCCTCCTTGTGTGTTGCAAACGGCCATTTCCAATGGGGAAAACAGGACAAAGCAGAGTGGGGGAAAATATTTTCCTTTGCTATATTTCCAGTCTGAATTAGACCATGGCTGGGTCCCTACAGAAGAGCCCTTTTAAGCATTATGTATTAATGGAAAAGCAACTAACTTAATGCTAAAGCTGTTGCACATAAAAAACGGAGGAGCTCTGATTAACTATCCCAGCCACCATTTTGACAGTTTTGCTGTACTGTTGTCTGTGGACGCCCCCACTAAATGCAAGCGTGGGAGAAACCGAGCCTGGTTTGTTCCCGGTCTTTTAAGTGGCCACAGACTACTAGCAAAAGTGGCCTTTGATCACAAGGCAAGGAGGCATCGAGAAATGTTTCCCCTTTTGCATTTGAGCATCCAAGAAGGGACAGGAAAGGAGAAAGGGAAAGAGGAAAGACAAACAAAAAGAAGGAAAGAGGGGAAGGAAGAAGAATGAAAGGAAAATGAAGAGGGAAGGAAAAAGAAGGAGGAAGGAAGGAAGGAAGGAAGGAAGGAAGGAAGGAAGGAAGGAAGGAAGGAAGGAAGGAAGGAAGGAAGATTATAATGAGAGGGAGGGAGGGTCTGAGGAAGTCCTGCCTTACCACTTGCCCACGAGCAGCCCTGCTGCCCTTTCGCCATCCCCTTTTCCCTCCTCCTGACCTCTCCTGGTGGTTTCCCATCCTATCACTGAGGATGCTTTGGTTACAAAGCCGAGTGGGAGTGGGCCTCCCTCTGACCCACACATTTTGCCCTCCCACACACACCATGAGCAACTTGGCCAAGGAGAGCGAGCCAATCAGCAGCAGCCTTTAGGAGGAGGTAAGCACAGCCAGGCGCCCCCCCTTGGGAAAGGCTGGACTGGGCCCTCCACTGCCCAGGGCTCCGGGCAGCCTGCATCACTGGGGCTCCTCTGCATGGCCTGAGAGGGACAGAAAGGCTCCTCTGGTGGACAAGGGTGTAGTGCTCGCCCTGGTCTCGCCTTCCTCGGCTGGAGACAATGGATCCCCCCCAGCCCTGCACAGGCCACCTACCCCCGACACGAGCAATGTTGAGCTCGCCACACCCACACCTGCTATGCCCGCCACGCCCCCCCCCTGCCCCCCCAAGTCTACAGTTGAAATACATTTAATGTCACAGTTTTTCTTACAGGACGTGTAAAGGAAAGATCCTAAAATTAGCATTTATAATGTTTTTTTTTTGCTTGTGGTTTTACTCTAAATAATGATCAGAGTTTAAATTGAACCATAAGCACTATATAAAGAAGGCTGCTAAGTGAATATTTATATGTAAATACATTAGTGGAAGAATGTTATTTGACTCTAATAAATCTGATGATGTATCTCTGCCAAAAATACCAATCTTAGTGCATGGTTTGGGAAATGCATTGTTTTTGGTCTTCCCCACTTTCTTAACATATGAAAGATGTATTCTTGTTCATAGGTGTACATCTTTGAGGAACATTCGTGATAATGAAGAGAAGGACTCTGCTTTCCGTGGCATCTGTATGATGATTGGAGTAAACCCTGGTGGAGTTGTACAGGTAAATAAGCTTTAAACATAAATTCTTTACTTTGTTATGTATGCTATCCCAGGCTGAACAAGAAGATAGATCTTGCTGTACTGGTAAATCTACTGTTAAATTAATTAAGGATGTTTGACTCTCAAATGCTTAGCCATAATAGCAGTCAGTTATGAAAAATATTTTTATATGAGGAGACAATTTTTAAATTTTGCATGCGTCTCCCTTGCTAGACTCCAAACAGATTAATGTCTAGTTTTTCTAAAAAGACTGATCCTATTACCTTGAACTCTGCCAGCCTAATTCATAATAATCAGACATTTACTCAGTCCTGCATAAGTTTCAATTTGTTATGATCTTCATTGCTCATTAATTGATGTTAGAGCTGGCTGTTCCATTCTCTGCAGTATTTTCATATGCTCGTTAATATGTAGAAAACTAGTCAAAAACATCCAGTATATTATATATATTAGTTTCACAAGATCTTCCTTAGCTTAAGGCAGGCGTGCCAGGTTTCTTAACTTCACACTGGTTAGATTTTTGATGTCATGCCCTATACTTTTGCAAAATGATGTTGGCTTAAACTATAATTTGTAGTGAATATTTTCTTAAGAATTATTGTGTTTTTCTAGGATTTTATTTTCTTCTGTGATGCTGTTGCTTCATGGGTGAGTCCAAAGGATGACCTGAGAGATATGTTTTATAAGGTAAGTCATCATCATAGGAAGAGGTTTGTTTGACAGTATGCTGTATGAAGAGAAGTAGTCATTCTTTTAGAATTCATTTTACTTCAGTAAGTTGATGTTATTTGTATATACTCATGTTGTTTCCTAATTTATATCTCTGAATTTTCTTTCTGAGTTTTTTTGGAAACTGTAGATAGATTATAAGCAGTTTTGTGTGAGAGATAGGGTTGTGTTAATAATGGTGTGGTTGTAATGGTGTGCCTTTTTCTTCTTCCTAATGAGTGATACTGTATTTTTTCCAGATTCTCCATGGTTTCAAAGATCAAGTTGGGGAAGATAACTGGCAGCAGTTCTCAGAGCAGTTTCCTCCACTTCTGAAAGAGAGGCTTGCTGCATTCTATGGTGTTTAGGCGAAGCCGCAAAACCATACTTGGTGAGTCCCAAGAATGTTGAGTGAGATTATATCCCCACAATTAAAAGGAGAATGGGTAACTAAAAGGGGATGGAGCATTTTTTAAGAAATCTTGTCTCAAGGCTGAGAAATTGAGAAGAAAGGGATAGATCTTCCTGCTCTAATCTCTAATTCATACTGATTTTGAAGATGCAGCCTTTTCATTTTACTATACGCGTTAGAATTAGGAAATATACCAATAAGACTTTAACGTCCACCATAACCAATGGTATTGATTTTTTATTGCTCCTGAATTGTGGCCAGTTTCCACTTCTAATTGTGGCTGTACTAATTTAACTCGTTACTCTGCATGATGAAAGTTAAGTAACTTGGATAAAACGAGTTGTGAAAAATGGTTCAGTCTTGTGAATTCAGTGGGTTATTGGCTACCTTTTTTTTAATTCCAATAATCTCTTTCTTTCCTTAGGTTCCTGTGTGCGCTGGGAGGGATACTGGGAACTCGTCCATAACCCAGTGTTGCAGATCCCTGTTAATGGGGGGTTAGGGAGGACGGGAAGAGCATTGTGGGACATAAAATGACCGCTCCCCATCTCCTGAAATTTACAAAGTTGGGGGGGGAGGGTGGGCCTCCATAACCAATTGAAACAAAAACCAGGGTATCTCAGTGGCAGAAGGAAAGGCCTCGTTTATTCAGAGGTCATCATAGATGGAATGGGGTGGGGTGGGACTCGGCCCTGCGCTGGGAAAAGGGAGCAAACTTAAACTGCAACACTCTTGAGAAGGGGATCTAACTAGGGGCCATCATAAAGAACTAGCTAATAATAATAATAATAAAGGATAGGTTTAAGATGTTAAAAAGGATTAAAAGCTACAGTGGTTTAAAGCCAGCTGACGAAGAGGGAAGGGTTAAAATGTAATCCAAGGGGGTTATACTACTGTATATTTCCAGTCACTGGGATTCAAGAGATCAGCTATTCTTCACCTTTTCAAGACTGCATGGTGACCAAGAAGTAGATTAGCAAATCTGTGAGTAGTCCATAATGACTAAGTGTAAGCATTTTCATCTAGGAACCTTAAAAAAAAACCCACAGAAACTTTTTGCCATAATAATTGCCATGGCACTGTGTGCTAGAAGTGATGCTCAGTGCAAAGGCAGCCTATGACCTTGCAGGGACCTGCTAGCCATCTAGGGAGCAGTCTTTTTCATAAGAAATCCTGTTGGAGAAGCATGTCTTCGTTTTTTTTAAAGATGCCACAGTTGCCATGAGTCTTTTACCCTGTTGTTCAGCTGTTACTTTGTGACACTGCTATTATATTGCTTCAGTTGCAGGAGGCAGGAAGGAGCAAGGAGGGAAATTGAATTTCACCTGGGAATGACTACACAGGCCAAACGTGGGCAGAAAACAATGCATTTATTATTATTTTTTAAATGGCTCGTGGCATACAACGTCCTGCACTCTTCTGATCCGAGTGGTATTTTACATGATGGTAATTTACATTTTCTGTCTTAAGGACTTCTTTACCACATTCACCACTCTGGCCTACAAAAGAAATAGTAAACATAACAAAGTACAGAAGAATGATTAAACAGGGAATCCTCCATGAATGATCAGTGAAAGCTTGTAGCTTTTGCTGCATACTTAATGGAGTTGCTGTCTTAAGAAATTCTCATTAGATCCAATTGCATCATTCTCTGAAAATGGGGGGGGGGTTGCTGAATGCTTTTAACATAGTTAAAGCCATAGATTTTTAATAGGAAATGAAAATGTTGGAAGTAGAAGCCCGTTTTCCCCAAAGGCAGCTAGGATGTGAGGGAAAGGGAATACTGCTTCACTTTTGGAAAAATGAGGAATGCTTGAGGAGAGGTAATACTCAAAAGGAACATTCTGGAGAATAAACAAGAACAAGATTTGTGCAAAGTGGTGTTTGTCTACAGACAGCTTGGTGACAAGGAACAAGTGAGCTGTTCTGAGCAGATCCCAATGGAACTTCGGCAACATCAGGATTAATAGCCAGACAACTAGGTTGAACTGTGCCTTGTGTCCTGCATTGTTTCTGAGGGTGGTAAACAAAAGTGGTGAGACTACTTAGATGTTAAAGATGATTTGTGTGACAAAAAGGACATCTCTTTTGGGGGTTAAAGTTGTACTTTCTGACAGTAACTGATGGTGGTACTTTCAGTACTGTGTATGAACTTTTAAAAGTGTATTTGTGAGATTGCCCAGTAACTTAAGCTTCACTGATACACCTATCTACATTTTTCTTTATATTTCTGGCCTCCGTTTCATATGTTGATAATGCTTGCAGTTCTTGGAATTTGACATAGAACTTGCTGGGGCATTACCATACAGGCCTTTGTGCCAGAAAATCATTTTATTTGGGAGATGGCGCATACCTAGGTGAAAGCTGCTATTCTCATTTATGGATCTGATTGCTAGGAGGTGGGGCACGCCCTTGCATCTCTGCATCTCCTCAAAAGGTCAAAGAAACAATGGTAAAGTTGCAGATAGCAAACTTCCTGAATTTATCTTTTTAATAGTATCAAACTTGAGCAGGTCTCTGAAAGCAATCGGCTAGTTCTTTGCATTTTAATTGTTTTATTACAAGTGTTCCTCCTTGTGCTGTACTCTCCTTGTCCTGGGGGGAGGGGGAGCAGAGATTCTATTTGGGTAGCAATTGGTTTTTAAATGCATGGGAAAGAAATATGCATATGTGGAGGTGGAAGCCTGGCTTGTACTTTGAAACCAAGTGCCCAGGAGTATGAAAAGAAGGCTGTGAACTCTTCCATCCAGTGAAGTTTAAGCTACTTGGCCTGACTGCCTCTTGAAATGGAATTTGTCT
This sequence comes from Vipera berus, assembly GCF_964194415.1. Lineage (NCBI taxonomy): Eukaryota > Metazoa > Chordata > Lepidosauria > Squamata > Viperidae > Vipera > Vipera berus. The sequence goes on along the minus strand of NC_138203.1, from coordinate 182,688,740 downwards.
TTTGTACAAGTGCTTCTAGTATTGCCTCCTGTTTGTTAATCCTGGATTTGTATATTTGTAAATGTGCCGTAATGTTTCCAATGGTGGAACTGCAGTGTACCTAGTGTTGAAGCAGCTGCTTGCACCTTGCTCAAATGAGATTTTTCTCATTTTTATGTATAATTTTTTGTCAACTAAAAAAATTCCTGTGACTCCAGTTTCCTTGTTTCTGACCACTTTCTTTGTCTTAACTTAAATGTTTTTCATCGTATTTTCCAATGTAGTGATTCATTCCCACCCACCCACCCACACACACACACACAAATTCAGGTGGGGTGAAGAAACCTGAATTCTGTATTTCCTACTGCTTAACTTGTATTAATTTTTCCCTTGAATTGCCTCATTGAGAATACTACTTCAGTGGCGGATGGGAAACTATTTTTTCAAGTAACTTCAGTTTGTTGGTTAAAAGATTTGCCTTTTCAAATTATCACAATACAGTTGGTAGAATGAAACACTTTTTGAAAAGATGCATTTGAGCAATGTGGAATTAGAATTCTAAATTATACACAAACCCAAGATCATTTCCTTTCTAATACAGAAGTACGTGCTAGTGAAGATGTTGGAGCCCTTTGATAACCATTATTTTGCAGTGAGTTCAGAAGATAGATTTATGCAAATTCTCGGGCTTTCAGAAAAGAGAATTAGACGTCTCAATAACTATCTTGCGCTGTGCCCTTAAAATGAGACAGCTGTAGCAACTTTCCTGTTCCTTGGACTTCTGTGAATAAATGGCTGATACAATTTACATCAGAACTTAAGTAGTCTCTAATTCAGGGGTCTTCAAACTTGGCCCTTTTATAACTTGTGGACTTCAACTCCTAGAATTCCTCGGCCAGCATGCCTGGCTGAGGAATTCTGGGAGTTGAAGTCCACAAATTATAAAAGGGCCAAGTTTAAAGATCTCTGCTCTAGTTCTAGCCAATTTTCTGGGCTAAAACTTTTCAGTCGTAAAAGGGCCAAGTTTGAAGACCTTTGCTCTAGTTCTACCCAATTTTCTGACAAGATTTTGTCTTTCATCATCTATATTAAAGATTTGTTACTACACAAGTCAACTGCAGGAATTTATTAATTGTATTTTATCTTTCTGGACAAGGTTGTCCTGGAGTGCCTTTAAACTAGATGGTAGTCATGCGTGTGCAATGTTTAGTTACCAAAACATATTTCAGTTGCATAATTCAATTTAAACAAAAGTAAAATGACTATATTTTGTGCGTGCATTTGGAGAATATAACTATACTACATACTTGAACATGCACATAACTTCATCCATACATTTAGTCATACGTATGTTCTAAAACTCTTATAAAACAGTCCTGTCCTGCTGAATTTCTGCGTCCTCAATTGTCTTTAACTTAATCCCTCGTCAAGATGTTAAAAGAGCAGTCCGTTTTGCTAGTAGAACTTTTTAAAAGAATGTTTCTAAACACCGCCATAAGCCAGATAATAAACAGTCAAAAGTTTCGCTAAGAGTACGGTTGAGGCTGCGGCAATGCAGCTGGTGCCCGTGGGACCATTGTTTTTTTAATTAAAGAGTTGTTTAATTAAGGCAGGGGTCTTCAAACTTGGCCCTTTTATGACTTGTGGACTTCAACTCCCAGAATTCCTCAGCCAGCAATGCTGGCTGAGGAATTCTGGGAGTTGAAGTCCACAAGTCATAAAGGGCCAAGTTTGAAGACCCCTGAATTAAAGAGTTGTTACCTAAAAGTTCCCGTGCGCGCGCACTTGGAACCCAGAGAAAATCGGAGACTTGTGAGGGCTCCTCCCCCGCTAAAAAAAGGTTGGTTCGCGTCATCAATTGGCGCCGGAAGTGGTTCCTTGGAGACGAGACGCGCGAAGGCGTCGTAGCGGCCGCGACCTGTCGAGGCAAAGCTGTCTTAAATCGATGGTTTTTGGTTCTTCCCTTCCGACGAAGCGGCTGAGGCAGGTTGCCGTGAGGATTAGGATCCTAGCTCGCTGCTGCGGCCAAGGAAGCGGGAAGCGGGACTCGGCGTTGGGATTAACCTCTTACTGTGTGGAGCTCCGCATCTACAGAGCGGAGATCTTCCAACGGCGCTTAAGGCGGGCGTGACCGCTGTTCGTATGCCACGTCTGCCTGAACGGAGGAATTGTATTGGGCAGCAGAGCTGAATTTTTCACTTGCTGCACTTCCCGGACAGGTACACGATAAGCGTGCACGGAGGAAGCAAGCGAAAGGAAGGCAGCAAAAGAGAGCAGTTCCTTTTTTTAGAATCGGCTTTGGAGGGGTCCGCGTGGGGAAGAGCAAGATAGGAGGTTCGGTTTTAAAATTTGTTTGCTGAAACGGTGATCAAAAGTGAGAGAGAAGCAGTGGTTTTTGTGAGATTTCTACTCTGCCTCTATGGGGTTCAAAGGATAAGCAAGCTTTCCGGAATCTGTTCCAGGAAGCTCTTAGCATATTTGCGGTTTTATTCATTAGGAAAAATGACAGCCATTTCAGAATGCACATTTTCCTCCTCCAGGAACCTGCTTTGCCCCTTAGGATGTGCATGATTGGAACCTTCCTGATGTAGCTGGGAACCATAGCATTATGATTGGATCGTGCAACAGTTTTATTTGCGTGGCGTCAGTTCTCATTTTCAGATGAAAGCTTGGAAGTCAGAATGAGAATAACTTTTCTAATCTTACTCTTTTCTCGACCTATGAACATTATTATTTGAAAAGAGATAAAACCAAATAAGATTTCTACATTTATCATTCAGAAGTCCATCTTCTTGTTAATTATCTAGGAATTTTTTGAAGTTCAGTAGATAATTTGAACAAGCCGGCCTGGTCTGATGGATTTGGGTTTTATTACTGTTTTTATGTAATTTATTTGTTGTACTGGGCATTATGGTTTAATCTCTTCTTAATTTTTGTATTTTGGTATTTTAGTATTTATTGCCCTGTTCACCGCCCTGAGTCCTTCGGGAGAAGGGCGGTATACAAATTAAATAAAATAAAATAAATAAAATAAATAAATAATTTCTTTTTACATCTTGTTCCTTGAGCATCATTTACAGGCTTAAGTGTGGCTATAATTCATGCTCTCAAAACTTCCTTTTGCTGCATAAAACTTTTGTATTATTATTTTTTATTATTAAATTTTTATACCGCCCTTCTCCCGAAGGACTCAGGGCGGTGTACAGGGCAATAAATATCAAAATGTAAATACAAAAGTTAAAAAAGAGATTTAAAAGAATTAAATAATTATGCCCAAGAATACAATACTAAAAATGTGTTAAGAACTTATTTAAATCCAACCCCAAACCCATCAGACCAGGCCAGATTGTTCGAATAGATAAGTTTTTAAATCACGCCAGAAGGAGCGCAGGTCGGGGGCCATCCGGAGCTCAACCGGAAGGCGGTTCCACAGGTCTGGCGCGCCCACAGAGAACGCCCTCCCCCTGGGGGCCACCAATCGACATTCCTTGATTGGAGGCACCCTGAGGAGGCCCTCTCTGTGGGAGCGCACTGGACGGAGGGAAGTTGATGCCGGCAGCAGGTGCTGCCGTAGGTAATCCGGACCCATGCCATGTAGGGCTTTGTAGGTCATAACCAGCACCTTGAATCTCACCCGGAGGGCAACCGGCAGCCAATGCAGCTCGCGGAGCAGAGGTGTAACATGGGAGTATCGGGAGACCCCCAACACAACTCGCGCGGCTGCATTCTGCACCAGTTGAAGCCTCCAGGTGGTCCTCAAGGGCAGCCCCATGTAGAGAGCATTGCAGTAGTCCAAACGAGAGGTCACGAGCGCATGAGTGACTGTACGCAAGGCATCCCGGTCTAGATAGGGCCGCAACTGGCGCACCAGGCGAACCTGGGCGAAGGCCCCCCTAGTCACAGCTCCTATATGATCTATTATTTAATTAATTGAAATGTTGTATTATTAATTGAAATGTATATTTCTAATAAAATAAGGTATGTTTGGTTTTTATCATCCCTTATCTGAATTATTTATTTCTTGCCTTCCTGCAGCAATGGAAACTGCCTCAGATTCTTCTGTTGAACAACAAGCCTTTGACAATGACTCTGACACAGAGAGCAGAATTGATCCAGATACCCAGGCCCTCGAGTATGTTGAGCGTGTTCTTGGAACTTCAAGTCAATCTAGGCAAGCAACCCAGTGTCTGCCTCCAGAGTCTCTCTCAATAGGTGGTAGAGTCCAAACATCAGACCTCAGATCACCTCTGGAACTGAAAAAATCTGTTGCTGAAGAAACTGCTTCAGGGCTGTTGTCTCTTCCTCTAGAGTTGATTTTAGAAATCTGTTCCTACCTGCAAGCCAGGTTTGTTTTGCACGTCCTTCCTTTGGTCTGCAAGACTCTGAGGGACATTGTGCAAGATGAAGTCACTTGGAGAATTCGACTTTTAAAAAGAATTGGCAATTGCTATCCAGTTGTAGAAGGTAGGTGGATTTTCTTTCTAGCTGTGGTGACCTACTGTATATTTTAGCTTTTCACAAGCAGTTTCTCAGATGATTAACTTTTGATTTTTGGGAGAGGTGGAATTGGTGTTTTAAATGTAGATGATGGGGGAAGAAAGAAGCTAAAATGAATTTTCCTTGTCTGAAAAGAGGGTTATCATTAAGTAAAATGAATAGAAATTTCACTCGAGCTACTTTTCAAATGCTGTAATTTCTAAATATTGCTGTAACTATTCTGGGTAGAACAACAGTAAATATTTCCTAGCCTGCTTCTCTTTCATTTTTGGAGTGTTGCAAGTAAGGTTAATAATATTGTCTCTGAACTGATAGTACCAAGTACTTTACGATTTAAAGACAACATCTCGTTAGTTCCTAAATTGAAATATTAGAATTTATCATAAGTCACTTTTGCAGTGTTGCAACTCCTGCTCCATTATGTAGAACTCCAGTGTTTTAGTATCTATCTTTTTTGGTGTTTAAATTATGTAAATCATGTTAACACTTATATTAAACTGATAAGAACAGATACTACACTTGATCTTAGCCAAAAGGCCGAGAAGCGATGTTAACACTTATAGGTAAAACCACTATGTAAACATAAATTGCTTAATTTTGTTTTTACACCAAACAAAGGAAATATCTCTTTATATGTTTTTATTTTTCGCAGGTAATGATTTTAACTGGCCAACAGCTTGCATTGAACTAGAGGAACACCTCCAACAATGGGCAGAGTGTGGCAAAAACACAGAGTATTTTTCCCTTACTGAAGGCCACTTTGCTTCTGTTGATTCTGTACTGCTCCTTCAGGTAAAAACCTGTCTCTTTGCTGCTATTAATGATTCAGCTTTGTTCCGACAAATTATATCCTTCAACATCCAAATTTTAATTAAAAGGAGCATCTTAAAAAAATGTTCTGCATTTTCATTTTTCTGTGAAAACTTTGAGAAATAACTAACAAAATTCATTTTGGCCCAATAGAGTTTCCTTGATGTTATGCTCCATTATAATCATAACTCTCTCATAGTAGAGCTGGTTGTGTGTTTGTTAGTATTTTATATGATTCTTTAGACCTAAATGCTGAGTAGAGAATGAACTGTGGCCGCTTCCTTTTTTAAAAAAATAAAAAATCAACCTTCCTTTGTCTATCACTTAATCTAAAAAGTATTCCTTGTTTGCTACTATTGCTTTCCCATCATTTTTATTCTTGATTAATTACTGCTAATTACTGCTAAAGTACTGTATTTGTCAAACTATTCTGATATTGTCTTTATAATGGGCTTTCAGTTTTATGTTTATTTATTTCTGTTTATATAGCCGCCTATCTTATTTATAGGACTCTTGGTGGCTTACATGTAAAAACAGCAGAAAAATAAACTTGTATAGATTAAAACAATTAAAACAATAGATTACAAAAATAAAAATTGCTAAGCACATTGATTTGTGCTTCTTAGATTGTAAGCCGCCCTGAGTCTTCAGAGAAGGGCGGGATATAAATGGGATTAAAAAAAAATGCAGAAGAATATCAATCAAAGCTCATAAGCAATGCAGCCGTCTTGCAGGCTCCCCACATCCATTGACTTCAGGGATTTCCTAAAGGCCAAGATTGGATACAAATCTGACCTAAAGGGACGTAAACTTCCAGACAGTAGATGATGCAGCAGAAAGGGCTCTCCTCCTCTTGGGTCCTGTTATACAAAACTCCTTCATGCACAGGATCCACAACATGTCTTTTCTGCTGGATCTGATGGAATGGCTAACTATAAATGAACCCAGAAGCAAACTGCAACCAATGCAGCTCAGGGAAAAGAGGTATAATGTGCATCAATCTTGGATTTATGTAACTGCCCATACTTTATTTTATTTACTTATCAAATTTAGAAACCACCCATTTCCCTCACAGAGAGATTCTGGCCAGTGTACATATAAAATATCATATTTTGCACCAGCTGTAGCTTCTGAATGCTCTTTAAGGGCAAGGCCTATGTAGAGCATACTACAGGAATCCACCCGGAAAGTGGCCAAGGTGTGAGTGACAGAGACTATACATAAAAAGTTGTGTGTGTGTGTGTGTGTGTGTGTGTGTGTGTGTGTGTGTGTGTGTGTGTTTTACTGAAAAAAAGTTGGGTGTCTGCTCACTGTCTTTGTGATGCTACTATTCCGAAATAGGACATTGACCTGTATCATTTGATTAGCATTTATTTTTTATCTTATCCAGGGTGGGGAGCTGTGTATTTCTGGCTCTCGAGACCGAAATGTCAACTTGTGGGATCTAAGGCAGCTGGGCAAAGCACCAGAAAAAGTTCTAGTGAAAGTGCTGGGGACAGAGCGCAATGGAACACACAAGGTAACTGGAGATTCTGAACCAGAACAGTACATTAAACATAAATATTTTACATTATTACAGAGATTCTGTATGGTCAACCCCTAAATTTCCATCTGATAGCCCCATTCTATTGTTTAAACCAGAAAATAAAGTGCAATGAGTTTCTCTGTGTGTGATGTGTATACAGGTAATCCTTGAGTTACTATTGTAATTGGGCCCTCAATTAAAGTCACAAGTAATGATAGTCATATAGCAGGTCACCACATGGCCAGAACCAATTTTATGACCTGTTTTGCAGCTGTCATAAAGTGAACACTGCGGTCATTATGCAAACCCATTGTTCGCTATGTGGCAGTTTTGCCAGAAACCAGAAGTAAATCCTGGTTTCCTGCAAAATTGTAATTCATAATCATGTGCCTGCAGAGTGTTGCAAATGACTGTAAATGTGGGCCGGTTGCTGAGCGCCCCAAATATGGTCACATTGGAGAGCAGACATCAGAATTTTAGAACCAGGTCGTAACTAGGTTCTGGGGGGATCAATCATAACTTCAAACAGTCGTTAAGTGACTCGTTGTAAGTCAAGGACTAGCTGTATGTGTATGATATAGCTCGTGATTTGGGAATTTTCTAATTAATAGCAGTACATCCCTCTCTCTCTCTCTCTTGAACATTAAACCTTTCCCTTTTACAAACTTGCCTGGTAGCTTGTCTTTTACTGTAAAAAAATAAATAAATTAAAATGGCCCATGCCTTTTTATGGCTAGTTACAAAGAAAGGTGTAGGTAAATACATGAGGTATATGCTATCCTGGCAGAAATATGGCCTATCGCTTCCAAGATGGCATTTAGAAGACCTTTCAGTCCTGTCTAACCTCTGAGCAGGGAATGACCATTCCCAATGAAAAGGAAGGGAGTGCTTCATCATTTTACTATTGTGATGTGGAGTTTGTAAAAGAAAAAGGTGCCGGAACTCACACCTGTCATACAACCCGCCTTGCCTACCCTACAAGGTTCCATCCAAAAAAGGTGCCGGAACTCCGTTCTGAGCGTTCTATGAGAAAAAAAAGCCGTCAGGAAGTCTACGCACCCCTGTTAAAATGCCAGGTTTTTGAGATGTAAAAAAAAATAAAAATCCAATCAAGATAAAATCACTTCAGAATCCTTTCCACCTTAAACAGGCTTCGACTCAACCCGGCCAAGACTGAGTGGCTGTACATACCGTCATCTCGTTTAGTCCAAGAGATTCCATCTCTGACTATAGGAGGAGAAATGTTACCTCCCATTGATAGAGCACGCAATCTGGGCGTCCTCCTAGACTCACGACTCAGTTTTGAAGATCATATTGGAGTCGTGGCTAGGGGGGCATTTGCACAGATTCGTCTTATATACCAATTGCGCCCCTTTTTGGACCGAGATGCCCTACGTACAGTCACCCACGCACTCGTCACCTCCCGTATTGATTACTGTAATGCTCTCTACATGGGGCTGCCCTTGAAGACCACCCAGAGGCTTCAGCTGGTGCAGAATGCAGCTGCACGGGTTGTGATGGGAGCACCCCGATACTCCCATATTACACCCCTCCTGCGTGAGCTGCATTGGCTACCAGTTGCCCTCCGGGTGAGATTTAAGGTGCTGGTACTTACCTTTAAAGCCCTACATGGCTTAGGTCCGGGATACTTGCAGGACCATCTGCTGCCGGGAACGAATTCCCATCGCCCAGTACGCTCACACAGAGAAGGCCTCCTCAGGGTACCGTCAGCTAGGCAACGTCGGCTGGCAACCCCCAGGGGGAGGGCCTTCTCTGTGGGAGCGCCAGCCCTATGGAATCAGCTCCCCCCTGAGCTTCGGATGGCCCAAAACCTCCAATCCTTTCGCCGCGGCCTCAAAACACTCCTGTTCCACCAGGCTGACCTGGACTGACAGGCATTTTAATTAATTTATATTTAGAATTTGTAATTTATTTTTAACTCCTTAATTTTAATTTATTGCACAGATGATTTCAATTTTATTTTTATCTTGATTTCTGTACTTATTATATGTTTTGTTGTTAGCCGCCCTGAGTCCTTCGGGAGATAGGGCGGGATATAAATCCCATCAATAAATAAATAAATATAAGCTGTAGAATTCAATTGAAAAACAAATTGAAATCTTTTAGGGGGAAAATAACAATGAAAAAACTCACAGTAATGTAGCTGCATAAAGATGCCCACCCTTAAACTGATACCTTGCTGAAGCACCTTCTGACAGCATTCAGTCTTTTGAGATAGGAGCCAATCAGCGTGGCACATCTTGCCTTGAGCATCTTTGCCCACTCGTCCTTGCAAAAGGGCTCCCGTTCTGTCAGATTGCAAGGGCATCTCCTGTGCCCAGCTCTCTTCAGGTCACCCCATGTATTTGCAGCCGGATTCAGGTCTGGGCTCTGGCTGGGCCATTCCAAAACTCTGAACTTCTCCTGGCGAAGCCATTATTTTGTTGATTTGGAGGTATGCTTGGAATCTTTGTTGTTTAAAAGGGGAAAGTCCTTCATCTTCAGCATTTTAGCAAAGGCCTGAAGGTTTTGTGTCAAAATTGACTGATGTTTGGAACATTTCCTAATTCCCTCCACCTTGAGTAAAGCCCAAGTTCCAGTTGAGGGAAAGCAGCCCCAAAGCATAACGCTGTCACAACCCTGCTTCACTGTGGATGTGATGTAACTTTGGGTGATGCGCAGTGTTGGTCTTACGCCAAACATACGTCTAGAAATCATGGCCAAAATGTTCATCCTTGGCCTCATCAGACTGTAAATACCCTTTCCCATAGGCTTTTTTGTGAGTCTTGATGTAGGTTTTTGCAAAACGTAGCCAGGCTTGGATATTTTTCTTTTAAAAAAAAAACTTCCATCTTGCCACCTACCTCATAGCCCAGACATAAGAAGAATATGGGAGATTGTTGTCACGTGTAGTATAAAACCAGAAGTTGTCAGACATTCCTGCAGCTCCTTTAATGTTGCTATAGGCATCTTGGCAGCTTCTTGGATCTGTTTTCTTCTTGTTTTTTCATCAGTTTTGGAGGGACAACCAGTTCTTGGTGATGATCGCTACTGTATCATATTTTCTCCACTTGTTAATGACTATCTTCACTGTGCTCCACAATATATCCGATGGGAATTTTTTTGTGTCCTTCTCCTGTCCTTCTCCTGACTGATACCGAACCATGTAAGAGGCAATAGAGTAAATATCAGAAAAATCCTACTTAGAACAGCTGAACTTTATCTAGGCCTGATCAGGGTCATTTTAATTAATGGCAGATGTGTACTGAATACTATTTAATATAACTTGGAGTGTGATTGATTAATCTTGAACAAAACTACATCCATACTTATAAGAGGGTGTGAACACTTCCGAAGCCATATTATTCTAGGTTTCCCCCCCCAAAAAGATTTCAGTTTGTTTTTCCAATTCAATTGTACGGCTTATATATTATATTAAAGGTGAAAAGAATACTGAAGCAATTTATCTTGGTTTGATTTTTTTTTACATTTGAAAAACCTAACATTTTAACAGGAGTGTGTAGACTTTCTGTATCCACTGTAAATCAAAAAATTGTGGTACAAAACTGAAGCCGAATTTCTGTTTTAAAATGATACATATTTACGAAGCTGCTGGATGTTATTTTATATATAACAGGAGATTGATTGTCTTCAGAGAATGAAAGTTCAGCGTTTTGCTCAGTTATACGTTTTGCTGTGTATACCAATATGAGGAAAAATCAGAAAGAGATAGAAAAGAGATATTTGTGTAGTTCACCTGGAAGTTATTTGGCCTAACTGTAAGCATTTGTTGTAATTATTGTTATTGCAATGTGTAATCGTTGGAAAGATTAGCTGAATATATATATATATATATATATATATATGAAACATTTGTTAATTGAGTTTTGCCCCATTTTACAATCTGCTTGCCATAGCTGTTAAGTGAATCACTGCAGTTGTTAAGTTAGTAAGATGGTTGTTAAATGAACCTGGCTTCCCCAATGACTTCGCTTGTCAGAAGCTTGCAGAAGGTGATCACGTGACCTCAGGACACTGCAACTGTCATAAATATGAGTCAGTTGTCAAGAGTCTGAATTTTGATCATGAGGTCATGGGGATGCTGCAGTAGTCGCAAGGGTGAAAAATGGCCATAAGTCATTTTTTTTCATTGCTGCTGTAACTTCAAACAGTCACTAAATAAACCTTTGTAAGTCAAGGACTGCCTGTTTATATACCAGCACAGTGTTATTAAAAACTAAAGCGTGGTGATCTGTTTTGTCCCCACTCCCTCCCTTTTTTCCCCCACTGCCTAGGGGTGGGTTTGGTCCCTGGCTTCACGTGATAACCGTGTATGTTCAGGCTCCTGGGACAGCACAGTGAAGTTATGGGATATAGCTGCTGATGGAAAACAGTTTGGAGAAATCAGGTACTGTTGCTGCTTATCTTCTTACATTATATGTACTTAGGAGACTAAATGGCAAGAAGGAAACTAGATTCAAAGAAACAGAATAATGACCGGAAAGTAGATATTGGCTTCAGTCCTTAATCGAGGGCCCAGACAGATTTAAAAGCCTACTTTCTAAAAATAACATCAAATCATGACTAAAGGCCTAAAATAGTACAAGTATTCAGTCTTCAGTTATATTGAATGTCAGAGAATTTCACCTAATTTTTTCTTGTATTATTTCCCAAGGATTTATTTAAAAAGACTGGATTAATGTCCAGTTAATATTGTACCACCTTACTGAATCTATCTATCTATCTATCTATCTATCTATCTATCTATCTATCTATCTATCTATCTATCTATCTATCTATCTATCTTGTAAATATTGTACAATGAGCCTTCTCAGCTTCTTTCCTTTTCATCTTATAAATCTTATTTCTCTAATATGCATATGTACCAGGTTGCAGGTGCTTCTAGAAAGTTTAGAATTTTTTGTTCCCTATCTTTCGGTCCATCCCCTTGTATTTGGCTGCGAGATATTTCAGGCAAAAAGTCTTTAACTTGGATAGATACAAGTCTACAAAGAAAATTCCAGCTCACTTACATAGTAGCTCACCCTATCTCATGGAGAGTTTATTCTACATAAATACATTATAGCTATGAAAACGACATTGTGTAAGAACAGTGCAACCTTGTCTAGTCTTATATTTCTTGAATTTCCACACTGATATGCTGGTTTTGGATTCAGAGAGCTGGAGGTTGCAACTTTAATGAAAACTGACATAGTGGACTGTTGGATCCAGATTTATCAGCTCTTAGTACTGGATGTTTCATATAATAAACTAATTTCTGTGATGGCTTACTTCATTATGCAGATGGTACAGATTGCCTCATCTGCATTAATTTATGATATTTGACTGGAGTTATTATGCAAATACCAAAATCACCAAGACGATATTCTTATCTATTAAAGAAAGTTTCATATTTAATGTTATTCATATATATTTATATCAGTATTTATGAATTGCATACTCCCTTTGCTCAATTAGTCCATTAGAATTAAGATTCTCTATAATTCAGCATGTAAATTGGATCTTCTGATTTCCAGTCACAGGGAATGAAATTAGGCAGGCAGAATTGTTAGCTGATGCTGCAGCAGGTGCCAGAGTGGTTTTTTTCCTCTTGCTTTTCCACCTGTCAGTTGTAGTAAATCATGGGTGTCAAACTCACCACATCATGTGACATGTGACATATGATGACTTTTTTCGCATTGTTGGAGCTGGGTTGGGCACGGCGTCCGCATAATGCAACTGGCCCGGGAGGTGGCAGTTTGACACCCCTGTAGTAGATGATGACAGCCATTGCAAGCAGCAAAATGGGGACTAGCTAATTTATATTGTAAAAAGTATCAGTCTAGAAATAATGGAAAATCCAAGGCTGAGCAAAATGTGTGACCATGAAATATGCTTCTTGACCCATTGCCTGATCCTTTCCTTTTGGATTCTAGTGAGAAAGCAGCTGTGCTGTGCCTTTCTTATTTGCCTGACATTTTGGTCACAGGAACGTATGACAAGAAAGTGTCAGTCTATGATCCACGAGGTTAGTACCAGTTAGTACCAGTTGCCTGCTTTCAACACTCATTGTCACCGTAGGTAAGGCATTTGGGTCGCATGATTGCATTTCAGCTGCTTGGTAACTGCCTGGCATTTGTGACTGATTGCAGCATCCTCTGATCATGTGATTAAGGTTTTTTTTGTTGTTTTTTTGCCATTTCTCAGCAAATATGCCCATTGGATAAGCTGGAATCAGACTTACAACCTTGTGTTTCACTTAATGACTCTGTGGTTTGCTTGATGATTGCAGTGACTTGCTCAACACCCATTGCATAAACAAACATAAAATTGTGCCTGGTGACATAGTGACTCGACTTACCACCTCAATAACTTATAATCAAACTTCTGAAGTCGACTGCAGTCGTAAGTCATAGATTACCTACATCTCATGGTCTTCTTATCTCTATGGACCAAGAGCAATCAGAGAAGAAAGGATTATTCTGTCTAGACATTAGATGTTTTCTGTGCCAGATCTAGGCATATTGTGGATGCTCCCAAATAATTACTATCACGTAGAAGGCTTGTCCATTCACAAAATGTCCATGAACCAGTCACAAAACACTCATGTCAACACTGCTAACATCGAATGTTCTTGCTGGACAAGAGATGAAGAAGCAGCTATTTCATATGTTAAACTTGTGTATTGCTTTAAGAGATAGGGTTAAGGCTGGGAGGAGGGAGGAGGAAGATTGTACCTCAAGGCCATCTGGAATTAAAGAAGAAAAGAACTTGGCGGGTTGTCTAACGGAAGGGAAACTGATTCTTTAAATTAATTGGAGAATATGGTTAATGACAAAATTAGAAAGGGGGAGAATTGTGTTTTAATATATTGTGCAAGGGGGCGGAGATTTCAGATTCCAGCTTCCTTCGAGCAAGCATTTGCCGGTGTATTAGGCTAATAAAGGACTTTTAAGGTAAACAATGCCTCAGAGTCACTTGAAAAGCCCATACGTCGGAAACTTGACAACTCAATTATCAGAAAGCAAACTATTGAGGTTATTCCCATCATTCTCTCTAGCCACCGAAGATGCTTTCTACTTCTTTAGCTTACACTTACCTGTTTCTAGAAAAGAAGGTCCATTTCTGGATGTGGTTGCAGTCATCTACCATTTTTATTTTCCCTGTGGCCAATGCAAAGCCTGGAAGTACCATATTCTTGAAAATCACTGTGTTTGGCAGCACATTAGTTTCCCATTTATTCATGTTTAAATTAGTATGATTTTGTTTAAAAAAAATTAAATTAGGCAGGTAGCTTTGAGCACGTTGCCTCCCTACAGCTACAATTAATTTCTGAAGACTGCCATCTCAAGCAGGAAGCTTTATGCAAGAAAATTATAATTCCCCCACTATGATTATTTGGGTATAAATTGCTACGGTGGGTAATGCATGCTATTTTTCTGTACGTAATAGAGGCCCCCCCCCAAAAAAAACAATTCATTAGGAGTGGAAAAACGGCGAGGAGCTGGCAAGAGAATTCCTAAAGGAAGCTCTGCCTTCTCTCCAGCTTGCAGTTATCCTGATAATGAAATGGCAAACCTCAGTGTGGAGAAAGAATTGTATGTGATTGTAGTTGAGCAAGCCACCAATTTTATAAGATTTATCTTGTGCAGGTGACTGGGCTCTTGTGATGCATCTCTTGGCCCTCTCTCACAGCTGCTTATGCCCCAGTGATGAGCCGCAGGATTCACTCCAATGCAGTCCTATCCCTTGCAGCTGACGAACACTTCATTGTCTCTGGCAGTGAGGATCGGACGCTGGTATGTTTCGACAGGCGGACCAATAGTGTGCTTCAAAGGCTTCAGGTGAGCTTCGACCTGTTTTTCACGATAAAACTAACCAACAGTTATATAGGGGGTGGAGGGAGGGAAACCAAGAAAAATTGAATCCTTAACTATTCCATACAATTTTAGAGCATTAGAGTATAGGAATACAGTATGAATACAGGAAGTTAAATAAGAATAAGCTGGTGTAAAGGGATAGAACTAGATTCTATTAGTAAGATAATAAATAATGCAAAGCTAACAGTGCAAGAAAGTAGAAGATGAAAATAAATAGGAGGTGGAGTGGACTTCCAGTAAGCACCATGGTAAAGTTAGATATCCTTGCTGAAGGGAGAATAGCGTCTACGGTGATTGAACGTTGGCTGCAGACAAGCAAATTCTCTCTGGAAAAAGAAAAAATTGTACAATTGCCATTCACACTCTGGACTGTCAGGTTTTCTGATTGGCTTGTGAAATCATCTGACTCACAGTTATAACAAGGCCTGTTATGTATAAAACGCTCTACTGAGCCTTATCTTTGGAATTATTGTTTACTGCTTGGAAATATTAAGACGGTTCAGAACAACTAGTTTTTATGGTATTCACTGAGTGAGTCTCCTTTTCCTTGAGGAAAGAAGTTTTAAATGTGATTTTAAGGATGTGGAAAAATACTCATTTTTTTGAATAAGCAAAAAGGTGTTGATTTTAGAAAATTAAAAAACAATCAGAGATATTTGGAATAAAAATTTTAAACTAATTATAAAAATCCTTTTTGCTTGGTTGATTGGAAAAAAATGGTATAATAGGATTTTGAAGATTGGACACTAGAGGGAACTAAAAGAAAATAAGTATTACAGCTAAAGGAAACGTATACTTAAATTTGACCTGTTAACAAAAAAATGGAGCAAAATACTTTAACTATATATTTTGAAGGACATTTTGAACAATAGACTCCAAAATTAATTTTAAGAATGCTTGATACCATAGATAATGTACTAGTGATGTCACAGAAGAAGAACAAGCTGTATGGATAAGACTGAAACTGATTTGATTGTGGATTTAAATATGACAAGTTACAAGGACAAAATGGAACAAGATAATACAGTGGACATAAAAATGAATCTGGTTAATGTCTTAATATTTAAAGGGGACAAACAAGTATTGAATCAGAAGAGATATTTGGATAATATTTTCTTACTGGATGTACAAAAGAGATCTCTTAAAGTCCTGAATGAAGACTAGGACATTATTTGAAGGGAACCAAAAACTAAGATTGTTAAAGTATGGGGAAGGAATCTGGAGCTGGTTTAATTGATCAAGGTTAAAGTAGGTAGTTATTTCTGGTAACTCTTAATGGACTTCTGCTGATAAGAAATAAATTATGTGGCTGATGGAATACAGTATATGGGTTAAAAGAGCCTTGGTGGAGCAGTGGGCTAATGCCTCCTTAAGTAACACCAGCTGCCTGCAATTATTGCAGGTTCGCATCCCACCAGGCTCAAGGTTGACTCAGCCTTCCATCCTTCCGAGGTAGGTAAAATGAGGACCCAGATTGTTGGGGGCAATAAGCTGACTTTGTAATAATGCCGCTTGGGGGGGGCGAAAGCCCTAATAAGCAGGCATACTGTATACATAGAATGAAGGCTATTGCTAAGCACATTGGGATTGTAAGCCGCCCTGAGTCTTCGGAGAAGGGCGGGATATAAATGGGATTTTAAAAAAAGAAAAGAAATAGGACAGAATTGTAAGTAACATACCGGTATACTTTTCTAATAACAATAAGGAAGAAGAAAATAGTGGAGTTTAATATTTACCTGAGACAAAATGTATATGAAACCTTATTTTTATATATAGGTTTTATAATAAGCCTGATGACCATAGGAATTATGATATTTCATACTTATGTCTGGTATCACATAGAACTGATGGCAATACTGTTTATCTTTTCCCCCAGCTGGACACATACTTATTTTCCATGTCGTACCAGGGTTCTCAACTGTGGGCTGGAGACAATCATGGAATGTTGTATGTCTTTGAGAACAGTGGAGGGCATTTCAAGCACATTCGGGTATGGTACTGGTGATAGATCATGGAGGGGCAGAGAAATGTGGTTCTTCTCTAATTTCCACACATAAAACAATTCTCTTTCATTTGATGTCTCACTGCTTTTTCTTTTGTCAGTATTTTGATGTAGGTCATCGCTCTCAGATCACTGGAGTCCAACACTCATTGGGTGCACTGTATACAACTTCCACTGACAAGACGTTCCGTGTAAGAGTTGTGGTGGTATCTAAGTACTTTACTAGGAATGAAGTGTTAATTTAGCAATAGCGCTTAGACTTATATACTGCCTCGTAGTAATTTACAGAAGTCTCTGAGCAGTTTACAGAGTCAGCCTATTGCCCCCAGCAATCTGGGTCGTCATTTTACTGACCTCAGAAGGATGAAAGACTGAGTCAACCTTGAGCCACTCAGAATCGAACTCCTGCACAAGAATTTGCATGAATTGTATTTTAAAATAAGTATTTTCTTACAAAATATGCATTTCCAAACATTTAGTTCTTAACATGCTTTGTGTATTTGGGTGGGTGTTCTCTTTGGACTAAAAAATCAAATCAAATCTAAAGAATAACTGAATTATTTTTGGCCTGGAAAAATAGTTCTGGTAGAGTTGTGACTGAGGAGCAAAACAAAACAGAACAAAAATATATATCACAGTACTGTAGATTTGATCAGTGGAAGCAAAATTAATTCTGTCCACTATCATTTTAAAATAGCTGATTGAAAACTAAAGCACATAAAGTTGCCACATAATGTTTTAGTTATAAACTAAAACTTTGGATTATTTCAACAGCTTTATATTATTAGTAGCTACAGATAAAGATGATGAAATATGATAAAGACCATTTCATAGTTTTTTTAACATATTGCTTCCATATCATTTTGTTACAAATAAGCTCCTTCACTGCATTCTGCCTGGCTTTATTAGATTCATAGACCATTGTTTTGGAGAGTTGCCTATACTGAATAGTTGCATTGGCATAAATGTTTTGGGACTGTAGACTTTACATATAGCAAAGTAAAATAAAGGGTTTTTTCAATTTGTTATATTCTCATATACTCTTTAGACTTAAACCTCTTGGATTTTTCTTTCAGATACATGTTCCTACAGATCCACCAAAGACCATCTGCTCACAGACCCATAGCTATGTGCTAAATGGGGTAAGGACAACAGGATGGAGATGCTGGTATATATTATTCAGGGAAGGGGTGCTGCAGCTATAAAAGGGAGGGATCTATTCACTATTGTCATCACTGTTTTGGGTCAAATGGAATTTTATTGTGGGCTTAATGCAGAGGCTCTACTTATCATCAATTTCTTGTTGTTGTTGTTTTTGCAGGTCAGTGTTGAAGGAAATATGGCAGTAGCTGCCTCAGGTGGTTTCTCCTTGGAGGTTTGGAAACTCAGTGTTTGATGACAAGTGACAGTGATCCATGCTCAGAAGCTCAGGATCATCAAGTACAGTGTATTGGACAATTATTTCCTCATAGGTTCCAGGGTCCTGAAGTCTGCTGAATTGTTTTTAATATGTTCTTTGGGGCCGAATAGTCAAATGTTGTAGCCTCAGCTTTGCTTCTCCCAGTAGGGTAACACACGAGGCTTGTATGGAGGCCATCTGATTCACATTTGAACCTTAACTTTAACCTAACTCTTTCTTGCTGGCCATCTCTCTCATTTCACCTTGTATGGCTGAAACAAGGTGAAAGGTTTGTACTTTTTCCATCATCTAGCTAGCCCTTTCGACGTCTGCCCCACTCCACATAGAGGAGCAGTGTCTTCTCTTTGGCTTGATGACTAAGAACTCATTGGCTTACCAGGTAAAGAAGCACAGATCTAAGGATGAAAGGGTGAATTATGGGCAGAGGAGAGAGTGATGGTTAGAGGAACTACCCAGCTAACTTGGCCTGATGAATGTTTACATTTAATTCAAAATATTCAGCCATAATGGCAGATCAAGAGTTATGTTGCCTTTTTCTCCCTTGTGGTAAGCAAAGTATGTCTTAAAGCATGATTTTTTTTTAAGGGATTTGGTTTAGAATTAAGAAATGGAGACCACTAAGTAAGATTATACAGCACATTTTGACTGTACAACCATTTTTTCAATTTTGTCATTATTAAATTATAACAAAAACAAGTTTTGAACAAGATGAACTGTTTCTTCAATGACATATGGCAAGCTTCACATATTGTGCTCAGCCATATGCTTTGGTTGGTTTTGTTTTAATATGTGTGAACCATATCACAGTATTTTATAAAGCATGGTTTGTAGTCTAGCATTATTGAATTAGCCTTGAGGCTTATTCAGTATATCATGATTAAAGTAAACCATGGGTTATCATAATGTGAAAATCCAGAATATAGACTGGGGTGCAACACAAAATGTCAATTGTTGTATTTTCATTTATATTTATTTGTCAGTCCTTTGTCATTTTATAAGCAAGAATCTAAGGACTGGTTAAATTTGAATGCATTGGGATATATGTACATAAACTTGCTTTTGAATTATCCAACAAAGGCAAACTGATAAGCTAAAATCCTTCCCTCTTATTCTTGTTATCTCTGAGAATTAGAAATGTTACTAACTCTGAGCTGGACAGTGTCATTCTTTTCCTTCTATGTAATAGGGATACAAAAATACTTTAGAATGAATAGCAGGAATAATTGGAGTAACAAATATAAAATATAAAACAATAATGAGCATCTTAGACACATCAGTTTCTATATTTTCATCAAAATTCAGTAATTTCAGTACTTAATTTACAGTGTTGATTTTTTGAAGCAGGAGTTGATATTAGAATGTATAGTCAGAAAACAATTCAAAAGACTTATTCCTTCAGTAATATGATATGATCTGTATTATTTATAAGGCTGAAGCTGGAGTTATTATTGAATAAGCAGATTGAAAAGCACACTATATGAATCTCACCTTCCACAAGAACCACCTGGAATTGGTGTGGTAATAATAGATACCCCCCTCCCCTCATATACACAATATCAGTTTGGAGTCAGGCAGCCCCCAAAAATGAACCAAATAATAAAAATAAGATAGAGACCATACTTCACTCTGGAAAGCAACCCAAAGACTTCTTTAATAGTTTTTCTATGACATTTAATCAATTATTGACTTCTGAGTGAGGAATGGTAAATTATCACATCTCCACGTGTAGACAATGACTGTAGCAAAGACTAAAAGACTGACAAGTAGGCCAGTCCCAAGAAGACGGAAAGTCATCCACTTTTGCTCCAAACTGTAGCTCCTTGTGAGGACACTGCAGGACAGTGGTTTCCTACCAGTTTGAGAACTGGGAGAAAAAGGGAATCATCATATTCTCAGTTGCAGTAAAGACTTTTAAAGGGCACTGAGTTCACTAATCTTACTTCTATTCACTTTTGGAAATCATCCATTTAATTATATTAAGAATATTAGAGATCTTCAAAACAAGTTTGAAAAACCACTTGGTGAGTTTACCTTTGTTCTTGAACAAAAAAAAATTAACTGTAAGTTTAAGAAATAGAAACAAATGGTAAAATCTAAATAAGAATTTAAGAACGATATAAATGCTAAAATCACGTCTGATTTACTTTGACCACGTCACGCATGCAATTTCACTGGAGAAGGTGATGCTAGGAACGGTTAGTGGAACAAAAAGAAGGGCAGGCAAAGAACGCACTGCCTTGATAACATCAAATCTGATACAAAGTCGAACATCCAGCCATTGAAAGAAGCTGTGCTTGACAGCAAGTGGAAAGCACTTGCTTATAAAGTTGCCAAGAGTCAGATACAACTAAATTGTTAAAACAACAACAAATGCCAAAAAGGGCAAGAAACATTTAGGACTTTTTAATTTGGGGAAAAATAAATTAATAAATAATGCCTTCGTGGGAATGCTATTTTATTTAGTCTATATCCAAATAACAAAGATATAGTCTTTTATGATTTCAGAAATTACACACTAGAAGGGATTAAAGACTCCAGTCACGAAAGGAAAAAGACTGCTTCCAGTTTTTGAATTGGAGAGAAAGTATTGGGTTGGAGAAATGACAGATAATGCTGTTAAATGTGAATCATTTCAAGATACTTGAAAATGGGGACTGTTGTAGCTGCAATGTCAGAAATGTTTGCTTATATGAATGTATAATTTAGAAAAGAATAAAGGAAAGATGTAATGAAAAAGCTTTGAAAGACCTACATGATGAAGACATGAAAAAAGCATGGGCAGATTTACTAGAAAATAAAGAAATACAAGATAAGAGACAGCAGTTAATATGGAAATACAAATAACAAGCCAAGATAATTTCCTGGATAGCAACGTCTTGATGGATTAACAAAAGAGGTTTGTTAAAGCCTTGAAGCAACTTTAGAGATGGAAAAGAAAAAGGAACGAAGATCAAAATCAAAAACAGCATCTGAACTGATCAAAATCTACCATTGTTAGTATTTTAAAACCAATTTGTTTTACCAGGATTAAAACAAGATAATTTGATAAATTTCTGTAACTCTATGGACTTTTTGATGACAACTGGAAAGTTAATGATTTATGGATTTACAAGTGGAAAAGGGGTGAGCTATGGGAAGAGATATATGCGTGCAAGGGGGAAGAAATATTAAGTTTGTACTTGTGATAAAGAGTCATTTCTTTAACTATTTATAATTTTTTATTTTATTTTTTCTTTGCACTTTGTATTGCTTCTCTTCATTTTCTCTCTCCCTTCTGAATTTGGTTTGTATTATTTTTAAAACTGCATAAAATTATTTTAAAAAAGTAATTCTATCAACAGGATTTGAAAGGGAAGAGAGCATCTGTGAAATATAGTTAGATCTAAAGAGAATGTTAATTCATTTATTTCTGGCATTGTATTGATTCTTAAAATATAATCTTTAAAATAATATTTTCAGAAAACTTTGGCTACATTGATAAGTACAAAGAATTTGCCCAAATGATTGAAAAACTACAAAATGAGTAGATGGGAAGGGTAAAACTGGTAAGGTAAATTCTACACAATGAACAACAAATATTCCCTAAATTGGCAGATTCTAATATTTGTTGAAGGGATCTAGCTGAAATAATATTGAAAGTTTAATACGTTTAATTGACAAGAAATAACCTTTGCTAAATTAATTTGCCATCTAAAATTCCTGCCTCAATAAAAATGAATAAAAAATTCTTGTTCTACCTCCATCGCTTCCAAGGTTTAAGATTTTATCATTGTTTACAATTCCATGTTTGAGTCAATTTTCATCCAGACTTTAAACATGCTGTGGTTTAGAAATCAGATGAGGGTACATTCATGCACTAAATTTCATGTTCCTAATCTATTTATTTAATGAGCTGTATGAAATAATGGAATGTTCAGGGGGAAAAAACAATGAATGGAACAATACAGTTCACACTTATGTTCCCCTGATTATAGTGAGTTATGGTAATAAACTATCTCTGACTTGGCAAATTTTTGTGATCTTCATCTTATAATGCATACTGCTTTACATTTATGAAAAACTGTTTTATATTAAATGCAGAAGGCATGATATAAAAGCCAGAAAGATATGCTTGAATTAGCATGAATTTGGAATGAAAGTTTTTCATAAGGAAGCTTTAAAAAAAAATCTGAAAGGAAAATTAGAGACTTAATGCTACTAAGGAGTGCATCACACTTGGCGTAATCCAGACAATATTGTGGCAAGTAAGTAGCTAATTTGGAGAATTGTAGTGAGAACAAGAGAAGTGTGTTAAATTACTCCTAGAATTGGAGAAAGAAAACCCATTTTTGGTGGAAAATGTTGAAATCTCTCAAGTAAATCGGATATGAAATAGATGAGCTAATTCCACCTTATTGTAAGGCTACATTTACAGAATCTTGCAAGTCTGAAAGTACAAACTTCCTGGTGCTACTTTTATTTGCTGGATCTGTTAAGGTGGGCCCTTCCTAGGTTTCTTGCTCTGACTGTTAAGCCATTCTTGTCTAATTGTTTCCTAGGCAGCCTCTTTCCCCCACGGTCATTCCATTACAAAATCCACTACTGCTTAGAATGAGGGATCTTAAAAACCTCAGTGTCATATTTCACTCTAAGCTTTTATAAAATAACTGAAAAGTTTGTGTAGAACAGTTAGGACTAGACATTTATACATTTCAAGAATCTTCGGATAAGAACTTCCATGAGCGATTAGGTCTAGACCAGGGGTAGGCAACCTTGGCTCTTTTATGAGTTGTGGACTTCAACTCCCAGAATTCTGGGAGTTAGTCCACGAGTCATAAAAGAGCCAAGGTTGCCTACCCCTGGTCTATTGTGATGTGTAGATAATGCCTAATTTATATAATTGTTCCAATGAATATGAACATTGTTCTTATTACAAATAGGATATAGCTGAGAGAAGAGACACAATGCTGGTAAGCAGAGGAATATATTAACTAGAATTTGAGAAAAAAATAAAGCAACTAATCATTCTAGCAATTTGGCTTATTAAGCATACCGCTCTTTCACTTGCTGTCCCTCTTTTTTAATTAATAAGTGTGGAAGAAAAAAAGGATGGTATATTTATCCTTGTTACTTTGGTGCTGCAGTCTTATTTTTCCTGGTTATTGTTCTGTTTTTTTCATAATTTTATCAAAAAATTAAAAAAATAAGATTAAAGGAAAAAAGAAAATGCAAGAAAACAAAAAAGTAAAAAGATCCCCTTTAAGAAAACAACTTTCCACTATCATCATGACAAATATAATTTCATAATCTCTTCACCTTCTCTTAATTAACGGGTATGTAACTCTTCATCCCATAATACCTTTTAGTAATAAGCAAATCAAAAAAGTAAACATCTCTTTATTCAATTATTAGAAAAAAGTTCAGAGCTCTAAAATGTTAACGTATATAAAACTTAACTTTCCATATCTCATCCCTTAGTTGTAAGCAAAAGGCATAAAGGCATAAAAAGCTCAATATCCTAGTGTCAATAAACAAAGCCTAAAGTTTAATATTACAAAGAGTCCATTTATTTTTTTAAGACACATTCCAATATACGGTATTTCTCCCATTCCAAATGTCAACAATTCCAGAGAGAACCAGCCTAAAATAACAATATGTCCTTTCATATAAACATTCCATATCTCAATTCTAAACTATTAACAAAATAAAGTATTCCTAGCATCCTAATATAAACAAACAACTAGAATTTAACATAACAAAAAGATATTTTTCCTTCAAAAAATAAATCCACACATTAGATACAAAGTGTTTAAATGCTAAAAAAATTAGGATACATAAAATGGCTATAAAGTTAATGGTTTAAACACTATATTAGCTAATCCAGTATATCACATTTTTCTAATTATCAGTACATACAAACAGAACCACCCAAAATGAGAGCATGTCCCATTTTGTTGTTGACCATAGAACTTACTACAAAGTTCTTCAATACAATACTTTTAAGCAGTCTCTTGTAAATCCAGCAAAAAAGAAGAATTATTCCAGTTGTGCCCTAGAACTGTCAACATTTTTCCTTCATAATTTTTAAAACTTCCCACAATTTTCTCTTTACATCTAATGGCACATTTTTATTTGGAGTTTCACTCATATTGTTCTCAAGTGGAGCTTGTTGCATATCTAGATATACTAGTTGTTGCAAAATCTCAGGATGGGTGACTTTGGGCTCTCTCTCTCTCTCTCTCTCTCTCTCTCTCTCTCTCTCTCTCTCTCTCTCTCTCTCTCTCCATCTTACCTCAGAGGGCTGTTTCAAGGGAAAGAGATAGAAGGAGCATAAGGTATATTCAATGTCTTGAGTTACTATATTTATAAAAATGATAACGGTGACGCTTTTAAAAATTTAAAATAAAATAAATATCTTGTTCTATATCTATAACATCTTCTGCAGACAGCCTGAGTCTGCAGAAGATGTTATAGACATAGAACAAGATGTTACTGAGTCCATGAGTAAAAGTTCTGCCAATTAATTTTTCAGAATTTGGTCTTTCCATTCAATGTCTGTTTTCTAATACATATTTGAACCCTCTTATACAAAGCATACAGGGATGTGGTGGCTCAGTGGGTTGGGACACTGGGCTTCTTGATCAGAAGGTCAGCAGTTTGGCAGATCGAATCCCGAGTGCCGCGTAGCAGAGTGAGCGCCTGTTACTCGTCCCAGCTTCTGCCAACCTAGCAGTTTGAAAGCACGTAAAAATGCAAGTAGAAAAATAGGGACCACTACGGTGGGAAGGTAACAGCGTTCCGTGCGCCTTTGGCATCTAGTCATGTCGGCCACATGACCACGGAGACGTCCTCGGACAAGCGCTGGCTCTTCGGCTTTGAAACGGAGATGAGCACTGGCCCCTAGAGTTGGAAACAACTAGCACGCATGTGCAGGGAAACCTTTACCTTTACCTTAAGTGTCCTTTGAACCATGCCATTTGCAGAATTTCCCCATATCCCAATTTTCCCCCCCTTCAGAATCTTTTTGTACTCTTTGTTAAGATCAATAATAAGGAAAACAGGTTCTAACATATCTCTCTTATCCTGAGGACTGTAGCAGCTGATCTAGTAATAAACTAATTATAAATGATCGCAAACATCAATTTTTTTGCTGAAACTTCTTCAATGCACCATCTTTCCCTAAAATTCTGTTTTGCCTTGACAGTATTTTATTCTCCCCCCCAAAAGGAAACAGTATTGAGCCAATTAATCCAAGCAAATTTGGAAATAACCTTGGTATTTTTATCCATGAAGTTTTTGCCTGCTTCTTAATCCATATCTTATAATAACCAGTGTTTCCTTTATGTTGGTCTTTGAATGAGAAATCTATTATTTCTCTCAAATTTTCATTCCTAAAAGGCTTATTATAATATGTAACTACCTGCCTCTTCTGCAGTCCATCTTCAGCCAACAGCTATTCTAATACTTGGCAGTTTTGAACTGGTTTGAACTGGTTTCTTCTGAAAAATAAATGTATTGCTTTTCTTTCTCTTAATAATAATCTTACAGATCAAGCATTTGACTCAGTTTAAAATTTATCTCTATAGCAAGACGTAGCACAACATGACAAATTTGATTCTGGAATCCTAATTCTCTGGACTCTAGTCTACCAACAATCTAAAATACATTGCCAGCCATGTAGAATATCAATTGGCATTTTTCCATATATTCAGGGTTAGCTGAGCCATGTTTTCACACTGGAGGCAGAAAACACAAGAATTTTTCTTTCAAGGTTGAAATAAATATCTAACAATAATTTTCTGCCCTATCCTAACAGATATGGCTGGGCTGAGGAATTCTGGGAATTGAAGTCCTCAGGATTTAAAGTCACAAAGTTTGGGCACTCCTAAAATAAAACCACCACCACCATTTTAATCTTTGCTTCTACTCTATTGTCTTCATCTCTACAATGATTCTGGATTATTTTGAATGTTTATAGCATGTACGTATCAAAATATCTGCCTGGAAATATCATTTACCGGGGGTGCATCTCCTCATGATGAACTATAGTTTCTTGCTCTTGATTACTTCATCGGTTTAGTGCTAAATGAAGTTGTTAAGTTAAAGTAGAAGGACCTGAATTTGACATGGTTTCCTCCTCTCTACATAATCAGACTGATGCCAGTTTTCATGTTACGGGAATCTTGGTCAAGGTGACTTCAGAAGGCTCATTGCTTCTCAGGGCACTTGTAATTAGCTTATACTATTTGAGCCATAGTGCAGCACTAGGGGCTCAAAACACTGAGATAACCTGAATTCAGTCCAGAAGAGATTTGAGTATATCACTGTTCTGTGTCATTTGCTTGAGAAACTGAATGTGTTGATTTCACCCAATTTATTTGCTTAATCCAAGTACTCCAAGACACCAAAACAAACCACATAGAAGCTCTGCCACCATGACTATGCAGCAGAAAGAATAATTTCAAATTAATTGAATGCCTTGGTGTCTCTGCCACACCTACTATCATCTTGTATTCCAACTAATCCTTTGTGTATCATGCATTGACTCAGCAACAGATAGTTTTGGTTCCCAAACCTGTAAAGTCAGTTTAAACAATATGGGAGAACACATGATCCCACAGGATATGATGCAATTACTAAATTGCTCGCTTGGGGAAATTTGATTGCAATCCATCTCTCTCAGCTGTCTACTAAGACTCATAAGAACCAATCTGTGGCATTAACTGTAGAAATTAAATAGAATATAAGCAACCCAGAGATGGTTCTGTACATAACTATGAAGTTTATTTAAGCAAGTAACCTTTTTAAAAAATGTAGAAGTGGAAAAGATATTCCATATTAAAAAAATCTCAAGAGACTATGAGTTCTAATCCTGTCTTAAGCACAAAAGTAGCTGAGTGACCTTGGGCTAGTTACTTTCATTTAGGCCTAGGAAGGAAGCAATGGCAAACCTTGCCAAGAAAACTGCAGGGACTTCTCCAGACAGTATCCAAGAATTGGACATGATTGAATGGAAGAAAAAATATATTTATGAAATAAGATAACCACAAAATAGAATTTTCTTTCTCACCCAGAACAATTGATTGCTGTATTTTGTTCATCATCTTATCAGGAGTAGAGTATCTATAAATTTTATTTAGCGTTAAGGTATCTAGATGTAGTAGTGCTGGAATGTTGACACATACTTTTGCATTTTGCAGGGTTTTTTTCTAGTGGCCTTCCTCAATTGGTGCCTTTCAGATTAGTCATGCTATCCGGGATTGGCAACAGTTGTTAACTCCAATGTATTTTAAAGGCATGAAATTAAGGAAGACGAAGTATTTTTTATTACAGCAACCACAATAACTGAAATAGAAATACTTTACTGACCTTACGTTGCTGGTTTCTTTAAAAACAGGAGAGAGTGGCATGAATATGAGATTTGAATAATAAGAACACATCTATTTCTTATAATTTTATTTTTCTTTTTATAGAAATGCATTTTGGATCCAAACAACAAAAGCAGAAAAAAAACCAATTCAATCAATTTTAATGCAGAGGCAACATAGGGAAAAACATCTGTCTTCTCAAAGACCCACTGAATATGTAACAACAGTTTAAACAAATTAAGCATCTGAGTGGTCTGTTAAAACGTACTTTTAAATGCAGATAGCTACAGGAGGAGATACCTGTGGATGCTATGTGATACATTCCCACAAAAAATATATATGTTTCTACTTATTTATGCATAACTAGTGCAAGTGTTAAAATGTAGTAATTCTGGGAGGGAATTTTTAATTTATTTAGCATACAATTCTGGCTTCAGTTGTTTGAATCCAAAAGCAGTAAATATACTCCCAAGAAAATAGTAACTTGATCTGTTCATATCATTCTCTTTCATTTCTGGGATACAGTCTGAATTCCTCACTGCTGAACAGTATATAATTCATTTTGAATTCCTAAACATCCAATTTAAAAAATACTATATTTCTATTGAAGGAGGATGAGCTCCCTAGAAAAGTTCAAGTTACATTTGAACTTTCCCGGACAACAGCCTTTTAAAAACATTTTCTTCAATAACTGTCATTAACAATTGGTAACATTAAGGCATTTTTTTCTATTCAGGTGCAAAATTAAGAAGACATGAATGCAGCAGTTGACTAACCAAGCAGATGTGACCAACAACGTCTGAGCATTTCTGAACATGAGCAATCAAAATATTTTTCCTGTCATTTTAAACAGGTAAACAAACATCTAAGGGTCAGAAAGCAAACTTATATTTTATTTTCAAAATTACTTAATTTTTTTTTTACAGTGACAATTTCAATTAATGTATTTGTCCAAGTGAAGAATCAGGACTAGTGTTTGAATGAAATGAAACAATCCCCACGGTACCGTTTAAACTGTATTTCCTTCTAATCCAGAAACACCCAATTTTAAAAAAGAAACCTTTTCCTTGACTAATGCCTGTAGTACATAGGCTGAATTTAAAAATACCGTCACCTAAAGCAAGGAAACTTTTGAGCTGTTTTTGAGCTCAAGGACAGCATTCAGTCAGGCTGGTTCTACAGAAGAAGCTGAGTCCACATTATGCTCCATCCTTCTTCCTGAAAGCAAAGTACATAGAGCTATACTCATAGAACTGTAAGAGAAGTGCATCGGAGAGGTCCATCATCCTGTATCTGCAATCTTGCTCAGATGGCAATGCTAGTCATGCAGGCACACTTTCCTCGGCTGTATAAGATTCTTCCCTCCAACACTGAACAAGACCCCCTGCAGCAGTGAGCAGGCAGGTCTCAACTGGGTGGAAGGACAGTGACTGGACAGCAGTATTGCACACTGGCAAGGCCAGAACAAGGGAGCCCTGTGGGGGGGAAAAGGACAAAATGTAGCTACATTGGTCACAAAACCTACAAAGGACAGAGATTAAAAAAGAAAAACCAAATGCACAGGTATTGTATAGGTCAGGGGTGTCAAACTGCTGGCCTGCAGGCCGGATATGTCATGCCGAAACTGCCCACCCCATTGCCGGCAATGGACAAAAAGTTGCGATACATCGCGACATGTCATGTGACATTGCGAGTTTGACACCCCTGGTATAGGTGGTACACCTTGCTCCATACTAGTAATTGGGGGGGGGGATCTCAGAGTCCTAGTGGAGAATCACTTAAATATGAGCCAGCAGTGTGCTGCAGCTGCCAAAAAAGCCAACACAGTGTTAGGCTGCATTAACCGAGGGACAGAATCAAGATCACATGAAGTGTTAATACTACTTTACAATGCCTTGGTAAGGCCACACTTGGAATACTGCATCCAGTTTTGGTCACCACGGTGTAAAAAAGATGTTGAGACTATAGAAAGAGTACAGAGAAGAGCAACAAAAATGAGGGGAATGGAGGCTAAAACATATAAGAAACGGTTGCTGGAATTGGGTATGTCTAGTTCACAGGTCTGCAACCCGCAGCTCCGGAGCCGCATGCGGCTCTTTCAGCTGTCTCCTGCGGCTCCCAGTCCTCTGCCGTGCAGTCCCCCCCCCAAAAAAAAGTGGGACTAAAAAAGTTGCCTTGGCTCCACTCTTCAGTCAAACCCTGTTCTGCGCATGTGCGCATGTACACACATGCAGTACACACATGCGCACACATTTTTTGCGGCTCCCAGTTTTTCCTTTTGTGAGGGAACCGGTTCTGAGTGGCTCTTTCACTGTTTCAGGTTGCTGACCCCTGGTCTAGTTTAATGAAGAGAAGGACAAGGGGTGACATGATAGCAGTGTTCCAATATCTCAGGGGTTGCCACAAAGAAGGAGTCAAGCTATTCTGCAAAGCACCTGAAGGCAGGACAAGAAGCAACGGATGGAAACTAACCAGCGAGAGAAGCAACCTAGAACTAAGGAAAAATTTCCTGACAGTTAGAACAATTAATCAGTGGAACAACCTGCCTCCAGAAGCTGTGAATGCTCCAACACTGGAAGTTTTAAAGAAGAGACTAGAAAGCCATTTGTCTGAAATGGTATAGGGTTTCCTGCCTCAACAAGGGGTTGGACTAGATGACTTCCAAGGTCCCTTCCAATATTATTGTTGTTGTTGTTATTGTTATTACAGATACATTATTTGCACAACTGTCAGCACCACATAGGCAGGTATGAGGAAAATCTGACTTCCAGGACAGCTTGTGACAATATCCTCTCATTAACCAACATGAGCTTAAAGAAAATTGGACAAGGGATTAGGATAGATAAACCACTAGCAAGGCCAGTTATTTTATATGAATTATATTAAGAAGAAATTGTCCACATTTGATAATTTGAATTGAAAGAAATGCTACCTAACTCAAGGATAGAAATGAATAGTATTCACCTTTTAAAGATATAAGCTGGGCACTTAGCTTCAAGCCAAATAAGCTTGCACAGAAATGCTTGACTCATGAACTTCAAATATAACATAACTGGATCACTTATATCAAGCGTTATTTACCTCTTAGATTAGAAATCTGCATTGATCCTGCAACTTTCCTGATTATATTTTAAGTAGATCCATTTAAACAACTAAGACCAAACGAAACAAACGAATAAAAACAACTGCTATTTCTGTTCCCAATTTAGATGTCTGTTTCCTACTAATCATTAATGGGTGCTGGGAAAAAGGGGGTGGTTTGCTTTGTTTCCAGAAAAAAACTGGCTTTTCCAACCAAGTAGAATTTTGGTTACACCCCAATGACTGGCTGACTAAAAAGTCAAATGACTGCTTCGAAGGAAAGCCCTTGATTTTCCCAGCCAATCTTGTTTACCTCAACCAAATCCCAGAAATAGACTTTCCCATCTTCTGAGCAGCTCCCAATATGTGTGTCTCTTTCACTCAGGCAGCAGTCCATCTTGTAAGTTACATTCTTGTGGCCGGTGTAGCTGGAGATACAATTGGGAGAATAAGGAGATTATTCCTGACCATCTTGGAAGACTTCCCCATCAACACCCCACTCCACACACCCCGGCTCTGTAAAGGGATTTCGGCTGGAGCTCTGTGTGAGTTCCGGCACCTTTTTTTTTTTTTTTTTTTACAAAAAAGCTCTGTTTAAGGCAATTGCATCTTGCTCTTTAGCGTGCATTCGTACTTCTGTACTGGGAATAGCTGGAGTCAACCTAACTGCTAAAGGAAGCATTACAGTTAACAATGAAAAGTGTTTGCTTACTCTCCTAGTAGCTCGCCCGTATCCTTGTCCAGCAATCGCAGTGTAGAATCCAAGCTAGCAGCCAGTGTGCATTGCCCATCCTTGCTGAAACATACACAGGTAATGGGACCTATAATGAAAACATGGCAATGTTGGATGTTATTGCTTCATGCAGTAGATATAAAGGTCTATGTGCATGAAGAGGAGAGAACCTGTTCAAGAAGAAAAAGGAGGGTACAGTGGCTTGCAGGTATTATGCCACGTACTACTAACTATTAGAGTATATGGATCTATCATTGAGAAAATCTATGAATCAACAGTGGCAATGGTTATATGAGATGATGGTACATAATCATCAAATGTGGATGCAAGCCTGAAGATACAACTTGCAGACACTTTTCAGTTTGAACCGGGTAGAAATTTACCAAACAGAAGATGAAATAAACATGAGTTACTTGTTTTGTGCTTGAGGCATCATATCCCACAACAAAGTAACACCTTCAAAAATGTGGTTCTCTCCTCATTCCATTTAGCAGATATTCAATATATGAAACTTACTTCCAATGTAGTCTGAGCAGAGTTCTCCAGCACGGAGGTCATAACGTCGGACACGGCCATCCACAGAACTGGGAAACAACAGAGCAACATTGTTAAGAGAACACTCTGACCTTGACGTCGCAAACTATGCACTTCAAAAATATTTGTTCACAAGCCACGTATGTCCTTGTATCATACTTGCTGTGAGTTTGGATTATGAACGTGATGAAAATTTCCAGTTCAGCTGTACACGTTTGTTTGCTCTACTCATATTTTAGCAAAAATTGACACAGTGTTTTAGATTCAGTTCCAAAAGGAGAAAAAAGTTATTTTAAAAAAAATGAAAACAGACATAGAAAGGTTGAGGATATTTTAACATCTTCTCTAAAGTCTATTCTGGACTTAGCAAAGCATCAAATTTGCCTTTTCCAATTCAAGCGTCATCCTATTTTCCTTTACCCTGTAAGAATTTCATAATCTGAGACTTTCAGACTGGAGATGCCATCTTTGGCCTCATCCAAGATTTGGACGGGTTCTGGTCTACGTGAGCGACAATCCCAGCAACGGACACTGGAGTCAATGGAACCTGCAGGAAAGTAAAGAGGCATGCTAAATAAAGGCTAGGATGAACAATCTAGAAGCAACATAGAAGGCAAGATTATTTCTTACCTGAAAGAATTATAGTGGCTTCCTCATTGAACTGGACACAATTCACCTTCTGTCCAGTAGGAAAAAAAAAGAGAATACAAAAAGATTAGGGCTTGCTATTCTTAAGTTATATTTAACTTTCTATTCTTGGGAGCTGAGCTTGGGAGTGTGCACAAGTCTGCATTATTTTCCCATTCCCTTGTCCTTTGACACTTCAATTATTGTAAACTTGGGCAGTGGCTGGAATTCCGTATATTTATCTCCATTATTATTTCATCTATAGCTGTGCAAAAGACTTGAAGGCAAAATACATGAAGCATCTCTTCTCAAACTGCGGAGGCAACCATATCCACCAGGAAGCTCATCATCTGCTTAAGCTTAAGCATCTTCTCTTAGTTGTCACTGCAGGCATATCATACAGAGCTATTCTGCTTTGCCAAAAGACCCAGTAGAATTTTGACTGTATGTGCTCCGAAACAATTTCAAGGAGAAATGCCTTGTTCACATCTATGCTCTTTGCAATGCATCCTTTAAATGTTTTTACAGCCATAGCTCCATCCCTCAAACCTCCTACATAATTTCATAACTATTAGGCATTATACTTTTCCTTAACTACTCTCTTCATCAGTACCGTAGGGTTTTTTTAATCACTCTTACTTATTGCCACCCACTATAATCCTTAGCCAGAGACCTCAGTATCAAGTGTGCCTAGGTGTATTCGTTGGGTTTACCTTTTTCTAATGAGATACAAACACAAGTATACTGAGCAGAAATTTAAATAATATTCCATTTAACTATGCTCATGAAAAGAACTATCAATAAGATGTCGTAATAATATTTCCAGGTTAGAATACTACAACAAGCTAAATACTCCTGGAGGCACATGGTAAAGACATCTGTATGCTTCATAGCAGATGTGCTACTGAACTCACAATTCCTTAGTTAGAATCTCAACTAACTTAAACCCAACCTCCCCTCAAAAAAATGTTAAGATCACTAGTTACTTGTGAAAAAAGTTCATGTTGACACTGAATCTTACTGACCATGTTGAGGCTTACACTTTAAAGCATTGGCTCACCGTAGCACAGCCCATATAAATACATACTGATGCAGTTTATGGCATACGTAATTGCTGAACAAGCAAATGATTGCATTTTATAAAGGTTCCTCTTTTTTGTAAAGTTTCTTTGGAAGAATATGTTGAAATACAGAAGCTATTGGGGCAGATATTCTAAGCAAATTCACTAAGACAGAGTCTTTCTCATCCATTTCTTATGTACAAGATCAATAATTCATCATTCAGCAAATCAACTAGTGCCTTGTATTTTTTCATCTGAGAATTACAAATCCCTGTTTCTATAATCTCGTTTTCTTTATCCATGTCTCCAGTAACATTTTTACTTATCCCAGACAATTCTGAATGCCATCCAGCTTTTCTCTCCCATTATATTTCACAAGGGTTTCTGCCAACCGGAAAAAAACATCAGGGATTTTGAGGCTCTCAGAAGCAGAACATATAACTGTTATTTTTTAAGGTGGAAACTCAGAGGAATTTGTATTTCAAAAAGACATGAATCTTCTCACTTTCCAAGCACTCCAAAGGACAAAATACATCTTACCCCTGCATGGCCACGGAACTTGCGAATCACTTGGCCTGTGGCAACATCCCACAGCACAACTGTTTTGTCTGCTCCACATGAACAAAGTTGGCTGTTGTCAAATGACCTAAGGAAAACACAGATAAAGAAGGGGATACGAAAATCAAGAGAAATAATTTTCCTTAGCATCTAAATCAAGAAGAGTACTTTTCTTTTTAAGAGCTATTATATGTTCTGAGTGCAGAACATATATTGAGGCTCTCAATGTTTTTAGTGTAAGTTTTCAGTCAATTTAACAGCAAAAAAGGTTTGAATGAGTGGACAAGATTTTAAAATATGAACATGAGTAGAATTTCCTGGACAATTACTGCATCATTCTTTTTTTTCCTTACCCAAACTTCACAGAAACACACTTTTACATATGAATAATATTGTAATTTGAATTCTTTAATTTCATAGCCATTGTTTCATATAAATTAGTTTTGTTAATTTACATTATAGAGTAATTATTGTCAAGATTATTTTTAGTTTATTTTTATTTCATTATGGAATTTCACACGTTATTTGTATTTTCCAAAATAATATCTTTTGCAAAGACTGTTCCCCATCATCTAATCCAGTTATTTTAAACTTTCCTAAAGTATTTCAGTATTTAAAAATAGTTTTTTTTTAATAAAGTGGATCCATCTCCCCTAATTCCTACCCTGCAGCATCTAGGACTTCATAGCCATGGCCACAATATGTCTTGAGGAGAGTCCTTTTGTGTGGGTTCCAAAGCTTGAGTGATTTGTCACTGCCACAGGTGAGACAGTAATTTCCATCCACTGAGAAAAAGAAAAGTCTCATTTAATGTTATCTAGCTGAGCAAATTCCAAGGAATCCCTGGAAGACAGTCTGTTTCATTTCTCTTAGAATGATGCAGATTCCACCATTCATTTTGCAACTTCAAACTTATTGACCCAACAAGCAAGACACATCTCTCACAAGCTATCTTTTAATCTTTTAGCTATTGCTAAGCACTTTGATTTGTGCTTTAAAATTGTAAGCCGCCCTGAGTCTTCGGAGAAGGGCGGGATATAAATGGGATTAAAATAAATAAAAATAAATAAATAAATAATCATTACAACTGTTTCCTTGATCTGTTCACAACTTACTAAAAGCTTACATTTATACACTATTAATTTTACATATATATTTGCTTTGGAGATTTCCCTAGTTCTAATAACTGAAAGCCGCTATTCCTATTTTAGGAAATCAAAAATACACTCACCATTGAATCTCACTGCTCTTATAGCTCCTTGTTTACATTCTAGTGTAGCAAGCAATTTTTGGGGAAGCTCAGGTTTCTTGGGTTTGGGTTCTGGAAAGGCCATAACATAGATGTATGTTGATTGCTAAAAATTTCCCACATGCATAATACATCCACAACAAAATCTCTAGAAACAGGAATATCCTAAGGCAGGGTGATGCATTAGGACTATGTTGCTTCTGGGTACTTGTTGCCTCTTGAATTGCATTACCTTATTGCAAAATAAAATACACAAAGAAAACATTTGTCAGTTGCAATCTCTTTTTGAGCAACCCATTTTGTTTCAAAAATAACATATCAAAATAGATTATTTCAGTCAATGGCTACTTAGTAAACCAAGTCAAACATGTACTCTATATTTGTTATGCTGAAGCAACATCTTCCTATTGTATGTAAAACATCTATTTGGGAAACTGCTGAATAACATGCCAGTTTTCTTGAATGCATCTTCTGATTTCACACCACTTGTTATCTTTACAAGTCTGTTTTGTTTAACCCTAGGTCACTTTAAACTTTCAGAAAGGTCTGTTGAGCATGCTCTTCCTTTAAAACCTTTCAGCTTTACTTCTTTAGGCATTATACCAACACTTAATTGTTCTTTATGGTGCCTTTCTTACGCAGCAGCTGTACAAGTAGTCCTTGACTTACGACCATAATTGAACCCACAATTTATGTTGCTAAGTGAGACATTTGTTAAGTGGGTTTTGCCCCATTTTACAACTTTTCTTCCCACAGTTAAGTGAATAATTGCAGTTGTTAAGTTAATAACAATCTGGCTTCCCCACTGACTTTGCTTTTCAGAAGGCTGCAAAAGGTGATCGGGGGACACTGCAACTGTCATAAATATGAACCAGTTGCCAAGCATCCAACTCTTGGTCACATGACCATGAGTATGCTGCAACGGTCATAAGTGTGAAAAATGGTCATAAGTCACTTTTTCCAGTGACGTTATAATTTCGGATGGTCACTAAATGAACTGTTGTAAGTAAAGAACTACGTGTATTGGAATAGGGGAGGTAAGGACCGGAACCATTTTGATTAGACCAATTGAAGATTCACAAAATCACCAGCTTTTTAATATCCAAAAGGTCTCAGGCAAAAGGACCCCAAATTCAGGAGAAAGCAGGGAGGGGAAGAAACATTGGGGTTGATCTTTGACTAGGCTGGGCTACAAACAACCGGACAACCACCAGGTGGCCACAATGATTCTAACCAAATCTCTTTTTGCTTCTTATGAAATGATGGTCGGACTCTCGCAGCTCAGATCTGCAACTCTCGTTTGGTCTGTAGCAAGCGATGCTACTCGATGGGAGAGTCTCCAGATAGTTAAAATGGAATTTTACTGGACAGAGGACAGAGGATTGTAGGGGGGGGGGGCGGGTAGGCTGTACCAGGGATCCTCTCAAAGCTCGAATGTTGCACGTGGATAAGAAGCCAGTTACTGAAATTAAAACTCTTTCCTACACGCCCGCCGCCTCCTCGAATCATGGAACTATTCAGGTGGGGAAATAGTTCACATTTCTCTTGCAGCTTCTACTTACGAAATAGCAAGAAGAAAGATTATAGGGAAATACAGGCGTCGACTCGTCAATTTACTCCTCCGGTCTAGTTTCATTAATTCCACCCCCTCTCGGCATAATTTCTTCAAGCGAGAAAGGAAGGGCTATAACATTCTTCCGCCTCCGCCTTCTCCTCCTCCTCCTCCTCGGCCAGAAATGTTAGTTTCAAGTCCTTTCGAGACAAGAGAAGCGTGGACTCAAAAGGTCGGAACAAAAGCGCCTAAACTCGAGGGTGTTACACTCTTAATCATCCCCCCTGCGGCACTGAAAGGAAGCGGAAGTTGCTGCGGCCTCGAAGGAGGGTCGTTCTCCGTAGAGTAACTGTAGCCCGCGGCGCAGTGGGATGTCTAGCAACAGTATGGCAGATCCGCGGCGTCCCAACCGCATTCTCAGGTCAGGCAGCAGTGTGGGATTGGGAGTTGGCATGGTAACGTCACGACTTGGGTCCGGAGTTGCTGTAGCACGGAAGGAGACGGAACGGACAAGTCACGAATGGTGGCACGTGACTTGCCTGGGGTCACTATGGCAACATTGTAGCGAAGTCGCGAGGTGGGGTTCTGGCTGCTGTCGTTTTAGGGCAGGGGTCTTCAAACTTGGCCCTTTTATGACTTGTGGACTTCAACTCCCAGAATTCCTCAGCCAGCATTGCTGGCTGAGGAATTCTGGGAGTTGAAGTCCACAAGTCATAAAAGGGCCAAGTTTGAAGACCCCTGTTTTAGGGTTAGCGAGGAAAAAAAATCACATAGGGAAAAAAAATGCCGTGGTAGAAAAAGGAGACAAATATTACGGAAGGGCAGATAGTTTCAAACGGTCAAAGTTAGGCCCTGATTCTACGGCAATAATACCTGGGAGTAATTTGGTGCGAGCAAAAGGTTGTTTTCACATGTTTGTTTGATTTTGAAAGGTCAGGGAGACGTTGGCCTCGCTAGTTATGGGTGGGTCTGCAAAGAGCTGATATTCTAATTTTAAAAAAAAAGAATAATTAAGCACTTAGTAAAGGATAAAAACAAAAGCTTACAAAATGTCATGAACAACCTCCCACGGTAGTTTCATGGGTACCGTTCAAAAGTTACAGTGATGTTGTAATTTGCATAATCATATTTAACACAGTGCTTACATCCACAACTCTATGCCAGTGAAAGCCTGAAACTTTTCCTGAAAAATTGAATGCTTTGAAGTGTGAAAGTATTATTTACTTTCAAGAACTAAATTTATATGCCCTGTGATAGTAGCTAACTTAAAACTCCCAGTTCCAATACAAAATACACAACTATGAAATGACAACACAAGAACTAGGTTTCTTTTTTTTTCTTTGTAGCCCATTTCCTTTAACTCTAGCCTAACTACTATTAGTAGTTGTACTAATTGGTGATTATATAGAAAGGTCCATGAATACTTAATATTACAACTTCAAAGAGAGGATAAATTGATACCTGAATAAAGCCTGAAGAAAACATAACATACTTTGATATGGCTAATTTCAGACTAAAGCTTCAGTTCAGAGAAACATGTATTGGTGTATTGAGATTGAGATTCTCAATGGTAATGTAGCAATTGCTGTTATAATTACAAAGCACTCCTAATGTTCCAGTGAAATTTAGTCTCATGACTTCAACTGTCAGATCTGATCCTGATAATTTTTGTTTTATCTGTAATTCAGTGCTAAGATAGTGTACTCATGTACATGATTTGTTTTATTTTTTCCAATTTAAAAAAGTCTGATAATATAAATATTATCAATATTTAAGAAATAGCTAAGAGCAGATGGCGGTAACTAAACAGTAATGCCAAGTGGTGCAGTAGAAACACACCCACATTTAAATCTTGTTAAACTATGTAGTTAAATTAGGCTACTACAAATCAGGTTATTTATACTGCTGCTTATTCTTTTCTGTCGAGCAAACTTTTGAACCATCTGTGGGATGTCCAGGGCATAGAACAAACTAAATAGGCCAGCATAGTAAGAAGAAAGATTAGACAAGCATTTTTCTCTTCACTTTAGATTACTTTGTGTATGGGAGGGGGAAGAAAAGAGCCCTACATCTTTTGCATGGTTTTTACTTAAGGAAGCCCCTTTGATCAAGGGAATCCAATAAAAAGAGATAATTAATCTTGATTTCTAACCCTTAAATGTTTGTTTTGCCTACATGGATAGTCCTTGGTTTATGTCCACTCATTCAGTGACCATTCGAACTTACAATGTTACTGAAAAACTGCACCATAAGCTTACAACCAGCCCTTGAAGTTCCAGTTGTTAGCTTTGCCTATACAGATAGTACTTGGCTTACATTCATGTGTTCATTTACCATTCAAAGATACAGTGGTGCTGAACCCACCAAAACTACGAACTTACAGTCAGCGCTTGAAGTTCCAGCTGTTGCAGCATCCCTGTGGTTGTCTGATAACGATCTAGGAGCTTGGGTGCCCAGCTCACAATTATGGCATCACAGCAAGGCACATCATGTGATTGCCATTTGAAGCCTTCCATGCCAGTTTTGCACAAACAAAGTCAATGGGAAAACTGGCAGGGAAGGTTGCAAGTCACTCCAGAAGGTCATTTTTCCCAGAGGAGCTCATTAGGGAGTATAAGACCCCAGAGATCTCATACTCTACAGCAGGGGTATCAAACTGCCGGCCCGTGGGCTGGATGCATCATGGCGAAACCACGCCCACCCCATTGCCGGCAATGGAAAAAAAATACGATACATTGCCACACGTCACATAACTTGCGAGTTTGACACCCATGCTCTATAGTAATCCCCCCCCCACCTGCACTCTTAAGCTCATGCCTGTCTGCAGCACTTTTGCTGGCCCTCCTCAGCCTCTGAGGCCCACACTGACCTGCCTGTGCTTGCTAGTGCCCATAGCACCCCCGTGGCACCTGCACAATTCCTCCTGTGCTCCTTACTTGGGACTCCTATCTCTTCCCACTTCAGGGGTTACAACAGAAACCGGAAACTGCCAGGATTGCCATCATTAAACAATGCAATCTGGTGATGTCATGTTTTACATCCACAATACTTAGTGAAGGTAATTTTGGTCCTAATTGCTGTCTTAGTCCAAGTGCTACCTGCGTGAGCTTTGCATATTCATAATATAGTTTTTATTATATTATTTAGTATGCCAGATTACACTTTAGCAACCAGAACTGGGACCAGCAAGTCAATCATTAAGGGAAGTGGTCACTAAGTGAAACTGCAACTGTGTTTATGTTCTTGCTCCAGCTTTCCTTTATTTACAGACCTGTGAGGCTCATAAATGTGAGGACTGGTTGTAAAGTTACTTTTTCATCACTATCGTAACTATGATGGTCTCTAGCCAAGGCAATCGCTAGATGAGAACTTCTTTTTCTTTTTTCCTTCCATTCAATCATGTTTAGTTCTCAGCAACTGCCTGGAAATCTTCCTGCAGTTTTCTTGCCAAGGATTTTCAGAAGTGGTTTGCCATTGCCTCCTCCTTAGAGTTAAGAAAAATGTCTAGCCCAAGGTTACCCAGCTGGCTTTATGCCGAAGGCAGGACTAGAACTCATGGTCTCCCAGTTTCTAGCCTGATCCCTTCATTAGTACATCCAATTGGCTGTCAAACAAAAGCTACCTGTATACAAATATTATAGAGCTAACTTACAGAGCTTAATTCATAATCCTGCTTTTCTTTTTTGTCCATATTAAAACAAGATTCTTCTCCTATTGTTTGGTCTTTATTATCTGAAGTGCTTGAAACAGAATAGCCTTCATTAAAATTTAGAGAGAGCTTTCTGCAGTGTGCTGAAGTATAACTTGGGGAGAAAATGGTGAACGTTGATACCATTTCTTTTTTCAAGCTGTTGGCTTTGAACTTGTATGAAAGTTTTATTTCTTGCAGGGAAAGTAGAGTTTACGTTTTGCTCATCAGTTCAAAACTGTAGCTAGAAATGAATTTTTATTTGCAGATACAAGCCTCCAACTACAGAAAACAACCCTACTTTGGAAGATCCTACGCCAGATTATATGAATTTGCTAGGAATGATTTTCAGCATGTGTGGCTTAATGCTAAAAGTGAGTATTAGAATACCCAGGTTTTGACTGAAAGACATAAAGAGCGCTAACTGAACAAATCAAATAAAATGTTTTTACTACTTACATATTATGGATGCAACTATTGAATTGCTATTGGATAGTATAGACTCCAGTTTTCTTTCTTTCCAGGGTTGAATTGAATTTACTGCACAGTATTTCTCAGAAATTTTTCCGCCAACTTTCAGAGGCTGACTAGTTAATAACTTTAACTTTCAGCAATAAATTAATAGTTTAACGTTTCAATTCATATTAATTTGGATTTTATTTTTAGTAGTTTTAGTTACATTTACATAGGCTGCTGAAGATGTATTAGTGTAAATTATTCCAGAAGAAATCAAAACTGACTTTAAAAGCTGTATAAGCATTGTGGAGCATTATAGATGATAGAATGGTTAAAATGAAATTCCTTTCAATATATCCATGCTGCAGGGAATACATAATGGTATATCCTGTTCAAGGACTCTTTTCACTAATTTCAGTTTGATTCTGCCTAAGGGATCTGAACTGTGCCTAGAGGATAACATGTCTTCTGAGAAAAAGTGATAACAATACTCATTACTGGTAATAGTACCATCATATGTAAATGTTTTTGAAAATATATGTCAATTATTTTACAACAACTCATTCAGATCTCATTCTAGATTAAAATATCGTAAGAGTTTAATTATATCAGATCACTTCTTAGCATTAAGAGACAGATACATTAATAGTAATTCAACTGTATGCTCTGAATGGATGGCCTGTTGTTGTTGTTGTTGTTGTTGTTAGCTGCGAAGTCGTGTCCGACCCATCGCGACCCTATGGACAACATTCCTCCAGGCCTTCCTGTCTTCTACCATCTTCTGGAGTCCATTTAAGCTCACGCCTACTGCTTCAGTGACTCCATCCAGCCACCTCATTCTCTGTCGTCCCCTTCTTCTATTGCCCTCGATCTTTCCCAG
Organism: Vipera berus; assembly: GCF_964194415.1. NCBI lineage: Eukaryota > Metazoa > Chordata > Lepidosauria > Squamata > Viperidae > Vipera > Vipera berus. The sequence continues at coordinate 182,646,861 of NC_138203.1, read as the reverse complement.
CATTAGGCTCTTCTCCAGTGAGTCCTTCCTTCTCATTAGGTGGCCAAAGTATTTGAGTTTTAGCTTCAGGATCTGGCCTTCTAAAGAGCAGTCAGGATTGATCTCCTCTAGGACTGACCGGTTTGATCGCCTTGCGGTCCAAGGGACTCGCAGGAGTCTTCTCCAGCACCATAGTTCAAAGGCCTCAATTCTTTGGCGCTCAGCCTTTCTTATGGTCCAACTTTCACTGCCATACATTGCAACTGGGAAGACCATAGCCTTGACTATACGCACTTTTGTTGACAGGGTGATGTCTCTGCTTTTTAGTGTGCTGTCTAGATTTGCCATGGCTTTCCTCCCCAGGAGCAAGCGTCTTTTAATTTCTTGGCTACAGTCCCCATCTGAAGTGATCTTGGAGCCCAGGAAAACAAAATCTGTCACTACCTCCATTTCTTCCCCATCTATTTGCCAGGAATTGAGAGGGCCAGATGCCATGATCTTGGTTTTCTTAATGTTAAGTTTCAACCCAAGTTTTGCACTCTCCTTCTTCACCCGCAACAAGAGGCTCTTTAGTTCTTCTTCACTTTCTGCCATTAGAGTGGTATCATCTGCGTATTTTAGGTTGTTGATATTTCTTCCAGCAATCTTAATTCCAACTTTTGATTCATCTAGCCCTGCCTTTCTCATGATGTGCTCTGCATATAAGTTAAATAGGCAGGGCGACAGTATACAGCCTTGCCGGACTCCTTTCCCAATTTTGAACCAATCAGTGGTTCCGTGTCCAGTTCTCACTGTTGCTTCTTGACCCGCATATTGGTTTCTCAAGAGACAAATAAGATGGTCTGGTACTCCCATCTCTTTAAGAACTTGCCACAGTTTGTTATGATCCACACAATCAAAGGCTTTAGCATAGTCAATGAAGCAGAAGTAGATGTTTTTCTGGAACTCCCTAGCTTTCTCCATGATCCAGCGTATGTTGGCAATTTGATCTCTAGTTCCTCTGCCTCTTCGAAATCCTGCCTGTACTTCTGGTAGTTCTCGATCCACATACTGCTGAAGTCTAGCTTGTAGGATTTTAAGCATGACTTTACTAGCATGAGAAATGAGTGCAATGGTGCGATAGTTTGAACATTCTTTGGCACTGCCTTTCTTTGGAATTGGAATGTAAACTGATCTTTTCCAATCCTGTGGCCACTGTTGAGTTTTCCAAATTTGCTGGCAAATTGAGTGTAGCACTTTTACTGCACTGTCTTTTAAGATTTTGAATAGCTCAGCTGGAATACTGTCACCTCCACTAGCTTTGTTGTTGCTCAGCTTTTCTAAGGCCCACTTCACCTCACATTCTAGGATGTCTGGCTCGAGGTCAGTGACCACCTCATTGTGATTATCTGGGACGTTAAGCTCATTCTTGTATAGTTCTTCTGTGTAATTTTGCCACCTCTTCTTAATCTCTTCTGCCTCTGTTAGGTCCCTGCCATTTTGGTCCTTTATCATGCCCATTTTTGCATTAAACGTTCCCTTCATCTCTCCAATTTTCTTGAAAAGATCTCTGGTCCTCCCTATTCTATTGTTTTCTTCTATTTCTTTGCACTGTTCATTTAAGAAGGCATTCTTATCTCTTCTAGCTATTCTCTGGAATTCTGCATTCAATTGGGCATATCTATGTTTTTCTCCCTTGCCTTTCGCTTCCCTCCTTTCCTCAGCTATTTGCAAAGCTTCCTCAGACAGCCATTTTGCTTTCTTGCATTTCTTTTTCTTTGGGATGGTTTTGGTTGCTACCTGTTGTACAATGTCGCGAACCTCTGTCCATAGTTCTTCAGGCACTCTGTCTATCAGATCTAATTCCTTAAATCTATTTGTCACCTCTACTGTATATTCAACAGGGATATGATTTAATTCATACCTGAGTGGCCTAGTGCTTTTCCCTACTTTCTTCAGTTTAAGCCTAAACTTTGCAAGGAGAAGCTCATGGTCTGAGCCACAGTCAGCTCCTGGTCTTGTTTTTACCGACTGTATAGAGCTTCTCCATCTTTGGCTGCAGAGCATATAGTCAATCTGATTTCTGTGTTGACCGTCTGGTGATGTCCATGTGTAGAGCCGTCTCTTGGGTTGTTGGAAAAGAGTGTTTGCTATGACCATCGTATTCTCTTGACAAAATTCTATCAGCCTGTGCCCTGCTTCATTTTGTACTCCAAGGCCAAACCTGCCTGTTATTCCAGTTATCTTTTGGCTTCCTCCTTTAGCATTCCAATCCCCCATGATGATAAGGACATCATTTTTTGGTGTTACTTCTATAAGGTGCTGTAGGGCTTCATAGAACCGGTCAATTTCATCCTCTTCAGCACTGGTGGTTGGGGCATAGACTTGGACTACTGTGATATTGAATGGTTTGCCTTGGATTCGAACTGAGATCATTCTGTCATTTTGAGGATTGTATCCCAGTATTGATTTTCCTACTCTTTTATTGACTATGAAGGCTACTCCATTTCTTCTGAGGGATTCTTGCCCGCAGTAGTATACCTGATGGTCATCTGAATTAAATTCACCCATTCCTGTCCATTTTAGTTCGCTGATACCTAAGATGTCGATGTTCAGTCTTGTCATCTCTTGTTTGACCACGTCCAGCTTTCCTTGATTCATGGATCTTACATTCCAGGTTCCTATGGAGAAAAAATCTTTACAGCATCGGACTTTCCTTTCACCACCAGACATATCCACAGCTGAGCGTCCTTTCGGCTTTGGCCCAGTCGCTTCATTCTTTCTGGCGCTACTAGTACTAGCCCTCTGCTCTTCCCCAGTAGCATATTGGACGCCTTCCGACCTGAGGGGCTCATCTTCCAGCGTCATATCGTTTTGCCTTTTGGTACTGTCCATAGGGTTTTCATGGCAAAGATACTGGAGTGGGTTGCCATTTCCTTCTCCAGTGGATCACGTTTTGTCAGAACTCTCAGCTATGACCTGTCCGTCTTGGGTGGCCCTGCACGGCATAGCTCATAGCTTCATTGAATTACGCAAGCCCCTTCGCCACGACAAGGCAGTAATCCATGAAGGGGGGATGGCCTGTATGAAATAGCAAATACGGTTATGTAACTGAAAAGCCATCAACAGGTTAGTATATAGAGAAGTTCAGTTTAATTATGAGATAAATTTAAGCCTTACTCAGTGGCATTTATTTCATCCTCAGCCATCAGCATCTTTCTTTTTACAGTTGGCCAAGGCATTATTCACATAAGAATAGTACACCTGTAATATCAAATCTTTCAACTGGTGCTGAAATAATCTAAGAGAGAGAAAAAGAGCTTTGCGTGAGTTTGTATTTGATAGTGACAAGATACAAAGTTTATGAAAAATTCAGGAAAACCTACACTGTAATAACAGTGTATTGAAAGCTGTATGGTAGTTTTCACAAATAATAAAATCTCTATCTGACAGTGTTAACAAAATGTACCATTGATGTTTTTTTCTAGTCTTCTTTATAAGTTCTGCACTACTAATTCTCAACATATACATTTTTCTTGTTAAGATTATTACCAGTAAACCATATAACTTCATATGTCATATCTCTTGAAATTAGAATTTTTGGTTCATATTTCTCATTGATAATGGCATTTAATTCAGTGGAACCAACTGAAAAAGTCTGAATTCATTAATATGGCTTTATTTTTGTCATATGTATTTTATAAGTAACTTCACCATGATTTTGCTTTAGCAATATTTATTAGTTTTTAAAACTGAAGACTGTTCCTGAACTCACAGGAAAAACAAAGTGGAATATTTATAATATTGTTAAACTAGAATAACTCTGATGTATCTTTGTGACCCCATAAGTTTCTCATCATATTTTTCTATGGCGTTTGCAGTTAAAGTGGTGTGCTTGGATTGCTGTCTACTGCTCATTTATCAGTTTTGCCAACTCTAGGAGCTCAGAAGACACCAAACAGATGATGAGCAGTTTCATGTAAGCCATGTTTTTACTTCTTTTAGACTTATGTCTGATTTCCCATGGTATTAATTTCTGAATACATAGGTCTTGCTTTGGAAATGCTTTTTCAGCAATGCTCATTACAAAGTTCTTATAATTACAAATATGATCCTCATTTTTGATTTCCATCTGATAGTGACTTTTATAATACTTCCGTTCAAATGAAAAGCTGTTATGCCTCTGATCAATGTGAAGCACTGATGCTTCATGGCAGATTGATAATTGAAGCTGCCTTCTCTTCCTTGTGTTGGCCTTTCTGCTGAGTTTATGCTCTTTGAAGAACAGTGGGGTATATGGCCACTAACAACAAAAATTGCCAAATAGTGGAAATCAGATTTTATGGTGAACTTTTATTAGCTTCTGTTGCCTGAGCATTTCCATTTTGCCTGTTTTCCAGACAAATCTGCCTTATTGGCCATCTTTTCAAAGGATCCTTTCATTGGAATTGAGGTTGATATTACATTTATGGAATAAATGTTACTTTAAGAAACAGAACTATTGAAAGGGAGTAGCAGGTTTTACCTCACTGTAAAAAAAGGTCTCTAGAAAAACGGATCTGGAGTTCATCAATGGAGAGACAGCAATAATAGCAGATTCCTTTGCCTCACTGCAGACATTTTCATTCTTCGTGTGGAGAACAATAGGCCTTAGATTAAAAATCACCACAAACTGCAGGACACCTCAGGGATTTGATCTCCCGACGTTTTCGTGTTTACATCTACAGTGAGGAAATGCCTGAAAATATCAATGCCTTTGAAAATTACATAACTTGGGAGACTCAGCTTGCTTATGGAATTTAAACTTTTTGTGAAGCCTTAACAGAGTTGCTTTTTATTTCCCCCCCCTGCTTAATAAGTTCATATTTCATCCTTATTTAGTTTCCTTCAATCTTTTTTTTTCTTTTCCTTTTACAGTGCAACTACCACCTACCTGTATTTCCATGTTTCTTTTTCTTCTTTTTCTTGCTATTTTATTGGAAAAAAAATGTTTGTATTCCTATTTTTGTATTCAGAAGTTTTCTGTGTATAAGAATGGTATGTTTAGACAACAGAATATAAACTGACAGCAAACAACACTCCTTACTAGCACTGATGATGTTACCTAGTTAGGGTAATAAAACATCTGCAAGAAAACAAGCAAGCTCAGAGAGCACCAAGGACCCCTCAATGGTATGTTTATGTATATGTAGATAGGAATCAATTATTATAAAATGTGACCGGCAATTTTAATCAATACTTAACTGCATTCTTATTGTGTTCTTCTTTTATGGATTTTATACATGATTCTACATAATGCACAAGTTAACTCATGCACAAATGTATTGAGAGAAGTAAATCTCCAGGACTGAGTGGCAGCCTTGGGGTTTACAAGAACATGAAGTTGGGCAGTACATGGGATTTTTTATTTATGGAATTTTCCCCTCTCTTTACTCTTTCTTTTTTGAGGAAGGAGTGGGATTACTTTGAATTGAAGATCACTCATAAAAGTTCCTGGAGGAAAGAGAGCGTAGAAACATACATCAGGATATTACAATGCAACCCTATGGCTTAAATACATCTGTCTGATGTCAGAATTACAAGGGGCAGGTATTGCCTCACGTCTCTGCAGTCATCTTATTTTCATTATGCCTATGGGATCATCTTTCTTTCTAATAAATATGGTGTTTTATCTCACACTATAGTTTTACATTGTGGAAGCAACTCTGTTACAGTTTTCGAACCCTGTGGGCACTGACAGTGGATATGGAAATACTAGATTTTTGCATTTTTTTTTAGATTTAGCCTAGAAGTAATGATTCTCCATTTTTCTATTTGTGTCAACAGATTAAGTAGTAAACTAGCATTCTCCTTTCTAGTTTGTCTTCTTGCTCATTGACCTTCACTTTTTCAGACTCTTCTGTTCCTTTTAGGATTATAATGCTTATGTCTAACAAGAAAGTATTCGTAATTTGTGTTCTTTATTCACAAAAAAATCTCTTATTTTCTTGATTAAATTCTAAAGTTTCAGTTCTTCCCCCCCCCCCAAATAAAATCATCCAGTAACTTTCAGTAAAGGCTAATGATTCTAAATTTAATCACTTCTTGTTAATTTGGAAAGGTGTTTTGTGAGCCACTACTATTAGGCAGATAGTTGAGGCTTCAAGGGCAAGAAGTGTTCATTTAGTTTCTCAGTTGCTAATTATTGCTGAGGAAAACACTTACATGAAATAAATATAGACTGATGTCAAATTCATATTCCTGAGCAAATATATTTTTTTAATTTGACTACCTATTTTGGAAAGTTAGAATAACTGTAATTTGATATTATTGTCAATAAAATGTTAGGGATTCTACATTAATTCTGTCACTATTCTCTTTTTTCCAGGTTGTCTATTTCTGCTGTAGTGATGTCCTATCTTCAAAATCCTCAGCCCATGTCTCCTCCTTGGTGAAAAGATAACACTTTTCTTTAAAATTCATCTTCCCAAATAGATGGGTTATCCTGTTCAGAGTGGAACATTTTCTTATATAACATAAATTTAATTGCACAGGTATACTATTGCAACATATTGGGAATATTTACTTTGCTATATCAATAAAGTAATTATTGTTAAATATGCATTGGCTACTTTGCCAAATTTTCTTTAACATGTTAAGAATGGATTTTATTTTATTGCCAGTACAACTCTGAGCCATGCCAATATAAACAAAGAATTCTTTAGTTATTTCCTGAACTATTAGGAGGGTCTGCCCCATATAAAAAAGAATCAGTGTGGTCCAGAAATACGTTTATCATCAATAAATATATTTTAAAAATTCGTACTTGAAGCTAATTAGCATACAACAGAAATAATGTCTTGGGAAATATAAAGCTTTGTGTATCTATAGACGTAGCCAGCTTCCCACATAGCTTTTAATCAAAATGGCTTTTTGTGGAGGCATGTTACTGATTTTTAATTTCTAGCACAATTATCTGTGAGGTATATGAGACAAGGATCTTTCCAAGTACAATTTTAAAAAGGGACCCTCAGTTATATTAAGAACTGGATGAATCCAGAGAGAATCGTATCCATTCGCTATGCAGTACAACTATTTTTTTGTACGCACATCTAATCTTGAGTACTATAGTTTGACAGCATTCTCCTCATTGGTATGCTTTGTATAAAGGTAAAGGTAAAGGTTCCCCCGCACATGCGTGCTAGTCGTTTCCGACTCTAGGGGCCGGTGCTCATCTCCGTTTCAAAGCCGAAGAGCCAGCGCTTGTCCGAGGACTTCTCCGTGGTCATGTGGCCGGCATGACTAGACGCCAAAGGCGCACGGAACGCTGTTACCTTCCCACCGGAGTGGTCCCTATTTTTCTACTTGCATTTTTACGTGCTTTCGAACTGCTAGGTGGGCAGAAGCTGGGACGAGTAACAGGCGCTCACTCTGTTACACGGCACTTGGGATTCGACCCGCCAAACTGCTGACCTTCTGATCGAGAAGCTCAGCACCCTAACCCACTGAGCCACCACATCCCTGTATGTTTTGTGTAAGAGGGTTCAAATATGTATTAGAAAACAGACATATAATGGAAAGACCAATTTCTGAAAAATTAATTGGCAGAACTTTTACTCATGGACTCAAGAGTATATTTTTCTTTATTTACTCAAAACAAGAATGAACAATAAGTGAAAGAGTGAAGGCTTTAGGCCTTTTGGTTGCTTCAAAGCAGTGTTCTTTGGCTAACTTCCAAAGACTGGATTGCATGTGGTGATTGATGAGCGCTCCCATCTCTCTCTTTCCCCTTCCCACTCCATGCCTGCAGCTTTCCTACTTCCAGACAATGCTAAATAACCTGAGGGAGATGGCACAGCTGGGATAGTGAGGAAAAGGGTACATATCAGAATGGGGAGTACATGGTCTGGTGTCCAGTAGGAAGGAAACCTGACCTGAATTTGTGGTGAATGGGAAGGACTATCTGTTATTTATTGATGTGTCCTATCTGTCAGTAACATATCATAGGGAACAAAATTAGATTATATTGAGCACATCTGCAAAAATGTTTCTGAAAATTTAAGTTCGGCTAGATACTGTGTGCTTTCTTCTTTCCTAAGGATTTCTGTTCAGATCCATTTTAATATGGATTCATTCTGGAATGCTAACTGACTGCAGCCGGTCACCCGCATTGTCACAAAGGCAGATTGCTCTGTGGCTTGGGGAATGCAGCATTTCCTCCTTTCAGACTGCTAAAAGTGTCTCAGCCAGAAAAAAAGGAGGCAAAATCTTTAGAGCTCTATTATGCTCACAATTCTCAAGGACAACAGAGCATATTTTTTTTCAACTTTGGGAGGCTTGATTATGGGTGGGGTGGTGATAATTCTCACAGCATGCTTTGTATTGACAGAGCTAGGAATTGGCATTTTGTTCAAAAGTAAAGCTGTGTGGTACATTGTTTTTCTTTCTGTACCGCCAGAGGCCACCTACAGTCTTGTCCTAAATTGCTCCCATGCAGTGTAATGTTTTGAATGGGCTAATGAAGGAAAAAATGGGGGGGAACCACAATGTTATGGGGCAAGATGGTTTGCAATGAATGTGTGGATGGCGGAGGGGGGGGAAGGGGGGAGAGCAAAGAGAAACGTCGTCCCTGCCTGAACACTCACCCATCTGTTTTCTATAAATTTATTTCCTTCCTGGCCTACGGATAATCCTGTGCCTTTAAGAGACAAGCGCCCACCCACCCCTTCTTCCCATCCCCAATCTATTCTGGCTTGCTGCTGTTTTCATTTCCGCTTTCCTGTTCCGCATCTGGTGCCAGGAAATTCCCCACTTCCGCACTTTCTGGCCAGGAGACGGGGGTGGATTGGAGGCTGCCGGGCTGCGTAGTCAGTATGGAATGCAGCCGGAGGGGGTATCAACATCTCCTTTTAATCACTCACCACCCAGACGGCTTAATGAAGCCGAGTTGGAGTGCATTCATCCACCCTGACATATATTTCCTCAGCTTTTAGCTAGTATGTGGATCAGGTGGCTGAGCAGCTAGATTTAGGCATCATATAATTGTGCTGATGCGGAAGGAGCCAGGAAAAAAGCTCTTCAGCCTTTGCACATACATATATCTGTGTTTGCTTAAACCCCAGCTCCTGTTCACACATCACACTGGGAGGCTAATCTGTAGCTCAGCAACAAAGGCGCTGCTATGGCACACCAACATTGCACCATAGCAGCTGAGGGCTAAGTTTAAGTGACATGGCAAATTGTTGCATTATTCAAGAATTTAAATCAAGCTGAAGTGTTGGGAGTTTTAACTCTGCACGGCAACTTTCCCTTTTATGATTTAATCTCACATGTTTGGTTGGTAAAGGAAGAATCCACATTTGCAGTGACGTTGGTTGATGCCATTTTGGGCTAAAATCTTGACACTAAAACTACAGATAGTGGTCTTTCTTTCTTAGAGAGGCTGAATGGGCTACGAGGTTCTTCTGCCCAGTCCTTGTTGAAAGAAAGCCTCAAGAATGGCCCTGAATTAAAGTGGGGGCAGGTAGTTAATATACTGTGTACAGTGTTACTAAGGATTACTTTTCTATTATTTGACTTTAGGGAGAGAACTGGGTCTAACGTATGTGATTCAAGGAAGCAGAGAAATTTCTAGGCCCCACTAGAATTGAATCCCTTCCCTTCCGCTTCCCTTTCCCCTTCCTCTTCCTCTCTCTCAAATAGAGCAGTGCATCCTGTTAGATAACTGCAGTCTGAACTTTAGTACAGATGGTAGATCTTTGCCCAGCAGGACTTGCTCAACAAAGTTATGTTCTCATTCAAAGCACCACAATTTGGTGGTGGATTACTAACCTGTCGATCAAGAAGGCCTAGTGTGGCTAGCTAGCTAGCTAGCTGATTAATTAATTATATCTAGCCTTTCATCCAGGAGTTTAATACTGTATACATAGTCTCCCTTTTGCTTTTTCCCCCATAGCTTCAACAATAACCCCAAGAGATAGGTGGGGCTGTGAGAAAGTATTTGCCCCCAAATCACCTGTAATCTTACATGAATGATTTTTTTTGACCCTGCCACTACTGCCTCTGGGTAGTATTTTAACTGATGGCTATTAACATACTACCAAATGTGAAATGCTGCTGTTGAATGGAGGAAAGTATGCCAGATAAACAGAGTAGTGTTACAATAATGAAAGCCAGTTTGGAGTAGTGGTTAAGGCAACAGGTTACAAACTAGAAGATTGTGAGTTCTAATCCCGTCATAGACATAAAGCCAGTTGGGGGACTTTGGGCCAGTCACTCTCTCAGCCCTAAGAAGCAGGCAATGGCTAACTTCTCAAATCTTGCCAAGAAAACTGCAAAAATTTATCCAGTTAGTCACCATGACTCAGAAACTGACTTGAAGGCACACACATTAAATAATACGAGGGCAATTCAGAAACAAACCTCCATTTGAGCATGTGCGAGAAATAGGTGGGGATAGCGATGCCTAAAAAGTTTCGGCAGCTGTAATTCATCAAATTTTTTGCATACAGGAATTGTATTACTGCATGCAGTTCACATTTGGCAGAATTTTCTATGGAAGGGTTCATTTTCAATTGATCTAGCAGACAAGTCAACTGCAACACAACCTTCTCCTTTAACTCCTGCGCACGGCACCATAGGGTGGGCGTTGCTATCCCCGCCTATTTCCTGCACATGCTCAAATGGAGGTTTATTTCCGTATTGCCCTCGTACCTCTATATTATAGTTCAAGGGGCATGGAAAAATATTTTAGGAGGGAGCAACCATTGTTAAGAGCTGCCATTGTTCTCTTCTTTTCCCAGTTACTTAATAGTAGAACGTAGCCATAGATCTGTGCAATGTAGGCCTGCACAGGGAAAGAAAAGATCTCCTTTTGAGATCCAGGCACAAAGATCTTTTGTTTTATACATGAAGAATAGCATCTTCTGCCCTGTAAAGGTCACCATTTTTATGTTAACTGTAGCTGATAAAATGGGAATTATCTGTTTTACCAATTTGCATGCGCTAATACACTGATTATTAGCGCTATCTCAGCACTTCTGAGGTCACACAGGGAATTTAAAGCAAGAGGAATGTAAATATAGTATCTGTCTGAAATTCCAGAAAGCATCCCAGGATTAGAAAAGAGGCAGTTGTTTTAAATAGTGGCAGGCAGTACTACATTTGTAGCACACATGCTCTGAAGCATCTTTTATGCTGTGAGGGGAGACCAGACAAGGACAACTCAAGCACTGATGATCATGTTTATATATCAGTGGTTTTGACCAAGATGTTCCTTTTTCTTCAAAACTTGCACTGCCTTGCAGATCTCACTAAATTCCCTCACTAGTAATCAAGAATATGGTTTTGCCAGCCATCCTGTTGTTATTGTAACCTGACCAGTATGCCACAGTAAAATTTGCAAAGGCCACCCTGCTGAAATGAGGTACAAGGCGTTGCGAAAGTCCTCCAAAAGCTCCTCCCTAAGCATGCACCCATGAGATCCAGCATGTGCAGTCAGACAGTGGGAGGAACAAAAGATGAATCTGTAGGAGGCAACAAGAGCATCTTGAGGCAACAAGAGCATCTCCTAAGGTGGAAACGAAAGCCCAATCTAATCAAAGAACTTAATACCATTCTTATACTCCATGCCTCTAGAGAAAGAGTTCCCATGGAATCAGGAATAATATTTGGGCAAGAGGAAATTAAGAACCCTTTCACCTCATGTAGTTTTAGTGCATAACTTTTCCCCACGTAACTCTTAAGTCTGATCGTGTCAGCAGGCATCACATTGTGACAAAGAGGCCTCTGAGATACTATTCATTCAAGATTGGACTACCTTCAAAAGAGGAGGCAACCTACTCTTCCTTGTTTCTTTTCTTTGGCTTTCAAGATTGTTTCAACCCTTCCTACCCCAACATCTCAGCCTGCTTATAATGCTTTATCCCAGCACAGAATGACAAGTGATCCAAGGCTAGAATGCCATACATCTGTTAAAAATATGAGATATAGAGAAATACCATGTTGATTTCATCTATTTTCTAGAAAGAAGATCCAGAAAGAAAAAACTGAATTCCTTTTTTATTTTTAAACCAAAGTAAGGTTAAATAATGACACAAGCCCTATCCATTCCCAAAGGTTAGTTCCCTCACAAGGACTGGTTCTCTCATTAATTTGGAATCGTTTCCAAAAGAGTCTGGTTCCAAATCAAATATTGAAGATTTGTAAACAAGCTTTGGGTGCAGAATATCAACCATTTCAAGCCTGTGATTGACAAAAAGGAGAACAATTTTCTACTTTGCTTAAAGTTGCCTTACGTTGTTACAAACTAATTAGTTGCCGCAAACATAAATATCAAAACTGTATAAATTACAAACTCTGGAATTACTGAATAAGAAGCAAGAAGCATGCAGATGTATATGAACTTTCCCTCATTCTGCTAGCTGCTTCATGATTTGATAACTATAACTTTGCTAGGCACAAAAAATGTTTACAAGTCACATAGAGAGTAGCATGTGGCAATGCTGAGGAGGTATTGCTTTGCTTTTGCTTTGCTTCAGCTTTACATTAGGGCCGTTACTGGGTAAGTCTAACTCTGCATGTCTACCAGTTATTAAAGGCTGAAGTAAAGCTCATAGACAACAGGCATCATTTATATTCTTAAAACAATCTGAAACCAAGCTCCTTCTCTATTCTCGCCATCTAGTTTTTGTTGCTTTCTTTTTGGAAGGAGGGTGGGAAGATGACAACATCAGGAATCCTAGCTTCTAGCATAACCTGCTCTAGCTGTTAGCTTATGCCGCCTGTCTACCAAGCAGTTTCCCATGGGTACTAATTATTCTGAGGTGGGGCCCATAATTGCCTTGGTTGGAGCAATTTAATCAGGCTGTCTGGCTGCTCCCTGCCCACGATGATATTCAATAGAAATTCCACATGCTAAGGAGTGTTGTAATTGTAGGATCCCTGTCTTCTCCAACAATGAGGCATTGCACAAGCAGAATGGTAAAGGCATACCTGCTCTGCTTAAGGAAGACTGGCTAAACAAAAGCAATCCCAATAAGCAACTTTCCAACTATACTGGTGTAGGTGTCATGAGAAGTAGGGATTGAGGGATAAAGAGATACATAGCCTATGCTCCGAAGGAAGAATTCTAAAAAGGGGGGAACTACAACTTATTTAGGCTGAGATTTGTTGGTTAAAATGGATGGAAAGAAGGAAATTAATGAAGGGTTCCAGCCTCCAGCCAAAGTGTGGGCGGACTGGTTAGTGCTAGAACCTGTGTTCATTTGCCAGCTTTGTAACAGAACACACCTCTATCTTTACATTCATTAAAGTAACTCAAGAATTTTGAAACAGCTGGTACTAATATAAACCTACACTCTTTGTGTGTGTGTGGGGGGGGGTTGCATGCATGCATGCAGAGACACATATGCCCCTATTTGTATGTCCAGTTAATGCATCTGAAAGTCTTTCCTTTCTGCCTGAGAATTGCTGCAAACAATTTCTTTCCTTCTGTTTTGAGGAAATAGTGTTCTTCTCTGAGTTACATTTACATTTCTAAACAAGAGAATACTGGCCATTCTTTCTCTTACCACTATTTAATAACGTCAGAAATTTTGTGAAAACCAGAAAAGAGAAAAGTAAAAATCCACATCAGTTTATGTACAGTTTTTAATCAGAATTACCTGGTCCAAGAAGAGAGTGGTTATCAGACTCCAAATATCATTCAATAGAAGGTGTAACTGTGTTTATGGGGCTGTCCCCTTTCCATACCATGAGAACATAGGAACTTCAGCAGGTGCCGGATGCAGCCTGGCTGGTGGCAAGGCAGAACAAGCCATCCGCTCCAGTATCCTGTCTCCAGTAGTAGCTGGTGCACAGGAAACCACCCTGACTGCATTTAGCATGCCAAACCTTCCTCACTGTGCAGCCCCACATCCGTGTGTGTGTGTGTGTGTGTGTGTGTGTGTGTGTCTGTCTGTCTGTGTGTGTGTGTGTGTGAGAGAGAGAGAGGGGGGGGGGTTTCCTGTCCTTCAGCCTGTGCCTTTAGGGGGTGGAGGGAATTCAGATTCCTGGCAGAGAGTCATTCTGTGTGTATGGGAGCCTTTAGTTCTGCTGCCTTTGTTCTGCTGGAGATATGCTTGGGGCATTATCAAAGACCCCTCTATCTATTCACAGAGGGAGTGTCTTGCATAGGCGATGGCATGACAGGGCCCCTAGGTGCAATGCAGAATTGTCTAGACTGTTAGGATTTCCCTCAAACATAAAGGAGCTAGGAAAGCAAAAATGCTTACATTCACAGTAATCTTAAATAAAGGCAAACTACAATTATATTGCCTACTAGGGAAAAGAGGGAAATGTATAATTTCTAAAACTCCAGTTCTTTGTATTCTAACAAAAGCAAGACTGGGCAGACATTCTATTTAGACAGTGACATGGGCAAATGGCCCACTGCTGTGGCACAGGGTATTTTGGCCTTTCAGCTTAGAAGGAGCAACTTTCTGTTGAAATAGACCATGATCTAGACTGGCATTTACTCTTCAAGATACAAGGCAGGGAGACGGGCCTTTCCTCATATATCTAGGACCCATAAATATGAAATAATGTTGTTGCATATGTATTTAGGGCCCATGGGGACCCCTATGGCTGTGCCTTATAATTTTCAGAAGAACATAATTAAAATCAGATATTAAAAGAAATGCTTCAGTCATCCTAATAAGATAATATATAAAGACGAAAAGAGTGCATATTTCAATCACTTAAAAAATCTCTCTACTAGAAAAGAAAATTCAAGGAAGTATTGAAAGGCAAGCATAGAAAAATCTTTATTGGCTTGCGGTTTGCCATGCAGCCGTTATGGACTGGATGGCTGGGAGACTTGCTGTCTCTCCCCTGTCCAGTTTCACATCGCTGGGGGCCCCTGAAAAGGACCGAAAGTCGTCCTGAAGAGGCGACCAGCAAGGAGGGGTGCTTGCTGGATTGCAGGAGAGCCGCAACTCTCCCATTAGACCTGGCGATCCCTCCCTCCAAACCAGCGGATGAAAGGACCGGCCATTATGGCGCGTCCCTAGGCTGTGAGATGGCCAAAGTCACATTTTCCACCAGGCAACTCTTAAAGCAGAAGAAACTGAGTGAGATCTATCTTTTTTACACCCTAATTACTTTCTGTACCTCCTTAAGCTGCTAAGCATTTTCCCCCCTGCAGTGAGGGAAGGGGGACTTTAGCCCTCCCTCCAGAAAGAGCAGCACTAAATACCCAGGGGCGTTTTAAACCTTGAAAAAGTAACTGAATCCCAATTGGAACTTTTATTTCTCAAAGCATGTGGACTGAAAGATTTTTTATTTCTTATTTTTCATTGTCTACTTCTGTTGGAAATCTGGATTCTTTCTTATAAAAAAAAAGAAAAACTGAAAAGATTAAGACAACTTTGGGATTCAAAGGGAAACTTTAAAAGGGGCCTGGCTGACTGCCCAGGGAAATAGATAAGATACATAACCTTGAGTACTTTGAAACAACAGCTGTGAAAGGCTGTGTCTTCCCTACCTAGAAAAAAAAATCTCTCTTTCGGATTTTCTAAGTGTAAAGCCTTTAGCTTAAAATACCAATATGGAAGAAGACCAGGAACAAAATTTATTTATGGATGAAGATCAACAAACTCTCGCTATGTTGAAAACACTAATCTAAATTCTTACTACAACCAATGAAATACTAAGAGGCTATGGGAAGGAACAAGAAGACAGCCCAGATATGAAAGCCCAAACTTTGACCACTACTAAAGAACCATCTATACAAAATACAATAGAAAAAATGAAACATTCAAATATGATGACAGAAGAATCTACTATTCAACAAATATTGATGTTTGAAAATCCAGAAAAGACATTGACAACTTGGAAAAAGGAAAAGGTTTCTTATACAACTCAGAAGGAACTAGAGGATCTAGAAAAAGAACAGTTGGATGAGAAGACAAACAATTCAGAACAACCATGTCCATATGGAAGAATAAAGAGACGACCCACTAAACCTACAAGTCCTCTCAAAAAAATGGCGACCGGATGGTTTTGCCAATATCAATTAATATACATTATATTACAAGGAGATTGGTTCTATGACCCAAAAACAAGGACATGGAACATGATTTGGCAAAGGAAATTTGGTCATTAAAATTTAGCACTATAAATACTAATAGCTAATTTGAATATTGATTTGTGCATAAAGGTCATGTAAAGGTGAATAATGTAGATAAGCTAAAAACTTATTGTTGAAAGTAATAAATAAGTCTATATGGAATGTTAAAAACAAAAATTATCAGTTTAAGCAAGAGATAGAAGATCCAAAGAGGAAGAGAGGAAGTATTAACTATTGAAATAAAAAGAATTTTTGATTACTACTTAAAAAAACTGAAAATTAGCAAAAAGGAAGGATATCATATTGTGTCCTTAATTTGTTGACATAGAGGGTGAGAAGTTAAGTAAACGGGATGTGTATTTTGAATATTAGATTTTGTGAGGAATGGTGATAGATGAATTGGGAGTATACTAAAAATCTTGGAAATGATAAATATCAAACGTTAAATCTAAACGTTAGTGGAAATTAAAATTGAAAAATCTATTAGGTCATTGATTGTCTAAAAGATTGTATGTTAAAACAGTTAGAATATATGTAAACTGAAAACTATGGATATATGTAAGAAAGTTATTTTCTATGTGATTGATAGGATAAAACTTGTCTTTAAATTTACAAATAGACAGTATATATGAAGGGAAAAAGAGAGGAAATGTTTATGGTAGCAGTTTGAAATCTGTACTAATGATATCTGTATGTAATTGAATTACTACTACCCAGCCACCATGTTGCTTTTCAAATATGTGAATGTAATATTAGAAAATCAATAAAATTTGTAAAAAAAATATTATTATCTACAATCAAAATGGAAAGCTCAGTTTTTTTAATGTAGTCCGGCACAACAAAAACAGTACGGTGAGAAAGCATGCTTCATCTTCACCTTGAGAAAGATGCCCATGCATTCTTTCCCCCTTATTTATTGAAGTTATTAACAATGAGTCCTGGACCTGGCACTGTGTTACAACCACTGCTAAAAAGAATAGTGTGACAGATGTCTATGGAAATTCTCAGTCATCCAGGTCATGGTTGTTCCAAAGGTGCTTTTTCAAAAGGACACTGGACCTGGTTTTTCCTTGAAGACATTTGCTTCTCAGCCAAGAAGTTTCTTCAGTTCAGTTAGATGAGAAGTGAAATGTCTTCAAGGAAAAACAAAATCCAGTTACCTTCTGAAAAAGCCCCTTTAAGATTAGTGGGAATTCTTTCTTGGTAAAGAAAGGCCAAGGAATCAGATGCAGCATTCTTTCATTGATCCATATGTATGTGTGAGTGAAATTACTGTATGATTTTTAAAAAGTTATTGTGACTCGAGAAAGAAAGCAAAGTGCAACAAAGATGATTTGTCTGGAGGACAAAGCCCATAGTGAACGGTTGCAGGAATTGGATATGTCTAGTCTAATGAAGAGAAGGACTAGGGGTGACACGGTAGCAGCCTTTTAATATTTTAGAGGTTGTCACAAAGAAGTGGGGGGCAATCTATTTTCCAAAGCACTTGAGGGAAAAATAATAAGTAACAGAAGGAAAAGTCAGAGATGCGCAACCTAGAACTAAGAAGAAATTTCTTGACAGTGAGAACAATTAGTGGAACAGCTTGCCTTCAGATATTGTGGGTGCTCCACTGTTGCAGGTTTTTAAGAAGAGATTGGACAGCTGCTTGTCTGAAATAGTAGGGTCTCCTGCTTGAGCAGGGGGTGGGACTAGAAAACCTCCAAGATCCTTCCCAACTCTGTTATTCTGTATTAGGAAATTAGACTTCAGTTTTGAGTCTTATGGTCAAGTACATCTGCCCATTCATGCAGTCAAGCAGGTTACTGAATGGCACTCAGTAGGCTTATATTTCAGCAGATCAGCAATCTCATCTTGAACACTAAACAGTTCCTTTTAAGAATGCAAAACTATGAAAGAGAGCTCACAAAATCACATTTTTAGCACTTTGCTCTACCTGAATGCCTATAAAATAGCAAAGAGATGTAATCTTTAAACCAGATGCTGTACTTTGCTTCTCAATTCTTTTTCAATTACCTACCTTGTTGTGTTGTTCAAGAGAAAAGATTTGCGTGAATTCAAATCCTTAATTATAGGACAATATTCTTCAACATGTCTTCTACTATGTTAAATTTCTATGCTATTAAAATTTAATAAGAACTATAGTCCAGCAGAGGAAGGCATCTGGATGAAGAAAGTTGCTTAAGAAGTTTTTCTATCTTAACTTATTCTCTACTTGTACGTGTAGCTCCGAGTAACAATGAATATGGGAGAATGTAAGATCTTCTATAACAGGGATCTACAACCCCTGATCTGTGGACCAGCACCGGGGCACAAACCGGGCCATGCAAACAAGTGAAGCCCCACCCGTGGATGCAGGCAGCATGCGAAACTCCACTCCGGTCCATGGAAAAAACCTCTCTCCAGGGACCCAGTCCCTGATCCCCCAAAAGTTGGGCCTGCTATTCTATAAAGATCTCTGACTAAGAGCAACAGAAATAGCAGAGATCTATGTATGTGGTGATGGTTTTTTATCCTAGTCAGACGTCTTAGGTTATATTTGGCATCTGGAGAGAGAGAGAGAGAGAGAGAGAGAGAGAGAGAGAGAGAGAGAGAGAGAGAGAGAGAGAGAGAGAGAGAGAGAGAGAGAGAGAGAGAGAGAGAGAGAGAGAGAGAGAGAGAGAGAGAGAGACTATAAACAGAAGATCAATGGTATGCTTCAAACTAAATAAACAAAGGTGTGGAAATTTTTTTATCATTGCAACATCCAGGAATCTCAGGTAGCATGACCAATGGTAAAAGGATGCCAAGAGCTGCAGTTTCAACATCTGGAAGGCCACAGGTTTGCAGCTTGCTTTTATGCATGCATTCAGTGCTTAGCAGTCTTACAAAAGTAGGTCATAGTCCATCATCTTACTAATGCCAAACCACTTTGTTTTTGCGCCCACAGTTAAAGCAGCCAAGCAGTGACAGAGAATGACTTTTTGACTGACTCACCAATAGGTGTGGCAGCTTTTGTGGGAAGATGTAGGGTTGGTCTTAACTTGAAATCTTTCGCTCTTACTAACCTATAGAAGAAATGACATTGTACTAAACCATAATTTAGTTAACCCCTTCTATGATCCCAATTGTGGCTTATTTAATCTGGTTTAGTAGAATGTTTGAGCTCAATCATAGTTTTCTGTGTACTGGGAATTGTGTGTATTGAGAGGAATTTGGTCATGCAGGATTTCTGAAGCAGAAGTGATGGTGTTTAAGTATCCACAAAAATTTGACTTGAAATTCTTGCAATCTCTTAATTCACACACACACACACACACACAAAGAAAGCAAACAAAGGAACTCAACTACTTTGTATCACTCATTTGCATTTTAGATACCTCAAGCACCTGAGGAATTAATTCTATAGGCTAAGGACAATCACCGGATTGTTATGGAGGAAAATTACCAGGTTGTGGTCTCTCAACTGGAAGCAGCTCAGATTACAGGGAGTAAATTCCTGAGCACTGAATCACAGCAGAGTTCCTTTAGCCCTTGGGGCCCCATCATCGTTAATCTCACCTCACCTGCTTGCTCAGCTATTTCATGACATATCCACTCAAACCAGAGAATCCTGAGGAAAATGCTTTAGAGTCTAAAGGGGAATTTGGATAGCATTTTTAAAATACTAAACACTTGATTTGTGGCTTACAGATGTAGCATGAAACTCACTTATGGTTGGCTACTTAGTACTAAAAACAGCTAAATTTACTATATCTAAATATTCTTTCTTATTCCAAGTCTTCTCACTGAACTATCAGACTTATCAGCACCTTGCTGATAAAACAAAAATCCAGCATTCACCTGGCTGGACCATACAGTTTGGAGGTTTTCATTGAAGGAAATGTTTTTGTTGGTTGCTTGCTTTTCTTGGATCAAGGCCCATGGAAGCCAATTGGCAGTCTGTGTTGTACCACTAAATCCTTTCAGAAAGGATTCAGAAACATGATCCAGTTGCCACAGATGCTGCTAGATATTGCAACTGCAAATATTTTGTAAAGCTCATCCAAGGTCTTGTCTGCCAACCCTTTCCAGCTGGCTACTGGCCCATATTTATGGAAAAGTTATTTTTGTTCATCATAAACAAGTTTACAAGCTACAGTTCCTGGAGCTCCAAGTATAATCTTCCCATGCAGTTAGTCATCCTGAAACCAGGTACTGTTATGCAATCTGAGTTGAGATGGGAAGATGGAAAATGCAATCCCATCTGTTTTAAGGCCCCGTTTATGAATTCCACTTCTTGGAAACAAATGTAGGTTGATTTCTAAACTGACCTTTTAGAAAAACTGATTCCATATGTTCTACTTTAAGCATTAAACTAATCAACTTACACATAAGCCTGAAATGTTCTTTTATATGTGCTTCTGAGATTAAAACATATTTTGCTGTGGATTTTCAATTCTAGTAATACAAAACTGCACTAATGTGCAGTTCCAATTTGAATTGCATTTTATTACCTTATATTTTAGTGCTTTTTAATAGCCCATGATCTTGTCTATTACATGATAAAGTTTACAAACTGGTAATTTCCCCCTCCCACATCCTGCTCTCTTATAACCCTGCATGGTGGTTGGTTTTTAGCAAAATTAACTACAGGATTTTTTTTAAAAAAAATCTTTATTAATCAAAATATTAATTACCATGAATGGTAAAACAAAAGCCTGGGGTTTATTTTCGCTCTCAAGGCAAAAGAAAAATGTAAGATACATACATGTAACATAACAAAGTACCATAACAATGAACAATCTACATCTAGCTTTAAGAAACTAGCACTTCGGGAACACATCCTAACGTTTTATGTTCCAAACTGTACAGCTAGATTGCACACACATATTCCTCGTAACACATTAACTCTGGTACAATTGGAACTGCTTCAAAATTTGTGCAAACAAAGCAGCAGTTCTTGAACAAAAGAAAAAGTGGTATGAAATTCCACAGAATCACTTTTTTTAAAAAAGAAAAAAGACCTTACAAAAACACTTCAATATAAGGATCATAGATAGGTACAGTACAGGTTTCACTGTTCCTTTTTAGGTATGAAATAATCCAAGCAGGATAACAAGGAAAAAGATGTTTTATGAATATCACATTATTCCTCGTTACTGTCCCAACAAGTTAACAGTACCAGTCACGTAGGAAAACCATCAGCAAGTCTGAGATGACATCTTGAAAAAATGCCAATCATCTTCTTCCCCCAGATCACGAGCTCCACCCACACCTTAAAAAAAAACAACACAGCAGCCACAAACACACACTCACATATACTGCTAAGGCAACATGAACAGGAAATCCCCTGCACTCCTGGACCCAGAGTAATGCAAATGCTCATCATATGAGACATGTGTCATACTAGTATGACTGGTCCGTTTTTCCCCCCTCTCCTTCCTGCTTCTCGCCATGGATGCTTTGGCAAGACTAATCAGGTTTAGAGAGTATTTCTGGCACAAAGAAACAGGCCACTCGATCATCCTTAATTAGTAGAGAAGGAAGAAAAAAAAAAGGGATGGCCCTGAGCAAAAGAATGCTGGGTAGTCCCCCCCCATTATCTAAGGCAGGGGTCTTCAAACTTGGCCCTTTTATGACTTGTGGACTTCAACTCCCAGAATTCCTCAGCCAGCAAAGCTGGCTGAGGAATTCTGGGAGTTGAAGTCCACAAGTCATAAAAGGGCCAAGTTTGAAGACCCCTGATCTAAGGAGCGGAGCTGACAAAAGCTGCTTTTCTTCAAAAGCTCTGGGCAGGCCCCGTTTTAACCCTTGCGGGAACAGCCCCGGCTGCCTAAGAAAGCCTCTTTCCGAAAAGAAGGGGGGGTGGGGGGAGAATCCTCAGCCTAGAACTGGCAATTGAATTAACCGAAAGGCGTGATCGCCAATAAAACGCATCGTGTTGTTTTTTTTCTCGAACTAGCACCAAAAGTAAAAAAAAAAAAGTGCACGCAGCAGATAGTGGTTGCTTTTCCACCCAGATCAGGATTTGAAAGGCCCGACTGGTTTATTTTATAAAGTCTTTCCCCTTTTTTCTTGGAAACGACTTCGTTCGCCCCCCCCCCCTCACCGACCCCCCAAGTTCTCAGCCTCTCTCTCTCTCTTTTTCCAGGAAGCGTGACGACGTTCGCGCTGGCGTGACCAGTTCCTCTTTCGGCGCGCAGCCACCGCGCGTCCCAGGTCCAGGGAGCGCCCTCCGTGGCCAGCCGTCGCTCGGCCTTTGTCTCGCCGCCTTCCCGAGTCACCAGAGCGTCTCTCGCCTCAACTCGCAGGGGGAGGGGGGGCAGGGGGGGAAGGTCTCACTCGGGCTCCCCGCGCCACCGTCAGCCTCCCGCCGTCCTAACCGCCAAAGTCCCGCCACCGAGGAGACAGGCGGCATACTGAGCTCCTCTGCCCGGAGAGGGGCTTCCGCAGGCTCCGCTTCTCCGCAAGGGAGAAGTTTGCAGCTCCGAGTCCCCGGCGGGGGCGCTTTAGAAGGCTACCACGGCCCTCACCATTATGCTCAGCACGCCGTCGCCTTGCCTGCAGTTGGCTTTGGGCTCCTCGGCGCCTTTGGCCGGCGGCGGCGGCGGCGGCGGCTGGAGGATCAAGCTAGAGAACCGGTCCTGCAGGATTCGAGCCAAGCTCGGAAAGGGCCCTTCTTGCCGCTGGGGCTGCCGCTCGCCTTCCTCCTCCGCCAACTTGGCCTTCTTGCTAGGCACCAGGCCGGCTTCGGCGGCGCCCATCTTGCCTAGGCTGCTGCTGCGGCGCTTGCGGCTCGGCTTCCTGCCGACGGGCAGAGGCCCCGAGGCGCCCCGGCTCCAAGCCGTCTGGGTCAAGGAACGCGCGGGCGAGCTGCTGCCGGGCTCCTCCTGGGTTTCCATAGGTTCCGGCTCCAGGCTGCCGGAGGGCTGCGGCGTGGGTGGAGGCGCCTCCTGTTGGGCTGCGGGGAACAGGATCGCCGGAGGACCCTCCAGAGGCTGCGGGCTGGGCGCCGTGCCTTGTAGGTCCAGGTGCGGCTGCGGCCCGGGAAAATTTTCCACGCTTCCTCCGCCCATCTCGTCCTCTTCCTCTAGCTTGGCGGAGAGGTAGAGGTCGCGGGCGTTCCTCATCACGAGGGAGAGCTGCAGGCTGCGATGGAGTCGGAGGCCGCCGCGTTGCATGCGCGAGTGATACATCTTCCACACCGACATCGTCATAATACGCTGCGCTTCTTTCTGCACCTCCATGTTGGCTTCCCTCTGGAGCTCGACTTAAAAAGAGTCGGAAGACAAACGCCTGGGCTTTCCACCCCCTCCAAAAGCGAAAGTGGCGCGCCTCCGGCTGTTTCGTCCCAGCAGACGCTTCCCCGACAGCCAGCCGCGGAGACGTCCGTTCCGACTAAGCGGGGCCGCGCCCAGCGCGCTGCATTTTATACTCCCGGTGATCTCAGCGCGCCCGGGCCGCCTCCGCCCACTCTGCGAGCCGCATCCGGCCTTGTACTGCGCGCCACTGGCCGCCCTTCCCGAGAGGGGGAAGGGCAGGCGGAAATGTCAGGGCGGGAGAAGAAAAGAGCAAATGGTGGTGTCGCCAGGAGACGAGGCTCGCCGACGGCGCCTTCGCCCGCTAAGCGAAGACCTGGAAGTTGGGCTCAAACGCTGAAGTGGCGTCCGTCAGTTCAGCGAAAATGGGCAGCTGGGAAATACTAGATAGCGCTAAGCTGTGTGAGCCGAGTGCGCAAGCAGTGGCTAGCTGCAGATTCCTTAGCTAATTGGTTTCAGGGGAAAAAAAATGTGTTCGTTTCCTTGGGAATGGAATACATTTTACGGGTTCTGAATGAGATGTGATCGAGTGCAAGGTTCACTCTGGGAAATGACGGAGATTGTTGAACTCTTTATCAACCTCAGACATCATGTGCAACGTGCAGAATTTGGGAAGCTGTAGTTCACTGCCTGAAGGCCGCGTGCTCCCACTCACTGGGAAAAAGTTAAATCAATGAGATTCGCTTCCATGCACGTTTAAGGCTGGGGAAGGCTTACGCACACACACTGTTGTTGTTAGATTCAGTGATTGGCAACTGACAAAATGCAGCTGAGGCAGAGCGGCAAATAATATTCGTTCTGAATAGAACCCAAACACAGCCAGGTATTTTGGCATAAAAGACAATCCATGTTATGACTTGATTTTGACTTGATGTGTTGTGAAAATGCAACGATGGCATTTTCAATGAAGCATGGATTAGGAAGATTTGTCAACAGATGTTCTTACTAAGTCAGGCCTAATTCCAATTTACTTGAAACAAGAGTGACATAAAACTTGTAACTATTCAGAAACTCATTATGGAAACAAGTTATCACTAACATGACACATTGTTATAAATTTAAAACTATTAAAACTAGCAGATCTGATCTGCAAAAATCCAATTGTCCGGTAGATATCAGAGATACCAAATTTTTTTAACTCATTTCCATTTGGTGGTTTTTCCCCCCTAGCCCTAACTGGTTGCACCAGTACAGCAAGTGTGGTTTCTTAGTACAGCTTAGTACAACTCTAGCTATGGCCTTTAAAATAATATATGTTGGTACCTCAACAGAATCTACAGAGTACAGCAAAAGGCAAAAGATTGACTTACTGAGTTTTAATTTAATTTGCAGAACTTTGTTACATCAAATACAGAAGTTTTGGCTGTGGTCACATGCTGGTACTTGCAATCTTCATATTTCACATGCTGATTAAACCTCCAGACTGTAGCCATGACAAAGATGTTGAACAGGAAGGGTATTCAATTTTTTGTACTATCAGCAAAATTAAAGGAAACTAGAATAAAAAAATCTGTAATTTCACGATTAAAGCAATGCAAATGCTTTTTTTTTAAAAATTACACTGTGGGCAATTGTGAGAAAACCAATGTAAGAAATGTTAGGTTTGCCCTTAAGATACAGTATTTTTGAACTCCAGATCTTGTTCTAACTTGACCATAACAATCGTTTTGTTAATTATAAGGAAAGATTAGCTTTGCTCTTTTCTCTATCAAGATAAATATTATACTATATATTATATATTATATGCATTTTTAAGAATCCATGATTAGTTTGCTCTTCTGAGCACTAATGTTTAAAAACTCTTTCTGTTTGCAGTCTTAATAGTTTGCAGGCAAAAAGGTTTCAGACAAGATTTGAAGTAAGAGTAAGATGTTGTCCTTGAGGTTATTCTCTAGAATGCCCAGTCAGGGAAAAAACAAACAACATTTCAGGCCCATACACTTTCCCCAATAGCAGCACTTGAAAGAAAGGGATTCTTAGCTGCATGTTGATTTCAGTTGTTTCTCCCCTACAGCTGCTCCTGTCACTCAAAAGTTTTGAAATCCTGTTGTTGTCATCAACCAAACCTATGCAAACATGACTCGGGAGTAAATTCCCTTGCAGTGTTATTCAGTCTGGCAGTTCTGGCCAAAGTGGCCCAACATTTCATAAATTCCAGTGCAGCCAAACAGAGGCCAGTTCAGGTAAAGCCTTCAAAGGAGCTTCACCTCAATTTGCATCCTTATATTTTCTCACATTCACCTGCATTTGTGGCTGCCTGCTTCTTAATTTTTTTACCTAATTTTTATTTATTTTCTTGACTTTTACAACAGATAGGGGTTTTTTTTGGGGGTGGGGGGAATATTCCCATATTCACGCAAATCTTTTACTGGTCGGGAAAACACATTGTCTTTTAACCAGCCGCCCGATCAGCACAACGGAAGGCCCGCTCGACCCTAGTTTCCTATTCATTTTACAGTATTCCCAGAGCTGGACTCCTCCCTCTATTTAGGTCTCGCCTCCGTGGTTACTGCATGTATTATTGGAGCCTGACGACAAGGCAAGGGGGAGGAGCCGGGGCCAAAGCGCTTACGTTTGTAGTAGCAGCCCCGCTTCCTGTGGCCATATATGGGTAACGCGACAAAAGGCTCAACGGAGCTTCCGGGCCTTCACCGGGGGAGCCATCTGCCATGTCAGCCCATCTGTCTACGTATAACGGAGTGCGGGGTAACACAATACTATATGCTTTGGTGGCGTATGTCCTCCTGAATCCTGCCACTTGAGACTACCTTTACAACTCACCTCTCTTACTCTTCTTTTGGGAGCAATTTCTCTTCGTAAATTCCAAGTATGGATATCATAGCCTCCAAAGCAAACAAACCTAAGCCATTTTCCCCCCCCTCTTTTAATCTTCCGAATTCCTGCCGCCTTTCCAATACTGTAATTTCATCGGATTATACTCGGGTGTGGCTGTGTAAATCCGTATCACAAAACCCCGACGCGGTTTAAATGTATTACTTCCCTGTTTCACTGAGGCTCAAGTACACCAGGAAGTATTTTACACCGAAATGCATATGGTACAGTTTGCACGCAAGTCACATTTTTGTCTTGATCCAGAAACGGAGGTCAAATAAAATCCTGTATTCGGCTGACATAACTCCGTTGCAAGCTTTGAAGTTTATTAAATTCATATGCCGCCCATCTCACTACTAGAGCGATTCGGGGTGGCTTAAAAAATTATAAAAAAACACGAAGAATTTGATGAGGGAAAAGTGATCGTTGTACGCAGACGTCCCTGTACGAAATTACGATCAGGTGAGACTACTCCGAAGTTTTCAGACGTTTAAACTGGATTTTACCGACTATGCAGCAATGTTATTTATATTGGGATCAGGGCTTGCCCAAAATGGCTGGGGGTGGGGGGAAAGAGCAAGAAAATGTTTATACATTTTCAATTTCTGAAAATGTAAACGTTAATGAACCTGTCCCCGATATATATGAGATAAAACAAAATCTGGAACAAATAATTAAGCCAACTGAACAGATTTGGGCTTAAAGGGCCTTTGGCACCAATGTAAGAAATCAGTAATTTCTGGTTTTAGCCAGACTGGTTTCTCGTCTGGCAAGGATCTGCCTTTCCTCCTCATTGCGTCATCTCCAAACTGAGCCCACGAGGTCTTTATACTCTCCCTCTTGGGTCCCGCCCAAGACACAAGCGTTCGCCATGCCAACTATTTTAGACGGTGGTAAAATTTAAAAATACGACGCAGCGTATCTTCTACACTCCCTTCTCCTGTGTCAAAATGCGGTCTTGTCTTTTTGTACGTAATTACCAATAAGAAGGAGAGAATCACTCTCAAGTTACAAAATAATAAAACACAATAATAAATAAAACACGCAGTCCGTTCCGGAGCCATTTCAGACGTTTTTGCGGGGAGATTTAAGGGCTATCCGAGAAGCGTTGGCGTGGAAAACCTGAAAAATCTCAAAACGAGAGGCGGCTAAAGAATGAATCGGAACCCGGCAAAGAAGGGGGGCGCTTGTGCAAGTAAAGCCGCGAAGCTTCAGGCCAGCTTTTCCTTCTTTTAAGAAATTTGGGAATGAAAGAAAGGAAACGAGAAACAACCTCCCCCCTAAAAAAAAAACAACCAACCAACAACAAAACCAACAACCAAGACTATACAGCAGGGGTCTTCAAACTTGGCCCTTTTATGACTTGTGGACTTCAACTCCCAGAATTCCTCAGCCAGCCATGCTGGCTGAGGAATTCTGGGAGTTGAAGTCCACAAGTCATAAAAGGGCCAAGTTTGAAGACCCCTGCTATACAGGAACTAGGAAATTCCAGGGGAGATTTCTTATTTCTTCAACCCGCCTACTGACTTCTCTTCCCTATTTTCGCTCCTCCCTAGAAAAGGCGTGTCCCCTTTCCGTATTAAAAAGAAAAAAGAAAAAGAAAAAAGCCCAAGGGAAATAAATACAGGGTTGTGAAAGAGGGACCCGTAATAAACATGGCTGCCTTGATGGCTTCAGTTCAGTGAGAAGAAAAGAAAAAAAAAGAGGGAAGATTTTCCTCCATCGATGTATTTGGTCGGCTGGATTTCTGAAGGCGGCTTGAAGGGTCAAGGATGTCTCTGCAGGACCCGTTCTTCGTGGTGAAAGGGTGAGTGGCAGTCCCCGGGCGGGGATACTTTGAAACAAAAGAAAAACCCTTCTCTCTGCAAAAAGCGACGAAAAGAGCCGGTTGAAACCACGCGGGGGTCGCGAGTGTGGAAAGATCGGGGAATCCGAGAATCTCCAGGCAGAGAGCCAGTTTAGAAATTTCCCCACCTCTGATGGGAAATCCCGTTCAAATAGTAAAACAACCGCCGGAACTTCTTAGAAAGAACCTTCCCCGTAAGTCAAAGGAGCTGCCGGGTTGATGTGTGGGCTTGAAAAAAGAAAGCTAAACTTTCAGAAATAGCGGCCCTCGCGGGCTGTTCCGAAATGCCCCTATTTGGGAAGCAGAAGTAAACAAAAAGGTTGGTGGACGAAGTCCGAGCAGAGTTTCTCTTCATGCAGAAACGTGGTCGGGGGCTGTAAAGATCGGTCGAGTATGAATTTTTGCACGGTACAATATAGGCAACAAAGGAGAGTTTGTATGAATCGGAAGTTTCGTTATTCGGTTCCTCGCTATTTCAGATCGTAGCAGCTCTTTGGATTTAGTGAAGCTAAAGATCTGCTTAGATCTGTATTTTAATTGATTAACAGAGACGTCTGAACGCACGCGGTCGGAATAGATCTACGAATAGTCTATATTCGTTTTGTCTTAACCGTCTGCTAAAGGCTAAAATTGTCTGTGGGGTGCCATGGTGCAGGAATGCCATTTAGTTCTGTTTTCTCTCGCACAGAAATGGGAAGGCGATGGTCATTTTTCGCTCTCCCTTCAGATCTAGATTATGACTCGGTATATATCTCCATATACTTTTTCATTTATGGTCGTGTTTTCTTACGGCCTCCGGGCAAAGAAATGGCACCTTCTTCTAGTGCAGCTGCCTTGATCTCTTACAAGTATCAGCTGATCCAAATAAATTGGACACTGACATATACTGCTGTTTATTTGAAGAGCTCCTGTACCTTTTCTGCTATAGGAAGTTTGGTTATGCTGAAATGCCTGCCCTGCTGCAGAGATGTAGCAGTTATCTCAATGGAACAAAATCTGTCTTGGGTGACAACATGCACCCAGACAGATAAGAATTGCATTAATGATGCATTTTGCCTACATATGACCTGTCAATCATCTTACCCAAAGTTCATTTCCTAGACTTGTCACCAGCAGTGCAAAACCAAAGGGTATTGTAACATACCCTGCCAGGTCACCTTAGGAGGCTAGGTAAAAGGTAAAGGTAAAGATTCCCCCGCACATGCGTGCTAGTCGTTTCCAACTCTAGGGGCCGGTGCTCATCTCCGTTTCAAAGCCAAAGAGCCAGGGCTTGTCTGAGGACGTCTCCGTGGTCATGTGGCTGGCATGACTAGACACCAAAGGCGCACGTAACACTGTTACCTTCCCACCGTAGTGGTCCCTATTTTTCTACTTGCATTTTTACGTGCTTTCGAACTGCTAGGTTGGCAGAAGCTGGGATGAGTAACAGGCGCTCACTCTGCTACGCGGCACTCGGGATTCGACCCGCCAAGCTGCCGACCTTCTGATTGACAAGCTCAGCGTCCTAACCCACTGAGCCACCGCGTCCCTTAGGAGGCTAGGGGGTTGCAAACTTGAAGAGGGGAAACAGCTCCTTCTCCTGGTCCAGGTGCCGTGTTGTTTCCTCCATCCCTTACAGCTGTGTTTCCTTTGGCTCTCCAGAGAAGTTCAGAAAGCAGTGAATACAGCACGGGGCCTTTATCAACGCCGGGGCCAGCTGCTCCAGGAGACCCAAGTTGTGAACAAGGAAGAGCTGAACTGGACTACAAATGAATTACGCAACACCTTGCGAAGCATTGAGTGGGACTTGGAGGATTTGGAAGAAACCATTTATATCCTTTTGAGCTGAGATTGAAATTAGTTTGAGATACGTCTCTCAGTGATGTTATTATATCCTTTTTTAAACAAACAAACAAACAAACATACTCTTTGCTTCTAAGACAGCCCTGGCAGCATTTTGCTCCTGCACTGCTGCTCTGAATGTTTCCTCAACCTGATAGGGGAACGTACAAGAGAGGCTGAATTTCTGGTGACTGAACATCAAAAGACCCAGGTATTGTAATCCAGTCCTGTCTAGTTTTTAAACTTACAACCTCCCAGTCCTTTGCACTTAACCCATAATCACGCATTGTGGAATCAAACCCACACAAGTTTACCATTGCGCCGTCTGAGGTTGCAGCACGACGTTCTTTTGTCACAGAGATGCGGGAGTCGGTCAAGGTGAGGCTTCCTGAAGTGTATATACCCTGTTGTGCATCAGGGGATGGCAAGATGTGATGAGTATATTTTTTTTAAATTTTTTTTTTATTGAAAAGCTACCTTGAATGTAAATTCTTAGTTTTTGATTTGATTCTGAGCAAAATTAGATGTTATAAAATTCCTTTTCTATCCAAGAGGTTGAATTACACAAATGGGAAAGTCCACAAATTCTGGATATTATCATGCCTCTTGGGGCCTTATGCTTCTTTTATAGATTTCGTAAGATCAAAATTATAGTATGTATCATGTCATTGCATATGTGACGCAAGTATGTGATTTGCTTAAGTTGTGTTACACTATCAATGTAAAAATGCAAGTTTGTGTCACATCTGAAATGGCCTCATGACGTATGTCATTGTTTGCCATCACCATCCCTTTCCCCCCTCTATAGATACCCATGAATTTATAGTATATCACTTTAACTTTTATTTCTGCACACTCAGGTGACCTGTAGCACTGGGATCTCTCTTTCTCCATTTTTATTCACACATAGTCCTTGACTTACAACAGGTTGCTTAGCAACCGATTGAAGTTCTGACAGACCTACCTGGTAGATACTTAAGACCTGGATTTGAAGTTTTGATGGTTGGGGGCCCCTCACAGTCACATGACTGCATGTTTGTTGCTTGGCAACCAGGCCACATTTACAGCCATTTGTCACTTCCGGTAGTCATATGATTGTTTTATAATGTTTTTGCCAAAAACTGGCAGTTATCCCCAGTTTTCGGCAAAACCACACCTATAGCAAATATTTATTTAACAACTGTGGTGATTTGTTTAACAACTACCACAAAAAGGATTATAACCCCCCCCTTTTTTTTTTACAACCATCATGAGTTACAACCGTTATGGGCAGACTCCATTACAATAATAACCTGAGGACTACCTTTAGGTAGGTAAAGTGGTTACCAGAGGAATTTGTTTAACTGAGGCCCTATGGAAGAAAAAGAGACACATTCTTTCTACTGACACACTCTTAGAGGACACAGTTTTTATTGCTTCTTTTTGTTTTCTGTAGGAAATGCAGGATCATATGTCTGACCCAGCAGCCCAGTCCTTTATGGAGAAGAACAACAGAGAGGTATGATTTTCTGCTCCCCTACTTTAACAGTTTGCTTGGAATTTCCTTAGGGATGGAAGAGTCATAATATAACAGTGGCTACTGTAGCCTCTTTGCTTGCTCAACTTTTTTGCAACAAAGATTTTTCTAACGCAAAGATCTCCAGGTAGGTTTTTGCTTGGCTAAATTCTCTGGTTTCTTCTTCTCTTTTCCCCCGGCCACATAACTTATGCATTCTTTCTCGAGAAACATGGCACTGTTGAATCGTGGCACTGACTTATATTGCATTAGTTTCCCATATTTTGAAACCACCATGAAATTAGTTTGGTTTCTTTCTTTCTGGTTCTATTTTACTTTTACTTTGCTGAAACTTCCTTTTTATTTGTTTGTTTTTCATTGCTGTGAACTGCCTAGAGTAGCCCACATGGCAGGATAAACGGCAAGTAAACTTAGCAACAGTAATGTCCCCATTGAAAAGGAAGCCCTTAATATTAATATTATTTATTTATTTATTTAGATTTATATACCGCCCTTTCCTGAAGGACTCAGGGCGGTTTACAGGGCATTTAAAAGAAAATCAATACAAACGTTAAAACAGATTTAAAAAGATTAAATAAAACCCTGAGAAAAATAAAAAACCCAGTTAAAATTAAAATTAAAAAATTCTCAGCCTGGGCCAGAGAGCTCGAAGAGCCAGGTCTTCAGGTCCCGGCGGAATGATCGGAGGTCGGGGGCAGTCCTAAGCTCTGCAGGCAGCTGGTTCCACAGGGCAGGCGCACCCACTGAGAAGGCCCTACCCCTGGGTGTTACCCGCCGGCAATCTGATTATACTGATTATAAATGGAAGGTTTATATTGTGAGACTAGCACAACAGTCTTGAAAGGCCATTAATAACTACATTAAATGAGTGTTGAAAGCCAAGGATTTTATTACCCGTAGCTTATTTTTAATTCAGCAAATGTTCTTTTCTACAGAAGTAGAACTAGTAAGTTAATTCTTCCACTCCATTCTAATTCACCATTGTCACTTAGATGTTTCCTTGTTTTCCTTGAAACAGTTAGAATCTTGACGTGCTCAGAGTTTTCTTTTTTCTCCTCTTTCTCTGGGGAAGCTGGCGGATGGCAGGGACCGCTGTGGGCTGTTGAGTGCAGAGAAGGTGTCAGCAGCTGATTCACATATTTTGGAAGAGCAGCAGCTGCACCAGAAGGTGAGAAGATGAACATCATCCCAATCAAGCTACTAATTTTCACAAATCAGCTTCGTTTCCACAAAGACTAAAGGATTTCTACTTTTTATACTTGCAAGGGTAAAAATATTGCAGATTTGTAGAGGTATGAGTGCTAATATAAACACTGCTTGTTGGCCTTCAACATCCATGCCACCTTGCTTGATTGCATCTCTTGACATTATTTTCCTCTTCCTGTCAAACAACTAATAGCAAAGTTCCTTGAATGGAAGTAATGATAATTTGAAATCTTTTTAAAATTGGAGTTCTGGGTTCCAACCGTTGCACACTTGTATTTTGTAATATTTATATTATATTTATATTTATTAAACTTATATACCGCCCTTCTCCTGTAGGACTCAGGGCGGTTCACAAGGTTTTTTAAAAACAATACAACAAATTACAAAAATTAAAAACAATAAAAATGATTACATTAACCTTGAATAAATAAAATCCCAATTAGAATCCAATTAAAACCCCAATTAATACTCTCAGTCCAGTCCCGAAAGCTCAAAGAGCCAGGTCTTCAGGTCCCGGCGGAATGAGCGAAGGTCAGGGGCAGTCCTAAGTTCTACAGGCAGCTGGTTCCAAAGGGCAGGCGCACCCACAGAGAAGGCCCTCCCCCTGGGTATTGTCCGCTGGCAATCTTTTACCGGCGGTACCCTGAGAAGACCCTCCCTGTGGGAGCGCACAGGACGAAGGGAGCTTGATGCCGGCAGCAGGTGCTCCCTCAGATATCCTGGACCCAAGCCATTTAGGGCTTTATAGGTCATCACCAGCACCTTGAATCTCACCCGGAGGGCAACCGGAAGCCAATGCAGCTCGCGGAGCAGAGGTGTTACGTGGGAGTATCGGGAAACCCCCATCACAACCCGCGTGGCTGCATTCTGCACCAGCTGAAGCCTCCGGGTGGTCCTCAAGGGCAGCCCCATGTAGAGAGCATTGCAGTAGTCCAATCGGGAGGTCACGAGCGCATGAGTGACTGTGCGCAGGGCATCTCGGTCCAGGTAGGGCCGCAACTGGCGCACCAGGCGAACCTGGGCAAAGGCCCTCCTGGTCACGGCTCCTATATGGTCTTCAAAACTGAGCCGCGAATCCAGGAGGATGCCCACGTTGCGAGCCCTATCAACAGGGGGCAACACCTCACCCCCCATCATTAAAGATGGAATAGACTGGTTAGTCCGAGATGCCGGTATGCACAGCCACTCAGTCTTGGCAGGATTGAGACGAAGCCTGTTTCTTCCCATCCAGACCTGGACCGCCTCCAGGCAACGGGACATCATGGCGAGGGCATCACTGGGTTGGTTCTGGGTGGAGAAAAAGAGTTGGGTATCATCAGCGTACTGATGATACCCCACCCCGAAACCACGAATGATCTCGCCCAGTGGCTTCATATAGATGTTGAACAGGAGGGGAGAGAGAACTGACCCCTGAGGAATTCCACAAACGAGAGGCCTCGGGGCAGACCTCTGCCCTCCCGTCAACACCGATTGCGAGCGGCCCAGGAGATAGGAGGAGAACCACTGCAAGACAGTGCCTCCCACTCCCAACCCCCTGAGACGCCGCAATAGGATACCATGATTGATGGTATCAAAAGCCGCTGAGAGATCTAATAGAACTAGGACAGAGGAGCAACCCCTGTCCCGAGCCCGCCAGAGATCATTCACCAGCGTGACCAATGCCGTCTCCGTGCTGTACCCGGGCCTGAAACCCGATTGGTACAGGTCCAGATAATCAGTTTCCTCCAGGAACAAAGGAAGCTGATGTGCCACCACACTCTCAACAACCTTCGCCAAAAAACGAAGGTTGGAGACAGGACGATAGTTGTTTAAAATTGCTGGGTCCAGGGCAGGCTTCTTGAGAAGGGGCCTCACCACCACCTCCTTCAAAGCGGCGGGGAAGACACCCTCACAAAGAGGCAGATATTACTGCCTGGAACCAGCTTCGTGTCTCCTCCCGAGCCGCATAAATCAGCCAAGAGGAACACAGGTCCAATAAACAGGTGGTGGAACTCAGCCTCCCCATAATCCTGTCCACATCATCAGGGGAAACAGGATCGAACTCAGTCCAGATAACATGCTCAAGACTGTCTGATTCCTCCACATCAGACTCTGCCTAGTTAGAGTCCAAACCGGCTCGGATCTGAGCGATTTTGTCCGTCAGATTAAGGAGGGAGCGAGTCACCCTAAACAGGGCGGCCGGGCGATTATCTACGTACGCGATGAGGGCAGCGAAGTAATTAGCCCCCGCCGTCCTCATCGCCGCAAGATAAGACCTTATGAAGGTTCTTAACTGCAATCAGTCAGATTCAAAACGGCTGGACCTCCAACCGCTCTCTAGACCCCATCTCTGACGCTTCATCTCCTGGAGCTCTGCAGAAAACCATGGAGCCTAACGGGATCTGCGCTGGGTCAGGGGTCGCAAGGGTACAACACAGTTGAGTGCCTCACTGGCCACCCTTTCCCAGGCATCCACTAAGGCATCAACTGGGCTGTGAGTGAAGGTGATTGGTATAGACCCAAGCTCCATCTGGAACCGTTCTGGGTCCATTAGGCACCTGGGGCGGAACCATCTGGTCGGTTCTGCAGCCCAGCGGCGGGGGGTGGCATAACGGAAGACCAGCTGCAGGAGATGATGGTCGGACCATGACAGGGGAATAATAGTTGGTGAACTCCCTCCCAAATCATCCAACCACTGTCCAGACAGGAGCACCAGGTCGAGAGTGTGACCCCCCACATGAGTCGGGCCTTGAATTACCTGGGTCAGGTCCATGGCCATCATAGAAGTCATGAACTCCCGGGCTAACTCCGACGACTCTCTCAGGGAAGGCAGGTTGAAGTCACCCAGCACTATAAGCCTGGGGAACTCCACCGCCAACCCTGAGAGGGTGTCGAGCAGCTCGGGCAGGGCTGTTGCCACACAGCTTGGCGCCAGTTATGTGAGCAACAAGCCCATCTGAACCCGGGGGCCTCATCTCAGGAGGAGGGACTCACTCCCGCCAATCTGGACAATGGTGGTCTCCCGCGGACATAAGGTCTCCCTAATAACCTAACCACCGCTGCCCCATCAATCTAAAAAAATAAATAAATCTGGTGTTTCAGTACCAGGATTGGCTACTTGCCTGCTTTCTTTATTTTTCTTCCAAACTGCTGCTTTAACATATTGAACAAATAGCAAGAGTCCCAGTCTTGTGATTGAACTAAGGAAGGCTGGTATATGTACCCTTTTTTCAAGAGCCATTTGAAAAAGAAATGCAGTGGATGTAAGAAATGCTATGGTTCAAACCACTGGGTGAAGTAAATGGAATTAAAATAAAATAAATAAATAAATAAATACTGTAAAGGTTAATTCCTTTCCTCCCCCCCCCCTGAATTCTCTTTACAAAGATTTTTGCCTAAAAGGAAGAAAAAATTCTTATGGTGTTGGGTGCATCACATAGTTGTATTCTTGACAGGAGATCTCTGTTATTTGAGACCTCTGTAGATCTCTTGTTTCCCATGGATGTTGCTGCTGTCGTTTTTTTTTCTCCTGTAAAAAAAAAGGCTCTGATGCCTTCTTTTCTCCATGATAGTTGATCATTGAGGAGCAGGATGAACAGTTGGAGCTGGTCTCTGGCAGCATTTCTGTACTGAAGCACATGTCAGGGCGGGTTGGAGAGGAACTTGATGAACAAACTATGTGAGTCCAAAGTAGCAAAGGTGGGGTGGTGGAATCGTTTGTTTTTGCTTGGATCTCTTTTTCACGTGACATTGTCTAGCAGTGCTGGAACATTTGAAACAATTCATTCAGAACTGCAGAAAGCCCATGCCTTGGTGAGTATAGATGGCAACAGAGGAGCTCTCGGTACATACTCTTAAGCAGAGCAGAGATCAGATTCTGGAGTGATTGCTGACCTAGAGTTAAGAATTCTTTTGAGTTCAACAACGGCTGAAGGTCCAACAATATGCAAGCCTGGAATCCCATAATGTAAGCGAGACCGAGGCGAAAGCTGTCATCCTCTCTCTTACCTTCTTCGATCACCAGCAGAACATTCTGCTGGTGGTTTTCAGCTTGCAGTGCTGCATCCCATCTCAGGCACAAAAATGAGCAGATCAGCTGCGATCGATAATTCGTATTGCCAGTAAGGGAGTTAAAAAGTAATTCTTGTCTCTTACTATGTTGGAGATATGGGGGCCAAATCAGCGTGGGTACAGCTCCATCACTTAGATCCCAAATTTGGTTAGCAATAAAAAAAAATACTCTGAAAATTCCCAGCAACGGAGCAAATTATTGTTAGCTGCTAACTTCATGGCTTGTGACCCAGTGG
Organism: Vipera berus; assembly: GCF_964194415.1. NCBI lineage: Eukaryota > Metazoa > Chordata > Lepidosauria > Squamata > Viperidae > Vipera > Vipera berus. Next base: position 182,610,029 of record NC_138203.1, on the reverse strand, counting down.
GAGGGGGGGCAAGGTTCACAAGCTTTCAAGATGGGGGCTGCTGCTTTAGAAACTGCCGCCATGTGATGATGCGTTTGCTGACTTTCTAGAATGCTAGAAGACTTTGCTCACGAGATGGACAGCACTCAGAGCGGCATAGATGGGGTGCTCAAAAAGATGGGCAGAGTCTCCCACATGGCCCGTGGTAAGAGGCAGGGCTTTTATGGTTTATTTTGACCTGTCCCATTTGCGTAGAATAAAAGAGCTTACAGCTCACTCCAACTCACTGGGCTTTCCTTTCCATTGTAGAATGGTTGAATGAGCTGCTGAATCTCACCCTGGGTGGCATTAGTAGATCCCCAGTTTTCCTGTTGGTTTCCTTCTCTATTGGAAATAGACAATTCGCTGCATTCCAGATGTTTTGGATAATTAATTCCAGTCAGTGTGAAGAAGGGCCAGTGAATGTGATAATATCTGAACTTGCCTAGATGTGGTTTGTTTAGTTTGAAGGGATGTAGGCACCGGAAAGTTTATAGAGATACTGGCCTTCATAAATTCACAACTCTTTAAGTACACTGACAAATACTGATTGATTTGGTTTATATCCTACATTTTGATCAGGAACTCAAGGTGACGGAGAGAGTGTTCTTCCAATAACTCTATGAATAGGTTGGGCTGTGACTGTTCCAAGGTCAGATTTCCCCCCCCCCTCGCCCTTGATTCAGCAAATGAGCCAGTGATCATAACCTGGAATGAGCATTCATTTTGGCATAATATTTTTATCATCTTATGCCTCTTGTCAAAGGAACAAGAAAAATGGATCACTATTTGGATTCAGGAACAGGAAGAGATAAGGGACTAGGAGAGCATAATTGCATAAACCAATGACTGTTCCACTTAAGCCATTATTGCATTTTGGTTTGTGCTGAACATTCTCCTATTCTCAGTTCAAATCCTGAATCAGTCATAGATAGCTATTATTTATTTTTATTCTGTACAAATCAGGATTAAATTAATAATGGCAATTTAAATGGGCATGTCGTTAAGATATATACACAATCTTTGAGCTTTTATCCCTCTATATCTACCAAAATGTCTGTCCAGTAATATCCCTGATAATCTTGTATCTATGATACCTGAGTTGCAGGTTAGCTCACCTGTCCCACACTACATATCAAGTAACCAAATTCCTTTGCATAGGATCATTTTTGCAGTTTAGTGCCAGGATAGTAGTGTTTTCTCCCCCCCCCACCCCCATTCAATCATGGTTGGTTGTCAGAGACAATCCCTGCAGTTTTCTTGGCAAGGTTTTTTGGAAGTAGCTTGCCATTGCCTCCTTCCTACGACCAAGAGAAAGTAACAGGCCCAAGGTTGATCAACTGGCTTTACCTGAGAGGGAACTGAAACTCACAGTCTCCCAGTTTCTAACCTAATGCCTTAATCACTACTCTCCATTTTCTTTGCTACATGCCTAGTAACAACCCTCTCTTTCAATGGGATTGTGTTTTAATACTGAATTAGGGTCAAAGAATGTGCAGACATTTGCATACATAACCTATTGACATTTGTTTGTAAGGTTCAACGTGAATGCAGCTTCCCGTGTATTATAAATCTGTTTTAAGACTACTCCCATTCCCCATTTTTGTGCTTAGCTCCAAACATCAGTCCCTTGTGTCTCCCTTGTAGTGGATTATAATTTTCCAATTGAGTTGGATTTCCTGCACTTAGACCATCTCTTTTTGTTCTTTCTCCATCAGAAAGACGTCAGTGGTGCATCATCTGCCTATTGGTCATCACTGGTGTGGTGATACTGATCCTTCTTTTTGCTCTGTGGTCAACTGACAGATGAACATGGGGAAAATGGAAACGATACCACCAAGCCCATTCCTTTCATGTGGAAAACCTGAAGCCACCGTGGCTTTATGTCCTATATGGGGCGAGGGCTAGTGAAGACATGGGACAATGACAAGAATGTTGGATTCTAACTGGGTTTCCCTCCTTTGCATTCATACTGTTAATTATTAGAAGCTACAGGTTTGCAACAAGGGAGGATTCTGCTTGTTGGTACTTATCAACCCCATCAAGGTAGTCCAAACTAGGAAACCAAAATGATGAATGCTAATATTTTTATTCTAAAATTATATTAATAGACTCTTGCAATTCTGAAAGCACTTCCCCCTTCCCAGCCTTCACTTTCCAGAGAACTAGGGAGGGATAAACCTGAAGCCTTCTCAAATTATATTTCTGTTTTGGGCTCAGATTTCATTTATCAGACCATTATCTAAACTGCAGCTCTTCTTTGTGCCTCACAAAGCTATTCTCACAGCCCATTCCTGTACTTTAGAATGGGAATTTGTGTAGTGTCTTTTTCTGCCATACTTGAGAAATAATTGGATTTGAATACCCGTGTTTCTTAAATGTGATCATGCTGTATCCACTCTGGGTCACCAACTTAGAAAAAATAAGTAGAAGTGTTTCATTTTCTGTTTTAGTACTCTTAAAGATCCAATTCCTTCATACCAACTCTGAATCTGTGTAACTTATCTCTGCATGAAATGTATCTGATGAAGCACAATTGACTTATACGGCTACCTATTTTTCAGTTGAACCAATCAAGAACGGTGGAAGAATTAGATAGGATAACAGTATGTCCTGCTTGTTGAGTTGATGAAATTACTAAGGGTTGAAGATGAACTAAAGCTATATTTCTATTTAAATGCTTAATGAAACCAAACACCAGCCCTCAATCCCCCATCCCTTTGTTAGCTCTTTTCTAAAAATTGGGAGACAATTTTTTTTGTCATTATGTAAATGTAGTCTACAGCACTGTGGCATCAAGATTTAACTTATGGTGATACTTCTGGGCTAAGACAAAAAAAAATCTGTCTTACCAATGTACCTGCTCTCTTTTCACCTTAAGCCTAGTAAAATATGGTGGACAGATCGTCTTAACATTGGCAAAGTGGATTTTGCCCTGAAAATAAAAAAAACTGGCTATTTTCAGGGAAGTCCCAGGGACTCAGTTTACTGTGAGCAATGTCTCTATGGGATACTTTGTTGTTACAGACACGTGGCTATTCCTTATATATAAAAAACATTATAGAGCAGAGATTGGCAGACATCAGACTTAACTTGTAAGATCTACTTTATCTTTAAAAAATGAGGTTTACCAATCAGCTTGGTGCAAAGAATGCTGAACCTTGGAATTTAGAAAGATACTTACAGGGCTATTGTAGGGAGAAAAACTGTTTCTGGTTAGGTCGAGCTTTGTATGGGTGAGGGGAAAGTTTTGGCTGCTGCTATTCTGAATTCTTGTGCTGCTGAAAATATCCAAATAATTGGATCTATCTTCTGCCTATCCCCTTTTAGAAAACAATGTTAAAAAACAACTTTTTTAAAAAAATAAATATTTTATACTTGTATTTAAAGGGCCTGTTTTGGACTATGTTATTGATGTGGGAAGGAATTGGCAGGATGCCTACACCTCTAAGAGAATGAACATTGTTTGGCTTTGTCTGATATAATCAGTTTCACATTGTCTTCAGCTTTATCTACAGATACTAGGTACAAAAGTGGTAAGAAAATGTTGATGAAAACACAGCTGACTATGGAGACTTGATTTAACCATCACAGCCAATATCTGTAGATCCTCTGACGCTTTATTGTTAGACCATTCTGTAAGTTAATGTTAATATCATATGCCTCAGGTGTCCTAAGCAGCTTTGACTGTAAGCCACCTAGAGGTTCAGCTATTGAGTGCTTTAACATTTTTAATAAATAAATATTTTGCTTAGTAGTAGCTACTCTGCTAGACCCCAACAGTGAAGAGAAGATAACAAATTAAAGAATATTTCTATTTAATCCTTATCACTTGCAGGAAAGATGGGTAACCTGTGATTCTTCAGATGTTCCTTAACCTTAGCCTGCAATGTCCCTTAAGTGTTCACTATGCAACTGGGAGATGCAGTTGGGCATTCACCGATGGGTCACATGTTGACACCCACAATTCATAGCAATACAAACTTTTCAGATAGTTGCTTATCGTAGCCAAAAGTAGGATATTTTCTTACACAACAGTGAGCCAAAATATGCATATCCTTGTAAATATATGCCAATTTTTCAGTGGGGCCTTTCCACCATGTACAAAACTGTAGATTTAGTTCCCATTTTCAGCAGAGCAACCATACTGAATCAATCAGAATAACCAGGAAGAACTAGTTTGATCTGTTGGTTAAGGCAGGGGTGTCAAACTCGCAATGTCACGTGATGTGTCGTGACGTATTGCGACTTTTTTCCCATTGCTGGCAGTGAGGTGGGTGCGGTTTTGGCATGACACATCTGGCCCGCTGGCCGGCAGTTTGACACCCCTGGGTTAAGGCATCAGGCTAGGAACTAAGGGACCTAAAATGCCAGTTCTGCCTTAGTTACAAAGCCAGGTGGGTGACTTTGGACCAGTCATTCTCTTCAGTCTTAGGAAGGAGGCAACGGCAAACCATTTCCCAAAAATCTTGCCAAGAAAACTGCAGGGACTAGTTCAGGCTATCACCAGAAGTCAAAAACTGACTTGGAAGGTGTGCATGTGCATGCACGCACGCGCACGCACACACACCCCATGCATTGTTTTGCAAAACTTTTACAAAAGTTTGTAAGCAAGAAATGTTCCTGAAGACATACTTCTACAGATTTTTCTCAGTATATTGGCAGAGCAGATGGTTTAAGGACACCTTCCCGTACGGTTTCAAAGAACATTTTTGGTAGGGAAAAGCAGATGCTAAAAATTGTTTTTCCCTCCCCATTTTACAGAGGGAGACCTCCACTGGATTACCATGTCCACGTTAACAAATGTTGCATTTTTGACCTTAGAATTTGAAAAATATGATATAAAATTGTTAATGATTGTGTTAAGTTTATTCCGTAGAGATACGATGCTCGGAAATAGGATGATCCAAAGCTTGAATTCATTATTATATAAATCCACTCTGTAACTTTTGGCAAAGGTATCCATGACACCCCAGAATAATAATGGACTTAATGAAATAGCCAGGGACACAATTGTTACAAACTTTTTTTATTAACATTTCTGAATTCCTTTTTTAATCTTTACAGTAGTTAATGTGCAATTCTTGATACTCTCAGGTCACAGGGATGAGGAGTCACAAAATTTTTCTTGGCACTTATAACACAGAACAAATACTGGCATTATCTGGGGGCAAAGGGGAAAATTCAGAGGTAAAAGCGTGGGGTGCTGAGGGACCTGGGATGGGGCTGAGCGGGTGGGAAAAGGAGGTTTGCCATCGTTATTTTGTATTTTAAAGGATCGATTCTCCTCTCCGAAAGGATTTTACAAGGGGCAGGGAAGGGAGAGGTACTGATATATTGGAGTAGCTGCTTGCATTAACCCAAAGCGCCTGGAAGGGGGAAAAAAAAAGAGTCCATGCTGCATCTGCACAGAGGTTACGTAATCAGGCTTTGTTAGTGCTTTCCGTATACATTTTTGTCCTTTTAAAAAAGATTTGTTTGCTTTAGTTAAGAAAAAAAAATGACAAATCAAATATTTATTACGGTCCTAGACCAGCATATTAAATGTCAAAAGGAAAATAAAAGATGACCAAAATGAATACAACAAAAGTCGGAAGGCCTCCCATCCCCTCTGCATTCCGTTCTTTGCCATTGTTAACAGCATATCCAAGATGCAAATGTGCCACTAGAAGAAATTCCTAAGTAGGTTGGAAAAAGACTCCACAAAGAGTGAGTCCAGCTGAATTTTCCGAGATTTTCCAGGATTTAAATGTGGGCGTCAGATTTTCCCTAGGTATGCCAAGTGGATGAAGACACTTCCTGTTCCAGAAAGTAGGTGCTGAATGTCCTCCTGGCTACTTCAGCTACCAACCGTGAGACCAGGCAGTGAATATGAATTAAAGCAAAGTGGATCTCTGCTGATCACAGACTACGGTCCCAAAGGCCCTTTGGTCTGCCCAGACTTCAGAACTCCTCTCCCCTGTAACTCAAGTTTTAGAAATTGAGCCTGGCGGTTCTGCCTTGGAAGACAGACCAGCTTACAACATTTGCAGTGGCAACTCTTCTAAGGCAGTTAAGCCTCCTGGTGGGAAAAGCAAGCCATGTACAACTTTGTTCTGTTTCTCCTAGAAGGTTCCAAAGTCGATCACACCTGCTGCCAATAAAATAAAGGTCCATCACATGTGAAACACGAATGGCAAGATACTATTCAAACGGTCTTCCAGTGTAAATAGAATTACTAGGTTGTGTTCCACCAGAATTACTTCACCAGTTTATATGCACCCCCTTGGCATCTATTCAAAAGCCCTAATGGACTCTGAAGTATGTAAACAAGAAAGGAATAGTGTATGCTCTTCTTTTTTCAAATTAAAATCTTTTTTTTTAGTTATGCTCTTCTTTTTTCACTTAAAATCTTTTTTTTAGTCATGCTCTTTTCCCCCCCACTTAAAATTGGTGCCTTTCTTTTCTCAGAATAAGCCTGTCATCCTAAGAATCACAGCAAGAAATGGCTGCCTTTCCTCAGTAGGTGCCACTAATATTGCACAATCCCCCCCCCCCGCTTGCTCCCCCATCAGAAAAACTGGTCTTCGCTCCAAGATTTAAAAAATGCCAAGGCTAACATGCAATCTACACTTCTCTTGCTCTCTCACTCTCTGAACTCAAAGCAGATTTCAGAGTTCTCCCGAAGTATAATGGTGAAAGTCATTGCAAAATTTGTTGGTCAAAAGGAGTGGGATAGAAAAGGTTGACCTATAATTTCATTTTGTCAGGACGCTTCCTCAAAAATGTCAATTTCCTAAAGCAGATTCAGCTTTAATTTCCATTTTGTCACTTTGTCAGTTTCAAAGTCTGGGCCCGCACCAATTTATTTATTTCATTTATAAGGCCACCCAACTATAATAAGGTGACTACGGACAGAGACATAAATTGCTGCCTCCTGAGTCACATCTTAAGTGCACCTTGCCCAGAACTGTCTTTCCCAATTCAAAGTTGAAGTACGAAGGACTGCAAAATGTTTGTTCTACTAGTGAGTGATGCAGTGATGCACATGATGCTACAAAACATATCAACAGCTCTATCTTGGGTAAAAGAATGAGAAGCAAGCATTCTAGAGAAAGTAAATCAGCTGAACATTAAGTTCTGGATGCCTCTGAATATGCATTAGTTATACTTGCCCTGCTTTGACAAACGTATGAATGTAATTTTATTTCCAATGTAATTTTATCTGATCTTGGAGGCTCCATATGCTTTTATGTCCTGTTGACAAGAGGCCAATGTAATTGGGGCGGGGGGGGGCATAGATCTAGGTCTCCAGTTCTTATTTTGCCCCCAGAACTGGCTTCATACCAGTGCAGGTTACTTTTAACTCTTCATAATTTAAATGCTACTTCCAGTTTGGAGCCATGACAGATCAGATAATTATGATCTACTAAACACTAAATAAGGTCCAAACCTTATTAACTCTTTCTTTTTGACCTTTCCCAACATCACAGTTACTTTAGAGCAGGCATGTCAAACTGCCGGCCCGGCCGAATGCATCACGACAAAACCGTGCCCTCCCCACTGCCGGCAATGGGGGAAAAAGTCACGTGACGTCGCGAGTTTGACACGCCTGCTTTAGAGGCTAAGAAAAGTGGGAGGAAGCTCCGGACTCTAGAAATTTCTTTCAGAAGAATGTACCTAATGAATCTTTATGGATAAAACTGTATTCTTTATAAATTTCATTTCTTCAATGTAAGATGGATAACTATGGTAAAAGCCCTGCCTCACTTTTCCTGCTGGCTAGTTAATCAATCTGATCAATTAGTTCACAGGAAACAGCTGGTTTCTTGTCACTGTTAATAGCAAGAGGTCTATTGTCTACATACAGGGTTATTGAGAAAAGCCAATTGTTGAAAGGGGGTTAATCTTCCCACTTCCTCTCACTTTGTCAAAATTGAAAACTAACAATGTTACTACTTACATCCAAGTAACTTGCTCATGATTACTGAGAAGGGGATGAATGTGCGATGCACATTTATGTTGAATGAGTGCTTAGTTCACACACTCAGCTGAACAAGTAAAGGTAACTTAAGTAAGCTTTTCACAGCCTGTGCAGTGGCTAGATTAAAGAGGAGATTAGAGAAGACCCATTTGGCATATTTTTATAAGGAAAAACTCTTAGTGATTAGGGAGAATAAATTCTGTTCTGAGTCACAGTGAAATACTGTTGTCATTGCAACTTTTTTTTTTTGCTTTAAAAACCAATGTAGGGAGAAGGAATTTGGATTTTATTTCAATTTTACTCATAGTACTTTATCCACTGAAGACAATATGTTGTGGTAAAGTTAAAGTTATATTTACTGGTTCAGCTAGAGATATTCCCAACTCAGAGTGGAATATAAAGAATAAGTCTTCCAATTTTAGTCTGGAGGTCAAGATGGTAGAAAGAATGTTTATGCATTTAATGCATTTTTATGCAAAAAAGTCTGTGCCACTACAATCTCTTAATTCCTCTGCATTTCCAAATAAAAAGTGTTACATTATGTGGTTCTCGAAGGGAAGAGAACCTATCAGAAATACCGTGCCAAGGAGAACAGTAGAAAAAAAAAGACAAAGGCATAGAACTTTAACAGTCTACTGTGCAGCTTGACTGGAAGCATATAAACCACAGTTCAGGAATTTGAGTGGTACTAGTAGAAAATGGCAAGACTAGGATTAATGCAGACTTAGGAAAAAACTAGCATGGTTTTTGTCTGGGGAAAAGTGTTTTAAGAGTTTACTACCACAGCTGTTTTATCTTAAGAGTTTGTTCATTAGAATCACATTCATGTTCCTGAAAGAATAGCTGGTAAATATAATTGGTCAGCCTCTATATTACATGCAACAACATGGGTGTCAGCATGGGTGAGACATAAGATGCATGCATTAGATGATAATAGGAACTCGTGTGCATGCAACTGTTCTACATTAGTTGTTCCTATAAATACTGTGACCTGGATATGTATCTCTAGTCATCATACTGAAATATTCATCCCTATAATTGTGATGCAGGTGGGCATTCTCCTCAACAATGCACATGCATTCTTGATCAGATACCTAGTTTTCTTTTTCTTGCAATCCAGTTAAATATACAATGTTTGTCCAATGCTCGTATTCTTTCCATGATTTAAACAAGGCCAGTTTTCAAAAGTGACAGCTGATTAATTTTCCCCAAAAAAACATTTGAGAATTGAGGTGGAGACTATTCTTATAATTCTCTCTCTCTCGCACACACACATATACACTATACCAACCAATTTTTGAATCATTTACCTCCCTTTTAAACATCATCCATTACATACTTTTTTCAACTAGAACATGATTACAAATTATTGTAGTGTAAGAAAATAATGAGCTATACCCCTATTTGGTTTCTAGAAAATGTATGTGATTTTTAAAAAGTTAACTTCTGTCTCTTCCATTTCCTCAGGAAAAATAACAATCAGAGATGAAGTGAGTGGGGTTTGTTATACAACCGACCATAGTACCATAGAAGCACTGGGCAAATTGCACCCTAGGTAACAAATAAAGCTCACCTGCATAAAATAAACTAGTAGGAAAAGAGAAAGGAGGACCTGGAAGAAAGTCAAAGCAGTGAAGTGTGAATTGGAGTCAATGCAGATAATTAAGTTTTGAGATCTTGGAAGAGCCCCATTTTTTATAGTAAAGCCAATGCTCACAGTATCACTGGGCGGGGCATGCAGTGGGACGCCACACAGTTTGCACACCTCATCATGGATTTCTAAAACTAGCAGCACCTGGATTATAATTCTGAGAAAAACAGATGAAACAGAACTGTGGCATCTGCAAATTCACAAAAACTGTAATCTCTGGATTCCTTAGTGGAATTACAAGAAGGAAATCAGTATAATACCTTAGGTTTTATTAGGCAGATTTACCTACATTTAAACTAGGACAAATCACCTTTCTGGAAAACATCTCCAATCAACTGCAGTCTCCTGGATCAGCAGTCAAGGAATCCAGGTCCTCTGCATCTGGCCTGGCTGTTTCAGCTTAAAATTTCACAGTGATCTCCTTGTAATTTGAACAACATTACTTTCCAACCTCTTTTAGATCCAGTACTCATCTTTCTCTTTGCCTCTCCACCGGGGTTAGAAAATGTCCTGAACTTACCAAAGTCAGTAACGAACAAGATTGCCTATTCTAACCAAAGAACCAGCAACATGCCTTGAAGTACAAAGCAGCTATTTTCTGAGCAAAGTAGGACATGCACATGAAGTATATTAAAAGGGGAGAAAGCCACCCACATGACTTCTGAGGCAAGACTGGTACATTCACATTCACACAGATGGTGGGCGAATGTTCCATCAAGGTATGCAAAAAAGTTCTCATTACGCTCAGTCAGCAGCACTATTCACACTTATTTCCAGCTAAGTGGGCTCAGTATGGTGTCCTTAAGAGTTCTAGAGAGTAGGAATATATATCAACACAAGTGAAATTCATCTAGAATTGTATCCATTTATGGAATTATTTAGAAATGTGTTTCTCCCCTGTTACAAACATAAATGTACCTAGGAATTCTCTGGAACTAGATGATGGCATGAAAATTGTCTCCCCTTGTCAACCAGGACCTGAATGTGTGTATCTCTGAAACAAGATCTAGGTTGATTTTGAGGTCTTTCCAGGTAAAGAACATACGAACGTATGTACAAATGTACGTATGCAAAGTAAATGTACATCCCCTTGGCTAAAACTGGCTGAATCTAAAATTTGCAACCCCTGCTGAAATACAACCAGTATAGTTTAGGTGGTTTAATTATTTTTTTAAAAAAAGATTTATACCTTACTTGTTTGTCTTTACAGACAATGACTGAGAATCAGCTTTCTTTCTGTTGAGCTTTCTTTGGAAGAGGAAAACTTTTTCCAGGCCAGTTTTGGTTTCGTTTACAGATTGAGACATTATTGATGCTGGTTAATACCTTCAGATACCAGCGAAGCTGTCATTGGTCTAACAGGTTAGAACTTCAACTTTCAGAATGCTGGGCAGACTGGAATCCAGGTTACTGTCATCCCATCTTAATTGGAAGAATTTTAAATTGCGGGCGTTATTTTTAAAATGCTCCATCTTTTGCAATCTTTTTTTTGGAGAAAAATGTAACATTATTCATGCCCTAAATTTGTCTTCATGGAGAGACAAATCCTTCAAGATTTCCAAATTTTAGGTTCCTTTATTAAATAGATCTCTCCTCTTCCCCCCCCCCCCTCAACCGCCCCCAAAGGCCTTTCCCAGTTGGGGAGAATGGTTTTAATTGATTCAAAGGATGGCTTAGAAAGTGTCTGGCAAACAACTATCATGAACACACAAAGCTGTCTTCCTGGAAGGAATAAAGGACTGACTGCCATCAAGCGTAACTACTTCAGTATCCCAGGATTTCCAAGGAAGAGAGAGATTCTTTCAGTATGACTTACTGGCTTAATCCTGTCAACAGAAATATGAAATGGCAGGAGAGAAGGTTTCCGAAAATCCCTGGTTTGCCCGCTTAACTTATTTACTTTCCATCTCGAGACGGAATCAAACTAGCAGTCCTTTATTCTGGGTCAAACACCACTCAGGAGCCACATTAATATGAAATTGGCCTTTAGTGGGGAAAAAACAAAAGGTTTCATGTTGTAGTTAGTTACTTTTTGGACTTTTACAACCATTCAGTAAAGATTCTTTCCTGCTATCTGCAGCTGGGGACTGGTTTGAAATATCCACACACACTGGTGTGAACATGTAGCACTGGTTGGTTGGTTGGATGAAGGAAGTGATGCTTTCTTCCTTGGCTTTGTCTCATCCATCAAAAACTGTTTTGTAAACTTAATGTTTGCCCACGGCAAGCCACCTGAGTAGCTTGTGGGAGAAAGTGGGAGAAAAGGTTGAATAAGAATTTCTTATTCTGCTCCCTAATCCACAAGCATGTACTGGAGAGGAATGATCCTTTAACGAAAAATATTTTAAAAGCAAATTCTAAAGATGTTTCCAGTTATGGCAGCAGTTAGACAGATAAATATGACTGTTACTATTATCTCCTAGAGAAAGAGCCCGACGTAGACTGCATGGATTCTATGTCCGATACTGCAAACTGCCTGAAAACTGAGTAACCTGCAGACACATTTTTGTGTTAAAAGAAACCACTTCAGAGAAGAAGCCGGCTTAGAAGAAACGAAGAATATGTTAGAAGATCGTAGTAATTTCAGCACTAAGTTCAGCGCTTTTTATTGGCTCCGAGCCAATAAAAAACTCAACGAGCACAGTGTCCTACGTGATACATTAATTCAGGAGATTAGAGTGGTCCGAATGACAGATCAGTGTGTGTGTCAGAGTTGGAGAAAGTGCATAGGTTCAGAGGCATGAAAAAGCAGACATTAGTGTGCATGCATGCAAATATGCTTAAGTTGTGAGGATACCAAGAAGGAAAGGCAAGGAAAGAATCTGTCTCCCTGCCTAAATACTAAGTGTAGCTAAGCAAAAATGGAAGGGGAGGGGCAGAATTGGAACTGAGAAGACCAACGGTGACAGCCCAAGAATGTTAGGATCAGCCCTTTTCCTGCTCGTGTTTGTGGTAACCCCCAAATTTCCCCATTCTCCAGAAAGGAGAGACTTAGTAACGGTCAGTCCGAGTTACAGCCAAGTTACAGTTAATCTGGAGACAACAAACCAATATGATGAAGGAACAGGTAGCGTTCTGGACATTACATTACTTCCTTAGTGTATTTGCAAGCGGATTTGGTTGCTTTTTTCCTTCCACTAAAATATTTTATCAAAACAGTCACAAAAGAAGGGGCTGGGAGAGGAGAAATGCCAGTTGGAACTGCCAGTGCAGTAGCAACAGCGGCAGCTGAGCTCAAACTACCTGTAGTGCCTGAGGAAGAAAGGTCAATATTTAAGAATCTTTGTTTTTAAAAAAAAAAGGAGATAGCACAATGCTCTCTTTCCCCTCTGCCAAAACAAAACAAAACAAAACAAACCAACCAACAATAATAAAAAGAAAATGAGAAAAGGTGGAAAACGATTCTACAAAAAAAAAAAAAAGATCAAATTAGGAAATTAAAAACCATTGCCTGGAAAAAGAGGTGGGCACACTTCACTGGAGGCCTTCGGCTGAGGTGCCTGCATCCCCATCATGGCTGCTGGTCTCAAAATTGTGCTCCACACCCATGATGTCGGGCTCCATTTTGCCACTGTCATTGATGAAGGTTGTGTAGGCGTCGCCTTCAGCCATCAGTAGTTTCAGTTTAGGCATCCAGCTCTTGCGGACAACACGTCGTGCATTTGTGCACATATCAGCAGCAATTGCATTCATCTCGCTCTCCTTGAAGTTTGGGGCAAAGTTCTGGCAATAAACTGAAGAAAGAAAATAAAGGCTACCTTAATCGTGGTTGCCACAGCGGCAATTGGGAATGTTCCCATGGCTCCTAGCCTCTGTTTCTAGCCTCAAGACCTACTCAGACTTGCAAAGGGCCAAGTTTTAAAACTTCAGCAGGAACTGGGAGAAAGGACTAATTTCAAACTTTTAAATCTGGCACTACATTCATCTGTGGTACATAAAGCATTGTAGATTTTGGTAACTCAGACTATATGCTAGCTAGATTTCCTAGGCCTCCCCTATCTTTCAAGTGGGAAGTGCTAATTTGCTCCTGTATTTTATTCACTCTCCCATAAAAAATATTTTGAAGAGACACTCACACTTCACAGCATGCAACACTCGGCTGTCGAGAGGTTTCCGGCTGGGGTCATTGGTGGAAGAACGGATTCCAGTGCCACAACTGTTGGCAAGGGTGTTCCTAGCAATAAGAAGGCAATTAAAATGTTATTACACACTGTGTCTTACTCTGCTTTTCTGCTAATGGCCAATTCTGTCCGCTTGTATACTGTCTGTCTTTAGCTGAGTCTCAGTTACTGTCTTGTTCCCTGAGCCTAGCACTACATCTCCAGAGCAGAAAGGAACAATGGATGAGAAGGAGAAAACACACAGGAAGAGTCAGCTACAGCCACATACTTATTTCTCCATAGCATAGATGATCATTTACTCACCGGTCAAAAAAGGATGCTAGTAGCCGCCTGAGAAGTACTTTGTGCCGTGTCCCAGCACTAACATGGCAATTCATCAACTGGGCCCGAGTGATGTACACATTAGTTCCTGAACAGAAACAAAGCCTGTTGTGTACATTGAAACTGTGTACAGGCCAATATAACATCTTATCAAGCAACATATCGAAAGCTTTATGTAATGGACAAAAGATAATGCGGTTAAGGTGAGATTCATCCCATTTCTTGCTACTTCCAATATTGTGATGCCACACAGTGGTTTGGCAAACAGACCACTTCACTTGATAGCTCTGATCCAACACATATGACTTCTGTAGTACGGCACACGATCTGTTTGGGAATCATACCTGTGGCTAGCAATTTTAGTGGCTTACAGATATCCAGAGGGCAAAGTCAAGCCTGAGCAAGAGCTCTGAAATTCTAAACATATAGAATTGCTTGCAAAAAGATTATTTTTGCTGGGCTGGAAGAAGCCTGTATTTTGGAAACCCATTCCTTAGATCAAGTAGAGTAAAGCTTTTGGAATGAGCACAGAGGCAGGAGCTGCTAATATGACTAACTGAACTGGGGCGCTACTTTTCCTACTCAGTGTTGGCCACCAATCAATAGGTGGTGTCTCAGTCCCTTGCAGGACAATGGAAAGCCATAAAGACCAATTAACAATATATCACATTCAGAAACTATACATGTTAAAAAGTAATGATGGAGTTCTTTACAAATCATTTTAACTGATGCCACTGAGCGTATCTACAAGGATAAAATATTGATCTGCTCTGGATGAGCTACCCTTACCACTAATTGGACTCCAAGTCCATATTCACATGTACAAATTACACCCATTTCAACGGAAAAAAGACATGCATAATTTTATTTTGTTATTCATTTTCCTCGGGTCTCTTTTCCACGGCTTTGTATTCTGACATACAGAAGGTGCCTTAACAAGTAATGCTAATGCTTTCCTTTTTTTAAAAAAAAAAATTGGGAATTAAAAGCATCTTTAAATAATGTTAGCCCAAATTTTTGACTCTGTTGTAACCTAACAATCAGGATTGCTTTTCACTTAAGACAAAAAGATTAATCCCCCAAAGAATAGAATGAATTTTATGCAAGAGGTAAGCAAGATTTTTCTTATTTGCTGAAATCAGTTTCAGCCCTAAGTAGTCCCTACCTATCACAAGTTCCAGTTTCTCAGCTGGATCACCCTCGTCATACAGCTTCGGATGGCATCGGTTCCCAATCTGGTTGATGAGCTCGGCAGGCAGTGAAGCTAGGTCCTGTCGGACTCGTATCCGGTTCCGAGACTCTGACTGCACCTGATCTGGCAGTGCTTCTACTTTTTCTGCTGAAAAAAGGGGGGAAAAAAAGAAAGGGCAGGAGGAAAATCGGAGAAAGCGGTGAACGGATATGAAAGCTATTCTTCTCTCTGAAATGTTTAAACTCTGCAACTACATTTGCAACTCGCTCTTGAAGAGTATTCTTAAGCAAGTCATTTAAAGATCTCAATGCCGGCTGGCGACCCCCAGGGGGAGAGCCTTCTCTGCAGGCGTGCCGACCCTCTGGAATGAGTTGCTTCCGGAGCTGCGGATGGCCCCTGACCTTCGGTCCTTCTGCCGTGACCTGAAGACATGGATATTCCAACAATCGGGCCTGGACTGACTATAGTTTTAAATTTGGTTTTATTGGGTTAATTGTTATGTATTTATTACATTTATGGTTTAATTCTTTTTTAAATTTTGTATTTTATGTTTTTTAACTTTTTATTGTTGTGAGCCGCCCTGAGTCCTTAGGGAAAAGGGCGGCATATAAATTGAATAAATTCAATTCAATTCAATTCTTGAACTCAGAAATCACTGCATCCTATTGTGAAAAAAAAATGGAATCACAAAAGCTACCACTTTCCTCTTTCAGGAGCAGAATGTCTTTCAAGAGCTTATGTTTCAGTCCCCTTTCCATAAAACATCATGGTCTGGCTGTATGTGCAATGCTGACATGGCGGAGAAAATCCACTACCACTGGATTTGTTTATTCATCTCAAGCGGCGATTGCTATTCCTCCTCCTCCTCCTCCTCCTCCTCCTCCTCCTCCTCCTCCTCCTCCATATCTAGAGGGCACATTCTCAAAGTGTTTCACAAACTTTTCAGTACCAGGGAGTGTATGCTGAAGACCGGGAAAACAACCAGGCAGGCTGAAAATTGCAGCTTTTCTATGGTGATCGGACCCCCAATGCTTACTTTATTCTTTATTTTTTAAAAAACAAGTCATACTCTTTATTTTTTTCCAGCGTAGATATGAGTGCAATATTTTTAAAGCTATCTGCAAAAATAAATTAACAAAAAAATAAAAATAAAGGACATATGGTGCAGCAGCTGTGAAGCAAAAAGAACTTGTCAAAGGCTGAAACAAGGAAAGTTCTCAGTTGCCTCTTACACAGATCACATGGAGTGCTTAAAGGAGAGGATGCAACCCCAAAATATTAAAAGTGAAAATAGAGAGAGAAAGACTTACTAGTTGTACGGATCAAGCTGGCCCAATCTCGGTAAGGTCTCTTCCGTCAACCCCCGAGAGTGGGCTATTGAGCCTTTTAGGTTAAAAAAAGAGAGAACTGCTTGGATTTGGGTAGAAGACGAACAAGCAAGCTGTGGATGGCCCAAATGTATACACGACAGAGGAATGCTTGCTCAGGCCTGTCAATAGGTGAACAAGAATATTCTGCATGATACTATTTCTGGTATTGCTGAATTTTCTTTGAGGGCAGCATTGCTAGTTCTCTTTGTAAGTCACCAAGGCAGAAGTGACAACTCTTCACTTTGCGAAGCTTAAACATGTTGCTATGATTTCACTTTTCAGTATACATTTTTATTACTTGTATTTCAGAAGACCTCCCCTGAGCAGAGAAGTCATGGAAAGGTCCAGAAGACCCAGGTTCCCACTGTCACAGCATTCTGGTTTGATATTCCAAGTTGCAGGTGCCCCCTGTCCCTTAGTTGATGTGTTCGGGTGGAGGCTGAGAGCCCTCTCTTAGGAATATTGGCTTCCTGCATTAAGCAAGAAGTTCACCTTGATGGCTTACCTTGTCCCTCCTGTTTTAATGCTATGAGCAAGAGAACAAAAGTCACCCGCAGAAAAAAAACATCTAGCAAAATATAAGCCATGAAGCTTGGCCTCAGAGTATGGACTCAAAGCCTTGGTTAGTCTGTTACTTTCAAATATACTTTCACTTTATAAATATTATTCATACCATTCCTCTAGGCCAGAGATGTCAAACTCGCGGCGTCACATGACGTCATGCAACGTATCGGGACGGTTTTGCCATTGCCGGCAATGGGGTGGGCGTGGCTTCCAAATGACACGTCCAGCCCATGGGCCGGCAGTTTGACACCCCTGCTCGAGGCCGACATCATTATTAATATTTGGAGATTTATTTCTAATTATTCCTAGTCTAAAATCCTCCTTCACACTTCTTTCACTTCTCTCTCTCACATACATAAAAACAAATGCACAAACAAACACATACAAAATATATCAGAACACACTCACTTGTTTCATATTGGTCAATTACAATATGCACAAACATTCCCTCATGTCAGGAATCAAAAATAGCTGTGGATTCCCCCACCCCACCCCCATTTGTTCTATTGCGTCCTATTCTTGGAAATTCCCTGGACATGTCCTTGAAGTTTTCTTGGCAAACTTTTTCAGAAGTGGTTTGCCATTGCTTTCTTCCTAGGGCTAAGAAAAAGTGACTGGCCCAAAATCCACCCAACTGGTTTTGTGCCTAAGGCAGGACTAGAACTCACATTCTCCCAATTTCTAGCCTGGCACCTTAAACACTATACCAAATTGGCTCTCCAGCTGGATACCTACTACACATTTCTGCTGTCCATAGGAATCAAAGAGAAGTATAGTTATGTCTCACTTTTTAAACAACAGAAGTGAACATATTCAACATGTATCGGCTTCAGCAATAAATCTAAGTTAAGCAGACAATATGGAAAGCTGAGATTCAAAGATTCTGTTGTCATGCTTACTATCCAACCTACAAGATCTCCCTTGCCTCTCATCTCTGTGAATATTCTGATCAAAACAGGGGTGGAGCACAATACATTCCCTTTCCTTTGTTTAAAGCAAGCAGAACACAGTCACAATGCTTTTTAACAGTCCACATGGGATACTCACCCGTCTGCCCTACATTCATCATGCTGTACATTGTGTACATGTTGCAAATTTGTCGGTACTGCTCATCGGAGCCTTCCTCGGGTGCATCTTCCTCTTCATCTTCTTCATTGTGATAGGAACTGGGGCTGTCACTGGTGTAGGCACTAGAGGTGCCAGGGCTTGTCTGGTCTGAAGTACTGGGGCCGCTCACCACGCCTGCCCCTCCACCTCCCCCCGTTAGTGCTGCCTGTTGTTGCTGCTGCTGCTGCTGAGCCTGTTGCTGTTGTTGCTGCTGGACCTGTTGTTGTTGTTGTTGCACTTGCTGCTGAGCCTGCCGGCTCCCCCCGCTCAAATCCTGCTGGGAGGAGATCTTGGCCATTTTGCGGCTGCCATTACTGCCGCCACTACTCCCTTCCTTCTGGCTGCTTTCCCAGAGCCTCTTAACCACAAATGTGCATTGGACAGAGTCTGAGTCCTGTTGCTCTGTCTTTACACGAGAGACCAGGGGTAAGGGCGTATTGCCAGAAGGCCAGGTCGATGTCTGTGCCACAGGGCTCTGCGGCTCAGATGAAGGCGCCTCCTCGGTGTGCAGGCCTTGCGAGTCACAGCTGGGTGAGCTGACCTTCAGGAAGAACTCAGTCCCTTTTTCCATAATCTCCTGGATCTGCAGGAACCCTGCTGTGTACATGAGCAGAAACTGATCACCCACATTCATGCTTAGGCGGCCAGTGTAGCAGAAACTAAGGATCTGCTGAAAGGATTGAGGCTGCACAGCGGCAGGAAGCTCCACCACAGTGCTCTTGCTATTGTTGAAAAGGTCCCGGAAGTAACAACTGCTTGCAGCTAGCACAGCCCGGTGTGCCTTGAAAGCGTGGCCTTTCACCACCACCGAGACATCGCAATATAGCCCCTGTAACCGCTGCTCATTCAGGCATTCCAAGATGCTATTACCAAAGTTGGGGATCTCCATCTGGAGAAATTGAGCCATCCTCTTCTTCTCCTCCTCACCCAGATGGGTACGCTGGAAAAGGAATAAGGAGCCAGAGAAGTTAAATGTGGAATGGGCATGGAAAAAAGAGCAAAGGAAGGAGACTGGGCTAAAGAAAGAGGTCAGCCATAAGTGGACAATTTTTTGGCAGCCTCAGGTCACGCTTTTTTTTTAAAAAAAAAACAGCTGAAGGCTACATTGGGCAAGGCCTTGAAGTGGTGATGTCATGCAAACAGAAGAAAGTAGGGTCTGATAGAGCATTTTTAAAAGGTGCTTTTAAATGTTTAAATCAATCTGACAGCTTATACCTCTTTCTTTGGTTTTCTGTTCTTCTTTCTTTCCATCTCCACAATTTGATACTTAGCTGCCAAATTTTGATAGTGTGATCTCCAGGGCCTCTGTAGACCACAAAAAAAGGGGTTCATAGGCCATATGAACCCTAGGACTACACCTTCCATTAGGAAAGTAGCAGAAATGAAGTAGTCCACGCAATCAACCATTTCACACGCTCTCTCTAGAAATGGAAGCGTCAGCATTAGGTCTTAGTTCCTCCTCCAGTTTTCAATAATCAAAAGCACTAAGTCATTCACCTAAAAACATTGTGTATTGTATAAACCCAAACCTTTGACAAAATGTAACTAGGTCCTACTTTAACCAGACTCCTACCCAAGGTTAGTTTACTTACCTTCTTCATATCCATAGAATTAATTTGAGATTAGCCTGCATTCCTAACCATCAGCAAAGAGATGGGAAGTCTAGAGCAGCTGTAAAATGAAGCTGTTATTTCTGTATCACAGCTCCTCCACCTGCCCTTCTGAATAAGCATGGGTGGCTGGTGATGAAACAGGGAAGAGAAGAGAAATGGGGGAAGATCGTGACACCTTTTCCCTTCTTACTGTAAAGAAGCAAACAAACTGGAAGGTGATAGGATATCAGCCAGTACAAAATGGGCCGAGATGCTATCAAAAGATGGCTGCAAACTATATAATTAAGGCCACTATCGATTCCATTGGTCATCTGGGGCCAAAGCACTTAGTGTAAACCATTTAGCTTAACGAGCACCAGAATGAGATACATTGAACAAATATAGCCAAAATAATTTCACCTTCAATTATACACACACAATCTGCTTTACAAACTGTTTTACTAGTGTGTGTTTTTTTTCTTTTTACAACCCTGTAATTCCTTGCTTCTGGGTGGGGCTGGGGCGTCTTGAGTGGAGCTGAGCGTTTACTAGCTGGATGCCCTCCTAAGACATTTTGACCTGAGGGAATTATTTAACAAATATTCTTGCTAGCTAGCTAGCTAACTACACTGGATTTGTCTGCAAGCATGAAATCTAAAATGGTTCCAATATTTGCCACATTTTGGGTACCTTTTAGACTTCCGTGGCAATTAAAGCAACCAGAGATAATAGTATATGTAGTCCATTCTTGTTTTGTGATTTTCCCCTTTTTATAGTGTTCTGATGTCATTTAAACAGAGAACAGAATGTGAAACTTCAGAGTTCAAGTTTCTTCTTTTGATATTAATGAACATTGCAGGAGTTATGGAAAAAGGAAAGATTTAAGTGTAGCTTTTTAGTAATCTTGGTCAAAAACAATCCAAAGTGACAGCACTAGGATTGTGCTGAAGTAAATATGGCAGCTTTGCCACTGTAAAATAACTACGCATAATAAACAGGTTGCAATCCAGCAGCAACAGTGATCTGCAAACCCAGTAAAGCTTCCTACCTATTACCTCCAGAAAGGGACAGGCTCTTATGAGCATATCGATCTTCCCCGATAATAGCTTAGAGAACTCTAAATCATGGCACCGTCTTTTTAGGACAAACAATATGTGTGTCAGAGATAAGCCACACCATGAATGTAAATGAAAGCCTGGGCTAAAAACAGGAAAAAAATGGTTTTTTTTTTTATTCTCACATACCATTTGCAACTGGAGGACAGATTAATGCTGGGTGGAATATTAAATATCAAAAAATTAATGGTGGTTGTTGTTGTCCGTTATTCTTTTACTAGAGAGACACTATGACCCACTAGGGATCCTACCTGCTCAAAAGTTTGCTTTTAAAATGTTCCTGCTGCAAATCGTACATCGGAGAGAAATTACTCTGCAACGAATGACAACATGACAACGCAGCTGAGGACACAGGATAGGTAACACAATGGGCTGTTGCTTTTAAAAATTCCCAATTCTACCAAAGGCCTGGGTGTGAAATAGTGCTTTACAGTTATTTGAAGATGGTTGGAGCAGAACAATACAACGGGATAATCCTCCCCACAGAGAGTTTATTCAGAACTCTGGCACTGGCAGTGACTAATATTTCTGCTCCATGTTCAAGTTCAGATAACGCCAGGTAAATGCTTCCCTCCATTCCCCCAAAGCTTTAAAACTGCTAGCAATTTTTGGTGGAAGATATAAAGAGGGAGAAAATAAAAATCGTTTCCGCAGTTTTTTACAAAGCAGTATGGAAACATCCCCTAAATGAATTTGTAATGGAATAGACTTTCAGTTGTTTTCAATGGAACGTTTATCGGAATGGGACAAACATTCACACGTTTTGAATGCTGAGTATTCAACTTTTAAAAATTCACTTTTAATTTATTGCAGTAGAGGTTTCTGAGATGACAATTTGCTGAGGAATGCAGGACACCCACCAGAAGCATAAACATACCGGTATTCTGCAAATAGAAGATCCTGACAATCAATCAATAAACTTCTGGTTTTATCCTTTTTTTAACCTAATCAAGCATAGATAAAAATATCTAATAATAAACAAAGATATAAAGGCTGAAGACTGCATATGGGATGAAAGGCAAGGCTTCCATCCCAAAAGTATCTTTGTGCTGTTTCTACGATAGGAGAAAGATCTCAGAGGGAAGGAGGAGAATAGAGTATCATTTGCAATATTAATTCAATCACCTAACAATGTTCTCAAAATGATGATCATGATTCCAAACCACAAATTGATGCCTTGAAAACAAGAACATCAGCTTCTAGGATTCTCAGCAATGGCCATGCTGGCTCTGGGTTGACGTCTACACTTCCAGAAGGAACAAAACTGGGAAAAGTAGATCTATATAATATAGTAGTGTTTGCTTATGACACCAACAGCAACTACGAATCTTTCAAATTAAAAATTAAAATGTTTCCACAAGATCTTTACTTTACAACCCATGAAAACATACACAACTTTAAATTTCTCAATGGTTAAAATGCAAAGATTATTTCTACTACAGATGAAGCTACAATTTAGTTTTCTTCACGGGTCTGAGAGTAGCCAGAATTTAAATATATTCTTTACATTTACTTAAGCATCCTGTGTCGTTACCAAGTGGTTAAACATGGTATGGTATGATTAAATATATTAAGACATCATTTTAAGCAAAATTTAAAATATTGAAGTCACTATTTGAAACACAATGACTTTAGATCTACTACGTTTAAAGTGGGAACATTTTCAGTAGAAGAAAATATTGAGAAATGATTATTTATAACTTGAGAAATAAGCTAATTATATAGACAAATCTATTATTGACATGTATTAAAGTGGAATGAATAATTTCAACAGTTGCATAGTTTCTCTTATTTACTGCATTCTTCCCTATCCTTTCTTCCAGCCACCAGTATTACTTTCCTTTCCTTTTTTTCTTTTCCATAGGAATCTAAACTCTTCGAATTTGACATGGGAAAAGGGTTTGAGGGAGAAATTGACCATCTCTTTTTGGGCACCATAACTGGAAGTGTGTCACTGGCTTAGAAGCCTTCCACTGTGAAAAGGCAATCATGATTATTATTACATTACATTACAAATGATCTTTATTTACAACCTATGTTTATCATGACAACATTTGTGAAATACAAGTATTGCAGTGTATTGTTAACCTGCATGATTTTTATATAGAGTTTTTAAAACGATTTTATCCTGAATGTTTGATTTTCAATTATCAATACTACAAAGGTAAAGGTTCCCCCACACATGCGTGCTAGTCGTTTCCAACTCTAGGGGCCGGTGCTCATCTCCGTTTCAAAGCCGAAGAGCCAGCGCTTGTCCGAGGACGTCTCCGTGGTCATGTGGCCGGCATGACTAGACGCCAAAGGCGCACGGAACGCTGTTACCTTCCCACCGGAGTGGTCCCTATTTTCCTACTTGCATTTTTACGTGCTTTCGAACTGCTAGGTTGGCAGAAGCTGGGACGAGTAACAGGCGCTCACTCTGTTACGCAGCACCTGGGATTTGACCCACCAAACTGCCGACCTTCTGATCGACAAGCTCAGCGTCCTAACCCACTGAGCCACCGCGTCCCTTACTATACTATACAAACATGTTATTCTTTTAATACTACCATTAAAAAGGATATGAAGAGAACACAGAAACTATGGACTTCTTTCATTAAGGAATGTATTTACAGCTTGAGCTTTAAATACTTCAATTAAAGCTGACAAACTACACTGTTTATTCTTAAGTAAACACAACAAATTGGGTGATCAACATTCACATCTTGGTTAGATATCTGACACTGTGCCATTTTTATACCACCTTCCATTGCACAAGTTCTAAGGAAAAATGCTTAAAGAGCCCAATGGGAAAAAAGTATAGGCACAAGCATTTTTGTTACCTGAGTATTACATACTATTTGGGGTTTCAGAAAAAGTGCACTAGAATAAAAGACATCATTTTAAGCAAAATTTAAAATATTGAAGTCACTATTTGAAACACAATGACTTTAGATCTACTACGTTTAAAGTGGGAACATTTTCAGTAGAAGAAAATATTGAGAAATGATTATTTATAACTTGAGAAATAAGCTAATTATATAGACAAATCTATTATTGACATGTATTAAAGTGGAATGAATAATTTCAACAGTTGCATAGTTTCTCTTATTTACTGCATTCTTCCCTATCCTTTCTTCCAGCCACCAGTATTACTTTCCTTTCCTTTTTTTCTTTTCCATAGGAATCTAAACTCTTCGAATTTGACATGGGAAAAGGGTTTGAGGGAGAAATTGACCATCTCTTTTTGGGCACCATAACTGGAAGTGTGTCACTGGCTTAGAAGCCTTCCACTGTGAAAAGGCAATCATGATTATTATTACATTACATTACAAATGATCTTTATTTACAACCTATGTTTATCATGACAACATTTGTGAAATACAAGTATTGCAGTGTATTGTTAACCTGCATGATTTTTATATAGAGTTTTTAAAACGATTTTATCCTGAATGTTTGATTTTCAATTATCAATACTACAAAGGTAAAGGTTCCCCCACACATGCGTGCTAGTCGTTTCCAACTCTAGGGGCCGGTGCTCATCTCCGTTTCAAAGCCGAAGAGCCAGCGCTTGTCCGAGGACGTCTCCGTGGTCATGTGGCCGGCATGACTAGACGCCAAAGGCGCACGGAACGCTGTTACCTTCCCACCGGAGTGGTCCCTATTTTCCTACTTGCATTTTTACGTGCTTTCGAACTGCTAGGTTGGCAGAAGCTGGGACGAGTAACAGGCGCTCACTCTGTTACGCAGCACCTGGGATTTGACCCACCAAACTGCCGACCTTCTGATCGACAAGCTCAGCGTCCTAACCCACTGAGCCACCGCGTCCCTTACTATACTATACAAACATGTTATTCTTTTAATACTACCATTAAAAAGGATATGAAGAGAACACAGAAACTATGGACTTCTTTCATTAAGGAATGTATTTACAGCTTGAGCTTTAAATACTTCAATTAAAGCTGACAAACTACACTGTTTATTCTTAAGTAAACACAACAAATTGGGTGATCAACATTCACATCTTGGTTAGATATCTGACACTGTGCCATTTTTATACCACCTTCCATTGCACAAGTTCTAAGGAAAAATGCTTAAAGAGCCCAATGGGAAAAAAGTATAGGCACAAGCATTTTTGTTACCTGAGTATTACATACTATTTGGGGTTTCAGAAAAAGTGCACTAGAATAAAACCTCTTTATTTATTTTATTTATTTATTTTATTTTAATTCCATTTATATCCCGCCCTTCTCCGAAGACTCAGGGCGGCTTACAAGCGTAGCAGTAGCCTTCATTCTATGTATATGCCTGCTTATTAGGGCTTTCACACACACCCCAAGCGGCATTATTACAAAGTCAGCTTAATTGCCCCCAACAATCTGGGTCCTCATTTTACCTACCTCGGAAGGATGGAAGGCTGAGTTAACCTTGAGCCTGGTGGGATGCGAACCTGCACTAATTGCAGGCAGCTGGTGTTACTTAAGGAGGCATTAGCCCACTGCTCCACCAAGGCTCTATAAGATTACTATAGCAAATATATATAGTACATCCATTTTATCTTTTTAACCAACTGCCTCATACTTTCTATGTTAGTTTATTTAAAGGGCTATAGACTATAGAGGCCTTCGGGAGAAGGGCGGTATAAAAATTAAATTAATTAATTAAATAAATAAATATGAAAACTTTGAAAAAGACAGTATAGCTGTCAAGAGTGCTGACTGTCAAAATTTCTGGCTAAAGATGATTATTCTGCTGAGATGAATATAATTACAACGGAAAGAGCTGGGGGATAGAACCAAACCATTAAATAAAACAGAGATTCTGATTTTGTTTAGCGGGAGGATTCCCTTCCTACCTGAACCATTGTTTTCTCATAATTGTAAAACGAAGCCAAGTAGTTAAGTGTTCCATCTTTCCTACATCTGTTTTTATTAAGTTTCACTATGTCAGAAAACTAAGCACTTCAGCTATGTTACAATTCAGCTACTGCTTGTATTCTTGAGGGAAGAAGGATAAACAGGGTGAAGGACAATTAGTGCCAAATCAAAATACGCACATGGAGGGTGGCAAGACAGATTATATGTTATAAATTATTTTCTTGATCCTGCTTCCCTAACCCTGAACTTGTAAAAACCACTGCTCTCTCAGAGTCCTACTGAATCAGTAAATATTTTGCTGTCTAAGAAGATACAGATAAAGGCTTTGACTTAAAAACAATGCCAGTTTTTACCACAGACTGCTTAAAGTCTGAAGATAGCTTCTCCCTGAATCATATGCGCAACCATGTAAATAATGACACACGTGGGAATACATGGAGTGAACAGCCACCAATTATATAACATTAGAAGTTGGGATATTGTTTAAAATTATGGGTATGCAAAACACCTCAAATGCAAAATGTCCCATTTTGAGTTCCAACACTTTCAAATGAAGGAAGCTATTATTCTGCATTTAATACAATGGCTCTAGGGTGCTTTCAAAATGGGGTGCTTTGAATTCAAGACAGTTCACAATTCAAAAAACTTTGGGTGCCACTACTTTCCAAATGATATACAGGTAAGAAGAACAGGTTCTTCAAGTAACTTGTGACAGGAGCTTTTGCTGCCTTTATCAAAGATAATTTTTTTTAAAAAAAATCTTGAGTACTCTATTTGGGGATCATCCCCAAATTACAGAATTTTCTATGGGAAGCAATAGTTTCTTCTTCCATCATCATTTTCATCCATTTCAGTAAAACTAGAAGAAACTATTTTAGAAGATATCAAGAGAGATGAATTACTCTTTGCTAACTATGAGCTGAAAGTTTGTCCCAAAGGTGCTTTTTCAAAAGGAACTGGACTTTCTTTGTTTTTCCTTGAAGAAAGGTTAAATGGAAGATTAAATAGCATCAAATATCACTTCTCTAGAAGACAGGACCACAGTACTGTATATAGTATTATTTTAAATGTAAACCTGTCATTATTCTGCACAGATCAACCACTGCCTTCACCTCAAAATATTACTAATTCTAACATTATTTAAAGTTTAGGAATAATGTAATTTATGGCTTAAACAGTTGGACAAACATAGACATATGGTTTGTATCTTATAATTTAGCATTACATATTTATGCAGGCACTGCATCTTTAACAAATCATAATTCAGACAAATTGTAACTTAGTACACTGTGTAAAGCCAGCCGGCAACAGATAAAGGATTTAAACATTTTTGCATTAGGTGACGTCTATGCAGCACTTGTATATAATCTTCAAAAAAGTATTTTGCTGGTACCAGAAACAGAAATATAGGACTTTATGTAGCACCTTAGGGCAGCTGTGTCTTTTCCCAGAATCACTGAAATCCTGAAGCTAAAACTCAAGGCAAGATGTGTCACGCTGATAAGCTCCTACCCTAAAAGACCGAACGTTGTCATAAACATCAAAAGGTGCTTTAACAAAGTATTGGTTTAGCGGTGTGCATCTGTAGGCAGCCATATTATTCTAGTTTGTATTGTTACTTTTTTCCTAAAAGATTTTAGTTTGTTTTTTTAACTGTACAACTTATATGTTATATTAAAGATGGAAACAATTCTAAGGTGATTTATCTTAATCTGATTTTTTTTAACATCTCAAAAACCTGGCATTTTAACAAGGGTGTGAAGACTTTCTGCATCCAGTGTAGCCAGGAACCGGAATCAACCCTTTCTCTATAGCACTGATTTCCTGATTTAAAAAATTGTTCCTGAAATTGCTAACATTTGTTCTGATAAAAATAGGCTTTAATTACTGAATAACAAAACAAAATCACACCTTTTTTGATTACGTGCCATCAAGTCGTCATTAACTGTTAGTATCGTACGGATGAGATTTTGTCAGAGATGATTTGTCCTTAACCTGGTCCTTCAGCTCTTCCACAATGGCACCCCCATCACCACTGTGAATCCATCCATGTTGCCCCAGGTTGTCCTCTTTCCTTCCACCTTTCCCAACGTGACAGCCTTCTCCAAAGAGATAACTCTTCTACAGATAGTGTGTCTGTAGGATTATTTGAGCTCAGTCATTTGTGTCTCAAGTGAGAACTCTGAGTTGATTTGTTTGATGATCCATTTGTTTGTTTTCTTGGCTATCCACAGTATTGACAGGAGTCTTCTCCAAAACCAAAATTCAAGTGTGTCAATATTCTTCTTATTTCTACAAAGTCCAACTTTCATTTCCAGAGAGTATCACAGGGAACATTATGGTCACCTGATTTTGATCTTTGTAGGTATAGACACCACCCCAGTGATGCCCTCGACGTGATGTCCCGTTGCCTGGAGGCGGTTCGGGTCTGGATGGGGAGGAAAAGACTTCAACTCAACCCCGACAAGACTGAGTGGCTGTGCATACCGGCATCCCGGGATATTCAAAATATTCCACCTCTTTCCATGGGGGGTGAGTTTTTACCCCCCGTAGATAGGGCTCGCAACTTGGGAGTCCTCCTAGATTCGCGGCTTACTCTGGAAGATCATATAGTGGCTGTGACTAGGGGGGCTTTCGCCCAGGTTCGCCTGGTGCACCAGTTGCGCCCCTATCTAGACCGGGATGCCCTGTGTACGGTCACTCATGCGCTCATGACCTCTCGTCTGGACTACTGCAACGCTCTCTACATGGGGCTTCCCTTGAAGACCACTTGGAGGCTCCAGCTGGTACAGAATGCAGCCGCGAGAGTTGTCTTGGGAGTTTCCCGGTACTCCCATGTTACACCTTTGCTCCGCGAGCTGCATTGGCTACCAGTTGTCTTCCGGGTGAGGTTCAAGGTTTTGGTAATGGTTTTTAAGGCCCTACATGGCATGGGTCCGGAGTACCTCGGGGATCACCTGCTGCCGGCGTCAACTTCCCTCCGCCCTGTGCGTTCCCACAGAGAGGGCCTCCTCAGAGTGCCACCGGTCAGAGAATGTCGGCTGGTGGCCCCCAGGGGGAGGGCCTTCTCTGTGGGCGCCCCGGCTTTATGGAATCAGCTGCCGGTTCGAGCTCCGGATGGCACCTGACCTTCGCTCCTTCCGACGCGGTCTGAAGACCCATCTATTTGAACAAGCCGGCCTGGCCTGATGGGGGATGTGCTGGGGTTTTTATTGGGGATTTTTAATATTATTCTACTGTTTTTAGCTCGGGCTCTTATTTAATTCTTTTTTAATTTTTGTATTCTGTATTTTTTATGTGCCCTGTTCACCGCCCTGAGTCCTTCGGGAGAAGGGCGGTATACAAATATAATAAATGAAAAATGAAATGAAATATGATGGCATTTGAATATCTTTTCCAAGGCCTTTATGGATACTCTACCAAAGCTAGTTTATGGAGTATTTTTGACTGGTTGTTTACTTTGATTCTAAAAGGCAAAAACTACCCACCACTTCAAGACTGTTATTATTAATTATAAGACTGGTTATTCTACCTGTTGTTATTGGTTTATTTTAGTTCCTTTTTTCAACTGTGCTCCTTGATTTTTATTACTAGGGTTTGCTGATATGGTCTTAACACATCTGACTGTCCCTTCTTGTTTTAATCTACTATTCCTAAATTACAAACTTTTCCAAGCTTCTATAAGTGAGCTTCCAGCAAATTTTAATTACGCCATCTAGATTAGATCTAGACTGACCTAGCCTTAATACTGTGGAATAGCAGGTTAACTCAGGTCTAGCTTAGCTCTAGGTCAGGGGTGTCAAACTGCTGGCCCATGCGCCGGACGCATTACCAGGAAACTCCACCCACCCCATTGCCGACAATGGGAAAAGAGCTCTGATAAATCGCGCAATGTCACGTGACATCGCGAGTTTGATATGTCTGCTCTAGATGGACTTAGCCTCAATACTATGAAATAGCAAATTATCAAAGGTCTTGATCTTCTTATGCAGAATGACTAAATGATCGCCTATATTGTTCTAAACAAGTATTATAGATTGCATTAGTTAAATAAAGTTTGTAAGACACCCTGCGTCGCCTCCGGACGAGATAGGTGGCATACAAATCCAATAAATAAAATAATAATAAAATAATAAATCAAAGTCAAACCACATTCTTGTCTGAATCATGCCATCATAGTAAAGTGATCTGTTTTTGCTTGGAATGTTGTGTGAACAAACCAGTATGGTTTCTTACTTATTGTTTACAGGTTATATGAACATTACACAATTTTATTTTAGTAATCTGGGAACCTGTCATTCTTGTGCACGATTTACTATGAGACATAAATGCAGTCAGCGATTTATTCAACAAACCATGATTAAATCAATCCATGGGTTAACAATATTAAAACAATATTAAATCAGCACGACAAATATTGCCAACAATAGTATTAGGATAAGTACATATTTCACTGCTTCCATTTCAACTGAAGGGTGAGAATTCTTCTACCAGTACTTGACCAACAAATGATAAGTAGTCCCAATTATAAGTAATCCCAGAATAGCTTATCAAACTCAGAAGGCCTTTGCTCTTTTGTACCCTTCATGCCAGCCACCTGGCTCAGTCATTTGATACTACCCATTTTTCAGAAAGGAACTTATAACAAAACCGGGGAACCAAGAACAATTTATAAATTTGAGCAAAACCAAACCAAAATACAGGAGAATAAATCCTGCAAACAAACAAACAAAAAAAAATAACTGTAGACCATTCCCTATGTTTGTTCTTATTCCAAAATACGACCAGGTCTTCCAGGTCTAGCAGACTCAGATATCAAGCTGGTCTGCAAGAATGTCACCACCAAACTTTGCAGGCTATTTCATTAGCCAAAAAAGATAATTCATAATGAAAGTTAAAACCTGCCTTATAAGAAAAGCTGAGGCTCAAGATAATGCATCAGAAATGACTAGCATTAAGGGGTAGCTTGGAAATTGTATGCATTTATTTGATTAATGCACCAGCCTTCTACTCTGGAAAATATTTAAAACAGCTAAATAAATTTAAAAATACACAAAGGAAGAATTACCTAGATTATGTCCTTGCACAATCTATCTGCCAAAGACTTTCATAAATTATAAATATTAGATTGGTCTTTTCTGAATTTACACAGAGCAACTGTTCTCTGTGGATATATAGTATTATCTTTCCACGTTTTCTTCCTTTCTTCTTTCCTCCCAGTTTTGTTAATGTGAGCACACTTTCTTCTGTGTCCTTATCTGAACAACCTGCTGAGAGGTTAACTGACATTTAGCAAGTGATCAAGATCAAATCAGCTTTGTAACACAACATGCCCAACATGAAATATCTTAGCTGTTAGGACGTTGGTTCATAATATATACAATACCAATCCTGTTCAGAATTAGGTATCCACCTTGTCTTAATTTCACTAGTGACACAAACTGAAAAACGAGAGAAAAATATCTATAATAATTCTAATTATAGGAAATTGGAGTAAAAAAGTGGCAGACCTGAATTGATTTCAGAGATGACTGAAGGAATTTTCTTTTCAGTGTAATATTCCATTCTGTGTTTATATCAATATGCCACATTATGTTGGCTTGCAAAGGAGTCTTTAGATCAGAAACCATACCTTGCACTGAATCATACGAGTATGCCAGGATAAAACTGGACTTTGATTGTGGTTTTGGCTTAATAGACCAAAACTGACTGCTGCTTACTTTGTTGTTAGAAAATGTGGCATGTGGCATGAGGTGACTAAGGCTGGTAACATAACATACATTTTCTACACTACCAAAGAAGATTATGTGGAAGCCTTAACTGGACAGGTATGTTGGAAGACAATATGGACAGAACCATCTACTAATGATTCCAGCTATGGAAGATTGCTACATGTAGTTTAAGAGGAGCAAATGGTTAACAACAAGAATTAACAAATGGAACAGAAGGGAATGGAAAGAGAGCCAGTTTGTGGTTAAGGCACTAGACTAGAAACCAAGTGTCTGTGGGGTCTGATTCCATGTTAGACATGAAAGCTGGCTGGGTAACTTGGGGCCAGTCACTCTCAGACCATAATGTCAGGCTCTTTCAGGCTCAGGCAATAAGCTGGTCAGTTAGTATCTGTTGCAAATAAGGGATCAAAACATGGCTGATTCTCCGTTCCCCACCCTGCACTGCCAAAAAAGAGCAAACCCTGAACTTGTAGGAAAATGCTATGTAAAAAAAAATGGAGTAGAAAAATGCATTGCGTATAAAAATTAAGAGAAAGGGAAAGGAATAATGTATCAAAATATGATTGACTTGGATGCTTATGCTGAAAGATTGAGATAATTACTGAATGATAAAAGGACAGAGAGATTCTGAATGTAAGAGACAACAACTTTAGTGCAATTTGAAAACAACGGACATAGAAGTCTTAACAGCGAAAGTAGAATAACAGAAGGAAGACAAAGTACAAGTCTTGGATGAAAAATGTTATAATACAGACAGACTGAATGAAATCAAATGTAAGAAAAGACATGGAAGCTGATTAGAAGAGGGTAAAATGAATGTATCTTACAAAATGTACATAGACTAATGGGAAATATGAAAAAGGATGTATGGCAGAATAAAAAAAATATATATATATATATATATATATATATATATATATATATATATATATATATATATATATATATATATATATATATCTATCCAAATTCTCTATTCTTTGCATTCATAAATTCAGATCATCAAAGTCTTATCACTCTGACCTTCTTGCATTATAAATACCTACTGAGCTTGGACTTTTAACTTCAAGAGCTAGTGGGAGAGAAAGAAAAATTTGACCTTGGACTATGCCTGGCTGGGAGAGACTTTTTGAGGTGTTTTTAGAGAGGCAAGTTCTTAAGGAGATGGGAGTACCAGAACATCTTATTTGTCTCTTGAGAAACCTATATGCGGGCCAAGAAGCAACAGTGAGAACTGGACACGGAACCAGTGATTGGTTCAAAATTGGGAAAGGAGTCCGGCAAGGCTGTATACTGTCGCCTTGCCTATTTAACTTATATGCAGAGCACATCATGAGAAAGGCAGGGCTAGATGAATCAAAAGTTGGAATTAAGATTGCCGGGAGAAATATCAACAACCTAAGATACGCAGATGATACCACTCTAATGGCAGAAAGTGAAGAGGAACTGAAGAGTCTCTTATTGCGAGTGAAGAGGGAGAGTGCAAAAGTTGGGTTGAAACTAAACATTAAGAAAACCAAGATCACGGCATCTGGCCCTCTCAATTCCTGGCAAATAGATGGGGAAGAAATGGAGGTAGTGACAGATTTTATTTTCCTGGGCTCCAAGATCACTGCAAATGGGGACTGTAGTCAAGAAATTAAAAGACGCTTGCTCCTCGGGAGGAAAGCCATGGCAAATCTAGACAGCACACTAAAAAGCAGAGACATCACCCTGCCAACAAAAGTGCGTATAGTCAAGGCTATGGTCTTCCCAGTTGCAATGTATGGCAGTGAAAGTTGGACCATACGAAAGGCTGAGCGCAAAAGAATTGAGGCCTTTGAACTCTGGTGCTGGAGAAGACTCCTGCGAGTCCCTTGGACTGCAAGGCGATCAAACCGGTCAGTCCTAGAGGAGATCAACCCTGACTGCTCTTTAGAAGGCCAGATCCTGAAGCTAAAACTCAAATACTTTGGCCACCTAATGAGGAGGAAGGACTCACTGGAGAAGAGTCTAATGCTGGGAAAGATTGAGGGCAATAGAAGAAGGGGACGACAGAGAATGAGGTGGCTGGATGGAGTTACTGAAGCAGTAGGCGTGAGCTTAAATGGACTCCAGAAGATGGTAGAGGACAGGAAGGCCTGGAGGAACATTGTCCATAGGGTCGCGATGGGTCGGACACGACTTCGCAACTAACAACAACAACACAACAGAGAGGCTGAACATTTTGAACATTGTGGATTACAACCATGCCTGATTGACAATTTTTGGATACTTGAGACAAAGGATCACTATAAAATATTGTTCTCAAGACTGAACCTATACTTTGGAATCTATTGGATTATAAAGGATACATATAAAGACCATAAAACTAGAGGAAACTTACTGAGAGTGGTCATACTAGTGGATCTCCAGGAATGATACCTTAAGAAAAAACAAACACCTTTCAGAAAGAAATATATTCTATGCTACAGCTAATTCACCAAACAATTATTGAATGCAAAGAGGACATAAAAAGAAATCATGAGACCAAAAACAATTTAGACAATATAAATGAGCAAATCTCCAAATTAAATCTACAACTAGAAAGTTCCCAGATAATGACTACAAAATATGAACAAATAAACCAGAAATCAGAAGATGAAATAGAGGAAATGGATTTAGAGATGGAAGAGATAAAAGGGAAATATAAAGGACTATATACAAACAAAATAGTGCAAGACTTAGCTATAACAATGAAAGTGCAAAAGACCTTTTACCTCTTAGGTCTGCAAAATATATCTGACGGCAAGGAAGAAGATTTTAAAAAATGGAATATTAGGGGAAATGTCACAACTTGGGAGACAGGGAATGAAAAGAGAAATGGAGGGAGAAAGGAACTGGGCATTTTTAAGGAATACAAATGGGCACAACACCCCCCCCAATAAATAAATAAATAAATAAATAAATAAATAAATAAATAAATAAATAAATACATACATACATACATACACACACACACACATACATACATACATACCCTACCTAAATTGTCTTTCTCACGCTAAGCAATTTTTACAATAGAAAGAAAATTCCTGGGCAATCTAATTGCCCTGGCTTGGAAAGCTACTTGGCAAAGAAAGAAAGCAAGAGTCAGATTTAAAAAACTGAAGATTTGATCTTTTAGAGGGGGCATTATATGTTTAAATACTTGTTTGAATAAGATTAAAAGAATGGATGACCCTTACACATAATTAGACTTTTATAATGAAAGATATGATTTAGAACTAAAATAGATTTTTTTCCTTTTTTGATATGGGAAATATGAAGATAAGAGGATATGAATAAAACTTTTAGCTATATAATTAATATTGAGAAAATCATAACTGATAAAGATATTTCAAATATGAGAAATTAAACCTTAACAAGAGCATGAAAAACATGGTATTAATGAATTGACATTGATTTATGAATTATTTGTATGATATTAGTAAAATATGATGAAGATGCTTATATTTACCTCTGCATACATTAATAGTACCAAAAATTCTGTGTAATGAGGGAAAAATGGAAAAAATATGGAGAAGAAAGGAGGATCAGGGGAAAAATATTGGATTGTGTAGTATTGAACAGATTTATATTGAAGAAGTCAATGTTAAATATATAAAACCCAGACATGTTGTTTACTAAGCACTAAAGAGTGTAATTCTTAAAAATTAATAAAACTTTTATTAAAAAAAGTTAAGACCATCAAGGATTATAGTCACAACCATCCTTTCAGAGAAATGCCACCTACTTTACTATAAATAAAAAGCCTGATTAGCCTGCATCCATATACGGAGATAGTCTCAGTAACAATCAAGTTGGGTCTCAGAAAAGGACTGGCCCTAAACGGATTGTGAACTTTGTCATTTTCAGGCAGAGCAATCCTTTCAATAACTAATTGTAAGCCTAAACTGGGAATGCAAAATCAAAGATCCCAATCCCATGGAGTACTGTATCAAACTAAAAGTGAAAGTAATCCCCATCTCCTGTTTAAGCTTAGCTCGGAAGATAGGATGACTATATCTCTAGTTCAGGGGTCTTCAAACTTGGCCCTTTTATGACTTGTGGACTTCAACTCCCAGAATTCCTCAGCCAGCATGCCTGGCTGAGGAATTCTGGGAGTTGAAGTCCACAAGTCATAAAAGGGCCAAGTTTGAAGACCCCTGCTCTAGTTTCAAATACTGTAAGAAAATATTAGGGACTGATCTTCTCAATCATGCTCTTGCCTATACGTTTTGTATGGAAAACGTAGTCTCCATTGCTAATGAAAGTTGGCATTCATTTCTTATCTAATCGAACAATGAGAATATAACGTAATTCAGTGGTGCTTACTTCTGACTAAAGAGCTAACCAGAGCTAACTTTAATCACAAGGAATTTTTTTTTGAAAAAATATTATCTTCAGCCCTAAATTGTCAAAGATCCTTTCAGCATATATAACTGAGGATTATACATTTCCTGAAATCTGAGTTTTTTATGCAATCACCCTCAATAGTGTAAAGTTGGAAACTTGTGCTATGATGCTATGGTGACAACAACCTTAGCAAAGCCCAGAAAGAAGAGAGAATTTCTATTTCTTCCAAGATTCAGAAGCTATTTAAAGTATTTCATTTCCTTGTAAGCAACATTAAGCAGAGAATTGATGCTGTCCAGGAGAACAAAGAGGGTTGCTGGTTAATTTTGAAATATGAGAGCTCCAGCCTTCATCCTCATAATACTGTCTCCACCCAAGACAGGGAAACTAATTTAGTCATTAATAAAGCCTAGCTTCCTGTTTCAAGTACAACTCAGGTCTATCCCAGCAGCAAAATGATATCTTTCCTTTTGTATGAACACAATACAATGACCCACTGTTTTACAAACTAAAACATTTTCTACTTCTATTTCTTCCTTGCAGTCAGTAGGAAATGAATTAGTAGGCCTTTGTCATTTCCTTTTATATCTAGATGAAGAGAGGAATCAAACAAATCAGTTGGACAAACACAGAATCAGAAAAGGTAATCAACCAGAAGACCTTGAGGCTACTATTTATTAATCTGGAGCACTTATATTGCCACCACTAGCAGATTCTTGAGATAACTTAAAATGGAGAAAAACAAAACCTTATGCAAGTCTTTCCCTTACTTCAGATATTCTTCTGAATTCCTGGATAATAAAGAAAATGCCTATTACACTCACCAGACATTAATCTTACATAAGGCATTTTCTTTAAAACACTACTATAGGTTTTCTTTTTGTTTTGAGTCCAATCGTACATGGAAAGCATAGAGAGGGAGCAAAGGCATTTACAAGCCTCTCCCAGCCCTCAGAAATTTTAATTATTACCAACCATTTTCTCACCTTATTCATACAGCAGACAATCCTGTCCAAAGATTCACTTGAATTCTTACTGAGACAATAAGAACTGATTGGACTGAGAACTTATATGCAGTCTCTGTGAAATATAAAAATATAAAGTACTGTTGTTGTTAGCTGCAAGTCGTGTCCGACCCATCGCTACCCTATGGACAATGTTCCTCCAGGCCTTCCTGTCCTCTACCATCTTCTGGAGTCCATCTAAGCTCACGCCTACTGCTTCAGTGACTCCATCCAGCCACCTCATTCTCTGTCTTCCTGTTCTTCTATTGCCCTCAATCTTTCCCAGCATTAGGCTCTTCTCCAGTGAGTCCTTCCTTCTCATTAGGTGGCCAAAGTATTTGAGTTTTAGCTTCAGGATCTGGCCTTCTAAAGAGCAGTCAGGGTTGATCTCCTCTAGGACTGACCGGTTTGATTTCCTTGCAGTCCAAGGGACTCGCAGGAGTCTTCTCCAGCACCACAGTTCAAAGGCCTCAATTCTTTGGCGCTCGGCCTTGCTTATGGTCCAACTTTCACTGCCATACATTGCAACTGGGGTAAAGTACTAACAAATGCTAAAAAGTCTATCAAATACACTACTTCTCCAGCAGCTTGTGGTTTTTTTGCTATTCATGAAGGAAGTCTTCCTCCCGTAGCCAACTCATTCACTTACACAGAATTCTATTGCATTTTCTTGAAATTTTTTATCTACGATGATCAGAGAAATAAAAACACTGCTCTTTTTTCAATGCAATTTTGACATTCCTTCTCTCTGTCTCAAAATATGTATCACTGACATATCAGAAAACAAATCTACTATAGAAAGTAATCCCAGTTAATTGTTAATAGGGAAGTATTTCTTGTTCCCCTTTGCAGTTTCCAGCAATTTTAGAACTAGAAGCACTTTTAGCAAAATACCTTAAACATTTATCCTAGTAATCTTATCCAATATGTTGATATTTCTGTCATTTACAAAACATCCTGAGTCTTCTTTTAACTTATTTATACAGTGTTGGTCATCCCTTTCCCAGCGTCATCAACTGCAAAATGTACTGTGTGAAAAAAGGTGTTAATTTGAACCAGTAAAGCATTATTTGTAATGTAAAAGAATAGAGTATCCTCCCCGATTTTCATGATGTCTACACAATACTTATATATTTAATTAGGTTTTAATTATTCCTTCTAAGTTACTACTGTTATCAATAGTTTTGCTTCCTTCTTATATGAAGGACCCAACCCCATTTCTCTTTCAATTCTGTGATATTAAGATCAGTTTAGAGTGTTGAATACTATTTTCAGCTACAATAAAAAGTAAAGGTAAAGGTTCCCCCGCACATGCATGCTAGTCGTTCCTGACTCTAGGGGCCGGTGCTCATCTCTGTTTCAAAGAAGAGCCAGCGCTTGTCCAAGGACGTCTCTGTGGTCATGTGGCCCGGCATTACTAGACGCCAAAGGCGCATGGAACACTGTTACCTTCCCACCGTAGTGGTCCCTATTTTTCTACTTGCATTTTTACGTGCTTTCGAACTGCTAGGTTGGCAGAAGCTGGGACGAGTAACAGGCACTCACTCTGTTACGTGGCACTCGGGATTCGACCCGCCAAACTGCCGACCTTCTGATCGACAAGCTCAGTGTCCTAACCCACTGAGCCACCGTGTCAGCTACAATATCCTTTAGCAATTTTTTATTATACAGTTTCCACACCCATTCTCTAAATCAATTAATGTTAAAAACAGTAAGCCAAGACTGAAGTGTCAGACCATTCAAATATCACTACAGATGCTAGTTAAAGTTAAAACTGAAACTACTGACCTAGTGAATGAAATTAGATACTAAT
This sequence comes from Vipera berus, assembly GCF_964194415.1. NCBI lineage: Eukaryota > Metazoa > Chordata > Lepidosauria > Squamata > Viperidae > Vipera > Vipera berus. The sequence continues at coordinate 182,571,254 of NC_138203.1, read as the reverse complement.
GAAACCTTCATTTACTTCTTCCTAATGAGCCTAAAGAGAATATGTAAATTCCCACAATTCAGGAAAATAATTAATGAATAAGGGCAGATAAAGTGGTGGCCGAGGTTTGCTATCATCTGGATTAATCATGAATAAATGAAATCAATAACTTGGAGGGAATTATGTTTTTACAGAAAGTTAAATCTCTATCCTGGAGGGAGGATACAGACTATTATTTTAAAGCTGTAATCCTGAATGGGGTATGAAAATAAATAGTGTGACAGAGGTAGCAACAAGGAGGGCAGTTTTCTAAACTATAGGATGCAAAATGCTTCTCCCATGGTTGAACAGCCCCTGTATTTCTAAAGTTGCCTAAAGCGTTGCTAATGGACTTAGGTTTATAATAACTCAATGAAGAATTCCTCAGCCTCTCAATATTTTAAATCTGAAGTAGATCCCTCCACAGATCAAGTTCTAGAGATATGCGGCTTAGTGGAGCAAAAAGGAGCACAAGAACTGAAAATTCTTAAGAAATATCTTTCTCACTACATATCCTACAGGTTTTAAGTTAAATAATTATTCCATACTAATTCCATATTCTTCAAACTTTTCCTAACTTTTCCTATTGACCATATATTAAAATGAGTTAAGTTCCTCCGTGGTTCAGTTTTACCAAATCTTTGCTTGCCTAAACTAGAACCACCATCATAGGTGAACATGACCCTAGGCCAGGGGTAGGCAACCTTGGCTCTTTTATGACTCGTGGACTTCGACTCCCAGAATTCCTGAGCCAGCCTTTCTGGCTCAGGAATTCTGGGAGTTGAAGTCCACGAGTTATTAAAAGAGCCAAGGTTGCCTACTCCTGCCCTAGGCCTAGGCCTAATAGAATAATGATTAAGCTTCCACTCTACACTTTCCTTTCTTTGGATGGTGAAGTACTTAAAAGTTTCTAGGCTTATAATTCCGTATTAATTTTTCTGAGTAAAATATACAAAGTATATTCTCCTAACATTGCAGAAAATGACCAGGACTGGCAAATACCACAAAGCAACTTTCTACAGAAATACTAGTATTTGAGTACATGGGATCAGCATTGCAATCCCGCACATGCTTGTTTCCAAATCCCATATCTTAATAAGATATATTATTCATGCATTCTATTATCCGATCATTTTCAACAGAACTAGGTTTGGGTTCTGGCATTACAATATAATGAGCACTGCTGGCTCTAATATGTAAGTGCAAGTGCCTAATAAAAAACTCTTTAGAACAGACCTTGATATATGTCCAAGCAGTGATTCAGTTTTCGAATATCACTCAAATTTATGTAGCACATTTAGTGTAATCTAAGCACAGACTAATTTCTAAAGACACAATGAGAAAATGTTCTCACTGCAAAATCCAAATTGCCACATGTTATTTTCATAGACCTTCCTTTCATTAAAAAAAATAATCCTAGGCTTACTTTACAAGGCAGAATTATATCATAGGGCAATAACCTTTGTAGATAGAGCAAAGTGGAATTAAAGTAAGAAAAGGCTGAAGGACATAATAAGCATGATGGATCAACCCAGGAGAAATCATTGTTTAATGTTATCTGGGACACTTACTGCCCCATCTCTACAAGAGAAGTATCCTCAACTTAAATGGTATTATCTATTCTCATCACATTCATGGAACTATAAGCCAAATAGCCCTCATCCCATTTCCTGCCAGAAATAACCCTAACGTGAGCTTTTTCATCTCCCCCAATCGCCATTGCAAAATGTTGGGGAAACTGCAAATCAAGACTTGGACTTCAGACCCGCTTTTTAAGAGTAAATCTGATGAATCCCGGCTGACTTTAAAAAAAAACAACCAACAACGCCAACGCTCCGGTCTTTTCGGGTCCGCATCAATCTTAGCTTTCTCCCAACTTCCAGCTTTTGGTGAAACTTCCTAAGTCCAGCTTCTCTTGCGCGTCAAGCCGCCCCCCCCTTTCCCCCCCTACCATTAATGAGGATTTTAATCCTGAAAGCTCCCTCTGAAGGGAAGCGAAGAGCGAGCGCCCTTCCCGCTGGGAGCGGGGGGGGGGGGAGGGAAGGAGGCGAACCTCCCCAGCCCGTTTTCTTTCCCCTCCCTCGCCCTCGAATCCCCGGTTTCCAAGCCAACCTGCCGGCCGGGCCTTTCTGGAGAAAAGCCAAGCAAGCGGCTCCCCCGAAAAGTTTCCCTTCCGCTCGCTCGCTCCCTCCGCAACCCCCCTCAACCGACGGCCGCGGAGAGAACGAGCAGGAAGGAGGAGGACAAAAGCCCCCGTAGGGAAGGAAGCCCGGGGAATTTGGGAAGGGCCTACTTGGGAGGTGGAAGTCGCACCGTCCAGGCCGGCGGTGAGAGCCGCGGGAGGAGGGAGTAGCCTCCACCGCGTTATTAGGGGAACGAAACGTGCCTCCTCTTTTCGAGAGGGGAGGTCGAGGCTAAGCAGGCGGCCTACAGCCCCGGCAGCAGTAAGCCCCGGCAGAGCTCCGGCCGGGATGGCCGGCCTGCTCCCCGGGCCGCCTCCCACACCCCTCGGGTGGCCCTCCTGTGGGCGCCGCCGAGACGGGAAGGAAAAGGGGTGCTGGCCATTTCAGGGGAGGGGAGAGAAAGGAGGGCGAAGGAGCAGCAGCAAGCGGTTGGCCTCTCCCAAGGCTGAAAATGGGCGCCGGGAGCAGCTGCTCCCGCCGGGATAAGGCTCTCCTCGCCTTGGGCAGAGGACCGGGCAGTTTGGAGGACTGTTTCGGGAAGAAGGGAAAAAGTTTAAAGACCCAGCATAATGGGGGAGGAGGGTCCCTGCCTTTGGAGGAGGGGGGACAAGACCGGGCGGGCTCCGCGCTGCAGCGGCGGGGACGCCGAGCCAGGCGGCCTTTCGGGAGGGGGGGAGGGAGGGGGCCCGGAGCTCTCACCTGTGCAAAAGAAGGGGAGGGAGGGAGGGAAGATCTGGCTCAACGGAGGGGCTCTGCTCCCCTCGCCCTCCGAGCAGCGCTAGCAGCAGCCATTCATTGTCAGCCTAGGCAAGCTCAGCGGAGAGCAGCGCGCTCGATCGAGCCGGGGGAGCGCAGCGCGCCGCCAAGCCGAGCCTCCGGCCCTCTCTGCTCCCGAAGGCCTGGCTAGTGGAGCTCCGAACCAGCTGCTGACTCGCTCGTTTGCCCCGCTCCGGCCGTCGGCGTCTTAACTTTTCTCTCGAAACGGGGGCGGGATGGTTTGCTTTGGGAACTCGCCAGCTAGGCCGGCCCGGTTTAGTTATCGAGACTTGGGAACAAGTTTCCGTGCCCGGAGGGAGGGGAGATAGGAGAGCGCCTAGGACAGGGGTAGGCAACCTCGGCTCTTTTATGACTCATGGACTTCAACTCCCAGAATTCCTGAGCCAGCGTAGCTGGCTCAGGAATTCTGGGAGTTGAAGTCCATGAGTCATAAAAGAGCCGAGGTTGCCTACCCCTGGCCTAGGAAGAAAAAAAAAGTCCCAATCTGAAGGATCTGCAACTATGGAATATCAGAGCACTTCAGGAAAGGCTGTGTAAACGACCTCCCAAGTTTTCCCTAAGATGTTCCTGTGTTATCTATTGGATGTTGAATCCTTCCTCCCCAATAAAGGAACAAAAGGTTTTCCCCTCCCCCAGAACTAATTCTCGACTAAAGATGGTACAGTAGCCAGACAATACAGAAGTTTCATATAAACGTGGCTAAATCACCCAATTTCTCTTGAGTAAAATTAAAACAGCTGCCCTTTACAAACCCATTACCTGGTACTAAAGGTTGCAGAAGTCAGAGGTGGAAAGTGATGATAGCTTAGGCTTTTTTTAAATTAAAACTGGGCAACAAATATTCAGAATGCTGAGCAACCTCAAAACTTGGATGTACTGCCTTCAACTCCAGGCCCACATATCTACAAATGCTAAATTTACTCAGAAATTGTAGATTAGTATGCTGAATCTATTTTGATTGGAAATACAAATTTCTGATTTCAAGGGAGTATATTACTAAGCAAGAAGATAAAGCATTAGAATATTCTAGACAAGTGTTTGTAGAATGAGGGAAGAAAAACTCATTATTTCTTTAACTGAAGTTGCAATTTAGCTTTCCCACTAGTTTCAGTGAAAAGTTAAGCCCATATCTGAATTGTTAATTCTTTTTGAGTTCTGATGCTCTCTAGAGAGTCCTCAACTTACAGCCATTTGTTAAGTCACTGTTGAAGTTACAACGGCATTGAAAAAAGTGACTTCTGTTTTTCATATTTACAACCCTTGCAGCATCCCTGTGGTCATATGATCAAAAGTCAGACACTGGGCAACTGGCTTATATTTATGAAGGTTGCAGTCTCCTGGTATCATGTGATCACCTATTGTGACCTCTGTGTGAGGCCAGAGGACCAGGCTGAGGTGAACAAAATAGTTCCCCTTTTTTTTTTACAGAAGGAGGTCAAGGCTACCAAGCAACCTAGCCCGAGCAGCACTGGTGCAGAGCTCTGGCCGGCCGGCCTGACAAGCAGTCAATAGAGAAGCCAGGTTCATTTAACAACCATGTCACCAACAACAACTACAGTGATTCACTTAACAGCTGTAGCAAGAAATGTCATAACATGGGGCAAAACTCATTTAACAATTGTCTTAGCAATGGAAATTTTGGGCTCAATTGTGGTCATAAGTTGAGGACTACCTGTAATTGTGCTGTATATTTTGCACCAGTTATAAAAACCTACATATATAAGGGTCTGAATGAGGAAAACAGAAAAGCTAATAAAATATGTCTAACATTTTTAGACATATATAAAAAAGGGTTGTTTGCAGATTCTGACTGCAGTTTGTTCTGTTCTGAACTCTACAAATTAAAGATTGGTGGTTAACATCTTCAAATTTGTATTTTGCCATTCTAGTCTAAACCACATTTGAATGAAATTGAGAATCTCATTTGAAAATAAGTTGTCATGAGATTAAACTCATCTATTGGTACACCCTCCTATCTTGCCTTAACTAAATTTTATTTTTATTTTTATTTTAATCCCATTTATATCCCGCCCTTCTCCGAAGACTCAGGGCGGCTTACAATTTAAGCACAAACCAATGTGCTTAGCAATAGCCTTCATTCTATGTATATGCCTGCTTATTAGGGCTTTTGGGCCCCCCCAAGCGGCATGTGGATTATGGGGTCAAAAACCTTTCCTTGCTAAATGTTAGAGCATCGTGAATGTTGATTAAGTTATATGAGGAGTAACAATATTATTTAAGTCCAAAAGCAAGCAAACTTTATGAAATATTAGGGTTTTCCTAATCTATATATTTAAAGTTATGTACATAATACTTTAGTTTTCAATTTCAATTTTTAAATTTTATCTATTCTAGGCTTGTAGCCAAAAAATGGAGAAGGGCAATGATAACTTCAGGGGCCATCTGTTAATAGCTGGATTCACATATTGCACTAAACCCAAACTAAAAAAAGTATGTTTAGTCTAGTATATTAAAAACTCGACCAGAATGATGTCACTAAAGTTGCCAAAACAGAATTTATTTGTCTGATTCTGTGCTTTAAAAGGAGCTTAAACTTCAGAACTTTCTTAACATGCAGCTGAATATTATCTTCTGTTAACAAAGCAGTAACTAAAACAATGCCTTGACCTTAGCTTGAAATCCAAAATGTTCATTACATTCTTAATGCATGGAGCTCTTTAGATAGAGGCAGTAAACATAAAATAAATAAAATAACACAACATAATTGTTTAAGTTCCGATATGTTTAATAAAAGAGGAATTCTACCAGATACAGCTTTTTCAGCTCTTTGAAAAATTCCATACTACCATATTCTGTTTTTCAGAAATCAGGAATTTCTGCTGCTATTCAGCCTAATTTAATCCATTTAATTTATTTTTGCACACTTTGAAATTATTTAAAATTAATAATAAATGACTTGATTATCCACAGCTATCTAATCTAAATGGCATTTATTTTGCTGTAAGGCCAAAATTCTTGTGGTCCAGTAAGTGAATACATGCTTATTTGAAATACTGCCCACCATAAGGCAGTAATACTTTTAGATCTCCTAAATGCAGTTAGTGAATTTATTCACCATTATGTTAAATCATAATGTGATCTGTCTGGTTTTAGCCTAATATGTGAACCAAGAACTGTGTAGTGACCTGGACATGGCTCTGAGAAAATGTAAATACAGACACAATTTGGCCTTGTTGAATTGCTATCTTTTACTAAGGCTGGTGAAAGTTGAGGGACATGAATCATCAATTTCTGTATTAAATACTAAACTCTTAATAGCTGATGATTTGTGCACTATTGTATTCATATAAGAAAATATAATTTTTTCAATGTGAAGCTAAAAGATTTAAAAGAAAGATGGTGGTTATCAAAAAATTCAGGCTTTATAAAATATGTTACTTTATAAAAGTGGGTACTTCTCTTTTTTAGTTTCATGGTAAGACACATACCTCCCTAAGCCATGTTTTACATCTATTAACCAAATATTCTTTATGAACTTAAGTGGCCAAATAGGTTCTATTGATAGGCCAGAGAGAGGTTCTTCCTATATAAGGGTATGAAGAATAATTCTTTAATCAGTGTACTGTTTTCATCTTGGTATTTTAGCTGATGGACACTTTGTGTATCTTTAAGATTTTAATTTTTTGTTATGCTTTTGAGTCATGCTTTTAAGTCTGCTGGGACAAATTTATTTTTGTCAGTATTAAAATATTGGTCACTTTTTTCACTTTGGATTTATGTGTTACTTCTCAAATGATGGAGTTGTACAAAACCAAAACATAATTTCAGTTCATCCATTTCAAAATATTAATGTGCCTTGATCCTTTTAAAACAGTGATGAGAATAGTTTTCTCTATTTTGAAAAATTTCAGCTTTATTTAAGTAAGAATCTTAATAGTGAAAGGAGTCCCAAACTTTCTAAAATTGCAAAAACATTCTTCTTAATTTCTTTGTATCCTCTCCTCTGGTAATGAAACATTTCTATAACATATGCAGTGCGGCATACCTGGAATAACAATCATGTCCATATTCATGCATACAGCTTCTTCTCTAGATGTTGAAATGAATACATGAATATTTGAGGGTGGGAAGAATGGAATGAGGCTAAGTAATGTATCTCTGCTCTTTTGCATTACATGTGGAAAGCCTGTGCAAATATATTGCATAAAGAAGTATTACATTAATTACATAGAAGTATATTGTCAAATACCTTTTAGGCAAAGTTCCCATTCATGGGATCTTTTTATGCACATTTCAGGAGATCAGAAGTCTAAATCATTCGCCTATAATTTTGAGCCACTGATTTCTATCAGAGCATTGGCTTTTATTGCCTGAGGGACATTCCGTGAATTTTGTGGTGCTTTTCTTGTTCACCTGCCTCCCACCTCACCTGTGTATATGATATGGCTGCAGGGTGTAAGAAATTGTGAATTTGTAATTGCTGAAAAAGATGTTTGTGTGGTCTACATGCATTTGGGAAACCTGCAATTTTACAGTAATTAAGTCAGAATTATGAAAGCTCATTTATGTTTACTATGTTTGCAGATATTCTTATGTTTTAGTGCACACAGCTTATGTAATCATTGTGCTGAGTTTATCCCATGCACTGAGCTATCAATCACACTGGGTTGCACAACATGCTAAACTATAATATTGTTGGGTAGTTTATGGTTCGGAATGTTGTGTGAATACAGCCTATTAAAATGTTATCTTCTCTGTGTTCAAGAGAAAAATCTATTTTGAATATTGCCTGTTTTCTAGGAGTAGATATATAACACGTTAAGCCATAAATCACGAGCTACAAAAAACAACATTTAGGATCACACAATATGCTACAGAAATGGCAAGGGTTATTTTGGCTTAGTGTGATTCATGAATCCAACCACTAAATTACAAAAGTGGTCCCATCTAGCTCAGTGTTATTTGTGTTCACACGATATACTTACCTATAATCATGTTTTATTCAGTTTTATGGATTTATAAAACATGTTAAACCACAGATAAGTCATAACTTTATCAAATATTTTATGCTGAAAACTATTTGTCTAGTTTATGGCATGATGTGTTGCACACACACAGTCAATGACTGGCTGAATTCTGAGGATGAAACTTGTTTCTTTTTCATGCAAAGCATGTTCAGTTGCTAGTCTAGTATTGGTTAGCTCCAGCAAATCTCATGTTAAAAGGTAAAGATAAAGGTTCCCCCGCACATGCATGCTAGTCGTTTCCGACTCTAGGGGCCGGTGCTCATCTCCGTTTCAAAGCCGAAGAGCCAGCGCTTGTCCGAGGACGTCTCCGTGGTCATGTGGCCGGCATGACTAGACACCAAAGGCGCACGGAACGCTGTTACCTTCCCACCGTAGTGGTCCCTATTTTTCTACTTGCATTTTTACATGCTTTCGAACTGCTAGGTTGGCAGAAGCTGGGACGAGTAACAGGTGCTCACTCTGTTATGTGGCACTTGGGATTCGACCCGCCAAACTGCCGACCTTCTGATCGACAAGCTCAGCATCCTAACCCACTGAGCCACCGCGTCCCTCTAATCTCATGTTAGTTATATATAATAAGTGACCCTGAAAATATATATTTACTTCAAAAGATGCATTCCATGATTATCTTGAACAGTAGAACATAATTAATGTAAATCAGTATAGATAGGAAAAAAAGAGCGGCATGGTGCCCTACTGGTGAATACGCTTGTTGACAACTTGGAAGGTTGAGAGTTCAATCCTAGGTAGCAGCAGATGTTTCTCTCCTAGGGTGCGAAGAAAAAATATATGCTGCAAACTCTGCAAACTCCCAGTAGGCATCAGGAAAGGCATCTGGCCAGTAAATGCTCAGGTCCATCCATGTGACCCAACTCTCCTGAATAGGGATTACAGGGTTGTAAAGAGAGTATAGATAGGAAAAAAACATTTTCATAAACATTTTCAAATATGAATTACACATAATTATTATGTTCAGAGATATGAGGTCTGTTTATATTCTGCCTCTAATATGTAAATTTCCAGGAAGGCAATTTTGATGTGAACCATCTTTGAGAAGATTCAAAACCTTGTGCACTTGTGCAGTACCCAAATACTGTGTTGCCACAATACAAATACATGGTCACAGAAATAACCACTTCTGTCTTATTAATCAGTTTAGGTTTAATACATGCTAGCTATCTCATTTTAGTGATATCTATATCTATATCGATTTGGTCACTGACCAAATAAGCATTTTGATTTTGCACTCTACATATATTTTCTTGGGCTCAATAATGATTGATCCACCCTCCAAATTGAAATGAGAAGCACAATATTTAACAACCATAGAGATATTTTCCAGATAATCAGACTTCTTGGAAAATATATAGGTCAGGAAAGCTATTAGGTCTTACTGCTTTTATATAACTTGCTGCAACAGTTTCGCAGAGTTGTTACATTGAAGTCTTTCCATCTAAGTCCAGGTTGTTTTATTCAGAGGTTGCATCCTATACCTATTTAGTTAAGAAGAAGTGATGCTGAAAGCAAGAGGTCTTGTTTTTTAATCGACATATACAGGACGTTCCAATACATAATTTTTATTCTCTGCAACGAAGAATCGTGCGAAACTGCAATATACTTGAATCTTAATCATAATCATACCGCTTTTTATCGCCGTTTACTGCAATTGTTTGTAGACATAAAACAATAAGCTGCAGTGGGCTCGCAGATCTGATTCGAGGCGACGTTTTGAAACAGGCGAACAATTTGGAAAACGCTGTACTCTCCCACCTGCTTCATTAGGAAAAAGTGGCATTTTTCTTTTCTTTTTTTTTGACTCTCTAGGCGACCCGTCCGCTGCCACGGTTCTATTGGCTGGAAGGATATCAGCTGATCTTTCCCCAGTCACTTTCAATATGGCGCTGACGGTACAATCTGTGGTGGGGAACGTGGACATTAGTTCTGATTGGTTGTGCTATACATAGGGGAGCTTATATCGTGGGCCTTTCTTTAAGTCTCTCTCCCCCCTTTCCCCGCCTGATTTCTTGAGAGAGACTTATAGCTCCTTATCCTTTGCCTGGTGCGTGGCTTGATCCAGATTACAGCAAAAACAGAAACGTTCGACGTCGGTGTTGCCTCCCTCAGAGAACTCAGATTTCAGCCCTCCAGCTGCCTCACCTCCACGGATTTGCAGTTGCATGCGAAGGCTTGTGGAGAAATAATGCTAGTCTACAGTTCATTGAAAATTACACGTTGGCTGTAGAGTAAGTGTAAAATAATAAGAGTTAAAATTATTTTACTTAATTCTGTGCTATTCCAGTTACAATTAAGATTCTTTAGGTTAAGATAAAATTTAATGTTTATCAAGAGGTAACAGTTAAATGCCCAGGCCCCATCTCTGAGATGGGGAAGGTTGTGTGCCTCAAGAATTTTCTGTTGGTCATTACTGTTTCTAATACCAAGTAGTGATAGTATTTCTCTAAACTGTAATTGAGAAATAGTCTTGCAAAAATAAGTTTATGATCATTTCTTTGCAGAAGAAGAGGTACAAACAAAATGTGCCCTTATTTTATATGAAAATTATAAAATTCAGTGAGAAAGTTTGCCACTGTACAATCATGTTCTGTTCCCCCCCCCCCCAAAATAAAAAAATCTGTATTTCAGGATTTGTTCAGGCCATAGAATCCATTAGTTTTAAAATAATCTGGAACTTGTGCTCAAGAGGCAAATTAATGAGTTATGAGCACCTCTTGGAGATGGGCTTTGGCATATTAATTGATAAGCTCCCTTTCTGTTGTACCTTCCCTCCCTCCCATCCAGGACATAGCACAGAAGTGTTGCTTGAGTAGGGTCCATAAAATTGTCTGGGACACTACGCACCCTCTTCACAACCTGTTTTCCTTGTTACCTTCTGGGTCGAGGCTCCGTGGTATCCAAAGCAGAATATCCAGATTCAGCCAGTTTTGTTCCATATAAACTTTGTGAATTTTCAAGCTTCCTCCTGCCATTATATATTCAAGATGGACAATGTTTAATATTCATATGTTATGTATATGTAGGAGTGTAGGTCTACACGTATGTTGTGTATAGTATGTATATATTGTATATAGTATGTTTAGGTGTGTGTCATGTATGTGTTCACTTTGAGAGTGAGCAACTAAATTTCATTTTTGATATGTGTCGTGCCCACAGTAAAAAAAATGACAATAAAGGTTATCTTATCTTATAAAACTTGCTATATATGCTCCTGGGAAGTGAACTTTTTTTACCTTTAATCTCTCTCACAACCCTAGTGTTGTAAGGAACAGTTTGAGAAACCTTGTGCTACCTGACATGGGTGTGCATTGGGCAAGGCTATATGTACATTATTATTATTTTATTATTATTGTTATTGTTGTTGTTGTTGTTGTTATTATTATTATTATTATTATTATTATTATTATTATTATTATTATTATTATTATTATTAGGATTTATATACCGCCCCTCTCTCGGGGCGATGTACAGGGCAATTAAAACACTATATACAACACATAATATACAAAAATTAAAATAAATTAAACCAAGTAGCCCTAAACAATAAAACACGTTCTAAAATGTAAAATGTAAAATTTAAAATCTAAAATCCCAGTCCCTCAGTCCAGGCCGGCAAGTTCAAATAGCCAAGTCTTCAGGTCGCAGCGGAAAGAGCGAAGGTCGGGAGCCATCCGGAGCTCAACAGGGAGCTGATTCCAGAGGGCAGGCGCGCCCACAGAGAATGCTCTCCCCCTGGGGGCCGCCAGTCGACATTCCCTGACCGACGGCACCCTGAGGAGGCCCTCTCTGTGGGAGCGCACAGGATGATGGGAAGTTAACGCCTGCAAAAGGTACTCCCGTAAATAATCCGGACCCATGCCATTTAGGGCTTTGTAGGTCATCACCAGCACCTTAAATCTCACCCGGAAGGCAACTGGAAGCCAATGCAGCTCGCGGAGCAGAGGTGTTAGGTGGGAGTATTGGGAGACCCCCATCACAACCTGCGCGGCCGCATTCTGCACCAGCTGGAGCCTCCGAGTAGTATTCAAGAGCAGCCCCATGTAGAGAGCGTTGCAGTAGTCTATCCATGATGCATAAATCCATGGATTATCCATTTTACCCTATGTGTTGCAGAGGTTTAGGCTGTAAAATTAATTTATGGTTTGGTGTGTAATGCAAACCTAGAAAATTGGCTTGATTAAACTGTTAAATGAATCACAGTTAAGTTCACTGGGATGGTAAGTGTTACAATAGGTGAGTATAATATGAAATACTCTATTCTTGGGAGTTGTATCTAAATTTAGAGCAGGAGTGGAAATTCAGCGTATTTGCAGTAAAATAATTTTTCTTTTCTTTTCTTTTCAGAAAATAGTTTAAAAAAAACTGATGACAAATAAATGTGTCTGAGGACTTGGCTGAGACTTGCCTTGGCTTCATATAGGAATGAAGCAACTCTAATTACAATTTCAGTCAGAAATCAATCTTTTAACAAAGGCATGGAGGGTAATCGGAATCAAGACATGGAAACAGAAAGCTGTAATCTGGAGCAAAATATGGCTCAGTCACCTACCGTGAGTACAAGTGGTGGCAGTGAGCCAGCAGAAAATGGTGAGAAAATAATCACAGAAGGAAAAGCAAAAGTGATTTTCCCAAATGCCAATGAAGTGTTCTATAACCCCGTCCAAGAGTTCAACAGAGACCTTACGTAAGTAGGGAATGGGGTGACTTCACAAGCTGTTGGATTTTTTTCAGAAGTTCGATGAATGAATGAAGTTGGAATGAAGTTGGAATGAAGTAATGATAGGAGAGTTTATCCCTTTGGGATTTTTTTGGTGGTGGTGGTGGGGAAAGAGGATACAGTTGGAATAACAAGTTGGAATTAATTTGGAGTTAGCTTTATTATCAAAATATTATCTTTTACCTGAGAAAGAAGAGATGTTCTCCTGTGATTAGCTTCAGAGCATATATTTCGTTAGGTTCTATCTTCCTTGTCTGAAGATCATTTTCATTAGCAAAGGGGTTCTGTCTGTATCTTTTCACTTTCTAAAAACCTTTGGGAGGAACTGCTATTTATTGCCACAGGAATCCTCAAGGAGACTGGCTATGTATTCAAGCATATCTACTCTTAACTTTTCCCTACTTAAAGATCTTTTTTGTAAAAGTGTTCCATTTCATGGACTAATCAGGCTGTAGGTGTCCTTGATGTTCATTTTAATTTTTCCCTGTATTCCTTTTCTGAAAGAACCCCAATCAGTATCAAATAGTAGATAATGGGTTTGTTTAGATATTGTCAGAGTGCATAGCTTTAGCCAGCTCCAAGTAGGATTTTGTGTTATATTTTTTTTTTACTTTCCAGTGTAATTTTTATTAATATGACAGTCTGTAATCATAATGTAAAAGGAACAGTGTCGGAAAACGTTCATTTAGTAAGTGTATTTTCAAATTTACTACATATGTGGAACTTTGAGCAATGCAATGAGATTCAAACAGTTCGTGTAGATAAATACTAAGAGTTCTGAACTGATGTGCTGAGCAAATGATTTCAACATAATGTTATTAGTACAACATTGCTATCTATGGAGTTCATTTTTAGTGGAGAAAAATATATGCAAAATTGGAAAGTGAAAGTCATTTTTTAATTACTGCAAGGCTTGTGGGATATTTTATTCATTGAAGTAGTTTCATAAGTATGTAGTGCTATATATCAGGCAAATTGATGTTTCATGCTGCATAACAAGGAAAAAAGTGTGCTGTTATATTAATAAGGTAAGCAAACAATAGATCAGAAATCAATTTCTGGTAGACTACGTAATACTTGATGCTTATGTACATTTTATAAAAATTCCTGGAATTTGGTCTAATTTAGCAGTAATGATGCAAATTACATATTTTGAGTTAATACAAAATAAACACATATTATTAAGCTATAAAAACATCTGTCTGCACTCTTGCTTTTAAAAGCTATTGGTGTAATATACTGTAGATGTAATAATTTATTAAAATTATGTGCCACCCAACTCCCAGCAATATGAAAACTGGTAGGAAAGAAGAAATATATACAGTTGAACACACCTTACTTGTCTTCTTGCTTCTTAGACCTAAGAAGTGATGCTGATTTGTCCTTTTACTTGAAAGCATTTTTGAAATGATTGATAGTTTTGGATTCTGAATTATGTAATGATCCTTTGTAAAAGTCCTGCATTCTTGAAAGGACTGAATGCAGGCACAGTAGATATTTAATCTTGTGTATATTCTCGCACATTAAATCTGTAATATGTGCCGTTTTTCTCACATTTAGGTGTGCCGTTATTACTGAATTTGCTCGTCTGCAGCTCTCATCCAAAGGAATTAGGAGTGAGTGGCAATGCTTTCATCACTATTCCATCTAAGGTCCATCAGGTGAAAAACAGAGATGTATGAGAAGCAAAATGTAGATATTCACTTTTATTGTTTCGTAGTAACAATACGGACTTATTTTCCTGCCTGCAGAGAAAGAATGTGTATGCATTTTTAATAATAAAAAAACTTAATTGGGACTTAACAAGGCAGTATTTTGAATTCCTCCCTCGGGTTATTAGAAAAAGGGGTTTTTTAGTGGCTGTGAAGTGAAATAAGCAGACCCACTTTTAATTTTCAGGAATTGTCCCTAGAAGAACAATACAGAATCTTTTAATCTTCTGTAATTTGTTCTTGTTGCTTTTTAGCTAAGATTCTGTTTTATAGTTTTAAAAAGACCAACTGCAGTTTACTTACATAATTGGAATTATGAATAGATTTTTGACAGTAAGGTGCTCCATACACCTATAAGTATGTTCAGGTTTTCAGTAGTGGCAAAGTTAAACAGAAGAGGCGGCCTTGCAGTTATATTTATAGTAGGAGAAAACATCATTTAAAGGAGTTGAATATTTGATAATTATATAAAAAGATTTAAAAGATTGAACATTTGTTCAGACAAGATACCAAAATACAGACTAGATACTGCCCCATCTTTTTTCTCCAGTTGCAGTCCCTGGGGAAGAAAATGCCTCTAAAGTGATTGTTGATCTCTCTGAAAAGGAAAAAGATGATAACTTGGAACAACTGAATTATAGAGATACTCCAGATGAGGAGACTGCTACAGTTGCAGAAGTGGGTGAAGTATGCCAGGTATTGTATCTATGTTTCCACATTGGGGTTTTGAGGGTGGATTGGATAATCACTCCATTGGCCATTACCAGCCTGTTGTTGCCCAGATATATTTGATAAAGTTTCTATCATTGGTGCAGTGGTTGGAATGCAGTACTGTACGTAAACTATGCCCACTGCCAAGAGTTCGATACTGGCCGGCTCATGGTTGACTCAGCCTTCCATCCTTCCAAAGTTGGTAAAATGATGGCCCAGATTGTTGGAGGCAATATGCTGACATGGTAAACTGCTCAGAGGGTGCTGAAAAGCACTGTTGGAGTGGTATATAAGTGCTATTGCTATTATTCACAGCTATCATAATCTTTGGCTCTTCTTGGTGGGAGATTGTTTGCTTGCTTGCTCATTCATTCATTCATTCATTCATTCATTCATTGTTTATACTTCTTCCACAATCCAGAGACTCTCAGCGGCATACATTAAGTATAAAACCAAATAAACTATCAATGCAATAATAAAACAACCTAACCCAAGTTTTTGACCCTGGCAATTGTCTAGACTAGTCTCTGCACTTTTCTTGGCAAGGTTTTTTGAAGTGGTTTGCATAGCGCAAAAAGAGTATTGAAGCTGTTTGCATAGCATGTCTGCAGCTCCCAGTTCCAACTACCGCTTTTGATGTGTACATGAGCAGACAACTTACTCTATGCAATCCTTTCCTCTCCAATCTGTCTCTACTGCAAGGGGGGGGGGGAAATTCATAGATGAGGCACAGGAGAATGTGTATTGACACTAATGGCAATCACATGACTAAGGAGTGCTAAAGGTTGTAAATTGGCCATAAAGTTATTTTTTCAGCATAGTCGTAACTTTAAACATTTGTCAAAGAAGTAGTCAGTAAGCGAGGACTGCCTATATTACATAGTCAAGATCTATCTTTTCCTTGTAGGGAGCTTAGGAAGGCATATAGCCTTCTCTTAAATAGAACGCAACAAGGATATAACAAAACAAAAGTCATTTATGAAAATATGTCATCCTCCTAGATCTCATACACTCTCCCACAAAAACATTAGCACTTTGATGAGATTTCAAGTGAAAACATTAAATTCTGATATGATTTAGTTTACTCATGATTATATGACCATTTAATTTGACTTGAGACAATTAGAAGATTTTGCAGATGTCACTTAGTTGAGCCTCCCTACACAGTGCCGACTATCAAGCTTTACATTCCAAGCTTTATGTTTGTATTATATTTGTATCCCATAATTCAATATTACCTTGATATGTGCAGTTTAAAATATAAAAATAAAAACAGCACAATTAACAATCAATATATTTCATATCGATTGAGCTAACAGTTAAAAACATGATGGAAGGAATGGTTTTTTGCCCTGAATCTTGGGAGAGGGGGGCTTACCACATCTCCTTGGGAGATGCTTTGATAGCCTGAGAGAAGAGAAGACCTTTCCTTAATGGCTGGGCTGAGCTGGGATCTTCAGACCAGAGCATTGAGCCAATGACACAGCTCTGTCTACAGAGTAATATACTATAAATCTGGTCTGCATCAGAGGCTTTCTTCATGGTATATCATTGCAGCATGAACTATATAAGCATGAAAGCATTCCTTATGTTAGAATGTATTTTGTATTGCAACAACTACAGAATTATTCAGCACTGTTTAGTTTGCATCTATGGTTATAATCTATGGTTCCTTTTGTTCTGAGGAGAGTTTCCTGTGTGACAGTTGAAAAACAGTTAAGCAGCAAGCCCCATGGTGACTGTACACTGAACACTTTATTTGATCGGTATGGCTACGTAACCATCCTCTGCTACCAATCTGTATGGCTATATAATAATCCTTTGCTACCATTTCTATATAATAAAACAGAATTTTCTAACAGGTTATGGTCCCAGTACCCACAACGTCAACCCAGTATAAACCCAGTGTAAGCCCAGATTAGAGGAAAATATAAAGGTCAGCACAGAACAGAGCAAATCAGTCATAGCCAGCTACAGCAAATAAGTGCAAGGTACAGCAACAGAAAGTTGCAACAGAATAAAAGAAAATAGTCAGTAATAAAGCTGAGACAAAGCTTTCATTTGCAAATCTGACAAACCAGAACTACCAGTCTTGGAAATTCAAGATGAAAATGCTGCTAATAAGGGAAGGTACATGTAAATGTACAAATGAAGCTAGGCCAGAACAACCTTCAGATGAATGGATAGAGAAAGATCAGAAAGCTGAGAGCACAAGCTCTCTTAGCATAGAAGATGATCAAATCGTACATATATGTAAATGTGAAACTGCTAAGGAAATGTGGGAAGGATTACAAAAGGTGCATGAAAGAGCTAGTCTAAGTAATAAATATGAAATGCAGGATTATATAAGGCATACCTTGGAAATGCTTGAATGCCTGAGGGGTATAGGAGAAGAAATAAAAGATTTTCATGGTGCAGCACTATTATTTAGTGGTTTATCAGAACGTTATGCAAGGCTTGTCTGATGCACAACCAGATGACAGTCTTGGAATATGTTAAGGGCAAGCTTATAGATGATATAAGCGTAAAACAAAAAGCATTAATAGTGACAGTATTTCTGTTGCAAGTGTGAAGAAAGAAACTGGTTTTTCTTCAGATAGTAATTATATTTTTCAATCCAAAAGTTGCACCTCATCTTTGAAAGCTTGGTGTGTTGATTCAAGAGCTACGAGTTACATGACAAATGACAGAAATTACTTTACTCACCTTGACCAAAGTAAAACAGAAAACATCACCACAGCTAGTGGGCAAATAATAGAATCGGAAGGAATAGGAGAGGGTTTTCTTTACTGTCCTATTTATCAGGGTATCACCAGAAAGATACTTGTGAAAAATGTATTTTCCAGCTCTGGAAGAAGTTCACAAAATAAGGCAATGTAGTGACCTTTAAAGGGGATACTTGGATTATCACAAAAGGGGATATTGTACTTTCAAGGGCTAAAATTACAGATAAACTATATCAGCTGAACTGCAATCAGGTAGTTAATACTGCCAAGAAGGAAAACACTCAAATTGTGTTCACCCATGGCATAGACGATTTGGACACATAAGCCTTGTTATAATAAATTAACTGAGAAAGACTATTCATGTGGAATAAAAGAAGAAACCAGGCCACAAAAGGTTTCAGCCAGGAGATACACGAGAAGCAATAAAGGCATCCCAACTAAAAGTCTGTTGTATGTTGCTCATGAATATTAAAACCCAGAGATGAGAAGGAGAATCGAAAAGAAATTGCAACCTGCTCCCCCAGCCAGGCCCAGCCGGAGCCAGAGCCTCAGCAGCTCCAGTGCCAACTCTTCGGAGAGCCAAGGCTGAAGCCACAGCAGCAGCGCCAGCTCTGTGTACCTCCAGGACAGCAAGAAGAAGAAGAAAAAGGATGAGAAGAAGCATAAGAAACAGGAAACAGAACTAAGATCAAAATTAGACTATTATAAGAAGTAGTTGTTCAGTGGGGGTGTTGGAATACATGTTAGAATGTGCTTTGTATTGCAACAGCTACAGAATCATTCAGCCGGAAGATGGCAGTGTTTAGTTTGCATCTATGGTTGGTTCCTTTTGTTCTGAGGAGAGTTTCCTGTGACAGTTGAAAAACCGTTAAGCAGCAAGGCCCATGGTGATTGTACACTGTACACTTTATTTGATCAGTATGGCTATGTAACCATCCTCTGCTACTAATCTGTATGGCTATATAATAATCATCTGCTATCATTTCTATATAATAAAACAGAATTTTCTAACACCTTACAACTGGGATTTGACTGATCACTTTCTGTGATCACCCTCTTTAATAATTCTTTTGAAGTAAAGAATCTAGGACTTTGGAATAGTTGCTCATTTCTGCATAAGCTAAAGCATTCAAAAGGTCCACTTTAAGATACGATGCAAGCTTTTGAATTGTTTTGCGCAGGGATAGTGGTCAAGCACCGTAAAACACTTAAGAAAGACACAATCTGAACATTTCTGTTTGATATTTTTGAAACTGTCAGAGCCACTTTGGAAGTTGAAGCAGGGATGATCCACATAGTTTCAAGTCAGATATTGAGGTTTTTAAAGTTAGTTGCAATATTTCTTCCAGTTTGTCTTTAACTTTTTTTCCTGCCTTTTACAGGAGGGACTCAAAGTGCTGGAGGCTCTGGCTGCTTCTGGACTGCGTTCCATCCGGTTTGCAAAGGAAGTGCCTGGCATTCACAGTGTGGTAGCTAATGATAATTCTTCTAAAGCTGTTGAATTCATCACCCAAAACATTAAGCTCAATGGCGTGGAGCATCTGGTGACTCCAAGCTTGTCAGATGCTCGGTTAGTAGACTTCTATACAAGAGAGGGATGCCAATTATTTCTTTTTTTAATCTTTTGACCATTTAACATCCTGAGGCATAGCAGATAAACTCTTGCTTTGCAAAGGAAATAGGATTTTTGTATAACATAGTTGAACTTTGACAATAAAGGTTCATTTCATTTAATAGTAACAGTGGGAGTAAAAAAAAGGAAGAGCAAATTAGATTCATGCAAGCTCACTGAGGCCCTTTGTAATACTTGACTGAGTTATATTCTTTAATATAGAATAGCATGCAAATTTGTTCAGTGAGCCTTCGGGAGTGATAATATTGTTTTTATTTTATGTCTTGAGCTAATCCTAACTATGAGAAAAGCCATTTACAAAAAAACTTCTTGTACTGAGAACAGTTTGTACTATCCTTTTGTTTTGACACGATCAGGTAAATATTCTGTTGTAATAAATGAGGTGGGGAGAATTTATAAAGTTTGAATACTGTTTAGCCTTCCATGTTTTTCTGCGCGGTCATAATTGATTATGTGGTGTTAAGTTAGTTTTCTGACAGCTAACAAAGACGATAAGAAACCTCACGATAATAAATGAGAAAGCCAATGCTTATCTGCACACTGCATGAACCTTGGTCTCAACAAAAGGGCCAGTCAGGTGTATGCTAAGAAGCGCAGTGGCTCAGTGGCTTAATGATGCTGGAGATGGTCTCGGCTTCTGTGGTTTGAGCTTTAAGCACTGTGTGGCAGGGTAAGCATCTGTTACTCGCCTCAGCTTCTGTCCACCTAGTAGTTCAAAAGCATCTTCTATGCAAGTAGATAAATAGGTACCACTTCGGTGGGTAGAGGAACTGGTGCTCTCTGTACAGGCAGTCAGATTTCTGACGGCTCTGAACCTTCCTGGTTGCAGTGCCTGTTTGAGGGGCACCTCTGGGAAGGGAGGGGGCAGGAGGAGCCTCTCCTCTTGCTCTCTCCAGTTCGCCCTCCTGTGGCGCACTTTGGGAAGTGCGTAAGCGTCTCCCATACCAGGGCTGGTACCCTGGCAAGCCAAACTAGATCTCTGCAATAGCGTTGTGGTCTCCTGGCTACCGCAGCAACACCATACGCTAATAATAATAGGTATATGGTACTCAGGAAGATTATCATGACTTGGGGCAGAATTGCCACTTGTGTAGGTTTGGGAAGTACAGCTGAATCACTGCTGAATAGAGACAATATGCAGGTCCTGTATTTCAGCTGCGTTTCTAATTATCCCATTCTTCAGTCTGTCATCAGGGCACAATGTCTATGTATTGCTTAAAAAATAAGAATGTGTGAAGGAGTTAATTTTCTTGAATTTCCATCTCTTTCTATTTTTGTGCCAGCGAAAGCATCCTCTCTTTATTGAGCAATTTATCCATCTACGCCCCTCTTCTTCTATGGAATTAAGTTGGAGAAACTCTTTGACTTGCATTAGATATGTATTCATTGGCCTAATCTTTTGCTGATCTAGAATCATATTATGGGCATGCCTCATAATGAAAGTAATCTCTATATGAGCAGCCAGCCTGCCAGGGAAAATAGCTGATCTTTCATTTTAGGCACATATACCAAATGCTTTAGCATAGAGAAGGCTTAACTGAGCTTCCTTTTCAACTGAAGCACGCATCTACTGTTTCATAGAATTTCCTGCTTCCTCCTTTCTAGCTATTGGATGTACCACACCTAATCATGTCTGTCTGTCACTGTCTGTCCGTCTGTCTCTCTCTCTTGTGCAGGATGCTGTTATATCGCAGAAAGGCAGCTAAAGAATTCTTCGATATTATTGATCTGGACCCATACGGCAGCCCTTCTGGTTTCTTGGATGCTGTGGTGCAGTGTGTGAGGGATGGAGGTGAGTTGATTCTTTTTTCCAGTTTTAGGTATTGTTCTTAATTGTGAATAAGGGCTGCTTAGAATATTGTTTTTTTTCCCCAGAGAGTTTTCTTCATAAAGGTTTCCACCTTTTTTAATGGCAAGTTAAAATAACAACATGGATTTCACGTTGTAACATTTGTTTTCCAAAATGGGGTGTATCTATAGCCATAACGTGACTCCTGCTCTGTAGGAAATTGTAGTGATGTTCCAAAGGATACAAACTCTTCAAGAGTGATTGAGCCATTATTATTTGTTTGTTCGTTTGATTTTTATCCCACCTTTATTGCTTTGTAAGTAACTCAGGGCAGCAAGCATACATAATACTCCTTCTTCCTCCAACTTTCCACACAACAACAACAACCATATGAAGGGGGTTGGGCTGAAAGTGACTAGCCTAAAGTCACCCAGGCTGCTTTCATGCCCAAGGCAGGACTAGAATTCAAACTCCTGGATTCTAGACTGGTGCCTTAACCGCTAGACCAGGGGTAGGCAACCTTGGCTCTTTTATGACTTGTGGACTTCAACTCCCAGAATTCCTGAGCCAGCCATGCTGGCTCAGGAATTCTGGGAGTTGAAGTCCACGAGTCATAAAAGAGCCAAGGTTGCCTACCCCTGCGCTAGACCAAAGAAGCTCTCAGAGTGAACATTACAGAGTAAAAGGAAGAGAACCAGGACTCTAGAGTCTGGAATCGGGCCCAAGTAGATAATACTGGCAAATTATATTGCTCCCTCTCTGTGCCTGAAACGGTAGGAAGAGCAGCCCTTTTTTGGAGAGAAGGAAGTAGAATTGCACTGGCTCAGCTGTGGGGCAGGTTCTAGAGCGAACCTCACTGACTCTTCTTGTCTGCTCCCCCTTAGCTCCATTTGGTACGTTTGGGAGAAGTGTTGGTTTGCATTGTTTTCTACAATTTGCCTTCACTAGGTCTGCTGTGTGTCACATGCACTGACATGGCTGTATTGGCCGGGAAACTGGGGGAAACATGTTACAGCAAATACGGAGGCGTGTCAATCAGCACCACCTGCTGTCATGAGTTGGTGAGTAGGAGGGCATGCCAGACCATGAGATGCTTATGTTCTGTTGCCATGTTTGATATTTCCCAAATTAGCAAGGACAGCTAGTAGTAACTGGTAAGGTCTTATAAGTATTACAGTAGTGGAGTTGGGAAAGAATGGAATGGGAACATCAGGTGCTGTGAAGAATATGCAGAGGTCTTAGATATCCTCTGAAAAGCTAGCCCCATTGTACCCAGTGCCCAAAGACAAAAGGAACCGTTGCTGCACCATCCTTTTTCTTTCAGGCCCTGCGAATTATCCTCCACAGCCTGGATCTTCGTGCCAACTGCTACCAGCGCTATATTGTTCCACTGTTGTCTGTCAGTGTGGACTTTTACATCCGTGTGTTTGTTCGAGTTTTCAGTGGACCGGCCAAGGTCAAAGCTTCTGCGAGGTGAGCACTTGCTCAAGATGGCGTTTCGCTTTTTCTGCTGTGTTTTCCCTGCGGAGGAAAAACATTCAGATCTCCTGCTTGCTTTCCAACTGGTCCCAATTTGATGCAGTCAGAAAGAGGATGTCCAGTAGAGCCGGCATGACTCAAGGCCGATACCTGGGCATCTCCTCCTTTGCCCCATCTTAGGAACTCTTCTTTTCTTTCTCTTGGCAGCAAACAGGCCTTGGTTTATAACTGTGTGGGCTGTGGATCATTTCATATCCAGAGACTTGGCAAGATGGTCGGCGATGGAAAAAAGTAAGAGTTCTTTATAGTTTTGTTAGCATAGCAGCAGTTTCCTTTATTCCGCTGCCTAAAACATTTCGGTGTATAAATTCTTTTCCTGCTAGATATTTTCTCCTGCACTGGTCATAGCGGAAAACGAATTTGACAGAAACCTAGATAGACAAAAATTCTTAATGGAAAATATGGCCTCTCATGTACTGCCTCTCAGCATTAGCAATCGACTGCTCTTTTCCCCGGTCGAAGCATTGCTGCTGAGGATTCAGAGGCCTGACTCTGAGCAGTTGTTTCTGACGCTTGATCTATATTCTGCTAGTGAAGAGAGACCTGTGGGCCATTGTCCTTCAGTATCTTGGACTTTCAGACCACCTGTGCTTGTAACATAAAGGACTCCTTTGATAATTAGTTAGGAAGCAAACTCATCTGTTGTTACGATTTGGCTTCATGGAATCTGCTTCTCTTCTGTGTAACCCCACAGCTTCAACTATAAGGCTGCTTGTGGCCCCCCTGTAGGTCCGTCCTGTGAACATTGCCACCAGCACCACCAGGTGAGCTGGGATAGTATGTAGCCTTGTGGCTTACGTGTTCTTGGAGAAGTGGTTTTTCCCAAGCTGATATTTCCTTCTCCTCCTCCTCCTCCTCCTCCTCCTTGTCCTGCAGCTGGCTGGCCCCATGTGGGCAGCACCACTTCACGATTTGGGTTTTGTTCAGCGAGTCTTGTCAGCGGTTGAGAGTAACCCAGGCCGCTTTCAGACAAATCAACGGATTCAGGGCATCCTGAGCATGGTGATGGAGGTGAGGAGGATGGCTGTTTGCAGAGTGAATAGGGTGATTCTGTTTTCAGATCGCCCCCAGAAGCAAAAATGTGTCATCGAGTAGTAAAATAGTGGAGAGCTAGCCAGCAGACCGCCAGGTTTTGCAGGTAGCATTGCTCTGTTCAACCTTAGGCAGCCTTCCCCATTGCAAGGCACCGATGTTCAAGCCACAGTCTGGGTTCTTGCTAGCCCATTGACATCTTTTTTTGTAAGATAATTGTAATAGTGAACAAGCTTACCTAAAAGGGAACTTCTTCTAGTAAGCCTTAAAAGTGCCTTAAGAACGGATCATCGTTGAAAGCAGGATGTGGCTAAAACATGGTTACAGTAGTAGATATGCCTCTTCTGTAACCTCACTAGAAAATTTCCCTATATAATTAGAATCTGCTTTCCTCTGCTTGTAGGAACTACCTGATGCCCCTCTCTATTATACCCTTGATAAACTCAGTAAAACCATCCATTCTAACAGTCCTTCTCTACTGCAGTTCAGGTAAGGTGAACTTAACTAATTTGCACAAAGATCTCGTATTTAACTTTGAAAAGGAATATCCTAAGATAGGCTGTGAATGTGGCGATAGATAGGATTTCCTTGCATTTGCTGGTAAAGTTTGAATGCCATTGTGATATTGAAGAGATAATGGGGTTTTTTTTCCTGGTAGTCCTAACAATAGTGATATATTAATCAGGAGCTTGCTAAGAGCCTCACTTTTTTTTAGCAAGTTATCTAGTCTCGTGAATCTGTGAATCTTTTCAAACTCAAGAGGAATAGTCATCGCATGCAGATGGCTCAGGCCCCATTGCCTGACAAATATGCTGTTTAAAAGATTCCTTCTCAAGGATAAATTTTGATTTGGGTGATTTGGAAAGACAGCTTCTGAGGATCTCTAGCATGCTATATCATGTGATTTTAAGGCTATACTAAGAGTACATTTCAGAGGATGGTAGAGAAGAAGCTGTAAGAAAAAGCTACAGAATTTGAATATACAATATAGGAAGAAAGAAAGAAAAGATTTGACCCAATTGGAGTCTTATGTTTAGATGATTGTGCCAATTTTTCTGCTGCCTTAAAACAGATTGTTGACCTGTCTCAATTGTTGTCGGGGGTTCTGCTAATCTTTTTCCTCAGGGAGGTTAGGGCATGTTTTAATATAAGCCTTCTCTGGATTCTTTTTCAGATCAGCTCTTCTTCACGCTGGCCACCAAGTGTCGCTTTCTCATGCCTGCAAGAATGCTATCAAAACAGATGCACCACCATCTGTGCTTTGGGACATTATGCGCTGCTGGGTGAGCCTGGCCTTACTTTATCATATAAGGGAGCTTTTCTTTTCTGGCTTTATAAAAACGATTGGCACTGTATAACAACTATGGAGGCCTCTAACTTGTAAGGCTATTCCAGGCATCAAGCTTCTCACAGAGATAATTTATTTCTGGTTTCTCCTCTAGTTTTTAGTCAAAACCAATCGGCTTAAACTGATTTCTTTCTGCATGTACGTCCTGTGTTTTTTTGTTGAAGCTTTAATAAAGATTCAGTGTGAGGTAGCCCTAAAAGATTTGTTGTTAATAATAATAATAATAATAATAATAATAATAATAATAATAATAATAATAATAATAATAATAATAATAATTCCGAGACATCCCTTCTACGGTTGGTTGCCCTTTGCTCTTCTCTACACTCTTCCTCTAAGGCAGACATGTCAAACACAAGGCCCGGGGGCCAGATCCGGCCCGCGAAGCCATCCTGGAAACAGTGAGGGAACAGCCCCCACTGCCTTGGCCCTGGCCCAGAGACCCTCCTCCTGCCAGAGGACCCTCAGATCTGTCCCACTCCTGCCCAGGCCCCCATAGGCACCCTTGATGCGAACGATGTAGAGCTGGCCATGCCCACCCAGTAGGCCATACACACTGTAGCCACGCCCACCCAGTAGGCCACGCCCACCCAGGCCACACCCACCCAGCCCCCTGAGGGCAACCGCAGTGCTGATGCGGCCCTCAGTGAAATTGAGTTTGACACCCCTGCTCTTAACGCCCTTTTTTAGATTAAACTGCTGTTCCTTCTCTTCCTTCTGCCCATCATCCCCACTTGCAGGAGCGGCTCAACCCTGTGAAACGAGAGCGCCTTTCAGAGAACAGCCCAGCTGCTCACATCCTTTCCGTGGAACCCAAGTAGGTGATTGTCACATGGTAGAACTGGGCTTGAGATGAGCAAATGTGGATTTTGAACTGAGGAACAAATTGCTCTAGGTGCAGGATATTGAAAACTTGGGATGTTTTCAAGGCGGAAACCTGAAGTTTCATACATACATACACACACACGTACATGCATACAAACATAAATAACAGAGAGGATGGCGGGAGCGGGAGGAGAATCTCCCAAGAGTGTGATGTCTCTTTGCAGAGAAAAACGTAAGATACTGGACTCTCCTACCACTGGCAGAACTTACTAAAAAGGCTCCTGTGGGGGGGGGGTGTTAGAATTCTATCACGTGCTCTGATCTGCCCCTTATTCTGATTTTTTATACATTTTGTACAGGTTGCAGGCGTCCTTCACTGTCCGAGCAGATGCTAATCCTAAATCACGAAAACAGAGGCTCCGACGGTTCCAGATGAATCCCGAGCCCTTCTGGGGGCCTAAATCGAGAGCGAAAGCGGGGTAAAGGGATTTGAAGGGAATCACGGGGAGCTGGGAGGAAATCGGAACATCCAGATGTAAAACTCTTCTGGGATTACAACTACATCTATGATATTTGAAGGGGAAAAAAAAAGCCCAGTGGTTTCTTCCTTTATAAAACTGATGCCGGATGTATTGTTTGGTCTGCGAATTACAGTCTCGTTAATAGAACTTTTGTCTTGGAAGATTGTATGGCCAAAGGAAGGGCATAGCTAGTATCTTCCTCTGCATCGTGACTCCCTTCTCAGAAAATAAAATAAAAAAAGCCTACGCACGTATCATAGCTACAGCTCAGGCCCTTGGCTGATGTTGCCATTGCTCCTTTCTGTTGGGTGCAACCTAATCGTAGAAGGAAGGTAGGCTAGTCCTCTTGGGTGCAGAAGCAGGTGGGCGTCTTTGCCACTCGCAGCTCCAAGTGTTTTTACACTGTAAAAGCTGCAGCTTTCCATTCCGGAGGGGTTTTCCATTTCCAGGGTTTGCTGCAGCTTCCCATTACGAGCCTTTTTTTGGTGTCCCTTTAAAACCAAAGGGCAGCTGCCTTTGGTTCGTGCCTTATTATTTTTCTGGGTTAGGGGCGGGATTTCCTCTTGTCTGCAGGAAAAGAGAAAATTACATCAGAACAAGAGGAAAGTGTGCGCAGAAGGGAATGATGGTTCTCACCTGAAAAACTTCCCATGCAAAAGGTTCCGGCAGGTAAGTGGCCACACTTACTCTGCGTGATAAGAAACTTAGTTAAAGGCTCACGAAAGGAAACGGGCAGCATATTTTGGGATTCAGTTTATTGCGATAGCACAGGTCCAGGAAGAAACGTGATTGGCACGTGATGGAAAAGGATCGCGGCATTTGGCTTGCTTCATTTGGCTTCCATAACATTTGGGCATGGGATTGGATCGGTGGGTTGATATAGATGGGTTATAACACAGATGGAAACACTTGGATCTAAAGGAAACGGGGAAAGGAAATTTCCCTTTTACTAGAGCAGCTTTTCAGGTGACTGCACTAATCTAGAACCAGGGCAGGGTCTAAGCTTCCTGGGAAAGGGGGAAAAAATAGATTGAGGGCTCTCTTCTCCATACAGGGGATCTGGAAACTGCAGGGGCATGCAGTTTGCCTCCTAGAAACAGAAAACATTCACAAAGTTTTGGGTTTTTTTTTTAGCCACAGATAAGTAAAGATACTAATGAGCAAGAAGTATCTGCTCTAGCTTAAGGGTGGTAGCCAGAACCAATAATCTTTCGTACCTAGCCAGTCCATCTTAACCAATGTTATAATTGACAGACAATTCCAGTTAAGTACCAGGATATCCTCTGAAAATAGATTCGGCTGCTCCTGAGTTTAAAATGGTCTACCAAGCTAAAGTGCTGCTTGCTTGATACTTTACCAAACTGCTCAGTTTGGGCAGACCTAAGGCGGCAGCAAATATTTGAGTCTTTGCGGATGCACATTAAGACTATACAGACCATAGACACACTCAGAAAAATCTCACTGCTATTTTTGACTACTAAAGATAATGCGTGGTGAAGACAGCATCGTCCATTCCCCAGAGTTGCTGAGTGCATTATCCAGGCGGTTTCTTTTTTCTTAAAAAGCAATCAGCTAGTTACATAAATAATATAGGTTGGACTAGGTGCAATAATATAAATGTCTTCAGTTGTTCCCAACGAATGCCATTTTCCTTCCCAGGGTGACTGTACATTGGGAGACACATGCTGCTACTCTCACGAGACACAGAGTGAAACACCGTAACAGCAGTGTGACAAAAGAGTCCTGAATGCCTGGTGTGATTTTTATTTTTGCATTTACAGGCAATCTTTATATTTTAATGACTGTCAAAATGTGCATGCCAATTAAATACTATTATCTTTTGATGATGTTTGGGTTTGTGATTGTTTTTTTTTTATTGAAAAGTTTTAACATACAATTTTTCTTTAAAACCCCCCCTCCCCCTCCCTTCACCCTCCCCCCCTACCTCTCCCCCCTCCCCCCCCCGACTTCTCAGAGCTAAATACAAGGTATATATATAAAAAAACCAATCATAAACAATCATATACTAACAACTATAAGCTCTAAAATCCATCACTCTCTAGCTTATATAGGATGAAACAAACCTTAATAATATTAAATATATATATATAAAAAAAAAACTAAAAGAAAAAAAAAGAAGAAAAAAGAAAGAAGACTTATTCAAATGCTACATAAAACTTCTTAACCCTATACTTATTCTGGATAAACTCAATCCATTTTCTCCATTCCATAATATAGCGTTCTTGCGAGTGATCTTTCAAATAGGCCGAAATCTTCGCCATCTCTGCCAGGTCGGAAACCTTTAAAGTCCACTCTTCTATAGACGGCAATTCCTCTTTCTTCCAATACTGACCTATCAAGAGTCTTGCTGCCGTAATTAAATTCAACATCAACTTAGTGTCCACAACTGTAGCATCTGTAATTATTCCCAACAAAAAAAGTTGCGGACAAAACTTTATCCTCTGTTTAAAAATCTTCTGCATGTGGGTTTGTGATTGTTTAACGGTGATGGGGGTTAACACTGGTTAACACCATCTAAGAACCATTTCAGCTGGCTGTCTTTCCACTTTTTTTAATCTTGTCTGCACCAGTCTGCAGGCAGAAAATCCCAGGTCTGAGACGTTTTTATGTGACATATTGCTATTGGCAAGCAAGATGAGTAACTCTGGGTGAAACAGAGCAATGATATGACTTGGTGTAAAGAAGCTTCCTACGATTGGCAGAAATATGTTTCAGGCTATATAGTTTTCTTTCATCATACATATAGTTCTGGTCAAAATCTCAGGGTCCCACAATTATTCCCCCCCTCCCCCCAGTTGCTTATATAAGCCCATTCATTGCTCTTTTCAACTTGACAGTACGTCTCCCAATAAAGCTAGAATGAAGTAGCAAGTTAAGTGTCCTTAGTGGTTGCTGAGCTTGGTTATTTATTGAAGACTTTTCATTACCTAAATCAGATAACATCATCAGGCTAGCACTTTTGATGTTTCCTAGTTTGGGTAATGAACATCTGCAAGAAAACGACCAAATTCAGAGAGCATCAAGACCCCGCATTTCAACCCTGACCTACAAATATTCTTGATAAGTAACAAGTTACATAGATAAAAGGACTTTGTCTACATACGCATTCCTTTCTGAAAACTGGTGCAAGTACTTTAAGTCACACCTTAATAGTGAGATGTTACTGATGTGAACCAAAGTTGAATAAGACATTATAAAACAAATCTAAGTTAGTGATTTATCATATAGCAGACATGTCAAACACAAGGCCCATGGCTCATTTGGCCCACCCCTCCCAGCTTCTCTTTCCCCGGCCCTCACCGTGCCAGGCCTCACTTCCCATCGACTTGCCGGGCCTCACCTCCCCTGGCCCAGCCCCCGTCTGGCTGGGCCTCACTTCCTTTTTTTTTTTTTTTTACAAATTTTATTGATTTTCTAATATTACATTCACATATTTGAAAAGCAATGTGGTGGCTGAGTAGTAGTAATTCAATTACATACAGATATCATTAGCACAGATTTCAAATTGCTGCCATAAACATTTCCTCTCTTTCTCCCTTCATATATATTTGTAAATTTAAGTTTTATCCTATTAATCACATGGAAAATAACTTTCTTACATTTATCAATAGTTTTTAGTTTGCACATATTCTAATTGTTTTAACATATAATCTTTTAGACAATCAATGACCTAATAGATTTTTCAGTTTTAATTTCCACTAACATTTAGATTTAACGTTTGATATTTATCATTCCCAAGATTTTTAGTATACTCCCAATTCATCTATCACCATTCCTCACAAAATCTAATATTCAAAAGACACATCCCGTCTACTTAACTTCGCACCCTCTATGTCAACAAATTAAGAATACAATATGGTATCCTTCCTTTTTGCTAGTTTTCAGTTGTTTTTTTAAGTAGTAATCAAAAAAATTTATTTCAGTATTTAATACTTCCTCTTTCTATCTGCTATCTCTTGCTTAAACTAATAATTTTTGTTTTTGACATTCCATATAGACCTGTTAATTACTTTCATCAATAGGTTTTTGGCTTATCTACATTATTCACCTTTACATGACCTTTATGCACAAATCAATATTCAAATTAGCTATTAGTATTTATACTGCTAAATTTTAATGATGAAAAACTTTTCTTTATCTCAGTTTATAACAATGTCTTGTGTTCAACATGCACATATCTATTTAAGTATATTATTTCAGTAAGATGGTCGAAACTCCATTCTCCTTGAATGATTGAACGAATGAACCTTTATTATCAAAGTACAACATGTGTACAGTGAGATTGGCTGAGCCTCCCTTCGTGCCCCCCCAACTCACAGTGACAACAAACCCACCATCTTGTTACACCATGTGAGCTAATTGCACAACACACCAGCCTCGCAAGTCAATCATATATAGAGATTTCCCATTCAGGAGCCTGACAGCCCATGGATAGAAGCTGTTCTTCAGCCTGTTGGTACGGCTGTCTATACTTCTGTATCTCCTACCCAATGGTGGGAGAGTAAAGAGGTACCAACCAGGGTGTGAGTTGTCCCTGAGAATTTTCCTCACTCTTCCAAGGCAGCGGGCCCTGGCAATGTCATCCAGTAGTGTCAGGGGACAGCCCACGATGTGCTGTTTTCACCACCCTCTGTAATATCTTCCTCTCTGCGGCTGTCAGGCCAGCATATTAAACCACAATACAGTGCGAGAGGACGCTCTCTATAGTAGACCAGTAAAAGAAAGTCATTAGTCGTTGTTCTACCCTGTTCTTCTGCAAGACCCTGAGGAAGTGGAATCTCTGTTGGGCCTTTCTGGCCACCTTCAGTCTTATTCTGGCTTTTTTCCTTTGCCAAATCGTGTTCCATGTTCTTTTTGGGTCATCAAACCAATCTCCTTGTAATGTGACATATATTAATTGATGTTGGCAAAACCATCCGGTCACCATTTTTTTGAGAGGACTTGTAGATCTAGTGGGTCGTCTCTTTATTCTTCAACGTGGTTGTTCTGTATCTTCTCATCCAACTGTTCTTTTTCTAGATCCTCTAATTCCTTCTGAGTTGTACAGGAGACCTTTTCCTTTTTCCAAGTTGTCGGTTTCTTTTCTGGATTTTCAAATGTCAATATGTGTTGAATAGTTGATTCTTCTGTGATGGTATTTAAATATTTCATTTTTTCTATTGTATTTTCTATAGATGATTCTTTTTGGGCTTTCATATCTGGGCTGTCTTCTTGTTCCTTCCCATAGCCCCTTAGTTTTTCATTGGCTGTGGTAAGAGTTTGAATTATTGTTTTCAACATGAGAGAATTTGTTGATCTTCATATATAAGGAAATTTTGTTCCTGGTCTTTTTCCATATTGGTATTTTAGACCAGACATGTCAAACACAAGGCCCGGGGGCCGGATGCGGCCCGCGAAGTGGCCCGCGAAGCCATCCTGGAAACAGTAAGGGAACGGCCCCCGCTGTCTTGGCCCCGGCCCTGGCTGGCCAGGAGCCAATGTACAATTTTGTGGTGGTCATCTATGCTGAAATACATTCAGTCTTAGCTCCACAAGGCCATCTGAAAACAGCGAGGGACCGCCCCGTGCCGTGTCGGCACTGCCCCCTTGGCGCATGCTGGTGAGGTATCACCCTTTGTGAGGAATGAAGAAATGCACCATTGCCTGGAAGTGGCCAGCACATGGCCCTGCCTACTTCAGGCAGGCTAGGGGTTGGGCAGCATTGTGCTTCTCTTCAGATTCATGCCACCCGGCTCAGCCTCTCGGCACTGTGAATAGAGCACCCCACTACCTGCCAAAACCGGTGCAGGCTAGGGGCTGGGCAGCATTGTGCAGGTAAGATCGACTCTCACGCTGCTCATGGCATCCCCTCCCATAGAGCCCACCAAGCCGGATATGTGAAGTAGGTGAGGGCCATGTGCTGGCCATTTCCAGGCAATGGTGCATTTCTTCATTCCTCACGAAGGATGACACTTCCCCAGCTGTGTTTCTTGCCTGTTTTTCTCCCTCCCTCATTTCAAATATTTTCCCACCACTCTGTTATTTGGAAGGAGAGGGAAGGTCTGAGGGAAGTTCTACCTTAGTCCTGCCCTGCTGCCCTTTCACCATCCCCTTGCCCCCTCCTCCTGGCCTATGCTGGGGGGGGGTTCTCCCTATTGCTAAGGAACCTTTGGATACAAAGCCAGGTCTCCTCACATGGAGAGGGAATGGGCCTCCCTCTTGATTTTGCCCTCGTACCCATCATGAGCAACCTGGCTAAGGAGAGCGAGCACAGCAGCAGCAGCCTTGAGGAGGAGGTAAATGCAGCTGGGCACCCCCTTGGGGAAGTGAGGCTGGGTGCTTGAGGGCTGGGCTAGGCATTTGACCTTCGCGCCACCGTCCAGTCCCCCCCATGGCCTGAGAGGAACAGTGAGGCTCCTCCGATGGACCATGCCTTGGCACTTCCCTGGTTCCATCTCCTTCTGCCAGAGACCCTCAGATCTGTCCCACTCCTGCCGAGGCCCCCATAGGCACCCTTGACACAAATGATGTAGAGCTGGCCATGCCCACCCAGTAGGCCATACGCACTCCAACCACGGCCACCCAGTAGGCCACGCCCACCCTGGCCACACCCAGCCACCAGCCCCCGAAGGCAACTGCAATGCTGATGCGGCCTCAGTGAAATTGAGTTCGACACCCCTGTTTTAGACTAACAGCTTTACACTTAGAAAATTCAAAAGAAAGAAAAAGGTTTTTTTGTTGTTTTTTTTCCTGGGTAAGGAACACAGAGCCTTTCACAGCTGTTGTTTCAAAATTTTCAAGGTTATGTATCTTATCTATTTCCCTGGGCAGTCAGCCAGGCCCCTAGAGCTGTGGTAGTGAACCTATGGCATGCGTGCCACAGGTGGCATGCAAAGCCCTCTATATGGGCACACGCGCCATCGCCCCAGTCCTAGGCCTTCAGCTGGGTTTTATAAAACCTTTTCACTTTAGGCCTCTGCTGCCATGTGCAAAAAAAAAGGTTCAATCAATCAATCAATCAATTACAACTTCTTGCGGGAAAAATAAATCTTGCAAAGTTGGAATTGATTGATTGAACTTTTTAGTCCCACCCAGTCTGCTGTGACCACTGCACCCACGCCCACCCAATGGGCCACGCCCACTCAGCACCCAACAATACATAAGTGGGTTTTGGGTTGCAGTTTGGGCACTCGGTCTCTAAAAGGTTCACCATCACTGCCCTAGAGAATAACAGATTGAAATAGAAAATTTGACCACACGGTGTCGCCTCTACCTTTTCAAGTTTCCCTTTGACTCCCAAAGTTATTTTAATCTTTTCAGTTTTTCTTCTTTTTTATAAGGAAAAAGGCAGATTTTCAAGAGAATGAATAATGAAAATTAAAAAATAAAAAGTCTTTCAGTCCACAAGCTTTGAGAAATAAAGTTCCAATTGGATTCAGTTACTTTTTCAACGTTTTAAATACCACTGGGTAGTTGGTCGCCGCTCTTTCTGGAGGGAGGGTTAAAATCCCCCTTCCTTCACTACAGGGGGAAAAATGCTTAGCAGCTTAAGGAGGTACAGAAAATAGGGTGTAAAAGAAATAGATCTCACCCAGTCTCTTCCGCGCTGCTTTAAAAGTTGCCTGGTGGAAAATGTGACTGGCTGTTCGCAGCCTAGGGTCGAGCCATAATGGCCGATCCTTTTGTCTGCCGGGTTGGAGGGATCGCCAGGTCTAATGGGAGAGTTGTGGCTCTCCTGTGATGTAGCGAACGCCCCTTCTTGCTGGTCGCCTCTTCGGGGCAACTTTTGGCCCTTTTCAGCCCCCACCAGCGATGTGAAACTGGACTGGGGAGAGAGAGCAAGTCTCACAGCTGTCCATGGCAGCCGTGCGGCAAACCAGAAGCTCCAGGCCTCACTTCCCATTGCCTTGCTGGACCTCACCTCCCATTGCACAGCCCTTGCCGGGCCTCACCTCCCCTGGCCCAGCCCCCGCCTTGCCCAGCCTCACCTGGCATCCCACGATCCTCGCCTTGGCAGACCTTCCCTCCCCTCGCCCGTCCACCTTGCCAGGCCTCACAAGGTCACATCCAGCCCTTGCCTTGTCAGGCCTCACTTCCCTTGCCTGATCCTCTCCTCAGGTTTGATCCTTTTCAAACCCCCCACCCTGCCTGGCCTCACCTGGTCCCACCTGGCCCTCGCCTTGCCAGGCTTCCCCTCCAAATGCCCAGCCCTTGTCTTGCTGGGGCTCCCCTTCCCTCGCCCAGCTTTTGCCTTCTGGTAGTCCCCTCCCCGTCACCTTGCTAGTGTCAAAATCCTGTCCGAACGGCAGGAACAACTCACAGCAGGAACGGAAGACAACCCACAAAGGAGATGTGTTTATTCACGTGCAAAAGCAAACCAAAGCGGGAACAAAGACAGCGTTGGATGCTCTCCGTATCCAACGCTGTTTAAAGCCATCCGGCACAAAACACACCTCCCCCAACAAACCGACATCCACCCAGCCCGCCATATAAACGCTACCCCTCCCCTCCAGGTCCTTTTGGCTTCCGCCTTTCCCCTGTGCTCCACATGCTCTTCCCCGGCAGGTATGTATCCCCGGAAACCCCCACACCAAACCCCCAAGCCCCCCCACCACTGGCCCCTTCCCACCCGGGACCATTCCCTTCACGGCCCCTAGGCTCTGGGACCCCTCTGCCCGTTGGAGCCACCCCAGTCCCCCAGCCAGACAATCCCAACATCAAACCCCCCACAGTCAGGAGGTGAGGTAGCGGAGCCGGCGATCCCGAAGCCCCGGCCGAACGAGTCCCCTCGGCCGGCACGGGTCTTGTCCGCCACACAGCAAGGGAAGCCTGAAACATCAGCTGCATGTCAGGCCCCTCAAGGCACCCCTGTGCTGGCACAGGTGCGGTGTCCAGAGCTGGTCGGGGTCCTGCCTCGTCTGCACATCCCTTGTGCGCAGGCGCGGCGGCTGGAGGCGACCAGAGGCTCCCAGAGCAGTCCAATGCAGCCACGGCCGCCGGAGACAGCCGGGAGTCTGCAGGCATCCCAGGCGGGTCGGACGGAGCGGCCGCAATCGGGCTGAGGAGTCCTGGGGAGCCAGCTGGGACGGGGACGGCTCCCGACAGAGGAACACCACCTAGTGCCACCCCCTGACGAATGTCGGGCCTGCGGGGCTCGACAGCTAGGCTGCACCTACCCACACCAGGCTCTTGCCTTGCTGGGTCTCATCTCCCCCCACCCATCCATCCCTTGCCAGGCCCCATCTGGCCCTTGCCTTGCCAAACCTCCCCTTCCCTCTCCTCCCATCTTGCTGGGCCTCGCATGGTCTTACCCAGTCCTCACCTTGCCCAGCCTTTCTTCCCCTCTCCCAGCCCTCACCTTGCCTGGTCTCACTTGTTATTCCCTGGTCCTTGCCTTGCTGTGCCTCCCTTCCCCTCCCACAGCCCTCACCGGGCCTCCCCTCCCCTCCCCTTGCCCAGCCTCACCTGGTATCCCCCAGTCCTAGCCTTGCCAGATCTCCTCTCTCCCAACCATCTGACTGTGCCTCACATGGTCTCACCCAGCCCTTGCCTTGCTGGGCCTCACCTACCTGGCCCAGCCCCTGCCTTGCCTGGCCTCACCTGGCTGTCACCTTGCCAGGTCTCACCTGCTCTCTTCCAGCCCTCCTCTTGCTGTGCCTCCCCCTCCCCCTGCCCAGCCCTCACCTTGCTGGGGCTCACCTCCCCTCGCCCGGCTTTCGCCTTCTAGGGCTCGGCTCCCCTCACCCCGTCCTCTCCTTGCCGTGCGTCATCTCCCTTTGCCCAGCCCTCGCCTTGCTGGGCCTCATCTCTCCTCGCCTGTGCCTCCCCTGGTGTCGCCCGACCCGTACCTTGTCGGGACTGGAACCTGATCTATGCAAGATCCTAAGTTTGTTGGTTTATTTATTATCCCACCTATATTATTTTTAGAAATAACTCAAGGCAACTTACCTAATAGTCCTTCTTCCTATTTTCTCCACAACAACCCTGTGAGGAAGGCCAGGTGGAGAGAGTGACTGGCCCGAGGTCACCCAGCTCTCTTTCATGCCCAAGGTGAAACTCGGATTCACAGTCTCCTGGCTTCTAGCCTGGTGCCTTAATTGCTTTCCAACATTTAACACAAAGAAATAATGAAGCAATATGCCAAATAGTTTTACGTATTGAAGGGGTTTATTGAAAAGATACCCACACTTAAAGACAGTCCAAATATTCTTGCGCTTTCAAAACCCTCTGAAAGGACGGTCAATTTTTGTTTATTACGGATGTGCTTTGAGGACGGGGAGGCTGGACCAGAATTGGCCTTTGAACAGTGATCCCTTTTTCATTTGGAAAAAAAAAGAGAAAGAATTTCTGAAGATAGTCCTACTACCCATATCGTCTGACATTAAGCAGCTTTAAGGCATCTTCGGTTCACAGAACAAGACAATGCCTGATTCAGAGAGGAACCACTTCCTCCCTCTTGTGAGGGTTCCTGGGGGAAGGCTCCGTCCTTGAGTCCATACTGCACTCTGCTTGGACCAAACAGCCGCCTTTCTCCCCTAGGCCTGCTTTAGGACCTCCTAATCTGTAGCAGGAAGGTTCGTATCTGCATGGGAAATAATTCAATGTGTGCCGGGTCCAGGCCAGTGCCTGATCGCCGTTCTGCTGCTATCCCTGTGGAGAGAAGGAAGTTGGGAAACAGGGACAGAATACCAAAGTGGCATTTGGAAGGAAGAAGGAAGGCGAGAGTTATTGCGAGACAGTGGGATTTACAGTGTTATTCCCGCCCAAAAAGTTCATTCCAAGATCTGTAATTAGCTTATAGGATAATGGCCAACTCTTGCCCAGTCCTACAAAATGCAGGCTCTGGGGGTGGGTAGAGAGGCCACTTGGGCTCTGGAAAAGCTGCCAGGCATAAAGTTTGAAGAAGGAGATTAGCCTATGTGAGACTAATTGCAGGTTATAGAAAGGTATTTTAGAGCAGGGCTTTTCATCCTTTTCACCCATTGTACCACTTTTAGGATACGGCAACATCCGAGTACCACCAGTCGCCTAGCAAGGTGTCAAAAACCTGATGACCAACCCCCCCCCCCAAAAAAAAGTGATGAAGTACAGGTAGTCCTCGACTTACAACAGCTCGCTTAGTGACTGTTCGAATGGCACTGAAAAAGTGCCCCCCAAGCCACAGCCGAGCAACACACCTGCCTGCCCGCCCGGCGGCGCTCTTCCTCCTGTCTGAGGTTTTCATTGTTGTGAACATTTCTGTTGAGGATTGGCAGTGGGGGTGGGGTGGTGGGATGTTTGGTTTTTATCCCCCCCCCTCTACTGGGTGGTTGCAACAGGTTTTGGTCACTTCACATGACCCTGGGATACTGTGACTCATAAACATGAATCAGTTGCCAAGCATCTGAATGTAAATCACAAGACCCTGGAGATGCTGCAACATTCCAGCTGATCGACGCTTCTTCTGGGCTCAGCAGAAGCGCCAGGATCAGCGCCGAGCTCCAGCTGGAGCCTGGCGCTGATCCTGGCGCTTCCACTGAGCCCTGCAGCTCCAGCCATCTCTCGCTCAGGCTTGTGCGGTGCTGTTCAGGTCATTCCCTTCCCCACTACCATTTTTCTAGGATGGTCGTGTATCACTTGCCAGGTGCCAATGTACCACAGGTGGTACCCGTACCACTGGTTGAAAAGCCCTGTTTTAAAGCAGTCCCTTGGGAGTAGCTTTCATTGCAACTCAAGTACACTAAATATATTAAGGATAAAAAAGGACTGAAAGTGCCAGTTCCCTTGAAGCAACAGAGGCTACGGCTGCACAGAGACATCTGCAATTCCACTTCAACCCTCACCTTCAGTTGACTGCCAGATGAGCCTGCTCACGTTCTCCCGTTTCTGGTTGGCTGACAAGTTCGTTTCTTGCACAGCGACGATGTTGAAGGAAGAGAACAAATCCTGATCAAGTGGAAAAAACAAAAGAATCAAGATTGGGATGTTGGCTCCAGTTGACTCTCAATGCTAGAATCATTCTGACCCACCCAACTAAATCCTGTTTTTCAGTTCTGATCTTCAAACTAGCATCAATTCAAATTTTCTCTCCTGTAAATATCCTGTGTGCCCCGTAAATCTAATAAAAATGTGAAACGTTAGCCAGGAAATCCCCTTTTCAGATCTCAACTGGGCGATGAAATCCACAAGCAATTCTGTTATCTGCAGGATGGAGATACTAACGCTTCCCTACCTGATAGGTTTGGTGAAATTTGGGTAAAATACTAAGCAGAGGATACTGAAGTAAGAAATTATCCACTTTGGTGGTAGTTTAGCCTAGCTAAATTACAGAGAACAATTCATGCCTTTGTCTCTAGTAAGAAACCTACCAGCAAGTTAATGACAACAGGCAAGGAGCCATTGACCGCCTCCCCATATTCAAACTGGTGCTCTAGGCGGATGAGAACAGCATCAGGCTCCCACTGGGCCAATGTCAGCAAGTGAACATTCGAAGGAAGAGCATGCCGGAGAGCAGAGAACTGAGGATTGGGAGAGAAAATATTGGACAAACATAGTGCCCGATTACTATCCCTGAAAAGCCATAATGTTGGATAATGCCACTAACTTATAATCATGCCACAAAGAAGAGGGAGTCAAGCTATTCTCCAAAGCGCCTGAAAGTAGGACAAGAAGCAACGGATGGAAACTAGTAAAGGAGAGAAGCAACCTAGAACTAAGGAGAAACTTCCTGACAGTTAGAACAATTAATCAGTGGAACAACCTGCCTGCAGAAGCGGTGAATGCTCCAACACTGGAAGTTTTTAAGAAGAGACTGGACAGCCGTTTGTCTGAAATGGTATAGGGTTTCCTGCCCTGAGCACGGGGTTGGACTAGATGACTTCTGAAGTCTCTTCCAACTTTATTATTATTCAATAAAACAAAAGGAATGTCATTGGATACTAAATAATAAGCAAATTATGAAAAGCAGGAGGAGGTAATCAGCTTAAAAAGTTAAACTAAATTTAAAAACTAACAGAGATTTGCAGAGATTTGGAAGCATGCAGGCAGCACCTGTCCAAAATTCTTTGAAACAGCCATGTATTTTCCTTAGATTATGCAACTATACTTACTATGCAGCTGCTGCATAGGCCCTGGAAAAGATGCCACTTTTAAACCATTGCAGCTAAGCTCAGATGTATCTTAGGAATACCGTCCATCTTTTGCTGAAAGAGTACTGTGACTACTCATAAATAAGGCTACTGATACTTGAATACTGCTTCTCTTTTTTCTTTTGTCTTTCCCTCACCTCTTTGACAATGTCGTGACTATCTGGGGTCAGCACCACCTGTGGTGCCATGTACTCTTGCTGGGCCCACAGACGGTGCTGCTC
This sequence comes from Vipera berus, assembly GCF_964194415.1. Lineage (NCBI taxonomy): Eukaryota > Metazoa > Chordata > Lepidosauria > Squamata > Viperidae > Vipera > Vipera berus. The sequence goes on along the minus strand of NC_138203.1, from coordinate 182,531,372 downwards.
AGCTGATGATTCCACCGTATCTAAGAATATAAGGTGACGACCTCGGACTACTAGTCCATTGTGATATTCTCCAGGTTCCAGTAACGGCTCCTGTACACCCCGGTTGTCATCATGCAGCAGCCTTCGATGTACCTGAAAGCGACACAAACACACACACACACACACACACACACACACGAAAGTTGAAAGCAGAACAATGGAATTCAGTTTGCTAATGCTTTGAAATGCCTGGTGCTGTGGGATGGATACAGAATGTCTTTTAAAGATGCTAAAGAACAAGTAATTCCTAAAAAACATAGTAACTGACTAATTTACACCAACTCATCTAACCACTAGTCTTGCTACAGTTTCACATACGAGTTCTGCTGGTGGTAGGATTCTGACCACTTTGGCTGCTGATCTCCCTTACCTCACATTTCCTAGTCTTGTGTTCTTTCATCTATTGAAGCTGTGACTCTTCTCTTTTGGGGGCTAACATTTTAGAGGAGGTGCTCAGTTTCCCCAAATACAAAGGAGTAAAGTTAGTTCCCACCACTGTTAATAGGAAGCAATTACAGAAGGTACTCGTCCTCTTTGTTGCTCTGCCAACCTGCTGTACTTACCATAAGTTCAAGAGAACCATCAGTGAGACTACTGCCACCCTGTGAGCGATCGGTCAGCACTGTTAGCTGGGTCTTCCGGTCCTGAAACGGGGAAAAAAAAGAAAAGAAAAGGAAAAAGGTTGCAAAGTCCTGGCTGCGTGCACGAACAAACCTCACTCTGCAGAGATGCTGCAGTATTACAGGTGATCCCACCACTGTAGGATTCAACTTTCGTTAGCCAAAAACCTACCCATATTATTTCATAATTATGCTTTGTGTGGGCAGGCAGTCCTATAGGAGACCAAGAACAGCCAAGACTGCCCGGAACCATGGGATATTGTTACCTTGATGTAGATACGACTGTTCACAGGGTAGTAGTTGCCTGCCGCTGGCTCAGTCTGGCTCAGATTCCATGTGAACCTGTAATCACGTCTTCTCAGAGAAAGAAAGAGCAAATTAACTTCCTGACTTCCTTCATCCAGCTGAATCTTGTAAAATCAAGGTGCACCCCACCCCCACCCCAGCTCTTTTAAATGGAAGTGAAAGACAGTGAGGAGGGTCACAGCAAAATGAACAAAAAGGGCACTTTTACAGCTATGACCGGTATTTTAGCTCCCATAAATTAACTTTGCAATTTTACTCAGGCTTGGATACACTCAGCCATTGTTTGAGCCTCGCCCAGCCTAGGCATTCTCCCCATGCACGGATTTCAATCCCATAGGATCATCGCTGAAAATTGGGACAGCTGAAGTCCAGAGACCTGAAGGGTGTCCAGAACGGAAAAGCTACATTGCAGTTTTGTAAGCCCTGCCCGTAGCAGTAGTTTCAACACGACTGGATGCCATCATTTTGGGGAAGGTTGCTACAGAGTAAGCCAGTGGCTCTTTATACACTTTCATTTGCTCATACAGGATTGAACAGTAAATACAGAAATAGTGAAGTTTAATATTTTGCTTAGGGTTATTGAATGTGTCGTGACCAAGCATTTTAAAAATAGAAATGTCTAGCTAACAGTTTGCACTATATAAGCCACTGTGTAGTTCTGGCTGCAGGTCAAGGGGTAGGCGAGTCTTCCTGCTCCTAACCCCATACCTTCTCTCCAGGATCTCGCGTCCATTCGAGTCTGTGTAAAAAAGGCCTTCAGTCTGCAGATTTGTCTCAAACCGGCTGATTATCTCCTTGCCTTGCTGATCCCTACGGCAAAGCATAGAAGCCAGAATCTTGTGCTAAAGGTCAATGAAGGCCCCCCCCAACATTTTTCTGATGTTTACCCTATAGGAATGGGTCCCACTGTCCATTCCAGTTCAACATATGGCTGCCCAGCATAGAGGCGCACCACTTGGGAACACCAATCAGAGAAGTTCTGGTACAGCTCTTGCACCACTTGAGTCTGCCAAAGAGAGAGACAGAAAGAAGGCTGCTATGATCCTTACTTGGCTTCAAAAGTACAGCCTCCCTTTTGGCAGTGGACGGGCACAAGTGAGTTTTGAGAGCAGCTCCACACGCAAAGAAATACCAGGCACATTATAAAGAGACTCATTATGGTTCCTTTAAACTCAAACGCTTCAAATCATACAACGGATGCCACCTTCTGGAAATGAGAGGAGCCTTAAGAAAATATTTCAATAAGAAATCAGATTACTCCCGTTAGACAACTCAGCTCCTGAAAAATGAAAATTCCCCTTTCCCACTAACCATCAAAAGCTGTTTTTATATTAAGCTTTGGTGAACTCAATCCCGCCAGCAGAGGTGGCATTTGCTGGAAATGGTAAAGCATCAGAGGCCAAAAGTTCTTATCTGTGAGGGAGATGAGCAGTTCTTAATTATGAAAAGTAAAAAAAATAAAAAGCAATTCCCACAAGACTCCACTCATGAAATGGGACCAGGCGCAGCAAAAACTTAAGCTCTTTTTTCTTAAAACCCAAAATGGGGTTGGCAACCTTTTGCCTGCCAAAAAGTACATTCTCACAAGAGAAAACACACTCTGTGCCAAGAGGGGCAAATGAGAGAGAAGATCAGCCCTTTTCTTTCTAGCATCCTCTTCTCGTTCTCCATACATCTTGAGGTAGGACAGCACGGAGCATTGATCAGATTAGATTGCAAAGGGCATAAAAATCAACACAAGGCTCTCTAATGTAAGCAAGCATACATTTTGCTGAAATCCCTGCAAATTATAGTATTGCCCTGCTCATAAAATGTTTCTGCCATGCCCTCAGTCTGCAACAAATATTACTTTAGATTCCCAAACAAGGTAAGACAGCTTTTGCAGGAGCAAATATACAGCAATCCTTGCAAGGCTCTAGCAAGAAGAAGCCAAGTTTGTTTTTGTTACAGAATATGATGCCTCCTGGTTTATGTTGTGTTATTTGGCTTATTAGGAACATAGGTTAACTTAGAAAGGAGGCAAAGTCAAATCACTTCTGAAAAACCTTGCCAAGAAAACGGCAGGGTCTTATCCAGGCAGTTTCCAAGAATGAGACATGACTGAATGGAAGAAGAAAAAAGTATTTAGCAAATTGATATAAAGCTGCCCATCTCGCAGAATCTAAATTATGGAATATGGTTTGAAAATACAAATAATCCATGGAGGCTCTATGATGTGAGTTATAAGCTTTTATGACTGCCACCTCCTCTCTTCAGGGCTGGGGAGTCTAATTTATCTGGACAACTTATTCTAATAATTTGGTTCTTCCCACTAAGCAAGTAACTACCATGTTTCCCTGAAAATAAGACCCACTCCGAAAATAAGCTCTAGCCTGATTTTTTTTGGGGGGGGGGGAGATTGTATAAGCCCTATCCTCAAAGTAAGCCCCGGGGGGTGGGCATGGCCATCACAAGCCGCGGTGAGCGCACGGGGGCTGACGGTCTCCGGTAGCAGTCGCAGCCCACTGGCCCCTTGGCACAGCACAGGTAAGTCTGAGTGCCGAGGCAGAGAGGAGGAAGGCGATCCGGACATGCCGCGTACTTTTTGCCCAGAAGGAGATGAAGTGTCTGCTTGCGAATGGGGCGCTTAGAAACGGAGCAATTTACTCTGTCTTCAAGCGCCCCATCTGCAAGCAGACATAACTCCCAGTCTATGTCATTTCTCCATCCGGGCGAAAAGTGTTTGGGTGTCTATGGGGTGCTTTGGGTCAGTTCCTCCCCCACCTGCCTCGCCTTGTAGCGGTGGCACGGCGTGGCAGGCCACGTGGCCTCCTGCCGCAAGTGGCCGCAGAAGTGGACCAGTAGCCATGCAGGCTCCTGCTGGACGGGGGTGTTGGTACTGCCACCGCAAGGCAAGGCAGGTGCCAGGAAAAAAAAAAAGACATCCCCCTACTGCCTCTTTTGGAGGCAGGAAAAAAAAATGTAAAACTGGATTTTTGTTTTCGGGGAAACACAGTAGCTAACTTGGTTTCTTTTTAGGCTGTTCCATTTCAACTGGCTTTGAGTGGCAAGCACTGAAAAAAAAAGGAAAAATCACAAAAATGCAATAGTGGTACAATCCATCAAGGGCAAGTCTGAATTTAAACACTCCCCAATCAATCAATTTTGCTGGTCACTGTGGTCAGAGACCAGCAAAATACTCTCCAAATATTCTATCAGAGCCACATGTTTACAGTTCTGCAGAAACTCAGCAGAGAGGAGATAAAGCCTACTTGTCCGCTGGTTCACTGAAGTTGATGATGGAAGCTCCTGTGATAAATGCCAATTACAGAATCAATGCAGGTCAAAACTCTTGGGGATGGGATTCCCAGCAGGACTTATCTCCTGGATCACTGGGCAAACAGATCAATTTGGAGCAGATGACTTTGAGCTTTTCCTACCTTTATTTGATATACATGAGCTCCGTGGGCAATGGGAAAGGCCTTGGAGGGGTCAGGACGGAAGATGTAAGCTCCGGACGCCTGTGAATGTTCTTCATTTCCATCACTGGCATTATACCTGGAGAGGTCAGCCAAGAGAAGGACATGACCATCATGTCTACAATAGCAGAACAATAACTCATTAACCAATCCCAGCAGAGGATAAGGAATGCCAAGCCATCCTTAAAATCCATCTGCCACCAGCCACTGTAGGAAATAAAGCAAACATTCAGTTCTCCAAGCATAAAGTAATCTTCAGTCTGACCTACCAAAGGAAGCTTTGAAGAAGCGGTAAGGAGATACTCTTGTCCAAATTTCGGATCTCCTTCATCAGTCCTGTGCTGGGGTCAAACAGAACTTGCAGATGCTGGAGCAGAAACACACAAAAAAATCCTATATCGGAGACACTATCAGGAGCAGCTCTTTGGATTTTTAGTCTGAATGGTAGCAAATGAAGACTATCCAGGGACGTTCATTTTCAGAAAAATTGTCTGCCACTTTTTTTCTTATCTATAGGATAGGAACATTTTGAGCATCTCTTTTTATTTACTAATATTTGACAAGATGATTTTATTTTACTTTAAGAACTGTTTCAGCCTCACTTCCCAAGTGCAGTAAATGGGCAGGGAAAATACACCAACCAAACGACAAAGGAAAGATCGGCCTGTACCTCATTCTCAATCGAGGGTGTAAGATGCGCTGCAGCAGGCTGAGGACGCATCCTTTTCAGCAACTTGGGGTGTGCTGGATCTCTGAGAGACAACCGGGAAACAGAATAGGTTTTGTAGCCTAATGGAGGGAGAGATGCCTGAAATACCAGTTCATTGATGGCACTGCCTCGGTTATGCCGCACGGCACGGGTGAAACTTGATACAGGGATGATCTGGCAAGGAAAAAGCAAGGTTGATTATTTTAATAAGATGAATTGATAAGAAATTGATTACTAACACATTCCAGGGCACACCCAGCAGAATAAACCCTCCCACTCATCCCAACCTTGTTCAGAGCAGAGTAATTTTGCATACATTTCCTTTCACTCCCTGGAACAACAACGGAAGCCTGGATCTCTCAAAGGTATTACAGGACTTTCTCCAAGGCTTTCATTTTACACAAAGATACATTAACACTTTAACCAGCACAGAACAGCAGGTAGGCAAGAATTGATCAATTACTGGAGTTAAGTTTTGCGGGTGCTTCTGACACAAATACAGTGTTGTACAGCACTCTTTGGGCAGCTACAACATCAGCATATTGCCCCAATAATCTGGGTCCTCATTTTAGCAACCTTGGAAGGATGAAAGGCTGAGTCAACCTTGAGATGGTCAGAATCGAACTCCTGCCAGTGGGCAGAGTTTGGTTGCAATACTGAATTCTAACCACTGCACCACCAAGGCTTGATGATAAAGTTTAACAAATCAGGGTTAGTTATGTAAACATTTTAACAAGATAAATGACTAAAATATAAAGACTCTATGATGACAAACAAGTCATTGGTTCATTGTGGAGCCTTAAGAGTCCCACCAATTGAATTTTTTTGCTAATGGCTTCCATGCAACACCTGGGGAGGAGGAGGAGGCCCATTGGTGTTTCACAGTAATGCCTAAAGCTCTCCAAACCAACACCTACCTCATTCAAAATATTCTGACCGTCAGGAGCTACAACCAAATAATGGCTTCCATTCACGGGCAGTCGGACATTCCAATCCACAGAACGGGCCAGAGGGTTATAGATGATCACTCTGAACTGCAAAGGTAGTGAAGAAATACGTTGATCCAAGGAAGACCTACTAGCAGATGCTAAGGAGCCTGGTTATTTATTAAGAGAACTTATATACCATCCCAGTTTAATGACTCCAAGCTCAGTGAGAAACTACCTTCTCCACAGCCCAAGCAGTGTCCTTAAGGCTGAGGAGTGATCTGGGAAGCTCCAGTTTTCAAGTCTTGTACAAGATGAAAGATGAGAAATTGTATGGTCCCTTACAGTGGGGGTAGCTTCAGTGAGTGGGCAGGCACTGATGTTCAGGTAGGTGCAATAGATGAAGTTTTCCGTGCTGCCAAGAAGATTGGCGAAGGCATTATTCATCACAATCTGCAACGTCAGAAAAAAACAACAATAGTATATTCTCTACTCCTGCCAGAAAGTTATGAATGGACAGAAGCACAGCTGGGGAAGAATCAGTGACAATCTTATGCAAAGTCTTGGATTCAAAGCCACAAACAAACTAACAGTTACCTGCGTTTCCCTCTATGTCATGGGCAAAGTTAGGCTACAAAAACCAAGTAAATGCCCACTGCAAAAAATAGCTGCGATATCTCAGAAATATGCTTCCTCTGGAGTCAATGCATATAGGGAGATCCCAGGGCAAGATTACAGGATGCTTTTCTTCGTAACATGGAAGAAAAGAGGAAGGCTCCTTTAAGCAACACACAGAGGCTACCACAATAAAGGGAATGCTGTATGGCCACGATTGCGTGCCCCGAAGCAGGTCAAGGAATCTCAGCCCTTGCCGTTACGACATGTGAAAATCAAGCAACATTTTTGCCGCTAGAGAAAGTGCTTTTGCTTTTGTAGTATTATGTTGTCCAAGTGCTGCAGTGATGCTCGTGCCCATACCTATGTGGTGGGAGAGAAATAGCAGAAAAAAAATATTGCTGGTTCATGCACAAACCTGGCAGGCATCCCAACCAATAGACAACTGTTTGGCATAGTCATTGGTCACATGCTGCTTTGCTGTGCCACTCACTGCATCATGATGCTGAGCAACCGCCATAGCCTGGCCTATAAGAAAAAGACCACAGGTATCACAAAGTAAAATTACTGGGTCTCGAGAGATATGGGTGCTGTGGAAATGGCCACTCTTTTTATTCTTGGCTTGTTGTATCCCTAACAGAGGTGCCATTGGCCAGAGCACTGTTCCTAATTAGTCTGATGGTCATCATGGCAACTTGCCACCATAGTCACTCTCTTAAAAAAAGCTCAAGGTGAAAGCCCTGGTCAACTCTCAGGAGTACACATACATACGCAGCACAGAACTATTAGCATTGCCGTAAGGCCCGAAATTTGCTTTTGTGCCAACTATCACTTCCAGCTGGTTGCAGATCTGCAAAAAAAGAAAGACTGAATCAGAGAGCCACAAAGCACCGGGATACATTCTATTTAGAAATCATGAAGGCTACTAACTTGCAGGAAATTGTTACTGAGGCGTTCATAGCGTTTCAAAGCTGGTCGGCTGGTGTAATAGCCTGTCCAGAACTGATGGGGACCATTGGCATATGGGAAGAAGTCATCGTATTTCAAAGACCTGTTCATAATAAGATCAGTTAACCAAAATCTACTTTTGCATGCCAACCTCGTCCTAGTTTCAGAATAATCTGAGCTGATCGGTAGTAGAAACAAGCAGCATCAGCTGAGTGAAATCCATCTTCAATGTTTTTTTTATCGTGATACTTAAGAGGGGCAAAAAACATTGAGAGATCTAATGTGCTTCTTAGTATTCTTTTTCCCCTTTATGATATGGAAATTAAAAAGTATTAGGATGGCACTGGATGGGTAATTAAAATTATATGGAACCTGATTTTACTCTTTTTCTAACGTACTCTGTGGAACTAGAGGATGGAGTGGTTGGCATGGGGTGAATTTACCAAGCCAAAGATATGCAGATTAGCCCAGATCTAGAGTAAAAGTAGGCAACTTTTACCTTCCAAATATTTTAGATTTCAATTACTATTCCCATAATCCAAAAGCATTGCCATTATGCTGCCCATCCTTAGATCTAACTTCTAGATCTATGGAGAAGGTTCAGTCTGCGAGACAAGGATTTCTGCTTCTCGATTGTTTAATGATAGTTGCAGGAAAATGACTCTTTCTTCAATTCCCCCCCACGGAGAATGCCTGGAGAAGGGAGAGAGTTTACTTCAAGGGGACCACAAAGCTTTCCTGCTGTTTTGTCAGATGTGCTATGACTTCACAGTTCCAACACGGCCAAGGCAAAGGCAAAGGCAAAGCATAACAGATTGGGAGATGGAAAGATCAAGCATGACAGTTCACAAGAAGCAAAGAAACAAAGCAGTTTGAATGAAACTAAGCAGAAATGCCTCTCAGCTGCTAGGCCCATCAAATACTGGCATCTGCTCTTGCCACTTAGCAATCCTAACTTATCTTAAAGGATGGATCCAAATTAAGCACATGCTCAGAAAAGAGAGTGACGAAGACAACCCCACTGAAAAAAACTCCTGTTGCAATGAGCAGCTCTGAATACCAGCCAGCTCACCAGCCAGCCTGCCTCAGCCCTCTCACCATGTCATGTTGGCTTTATTCAGCTCCCAAAGATAGCAGCTTGGAGTTGAGTAGAGTACGTTGACACGGCTGCCCTTCAGTTGCTGGAAGATCATATTCCAAGGAAAGAGATATGTTCATTTGCATTTCCTCTTGGGAAATTTATCACCTCCCCCTACCAATCTGGGCATCTTTTGGTATGCCTCTCTGTGAGCTACATCAACCAGAGACAGAAACTGGTGTGGTTCCAACTTGTGCCTCAACATCCCTCAGAAGGCCTAACTCTTGTATTTCTTCCCATCTAATTAACTGAGGCCTCAAACTCTGAGGCCTAATATTTATTTTCAAAAAGACAGGCTGGTGGCCCACTATAGGGTACCTGTGCATTAACATGATGGATCAACTTGTCCAAGTTCTTGTACCATAGCATTGCATTCTCGTACTGGAAATCAGATCCCATCGTCATGACAATGTGGTTTGTGCGATAGTGTTTGGCCTGAAGAGAACATTGAAAAGTAGTAAACTGGTCTATTTGTCACATAGCCACTCCCCTCCTATCCTATTGTTAATAACATATACAACAAGCAGAGTGATGGATAGCTTCCCTGATACTACCCCTTGTTTTCACCTGAGCGGCTGCAATTCCCAGAAAATAGGCCACTATTTTTTCCACATTGTTCTCATCACTGTCATCGTCCACAATAGGATTGTCGGAGCAGATTTGATCCCAGCAGAGAGTCATAGGGGGGTCATAACCATTTGGTAGGATACCTATCAAGAGACAGGAGAAATGAGAGGGACAAATTACATTCTAGGAATCGATTTCCATGCCCCAATGGTTAAACACACAATAATGAGGCAGCAAAGGGCCAATATCCTACACCAAATTGATTCCCTTCAGATGTGTGAGACTATACTTCTATAAGCCCAGGCCAGCATGACCTGTGTTCAGTGGTTACAGCAGATGCAGCCCCATGCTTTTGCTGGTCCCGGACTATGTTCCCATCCTCCATCTACCAACAGTTGGAAAAGAAACCAGGTCCTATGGCAAAATTTCAACACAGCACATCTGGAATGCTCCAGATTGGTGAACTCTGCTATCATGTGTGATCATGTGAACAAGCAAGTACATCCCCAGTGACATTTATTTTCTTCAACATATTTCAACATAAATATATTTAATCTTTATTTCAATATTACTGAATATAAAGGGATGTAAAATAACAATTATCATGTGCTACAATATTTACATTTTGTAGTCCATTTTGTAATTTAAGTAAACATAATTTTGCATGTAGAAAAAGTACTCCTGTACTTTTATCACTACTCCAAATACCTAAAATTAGAATTGGATGCATCAGAAACCAGGTGCAAATGATCAAGAGCATTGTCAGACTGGATCTGGGATCTGATTTATTTAAACCTCAGATACTTAGTTTGTTCTGTTGTTGAAGTGCACGATCAACCTAGGTCTAGAGCAAAACAGCACTCAGAGCCTGAAAGAAGATTAGAGAGGCCTAGGAGGGATTTTAACAACTGAGCATCAATTATTCCATTATCCAAAAGATCAACAAATGAAAATTACATACAACTGTCAACTTGCTCAGGTCATAGTTCTCCAGCTGGTTCAATGCAAGAGCAGAATGCAAGATACTGAAAGAAGTTGCTAAGAACCCCAGAATTTGATCACATGACCAACAGATAGACCAGGACTTCTGGAACAATGTACTCTGGTCAAAAAAGACAAAGATAAGGGATTTGGCCATATTATCAGAAGACATATTTGGCAAAAACCAAAGACAGCAATTCACCATGGGGTATATATTTATGTCTTCCTTTTTCACACGCTGGTATGCATTTCTTTCATAAAGATGATCTGCCCTTCAGAAAATGATTCAACCCAGGCAATAATACAGACATGCTCATGTCCATTAGGACATCTATAAAATTGACACTGTCAATTCACATAACAGTTTTATTACTTGGGCTACTGTAATCAACTAAGGTATATGCCCTGGCAGGCAACCAAGTCTTCAGGCAAAGTTTTAAGACCAATTCCCAAATGCCCAGCAACTGTTGCCCAGGCAAGATTTAAGAGCAAAAATAGCTGCAGAGCACCAGGCTGTTGACAGTACTAGTCATTATCTGCCACTTATTAACTGAATAGGCAGTTAATTACACTGGCAAGGTTGCAACTTAAGTCTTCTACATTTCCAGATCTCTTCCACGCCAGCCTTGCTCACCAGTGAAGAGATCAGCCACAGGTGGATCCAAGTTTCTGCTTGCACGCCACAATTGCTCCATTTCACGCAGTGACTCACGGTGGAATTTATCCTGGTAATCAATACGGCCCAAGAAGAAACCATCATAGCCCATCTACGGGGAATGGCAAGTGAAGGAATGTAAGTATCTTGAACTCGGAGAAGGGGATATTAAATGAACTGCGGGGGGGGGGGTGTCCCAACAAATAGGATGACTGATAATTACAAAAGTTTTACACATTCACACATTTGGAATGAAAGGGGAGAGGATAATAGTTAAAAATTCTGGCAAATGTAGAGGTTTGCAAGACCTGAGCAAATAGAGAAGCCTGCTCCCGACTGTGCCCAAAAGGATCAATGTGCCAGGCTACACGGGGCCGGCCGCATTCTCCAAACGTCTCTTTCAGGAAATGGAGCCCAAGGCTCATCTGATCAATGACAGCATTGTAATGTACGGACGCCTCATCGTTCATGCACCAACCACCGTTCACAAACTCAAGGCGCCCTATTGAGGAGTGAGAAACACAGAAAATATCAAAATAGGGCAGAACTTGAGCCTACAACTGCAAAGCAGCAGACGCTTTCCCTAATTTGTGATTGTATCCATTAGATATTAGGTATAACCCCTGGGGAAAAATGGTCTGCTGTTCTCCTTAGTTCCCCTCCCGTCCGCGACTAGGTACCTCCAGGTCCTTCTCATCATACATGGGCCTATGTCACATGTGACTCAGAGAACCCAATCCCTGGTGAAACAACAAGTGCTCAGTCTCTCTCTTGCTCACCTTCTGCAACCAGCTGCCGCACGGCCTGGCGCATGGCTTCCGTTTGCAACCCCCACCAGCGAGCAAAGAATGCCACTTCCACATAGATGAAACGCTTGCTGGGGTCAGCCAGAAGCTGAGGAATGACAGAGTCGAGGATGTACTGCACCCCAGCATGTTGGATGTCATTGCGGACTGCAAGGCAAGAAGCAAAGGCAGACTTGGGTCTTTGCTTGTCACACTCACGGGTCAATTGTATTTCCCATTTCTGAAAGAAAGCTTGGCTTCATTGCATCTGCGCCCACCATCAGCCACAAAAGCCACCTTCCTGGCCTTGTGCCACTCTGCACTCCCAATCAACACAGTAACTGGCCTTGCTGGCTAGTAATGAGAATTTCATGAAAATGTCTCTGCAAGCACGTGACTTTCGGAAAAGCTGCTAAATATTTCCACCCGGGACTCTGATTTACCGTTATCTGTGACTAAAGGATAAAATGTGTTGGGACCTTTCTGTTTCTATGACTCTATGCTGGCCTGGGGAGGCAGAGTGCAAAGCCCACCTACGCAAGCAGGGCCTCCAAACAGGATGTTGCAATCTGGGGCAGCCATCAGAAGGCTGAGCAGCCAAGGCCTACGTGATTTTGTTGAAAGATAATGGGTGTCAGGGAAAGGGAAACTGGAAAATATTGCTGGGCAGCAGACTGCAGCAGAGAGCTGGTGGTCTGGGCTAATGTTATGGCTAAAAGCACAAGCCACTCCTAGTTAAAAATGCCCCTCAGTCATGAGTTCTCCACATGGAATTGCTCCTGATTTTAGAACCTTGGTCTGCCGGTGTCTATTGAAAGAAGACTACTGGAGTGACACAGCAAGCTGCTGTAAAAAAATTAAAAAGGAAATATTATACAAAACACTGAGGGTTGTTATTATCTATTAGGAATTACTTCTATTTTATTTTTAAGGCAGCTGATAAAACACGTCAAGTTTAGCTTCTTTCACATCAGCATTTTGTTCAAACACAGAATTAAGATCTCTCTTTTCCACCACAATACTCATAATGTCTACTACATTTTACAGCAGCTCGCGAATGAGAGCTGAAGACCAAAATATCTGAAGATCTTCAGCTCCCTTAGGATCATTTGCTTACTTCAAACAGGGAAGGCAATCTGAAGATGCACTTTGCTGCAGTCAAGATTGGTCAGCAGTTACAACTTCAGCTTCAGCACCAAACTCCAAGCACAGCAAGAAAGGATGGCGCTAATTTAAAGCACAAAACTTTCTTTTCCTTTCCAGGGCTTTGCTAGACTTTGCTAGAGGCCTTCTGCTTGCCCACATGGCAGCTTCAACTCACCTCCGAAGAAATACTGGTCCACTGTCTTCAGCCAGCCCACATCGTCATGTGTGTGAGGGATAAGGTGAACATTGAGCATGTCAGGTTTTGTCACTGGGCAGGACTAATAAGAGGAAGGGGGAAAAAAAGAAACACCTGAGCTGAAAGGAGGATGTGGAAACGCCTCAAGACCATGCCCCCACCTCCCCCTCCAGGGCAGCCGTCATAAAAACTAAAAGGTAAAGAGGCATTTGAGTTGAGCTGAATTCCTGGTCACCGCATCCACAAGGTTCCTTTGGCCAAAGGGCAGAAGTAATTGGCCACTACCATATTCTATGATGCTCCTTCGACTTCCCAACCCAGGCAACAGTTCTGGTATTCCCAAGGGGAGACCCATCCAAGAATTAGTCAGGACTAACTCTGCTTTGGAGACCAGCCAAGGTTGGCTGGCACCTACCCTGGCTGAGGTTCAGTCTGTATAGAGGTAGAATAAGATCATCACTTGTTGGAAGAACCTCCACCAAATTTAGGGCTGGGGGAAATATTACTGTTCACCCATTGATTCACAATTGCTGGGACCAGGACTCTTTACTGGGTATTTCTAAGCCTAACTCAAAATATTTCCGGACACTGGAAAACAAGAATATCTTCCTATCGCCATCAACTGTTTCGGCACGAGACTTCCATGATAATGAACAATACAATAGTTACAAAGTGGATAGAGGATGCAGAAGGAAACAAAGGATTAAAATTTCAAAATCATTAAATAACTCAGCAAGACTGAAACACTGTATATTCAAATGTTTTTAAAGTACTGTACAATACTCTTTGAGTGTACTTGAATGCAAAGCTTGAAGAGCAGGAGAGATTTTAAGAGAACCTGGACTTGACACATCCAGATCCCAACTTCCACATGCTGGCTCAGGAATTCTGGGAGTTGAAGTCCACGAGTCATAAAAGAGCCAAGGTTGCCTACCCCTGGACTGGAGGTTGAGAATTATGGGCTCTACGCAGGAGGACATTGTAAGCAAACATTTTACATCCAGCTGTCTGCAGTGGAGATTTACTGAAGAGTAGTGGAGATGAGATGGCAACAGCATAGTGACAGAAGAGATATTGTGATGGAGAAAAAGGAGAAAGACGAGACAGGCAACTGGAAGGAAAAAAAAGAGAAGCAAGCAGGTGTTGGAAGCAAAAAGGAATGAAGAGAAAGAAAGAAGCGGGCTTGAAGACGTGAAAATTTACAAACTGTACCAACCACAGAAGGTACCAGGTGAGTCTGGCAAAGGAAGCACAGCTCTCATTCCTGCTTTGTCCTGGATGTATTTGTAAAACTCTAAGAGGAACGGAAAACTGCATGGAAGAGAGGTGAGAAAGAAGGAAGGCAGGTCCTGCACTCTGAGGGAAAGGCAGAGAGTAGAAAGGTGGTTTGAACCTGAGTAACAACCAGGTGCTGGAAATTAAGAGGGAACAAAGACACAGGAAGCTCTGAGGTGGGTGCATTGGAAAGATGATATGTTGACTGGAAGACATCAATCAAAGATGGTGCAAGTTGTGGTATGAAGTTGGAAGAGTGAAATGTGACTAACCACGAGGTATGTTGCTGACCCACCTAGGCTGACTGGGAGAGAAGAGCTAAGGGGAACCTCCATGGAGAAAAGGATAATTACAGTGATAGACAGAAGGAAGTGTGGTGGGAGAGAAGAGATGGGGCATTCCAAGGGAAAAGAGATTGAAATGTGTTACCAATTTCTACTTAAGGCCCTCTAATCTTAACTCATGCACAGGGCATCGGGTGGCACCAAGCTTAAACTGATGCGTCTGAGCACCATGTTTGTCTGTTACAAATCCAGTATTTTCTACAATTTGACCCAAGACATATAGCCTATCTGGATGAGGAAGAGAAAAAAAGCTGCCCCAAATGTTCCTTGGACAGCTTATCTAATAACACAATGGATAGCTCCAAACGGAAACAGCAGAGCCCGCCCCAAAAATAAGACAACCATTTCTTGGTATTTCATCAGTGCTTCTAACTATTATGGTAGCTCAAGGCTTCCATTGCTTCAGCTGAAGACCATAAAATGCTATTAGATTTCCAGAGGCAATAAGGCAGGGCTGTCAAACTCGCAACGTTACGTGATGTGTTGCTATGTATCGCGACTTTTTTTTCCATTGCTGCCAATGGGGTGGGTGCAGTTTCGCCATGTTGCATCCGGCCCGCAGGCTGGCAGTTTGATACAAGGGAACTCAAACTCAAAGCTTTCACAATTGCCTTTGCTGCTGCTGCTGCTGAAATGCATCCTGGCCTTGATAAGAACTCAAGAGTTTGGCTGGATTTAACTCCAGCTTTCCCAATCAGGTGCTCTCCAGATGGGACTGACCATAACTTCCAACATCCCCAGCCAGCATTAGCCATGTTGCTAGGGAGTATGACAGTGACTGCAACACAACCTGAGAGCATCAGGTTGGGAAAGGTCAAGCTACCACAAAATTCCTATACTATGTGAATAATTTGCCAAAATGCCTTTTCATCTTATATCTGTTGCACACATGAGATTTTCCCAAGCAGATGCCACCCTCAAGCTTGGTTGTGAATTCTGGAAGCTGTAATACCAACACACTAGAGACCAGCAGATGGGGAAGTCTAGTTTATGACATCCTGTGAGGATGGAAGCAAAAGGCTCAGTATATGTCAAGGGCAGGAACATGAAAAATAGACAACCAGATGCAGGTGAAAGCCAGAATGCAGTAAACTGAGCCAGGTGACCTTCAATAAAGCAGCTTCTCAGAACCTGGAGTTTAGAAGGATCTGTTGCCTAGAATGAAATTGCCAGATCTTCAGATTAAGAGTAACATATGGCAACAGAAAAACAAAACAGCAAAGTACTGGATAATTTATTGAGAAACCGACTTCCTCTCTTTTCTAACGGATATTTTTTGGCCAACTGAAATTTGCAACTCTTTTCCCAAATCACTATAGTTTATTTTTTTTTTTATTTTTTATTTTAATTCCATTTATATCCCGCCCTTCTCCGAAGACTCAGGGCGGCTTACAAGCTTAGCAGTAGCCTTCATTCTATGTATATGCCTGCTTATTAGGGCTTTCATATACCCCCCAAGCGGCATTATTACAAAGTCAGCTTAATTGCCCCCAACAATCTGGGTCCTCATTTTACCTACCTCGGAAGGATGGAAGGCTGAGTCAACCTTGAGCCTGGTGGGATGCGAACCTGCACTAATTGCAGGCAGCTGGTGTTACTTAAGGAGGCATTAGCCCACTGCTCCACCAAGGCTCTATCTATAGCAGGGGTGTCAAACTCACAACATCACGTGACATATCGTGACTTTTTTGCCATTGCCGGCAATGGGGTGGGCGCAGTTTTGCTATGATGCATCCGGCCCGCGGGCCGGCAGTTTGACACCCCTGATCTAGAGAGATCCTTAATCATCTAGACCAGGGTCCCCAACCCCCGGTCCGCGGACCGGTACCGGGCCTTAAGTCAGTTAGGAACTGGGCTGCGCAACTGGAGGCATGCGGTGAGTCTGCAGGGGTCTGGGAAGGGGTGGGAGAGAGGAAGGGCAGAAGCCATCTTGCTCAGTGCAAAGGTTCTTCAGTGGCTGCGCTCGCAACTGGCTTGCGACATCTGAGCTCCGCGTCCTTCCTCCTCCTGCTTCTTGTGCTGTCTCTTCTTTTGCCGCACCCTCCTCTTCCTGCTTCCTCCTGCTACTTTTTCTTCCTCTTCTTCTTCTTCCTCACTTTCCTTCTCTCCCCCTCCTGGCACCCCAGCTGGGCTCGTGCTCCCTTCGCGCAAGTCTCCAAGTTTGCAAGACAAGTGCGCGACAGCCCAGCTTCCAACCGGGGGCTTCTCCAAAACCTCGTTGGTGGGGGATCCCCCCCCCCAAGGAATGTGTTCCTGAGGGCGCGCCTTTTCTCTCTCCTCGTGCTGGGTCTTTGGTTTGTTTTGCCGGAAGGCTGAGTTTAGGATTGTCTCTTTTCCTTCCCACTTTCTCAGAAGCAGAAAGTCACTGGTCTAATCTAATACAATGTAATAATAATAGAAATAAAGTGCATTATTTGCTTGTTTTAGAAAATGTAAAATAAATATAATGCTCTTAAATCATCCTGAAACCTTCCCCCCCCCTCATCCCAGTCCATGGAAAAATTGTCTTCCATGAAACTGGTCCCTAGTGCTTTAAAAGGTTGGGGACCTCTGATCTAGACAATTTATATAATAAGGAAAGAATAAGGAAGTTAGCATATTTCATCACAAAAAACATGAAAACAGAATTGGGAGACAGTATCACCCTGCCACTTCTTGCCCACCCATTATTTACTGCCAAAAATATGGAAATAGCTTCCAATATATATGGTGTTAAAACACAATCTCATGGCAAAACTATGGGCTTTCCCTGCTTGCACCTATCTATAGAAATGTGCCAAGGATAATTTTTGTAGGCCATGTCCCCATAATCTTGCTTTCTGCTCATTTCCTTTAAGAAACCTTAAGTCAACCTTAGCTGAATGTGTAAAATTATCATTTTGGAGGGAAGTTAGGTGACTATAGTCATTTGAATAAAGGCAAAAATGAACAAGTGCAATAGGGATTGGCAATGGGACAGCCAATTTCAGAATAGTTTTGTGTGGAGTCAAGACTGGATGCACTTCAGTTCTGCTATGAGGGAAAACCCTATATTCAAAAGAAGTACTGAATGTTCAGAGATACCTTGCTGGGACTTTCAAGCTTTATTTAGGATAGGCTTTGTTGGGGAAAGTTCTAAAAGAACAATTTGACAGCCAAATCTGAACCTTGCACTTCTAATTGAGAAAGAAAGCAAACTTTTGATATTCTCAATGAATTGTTATGCAAAATGAAGGAGCCAGAATGATTTGTACTTATGGTTGTGAGAACATAATAAAGCACCTATACATATATGAAACAAAGTAAAGCAAGCTTTAGTTCTCATGATTATCTGTGCAAAAGCTGTCATACTTCCTCTTTTCAATGAGTACACTAGGCAGCCTTTCCTTTGACGAATCTCTTTAGCAATACTATACAGCAAATTTTATTCACTGTGTTTACAATCCACCATTACGGCTGGGACTCAGAGAGTCTGATCTCTCCTCAGTATTCCCAGAAAAACCTTTGAGGTTGATTGGACTGACAAACGATTGGACCAAAGTCCTCCAGGGAACTTTAGGATACACAGAGACTTTAACCTGGTAGCCCTATACAGCTCCAATAAGCACATCCTTATCTGTTGTGCTCCGCAGAACAATACCGACTATTTCCCTGATCTTGCTCTGCATATCAAGAGTCCCGACTTTTTATTTTCAATTATACCGAACCTTCTCTATGCGGCTACCCACTACCCCACCCCTTTATTTATCAGCTCAGACTTTTCACAACAGACTTTTCACGTCTCTCCCAAATCCTCCATTCCCCGAATCCTTACCTGATAGCCGCATCTGACCGCAGATCCCCGCAGCACCGCTCCCCCAAGGAAAAACACCAAAGCTACGGGAAACCTCATCGCCCCAGCTCCTCGCCAGCAGCTCCAGCTCGCTGCGGTGATCATATGATCAGCGCTCACGTGACGACCAGC
The DNA here is from genome assembly GCF_964194415.1 of Vipera berus. Taxonomy (NCBI): domain Eukaryota; kingdom Metazoa; phylum Chordata; class Lepidosauria; order Squamata; family Viperidae; genus Vipera; species Vipera berus. The sequence continues at coordinate 182,512,721 of NC_138203.1, read as the reverse complement.
TCAGTGGTTCCGATCAGAAGCTATGCCTCCCGGGGGGTTGGGGCTGAAACTGAAACCAAAAGGAATCCGGGGGCGGAACCCTCGGGGCGGGACTACTTTGCCAGTTAGAATATGTGTGCAGTTACACGACTCACCCGCCGGTTTTAATTGGCCGATGGCCGCCACGGGCGTCCGCTCTTGTAACAGACAGCGATCCCCAGCCTATAAGCGTCAAGAAGGCGGGATGGGCGGATGGAAGTTGTTGTTTTTTTACGTAGGGAGGCGGTGAGATTCAAAAGGGCTTTGTAGCCGCCCGCTGAGCTCTGCGGTGGTTGGCCGTCTGGAAGGCGATAGTACTTGTTTGGCGACCGAGGAGCCGCGAGGGTCGTACCTCTTGAGCGGAATTGGGGGCCTGGCCTGCGGAGCCCCGTTTTCAAACGGGACAGCTCTCCCTCTCGGGCCCCGCGCCGGATGGCTCTCCCTGGCCCCACCCCGGGGGCCTTGCTAAGACCCGTCCCCCCCCCCCTGCCCCCATGCCGTGTGCCCTTCTGTCGCTTTTTTATTTTTATTTTAATCCCATTTATATCCGGCCCTTCTCTGAAGACTCAGGGCGGCTTACAATTTAAGCACAAATCAATGTGCTTAGCAGTAGCCTTCATTCTATGCATATGCCTGCTTATTAGGGCTTTCACACACACCCCAAGTGTCATTATTACAAAGTCAGCTTATTGCCCCCAACAATTTGGGTCCTCATTTTACCTACCTCGGAAGGATGGAAGGCTGAGTCAACCTTGAGCCTGGTGGGACTCGAACCTGCACTAATTGCAGGTAGCTGGTGTTATCTAAGGAGGCATTAGCCCACTGCTCCACCAAGGCTCTTAGCTTTTTAAGCAACCGGGAACCCTGAGGGGGGGAGAGGGTCGTTGGTGGTTTTTTTCCCCAGCCAGCCAGCTGAAGAAGCTCGGGTGCTACTTTGCCCCCACCCCACCTGCCGCCCTCTAGGGCTCCTGTTTTTGCTTACCGACCAAAGGGCATTTTCACACTCCAGTTCTTGCCTTTGAGAGGTCTGCTTGTTCCTATTAAAGAGGTCCCGGCCACTGTGATTTACTGTGTTTTATGATTTCCTCCATCATTGGGATTTCAGAAAGTCACGGTTCCAATGAACATGGGTTTCGCCACCTGGGCAGGCACAGACTTCTCATAAATTGAGAGAAAATCCTCGGTGGCATTTATCCTTGATGGCATTTATGAGAGAAAAAACATTTGCTGTGCAAGACGTGATGTTAGAACTTGGCTCAGAGGAACTCGTAAGTCAATATCGTTCGCTGTCCCGATGATATGGCGAGAACAGAATAATCACTTGACAGGCTTAGGTCTGACTAATGTCACTGGTTTCTCTGCTAAAACTAAGAAGATCAATTAAATACCCCAATCTGCCTTCAGCCATGAGACCAGTGCCACAACAGTCTGCCAGTACCAAAGCCATCACAGAAATAGAGCCTAAACAAAACAGGAGAAAATGCTGCAACATACCAGCCAGTTAGACAGTGAAAATGACCAAGATTTTGAACTGTGTATGTCTGGTGAGTCTCATCTCGTAACAAAGTTAGAATTAAGTGACCTGTTCAGGGACTTAGGTTTATCAAAAATTAAAAGCAGAATTATTATGTTCAAGACTGCAAGGATGGTGTTTCCTATCGCTAAAAAGGTAAAGGTTCCCCCGCACATGTGTGCTAGTCGTTTCCAACTCTAGGGGCCAGTGCTCATCTCCGTTTCAAAGCCGAAGAGCCAGCGTTTGTCCGAGGACGTCTCTGTGGTCATGTGGCTGGCATGACTAGACACCAAAGGCGCACGGAACGCTGTTACCTTCCCACTGTAGTCCCTATTTTTCTACTTGCATTTTTACGTGCTTTCGAACTGCTAGGTTGGCAGAAGCTGGGACAAGTAACAGGCGCTCACTCTGTTATGCGGCACTCGGGATTCGACCCGCCAAACTGCCGATCTTCTGATCAACAAGCTCAGCGTCCTAACCCACTGAGCCACCGCGTCCCTTTCCTATTGCTAGACTTATCATAAACTGAGAGAAAATACTCTAAACTTGATTGACTGCATTAATGTGGAAGAAAATTACATTCCAAATTTACAGAAAGATTGCTAGCCTAGAATATCACCTTTGAGTGGGAGAATATTGATGCTGCATGAGACAGAAAATTGGTTTTCTGTTGAATGAAAAATTATAAAGTGATAACAGTATTAGACTTCTAAAAGATAAATCATTGTGTGCATGGAAAAGTCAACTGACTTGCCATCATTTAGGAAACGGGGAATGTTTCGGGAAAGTTGAAAACTCTACTTTTGTAATAGCTTCTTTATTATCTGGCTATTCATGTCAATAATCAAGATTGAAGGTATCTTCTTGAAGTTCAATAATTTATTTACAAAGAATAACATTCTTTTTGCATTGGCAGAATCTTAAAGGAAAAAGAACAGAATCATTTTCCTTTGAGCACTGGATGGATGGCTATATTAATAACTTTAAATAAATGTTTCCAGCTTTGCACAATTTTTTGGGGGGCTGTGCTTAGAGACTATTTTACTGATAAGCACTTCAAAGATGTCTCAGCAGGTGGCAACATCTGACTTCTTGTCAGCTAAGCTGTCAAGTGCTGGGGACATCAGGTGATTCAGGCAGTTCAAATAAGTATAAATATTTATTGCAAGTTTAAGCTCTTACAAGAATCTGACCAAGTAACAGTCAAGGGAAATGAGTGGGAGATAAGAAAGGCATTCAAGGTAGACTGGACTCAGATCTTTTGCGGGCATGCAGGGACTTGTGACTTATGATGCATTTGACCCCTCCCTCGGGCTCAGCCTGATCATCTGCATCAGCAGAGTAATCCTGGTCACTATCTGGATAGGAGAGTTTTTTAGCATTGCCTATTTTTTTCTGATTGACAGCAAGAGGGTTTAATAAAAAATCACTTCTAGTGATAAATTCAATCTTGGAAATATTAGAAATCAGGTCTCGTGAACTGAACAACATGGGGGATAATTTTATAATTTCTGCTCTCGGAGAACCCTTTTCACAGGTCTCTGTTTAGAACATTCCCTCTTTCTAAGTGTAAGAGGTTTCTACCTTAGCACGTTGTGCTATAATTGAAACAATTATTTCTGACATGTTCCATATTGATTGCTATACTTCCATTATTCTCATATTATAGTAGCTAATTTGTGTAATTAATTCAGAGTAATTTAGGTCAATAACCTAGATGATTTAAAGAACAGGACATGTTTTTCATATATCTACGGTAATCCACTTAATATCTAATTACATTTGGTCATGTTTCCAAATGCAAACTACAAGTGACACTAAATACACTTTACAACTGGTATTTACAACCAGCTAGTTTTTGTTCCTCATTTTTGCACTATATAAAACCCATGGAAATAAGCTGTAGTTGTATACTTATTGCATGAAAATCAAGATAAAATCATAGTTGGAAAGCAAACAATTATCTTTCTAAACTTTGATGTTATCAAAATGAAAACCTACAGAAAACTACAGGTTTCTTAATATTACCAAATTTACCCAAATGCATGGATCTAAAATTTAATGCAATACTTCTGCCCCCAAACTCGTCCATCTGACAGAAAAATATTTCTTTTTATCTATTCTCAGTTAATCTAAGATGACTCAAAGGAAATAATCTGAGGGAACCTCTTCCTTATTAACAGTACCTTATTAACACCTTAATAAATTGATAGGATACAAACAGTAATCCATAACTTAAAAACTTAAGTGACCTGGGCATTATCTGTCTAGGAAAAATGATCTATAACAATGCACAGTTCCAAGTAGAATCTTACAGTACTCAAATACATGATCAAGAAGGTCTGCTAAGGTCGTTGAGCTTAAGTGGACATAAGATTATAGTAATTTTCATCTGCACTACTGTAATTCAAAGACATTTTTCATATTTTCAATATATGATTTATTTTAAAAATAATTGTATAGCATTTAAAAGGTATCCATCTGAAAGTTGGTTTTTTTATAGAAGAGTTTGATGTTACTCATGCCTGTGCCTTATCTTCTGGAGACAACAGATATGTACTTTCTAGCCAAGTTTGCTTACTCATTTGTGCTGCTAGCACTGACCCTTTTGATTCTGAGTTATGATATTATACAGCCTTCTTTACATCCAAGTTGGCTTTAAGTTTTGAGATCCGTTTTGATAGGCAGCTGTTAATGAAGATATTAGTTGCAATTGATGAGCAATTTCAGAATACTGACAAATGGAGTGATAACTTTGGAAATGGATTTGCTCTTATGTTTCAACATGTGTACAGATTGCAACTCATGTTTAGACAGATATTTCAGAGTAGGGGGGTGTTACAGTGATTTACAAGGTAGGAATGTGCTAAAGAATTATGATGTGGTTGCCACAGCATCTTAATTGTATGTGAGCTTAAAGACTTAAAAGACAGTTCAGAACTCTACAGCCGTCGTACCAAGTTATTGGTTCTATTTTTCTTCCATGTACCCACATATAACCATTCACTTTACTGATTTGACAGTGATAAATATAAAGATGCATACACTCTGCTTTTATTTTCAACTCAGTGTAGTTGAAAATATCCTGAGATACATCCTTCTTGTTAGATTAAAAAAATATTGCATAAAAAGGTTATTCTTTGATTTAAAATACTGACATGCTGAAGGCCAGATTGTCTTTTAGTCTTGTTGGGACTTGATCTTTAGTAGTAATTCTGACCCCAGTGATAACATCTCTTAATTCCAATGCACGCTGTATTGGTAATTTTGTAGATTCCACTTGAATTTCCCTAGTTTACATCAACTGTTGTTTCAATGCCATTAATACTTCTTGTCATCGGGGTCCTATTCTTGTAAAAGTCTTTAAGATTATTAATACACTGTGCCATACTGTGAGAATGCCCTCATGCTTTATCAATATTCCAATCAGGAACTGCAGTATATGCATAAATAAATGCAATGCTTATATGTGAACAGTATTGATTTGAAGTAGGGATGTGGGGATGTGGATTCAATGGGGAAAATGAGTAGGAATGCACATGAGCACTTATGTCACATCTTTTGGGAACATTTTAAAGAAGTATTTTCCCCTGGATACCCACACAAGCACATTAATCATTTTCCCTTCCTTTAAGATCATTGTGCAATCCTACAAATGAACATACCACAAAATCATTATAGGCCTTGATTTGCGTATATACATGTGTACGCATATTCACCCTATAGCAAATATCCATTGGCTACCACATACTATGTAAAATGAAACTCTGTTGACATAGGATAAATGGGATTGTATTGATTTTGATTTTTTGTAGACTAGTGTTGAATCGATTCTAATGTAAAAAATTGGGTCGACACAGCAATTGGTGGCCATATGAGTACTTTTTGATTATATGTTCACTAGTGAATTTCATTCATGTGTCCTTGCTATATACCTAGTCATTCTCTGACCACTCAAACAATAATCTGGATGGTGATACTGATTCTAAAGGCTTCAAGGAGGGAATAAAAAATACAGTGAAATCTCAATTTACTGGACCAAGGTAAGGTCCATGCAGCAGACTTCACATGCAGCAGACCAAATTTCCTTAGTGATTTATGTAATTTGCTTAATGTCATCATCGTGCAAGTGGCATTATATTTGTTATATAGCTTGATTTATCTGTTGGACCAGTCCATTTATATTTCCATTTGTTAAAAAATATTTTGTCCATTATTTTTATGTACTTTTAAAGAACATTGCAATAAAAAATCATGCAAATGATGTAAAATGACACAAATTACATAATTTCTTATTTAATGGGCATTCATAAATGAGGGCACCCCTCAGCTAAAATGAGGTTTCACTGTATTTAGACGTCTGCCAGGCTTTGGCAGGATAAATTAGTTGATACCCAATCTTCTTGTCGGTAAATGCTAATAATATATAGGCAAATTGTTATATAGATGTTTTAAAAAGAGTATCTAATCCAAGGACTCTCACTGACCAACGTCTGCTTAACAACTTGTTCATACTTTTCATCTTAGAAAGCAGCAAAAGAACAATGATTATCAGTCATGCATTCCAATACATATCCTTTCATACAGCATTAGGTCATCATAAGAGGAAGGAGTAAGAGGAGGAATGAGAATCAAGTATGGGGAAATTAACAATAAAGCACATTTCAATCAAAAATTCATTTTTAATATTTTTGTTTTTTTAAAGGATTTTAGAGATTTTTTTCATTTGTCTTTTTACTTTGTTTCATGCAATATTTCACAGTCCCAACCCCACAGGTTTTTTTCAACTTTTTTCTTCCAAACAAGTAGGAAAAAAGAAATAAAGAAGCTGAGGAATTATTAGTTTGATGTCATTTCTTTGTCAAGCAGGACCAAAATATCAGAAGAAAATGCTTAATTTTTTATCAATTATTTTTGTCCTTTTTTGTTTTTTTGTTGTATTATTTCTTTTTTTTTATTATCTCTGCAGGCAGTAATATTAGGGTTTGGTATAACCAGCAAGCACTCCTCTGTGTGTGTGTGTGTGTGTGTGTGATATATATGTGTGTTGGGGATGTGTATTTGTGTGCGTAACACCCTCTTAAAATGTCAGGTCACAAACTTTTTTTTTTTAAAACGTTAAGTTAATCAGGTAAATCGAGATGATAAAACTCATCAATAGAAGCCCAGGGTTGTCTTTTCGTTTACTTTTGCATCTTTTTAAAAGGTTTTTGTTTCTTGAAACATTTCTAGAATGTCTTTGCTAAGGTTTGACAAGACTCCTCCTGCCTCTCCCATCCGCCCCAAGGGAAAGCGGCTTCTGGTGGTCTTGCTTCGCAGAGGCAGAGTTAGGTGAAGCCCGGGGGTTCTGGGTGGGCCGGCCCCAATTTCCCCCCCCACACACACCTGAGCGCGTTTTCTTGTTGTAAATTCTGAGTGACGCCCCTCCTCCCCCCCCACCCTCCAATCACTCACCACACACAACTTGATCTGTAAAAGATAAGCATGCTCTGATCTCCCAGACCCCTCGCTTCCCTAGCCTCCCCCCCCAACCCCCGGACCCTTCCTCCCTCCCGACCCCAGATTCCCCCAACAAAAGATAAAAAGTTTTTTTTATTTCTTCCCCCCCCCCACCCCCTCCAACGACAACAACAACAACTGCAGGGTTTCTCCTCCGCAATCGGCACGCAGTTCGTTTTGCTTTTCCGTCTTCCTCTCGCCTTTCCCGCCCTTTCCCCTTCCCCTCCCCCCGCCCCCCCCCCACTCCAACCTGGGGAAAATCTCCTCCCTTCGGGGGTATGTGTGTGGTGGAGTGCGTGTGTGGGCGCGTGCGCGCAACGTGTCAGGCGAAGCCCCCTCGTTTAGGCTAGCTAGCTAGCAGCAGTCGTCCTCGTCAGTTTCGCTGTAAGGTTCGTGCAGTCCTTTGCGGGACCCTGTCCCGCGCGACTTGGCTGGTCCGTGTGAGGGATAGTATCCGTTGGGGAGCCGTCGCCCGTGTCTGTAGGGGGAGAGAGAGGACGAGCCGCCGCCGCCGCCGCCCACCCGGGAAGTTCTGGGCGAACGTCCTGAGCTGCTCCCCGGCGGCGGTTGCTGCTGCTGCTGCTGCTGCTGCTGCCCGGCCTCGTAGGGAAAGGCTTCCTCGCCGGCGGGGCTGCCGTAGTCCCGACTCCGGTGGTAACCGCCGCCGTGGCGAAGCCCCGGCGGGGGCTCGGAGACTTGTGGCGCCGACCAGCGGCTACCGGCGTGGCGGTAGCCGCGAGGCGAATCGTTTCGCGGCGGGACAGTGTGTCGCTCCATAGCCGGAGACCTGCTGCGCCGCTCGGCGACGTGGTGCTCGGCGGGCAGCGAAGGGTAGTAGCGCCGAGGGGCCGGGCTGGATATTCGGCCGGGGTGCGCCGACGGCGGTTGCTGCTGGCCCCCGGTGTTGACGGCCTTACGGACCACGGGGGAGTAGGAGATATGTGGCCGGGGTGTAGAAGGGGTCTGTGGGAGCTGGCGGCGTCCTCGCCTCGGGGTGCTGGTGCCAGACGTTGAGAGGACCGGACTCCCACTTACGGAACTACTGCCCTACACGAAAATTGAAACAAAGGAAATCAAAAAGAAAAAATATACAAGGAAAATCAACCAAGAAGAGACGGAAGGGGAAAAAAAAGGGCCGGGTTGGAAATGGGTCGGGGTCGAGGTTTGGGTCGAGACAGAGACGAAGGACGGAGGGGGAGGGGGAAGGAAGGCAAGGAATAAAAATAAATGAATGGGAAAGTAATTAAAAGCAACAGCCACATCGGGGTGGATTAGAGGGTAGGAAGGCAAGGGAAACACAAAGGACAATAATAATTATTTATAATTAAAAAAAAATCCAAAGGAAACCAAAATCAAAAAAAAAGAGAAATGGAATTTTGGTAAGTTCCAAGGATTTAAAAGTAGTAAAAAAAGCTTTTAAATTTAACTCTGTTCTTCCAAAAGAATGAAAGAAAGAAGGCATGGGGGAAGCAATTGATTAAATACAAAAGAAAATATTTGTAGGAGAGAGGTGAGGTAGGATGTATTTGCAAAGCATGTTATCAAAAACTGGATAACAGGGAAAAAACTTAAGAGAGAGAAGATTTGAAGTTGAAAAAGGAAGCGATAAATTAGGATAAATAGGGACAGGATTTAGGAAATGACAGGAAGTGGGAGAGAGGATTTAATAGGAAAGATGAGGGAAATCTGGAATCATTAGTAATAGCCAAACTCTTGAAGGAGACACTAGAGTGTTGATGTCCTGTACCTGAGATACCTTTGATCATCAATCTTCTGTTCATGTTGCTTACAATTGTTAAGGATAAGATCATGCATTATTTTCACTGCATACACACTACTTCAATCCAACATAAAGCCCCACCTCAGATCTCCTAAAAGGCAATGAAGTCCATGAAGGAAAAACAGTTCTGTTATATAGCTTGTCTTTGCTAAATAAATGGAGTAGTCTCTGGGGAATCTGGACTATGGCTAGCAGTCAAACACTTGTGAGATGCATTTAGGGACCACCATCAAGAGCCCTCACTTTGACTTTCACTTTTTATGAATCCCATCAAGAATGTGTGTGAAGTAAGTTAATAGCCTATTTGTGGTGAGGCCTTTGGGTAAGCCCATATTCTCAGAAGGTCTTGAGCAATAATAAAGCCCAGGGTAAGCCCATATTCTCAGAAGGTCCTTGACATAATAAAGCCCAGGGTCAGAGCCAACTAATGGTCTATCCCTCAGCAGCAATTCCCAGTTAATTGCATTTTGATGTCTAGAGTTTCCTACAAATAAGATAAATTTCTACCCAGCTCCTTACAGCATCCCTGAAAATAAGAAAGATGCAAGAAACATCAATTCCCAGAAATGTTCCAAGGCTGAGACTATTAGACTTATGGATCTCAACATTATCAATACATGTGTAGCAATTATTTGACTGGGGTTTTCAAAGGAAGGGCTTGTGTATGTTTTGATGATTTGTAAGTTACACCTGCAGACGCTCTAATTCCCCATCCTTTATTCTTCAATAATTGTTGATTTCACAAAGGTCATTCAAGACATTTACTTATATACTCCTGCTATATGAATGCTGTTAATAGAAATGATCTCCAAAATTAAATATGCATTGTAAGCAAGATATGTTTTACAATTATAAACAGAATAAAGCACAACTGGCTGACACTCTTGACATCTTTCACCAAAGAATTCCAAATCTTTGAACTAAATAAGTAGGCCTGACAACAAGCACTCACAGCACCTGGGGTGCTTGATCACAATAATTGGTTGGCATGGCAAATGTCCTGCTACAATGTGTAAAATTATGCTTTTCACTTTATCCATAGGGTTGATGGTATGATCAGATCAATTTCTGCAAGAATCTTTAGTATCCTGTAACAAGACATTGGAAGACACTGAAAAGCCAAGCTGTGTTAAACCACCTTGTACACCTTGGGCCATCATGCCAAATAAGCTTTATTCTCAATATTATTTAGTATTTAGTATTTTATACTACATAAATAAATACTTATAATGCTAGGTGCCTTCTAAAAAGGATATGCTACCTTTGGGGTACACAATGACTTGATCCAGGGAGCCTTTGTCGGATGTCAAAAGCCAAAAGGCCTCTTGCACTTGGCTAGATTGTGCAAAAGGTATGGGCTTTAGTTTAGGATGAATTGTGTTATCTCTAGAAAAGTATGTTTCTTCAGACATTAGGCCCAAAGTAAAAACTCCTGATATCACATGTTTTTGTGCATAAACGTCATGTATAGATTCACATGTTGTGTTGTTAGTTACGAAGTCGTGTCCGACCCATCGCGACCCTATGGACAATGTTCCTCCAGGCCTTCCTGTCCTCTACCATCTTCTGGAGTCCATTTAAGCTCACACCTACTGCTTCAGTGACTCCATCCAGCCACCTCATTCTCTGTCGTCCCCTTCTTCTATTGCCCTCAATCTTTCCCAGCATTAGGCTCTTCTCCAGTGAGTCCTTCCTTCTCATTAGGTGGCCAAAGTATTTGAGTTTTAGCTTCAGGATCTGGCCTTCTAAAGAGCAGTCAGGGTTGATCTCCTCTAGGACTGACCGGTTTGATCGCCTTGCAGTCCAAGGGACTCGCAGGAGTCTTCTCCAGCACCATAGTTCAAAGGCTTCAATTCTTTGGCGCTCAGCCTTTCTTATGGTCCAGCTTTCACTGCCATACATTGCAACTGGGAAGATTCACATGTAGGCAACACTATTTGTCAGATAAAAACAGTGCTGCTGATCCTGATCTTTCATAGAATTCTCATAGTGATGCCATGAGTTGCCCAAATGCCACTCATCAAATATATAAATTATAAAAATATTTGTCAGATGACAGGAGTTTAATAGCTAGTATTTCTATTTCTACTAGTATTCTGTTTCTGTTTCTAGTATATGCACATAACAAAGCTCAGAGAACCGTTATTTTCCTTCTACAGCCAACACCTGGTGAGGTTGGTTGGGCTGAAGAAAATGACTGCTCCTTAATTATCCAGTGAGCTTCATGGCTGAATGTGGTCTAGAATCTGGACCACCCCACTCCAACCATTTAACTATTAATCACACTGGCCTACATTTGCTGCCATATTTTAGACTTTTGTGGGATCTACATCTACAGAATTTCAAAAGAGGATCTTCAAGGGTATAAAAACATGGAAATCACTACAGTTACCTCACATGACAGTATTTTTTTAATCTAGCCTCAGTTATGTGTGTATAATGTATGTGAGCACTGATGATTGCTCATGTGCCATCAGGTTTGTGTTGACTCTTAGCAATCATATAAAATAGAATTTTTCTAGGTGGATCTGTTCACAGCCTTGTCCTTTAGGTTTTCCAGTGGTGAATTGGTTGCCACTGCAGTTCAGTCCATCCACCTTGCTTGTTGGTCTTTCCTTCTACCTTTTATCAGCATTATAGACTTTTCCAGAGAGCTAGGGCTTCATATAATGTGTGCATACTGTGATAATTTGAACCTGCTCATTTGTACCTCAAGTGAGAACTTTAGGAAGATTTGCACAATGGTAGTTTTATTTATTTGCTTGGGTGTGCATGATATCCTCAGAACTTTCCTCCAATACCACAGTTTAAAAGAATCAATATTCTTTCTATCCTGCTTTTTTAAAATCCAATTCTCACTTCCATGGAGCATCACTTACTGCCTTTTTGATTATAATCTTGATATAGGGACATCCCTATATCTGCATAGCTTTTCCAAGTTGTTGCTCTACCAAGTGCTAATATGCAGCATATTCCTGTTGATAATTGACTTAAAATATAGAAGCTACCCACCACTTCAGTATCTTCTTTCTTAATTCCAAGACTGGTTGCTGGGTCTATTATCCATAATATGGTCTATTTGAGATTTCATTTTAGTCCCACTTTTTATTGTGCTCCTTGACTTTTATTAATAGAGCTTGCAGATAATTTGTATTTTCAGCTACAGTATAGTGTCACCAACACAGCAGAGGTTATTGATGTTCCTTCTTTCCATTTAAAAGCACACTCACCTTCCAGTTAAGCTTCCCTCTGTATATATTTCAGATATAAATTAGGAATGCAGAAAAAATAATTGCAATCACTCTGCCTTCATTGAGGACCTATATAATGCATGAGCCAGAAAGAGGGGTGTGAAAATATCTACAGACCCCTCGCATCCTGGACATAAACTGTTTCAACTTCTTCCCTCAAGACGACGCTATAGGGCAGGGGTAGGCAACCTTGGCTCTTTTATGACTCGTGGTCTTCAACTCCCAGAATTCCTGAGCCAGCCAGGAATTCTGGGAGTTGAAGTCCACGAGTCATAAAAGAGCCAAGGTTGCCTACCCCTGCTATAGGGCATTGCACACCAAAACAACCAGACACAAAGACAGTTTCCCCCCCATGCTATCGCTATGTTAAACAACTGATTCCCACAACAGTGTCTATGCCCTGGGATGTAAACCACCTAGTTAGGCTGTATTATTTATTATCCTTCTCATCTGTCCTATTACTATTTCCTTAGATTCTTAAGACTATAACTTTATGTTGTATCTCATGATTTATGTTGATTATTTTTATTTAGTATCCTATTATGATTTTTAAAGGGACGCGATGGCTCAGTGGGTTAGGACGCTGAGCTTGTTGATCAGAAGATCGGCAGTTTGGTAGCAGAGTGAGCACCTGTTACTCGTCCCAGCTTCTGCCAACCTAGCAGTTCGAAAGCACGTAAAAATGCAAGTAGAAAAATAGGGACCACTACAGTGGGAAGGTAACAGCATTCCGTGCGCCTTTGGCGTCTAGTCATGCCGGCCACATGACCACGGAGATGTCCTCGGACAAGCGCTGGCTCTTCGGCTTTGAAACGGAGATGAGCACCGGCCCCTAGAGTTGGAAACGACTAGCGCTCATGTGCGGGGAAACCTTTACCTTTACCTTTATTATGATTTATGTTGATTGCTCTAGTATCCTATGACTGAGTGCTGAGTCTATGATTTATAATGATTGTATTTTATGATAATGATTATGATGATCATTTGGTGCTGTACGTATACTGGGAGCTTATGCACTGGAGGCAAATTCACACTTGGCCAATAAAGAATTCTATAAGTGAGAGAGAGTATACAGCCTTCTCTTTCTCATTTGCTGACTAAGAGTCAACTTGTTCTGTTATGTTCTGTCCTTGCTGTGGCCTCCTAACCTATGTATAGGTTTCACATGGGGATAATGCGATGCTTTGGGATTTCCATTTCTCTGAGCATGATCTACATCTTGACTTAACTGACACAATCTAAAGTCCTTTTATAATCAGTGAAGCTTCTTTTTTGTCTTTTTCAATTATCCAGCAAACATCGGCAATAATGCCTCATGTTTCTTGGCCTTTTATAAAGCTAGATTGAATCCTGGCATCATCCTTTCCATGCAGGGCTGTAATCTGCACTAGATGATCCTAGGTATTAGTTCGCTATCTTGTGAAATTAAGCATATTTATTTATTTTTTATTTTAATTCCATTTATATCCCGCCCTTCTCCGAAGACTCAGGGCGGCTTACAAGCTTAGCAGTAGCCTTCATTCTATGTATATGCCTGCTTATTAGGGCTTTCATACACCCCCCAAGCGGCATTATTACAAAGTCAGCTTAATTGCCCCCAACAATCTGGGTCATAGTGTTATAATTTGCACATTGTTAAGTCTCATTTTTTATTAGTGTGCAAACTGATCTCTTCCAATCAGTTGCCCACAAAGCCGTCTTCTAGATTTGTTGGCATACTTGATTATAATATTTACTGATGCTTCTTCTCTTGCTTATCATATTTCTGTAGACATTTCATCAATTCTTGTGGCCAGCTGGCTTGATAAAGTTTCACTGTCTAATACTAGAGGTTTTTGTAAATAAGGAATTTTTTCTAAGATATCTTGAATGTTAACACCTCAGCTGTGCAGTATTTCAGTATATTCCTTCCATCTTTGTTTTATTTTCTTTGAATCAGTTTCTATTTATCCCTCAACATTGTTTGGCATATTTGAGTTTGAGTTTGGAATTTCTTCTGAGTTTCAGAGATTTCTTGGAAGATCTTCCTTTTTCCATGTCTGCTTCTATCTCTGGCATCTTTGTAATACTGTTGTAATACTGCTTCTTGTCTCTTTTAACAGCTTTCTGAATTTTTTAAAGTTTCTTCCTGAGAATATTGTCTTTATTGTCTTTGGCTTCTGCTCTGTTCATAGTAATTTCCAGATTGCTCTGACATCCAGTTTGCCTTTTCCTGTTTTTTTGAACTTTTGCAGTCTCTTTTCAGATATCATACGAGTAAATGAGAAATCTTGGATGTCACAGGATGTCCGTGCAATGTTGAAGGTGAGAAACACTACTTTCAAATCAGGTGATGTGGCAGCACTTAGAATAGCAAGAGCTGATTTGAGATGTGCTATAAAATCAGCAAAGCGGGCCTACAGTCAGAAAGTGCAGAATTTATTTCACGATCCTATGGACCCGAGAGGTATGTGGCAAGGTATTTAGGTAATTACTGATTATAAGGCAGCTTCCCTGACTTGTAAGGGCGACATGGACTCTCTAAACAAGCTAAATATGTTCCAGCAAGAAGGCTGTTCCCCTTCCTGATGAGCAGGTGCTCAGGTTTGATACAGCTGCTGTTTGGAAGGTCCTGTGGAAAGTCAACACTCAGAAAGCTGCAGGTCCTGAGAATATCTCTGGGCGAGTACTTAAGGAGTGTGCTGACCAGCTGGTCACTGTTTTCACAGGCACCTTCAATCTCTCCTTGCATCAGGCTGTGGTTCCATCATGTTTTAAGACTGCAATCATTGTACCAGTGCCCCAAAAATCTATAATCACATGCCTTAATGATTATCGTCCAGTTGCACTCACTTCCATTATGATGAAGTGTTGTTTTTTTTTAATCCCATTTATATCCCGCCCTTCTCCGAAGACTCAGGGCGGCTTAAAATCTAAAGCACAAATCAATGTGCTTAGCAATAGCCTTCATTCTATGTATATGCCTACTTATTAGGGCTTTTGGGCCCCCCCTAAGTGGCATTATTACAAAGTCAGCTTATTGCCCCCAACAGTCTGGGTCCTCATTTTACCTACCTCAGAAGGATGGAAGGCTGAGTCAACCTTGAGCCTGGTGGGACTCGAACCTGCACTAATTGCAGGCAGCTGGTGTTACTTAAGGAGGCATTAGCCCACTGCTCCACCAAGGCTGTTTTTGAGAGATTGGTAAAGGACTATATGGTTTCATGCCTTCCCCCTACATTTGACTCATTGGAAGAATTGCTCTGTAGATGATGCACTTTCCTGTGTGCTTCATCTTAGCTTGGCACACCTAGAGGGGAAGAATACTTACAGTATGTGCGCATGCTGTTTGTTGATTTTAGTTTGGTATACAACACAATTGTTCCTCAGCATCTGATGAACAAACTGGGCCTATTTAGGTTTTAATACTCCTATATGTAATTGGATACTTGATTTCCTTATTAATAGGCCTCAGTTTGTGCAAGTTGGAAAGTTTCCAACTCCATCTACTTGAGTAGGGGTTCCCCACAGGGCTGTGTCCTGAGTCTGCTACTGTTCACCTTGATGACACACGACTGCTGTGCCAAATCTGCTATTAATCACATTGTGAAGTATGCAGACAACAAGGCAGTGGTGGGTCTTATCTGGGATGACAATGAAGATGCTTATAGGGAAGAGGTGAAGGCTCTGGTGGACTGGTGCAATAAAAGTAACCTGGTTCTAAATGTTGATAAAACAAAGGAGATCATTGTAGATTTTAGAAAGAGCCGGCATTTCATACTCCACTCAGTATCAAAGATGCAGCTGTAGAGGTGGTCAACAGTATTAAGTATCTGGGAGTGTAGATAATTAACAATCTGAATTGGTCTCTCCACATATCATCTTCAGTCAAGCGTGCAAACCAGCATCAGCATTTCCTGCATCGGGAAAGGAGAGCATATCTTTCTCCTTCTGTCCTGGCCACTTTTTACAGAGGCATGATTGAGAGCATTTTAACAAACTGGATATATGCACAATATTACAGTGTAGAAAGTGGTTGGCTTCTACCACTTTAGCTTAGCTTGGAACTTATTTATTTAGTAGATTTATATAGCCAGCCATATAAAACTCATCAGCTTTCTCTTCTTTTGCATCAGTGGATTGGAGCGTCCACTTGAATAACTGCATATTAAAAGGTTGACCAAAAAACTAATTGATATTATTTGATCAATACTTGGTATGGCTAAGGATTGTTCTTGCTATACTCTTCCTAACTATGAAAGTGATGCCATTTCTTCTTTGTCTTAAATATCCTGAAATTATAAATAGTGAGATATTTAAGTAAAACTTTACAATTCTATTCCATCCCATCTCAATATTCTGATGGCTATGATGTCAAATGTTGATTCATTTCACCTTTCATTTTGTTGAACTTTCTCATATTCATGTTATGTTTCCTGTTCTCATTTTAATTCTTTCTTTGCAGCTTCAGATATTCTTTTCTTTTCTGGCAACGTCAACAACGAAACATTCTGAAGGCTTTAATTTAGCCATGTCACATGCACTGTTAGCATTGTGAAAGATCTTCAGCTCTTCCTCACTCCTGCTGAGTGCCATCTGACCTAAGGGGCTAATAACGTGGCATATATTGTCAATCATTTTATTCTTTCTGTCCATGTGATCTTCTTGGTAAAATACAGGAATGATTTATCATTGTCCTATGCAGTATGAAATGATTGATACATTTGCTGTTTAGTGATTGGGTGCAATTTCATCTTAGAAATTTTAGTAATTTTTCTGCCTTCATCATATTTTATATTGCTGCTGCCCAACATAGATGCCCACTTGCTTTAGCTGGCAGTTAGGATGATCTTCACACCTTGGGTGATCCTGTTGGAATTATATCCTCTTGCCATAAACTTCTGGCTTTCTTTAGTTATCCCTCTCAGGAATATCTCTCTTCCAGGATGAAGTAGCAGAGAAGGGCTTTGTCAATAATCAAAGTTCATCTAATTAAAAATTTAACACATTAACAGTTCAAATCACAAATTCTACCATATAGAAAAAGTGAATATTCCTTGACTCAACAGCAATAAAAAAACTTGAGACAAATAATTCAAACTCAGATAGGCCTTTGAGACTTGGCAAAAGGCAGCTTGGCCCTAGCATATGGTCACAGCTTCTATGTAGTACAAGTGGTGGTATGATTAAGGTGTTAACTTAGAATTGGAGAGGTGAGTATCACAAGAAACTTCTGTGGTTCAGCTTTGCATTCCAGATACTCTTCATGTGTCAAAAAATGGAATGAATCCACTAATTTTTGACAGCATGAGCCAGAGCAGAGGGAAGCAGGATTCCCTGAAACACCACAAATCATGGAGGATTAGGGTGCATGGAGTGTAGCAAGAAAAAAGCTTCCTAAAATTTACCACTAAAACAATATGCTAGTAGTCACAGATATCCACTGTAGCATGTTTGAAAATTGCTTAAGGGACAAAATTGCCAGTTCTCTTGCACTGTTGACAGGGTGTTTAGGACCTCAGTTTCCGGCATAGGCACCAAATCTGTTTGGCCAGGAACCTGCAGCTGCTCTTGAATTGTGCATGGTTCTTTCCCCATATCCTATCACCACTAAGTCCTAATAAGGTTTTAAGTGAACTGCCTTATCCTGCATCATGAAATCAGTTTCATCTTTCGAAGACAAAAGTTGCAGATAAGATACTTTAAATGTTTCATCCAACAATAAAGGCTCTCAATCTCCTCTGTGATTCAATTTAGTTGGAGAATTGAATACGTCCAAGTTTGTGAAAACATTCAGCTCTCTTCAGCATCTATAGTTGAGTGTCATTTGGAGTTTTTGAGTAAGGTTTCTTCAATATACTAATGTAATCAACTTCTATAGCTCAATATAGTCTTAGTCAAGAAAGATTGGGTAGATCTTCAAATAGCACTGGATACAGTGGCTGTTAGATAAGAGCCAACAAGGTGAATGACAACAAGATGAAACCACTGTGAATATAATATTCCCTTATCTAGGAATTAGAAATGTTGTAAATTGTAAACAAGCTTATACTTCTTTCTAAAGACAAATACACATAATATGCAAGTGCTTCTAAAGCCGTAAATGATTTATGTAACAAGGAATGCCTTTTCTGCTTTCAACAGATTCATCAGCTACAACCACTCCTTTACTTTCACTGAGCTTTTGGAAAGGTGTTTTTTTTTTCTGGAACATGATTTTTTTCCATTTTAATATGATCTCTTGCTTACATAGTACTAAGAAATCCAAACTAAGGAAACCAAAGAAGGACTAATGCAGGGGAAACTAGTTATTTATATTCATCTCTCACACACATCCCCCACCCAGTCTTTACTTCAGTCAAATTAATGTATGGAGCAGCATAGGATCTTTTATGATTCAGCTCTATAAATTCTAGAAAGAGAAATGGCTGATATTGTTATTATTACTCAGCCATATTCTGTCTTTCCCTCAGAAGTTCAAGGCAGCATACGTACTATTTCCTTCTCCAATATTAAATTAAAACAACAACCAAGTAAGGCTGAGAGAAAATCCTTAGCTTAAATTATACCACGAACCCTAAATTTCTGTGGACT
Organism: Vipera berus; assembly: GCF_964194415.1. NCBI lineage: Eukaryota > Metazoa > Chordata > Lepidosauria > Squamata > Viperidae > Vipera > Vipera berus. The sequence continues at coordinate 182,494,087 of NC_138203.1, read as the reverse complement.
GAGTTTCAAGGCTTGTGATGCCTATGAACCATAACCTTAGCAGAAGGTAGCAAAGTCCTAGTAGCCAATAACTCCTACATGTGCTACATGTAAGAGTGTCATGAAAATAAAATAATCTGCTGGTTTTGTTCCACTTTATTTATTTATTTACCAGATTTCTACCCTGACTGTTTCATAGGAGGAGTCACAGAGTTCAGTGCCATCAGCATACTGATGTCACCCCACTTCAAATGCTAATTATGTCTCCAGCCACAAAGTCAATCACAATCTGGCTGCTTTAATCAGCCAGGGGGAGTATGGGTTTAGCAGACAAGTGGTAGTTCTTTATTTCACACTCTTTCCCACATGTTTGAGATCTACAAGTTGAAAACAGTCTATATGAACCTGATATATAAATTACCATGAGTACCAACCTATGAACTGTTACAAAATTGAATTGAATTAAGTTGACTTTGAAAAAACGATGAAAATTGCTCACAGTGTGGCTCCCTAAATCTGAAAATTGCAATACTGGCTGAGGATAGTTATAATTTGTTCTACAACTGTTGATGTAAATACTAGAAAGATTGCCATTTTAAAGGTAGCCCGAACTGATTTTCTTAGTCAATGGAGTCAATTATAGTTCATTTGTTTATTTGGTAAGATTAGGAATCTCACTGGTTCTATCTGTTCTGTCCAGGGCCAATCATGCTTTTTGTTGTTCCAAAAATAAAGCCAATTCTGAGCAAAAAGTAAATACGTAAACCTACAGTTTGAATAATCTTCAAGCCATCTCATAAATGTAACAAATGCATAAGTGTTTACCCTTGGAGACACAGGCCATTTGGATATACATTTGGCAGTTGGGATGTCACAAGCTCTGTCTTACAATACTCCAAATGTCATTTTATGAATTAATTTTAAAACAACAAGCTTATGATATCCTGCTGTTAAAAAAATAACATGGACAAATAATACAAATAACTAAAACTATTAGTTTACCGGCAGATTAACTAGGAGGATAAATTAATTGAGTATTTTTAGTTTAAGAAAACAGAAAACAGAAATGAATACTGAAGGATATAAATCTGTAGGCCGAAGAAGCACAAAGATGAACCAAGTTCATTATATCTATCAAGAATTGTTAGCTATGATAGCTAAATAGAAATCCCGTGCTGTTTAAGAAGAAAGACAAAATAATGGTCTTGCTCTCATTTTATGTACAGAAATTCAGTAAACTGGCAGACAGTTTTATTTTAAAACGGGCAATGGAATCGGGATCTGCAGATGAACCTCAGAAGTGCAGGCAGTCAGGCAGTGTATCTCACAGACATCTTATATACCAATACCTTGTTGTCTATTTCTGTCTCTGCTTCTACCATTGAGAAAATAGCATTAATTTATCTTACGGTAAAGCCGTCCTATTTCCATATCCTTAAAATATACTGTTGAGTACCAGATGTTGCAGAGGAAAACTGGCAGGGATAGTTATAATTGCAAAAAGTGGCTGTGGTCTTTCAAAAACAACTAATTGGCTGAAAACTAGATACTTAATCCTGCAAGACAATTTTCATACTGAACCAAAATTGTAAAACAATGCTGACTAATCATTATTAGCATGTTTACACAAGTAGATGGATAACTGGAGTTTGACACTCTTGAAGCAAATAGGCATTTCTCAATACTAAAGGCACTTGTTTCAATCCTTAAAAGCACAATATGGAATGGAAAGCCATACCAACCTGCCTATGAGGCACATGTTCTCGGCCTTCACTGGGCGAACGGGACCAACGTCGATCTCTGGATCGAGGCCGGCTATATTCATGCCTCTCTTGTGAATATCGCTCCTTGTCAGAAGATGTGTGATGGTGATGGTGATGGTGGTGATGGTGGTGGTGCTTCCGATCCTTGGGCCTGCCTCGCTCTTGATCCCTTTCTTTCAGAGGTAGGTCAGCTGACTGTGTAGTCAGACTGAGGTCTGTACCCAGACCTGCCAGTGAGAAAAACAAAACAAGTTAAAATCCATTGCATTTGTTCTAAATCAATGATATGGAAGATATTAAGATAATCTGTTAATGCTCTGTGTAACAGGCCAGCAAAAAAACAAGAGGAAAGTATGACAAAATACTATAAACATTGAAGGCACATTTTACTTGGCTTGGATAGTCAGGTAATCGTTATATACTTTGGTGTCCAAGACTTAGACTCCAAAGCATATATTACTTTCTAAAGAGTAAATTGCTTTCCTAGATTATCTTTCTCAAGTGAGCATTTAGACCAAGGAGAATAATTCAATAAATTGGCGTACTGTCTGAACCTGGACCTCCATGCAGCCAAATTAGGACTGCTTTTCAGTGAACCCTCAAGTCAGATGCTTAGCTGATGAAATATTTGAAAGTTACTTGTAGGCTGTACACGTTTCCACTAGCTAACTTCATACAGCACAGACTAATACTAAATTGGGATTAAAGAAACATATTAACTCTATTCACATAATATTTATTTATTTTATTGCATTATGTGACTCCCAGGAACTCTGGGTAGTTTATATCTCTAAGAATAGGAAACAGAAAAATGAAAAAAAAACCCTATATCTTACGGAGTGTCCAAACAAATGAGACTATATTTAGTTCAGCATGATGGCTTGATTCACACATTGTCAAATAATGGTTGGGTTCTAACAAAATGCTGAACTTCAACTTCCCTTCCCTCAATTTTAACCATTTTAGTGGTTTCACAATGTTATGTGACCCAGCATTTGGGGAAGACTAGCTTCCCATCCCAGAAAAAGGAATAGGGGTAGTGCTGTTTGTTTAACAACAGTCTGGAACTCTGGAAGTATGATGGTCTCAGAAAAGATGCTTTATGGCCCATAAAATACTTATGGCCATTGCAAAATATTGCATTACCACTTCTGCAATCACCTGATTGTGATTTGGTACTTGGCAACTTGCTTCACTACTTCAGTTGCCAAGTGCCCCGCATTTGTGTGATTGTCATTTATTGTGTGATTGTCAAAGGAGTTCACTTCTGTGCACAGAGGATATCTAAGCTCCTTTAGTAGGTTACAAAAACAAAGCTGAAATGCTGAAGATTTCAACTTCTTTCCTGTACCCTATCAAAGCAGTTACTTGTGCATGGAGGGAACTGCTCTTTTGGCCAGCCCCAATATGAGAGGGAGTTGAAAGCAGACAGTGGAGAAACAATATAGTAAGAGTGCTTCAAGTGGGTGGGCTGGGATGTCTGACATAGGCTGTGTGTGAGTGTCTCTACTTAAGGGCTGTAAATTCTTTTGATTTAGGCAGGGAGGATTTTCAGCTCCTGAAAATGAACTTCCCAGGATCTCCCGCAACCCCAAGGCACACCCTACTCCTTACCTGAGACTTCATTTGCTTAATGACAAGTGAGATTGCTTATCAACCAGAACTGGAAATACCGTGATTACGGTCATTAAGCGAATCAATCACATGGGCATCACATTTAACCACCGTTTTACTCAGTGACTGAGATTCCAGTCTCATTTGTGGCTTTAAGTCGAGGACTACCTGTGAAGACTCTTGTGGAATGGTTTTTGTCACTCCACATTCAGACATCTTCGATGGAGTTAGTTATACAAGAGATGGGAAACTAGTATATTCAAAACAAAGAATTATTCTCAAGCATTTTTTTTCCTTTCCAAAATTATCAGTAAACCCTGCCTGGGCCTCATAGGCTTTCTTAGAAAATAAAAACTGTGGGAGGCTGATACCCAGTGTTTTCTTTGAAATTATGTCCATCTGAGAGGAGAAGGGAAATAACTTCCTGGAATGCCACAGGTTTCCATTCCCCAGGATACACTTCCATTTGTCTTGAATTGTTTTTACCTGTGTCCACATCAGTGTATCGACTCAGTGAACGTTCTGATGTACGGTGGGTCCGCTCCCGTCGGCGGTGATGTCGCTGGCCATCCTCTGGAATTACTCTTTCTAGAGAGTAATCATCCATGCGTGTACCTTTGGAACGTGAGTGGCCCAACATGGAGGCAGAGCGTTTCATGGGACTTGTATCGACAATGGTCTGGAGAGAGATAGAACCAGTATAACAACATTAGGGGAGCCTTACAAGAAAACAAAAGCCAATGGATTTTTTGAAGTATGGGATAAAGTTACAGAAACAGACTACTATTTAGCTAAATGTACTCCAGCCAGAGAAGTAGAATTATATCCTATCAGACTGGTTATCCGGTGCATCTTTCTATAGTACAAAACTATGGGATATACAAAACTGTCGACACATGATGGTCGACACATGATGGTCTTGTAACCCAAAACATTTTTTTTTAATTTGGTTTTTTAACTTTTGTATGGTGGATTTTTTAATTTCCTGTAAACCGCCCTGAGTCCTCAGGGAATAGGGCGGTATATAAATGTAACTAAATAAATAAATAAATAAATAAACAAACATATACCAGTCTCTTCTTTCATTTGCTCTATGCCTAAATTATGGATTAGAACATCTTGTTACAACCAACCAAGACTCCCTCCTTTTCCAATGAACTCAGGAATACATTATGAATGTAGCTAAGAACACAGCTGCCATGCTGCATTCCTCTCTTGAATGAGCTAGAAAAGAAGGTATATTTTTATGAGCACCAACTCAGCAGAAGCTTTTTCGGTTATGGATGCTCTTTACTGGAGATTGAAAGCTTACATTAAAAAAACATTGGCCAAAGGAAATACATATGAAGAGATTACCTATCCCAAGAGAAAGAAAACTTATTTACATCCTCAGGTAAAATAAATTAAGTAGTATTCCATACACCCTTCCACAGCTTCCACAGACAGAAATGTTGGGGGAAGAGTAGCAATGAAATGAGCTTTGTACCAATGCAACTAAAGCTCTGTCCCTTTTGTACATCTGCTGTTTGCGTTGTGATGCTGCAATGTTTGTTTCATCATTCTGATGAAACCATTAGATTCTCTGATACCTCTGACCATAGACTGCCCTTCCTTTGCTGTCTGCATGTTTTTCTTTGCCTCTATAATTCCTTTGTGTCATATATCACACCATCTATTTCATGAATCTGGGTGGAACCTTAATCACAATGAGGAAAATTAGATTTAAACAATCTTAACCAATCTGTCCGAAGTCTCTTTTTAAATAAGTATACTTATATTCTGGATACTAATATATTCATTTATTATGCTACGACTGGTGGTTAAGAAGTTACTTATAGCTTGTAACTTTGTTGCATGGTTTGTTAAATTCTAGCTTTTGTTTTTTTGTTCCAGGACTTGTACACAATTTATTTCAAATGTAATAGCACTTTAAGACTGGAACTAGCATCAATCAGGTAAATGTTTTGTCTTCCCTCTTCACTATTTCTACTGACTCTCAATTTGTTTCAGGAATATGACAACAGAAAGTCTAGTTTATAGGACCTTTTCCCCGTCCCACCTAACCATTACAGAAATATGTTCTGCCAACATTTCTTTTCCTGCATTTCCCCCAGGATGTTGCCTTCACTTCCTCCTCCATCCATGTATGAGATTCGGTTAAATCATCCGCAGTTGTATCCATGTAACTGTTCCATTCTCTAATGGTTTCTATTAGTTTAGTTTACCTCCACATTTTTTCTTGAACGATGGACGCATTTTTGAACAACACATTGTGTTTGATTACTCACCATTTTAACTTTAATGGGACCTACATAGAATTCAGAGGCATTTTTTTTTGAAATAAAGATTATGCTGGAGATCGGTGCTTCTCAGCTTGTCAGTTTCTTAAGTAATGCTTAAGTATAAGGAAAAAATAGGTGGAGCTGGAAGTTTGGTAAGTTTTAAGCAGGGAGAACATCTCCAGAAACTCATGTCAAAAGATGGTCTTGTAACCCAAAACATTAAATGCAAGACAATAATTTAATAGAAACATGGAAAGTTCTAAGGGAACAGGGGAAACATCCAGTCACATACACATGGCCACCTTTTCTCTTATTTATCTTTACTGCTCTTCATGACACACATATAAATTTTAAAACTGTCAGGTTTGGCTAGGCCTGACACTTTGATACATTTCCTCTCAGAGGAGCAGTTCACTGTGCTCTAGAACTGCTCAGCGAGAAATGCACTCAAAAAGTTTACACAAAAGTAAGCCTTAGCAAATAAAAGGAAAAAGCAAAACCTTGTGACCCCTGCAGGATTTATGATCTCTTTTTCTGTTCATGGAAGGCTTTTGTCAGTGCTGCAGCTTTGGAGAATAGGAAGGAAATGATTTTGCAAATTCCATTTTTTTCTAATTCCCCATTTCCCAGACTTCTGGGGAAGATTTAGGAGGAAGGCACAAGGAAAATGCCATCCTTTTTTCTCGACCCGGAAGTCTCCACAAGATAATCAAAGAGCTTTTTTAAAATAAAGTATGTACAAAATCTGCAGCACATTGTGATATTTTAAATTATCATAATGTGAAAATTATTGAATTCCACTAACGTGACCCAGGTTTAGGTTTAAATTATATTTAGAAATTACAAATCTTTATAGATAAAATGCAACATGCATTATCCATTGGTAGATTAATAAAGATAAAAGCAACAATAAATATATACTGTATTTCTCATCTACACTGAGCTGAGATTTGTAAATCTAAAATTGACCAAATAATATTTGCATGTAGCAATCTATAGCATTATATAAAGTTTTACAATAGACAGATAAGGTTAGCCAGTTCGAGGGATTGAATAATCTGATGTTGTCACATTATTACCTGTGTTTCCCCGAAAATAAGTTCAGGTCTCATATTTATTTTTTGGTCCAAAAGAGCTGTTACAGCTTATTTTGGGGGGATGTCCTATTTTTCCATGTATAGGAGGTGGCAAGTGTGCGGGGGCTGAAGGCGTCCGACAGCAGCTACACCCCGCTGGCCCCTTGGCCAGTGTACTCTGGGACTGTGAAGCCCACGCAGTGCAGGTGAGTGTGAGCACTGCTATTGCTGGGCTGGGCCCTGCTGAATGTGCCACATGGCCACCCACCCACTCCATCCCATCATCTGGTTGCTTGCAGCCGCAATGGGGCAGGAGGCCGCACGGCGTGTTAGTGCTACCACCTTGAGTGAGGAGAGGCAGGTGGCGGGGGGGTGGATGCCAGGGCTCCTGCTGGACGGGACTGCTGCTGCTGGTGGTACCACAGCTGCAAGGTGAGGCAGGTGGTGGGGCATGGGTGGCCAGGCTGCTGGGGCTCTGAGGTGCACGGGTGTGGGGCATGTGGGGCAGCTCCACCCTGCCATCTTCCTTGCCTCACCTCATAGTGGCAGCAATGGCGTGCCGCGCGACCTCCTGCCCAGTTGCAGCCACAAGCAGATGGTGGGATGGAGTGGGCAGGCGGCCGCACAGGCTCTTAACTGGGGCTTATTTTTGGGGTAGGGCTTATATTAGATGCACACTAAAAATCATGCTAGGGCTTATTTTCTGGTTGGGTCTTATTTTCGTAGAAACATGGTACAAAATAGCTGCAGTATGGAAGCTTACTTGTTAAGGAGAAGATTGACAAAATATATGGTAAGTCCTAAAACTTTATTTAGCTGAAGTCAAAATGCCAAGATTGTCTCTCATCATCCTTCTAATCATTTCTATCGCACTCATTCCTGCTATCTTATCACTTCAATTTATCCTTTTTTCTTTCTGAGCAAGAGGCATACTTTCAAGTCAAGTACTGTCTTGCATTTGTTCATGTTTAAGAAAAAAAATATCTAACAATGCCTTTGAAGTCCTTCTGGTACATAAGGCCGATGGTGGCAGCTGATGTTTCACTGCATGTTGGATTCACCACTCCACCCCCCTCCATTTTTTTGGATATATTCAAATAATCCTGTAAAAGATGAAGTCAGGTGGGTGGGATGAAAAACTGAGGCCTGCCAAAGAAAACGATCTTAGCCACATTGCCTTTCCTATATTATGAATGTATATACTGTGGTTTTAATGTTTTGTTTCTCTGCTTGGTGAAGCAGTGGGCTAATGCCTCCTTACGTAACACCAGCTGCCTGCAATCAGTGGAGGTTCGCATCCCACGAGGCTCAAGGTTGACTCAGCCTTCCATCCTTCCGAGGTGGGTAAAATAAGGACCCAGATTGTTGGGGGCAATTAAGCTGACTTTGTAATAATGCCGCTTAGGGAGTGTATGAAAGCCCTAATAAGCAGGCATATACATAGAATGAAGGCTACTGCTAAGCTTGTAAGCCGCCCTGAGTCTTCGGAGAAGGGCGGGATATAAATGGAATTAAAATAAATAAAATAAAAAAAATAAATGTGCCCATTGCGTTTCAAGCAGGAAATACATTTAGGCTTTACTATCTATTTAAAATTAAGACTTACAAGTCTCAGCCTAATAGTAGAATATCTTCCTTAAAAATCAGTTTTGATCGCAATATGTTTGAAATTGCCAAATGGGGAAAAGGGATGAAACAGAAAACTGAAAGCTGAATCTTGGAATTTCTAACAAATCTTGAATTTGTTAAAAATGTTTTATTGTAATTTGTTTAATTGTTGTGAGGCATCTGGGGACACTGAGAGTTGGGCAGCACACAAGTTTAATAAATTATTATTATATCGCTCATGAATTCAAACATGGAGGTAAAACTGTAGAATCAGAATAACATTGAGTGATATTTTTAAGTTGCTTCCATACTTTCGGCTCCCCAATTGATTTGTTTGAATTATTAATCATGATTTTGACTACTTTTATTATTTATTTTATTTTATTTTATTTTATTTTTTTATCATTATCTTTCTTGACCATTCTATGAACAGAAACATTGATGCCAATTGCAATAGCATCATCCTTATTTACGTTAGCTTACCTGCATATCTTTTGTATTATCTGCCATATTATAAATATATCTGTTCCCGAACCGACATATTATAATAAAATTTTCTAGACTGTCTTACACAATGTGAAATGTAGCTTACCACATTCTTTCTAAAAAGGAATGCCAGTCCTAATTGAATGCCTTAGTGGTAATATCTTTTTGAGATAATTCATCTCCAGAAGAACCAAAGGCTTTATAAGATTAAAAGCAAAGGAGGTTCATGTGAAATATGCCCCCAAGTGTACAAAGCAGCCATCATGAGATTCTATATAAATCTCTCATGCAAGAATTGGTCTGTGAACAGCTACTTAAATGCTGTTCTCCAGGCAAAACATGCCAAACTCCTCTGCCCGGTTCTTTCCTGCAAATATGCTCTGGACCTCGAGGCTTTCTTTGAGTGGTGGTTTAGAGGATAAGGGCTACAATAGAGTGGCATGCCACTGTGGACCCTCTTCCCTCCACAGAGGTCACTTTGCCCTCTTTCTGGGTATTCTTGATAAGGAAGAAAGAAACGTGGCTCCCCTATCTGCAGCAATGCTATTATGAAAAGACTGGTTCCTCCTTCTGAGTAAGAGCCACAGAAGGAAATGGTGGTGGGTGAATGAGGGGAGCTCCCTGCTGGCTGGTGGGAAAGGCAGGGGAGGGTGCCTGTGAGTGTGTGAGATAGGGAGAGTGAGGGTGAGTGAGAGTTCTGCGTGAATGTGTTGCAGTGTATGTGACTATACGGTAGTGTGTGGGAAGATGGTGTCTGGTGAGGGCACTGAGAACTGGTGAAGCTGTAGTGTCTCAGGGTGCCCAGCTTCCCCTCCTGGAAATGGTTGCTGAGGACGATGGGAGGTTCCCAGTCTCTGATTTTGGGGGCTTTGGTTTTGGGGATGGGGCTGTCATTGGGGGGATGGTGGTGGTATTATGGTAGTAATGGGCCTTGCGAATGTAATGTATAATGGGAGACGAGGAGTAGGCTACCTTTGGAGAACATGGAATTGTTGCCATGCACCAGTTTTGTGTTCATGTTTCTTGATCTCTACCCAATATCCTGTTAGCAGACTTTCAGTAGCCCTGGCCTCTGGCTGCTGCTACAGAATGCCAGATTAGTCTGCAATAAGGCATCCCTCATCAGTGATTTAATTGAACGTACCACTAAATCTAGCTGGGTCTGGTAAGGGGTAAACCTTTTGGAAATATGCCAAGCAGGAGTTGGGTGTGGCATCAGCTGAACCGCTGGGGCAGGGATGTGGATCTGGTGATTGTCTTCTGAGAATCCTTACAGCTTTCAGGGATGTTGCACCACAGATCATTCGATGTGAAATCCTGTTCATTAAGTTGGGCTCTGGGGATCAATTGGGATTGTTGCTGTTGTAACAGCCTCCCTACTGCATAATTAACTTCCCTGCAGGAACTCCTTGAATCCATTCTGGATTGCACCATGTTGGCCATGGCCCTATCCCAGGTAATTCAAAGCCCATCGCTGGTCAGTGGTCATGGTCCTTATCTGGTGTTTTTGTTGGAGCAGTGGCTATGTGATTTGAAACTGGGGGAGTTCTTGGTTCTCCCTCTTCATGCTTAGCCCTGGGTTGTTCTAGTGCCATTATACACTATAGGGAGATGGACCCATTAAATCAGGTTCTAGGACTATGTCATCTGTGGTTCTGGATGGAGTGATACTGCCCTAGAAAAACATGGTGTACAGTCTAGGGCTTCTCCTAGACCAGACATGTCAAACACGTGATATCACGTGACATCACACAATGTATCGGGACTGTTTTGCCATTGCTGGCAATGGGATGGGTGTGGCTTCTGCCTGACACGTCCGGCCTGCAGGCTGGCAGTTTGACACCCCTGTCCTAGACTCACAACTCCACTCCTGAGCAGGTGGCAGTCATGTTAGGAGGGCCTTTGCACAGCTTTGGGTTGTGTACCAGTTGCACCATTTCCTGGATTGGAAGGGTCTGGACACAGTAATTTCTCCTCTAGTTATCTTCACATTGGACTATTATACAGGGCTACTTTTGAGGAGTATCCATAAGCATCAACCGGTGCAGAATATAGTAGTGTAGGTAAATTATGTGTGCTCTGCAAATTGCATTGGTTGCCAGTCTGCTTCCAGGTCTAATTCAAGGTGCTGGTTTTAATCTTTAAAATTCTTGAGGGTATGTAACTAGATTGTCTGAGGGGCTGTCTCTCGCCAATGTCGTCAGCCCATCCCATTAAAACTGGCAGAGAAGGCATGTTATGGGTACCATCTGCCGGGGGCCATTTATGGGTTCCACGAAGTGGGCCTTCTCCACAGTGGTGCCTGCCCTATAGAACATTTTCATCCTCCAAATTAGGTTAGCTGCTTTCCAGTTATTATTTTGGATGCCCCTCAAGACCTGGTTATGTTACTAGGTCTAACTGTCCCAGGGAACTGCAGACATCCCTACATGATTCCATTGTGGGATCTTTTTATTCTGTCCGTGTAGTTTTCTACATTTAAAATTTCTAACTCTGTTTTTCCATTTTAATATGACTTTTTATATTTTAATAATTATTGTTTTTAGGACTGCCCCTGACCTTCACTCATTTCGCCAGGACCTGAAAACTTGGCTCTTTGAGCTGTTTGGCCCAGACTGTGGGTTTTTTAATTTAATTGGGTTTTAGATTTACTTTTGGGGCTTGAATTTAATTTAATTGTTTTAATTGATTTTAATTTTTTGTATTTCATGGTTTTAACTGCCCTGTAAACTGCCCTGAGTCCTACGGGAATAGGGCGGTATACAAATTCAATAAAACAAATAAATAAATAAATAATGATTCTCACATGCCACCTAGAGTCACTTCTTGTGAGATGGGTAGACATATAAATATGGCAAATAAATAAAGACATTAACATATGTCTCAATCAAAACCATCCGGAAATAGAACATAGAATAACAGGGTTGGAAGCGACCTTCAGGGTCTTCAAGTCCAACCCTCTACTTGAGCAGGAGATTTTTCTACCGTCTCAGACAAATGGCTGTGCAATCTCTTCTTAAAAACCTCCAGTTATGGAGCATTCACAATTTCTGGAGGCAAGCCATTCCACTGATTAGTATCAGACAAGACTGGAATTACTATGGCTGTTGCTATATTTCTGTTGTTGTTTTGAGTTTTCAGCATAGCCTAGCTAAATTTTAGGGAAAGAAAATATTACATACTCATATGTAATCAACAATGTGTCTTAATCTGACAATGTATTTCTTTTCACAAACATAACGTGTTCCATCATTATGTTTGTGCAGAGCACAGATCAACTGGACAAGCAATCATCATCCTGGAAAAACTAACCCTACTTTCCTGTATTATAGAGTGAAGGGATTTGCTCAGATCCATTTGTCCTTGAACTACCAGAAACCTGATTCCTTATTCTGTTTTGAACAAATAATACCAGGCTTGGAAATAGAATCTTGGAAGTTCTAGGTTCAGGTCTTCCTGAAAAACCCAAATACCAGCTCCCTTACTATTCAACAGTTTCTGATCCACAGAGGAAAAGAAAACAAAAGAGAAATTACTCACTTGTAACTGCTGTACTTTCTGATGTCTCTCCCCTTTTCCCACCTAGAGGGACAAATGCATATGCAACCAGAAGCCTCTTCCCATCAAAAAACTGTTGTGGGCGCCTCCTAAATACAGGACTGGTGTGCATGGTGAGCCACAATTGTAAGTAATCAAACAAAGATTGCAGAGTTGCTAAAAACTGCAACTTAGAATCAATTTTTCTGGATAGTTTTCTGAGACCAATGGAAAGACATGGCAATGAATATCTGGGCAAAGGGCTGAGAATTGATTGAGAATATCTTAAAGAACATCAGCTACAAGTGAACAAGCTTTTCTTCTTCAAGATGTCCTGTCCATTCCTAATGGGATGCAGGAAATAAGAACAGCAATCTCTCTTCCAAAATGGTAATTTCATGGGTAAACTTAATGAAAAAGACAGCATATGACAGAACTTTACAACTATATTAAAAAGGTAATACAGATTGGCAGAATAAGGTAATAAGGTAAAGGCAGAAGATACAGATTATTGCAGTCTTTCAGTGGCAGATCCTAAAATCTAAATATTGAATTCTTTCCAGGAATGAAGGACTAAGATTTCCATAGCTGAGAAGGGATTGTCATCTCCAGAGGTTTCTGTTGCATTGCTTGCTTGTTTGGGGAGTTATTCTTGGGTAATAAATTTACAATTCTTCCATAATGCAGAGTCATAACTACCTTTTTTCACAGCTGAGCTTTGCAACCTAACATTTTAATTTTATTCTGTTTTATGTTAGGACTGCTAAAATATTACCGTATATACTTGAGTATAAGCCGAATTTTTCAGCCCACTTTTTGGGCTGAAAAATTCCACTTCGGCTTATACTCCAGTCAACAAAAAAACTTACCGAGGACTTGTGCGCGGCCGAGGCTTTGGTGCTTCCGGGATCGCGCGCACCTCTCCCAAGCCACCGCCGTCCGGAGACCTGCCGAAGTTTGGGGAGGTTTGGGGAGGTGCGCGTGCACCTCCCCAAACCTCCCCAAACGTCGGCAGGTCTCCGGACCTCCGCGCCCTGCCTGCCTGCTTCTTTCCGCAGCGGAAAGAAGCAGGCAGGCAGGGCGCGGAGGTCCGGAGACCTGCCGACGTTTGGGGAGGTTTGGGGAGGCGCCCAAACCTCCCCAAACGTCGGCAGGTCTCCGTTCCTCCGCGCCCTGCCTGCTTCTTTCCGCAGCGGAAAGAAGCAGGCAGGCAGGGCGCGGAGGTCCGGAGACCTGCCGACGTTTGGGGAGGTTTGGGGAGGCGCCCAAACCTCCCCAAACGTCGGCAGGTCTCCGTTCCTCCGCGCCCTGCCTGCCTGCTTCTTTCCGCAGCAGAAAGAAGCAGGCAGGCAGGGCGCGGAGGTCCGGAGACCTGCCGACGTTTGGGGAGGTTTGGGGAGGTGCGCGCGCACCTCCCCAAACCTCCCCAAACTTCGGCAGGTCTCCGGACGGCGGCGGCTTGGGAGAGGTGCGCGCGATCCTGGAAGCACTGAAGCCTCAGCCGCGCGCAAGTCCTCGGTAAGCTCCGGGCGGTCACTTGCTTCGCGTCTCCTGAGGGAAGGGGGGGCGACTGGAGCGGGCGTGTTTCCTCGCCTGCTGGGCGCCGCGATTTGCCCGGGGAACGCGCGGGCCCCGAATGGCAGCGTGGAGCGAGGAAGCGGACAGCCAGGGCTTCCCCGAGAGCCGCGGCCACACAGGGTATTCCTGTGTATTCAGGCTTGCAAAATGGCGGATCGAGCCTCTGCTGGCGGCAGAGGCTTGCAGAGCGCGGATCCAGCCTCCGCCGGTGGCGGAGGCTTGCAGAACGGCGTATCGGCTTATACTCAAGTCAATAACTTTTTCCAGTTTTTGGGGGTGAAATTGGGGGTCTCGGCTTATACTCGAGTCGGCTTATACTCAAGTATATATGGGTAATTATAATTTTCTGTGCAGAATTCATCAAATTAACCTAACATCCCTACTTGTAAATCTAAATTAGGAATTCTGAAGCATTTTGTTTGTACTAAAGTCATTGTAATAAGGAAGATAATTAGTTGGACGAACTCTATAGATTCACTGCACAGAATTATTTTGGGGGCTGATGTTTAGTGATCATGTCATAACTGTTATGCTATCAATTCACCGTGAAGGCAATGTAAGCCAAGTATCAACTGCAGAGTTTACACATACAATAGAGGGATCAAAAACTCAATGCTGCATCTTCTTGTTATGGAAACCAAGGGAAACTGTTGTTATACCTAAATGCTCTCACTTCTGCCTCTAGAGCTATTGCTGTGAAGAAAAAAGCTTGGTGACTGAGTACAATGCAGTGTTCTGAAAGGCCTGGCGAAATGTACTTCTGATTTCTCAACTACAAATGCACAGCTAATCATCTTGCACAAGGAAGAAAAGCAAATGTTCTAGGATTTAGGATTCAGAGTTTATTGGAAACATGTGAGAAGAGCGAATAGGTTTTGCTTGAGGTATTATCTATTTCTTCTCCAAATTAAAATAGAGAAAATGGTAAGAGCTGACGGGGGTCTAAGGGACAAAAATAAACAAAGCAAGATCTTACGCCATCTTAAAATTGAATAGATATATAGTAAAATCATATGGGTACCCACTGAAAATGAAATTCCAATGGATTTTATGGGGTAATTTTTGGAAAATTGGATTTAGCATACAGTATTGCTGTCCCAGATATGTGATTGCAATACTACTGACAACTGTGTTTAAGATGTGTGTAATACACTGGATTTTGGATTATAAAATCTTTTAAGATGCCACAGGCTGGTCACTAGTAAAATTATTCATAAAGGGAGGAAAATCTTGCTGGTACGATTGTTGGTTTTTTCATGCCTTCTAAGGTAGCAAGTTGAAGAAGGAATAGAACCTTGAAATACCTGAAGTATTCTGGGATGAGATGGAACTATGGAAATTAGGCTCAATAAACAAAATAAAAATCTGAACTAGCTTAGAAGCTCCCTTTCCCAACTGCAACTTTCCATTAAACTACAGTAGTCACAGAAAATTCATTTGCCATTGAGCTAGAGGGCTTAGAGAACTATTTAGTGACTATTGAAACTAGCATTGTAGACCACAGAGGCAGGAATTGAACAATGAGCATGGTTAAAAGCAGAGATAATGGAAGAGGGAAGGAACAGAGAATAAGAGAGTAATTGATGAGAAAGCCTAATGCAGACAAAAGGACAACAGAATCATGGACTGGAGAGAAAGATGTGCCTGTACAGTACTTAATGTAGCAATGAGGAAAGTCACCGTGTGGGCTGCAGGTTGAAAGAGTAGAAAAGAAAAGTGCGTGTAAGACTAGATGGACACATAAAATTGGTCGCTTGCTACTTTGAGGAGCCCAGGGGAAGGGAACTGGAGGCAGCGAGCGCATAGAACCAGGAGTCCAGGCTGCAGTACATACACTGAGATTATTCCCTCGCGGTCGCGCCTTCCTCCTCTGTCGCAGCCATACAAGACGGTGCACACAGAAACGGGAAAGAAAGAGAGAGAAGGAAATAAATATAAAAGCATAGGGAGGTATAGGACCAAGGGGAAGGGAGGAGAAACTAGAATATAGTACTGTAAAGGGATGGAGGGGGGGGGGAGTGTAAGGAAAGAATAGTCAAGTTAATGTCATATTTACGCATAAAACCAGTCTAGCCCAGTGCTGAAAGCTTATCTCCTCCTTTGATTACTTCAACCAAAACTGACAAAGTTAGACAACACCACAAAGGGACAGGCAGTCTCAGACGGGATGAGTTGAGTCAGGCTGAGCTGAGCTGAGCAGAGCAGCAGAGATAACAGCAAGGCCCCATATCTTCCCCCAAACATGCCGCAACAAGCCCCAGCCATTGGAACCGTCAGCCACTGTTAAAAGCTGCAACATTATGCACAAACCAAACACGGACAAATACTCCAGCCCATAGTTTCCGAATTTTCCCATTTCTGCTATTTTAGTGTTTCCAGTCCAACCCAAGGGAAGCAGATTCTTGCTTCAGAAACTACAGGAAAATCTGCAAGTAGGGGTTGGTCCGTGGGAAAAAGAGGAACATTTATAAAATTAGAAAAGAAAGATGTTGAAAAATTACAGATAGGAAATCCATTGTCTATGTACTATTTGTTTGAATTTGACATATTATTTGTATCCTGTCAAAATATTGATAGACTGATGAAAGAGCTACTGTTTGGGGGCAGGAACTAATGAGTAAAATATGAATGATTATATTGCCTGGTTTATCCTAGTAGTCAAGGTTGGCCGTGTCTGCTCCCATGGGAGTTTTTTGGGCGATCCAATTCTTGAATTGTCTCTAAAGAACAGAAAAGCTGTTTTATCTGTTAGAACTATATAAGTAACCATTTTCCTTTGAAAGGTTATACAAAGTGGCACCTGCATAACCCTCTCCTCCAAAAGGGAGAAATAAAGATACATACACGTTTGCATGTATGTATGGATAGATATATATAGATGCAGATTTGAATACTATTATGATAGCATAATTTGAGAAAAAAGTTTTGCCATGATAGAGAAAGACTACGATCAAGTAATCTAGTGATTGTTGAACATGCTGTTTGACCAAGACAGCCTTTTACTGTACAAGCATGAGGTGAGGGTGATATAGAATAGGGAGTTAAGAAAGAGTCTTTTTCCAGTTGGTCACAAACTGAGAAAATAGCAAATAGGTGCTTTTATTTTCTTCATGGGTAACTGCATTTTAATTAATCACCCCTATTTTTTCTGCCACTGTTGTCAGTTTGACTGGTAGTAGTACCCTCATAAATATCTCATAAAGTGGATTTTTCAGAATGCTTTATTTTGCATATCTAGAGCAGTAAAATAGGAGGCATCTAGAAGCTTTCAGAGAGATGAATTAAACTTCCCTGAGCTGGAAACTATTATACTGTAGGAAGACTTGAAGCTCATCTTGAACTTTATGGTGATTACAGCGACAAAATTAAAGATACCTGCCCCTGTCATAGAAAGTATTAAGATGGCATCATCCCAACAAGCCAAAGATAAAATAATACTTTAGAGCAGAGGTCCCCAACCTTTTGGGCACCAGGGACTGTTTCCGTGGAGAGAGGTTTTTCCATGGACCAGAGGGGGTGTGGTTTTGTGTGCTGCCTGCATCTCGCGGATGGGGCTTTGCTTGTTTGTGCGGACTGGTTGCTGGCATGCCACAGCCCAGTACTGGTCCATGGCCTGGGGGTGAGAGACCTCTGATTTAGAGCAAATTAAAACTGTTAAGCCCACAAGAGGCTACACTCTTTTATCTGTAGTTAATTCTATTCTATTCTATTCTATTCTATTCTATTCTATTCTATTCTATTCTATTCTATTCTATTCTATTCTATTCTATTCTATTCTATTCTATTCTATTCTATTCTATTCTATTCTATTCTATTCTATTCTATTCTATTCTATTCCTCTATATCTATATCTATATCTATATCTCTGTCTCTATCATATCCATCCATCCATCCATCCATCCATCCATCCATCCATCCATCCATCCATCCATCCATCCATCTATCTATCTATCTATCTATCTATCTATCTATCTATCTATCTATCTATCTATCTATCTATCTATCTATCTATCTATCTATCTAATTTCTGTACTGCCCATTGGCTCTGGGCAATTCTTAAAGAAATATCTCTGTTGTAAAACTTCCTAATATAGTTTGAATTATTTCAAAGTCCTACAAAAATGAAGTGATTAAGAACATGTGCAAGGGCTTCTTGAATTTTCCAGTCTCTGCTATTTTTCTGAGATTGAAATAGTGAAAGACGTATTTGGAAAGTATCTCCTTGTCTGTTGGATTGTATTTCAGAGGGCACTGAAGTAAGTCCAGCTTCAAACTGTACATGCAATGTGATTAGTGTCTTCAGTGGAACATTTTAAAAGCTACTCTATTTGGAACAGAAAAGTAATGTAGGACTATTCATGCATTTCTGTGAGTAGAATGTATAAATGCAGTCACTAAAGGTACTCCCTGGGGTAAAGGTTGAAGTAAATGATTTAAATAAGATAATAAAAGAATCTAAATTGTATTCATTTGATTAGCACCAGCTAAGTGTCAGTTCAACAGAACTACATGATGAGTCAACCCTAAATTATATACTGGATAAGGATTTACCAGCAGTAACTATTTAACTATGTAATTTTCTTTAATTCTTAGGAAAAAAAATCCAGAGAACAAATAGCAACAGCAAAAATTCTATAGCAATGTCCAGGATTCATCTCAGCCAGACAAAAAAATAGGGCTGTCATGGAGTTCTTATGGTTTCTTGAAACTGTGACATAAGAGAAAAGGCAACCCTACCAAATGATGAAGAATTCTAATGACAGCATTGGGCAAGGAAAAATATGTGCATGCATATAGTATTAAGGAAACAAAATTACCAAATTTGGGAAGATCAAATACAGGCAGTGTGGTGGTGTGATAGTTATCACAGAGTATTACATTTCTTAGACATATTGTGACTTGGCTGAGATGACTTGGCTGATCCTTACTTTGAGCTGTCACTGTGAAACCTTTAGCAGATTCATCTTCTGTCCCCTTAATGCTCTCTGCCTCTGAGCTCTGATGATCTGAAGCAAAGCTCATGCAAAAGGGTAAAGGAGAATCAATACCATTTGCTGTCTTCCCTGTAAACAGGACCCATTGTTTTGCACCATAGTTCCCATGATTAGACTGTGTATAAAGCAACACTTTCCTCTAGGAACTGGTTAGACTAGTCTTCAATCAGACTACATTGCAGGCATTATTAATCCAGTACCAGTACTGAATCAAAGCATTCAGATTTTCTCCTGTATTTTCTAAATATGCATTATTATTATTGATGAGGTACCTTTGCTGAGAATACTGAAAACCAAATGCTATTCTAAATTAAAATGCAGTTTGCCCAAGGTAGCTTTCTTTTGTCAGAGATCATCATGGTGGGGATCCTTACCAGTCTAGTACAAAACAAAGGCAACTGCAGGAGTGGAAAAACAATGAAACAAATGCATGCCATTGTGACACAAAATCCTTTCCTTTAGAATCTGTGTTGTGATGTCACAAGCACATATATAAGGAGAAGAGCTTGCATGACAACACTATGACACTCATTTTGTCATTTTGAAGGCTATTGAATTCTGTGAACACTTTTATACACATCAGATGGACTGGGAAATGATTCCTATTACATTCAGCCAGTATCAATGACTACTGTATGATGACTAGAGACCGCATGAACTATAGTCCAGATTCCAACACATCAAGTTGGTAAAGACTATTAATACGATCATTACGTTTGTACTATAAAGGCAAGGCCACTGTTTTGTGGTTAGGTTGCCATAGCTGAAGTTTTCACCAAATTCCGACTCTTGAGATATTTGTAAATTAAGATGTAGTCCCTCCTGCCGGAAGCAAGAAGTATAGCTGTGCAAAAAATGTTGCAGATGGTACACTTACTTTGAGCAATTTCTTCAAATAACAGTATGCCCAAGCTCTCACTTGCACACATATACACAGAAACATAAAGATGCTTAGCCCGTTGGTAAAACAGTAAATGCTTCTACATAGCAGAGCATGCTAAGAGCGACTGCTGCTTGGCACATGCTTAGCAAAAGAGCCCCCACACTCAAGCTCGTCATTTCATCCTCCCCACCCTCAAACTAGCATAACACTGATAGCTGAGATTGCATCAGAACCTGTAAAATTTGCTACTATAACACATGCTGCATGCTAGATTAGGAAGAGAACATTGTTTAGCTGGACAATAGCTGCTGAAGGTCAGAGCCTTTACTCTGATAGGAGCTGCACTGTGACAGGCCATATCCAGATAGCTTCTCAAACTTGATAGCTTTTTGACAGCTGTAGCTTTTTCCTCCACTCGGCATTAAAGATGCAGAGAGAGGGGACATGACTAGCATCACAAAACAACCTTCTATAAACCAATAGAATAAAATAAATTTCTAGTTTGCTCACAGCGCCATTAGAGTAGAATTTGTGCATCCAACCAAGGATGCCAAAGGCAACAAAAAATGATTATTACTGAGGCATTAAATCTGGGTGAAACCATCATAGGACAGCCGTGCAGCAGGTATGTGAGCCAATGGAAAGGTAATTTGCACTTCCTAGGTATTAGAGGATGCTCCATTGTTACATTAGATAAAAGTAAAACAAGGCAGCCCACAAGGGCGCTTGTGAGAGAATTGGAGAAAGGAGTAGTGGGAATGCTGTCTTGGCTCCTGAATGGAAGGCAGGACATAAGTCCAATAAATAAATAAATATCTAAACTCCTTTATTCTTCTTGTGACAGAGATTTGGCATTTTTTCCCACCTTGGATGAAAAGTATCTCTTGAAGTAGGATTTGCTTATTTTGTTGTAATTTTTTTAAAAAAATATTTTAAGAAACACAGCTTGCTCCCATCATTTACTGTTTTAATTCTTGGCTACAATATGAGCTTAGTATGCTACTAGAGAACTTACATATGTGGTTTGGAGTAAATGTTATTTACTACTGGGCACTAGTTGTTGATGCAAATTGAAAGCAATGTGTACCAATTTCTCAATGGTTGCTGATTGTTAATGCATCATAATGATAGTTGAACAGGTAACAGTAGCTTGGAGTAGAGGCAGGGCAAAGTGTTTGCAGATCTGTACCTCTCATCATGCTGTTCTCTTTGCCAAGACTGAGAATGCACATTCATTTCTGTCTCTGCTGGATTGCTTGGCCCTTTTATGTGGATCACCAGCATAAGGATAGAAGGCTGTAAAAGAATTCATGAACTTCCCTGCCTAAGGTGAAATCTTGGTGTATTGGGAGAGGAATAGAGTTGCAGGCAGTGGTAGCCAGAAATGCTAACTTTGTGATATTACTAGGAGTTATATTAGTTTTTCCATCATCTGTGAATAACTACATCAGAATAGAGTTAACTTTGCGATAGTGGTGAATATCTGTAGCTCGGGTGTAGGATAAGGGTGAAGATTCGTTCTCAGTGCTTGTGGATTGGTTTCATTACCAGGCTTGGTAAATCTTCAGCAGAGTTTAGGGGGTTGTCAGTGTTCTTCTGTTTATAAAGGCTTTGTGTGATCAGTAGATCTTGTGATGGGTCAGGTGTGGGTGTGTCAAGTCAGGGTCTTGTGATGAGTCTTGTGATGGGTAAGGTGTGGGTGTATCAAGTGAGGGTCTTGTGATGGGTCAGGTGTGGGTGTGTCAAGTGAGGGTCTTGTGATGGGGAGTTTACATCAGGTGAGGGTCACTGGGAAGTGCTGGTTGGGGGAGTTTGCATGGGTTGGTTGAGGGTTGGTGCTGTCTCTGGCTGGCTGTGCAGTTGATTTGGATTCTGAGGGGTTCGTAGGCTGGTTGTAGGCTGGTCAATGTGTCTGTTGATGAAATTGCTTGTGGAATGCCAGTGTGGCCAATGATTTTTGTATTGCTCCAATCAATCTGGTATTGTTTGATGTCAGGGGGAGGGTAGAGATTAAGGATTTGGGATTGTGGTGTTTGACTGCCAGCTGGTGTTCATGGATCTTGGTTTTTAATTTATGTGATATTTCTCCCACATAGAATTGGTTGCAATTGTTAAACTTGATTTTGTAGATTACATTTTTTCTTTTGTCCTTCTGTATCATGTCTTTGATTCTTCTGATACATGTAAAAGCACACTTTCAATAATATTTTTAGAAGCAATATCACAAATTTTCTAGCTTAGGAGAAATAAGCGTCTTCCATGAATTTAATGAGTTCAAAATGTCCAAGAGGTAGTGTCAAGAGGAAGAAGTATTGATACATGGACATCTTCAGTCACAGATGGAAAAGACCAACCTATACTTGTCCCTCAACCATGTCAGTATGCAGCCTATGACTAAGTGGGATTGGAGAGTCCTAAAGGATAATAGATGCTGTGATCGGCAATAGGCAGTGTATTTCATATACCCCTTTCTAAATGGATAAATGTATTATTATTTTAAAAAATTCTGAAGAACTTTTTTTAAATTTTATATTTATGTTATGACATCATCTCTTTTTCAAGTGTAATTTAAATGAAAGATCACATTGAAAAGTAACCCTACCCTTTCTGGATATAAGTAACAAATGATCTTAATTGTCTTTGGGGAAACATTTGCTGGAATGTGTTTTCATTTCATTTCTGATGTAAAAGCAAAGCGTTCACAGCATAATAATTCCTGGAAAGACTGTGCAGTCCTTATCTGAAGAACAGGACAGGAAGGTTGGGAAACATTCTTTCATTTTGCATCAGTACGGGCCCTAGCATCACTGTCTCCTTAAGTGAGTGAATACTTGTCAAAGAGAACGACAACCTTAGAAACAAGAGGATGCTGAGATGAGGAAGGTACCATAGCTTTCAAGTTCAAACAGGATGCAAATTTAAAAAAGAAAACCCTCACCTGGTTTTCAGCAGGCAATCGTGGCATGGAGGCAGCTCTTCCGTGGCCCTCCATGGGTAAGTACTGATCACTATCTGAGTAGCCATCTTTTGCCATCTCCCGCATCTCTACAGACTTAATTAGACAAGGAGGACATTCGGATCAGAAGAAGAAACAAATAAAAGAAATGCTATTCTTTTTAACAGCTGGGGAATTGGGAGAAACTGAAATAGTAAAATTGCAAAGCTGAACAGATACTGCAAATTTTTTTTTAAAAAAATACTTAGTTGTTGCTAAATGTTATTTTAAGTGCTTTTTCTAGCATAGCAGATTTCATTATTCTCTAGCTCTTCCAAAGTTTTCTACCCAAGGTCAGAAGAAATGAACATTTGTTCCAATACATGCATCTCTATGTCCCAAGAAACTTTAAAGACAAAACTAAACGCTGAGATATTCTTGGAGTTCCCAGAATACAGCACTACCTTATTGGTACAAGAAAAATATCCCCAAAGTAGTAGTAGTAGTAGTAGTAGTAGTAGTAGTAGTAGTAGTAGTAAAGTTAGAAGGGACCTTGGAGGTCATCTAGTCCATCTGCCTGATCAGGCAGGAAGCCCTATACCACAGGTCTGCAACCCGCGGCTCCCAGTTCTCTGCCATGCGCAGTCCCCCCCAAAAAAATGTAGGACTAAAAAAGTTCAACCAATCAATTCAAATATGCAGGATAGGTACATATCTCGCCTTGGCTCCACTCTTCAGTTAAACCCCGTTCTGCGCATGCGCGCATGTATGCACATGCGCACACATTTTTTGCGGCTCCCAG
Organism: Vipera berus; assembly: GCF_964194415.1. Lineage (NCBI taxonomy): Eukaryota > Metazoa > Chordata > Lepidosauria > Squamata > Viperidae > Vipera > Vipera berus. The sequence continues at coordinate 182,470,550 of NC_138203.1, read as the reverse complement.
TTTTTCCTTTTGTGAGGGAACCGGTTCCGAGTGGCTCTTTCACTGTTTCAGGTTGCTGACCCCTGCCCTATACCATTTCAGACAAATGGCTGTCCAGTCTCTTCTTAAAAACGTCCAGTGTTAGAGCATTCACAGCTTCTGGAGGCAGGTTGTCACACACTGGAACGCTGGTGCTTCAACACTGGAATATACATGAGCAATACAGGTACTCACTGTATATTCTGTTGATATGATGACATTTGGAAAAGCCCTTAGACTAGATGGGATAATCGTAGACCCTTGTATAAAAAAAATTAAGACGTATGTTCTGTCCATCTGGGGATATTTTAGGTCTTTTTTTTTCGAAAATAAAGTGCTGCAAGTGTTATATATGAAGCTTACTTCACTGAGATTATGAAATCTGTTATGGATCCTACCGATGTACTTCAGCTGGTATCTATGTCAAAAGTTGTTGCTCAGATTTTGCAGCTACATTTCTGAGATTTCAATAGTTATTACTTGCAATAACCTATCCTGCATATTCTGGTTATATGAAAGTGCATCAAGTGCACATAATATATGGCTTCTATTTGATATAACAGCTTTGTACGCAGGTAACATTCATCTACCTATACTGCTAGCTTCTTTGGATGTGAAAAAGCTTTTCATATGGGTCAAATCAAGCTTATAACTAAGTTTAGATTTCCTATGTATTTTATTTCTTTTACTATAATTTACTATCTTAATTTTATCAGTGGTTAAAATGCACCATGGAATTCATTAGGAATGTTCTAATAAAAGAGAATATTTGTAGGTTTGGGTTCAAATGAGGGGTCCTTGGTGCTTTCTGAGCTTGACTGTTTCTAGGACTGGAACGGATGATGTTACTTAGTTTAAGTAATGAAACGCCTGGAAGAAAACAAAGTCGGAGAGCACCAAGAATCTCTCATTAGAAACGTCCCTCAACTCCATTAATTTTAAATTTTGTGTTATAAACTTTGGTAAGCCCAGTAAAACAATCTGATGAAATTAAAGAAATTAGTTTAGCTGAATATCATTAAGATATCATTTTATGGAGATTATATTTTGGGTATTTTTTTCAATGTTCACAATTTTTATGTAAATTTGTAGAAATTACTGATGCAAAAATGGGAGTAAATCAAATATGATACCATGAGTAACAAAGTGCAAAAGTTGTAGAAATAATTAGTCTGTATATAATTGTACAATAACTACTACTTTCCCTAGGAAAATATCCAGTTTAATATATAAGAACAGTTCAAAATTTATCATGGAGGTAAAATACAATATAGAGATAGAGAAAAAGGCTGTTGAATTTATGAAGAAGAATTGATATTTATTTATTTATTTATTAAATGTATTTGCTACCCATCTTGTCACGAGGTGACACATACATTTTGAATCAAGACTGATACTTAAAGAGCAATGCCTATGTTAATTCCATTTAAATATTTAAAATAAATTGATAATGTTTTTTATGGAAAGAAATACCCATGTTCCTTTTGTTAATATGCTATCTTTGTTATGATGATGATGATTTTAATTTACCTAATTTGAAACAATACAGTTAGATTTATCTATTAATTTCAATCATCTAATTAGGATAGAATTTATATTGATTAGTTGACATTGTGGGCTCAGTTTGAGAGAGATTACTTTCTACTCTTTCAATCCTTGAAAATTCTTGGTTTTAATTATAATATGTATTTGATTACCTTTCCAGCACTGAAGGTGGTTAAATATATCTGTCCCCAACCTGATCCTACATATCCAAGGAAATACATTCCTGAAGTGCTTTTCATGTGAACCAGGAGAGGTCTGACATGTAGAGCAATTGTAGAATAAAATTTGGAAGCATCCTCCTAAATCCATAAGTTCACAGTCTAAGGTCACTTCCAGATTCTTCAAAGGAAGTGTACAGTAGAATAATTGTGTAGCTATTTTGAGGATGTAATAATAATAATAGTAATAATAATAAGAGTTGGAAGGTGTCAATAATCTCTTGCTATTAATAACAACTCAATCCTTTTCCAGACATAAGCAACCATATACAGATAGTCCTTGACTTACTACCGATCACTTAGTGACTGTCTGAAGTTATGACAGACCTCTGATGCTTCCCCCAGTCATGTGGTTGGATTTTGGGTATTTGGCAACTGGTCCACATTTATGGCTGTTTGAAGCATGCTGCAATCACACGATTACACTTTATGATTTTTTTAACAGAAGCCCAGTGCAGACAGTGGATTTATATAACAACTATAGTATTCACTTAATGACCCTGGTGTTTGCTTTACACCAACCGCAAAAAAAAGTCATAAAATCAGGTGCAGTCATGTAGTGACTATTTGACAACCAACATGACTTAAGACTATAATTCCAGGCTCAATTATGATTGTAAGTTGAGGAATACCTGTGTGGGGTGATTCATTAATGCAGAATGTTGGCTGTGAGATGACTTTAGCATAAGAGGTGAATAGATGTTAATAATCACCACTATTATTAAATGTATCTTACAGCTGCTAATACATTCCCTTTGAGTCAATTAATCACTACATATTATTGTAGAACTTTTACTATATGTTGAATAACACATTAATACAAATGTCTGTAAATAGTTAATGGATTAAGTTAATGGATCCTTAAGTTAAGTTAATGGATCCTTCACTGGAGGATAGGACTGCCTATTACCTCAAGCAGGAGATACTGAACATCAGTGAAATTTACATATACACGCATATGTAATTTCTCAGAATAAAACTTGCAAAATGCACACAGTTTGGGTATTGTGCTTGTGAAGGTTTGCTTTATTTTTGAAGCCCAATTTTTTCTTTAAAAATACAAACAAGATCAATTCACACAATATTATATGAGTGAAAGGGAAAGATGAACAGTCTGCCTTCACTACAAATACAGTTTGCAACTCAACATATACTTATTGTATTGCGCTATCAAAGTGTCATAAAGTAGTTAGAATGGTGAGGCAATAACTGTGGTTATGTGTCACTCAAATAAATACTCAATCCGTATTGGCTTAATCAAGTTCTATCTTTTGGTCCTATGATCTGATGGAATATAGAACTTCTCACAGTAAACAAAACTTTTCTGAAAAATGCTGCTGTATAGCTGGCTTTATGGGTGCATGACAGGCAGGGATAAGAAAAACAAAAAGCAGAGATAGATAACTGCCAGTTCAAACACCTTGCTGGCATACAAACCACCTGGGAATTGATCCGGCTATTGGGTATTTCCTCTAAGCGCCCCCGCTCTGGGCTCCAGGTTCCTGTCTTCTGGAACATCTCCTGTGCTCTTTGCGTGACCCATGACTCACTTTCCTTCATTCCTCCTTCCAGTACACTCCTGGAAATAGACAGAAAAGTCATATTCCAACCATACATTTTCCAAACCATTATGAATCTATGTGCACAATCATAATCCGTTTATTTGTCCATTCCCCAAGCATTTGTAACTCATGTGTAAATAAAAAACACTTTTAAGTTGCCCTTGCTTTTCCAGATCTGTGTTGATATTCCAGCAATATAATTGGCTGTGTTTATATTGCTAGTCTAGAAGATGAAGTGTGATCATTGTGTTCTCCAGTGCACTGCACCATCACGTCGTCTTCACAAAAAAGGCTGGAAGACTGGGGAGGGGCATAGCAAGACTTCCTTGGAATGGGAAACTGACTATCTTTATTGACTACAAAAGTGCATCTCTGAGCTTCTTGATGTTAATAGTAATGTGACTGTGGTGATAACACTGTGTCAGTTGCCAGGTCCCACGTGGCTTTTGAAGGCTAAGTAATACTACAAAATGAAAAAGCAGTTCTCAGCTACAAAATAGTCTCCAATCTCTGGCCTACAGTGATCGGTAATGTCTCTACAGTATTTCATATTGTCATCTATCATGTCCTTTTTGTAGATGTTATGGATGGAATATTTGGCCTCAAAATAAGGCACAGATTTACTGTCTCCAGTGTCAGAGTATTAACCATTCACTGAATTTCTAATGCACTAGTAATGACAATGGTTCAGTAAATGTGTCATCTGAAGTACTTGCTTCTGTATGGATGGAACTATCTTATATAAACTAGCACTCACATTCCACCTCCTTGATCCAGTTGAGAGGAAGGAAGGGCATTTTGTCCTTGGCCACCTTCTTGTGATGGAGAAGGTGGTTCCATGCGCTGGAACATAAGTGGTGTCCGGTTCTAAAGGGAACAGGGTGATACACATATTTATGTCAAAAAACTTGGAGATATTTTCTAATCTAGACACATCAGATCACCGTTTTTTCCTTCAGTAAATTTTCAACCACTTGGAAAACTGTTAGAACAAATGATTTGTCGTTTGCCTTCCAACTTCATAAATTTGAGAATATGAAAATAACAGTTCTAAGGAGACCTAGCTCACAGATTGCAAAAAAGGAAATCACAATTATTATTATATTGAAACAAGAAAGGACTTTTAAATTATTTTTATATTGTGCATCTGTTCTTTGCTGTTGAAGTTTCTTGGCTCTCTAAAACAGGGCTTTTCAACTTTTTCACCCATTGTACCACTTTTAGGATATGGCAATATCCGAGTACCACCAGTCGCCTAGCAAGGTGTCAAAAACCTGATGACAAAAAAAGGAAAAAATGAAGTACAGGTAGTCCTCGACTTACAACAGTTTGCTTAGTGACTGTTCAAAGTTACTGAAAAAAGTGCCCCCCAAGCCACAGCCGAGCAAGACACCTGCCTGCCCGCTCTTCCTCCTGTCTGAGGTTTTCATTGTTGTGAGCATTTCTGTTAAGGATTGGCAGCAGGAGTGGGGTGTGTGTGTGTGTGGGGTTGTTTGGTTTTTATTCCCCCCATATGCTGGGTGGTTGCAGCAGGTTTTGGTCACTTCACATGACCCTGGGACACTGTGACCGTCATAAATATGAATCAGTTGCCTAGCATCTGAATGTAAATCACAAGATCCTGGAGATGCTGCAACATTCCAGCTGATCGGCGCTTCTTCTGGGCTCAGCAGATATGCCGGGATCAGTGCCGAGCTCCAGCTGGAGCCTGGCACTGATCCTGGTGCTTCTGCTGAGCCCTGACAGCCCTGCATCTCCAGCCATCTCTTGCTCAGGCTTGTACAGTGTTGCCATCGGTTCAGCTCATCCCCCCCCACCCCGCTACCACTTTAATAGGATGGTCACATACCACCTGCTAGGTGCCAATGTACCACAGGTGGTACCCATACCATTGGTTGAAAAGCCCTGCTCTAAAATCACTTAATTAAAGGAGAATATAAAATTATATAGATTTGCACACATGCATGCAAGTGATGGAATTTTCTAGCCAGGCCATAGCACTTTGTGAAACATATTTTGGTCCACTGTGAACCTGTCCAAGACTTGTTGTACTCCAGAATGATCAATTAATTGCATTTAATGGGCTGAATTGTAACCTAACATGTGTAACAAGAATTAGGAGTAATCACTAAAGAAAAACATCACCTTTAAAAAATTTTAAGGTTATTTTAAAGTACACATGATTTGCTGTAAATGGAAAGCATTCGTCAACCTTTTCAGATTTGGAAACTGTGGCATATTTTTTTTTACATTTACAGTTTTCACATACCTGCTCCTCCCTCATGGCCTGCAACCTCTTAGCCTTACTCTGGCGGTAATACTCCATGATCATCATGGCTGCATAGATTTTCCCCACTGTCAAGTCAGTAGCTGCAAAGTAAGAAAAACAAAACAAAAATCAAACATCATCCTCCAGCTTAGTGCTTCCTTGGCAACTCTCCAGCCTTTAGATTAAAAATATTTGACCAGTGGCATTCTCTCAGGATACTACACCAGCTGCCCCAATGGCTATTTGGAAGGGAAATGGAAGTTCAGTGATTCAGCCTTCGAATATAAACCATCACATAATGAGGCACAGTACAAATAGCCTTGAATAGCAAATCTAATGGGAATATTTTATGAAGCAGTACACTGCAGGCAGTCAGGAGGAGGAGGAGGAGGAGGAAGGAGAAGGAGAAGATGACTTTGTATTCTGATCGGTTATAACAATTTTATGCTTTGCAAAAACATACAAAGTCCTGCTTTTCTTCCAGAGTAAGCTTTCTGTCTAAATCAGCAAGAAGCAAATCAGTGGCTAAGCACCCCAGAAGCCTCCTGCATTTTAGAGTAGCTTTCTCTTCTATCCCTCTCATATATCTAATCCAGGGCAAAGTGCAGCCTAAATGAGGATAGTTCAGAGGGTTTTAACTTCAATATTCTTCATCATTCTAAGGGAAGAGGAAAAGGTATGTCATAATCTAAGCTGATGGTTTAGGATATTGGATTTTTCTCCTCCAGTAATACATAGGGAAATTACTGTGAGCTAATGAAATATCTAGTGAATATTTCCATCAGAAGGTAGTGATCTGTGCCATCCAGAATTGGAAAATTAGACAAACCTCCTGCCACTCCCCCAAATTCTATGACTGCACATCTCTGGCTCAGAATTAAAGGAGAAAACAGTGCGTTAGAACAATAAAGTAAAGGTAAAGGTAAAGGTTCCCCCGCACATGCGTGCTAGTCGTTTCCGACTATAGGGGGCCGGTGCTCATCTCCGTTTCAAAGCCGAAGAGCCAGCGCTTGTCTGAGGACGTCTCCGTGGTCATGTGGCCGGCATGACTAGACGCCAAAGGCTCACGGAACGCTGTTACCTTCCCACCGGAGTGGTCCCTATTTTTCTACTTGCATTTTTTACGTGATTAAAAGAGGTTAGGGACCTCTTAGCTAGCTTTTGGATTTTGGAAAAATGAAATAAATATCTGTGTAGTTATCAGTTATAGCCACACAGCTGAAATAAGTTACAATGAATTTCAAGAAAAGGCATCCAAAAACTGATACTGATAGTTAAAAATGGTTTTTAACATCATGTTATTTTTAATGCTTAAATGGCTTATAAAGAGAGTTTTTAGTCCAAAAACAGGATAAAGATGAAGATATGAAACTATTCCTATTTTCTATCTGGAAGAATTATAATAACTAATGTAAAGTACTGAATTAGAAATTTGGTTCTTTAAAATAATTTTTTCCTTAGCTTTCTGAAAAGGTTTTTTTTTTGCTCAAAATAATTTTTTCATATGTTCTTACTTATTATAAAAGGATTATAAAGTAGTAGTTGCATACTGAGAAAATGACAGAAAAGTAGAAATAGATAGGGTTGGCATAGATGAGGCTGACACTGAGAGTAATGATTAAAAATTTCTTACATTTATGAGGGGTGACCAGAAGATCTAGAGTTTTCTGGGATAGGTTGGGCCAGATCGCCATCATCTCTTTTCTCAACTCAGCATCCATCTGCTGTTTGTCAGCCCCCCCTGGAAGATTCAAACCAAGAATGAGAGGAAATAACAAATGGCTAGACACCCCAATTCTACTTCTTCCCATTGAAATGTTAAATATTTACTGTTTATCAGTGCCAACACTAATTTTGCTTTTAAAAATGCTATTACAGTTTATATTCAAATTTGATAAAATTATTCTTTAAAAATGTTTAGCCGTTTAACAATCACTTCAAATTAGAGGTGAAAAATAGCATTTCTGATTGTCTGTGATCTGAAAACATTTCTATAATTATCTGGCAAGTCAAAAGAGATGAATTCTAGCACCATTTTCTGTCTCATGTTTCTAATTTTCTAAATAAAGGAGAAATTTATTGAGACATAGGAAGGCACAGTGATAAAAGAAGAAGAAACTGAAGCAGATTACTACAACAAAATGTCTCAACAGAACTGTAAACTTGGAATTATTAATTAATCAATGAATCAATGAATCAATGAATGAATCAATGAATAAAATTTTTTAAAAATTTTATTTTAAAAAAACCTGATGCTCTCTTGCCTTCCTGTAGCTGTCAACATTGCAGAGTACTTATTGATGCATCAATTTCCTCTATTTGTATAAGGCATTGCCACAAGCAGCATTTGTATTCAACATTTCCTCATTATTAGTATTTGAAAATGTGCTTTATGCTGTACACAGTCTCATTTCTCACAATATTTTTATTTGCCAGCAAAATAACTGGATCTATGGAAATGGCACTTGCCTTTGGCAATCTTGATGTCAAGGGCAGTCCTGATCAATGCCATAAGGGTAGAATTGAAATGGACTGTGTTGTCGTCTGCCACAGGTAAGTCCATACGTAATAATCTCTGGAGAAATTCAAGCAGAAATGTGTGAATATAGGACCTTCTTCACATTCCAGTTTGTCATGCACAGAGGAATATAAGAGCCTTGGGGAGAACTCTGAGCTCAGAGACTTCTTCCTGTGTTGTCTCTATTATTCAGATTATTCATACTAATCAACTACTTGCAACTGTTCTACTTCATTTTTCTTTCACCTAACATTTTCTATGCACAGATGCTGTGGATTTTTCATCAGCCATGTGCGGTTACAAATAATTCTACATAATAATTACATAAAAGCCCAATTGAATATGAAGCATGTGGCTGGAAAGCTCATTCCATAATACTTGGAATCTACTCTCACGTTAATGTAGCTAGGATTGTCTATAAAACTATAAAATCCTTGGAAGGAACCAATGCTTATTGATTATTGTTCTCTAAAATGTATTGTGTAGCTTTTAGCAGAGTTGAAATTGTTTTTAGACTTCTGTTTTAACTCTTAGCTTCTGCTGCTCTATAGACTATAGATTACATATTCACAGCTCTGCTTCTAGATGTTTCCTACAATTCCTGATAAAATTCAAGAATACTGTTCACTAGAATTCAAGTGATGCTTTACTACCATTCTCAAATGAATCCCATCTTCTCACCCCCAGAGTTCTCCCATTAGAGCTCATGTTGTGTCTGTGTTTTAAAGTAAAAAATTGTAAAGTAACACAAAATCCCATCTTTTCAAGATAGCAGCAGACAGCAGCAGTAAAGGTATGGGTTCAAGGAGAATGCATTCAACTATTGAACAAGAGCAAGTTTTGTCAAATATGCAAGATTAGAAGCATGCAAAAGGAGCATGCACCATGCATCACAGCACTGCACAGTGTAAAGGCATCCACAGAATATATATTGAGACTCATTCATAGCTCTGATATAGATTGATCTATAGGGAGAGATCCAGACTGTGGGTTCTTGGTGCAAAAAAAAAAAAAAGGGTGCATCCTTAACACAAAAAACAAAGAAATGAAACTGGCAGATCATAGGCCATGTGCCATTCCTCTGAGCCAAGGCTATGGGCTGGAGATCACACAAGATGCTCAGGGTGGGGCTCAATTAGCTAGTGCATTAGCTGAGATAGGCTGCGGACTAATGGAAAAGGGGGTTAGAGAGTAACGGGTTTGGGAATTAGTTAAGTAAATGTCACTGAACAGAGGTGCACAGGATGATAGGTAAGATCAAAACAGGGAAGGAAGAAAGCAAGAGAGAAAGTGGGAGGCACACATACAAGTGATGATGACACATTCAGCAGAAGATCCCTCAGGAACCTCATGTCCAGAAAACCTGTAGATCTTGAAGACCAGCCTGCACTGGAGGCCTACTAAAAAAAGCTTACCCAGGGTTTGTGCTTCTGCATTCAGCATTCCCTCTTTGGCAATTTGTTAAGAATGCTGCCTGTTCCCTTAACATTCCTTTGTAATTCTGAACTGTTCATCAACAGGCTACAAGCTGGTGTGTAAACTCCAGTTCTGTCATATAATTCAATCCAATTTGTCAGAGATAATCCTTTGCTTCTGGCCCCATGCAAAGTCTTGTGTGGAGGCGAATGGTGAGTCACTTTCTAGATAGGATGAGGTAATAATGTTCCCAACCCCATCATTTAGATCATTCTTTTGTATTGTATTTTGAAAATTAATTCACTGAGGATTGTGAGATGACACTTCAGATATTTTGGCAGTTTATCTAGAATAGTTGTAGAAATTATAATTTTATTGTGCAGTCAAAATCAAATAACTACACAACATAGGATTATTCAATTATTATTACTCATTAGTTGCAGTCTCCAGGACTTCACACATTAACAAGAGTTACTCCTGCAACTGCTGTATAATATTTCCCCATAGTAGTAATGCTTTAATTTGAGGACCAGCAGTACTGTCCTGGATCACATGATAAACTTTCACTCAAGTATTATCACACTAAAGCATTTCCATTTGACCATAAAATGCATGGATAAAGCCTTGGTGTAGCATTAAGTTGTGAACTGCTTTTTTCTTGCTTCTGTTCCAGAAGCAACTTCATTCTTGCCCTTTTTGTTCAATCAAAGAAACATCCCAAAGATGTTTTTATACTGGCCCAAGTAATCTCAAGACCCGCTAAAGCACAACCTCCTTCATCAGATTATGGGTAGATATTCATAACACTTGTACTTTACATAATTTCACTCATAGAGTCTTCAGCTCCTCCTTACTGAATTTGAATTTTCTTGTGGCTTTGTATTTTTGTAGTACAGAATGCCCAAGGACAGCAGCTTAGATTCTCATGCATTGGAGCAAGATGGTTTAAGCAAGTTAAGGGAGATGAAAGCGTCAAATTGAGTTAGCCAGAGTGTGCAGACTATTGAATATGAGAATGCCAGGTTATGTGTAGACTCCAGATCTGTAGGGGACTGAGCCTTCAAGATTGTTATTTGATACAGAAGGAAGTTTGTATGCTAAGGAATAATCATAGCAGAAAAGAAAATGGGGAATGATGGATGGATACAGGCAGCAATTCTTCATCAGGTCAGATAAGGCAATCAGAAACTCTAATTCTTTCCCCCACAGACATGGCTTTGTAGAATCGTTCCCTCTCTCAGTAGCTTTCTGGACAGCCAGTGGCACATATAAGTGAACCTAGGGATGCATAATGATAACTAATCATAAGAGGATGAAAGTATAAACAGAAGGATTAATCAACTGTAGGCGGGGTGGGGGGGAAAGAGGGAGATTATTATAGGGGATTACATCTACTGTAGAAAACCTTTTTTACTCAAAGGATGTATAGTTGAGAAACAGAAGCACAGATACGGAAATAGTACAACTAGGAAAGATCCTCTGCATCTTGATACTGAAGCCTTGACCCATAGCTTATTTAAGTTTCACATATCATATTAACCTAGTATTCCCCAAATAAATCAGTTTACACTAAGTAACAAAACTAATGGATTGAAACCAATGGGTCTACTTGTCACGAATATATCGACTGTTCTGTGATCTTCTTTAGTCCCCTTATATAAAGGCAAGAAGCCAGTCTAGTTTACTGATCTATTTATGCAATTTGTCTTGTGAGACCAACTTTATTTCAGAACTACTTTAATGCTTCATGCTCTATCGAAAGCTAAGTTTGCAGAAACTATTTGCATGTTGTATTCAGATTGGTCTTTGAGAATATAACTCTTTTATTGATGGGAGGAACAAGCTGCAGTGCGATTTGAGTTCATATCCTCTTCTGACCCTTCACAATTTGGATTTAGAGCTCATTATGTGATAACAGAACATAAATGTAGCATTTTGAAAACATTGAAATATGTGCCTTCTCTTTGAACCACTGCTCAGCTGAAAGAGCAGGTTTTCTGTAAATGCAGCTTTTATCCTCAAAAGCAACTGAATTTTCCATTTTTGATCAGTATCTTCTTATGAGTAGCTGTTACTGAGAGAAAAGAATATCTTTTTCGGTGTCTCTTTCTGTTCATAACTTGCATTGTTTTGAGTGTCTTCATACAAAGAAATGTAGCAAGCGGTTACATGGAAGTGGGTTTGTTTCCAATGTAGTAGTAGTTTACAACAAAGGTGCTTCCCCGGTCCTTAATTGCTACCTTTTCAGCACCATCCATGTTTTTATCTTCTCAGTTATTTAATCTTCCTATGTTAGTCTCCATAGTGTTTCAAGAATTTTGTTACTCATACAGTAATTTTTAGAATGTCTGCTTTTAGCAGACTTTTTAGTTCATTTATGTATTGTTGTGTTTTGTATAATTTGATGTTTTACCCACAGAACTTTTAAACACAGAGAGATGAGTAAATAAGAATAAAAATAAAATACATAAACAAAAGTTATTTCTATACAGAAACACTATAGCTTAATATTAAAATAAACATTTGCATATGGAAGATCTTGACCTCAGTCATGTCCCTTTAGAACCTGACAAAAGGTTCATAGTTTACAGTTGGAAAACAACTGGAATATGGGTGAATACAGTAACATTGCTTGGCTTAAAGCAATTTTATATATTCATTTGGCAGTTCTCATGACTGCTACTATTAATTTCAGTCAGGTTGGGGCACTTCTTCCATAAGCAAATAAAGGCAATGTAGCTTGACCCTCTTTTGCTCAAGCCTCATATTGTTTCTTCTTCTTTTCTATCTTACCTTTATTTACAAAAGCTATTCTTAATATTGGTGATTGTATGAAAACTTTTGATTAATATTTATATTATCCTTCCCCCTTGTATTATATTTAAACAGTAAGTCCTTCAATATAGAAGGTTCCTAGCGCTACAAGTCAAAAGGCATCATAGACCTATTCTATCTTTTCCTTCTTAAGAATTTTATCTGGAAAAAATGACAGAAGAAATGGTGAAAAAGGATTAAGCAATATGAATGGAAGATATAGACCAGGGCTTTTCAACCTTTTCACCCATTGTACCACTTTTAGGATATGGCAACATCTGAGTACCACCAGTCGCCTAGCAAGGTGTCAAAAACTTGATGACCAAAAAAAAGGAAAAAAGTGATGAAGTACAGGTAGTCCTCGACTTACAACAATTTAATAATTTAATAATAATTTAATAATTTAATTTGTATACCGCCCTTCTCCCAAAGGACTCAGGGCGGTGCACAGGGCAATACATAATAAAAAAAACAGAATACAAAAATTAAAAAACCATTAAACCATTATGCCCATAAAATTAATACATATTAAAATTAAAACTATTTATAAAAACCCAACCCCATCCCGTCAGACCAGGCCAGCTTGTTCGAAAAAGAAGGTTTTGAGATCGCGCCGGAAGGAGCGAAGGTCGGGGGCCATCCGGAGCTCAACCGGTAAGCGGTTCCAAAGGTCTGGTGCGCCCACAGAGAATGCTCTCCCCCTGGGGGCCACCAATCGGCATTCTTTGATCGGCGGCACCCTGAGGAGGCCCTCTCTGTGGGAGCGCACTGGACGGAGGGAAGTTGACGCTTAGTGACTGTTTGAAGTTACAATGGCACTGAAAAAAGTGCCCCCCAAGCCACGGCCGAGCAACACACCTGCCTGCCCACCTGGCGGTGCTCTTCCTCCTGTCCGAGGTTTTCATTGTTGTGAGCATTTCTGTTGAGGATTGGCAGCGGGGGTGGGGGGGAGTGTTTGGTTTTTATTCCCGCCGTCTGCTGGGTGGTTGCAGCAGGTTTTGGTCACTTCACATGACCCTGGGACACTGACCGTCATAAATATGAATCAGTTGCCAAGCATCTGAATGTAAATCACAAGACCCTGGAGATGCTGCAACATTCCAGCTGATCGGCACTTCTTCGGGGCTCAGCAGAAGCACCAGGATCAGCACCAAGCTCCAGCTAGAGCCTCGTGCTGATCCTGGCGGTTCCGCTGAGCCCTGACAGCCCTGCAGCTCCAGCCATCTCTCGCTCAGGCTTGTGTGGTGCTACCACTGGTTCAGCTCATTCCCCTCCCCCACTACCAGTTTTCTAGGATGGTCATGTACCACCTGCCAGGTGCCAATGTACCACAGGTGGTACCTGTACCACTGGTTGAAAAGCCCTGATATAGACAGTATCCATTATAAAAAGTGATTATTTTCAAATGATGGAGTATTTTACTTAAGTTTCCAAATGTGCCTGAATAATTACCATCTGGTGTTAAGTTCACCAAAATACTTGTTGCTTATGTTGTAACATACCCTTCTATTAGTAAGGTCATTTTCATTTGAGAATGTTTACTATAAATGCCTATTCTCTGAGTCCACCAGAGGATATTTTCTACCGCAGGATGTTGTATCTCCTGGAGCTAGTAGGCAGGGTCCACAATTAAACTTGCCTTGCCAGAGGGTGAGAAGCAATATTGTCTCCCAGATTGTCTTAGAAAAGTGAGACTATTTCTAACAGAAAAAAAATTCTATACTTTGAGTTCATTTATTTCAGTTTCTTAAAAAAAGGCAATCTACTATATTACAATCCAATATTGCAATAGTAGTGGATTCCTGCACTGGGCAATGGTCTGAATTAGATGTTCTCCAGGACTCTTCCAATCCTTACATTTCATGACCCAAAAGGTCAGACAGAAGGAAATCCCCAATGAGTACTGCCTACCAACCCCATATATGATGAAACAGAAACATTAATAGGATTACGCATATCAGTTTTCTGAATAAGAGACATCTGAATGCCTTCTACAGGCATCAAAGAATAAACAATCATGGTCAGAATTCTCATTTTGTTCTAAGCTCCATATAGGGCATTTTCACCTTTGGGGTATATCAGAGCAATACCAAATTTATGGAAGGAATTCTGACATTAGCAAATCATCAACTCAGCATTTTTGAAGGACATAACTTTTCAAAGCTCTGTGGGACATATATCTATTTTATACAGATTAGAAAATTTCTGTGCAGAGGCCCATGTACAATCTACATCTCTCTCATAAGAGAATTGTCTTCGAAAGTTACAGTCATGGTTATGTACTATTCTACTGAGCAAGTAAACTGTTACATTCCCTGGCATTTTTCTTTCTGCTATACAATGTGAAATCAGTACAAATTAATGAATTTATTGTTCCTTGTTTATCTACTATGGAAGGCTAACGTAATTTCCATTTCCCCCCCAATTTTTTCCAATTCTGCAAAATAGGACATATACATACATTTAATTTAGGCCGTGCACACTCCTTAGAATGTAATCCCATTAGAAAGAATAACTAGAGGAAATTTTATTGCAACCAAGAAATTAATATTGGAACAAGTGTAGAATTTGTGAAAAAATGAATTAGAATTCTCTGATTTTGAAACTTATGAGCTGGTAACTACCAAGTAATTTATTTTAAGAGACAGCAGCTTGAACAATCATACAACCATGGGCTTAAAGGGAACTTTGTAAGTACTTTCACTCTGTAAGCATTCAACTTCCACGAGAGAAATCTACAGAATATTTATTAATTGGAACATTGTTTAAAAAAACTTTTAGCGTGATGAGAGAAGGTT
Source organism: Vipera berus (assembly GCF_964194415.1). NCBI lineage: Eukaryota > Metazoa > Chordata > Lepidosauria > Squamata > Viperidae > Vipera > Vipera berus. The sequence goes on along the minus strand of NC_138203.1, from coordinate 182,455,392 downwards.
TTTTCCCCTCTAACTCAGGATGCTCTTTTAGGGTAGCAACCTGATGTGTGATAGTGTTGGTGTTCAAGCTATTATCTAAATCAAGGTCAGGTGAGTTGAGGCTACTGATAGCTTCCCAAACAGGGTATTTTTCCTCTCTATTTTTATCAGAATACACAGTTCTTTCTATATACTGTCTGAGTTAAAAATGTAAAGAAAGCAAAGGTTTCCAAGATCTTACTTGAATAACTGAATTATAGACATTGCTACGCAGTTGTAATGGAATGTTATTGAAAAAGCCTCGTAACTGAGCTTTGACAGAAAATCCTGGATGTAAAGCAAGATATGTTAGCATTTTGGTAAAGCTGAAGCTAATCATGAGAATGGAAGAAAGCAGCTGCCATTGTCTTTGATAGTATATGAAAGTAATCATCACTGAAATCCAGTGTCATGAACCAACTTCCCAAATGAAGTATTTGAACCATGCTTACTGTTATGACTGTGCAGAATTTCTTACTGCTGATTAAAAAAAGTTGATATGTAGAAGAGGCACAGTCTCAGACTAAGGTGAAATGACATTCATTTTTACATAGAGGCTGTGGTATTGGTTCTATATATCTTTTTACAAACGAGTTAGCTACTTTTTGATGAGAGTAACAGGTAGCATACTAGGCACTTGAGAGAGATTAATGTCAAGCTGCATGACATAGACTTTTGTGATGAAAGGATGTGACACATTCCATTAGTCCAACATGATCTGCCAAACTAGTTGGAAAAAACAGTCTGTCTACAAACTGCATAACAGTTGCAGCTGCCTGAAAATCACATTGAAATGGTTACTACCTCTGTACCTCAAAGAAACACTTTTGAAAATATTTTGCTGCAGTCTGGAATTCAGGGTAAAACTGGTAATTGCATTTTGAGAAGGAACTCTGATCCCATCCTTGGTACTACAGTACAAGTAGGACAAGATGCCGAAGAACTAAAGTAGGGAGTATTTTTCTCATACTGAAATTAGCCCAAGTATCACTGATTTTGAAGACAAAGTTCTCTACATGGGATTCAGCCTTTGAAGTTCTGAAGATCTCACAAGCCTCCCCAGGGTAATAACACTTGCCACAGATTTTGCTGTGTAGTTCACATTATGCCACAAAATGTTGCTGTTGCTTTGACAGTCCTTCTTTCTCAATACATGCTGAAAAACTCCCTAAAGAAAAAAAGATAACTGCCCACAGAAGCATGGTAGTTGGTAATCCTGAGGTCCAAAGTTGCTGTGAGGTAAAAACTGTGACCAAAATCATCGTGTTTATGGCTTTTCTTATTGGTAAGAGATGCCTTTATTATGATTAAATATAGTGATGTGTATTTGCATTTCTTTCCCTGAACCCTGTAGAATTTCTCTAGTCTTTTAAAAGTTGGAAAAATGGGCGGTGTTTAAGGAATAAAGTTCCTTAGTATCATACAGTATTGCAATATTAATATAGCTGAAGGTCCTGGAAGAGTCATTTTGAATCAACAAAACACTGGATTCTCTACTAACAGACTTAAGATGTCTAGCTCTAAAGCTTCCTCTGCACAAAGACTGTAGGTAAAATGGGAGTGGTGGTGATGGCAGCACCCATCATCATTAGATCTGATGAGGTGATAGAAGGGTATACTGATAGTGTAAATTCAATTGTATATATTCAAGACTGTTGAAGGGGCAAGAGGTGCCAATGGAATAGTAGTGCAGTTTAAGTGATTGCCAAGCTAATAACTGTTCTAGAGATACCATGGTAATAAATCTCTATCCCAAGAACCTCAATCAAGAACCAGCAAAGATCTCATACAGCTGAAGTAGGAAACAGGTATCAATATGGATATGAAGTAAGCAAGTAATTCTTGCCTATCCACTGGCAATAGATCCCAGTGAAGATTTTTTTTTGTCATCATTGGGGAGGGAGAGAGTTTCATTTTTGGAAGGATTATAGTCATCTGACTTTTCTCTAGTCTGTGGAATGTTGGATTTTGCCTTCTCAGAACAACAGCTTACTATCAGAGGTAACATAGAATCCAACATCAAAATTGGTACTAGTGAGATCAGTCTTGGGATTAAAAAAAATCAAAGTTCACACTAGTGCCATTGTTATAGAGTTTCATGAAATGGATGGTAACAGTGCCATCAATGGAACAAAGTTTTGGAAAGGTTGAGCCCAATTTCTTAGTGCTCTTTTTCTGAAGGAATACTTGCTTGAAGAGTTTGTTGTGTTACTCAAGGTAAAAAAAAGGTAACCAGAGAAATTAAAAAATAAATCTTCAGCTAGGGAATTTTCCAGAGTATCTTTTTGTATAGGTCAGGGGTAGGCAACCTTGGCTCTTTTATGACTCGTGGACTTCAACTTCCAGAATTCCTGGCTCAGGAATTCTGGGAATTGAAGTCCACGAGTCATAAAAGAGCTAAGGTTGCCTACCCCTGGTATAGGTGCTATCTCTTACATGTGGCCCACAAATACTATGAAGTCTACTTACAGATATTTTCAGGGCTCTTTTCTGATGAGTACATGAAGATAGATCTTTGACAACTTGACAGGAACTATAAAATCCTGTTGGTTGCTAGATGCTTGGATGAATTTAAATCATGACACGCTTTTTGTTGGGATATTTGAGGCACAAGCTGACTTTATTTTCTCATTCTTTTGGCAGATTATAAAATTCAAATCTAGAGAGACGTACTATGGTTCTGTCCTTAAATGAATAAATGAATAAGATGTGGCTTTAATATTAATACTTGCGTTCATGGGACATTTTAAATCTAAGGAAGAAATAAACTTATTTCCTTGAAGTTCTATGATCCAACAGATCAGTGACAACTTATAACTACCTTAGTGCATTGGCCAAATCCAGAAGGCAATCAGTCCAGATAGGTTTTCTATCAGCAGATTGACAGTCTTGAGTATTTGGCAGATACATAGTTAGAATAAGACTTTGGAAAAATTCTTAGATATTTGGTGCCATTAATGTAAGTAGTAAGTAACATTTTTGCAGCAGGAAACACTTTTACTTTAAAAAAGGGGATTGATCCTCAAGGTCCATAAAGACATGAGTAAAATGTGAAATCGCTAGAGTAGATGAAGCTGAAATTTTCAACCACATTATTATTTTTTAAATTGGGAGGGAAGTTTTATGTGAACTCAAATTTAAGTTAGTGATTGGCTAGGCTAGCCAGAGAGATTGTGTTGCTTAATTTCCACAGCACAATCTTAGGAGTTTTTCAGAAATTGTAGAAGTGGAGATATGGATATTTGTGGATTAATAAATTGTTCATCTTTGATTTACACCTTAGTTCTTTAGAAGGTTTAAACATGATAATTAGGTAAAATGAAATGGTTGGTTTTGGATCTATATTCATTTCCTCCTGACTAATGAAAAAGCTTTCTTTTTATCCTTGTCATCTTTATGGTATCCTAAGGTTCCGGAAGAAAAAAAGGAACTGATTAAATCAGTCTAAGAGCACTGATTCTTATCTTAGTTTCTTAACTATTGCATGTGTTTTCTTATAGCAAAATATAAGTCAAATCTCTGAAATGGATAGTATCCAGCGTTGAGTAATCAAAAACGGCTCCTATGCATCAACGTTTCTATAGGCCATTCTTGGTTGGCCTGGAATGAAACCAAAGATGCTGTCTTTTATGTTGTTTTTATATTGGGAGAAAATCTAAATACTATTACAGAAGCTTCAGTATTTTTATATATATTTCAATCTTTTCTCACAGGGGAAATTAGGGCTCTACCTCACAATAGGAAATTAATATGGCAACAGAGATATCAGAAATAGGAAACTGCAGCAGTTCTGAAACTTGAGTGGGAAATGCATAGCATTTATTCACTAATTCAAAGTCTGTTTCTGGTAGCATCAGCTAATCTGCTTTTCAAATTTTATTAATGTAGTTTGAAGACAATAACTACAGACATAGCAAGAAAGAAAATGGCTTAGGGGAAGCAAGTATTCAGGTTCACCGAACATAAGAGAATTATAACACACTACATGTGTTGGCCAATAAGTTGTGAAAAGTTCAGCTTAGAATAAACAAGTCCCTGTAGAGGGAGGCTAAGGTTTTCTTGAAAGGGCAGCTTCCACTTTCAAAATAGAATCCAAAGATTTCCAAGAAGCTGCAAAGACAGCAAGGCGGAAATACTAATGGATACCTTTTCATCACCTTAGAAGTTTAGAAAATCTTTCTTTGAGAGTAAGTTATCAGCCTTAGATGGGAAAGAGATGAAGGAAACGTGAAATAATGTTCTGATAATCCTGAATCCCAATGTCGTAAATAGGACTTCCCCTTATGGGGACAGATTCTTTTGATAGTCCAAAAGCACTCATTTGCACCAACCAACCAAACATCATTGATCCTTTGTTTAGAAGCAGTTTGTTAATGTTAAGGAGTGATTTCCACCTCTTAAACCCCCAAACTACCCTTCAAAATAGGTTTAAAGGTTCTCTCTTAGGGGAAGAGGGAGGAGTCATGATAAATCCAAATAAGTTGTTGAAGGCCATAACTGGCCCAAAGATTTCCATCCTTGAATTAGGAAGGATCTAGATTTGCCCCTTAGCTCTAATGTACCTAAAATGTCTTGGGGGTTTCTTCCTTGGATAACTGAGTTGGAGCAAATGGGAGATTTATTACTCACCCCACCTCAGACATCCACCCAGAACGTCTTGGAGCCAAAATGGAAAGCTGCCCTGAGGGATGGAATGTTGGCCCTCTTCCAAGCTGTTGCCCTCAGAAGCCTCCATTCGTTGAGTTCGAAGAAGTGGGCTCGGTGACTGTGTCCCCGCCCTGCCCTGTAGAAAAGTGGAGGGCAATGGGATGGAACTCAGCACTTAGGAATGGAAGAGGTTGCATCTTGTGGGTCTTTGGTGGTTGATGGAACCTAACGGCTGGTACAAATGTTGTGGTATCTAGTGATACTGAGTGTCATGGACTATCTTATACTACATTCCCATAGTTACAAAGAAATGCCAGGACTAGCCAGATATACACTCTGTTTCCTGGTTCCCTGCTTCTTTAGCCTGGAGGCAGATTAGCAAAAAATGCAGAAAATATACCACCCAATCCCATTGCCTCCTCACTTGTCCCACCTTTTAGCTAGCCAAGGGGGTGGAAAGGGGAAAGGAGGTGCTAGGAAGGTAGAAAGATAAATAAAAACATTATTTTCTAAATATGATGTACATTGAATGGACTATTAAAGAATTCCAGTCAGACCAATCACTCTACTCTCAAGGCATGACCACAGGTAGAGACAAATGTACTTGTGAACCCTGTTAGCTCCAGGAAGCGGTGCCATCCTGAGGTGGATGATGCCCTCTATAGGACACAAGGGAAGAGCAACAATCTCTTTTATTTCTTAACTCAAACAGATTATAGCAAAACGAATCTACTAAAAGGCCGAAAGACTTAGCATGTTTAATTCAATAGCAAGAGGCACTTAAGGATAATTTTACATTTCTACTATGACTTCTACCTAGTAATTCAGAAATGTAGGCACCATATGGGAGATATGCAATTGCATCTAGAGGAGTGTATAACTATTAGCAACCAAATGGCCCTAGCATAATTGGACAGAATAATTTCTCCTGCATGACTCCTCCCTTAATAAAACAACTGGACAAGACAACCATTTTGCTTCCCTCAACTCTCAGATTATGTCAGAAACTTTAAGTATAGGAATTGACATAATAATGCACATTTTATTACTATTTGAATCAGAATCCTTGGATACATAGCCCAACATTAAAAAGTGTAATACTCCTGAAGAACCTCATTCACAGATTTTTGACTCTACTTGAGTATCATTTTGAAGCATTTCATTATTTCCTTAGTGTTCTTGCTTGAATCCATGTGTTTGCCTTCTTCTATGTAATTCCATCATACATATTGGTTACATAATTTTCATAGTCTCAGACTGCACTGCACCTCGATCAACTCATTGTGTCTCTGGCTAACAAAGATAGAAAAGCCCTTCCCATTCAAGTGAGAGTGAACATTTCAATAGCTAGACCATGAATCAGTAACAGAAATCCAATGGATGAGGTGAAGGAAAGATCTTTCTCTCTGTCTCACTCACACACATGGAAAATGTCACAAGAACTCTGGTTGCTGAGTTGGGAATTGGGAGAGAAAAGACACACTTTGGATCGGTTACTGATTTGTGCAGAGGATTAGGGTTAGACTTTGGAAATACTGAGGAACAAAAGGGAAAATTTTTTGGACAGAACTGTATTGACAGAGGAAGAGGCATGAAAGCAGAGAAAAGGGGGCAGAAAAAGGAGTAATTGCTTCTTGTTAATAGTGAACTCTTTGTCATAAGGTTATGTTCTTGTAGACAGAAAATTTCTCAGTCAAGCAAATTAATATCTGAAATTCATCTGACATGGTGCCAATTTCCTTGTTAATCCTCAATTACAGATGGATGAACTAACAACAAGAGTGCATGGGAGGTTCTCCAGATGTGGGGACATCAATTTTCAGGATTCTAAGCAATGGTGATGCTAGTTGGGGAATTTTGCAGATTGTCCAAACATGTGGAGACTGCCAAGTTAGGAGAGGTTGCTCTAAGTGAGGGTTTGAAGGAAGGTTGTTGTACATAGTTTTTCACAATTTTATTCCCCATTTTTCCATAGTGTTTTTTCTTGCATTATTGTTCCTCTCTTCAATTGCATAGCCACCAGGTACTGTCTGGATGCTTGAAGTGATTTTTGCCTGTCCTATTATTCTACAGTGTGGTGTAGATTTAAAGTAGAGAAAAATTACTCACGTGTTTTTAGAGTAAGGAACTTGACGATAAAAACACACAAAACTGGCTTGGATTCTAACTGCATATTGATTAAAGACATAGTTCAATGTTCAGAATAAGCATTTACTTTAACATGCCAGGGTCAAACTGGACAGTGTTGTTCATATTTTTAACTCAGGTGTATATTTATGTATGGATTGCTGGGGAGAGGCATAATAGCAGCTTTTCTTCTAATGCAAATAGCAAGTGTGGGAGGTTGATCCTGACTGGAATTATGCCATACACATACCCTGTTTTTGATATGACATGGCCTGATGGTACTACTTTCATCTAATCATATCCTGCCAGGGCAACATATTGTATTTATTTTGGGCTACTCTGGTTTTAAAATAGAATTTTCCCTTTTCTCTTGACACCATAATTTTTGCTGGGGCCATGAACTAGCTTTTTTCTTTCTTTCTTCAACCCTGTAATCCCTTGCTTTGGGGTGGAGTGAGAGCTGAGCGTTTACTGGCTGGATGACTTTCCTGACTTCCATGCAGGGTTCACAGCAGATGTCTTATCTTTGCACCCTGATAGAGAAACCAGACGTTGTTGCCTAGGATTGAACTCTCAACCTTCCAAGTGCGAGGCAGGTATCTTCACCTGTAGGCTACTGCACAGCTTGGGCCATGAACCAGCATACTTTATTGATAATGTGAATGGAGTCTGCCCAGGATCACTTTAGGCTGCTGAGGATAATCCTCCCTTCTGGGTCATTCTGCTACAGGCAGCAGGAAAACCTGGTTCATTCAAACTGGACTATCCACTATTTTTTGGGTTGTTTCCTTGCTTGGAGATCTGCATCAGCCAAAACAGAAGCTGAGTAGCAGTGAGGGGTACTGCATTGAGAAATAGAAGAAATAGCACTAGCAATAGCACTTAGACTTCTACACTGCTTCATAGTGCTTTACAGTTCTCTCTAAGAGGTTTGCAGAATCAGCACATTGCCCCCAACAGTCTGGGTCCTCATTTTACCAACTTCAGAAGGATGGGAGGCTGGGTCAAACTTGAGAAATATAATTTTTCTCTGCCACTTCAGAGCACAACCTTCTTATCACACATGAAAGCTATCACTATGAAATGTATTAATATTTATTGATCAGGTATTTGTTTACAGGAGAATCTGGAAGAGGCAGCTTGTCGCTTGACAAGTCACCAGTTGTTAGATGGATCAGCTTTGTCAGAGGCCACTCAGGTAAAGAACTGGCTTCTCCCTCTGTCTGTTTCTCCTGTAATTGCAGCTCTAGAAGGTAAAGAACTGACCATCCATTTCTATCAATTAGCCTGAAAAACAGGTGAAAGGAGCTTCAATGTCTACCTAAAACATGTCACCTCTTTTTTGTTTTACATTGAAATGACAGTTTAGTGGTCTTTCAGAAGTGTGCTAAACTCTAAGTTAAAACAGCTGACAGACAAAGGCGGTAGTTGCAAAATGAAATGGGAAGCTCTCCCACTACTACACTGAGGACACACTGTGCTAGAGAGAAGGTCCCTGAGGATGGGCTCCACCAAGAGCCCAAAATCTCAGAAGACAAAACCTCTGGTCCTGGTGACCGACCCAAATTGGGACACGTATATTTGTCTACCCCACTGTCAGCTGTTATCTCAGCTATTTTTTAACTGCAAAGAGCACTAAACCCATTGCCATATTCATGAACCTTTCACTGGACTCATGTCTAGCAGCAAATTTGTTTAATTTAAAAATAGCCTCCACAGCACCTGATCTGTTAGTTGTTTCCTGACAAGCTTTTTTCTGCTCCTGTTTGTTCCAGACTTTCAGTTTAGGCTAAGGGAGGGTTGGGACAATTTGGGACAGTCTGTCCTTTCTCCATCTTCAATAAGCTGCTGATCTGAGATGGAGGGTTGACCAGGCAGTGCACTAAAGTAATAAAGCCACAGCAAAAAGGCCAAAACAATGGCTAGCCAACTATCAAAATTCTTCTCCTCTCCCCTCCCCTAGTTTATTAGGGGTGGTTGTTTTTCCAGCCAGCAAGTCATTTTCCTTAAATTGGTCTCACATCATTCCTACAATAAGGAAAGAGCCACTAGACAAAATTTTTACACTAACCTATGAAGCAGAATAAGGCTTGGCAGTTAAGGCAGGAATTTAATGCCTGCATACTTTTTTGCTAGTTCAAGGGCTGTGGAATTTCACATTACCACCAGCCATGTTGAAATAAACAATAAAAATGTTTACTTTTATTACCTGACAGGAAACATTCAGTAAGGACAATGACCTTCTTGCTGCTTTATTTGCATTTTCTTGCTTCTAGTGAAGATTAAAAATCATGAAAAATCATGATGTATATCTCAAACTATTGGGCTATGCTAGGTGCCGTGAAGAGGCAGTTGAACCTTTTAGCTGGAATATGCACCAATACTTACTAACCTCTAATGTGTGGGTGTGGGTGGGGATGGGGGCGGGGGCTGGTTGGGAAACAAATCTATTCTGATATTGATTCAAACTACCGTAGTTTCAGTTCTGCATCAGAATTTGTCCAGAGGACTTTCCTGAATTTTTTCTGCACTTTAAGAAAATAAATCCAGACTCAGCTTTTGGATCCAGTTCAAGTCTTGCAGTCTTACTGTAAGAGAAATATATTATCACTAGAGCAGGTATCCCCAACCTCCGGTCTGGCACTGGGCTGTGGCATGCCAGAAACTGGGCTGCATAAATAAGCGTAGCCCCATTCACAGGACGCAGGCAGCATGCAAAACCACGCCTCCTCTGGTCCACGGAAAAACCTCTCTCCATGGAACCAGTCCCTGGTGCCCAAAAGGTTGGGGACCACTGCACTAGAGCATAGCATACCAAGCACCTAATTTTGCTTTTGTCTTACTAAGGTGGCCCTCTCTGCCATCATATAATTAATGTACTGCACTGGAGATAGGTTGTAACTAGTGCTGTGACATTTATTTCGACAGACATAAAATCTAATTATTGTTGCATGTATGTTCTGCATTCAGAGAAAATGGGAACTACAGAAGCATGATTTTATTTAGGGGAAACCTGACAGATTAGTGTAAAGTTTTATTTAAAGGTAACAAATGGTTGGTTTCCATGTGGATATGGTCTATGAAGATATGTCACCGGATGAAGATAATATTTACCTTCAAAATTTCTTATTTGAACATCAAAGGTATTGTATGTTGTGTAGCTTGCCACTGCAGTGTAGGTGACTAGATTTTAATATCAAATTAATGTTCTTATTTGTTTTGCATTCTAAAATCCTATAACTTTTTTCAATGGGTTTGTATGTTTGCTACCTGTTCTTTGTTATTCTTAATTTATTAGGGACTAGGGTTAGGGTGAAGGAATCTATATTGATTTAGGCAGTCTGAAAGCAATCTCAACATTTTAAGTTGTTTGGAGAGTTCTAAGGGAGCAATAAACAATGTTTCTTCTGCTAGGTGGCACTTTAATGAATTATTTGAGTAGGAGCATGCACCTCAGATTTGTTTTTTACCTGCCCCCTACCTACTGGCCATAATGGAGTCTCTGAAACATGAAACACTAACAGAACTGAATGGACACACTGTCATTGTTCAAGAAACTGGAATGAGGAAGGGGAAGAAATTACAAAAATTATAGGGTTAATTGTTTCTGCTCAATCAAAATAATTAAAAATGAAGCTGACTTGAAATATTTATTGTTTCTTTTTTTAGAAAAATAATACACACACACATACACACACATATATATTCTACCTTATAAGCAACACGGGCAGGGCATTTCTTCCCTAACCCCAGGGGTGGAGACATATGTCTCAGCATCTCATACATGTCCATGAAAGTCATCCGGCCCCTGGGAGCAAAAAATAAAAAAATAGCCAATAATAACCAATACTAATTTTTTAAAAAAGAAAAATACATGGAAAAATCGAGACAAAGAATTATAAAAAAATTAAAGATCAATTAGAAAAGAAAAAAGATAAAAAATGAAAAGATTACTGTGCTGCTGGTCAGCAAGGAGTATAAATTTGCTTGATCTTCATGGAAGGTGTTTAGCAGAAAGGTTGTTTCTAATCAAATTGTGGTCCAACATATATTGGACTACACGTTCAAAGTTGTGTCCTTGTCATAAGACTTTGGGTTTCACTTAAGCATGTGTCATCATCTGCTTTGCTCACTATGAGGTTAATGCAGATCACAGTCCTTATATTCTTGGTAGATCAAAAAGTACAGAGTCAGGTCTTCTTAGAAAGACAGAAGGAGAAAGAGAGAGAGAGAGGGAGGGAGGGAGAGAGAGAGAGAGAGAGAGAGAGAGAGAGAGAGAGAGAGAGAGAGAGAGAGAGAGAGAGAGAGAGAGAGAAAGAAAGAGAAGAAAGCCCCTCTTTGCCAATATCGGAGAAAGGAAGACTACAGGAAGAAAAGGTTTTGGGGGAAAAAAGGCTGGAAAGAATTGGGGAGAGAGTGGGAAGGGAGAAATGGTAGAGTGTTGATGGAGTCTCTGTCTCCCCAGATGAAGTATTAGTATGCAGAAAGTGGCAGTGGTGGGCACAGAGAGACTCATAAAACCTTCCAGGCCTAGCTCCAGCTAACAGCAAGCAGAGATGGTTCAAGGTAATTGATATGCTCCATGCGTTACTGGTCTGGGTGGCAGCATCATTTCACGCATTCTGTTGGCTAATTACATTACTAAATTACTTTTGAAAGTGCAATATATAGAAAGGTATGTGTATGGATATATATATATATATGTATATGCACACACATATATATATAAGATATATATTAAAAAAACCATAAGCAACATTCATTCCAGTAATGCTAGCAGGTTTTAGTGTAAGTCAAACCTTGCAAGCAACCCTATGAGGGCATTTCTTGCCTAAGCCCAGGGGGGGAGATATTACACGTAATAAACTGTACATATCCTTATAATGAATTCGGCCACTGCAAGAAGAATACACGGGGGTTAGTGCAGACGCTACAGGGCAAAATAAACACATACACTGTTATGTAAACACACAACATAGCAGAACTAATGACTAGAGACCTTCAGTCAAGTAATACCATTTCCCTCTGTTTATACGAAGGAGCTGAACTTTCCCATTGGCTGCAGTAGGAAGAAAGGGGCTTCTTAGAGCCATGCACATCAGTTTTTACTGATGCTTCCCATCAGCTTTGCGAGAAGGGAAGGGAGCCAATATATAAATTACAATAGGAATGGGCAATCTGTGGCCCTCCAGATGTTTGCCAGTAGCTTCCATAATCCTTTACTATGGCCATGCAAGCTAGGGCTTATGGAATCTGGACTTCAAGAACAGCTGGAGGGTGACATGTTGGCCCTCTTTGGTTTACATTCATATAGTAAGCAGCTGAGAAGTAATAAAAGTCTTAGAGGTAATGTAAATGAAATTTATATCAAATCAGAACTTATCAGATTTTTCTGATTCTTGGGTACCAGTTCACTTATCTTTCATGGGACACAATTGTCTTTTCAGAATTCAAAATGAATATGTTAAAATCAATCACTATCGCCAAGGGCTTTTATTTCAATATTTCAATATTTTATTTTCATTGGTTTTATTAATAAATATAGGGTGACTTGTACTCAAGATGGGGAGAACTAGATTTTCAGATAATAAATAATATCTAGATAATGCTAGGTGGATCTTCTGTTAGGTACCAACTATTACAATTATTAGAATGCTAAACATGACTTATAGCACCCTTCTGGCTAGTTCCTCTCCAGCAAACTATAGACAAATTTACAGGAATAATTGCACAATAGAAGGGAAGGCCAGGCCCTGTCAGATAGACATACATACACATACACACAAAGTCACTTTTATAGATTGAAATAATAACAGTGAGTCATCTATTGCTAACAGAGCTACTAGGCATCCTTCCTTGACTGATCAACAGTATGTAATATCTGTGAGTTTTCAGCAATAAGCAAAACTAGTAGCTCAGCAATTTTCTTTGGTTTACATATTATGAAATGGGCATAGCCACCAACAGGGACTTAATTCAGACTAATTCTTTAGCTCAAATGTTGCTAGCATGGTTGCCCAGTTGTCCTATGGAAAGACTATAAAGGATTAAAAGAATGGCATGGGTATGTCCCTGGCCACAAAGGGACATATATCATGTTCATTTGAACATTATGGGTTAAAGTGAAGGTATGTGTGTGGACTTGACAGAATCCAGCTGCAAAAACCTAAAATTAAAAAAGGAAACGTTAAACAGTGATTAACTCCCACATCTGTTTCTTTCAGTCAGTTATTTATAGTAAGACCCAGAGAAATTAGCCAACAGGAATGGAAATGGGAATGGCAGAAGGGCAGGGCTACAGCTCATGGTGATTGGAGCTCTGCTAGAATGCGTGACTCACAATGGAGCGCATGCAAACAGAGGCAGTAGCTCCGCTTCTGTCTCAGTTAATATCTTTCTCTCACAACACAGTAGTTAATGCTGTACCTATCAAGACCTACCATAGTTCAACTCTGCTAAAATAAGCAAGATAAAATCCTAGCCTTCCTTGTGAACAGAATTCTAGTCTTCTATTTACCTCCTTCTAGTTGGTCTGCCTCAGCCAAAAAGCCTCTCTTGCATAAAGGTAATAAAATAATCTTAACTGGACTGACTTTCACTTCTTTACTATTTCTAATTGTAGGTCTCACTTTTAGCTCTCACTTTTCTACTGGAATTGAAATCATAACAGAGAGATATTGGCTTCCTGCCTCTCTGTTCATATTGAACTTCTTCCCCCCCCCCTGCTTTGGTTCTCCTTATTAAGAGGTTTATCCCAAATCATGAATCAATCAAACCCACTTCCTTAAACACTTGCTTCAGATGGACATTGGGTCTGGGTTTCATACTGGAAGTGGCAAGATAGATGTGTCCTTACCAGGCAGCAGGGTCATACTCAGCCCACACACGAACATACTCATCCAGGTGGTGGGGCCCCAAAATAGAGGAGTCACGGGTCAGATATTCAAAATTATCCATGATAACAGCCACGAAAAGGTTCAACATCTGCAACATCAAAATTATAGTGAAGAAATATAAAATAACCAGAAATTCCAGATGGATTTATTTCTTGCTTCACACTGAGGCCTGGCAAGAACCTAAAATCCTGCTCAAGCAGCTAATGAGAAGAGACAATAAACAATAAGTTTTACTCTCTTCCTCACACACAAGGATATACATTTTTAGATAGATGGATATAAACAGACTTACGTAAATGCATACATAAACGCAAGAAAAACAATTCAGTAAGGGCTGAGTTTGGTGAATATGGATCGCTGGCAGAATTTTAGGGCAGTCAAAAGTAGAGCAGATAGAATGAGCTCTCTTGGAAGAGAGCACAATATGGAATCTGGTACAGAATCACTGCCCACTGAAATATATCACCAAAAATAAGTTCTTAATTTGTACAAAGATATTGGGTTAGATTATGTTGCTCCAGATGTTCACAAAGCCTTGCCTATTTGTTCCTGGAACAAAATAAGGAAACAGAAGCAACTAGTACCAAGGACATCTTCTAAATTGGGCTTAACAACCATAAAGAGAAACTAGGCAGTTGCCTGGGGTGTAAAAATTCTCTGGATGCTTGTCTCAATTATGTAAATGTTTTAGAAGCAGAGTTATTGCTTCAGATGCAAGTAGTCAGTTCAAAAGATTATTAATATGGCCAGTGTTGTACAATTTGATGCCTTCCCGATTATTGGACTATTATTAATCCTTAACCAGTGAAGGTAATGGTGGCTGGGAAAGCGTCACTACAAATAACACCTCCTATTCAGGCACATAATATAACCCATTAGTTGCTCTTTGCGTTCACAATACAGAGGCAGTGATTAAATGATAGACATCAGAAATGAAAAAAAAAATGAAAATGTGACCATTATCTTAAACACTTTTAGTCTTCTGGTACTTATTTTCCCTCAGCATTTCTTAAAAAGTGGAATGCTGTTGTTGAATTGACACCACCATCATTCTGGTTAACATTAGGAATGGAAACCCTCTACTCGATAAAAATAGGTTGTGCTAGTTTTACACACTGGTTTTCCATATTTTATCACAGAGAAAATGCAGTTTTTTTCGCTTTTCATGTTTGCGATAGAGAAAATATTCTACTTTCTTTGAGATAATGTAATTTGAATACTGGGGAGAATATGTTCTTTGATAATCTGTGAATTTTCACAATACTATTTGGAATGTATTCCTTGCCATCTATAATATTTAAAATGTGTTTGCGAACATATGTTTGCTTTGCAATAACCAATATATAGAAGATTTATTCTTCCTTCCCTTTTAATTGTATATTGATAATTTGAAACGTGATTTTTAAAAACTATTATGAAACATATTGTTGGATAAAGACTGGCAGGCCTACAAACTGTCTGTTAAATCATATTGAAATGCTATCTTAGAAGGATAGTCTGCTGACTTTTTAACTAGCAATATTTATGGTCTCATACACCCCAAATACATGCTGCATCCACCCATTTAGTATTCTGTGTATCCTTTACTCACCAGGAAAGAACACAGGAAAATGAAGGAAACAAAATAGAAGTATGCAAACTCATTGCCACACTGATATCCTTTGAGATCTGCTTTTTCATCACAGAGTTTTCCACTTAGACAAGACAGCATGATTTCATGCCAAGCCTCACCTGTGGCACTTCTGGGAAAGGGAGATCAAATAAGAATAGAGAGTAAGCATTGGAAACTCAGCATAGAGGGAGCAGTCATATCACCATCTGAGGACAAGTGTGATACTAGGAATCAGAAGTCAGAAACTTGTGGACTCAGACAGTATTAAATCATTGCTAGAATATAAATATAATTATAAACTATGTTAGGTTTATAATAATATAAACTATGTTAATTAGAAAAATAACTTATTGACTAATGATGGATGAATCGTGATAATAACATTTTTTTTCTTATACAGAACTGAGTCAGACACTTTTTTGTAGAACTAAGAAATAATTTCCATTACATTGTCTATTGAGCTACCAATTTAATTAATTGAAGAAATGGCTACAGCTTTATCTAGCAGAAGAAACCTAATTTTTGCATTAGATGAAGGCTTGGTGAGCATAAGGGCTCTTGTTATCACAGCACTTTAACATGTTTTCCCTAGCGAAGTATAATGGCTGAGCCTCACCTAAAAAGAAGCATCAAAGCTTGAAAGAAAGTGCGAAAATTATTATGCTCAGTGATGGCAGGCAAGTCATCCTCAGACATATCCTCATCATGTTTAATGCTAATATTGCCAAAAACCTGAAGAAACAAAGATAGACGCAGATTAAAAAACTTGCAATTCTCGAATGCAACTGAGGAAAAAAAACACACAAACATTTTGGGAAAAGTAGGCACCATTCTCTTATGGAAAAATCAGAAACATAACTATTTCTCAAATATAAAGAACGAGGGCAACCCTATTCTTTGAATGTTCCCTACGTAGGAAACTCTTGCAGATGAATACTACAGAGGTTCTCTTTCAGTCCTTCCCGTCCTTCCTCCCTAATAGAAAAGGGTTGGAACTAGTTCTAAGTCAGGAGCTGTGGCAAAAGGATAGTCCAAGGAAATCCTGAAAACATATTAGGCTAAAATTTTTAGGCTAAATGTTTTAATCAGGCTATTTTATACCACTACTTAAACATTGTTTTAAAATGGGAGAGATACTACACTAAGCAACTTCAGACTATACTCGAATATATGGAGCAAGCAATAACAGGTTGCAAAGGAGATAGGTTGTAGCAATAATGTCATTGATTAATAATATCTCAATATTATGGGTTTATAAGGGACGCGGTGGCTCAGCGGGTTAGGACGCTGAGCTTGTCGATCAGATGGTCGGCAGTTTGGCGGGTCGAATCCCGAGTGCCGCGTAACAGAGTGAGCGCCTGTTACTCGTCCCAGCTTCTGCCAACCTAGCAGTTTGAAAGCACATAAAAATGCAAGTAGAAAAATAGGGACCACTACAGTGGGAAGGTAACAGCGTTCCGTGCGCCTTTGGCGTCTAGTCATGCCGGCCACATGACCACGGAGACGTCCTCAGACAAGCGCTGGCTCTTCGGCTTTGAAACGGAGATGAGCACTGGCCCCTAGAGTCGGAAACGACTAGCATGCACGTGCGGGGGAACCTTTACCTTTACCTTATTATGGGTTTGCCAAAAAACAGATCTATGGGTTTGTCAAAAACAGATCATGCCAGACAAACCTTATTGCATTCTTTCACAAAGTGACTAAATTAGTGGACCAGCAAAATGCTTGGACATAGTATATTTTCACATAGTATACTTTCTTTAGTAAGTTATTTGACAAAGTAGATCACAACCTACTTCTTGGTAAGATCGAAGAATGTGGGATAGACAGCATCACCACCATATGGATTTATAACTGGCCGCCAAACTGCACTCAACGTGTAGTCCTCAATGGAACCACATCTAGATGGAGGGAAGCATACCGTGGGGTACCCCATGGTTCTGTCTTAGGCCCAGTATTCTTCAGTAGCTTCATAAATGATTTAGATGAAGGGGTAGAAAAGGAACTCATGAAATTTGCAGACAACATCAAGCTGGGGGGAATAGCCAACACTTCAGAAGAGCTCAAGATCTGGTATTTGAGGGGCTGTTACAGAGAATTGGGGGTCAACTATTTTGCAAGGCAGATGAGGGCAGAACAAGAAGTAATGGAGAGTTATTGAGGAGAGATTTAACATATAATTAAGGAGAAATTTCCTGACAGTGGGAATAATTAACCAGTGGAATGGCTTGCATCTAGAAGCTGTGGATGCTCCATCACTGGAGGCTTTAAAGAAGATATTAGACACCCATTTGTCCAAAATAGTATGGTCTCCTGCTTGAGCAGGGGATTGGAACTAGAACGGGGCTTTTCCACTGGTGGTACGTGTACCACCTGTGTTACATTGGCACATGGCAGGTGGTACACGGCCCTGCCCTGCCCAGCCCAGCCCAGCCCAGCCCAGGTAGCGGGGGAGGGAACGAGCCAAAGTGGCGCAGTGCAGGACTTGCCTTGAGAGAGTCCCAGGAGCTGCAGAGCTGCTGGGGTGAGGCAAAGGCCCCAGGATCAGCACTTCCGGCACACCCAGAAGAAAAAGGAGGAGGAGGGGGGCGGAGACAGGAGAGGCTATAAAAGGAGGCAGTTTGGATGGAAGAGGGAGAGAGAAAAAAAAGACGCAGCCTTGGGAGGAGGAGGAAGAGTCAGCTGAAGCTGCACCGAAGGTAAAAAAAAAAGGAGGAGGAGGGATGAGAGAGGAGAGGACAAAAAACAGGCCAGGTTTGCACACGGGTGGCAGCGACAAACAGGTAAGAAACACAGCTGGGGAAGGGTCATGGCATGAGAGTCCCTTCCTTCCTTCCCTCCCTCTCTCCCTCCCTCCCTCTCATTGTCCCTTCCCTCCCTCCCTCCTTCCTTCCTTCCTTCCTTCCTTCCTTCCTTCCTTCCTTCCTTCCTTCCTTCCTTCCTTCCTTCCTTCCTTCCTTCCTACCCTCTTTGTCCCTTCCTTCCTTCCCTCTCCTCCTCTGTGCCCAGGAAGGGACAAGGGGAGGGGGACAGGTTGCCAGTGCAGCTGGTAGCTGTGCTGCCGGTGGCCATGGCGTGCAGAGGCTGAGTCAGAGGAGAGCACATGCGCCTCAGCCTCTGCGCACACACAGGCAGGTTCAGCATGTTGCCCATTTGCCTCGCTTGGCCGCTCCACGCGATGAGAATGCGCTGCTACCGAAAAGCCCTGGACTATTAGACCTTCAAGGTCCCTTCCAAGTCTGTTATTCTATATTCTGTATTCTTCAGGGTTCTCTGCACTTGCCCAAGGCAAGCACAGCCTTCCATAGGGTGAGGTCTCTCACATTCAAAAGGCCTAAGATAAAACCAGTAGGGCTACCAACCCTAAGCCATCACAGTACTCCTGCAGGAAGCATAACAATACTCTGCATGAGATAGTGGCTTACCTGCATTCCTATAATGGCGTAGATAAAAAACAGCATTGCAATCAGCAAACACACATATGGAAGGGCCTGATGGAATGAAATAAAAGCATATATTTTCTAAATTTATTTTTTAAAAACAATCACACTAGTTTTACTGGGAATATGGCACTTTGCTTCTTACAAACTTTAGTCGTTCCTGAAGACTCACTGCTGTTTTTTGCTCAGTGCAATAATAATTAACTGTATTATTCTTTTTTTTAAATAATTCCTGTTGCATACTATTATGACTACAAAGGTTTTGCTGTGACTGCTTTTATGTAAAAACATGAATTCTTAGAAAAATATTCATGAGATATAATTCCACTGGCACCACGATGAAGCTCATGTTTCAGAGTTACAGTTAATAGCTAGAGATTGAACAGAAATGAAAGAGGCAGAGTGGTAAAGAGGCCAGGTCTGAGTCATTAGCTTTTACATCTTTGTATTTTTACTCTCTGTCCCAAACACTTTCCATTAGCAATTCAGTACCTTTGATCATTACCTTAAACGATTGGACAAAGGTCCAGAGCAGGATGCGGATGGTATAGCCCTGTCGGAGCAGCTTAATGAGACGGGCAGCACGAAACAGCCTCAGGAAACTCAGGTTGATGAAGTTGTTCTGGGGAGATGAAGGAAAAATATACAGGCAAGATCAGAATGGGGTGCAGAAACTAAAGATCCAGGAACTGGTTAAGAAAACAAATTCAAACCAACACTGCACTTGTTAGTATAATTAATAAGGGTAATTAAGTAGCAAAGAAAGGAAGAGAGTAATCCATAAGTTAGTTGTTAACATTATGATTGGTTCCGATTGGGTATCTTTATTATTTTAAATCTTATTTTACCAGATTTTTTTTTAGCAACTAAAGGTGCGTGGACTGAAGTGAAATATAAAGGAAAGGAATAGAAAAGAGGGTCACCTCCAACCCCCAAATAATCTAACTGGAAAATCAGTGATAACTCATATATATATACACAAGTAGGTAGAATTTTACTATGTGGCTTCAAGTTACACGTGTTTAGAATATGTAAAGCTGGAAAAAAAACAAAAGCAAGACAAGTGTCCTGAGAAAGAGACACTTGAGGGATGACTGGAGAACTGCAATTAAATATATAATGCTCTGGATATAAAATGCGTCTGTTAGCAAACGAAGAAATAGGTACTAGCAAGTAATCTGCAGCTAAATGTTTTTGTTTTTTATTTTGCTTCTGGCAAAGTAGAAAAAAGAATATGCAGCTTTGGATTTACCAGGATGCATTTTTACTTGTTTTACCTGACACAGAGCCATTGAGAGTTGTAAATATTCAAAGAATATGAAGGTTAAGTTCAAGAACCTATGTTTTAGATCCACTAGAGATGGTTAAATATATTTGAATCACATCTTTAGTTGATGTACAATGGACCCTTGATGGCTCACAAATTAATCATATGGGAACTAATTTTGTTGCATTAGATACAAATAAATATTATATAATGTAGTTTCAGTGATTATGATCATGGTTGACAACCCTGCTGATTCTAGTAAATCAAACGACTTCTATGATGTCACTTCATGATGTGATATTGTTGTATGAGCCTCTGTTTCTATGAAATATACATTGTAAGACTAAATGTAGCTTTATAACAGGTGCTTCAGAGCCCATTATAACACAAACAAACTTTCAATAAAACTGTACACAAAAAAAGACTCAGACACTACATATGCCAAGAAGTGATGTGGATGTTCAATATATATCTGACTTCGACTTCAAACAAAGATAAAAGAATTGCCATGCAAGTTACACGGTAGACATTATAAGACATCTAGTATTTCAGCTGAAAATCTCTATGTAGGTAAGCTTTACTACTTCTCAAGAAACTACTTGCTACATATTGTGTCTCTGTGTGATTTTCAAGAAGCAATAAGTTCTACCATCTTCAACTCACTAATAGGAGTTTTTGCAGTTATGCAAGATATAAGAATAGTAGCTGTATGACAATATATAAAGGGAGTCACACTGAAATATTAAAACTGCCAGACCAGCATAAATTGGCCTTTATGCAGAGGGAATGAGAGACAGGCAGAGTAAGTGACATGCATGTTTACTGAGGAAAAGTGAAGTTCACTCTGCTCATGAACCTTAAGAGTTTACAGGTTATATGACAGCTATAGTCACTATTCAATAAGAACATTGGACATGGCACACTCATTCCTTCTAACACTCCCACTGCTAGTTTTACTCTCTCTCACACACACATTTTTCCTAATCTCCAAGTTAATAGTGCCAAAATTTGATTTTATACACCTTGAAGCTATGGTAGGATAATGTCAGCTTAATGGGCAAATACTACATTAAAAACAACAGAGCTCATGACTTAAGGCTTTCTCATTATTGGGTGGAGACATGAGAAGAGTGGGGCCGTGAGCTATAATTTTAAAAAATACTTTTAGAAGGCAACCGACATGCAGACAACAACAGACAAACCAAATCATAAACCACATCTGAATATTAGTATCTTAAATTATTTTTTCCACTAAAGGAATATTTTTAACAATTTATTTACACTTCCATTAAATTACAAGAGTGTTCACTAGAAAATTAATTCAATCAATTTTCAGTTTAAAATAAATTGGCTGGGCACTTAAGCAAGCTTTCTTGAATTCCTCAGAATATCTGCCTCTTTTAGTGAAATCTACTTGGAAGCCCATATTCTGTCTTCTACCCTAAGATAGATTCTGAAGCTTAAACAACACTTCATCTGATTCTGGAATTGTGGAGTTTGCATTTCTTGGACTTCAATACATTAAGTGCAGCAAGAATATTTCAAATTGCAATTACTAAGCCTTGCAAGGTATGTACAAGGGTTTGTGTTAGATTTATAAACTGCTTCACTCCAGAGGGTCTCAGCAGGAGACTGTTAGATACTGGGTTAGTTGCTTGATTGACGAGACGAGGCGAGTGAGTTCAGCAAGAAACATTCTTTATTTGGTTGCAGGAACAGAACTGAGGAACAGGGCTGCGAATGCAGCAATTTATACCCTGGCCTCTAGGCGGCAGCCAATAGGTTTAAAGCAACCTATTGCCGCCCTAGAAGCAGCCAATGGCAGCGCTGGAGACGGGTTGTCTGAGGAGCTGGGAGCTGTTAACCAGCTTCCCTGCTTGAGCAACCTTCCAGCAATTAACCTCACTGATATTCCTAAGCAAGACAAAGCCGAATACATTACAGAGACAAACTGATGATTTTGCTTCTAAATGCTGCCCTAAGGCATCTTTGTTCGTGGGCTTCATGACTAATTATCTTTCTCAGATATTAGAGTAAACACATCATCTAAGAACAATATTTAAAGCCACCCAGAGGATTTGATCGGAGCAGCAAATAAATCTAATAAACAAATAAACAAGGAAATTGTACTTAGACTTTGTTTTGGACAGATTTCCATTTGGCATAAAGCAGACTCATTAACATTCCTATCTTATTCAGGGAAGAAGAACCCACTCTCCAAATCTGATTTATCTAAATACTTATTCGGAAGGATAGGCATTTTTCATATTTTTATCCTAGTGTAAGCTTTTAATTGGTCACTATCTACTTCATCCTAAGTGTGAAAGGCAATTCTAAAAGGCAGGCACATGTACACAGAAGGAATACATATAGATTAGGGATCTTCCTGTCACCAACACGCTGTTTGATGTCTGGAAAAGGAAAGATGACCTATATGATAATACAGCTGCACAAATTTGAAAGGAAATAAAAGGCAACAAAAATATCCCCCAATTGGTCACTGTGTTGACAATGGCAAAGTCTCTCCTCTGAGAACCTCTGGATGATAAAAGATAGAGGGAAGCCATCCCAGTTCCTTAGCAAATTGGCTGGGCACTTCTCAGGAGCTAGAATTAGGCAATAATTTACCAAAGCTTCAAAGGAAATGTTGCAAAAATAATTTTGCAGCATTTCCTTTGGAGCCTAAGCTGAGCTAACAGCTAATTACCCCATCACCACAGTTCTACCAAAATGTCTTACCTGTTTTAATCAGCTAGGATAAATAAAAATCATTGTCCTTGTGGATGACCTATGGTACAAACCAGAGGGGAAACATTTCTGGGAGTTCTTTCAAAAGATCAGAAAGACAGAACACAGTACACCTCTGAGTTAGCTGACTGGGACAAGATTTGGCAATACTCTTTAGTTCCAGACATACAGTACACAGAATTTATACGATGGTACTATAAACTACTCTCTCTTTAACCATATGGCCAGTAGTCTATATGATAACATTTTACTCAATAGCCTTTACGTAATGGCTTAGACATGGCTCAGATACTTGGGCTGATTTGTCACCAGTATGTGGATGATAGCTAGATATATTTGATAGTTATACTGTCAACTGGAATCTAGGCCGACTTTGAAAAATGCAAGACAAGGTGTCCTTTAAGCTATGGGAATGGTAGGAGAAAATGCCAGATTAAAGCTGCCAAGAGCAGAGAAGGAAAATGTACTTTTATATCCACAGGTTCTGTATCCTAGTATGCAACAGATTCTAATCTAACCATTCCACATAGAGTATCTGCCAATTTTAAGCCAGGGATTGTTACAATGAGGGCCAATGCTTCTAAACCCAGTTTTCCTCCTGCATGGTTGAGCAGTGGTAGAGGATTTTGATGCTTTCCACACATATCACTAATATTCAGATTGGAATGTTTGTTTCAATGTTTTAATACAGCTTATTAAAATTTGTATTTTATGAGCTGCTTTTGAAAATGTTTTGGAAACTGTGTCCAGCACAGAATATTGCAGCCAGATTGTTATTCAGAACTTTGGTACTAACTGTCCTTTTATTGCTCTTTATTCTCTTCAGAATCTCTGTTTCTGATCACAAATCTGGGGCCTGGCAACATGAGAAGGTTCCCCCAGGCACCTAACCTGAGATTTCATGAACAACTATTAGATTGTAAGCAAATTAATTTACTAGGGTATTTTCCTTTAATGTAGGAGATATACAGTACCTGCAGAACTTTCAAGTCCATGCAACAAAATAACCAGCTGTGATTAATATGCATCCTGACCTATTGGTCTGGATAGCGTTCCATATTCCAGCTCAGTCAGAAGAAATGCCTTGGCCAGCTTTAAACCAAGAAAATATATGAGCCTGCCTATTTGGTGAAAATATCAGTTCTAAATATACTATTGTCATTTCAATTGGTGGCAATACAGAATACACCTTAACAGAGGTGAACATGCTTTGGAACTTCATTTGTTAGGAAATCACTGGGCTCTAATTTGTTGTTTGGTATTATATAAAATTATATTACATAAAATATTAGTATTTATCAACCTCAGTATTTTTTAATATTTAATTTTGATACTTTAAATATGCTGCTTTGAAAGCCCTTTTGGCCAGAAATGAACAATAAATAAATATTATTTACAAGTATAGTTACATTCACTATTATGACTTTAGGCTGAGTAGTCTGCACTGTAATAAAAGAAATTTGTTTGAATTTTACTTTGTAAAAATCAGCTAAATTTCTAGAAAGGACAACGTGTCATCAAAATCTGAAGACAATCGATGTTCGGTTTTTCATTAGCTTTCAGTATAAGATAATTTTGCTGTCAACGCTGCTAACATCGGATGTTCTTGCTTTGACAACAGATGGAAATGCAGCCATTTTACTCTTTTGCTTTTAGAGTTAGTTGATGCTGGGAGGGGAAAAAATATGGGTCTCTTGCTCTCTGCATGGATTATAAAGGTCTGAACCTGGTGAGTGTGGAAAATAAATAACCCCTTCTCCTCCTGAAGGATTTACTAACCCACCTGCCAAAGGGGAGTATCTTCACTAAGTTGGACCTGAGAGAGGCATATTACCGGGTGAGGATAAAGGAGGGAGATGAGTGGAAGACTGCTTTTAACTGTCCCATTGGGAGCTATCAATTCAAAGTCATGCCATTTGGACTACAGGGGGCTCCAGGTGTCTTCATGCAACTGATTAATCAGGTCCTACATGACCATTTATACAAAGAAGTTGTGGTGTATCTTGATGATATCCTGATATACAGCACGAATATGACTGACCACATAAAACTAGTGAGAGAAGTGTTAAAGAATCTGTGGAAGGCCAAACCTTATGTCAAACTATCAAAGTGTGAGTTTCACCAGACCCGACTAGATTATCTTGGCTATAGAATTTCCAGTGAGGGTATTGAAACTGACCCATCCAAAGTGAAAGCCGTGATTGAGTGGCAGTCCCCAAAGACTCGCAAACAGCTCTAGAGTTTCCTAGGATTTGCCAACTTCTACTGTCAGTTCATCCCCTCCTTTGCCGAAATTGCCCTACCCCTTACGGAATTACTAAAAACAGGTAAAGAGGGAGGGAAGCCATGTCCGAGCCAACCACTAGCATGGACTATGAGCTTCCAGACCACTTTTGAGAACTTAAAAAGACTATTTGCGGTCGAACCAGTCTTAAAGCATCCCTGCCCAGGGAAGCCCTTTGTAATTCAAGCCGATGCCAGCGACGTGGCTGTTGGAGCTGTGCTACTGCAAAAAAACCAAAGTGGGACCCTACAACCCTGTGTCTACACCTTGAAAAAATTCACTGAGTGCAAAAGGAGGTGGGCTGTGTGGGAAAAGGAGGCCTTCATGATCCACTGGGCTCTGCTAAACTGAAGACACTATCTAGAAGGGAGCAAGATGCCTTTCTAGGTATGGACTGATCACAAAAACTCCCTGCAAATTGTCCCCAAAACAAGTACGATGGGCACAGTACTTTAACCATTTTAATTTCACCCTAAAGTACATACCAAGAGGAAAGAACTTCTTTGCTGATGCTTTATCCAGATTGCCCCAGTACAAAAGCCAGCGTGAAGAGGTTAATGAGGCAATTATCTCCAATCCACAAACTGCCTCTCAACTCATGCTGCACAGACTCTCACCTTTAAGAGCCCCAAACCCCGATGACTCTGGGGCCAAGAAAATAAAACGAGAGCTCCTCACTGACCAATGGTTCAAGGACAATCAAACCTCCCTAACATGCAGGGATGGTTTGACTTACAAGGGGGGAAAACTATACTTGCCAGAGACCCTCTGCCTTAATGCTCTCTGGCACGGCCATGACTTAAAACAGGCTGGGCACTTTGGATATTCGGCCGGCAATTCTGGTGGCCGGGATTGAAACGGGATGTGGAAAACTATGTCCAGAGTTGTACTGTATGTGCCACCATGAAAAGAATCCCAGGGAACTCCCCTGGGTTGTTGCAACCGGTGGTGGACCCTTCCCAACCATAGGAAGAAATTGCTAAGGATTTTATAGTAGATCTACCTGAAAGTAGGGGAAATATAGTCATTTGGACTGTGATAGATCTGTTTTCAAAGCAGGCTCACTTTATTGCCTGCAAACAACTCCTGTCCGCCCAATGACTAACCAAGATGTTCCTGAAACACATTTACAGATTACATGGTGCACCAAAACGAATAATCTCTGACGGGGGGGTGGTGCAGTTTACAGCTAGGTTTTGGAGGAGTTTTCACAAACTAATTGGCTCATCTCAAGGACTATCATCGGCCTTTCACCCATCTACCAATGGGGCAGCTGAATCTGTGAACTCAATGGTGGAGCAATATCTCCGATGCTATGTGGATTATCAACAAACGAACTGGACTGACCTCCCTTTTGCAGAGGTGGCTTACAATAACTCTGGCTTCACTGGCTTCACACCGTTTAAAGTGGCCACAGGAAAGGAATTCAGCCCAATATCCGAATATCCCCAAGGACCCTCCACTTCCAGACTCTTGATCAATGGGTGAGAGGGTGGGAGGAGGTCTGGAAAACCATGAAAACTGCTTTGAAAAAGGTTTCCGAGACATACAAAAAACAGACAGATAGGAAAAGGGCTCCTCAAAGGACATTTCAAGTTGGGGAAAAGCTTTATCTGTCGACTAAATATTTACAGCTCGTTACCTAGTAAGAAGTTAGGACCAAAGTACTTAGTACCCTTCCCCATTGTAAAGATCATTAACCTGGTCACGGTAAAATTAAAACTTCCCAGGCTCTTAGCGAAAGTTCATCCTGTTTTCCATTGTAGCCTGTGAAAACTGCTAACTGCTTTCTGGATTCCACCTT
Source organism: Vipera berus (assembly GCF_964194415.1). Classification (NCBI taxonomy): domain Eukaryota; kingdom Metazoa; phylum Chordata; class Lepidosauria; order Squamata; family Viperidae; genus Vipera; species Vipera berus. The sequence goes on along the minus strand of NC_138203.1, from coordinate 182,428,549 downwards.
AAGACCTCCCCCTAAGAAGGCACCTGGACCTCTCATAGTGGCAGGACAGACTCACTATGAAATAAAGCGTATTCTTGATTCAAGAATGTTTAAAGGAAAATTGCAGTATTTAGTGCAATGGAAGGGATAACTGTTGTCTGAGGCCACTTGGGTGAAATCTAGTGATGTGAAAGCTGACAGACTCATTAATAGATTCTATAAGAAACACCCTAACAAACCAAGAGGTAACCCCTAACCTATGAGTTGGTTTGCATTACAGGATTTGTCTTTTTTGTAAGGGAGGCCGGATGTCAATGCTGCTAACATCAGATGTTCTTGCTTTGACAACAGATGGAAATGTAACCATTTTACTCTTTTCCTTTGATGCTGAGAGGGGGAATGTGGATGAGAGTCCAATTAATCATAACAATAATAACCCAGATGTGGGAATCCAAGGTTATTACGCCCAGAGTTGATAAAGATTTGGCAGGCTAGAGAGCTGGGGAAGATTATTAGAGGTCTGGAGGCTAAAACATATAAGGAATGGTTGCTAGAATTGGGTATGTCTAGTTTAATGAAGAGAAGGACAAGGGGGGACATGATAGCAGTGTTCCAATATCTCAGGGGCTGCCACAAAGAAGAGGGAGTCAAGCTATTCTCCAAAGGGCCTGAAGGCAGGACAAGAAGTAACGGATGGAAACTAATCAAGGAGAGAAGCAACCTAGAACTAAGGAGAAACTTCCTGACAGTTAGAACAATTAACCAGTGGAACAACCTGCCTCCAGAAGTGGTGAATGCTGTAACACTGGATGTTTTCAAGAAGAGACTGGACAGCCACTTGTCTGAAATGGTATAGGGTTTGTTGCCTGAGCAGGGGGTTGGACTAGATGACCTACAAGGTCCCTTCCAACTATTATTATTATTATTGTTATTGTTATTGTTATTGTTATATTATTATTATTATTATTATTATTATTATTATTATTATTATTATTATTATTATTATTATTATTATTATTATTATTATTATTATTATTATTATTATTATTATTATTATTATTATTATTCCTATGCTTCAAGCAAATTGGGGAATGTGATTTATGACTGTTAATTGGAGGAGGGAATTGTGCTTTGTGCTCAGGGGAGGGAAATTCAGTTTTTGGCTTTAACTATGTAGTGCTGATACTTTGTTTCTCGAATAAAAGATTCTTCAAGGTTAAACAATGCCTCAAAGTTCTTTTGAAGAATTTCATCTGTTGGAACCATGACATATGCTTTAATTAAATCTAAGAAGTATTATTGTATATAAATCACATTCTAATATAGCTTCATATTATTCCAGTAAATATCTATGGAGATTCTCAGTCATCCAGGTCATGGCTGTCCCCAAATGTGTTTTTTTCATGAAGCAACTGGACTTTTTTGTTTTTTGTTTTGAAGACGTTGTGCTTCTCATCCAAGAAGCTTCTTCAGAGGTGAAGACGTTTCCTAGATGAGAAGCGAAACATCTTCAAAGAAAAACAAGAAAGTCCAGTTAATTCATGAAAAATGTAGCTTTGGGATATTATTCCAGTACTAACTCTAAGAGAAAATGTATTTTACAAAATGTTATTAAAAGTGTTTAGAGAAATACATTTTTATAAGCTTATTATTCCTTGGGAGTTTGATTTGGCTTTGATAACCTTTTCAAGACCAACAACCATTTCTGCAATTTCTTAGAGCGTTCTGAATTCATAGATTAACTAAAGCAGTACTTCCATCTGTAATCTCTTCCTTCTTTTGCAGAGTGTGTTAAATAACCCTTTCAATGCTAACGAAATGAATAATATCAAACTGCAAAATCTAGATTACATTTTTAAAAATTAAAAATAATATTGTTCCTATTAGTGTAGCTGTTTCCTCACCCCTTCTAATCTGGGCAAATTTATAGAATAACAAACAAAACAAAACCCACCAAACCACCTTATAAATTCTCAGGTACGTGCATGCTTTCACACACACACAGTTTAATGAAAGGGAAGTAGTCAACCACATACACATAAAGTTTTCAATTTGTCATTGTATTTTCCTAATCCTGAGCCTCATCTTCGTTGTGCTCTATATTTTGTGAAAGGTGTTCATAACCTGATTCCTTAGTTTCTCTGCAGACAATACGAATATGATGCTGACTACTAGGCTAGCCCATGATGGAAGTCTGCATTTTAATGCATTTTAATCACTGAAAAGCAAGGTCAGTCTGATCATTCTAAAACCGTGACTAGTCTAGGGCTTTGTTACATTGTATCAACTTTCTCCAGCCTGGCACCCTACAGCGTGTAGGAATTCACATAATCCCCCCATATGATAGTAGAATATGTCCTGGATTTGGCGAAGGCAATGATGTACCATCTCAAAATTTATAATCAGATATCCCTCCTTGCCCAATTCTTGTAAACACACAGAAAAAGATTTGTTATTGATTCTTCCAGCCCCTTTTTCTTCACTTCAAAACTATTAAGAGAATTGTGAAACAGCATGAGGAAGAAATTGTGAGGGAGAAGTTCCATCTTGATTGAAATAATAACACTGCCTAGCTCAGGAAAAGAAAGGCTATGAATACTTTCCCTTTTTCTTTCCATGGGGTGAACAGGGAAAGGGCTGGAGATTGAATAGGGAAATGAGAAAGCTTCTTACTTCTACTGCTGATTTGAAAGAAACAGTTATAGGAAGATCTGGATATCTGTACCTCTACACCTTGGATTAATTGAATGACCCAGCCACATTTGATATATATATCTGATAAAGCAATACAAAAACAAGCCGATTAATGAAGGTTACATTAATCAGCTTCATCTATTGAGTATTTTGCATTCCTAGGAAATTTAACTTCTAGTACTACACTAATGGTTCTGTTCTGTTAGGATGTCCTATTTGACAGACTTAAATGCTAATTGCTCCTCGATATGTATATATATCTTTTGGAAAGTGCAAATTAAACCTAGCCCTAATCTGCTCTTTGATTTCAAAGTTGATGGCAAATTGGATACTAAAAGGACTTAACAATTAATAATAATCACATTAAAGAGTCAGATTAAGATTGGTATAAGAGGGAACATTGGCACTGAAACTGTCTCGTTTGAGCTCTTCTGATTTTCTGCCAAAATAAAGGCCTTTAATAAAATTAGTACTGCTAAAGTTCACAAATATTTGGACCTACTTACATATTAACCTTTTAGTGAAGAACTAGAAATGTGAAACTGATTGTTGTTGACATCTTAAATTTGTTTGTGGAGGAGGGGAAATACTATTAACCGGTGAATAAATAAGTCTTGTGAGATTATCCTTTATTACTCCTATTTGGATTTTCTGATTTCTCTCCTGTTATGATCTCAGTTTAATATGGTGAATGTCTTGTGTGTCAATTTTTATTTCCCACTCCTTGCAGAATGCCTCCCTCCCCCATAATGTCATGCTCACCAGTTTTGAACTTACCCCAAACTCTGTCACTAAGATGTCTGTGATGCTACCCAGAACTGTGACAAAATCAAAGATATTCCAGGCATCACGGAAATAATTCTATAAAGAAAGAACAAAACAAAGGACGAAAAGGAACAGCCACACAGCAGCGAACAGGTGACGACATTTAGTCATGACGGAAGCAACAATAACAAGAACAGAGAAATTCCCACTCTAGCTACCCTCTCCCCTAATAAGCTCTGAGTTATCTTTTTAGTATACTCCAATTCTTACTATTCAAATTACAAAGGAATTTTCATTAGCAAGGATTCTTCCCCCCCCCTTCTTCTGAAATTGGGGTAGTAGGGCATTCGTCACACACCTAGGTCAGTGCAGAAACCTATGATATCCACCTACTGGTCATAAATTTGAATGCAACATATGAGAGTTGGGAAATGCTTGCTTACAAGATGTACTGGGTGAGCACCTGAGGCAACCCAGTGAAGACAAGATACATATGCCTGTCTTGCAAGCAACCAGCAACTATATACAACTTTCCTTAACTCCACTACATTTATCTGTAGGACAGTCACATAAACATCTATAAAATAAATACAACACATATGAGCTTAATAATATGATTGCACCTGGGCAGCATTCCATTAATGAATTATAGTACTCTAAAGAAAAAAAGCTAAAGGTTTCTAAAGTCTGACTAAATAATGGCAGAGCTGTTGACAAGTATAATTTAGCTCATGAGAAAAGCAAATAGAAAGATGTTAGGATGAGTAAGATCTTAAACCAAGTATTTTTTACTGGGGAGAGTAACCTCAATAGAGATATAAAACAGCAGTGAACAGTAGGAAAGCCATTTTCTAATCATCAAAAATGTAGTACTGTTAATTATCATTGCTTCAGATACTATTTATTTAGAAGCATCTCTTGTCTGAAGAGTTGGCAATCAAGAAGATAAAGAGTGGGGAAGGATTAAAGATTCAGAGTTATCACACATCAACCCTTATGCAGCAAGGAATACTTTGTGCACTGACAGTCTAAAGCATGTATTTTTGTTTGTTTAAAGGTAGGTTGGTCTTGTGGAGTCACATTTCCCTTATGCATTTCTCACATATTGATTGTAACAAATTATTCTTCTTATAAACATATGGTGGTTTTTATTATCCTTTTAAATGTCCACAGACACTAATTAAATTTTTGATTCACGATTTGTCTGGGTATATTTTTTTTCCAATTGAGAGCCAAGATCTTTACCTTGGACTCAACATTGAAAACATGTATTGCTTTTTTTCGATTGTGCTTAAGTGGAAGGATCAACTCCTTCATCAAGAATAGGCTAACAAACAACTAATATTTGCAAAGAATGCTTTCAGTTTTCAGGTGACTATTATTTCTGAGGTGTAGTCTAGCAATCAGTAGGTAATAATTGTCTTTGAGATATGGAGCTACTTCTGACAAATCCTATATTACAGCTGATAATTTTAAATGTATTTTTATTTTAAATTAAAAGTGTTAATTGTAATTAAAAGTTTAAAAGCTAGAACATTAACTTGGATATATGAAATGTATATAATTAGTTCTACTACAGAAAGGGAAGCCAGTCCCTAGTCTGTTTTTCTATACTCCTAGTAAATTACAGGTTATTCCAATGACCTTCAGTGGCCAATTCCTGATGTTCTTGTAGCATTATATAAAAGACAATGCCTGAGAATCCTAAGAACCTATAGTGGGATATATGTTTTAAATAGTTAAATAATAATAATAATAATAATAATAATAATAATAATAATAATAATAATAATAATAATAATAATAATAATAATAATAATAGTAGTAGTAGTAGTAGTAGTAGTAGTATGCATAATATATTTTCCCCTGTTCCTTATGGTAGAATGCTTCTTATATTTTGCAGTAGAATTTGTAAATTCTAACAAGAGCGATACTTACCAGCACTCCGAAGGCAATGATTTTCAGAATACATTCCAAGGAGAACAGGGCAGTGAAGACAATGTTGAACATCCTTAGTAAATTATCGTAAAGACTTGTTGCATTGTAGAACTATCGAAAAGGAGGTATGAGGGAGAGACAAGAGAGAAAGAAAGTACAATGATAAATTAAACTAGTGTGGTCTAAACAATGACCCAAAAGTCTAGGTCCAAAATAAGATTTCTACTATTAAGACTCAGGTTAGTCCATAGTTTTAAGAATTAGTCAACAGGGCCAGTCAGCAGAAAGAGATCAATAGGGTAAGATTAACAGGAGCTCAAATAATTATATAGTAATATGTGTGCGTGGTCTGTATGTGTGCGTATACAGTATATATGATATATGGACAAGTCAAGACACATATGCTATATATTCAGTGTAGATAGTACCAATTCATAGCAATTTCTACTTACTTTCATCATTAAGACAATGGTGTTTAGGGCAATCATGGCCATAATGGTGTATTCAAAAGGAGGGGAAACCACAAACTGCCACATACGGTACTGAAAGCTCTGCTTGTTCTGAGGCATGTGTCGGGTTAGTGGCTTGGCGCTGATAGCAAAATCAATGCAAGCTCGCTGTGAAAAGAGGAAGAAACAGCAGTCAGGAATCTACAATATTAGTCTCCTTCAAGCAAAAAAGATGCTAAGGAAAGACATTCCAGGATTTACGTTACACTGAAATCTTTGGGTGCAGCTACAAGTACATCGTCTAATCTTATTGCCAAATTGCGTGAGTGGTTTAGTTTGCCTCCCCTCACATTGTTGTCTTAAATGAATCGTTTATGAGCACGGCCTTTGGCAGACCTTCAAATGCACCATCCACTCTAGGCAAAAAAGGAAGTGCGCATCCTTATATTAAATATGAGGGAGAAAGCTTAAATAATTCCTATCATAAAGGTAAAGGTAAAGGTTCCCCCGCACATGCGTGCTAGTAGTTTCCGACTATAGGGGCTGGTGCTCATCTCCGTTTCAAAGCCGAAGAGCCAGCGCTTGTCCAAGGACGTCTCCGTGGTCATGTGGCTGGCATGACTAGACACCAAAGGCGCACGGAACGCTGTTACCTTCCCACCGTAGTGGTCCCTATTTTTCTACTTGCATTTTTACGTGCTTTCGAACTGCTAGGTTGGCAGAAGCTGGGACGAGTAACAGGCGCTCACTCTGTTATGCAGCACTCGGGATTCGACCTGCCAAACTGCCGACCTTCTGATCGACAAGCTCAGCGTCCTAACCCACTGAGCCACCGCGTCCCTACAATTCCTATCATAGTCAAATTTAACTCTAAATCAATTGTATTAAAGTCTGTTTGGAAAAAAAAACTTGCCTTCTTGCTCCCCAGACTTAAGGAGGTATAATAATGCATTTCATCAAAATAGATAGCAATATGTACAAGTACTATAAGACTTTTCCTCATGACTGTATGAATGTGCTTTCCTTCAGTTTCTGAGACGACACACACTTTTTGCTACCATACTTTTTGCTGCCTTCATTGTTAAGCCTGGTTCTGCCTCAGCAGTGAAGCAGCAACGGGTGGCTATTCCCACAGTTTTAATGTAGAACAAATTAAGAAGAGAGATTGGTGGATATCTTGGCAATAGGAGAAACAGTGGCAACACTTCCTCATTAAACAGAGAGGCAAATTTCAAAAGATGGATAGACCTTTTGCCCAAACCCGATCCTAACTAGCTGGTCTGCAGACGAGGGAGCATACCTGCTTTACTGGATACAAACACACACCTTTGCACACACACACCATGTACATCAGGCTAATATCAGCTAGAACTGCCTCCCGACCCTTCTCTCTAATACACAAACAATGCTCTCCTGCATTACTGAGTAGTACCTTCCCTTGCATGTTAAGTTTATGATACCATCCACGTGGGGTAGTGCTGCCCAGTAAAGTATTTCATCCACAGGCAATATTGGAAACTTTATGGACAAAGCTCACTAACCTTTCCCTGCTTCTTCTGCCATCCCTGCAAGTCCTGGGAGGCCTAGCAACATATATATGGAAGAGTGGGTGGCTCTTTAGACACCAATCCCATAGAACACTTCTGGGACCAGAGAATGGCACCTACAGTATTACTTCTCCCTTAATTTTCTTAAAGGCTTTTTGACCCAGATCTGTGTTTAAAAGTAGCTTTCTCTACTTTTCCTGCTAGCTGGAGAAAAAAAGTGCCAGTCCAAGGATGGGGAAAATCATAAGGAGAAGGGGGGGGGAGGTGATGGGCAAGACAGTGAGAGAACTTAAATTGTCCCCTCTTCATTTGTTACCCATTTTTCAGAACAGATGTTAAACAGAGATCTTGAGGTCTTGAGTGCATCAGATAGATTTAAAAATAGCACTCCTCTCTTCTCCTTCTAGCCCATTCACTCCTGCAACCTGAGCCAAAATGCCCATGGAGGGCAACGCAGCATGATCAGAGGGTATGCACAAGGCAACAGCAACCTAAAATGGCCAACAGGAACCAGGCAGATCTCAATATCCCTAGTATCATGGAGGAATCATTTATCGTTTAGGAAGATTTGTGTCTGAATAGGAAAAAAAATCTCTAACCACCTGAATATCTTTCAGTAGCTTCTGTGTTGAGTTAGAAATGACAGAAATATAATGAGGTTATGATAGTTGTGCCATAGGCAGTGAACCTTAGACAGCTCTATATTACACCTGGGGACAATGAACCATTATGTCTATGGAGATTCTCAGTCATCCAAGTCATGGTTGTCACAAAGGTGCTTTTCCAAAAGGCCACTGGACTTTGTTTTTCCCCCTTAGAACATTTGAACTGAAGAAGTTTCTTGGATGAGAAGCAAAAAGTTTTCAAGGAAAAAAACAAGAAGTCTAGTTGCCTTTTAAAACTTCATCTTAAGGGTGTTTGTTTGCATTATTTTTTGAGGACATAAATACCACAATGGACAGCAAGCAAGAGTAAATGGCAATTAGTTCTTAGAATGTATCATCTTAACTGTAACTCACTACATAGTTGAGACCTAGGCAGCGATAATATATGTTATAGGTTTTAAAGGAGGCAGTAATTAGAAAGCCTGAATAAAAATAAATTTCAGGAAATCAGTTTGTAATAACAGTTAAAAAGATATAATCTGATAGCCTGGACTTCATGGGAACTTGTTCAAAAATACAAACCTGATTTTCAGTTCACAGAATAGAAGCACAGGAAACTTTGTGTCATGGGATGCAGGTCAAAAAGTGGGAGAGTTGTTTCCAGCAATGAAAGGGGCCTGAGGGATGCTTGTCTATAGCAAGAGTTACTGCCCTTGACTAATAGAGCTGGTAGAGCTAATTAGCACCAATGAAGTACCTTGTCATAGACCATAGTCCTTGTCCCCATTTGCATGTAACTATGGCACAAACATGCCCTGGCACTATCTTTTGTTCTGTCCCCTCTCCCCTCATTTTGTTTTCCATCCATGAATGAGTCACATTTAAGTTGTCCTTAGCTATACTGTTATTATAACAGTGTTTTTCCTCTTGAACTGGCAGCACCCAAAGACAGTATCGGGGTTTTCTTTGCAAATACTATTAACTGGGATGGCACAGGCAGGGGTTTAATAAGGCAGATCTCTAATAAGTAGGGCTATTACGTAAAGTAATATAGATATTATGAAACAACTCATGGAATTGCTATGTATCAAATCAAAATCCAATTTACAATAAAATCAAGGTTCAAACTCTTACGCCCCTTTTCTCCTGCCCATACAGTGGACAGGCTTGAGGATACTCTCTTTTGAGCATAAACATGGTTTCCTGTCATTTTTCTTGTTATGAAAATAGACTTGTCTAGTTCTAGATTATTTGGCTCTCACCTATCCAGAATTAGTTTTCGTGCTACCTCACCTTTCAAGTTCTCCTTTCCCCACCCCGTTCTTGAAAGAGCTTGGTGCTTCTCCCCTCCTTTCTCCAGCATGAGTGACCCAGGAAGGATCCAGGACTTTTCCACTGCTTCACTGAGTGAAGCTGAAGAATCCCTCCCCACCCACCCAAAAAGCTGGAGGATAAGGAATTTGTTTCCTTCTCTCTCTGAGGAAACTTGAAGGACACTATAGGCAGACAGAAGAATCCAACATTGTAACCTCCTGTTTTGGCAGTTTCCTGTTTTTCAGAAATCATCCCCCCCTCAAGAAGGAGATGAGGAGGTGTCCAAAATATCTGACAAGCAACAGGTGAAGGGGAAGTAATTCCTGGGTCATGTATCTTAACTCCAGTAGAACTTCCCAGTCCAGAATTTGTTGTCCCAGAGATAAGAAGGGGGAAAGTATGAATCCCACTCTGAGGACCGGAGACAGGTAGGACAGGAATGGCTAACTCTTTTGCAAATTTGCCTATTATTCTCATCCATAAATCTGCTGGTGGATGCAGATGCAGTTCAGGTTCTCTCTTGGCAAAAACACTTTCCCTTGTTCCTCAAACCTGCTCCCTCCTCCTCAGAGTTCAAGATGATAGGTGCTGTAACCATACTGCAAGAGAAAGATGAATTTAGATGCAAACTCCAGCATCAATGGGTGATGGTGTTCAGCAGTTTGTAGTAGGAAGCCCTGGCAAAATATAGCGGTTCTTGAAGGAGTTGGTGTACTGCCTGAAGTTCTTGTAGGAGGTACATGACCGCAGGCTGGGAGAAAGTGAGTTATATGAGTAACAGATCTACAGAGAATCCTTGAAACAAAGAAATGTAAACAGAAGAACAAACCAAGTTGTGAACTCAGCCACAGGCAAGAGTGTAGATAAACTGTTTTGCTTGTAGCTTACTTATAGCAATGATGGCATTGCTCTAAGGTGGCATTTGTCCTCTGTGTCTCATAAGTGGATTGTAAGTGATGCACTGAAGAAAAAAAATAAATTTAATATCTAATATTGGAAAATAGACTGTGAATAGAATACTTCTGTTAAAAATGAGAAGACTAGGAAACATTCAATACCAGAATATGTAGTATAGAATCAGTCTCTTAAGGTTTGCCAGGAGATGGAATGAACCATCTTGGAAAACACTGATGACGTGTTCATGCCCTATAGGTGGCTAATTAGTTGCATAATCCATGAAAGCTGTGACTCGAGGCTCCTTTGCAATGCAACAGGCCAGCTAGTTTCTAGATAAAGTCCAGACATGGCAACAGCTGAGACGAGAAGATCCATAGACATCTACTTGGACAAGAAAAATACTGGAGCAGAAAGTGTGTGGTGCTTAAGTAGTCCAAAATCTCTAATGACTAAGTTGTAAAATCTTCTCAAGGAAGCAAGAATGTATAATCAGCCATTGTAATGCAATTGTCCCCATTCCCAAGAAAAGGAAAGGTGAATTGGAGGTCTCCCCGAAGATTATGAACCCAAGCCCATACATGTGGTACCTGTCACTTTTTATATGTGAATTTGTCTGGTGAAATGAAGAGTATGCCATTAGCTCTCAGAGACTCAGACTGAGGCTACTATTGAAAGTGGGAATGCAAAATGTTCTGATTGGAGAACAGAACTGTGAGATGGGTGACAAGTGGAATAAACTATTCAGACTCGTGTGAAAAAGTATCAGCCTGTGATATGAAAATTAAATTGGGAGAATTGTGCCCACCTGAGTGTGTGAAATAGACTGTAGATACTCCAGGATCTTGTGGTCTGTTTGATGTAAAGCTTCTTACAAGAGGTGTGCCAGTGTTGAAAAGCATCTCTGATCACTAAGTATTCCTTGTTCAAAACATCACAGTTCCTTTCTGGCTTCAGTAGCTGTCTAGAATAAAGGGTGCAAGGCAAAAGTCTTTGTTCACAATCCTCAGATGTCTGGAGAATGATTGTCCTTAAATAAAAAATCAGAAGCACCTGTTTGAACAACAAAGGAGCATGATGGCAGAGGATAGGACAGGGAGGCAAAAGTCTGTTTGAATGAGGAACAGGCAGGCTGAGCATCAAGATCCCACTTGAAACTAGGCACGGTGCTTGAAAATGCCATTTTAAGCAAGATGGGTCAAAGTTTTTATATATGCTGCAGAATCAAGGATAATCAAGGTAATAAAATTTAAGAATCTTCAAAATTGCTGCATCTCCTTGACATGATGGGTGTATACACACACAAGGAGAGAACTGAATCCATTTGGATGACATCCATTGTGATTCCCCAGAAAAGATGTGGTACTGCCGATGATCCAAGAGAAACAGGTCAGAGATATATTTCTCTATTTTAGCATACACTGCGTAGATAGAACTGGCCAAGTACAGTTTTCAGAATAAGTTAACAGATCACCAAATAAACTTTAATATAACACTCCAGTATCTCATGAAAAATGTGGAATTTATAAACTTATTGATGGGCATTAACTGAACTATATGTCTATTTAAATTTGTCATATTGCATGGCAAAGGAAGATAAACAAATGTAGAACTTGGGATATGTTGCCTATTTAAAAAAGATGGGGGAGAGAAACTCCCAGTAAAAGTACTTTTAATGATTCAGTTCCTTCATTATTTCAATCTAATTTTTTAAACTGTATTCAGCTCAGCTTACAATAGAATGGGATATAGAAAGAAAGGCACAGGAAAAAGCCTAGATTCAATGGAGAAAGTCCTACAGCCAGGAATACCCCATTCCTATTACACCACAGTGACCGACCGGTGGATGTTTTTCCTGTTGTTTGAGAGGGGGGGGGGAGCAAAGATATGGGAATTTATGTCTTTGCTAATCAAGTGTTACTTAGACATGATTAGAACAGCATCATTTAGCAGTAAATCACAAAGGAGACAAAGGAGGCAGAAAATTTTATGCTGGTATGGTTTTCGGCTGACTCAGAGAATGATGGGTAGCATCAATTCAGTCTTGGGGAAAGGCTGTGGCCCTTGGATTAGTTTGTGACTTTGTGACTTCAAACTTTGCAAGACTGATTTATTCTTCTTCTGCTAGCCTGTGGGAAAGGAAGGAAAGAGGGAAATGGTAGGAGAAAGATAAATGAGAGAAGAAGGGGAGCAGGCTTGCCCAATAACAGATTAACATAAGAGAATGTGACCCTTAAGAGATAAAAATCAATATATTTTTTTTATTTTAAAGTAATTTCCCCCATAGGCAGATATGGGGAGGGGGAGAGGCAGAGGCAGAGGGGGGGGAGGGGGAGAGAAAGAGCAATCCCATCTGCTAATACAGTACCCTTGAGAGAATGTAGCTTTTAATAGAAAAAAGGTCCTGCTGTTTGGATTTTAAGCCATTTTCCCATGAGCGGCTAGTTAATGGAGGTTATGACTATTTGTAAAGAAATAAAGCAAAGAGGATTATTAGTGTATCATAGAAAAAGGACGAGATTCCTTTTTCTTTTGTAAGAACAGCCTAATGCAAGAAGTGGAGCAGCAATAATCTCAAATCTACACAATCTAAAATTTATTTATTTATTTATTTATTTTATTACATTTATATACCGCCCTTTCCCGAAGGACTCAGGGCGGTTTACAGGGTGATTAAAAAACCAAAATACAAAAGTTAAAAACAAATTTTAAAAAAAATTATATGTGTCCCTGCCTAAATACCTTACTCTGTATACCTACCTTACTCTGTACACCGCCCCGAGTCCCTCGGGAGAAGGGTGGTTTATAAAAACAAATAAATAAATAAATAAATAAAAAAATAAATAAATAAAACCCCAGTTAAAATAAGATTAATCCTCAGCCTGGGTCAGAGAGCTCGAAGAGCCAGGTCTTCAGGCCCCGGCGGAATGAACGGAGGTCGGGGGCAGTCCTCAGCTCCACTGGTAGCTGGTTCCAAAGGGCAGGCGCCCCCACTGAGAAGGCCCTATCCCTGGGTGTTACCCGCCGGCAATCTCTTACCGGTGGCACCCTGAGAAGACCCTCCCTGTGGGAGAGCACTGCCAATAGTAGATGATACTAATATACTTACATGAAGTTGACAGACAATACATATTGATCAAAATAATATTATTTAGGTCAGCTTTTCTCCACAATTAGCCATTTTTGCTAATAATGGGAATTGTATTTTTGTACAGCTAGAAGGTAACAGATACCCACAGCTGTCTTATAAAATGTGATATTCTTCTCTATAAATAAACCTTGTTCCTTTCTTTTATTGTTATTTTATATATTCTATAGATCTATAGTATATGATTTTTTGTTCTTACATATTCTCAGTATTTTAATTTTCCAACTTTATCATGATGAATACACGATGCAGCATCTTGTTAGTTTACTATAAGAATCTGCTTTTGCAGTCTTTTTGGTGTCAGGCTTCCTTTGCTACCAATCACAGACTCAGTAAAATCAGATTTCACTTCCTCCTGACACCTTGCAAAATATTTTTGTACCAAGCTGAACTCTTTGAACTGCTAAAGATTTGAGAGAGAACCAGAGAAGTGAATATTTATTTATTTTTTTAAATAATATTCTCACTGTCAAAACAACATTTTCATTTGATTTTCCAATGTATGCCATACCTCATTCTTCTCCAGACTGTATTCCTCCATCATCTTGTCCCCTTGCTCTTGGAAAGTGATGATGATTAAGGCCACAAAAATGTTGACAAAAAAAAATGGGAAGACCACAAAGTAAACCACATAGAAGATGGACATCTCCATGCGATAACCGGGGCTGGGCCCCTGATTCTCATATGTAGCATCCACTGAGTGCTTAAGAACACTGCAAAAAAAGGTAGTTTTTATTTTATATAAATTGTTTATATTTTATGTTATTGTATCTGGTATTTCATTATATTTATTGTAAACTGCATAGAGTCCAGTTAGATTGAGGTAATATATAAACAAATGAAAAAATGTAATTTTATTAATATAATACTAATTCTAGTATTATAATATTATATTATAATATTATTATATTACATTACATTATATTATATTATAATTTTATTATTATATATAGGCTTAAACCAGATTGAATAATACAATGCACGTTAATACAACAGGTATCTTTTTCTTACAACTAATAAACCATTTGATATCTTTAAAAGTGTACTTGGGGAGTAGAAGGATCCTATTACTAACATGGAAGTCTTTCCAACACAATAATCTCCAGATGTCTTGAACTTCATTTCCTGCAATCCTCAGCAAACATGATAAAATTAGACAGTTGGAGAGTAGCCTTAAAACTCCAGTCAACTTTATAGTAAAATATGTCAGAACTGAATAGTTATTGATTACAAAATGGAAATATTATTTCTGGTTCAGTTTTACTTGTGATTTTTTTCCTTCACTATCCCAAGGTTTATATTTAAGGCCCAGCATAATAATTAAAGTGCTAATAATAATGAAAACTGAAATTTTAATCAACACTCTTACATGGTAGGCATAGGTAAAGATAAAGGTTCCCCCGCACATATGTGCTAGTCGTTTCGAACTTTAGGGGCCGGTGCTCATCTCTGTTTCAAAGCCAAAGAGCCAGCGCTTGTCCGAGAATGTCTCCGTGGTCATGTGGCTGGCATGACTAGATGCCAAAGGCGCACGGAACACTGTTACCTTCCCACTGTAGTGATCCCTATTTTTCTACTTGCATTTTTACGTGCTTTCAAACTGCTAGGTTGGCAGAAGCTGGGACGAGTAACAGGCGCTCACTCTGTTACGCGGCACTCGGGATTTGACCCGCCAAACTGCCGACCATCTGACTGACAAGCTCAGCATCCTAACCCACTGAGCCACTGCGTCCCTATGGTAGGCATAAAGAAGCTTAATAAAATTTCTCATGCCAGTCTCTGATTTTGAGGTGCTGGTACTTCTGAAATTCCAACCTATATTGCTTTATATTGTTAATTATATATAAAGAAATTCACTTTTCGTTGTAACCACTTTCATAATAACAATCTCAGATTTGTTTGACTAGAATAGTACACTATAAAACAAAAATATATCCATTTCTCTATATATTGCAAAATGTTGTTTGATAGTCTATAAATTTTGGAGGTTAATCCAATGTCAGAATATGTGGGTTTTTTGTTATCTGCCCCACGTACTTTGTTTTTTCATGTTGGTTGATCAAGTTTTTAATATGCTGTGCCATTGTAAATAAATAATCTATTCAACTGAGGTGGTATTTTCATATGATAAGAATAAACATATTAGAAAAGCGTAGACAAAAGTAGCATAATGACCTCATCTGCATAATTTATGTAATTCAGATCAAGGATTAGTTTAGTCCAACATTCTTATCTAATGATAACCAGTTAGATGCTATGGGTCCCTATCATTTGAGAACATCCTTATTTTCATCAATAACTTACTCTGGCCAACCTTCTCCTGTAGACACAGTGAAAAGGGTAAGCAGTGCCCATAGCACATTGTCATAATGGAAATCGTATTTTCTCCACTCTCGTCTCTCAGCCTTCACTTCATTGTTCTTCTCATAGACTAAATATTCGCCTCTAAGGAAGATCAACAAAAGTATTCAGAAACATGTTTACACAATGGAGTATAGCAATTCAATAAGAATCTTCTAAGATGTAAATGGTCTCTTTGACAGCATTAACATTCAAATGAGAATGACAAAAGAGATGTTTATTATTTATTCAGGTTTCAAGATTGACTGAAAGGTTAATCAAGCAAACTTTACTACTATGAAGCTATTAATCTGATGTTAGTCTCCCCAAATAAACAGATAATTATGAGAAGTTAATTTATAAACAAAGTTTATTAAAATGTTGATACTATAATATTTAACTGGGGATGAAGCCAAATAAATTCATTAGGATAATTTTCAATACAATAATTTTGCATTATTTTGAGTTGCTCCATATATTTCCCCCAAATAAATTTGCCAACTTGCAAACAATGTTAAGAGACCAATTCTTTAGCAATTTGAAGAATCTAAAGTTTTTTCAGTGCTGAAAATGTAGACTGAATTGTTTTAAGATGTTTTTCCCATACAAAATTCTGAAAAACCAGCTAAACATGTCTGCAGTATCTTTGCCTAATCTTAGATTTTCAATAGTAGCATGTTTTCAGTAAAGCAAAATAAATTGATTCCATCTCAGATAAGTGTATGACTCAGGACTTTATGATTGCCATGACAACAATAGGTTTATTATCTCTCTATAAAGGTGATGGATCAGTTAAAATGACGAGCAGCGATGGATTCTTAGGGGATTTGGGCATGCCTTATGTGTGGTCATAGCCAAAATAATTTGAACAGCAAAGGGGTTGATTTGTGTCCTTGGCTTAAAAACTCCCAAATAGTTCTCTCGTAAACAGAGCTTGTTTGGCTCCCTGATAGACTGGTTTTGGGAACAGAAAAAGATGGAATGGCACCTTGAACACAAATGGGGAAAAACCCAGGTCAAAATGAATCAACACAAGTGAGAATGCCTCATATATTATTCTCTGGTAGCTATGATGATAAAGAAACAATCCCTATCTCAGTTATGTCTTTGAAGCTCTAGAACAGGGGTGTCAAACTGGCAGCCCATGGGCTGGATGTGTCACACACAGGCCATGCCCACCTCAGCTCCACAAAGGCAAAAAATGTCACGATACGTCACGTGATGTGATCGAGTTTGACATCTGTGCTCAAGAATCTAGAGGAATGTTTCAACTTGCTTTGAGTTATTCTCTAATTGCATCCATAAATTAAGGGATCCTTCTAGTCCATTGTTACCTATTTCCTCAGGTGTTTTAAGACAAATTGATTCAATTCAATAAATGAACCTATTGAGAACATCTTTACGGATAGTTTAGTAGCAAAGGTCCAGGAATATTGACTGAGAAAGAAAGGAAACTAAACTATCTAAATTGCAGTAAATGATTATTTAAGTTCTGCATGTCTGTAAGAGAGACTGAACCAAGTCATATTGGAAAAGGAGTGTCAAGGCAGATTATCCTTTATATAACATAACCACTAGAGCAGACATGTCAAACACAAGGCCCGGGGGCTGGATCTGGCCCGCGAAGTGGTTTCATGTGGCCCGTGAAGCCATCCTGGAAACAGTGAGGGAACGGCCCCCACTGCCTTGGCCCTGGCCCAGAGACCCTCCTTCTGCCAGAGACCCTCAGATCTGTCCCACTCCTGCCCAGGCCCCCATAGGCACCCTTGATGAGAACAATGTAGAGCTGGCCATTCCCACCCAGTAGGCCATACGCACTCTAGTCACGCCCACCCAGTAGGCCACGCCTACCCCTGGCCATACCCACCCGGCCCCCTGACGGCAACCATAATGCTGATGCGGCCCTCAATGAAATTGAGTTTGACACCCCTGCACTAGAGGGATATTAAATCTGGAGTGAGGTAAGAAGAGCTGTGTACTGATTTAAAAATGAACATAGTTGTGTTGTTTTCCTTCCTTTTTAATACAGTTCATTACCCATTAATGAATCTATCACAGAATTAAGAAATTCTAGAATTTTATCTATGCTTTCCATAGCCTCTCTTGGGGAGTGGACTAACACTTGACCTCTTTTAAATATGTTTCAGCTCCTTAATCATCTCTTTTTACTAGCATTTGCAGTTCTGTTCAGAAATGCAGTTTTATCTCCACACACCTGTAATAAATCATCATGACTTCAAGAGAATAGAAATCTGTAACCTGCAAATATTTCCTTTTATTCACTGTTTCTTTAAGGTTATGTACTTTTACTACAGAAATATTGGCTACTTCAATTTACAATATAGTTTACTGCTACCAACTCCATGTAGTAAAGTTTTTCTGTGAACCTTTAAAACCATAAAAATCATACATTTAAAATGACACCATGATAACCACCAGATCAGAAATAATTATTAAAGAAAAAAAGGCCAGATTTATCAGAGCACCAACTCCTCACATTGTTTTAAACTGTATCCATCAACTTAAAATGGATAGCATAATAGAGATAAATGTAAAAATAGAATACTTTACTGAATTAGATTATAACTTCAGGAAATTATTTTGATATAGGCAAGCTATAAAAAATTTTTTATTAATGTAAAAATATGCTAATCAGGACATATGTAACTCAATAACTCAAGGCGATGGACATAACTAATACTTCTTCTTCTTCCTACTTTCCCCACAACAAACCTGTTAGGTGAGCAGGGCTCAGAGAGAGTGTGTGGTCCAAAGTTACCCAGCAGATTTTCATGCCTAAGGCGGGACTAGAACTCATTGTGTCTTGATTTCTAGCTGTTCTTTATTTTGTTTTAATGAGCAGTTAGAAATCCAGAGACACATCTGCAAGATGAGCAGCTATACAAATTAATTAAATAAATATCAGAAAATAATGCATTGGAAGCTACTGGCTTGCCCTGAATGCATTGGCAATGTGACACAGGGAATTATAAAGGTTATAGCTTTATGAGTCATAGAGCTTCTTATAAGTTACAGGATTGGCCATATAGAAGAAAAGCATTGAATTAAAAAAACTGAATGAGAGGAGGCTATGTACCTGCAGTCCTTTTCAAACTCCTTGGATTCATCCGTGCAGTAGAAGAACCTGCCCTTAAAGAGCTGGACAGCAACCACAGCGAAGATGAACATGAAGAGCATGTATACAATGAGAATATTGAGGACATTTTTGAGTGAATTCACCACACAGTCAAAGACAGCCTGTGAAAAACAGATACTCTGGTAAGATTTGACTAGGTTATGTTTATTTGTATCTTAATCTGTAAAGCTGTCCCTCCTGCTTAAGAAGTATGTTTGTATGTGAGAGAAATGCCATCATATAGACGATCAAATAAAACAGGTAACATGCAACCCTAAACTACCAGTACTGAAAAGTAAATGAAAATACCTTAAAAGTAGGCAACAGTACATATTCTTAACATAGAAGTTTCAAACTTATTAAAAATCTAAAATGTATTTAAAAGCCATACTAACACAGTGAAAACGTCCACTGATTTCCACAATATATTGTGCAATTCTACTGTCACCGTCAATGAGATTACCCATTTAAGCTCACTTAACAAAAGGGACAGTGCACAGTTTCTGATACCTGTCACAAAAACCTAGAAAATTAATGTTGAAACTGTTCTTCACATAAATTGGTCCTAAGGAGGACAACTTTTTTTAAAAAAAATCTTCACTGCTACCCCAAATATCTTCCAGGCTTGCATAGATTTAGAGTTCCTAAACCAGAGTAATAATTTGTCTTTCTAAAAAAGAAACTACTTTTCAGCTGTATCCAGTTTACGAGTCACCGCATCTGTTGCAGCCAAACCAATAGTCTTATGGCATGATAATAATTTTTTTTAAAGTTAACTTCAGTGGGCAGGTAAACACATCTATGGATGTGGAGGAAATATTTCTTTTTAAAAAATGTAGAATCAGAGAGATATGAAAATAAGAATGTACTGACCTTACCAATTAAATTACAGTTAGGAAAATATCACATCGATACCATGGTAATTCATAAAAAAGCATTTCCTAAACTAGAGACCATTAGGTGCATGAAGACTAAAAGTGAGCAGATTTCGATTATCCAAAACACAAGAATACAAGGAAAATTAAGTTCAATTATAATATCTCTCCTTTAGATGATACTGTGCATCAAATAAGTATGTGAAAGCTAATGAAGGAACCTAATGTTCATGCCTTTTCGTGAAAGAGCATGAAGCCTGACTTCAGCCTTCTTGCTCTATCTTTTCTTCAAATTACTATGGAATATGTATGTGTGTGTGTGTGTGTTTTTATATATAATATATACACACACTCTCACACACCATTAAATCAAAGATTCCAGCCCGAGGGGGGTTTTCTGCTTGCTTTTTACACTTCTATCCCAAACATACCTTGAGCTTTGGCAACCGCTTGATAGTTTTGAGGGGTCTGAGGACACGAAGGACACGTAAGGATTTAATGGTGTTGATGTCTTTCCCTTTACTGCCTCTGTAGGGACATGTTGGATGGGGAAAGAAAGCAGGAAAAAAAATGAAGCTGGATCTCCACAATAATCCTAACAGAGTGTTTCCAAATATAGAGATACAATCTATTTTATAACCAGGATGCCAATAACACTGTATAAATGCTACCCGTTTTTGGTCATCCACACACCTTTTGTCGATGTTTTCATAAATAAAATGTTGCCCTAGAAACTGTTTGATTTACCAGTTATATCACATGTCTGTTTCAAACATCAATTTATTCCCTCCATTCATCTAGTATGCTTTTGATTTCATCTATTTCTTTATCTATTAGAGTGCTCTTTCAATATCTCTCCATTAAACTGTTTTACAATCACCCCTTTAAGAGCTGCTTTAACCTGCAGGTATCTAAGGATTTAATAACCCTGTGAGAATTAAAGTAAGTATGCAAATACTTTGAAGTTTTGTCTAATTGTGAGTTCTCACAGAAGATTTTGGCTTTAACAAAAGGTCTCCAGCTCCTGCAGACTTCATTGATATACAGTATCTGTGCAGTTTCCTCAGTAACAGCTGGAAAAAAATTGTCACTGTCGTCTTTCATTCTTCCAGGATGTTTCCTCCTGATTTTCCAGCCTGCCATAGAATTCCCTGGTAGTCTTCCAGCTAAGTACAAACCAGGGCTGAATCCAGAGTAAGTCAGCCAGGTGCCTGATACAACCTAATAAGGATTTTTCTTTAAAGCTTTTTTTTAGTTGTCTGACATGTGGTCTACATCCTACTAGGTGCAATTGCACTGGGATATAAAAAGTAATGTGCCTCTGTTTTGGGTATTCATTAATAGTAGTTGATAAACAGGCTTAAAAAATTCCATTTCTACCAAATTCCCAAGTTTCCCCAAGATTCACAAATCTTGCAAATGTGATGATTCGTAGTCTATCTTTCTATGCTGCATTGCATTACCTTCTGTGCCGGTAGGTTCACTTCACAGTCTCACCATGATTTGAAATATATACATAAACAAATACACACAACTTAGATCACAGCCTCATTTTTATGCCACATTTTTTAAAAAAGTGTTATTTTCAGTTGGTTGTGTATCTGAGCGTACTGGCACATCAAAACAAAAAAGATTCCTTTTTCATTTTATTGTGGATTTTCTGACAGATTAAGCATAAAGAATGAGAAGAAGTTGCACTTTGGCAACGTTTGAAAATATTTGGTAGTATTTCTGCAGAGAAATCTATACCTCATGGTAAAAGAATATTCTGCTCCTTGCAGGGACATATTATAGGGCTTAGGGGTCCAGTTTTGCAGATACCTTACACAAAATTACCATGAAACAGCAGTATAAATCTTATTTTCAGATGTGTTACACAAAGAGAAAAGGCAACTACTGTATATGCTTAAAGCTTTTTACTGTATATGCTTAAAGCTTTTTTTTTGTCCTCTATCACGTCAAAAATGCTCAGAGGGGAAATATGGCAGAAATTATTGTTTTCTGGGTCAAAATTTGGTTGCATATGAAAATGAATATATACCTAACCTATTTTGCTGCATGTCCAGAAAAGCCTTTGCATTGGAGAGAATTCAGAGTTCATTCTGCAGTGCTCTGGTTTTTAGATGACTGCAGTATTTGCTTTTTTTTTTTTTAAACAAATGATACTTTAAGTCCCATTTAGGAAAAGTATTTGGGTCAGTGGAGAGGGTGTGCTAGAAGTAAGCAATTGTGCAAACTTACTGACTCTCCAATTCTCTTTGTGGTGGCTAGTTTTAGTCTCAAACAAAACTAAGCAAACTTCCCAGTCAATAATACACTTATGATATATAAAATGCTTGCCAAAGAGTTAACTGTCCCTCCTGATGTCTGTGAGTGAACTACTACAGGCTTATGAAGACAGGCCCATTTAAGGCACTGGCACTCTGGGCTGCTTCAGTATGGATCTTCTCACCACCCACGCAGGAAGCTAAATGCAGGCCAAAAAGGTGGACAGTGCCCCCCTTACCTTGCCAACCTCAATCATGTCAGCATATATTTTGAATTTCCTCTCTCAAGCTGGAGGAGACAAGATGTGCAGAGAAAAATGAAATTCTCCCAATTTCCTCAGCAGCTCCTGTGGTGATTGCAACCGTGGCCATTGCCGAACCAAGCCAGTCATACCAGGCGAGGTGCTATTGGCAGACAAATATGAGCAAACCTGACTGGGGCTGGGTTGACTGTGTTGTGCAAATGGCCCTTGCAAAGCCTTCTCTACTGGGCTGAACTATAGGAGGAAATTCCATCAAGCTCATCTGAGCAAGCTTGCATGCCGATACGTTTCACACATAAAATACATGGACCCAAGGAATAAAAGACAAAAAGCACAAACTATTTAGATTCAGTCTAATTGCTTCGATTCCCCCCCAGCGTCAATTTTACTCCAAGGTTGGGGAAACTAGTCTTTTTTTAAACAGCCTGTAAGCTCAGTAAATTAACTACATCTTCCAAAGAAAGCTTCTGAAAAACTAGCAAAAATTGGCTGAAGAATGACAAATAAATTTATCAATTGCTCATTACTACAGTATAGAAAAACACATGCAAAAGATATAAACCAAGAATAGTTTTATGGAGATATTTGGCTCATTTTCGTACATTTTAAACATGAGCCCTGAGAAGCTTCAGGCTAATTAGTTGCTTTCTCACTCAAATGTCACTTTAGACCCCAGCTTTCAACAAATTGTACTTGAATCACTTTGGATGGCCAGGTTATTTTTTGTATTTCCCTATAAACAGAATGCCTTTATAGAACTTTTTCAAATGTTCCTAAAGTCCCTCAGTTCTGACTCCCTTGTAGGCATAATGGCTTTGGTAGACATCACAATATTTCAAAGCCATCTAAACACTGATGCTTAAAGACATCAGATGTTTATTTAAAGGACACTGTCATTCTTTCCAAAATCCAATAGGTTGGCAAGTGTTCAAGAATCTGGTTTTTATATGTAATAGAGCAGCTTTTAAAACTTCAATAGAATGAAGATACATTTAAAGCCTGCAAGTCAGTTTTTCTACTACTGGACTGACTTGAGAAATAAAAATAACTACATTATAGATATAAATTAAGAAAATCTATGTGGTTATGAAGCTTTGTGCCTGGGCCTGCCAAAAGCTTTATTTGGCAACCATATATATATTTATTTTGTGTTATTTTAATTATTTTTATATTTTTATGATATATGCTGCTCAGAGACACTGGTTGAGAGGGGTGGCTATAGAAATCAAATACCGTACATAAATAAAATGTCCAAGCAATATAACCATATAGGTAGCCATCATTACTGTAACTGCTTCTTTGATGCCCCTATCTAGCTTACATTGTTGAATAGTGATGATGATGATGACAGTGATGAAGATTTTACATTTATGTCAACGCCTAAGAGCAGTCTGGTAATACAAAGTATCTGATTCTCAAAAAAATATTTTTAGCATGGATAGATGGTTTTTGACATTTGATTAAACATATATTTACTCTCAGCATCAGTGCCACTGTGGCAGCCTTTTGAAGAACTTCTGTTTGTAATGCTTCTATAGGAGAGAGACAAATAACTGGTTCTAGATAGTGACATCATAATGTATTGAGGATTTTTATATTGATTCGAATTAATGAATCATACTGTATTGTGATGTCTAGCAGTAACATGTTTCTTTTAGCAGCCTTGCAAAATATCTTCTTCTCCCGCATAAATATTTAGTGGGTATTAAAAATAAGTATTCAGAACAGAGAATGAAATATCTGATCGCAGAACAAAGGACTACCTCTGCCACAATTCTTAGCAATCTGGACTTTTTAACCAGACCCAACAATGTTCCAGCCACCATTGCTTGTCCTCAGGTTAACTGGAATGTTGTTTTCAATGGTCCAACAAGGCAAAAACCAACTACTGTCTCTAGTTCAAGTTTACTACAACGAAACTGATTCTTAGAAAGTGTAACCTGACAGGAAGGCACAATAATCCAAACTCAGTGTGAGATGGAACAAAATCAATGATATGTCTGATGTTTGGAGAGAGATAAAAAGAGCTCCAATTTGTTTTGCTTTCCAATCATATTAGTCACACACAATGATGCATAATCAGATTCACATAAATAAATAGCATGTATACCAGAGAGTGTTTGGGAGAGAAAGTGATAGAGGCAGACAGACAGAAAGACTTTACCGTGAGCTGCTCCTGTTGTGAAGTGGCAGTGAAAGGAAGAGACAAAGAAAGTGAGTAACAATCAGAAAGAGAACACAGAACATAAAATCTAATGATACCATACTATGTAATGCCTTTTACAGACAGGACACTTATTTGTTCTTCAGCTACTGCCTTGAAGTAGATGGAAGAAATTTACTTCAGTAAATTATCTACATGTGTATAGATTAGCAAGATGAGCTTTCTACTGTTGAGACAACCCTCCACTTGCATAGTGTCACTGAGGTTTTGCATGTCCTACATCAAGGACAAGCCTATTTATCTCTAAAATTTCTGATTAAAAATAACATGATGGCAAAGGGCAGCATCCAGATATCTTTATTGTTCATCCCTTAGCTAATACTTACAGATTGATTTTTATTTGAAATATTATCTTAAATTCTTTTCTTGGAAAATTTCACTAAATGGAGGGCACCCATAATTCCTTCATCGCTAACCAGAAAATAAACCTTGATTGAGGAATGATGTTCAATTGAAAGACTCTAAACTCCTAAGCATGCTTAATAGAATAATCTTTACTAACTTGTTATATTCCAAATGTCTTGGATTACTATACAAGTCCCATAAGGACTTTTCCTATTTGCATTTAATTGTGTTACAGATATGTCCTACCAACATTGTTCTCTGCCACATTCCCATGCATGGGAACCTCAGGTATGGAATTCTTAGTAGCACAAGTGTTAAAATAGTGTCACCCCCATTTCCAATATTGTTTAAGGGGAGAATCAAGGTATATAAGTTTTGTAAAGCTTTCTTACTCATTACCTTGTAGGGAAATCAGGTGATGTAAAATGAGTCAACAGGCAATAGAAGCAAAATTAGATTTAGTGATGGGAACATTAGGTTTCATACTGGCATAGCTTTTGGCTGATTCAACGAAAGGCAGAAAACACATCAATTAGCAAATGAGTAAGCCCCATATTCTAGAGGCAGCATGGTCATTTGTTATGCTGGTTAAAGATTGTGAGAATTATACATGCTCTGGGAAGGCAATTTGAGCTTGTCAAAACACAGTGAGTCTTAGTTCCAATAGAAATGATAGAATCATAGGACTGAAAGCGACCTTGGGGGTCTTCAAGTGTAATCCCCTACTCAAGGCAGGAGCCTTTTGCTATCTCACTCAAATGGTTGTCCAGTCTGTTTTTGAAAACCTCCAGTGATGGAGTACCCACAATCCCAGGAGGCAAATGATTTCATTCTCACTGTTTGAAAATTTTTCCTTCCCTCTGGATTTGATCTCTCTTTACCAAGCTTCTACCCATTACTTCTTGTCCTATTCCCTGGTGCCTTGGAGAATAAGTCAATCCCCTCTTTTTAGTGACAGCTCTTCAAGTCCTGGAAGATAGTTACCATGCCCCTCCTAATTCTTCTCTTTGATAGGTTAAACATACCTAGCTCCCTCAAGCATCTGTCACACAATTTAGCCTCCAGACTCTTTATCATCTTTGTTGCTTTTCTCTGCACATTTTCCAGGATCTTAACATGTTTTTTATATTTTGGTAGTCAGAACTGAATGCCATATTCTAAGTGTGGTTTCACCAGCACAGAGTAATCAACAGAGGGATAGCATGAAGACAACAAGAAGTTATAGTACTTCTTGTTGTCTTGATGCTATCCCTTTATTGATATAGTCTAGGACTGCATTGGCTTATTTGGCAGCTACAGCTCACTGCTGATTCATACTTAAGTGGTGGTCCACTAGGACACCTTGATCCTCTCACAATTACTACTGTGAGATAAATATGAAAATATGGAATATTTTAATAATAAATATGAACAACGAACAATGAATATAAGCAATTAATATGGAGAGAACAGGCTTCATGTTTTGCGTAGAACTATGGATAGAGTGTGCTTTGGTTCATTCACCAACAATGATAGAAATCCAACTTTTTCATGCAGCTCTGGTAACTTTCTCTATCAAAATAATGTTTTTATCCCAAAACAGATCGTGATAGCATCATAGTTACAGGTTTTAAGCTTTTAGTAACACAACTGAGGTTTATTGAGATTCTCAGCTCAAACCTAGAAAATAGTCATGAAAGGTGCCTTATATTCCAGAATATAACCTCTGAGGGATGGACAATAATATGAAGTATGACACAATAAAATACACAATAGTATATAGTGTCATGTGATAGCAACACAGCAGAAAATAGGACAGATGCTTATTCAGTTAACTGAAATGGACTGACTAAAAAAAATAACCATATCAACAGTGATCAAGGGAGCATGAAGGAAAAGATGTTAAAAAAAGGTAAGTTAAGGAAAGGTACGTTAAGGAAAGGTAATTTATTCTTTGAAATTTAGCCATATTCTACCACTTTTCCAAGTTTCTAGATCTCAGAAAATAACATGAAAATAAGAGCTATTTTCATTTGTATGTTCTTGAGCCTCACTTTACTGAGAAACCAATTCCATTTTTGTCATCTCCATCTGTACAGACTGTATAGCTGATTCACTTCTGCTGCTTTTGAAATAGAAACATTACAGATTACCAATAGAAATGTAAATTTCTTGTAGACTGAATTCATAGCTCACCTTATTCTATCCAGGAAATATTAGGACTCAAGTTTTAAAAATGTTTCAAAATAAGCTACTGCTTACGATTCAAAACAAATCATGAAGCTATTCTGTCCTATTAATTTCATAATAAGAAATGAGAGAAGAAGCAGTGGAAAAACATGGAGGAATAAAAATATAAGTTGTCAGTTTTAGTCATTCCACGAATGACAAGGTGATTATAGAATAACAACTTACGTACTTCGAAATACCTTAAATTCAAAAGAAGGAATATTTATGGGAGTTTGTTAGAACCAACTGAATTATCACCACACATAATATTAGGTAACTGCAAGAGCATTCATTCCTTTACAAACTTACTGGAGCTTGCTCATTACACAAACATTGGTCAGCATCTGACTCAGAATTCTTCCTCTTTTGGCTGTTCTACAGCTGAGCAAACAAATATGCTAATTGTAGAATGTTCTGTTCAAAGTGCCTTCTCTTATTCTGCATGTCTTTTAATCCACCACAAAGCAAATAGAACCTAAAATTTGTAATAGGGATTACACATCTAGGGAACCTTTGCTTAGAAGAGGTGATCATCATCAATATTTCAGAGTAACAGAAAATCACAACTTTGTTATCTTATCATTTCTTGCCATTCTATTTTTAGACCATTCTTTGCACCCAGCATCTGTTTTGAGTTGAAATTTCATTTCTACTTTATTGAAAATTAACTATCACTTCAACTTATTATTGCTTAAAAACAATAGGCTTATTCTGAATTAATGTATAGAAACTCTGAAATAGTATAAGTCAAGCTGTCTATTAAATGGGTTTCAAATGTATTGTTTCTTATGAAAATAGAACAGTAAAAGAAGTCCCATGCAAAAATCTTATTTCTCCCAGGTGATTTTGATGCTTTTATTTATATGCTGATCAAGTTTACAAGTAGCACAACTAGCTTCCTGTCTAACTAATTACCCTTTGAGATTTCAGCCTGGTGTAAAATTTTAACCCATCTACTGTGGTTTAGCAATAATGTTAGCTTAAATCATGTTGAAATAATGCACCCAAAGTACGGCTGACTTTCCAACGTTAGTGCTACTATGAGGTAAACAGAATGGCCCCCTAGTGCCCACATTGAATAGCAGGCCCTAAATATCTTCTAGTGTAGGGTACTATAAAAACTTACAGAGGAAAAGCAAGTGTCTTCTGATCAAATCCATCAGGGGTAGCATCACCTTCCTTCTATCAACTCTGATAGACTGTGATAGCACATTGGACAACAGTGAAGAGATTCCCATACTAAAAGCTGCATTACATTAGTTCCAATTGCAGCCAATAGTGAGACATATTTTATCACTTGATCCAAATGCTCAGATTTTGCTCCTACTAGGGAGAGATGTCATGTGAGTGTATAAGAGTACAAGACTGGCTGCTTCATTGTAGGAGAAGTCTATGTGGACAGAATCTGCAGGCCTGACATCATGCATGTCCACAAAACAAGGATGCTAGAGAATGGCTGGATTTCCTCCTTCCAAGCCACAACTACATGCTATGAAAGAAGATCTCTCTCTGTGATCAGACCAGTCTTAATATCAGGCCATATAGACCATTCCTTAAGCTCCACAGAACCAATCAACAAAAATTCAGAATTCAGGCTCTTGAAAGTAGTGGCCAATTGTATCTACTGAGCAAAATCTTCTCACCATCTTCTGGACAATACTAAAGAATGTTTCTTGTAGCCCCAATGCAGCAAACCAACTCTGCCAAAGGAAACAGCCTAGGGAAAGTAGGTGATCTTGCAAAGCATACAATAAGAAGTGTACTCAAAGGAGATCAAATATGCTATTTGATCACACACACACACACACACACACACACACACATACTGTATATGACATTTGCTATAATATGAAAGAGCTTGAAAATGAAATAGGACAATCAGATAAGGTGAAAAGTAAGATAAATATTTCAGCAGAAATGCTGACTACATAAATTGAGTCAATTTCTGGACTTCTGGATCATATTTTATTTTTATGATATGCTGTTAAAAAGGGAAATAAATAGGAATAAGCAGATATGTACGTATTTTATCTTCTAAGGTACTGTAAAAACTTGATGGAGAACAATTAAATAATACTAAAAAAAGTAAAAACAAACTCTGGGCAAAAATCTCTTTTTTGTCTAAACATTGCAGTGAAGAAACTAATACATATAGGTTTTGACCTCATGAGATAATCTTATTCCAGCTTTACTGTATTCCCTCCTCTTTGCTTGCCCTTTCTATCTTTCATGATCATTAAAGTGCAAATTGTAAACTACTCAGCAATTGTATGTTTAAAATGACGTTTATCTCTAAAGACCTACCTTCTGATTTTACAATTTGGTTCAGATGCATTAGCAACTAAAACTCATGAATTACTATCAACAGTGAAATGTTTTTATTATAGATCTATAGCATTTTATTGAATAATATTAAGATTCATGACAGTTGCTTGAAATAATTTTATATTCTATGCTGGAAGGATACATGTTAGAGGAGATAGTAAAGTATCATTGCATCACTGGCATCCTTCAGTCTCGAGAGACTATGGTATCGTGCTCTGAAAAGAGGTCCTAAAGCAGCATCTGGTGTGGCTAAAAAGGCCAATTCGAGAATGGCAGTCCCTTCCACACTGAGGGCAGATACAATCTGTCCCCTGTCCAGCCTCCAGATTTCGCTGGTTCTGGGACTGCCTCTTTGCCTCAGCCTGCCACACAAGTGTCTCTTCAAATTGGAGAAGGCCGTGCTGCGTCTTTAGCCTCCAGGCTGAACGATCAGAGGTCAAGGTTTCTCAGCTGTTAATGTCGATTCCCAAGGCCTTTAGATTCCTCTTGCAGATATCCTTATATTGCAGCTCTGGTCTCCCTCTGGAGTGCTTTCCCTGCACTAGTTCTCCATACAGAAGATCTTTTGGAATCCGACCATCAGCCCAAGCCAGAGTAGACGTCACTGTTTCAATAGTGTATACATGCTAGAAATTCCAGCATGTTCCAGGAACTATTTGGAACTTTGCCATGCCAGGTGATACCTAGAATATGTCAAAGTCAGTGCATATGGAAGGTATTCAGCTTTCTCTCCTGCCGTGCGTAAAGGGTCCAAGACTCACTACAGTACAAGAGTGTGCTCAAGATGCAGGCTCTATAGACCTGGATCTTTGTATGTTCTGTCTGCTTCTTATTAAGCCATACTCTCTTTGTAAGTCTGGAAAATGTGGTGGCTGCTTTACCAATACGTTTATTCAGCTCAGTATTTAAAGAGAGAGTGTTGGAGATAGTTGAGTCGAGGTACACAAAGTCATGGATGACCTCCAGTTCTTGTGCAGATTGTAAATGTAGGGACTGCAAAGTCTTGGCAGGCCTTGCTAAAGCAGTCCATTAAGTAGTTGTTGAAGGTCTTCGGCAGAGTGAGCAGTAACGGCAGCATCGTCAGCAAAGAGGAAATCCCATAGGTATTTCAGCTGGACTTTAGACTTTGCTCTCAATCTAGAGAGATTAAAGAGTTTTCCATCTGATCTGGTCCAGAGATAAATATCCTCTGTTGCAGTTCCAAAAGCGTGTTTCAGCATGACAGCAAAAAAGATCCTGAATAAAGTTGGTGCGAGGACGCAGCCCTGCTTCACTCCACTTCGAATGTCAAAGGAATCTGATGTTAAGCCATCAAAAACTACAGTGCCCTTCATTTCCTCGTGAAAGGACCTGATGATGTTGAGGAGCTGAGGTGGACATCCAGTCTTGGGGAGAATTTTATAAAGGCCATCCCTACTAACCAAGTCAAAAGCCTTTGTAAGTTCTATGAAGGCTATGAAAAGTGGCTGTCTTTATTCCCTGCATTTCTCCTGCAACTGTCTAAGGCAGGGGTGTCAAACTCAATTTCATTGAGGGCCGCATCAGCATTGCGGTTGCCCTCAGGGGGCTGGGTGGGTGTGGCCTGGGTGGGTGTGGCCTACTGGGTAGGTGTGGCTAAAGTGTGTATGGTCTACTGGGTGGGCGTGGCCAGCTCTACATCGTTCGCATCAAGGGTGCCTATGGGAGCCTGGGCAGGAGTGGGACAGATCTGAGGGTCTCTGGCAGGAGGAGGGTCTCTGGGCCAGGGCCAAGGCAGTGGGGGCCATTCCCTGACTGTTTCCAGGATGGTTTCGCGGGCCGCATGAAACCACTTCACGGGCCGGATCTGGCCCCTGGGCCTTGTGTTTGACATGTCTGGTCTAAGGGAAAATACCATGTCAGTAGTGGAATCCACACTGTGATTCTGGGTAGACTCTCTCTGCAAGCACCTGGAGCCTCTTCAGTACAACACGGGCAAGCAGCTTCCCTGCAACACTGAGAAGAGAGATGCCGTAGTAGTTGTTACAGTCCCTGTCGCCTTTGTTTGCATCCTTCATGTCCTGTGGCACTCCATCTTCCCTCCAACAAAGACAGAAGATTTCATGCAGTTCGTATGGATGTTCTCTTTGCAGCACTTCAGAATTTTGGCAGGGATGTTATCTTTCCTGGGTGCCTTGCTGGAGGCAAGGGAATCCAGGGCCGCGTTTAGTTCTTCTAAAGTTGGTTCACTGTCAAGCTCCTCCAAGACAGGCAGGCACTCAATATTATTTAATGCTTCTTCATTTACCCCATTTTCTCTGGAATATAACTCAGAGTAATGCTGCACCCAGTGTGCCATCTTCTGTGCTCGGTCCTGGATAACCTAGCCTGTAGCAGACTTCAGAGGGGCAGATTTCTTCTGTGTTGGACCTAAGGCCTGCTTGATGCCATCGTACATCCCCTTGATGTTGCTGTGTCAGCTGCTGTCTGGATCCAAGAGCAAAGCTGCAGCCAATTGTCATTAGCACATCTCCTGGTGGTCTGTTTGACTTTGCTATGAGCAGCTCACAGGCTTTATATGCAATTAGAGCTCTCCTTTTTTCCTCGATGGCTGGCATCAGCTCCTCTGAATGGGCTTCACACCAATCTGCTGTCTTTCTGATCTCTTTACCAAATACTGACAAGGCGGTGTTATAAACAGCATTCTTGAAATATTCCCATCGTTCAAATGCGTTTGCTTCAGCCGGGCCTGGGAGAGTTTCCTTGAGTGCTTGTGCAAATTCCTCCACTTTGCCCTGATTGTGGGTCTTGCTGATGTCAATTCGTGGTCTTCCTTCCTTCTTCGAGTGATGCAATCTCTTTGTTTTCAGTTTTATTTTGTTGCACACCAAGGAGTGGTCTGTATCACAATCAGCACCCTGGTAGCTGTGTGTGATTATAATACTGGGAAGGTTGGAGCACCTGGTAAGAATCAAGTCGAGCTGGTGCCAAGTCTCCAAGAAACTCTGTGTTGAGGCTTTGTTTTAAAGAATGTATTGCTAACACAAAAACCATAGTAGCAGCAAAACTCCAGCAGGCGTTGGCCATTTTCGTTCATCTTCCCGACACCGAACTGACCTAGACAGGTGGGCCAAAAACTATAATCAGCTCCAACTCTGGCATTAAAATCGCCAAGGATAAACAGTGGTTCTTTCTCAGGGATTTTCTTTATGTTAGCAGCCAGATCGTTGTAGAATTTGTCTTTGAATTCTACTGAAGATGATAATGTCGGTGCATATGTGCTAATAAGAGTAACCAGCCATGTTGATGAGTGGAGCTGCAGGGACAGAATTCTTTCACTTCCTGCAGTAGGTGGAGTAATGAATCCTAGTAGGGTGTTTCTGACCGCAAAGCCAACCCCATATTCCCTAGTCTCATTCAATGGTTTTCCCTGCCAAAAGAATGAGAAGTTTCTCTCCTTAACAGATCCTGAATCTGACAGCCTTGTCTCTTGAAGGGCAACAATGTCCATCTGCAGTCTGCTCAGCTCCATGTCGATTGCAGCTGTCTTACGTACATCATCTATTTCTTGCAAATCATCAGAAAGGCCGGGGTCATTGAACATTCCAAGTGCCCAACTTTAGGGCTAAAATTTTCTTATGTTTGTTGCATGGTGCAGAGTTATTGATGTGCTTGTCAGCTTTGACCCTAAACACCACGCACCCTGTGAGGTTAGCAGACCGTGGCAGGGCAGCACCTTACTGGCTGGGGGCTGCCCAGCTTAAGGTGGGTGGTAGCTGCCTAGTGAGGTACAATGACCTCTCCCACCGTCGAAAGAGGGCCCCTGGCATCACACTCTATGCCAATCAAACAAAGACTTATAACCGGCAACTGCCACTTCCCATGTTGTTTCAATACTGTATGCAAAGCTGGAGTGTCCTCTCCAGAGCATGAGGCCTGGGTAGATTAATATGGAGGATCCCCCTTCTCCACATCGCTGAAATAGTCCAATGGAATGGCGAGGCCAATATGATTAGTTCCAGCTGTGTCACAGGAGTTACCAGAATGTGATTGTACACAGTCAATCCAGCTCCGGATTTTACCTCGAGGTTGACTCCTGAAGCCTTTTCCAGTAGTAGATATAGCCACAAGGCAGTTTGAAAGCAGACTTTCCCTTCTCCTAGAAGATGGTTCTGTCATTTTATCCACCATTGGGGCATAGAGCCCTCTTCTGCCTTCAAAACCATTGACGGTCTTCTCCTGTAACCCTGGAAAGGGGCCCTTATGAGGTGCTACCAGCTGGGCCAAGGTTTTTTAGGGAGGTATTATTCCTCCAGTGGATCATGTTTTGTCAGAACTCTCTGCTATGACCTGTCCGTCTTGGGTGGCCCTGGATGGCATAGCTCATAGCTTCATTGAATTACGCAAGCCCCTTTGCCACAACAAGGCAGTAATCCATGAAGTAAAGCATATAATGTATGTTTTCCATCATTGTTCTGTTTTAGTTTACTACCTAGTGTAAGGTTGTTATATATTGCTGGTTAAAGTATTATGATTTAAATATAGCTTATTCTAAATCATACACCAGCATTTTGAAATTGAGCAATACTGTATATAAAAAATAATGAATTCCCTGGACATGGAGCAGAGCAAAAAAGTACTCTTTTACAATGGAAAATTCCATTCTGGATTTACAATCTTAGATTGATGACATGTGTTCTCTGTCTGCTTATGTATTGGTTCTTTAATGATGCAATAAAAAGACTGATCAATAAATTTTCACAAGATCATATAATATTTTATTTAAAAATTGAAATGGAATATGTGTATTTTTTCTTAATGTCTTTAAAACATTTATTGGGTCTTTTTCTTTTAAATACTAAAACAATATTCTTTTTTTAAAAATCCCATATACTTTGATAATTATGAATAAAAAGCTGTTAGACCAGTCTTCCCCATTAAAGTCAGTACAGTTTGTAGGCCTTCCAGGGCAACAAATGTTCAGGGCATGAGACTAGGGACAATTGTGGGAGACATTGCTTTTATTTTCTATTCTAAATTGGTCCAAGCATCTCAAAATTATTTCTATAGAGAAAAGAAAATGGTGCTAATTTGTCCTCTGGAATTTGTCACTAAGGGAGCAATTACAGATTCGGTTAATGTCAAAGATATAGTATACCTTTAGAATCCGCAGTATAATTTATACACAGCATTTTCCATCTCTAATGTTTATATTCGCCACAGTGCCCTTGCGTAATTTTCTCTTTGACTTCCATTATTTGGTAAAATAAATAAGGAACTAGGGCCAGTTTATATAGCTTCTAATGAACTCGTGGTAATGCAGAGTAAATAATAGTTAGCTGAAACTGCTAACTGAAAAAGAAATCACCTATTTAATATTTTATTTTCTGTATATTATATTTTCTTACAACCAGAAGATTCTTGGTTATAATTCATGATATCTCTATTTATTGGAAAACTTTTGACTAAATCTCCTATATCTAAAGAGTAAAGCCCTGTTTTACACACCCTGTAATCTGTTTAAAGAATTTAAATATCAAATGAAAAGTTCCTAGCTGTTTTAGTGTGACCTCAAATAACCTGAATTTTGTAATAAACATTGACTATTGTATTTAGTGAAAGGGCGCGATGGCTCAGGGTGATGGCTATGTTGATAACCTCTGTTCAAAACCAGAATACTGCACAACAGGGTGAGTTCCTACCCCAGGTCTTGTCCATCTAGCATGCAAATAGATAAATAGGTACCACTTCACTCCACTTGGTGGAGCAGTGGGCTAATGCCTCCTTAAGTAACACCAGCTGCCTGCAATTAGTGCAGGTTCGCATCCCACCAGGCTCAAGGTTGACTCAGCCTTCCATCCTTCCGAGGTAGGTAAAATGAGGACCCAGATTGTTGGGGGCAATTAAGCTGACTTTGTAATAATGCCGCTTGGGGGGTGTATGAAAGCCCTAATAAGCAGGCATATACATAGAATGAAGGCTACTGCTAAGCTTGTAAGCCGCCCTGAGTCTTCGGAGAAGGGCGGGATATAAATGGAATTAAAATAAAAAATAAATAAATAAATAAAATAAAATAAAAATAGCAGCGTTTTGTGCGCCTTTGGCATATAGTCATGCTGGTCACATCACCACAAAAGATGTCTTTGGCTCCCTTGGTCAAGAAACAGAGATGAACACCACTCCCAAGTTGGACATGACTGGACAGGGAAATCTTTAGCTTTACCTTTATTGTATTTACTAGCTAGTAGTTAAGGTCAGTGAGGTTGACTGGAATGTTTTTGTTTTTTTAAATTCACTGATAAACCAAGAGCAGACTACATTGATTTCTCACACAATTCTTGATGATATGACAATGAAGACAATTACAACCATTGTTGTTATTAATTTGATGATGGAGTGTGAGAAATTGTGAGAAAACTTACTCTAAATGTAACGTTCATAAATACAAGTTGGTTCTACGTTTGAGAAACTATTTCCACCGATCTGAAAAGAGAGTAGCAGAACTCTCTCTATAAATAGACTGACTCCTAGTTTTCACTCTGGATATCTATCTTGTGAATGTTTGGCACTGTAATCCCAGAAAGCAGTATCACAACATATTTACTGAACACAGTATAGGAACTTATTGTGACAGCTAAGTTGCCTCAAACCTTTGCAGAGCCGACTATTCTGCTAATAGTCTGTCAGGGAAAAGCTCCACATGCAAGGGCTATCCCAAGCCAATTGGGAGGGGGACACACAGCTGAGTATCCATGCTCTATGATGACTTAAGCTGGCATTGGAAGAGGGAACATGATGAAAAACAGTGGGCAAGTCATATAAATGTTGAAAATTATAAACAATCCATCATGCATCAAACTTCAACAAGAAATTCTTCCAGTTGAAGGAGAAGCAGCTATGTTTGTTTAAAACAAAAAGAGAAAAAGAAAGCAAGCACTTATAACCCTAGAGAGCTAACCCTAAGAAACTTACGTGAAGGCAAATGCCACTAATGCTCCACTGACTACAATGAAATCCAAGATGTTCCACAGATCCCGAAAATAAGAGCCCCGATGAAGGATCAGTCCTAAATCAATCATCTGCAAAAACCAGACAAAGCAAAGAAATTCAGGTTTCCAAATCAATACACATGATTTTGATTAACTGCAGCCCTGAAATATTCAGTCTGAATATTAATCTCACCCACTTTACAAAAGAGAAGGTGAAGGGTCTAAAAAGGAACTTTCTTGCAAGAAAATAAAAATACTAAGGATAAATTACAATATGTATGCACAAGGATATTATTATTATTATTATTATTATTATTATTATTATTATTATTATTATTATTATTATCATCATCATCATCATCATCATCATCATCATCATCATCATCAACAACAACATTAATAATAATAATAATAATAATAATAATAATAATAATAATAATAATAATAATACATCTAGTTCAGAGATCAAAGACTGACCTAAAGAATTTTGGAATGAATGAATTGGTATACTTGAGAACTGGTGTGCTAGAATACGTATAAGACTTTTAAATACTATTATTTTCCTGGATGCATAGTGTTCACAATCATAATATTCTCTCCCATGTATTTTATGATGTTGGTGCTTCAAAATGGTATTTGAAGAGAAATGAATCTGTCTAGGATTTATGATTATTTCTCTTAAACTCTGTCACATAGGAGCTATTATCCCACATTACAACTAGAATCAATATCATACTATAAAAATACTCTTCAAGAGCTGTGCTCATTTTTGTGCAGCTAAATGTATCACTTTAATAATCTGGAAAATAGCCTTTAAATTCAGAGCTATTTCAAAGACTATTGTAAAAAAAAATACTGGTACAGTATTTCAGGATATATTGACTCTCCCCTTATTATGTTGGAAATGTTCTGTCACATGATAATACTTTAGCATGCACTTGAAAAAAAATCAAGAAGGTGAAACCTACAATCCACAAAGCAGCCAGCGTAGTAAAAATGCTACTAGCACCGTAAGACCAAAATGAGACATAAGCCATATTCCAAGATAAACCAGAGATTAGCAAATCTTGAGGCTAGTTTATTATTAGACTTTGCAAATTGGAGAAAGAGTTGATAATCTGATAATACAACTTATCTGGGTCCTTGAACCACTATAAATACCTGCTAGGTTCACTGACAAATCAGAGTATTGGTGATATTGAAAGTAAAAGCATGACTGAAAACCCTAATTTGACATATGTCTCTTCTCATGCCATACATACATCTTAAGTATTCATAAATTTCCATCTATTTACCCGTATTTATCGGCGTATAACACGCACCGGCGTATAACACGCACCTCATTTTAAAAAGGCGCGGTATTTACTATGGGTCATTAACATTATATCGGCGTATAACACGCACACATCATTTGCCCCCTATTTTCAGGAAGAAAAAGTGCATGTTATACGCCAATAAATACAGTATTTTGTGAATGAGAGAAAGGGCCTTATTGTGTCTTTAAAATATATTATATTACCAGATAAAATAATCATAATCATAACTTTACTTGTATAGAAATGTTTCTGGCTAAGTAAGAAAAGATCCACAGTACCCGCTGGAATAGTTTGAAAGTGGAGAGGTGAGGTGAGTCCAGAAGAAAACACACCAGAGCTTGCTTTTTAATTCCAAAAAGTTCCTCCTATTTGCTAGGTCTAATTTAAGAGCTAGCTACGGTTAATTCCTCCGGAATCAAATTATCATACTCATAACTACATTTAGTAAGGAGAAGAAAAAAAAGTCTGATTGCATGTGTGTATGAAATAGTGAATTCAAACAGCTGAGCATTTAAATCTGGTTCACTACATTGTACTCATTTATGATGGTAGCTTTGCTTACACTTCTTCTTAGGTCCAAGATGAAATTGTGGTGGTGGTTTGCGAATGCTTTTGTAAACACACCAGCAGTTTCTTATTTCAGTGATTGCTCAGGAAGAGAGTTGAAAGGATACGGAATTGTTTACTGGATGTGGAAAATGAGTTCTTGTTCTCAAAACATCATGCCTGCAACAAAGCTACGCTAATATCAGCCCCACCCCACATCAACAGATTTTAACCTTACTAACCTTAACAACCATTTCAAATGTGAAGACACCTGTGAAGACATAATCAAAGTAACGAAGAACCTAGAGGAGGGAGAGAAAATAATAAAAATATACAGTTCAAGACTTGCTAACTCCTTTGAAATAGATGAGCCTAACTGATCTTGCAATCAAACCAGTGTGAAGCGAGCAAATCTTGAGGAGGCATTCAAAAGGCATTCCTTTCCTTTCCCGCAAAGGAAAGACCCCCACACATAATCAGAATGTCTGAAACAACAAAATCAGGTTAGCTTTACTTTGGTCAGGAAGAATTAGTTTCCTTGTACACTATGTACTAATCTCTGCAATCATGGTGGAAAATATGAAGATGGTGGGTGAATGGGGAAAATGGGTTTTAAAATAAGAACTTTCCCACATGGCTCATAGCTCCAAATACATGTGAACAGCACGTCCACATAACTGAGTGGCACTTAGCAGCTATCCTCAGCTTTCCCTTCTTGAGTTGGCTAGCGTACCCTCCAGTTGGAGGGAGTATTAAAAATAATGTTCTGTAAAGACTATTGTATTTGGGGAGCAGCAGAGCCCCTCCTCAGTATCAGTGCAGAGGAATTGGTTGTGAATGTGGCAAAGGGGAAGAGTGCCAGGCTATCTGGCAGAAAGGGAGAAACTGACCAAGGCGAGAACTGGTCTTCTCTCGCAGCTCCAGAGGAAACACTGCAAATTGTTTTCACAGCATTCTCCTAGGAGTAGGAGTCAAGCTGATAGTTGTTAGTCTCATGTGACCTCACAGTATTATGGAGACAGAGGGAGGAGGAGTGACCTGAAATAACTGTCATCTCCACATGTAGAAAAGTTCTTAGGTTTAATCAGTCTGGATTGAAAATGTTGAGAGGGAAAAAAAAAAAGAACAATTCTCTGTTGATAAAAATAAAGAAACAAACTAGTCAATAATAATAAAAACTAAGAAAAGAATCTTTCCTTATAAATGGGTGATACCCACATTGTAAGAAACAGCATTGTTTTCCCTGTAAGAAACCAAACAAATGAACTGAATTTTATTAGGCACACGGGGCAACATATTACATTGAAAATAAATGTCCCTTGTTTTACTGAAGAACAATGTGTGTGTGTGTGTGTATGTGTGTGCATATGCGTATACATACACCTCCTTCTAAAGGACACCAGTTGTCCTACTTTAATATAGCGTTTGAATTAAATGTTGAATTAAAGTGAATTAAAGTTATGTTGTAAGAAAAGTATTAATCCTATCATACTAACAAAAGGATAAGCAGAAAGTTGATGTACATCTTCAAAGCCTGTGCTTTTCCTTATGAAACTATTAAATTTTATATTGTACTTTGATTCATCAGCTGTTTTTCCGTACATTAGTGCTGAATTTTACATTGTATGTTGATTTAACATTTCAGCAGCCATTGTGGTGCAGTGGTTAGAATGCAGTATTGCAGGTTAACTCTGCTCACAGGAGTTCGATCCTGACTGGCTCAAAGTTGACTCAGCCTTCCATCCTTCCAAGGTCAGTAAAATGGGGACCCAGACTGTTGGGGGCAATGTGCTGACATTGTAAACTGCTCAGAGATTGCTGTAAAGCACTACAGAGTGCTATAAAAATCTAAGTGCTATTGCTGTTGCTATCTCCTCAATTATAGCAGAGAATTATCATTTCTAAATAGGACACTATATCTTTTGTTATCCCTTGATTTTTGAAGTTCCTAGGAAAAAGATGAATATGAGGGGGAAACAGCAAGATCATCTATAGATATGAAACTGATTTGAAATAAATCAACACTTATTGAGAAGGTCAGCAAAACAACAGTATAAAGCATATCAAATAAAATAAGGGCATGATAATCTTTAGGCTGAGGTTAAACTAACACGAACAGGCTGCTCCCACAACAAATAGCATCTGTACTTTTGCAAAACTTAAAGTTAATCTGCCATTCAGTATAAGATCAAATGAATAAAAGGCTTACAAC
The DNA here is from genome assembly GCF_964194415.1 of Vipera berus. NCBI lineage: Eukaryota > Metazoa > Chordata > Lepidosauria > Squamata > Viperidae > Vipera > Vipera berus. The sequence continues at coordinate 182,388,212 of NC_138203.1, read as the reverse complement.
TAAAATCTCTTGCAGTAATTTTTAAGTTCACCCTGAGTCCTGAACTGAGCAGTGATACTATTTCTTAAGGGTACCAGAATGTTTATGCAACACTGATTATTTATTACACACCCACACACCTGCAAAGAGTGAAAGGAGAGACTCTCAAAAGAGAGACAATTAGAGGCAAGAATATTTCTTTTCCCTATCAGTGTAATGTATTGGGCCTTTTGCTTGAACTGTTTTCACGTGTCTTCAAATGCTGCTTAGATTGCTTAATTAGGGTGTCTGTGTAACGGTCACTGGCTGCCCAGACATGCAGTCTCCAGGACGATCATTGGTTGACTCTGGGGCGGGAATAGGTTCCTTTAAACCTATTGGCCGCTGCCTAGTGGCCAACCGTATAAATAGCTGCGCAGAAGCCTCTGAGTTCAGTTCTGTTCCTGTTACTACAATAAAACAATGTTCCTGTTTGGACCCTCTCGTCTTGCCTCCTGCTTCCCAAGAATCCACTGCACAACACTGGCGACAAGGATGGGATCCTGTTTCTTCGGAAGAGCTGAAAGTCACTAGGGGGGTGAGGCCCGCAAAGTGCCTGGCAGGGAACGTGTCCCCCCCCTCGGTCGGCCTAGCAAGCCACGCTACTGACCATTCGCCTTGCGGACCAGTCCCAGGGCCTACAGAAGAAGCAGGACAAGGCAACAAGAGGCCCAACCTGCAAAGACTTCCCAAAGATGGCGAAGGTCGGAAAGCTTGAGGAGTTTGATGTTACTCACCCAGAGAGATGGGCATCCTACATCGCGAGGGTCGAAAACTACCTCTGCGCCAACCAAGTCGCTGAAGATGGCCTGAAGGCCACAACACCCCTCTGTGTCTGCGGGCCTGCAACCTTTGATATTGCGGAGAACTTGGTCGCACTGGCGCAGCTGGAGCCTGTTACTTGTACGGACCTGAAGAAACGGCTCAGCAACCATTTCCAGCTCAAATTGTCTGTGATAACATGGAGGCATGCCTTTGAACAACGAGTTCAACAACCCGGAGAGTTGGCAATGTAATTCATCGCGGCGTTGAGACAAGCTTCGTGCCTGTGCCAATTTTCAGACTTAGAGGAAAGGCTTCGAGACTGACTCATCTGTGGACTTTGGAGCAGAGAGCTAGAACAGAAACTCTTTGCAAAAGAGACTCTCTCACTCCAGGAAGCCTTAAAAGAAATCATGGCGGACGAAGCCATCGCTGGAGCTGTGAAAGCCATACGGCCTGCCAAAAGCATGCAGCATGAGGAAGCCGTCCACCACGAGGATGCCGAACTTCCAGAAGACATCGACTTCGACCATAAAGTTGACAAGATCTAATGGCACCACAACAAGGAACTGAAGACTCCTTAGAAGGCAGTTCCTTTCCCTCGGTGTCCGGGCTGTGGCGGCCGCCACCAACGAGTAGACTGCAGGTTCCGGGCAGCCTCGTGTCAGGCCTGTGGGAAGACCGGCCACATCGCATCAGTCTGCAGAGGTCACCAGAAGGACCGCCAATCGGACGTTCCAATCAGGTGAGGTACCAGGGCCCCGGGACAGCTTAGTGTAGGTTTTTGCTCCAGCTATTGGAGCGTTTGCCGCACAGGAGCTCACCGTCCCCTTAAACCCAAACTGTGACTTCAAGTCGAGCTGCAAGGCGTTCCTTGCAGGATGGAACTGGACACGGGTTCAGCTGTGTCCATCATTTCCTTGGAGACCTTCTGTTTCATCTGCAACCGCAGAAAGAGGTGGGCCAAGCTTAGGCCATCCGACATCATCCTGACTGACTTCCAAAATTCCTGAGTTGCCGTCAAAGGCGAGGCCACTTTGGCCGTCAAGTTCAAGGGGTTTTTGGGGCCCCTGGATGTGATTGTAGTGGAGGGCCAGAGAACGAGCTTAATAGGGCTTGATTGGTTTGATGCTCTGGGCATCCAAGTCACTGGAATCCACCGGACACAAGCGGCGAACTTGGTGTCAGTATGTGAGGACTTTGCTGACGTTTTTGACACAAGCCTTTAAACTTGATCCTGCCGTAATGCTTATTAGGATCAAACCCTGCAGAGTGCCATTTGCGCTTAAACATAAAATTGATGCAGAGCTGGACAAGCTAGTTAACCAGGGGGTGCTACAGCCCGTAGATGGGGGTGAATGGGAAACCCCAATTGTCATGCCACTTAAGGCCAACGGGGAGGTCAGAATTTGTGCTGATTACAAGTGCACCATAAATAGGGCACATAAGCAGCATGTGTACCCGGTGCCAGTTGTTAGCCACATCTTGGCATCGCTGCAAGGGGGTACTGTATTTGCAAAATTAGATTTGGCACAGTCCTATCAGCAGTTACCGGTGGACAAGGCCACAGCGGCTGCACAAACCATTGTTATACACAGGGGGGCTTTTAAAGTCAAACGTCTCCTATTCAGGGTTAGCGTAGCCCCTGGGATTTTTCAAGGAGTCATGGAGCGTATGCTGAAGGGCATTCCGGGGGTTTGCCCCTATTTCGACAATGGGCTCATCGCCGGTGAGTCCACTGAGGTGCTTGCAAGGAGGCTCAAAGCCGTCCTTCAACAGTTCCGCGAAGTGGGCCTTAAACTAAAAAGAAATAAATGTAACATTGGGGTTCCTTTTACTGAGTTCCTGGGATTCCGTATTGATACTGAAGGCATCCACCCTTCTGAGTCCAAGCTGAAGGCCATTCAGCTGGCACATAGCCCCAGGTCAAAAGGAGACCTTCAGGCATTCCTGGGTCTCCTTAATTTTTACCATGCGTTCCTTCCTAATAAGGCCGCAGTGGCAGACCCTTTACACTGGTTCTTAGACAAAAACACCCCATGGAAGTGGACCAAGGTTCATGAAAACAGCTTTAAGGCAGTAAAATCACTACTGTCCTCCAGTTCAGTGCTCACCCACTTTAAAGAGTCATTGCCTGTATGCATTGTGTGTGACGCATCCCTTTATGGGGTGGGGGCTGTCCTAAGCCATTTGTCAAGTGATGGGACTCAAGTCCCCATTGCCTATTATTCAAGGACATTGTCCTCAGCTGAGCGCAATTATGCTCAGATTGACAAAGAGGCCTTGGCCATTGTGGCCGGTGTGAAGAAATTCCATGATTACTTGTATGGCAGGGAATTCATGGTCTTCACTGACCACAAGCCACTGTTGGGGGTATTTACTACTGATAGGCAGATGCCTCAAATTCTGTCCCCTAGGATGTTCAGATGGTCCATTTTTATGTCAGCCTACAGCTACAGGCTGGTTCACAAACCCGGCAAAGACATGGGCCATGCAGATGGCCTTAGCAGGTTGCCATTGCCACATGTAGAGACAGATCTGGCTCCAGCAGCTTGCATTTTGTCAATTCAGGATTTGCCTGAATTTGCCCTCCATGCTGGGGATGTGGCTGCAGAAACTGCTGCAGACAAGGTTTTAAGTAGAGTCTTGTCATAGATTCACACTGGGTGGCTTGAAAACAGCCCTGGACCTGAGTTCCAGAGTTACTTCACATATAGACACGAGCTTTCAGCTCACAAAGGCTGCATTTTATGGGGGAGCAGGGTTATTGTCCCCAGTTCATTAAGGAACCGTGTACTTCAATCTCTGCATGAGGGACATCTGGGCATAGTCCGGATAAAGGCATTGGCACAAAGCTACCTATGGTGGCCAGGGTTAGATAAGGCTATTGAGGCCCAAGTACACGGGTGTTACACGTGTCAACAGTCCAGACCAGCAATGCCACATGCTCCTATCCACAGGCGGGAGAACACTCATACACCGTGGTCAAGGATTCACATTGACTTTGCTGGGCCCTTTCAGGGACAGCTATTCTTGATAGTGGTCGACAGCCACTCTAAATGGCTGGAAGTAATTCCAATTTCAACCATGACTACTGCTAGGACCATCCAGGTGCTTAGAAAGCTGTTTCGCACACACGGGCTACCGGACGTCGTAGTATCGGACAATGGGGCCCAGTTCACAGCGGCAGAGTTTCAAGCCTTCTTGAGGACTAACCTCACAAGGCATGCTACATTGGCTCCCTTTCACCCCTCGACTAACGGGCAGGCTGAACATATGGTGCGCACTACAAAGGAGTCACTCAAGCACATAGTGACTGGAGATTGGCACCATAGGCTGGCTGATTTCTTGCTTTGCCAGCACACTACGCCTTGTACAGCAACAGACAAGAGCCCAGCAGAGCTTCGCTGGGGGAGAAGGCTCATCACGAAGCTGGACAGGTTGCACCCTGACTGGGTGGCAGCAGACACCTTGCACCCAAAGCCTCCAAGGGGGTTGCAAGTGGGTGATGGGGTGTGGGCCCAGAACTACAGGCATGGGAACTTGTGGGTGCCAGGTAAAATTGCCAATATTTTGGGACCTCTTTCCTACAAGGTGGCTCTGGATGGGGGTGTGTGAGTTGTTTGTTGCCATATTGATCAGCTGCAGAAGCGTTTTGCAGAATGGGCACTAAGCGAGGACCTCATGGCAGGTCCGCAAATGGAGTCAGAAACTGGCAGCCAAGCAGGGGAGTTCACACGCTCTGAGGACTCAACCAGTCAGAACAACGGGGAGGTGTTCGTAGATGGGCAAAGCCCGGGAGTGCAACATGGGTCCCCTGATGGGGAAATTCAACCCAATCAAGACAGCCGCTGTGCTAACTCTGCTTCTTCATTGGACTTTGTCTGGGCCGACCTGGAATGGCCAGCCAAAGGGACTCGAGTCAATCCGACTCTCGTGAACTCATGTGTCCTGGTCTACCCAGCCCGGCAGGCAAGCTGGTAGACCAGGAGTTGCCTGGATCCCCCAGGTGGTCTGCAAGGTCACGCAGACCACCACCGTATTTGCAAGACTTTGTTCTCAAATAATATTAATAATGTGTGTACATTCTCGGGGGGAGGGGTGTAATGTATTGGGCCTTTTGCTTGAACTGTTTTCACATGTCTTTGAATGCTGCTTAGATTGCTTAATTAGGGTGTCTATGTAACGGTTGCTGGCTGCCCAGACATGCAATGTCCAGGACAATCATTGGTTGGCTCTAGGATGGGAATAGTTTCCTTTAAACCTATTGGCCGCCACCTAGTGGCCAACTGTATAAGTAGCTGCGCAGAAGCCTCTGAGTTCAGTTCTGTTCCTGTTACTACAATAAAGCAATGTTCCTGTTTGAACCCTCTCGTCTCGCCTCCTGCTTCCCAAGAATCCACTACACAACAATCAGCAGCAATCGGGAAATTTTAAAGACGAGAAGGAAACAGGAATTGTATGACATAGGCAGGAAAAGGTCTTCAAGGGTTTAAAAATCTCACTGGAACCAGTTTGAAAGGAGACACATCAGGCTGAGCTACAGACAAGCCAACAGCTCAGCCAATCAAAAGATAAACATCCAAAATTGGCACTGAATGTGGGATTATAATCCTTATTCTCCAATATTTTTAAAAACACCTTTTCAAAATCGAATTGTTTTATGTTATTAAAATATCCACAATACAAATTTGTTTAGGGAAATGTTTTCATTTAACCAACAACTCGGTGCCCTATTATACTGTACTGAGCACACACAGAGTTTTCTAGACTATTATTATTTAAACTTCAAATTTAAGGACTATTAAGCAAGAAAGCTTGAGCATACAGTTATCCATTTGGTAGCAGTGGCAAAAAGGGCTGGATTAGTTGCTTTGTTTACTTGTTCTCTCTGTCAGAATTGCAGCCACTTTTCTGCTTTGGATGTGCAATTACACTATATACTATTGCCCTTTTCTGTCACCCAGAACCTTCTAATCTAGAGATGGTTTAACTTTCCTGGGAGATGAATAATCTCCATTTGTAATAATGTCACTGCTGCTTAGAGTTCCTCTTGTTTTCAGTTGGTGTACAGCTCTTGGATGTTTGAGGTTTTTCCACATGCCGACATAAAGGTTTCTTATTGTTGCCTAATGTAGAAAGTCTGCTTCCTGCCCCCCCCCAGATACTGTGCTAATAAATTCATTACTCTTTCCTTAGAGATACCTCACAAGACCTGTTCAGAAGTTCTGGAAAAAGAAAGTGCAGTGTAAGAAGCTCAGAAGCCAGGCTATGATTTATTGCTTTCTTTCCCTTTAGTCCATTTAAATAGAAGCACGATTTATGAGCAAGAGAAAAGAATTCAAGCTTTTACAGAATGCATTCTAACAAGTATAGAATTAAACAATTTCAGCCTAATTTGCATTCAAGGAATATTCTCAAAAATCTAGGATATACATTCGGCATTTAAATATATCCCTGTATGAAGTAAGTCTTAGAAAATATATGAGAAAGAATCAAAAGTACCCACTGTAAAAATTAAATATCATTTAACTGAGAAGGGCTTGAGAAAATTATATTTTAACATTGATATAAATTACACTGGCAAGTTATTCTATCCATTTTATTTTAGCAAAATTTTGCACAAATATAGCTAGAAAAGTACGTGTAATATGATTTTCAGTTGTAGCTGTAATTAACTGATTTGAACTCTACCTCTGGGTGATCAAGATTTACATTGCACAGTGAAGTTATTACAAAGCCAAAGCAGCGGTGGGATTCAGCTGCTTCGCACCACTTTGGCAGAATTGGCATCTAATTTTTTTTTGCCCAGGCCCAGATTGGACTTCCAGAAGCGGCATCTACACAGAGCAAACCGGTTGTTCACAGATTTGAATCCCACCACTGAGCCAAAGTAATACTCTTTGATTTGTGATCTATCTAGAAATACAGAATTGCAGAATCCAAGTTAATTGGTCAGAGGCATTTGATCTTAAAAATCTGCTATGTGATCATGATTCTTATCTATAAGCAGCAATGAATTGGTTGCATGTTATGTGATAAACATGACTTCATATACAAAGTATTGCTATATCAAATACAGAAATGGATTTCCACCCCACCCCACCCTGAAGGAATAAAGAAATTAAAAGACCTCTTTATCTCACCACATCTTGTTTGCTTTTTCAGTAAGACTCCTATGCAAGAAGATGTCTTATTAGGATACTGTCCAACTTCAATCTGGGTCAGTATCAGCAAACACAAATTTGAAATAAACTGCTGATGGTTAATCTGTATTGAGGAAAGTCTAAGCAAATATCTTTAATTGCTTAAGAAGATTTATTTTTGGTACAGACTTGCTGAAAATATTTAAAAATATACTTTGCCCACTCTCACCTCCTGCACATTTTAGGACTACTAATACTCTATTAATTTTAGTATGCCATGGCTCGGAAATAGGAGAACAGGAGCTGTAATTTATATACCCTGCACCAATAGAGTCAAAGAAGGACTTACATTGTTACGAGGAGCACTTGGCTGTACAGGATCTTCAGCCGCCAATGCAATGCTGCTCATGGCAATCACCATCAGAATGCAGATCTCAAAGTAGCGCAGATTGACAATGTAATGACAGAGGCGCCGAAAACTAGCACAAATAGGTAAAGATGCATTAGGGAGTTTCATGTGTGAAACAGACATGTAGCTTTTTCTGAATGTGTCAGATAAAAAGACTGGGACCATCAACACCACACACTAAATTTGGAAAGCAATCATGGTAGCATATAGATGTTTGTTAGTTACTATCACATAAACTTAACCACTGGATGTTTTTGAAACCGATTTTAGATTACTCACATAAATTGAGTCTCATTCCCAATACAAGCTGACAAGCTTGAACCCAGCTCACATTTTGACAATCTAATTTATATCAGAATTATTTTTTTAAAAAAAAATCAAATCACACCATAGCCTGTTGAATCAAGTATTCAACATAGACAATTTTAATCAAATTGATTTTTCTTTTGTAAAGCAAAATTTAAATTATAAGCAATTACTTTTTTTATCCTTATGAACCTCTTTCAGATTTGTCCCCTTTTCAGATCTGTTCTTTATTTTATCCAAGAAAATATAATCATAACCAAAATTAAGTCTCAATAAACCAGTTTTTCTCCACTAGCTCTCTGGGGAATTGGGGGCAGGAGGAATTGAAGTGGAAATCCTCATTCCACCCTGGGTGTGGCTAAATAAAAAAAGGGAAACCAAAACACAAATTTTGGGAATCAATAACTCAGCCAGGCTAAAGCAAGCAGTTAATTTCAGGATTGAAACCAAAAATAAACTTGATTAACTATACCCAAAGAAAATACGTTTATATACATATGATTTAAATGTAAAAATCCCTAATGCATTTCTAACTATAACAAAATATCTTTCAACCTTGCCGGAGGTGACTCCCTTATTTAGGATCTCTGTCAACACCCTCACACAACCCCCCCCAAAAAAAAAAATTCTTCATGAGGAACCTTGACAGAAACCCCTTCTTTTCTTTCATTGGCTCTCAGGAGTCAGGTGACTATCTCTAGGCACTTGTTGGCTATAAGGCTGGCTCGTGAGTTAAAGGACCAGCTGCTCAGCACTTCAACAATGGTATCAGATTTCTAAATTCTGTTTCTGATTTACAAAGTCCATTTGCTTTCATTTCAGTATAGTAACTTACGGATTAGTGGTTGAGAGGATGAACATAGAACTGTATGGTGGCATAGGCTTGGGGCCATCTTCACCTCCCTCATTATCATCTTCCTCTTTTTTCTCTTCTTCTTTCTTTGGCAGAGGCTCTGGATTGGCATTCTTATTGACTGGTAAGAACATGTAAAGTACAACACAGAGTTGTGGAGATGCAAATAAAAAATAATGTAGAGATCAACTTATATACTCAAAATGTCCATTCAAACATGTTCTCGAGAAATATAAAAACATACCATTCAATGAAATATACAAAGACATCTTTACTAGTACCAAAGTTATAATATTAATATTCACTGTGCTTTTAATACACCTCCTCTCTCATACCCACACTGAAGTGTTCCCATATGCTCTCTTAATTCACAGGATCAAATGTGGATGATTCTAACTTTTCTGCCTGGAGTCTATGTCACCTGATTTTAAGTCTACTGATCAAGTACACTTAGTGCTCACCTTGCATTATAGCATTATTGATTGGAGGTGGGAAGGCAGGTGGAATCTCCACTGCTGTGTATTCTGATTTCTTGGCAGTTTTGGGTGGATTGTTTTGGGTTGTGGGATTAGTGACAATAAGGCTGTTCTCTGGATTTTTAGGAGCTCCAGGACTGGCTGGATTGGCAGGGTTATTGGGGGTTTGGCGACTGGTAGAATTCTGAGAGTTGAGAAATGGTTGGTCCAAAAGAATAGGTTGATTTTGGGAAGTGCAGTGTGGTGTGGAATTTGAGTGGTTTCCTCCTTTGATAGGATCATTCTGAGAATGACTGATGAGATGTGAGTTTGAGGTTTCATTGGTTGCCAATTTATTGTTCTTCATGTTGTCAATATCCTCAGATACTGGAGGTTCTAAACGTCCCATATCTTGCTGAATTGGCCTTGTGGTAGATAGGTTTGGTCCTGGTGGATGACCAGATCCTTGGTTTTCTCTGTAGCACATTAAAACATGTAAAAAGTTAGCAACATATTATTTCTTAAATGTCATAGATATACAACTAATATGGCAACATGTAATATTAAAAAGCATCAAGATTGTTCTTAGTCTCACCACACTCCAAAGCAATACCTGGAAGAAGCTTTACGTGAATACTTTCTATTGCTAAACCTACATTTTATGACCCAGATTGTTGGGGGCAATATGCAAATAATGCTTCTACATTGTAAACCACCCAGAGAGTGCTGTAAAGCACTATGGGGTGGTAATAAACCTAAATGTTATTGCTATTTTCTTCATCCATGCTCCATTTCCCAGTCTCTCCTAAACATTTTGCACAGCCATATTATTTCTATGCCTCTTTATAGATTCATTGAAATTCCATGCATGTGGAAATATTGGCTATACAATAATCCAAATGTATATAAACACTAAAGGGCAATTGATCAAATACTATCATGCATGCATTTGTGTGCAAATTATATATTCTCTATTGCAAAATCAGATGTTCTAACTAAAGGGTTGGGGTTGAGGCTGGGAACCAGCCCATGAAAGCATCTTGTGCACATGCAAAACCATCCCCTCTACCCCCTCTGCCATCACCACTACCCATTCACGGACCTGGAAACGTTGGGGACCACTGTTCTAACTAGCAATGCATTTATTACCAAAGGAGCTTTATCTCTTTAAGATTCTCATTTGGGAAATTTGACTAGGTAATTCATTCAAATAACAACTTCTCCCTAAATCTCAAAATAATTATTTAACCTTTTATAAGAATTTAAGTGAGTTGGTATTCTAAAGTAATTGTAAGGAAATTATTTGGCCTCATTTCAGAAGACCCCAAATGATTGTATTTCAGTTCTGTTCTTACTCACTTCCTGCGCCGGTGTCGACGTTCCTTGCCATCAACTTCATAAGTGGACTGTCCAGCATGCCGGTGTCGTCGGCGTCTTTCTCCATCAGGATGTTCCCCACCCATGTCAGTTCGTACAGGCCTGCTCCCCTCACGATGCCGAGGGTGACGCTCAACTCTGCCACTCTGTTCACCACTTCCTTCATCTGGTATTCGGCGGTGTGCTCTATGCCGCCGGTGCTCCCGTTCACCATCTACCGTACGAGGTGATCCACTCTGACTTTCTTTGCTACTTTGGCGCCAGCGGTGGGGATCTAAATTTTTGATGCGCTCTGAGGCACAGTCACCATGATAACCCTGCTCTGGAATGACACTATGCTCCTTGCTGGGATAATCATTATCATGACATCTACTTTCTTGATTAAAGTCAATTTCCTTGCTATTGCTCCTTGGGTGTCGAGGCTCCAAGCTTCCTGAGTCGGGACGATCATACAGGTGGGGTTCTCGTGAATGTGCATGGTAACGGGGTGGTTTTCGTAGGAATTCCACAGAACGTTGCTGCCCAAAGTGGGGATTCAGGGGTGGCTCACTGGGACGTGTCTTGTTGGTGTTATTATTCCGATTTTCTTGAGGATCTACCACCAGTGGTCTGTCTAAGTGAGTTTTCATATCTGGACGCATTTGTCGGGCGTATGTAACTTTCCAATGATCCTCAGGATCCATCTCATTGTATAGGGCCTCTCTACTTGCCAGCAAATTCTGTTTCCGCATTTCACTTGTCCGCTGTTCCCAAACTGATTTGTTGCCTTTTTGATTCTTTTGCTGCTCTTTACTATGGGGAAAAAGGATAGATTCTTAAAATGTTCTCTGTGCAATAGCAGCTCTGACTAAACCCAGCATTTCCTACCTTAAGGCACTTTGGAGGTGTGGACTTCATTCCTAGAATTGTACAATTAGCTTAGCTATGGTTATGAACTGAGAGTTGAAATCAAAACATCTGAAGGGCTTTCAGGTTAAGAAAAGATAGCCTGAAGTATTCAGAATCAGATTCTCAAGGAGATCTAGTATTCTTGCTATGGTACTATACTTCTGTGTCATCTGTACTCAATCAATATTTTTCCCCAGAACATCCAGTTTATACCTTCTTAGAAACAATGTAAGCCAGAAGAAGATGGCATATGTAACCATCTGTGAATTAGGTTTTTATGGCCAAAAATATCTGAGCAATTGTATCCCCTTTTCGTCTGCTGCTTAGTTTTTGTAAATTTGATAAATTAATGGGAAAGAGTGGGCAGATGAAAGCAACTTACGTAAAAATGGTAAGAATTTTCTAAATAAATGATTTTTAATTTGAGACAAAATTTGTTTTGCTTTTTCCTGCATGTATGTAACCTCTGACACATTTTACATGACATAAATGCAATTCTCAATCCCAAAAGGTTGTACATCCATAAATACCAATGTTGGTGATTGTTAATTGCAATTGACATTGGTAACAGTGTCAACGAGATGTTTAGATTGGATTTGGCATTCTTATCATTTTTAATGTTATTATGCTGATCACCAAAGTCTGATGTTTCAGAAGATACATAACACAACTTTTCAGTTGGATGTTTTATTGGTATGACTGGAAGCACCCTGCAGGGTCAGAGAAAATACTTGGTTTATGAATTGCTCCTGACCTCCAGGAAAACTGCACATGAATCCAGATATATACAACCATGTTCAATATTATATTAATTTCTTTCTGAGATGTAACAGAGAATCTTTCTGTCTGGGTTTAAGAAACTAATAATTAGACACGTGTCTTCATTCTTACCTTGTACTGCCTGATGTTATGGGAAGATAGAAATAACTTGGGATGCAGCTTATTTTCCTGCCTCAATTCTCCCTATGTATCCCACACTTCTACATATATTATGAAAGACCAAGATTAGGAATGATTTTCCTCCATAAGCTGTCCCCACCATTTAACAGACCCTCAGGTCTATTATTTCACTGGAGACCATTCACCAAGATCCAGAAATGAGCATTAATCTGCCTTGCTTTGCAGAAAATGCAGGGTAATGTTGGACAGAGATCCATCAATATAGCACTTACACTGCTATTGACATGTTGACTGCAGAAAGAGGACTCACTTCTGATACTTCCTTCGCCTTCTGGAGGGCAAGTTTCTGGTTAGCTGCTTCTTCTTCTTCTTGTTCATCCTGCAAAGGCCATATATTAGAGAGGAACTGCTAGTGCCCTCACCTTTCCCACTGAAGCCAAGACCCGTTCTTCTGTTTCATGCTGTATCTATTCCTTTGAATATAAGTGGCTACTGTTGTGATTCAGGGTCAGCCTGTGGGTTCGGCAGTTGGGTCGGACGACTCAGAGGAGGAGGAGGGGGGTGTTGAAGAGCTTGCTGATGATGGCTTTGAGGCTCCGCAGAGCCCTCAGCCAGGCCCCTCCCACCTGGTGGAGACCCAGCTGTGTGAGCCTGACAGCGTGGATGAAGATGATCCACAGCTGGCCCTGTTCAAGGACGCCCGACGCAGGAGGCAGTCAATCAGGAGTAAACAGAGGAAGGCAATGGGGCACCTCAGAAGGAGGCAGAGAGAGGCCACGCCCTGAGCTGTATTTAAGGGGAATATGTGGGAGGGCTGGTTTGCTGAAGGCAACCGCTTGGATAGTTTCTGTTTCATAGCTCCTGTTTCATGGTTGGTGTCTGTTTTATGTTAATAAATTTGGCAGGCTTTATTCCAGCCTCTTGCCGTTTGTAAAGGGGTTGTCCCTGCCTTTTCTGCAGGGCCGGTAGCAGGCTGGTACAGAACAGCTACATGCTGTTCATAAGATAAGGCCAAGAGCCCTCTTAATAGTGTACTTTTACAATTCAATGAAGTGACTGTATTTCTCCTATGATCACCAGTGTATGCAATAGAAATAGTAGGACCGATGCAGAATAAGAACAGATCGAAGTATTTATAAAAGAGAGAGGCACAGAAGCATAAAACCTTTCTGGCACTAACAAATGTAAAGTTTAAATGTAAAGTTTGAATTTGTCTTCATGTCCTGCTTACTGCAGCACAAAAAATGGCTTGCTGATTATTTTTCAGGAGTATCTCCTGATGACATCACTTGTATTTCACTGCTAGCTTGCTGTGGAGGCAGCCAGATATTGTTTGCTGTTAAAGGGTTTTTCCCCTCTTCTTCTCCAGTAATTGCTGCCTTGAAATTGTCCCGCATTCAATTTGTTAAGAACAGCACAGCTTCCCAGCCTCGTGGCTGAGGCACAGTAAAGCTTACATTGTGTTGACCTATTTTTTGGCTAAAAGGATGGAAGGAACTCATGTACTGTATAGCTTTAGATATTTTTTTAGAGCAGCATATTCAGACAAGAGCCTTCACTGGTGTGAAGCTAAACTGAAAGTGAGAACTTAGAACTTCATAAAACAGAATCACCAAGCACAAAGATTTGCTCATTTGTATTATGTAATTTATGCCAGAGCTTAGCAATAAAAGATCCCATGTTCTAGGTCATCTGTCACAATATAATCTTTAAATTAAAATTACATTTTTAAAAAAGCAGATACCCATGAGATCATTAAATCTTGGAAGGTTTGAGCAATCTCTCATGACAGAATGAGAGTATGCCGAAATTTTGCATGAAATCTCACAGGGTTTTAGCATTCTTACATGAGATTTGGTAAGATCTTGTGGGTCTTGAGTGATAACAAAGGTGGGGACATGCCATTATTTGATATCAAATGATGGTGCCCATGCTCTGAAAAAATTACTAAATTTTGGACAGCAGCAATTAATATTGGATTGCACAATCCATGTGTCTCTTGAAGAGTATGGATGTCAATTCAGCAGCCCTACAATTCCATGCATCTAGAAATACACATATGATTCATGGAGAACAATCAGTTAGACATTAAATTTGATTGGACATAAATGTATATGTACTACTTGGTGTCTTCATCCAACATGACAATGCTAGCTTTGAATGGAAAATCACTGATTTATGGATGGAGTAACAATTCTTTCCTCCACTTCAGTAATCACATTTAGCATTCCTCTTGTCCATTGCTAGAGAAGCAACTTTACCTTGGTGAGCTCTTGTGCATTGGCCAAATTATCCACAGCAATAGCCAAGAACACATTGAGCAAAGTGTCTAAATGTTGAGAGTTAAGGTAATATTAGAAACTGTCATGATCTAATTTAAATTTATTTTAGAAAATAAATTCAATACCTTCAGTTTGCTTTTAGGCCTTTCCCCCAAAGATTGCCCAGAGTTCATTGAATTTAATTACTCAAAAGGAATAGTTATTTAACTGTCAGATTTTTCCCCCCATAAAGCTCTCAAAGAGTGCTCTGAATGACTTAGAAGTCAGGTTTTAGTAAGAGTGCTTGACTGCTTGTGATGGCCTTTCTTTTTCACAAATTAAATGAGATGAATAACTAGCTGAACTCCTATCTTTGAATCTTGAGCATTGATGATATGTTTAAAAAGAAGCTGCATTCCTTTAGTTGTACTACTTAAAAAGAAGCAGCATTCTCTCATTGATTTGAGGAAGGAATATTTCTCTAGCTGTGCAACACATCAAGATAGAAGAATCACCTACTTTGTACTGTAGCAATCACCTGTCGTATATTCCATTCACAATATAATCTCTAAATAAGATAATAATATATTTTTTTGTAAAAGGATACAGTTACCAAACAAAGTCAGGACTATGAAATAGATTGAGAACATCATTCCTTTATCAACACCGCCCTGAGATTGGATACCATGATACATCACTTCATTCCAGTCTTCACCAGTCAGAATCTGAAAAAGTCAATTAATTACTCCAACCCCAGTCAAATTTCTTAGTATTTATAAAATTGCAAAGCGGATTTACTATTAATCAATTGGGGAATTCAATTGGTATCATGATATTACATGCAAAGAAGGTCAGAATTTAAATGTAATATTGTATTTGGTAATACTGGACAATTTCCACCTATCCCTAGTCTTCCCTTTCAGAGGAAGTTTTAAGATAAAGCTATAGAGTTCCAGTAACTGGATTTTCTGAATCTTTGCTATAACCTAGGCATCAAGCAAAAGCCTAAGTAGGCAGTTCCAGTAAGGGTGATGGGGGAAAATACTTCAAAATCCTGGCTATTTAGTTTTCTCACATTTCTCACCCTCTTATTTAACAGTTATGTGAAACTTCTGGAAAAGGTCATCTGCTGATAATGATAAGATATCATCAGTATTCTGATATACCTGAACTGAATAGAAGGTGCTGTAGCCATCCTGCCTTAGATTCTGGCACTTGCAAGGAACTGGTTAGGTTGAAAGAGGTTCAAGTTGCAAATCTGCGAAAAACAGTGTCTGATTCTTCACAAATAATTTGGCTTCTTATAGAAGCTCCAGCTTTTGCTCGGGCCCTTGAAGGAGCGGGTCCATGATCCACAGATTCCCATGGACTCCTGGCTCCTATTGGAACAACATAGAGGTCATGGCAAGGAAAACATTTGCCTTGATTAGTGCACCAGGTTTTTGGAGGCTTCTGCTTAGCTACTGCCACGATGCCCTCATCACCATATACCTGGCTGTTGCAATGCACTCTACTTCTGGTTGCCTTTGAAGAATACTTCTGTCAGTTCAAACAGACCAGCTGATGAGAGGGAAACTAACCTCTCCTTTGGTTGCTATACTACTTCCGGATACAACTCAAAGTGTTATCACCAATACAGCCCTATGCAGTACAGGTTCTGAATATCAGTGGGTTCTCCTGCTCTAAGTAGTGTCTGCCTATTCTCCCAGGCCTTGGAATCAGGTGGATGGGAATCCCCTGTTTGTGATGTTTTTGATACATAGTCTGGATTGCCTTTTTGTAATTATTTTGTAGTTATTTTTGGTAATTCATTCCAGTGTATTTTATTGTAATTTGTTTTTATATTGTTTTTATTTTGGTGAGCTGCCCCAGAGTTGGTTGGAATCACACTGCATCAAAACTAAATAACCAATATTAACAAATGATAACACATGTCCTGCACGTTTGAGCTGTGAATACATGCTGCTTATTTTTTAAGTCCCTGGGAAACTTGCCTTCTCTGTGGCTGCCTCAAACTTTGACTCCAATGTAAAAAATTTGAGGTGGTTATTGACAAAGTTAGCAGCTAGGAGTTTTTCCCCCTTTTTTATTCTTCTATGATTTGTAATGTTATGCTTTATGTAATATATGCAAGTTCTATGATTGGGATAGCATAAAGATCCTATAAATCATATTATATTTATTTTAGCCCAGTCACTATATTTTTGAATGTTACTACCAAATGCCTTTCAATTTCCTTTGTTATAATGCCAATTCCTTATCTATGTTACAATATTTAGAATGTGTCCCAATCCTAAACAGATTCTGAGCAGGAATTAGGGCTTGATGTCATTGTATGTCTCCTTTTTTTCTTACTGTATAGCATGCTTTTTTTCTACAGTCTTAAGGAAATTAAACCAATCCAGCCATAAAGTATATAACTCAAGTGATGCAAACTAAAATGAATGTAATAAAGAACATTTAATAATAATTTATTAAATTTATATGCTAGCTCCTTCCCAGCAACTCTAGATGGTTTACAAATTTTTCAAAAAATATTTAAAAGAAGAAAACAACACAAAACAAAAAAAGAGTAAAGATGGTAGAAATAACCCAGATAAGAACAAAGAAGAAAAAAAGGAAAAAGGCATTTCAATCACATTAGTAAAAGTCCAGGGTGAAGAGCCAATTCTTCAAGACATTTTGAAACACTAGGATAGAAGCCATTTGAATCTCAGTGGCAACCTCATGCCCAAAAGGGGTGGTGAGTGGTGGGTACTGCAAAAGAGAAGATGCACTTCTGTAATCCAGAGACATGGTATTGTTTAACTGAAGGAACCCAGAACATGCCAAGCCATGTAGGATCAAATTGGTTGGGCAGATGATATGAATCAGAAGCCAAAACCCAAGAAAGACACACTGAGGTTCTCCAAGTAGTCTCTTTATTGTTCCTCACTTATAGAAAGAAAACTTGCCAAATTATAGCAGGCTACTTCCACTATGAAATAGGTACTCTGAGAACTACTAGGGAGGAGCTGTCTAAACTTCACTGTCTTTTGTTCCTCTGGAATGCACACTTTCCCTCCGAGGAATCTGGGCTACATTCCAAAACAATATGCAAGACAGGCAGTCCCTTATGTAACTAAACCTCCTGTAGGACTTTATCAAGTAGCAAACAACACCTAGAATTGCACCTGGAAGCAAATTAGCAACCAGTGCAACTCACAAAGCAGAGTCTTACACGGGCACACAGAGGCATGCCCATCATTGCCCACGGTTCTCCCTGGAAGTTAAGATGGTAAATGCAATGGCTAAAGAATGATGTTTGTATCATAATAAAGCTCAAGTTTAAAACAGCGTTTCTGACATACAGTAAATGCATGTGATATATTACCCTATGTGTACTGTGTACAGTACTGATTTCCGTATCTATCTATCTATAAAAACTTAAAAGATAATCAAAACAGACTGAAGTGACAATGCACACTATTTCTTTCAGAACGGTTAGCCCAGTTCTATGGGGTTATTTTAGTTACAGTATGCAACTACAATTCAAAACATAAAAAGCAAGGTACAATAATAAAACATTACACCAGCAGCTGCCGCTGGTCTCCTCCCCAAAGCAGCAGTCATTCCAAAATTTAGCTGCCAATTTTTCTCAATAATGCTTCTAGTTGTCCTTTTGCAACCATATCTCTATCTCATTTAAATCAGGGGAGAATCTACGGAAACTGCAAGAAAAGGAAATGAAAAACTGCTATCTGAACTTCTGTGGAGTATATTTGGCTCATGTATAAGATTTTTACCAAAAACAAAAAAAAAAACCAAGAAGTCAGAGAAAAACAGCTTTCCCATCCCCCTTCTTACCTGAAATACCGTCATTATTGCTGCTGGAAAAGTGTCAAAATTGGTTGGCGGGGT
The DNA here is from genome assembly GCF_964194415.1 of Vipera berus. Lineage (NCBI taxonomy): Eukaryota > Metazoa > Chordata > Lepidosauria > Squamata > Viperidae > Vipera > Vipera berus. The sequence continues at coordinate 182,369,937 of NC_138203.1, read as the reverse complement.
TCCATCATCAAAATTGAACCTTTACAGGGGAATTAATTTGATAAAAACAAATTGTAATCACAGATATTACATTACTTTTATTCTTCTGCTCCTAGACCACTCAGGCCTATACCTGATTCCATCCTCCAGTGCAAACTGATGTATGGAGATGGAGCAAAGGAAAGCCCAGGCTACTATAAGATGGAATCAGGCAACGTTCTCAAGCAGCTGATTTAGGATATTATAACAGGGTACAAATGAATGTATTTTTGCGCTTTTACTACTAGGGAGGAGGAAAAGTGCCTGCAGGATTTTCTCCTCTGGATACCATGTTGTTTGTTTTAGAGGATGCCACTATGGTCAAATGTATTCCACATTCTATGCATTCATCTGCATTACTGCATGACTGTGTGGGGAAGGGGTGAAAAAAGGAAAGCGATTATATTCAAGTCTAATTGAAATATCCTTGTAGGCATGGATAGTAAGTATAGGTTTAAGCATTTGGGAGGGGGAAGAAAAATTGAGATAAACAAGCATTCATTGTTTCTGCATGCAATGTCTGCAGCACAAAAGTTCCTGAGCACAAGAATTTTAGGAAGCCGGCAAAGATCCTAGCTATCTTATGTTTGTAAAAATACCACTTTCCTCTACATTAGAAAATCTTTTGCTCACAGTTAGGTACTTCCAGTGTGTAAAGATACTTAATTGGAGTAATCATAGATTGTTGGGATATAAAAAGCCTTATGTCTTTGTGGACCCATCTCTCCCTTTATGGGCTCAGCTCCAATCTTTTATTACATCAGTTTCTAAGAAATATGATACAGAACATTGTGTTTGGCCTAGTACTTAGAAAGCAGAATATGTAATTAAGATGTTTGGCTTAGACTTCATGGGACGTAGTCAACAATTCATGATATCAGCGCAAACTAGGACAAATGGAAGAGAAAAAGCTGCTCGTTGGCACAGTTGTTGTCTTCCTTCTGATGAACTTATAAACTTACGGGTCAGCAAAATGATACTGTGACATTCGAACCTGGCTCAGATTTTTTTATTTATTTATTTTATTTTAATTCCATTTATATCCCGCCCTTCTCCGAAGACTCAGGGCGGCTTACAAGCTTAGCAGTAGCCTTCATTCTATGTATATGCCTGCTTGTTAGGGCTTTCATACACCCCCCAAGCATATTCACACGAAGAATATATTAGGGAAGGTCCCCACCTCACCACAATTTCCCATTACTCACTGGCCCCCAAAGAGTTGCATTCCCAAAAGGGCAAAAACGACTATGAAGAGGAAAAGGAGGAAAAGAAGGCTGATGATGGACTTCATGGAGTTCAGCAGAGATACAACTAGGTTTCGTAGGGAAGCCCAGTACCTGCCAAAAAAAAAAAAAATCCACATGTGAACTATGTACTGTATATTAATCAGAGTCACACCCCCAAAATGGAAAGCCCTTTCAGGCCTGCAATTTAAACTAATGCAGACAATACTGATAATCCACTGAATAATAAAGTATTTTCTTGGCATATTTCCAAATACATTTTATCAACTCATTTCACAGGTTTGTTTTTTTTTTAAAAAAAAGTTACATTGCTTTTCTAATAAATCATCAGTTCATCTTGCTTTAAGGGTTGGCAAACTATATATTTACTATAGCTTTATTCTTTCTATTAGCTCAAAGATATTTGTAGTGTAAGATTTTCTTTTATTATTAAATCTTCACAATATCCTGCCAAAGACACGAGAGAGAAACATTGTCTTAAGATCTGTCTCAGTGGCACCTTGACAGGAAGATGGATATTGATTCAAGAGCATTTATGCAGATTTGATCCTAGGTTTCCCTCTTCTAGTCTAGTCTAACAATTGATCCGCCAAATGAATTCTTTTCTCTTGCAAAACATGTTAATTGAATATTAATTCTCAAACTATTTTCATTTGATAAAGCTGTTATAAACTCTAGCCTATGCTAACATCCTTGATTTAAATTTACATTTTTTAAAAAAGCACACTCATAGACTAACTCACTATATGCATTTCTGATGTATTGACTGAAAGCCCACTTACTTTGTGACTTTGAAAATACGCAGTAACCTGAGAGCTCGTAAGACGCTTATCCCAAAGGAGGTGCCAGGCTTTATTGCAGCCCAAATGACCTCAAAGATGCTCCCAATAATAACCTGCCAAAAATCAAGGCACGTTAACAAGTTTTGGGACTTGCATTATGTAGCTATACAAGATATGCAGAGGTATAAGTATGAAAACAAAACAGCCAGAGATCATAATTCAGTGAGAGACCACTAGCTGAGACCGGTCCCTGGGAACTCTAATTAAGTTATATAGTATTGCCAGTCACAGTTGTTAGTATTGGATTAGAGGGCCAAGCAGACCAATGTAAAATAAGATAACTACTTATGCTTTGGAAAAACATTTAAAGACAAAGGAACCATGCTGTGATTTTCTAAAATATAGTTATACCCCAGAATATGGTGATTTATTTACATTGACTTTCTGTCTTTGTTTTCATCAAAAGCATTCCTTAACTTTAATTAAGCTTTTAAAGAAGGTTTCTATTCATATCCTTTTGAACTATATGGCTGGACAATGCAAATGGTTTTTCTGAGCCATCTAATTGTTAAGAGACTAGTTTTATGCTTTCTTATTGTTAAGATAAGTTATCTAAGGCCTCAGCTCTCTGTGGATTGAAGAGCTGATATTATTTACAATGAATTGTAAATGAATGAATGAATTGCTTACAGACATAGATTTATGGATAATTAAACTGAAATATGGTAATTTTTTTTATTGAAGCTGTTGCATAAAATACTATGTACTACTTATTCTGGAGTGTGTAGGCAACATGCACTGCCTTTTTAAGGAGGAACTATTCAACTCACCTGACTATATTGGATTATAAACAATTCCTAAAACCCATGAAGCAACAAAAGAAAACTTAACTATGCCAACTTATTGCTTAGAGCAACTTAGCATCCATAGGAAAAAGTGGACAATGGCCCAGCTCTTCATGTGTAATGCAGGCAGAATCCCTAAGGGGATTACAACCCACCCAGGGAGACCCTTTGGGATCCACAAGCAGGATGAGGGTACAGAAATACATAGTAAGAAAATGCTTCTTGTTCCCACAGTGAAAGCACAAGAAAATTAATTTAGTTGCTTAAAAATGAAATGATGAAGACAAAGAGATGCAGTGCTGTTTCAAAAGCAGGAGGAAAGTCCTCTCCTAATTCTTAAACTGATAAATTCCATCTCATTTTGGTGACAGATTTGATTACACTTTCTCAACTTTTGAGAATGCCGTTCTGTAGTTTCACTGTCGGAACAAGAAGCTTTTTCACTGGCAACAGCTACCACCAGTGGCAGCTTCTTTATTCCATAGCATTCCTTTGCCTTTTTGCTGGAATATTGCTGGAGCACCACAGTACCTTCATATTGGGTTCGAGGACTTTATGCAGCTAATCTGTTTTTTCCCCTTCTTTTTCATTTTCTAGCCAATAACATAGTGTGATAAGGAAAAGATGGGGCTAGAATCAAATTCTGCCTTACTTTATTGATAGCTAAAGGAAGCATACATTAAATCTGTCTAGTCTACTCAACTGTTGCAAGCAATGCTCTGATTGCATGGGGAGTGCTTTGATGGCCGATACAGTGGCTGTTATCTACGTGTCCAACATAACTTCCAAGCAGGAGCAACTGTAGCATTAATGGACAAAACTTCAGGACAAGGAAGAGGGATTTGATTCAAGGGGCACTGTGGCTCCTCTGCTCTGCAGGTGGCAAGGTGGGTAAGGAGGCTTCCATCCGTTGGCCTCCAGTTTCCAGGGTTGCTGCAATCGCTCCTTCCCTGAAGGAGTTTTTGGCAACCTGTGTCCTTCTGAGTGCTGCTTTCCACATCTTTGGTAGAATCGGGGCCTGGCTGGTCTATTTATCTGAAGTGGTCTAGGGTCTCCTGCCTGAGCAGGGCGTTGGATTGGAAGTAGTATTTGTCACTCAGCAGACAAGTCAACCTTGTTTGGATGTTCTAAAGTAATTGCTCTTGGAGAGGGAATAGATCAAATGTTGTGAAGATAACAACTATGCACCCTAGAAGTATCATAAGCAGTACTAAGACTCTAGTAAAGAATTGGATTCTGGGAATTTTCTAATATAACAAAACCTTAGATATCTTCAACTTCTGACAACCTGATGGAAGTCATGAATTTCTGTATTTGGCAAGGTTTAAATAATAGAATATAAAGTTCCCATCCTGAATTGTATCACAGCAATGTTCCTGTTGACCTATTTCAGCCATTCTTTGGAACACTAAGAAAAAATCCAAGAGAGTTTTGCTAATCTCAAAACTCTAACACATAAATATGCTGCTACTGCAAATATTTGGGGCAGTATTAGGAAGTAGCATTGGATTTGCTTTCTTCAGAATTAGATTTAGAAAAGTTCAAAACTTAACTTAGAGTACTGTAATTATAACATTGGAAGTCACTATAAACTTGTTTTTCACCCTATTTGCTTTCAAAGGCTTGCAATTTCAAGAATGAACAAAACTAGCTACAGTGTAAGAGAACATCCAATATGTAGCTACACTATAATTGCATGATACAAACTCCTGTCAGCCTAAGAACCATAAGATACATCAATGAGTGAATTATATTTCTATAATAAAAGTAAGAGGTTGATTGAAAAAAAAATACAAAGCAAGTATTTGGCTTATGAGGTCTGATAGGAGTTTATTTCCTGGTCTTTTGTTATGTAGTAAGTTAGGTTTGGACTTCCTGTGGAAATGAAATTTCTGCTCTAAAGTTATTCACATTGGGGTGCTAGCTAATTATAGAGCTAATGTATCTTCACTGTAAGTAAGAAGAATATACACCAAATTATCCACTAGAACAGTTGCAGTCTGATATAGTTGTACATACAATAGCAAAAATGCTAACATTCTGAAAAAACTTACAGCACAATCAAAGCAGTTGAAAGATGAATGAAAGTAAGGCCGCGTTCCAAGCCCATACATTTTTATAAACATTTCGGACATAAAGAGCCCTAAGAAAATGAATTCTGCATAGTCTGAAACAAACAGAGGAGGAAGACGGGAAAAAGTCAGTTATACTTTTCCATCCACAAAACTTCTTTCTACCTGTCAAAAAATCTTTATGTCTGACTATATAGGAATTCCAATCTTCCTATATTCGAATGGATTCTGTTAGCCTTCTCTAACTTAAACATGTCAATATGTCATATTACCTTTGTAGATTCAAGAAAGTAAACTACAAGACAACTGTCTCCCAGAGAACAAAGTTAGCTAATTGACACCATGAAAAATCTCTCAGATTACTGATTTGCTCCATTATAGTAATTCTGGGTTTCTTTTTCGTATTTATATTTTAAAAATGTTTACTGTTATGCAGAGATAATGATGACATGACTCCAACTTGGAACAAAGATGAAACAGCTTTTTTAAAAGTGACGTATAGCAACTTCTAATTTTTAAACCAATATTTTAATGGTCTATTTCTCATGAACTATGGTAAATTTCCATTATACAGATGGAGACTCACCTAGCTATATATTTGCACACAGACAAAAACAGTCTCTTCAAAGAAAACAATATCTATAGTACCACTTTTAATACTGTTGTGTATTACTTTTCACAATCATTTGGAAGCAGAATTAAAACTTAAGTTCTCTCTAATGTAGTCAATTAGTCCAAGATCCATCTGTAATGCTAACAAGCTCCAATATGCCAAAAAACCCTCTTGCCATTCCAGTCCATTTTATTTCTCCCTAATAAAAGTACTAAACTATTATGAATGAACTGCAGCTTAGTAATTTTTATTTAATAATTGGGTTCTTGAGGAGTCCTTGGTGCTCTCTGAGCTTGCTTGTTTTATTGCAGACATTTCATTACCCAAACTAGGTAACATAATTAGTGCTAGTGATAATTGGGTTCTTTTCCTTTTTTCAAGCAAAGATGTCATACTTCAAGCAAATAATTATTAAAGTTCTTTTCTCTAGAATATAGGGATCTCTTCAGCCTCTCTAAATACACAGAAATATAAGGAGGAGTTTTAATTAAAAGCATCAACTAATATAGTTACATGGAAGAAACTTTTAACTGTAACATGGTTTCCTGCAACAAATTCTTGGAATTGTAATTTGATGCAACTACCACCATAATTCTTAGAAAAGGAAACAACAAGGCAAACAATTCCATATTTAGCGGAGTTGGGGTGAAAATGGGGCCAGCTGAGAGGCTTTGCAGGAGCCCTGCTGATTTGGCAGGAAGATGAGGAGCTCCGACAGCTGCTATGGGTCTGGTGGTGGGGTGGGGCTCTGAGGAGGGAAGAAAAAGGAGGAGGAAGCGAGAAGGCTTGGTGGAGCTTGCCATTCTGAGCCAGCTGATCAAAGAGAATAAGAAGCTGGTGTTTTCACGTTTGCTTTTTTTGCTTCATTACAGGCAAGCCGGACAAAAGGGGGAGGGATAGAGAGAGTGAGAGTAGTTGCTGGAGCACTTTGCTGGAAGCAGGCCAGGGGGAGGGGGAGAGAGAGAGGGGGGGGGGTTCTTTCTCTTTCGTTGTGGGCAGGCCAGATGAAGAGAGGGAGAAAGGGTAGTGTGGGGAGTTTTAATTCCTTTCCGTCATTGGAGTAAGCTAGGCAGACGGAGAGTTAGGAAAGAGTCTGCCATAGTCTTTTAGTGGGAGGTAAGGTTTTTTTTATAGGATCAGCTGGGGGAGATAAAAAGGGATTATACGGAGTGAGGTCAGAGAGGGGCGAGGAGAGTGGACAAGGGAGGCTTCTGCTGGCACCCGGGAGATTGACTGCGATCATTCTAGGCAAGTTGTTGTCATCAAAGACTAATTAACATGGTCCTGGGCAAGTTGTTGCCACCAGAGACTGGCTACCATTGTTTTAAGGAAATTGCTGACACCAGAGACTGATCACCATCGTTCTAGGCAAGTTGCTGTCATTAGAGACTGACTACCACTGTCTTAGGCAAAGTTGTTGTCACCAGAATCTGACTATCATCATTCTGAGCAGATTGCTGCTACTAGAGATGGACTACCCATCTTCCCTGTAAGTTCTTATTGCCTGAGATCAACTGCCATCATCCCACTTGAGTCACCATCGAGAGAGAGAGAGAGAGACCTTCACCGCCCCATATGAGTGGCTGCCTATTGTGACTGAATACCACCGTGTTATGTGCCCTGTTAGGCAGAGGTGCCAACGTGAGAGACCTTCTTGGGCTGGGGGCCACTTGGAGGGGAGGTTGGGAGGGCCCAGACATAAGTGGTCCCTATGGAGGTGGTGCTACACATTGTCATGGTTCCGACAAATGCAGTACTTCAAAGAACTTCATACCACACATCTTATGTTTCATACCACACATATTATAGGTTATTTTTCTCCCTTTTTAGATGGCACAGTACAGGAAAAACCCTAAATTCAGTTCCTGTAATCTATCCTATAAATTCAGTTTGAAATCCACTTATTCCCAAGAAGTTTAAATGTGGCTACTTTTAAATATAAATCTCAATTAATCATAGAATTTAATAAAGGGAAGAGTTCATTATTACTGTCTTATCAAATTAAAATGCTATCCTGATTTCTACTAAGTAAAAATGACAAAGCCTAAATTATTGCAAGCCCCTCCAGCTAATAAATCCACTCTATAAAGAAGTACATGGTTCTGCTACTTACAGAGGAAGTCAGATAGCCAATCTGGCTGGTTGTAATGTACTATAGCAACACACAAAGTGTTGAGAGCTACCAGACTGAGGACTGTCCAGTAAAAGGCCTGAGTTTTGACAATACGACGGATATAGAAACGCAATCTCCGCTCTTTTTTGTGAAAAAAAGTAGCATTTTCCAGCGTGACACTTTTGATGCTGGCTCGAGCAAAAGGTGAACCTACCAGGAAGAAGTAAAAGTTAGCAGCATAAGAGAAACCACTTATTTGAGATAACCTGCCTGTAGGGTGGAAATTGATGAACTTGTTTTATTTGTTATGGTTGAAATAGATAATTGTGAACCTGCTTTGTCTTCTGTGATTTTTTTTAAACAAATACTAGCAGGTCTCTCTGAACACATCTTCTCTGTAATGTACCACGGACAAGAAGGAAGGTGATAGAAAGATAGGTGATTGTTCACTTCTAAAGGCCCTAGTGTTTACCATTCTGGACTAGCAAGTTCTAGCATGCTTGCTGGAGGATGGACCTGCAGGGCTGATACTACATTTTGCCCTTATTTAGTCAACCTCTATCTATTCATCTTCTCAGCAAGAATGTTACTGAACGCAATTAGTCCCCTTCAAAAAAAGTAGTACTAAAACTGCAGCATTTGCATATTTGTGCCCGCAAAAACAGCACAGCTTGCTAACACACTGGTGACATTTCAGGACATGTGCTTTAGCCATAGTTGAGGAACAATGTATGATGGCAATACATCAACACATCACAAATATATAACGAAACATAAATAGATACTCAAATGCATGTTAAGATAAAATGTGGGTTCAAAATTTGATCAGGTTTTCCAGATTTGAAAAGGTTGAAGAGCACAAGTGATCCTGGTATTCCAACCACAATTGAGCCCAAAATTTCTGTTGTTAAGCGAGGCAGCTGTTGAGTGACTTTTGCCCATTTTATGACTGTTCTTGACATGGTAGTTAAACAAATCACTGCAATTATTAAGTTAGTAACATGGTTGTTAAGTGACGCTGGTTTCCCCATTAGTTTTGCTTGTCAGAAGGTTGCAAAAAGACCCCAGAACAATGCAACCATCATAAATATGAACCAACTGCCAAACATCTGAATTTTGATCATGTGACCGTAGGGCTGCTGCAATGGTCATGTGAAAACGTCATAAGTCACTTGTTTCAGTGCCGTTGTAACTCTGAATGGACACTAAACAAATGGTTATAAGTCAAGGACTCCCTGAACCCTGACTCCTTTTTTGACCAACTTACCTACTGAAGAGATGTCTGCCAGTGGGTCATCTGCTTCCTCTGGGTTCAGCAAGTCTGTTTTGCTTTTCTTGATGGTGGCCCTCCGAAGAGCTCCAACAATAGGAACATGACAAGAAAAACAGACATTATCCTCAAGGCCCTTTATCACATTCACTAATTTTTTTCCAATCATTTACCATAATGCTGCCTTCCCCAATATACATTCCCAACCACAATTCCAGAAGATCTTTGGAATGTAATTGCTGTAGTTATTAGGTATCAGCAGTGGTGGGATTCAGCCAGTTCGCATCACTTCGGCAGAACCGGTAGCTAATTTTTTTGTTGCCCAGGCCCATAATGGACTTCCGGAAGCGGCCTCCACACAGAAAACTGGTTGTTCACATATCTGAATCCCACCACTGAGTATCAGGCATACATGATGATGATGATGATGTTGCTCTTGTTATATAAATTCTATTTCAATTTTAGTATATTTATTGCATGTTACATTAGCTGTTCTCTTTGGTCCTGTATTGATAGCTTCTAAAATACTTGTCACTGAACTGGTTCCTTCCATCCTTTATTCATGAATTCATAAATAAATTATCATCATCATGAAACTTACATTCTCCTGAGCTGGGATGAAATGGAAGTAAAACATCTATTTATTCTTTTAGTATCCAGGTGCATCTTACAGGAGCTAACTGAAGATCATTTTTTATATTCCACTTTTATTATTATTTTTAAAATAACTCAAGACAGCAAACATACCTAATATTCCTTCCTTCTCCTATTTTCCCATCAACCACGTGAGATGTGTTGGACTGAAAGAGAGTGATTGGCCTAAATGACCCAGCTGACTTTCATGCTTAAGGCAGAACTCAGAGTCTCTAGCTGTGGTTTTTTAGCTTGGTGCCTTAGCCACTAGACCAGACATGTCAAACTCGCAAGGTCACATGATGTCGCGCAACATATCAGAGCATTTTCGCCATTGCCGGCAATGGGGTGGGCGTGGCTTCCAGATTGACACCTCTGCATTGGCTTTCATTGCAAAACATAAACTTGTTCTTTGAAACCTTAAAGATATTTGCAACAGGAAAAGCAGCTTTGAGGAGGAGTGGCTTAAGAGAAGGCAAATGTTTTTTTTTGTGTACACCTTTTTTCAAATTCTAAACTGCCCTCTTCTTAAACAAAGGTAGTTTTTCCCTCCTTCACATTCCAGATGGGCCTCTGTGTGGACAAACAAGCATCAAGAGGCTTGTAAGATGAAAAGGATTTGTAAGTGCTTTGAAATGCAAAATGGTATGGGCAGGTAAACTGTGCCTTCATAAAACTGCATTTTTATATACAAAATTGCTGCTCTGCTGACTTGTAAGAAAAGTGGAAATTTGTCCCAGGTTTCTTCCTCACTGCAAAATTAATGCTATCCCCCAGCCTTTGAGCTGGCAGGAAACTATACTGACAAAAGCCCTGTCCTCATTAGCAACCCCATGCCTACCACAGGGACAAGGCAGGTACATTGTACCGTCTTTATTATTTTTGTATAGAGGCAGGGTGATTATCCTGCCCTTTTCCCCCTCCCTTCCCTCTAAATCAGGGGTGTCAAACTGCCGGCCTGCAGGCTAGATGCATCATAGCAAAACTACGCCCACCCCATTGCCGGCAATGGAAAAAAAGGCGCAAAATGTCGCGACACGTCACGTGACGTTGCAGGTTTGACACCCCTGCTCTAAATGATTGTACTCAGGATGAAAATAATACACTAATCACTCTTTAAGTGGACTAGGACTAGATAGAAAATATTTTTTATGAAAGTAGGGCGTTTTCATCTCTCAGAATTCAACTGGGTTTTGCACAACAAGCCTTTTGCGTGGACATGTTCAAAGGAACTTGTTATCAGCTGATATCTGCAGATACCTGGGTCCCTTTTGGACATGTATTTAGCCTTCTTCTTGAAGAGTACCACAGCTGTGTTCAAAAGGAGCTGTCAGGCAAGGGAAGATTTGTACCATGAGGCAGCAAGCGCATTCTTTCCTGCTTTAACCTATCACCCCACTGGCACTGCTGATAGGCTGGTATTCAGGGTTGGCAATAGTGGGAAGATATTTATTCAGAAGGATGGGACTGTCCCATAACCAAAGCAAAACGCCTTTAGAATATATGTGCAGAGCTCAGAAAGAAGAGACATGCCTAGACCAGTCTAGAATGGCCCACATGTAACTACTTCAACCCCTAGTGATCAAATTATATGCCACCAATAAGAATAGTCAATAAATCATATCACTTGGTATCTATGGGGGGGAAAAACCTATGTCAGGATAAAGGGAAAAATGCCACTTTAACACTAGTATAGTTAAGGATCACTCAAGGCTGGAGAACAGATGAAAGTAATGGCATGAAAATACTGCAGCAAAAAAAAAAAGTTCCCAAGGTATGTTGGTGCTGCAGTTAGATGCAAGCAAGGAAAGGGCTTATGGACAGCGAGAACCAGTTTCCAGTGAATAAGTGTTGATTCATTTGCTAATAGAACAAGTATGTCCTGAACTTCTATGAACACACTTATTACAGCAAGGGCTACAATTCATCTTTGGGATGCAGGTTGTCTTTCTATCCTTTTGTATAACTAGTAACTATTACAGTTAACTACCATGACTTATTGATCAAATAGAATATGCCTTATTAGAGAAATGAAGTGTTCAGAACTTCAGTAAGCAAAGGTGCTTTAGATCTGGTGCCAGCATTTTTATATTACCTATCTGTAGTTTCCGGAGTTCACACAGCAGCGGCAAGATTTCAGGAAAATATGTATTTTAGTTAAAGAAGGTGGCAGCAGCATAGCCTCATATTCTTACTTTTTTTTTGCTGCCCCTGTAACACAACTTCATCAAATGAGAATTTTTGTGAACTGATGCAGCTACCGTGTGAGTCAAAAATACTTTTTAGGTGCTATGAACAAATATTTATTTATTATTATTTGTTGCCCATCTCTTACAGCATTATTCCTAATACAATTAAATGGAAATATCCAAGTTAAATCATAGTTACGAGATAGGGAAGGAGGGAGATGGAAACGGGGAGGTGGGATTGGCTCTTAATTCATCCACTGCCTCCAGTGTGAAACTCCCCTGTTAGGGCCCCAAGTCAACTGGCAGAGCCAAGTCATAAGACTCTTATGGAAGGTCATAAAGGTGAGAGCCGATCTCACCTCAGGGGATGAGGTGTAATGAGACCGCAATTGTTTCAGATCCAGCACAGCACACAGTATTGAGACCGGTGGTCATAAAGCAACACAGTCATAAAGCATTCTATCATGTGACCTCACTAACTCATGATAGCCGTTGCAGCAGTTCTGCCTGCCATTTAAGCAAACTTTGCATGGTTATTGGACACAACATCACGTGGTCAACATTCATGACCCTCTGTTAGCTTCTCTTGTTTGCTCGTCACAAGCTGGTAATGAAGGTCACAAAGGATGATCCCATGACAGCGGGACACTACAACCATCATAACTGTGAGCTGACTGCCAAGTGCCCAAATCATGATCATATCTACAAGAACTGGTCAAAATTCCTCTCATTCAGTGCTGTCATAACTTTGACTAACAAATGGTCATTAAATGAGGAGCACTTGAACCTCTATTCCTTACACAATTTTTGTTAAATTAGGTTGACATATAAATAAAATTGTGATTTTACTGTCTCAGAAATCTCTCACAGAAGGTTTTGTGGAATATGGTGGCTTACCATCGAAGGGATGACAAGGCTCTCCTTCTATGTCATCTTCAGCCAGGATCACTTCTTCTAAAGGAAATGGTTGAAATTAAGCCAAGAAGGCAAAGGTAATTCGCCAACTATGGAAAGATGCCAAATTGCCCCTCCCACCCAAAAAGAGGAGGCTAGCTATAGATGACATACTTTGGCAAATAGTTTCCTGTAGATAACCATTTGAAAGAGAAGATAGCTGGACAATGTAGCCTTAGCTAGGTGAGAACTTGATGAAAAGAAACACAATTTATTGATCTTGTTTTATGGGTATTTTTGTGTTTCCATGATTATGTTCCAGAAAAATTCTGTCAGGAAATATCTTTGGTTCGGACAATATAACTGTGACATTTTTATATTAATCATGAAAATATGGAGATATAGAATGGAGACAGAAACACACAAATGATAAAATTCTTTGTCACTTGCTTAAACCCCTTGGGATTAATAATAGCTTGGCAAAAGTTCTTGTTTATATTTGTTTTTCCCACAATATTCAAAACATTCTTACGGGGTTAAGATTTTCTCAAAGTTAATTACATTTAAATATTTAAGTCTATTTTTTCTCATGTAAACCATCCCAATACTTTTACCTTTCTTAAGGAATAAATAAGACTATTCTGGATTGCAGGCGGTTACGTTAGCCATTGTCCAGATAGATTTAACTCCACGGAATGGTTTAAAACAAAATATTTATTGATCAGGAATTCTAAGCAGTAACTCACGGTTATTGTAGATACATCTGTCACATGTTTCATATTCTGTCCATACATGCAGGGTAAAAAGAGAATAATTTCCCCATATCAGTGGAACATGCTTGAGGCTATCAGCTGAGCATGCTTCAGGCTGGATTACACAAAGACTTTTTACAGCCTTGGCATGTAGCCAGGAAATCCTGTAGTAAACATTGAAGTCCCTCCCAGTGACCAGTTAGAATACAGATCTGGCCAAACAACTAAAAACTACATTTCTCAGAAAGCCACCCCTTAAGGAGACAGCTTTTAACCCCTTAAATGCTAATTGCTCTAACAGCACACTCCCCACCTGGAATTATAAATTTCCACTATTAACTAACTAACAACTAAGATAAACAAAGCATAGCATCAAACAATGCAATTATGAGGTAGACACAATTATGCATAGTTCGAGGTTCAATCTTCAAGTTCGGTCTTCCTCAACAACAGTACCAGGTCAGTGATCGGTCTGGTGTAAAACCTTTTAACGAGAGTCTGTGAGTCATGACCTGACTCTTGTGGCTTCGCGATCTAGACTTCAACTTGACGAACTAGTCCATCAGAACTGGGTTGAATTTGATGCACAAGTCCCATGGGCCAAGAGTTCTGATGTGCGTCCTTGTCTCTCAGCAAGACAAGGTCTCCTTCTTCTAGGTTAGGCTCTTTGGTCTTCCATTTCTGGCGATCCTGAAGAGTAGACAAGTATTCTTGCTTCCAGTGCTTCCAGAAAGTGTTGGCGTGCAGTCAAACTTGTCTCCATTGTTGTTTATACAAATCTTTGGGAACCAAGTTCCCTGATGGTGCTGGCCAGTCACCTGTTTTCTGGGTTAGCAAGGTGGCTGGGGTGAGAATAGTTGGATTTTCAGGATCCGAAGAAACTGGAACCAAAGGTCGAGCATTGATGATAGCTGCTACTTCTGCCATGAGGGTAGTGAGGACCTCATGTGTCAGAGTGGGTGTCTTCACCAGCATGGAATCTAAGATTTTGCAGGCTATGCCAATCATACGTTCCCATGCTCCTCCCATATGGGATGCATGGGGAGGGTTAAATGTCCATACACAGTTTTGGGCTTTTAGATATTTGTCAATTTCTAAATCAAGGTGAATGCCTTCATCAATCTGTAGTTCCTTGCAGGCTCCTACAAAGTTAGTTCCACAGTCAGATCTAAACACTTTAACTGGGCCTCTGTAGGCTTGGAACCTTCTTAGAGCGTTGATGAACCAAGAAGTGTCCATAAATTCGATGACTTCAATGTGGACAGCTCAAATGCTAAGACACGTGAAAAGAACAGCCCAACGTTTGCTGTTAGCTTGACCACCTCTGGTCCGACGAACAGATATGGACTAAGGCCCAAATACATCTAGGCCTACATTGGTAAATGGCGGTCTTGGACTAAGGCTCTCGGGTGGCAGGTCAGCCATCAACTGGTTTTGTGTCGCACCTTGTTGTTTCTGGCAATTCAGGCACCTGTACAAAACAGTGGTGATGCATCTTTTGGCTCCCATGATCCAGAATCCAGCCACTCTGATGGCACTTGCTGTGAAGTTTCTGCCTTGATGGTGGACGGTTTCATGGTAGTGTTGGACCAGCAGGTGCGTGACATGTTGATGGGCAGGAAGGATGATAGGATGCTTGATGTTTGAAGCTATTTCAGCCTTATCTAAATGCCCTCCTACTTGAATGGCTATCCAGGAATGGGTTCAACTTCAGCAATGCACTAGACCTTGAGACAGGCCTTTTAACTTACAGACATTCAAATTCCACTGGGTATGCATCTTGCTGCACACTTCGTAAAATCCCTCTCTCGGCTTGGAGACAGCTGTCTGTGAAGCTCATCTCACGATGCAGGAAACAAACAATCATCGCTACGCCCACTACAAGAGGTCTCCATCTGGAGAAGTGTTCAAAGTGGGGACGGTTCTAGGCAATGAGGAGACAGTTTCTCTGTCTCCTTAATCCTTGTTGACAAGCAGATGGTCTGGACGATCATTTTCTCATCCAGTTTGGGTGACCTGCTGAGTACCTGAGGTCGATCGTCATCATCTTGCTCTAAACCTAGAAGCTCGTGATGTTCTGGTTTCTCTGATGTCTGGCTGTCTGGACGAGCCAAGAACTCAGGACCCTTTAGCCAGACTGAGTCTGCCAACTGTGATGCAGGAGTGCACCGTGTAGCCTGGTCTGCTGAATTCTGATCTGTTGGCACATATTGCCACTGTTTAGGATTTGAAGATCTTCTGATCCTTTCTACTCTATTGCTTACAGAGACATAGAAGTGTCTGCTTTGGTTGTGGATGTAGCCTAACACCACCTTGCTGTCTGTATAGAAGGTGGTGGATTGTAGCTCAAGGTCTATCATTTTCATTATCAGGTCTATGAGTTCTACAGCCAAAATGGCACCGCAGAGTTCCAACCTGGGTACGGTGTGACCTTGTTGTGATAGTTTTGCCTTTCCCATAATGAAACCGACATTGTAGCTCTCCCTGCCGTAAACTCTGATGTATCCTACAACTGCTATTGCCTTCATTGAAGCATCTGAGAACACATGCAGCTCTTTCTTCGTTGTGGCAGCGAGTGAAATGGGAGCATACGTGTGCTGTATGTGGACGCTTTGGAGACAACTTAGGGATCTACGCCACATCTCCCACTCTTGCTTCTGCTCTGGCGGAAGTGGCTCATCCCAGTCTGTGGTGTCTTGGGAGAGTGGGATGCTCTCCCATTACTATGAATGGAAGTCGCTGAGATGTTTGCTTGGGTTGGAGCTTGCAGCCTATCAACACAGACTGTTCCTGCGATGACCCATCCAAGTTCCATCTTAACAGCAACTGGGGTGCCTGGTGGTACTTTGACCATTTCATAACAACCAAGGGACTCGGGCATCTCGTCCCAACATAAGTAGGATTTCAGCTTCAGGATCTAGGGCAGGGAGGTGATCCGCGATGTGTGACAGGTGAGGTATAATTCTTGCCACCTCTGGTGTTGGAATTTCACTGCGATCATCTGGTAAGGAGTCCCATTCTAGCACTGGCAGCAGTGGGAATTGTGAACTCCCATCTAACGACTCTATGTACAGTACAGACACTTTCCTCCCCACCATGCTCTGGGGCACAGTGCACATTGATATTGTGAAAAATGCTTCTTCACTTGAAACATCAAAGAGGTCGAAGAATGCTGACTTAGCTAGTGTGCTACTGCTTTGTGTATCTATTACTACATACATTTTCACGGCTTCTTCTGGGTGTCCGTTGAGGTAGACTTTAGCTAAACAGATGTGAGCACATGAACAAGGGAGTGGTGAGTCACCACATACTGACGTGCAGTGGACCTTGACGGGCACCTGTGGGTGCTCTTTGGAGCCACACTGAAGCTCCTTCATCATAGGAGGAGTAGAAGTTGCTTGTTGTGGCTACTCAGAGTCTGGATGCAGTGCTCCCAGGTGCTTGTCACTCTTGCATAGGTGGCATGTCACCTTAGCTGCGCAAGTTTTGGTCATGTGTTCTGTAGACTCACAGCACTTGTAGCATATTTTGTACCCTTTGAGCAAAACGTTTCATTCATCCAGGGACTTCTTTCCAAATTCTCTGCACTTGTTCAGAGAATGTGAGGATTTATGTAGTGGACAAATCAGGTCTATTTGTTTGCAGAGATTTAGGTTGAGCTTTCTTTGATGGCTGCTCATCTGAAGTCTTCCTGGGCAAGGTAGTGACCTCTGTCTTATGCACAGATACAAGGGTTTTTCCCTTTGCAGTTTGGAATGGACCATTGGTTGCTCCAGAGTTCTGACTGGTCCTTTTGGCAGCTGGGAAACATTTTTCTCTGATGCTGAGGCTTTCAGAGTCATTAGACAGTTTCACTTAGTGGGCAACAAAATCTACAAGATCAGCAACGGTTTTTTTTTTTTTGCCTTGGTGCCTTGCCTTGAAAGCGATAGATAACTCAATCCATTTTTCACTTAACTTCCTTGGTAGTTTTTGAATGATAGGCTTTTGCATCCTGAACTGGTCAAGACAGACAAGTCCTGGCAAGGTGGGATCCTTTTGTGCTGTCCACAGCTGCTTAAGGAGGGCAGAGAATTTCCACAGCTTGCGTGGTTCACTGATACTGATGTCAGAGAATTCATTGATATGATCCAAGAGCAAGGACTCCATCAATGTAGATGCGCCATACAGCTGATCAAGCATATACCAAGCTTCCTCAAGGGTGGTGTCTGGGTTACCTAGTTGGGATGAGTAGATGTTCTTCACTAGGTCTGTAGATTCCGGTCCCAGCCATGCCATCATATGTCTGAGCTCTTCGGCTGGCTCCAACCCCTTGTTGTGAATGGTATTCTTGAAAACATGCTTCTACAATAAGCACTCCCTCCCTGGCTTGTCAGAGAATTTCTGCATACCCATGGATGCCAAATCCAACCTTCCTCTCCAGAATGTTGGAGGATACATTGGTGCTGCATAGGGGTTGTAGTCCTTAGGAGCATGATTAGTGGCTTGTTGTTTTTCCTCATAGGCATTGCTTCCAAGAGCAAGGGGGTGTTCTGAAAACGGCTGACAATTTTCTTCAGAATAGATACTGAGGAGGGGTTCTACCCATGACTCAGCTGGGGGTTGTTCTCCTTGCTGCCGATCCATTTTTGAATTGCCTTGAAGGTTTGGTTGGAATTCCTCTGCCTTTACATTGAGTTTAGGAAACATGACTTTGTGTGTGCCTACCCGCTGAGGAGTGTTTGCTATCACAGATGGGCTAATTCGATCACTCCTTGCTTCTTGGTTTGTTGGGGTAAATTTTACAGATCTGGGGGGGAGCTGATTGTTTGGATGGTACGTTGTCAGCTTCCTGACTGGTTGGCACAATTGGTGGTTGAGATTCTTCTCCTTGGTCACTTGGCCTTGGGGAATCTGTGGCTGACCACGTTGCCTCCTCCCGGTCTTGAAGTAGTGTGTTCTGGTTATCCACATAGGCCTCGACACGGTTGTGCGAGATTCCACCTTCTGGCCTCTCAAAATTGAGCATGAAGGTAGTGCCTTGAAGCTCCTTCTGTAAAGCTTCCACCCTTGCAGTTTTCTCTGCTGCCTCCCGTTGACGCTGCGGAAGCTCAAGGCTGGCCTGAGCTCTGGCCTTCTCTTCTATTTGCTGTTGCTCTGCCTTTACCACACACAGAGCTGCTGCAGCCTGGGATTTTGCCACTTCTTCCCTTTCTCTGCTTCTGCTAAATGTAGAGCTGCTGCAGTCTGTGCTTTGGCTATTTCTTCCCTTTGTAGTTGCTCTGCTTCTGCTACACGAAGAGCTGCATTGGCTGCTTCAGCTTCGATTCATGCTTGGGCAGCTTGAGCGGCTAACCTCTCTGCCCTTGAAATTTGGGATGCGTGGCTGTGGCGAGAAGATGCTTTAGAATGGCGGGAGGTGCCTGAGACATGAGATTGCTGTGACACGCTGCTGTGTGCCTCGGACCGTGGTGACTTGTGATGTGAGGATGTAGCTTTCTTGGAGGATTGAGAGGAAGATACATGTGCCCACTGGAACGATGCATGCAAATGATGGTACATGTCAGATTCGGCCTTTTCGATTGGTGTTTCCTTTGTCTGAAGACCGGCTTGGGAAGAATGGCTATGACGAGAGGGTTCTTTAGAAGGTAGGAGGAGACATGAGACTGTTGTAACACGCTAGTGCACGCCTCAGACCATTGTGACTTGGGACAAAAGGATGATGCTTTCTTAGAGGAATGAGAGGAAGATACATGTGACCGCTGGGATGATGCCTGCGAATGATGGGACACTTTGGACTTGGTCTTCTCAAATGGTATGTCTTTCATGTGAAGCTCGACCTCAGGGAGGCATTTACTACTTTTTAGGAACTTCTTGTGTTCCTTGTTTTTTAGCTTGAGGCTTTGCATTTTGCTTTGTTAGATCTCCTAGCTGCAACTGGACTTTTTCAAGACAGCATTCGTAGGTGGTCCATTGTAAGAAAGACTCTTCCATATCCTCTTCCAATGAGAGAGTGCGCTTGGGGGAAAGCTCCTCTTTGGATGCTTCGCAAAGTTCCTGCAACTTTTCCCAGTATTTTTCATGACGTTGATGGAGCTTATCCCATTTCTCCATCAGGCTCAACCACAAGACTTCAGTAGGCTTTCTTTGTTGCCTCAAGTCATAGGGTTTCTGAGATGTCTCTGCCTTTTCTAAACTTGGACATCAGGTTCTGCACACAAATCAAGGTTGGTTGGTTGGACCAGCTCTTCTGGTCCTATAGGACACTCTGCCATGACTACGGCAGACTCAGAAGATTTCCTAGATATTTTGAATGAGTTCAGTGAATTTCACTCTTTCACAACCAGGGTGCGCTGTCTGCATGGATGAAGACTTCAGTGAAATTCACTCTTTGACCACCAGATTGTGCTGTCTGCATGGGTAAAGACTTCAATGAAGTTCACTCTTTGATCACCAGGGTGCGCTGTCTGCGTGGTTAAAGACTTCAGTGAAGTTCACTCTTTCACCACCAGGGTAAGCTGTCTGCGTAGGTAAAGACTTCAGCGAAGTTCACTCTTTGAACATTCATGTTTGTTGAAATCTTTTTCTTTCTTTTTCTCTCTGTTTCTCTTATCATTTTTTGTCTTTTCAGTTCTGGTGGTTTTCCTGATATCTCTGCAGTCCATTTTGTCCAATCTTTTTTCTTATCCTCAAATTTGTTTTGTGGTGTTAAAGTATAAGTTGTTTTTTCCAAATCCAGTATTTTTATATATTTTCCCCGCTTGGGTTAAATCATACTTCTTTGTTTTGTTAGGTTCCATCTTTAAGTCTCTATCCTCAGATTTGTATTCAGTTATCTGTTTTATCTGTTCCTTCTCTTTTGTTGTTTTCTGGGATTTTTTTGTTGTAAAGTTAAATTGGAGATGAATTGGTTTATATTTTCAAAGTTATTTTGGATTTCTTTGTGGTTTGAAATCATTGTTGTTTGAATTAGTTGCAACATATCATATGTCTCCTCTTGAAAGGTGCTTATTTTTTCTTGATAAGTTCTTTCTATAAGTCTCTGATTTTCCACGATGACCAAGAATCCAAGTTTTCTTTTCTCTGCAAATAGCTTTGGAGTGAGAGTTAAGTAGATACTTGTAATCCAGAAAGTTCAAAAAAGTTTTTTTTTTGTTCCCTAAAGTTTATAAGTCTCTCTTTGTCAGCAGCCCAGATTGTTTTCTCTTTTGTCACAGCTGTTCCCTATTGTTAGAGCTTTGAAGGTCACAAGTAAAAATTAGTTTTTTCCAGATTTTGTCAAGTCCTGTATGAAAGCCATAGCTATCATAGTCCTCATCCACCACTAGATGTCAGCACCAGTTTATTTTTCAAATTTTCAAAATGAACAAATTGTCTTTAAAATGAGAATCTTAACCATTCAACAATTTCAAACTTATCCAAATTTAGGTTTTATAGTCATTTCATTTCATTTCAATATGTTTTGTTCCTCCATAAAAGGTTTAATTCACTGCTTCCATTAGTAAAAAGGTGGGGCAAAGATCCCCTTCCTTCACTTTCAGAGGTTTTTTTGCTTCTTGGGATTTTTTTTCTTCAGGAAAGTTGATAAGTAGGATAGAGAAAATCAATACTCTTACCCAAATTCAAACACGCTGTTTACAATCAGCTTAAAATAGTGCTTTTGACTTTGGTTGCTTGTAGCTTGGGCTAGCCTCTGAAGTTAGGCTAGCTTTTCTCCTGTTGGTTTCTGGAAGGCTTCTCCTGGACTGATCGGGCTGACCACCATCTCTCCATGGTCTCCAGGACTTCCTTCCTTCTTTGCCACCTCTTCAGGGCAGCTTCACGCCCCCTAGAGTCAGAAATGACTAGCACATATGTGCAGGGGAAACTTTACCTTTACCTTTAACAGGAAGAAATTCGGCTGAAGGGCATGGAGCCCCGAACCCCTTGACTGCTGCACTACTGCACAGGACCAGAAGTCAATAGCTTGGCAAAAGTATTTAGTTTAGTAATATTTATGATTAAACTAATAGGCAAATAAAGGTAAATCTTTTTAAAATAAAGGGAAGGACTAGACTTGCCTTGTGGTGATAATCAAGGTTGTGTAAATAACACAGGAAAATTAAAATATATTCTCAGTGAGATATTTTTATGCTAAAATATTTGTACTGAATATATCACTGCTTATCTTTGTAAGATGAGTGCTATGTTTTGCAAATTAAAAACGAAGCAATTCTTTTCAGCACACAAAAAAATCCCAAACAAATGTTCAACCGTTAAACAACTTTAATTAAATTGAATCCCAATAGCAAAACCATAATATGTTAGTTAAAGCTTGAACATTATAAAAGTAATGTGCAATACGTACCACTTCCTCATCCAGAACAGCTACATACCCTTTCTAAGGTTCTAAGACCTGGGTGTTCAGGGATGCCTATAAGGAAGGTAGACTGAATCTTCTCCTGGATTAGTAGTGTCACAGAGATGGAACACTGTTTTTTTCTTTATATTGGTCTGTGTTTAACAAAGTCTGGAAGTTGAGTTCATGGCAATTGCACCTCATTTCTAATTAGTTTAAAATGTTTCACTGCTTATCCAAGTAGCTTCTTCAGTCTGAGCAAGTTGGTTAAGCGGACTCCATATACTTATGTCCTCTTTCAATTCTTACTAATCTGGATAGGCTCATTGATCCTAAGTGGTCCTAAAGTGGTTTTAATCTTCCTTTGAAGGTTCGTGTATCTTCACAGGTTCACAGGTTCACAAGAGAGGTCACATTTAATCACCCACATAGGGTAAAGGGTTTAGGAGTTGGAACATTTACATCTCATAGTCTCTCTGCCTACTCACCTAATGAGACAACCCAGATTAGTAAGAATGAAACCTCCCTGGAGGACACACGTATAGGGGGTCCCCTTAACCAACTTGCTTAGACTAAGAAGCTATTTGGATAAGCAGTGAAACATTTTAAACTAATTAGAAATGAGGTGCAGTTGCCATGATTCAACTTTCAGAAACCTCTACGTGGATGATTGTGAATCTTCATCAACATATTGTTTAACAAACTTATTGCAATGTATTGGGATTTGTACTTGAACTGATTCACACGTCTGTTTGAATGCTGCTTAAGGTTGCTCAATGGTGTGTCTGTGTAATGGTCACTGACTTGCCAGACTTGTCTCCAAGAAGATCATTGGATGATTTGGGGCGGGAGTGGGTTCCTTTAAACCTATTGGCCACCGTGTAGTGGCCAACTGTATAAGTAGCTGCACAGCAGCCTCTGTTTCAGTTCTGTTCCTGTTTGCCTAAATAAAGCATGTTCCTGTTTGCAACCTTCCGTCTCACTTATTGCCTGCAAAGAACCGGCTACACAACACTTACTGTAATGGAAAATACTTAAGTCACCCAGAATAAGACTGACTGGAACTACATAGAAGCCTAAATAAATAAATCAGTGTATTCTGTTATTGTATTAGCTTATTTCTGTGCATTATCTTGGAGGCCTATTTTGTGATTAAAAGTAGCATGTTAAAAACATTAAAATAAATATAACACCAGAGTTTTATTATAAGAAAAGCTATACCTCTGGAAATAAAGGAATATACCACCTCTTTCCAAGTGAGTGGTAGCAATAATTGGTGTAAAACGCTTTTTGATAAAACATTCTATTCCAGTTCAGAATCCAGCTAAATACAAAACTAACATATACAACAAGAACAGATTGGACAGCCATTTGTCCGGAATGGCAGAGGTCTCCTGCTTGACTAGTGGGTTGGACTAGAAAATGTCCAAGGTCACTTTCAACTCTATTATTCTGTATTATGTTATTCAGGAAGGTCACCAACATAGAATATTTTAATATTGTATCAAGGCATGAATTCTCTGCCTCACCATACAAGTGGGTAGCCAGCAACTTCTACTTAAGTACTTCTACAAAAGAAACTAGAAATGTTAACCTCATGCCAATTTGAATCTCAGCGCTAGGTTTATAGCTCATACTGTACAGTAATGATTTTTGAATAAGACATAACTTTTGCAATTAAGAAAAATATGCTACCCATCTCCAATTGCTGGCAGTCCAAGCAAAATATTCTATCTTCAGGAGGAAAAGAGTTGAAAACCAAGCCAAAATAATAGAGATAATGCTGCAGAAGTAAATTTACTTTTAAAAAGCCCAGTTCACCATTATTACTTACCCCACCTCCTGCCATCTCAACTCAAGTATCATGAGACACTAAAGGAGGTTAATCTAAATTAAGCCTTGGTTTCAGAATAGTTACAACCTTATTTCAGGCTGAATGGCGGACTGCACCTAACTATAATTTGGGTATCTGTACTTGTTAAGAATAAAGCTAGAAAAGAGCAGCCAAATCATCAAGGAACTGAAGAGGTTTTCTCTAATTAAATGTTACAAGGTCTGAACTTGTTAACTTAGGTGGGAAATGGTGAAAAAAAACCAGGGAAACATTAAAGAGGAAGAAAAATGATATATAAAGCACAGGTTATGTATTGAAATGTTTTTTCCCTTTTTTTCAAAATACTACAACTTGGGGTCATGCAAGGAAGCCATGTGACTGGAAATTCAGAAAACCAGTTCCCGTTGCTGCGGAACATAAAAGACACCATTGTCCTAGGTCATCATTCACTGTGGGAATAAAATGCTGGACCAGATAAGCCTAGCATGTCTCTTCCTATTTTTTTAGCTGATATTGCACTACTGGTTGTTACTTAATTTATAATCTGCTTAATAAAATCTCAAGCTGTCCTGATATCTTTCTATATGTACTGTAGTAAACCAGTCTCAAAACTTTGAGTCCAGCTTTCCCTACATATGGAATAGAGAACTTTACATTTATCTCTGCTGCAATTTATTTTAATTTGGCTGAATTTCTGAACCTGATTTCCAATGCAGAACATACTCAGTTTGATACCATCTACAAATCTGATGAGTATTCTTCATTGTATGAAAAAAGTACAAAAGTTCTGAATTATACCAAGTTTAGGACAGATCCCTGGGGCACTTTTTATACTGACTTTACAATCATCAAAAGAAACCTACAGAAGATACAAGTTGAGAAACAAAACTTAGAGGGTAATTGGTCTTTTCTTTCATAGTCTTTTATTCCAATGTTTAATGGATATGCTTAGGATTTCTTTGTCGGTTTTTGGTTTATTTTAGATCTACTTTGGTGGATTTTAGTTAAAAAGGCAGCATAAAAGTATGGCTACAATACACTAATATTTTATATAATCTTTAAATTCAGTTTATTAAAAATAATAAACTAGGCCAACAAAGAATAGAAGATCCATAGGACTTGCCTGCTTTGGAGATCCACTCCATATAGCCATTGAGCTCCCGTTCAATTTGCTGTTGTCTTCTCAGCTTCAGAAATGCACGCCGGTTTTCTACTCGTTCCCTTTCTTTGGCAAACTCCCTGTAGACAGAGATAGAACAGCAATGCTGAATGGTCTCTGTTATACCACTTGGTTCGCAGGAAGGCATCACAGAAGAAATACAAAGGCAGAAAAAAACAACCCAGAATTTGGGACATCCAGTTGCCAGAGTAAACTGTATTTTCTTTACAGGATTGAAAAAAAAGCTACCACAAGCACTAATACATTTCCTCAATGGCAGATGTACTACCGTACATACTTACCCGGAAAGCACCCCCAGCACAAGGTTGAGCATAAAAAAGGATCCAATAATGATGAGAGGGATGAAGTATAGCCAGTTCCAAGCACTCCCTGAGGCATCGTTGCTCTGGAGTAAAAAAAGAGGATGAAGTCATTGGATACTGAAGTCATGGAGTAGATTTTTCATCAAAGTCATTAACTCACTCAGGGTATATTTTAAAGGATAGGAACAGTCTGTGGGCTGCTGTGATATCAAATCAGACTGTCATCACAAGCACAAGCAGATTACAAACCTACAAACTTAATAACTTGTCAACCTCCCATCAACTAGCCAGTTAATTTCCCTAGCAATATCCAGTTACAAATCTACAACACTGCAACACTGTTTAAATGCATTTTACTTTTCTAGTTGTTTCACACTCTTCCATTCTAGTTCTTTTTCACATGGTTCTTCCACGAGTTCTTTGCTCACTGATACCAACCTAATAGCCCCTCCTTCTACTGTAGAAATATTTTGTTACGAGAAAATAAATTAACCCCTAATCTCAGGTTCTCTTATCAGCCATCTAACACAAAGCACTTGACCTGGTCTCTGTATGGATACCCAGCAGGAAGCTACAACAAAGATATAGAGTGAACAATTTGAAAGGAATATTGGGGAAACGGTCAAATTAAACAGGTACTATTTATTATCTAATAACTAGTCAGAAGATGGATGAGATTACTAGACCAATCACTTTGTACCATTCCTAGCTTAGAACATGAACATAAAAGTACAAGATAGCAGGAAATGACAGCACAGCTAAATAATTTGAGAAAATTGATTAATTTACTATTATAGACTTTTGGAATATATAGCCCCCAAACTCACTGAATGAATTGTTTCTCCTAAGCACTCATAAACTGAAGAGTTTATGATACAGGTAGTCCTTGATTTATGAAAATTGAGCCCCAAATTTCTGTTGCTAAATGAGAAAGTTGTTAACTGAATTTTTTCCCCATTTTATGATCTTTCTTGCCACTGTTGTTAAGTGAATCACTGCAGTTGTTAAGTTAGTAACACAGTTATTAAATGAATCTGGCTTGCCTATTGACATTACTTGTCAGACGGTTGCAAAAGGGGATCGCGTGATGCTGAGACACTGCATCCG
Organism: Vipera berus; assembly: GCF_964194415.1. NCBI lineage: Eukaryota > Metazoa > Chordata > Lepidosauria > Squamata > Viperidae > Vipera > Vipera berus. The sequence continues at coordinate 182,343,772 of NC_138203.1, read as the reverse complement.
TCATAAATATGAGTCAGTTGCCAAGCATCTAAATTTTGATCACATGACCATGGAGATGCTGTAACAGTCATAAATATGAAAAACATAAGTCATAAGTCATTTTTTTCAATGCTGTTGTAACTCTGAATGGTCACTAAATAAACTATTGTAAGTTGAGGACTACCTGTATTCAAATTCTATTTGCTCTTCTAGCTGTAGGACTAACATATAAGACTCACATAGATGCCACAGTTTGGTATTTCTCAGTTCTTAAATATTCCTCCAGCCCTTTCACCTGTTCAGGGATGTTAGGAATTAAAGCTGCACTTTAATCATAAATCATGTATTAATATAAAGCATGTTTATCACTGCTGATGAATAAGGGGAATGTGAAAAGCCCAGTGCACATGGGTCTAAGACAACTCGCTGTGGCCGACTCACCATGGTTGACTTGTCCTGTCTGATTCTCCCCAGCCGACTCAATGTGGCCAACTGGCCATGGAACAATTCAATGGGGAATAACGTTTTTTGTCACCTCTTTTCTCTCCCCCACTTTCTCCTAAATCATTGCATGGTATCCATCACTGAGGAAGGCTCAAGGATACCATAGCCGCCATTTAGAGGCTTTTTTTCAATCACTCTCTGCAGACACCCCAGGGATATTATTAGGCATCTGTCAACACTCCAATTCCTATGTACCCATCTTGTTCTGTGATCACCCTCAACCACAGAGGTTATCTGGGGCCAATCACACTCTCTCCCAGCCCAACCAAACTCAAAAGACTTGTTGCTGGAGGGTTAGGAATGTTATGTAGGCTGCCTTGAGCCTCTGAATGAAAGGTGGGATAGAAATCTAATCCATAAATAAACCAAGTCAATTAAAAACTACTGCTTTCATGAATGCAATGCACTAAGCTAAATAAATGTTAACATTGGGAAGAGTTTTGGTTTTTTGGGGGGTGGGAGTTGACTGAATATGGCATGCAAACCCTGACCATTTAGTTTATATATTTCAAAATATGAGGTAAACCCAGAAAATGGATTAATTCATTAATCAGGTTAAGAATGTTGTGTGAAGGCAGCCATGTCATTTCAGATAAGCACACTGAAGTTTGCCGAATCTCATAATTCCTAAAATACGTCCAACAGATTGCTTGAAAACTGGGCACTATTTTTGCCTTGCCTGTTATTATTTAAACTTATCATGTTTTGTCAGCAGTCATTCCTATTATGAACCAATTTAAATTCAAGCCATTCAAGCAATCAGACGCTGCTTCCCCAAAGTGCTTTGGCTGTGACGAGTTGTCCCATTCCAGTGGACATATCAATATATACTGTATACAAAAGATCCCATCATCAGGGGTATTATAGCACAGGAATGGAAAAGATTCATGCCAGAATAACCATTCCTAATCCAGATAAATCAGTAATTTGATTTAGTGTACAGCAGCTTATTTGTCAAAAAAACCAAAATAAAAATAGGTGTAGGATATTGGTGGCTAAGCCCATCAGTCTACAGTATTTCCATTAGATCACTAGAAAATTATATTTTATAATATTTTGTCATAAAGAAATAGGAACAACTAGAGAAGACACATGAAACAACATCTTCAAAGGAATAATATTGACAAGGAAAGAAGAAAACAACAACACACTACCCTTCCTGGAAATTCTCATCAGCAGAGGAAACAATGGCAAATTAGTAACACAAGTCTATCGAAAAACAACCTACACAAACCAAGTGCTCCATTACCAAAATAACAACCCAACCCCCTCAAGTGGAGCTGTGCAAGAACATTACTCAGATTAGCACAAATGCAGTGCAACAGCCTAGGAAACAGGAAATAGGAAACAGACCACCTATACAAGATCTTCTAGCAAAATGAATACCCCTGCAACTTTATCAAAAAGTGCCTGACCACTCAGCTCACTATAGCAAACAGGCACAACTTATGAAAAAGACAATACTACATCAAAATACATTTAAAAAATTCAGAAATAATCAACAGACTATTATGACCAAGTGCTAATACTGTAGCACACAAACCAACTAAAGCACTCCAAAACATCTGAAACAAACCAAACACCGTAGTCTAAGAAGAAAAACCAAGAGTCATTTACAACATACAGTGTAAGGACTGTAGCACAGACAGGCAGATGACTAGCAGAAGGCATCTATGAATACTAACTAGCAGTGAGAAGACACAATGAAAACTACTTAATCTCACAACACATGGACAGACTCAACCCCAGTTTCAACTGAGAAACTGTTGGCATTTTAGATGAAGCCAAATGCAAAGATGCTAGGAAATACTTAGAAGCTTCGCATTCGATAAATCAGACATCAATAGACACATAGCGATAAACCATATTTATAATAATAATAAACCTTTATTGTCAAAGTACAACATGTGTACATTGAGATTAGCTGAGCCTCCCCCCCGTGCTCTCTCCCCCCAACACACAGTGACAACAAACCCTCCATCCTACCACACCATGTGAACCAACTACACCACACACCGGCCTCCCAAGTCAATTCTGCATAAGTTCACAGAGATTATATCCCATTTAAAAGCCTAACAGCCCACGGATAAAAGCTATTTTTCAGCCTGTTGGTACAGCTGGCTATACTCCTATATCTCCTACCGGATGGTAGGAGAGTAAAGAGATACCGTCCAGGGTGTGAGTCATCCCTGAGAATCTTCCTCACTCTTCCAAGGCAACGAGCCCTGGCGATGTCATCCAGTGGTGTCAGGGGACAGCCCACAATGTCTTGTGCTGTGCTCACTACCCTCTGTAATACTTTCCTGTCCGCGGCTGTCAGACCAGCATACCAAACCACAATACCATACGAGAGGACGCTCTCTATAGTAGACCGGTAAAAGAGGGTCATTAGCCGTTGTTCTACCCTGTTCTTCCGCAAGACCCTGAGGAAGTGGAGTCTCTGTTGGGCCTTTCTGGCTGTTCTGAACCAGCCCTCTTCTCGCACCCCTAATCAAAAGAAGAGACTGGAAAGCGTCCAAGGCTAAAAGGCTTCTGCCAAGATTTAATAGTAAACACACAAGAGCTTATCTTCTCAAGCAAAAGAGTTGCTTTCAGCAACCAGCCCCTCCCCAAACACTCCTTTTATAGAGAGCTCAGGGCGTGGTCTCCCTGTGCCTCCTCCCGAGGAGTCCCATAGCCTTCCTTTGTTTGTCCCTGATCGACTGCCTCCTGCGTCGGGCGTCCTTGAACAGGGCCAGCTGTGGGTCATCATCCTCCGCACTCTCGGGCTCACACAGCTGAGCAGAGGTTCCCGGCTGAGGACTCTGCAAAGTCTCCAAATCATCATCAGCCGGTTCGTTTCCCTCCTCCCCCACATCTGAGTCCTCCGATACATCGGAGCCGGCTGTCGGACCCACAGGCTGACCCTGAGTCACAACACTATCCCGCACCGCAGGGCCCTTCCCCCGGGTCTGCCGATCCGGATGCGGTCGGGATGGGAACTGTTCGTGAAACGCAGTCACCAACGCAGGGGCATGAACGGCGGTCGCGTCTTCCCATGTGAAGTCCTCCGGCCCGTACCCTTTCCACTCGATCAGGTACTGGAAGCGACCTTTCAGCCAGCGGGAATCCCTGATGCTGGCGACCTCGTACTCGGGGGTGCTGTCGCCATCACGAGGTCCTGATGGGGGAGGTTCCGCTTGGCGAAGTGGACAAGCCGGTTGTTCGGGGACCAACAAGGACCGATGGAAGACGGGGTGCACGCGCAGGGAACGTGGCAGAGTTAAACGATAGGCGACCGGGTTGATGACGGCCTCGACTGGGAACGGTCCAAGGTAACGGTGGTCCAGCTTCCTCGCCGGCCGAGTGGATGGTAGGTTCCTGGTGGACAGCCAGACCCGATCCCCCACCGATAGTGGAGGCGTATCCCTTCTCGACCGATCGGCGAACCTCTTGTAGTCGGCCTTGGCCTTCTCCAGCTGCCGTCGCACCAACCGATGGATCGCCTGTAACTCCGCCATGAATTCGTTCGCTGCCGGCTCCGGTGAGTCCACGGGAGAAAGGGGGAAAAACCGGGGGTGATAACCCACATTGGCCAAGAACGGTGTCATCTGCGTGGAGGTGTGCTGCGAGTTGTTAAAGGCAAACTCGGCTATGGCCAAATAGTCCACCCAATTGTCCTGCTGCAGGTTAACGTAGCAGCGCAGATACTGCTCTAAGATGCCGATGACCTTCTCGGTACCCCCGTCGGTCTGAGGATGATGCGCGGACGAGAGGCAAACCTTAATGTCCAACGCCCGCATCAACTCCTGCCAGAAGCGGGCTGTAAACTGGGCCCCCCTATCGGAGACGACTCTATCGGGAAGGCCGTGCAGCCGGAACACCTGTTGGATGAACATGCGACTAGTGGCGCGAGCTGACGGTAAGCCGCGACAGGGGATGAAGTGCGCCATCTTGGTCAACATGTCCACCACCACAAACACTGTCGTGAAGCCGGAGGATGGGGGTAGATCCGTCAGAAAGTCCATGGACACAGCCCCCCAGGGTCTCTTGGGCGTTGGCAAAGGCTGCAGTAAACCAGGCGGGGCCCCTGTCGCTGACTTGGCCTGCCTGCATGGGACGCAGGAGGTGACATAAGACTGGACATCGTGTCGGACTCGGGGCCACCAGAACGTACGGGAGACCAGGTTCAGAGTCTTGAACAGGCCAAAATGCCCCGCAGCCGGGTTATCATGACATTGGCTGAGGACGAGTCCCCTGAGTGGCCCTCCTGGAACATAGAGCCGGTCACGATAATACAGGAGTCCATCCGTGACCGACCAAGGCGAATCTGGCCCCACCTCTTCCTTCCGCTGAGCCACCCACGCCTCCTGCTGCTGCGCCTCCCGGATCCGAGCCCGTATATCCACCGGCTCCCGCACCGCAGCAAAAGACTCGACGGGGATCACGGTCCTGGGCGGAAGCTTGTCTTCCACTCGGGTGTACTCGGGCTTCCTGGACAGAGCATCCGCTCTCTGGTTGTGCCCGCTTGGTATGTACCGCACCCGGAAGTCAAACCTCGCAAAGAAGAGGGACCACCGGATCTGGCGTTGGTTCAAATTCCGAGCGGTCTGCAGGCTTTCCAGATTCTTGTGGTCCGTCCGGACCTCGATTTGATGCCGCGCCCCCTCCAGATGATGCCTCCAAGCCTCGAACGCCGCCTTGATGGCCAGCAGCTCCTTCTCCCAGATGGTATAGTTGCGCTCCGAGGGATTCAATTTCCGAGAGTGATACGCGCAAGGGAAAAGGGTACCGTTGGGCGTCGCTGCCTGGAGCAACACGGCCCCAATGGCAATGTCGGAGGCGTCCGCCTCCACGACAAACGGCCGTTGCGGGTCAGGATGCTTCAAGATGGGCTCCTTCATGAAGGCGTCCTTCAAAGCTTGGAACGCCTGTTGTTCGGGGGCGTTCCACTGGAACCGAGTCTTCTTCTGCAGGAGCCGGGTGAGGGGGGCTGTCAAGGCAGCAAAGCCAGGGATGAATGTCCGATAGTAGTTGGCAAATCCAAGAAGTCGCTGAATATCCTTCACGCGACGCGGGGGTTGCCAACTCTGCAACGACTCAACTTTACTTGGATCCATGGCGATGCCCTCAGGAGAAATGCGGTGGCCCAAGAAATCAATGGTCACCTGGTAGAACTGGCACTTCTCCAACTTGGCAAACAGCCGATGTTTCCGGAGGCGCTGCAGGACCTGACGGAGATGCTGATGATGCGCTTCACGCGACGGGGAGTAAATCAGGATGTCGTCCAGGTAAATCACAACAAACTGGTCCAACAGATCCCGAAAGATGTCGTTCATAAAATGCTGAAACACAGCGGGGGCGTTGGTCAGGCCAAACGGCATCACCGTGTACTCGAAATGTCCATAGCGAGTACCAAACGCCGTCTTCCACTCATCACCCGGCCGAACCCTGACGAGGTTGTAAGCTCCACGCAGGTCCAGTTTCGTGAAGATCTTAGCCTCCCGGAGTCGGTCCAAGAGCTCGGGGATGAGGGGCAGCGGGTAGCGGTTACGCACCGTGATAGCGTTGAGTTTCCGGTAGTCACAGCAAAGCCGTAACTCGCCCGACTTCTTTTTGACGAAGAGCACGGGCGCAGACACTGGCGAGGACGAGGGCCGGATGAAACCACGAGCCAAGTTCTTTGTCAGGAAGTCCCGCAATGCAGCCAACTCGGGCTCCGACATGGAGTACAAACGCCCCACCGGGAGAGGCGCATCAGGGACTAGGTCAATGGAGCAGTCGTAGGGCCTGTGCGGGGGTAATTGGTCCGCCTCTGACTCGCTGAACACGTCAGCAAAGTCGGACAGTTCGGGAGGCAAGGAAACCCCTGGGGAACCCTCCACCTGGCCGGCACAGATATGGCGGGTGTGGTCCACGCACTGCAAACTTGGGAAGGTGACCAAGTTCTGAGACCAATAGATCTGTGGATCATGCGCCCGGAGCCACGCCAGTCCCAAGACCACGGGGAAGTGCAGATCCGAAGTGACGTAGAACTGAATGGCCTCCACATGGGTACTGATGGCCATACACACGGGTTGCGTGGCGGCCGTGATAGGCCCGGACAGGAGCACTCGACCATCGATGGTCTCCACAAGCATGGGCGGATCCACTGGACACTGGGGAACAGCCCATTTGGCCACAAAGGCCGAATCCATAAAGTTAGTGGTAGCCCCAGAGTCAATTAAGGCATGGACCGGAATCCCCTCTGGCTTGCCAGGGAGGATCAGTCGTGCCTCCAGAATCAAATGCCGTGGAGGTTCACAGGCACCGTCGGAACGGCGTCGCTCGGCGTGATCGTTGTGGGTCGCCCGATCTTTCACACCGTCTAGATCGGGCTCGGGCCGTTTCCCGATAGCAAAGCAGGGGACTTTCTCGGGGCAGGCTTGGTCACTGACGCCCGCTGATGCTTCTTCGGGCAAGAAGCAGCCAAATGTCCAGGGTCCCCACAGTAAAAACACAACCCCTCCGATCGTCGTCTGTCCATTTCCGTCACCGATAGACGGGACCTGGCGGCACCCAGCTCCATTGGCTCCTCCCTCTGGACTGGGGGCTCACGCACAACAGGGGCGGCAGGGGTCTGTGGGGTGGCACGGCGACTCTTACGCTGCTGCAGCCGGGCATCGATCCGCAGACAAAGATGGATCAGCCCATTCAGGTCTGAGGGAATGTCCACGCGGGCCAGCTCATCCAACATCTCCTCTGACAAGCCATCCTGAAAGGCATCCACGAGCGCAGCCTCATTCCAGGCGGAATCCTGGCTAAGCAGCCGGAAATCGCTGATATAGGCCTGTAGAGGGCGCTGACCCTGCCTCAAAGCTTTCAGGCGTCGGGTGGCGGTCTGCGCCTTAATCGGGTCCTCGTACATGAGGCGCATATGGTCACAAAACCCCCCAAAGTTATCCAACAAAGGGCTAGGCTGTGCCAACAGAGGCGTGCCCCAACGAGCTGCATCTCCCGACAGAAGGCTCAACACGAATCCCACCTTATCTCGGTCAGTGGGGAAATCAGCTGCTCTCACGCTGATAGAAAGCTGGCATTGTCCCAGGAAGGCAGGAAACAGTTCTGGTTTACCAGCAAATTTATCCGGCATAGCTATCTGACATTTCCTCCTGGGTGGGGGGGCAGCATGTACCTGAGCCTGCAGTTGTGCCACCTGAGTGGCCAGCAAGGTGAGTTGCTGGTTGAGCTGGGCATTCTCGGCAAGAAGCTGCTCCATTGTAGTATTAAGGGGTGGGTGGCTGAAAGCAAACTGTTCGGAACCAGCCCTCTTCTCGCACCCCTAATCAAAAGAAGAGACTGGAAAGCGTCCAAGGCTAAAAGGCTTCTGCCAAGATTTAATAGTAAACACACAAGAGCTTATCTTCTCAAGCAAAAGAGTTGCTTTCAGCAACCAGCCCCTCCCCAAACACTCCTTTTATAGAGAGCTCAGGGCGTGGTCTCCCTGTGCCTCCTCCCGAGGAGTCCCATAGCCTTCCTTTGTTTGTCCCTGCTCGACTGCCTCCTGCGTCGGGCGTCCTTGAACAGGGCCAGCTGTGGGTCATCATCCTCCGCACTCTCGGGCTCACACAGCTGAGCAGAGGTTCCCGGCTGAGGACTCTGCAAAGTCTCCAAATCATCATCAGCCGGTTCGTTTCCCTCCTCCCCCACATCTGAGTCCTCCGATACATCGGAGCCGGCTGTCGGACCCACAGGCTGACCCTGAGTCACAACACTGGCCACCTGGGTTGTATTAACTTTCCAGGTCAGATCTTCACAGAGGTAGACTCCCAGAAATTTAAAGGAGGAAACTCTCCACACAGTCCTCCCCGATGTAAAGTGGGGCAGGTTCCTCCTTTTTTCTCCGGAAGTCTAACACCATTCAAAAGACAATAAAAGACAATAAAAAAGCTGTGAAGGAAACAAAAAGACCAGAACACATCTTCTCCAGCAGCCAACATCCAGATAAAAAGAGTTTAACACGAAACAAACAATTAAGCAGAAAACAACGCCCTAGTCAAGGGTCTTTTCTCTGAAGAGGGACAAAGTTTATTTTATTTATTTATTTATTTACTCATTCATTCAATTTGTATGGCTGCCCACCTCAACAAGTGACTCTGGATGGTAAACAATAATAGGTAAAGGTTCCCCCGCACATGTGTGCTAGTCGTTTCCAACTCTAGGGGCCGGTGCTCATCTCCATTTCAAAGCTGAAGAGCCAGCGCTTGTCCGAGGACGTCTCTGTGGTCATGTGGCCGGCATGACTAGATGCCAAAGGCGCACGGAACGCTGTTACCTTCCCGCTGTAGTGGTCCCTATTTTTCTACTTGCATTTTTACAGGCTTTCAAACTGCTAGGTTGGCAGAAGCTGGGACGAGTAACAGGCGCTCACTCTGTTACGCGGCACTCGGGATTCGACCCGCCAAATTGCCGACCTTCTGATCGACAGGCTCAGCGTCCTAACCCACTGAGCCACCACGTTCCTTAAACAATAATAGAATATATTAAAATCAAATTTCCATCATAACACAAAATGCACACAGCAGCCAAGGCAAAGGTTACTTGGCTTTAGGATAGTGATAAGGAGGGATATACATGGAATATTATATTCAGGTATTAATACATATGGTATTTTGTTTTGTGATCCTGAATGTGAGAGGTGTTTCAATTCTTAAACTGAAACAAAAGAAAAACTTTTGAATGTCTTCCTGTGTACCTCTATTTGATGGATTGCTCCTTTTAAATGCCTCTTTTAGGAAAGCTGCTATTATCACAAGCAACTCTTTTAATGAAAATGTCATTGTTCCTTTCAGCTGGGAGAAGCAATCTGGAATGGAACACAGATGGCAGGAGATCTTCATCTTCTTCTTTCCATGACTGAAGGAGAATGGTGCCTCATGTATCTGTTTGCACTGTGAAGGGATAGGGGTGAGTCTGGAGCAACTGGAAAACTGATTTTCAGTTCCTAAAATGCAGGTTGCTCTTAGGTAGACCATTTGAATTTATGTCTTTTCCTTAGGAGTTATGGCAGATATCTTGAACATTCTGCAAAATTGGGAAAGAACTTTCCAAAAGAATTTGCAAAGACCCGAATATCTTTATATTTATAGATGCCTCTTATGCTTGCACAGATTGAATTTATGTAGGATTATTTGTATTCCTTCTGTAGAGTTTTTATAGCCCTAATAATCCAATTGAGGGAATCAAACACACATTTTTACATTTTAGCAAATAGTTTTGTTTACAGTACCTAAGATATTTTTATGGTGAATCTCATGCAAAGATGAGTCTTTTAGTGTGTCATCCAAATAGTGTTTCCCCAAAAGTAAGACCTACCCAAAAAACAAGCCCCGGCTTGATTTTTTGGGGTGGGCCTAATATAAGACCAGGGACGCAGTGGCTCAGTGGGTTAGGATGCTGAGCTTGTTGATCAGAAGGTCGGCAGTTTGGCGGGTCGAATCCTGAGTGCTGCGTAACAGAGTGAGCGCCTGTTACTCGTCCCAGCTTCTGCCAACCTAGCAGTTCGAAAGCATGTAAAAATGCAAATAGAAAAATAGGGACCACTACAGTGGGAAGGTAACAGCATTTCGTGCACCTTTGGCGTCTAGTCATATTGGCCAAATGACCACGGAGACGTCCTTGGACAAGCACTGGCTCTTCGGCTTTGAAACGGAGATGAGCACCGGCCCTTAGAGTTGGAAACGACTAGCACGCATTTGCGGGGGAACCTTTACCTTTACCTAATATAAGACCTACCCCGAAAATAAGTCCTAGTTTTGTGGTGAGCCTAAAAATCAAGCTAGGGCAGGGGTACGGTGGTAGAGCTGTCCCATGCACCCCACACCTGCTTACCTTACCAGTAGGACCACAATCAGGCCTCCTACACCGTGACACTTGTCACATTGTGTGGCTTGTTGCGCCATTGTTGCTCCTTATGGCAGGAGGCCCCATGGTGCCTCACGTAGTTGCCACTAGTCATGACAGGACACCGTGTAGTGCTTCAGGCCATTGCTGCTCCTCATGGCAGGAGGCCGCATGGAGCTTTGGGCTGTTTGCAGGAGGCCGCATGGTGCTTTGGACCGTTACTGCCAGTCAAGGCTGGATACTGTGTGGGGCTTCAGGCCATTTGCAGGAGGCCGCATGGTGCTTCGGGCCATTGCCTCTGGTTGCAGCAGGATGCCGCGTGGCGTTTCAGGCTGTTGCCACCAAAGCACCACACAGCCTCCTGCAAACGGCTTAAAGCACCATGCAGCCCCTTGCCAGGATCAGTAGAAACAGCCTGAAGCACCGTGTGGTGTCCTGCCACGAGTGGCAGCAATGGCCCGAAGCACCATGCAGCCTCCTACAAATGGCCTGAAGCACTACACAGCCTCCTGCCACAACTGGCAACACTGGCATGAAGTACCATGCAGCATCCTGCTGCAACTGGCAGCACTGGGAAAATGCACCATGTGGTATCCGGGCGCAAGTGGTGGCAAGTAGTCGCTGAAGAGGTCAAGCAGCAGTGCGACAGGTTTCAGAGCATGGGAGGCCTTGCTGTGGTAGTCCTAAGGTAAGACATCACCTGAAAATAAGACCCAGTGCCTCTTTTTGAGGCAAAAAAATATATATAAGACTGGGTCTTTTTTCGGGGAAACGCAGATATATGTCTACATATTTATTCAACATATCTAAATATATTTAAATAACCTGGAGAAGACCATGTCATAATTAACCAAGTATGCCCAATTTAATCAATTTAACCAAGGGCATCACTGTGTTTCCAAACTTGCCATACCCAGTATTAAAGATAATTAAGCATTCATGACCCTCTTTCATTTCAATTAATTGTATTGCCTCTCAAGTCCAATTTTTTGAAAACGCATGTTATTTGAAGGCGATCCAGTATGTCTGAAGAGGTAGGGGATAATGATCTTTAATGGTTACAATTTCAGGAGCCTATAATCATATACAGAAATATTCCTTTAAGGGCAAAAAATGTGGATAGAGATGCTGGAGGCAAATATAACTTTTTTCAGATTGTCATCCAGAAACTCCTTTTAAGTGGCTAGCTTTTAAGTTGTTGTTAGCTGCGAAGTCGTGTCTGACCCATCGTGACCCCATGGACAATGTTCCTCCAGGCCTTCCTGTCCTCTACCATCTTCTGGAGTTCATTTAAGCTCACACCTACTGCTTCAGTGACTCCATCCAGCCACCTCATCCTCTGTCGTCCCTATCTTCTTTTACCCTCAACCTTTCCCAGCATTAGGCTCTTCTCCAGTGAGTCCTTCCTTATCATTAGGTGGCCAAGGTATTTGAGTTTCAACTTCAGGATCTGGCCTTCTAAAGAGCAGTCAGGGTTGATTTCCTCTAGGACTGACCAGTTTGATCGCCTTGCAGTCCAAGGGACTCACAGGAGTCTTCTCCAGCACCATAGTTCAAAGGCCTCAATTCTCTGGCGCTCAGCCTTTCTTATGGTCCAACTTTCACTGCCATACATTGCAACTGGGAAGACCATAGCCTTGACTATACGCATTTTTGTTGACAGGGTGATGTCTCTGTTTTTTAGTGTGCTGTCTAGCTTTGCCATGGCTTTTCTACCCAGGAGCAAGCTTCTTTTAATTTCTTGGCTACAGTCCCCATTTGCAGTGATCTTGGAGCCCAGGAAAATAAAATCTGTCACTACCTCCATTTCCCCCCCATCTATTTGCCAGAAATTGAGAGGGCCGGATGCCATGATTTTGGTTTTCTTAATGTTAAGTTTCAACCCAACCTTTGCACTTTCCTTCTTCAACCGCAACAAGAGGCTCTTTAGTTCTTCACTTTCTGCCATTAGAGCGGTATCATCTGTATATCTTAGGTTGTTGATATTTCTCCCGGCAATCTTAATTCCAACTTTTGATTCATCTAGCCCTGCCTTTCTCATGATGTGCTCTGCATATAAGTGAAATAGGCAGGGCAACAGTATACAGCCTTGCCGGACTCCTTTCCCAATTTTGAACCAATCAGTGGTTCCGTGTCCAGTTCTCACTGTTGCTTTTTGGCCCACATATAGGTTTCTCAAGAGACAAATAAGATGGTCTGGTATGCCCATCTCTTTAAGAACTTGCCACAGTTTGTTATGATCTACACAATCAAAGGCTTTAGCATAGTCAATGAAGCAGAAGTAGATGTTTTTCTGGTACTCTCTAGCTTTCTCCATGATCTAGCGTATGTTGGTAATTTGATCTCTAGTTCTTCTGCCTCTTCGAAACCCTGCCTGTACTTCTGGTAGTTCTCGATCCACATACTGCTGGAGTCTAGCTTGTAGGATTTTAAGCATAACTTTACTAGCATGAGAAATGAGTACAATGGTGCAATAGTTTGAACATTCTTTGGGACTGCCTTTCTTTGGAATTGGAATGTAAACTGATCTTTTCCAATCCTGTGGCCACTGTTGAGTTTTCCAAATTTGCTGGCAAATTGAGTGTAGCACTTTCACTGCATCGTCTTTTAAGATTTTGAATAGCACAGCTGGAATACTGTCACCTCCACTATCTTTGTTGTTGCTCAGCTTTTCTAAGGCCCACTTCACTTCACATTCAAGGATGTCTGGCTCAAGGTCAGTGACCACCTCATTGTGCTTATCAGGGACATTAAGCTCATTCTTATATAGTTCTTCTGTGTATTTTTGCCTCCTCTTCTTAATTTCATTGCCTCTCTTAGGGCCATGCCATTTTGGTCCTTTATTATGCCCATTTTTGCATGAAACGTTCCCTTCATGTCTCCAATTTTGTTGAAGAGATCTCTGGTCCTCCCTATTCTATTGTTTTCTTCTATTTCTTTGCACTGTTCATTTAAGAAGGCATTCTTATCTCTTCTAGCTATTCTCTGGAATTCTGCATTCAATTGGGCGTATCTTTCTTTTTCTCCCTTGCCTTTCGCTTCCCTCCTTTGCTCAGCTATTTGCAAAGCTTCCTCAGACAGCCATTTTGCTTTCTTTATTTCTTTTTCTTTGGGATGGTTTTAGTTGCTACCTCTTGTACAATGTTGTGAACCTCTGTCCATAGTTCTTCAGGCACTCTGTCTATCAGATCTAATTCCTTTAATCTATTTGTCACCTCTACTGTATATTCAACAGGGATATGATTTAATTCATACCTGAGTGGCCTAGTGCTTTTCCCTACTTTCTTCAGTTTAAGCCTAAATTTTGCAATGAGAAGCTCATGGTCTGAGCCACAGTCAGCTTCCGGTCTTGTTTTTACTGACTGTATAGAGCTTCTCCATCTTTGGCTGCAGAGCACATAGTCAATCTGATTTCTGTGTTGACCGTCTGGTGATGTCCATATGTAGAGCCGTCTCTTGGGTTGTTGGAAAAGAGTGTTTGCTATGACCATCGTATTCTCTTGACAAAATTCAGCCTGTGCCCTGCTTCATTTTGTACTCCAAGGACAAACTTGCCTGTTTTTCCGGTTAACTTTTGGCTTCCTACTTTAGCATTCCAATCTCCCATGATGATAAGGACATCATTTTTTAGTGTTAGTTCTATAAGGTGCTGTAGGCCTTCATAGAACCGGCCAATTTCATCCTCTTCAGCACCGGTGGTTGGGGCATAGACTTGGACTACTGTGATATTGAATGGTTTGCCTTGGATTCGAACTGAGATCATTCTGCCATTTTGGGGATTGTATCCCAGTATTGCTTTTCCTACTCTTTTATTGACTATGAAGGCTACTCCATTTCTTCTGAGGAATTCTTGCCTGCAGTAGTATACCTGATGGTCATCTGAATTAAATTCACCCATTCCTGTCCATTTTAGTTTGCTGATTCCTAAGATGTCGATGTTCAGTCTTGTCATCTCTTGTTTGACCACGTCCAGCTTTCCTTGATTCATGGATCTTACATTCCAGGTTCCTATGGAGAAAAAATCTTTACAGCATTGGACTTTCCTTTCACCACCAGATACATCCACAGCTGAGTGTCCTTTCGGCTTTGGCCCAGTCACTTCATTCTTTCTGGTGCTACTAGTACTAGCCCCCAGTAGCATATTGGACACCTTCCGACCTGAAGGGCTCATCTTCCAGCACCAAAATATATTTTCACTAATACATATCAATGTCCTGTTTTTAAGTTTTATCTAATTGCAATAGAATATTCTTGCATAGCCTATAGTATGTGTGTGTGTGTGTGTGTGTGTGTGTGTGTGTGTGTGTGTGTGTATGTTTTCTGAGGTTTTCGCGGGTGTTTGTATGTGGATCTTTGGTTATTCGGTTTTTCCCCCACATAGAATTGAAGGTGTAAAAGCAACGTTTCGACGAAATCCCATCCGTCATCGTCAGGCTGGTGGCTTCAGCTTCCTATTCCCTATTTCAATAAAGGATAATTTTTTTGTCTACAAAACCAATATTGTTCATTACAAAACATTCATATGTTTTACCATTAAAGTCTAATTTTCATCTTAGCAAATCACCAGTTATTAGAAATATATTTTTTGCCTTAACCTTTTAACAATTATTAAAATGCTATCTTTTATATATAAAATTCTAGATTCTATACTATAGTTCAAAAATAGGCACTGAATATTCTATAAGGCATCTTAACCATACATCAATTATTAAAATATTATCTTTTGATATGTCATTCTAAATTCTATAATATAGTTCAGAGTTATACTTTCTTTACAAATCTAAAAGCTAAAAGTAAAATCAGTGATATTTCTTTAGGGATTCCCCTTAATCCATAGAGGGGTATTTTTCTAGTCTATCTTTAGGGATCCCAAAAGAGAATCAAGTTCAGTCTTTTAAATCTAACTCTTGCCTTCCTTTTGTGCCAATCATATTTTGGTCTTTGGTATCTTTCAATTCTCAAATGTATCTTCCTTTCTTCCTGTACCCCTTATTTGAGTCCAGGTAGTGTATCCAAATATCAGTTTTGCAAGAAACATGTCCCCTTTGTAACCATTGTATTTTTGCTTTAGTAGTTCAGTTTTTGGTGGTTGATATAATATAATTGTTATTAAATCAGTCAAATCTTTTTGTTCTTCCAGTTCTATTTGGGTTAGGTAGAAAGTGGTAGCTGGTATTATGGTTGTCATTTGATTAGTTGAATTCTCAGTATAGTGTATTTGAAGGCCTTTAGTGTCTTCACTGTTGGTATTGCTTTCTTCAGGTGCTGTTGCTTTTTGGCTTGCAAGTTTTGTAGTTGCTATTAAAGTTTGGACTTTAAGGTTTTCTGTAGGTTGCTCTTGTTGTTCTTTGAAATCTCCTGTTTTAGTGTTAGTTTCCACTTCTTCTATTTGGTTTTGGGTTATCTTTTCCTCATTTAAGGTTAGAGTTTGATTTGGTGGCTTTAAATTGTCAAATTTTTCATGCAGCTTGGCTTTAATAACATTTAACATGCAATGTAAGATATTTTGTTTTTTTTCTTTTTCCAAAT
The DNA here is from genome assembly GCF_964194415.1 of Vipera berus. Taxonomy (NCBI): domain Eukaryota; kingdom Metazoa; phylum Chordata; class Lepidosauria; order Squamata; family Viperidae; genus Vipera; species Vipera berus. The sequence goes on along the minus strand of NC_138203.1, from coordinate 182,327,899 downwards.
TATTATAGAACTTTTGTAAAATTAGTCCAATTTTTTCCCTTTAATTCACAGTTTAAAGAGAGAATAGGATAGTGAGTCCCCAGGAACAAATAGAAGCTTTTTAGTAAAAACAGTGAAATTGTTTGGATTCTTTGCTGCATTAATTGAATTTCTTTAGTAACTTTGAGGCTTTAAGCTTTGTTCCCAAAGTAGATATTCACCATTTTCTCAAAAAATGGGGAAGGAGATTTTCAGGAAAGTCCCACAGGAAGATGTTTAAGGGAATAGGAAAGGTAAAAGCTCATCCAGGTCCTCCAGGTTGCTTCGTAGTGCTAGGTAGTATTTTTGGCTTTCGGTAAGGAGTGGCTTAGTGATCGGCCATCTTTATGGCCGATCTCTTCTTCTTCGGGCCAAAGGAGATGATCCCGGATTCCAATGGAGGGCTGCTCCTCTCAGTAGTTGCCCCTCCAGGGCAATTTTTGACCCTTTTCAGGGTCCTCTGAACAAGAAAGAAACAGACGGCAGGAGACAGACTGTCCCTGCATGTCCGGAAGCACCGTGAGCATGAACCGGAAGCCTGTAGAGAGTATTCTTAACTGTGAGCTGAATTCCTGGCTTCAAGTTGATCTATTCCTAATTTCAAATTGATAGTACAATCACACATATGAGAAGGTAAAGCAGGTGCTCCTTCCACCTACAAAACATCAGCAAACTGCAAACTTTGCTGGCCAAAAGGGGTTCATAGAGCTGAACAGAAGAGGAGGAAGGATGAGAGTGGGAAGCTTGAGATGGAAAAAAAAATATCCTTGCTCCCACAGAATATCTGGATTATGTTCTGTACTCAATCATTTCCCAGCACAGTGGGAACATATAAGGAATCTGTAATACAGAGTGGAAGACTTTTGAACGATCATTTATTGTCATTTGTAGAGGTACTGTGCACTGCAAAACAGAACCAATCTGAAATGCTTGCCTGTCAATTGTTTCCACACACAGAGGTTTCTCTAATAACTATGTGGCCAATTTAAAGTGTTGCACTGTGGTCTCATTTAAGAAACTGGCTGTGGTACCCAAGTCAAGAAGAGATGGGTACTGTATTTCAGAACTTAAGGCTGACCAAAGTGTTACACAATACAAAGAGTAATAAGGATTACAAGTTTACTTGGCTGTTGTTGACTATCTATACTCTTCTTTATTGTTTGAGGACCCACTTGCCAAGCACCTAGGAGAAGAGCCAGTGAAGGTTCCTGAAGATGAGTCTATGGAGTGATTGAGACCTCTGCCATGGGATCAGCATTTCTACATTTAGCTGTTAACCAGAAGTCTGTATTTTAACAATGCAAATCTTGGCTAGATGCCCTGGGGCTTCATAGTTGAAACAAAACAAGGTCTCTCCTTCTGTGTTTCTCTGTTGAGGTCAGAGATCTTTTTTCTGTTCTTATTTGTATTAGTTCTCCACTGCAGGTATCTGAGGAGGTCACAGAGAGAGGGGAGGGGGAAGACAGGATGTAAGATATCCGCACCTTACTATTTATTCTATGTGCCAACTCATCATCCATCTATTAGCATGCAGTGTTGGAGCAGTTCTTCCAAATTATCTCATTAACTCATCTCTCAGTTCATCAGTAAAACTGGTCTTAAAACTGGTCAGGGCAAAATCATTCCTTGCTATGTTTCTGTCAAATAATTGAAATTTTGCTATGTATTCATGAATCTCCCTCGTTGCTTTGTTTTAGCTTGTGAATTTCTCAGTTTGCCATTGCTCTCCTAATTGAATCCTCAAATGCAGCTCTAAATCTTTGCATGAAGTTCTGGTAATTGTACAGTAAGGGATCATTGCCTTCAATTTGGCTGCTTCTTCTTTCAGCAAGCTTAAAACAAATGTCACCTTGGAATGATCTGTAGGAAATCCTGGTGACCCATCATAAACAATTCAAACTGAGTCGTAAACATCATAAAACGCTCTTGGTCTTTTCCAAACCTCTCTGGCAAACTCCCACGGTAGTGATAGTGAAGAAATATTGGCTAGCCTCAACTGCTGTGTTAATTGTACAATGGCGTTGTCTTGGTTTGTTATTTATATATCCACTTCCTGCTGATGTCATAACAATGTTTGAGTAAGTTGTTCTATGGCAGTGAGGTGGCCTACAGATCTGAGGGCATCTCCATGATCAAAGGGAAGATTCAAAGCATCTCTGATTAGACAGCAGTGAAACTTTCAAGATTGAAACTGGAACTTCAAGGTAGGTTAGGTCAGGAAACAAGTTCTACAACAGTGCTATAGTTGCAGGGTGTAATAACAGACTATTGAGAGCTTGACAGAGATTCTATTCCCCATCTCTTGTACAAAGAAAATAAAGGTGGGATATTCTTGAGTTTCTCCCTTTCAGAGCTAATTGGTGTTTATAGCTGCTGAATAGCTTCAAAGCCATCTCCAGTCTTTTCTTCAGCAATGAGCAAATAATGATGCAGGCATTTTTAAATTCTCTTTCCTATTGTCAAGCTTTTAGAATCCTCATGTTCCCACAAAGAAGAGGAAAAAGTTTACAAACAATATTGCAATATTTTCTCTGGGTTTCACAAATAATTAGAAATGCCTTTTAGACTCATTATCTTCTAGCATAATCAGAATGCATTGTAGGAAGCTAGATTATACCAGATATTTAACATTGTAAAGATGCAGTGAATGGGGCAATGTCCAGACAGTGAAAGGAATAAAAGAAAATTAGGTCAGTTAATAGAATCCAGGAAAAAGTGTATGTGCAAGATGGTAGTTTAGAAATTGGTTGGCTTTCTTTTTTCATTTTAGTTTGACTTAGAATTTGCATTTGAGTAGTTTGTTAAACTACTGTTAAATGTCTAAGGAGATGTTCAGTTATCCAGGTCATAGTTATCCCAAAGATGCTTTTTCATGAGGCAACTGGACTTTGTTGTTTTTCTTCAAAGAGGTTTCACTTCTCATCCAAGAAGCTTCTTCAGCTTTGACTGGATGTTGGGGAATGGAAGGATTTATACAGATTTATGACACAGATGGCTTCTTTGACCCCTCTTTCAAACCAGTGGTCCTCTTTGTCCAAAATGTAAACTTTGCTGTCTTCTAAAGAGTGGCCTTTGTCTTTTAAATGCAGATAGACTGTGTTCTCCACTTCATAAACACATGGCACAACATAGGAGAACAAACCCATCAGGACAAGAGTGCATCTACATTTAAAAAACAAAGGTCACTCTTTCAAAGACAGCAAAGTCCACATTTTGGACAGAGAGGTCTTCTCATTTGAAAGAGGGATCAAAGAGGCCATCTGTGTCAAAACTGAACAGTCCTCTCTCAACAGAGGGGGAGGGATAAGACATCATCTCTCTTCAGTCTACAACAGAGTACATTCAACAGTTCCAAGAAAGCTCCACAGCCATTTGCATACTCAGGTAACCCTGACCACACAGACAAACCTCCAAGTGACATCAACATCTCTCTAAAAGACTGCAAATGACCACCTGTCTGCAAGGAGTACAAATCCTTCCATTCCCCACCATCTAATCAGAGCTGAAGAAGCTTCTTGGATGAGAAGTGAGTCCAGTTGCCTTGTGAAAAAGCATCTTTGGGATTTGTGATCTGTTCCACTGTCAGCTCCTGGTCATGTTTAATGCTATAATTGAGCTCGTCCACTTTCTTTTAGAAATTATATGGTCAATTTGATATTAAATGATGTTCCTGTAGACAAGCATTGTTTTGTTTGTTTGAAGACTGTGTTAGCTACGAGCAAATCATTGGAGTGGCAGAAATTGATCAGCTGATTGCTTATTTCATTTTATTATTTATTTATTTATTATTTAGATTTATATACCACCCTTTCCCGAAGGACTCAGGGCGGTTTACAGGATATTTAAAAGAAAATCAATACAAAAGCTAAAAACAATTTAAAAAGATTACATCATTCCCTGAGAAAAAAATAAAAACCCCAGTTAAAGTTAAAAAATTCTCAGCCTGGGCCAGAGAGCTCGAAGAGCCAGGTCTTCAGGTCCCGGCGGAATGAACGGAGGTCAGGGGCAGTCCTAAGCTCCGCGGGCAGCTGGTTCCAAAGGGCAGGTGCGCCCACTGAGAAGGCCCTACCCCTGGGTGTTACCCGCCGGCAATCTTTAACCGGTGGCACCCTGAGAAGACCCTGCCTGTGGGAGCGCACTGGACGAAGGGAGCTTGATGCTGGCAGCAGGTGTTCCCTCAGATATCCCGGACCCTCGCCATTTAGGGCTTTATAGGTCATCACCAGCACCTTGAATCTCACCCGAAGGGCAACCGGAAGCCAATGCAGCTCGCGGAGTAGAGGTGTTACATGGGAGTATCGGGAAACCCCCATCACAACTGCGCGACCGCATTCTGCACCAGCTGAAGCCTCCAAGTGGTCCTCAAGGGCAGCCCCATGTAGAGAGCGTTGCAGTAGTCTAAACGGGAGGTCACGAGCGCATGAGTGACTGTGCGTAGGGCATCTCGGTCCAGATAGGGTCGCAACTGGCGCACCAGGCGAACCTGGGCAAAAGCCCCCCTGGTCACGGCTCCTATGTGATCTTCAAAATTGAGCCGTGAATCCAGGAGGATGCCCAAGTTGCGAGCCCTATCAACGGGGGGTAACACCTCACCCCCCATCGTTAGAGATGGAATAGTCTGGCTGATTATTTGTTCTCCTAAAGCACGCAATCCAACTACATTTTACAATTTCATGTTCTAACTTTGGCGTTCCATTTTCCAATCACAAGTTGCAAACCTTGCTTGCATGTTCTATCGATTTCAGTTTGATCATAAAAATCATCAAGTGCCTTTTCCTTTGCATCAGTGGTTGGAGCATAAACCTGAATGATCATCATATCTTTAATAGATATGTCTGTGAAGTGTAATCAATATTATTTGGTCAGTGATTGCATTGTAGCCATGTACAGTACTTTTCTTGATGCACTCTTCCTAACTATAAAAGCAACATTGTTTCTTTTTCATTTCTCATCCTTGGTAATAAATGGTGTGAACCTCTAACTGAAAATGTTCAATCGTCATCCATCTCAATTCACTGATGCATAAAAAGGCAATTTGTAGTCATTTCATTTTATTTATCACTGTGCTGAGCTTTTCTGTAATTATGCTTCTTATGTTTCCTGTTTCTATTGTAATTCTATCTTTGCAACTTTGGATTTTCTTTTCCTGTATAGCAACATCAGCTACTAGACATCCTGAAGGCTTTAATCTAGCCATGTCATAATCACTAACCATGGAAACCCTCCGTCCAGTGCGCTCCCACAGAGAGGGCCTCCTCAGGGTGCCGCCGATCAAAGAATGCCGATTGGTGACCCCCAGGGGGAGAGCGTTCTCTGTGGGCGCGCCAGACCTTTGGAACAGCTTACCGGTTGAGCTCCGGACGGCCCCCGACCTTCGCTCCTTCCGGCGCGATCTTAAAACATTCTTTTTCGAACAAGCTGGCCTGGTCTGACGGGATGGGGTTGGGTTTTTAAAATTAGTTTTTAACTTAATATGTATTAATTTTATGGGCATGATGTTTAATTGGTTTTTAATGGTTTTTTAATTTTTGTATCTGATTTTTATTGTGTATTGCCCTGTTCACCACCCTGAGTCCTTCGGGAGAAGGGCGGTATAGAAATCAAATTATTAAATTATTAAATTAAATTAAAATATACTTATTATATTTGTGCTTTTATACAACTTACTAAGCAATAAAAATTAATAGATACTGTACAAAAAATAAAAGTAGCATATGTCCTGCTCGTAGGCTTCCTTTCATTTATAAGGTAAAGGTAAAGTTTCCCGTGCACATGCATGCTAGTTGTTTCCGACTCTAGGGGCCGGTGCTCATCTCCGTTTCAAAGACGAAGAGCCAGCGCTTGTCCGAGGACGTCTCCGTGGTCATGTGGCCGGCATGACTAGATGCCAAAGGCGCATGGAACGCTGTTACCTTCCCACCGTAGTGGTCCCTATTTTTCTACTTGCATTTTTAAGTGCTTTTGAACTGCTAGGTTGGCAGAAGCTGGGACGAGTAACAGGTGCTCACTCTGTTACGCGGCACTCAGGATTCGACCCGCCAAACTGCCGACCTTCTGATCGACAAGCTCAGCGTCTTAACCCACTGAGCCACCACGTCCCTTTCATTTATACTCTGATCCATAAAGACATAGAAAATTGGGTCCACTTTTCCTACAATCAGCTTGAGCAGTCATCAACCAAACAGTTGAAAACAGATTTCTATTGCCTTACTTCACAATTATTAGTATCAAGAATTAGTACATAGATGCCACCTTTACTCACCAAGAGCTATCATCATCCATATGCTCCTTTCCAATCAAATATATACACCATACAGTGAAAAAAGAATCAGGAAAAAACAAAGAAACATAATCCTACAAACATTTCAGAATCACAAATAGGAACAATCTACCCATTTTTTCTCACATCTCAGCATCTAATGGAATAATACCAGATACATTATTTTATTTTTTATATCCTTACCTTTACTTCTAACGGGACACAAAGGCACTATTGAACTATGAGCAATAACTCAGTATTGTTAATCAGTGTACTAAGTAAACCCAGTTCTCTTATTTGATTCTTTAGCTGCTATTAAATCTATAGATGAATTCAGAATGATTTGAAATTTATCCAGTGGAGTTTTTGCAGGACACGATTTTAAAACATGAGACAATACCAATAAATTGAGATCATGGCAAATGTGCCATATGTTGCATATTTTTAACTTAGTCACTTTAATAAGAAAAAGAAAACTGCCATGGAGCAAACAGTTTTTCCAAACAATCCTCTAATGCAGCCAGTTGGAATGACTAAGAACTGTTATGAGAGAGAAAGAACCAAGGGCAGCGTGCACCAATGGATATAATATTGTAGATCAGGGGTCCCCAATCCCAGGTCCGTGGACCAGTACTGTGCTGTGGGATGCCAGTAACCAGACCTCACAAACAAGCAAAGCCCCATCCACGCGATGCAGGCAGCACACAAAACCACACATCCTCCAGCCCACAGAAAAACCTCTCTCCACGGAACCGATCCCTGGTGCCCAAAAGGTTGGGGGACCTCTGTTGTAGACCTTGATATTTCAACTTTTACCTCAATGAAACCACATATAATTTCCACTATGTATTTGCTATCAAGCAGAATTCAGGTCATTTGGAACAAAGGACTATGCTTTTTCTGAATTTATTCTTCTAGATTGAAATAATCACAGATTTTAAAAATGTAACATTTGCAAATTATAACCTAAAGAAAAGGAGTGTAGAGAGTTTAAACACACACATATGCACACATGCTTCTGTTATTCTAAAAAATATAATCACAGTTCTGAGGGCAGGTGAAGGGGACGATTCATAAATTTTGAAGTTAGAATAAGCAACCTTCTTAGAATGTGATACACCATTCAGTAAGAACATCTTCTTTACAGCATAAGAACCACTTGAAGAGAAATATATAGAGAAGCTTTTATCTAATGCTGGGTAAATACAGATGTCCAAAATGTTCCATGCACAAACTGTTCTGTGCATGGATCAGCTGGTTTAGGATGGTGTTTTCTTGAATCAAGCAGGTGTAGTCGGCACAATTTGGTCTGTATATGAGAGGTAATGTGCATTTTGTTTCAGATATGAACTATCTGAAGGTGAAATATCGTTATTCCAGGCAGAAGGGGTTCAGGTGGTTAGGGATACAAAAAGATCTACCGTATTTTTCAGACCATAAGACGCACCCGACCATAAGACGCACCCAGTTTTTAGAGCAGGAAAACAAGAAAAAAAATATTATGAACCAAATAGTACCAGTATACTAAAATATTTATTATAATAAAGCAAAATACCGTAATGTTTAACAGTGTAAACTCAACAGTGGTGTTAAGAACCATCATCATTTCCATTAACAAATGAGGAAAGACTTAGAGGCTGAAGCACTTTTCTAGTTTTCTGGAAACCCTAAAAACTCATCATCACTAGTGTCAGAATTTATGAAGCTCTGTTGCTCACAATCACCTATATCGCTTTCTTCGCTATTTTCATATATGACATTATCTTCAGTTCCATCTAAGGCATTGCTAATGCCACATTTTTTGAGAGAGAGAGTGAAAGGAAGGAAGGAAGGAAGGAAGGAAGGAAGGAAGGAAGGAAGGAAGGAAGAGAGAGAGAGAGTGAAAGGAAGGAAGGAAGAAAGAAAGGAAGGAAGAGAGAGAGAGAGAGTGAAAGGAAGGAAGGAAGAGAGAGAGAGTGAAAGGAAGGAAGGAAGAAAGGAAGGAAGGAAGAGAGAGAGAATGAAAAGAAGGAAGGAAGGAAGGAAGGAAGAGAGAGAGAGAGTGAAAGGAAGGAAGGAAGAGAGAGAGAGAGTGGAAGGAAGGAAGGAAGAAAGAAAGGAAGGAAGGAAGAGAGAGAGAGTGAAAGGAAGGAAGGAAGAAAGAAAGGAAGGGAGAGAGAGAGAGTGAAAGGAAGGAAGGAAGAGAGAGAGAGAGTGAAAGGAAGGAAGGAAGGAAGGAAGGAAGAGAGAGAGAGAGAGAAGAAAGGAAGGAAGGAAGAGAGAGAGAGAGAGGAAGGAAGGAAGAAAGGAAGGAAGAGAGAGTGAAAGGAAGAAAGGAAGGAAGGAAGGGAGAGAGAGAGAGAGAGAGAGAGAGAGAAAGAAAGAAAGAAAGAAAGAAAGAAAGAAAGAAAGAAAGAAAGAAAGAAAGAAAGAAAGAAAGAAAGAAAGAATCCGTCCTGCTCTTTTCCGCTGGGAGCCCGCAAACGTGTGAATTACCGGTAGTTCTCCTCGAATGCACACTTCTCCCATGGCACAAGAACAACCCTCACGATTCTTTCTCTATGCACCCTGCCCTCGCCGCATCGGGAACCTGAGTTTCTATTGGCTGGTCGGCAGCTCAGCGTGCCGGGTTCCCCACCCTCACCCTCCACCCAGTGGGTTGCATGTCTCGGTGCACATGTATACGCAGCAGGGCTGCGTTGAGAGCCGAGGAAGGAGAGGCAAGGAATGTGGGGGGGGGGCCCGAAGTGCTCGGGGGGGAAAGGAAGAAAAGATGCATTAGAAACAAAGAACTTATTTGCCGCCCTTCCCCCACCCCGCCAGGATGAGAAGCTGCTTTCTTGCAGGGGTTTTGAATGCACTTCAGCTGCTGGCCAAAATTTAAGGTACCAATAGTTTCTTTTCCCTGAATAGGTTTTCTAAGACGCCAAAGCAATTTCAAACAATTAATACTCTTGCAAATGGAAAATCACTTCTGATAAACTTCGCCGAGAAACCTGCAGGGACAACTCCTCACGGCTTTGCTGGGGCAAGTCGCCAGCAATACGAAACCAGAGAATTATTGGGATTTGGCCTATGAGGTTTAGTTTAGCAAAAACTATTTCTTTAGCAGCGAAGTAAAAGGAAGAAAATGGGCGCGCGCGGGGAGGGGCGGAGAATTCCGCATCTTCATTCAATCACATCTCTCCAATGGAGCTGATGGACGGCGTTGACTGAATGGGAGACAAGAGTTTTCACTTACCTTCGGATCATAAGACGCACCTCGTTTCCCCCCCCCACTTTTTTGGGGGGAAAAGTGCGTCTTATGGTCCGAAAAATACGGTAATTCAGGTGGTTAGGGATACAAAAGTACAGGAATTTCTTAATGATGACACACGTGGACATAATTATCCGTGTTTCACGGGAGGCAAGAAAGGAGGGAGAGAAGTGAAAATGGAGGGAAGATTGGAGGGTGGGTGGGGTTAGCTATGCTACAAGCAATGTCCTTACTGCTAAGACCAGCAAGGTAAGGAACAAGGTCTTTTTCCTTGTAAGTGAGCCCTCTGATTCCAATTCCCAATCTTGCCTTATTTGCTCTGCTCATGAAACTACTTTTATGGAATTACCCCAGACTCAGAATACTAGCTATCCTAACTGGCAGCAGGAGGTCTGCTCTCCATCTTAGTCACCAACTTGCTATTATTTCTCTCTTTCCCAATAATAAATTGTTGTATCAAACTATTTCTCCTTTTACTGCAAAGGCTGGTCAAATACTGTAATAAAGATATTTGATTTGGGTTTTTTTAAAATTTGCCCTAAAATGGGTTTATTCATGGGGATCATTCATACTTCGTCCAGGTTTAGTTAGGCTTCCCTTGTCCCCATTCCCTGGTTCTTAAAACTTCTATCAAATATTGATTAGGCTGTTTTGCTGTGCTCTAAAAAAAATTCCCCATTAATGCCAGACAATTCAAATTATTTAGGCTTTAAGCTTTATTTGGAATTGGCTGCTATTGGATATAGGTGCTTGTTGCTATTATATAACAAAATGTGCTTGTGACTCATAGAAGATACCAGTTCCCTATGCTCTGCAGTCTATGTTTTGCAGTAGAAAGATTTTATGTTCAGAATTAAAGTGATTTCATTTTCTAATAACAACCCCATTTTATCAACTAGACTGATGTTCATATATTCTTACATCTTTGCTCATATGCATGTATGTTTATGTTATCTAAAGGTTCCAGATAGTGTGTTATAAGGAAAGCCTGTCTGTAATAAGAGCAAGTAACGCTATAGTTTGGAGTGCTTAAATTCAGTTAGTAAGCAACTTGAGGAAAAGGATACATGTATGTCAATTTATTATGAAGTCCACTGATCAAGAATGGGATTCAAAGGTCTTAACTTTCACATCATGCAAGATATTAATGATGCCTCCTTTCTATATCAAAACATAAGATAATTCTCCCCAGCTTAAGTCAACATATACATTATTTACCACAGAACCTCTCACTTTCTGAATTACAGCTAATTATAACACCATTATGTAGCTTCTTTTACTGACCCTTAATATAGAGTATAACTTTCCAGTTCATGGCAAAAAGCCCTCTCAGGTAAAGCATAGTGCTAAACTCACATAATAGAGGAGGTTAGTCCACCCTTCCATGGTGATACACTGGAAGACAGTCAGCACAGCGAAAAGGATGTTATCAAACTGTGTGATCCCGTGGTTGGGTCCTTGCCAGTATTCTTTACACTCGGTCCCATTAGGGCAGAGACGTGAAGGTGATTCCTTCCCACATGGAGCTTCTTGCATGATTTCATCTGGGGAGGGAAGAAAAACAGGACTCTAGTAGACTAGGACAGGCAGATAAGCAACTGCAGGAGGCAGAAAAAATGGTGGTATCACTTGCCTTGTAACAGCACCGGCTGTTCTTCAAGAAGTCCCTTCCTCCAAAATTATGGCTCAGGGTACTCATACAGACACATTTTCCCCTCCATGCAGTGCTTTTTCAGACGCTGTACAGCCATATAGAAAAGCAGAAACCAGCATGGTTTGGGTTTTAATTCTTTGCTCCTCCAAGGAAGGCACAGGGACGGCCCAGATGTATTTTTCAAATGATACAGGGTACTTGCCTCCATAACTAACACTGTTTCCCCCCTGAAGTCCGATGTTTCCTGACTTTTGATGGGTTACCCACCTTTGTTTTGCAACCTGATGTAGTTAAGAAGCTTGCTTGACATGAAAAAAAAAATCCTCTGTATTTAGGTAGTGGAGAGAAAGCAAGAGTGTTTTGTGACACTTGCCTACTGGTGGTCTGCAAATCTATTCTGCTTGACACACTGGTAGATATTAAGAACATAAGAAGCTGCCTTATATCAAACTCCATACTGTCTATTCTGATATGCAGCAAATCCACAGATCAGGAAAAAATTCTGTCACAAATTCCTTCCTGAGTATTTAATATTTCTTTTTTTTTAATGCATCTCCTAAATAAAGTGATATAAAAAAGTTACAAAATGTGATGGCAGCACAGTACATACCGAAATGGCTCTCTATTTCTAGATACCTTTGTACATATATCGTCAATTACAACATAGTTGATAATGTACATCAGTCTATATTTTCAATCCACAGTGTATTCAAAGTTCATTAGGACTGAACAACACAGACTTTGGGTTTGATTCCAAAAAGTTACTTGAGAATCTACAGAGGTGCAGATCAAGAACTCAAAGTATTTGTTGTGACACTATGCAGCTCTGAGGTTCATTACTGTTGCTAACACAAATTGATTAAATACCACGTTTCCCTGAAAATAAGACCCAACTGGAAAATAAGCCCTAATGCATCTTTTGGAGAAAAAATTAATATAAGACCCAATCTTATTTTCAGGGAAACACGGTATATACAAAATATAAAGAGAAGTAACATAGCAATTGTCAAGAAATACTTACAGTCCAAAAAGTGTTTTTTTTTTAAAAAGGCAATTGGACTTTGTTGAGAACAAGCAAAGTGCAGTTGCCTTTTGAAAAAGCACCTTTGGGATAATCATGACCTTGATGACTGAGAATTTCCATAGACAAGAGATACTTAGATTCAGTTTATAAAAGAAAATATAGATTTATAGATTTGTCTTGTATGCAGGGAGGAGCTCCCCTCTTTATTTGTTGTTGTGACAACATACAGTTGCTCTAAACAATAGAAGCAATCGGTCTTTCTTAAAATGAGTTCACATGAAGAAAGTTTGAGATGCCTTGTTGTGACACTATGTGTCATTCATAATGTGACTGTTTTTTTTCTTAGCATGTTTTATGAATCCATCATTTTTCTGGGATTAGTTTCTGCAAAAACAGAACTGTGTTTTTCTAAAGCTAACTCTTCAGGGAATGTTGTGTGTAAATATAAAGAGTGATTAACCATGTGGCCTGTCTTTTGACTTACATTCCTCTTACATAGCTTATATTTCAAAGTAATTATCTGGGAGGAGTTTGATTCTGTGACCCCTGAGGAAGTGGACAGGATTATGGGGAGGTTGAGCTCCACCACATCTTTATTGGACCCGTGCCCTTCTTGGCTGGCTTATGCAGCTAGGGAGAGGACACGAGGCTGGTTCCAGGCAGTCATATCTGCTTCTTTGAGCGAGGGTAGTTTCCCCACCGTCTTGAAGGAGGCGGTGGTGAGACCTCTCCTCAAGAAGCCTGCCTTGGACCCAGCTGTGTTAAACAACTTTCGTCCAGTCTCCAACCTTCGCTTTCTTGCAAAGGTTGTTGAGAGTGTGGTGGCACATCAGCTCCCTCTGGTTCTGGATGAAGCGGATTATCTAGACCCGTACCAATCGGGTTTCAGGCCCGGGTACAGCACGGAGATGGCATTGGTCGCTCTGGTGAATGATCTCTGGAGGGCTCGGGACAGAGGATATTCCTCTGTCCTTGTCCTATTAGACCTCTCGGCGGCTTTCGATACCATCGACCATGGTATCCTGCTGCGGCGTCTCAGGGGATTGGGAGTGGGAGGCACAGTTCTTCAGTGGTTCTCCTCCTATCTCCTGGGACGCTCGTAGTCGGTGTTGGCAGGAGGACAGAGGTCGACCCCTAGGACCCTCGCTTGTGGAGTTCCTCAGGGGTCGGTCCTCTTGCCTCTCCTGTTCAACATCTACATGAAACCGCTGGGTGAGATCATTCGTGGTTTTGGAGTTGGGTATCATCAATATGCCGATGATACCCAACTTTTTATTTCGACCCCAAACCACCCCAGTGATGCCCTCGATGTGATGTCCCGTTGCCTGGAGGCGGTTCGGGCCTGGATGGGGAGGAACAGACTTCCAACTCAACCCTGACAAGACTGAGTGGCTGTGCATTCCGGCATCCCGGGACATTCAAAATATTCCATCTCTTCTTATGGGGGGTGAGTCCTTACCCCCCGTGGATAGGGCTCGCAACTTGGGAGTCCTCCTAGATTCACGACTTACTCTGGAAGATCATATAGTGGCCGTGACTAGGGGGGCTTTCACCCAGGTTCGCCTGGTGCGCCAGTTGCGGCCCTATCTGGACCGGGATGCCCTGTGTACGATCACTCATGCGCTCGTGACCTCTCGCCTGGACTACTGCAATGCTCTCTACATGGGGCTTCCCTTGAAGACCACTCGGAGGCTCCAACTGGTACAGAATGCAGCCGCGAGAGTTGTCTTGGGAGTTTCCCGGTACTCCCATGTTACACCTTTGCTCCGCGAGCTGCATTGGTTACCAGTTGTCTTCCGGGTGAGGTTCAAGGTTTTGGTTATGATCTTTAAGTCCTTACATGGCATGGGTCCGGGATACCTCGAGGACCACCTGCTGCCGGCGTCAACTCCCCTCCGCCCTGTGCGTGCCCACAGAGAGGGCCTCCTCAGGGTGCCTCCGGTCAGGGAATGTCGACTGGTGGCCCCCAGGGGGAGGGCCTTCTCTGTGGGTGCTCCGGCATTATGGAACCAACTGCCGGTTGAGCTCCAGATGGCATCGGACCTTCGCTCCTTCCGCCACAGGCTGAAGACCCACTTATTTGAACTAGCTGGTCTGGCCTGATGGGGGAATATGGGTTTTTTAATGGGTTTTTTACTATTTTATCGTTGTTGTATTTTAATTGGGCATTGGTTTAATTTCTTTTTAATTTTTGTATTGCTATTTATATATGCCCTGTGAACCGCCCTGAGTCCCTCGGGAGAAGGGTGGTATAGAAATCGAATAAACTAAACTAACTAACTAAATATAATTGATAATTCAACAATTATATACCGTAATGTTTTAACCATGATAGGTTAAACAATGCATCATGGCCTAGTTCAGTCATAAACCATGGTTTATAGTTGGCATTATAATTTGTACTAAGCCAAAACCAAACAATTTGCATTATATCTTAGCACAATGTTTGAACCCTATATTAATAGTTCATTTATTTTAACAGAGATAACATTTGTCAATAGTTACTTTTTTCCATTTTTTTTTAAATCAGCTCTACTAACTTTTTTGAATTGGGCAGCTGATAGGAGAAGAGAATACAAATGCTTTTTACCTACCTGTATGAATATCCTTGCAGGCGGTGTGAAATTTCCCCAAATAAAATTCTAACCCTATGATTGCAAAAATAAGGATTGCAAAAAATAGGAGGAGGCCAATTTGTAGCAGAGGTATCATGGCCTTCATTATGGACTTAAGGACAACTTGTAAACCTGCAACAAAAGACAGAGCATCATCAGAGGATAGATTTAAAGCATGCCCAGCAGCGACCCTTATTGCAGTTTTAACATGATACAGAGAGAATTACACACAGCTCCCTACTTTTTTTATATTCTTCATTTTTCTTGACATGGCATGTGAGGCCTATAAACCTTAAAGCAGGAGAAAAAGGAGAACTGTTCCATGTACAACATGGAGTTATTGTGTCAATTCTTTTATTTGATGAATGGCCAAGAACAATAATTTAAGATTTTTAACAAAATACCCTAACAAGTAAGTAGCAGTCAGAAGTGTCAAAGCTTCCTATATTTCTAAATTTATGATGACCTATTAAAGTCCGTTTTGATAATTATTTTGTACTAGGATAATTTCCATCCATGCAATAACTTAATTCCCTTATTTTTAAGAGGTCACATTTGGCCAATTTTGCCAGGGCTCAAAAGGATAAGTAAGGCCAGGCTTAGTTAATATTTGCACTGGAGACCCTCAGCAAATTCCAGGCTGTTGGTTAAACTGCAATGTAAAAAAAAAGAAATTCTGGAAGAAGGGAATATCCATATTGTTGTCAAGTAAAACTCAAAATCAGGGTGTCTTTATCTTTATCATGGAAATAGATTGGAGAATCAAAACATTATAGACACTTCTCTAAATATATATCAATATAAATATATATATGGCTCAATGTCTTAAAAAGAAATGGAGATGAGTACTGCCCCTAAAGTTGGCTATTATTGGCAGAATAAAACTGCAGGGACTCCTTTATCTTTTTTACCTTTATAATTATATGCAAATATATATGAAGTTTGGAAATACAGTATTATATACTTATATATACTTTGTATGTATAATAAACCCACCTTCATCTGAATTCTGTTTTTTGCATATGGAAGAAAATGAATATAATGATAGCACCCTGTGTTGTGTCTTTTAATCCTACTGCATTTAATGGGGCTTGCTCTCAAGAAAGAGAATTATAGCCTGAGACTCATAAAGAGAGGACAGATACTTTGATTAGGTAATGGATTCTATGCAAAGGCTTAAAGTAAAATATGGGATTTCCAGTGGATGGTGACAGAATTTAGTAATCAAACTGTTAAAAGACAAAATATAAGCTAATTACTAATCTATATGAAAATGGCAAACTGACTGTATCAAAGCATGGTAATCCAAGATAGTTGTTGTTTAGTTGAAAGATATTAATTAAAAGTTACTCACTTGGGATTCCTGACACTAACTTTAGCGGTCGGAGTACACGAACTGCTCGCAAAGTCCGCAAATCAAATTCGGTACCAACTGTTGACAAGATGCTGTAACATTAAAAAAAGAGAGAGAAAATGTTGATGCCGAAAATGTGAGCTAATTCCACAAACCAGACCAGGAAGAAATGTGGATTCTCCAATGATGGTATCCATTATTTACTTAGAAAGGATCCATGACTATCCAAAGTATGTTGAGATTTTTGCATTCCTCATACTAATTTTGCTGTGAAAATCATTAATCTGATTAGTCTACTGTTCCTTGATTCTGTACTCTCAGTAAAAAAAAAAGATATTAACCTCTTTATTCCAGCAATAAGCATCAGGCTAAAAATTCCACTTCCAATAAGACAGAATGTCTTATTCCAAGTTTCTAGGGGCACTGTTTCACAAAACTGGAGTGGCTATTGAAATGCTTGCCTTGGTTGTTTCCAGATGGACTTCTTCTAGGATGGCACTTACAATAAACCCTTAGTAGATAATCAACATACAGGAAGAAATAATTCTTTCTGGTCAGCAAGACTCAAAGCATGGTGGAATTTATATCCTAACCTTAGTATCTTGAATTTGTAAAGTCAATGCTGCTTTGCCAGAGAAATCTATCAGAAAAATATAAGGCAGAAGTCAGGTCACCATGTTCTTTACCCCTGCAATTTCTGAGTTTTCTTCAGAGGTGATTCTAGATAAGAGTGTATTACCATGGTCTACTTGGAAGGTTAGGGTTAGGGTTAGGGTTAGATAATGGTGGCCCAGTCAAATCTCTGAGTAAGAATTTATTTTAATAAGTAATAATAAATTTAATAAACAATTTTAATACCAATAACTGTTTCAGTATGGAGCTCTTGAGCATAATGGGATTTACTACATTTAGTAAAACATAGCTTCCCTTCCTCTCCAATAAGTATAAATGCAAACATTAATTCTCTTTTTGCTAATTATTCCAGAACCAGGGTGAGCATTTCAAAGGGCAAGGGAGTGTAGAAAAGGGAAAGTCGAGGAAAAATCATAAGGGCAATCGCAGTTCTGCGATTTCCCAGTTAGTGACTGAGTTGCTGGTCCCAGTTGTGATTACTAAGTGAGGACTACCTGCACATCTGTAGATTACATTTGTTCACTATTTTTTAGGAGAACAAACTCAAGCCAAGGCATATATGCACATTGTTCTTCATTTAACCCATTTGAACTTCTGGCCTCTCATTTTCAATATAGGGCTCTAATCAGGGTTGGATGAACCTAGGCTTTGCTATCCTATGAATTTAAGGATACAGTACAATGGTTTGCACATCCAGGAAATAAAATTTAATCTGAGAAATTTAAATATTCTTCTCTGACACCTGAAGCTTCATGAATGAAACATGAGGAACAACATTTTCCCAAATAGTAGCCTCCAAAGACATCAATATTATACCTGAATGTATTGATTTTAGCACAGAAGATTCGTATTTATTAGTAAATACTAGCATATAATATGCTAATATAGCATCTCTTATACTTTTGTCTGTATATGATCTAAATCTCAGTAATCATCATCATCATCATCATCATCATTATTATTATTATTATTATTATTATTATTATTATTTATGGCTACTTTGAATATGTGTTGTTGCTGGTGTGGAGGAGGTGGGGGTTATTATTTTATTATTTTTCTTCTTGTTATTTTTTATTCTTTTTATATGGTGTTTTATATCTGTGTAAGCTGCCTTGAGTAGGCGGCAATATAAATTTTCTAAATAAAATAAATAAAAATAAAATAAATTCATGCTAAACACAATAAGAGAAAGAAGAAGCTGTATTTTCCATGCCTCTTAATAAAAAGGGATCAGTAATCATCCAGTGATCACTTTGCTTTTAGGGAAGCATAAATTATTATAATCCATATTTTTAAATCCTAAATAAAATAAAATATTGAAACAATAAAAATAAATACTGCATTGCCAATACATTTTTCAAACATTTCTCCATAGAAAAATTGAATTTACCTTAACATTTTATAATGACAAGATTTACCAATAATCTCAAATTCTCATATAACACAAATAGGTTCTGCTTGATCAAATCTACCAAATTGTATTTTGGATTGGTTAGCAAGAATGCAACATATTTTAACATCTGTATTCATTAATGATATAGTCAATAGAATTAATTCAATAAAATATTATTTCATGTCAATTGGACTTCTCCATTCTTTTAGAAAGAAACTGACAAATTTGGTTATATGAAGTAATGAAATGTTTTGCTGGTCCTTTTTGATAGAAGCTATTTCATGTAATTATTATATTCTAGAAGACACATTGTTTTTTGTAGAAGCTCCTTTTTAAATTATATACCATCAGTTTGGAAAGTAACAGGAGGATTTCAGAAATGGATATTGTAAAAAGACCCCCAATCTCAATGTATACATGGTTGTACTTTGACAATAAAGGTTCATTCATAACCCCAGTATTACATGAGACATTCTCCATCCATTTTTTAAAAAATACTTTTCTTTCCCTATTTGAACAATTTTATCATGAGACTAATTGAAGGGTAATTAGAAATGTACCCTGCATTTATTAATTTATATGTTAAACTTCTCATTTTTCTTAAGTGTATTAAAACAAAATGATCATATAATATGACATTTAAGTCTAGTCTTTATTAAATTAAAAGAAAAATCATTTTGTGATGTCTTTCCTCTTATAGCATCTTTTCTGTTTTCAAATCTCAAAATGGCTTCGAATGGGATGCTCTTGCTTATTAAAGTTTTCTTCCTTTATTGGTTATTTTACTCCTGTTCTCCACATATGGCCTACATTATTTAATGTCCTATTTGTAAACTTTCATTTTTTGAACCCATGACATACTGTGTTTTTCATGCCATGCAGGTTTTTCTTCTTTTACTAATCTTATTAGTATAAACTCAGTGGTAGGATTCAGCCAGTTCGTACCACTTCGGCAGAACCGGTAGCTAATTTTTTGTTGCCCAAGCCCAGAATGGACATCCAAAAGCGGTATCCACACAGAGAACCGATTGTTCACATATTTGAATACCACCACTGTATAAACTGCTCAATCTATTTTATTTACACCAGCCACACCTTTACTCTAAATAGAAACCATAGATTAACAATCCTTCTTTGGAACTATTGGGAGTTCTCTAATTCATAAAAACTGTTACTGTAGAACATCTTCAGCTATAAACAACTTGTCCTCAGACAAGTTGTTTTACTCTATCTCTAATGTCAGCATAGCATACAGTCTGAATACTAATCTACTTGCTGCCCTTCCTCCTCCTATGACAACTTTTCTGGGAATCTAAACTAATCTGTACTTTCATTTCTTATTGCAATACAAACGGTTTTGTTTGGTGTCTGCATGGATAAATAGATAGGTGAAGAACCAGCAAAATGCTATTTAGACAGCAATCGCATCACAAATAGCAAATATTACAATGCTAGCGAGAGGTGTACGTATTAGAACAATCACCTGCATATTTGCTCATTGTGTGAAGACACAGCAATCCTTTTAAAACATAATTTCACTGTTTTGTTGTTGTTAAATAATCTCACCTATTTTATCTCTTCCTCTTTAAAATGGTTGCATATTTGAGGACAATGTTTATGTTAAAATGGTACAGCAATCTTTCATAATCTTTTTCTTAAAAAAGTGTTTCCACAGTTCTATATGTCAGTATCTAAATACCAGATCAAAGATGTTGTTGATGAAAGGGACTAGCCAGATTGAAATTGTGCAGTTCTCCTAATTATCTGAGGTGCTTTCCCCACTTACAGAATCTATCCAGATCATTCAACCATTGTGGTGTCAAAATAACACAAGGAATGATAAACTTTTATAACTGCACTGAACACTGGAAGATGTTTTAAACACACTTTAAGTCTGTAGTGGGAAAGTGGCTGAAACAATAACACCTATTGTTTCTCTCTCTGTCTGCTTATTCATAAAATGTATCTTTTCACACAGTATGTAAGAACTTATAGAGAATCATTGTTACTGGCTTAGATGTTTTTAAATGAATTAGGCAAATTAACAGAGAATATAATTGACTGTGAAGGAAACTTTTATGTGCTAAATGCTTCTCTGAATGCTAGGTGAAAAAGAGCAGAAGATTTCTGCCTCAAGCCCTACTTGTGGCTTTTTCAAAGGTATCTTCTCTGTCACTGTAGGAATCAGAGGTTTAGATGAACTTTGGCTCTAAGTAAATGAAGTTCCTTTATGTACCCAGGTTATCAGCATTGTGGGAATACATGTTATTTTTTGCATTACTGCATATTTCCTTCAATTTCTATGTTTTCTGCACTGCAATTTCCTGTCATTCTATTACTTCTTTTTTCTATGGCAACATTTAAAACTAGAGCAATGATGCTGCCATCATTCCTCAGTCTTTTGTATGGAGTAAGTTGCCAGGTCTTGCCTGTGACTCCAGCATACAAAATGAATGCCACAGAGTCCTTGCAAAACTTTGACTTTTAACAGTCAGCCACTTGGCATGGACCTGGAAAAAAAGGGGAGGCTGAATTTTGTACTTCAATTCTTTTATCCCTTTCCAACCAGTGAACAGCAGTTTTAAGCTTTTTTTTAAGGGTATAATTATTGCATAGGGGAAGAGAATTGCAATATAGTACCCAATCAGTGACAGATCAATATATAAGAAAAATGTTTAGTGTGCTTCTAAGGATAAGTATTCTGTATGCTTCAAGAAGTGATGCAGGATGCACTCTCTATTGCCACTCTGGCTACATTATTTCTCTACTAGTTTGACTGATTGTAGCATCAAGTTATTTTTGTCTCCTGGTGACCACATAGCTAGTTTTTTTCCTTGATAACTTGTCCCTAACCTGTTTTTTTAGGTCTTCCAACACTGCCCCTTTTGCCAATGTAACAGTCCATCTACCTTACTGCTGATCATCTTCTTTTCCTCTTTTCTCCTACCTCTCCCTGCATTAGAGCCTGTTCCAGAGAGCTAAATATTTGCACAATGTGTGCAAAGTAAGATAATTTGAGTCTGGTCATTTGTGCCTCAAGTGAGAACTCTGGGTTGATTTGCTCAATGATACATCGAGTTGTTTTCTTGGCCATTCATGTTATTCTCAAGAGTCTTCACTAACACCAAGTTCAAAAATGTCAGTACTCTTCCTATCCTGCTTCTTAAGACCAATTTCTGCTTACATAAGAGTGTCACAGAGAATACAGTGGTTTGCACCATTCTGATCTCTGTAGGTATAAACATATCACAGTATTTGAATCTTTTCCAAGGACCATAGCTGTTCTACCAAATATGCTCGTCTGTGGCATATTTCTTGATTGCATGTTGATGCTTGAGGTTATCCACCACTTTGATATCTTCATTGATAGTTGTTTTACCCAGTGTCATTAGTTTGGTCTTCTTTACATTTAATTTTAGTCCTATTTTTACTTTTTGCCTTATCTTTTATTACTAGAGCTTGTAGATTCTTTGCATTTTTATCTCTCATAGAGCAGGTTATTGGTGTTTCTTCCTCCAATTTTAAAACCACACTAATCCTCTTGCAATTCAGCTTTCCCCAATATATATTCAGCCTGTAGGTCAAATAAATAAGGGGAGATAGAGAGTGTTGTCACACTCCTTTACCAATCTGGAGCCAGCTTGTTTTACCATGTTCTGTCTGTCCTGACCTGTATATGTTTCTCATAAGATATTCTGAAATTCCCATTTTTCTGAGCATATTCCACAGCTTAATGTGATCAACATAATCAAAGGCCTTTCTGTGACCAATGACGCACAAAGTGACTTCTTTTGGTATTTTTCTGCTTTCTCAATAATCCAGTGTGTATCAGCAATAATTTGTTCCACAGACTCTTCTATAGCCAGCTTGAATGTCTGGCACATCAATTTCCAGATGGAAAATGAACAGTGGACAGATTAAGGAATGGGTAGAAGTCCAGTAGCTGCATTCTTAGGGCAGTTTTTTTTGTTGTTGTTGTAAAGATTTTCAATTGGTTCTATTCAAATAGTTTGAGTGGTATATTGGCACATTTGAATGGGCAAAGCAGTTGTAAGTACTTCTTCCTTCTTTAATAGTATAAAGTTAGTATCAGTAGCTCCTTTGGAAGGGAGAGGGTGGAGAAAACTGGGAGTCAAAATCCCAGACTGAGAGATAAAACTCAATTGGTAAGCACCAGGTACTCCATTCCATTCATTGTTGCCTTATGCCACAATTTCATGTTTTTCAATATCAATATCACTGTTACAACGGCATAAGCTAAGTAGTAAATATTGCAACACTAATTATAGCATGAAGAAGGCAAGTAGGAACTATTCCTGAATTAATAAGGGGCCTTATGTATGCAATAATGAATGATCCACCAACTTGAAGACAACTTATCTATTGCATAATGGGTTCACTACTAACTAACCACTCCAAATTGTTGGGAGCTGGGTGATAACAAATTTTAATAATAATAATAATAATAATAATAATAATAATAATAATAATAATAATAATAATAATAATAATAATAATAATGATAATGATAATAAATAATAAAATATGGGCACCTAGTTGTAATTTTGTGAATACAAAATCAGGTAAAATGAATGCTATTATTGTGGATCAGAAAACTGATTCCTGGTAAAAGAGGATGCTATTGCTATGTGCCTGGATATGCATTATACTTGGAAACCATTCTGAAACAGATTTTTGTTGATGAGGCTTATCCCTTCCAAATTATAGAACATATGATTACAGTTTGTATATATTGGCTGTCCAATTCCTGAAATATTTGAGAGATATTAAACTTAAACGTCATAAGTGATTCTTTTACAGTGTGTTTTTATAAAACACACTGATAAAATAAAATCAGATAAAATCAGAATTTCCCATTATATCATGGCCAGTGTATATAAAAAAAGATCAGACAAGTATAAATCGTATCAGCTGTATGGTATTTCATCAAGAGAGGACATTATTAAGAATAAATTGAAAATAATAAATATAAAAGTTATAATAAAAGATATAAAAGAAAGAGCAGATTTGGTGTAGAGCACAGGTGTCAAACTCGCCACGTCACATGACGGGTTGCGACGTATTGCGACTCTTTTTGCATTGCCGGTAATGGGGGGGCACGGCTTTGGTATGATGAAACCGGCCCACGGGTCGGCAGTTTGACACCCTTGGTGTAGAAGTTAAGGTACCAAGCTAGAAACCAGTAAACTGTAAGTTGTACAATACTTTCACCTGAAACACAAAACCAGCTAGATAATGTTGGGCCAGTCACTCTCTCTCAACCCAAGGAAGCAGGCAATAGTAAACCATTTTGAAATCTTCCCAAGAAAACTGCTTGGACTAGTTCAGGTAATCGCCACAAAGCAGAGCCAGGAGAAAGCATATATACTACACATAGATACATATATAAGATTATATAGCACTGCATTTCTGTATTATTATGCATACAAACTCTGTCCACTGAAAAAAAATTAGGCCAGTAATATGATATATATATCTGATTTATAAGTCAATGTGTTATTCTCTGCAGCCCTGACTTTTATTTATTTTTAATGACACATTTATCAGCATCATGGAAGCTATAGATACTTTTAAAATATTATCATCAAGAAAATATTTATAGAAAGAATGGTGTTAAACAGCCTGGCCTGAAAAAACTTGGGTGCGATAACTGCCACCTTCCCTTTAGCAAGAAAAAAAAAGGTGGTAAGCATAGTTTTTTTTACTGGATATCCATAGACATCCAAACCAGCACTGGCTTACTGCATCTTGAAGCAGAGTAGCAAATAAACATACATACATACGCATATACACACATACTCACTCTGGGGTGCACAGTCCTATTTTTCTGGCACATTGACAAATGTGACACATGTGACAAATCTGGCACACTGACAAATAATTCAAGCCCTGGTAGTACAAATGCAATAACAAATTAAACAATTTATTTTCTACTCAAGGCAATTATCTCATTCTAGTTAAAGGTGAGGCTGGTCCTGTTCCCAAGAAATGGTTACATTTCTCAATGGTAATCATAGCTTTTCATCCCAAAGAATTTGTACACGCACGAAGCAAACACAAAGTGATGATATATTTAATGTTTTGTATATTGCAAGTACTATTACTGCATTGGGCATACATCAGTGTCAAATAAAACGTTCTTAGTATGATAAGCAGAAAAGATCATCAGATCAGAATAACAGTCCTAAATACCGTATATACTTGAGTATAAGCCGAATTTTTCAGCCCACTTTTTGGGCTGAAAAATTCCACTTCGGCTTATACTCCAGTCAACAAAAAAACTTACCGAGGACTTGTGCGCGGCCGAGGCTTTGGTGCTTCCGGGATCGCGCGCACCTCTCCCAAGCCACCGCCGTCCGAGACCTGCCGAAGTTTGGGGAGGTTTGGGGAGGTGCGCGCGCACCTACCCAAACCTCCCCAGGTCTCCGTTCCTCCGCGCAGACCTGCCGACGTTTGGGGAGGTTTGGGCGCCTCCCCAAACCTCCCCAAACGTCGGCAGGTCTCCGTTCCTCCTGCCGACGTTTGGGGAGGTTTGGGCACCTCCCCAAACCTCCCCAGGTCTCCGTTCCTCCGCGCAGACCTGCCGACGTTTGGGGAGGTTTGGGCGCCTCCCCAAACCTCCCCAAACGTCGGCAGGTCTCCGTTCCTCCTGCCGACGTTTGGGGAGGTTTGGGCGCCTCCCCAAACCTCCCCAGGTCTCCGTTCCTCCGCGCAGACCTGCCGACGTTTGGGGAGGTTTGGGGAGGCGCCCAAACCTCCCCAAACGTCGGCAGGTCTGCGCGGAGGAACGGAGACCTGCCGACGTTTGGGGAGGTTTGGGGAGGTGCGCGCGCACCTCCCCAAACCTCCCCAAACTTCGGCAGGTCTCCGGACGGCAGCGGCTTGGGAGAGGTGCGCGCGATCCTGGAAGCACCGAAGCCTCGGCCGCGCGCAAGTCCTCGGTAAGCTCCGGGCGGTCACTTGCTTCGCGTCTCCTGAGGGAAGGGGGGGCGACTGGAGCGGGCGTGTTTCCTCGCCTGCTGGGCACCGCGATTTGCCCGGGGAACGCGCGGGCCCCAAATGGCAGCGTGGAGCGAGGAAGCGGACAGCCAGGGCTTCCCCGAGAGCCGCGGCCACACAGGGTATTCCTGTGTATTCAGGCTTGCAAAATGGCGGATCGAGCCTCTGCTGGCGGCAGAGGCTTGCAGAGCGCGGATCCAGGCTCCGCCGGCGGCGGAGGCTTGCAGAGCGTGGATCCAGCCTCCGCCGGTGGCGGAGGCTTGCAGAACGGCGGATCGGCTTATACTCGAGTCAACAACTTTTCCCAGTTTTTGGGGGTGAAATTGGGGGTCTCGGCTTATACTCGAGTCGGCTTATACTCAAGTATATACGGTATACAGAATAACCGCAAGTCCTAAATATACTTACCTGGAATTAATATATCATTGAAATTAATAGGAACAGAATTTGGATATGAGAGTCTTTTTCCTGATTGTAAGTCTCGTGAAAGGTAAAAATTCCCTGCTCTCACAATCCTCCTAGAGCTACATATTTCAAATCTGGGGCATTTGAAATAGAGGCTCATATTTCAAAGGAAAGATATAACATGTAAGTCTGAGGTTTGCTGCCTCGAGCACTTGACTAGTTAGCATTTAGGTCAACCCTGATCTTGAATCATCAATATGAGTTTGTTGCTTAAGAACTGGCTCTTTAAAATGCAACAGAAAAATGGACTACCATTATCCTGTTGGTCAAGCTTTAATGTTTTTAACAATGGAAGTGAGTAAAGTAGAATAGAATAGAGATGGAAGGGACCTTGAAGGTCTTCTACTCCAACCCCCCCGCTTAAGCAGGAGAACCTATACCATCTCAGACAAATGACTATCTAGCCCTGTGGTGGTGAACCTATGGCACGCGTGCCAGAAGTGGCACGCAGAGCCCTTTCTGTGGGCATGTGTGCCATCGCCCCAGTCCAAGGGCTTCAGCTGGGTTTTATAAAACCTTTTCGCTTTAGGCCTCCGCTGCCGTGTGCAAAAAAAAAAAAGATTCAATCAATCAATCAATTTTAACTTCTCACAGGGAAAAAAAAGATCTCGCAAAGTTGGAATTGATTGATTGAACTTTTTAGTCCCAACCAGTCTGCCATTACCACTGCAGCCATGCCCACCCAATGGGCCATGCCCACCCGGCACCCGACAATACATAAGTGGGTTTTGGGTTGTAGTTTGGGCACTTGGTCTCTAAAAGGTTCGCCATCACTGGTCTAGCCTCTTCTTAAAAATCTCCAGTGATGGAGTGCCCACAATTTCTGAAGGCAAGCTGTTCCAAGTATGTGTAACTGGGGGAAAACGAAATTAATCTCCAAAACTGAACACTACAACAAGAGAATAATTATGGAAGCCATCGAAATAGAGAAACACCCCCACAACATGAATAAATGTGACGATAATTTTAATTTTGCATAATTCCTGAAACCTGGCTTTATTTTTGAGAAAGCTACCCTAATTTCTCAATTTATCTTTATTTTGGATCAATATTTCCTCTTTATAGCAAAACTATAGAAAATTTTCCTTTATACAGATAGGATGTTGAAAATAGAATTTGAATGCCTATAGCTTTATTTAATTCTTTTCACTTCTTTTATACCTTTATCCAAAATTTAGAGGGAAATTTGGTTGGGAATTTTATTTTTGAAGAAATGTCAGGGGGAAAAAAATCAATGAATCACTGTTCCTTGTGAGCATGCAACTATCATTTTAACATCTAATGTATTCCTTACCTAGTCAATTTTGCCTATTTCCATATCTCAGTAATAGTTTTGACTGAGTAATTTTAGAGAAGAATGGTGATATAAAATGTTATGTACTGGGCTTTTGAGGAATACCACGTGGGTTGCTGGAGCAGCTAACGGCTCTTCAGCAACCCAGACTACAAGTCTCCTGTGCTGCAATTGGCTATCTCCAGGCAGCAATGGTTGATTCAAACCTATTGGCTGCCGCCTAGGGGCTAGACCAGGGGTGTCAAACTCAATTTCATTGAGGGCCGCATCAGCATTGCGGTTGCCCTCAGAGGGCCAGGTGGATGTGGCCAGGGTGGGCGTGGCCTACTGGGTGGGCGTGGCTAAAGTGTGTATGGCCTGGGTGGGTGTGGCCAGCTCTACATCGTTCGCATCAAGGGTGCCTATGGGGGCCTGGGCAGTAGTGGGACAGATCTGAGGGTCTCTGGCAGAAGGAGGGTCTCTGGGCCAGGGCCAAGGCAATGGGGGCCGTTCCCTCACTGTTTCCAGGATGGCTTCGCGGGCCGCATGAAACCACTTTGTGGGCCTGATCCGGCCCCCGGGCCTTGTGTTTGACATGTTTGGGCTAGACTATATATTGCGGCTAGTTGCAGCCATTTCCTCCAGTACAGTTTCTGCACGAAATAAACTATGACTTACCCTGTACTCAGTTATGCATCTTCATTCCTGCGCCAAAGAACCCACTATTTAACAGTGGCAACTAAGGTTTGATCCTGCTTCCCTGAAAAAGAGCTGAAGTCTACGAGGGGAAGGCAGTGCACGGTGGAAGGAAAAGGCATTTCCCCCCCCCCTCTCAAGGTCGGCTAACAAGCTACGCTAGCGACCTCATGCTCAGTGGACTCATTCCTTGAGCCTGGAAGCAGGATTCGGAAGAACGCAGGAACCAGAAAGAAAGAATGCCGAAAGTCGGAAAACTGTGAGAATTCGATGTGAAACACCCAGAGGAATGGCCATCATATTTATCACAAGTAGAAAACTACCTCAGGGCCAATCAGATCGTGGAAGAAGGACTGAAGGCCGCAACGCTACTCTGCGTGTGTGGCCCGGCAACCTTTGATTTGGTTGAGAACCTTTTCACCAATTGAAGCAGTCTCCTACTCAGATCTCAAAAAGAAGCTAACCGGGCATTTCCAGCCCAAGATGTCTGAAATGGCTTGGCGGTTCAAGTTCAACCAAAGAGTGCAGCTACCCGGTGAATCAGTTTCGAAATTCATAGCGGGCCTAAGGCAGGCCACATGCCTATGCAAATTTTCAAATTTAGAAGAGCGACTACGAGACCGGCTCGTCTGCGGCCTACGGGACAGAACGCTTCAGCAGAGACTCTTTGCTAGGCCAAACTTAACATTTTCTGAAGCACAATATGAAGTGATGGCTGAAGAAGCCGCCGGGGGTGCAGTTCAAACAGTACGGCCTGCCAAATCAACAAAGTTTGAAGAAACAGTCCACCTTGAGGATGCCAAAGGCACCGAAGAAACTTCCGAGGAAGAAGAACCTCAAATCAACTGACTCCAAAAGCAACTCAATGTGCAACACTGCAACAGCCGGCAGCGAGAGGACAGTTACAAGGCAGTTCTCTTACCGAGATGTAAGGGGTGCGGTGACAACCATTTTCGTGCCAATTTCAGATTTTGATCAGCCACGTGCAGAGCTTGCGGAAGGACAGGCCACATCGCAGTCGTTTGCAGAGCCTGCCAGAGAGACCGGCCACCCAAATACCAGTCGGAAGAACCAACTAGGAGAGGTACTGGGGCCCAGGGTCCAGTTAGTGTGGAGGTTTTCAGAAGCCGTAGAAGCATATGCCGCACCGGGGCTCGACGCCCCCTCAACCCCAAACTTAAGCTCATGGTAGAGCTACAAGGAGTTCCATGTAAGATGGAATTGGACTCTGGCTCTGCAGTCTCAATTATTTTTCAAGACACTTTTAACTTTGTGTGTAGGCGCAGTAACAATTGGGCCAAACTAAGACCCTCAGATATAATCCTAATGGACTTTCAAAATGCTCACATTAAAGTTACTTTGTTGGTAAAGTTTAAAGGGTTTTTGGGGCACCTGGATGTAATAGTAGTAGGAGGCCAGAGAACGAGTCTCATTGGACTCGATTGGTTTGATGCCTTAGCTATTCAGATTATTGGCATAAACCGGACACAAACTACAGACCTCGTGTCAGTATGCGAGGACTATGCAGATGTTTTTGATTCAACCCTAGGAACATACACAGGCCCGCCTATCTCATTTAAGCTAGATCCCAACGTAGTTCCAATCAGGGTTAAGCCTCGTAAGGTCCCCTTTGCCATAAAACATAAAATTGATTCTGAAATAGATAAGCTTGTAGAACAGGGCATGTTACAGCCTGTTGATGGTGGGGAGCGGGAAACTCCTATAGTCACTCCACTTAAAGCCAACGGGGAAATTCGCATTTGTGCTGCCTATAAATGCACTCTATATAAAGCCCTCAAACAACACGCTTACCCAGTCCCAGTGGTCAACCATATTTTAGCCTCCTTGCAAGGGGATACTATTTTGGCTAAACTTGATTTAGCACAGGCCTATCAGCAATTGCCAGTTGATGAGGCCACAGCCGCGGCTCAAACAATCGTGACTCACAGGGGGGCTTTCCAAAGTTAAACGCTTACAGTTTGGAATCAGTGTTGCACCAGGTATTTTTCAGGGAATCATGGAGTGTACACTCAAGGGTATTCAGGGCATCTGCTCTTATTTTGAGGAAGTTCTTATTGCAGGGGAATCCCCAGAAGTGTTGGCCAGTAGGCTCAGGGCTGTCTTGAAGAGGCTTCATGAAGCAGGCCTCAAATTAAAAAAGAACAAATGTAGTATTGGGGTTTCTTCAACAGAATTCCTGGGTTTCTGAATTGATGCTAACAGCATTCACCCCTCTGATTCTAAAGTGAAGGCCATTAAAATGGCTCCTAGACCTAAATCAAAAGGAGAGCTACAAGCATTCTTGGGCCTCCTAAACTTCTATCACACATTTCTACCTCATAAGGCCGCAATAGCAGAGCCCCTTCACAGGCTTCTAGACAAAAAAGCTCCTTGGAAATGGACTACTGTCAGAAAAGTCCACTGTAACTCACTACAAAGAGTCTAAACCTGTATGTCTTGCATGTGATGCATCTCCCTATGGGGTTGGGGCAGTTTTAAGTCACGTAGAAAAAAATGGGAAATAGGTTCCTATAGCATTTTACTCAAGGACATTGTCCTCTGCTGAGTGCAGCTATGCTCAGATTGACAAAGAGGCCCTAGCCATCGCTGCTGGAATAAAAAAAATCCATGACTATTTATATGGCAGGGATTTCATGGTCTACACTGACCACAAACCTCTGTTGGGACTTTTCACAACAGACAAACAAACCCCCCTCATACTATCTCCAAGAATGTTGAGATGGTCTATTTTCCTATCTGCATACAATTTTAAATTAATTCACAAACCGGGCAAGGAAATGGGCCATGCTGATGGCCTTAGCAGACTACCACTGCCACTAATGGATCCAGATCCGGCTCCAGTTGCTAGAATATTGTCCATACAGGACATACCTGAATTTCGCCTCCATGCAGGGGACATTGCTGCTGAAACTGCCACAGATAAAATACTTAGTAGAGTGTTGTCATGGGTATACATGGGCTGGTTGGATAAAACTCCAGGCTCAGAATTTCAGAGCTATTTTGTCAGGAGGCATGAGTTAACTGCCCATAAAGGGTGCATTTTATGGGGAAACAGAGTCATAATTCCCACTTCCCTAAGAGACAGGGTTTTAAAATCATTACATGAAGGCCATCCAGGCATTGTTAGAATGAAAGCTTTAGCTAGAAGCTACCTCTGGTGGCCTGGCCTTGATAAGGACATTGAGGCTCAAGTCCATGGTTGTTATACATGCCAGCAATCTAGGCCTGAAATTCCACAGGCTCCGGTTCACAGGTGGGAGGAAATGCACACTCCCTGGTCTAAGATTCAAATAGATTACTCTGGGCCCTTTCAGGGACAACTCTTCCTTATAGTAGTGGATAGCCACTCCAAATGGCTGGAAGTAATTCCAGTTCCTAACATGACTACTGCTAGGACCATCCAGGTGCTGAGAAAACTCTTTGCCACACATGGGTGGCCAGATGTCTTAGTTTCAGACAATGGGGCCCAATTCACTGCTGCTGAATTTCAGGCCTTCTTTAGAGCTAATCTCATCAGACATGCCACGTCTGCGCCTTTTCATCCATCTTCTAATGGTCAAGCTGAATGCATGGTGAGAACAACGAAGGAATCGCTCAAGTGCATTGTCACAGGTGACTGGCATCACAGATTGGCAGAGTTTTTACTCTGCCAGCATTCTATGCCCTGCACTGCCACAGGCAAAAGTCCTGCAGAACTACATTGGGGGAGGCGTTTGATCACTAAACTGGACAGGTTGCATCCAGATAGAGTGGCAGCAGAAGGCTCTCAACCAAAACCCGTGAGGGGGCTGCACATGGGTTTGAGCAGGAACTATGGTCATGGGAATCTGTGGGTTCCTGGTCAAATTACCAAGGCATCTGGACCCCTATCTTATGAAGTGGGGTTGGAGGGAGGGCAAGTTGTCAGACGAGACATTGATCAGCTCAGGAAACGGTTTCCAGAATGGCCACTAAGTGAGGACTGCATCATAAGTCCCTCCCAAGGTCCTGAAACTTGCAGCCAAACCAGTCCTCACATGGGCTATCAGGACTTTTTCTTCTTAACTGAGGTGGAACCAGAGGGAGAACTGGGGAGCCCTGGAATGCAACATGGACCCCCTGAAGGAGCAAGCCAACCAAACTTCAGCAACCGCTGTGCCTACTCTGCTGAACAGTCTGATTCTGGGGTGGGCCAACCTGGAGAGGCCAGCCAGTATACATCGAATCCCCTTGACTCAGGAGCACAAAGGGACACAAGTCTACCCGGCCCACTGGGTAAGCTGGTAGACCACAAAGTGATGGGAACTCCGAGACGTTCCTCTAGGGCACACAAGCCTCCTTCATATCTTGCAGATTACGTTGTAAAATAAAGAGCTATATATTGTTGTAATTCCTGTTTGCCACTATACTACAGAAACTAGTGTTATGATGTAACTGTCTAAAAGTGCCATCTTTGAAGCCTATTCATTCAGATGTTGTTTAATAACATTGTAACCTACATTGTTTTTTTATTTTTTATTATTATTATCACTTTTACTTTAGTGTGTTGGATAATGAGTCTTGATAATTGTTGAGACTAACTGGTGTTATTATGGTCTGTTCTAAGAGGGAAGGGGTGTTATGTATTGGGCTCTTGAGGAATACCACGTGGGTTGCTGGAGCAGGTAACGGCTCTCCAGCAACCCAGACTACAAGTCTCCTGTGCTGCAATTGGCTATCTCCAGGCGGCAATGGTTGATTCAAACCTATTGGCTGCCGCCTAGGGGCTAGACTATATATTGCAGCTAGTTGCAGCCATTTCCCCCAGTACAGTTTCTGCACGAAATAAACTATGAGTTACCCAGTACTCAGTTACGCATCTTCATTCCTAAGCCAAAGAACCCGCTATTTAACATAAAACATCTTGAAACCTTCATTAGTGTTATTCCTTCCAAATTGTTCTGTAGTAGAAGTATGTTTAAATTTGCATTTTCCACTTTACGACTCCACATTCATCTTTCCTAATAAAGTATGTTAATTAGTTGCTGAACTGAAGATTATCACCTTGTAGTGAATTATTAAGGAAGTTTAGTTTAGCAGTTAAGACTGTATTTACAGTCAATAAATGTATAAATATTATGCCTTTCCTGAGTTACAGTATATATTTAATATTTGATTTCTCTATTTGAGAATATGGAGACAAACATTTTCCTAAAACAGCCACATTGAATCACAATAAACATAGTACAGCATTGGTTTTTTTCAACATCCATTTCTTCAATCCTCTTCAACTTTACAGGGCCAGTTTCTATGTGGTAGTACACAATATTTAAAACTCTAGAACCATTTTAACTGCTGGACTCAAATTTTTGGAAGCAAGAGCTTGTCTATGAATCATACAGTATGTCTAAACAGCAGCAGATGATTTTCATAGAAATTTGAAATTTCTGTGCTTCATTGGTGTAGTTCTCCACACTAGTTAATTACTCAAAAATATTTGCATTCATAAAACTGTCAATAATATTGAAATACTCAATTCTATTTCTCTGCAATTTCTTTAGAGAGAAAGAAAGTCTTGTACATTTTTACCTCATCAATAAATTTAAAACATTTTATTACATAAGAATTTTTAAGACTATTCATTGTCTCATCTATATGAAAGTGATTTCTTTCACAGCTATTCCAGTAGTTGATCAATTAGATTCTCTGCTGTATCTGTGATATGGTAGGAAAGTATTATTAGATAAAAGGATACTTGAAAGTTGTTGGCACTAGATTTGCCAATATTGTTGTTGTTGTTAGCTGCAAAATCGTGTCCGACCCATCGCGACCCTATGGACAACGTTCCTCCAGGCCTTCCTGTCCTCTACCATCTTCTGGAGTCCATTTAAGCTCATGCCTACTGTTTCAGTGACTCCATCCAGCCACCTCATTCTCTGTCGTCCCCTTCTTCTATTGCCCTCAATCTTTCCCAGCATTAGGCTCTTCTCCAGTGAGTCCTTCCTTCTCATTAGGTGGCCAAAGTATTTGAGTTTTAGCTTCAGGATCTGGCCTTCTAAAGAGCAGTCAGGGTTGATCTCTAGGACTGACTGGTTTGATCACCTTGCAGTCCAAGGGACTCGCAGGAGTCTTCTCCAGCACCATAGTTCAAAGGCCTCAATTCTTTGGCACTCAGCCTTTTTTATGGTCCAACTTTCACTGCCATACTGTACATTGCAACTGGGAAGACCATAGCCTTGACTATACGCACTTTTGTTGACAGGGTGATGTCTCTGCTTTTTAGTGTGCTGTCTAGATTTGCCATGGCTTTCCTCCCCAGGAGCAAGCGTCTTTTAATTTCTTGGCTACAGTCCCTGTCTGCAATGATCTTGGAGCCCAGGAAAATAAAATCTGTCACTACCTCCATTTCTTCCCCATCTATTTGCCAGGAATTGAGAGGGCTGGATGCCATGATCTTGGTTTTCTTAATGTTAAGTTTCAACCCAACTTTTGCACTCTCCTCCTTCACCCACAACAAGAGGCTCTTTAGTTCTTCACTTTCTGCTATTAGAGTGGTATCATCTGCATATCTTAGGTTGTTGATATTTCTTCCAGCAATCTTAATTCCAAGTTTTGATTCATCTAGCCCTGCCTTTCTCATGATGTGCTCTGCATATAAGTTAAATAGGCAAGGCGACAGTATACAGCCTTGCCGGACTACTTTCCCAATTTTGAACCAATCAGTGGTTACGTATCCAGTTCTCACTGTTGCTTCTTGGACCACATATAGGTTTCTCAAGAGACAAATAAGATTGTCTGGTAGGCCCATCTCTTTAAGAACTTGCCACAGTTTGTTATGATCCACACAATCAAAGGCTTTAGCATAGTCAATGAAGCAGAAGTAGATGTTTTTCTGGTACTCTAGCTTTCTCCATGATCTAGCGTATGTTGGAAATTTGATCTCTAGTTCCTCTGCCTCTTTGAAATCCTGCCTGTACTTCTGGTAGTTCTAGATTCACATACTGCTGGAGTCTAGCTTCTAGGATTTTAAGCATAATTTTAATAGCATGAGAAATGAGTGCAATGGTGCGATAGTTTGAACATTCTTTGGCGCTGCCTTTCTTTGGAATTGGAATGTAAACTGATCTTTTCCAATCCTGTGGCCACTGTTGAGTTTTCCAAATTTGCTGGCAAATTGAGTGTAGCACTTTTACTGCATCATCTTTTAAGATTTTGAATAGCTCAGCTGGAATACTGTCACCTCCACTAGCTTTGTTGTTACTCAGCTTTTCTAAGGCCACAGTAACAATATCAATAGCTGCTGAAAGAATCAGTTTTTCCAGTTGCATGAATCTTTTTGCATTGCAAAATTCTGTGTTCAACTTAATAACAACTGTGAAGTGATTTGAAAGGGACAGTCCATCTTTCATTTTATTTATTTCATTTTATTTCTTAATATTTTCTTCAACTAAAATATACTAAACTGTTAGCCAAGACTATTTCTTTTATTTCTAATTATTATTTTTTGGCTCTATCTCTCTTCAGAAACCTAAAGATTTTTACTGATAAATAACATACTGGCGATATTCTCTTAGCAACATAAGCACTTATGAAACCAGTTTTTTCTTTCTTCCATCCAATTGTGTCTGATTCTCAAAGACTGCTTGGACTAGTCCCTGCAGTTTTCTTGGCAAGGTTTTTCAGAAGTGGTGTGTCATCGTCTCCTTCCTGGCACTGAGAGAAAGTGACTGGCCCAAGGTTATCTAGCTGGATTTGTAATAAGTGGGGTTAGAATTCATAGTCCCTTGATTTCTAGCTTGTTGCCTTAACCTTAACCCACTACACCAAATGTATAGCTTTTATTATATTTCATTGGCTTTAGTAATATTAGCATGATTAGTAAATTGAGCATCTTCAGTTTTTCACTTTCGCTAACACTGCTCTAAATTCATTAATATGGAACTTCACTTCCATAGACACTCCAAACCAAATGCTTGCAGATACCACCACACTGAAGTTACTGTCAGCAGGAAACAGATTAGGAGTGGGTTGTGACAATGATTCAGCTTTGGGTATGCAACCCAGATTTTATACATAAAGCTGGAACCTTGTCAAAATGTACCTGAGCTTTGTTAAAAGAAGCTTTTTGATTTGTCTGGATAGGGTTAGTGTGAATTCTGACAACACTCCTGTTTAGTGTGTGTGTGTGTCCCCTCCCCCAGACATGTTGGCTCTCCTCAGATTGCTCATGAGTCCTGACTACACAATCCATGCCCCACTGGTTCACAATTTCAGAGAACAGAGAACCTAAACAAAGAAACAGAATGACCAAGGAGAAAAAAGCAGTGGGAGTGGGACCAACTTCCAGAATCCTGCCAGCTTCCCCACTGATTTACCTTGTGGGAAGCTGGCAGGGAGCATTGGAAATGACATCACATAACCGTGTCTGACTCTGGCAGGCCATTAGGTCATCATTTCAAAGATATTTCCCTTCTTAAATGGAGTTAGTGTGGAAATTAATGCTTTTAATTACTCATTTTGTCATTATAGAAAGCATGCTTGATATTATTAGCATTTTTTTCTACTGGATTTTTTTTTAATGGAAAATGCATTCAGCCTTTCTCTAAACTAAGTAAAATTTTAAACTTAATATAGTATTGTTGTTTTGATTAATTAGTGCATGTCTAAAATATTTTACACTCAGCACATTTGATTTTTCTTCTACTGCACATACAGAAGTACAAAGTGTTTTGGATATATGAACTGGAATAGAATAGAATAGAATAGAATAGAATAGAATAGAATAGAATAGAATAGAATAGAATAGAATAGAATAGAATAGAATAGAATAGAATAGAATAGAGCTGGGTTCATCAAGGCCTCCCAATTCAGAATATTTGATCAGGCAAAACTTAAAATATAGTATTGAAGAGAGCAAAAGAGCCTGAAATAGTATAGGTAAAGGTAAAGGTTCCCCCGCACATGCATGCTAGTCGTTTCCGACTCTAGGGGGCCAGTGCTCATCTCCATTTCAAAGCCAAAGAGCCAGCGCTTGTCCGAGGACGTCTCCGTGGTCATGTGGCCGGCATGACTAGACGCCAAAGGTGCATGGAATGCTGTTACCTTCCCACCGTAGTGGTCCCTGTTTTTCTACTTGCATTTTTACGTGCTTTCGAACTGCTAGGTTGGCAGAAGCTGGGACGAGTAACAGGCGCTACGCGGCACTCGGGATTCGACCCGCCAAACTGCTGACCTTCTGATCGACAAGCTCAGCATCCTAACCCACTGAGCCACCACGTCCCTTTGAGATAGTATATGTATGTTAAATTGTTTTTAAAATGTTGTTTTATTTGCATTACAATAAAAGTCTACATTAAAAAAAACCAAAAGCTAAATGAAATAATTCATTTACTGTTGCTAATTTAAATCTATTGTAGAATTGAAACTTTTTTTCAAAAAAAATCCTGCTTTATTCCTCCAGTAGAAATGATTCTTGAGTGATTACACAATATTACAAGCATATTTAATAACCAGTTCAATGAAAAACCATATTAAATTTGCAGATTGCAATGAAGGATTTGGGGCACATTATTAGTGATATATTTGGAAACTATGTTTATTATAACGAAAGCTTAAATCCTGAATAGCAGAAATAAACTCGGAGAATTCATACAAACTGTTCCTACAAATGCTGTCTGTAAAATATATCTGTAACCAATTTTCCATAAATTCCATCAAATTCAGTGAAATTCATTATCTTGCTTATCTGAAACATTTTCATCATTCATGCTAATATTTTTAAAAAATCTGGAATGGCTTAATCTACACACTCCATGTCAAAGAAAAAGAAAAATGCTTTGATTTCTACATTTTAAAGTCTCTCTGAGTGAAAAAGTTGTTTACTTTTTGCAAACCATGAAGACTAAAACATTATTTTTCCAATTTTAGTATTTCTGTTTTCTTAATCATTGTTATAAATATATAGTATATATCCATATATCCTTAGATGCTATTCCCTTTCTCTCTGACACATATACACTAACATGTGTAAATCATACTTGTATTTTATCCTTGAATATGGCTTGGTGTGATGTGCAGATACCTTTGCTGCAAAGGTGCCACAGGGGAGTTCCAGATAAGGAGCACAATTGTCTGACAAGTGAATGGGAATGTTGCATATGAGCTGGTGGAGGGGATTTCATGGAATGGGGGGGGGAATTGGCCAAAGAGTATTTATAAGAATAGGAATGCCAACAAGGAGGATGTTGAGGTGTGTGTGTGTGTGTGTGTGTGTGTGTGTGTGTGTGTGTGTGAGAGAGAGAGAGAGAGAGAGAGAGAGACAGAGACAGAGAGACAGAGACAGAGACAGAGACAGAGACAGAGACAAAGAGACAGAGACACACAGAGAGAGACAGAGAGACAGAGAGAGAGAGTGAGAGAGACAGAGACAGAGAGACAGACAGAGACACAGAGAGAGACAGAGGCTGGAAGGAGGCATGGAAGAAGATCTGGAAAGAGGGCACTGGTGAGTGGGTTCGTGTACGTGGAAGTACAGGAAGGGTGGGGAAAGAGGACATAGGGTGCATGTAAGCACAGAAAGAAATGATTGCTGTGTATGAGAGCAAGGAAGCCTGGGAAGAAGGTTGTGTGTTTATGTGTATGTGTGTGTGTGTGTGTACACATATAAATGCAAGAAGGCTAAGGGAAGAGGACACAGCTGCATAGGAGTGTATAGGCCCAGAATGAAGATACCGTATGTTAGTATGGGTATGTGTGAGCACACAGAAGCCCAGAAAGGAGGGTGCTGGTGCGTGTGTACGAATGCAGGGAGGCCCAGGAAGGAAGAAACAGAAAGGTGGAGATGTACGTAAGTGTGACATTCCCTGCTGATTTCCTCACTGACTTTCCTTGCAGAAAACTGACAGGGAATTGGAAATGATAATCACATGACTGAGGCAATGGCACTAAAGTAGACACACCTTTGCCAAATTTCAATACAATGAACCCCATGAATCCTTATGACCCAGTAATTAGCTAGTTCAGTACATTATGAGAATTCAATGAAAATGTGAGCTAACCTACGGATTTCACTCTCAGATATTCCAACTTCCACGGTTCCAAGATTCAGTTTCGAAGTCTCAGATTTGGTATTTAGTAAATATATGACCCCCTTCATGGATTACTGCCTTGTCGTGGCGAAGGGGCTTGCGTAATTCAATGAAGCTATGAGCTATGCCGTGCAGGGCCACCCAAGACGGAAAGGTCATAGCAGAGAGTTCTGACAAAACATGATCCACTGGAGAAGGAAATGGCAACCCACTCCAGTATCTTTGCCATGAAAACCCCATGGACAGTACCAAAAGGAAAAAAGATATGACACTGGAAAATGAGCCCCTCAGGTTGGAAGGCATTCAATATGCTACTGGGGAAGAGCAGAGGGCTATTACTAGTAGCGCCAGAAAGAATGAAGTGACTGGGCCAAAGCCGAAAGGACGCTCAGCTGTGGATGTATCTGGTGGTGAAAGGAAAGTCCGATGCTGTAAAGATTTTTTCTCCATAGGAACCTGGAATGTAAGATCCATGAATCAAGGAAAGCTGGACGTGGTCAAACAAGAGATGACAAGACTGAACATTGACATCTTAGGTATCAGCGAACTAAAATGGACAGGAATGGATGAATTTAATTCAGATGACCATCAGGTATACTTCTGCAGGCAAGAATCCCTCAGAAGAAATGGAGTAGCCTTCATAGTCAATAAAAGAGTAGGAAAAGCAATACTGGGATACAATCCCCAAAATGACAGAATGATCTCAGTTCGAATCTAAGGCAAACCATTCAATATCACAGTAGTCCACGTCTACGCCCCAACCACCGGTGCTGAAGAGGATGAAATTGACCGGTTCTATGAAGCCCTACAGCACCTTATAGAACTAACACCAAAAAATGATGTCCTTATCATCAAGGGGGATTGGAATGCTAAAGGAGGAAGCCAAAAGATAACTGAAATAACAGGCAAGTTTGGCCTTGGAATACAAAATGAAGCAGGGCACAGGCCAATAGAATTTTGTCAAGGGAATACGATGGTCATAGCAAACACTCTTTTCCAACAACCCAAGAGATGGCTCTACACATGGACATCACCAGACGGTCAACACAGAAATCAGGTTGACTATGTGCTCTGCAGCCAAAGATGGAGAAGCTCTATACAGTCAGTAAAAACAAGAGCAGGAGCTGACTGTGGCTCAGACCATGAACTTCTCGTTGCAAAGTCTAGGCTTAAACTGAAGAAAGTAGGGAAAAGCACTAGGCCACTCAGGTATGAATTAAATCATATCCCTGTTGAATATACAGTAGAGGTGACAAATAGATTTAAGAAATTAGATCTCATAGACTGAGTGCTTGAAGAACTATGGACAGAGGTTTACAACATTGTACAAGAGATAGCAACTAAAACCAACCCAAAGAAAAAGAAATGAAAGAAAGCAAAATGGCTCTCTGAGGAAGCTTTGCAAATAGCTGAGCAAAGGAGGGAAGCGAAAGGCAAGAGAGAAAAAGAAAGATATGCCCAATTGAATGCAGAATTCCAGAGAATAGCTAGAAGAGATAAGAATGCCTTCTTAAATGAACAGTGCAAAGAAATAGAAGAAAACAATAGAATAGGGAGGACCAGAGATCTCTTCAACAAAATTGGAGAGATGAAGGGAATGTTTCATGCAAAAATGGGCATGATAAAGGACCAAAATGGCACGGCCCTAAGAGAGGCAGAAGAGATTAAGAAGAGGAGGCAAAATTACACAGAAGAACTATACAAGAATGAGCTTAACGCCCCTGATAACCATGATGAGGTGGTCACTGACCTCGAGCCAGACATCCTAGAATGTGAAGTGAAGTGGGCCTTAGAAAAATTGAGCAACAACAAAGCTAGTGCAGGTGACAATATTCCAGCTGAGCTATTCAAAATCTTAAAAAGACGATGCAGTAAAAGTGCTACACTCAATTTGCCAGCAAATTTGGAAAACTCAACAGTGGCCACAGGATTGGAAAAGATCAGTTTACATTCCAATTCCAAAGAAAGGCAGTGCCAAAGAATGTTCAAACTATCGCACCATTGCTCTCATTTTACATGCTAGTAAAGTAATGCTTAAAATCCTACAAGCTAGACTCCAGCAGTATGTGAATCGAGAACTAC
Source organism: Vipera berus (assembly GCF_964194415.1). Taxonomy (NCBI): domain Eukaryota; kingdom Metazoa; phylum Chordata; class Lepidosauria; order Squamata; family Viperidae; genus Vipera; species Vipera berus. Next base: position 182,287,112 of record NC_138203.1, on the reverse strand, counting down.
CAGAAGTACAGGCAGGATTTCAAAGACGCGGAGGAATTAGAGATCTGTTCTGTACCAGCCTACTACCGGCCCTGCAGAAAAGGCAGGGACAACCCCTTTACAAAAAGGCAAGAGGCTGGAACTAAGCCTGCCAAATTTATTGACATAAAACAGAGCAGAGCCAAACAAAAACACAAACCATGAAACAGGAGCTATTCGGTTGCCTTCAGCAAACCAGCCCTCCCACACATTCCCCTTTTAAACAGCTCAAGGCGTGGCTTCTCTCTGCCTCCTTCTGAGGTGCCCCATTGCCTTCCTCTGTTTACTCCTGATTGACTGCCTCCTGCGTCGGACATCCTTGAACAGGGCCAGCTGTGGGTCATCTTCATCCACGCTGTCAGGCTCACACAGCTGGGTCTGCGTAGTGACCAGATGGGAGGGGCCTGGCTGAGGGCTCTGCGAAGCCTCCGGGCTGTTCTCTGCAGGCTTTCCAACACCCCCCTCGTCCTCCTCTGAATCGTCTGACCCAACTGCCGAACCCACAGACTGACCCTGAATCACAACAAGATCAAATTGCCAACATACGCTGGATCATGGAGAAAGCTAGGGAGTTCCAGAAAAACATCTACTTCTGCTTCATTGACTATGCTAAAGCCTTTGATTGTGTGGATCACAACAAACTGTGGCAAGTTCTTAAAGAGATGGAAGTACCAGACCATCTTATTTGTCTCTTGAGAAACCTATGTGCGGGTCAAGAAGCAACAGTGAGAACTGGACACAGAACCACTGATTGGTTCAAAATTGGGAAAGGAGTCCAGCAAGGCTTTATACTGTTGCCCTGCCTATTTAACTTATATGCAGAGCACATCATGAGAAAGTCAGAGCTAGATGAATCAAAACTTGGAATTAAGATTGCCTGGAGAAATATTAGCAACCTAAGATTTGCAGATGATACCACTCTAATGGCAGAAAGTGAAGAAGAACTAAAGAGCCTCTGGTTGCAGGTGAAGAAGGAGAGTGCAAAAGTTGGGTTGAAACTTAACATTAAGAAAACCAAAATCATGGCATCCGGCCCTCCCAATTTCTGGCAAATAGATGGGGAAGAAATGGAGGTAGTGACAGATTTTATTTTTCTGGGCTCCAAGATCACTGCAGATGGGGACTGTAGCCAAGAAATTAAAAGACGCTTGCTCCTTGGGAGGAAAGCCATAGCAAATCTAGACAGCACACTAAAAAGCAAAGACATCACCCTGTCAACAAAAGTGCGTATAGTCAAGGCTATGGTCTTCCCAGTTGCAATGTATGGCTGTGAAAGCTGGACCATAAGAAAGGCTGAGCACCAAAGAATTGAGGCCTTTGAACTATGGTGTTGGAGAAGACTCCTGCGAGTCCCTTGGACTGCAAGGTGATCAAACCAGTCAGTCCTAGAGGAGATCAACCCTGACTGCTCTTTAGAAGGCCAGATCCAGAAGTTGAAACTCAAATACTTTGGCCACCTAATGAAAAGGAAGGACTCACTGGAGAAGAGCCTAATGCTGGGAAAGATTGAGGGCAATAGAAGAAGGGGACGACAGAGAATGAGGTGGTTGGATGGAGTCACTGAAACAGTAGGCATGAGCTTAAATGGACTCCAGAAGATGGTAGAGGACAGGAAGGCCTGGAGGAACATTGTCCATGGGCTCGCGATGAGTTGGACACGACTTCGCAGCTAACAACAATAACAAAATATATGACAGCCAGCCAGTTTGATATTGGGGTTAAAGAGACCAGGCTAGAAAATAGGACAATGGGACACAAAGTCAACTGGACAACTTGGACCAGTCAGTTTCTTTCAGCCCCAGGATGGAAGTAGCAAAACTACTCCTGAAAATCTTGCCAAAATTACAGCATCTTGTCCAGATAGCAATCAAGACTGACTTGAAAGCTATGTTTTTTTTTCTTATCTTTGTCCTTTGTATTCTATAAAATTAGAACAGTCAAAAAGAATAAAAAGCACGAATAAGGAAGGTCTCCCTAATAGTAAACTGGAAGTCCAAATTTTAATTTTCAAACTATTTTCATGCACTGAAACCCAAACTCTTATTCCAACTGAGAATAAACAAGTAGTTCAATTTGGCTATCTTGAATTTATCTGGAATTCTAAGGGCGTAACAGTTCCCTTTGTCAGAGCTTTGATCATAGATGGTTAGAAGTATAAGCAGAGAACATTTAACCCTGTATACTGTTTACTTTACAGTAGTATTTCTTTCAAAGGTGTTGAAAAATTAAAGTCTAGTTTACAGAATTATCTATGCCTCTTCCTAAAGCCGTGTCTCTTACTAATACTACTTCTTGGTCTTTGTGTCCCACTGCCACAAACATATCTTCTGGGGTCTCTTTCCTGCAGCCACCAGGCCTACTATGGGCCTCTTCTTCACCTCCCCCCCCAATACCTTGTGAGTCATCTGAGACTGCCAGTATTCCTACCAACTCTTCCATATTTTCTGCCGTTGCTATTTTCAAGTCCTCAGTCCCACTACCCTTACTAGCACCACTTACTTTAACCTTTAACCCTTCATCACTGAAAGGCAGAGCACTTAAAAGGAGGAAGGAAATGACTGCACATTCTCCTTGATGCACATCCTTTCCCCCCACATCTTTTTCTTGTTTTTTTCCTATATTTTCTTTCCTCATTATCTGGAAGTTTGTCTTTCTGATTTTAATAAGGAAATTCCTCATTAAATCTCCAATACTTGCAGACTTATATTTTTGTGTTTCGGGACTGGACCAAGAACAGTTCAATACTTCTACATTTGGGCACGAACATCCACAGAGCCTTCCTAGAGCTGAGCTGCAGGAAAATATTCTTGGTAGAAGGTACAAATGTCTGAGTTAAACAAAAAATCCTCTGACCAACAAACTAGGATGTCTAAGGATGGGCAGCCAGAGTGAGATTTTAAATAACTTATGATGCAATTTTCTGATTTTAGGAATGAAAATATTTCCAAAATATTGCAGAAAAAAAATAGACGACAATTTTGTGATAGTTAATGGACATTGTCTCCATTAAATCATGACTCAGTAAGAAAAAGTTCAAAGTTAATAGAAAAACCTTTTTTTAATGTACTCATTACATTAAGATTTACAGACTGTACCAAGGTAAGCACAAAGTGCGAGAATATACAGAATTTCAAATGTATGTTAGGGAAATTTGCCAGAACAATTTAGTTTTAATAGATTAATTTGGGGAAGGTGTATCTAATGAATGGAAAGAGTAAAGTAATTTGTCATTGATAAATGTGGGCCAAAATATACATTTGCAGTTTCCAAAATTCTGTAACCTAACTCCTTGCTCATTGCAATAAACCTGTCCAATCTGAATATTCAATAGTTTTTCATTCTTGGTTGCGGTATCTCTGAAGTGTTTTACAAACTTGGAAACCCATTATTCCCTTATAAGAGAGACTGCTTAGGTTCATGCTCTTGTCTTAGACCTTGACCACTGATTCCTTGGAACATCTCTGAAACCAGAACAGATCAACACACTTTATTTCAACACCAACAATAGATGAGTACATAGATTCACAGCTTGAATAATGTTGTTACTCAAATGGCATGGCAAATGGGTCAAATGCTACAACTAGCTGTGTCTGCAGGTTGCACCTTCTGCTGTTCCTGTTCTTCTGCCCATGTCATTTCACTTTCTAGGATCATTATCAGAGAAATGCAGTGAAATTCAAGACAAGTTCAAGTTATTCATCATTCAGTATGAGCTGTATATTACTGGGAGATCAGCTGAATTCCCTACAGATAACACTCATGTGGCCTTTTTTTTCTTGGACTTCTGCCAAATGAACTTGCCAAAGGGGCAATTTCTCTCATAGATAACAATGATCCCATAATTGTTATAAAGAGATTTAGAGCCACCTTTGATAATTCTGCCAGAAGAGCCTAACGTAGTAAATCAGAAGATTCACAGACTGTACCAAAGTAAGCACAAAGTGTGAGAAAATACAGCAGAATTTCAAATGTAAGTTAGGGATCTTGGCCAGAACAATTTAATTTTAATAGATCAATTTTGGGAAGGTCTAGCTAATGAACGGAAAGAGGGAATTAATTTGTCAGGATCTGTCAGACATTTCGAAGGCGCTGTTTCAGTATTGCATGATTGTAGAGGAAAAGTTAGAAGAGCTGACATACATTATGAATGGAGAGGGGGAAAAAGAAAATTTATGCTTACTTTTCCTCTGTGTCTTCAAATGTTTTGGCAGAGAAACTATACAACTGTTCAGAACCCCGATGTCAATTACAGAACAAGGCAAATGTGCTATCAGTTTATGTCTTTATTGTGGTATCTCTTCTCATTGCCTGACTTGCTAAACTTTCTCACCTTGACTCAACTGTGAAATGCTGTACTTATGGAATTAAGGGGCATGTTGCCAGTAAGTGCCAGACCAGAGAATTTGGGAAATGAAACAGGTCACTATTTCAGGAGCTCATATGGGGAATATCCAGCAACTGAAAGGAGCTCAGATATCTGACATAAAAGGCAGTACTTTATTTTTCCAGTCTATCTAAGTCAGGGGTGTCAAACTCAATTTCATTGAGGGCCGCATCAGCATTGCGGTTGCCCTCAGGGGGCCAGGTGGGTATGGTCTGGGTGGGCGTGGCCTACTGGGTGGGCATGGCTAGAGTGCATATGGCCTACTGGGTGGGCGTGGCCAGTTCTTCATCATTCGCATCAAGGGTGCCTATGGGGGCCTGGGCAGGAGTGGGACACATCTGAGGGTCTCTGGCAGAAGGAGGGTCTCTGGGCCAGGGCCAAGGCAGGGGGCCGTTCCCTCACTGTTTCCAGGATGGCTTCGCGCGCCGCATGAAACCACTTCACGGGCCGGATCTGGCCCCTGGGCCTTGTGTTTGACATGTTTGATCTAAGTTGACTTATTCCTCAGACATCTAAATGTATACATTTTATTTCTGCTTTGACAATTTTAGGTTCCCCTTGGTTTATACTTTCCATATGCAAGGTTCCAAGTATATATTGCACTTGTAAGATGAGAACTCATTCAAAAGTGGTACCATCAATGATTAGATCTCACTGAAGCTTTGGCCTGGCCACATTATCATCTCCACATCTACTTGTGGAAATTCTGCATCTTTCCCTAACAATTAGAAAAATACTTTCTAACCTAATGTTCCCCTCACTTTTTCTTGTTATGAATACGGAGGTATTTTGTCACTGTCTTCCTCTATGTTTGCTTTTGGCATTCTGATCCTCAATGGATTGGCTTTTCTCATGCTTGCAGAAACATTCCTACCCTTACCACTGTTGTGGATTTCTTTTAAATTTCTCCATCCCTTTTGACTCTACAAGGAATTTATACACCTAGCTATGACATCTCAGGGTCTTACTGGAAATATTGAACCATTCTACCACATTAAAATAATAATTATCTGTGACACATCATTGCACAATTCAGGATTACTAATCCATAATCCATTCTTGAATTTTTCATTGTTTCCTCATCCCTCTTTTTATTTTATTAACATATGTACCAGATTTATATGCTATCTTATCATACAGTCAGCTTAAACAAGATCCAGAATTACAATGACAGTAATAATAGTAATAACAGCACCCACAATAATGAACATCCATAAAGACAATTAAAATGACCATTGAATAATAACAAGTCCATATTTGCAATAAACAATAAAATATACATTGTAACAATGAATAATATACATAATGGCAAAACAATATAAAGAATAATCGATCAATTATCCTTCCCCTTTCTTATCTTGCTCTTACTACTGAGTATTACTCAACCCCATATTTCTTGGCCCAATAGCACTAACTGCGAGAGGGATCTTGGAGTCCTAGAGGACAATCACTTAAATATGAGCCAAGAATGTGCTGCAGCCATCAGAAAAGTCAATGCAATCCTAGGCTGCCTTAACAGAGGGATAGAATCAAGATCATGTGAAGTATTAGTACCGCTTTATAAGGCCTTGGTAAGACCACACTTGCAATATTGCATCCAGTTTTGGTCACCAGAATATAAAAAAAGATGTTGAGACTCTGGAAAAAGTGCAGAGAATAGCAACAAATATGATTAGGGGGCTGGAGGCTAAAACATATGAAGAACATTGCAGGAATTGGTTATGTCTTGTCTAGTGAAAAGAAGGACTGGGGGCAACATGATAGTAGTATTCCAATAACCTAGAACTAAGGAGAAATTTCCTGATAGTTAGAACAATTAATCAGTGGAACAATCTGCCTCCAGAAGTTGTGGATGCTTCAACACTGGAAGTTTTTAAGAAGAGGCTGGACAACCACTTGTCTGAAATATTACAAGTTCTTCTGCTCGAGCAGGGGGCTGGACTAGAAGACCACTAAGGTCCCTTCCATATTCTATTCTATTCTATTCTATTCTATTCTATTCTATTCTATTCTATTCTACTCTACTCTACTCTACTCTACTCTACTCTACTCTACTCTACTCTACTCTACTCTACTCTACTCTACTCTATTCTATTCTATTCTATTCTATTCTATTCTATTCTATTCTATTCTATTCTATTCTCTGCCACAAAGAAGAGGGGGTTAACCTATTTTCCAAAGCACCAGAAGACAAGATACAAAGCAATGGATGAAAACTAATCAAGGAGAGAAGCAACCTAGAACTAAGGAGAAATTTCCTGACAGTGAGAATAATAGACCAATGGAACTGCTTGCCTTCATCACTGGAGGCTGGACAGACATTTATCTGAAATGGTATAAGGTCTTCTGCTGGGGCAGGGGATTGCACTAAAATACCCCCAAGGTCCCTTCTAACTCTACTATTGTATTATTATTATTATTATTATTATTATTATTATTATTATTATTATTATTATTATTATTATTATTATTATTGCTATTTTCCAAGCCAAACCTAAATTTGAACCAATATATTACCATCACATCCTTATTTCAGATTCTCCTGGCTATAGGGCTATATAATGATTTGGTTTTAAAGTTAAAAAGGTGCTTTAAATAAGTGGAGATACAAACATAGCATCAAGTCTATAACAATTGTTTCCTATACAGCTTTTGTTGAGTATTATAATTTTAAGAAAAAAGTATTTTCACTAGGCCAAACCAAATAGAAAAGAGACTGGAAGCATTCCGACATAAAACACTTGAGTGAACAATGCCCAGTGAACCAGATTTCTCAGAATGAATATATGGTGAATACAAAGAGAAAATATTTATCCCCCTATATCTCAGACCAATTTCCCAGAGAGAAAGCAATTGAAAGCCATAGGCTGAGATCACTGCAGTTGAAGTTGCCATAGATTGAGATCACTGGACTATTTAATGCAGTATTGTTAATACTCATCAACCAGATCCCTCTTATGTTCAGGCAGTTTTTTCAATCTTCTCTGAAAGTCTCAGAGATTAAACTCAGAACCTTTTCAATGCAGTGTGTTCAACCACTGAGTCATTAGATTTTGGAGTAGTACAATTTCTGCATTAAATTCAGGTCGTGCCAAGTTTACTGAAAGTAAAGGGTGGACTCAATAGTGGAACTTAAAAGTGTTTGCATCCCTTCTTATTCATTTATATTATATTTCAAATAGCTCCTCTGGTTACCACTTTAGAGGGGTTTGGCATACAATATGTATTTCAACACATTTTATGTGATGGCCAATGTGGCCCTGAGCCTACTGTTGAAATCTGCTTTTCCGAATTAGAATCCCGTAACAAATAGCAGAAGTATAAACTGGCATACAGTTTATACACATTCCTCCCACAAAGGGGCATAATTGGGTTGCAAGCATGGCTCAGAAAAAAAAACAGCTGCAGTGCAGTTGATGAAGCCATATATAACTAAATGTTTTACAGAAACCCCTGATATGAAGAGGCCAAGCTATATAAAAATGGATTTTAAAAATCCCAAGTTGAAAATTTTGTTATTTTTATCCTGCTCATCTTTCTCCCTATGAGAACCCTAGCAAGGTGCAAGAACAAAATCCTACTGAATTCAATCCAACAATTCACTTTATCTTTTAAGGGAAACGAGGAAGAAACTAAAAGCAGCACCATACCAGACGCTTCCAGGGGTTGTGTGCATCCACTGATCATGAGTTGCATACGCCCCCAAACAGCAGAGATGGAAAAAAGAACCCCAGAGAGAAAAGGGGAGCTGAGGGATCTTTCCACATCTGAAGCAATCACAGGATGGGGAGATTTTTGTTCAAGGGTACCATTCTGTACATTGTAGGAACACTGACCATCCAAAATAATATGGGTATCCTCTTGTGGTTAGCTGATAAGAATCTTTTGAAAACAAAACAAAACAAAAATGAGCTGGAAGTGTAAATCAGTGTATAGATGGAAAAGATTAGCTTGAAGATTATGCTGCTTGCATCGAGCTGTTCTGCTACTGAACAATCATTATTTCTGTACAGTCTGTACAACAGGCCTTCTCTTTTTTTATTTTCATCATTTCATTTCCATCCTGTTTTGTTCTTCCCTTCCTTGTATAATTATCCCTTCTCTTTGTCCCACATCTCCATATTGCTTACTAAAAGAGGGAATAATAATTTAATATATCAATAATATAATAATTCTATTACATTTCAATAAGTAAAAAATAAAATTATGTCTGCATGTTTATCTCTAGATGTGAAAATGGCTTATGTATATGTGATAGAATGCAGATCACATAAAATACACATCTTATTTTAGTAAGGTAAAGGTAAAGGTAAAGGTTCCCCCGCACATGCGTGCTAGTCATTTCCAACTCTAGGGGCCGGTGCTCATCTCCGTTTCAAAGCCGAAGAGCCAGCGCTTCTCCGAGGACGTCTCCGTGGTCATGTGACTGGCATGACTAGACGCCAAAGGCGCACGGAATGCTGTTACGTTCCCACCATAGTGGTCCCTATTTTTCTACTTGTGTTTTTACGTGCTTTTGAACTGCTAGGTTGGCAGAAGCTGGGACGAGTAACAGGCGCTCACTCTGTTACGCGGCACTCGGGATTCGACTCGCCAAACTGCCGACCTTCTGATCGACAAGCTCAGCGTCCTAACCCACTGAGCCACCGCGTCCCTTATTCTTATTTTAGTAGCAGGTATTAAATTCTTGTATTTTTTGTCCAGGCACTTCTCTTGTTTTCAAAACATGGCTCCTGGGAGTTACATTGTATATTCATGGCCACACATGTGACAGACACATAGATAACATTATTATCAGGCAAATTATTTAGAAATGGTTTCAATTAGAACTACTGACCCAAAAGGCCAGAAAGTGGGCATTGCATAGGATTGTATTTCTATGTGTTTTATGTGTGTCCATTTACTATTTCTATTGGAAGGGGTTGTCTTCCTGAATTTAGGATCATCTCTTTCAGATAAATAGGCCATTCCTTGCTTTTATTTACTTACTTACTTATTTTTCCTATATTTCCACCCATTTCCCTCAGATTAGATCCATTGTGCCCAGCACTCACTTTAGTCATTATTTTGTGACTAACTTGACTGCAAAGCCAAATATTTTTTAATCCATTGTGAAATAGGTTGGGGAAAGTTCCATGGATCTTGCTTTGTGAGGAAGAAAAATTATAGCTTGTCCTCTTTTTGCCATAAACTAGTACAATCTCTGAGTTTCCACTTGCACAATTCAGCAAGAAGGATTGCAGAAGTAGTTTCCAAACATCATCCTAAACCATTGACTGAAACTACAAACTGAAGAAATGAGGCTCTGCTAAAGTAGTCAAAAAATAAATTAATGTTATTGAGGCTTCTCAGATCCATCAACTGGGCTGCATTATGAAAAGTTTAAATCTCATTTCCCAGAAATGCACAAAACAAATGTAAATTGTCTTGGCTGAAGAATAAGGAATATGCAGTAGCAGCTGTTAAAAATATTGTTAAATCTTGCCAGAGAAGCTGATAAGTCCTGGATCCAAGAAAGATAAATAGAACCAAATACCTTGAGGCTTATATGCACTATTAAGTTGACTACAGATCAGTGCCAGCTCAGGGGACCGCAATGCATATATGATCTGCTGAATGTGCTGTGCTGTGCCTGCACTGTTTCATGTATCTGTTCAAAGATGTCTACGGTGAATTCCTACAGCAATTAGTGTAGGCATGCTATAGTCCATAATTACATTGCTACAGACAAATCTTTACAAAAGGAGAATATTTTCATGCTTCTTTTTCTCTACTACAGGAAAGGTATTTGCATTATAATTACATGAATCAAGCAACTTTTCTCCCAGTTGAAAACAAGAGAGGCTTTCCCCCTTCCTTTTGCAGGAGGAATTGAAATAATGCCCAAATTCAGCCCAAACAATAATTACTGGGAACAATTACAAGAAGCAGACATTATGGCATATTGTGCAACAGCAATTCAGTTTAAGAAACCCTTGCTCTTAATTCCCATAATTGCATATATGTAATGCAAATACCCTCTGTGAAGTGACAAATAAATACAAAGAAGGGAAATACATAGCCATAGGTAGTGGCAGACAAATGTGGAGGAAAAGGCTGAAGCTGCTGAGCACAGGATAAAATAACAACTCCCACTTTTCTTTCTCAGAAATCAATGACTCAGACAGTGGGGGCTAGAGATGAGTTGAATCATCTCCAATTTTGATGGAGCCAAGCAATTAAAGAAAAACAAACCTCTAGCCTTGTAAATATTTCCATCTCTTCCAATTGTATGTGCTATTTTTCTTCACTATCCTTGCTTTCATACCTATACCATATTTACTTTCTTAAATAAACCATTGTATTTTTGTTTGAGTGCTTATGATATGTTATACTATTCTAATATAACTGACAGCAAGGCACCACTACAGCCAATGAGACTAAACACTAAAGGATGTCTGGATCAGTAAGGGCAAATAAGGGCAAAATGGCACTTAGAAAAGCCGTATTAGAGCCCTAAGACTTATGTCTACAGTGAGTAATCAAAAAAGGATGAAAGGGAAGAGACTTTTCAGCACTCATGGATAATAGAGACAGCATGACTTCAATAGTTTGAATCAATTCGGGAAGTGACTGGAAAAAATATGCACCTGATTCTCTAAGTGTGTCTACACATCTGACAAATATTGCAGTCATTTCTCTCAAGTTACACACTTCTGGTTGTTGTCCTGTCCCTATAAATACTCAAGGGTCTTCATCTTGGAAATACCTCTGTTGACTAGTCCTTTCACCCTAAGTGATTCAACTCTCAATTCAATTCAAGTCACTTCTCCATCAGTTGAAGTGTGAGAAGCACTGCTGCCTGCTGATAAATTTGCTTACACCAGAGGGCTCTTCCCATTTACAGGGTCTCCATAGCAACCTGGCCATTTCCCATTCACTGTCTCCACGGTTGCTTTCTTATGCTCATTCATGTTGGTTGCTTTAGCAACAGAAGTCATCTCTTTGATATAATCTGCCAGCTGTCTGTCTGTGTACCCACCATTCCCATTTACAGTATGTGTATATATTGTATGTGTGTATCTAAGGGGAGGTACATGTGAGCAACGGTTTCAGGAAACGGAAGAAATATTTTGTTTTATATCTCAAGAAAGGAGGGCAACAATGTATATTACTAATAGAAATTCAGACTCTTAAAGTAAATATGTATAATGACTAAAATAATTACGTATTCAACTAAGGACTTTCTGATTCAAATTATGGTTGCTCATACAGCCAAATTAAATAAACAGTAATTGGCACTATTTTTTCTACCTCCGGACAACACTGAGGACAATGGATTTTCCTACAGTAGAATCAAGGTATCTACATTGGGTACCTCCTTCTCACTTGCCTTGGAGGAAGGACTTAGAACTGATTTGATGTTGCTTCTTGTGGAAGGGATAATTCAGTCCCCAGTTCTGGCCCTGTCTTGATCTGGAGAGGGAATAAGCACTGGCTTCATCAAAGACTCCCTCAATCTAGAAAACCTCCTTCTGTTCCACTATCACCACCACTGCCTCTTCTTCCTCCTTTTGGTGCTTTCCTTCCCTAAAAATCAGAAGCCAGAATATGTTGTAGCTGCCAAGAACTGACCAGAGCTGCGTGACACAGCTACTGTATTGGAGGGCCCATCGACATTTCTCAGGGAGCTGGATGACCTAAGAAAGGAACTGAATAAAAGCTGATGGTGGTGGGCACCCTATTCATCAACTCTTGGCCAAAAGAACAGTGGCCTTCAATTGGCTCATCTGGCTTTGCAGGTCAATATCCCATCAACCTTTCATAGTCTAGACAACCAGGCAGTAGTGAGATTCAAATATGTGAACAACTGCTTCTCTGTGTGGATGCTGCTTCCGGAAGTCCATTCTGGGCCTGGGCAACAAAAAATTAGCTGCCGGTTCTGCCAAAGTGCTGCGAACCCCACCACTGCAACCAGGGGATTTTAATGGATTGGAAGACAGGCTTTCCTTTCTATATCCATTTGCTGTGATTTTGATCCTATGGTCCAGACATCTATTCCAACTCATTCCACCACATCCTGGAAAGCTCAGGTAGGCTATGAGCAAGCTACCGCCGCCTGTCCCCTTCATGGCAAATACCAACCTGGATAACATCAGTTCTGAACCATCATGAAGAACCAGAATGTGGACTCTTGTTCCTTGTTTGTCCAAGTGTTTGGAGAGAACCTGGATGACATTCTAACTGAAAATAAGGGCAAAGACAAAGCCTTGTCTCTAACACTTCGAAATAAAAAGGGCAAGGGTAACAGGCTACCCCATCCATTTTTTTTTCTACTGCACCGAAAGCAGATGTCTAAACAACAGAGACACAGATTTTGAGGGAATGAGCAGAAACCCTGAAACAATCCAAGGGTAACTTCTTCCCCCAGTAGCAACAGGTGTGGTACAAACACCAATTACTCTCATAGCCTCCCTGTAAATAAGAGGCTAACAGTATTGATTCATCTGGGAACCCAGATAATATCAGACACATGAATCCAAAGACAATCTTCCATATACTCCGTAGAATTTACTAGCTCTGTCTGGCGAGATTACTTTGATCTATCCCAGGTAATACAAGGTACTATAAACACTCAGTCAAAAAGGGCACAAATCACTTTCTGCACATGAATGAAGCTGAACAGGTTGTATAATGCAAAAGTGTCTATGGATCATATTCCATGTTGTTCATTATTGGGAAAAAATGACGAACTGAAACAAATGACTTACCATATGAAATATTTAAAAATCTTCATGAAAACTCTGAGATCAACCATACAGTGGTTCCAGAAAAAAGATGCCCTGGCCTCACTGGGCTTAACAGGAGACCGATCTATGCATTTCAATCTACCCGTCCCATAGGAAGTTCCTGAGATTGAAATGTCAGTTAAATGTTCTACCATCTAGTTGTCAACTTCCAGAATACAAGTCAAAATAGGCAAGAATATGACAAGACAATACCTGTCCACCCCTGCTTAGGCAGGGGATTGGATTAAAAGACTGCCAGGGTCCCCTTCTGTATTCTGTACAGGTAGTTCTCAAGTTAAGATCACAACTGAGCCCAAATTTTCCATTGCTAAGCGAGACAGTTGTTAAGTGACTTTTGCCCCATTTTACAACCTTTCTTGCCACAGTTGTTAAGTGAATCACTGCAGCTGTTAATAACATGATTGTTAAGTGAATCTGGCTTCCCCATTGACTTTGGTTGTCAGAAGGTCGCATGACCCAGGACACTGCAACCATCATAAGTATGAGCCAGTTATCTATTGTCCAAATTTTGATCACATGACCATCAGGATGCTGCAACGGCCAAAAACAGGAAAAACAGTCATAAGTCACTTTTTTCAGTGCTGTTATTACTTCCAGCGGTCACTAAACAAATGGTTGTAAGTCAAGCACTACCTGTATTCTGTATTCTAATGGCAACTAATATCACAGGGAATATACGTAGACCCTTAGGGATCTGGATGTAGAGGGCATAGAGAGTGACCTTGAAGGACAGTGGGAAAGCATCAAACAAGCAGGCTTATGCCTATTTCAAGAAATAAACCTAAGAAAATAAAATAAATAAAATAAAAAATAAAAAAATAAAAAAAATATCTCAAACAGGCCCCTCCCTAATAATGTGAGAGATGAGGAGAGCATATTAGTCTTGCAGGATTCTGTCACTATAGCTGTTCTAATAAAAATAGTTTCAGATCCCTATCACATTTGTTTCTTACTCTGGTCCACCTGTTTCCAGATCAACAAAGAGAAGAACATATTCAGCCATGGTGCTTATGACACCTAGGCCTGATCTCTCTATCAAAGGAGAGAAAGGAGATTATTTGACAGCTTTTAATTCTCTGAACCAGCCGTCCAGAATTCCTATCTGAAGTGGGACATGCGGTCTTCTCACCAGCTCCAATATTCCACCTCAAGGGAAGTAGGGGAAGGTTATGCACTGCCAAGATTGAGTAGCCTAGGAATCTAGACAAAGAAAAAAAAATCCAACTCCGCATGCATTTCCTGGCACAACATAGCAACAAATCAAGGTAACTAATGAAAATGTGCGTCAATATCTTGGCAAAATATGTCTAAAGAATCAAAAACACAGGAGAAAGGGGGTTCAGTTGCTAAAAATCTGGATCCTGAAAATGGATGAGGTGAAATACCCATAGCACTTGATCTTGTCAGAGTTGTGCTTGAACCTGCTGCTTCCCACACACACACACACCCCACTCACAAAAGATTGACACGGGGGGGGGGCAAACCTTGACAGCATCAACTGGTTAGTCCAGGGTTACAGCATGTTAATGATACTTGATCCCAAACAGGGAGAGAGAATCTCACCTGAAAGTTTTCTGGGAAGCCCCCAGCTTGGCAGGGAGAAAGGCTCAAGTGCAAAGTTAGTCTGGAGTCATTGCATAACTGCAAAAGGGCTAGGATCCCAACCCCAAGTTCCTTGGAGCCTTATCTCTTTGTTCCCAAGAGAAGGCTGCCAGTCTGAGCAGATTCCTATAGAACAGGGGTGTCCAACTCACAACATCACGTGACGTGTCGCGGCGTATCGCAACTTTTTTCCCATTGCCAGCAATGGGGTGGGGGCGGTTTCAGCATGACGCATCTGACCCACGGGCTGGCAGTTTGACAGCCCTGCTATAGAACATAATAAAGCAGGTAGCTTGAACTCTGCATGGGTGAGTCTGCTTGTTCCTGCCTGACAAGTTTCATGTATTTGTTATATAGTCAAAGTAACTGTGTGAGCATTGAGGCAACCTACATGTCATTCAGTTACAGCAGTAATGAGTGCACAGTTAGAAGACCTGGAGGACCATGTTAGAGATAAATCTTCCTGGAGAAAATCCAACTATCTGGCCACCAGTAATCAACACCAACCTGATGGCACATAATCAATTAATCAATTACACTCAGAATATTGCTTTGGAAAAATTAAAAATTGAGAGATACAATTCTTAAATAAACCCAAAGCTAAAGGAAAACAATTTGTTAATATACTTTTAGGAAGAGTAATATGGATTAAATATAAGAAACTGATCTTAAATTATGTACAGATAGCCCTCGCTTAACAAATTGTTGCTTAGTGACTGTACAAAGTTACAACAGATTTCTTCAGAACTACTTATGACCTAGTTCCTGAGTTCTGACAGCCATACCACTAACCGCTGAACATGTGATCACATTTTGGACACTTGGAAACTGACTTCCATTTGTGGCCATTTGCAGCATCCCACAGTCATGTGACCACATTTTGCTGGTGGTGGTGATTTCTGGTGTTCACTTCCAATTTCTGGCAAAACCACCCCCACCCCCACCCCCCCAAATAAAATGGGTTCAATTAACAGCCACAACAATTGCTTAACAACTATTGCAAAAAAAAGTCATAAAATTGGGTATGGGCACTTAGTGACCCATTTAATGAATGCCACAATTTATGACCATAATAATTGGCTCAATGATGGTTGTACGTTGAGGGCTACCTACACTGAAAACTTCAAATTTCTCCTTATTCAAAGGAGTTATTGGGTATGGTGTAGAGCAGAAAAATAAAAGGTCCTTTTTCAGAAGGAAAGGTAAGCGGACACTGAATTTTTCAGTGTTAGACTGATCATAAGCACTCATTAACTGCCTCTGTATTAATGTAAACAATGACGGATGTTATTCCACGCCATCAAAGTTTAATGCTATGTTTAAAAACTAAGCTGGTTTCCCTATGTGTATTTTTTCTTTTTTGTTCTCTTCTTTTTTCTTTCCTATTTACTGAAGCAATGAAAATAAAAAAGTGGACCCAGTTTTGTCTAGTAATTAAAGCACCAGACTAAAAACTAGTGAGTTTTAGTCCTGATCTAGGTGGGATAAAAAATAAGAAAAAGAGCAAGTATTAGACCTAAACGCTCAAATTTAATAAATATTTCATCTGTTTACCTCCCTAATTATCAAAAATACTGAACATACCTTGGGAATGGAAAGCTCATTTTTAAGTTACTGATCCCCAGTGGCTATACATATGAATTATGCTTTCTCACTGTCCTGGCATTTTGTAGGCTGAGCATTATTTTAGAGAGTAGTATTCACTATAAAATACGTACAAGTGAGAATAAGGGCAACAATGAATGTGGCTTTTACTAACATTTCCCTGAAACATGCGATGAGCTAGTTTTAAGTTAATTTGTTTGGATCCGATTTTGATGATGGAATATTAATGAGATTCTATTTCTACTAATTATTACTGTACTATTTTGAAAGAGGGTTTTATATTAGCATTTTTACATTATTGCTTTGTAATTTTTCTTTGTTTTGTTTTGAGATTTTTCTTACATTCTTTCAAAAGTAAGCATTTTCTATGTATTTTATTTCACCAGTTCACCCCTCCCTAGCATGTAGTCATTTCTTATATTAGAAGCTAATTCCATTTAATTTCTATTCCATTTGTTGGTGGTATTAATTCTCCATATCTTAATAAATGATCGTTATTAAAATAAAGCTACAAGCTGATAATAAGGTCACTATCATCCAGTTTATTCAACTATGAAATTAATTTGTTTTATTGTTTTACAAAGCAGGAACCCTTACTAAGTCTATCAATAATGCTTTTTTCTCACTGACATTTTACCTACCCCTGTGACAATTCCTAAAATAATAATTTACTCAAACAGGAGCCAAATAATTCCTTTCAACTACAAAGATAAAGAAACCTTCTGCGGCCTTTAAGGAACATTTCTTATCAAGCACTTTTGATATTGGTTTACAGTGAAGGAAATAAGTATTTGATCTCCTGATGATTTTGTATGTTTGCCCACTAACAGAGAAATAATCAGTCTATGATTTTAATGGTAGGTTTATTTTAACAGTGAGAGACAGAATGACAACAAAAAAATCCAGAAAAACGCATTTCAATAAAGTTATAAATTGATTTGCATTTTAATGAGTGAAATAAGTATTTGACCCCTTCGCAAAACATGACTTAGTACTTGGTGGCAATCACAGAGGTCAGATGTTTCTTGTAGTTGGCCATCAGGTTTGCACACATCTCAGGAGGGATTTTATCCCACTCCTCCTTGCAGATCCTCTCCAAGTCATTAAGGTTTCAAGGCTGATGTTTGACAGCTCGAATCTTCAGCTCCCTCCACAGATTTTCTGATTAAGGTCTGGAGACTGGCTAGGCCACTCAAAGACCTTTATGTGCTTCTTCTTGAGCCACTCCTTTGTTGCCTTGGCCATGTGTTTTGGGTTAGTGTCATGCTGGAATACCCATCCATGACCCATTTTCAATGCCCTAGCTGAGGGAAGGAGGTTCTCACACAAGATTTGACAGTGCATGACCCCGTCCATCATCCCTTTGATGCGGTGAAGTTGTCCTGTCCCCTTAGCAGAAAAACACCCCCAAAGCATAATGTTTCCACCTCCATGTTTGATGGTGGGGATGGAGTTCTTGGGGTCATAGGCAGCATTCCTCCTCCTCCAAACACAACGGGGTGAGTTGATATCAAAGAGCTCAATTTTGGTGTCATCTGACCACAACACTTTCACCCAGTTCTCCTCTGAATCATTCAGATGTTCATTGGCAAAATTCAGGTGGGCCTGTACATGTGCTTTCTTGAGCAGGGGAACCTTGCAGGCACTGCAGAATTTCAGTCCTTCATGGCGTAGTGTGTTACCAATTGTTTTCCTGGTGACTATGGTCCCAGCTGCCTTGAGATCATTGACAAGATCCTCCTGTATAGTTCTGGGCTGATTCCTCACCATTCTCATGATCATTGAAACCCCACAAAGTGAGATCTTGCATGGAGCCCCAGACCAAGGGAGATTGACAGTTATTTTGTGTTTCTTCCATTTGCAAATAATTGCACCAACTGTTGTCACCTTCTCACCAACCTGCTTGGCGATAGTCTTGTAGTCCATTCCAGCCTTGTGTAGGTCTACAATCTTGTCCCTGACATCCTTGGACAGCTCTTTGGTCTTAGCCATGGTGGAGAATTTGGAATCAGATTGATTGATTGCTTCTGTGGACAGGTGCCTTTTATACAGGTAACAAGCTGAGACTAGCAGCACTCCTTTTAAGAGAGTGCTCCTAATCTCAGCTTGTTACCTGTATAAAAGATACTTGGAAGCCAGAAATCATGCTGATTGATAGGGAATCAAACACTTATTTCACTCATTAAAATGCAAATCAATTGATAACTTTTTTGGAATGTGTTTTTCTGGATTTTTTGTTGTTATTCCGTCTCTCACTGTTAAAATAAACCTACAATTAAAATTATAGACTGATCATTTCTTTGTCAGTGGGCAAACGTATAAAATCAGCAGGGGATCAAATAATTTTTTCCCCTCACTGTATGTCTCCTATTCATTGAGCTAGAATAGATTCAAATAGCTTGTCAAGTAGAAACCTGATCTCGTGGCTTAAACTTAGAAACATGATCCTTATGCAGGGCTATCACCTAAATATATTATAAAAAGGTTGCAAAAATCACTGAGTTTAATGTTTAAGAATTTATAGTATTTTACTTCAATATTCTATGAATATCCTGAGCAGCAGATAAGTAAACATCTAGGGCATAACCTTCAGACTCGTCTTTAATCCAGACTTGTAGTAACCTGTATACTTTTCAACCTAACAATTAGCTTTTTTCCTCCACTGTTTTAATCTCGGTGTCTGCCTTTTTCCTTTTGCTTCCTGCTCTACTTTTTCTAATCAGAGGTTGCTAGAATACAATACAAATGTATTGTAACATTTACACTTGGCAAGTGATTCAATTTTGGGTCATGAACTATTGGTTGAAAATCTACAATATGCAGCAGAGTAGACAGACCTGCAGCTATAGAGTTACATTTAATCTTCAGACTTCTTGGAAGAATTATTTTTCCTTTCCTACACAATATTAATACATGGGGGGTGGGGAATAAATGGGGACAAGAAGGAAGTGGGGAAAGAGGGAAGAAAGTTAATGGATCTGCCCATACTATGACTGTTGGTAGATTTCTCTACATGGCAATGCTTTCCTCAGTAAAAAGATTCCCTATTTTATTCTGAGTTATTGCATAAAATAGAGTGGATGAAAGACAGGCAGAAAAATCTAGAAAGACAGAGGTAAAAGCAACTGTTCCATACTCTTAATTCAGTAGAAGAGAAGCTATATTAACCAATTTGAAACAGAAATAAAATCTATTGATAAAAAGAACTCAAAATATGTGGAAACATATGTTGGAAACTTGTGTAATTATCTTGGTTGTCTGCAATCACAAGTTGGAAGGGACCTTTCTTTAGGCTAAAAATGTCCTGTTTCTTTAACTCTTTTTCATAGGATTTAGTCTTCATACCTCTCACCATCTATGTTGCCCTTTTCTGCACTCTTTCAACATCCCTGTTGTATTGTGGCAACCAAACAGGATTGCAAATAGGGTCTGACCAGTGCAGCACAGAACTATCTTATCCTTTCTCTCTTGTAATTCTGACCTTGAATGACAGACCGCTGCAGGCTTCAGAACAGTAAATAAAATAAACAGTTGTTTATTTTTAATTGGTATCTTCAGCTTTATATTTTCTGAGTTCAGGGACATGATTTATCTTAAAAGGTTAATTTATAAATTGCACTGAGGGCATGAAATATTGATGCATGTCTGACCAGCTTTGACCTAATCTGGAAGGAAGATATTCACAGAACAACAGGCTCCCACAGAAGTAGTTGATGCCTTACAGTTATTTAATAAGGACTATAAGATCTCTGGATTTAGATGACTGCTATGATTTGGTGTGTGTTTAACAGTACTGAGGGCAGGCTGGTTTAATGAATGCAGTAATGAATAGGAAGGAATTCAGTTGAAATTGTTACTAAAAGGTTCTAGAATTTTCTGAATTTCTTTTAAATATTGAGTTTCTGATTCTTATCCTGAATCAAATCTATTTTCCAGGTCTATGAGCATTTATGCCACAATAAAGTTATGTCACAAACAAGAAAGGAAAGGGTTTTTAAAATACTAATACAGTTAAATCAAATTGGAGTAAAGGAAGCATATAATTTACATACATTGGAATTTGTAGGAGTAACTGCTGGGTTATATAAAGATGGAAATAAAATAATTAATTTTGAGAGGGGGAAGGAAGACAATACAATTTACTATTGTATTTTGACATATTAATGATATCTAGTGAATAAATTGTTTTTCCAGGACCCAGTTATTACAATTTGTCATCAAAGCCAAGGTCTTCTAATATGCTTGTCTAGCTATTTCTCAGCATAACTAAGAGGAAACCTCTTTCTCTTTTCACCATTCAGGCTGTGTAGAAAGGCTGCCCGGCATTCAGGACACGTCTGGAAACTAGAAAGCTCTTTTAAGTAATAATGCAGGGAAGACTCCCTAATCAAGAAACAAATATGGCCTGGCATACTAAGAAGCTGCATCCTGTGAGGAATGCAGCAGGCAGTGGCATTTTAAGTAGATGGCAAGGGTGGTAATCAAATAATATTGAAAAACACGATCATCCGAACTTGCATTCACGATTTCTTGAACACATAGATCATTTCTAAAGTCAAAATGGCAAAAAGCACACTTCTAGAACATTGTGATAAGGCATTAATATACACATCCTAATAAGGATGAAGTTTATTTAAGGGAAAAGTTCAGAGGACTGCTGCATTTTGATCCTTAAAAGCACACATACATCTGGAATAATTTTTTAGCAAAACAAAACATAAAGTATTAAGACTTAGGGTTCAACCTCTGCAGTGTTTAGCTGTAATGTTAAAACACCTCACTAACTAATATCTTATAAAGGCATTGTGGTAAAATGCTGAACACTATAGTCTTCTGTTTCTTGATGCTAATCAAGAAGGTAGATGAAGGAGATTCATGGTCTCTATATGTATTTATTTGTCTATTTTATTCTTTAGTATACATAAACAAACAAATAAAAAAATAAATACTTTCATATAAGTGAAGATTCCAAAAAACTGATACCAATATAGACATACACACACACACACACACACACACACACACACACACACACACACACACACATATATATATATATATATATATATATATATATATATATATATATATATATATATATATATATATATATATATATATATATATATATATATATATAATGTTTTCTGAGGTTTTCGCAGGTGTTTGTATGTAGATCTATGGTCATTCGGGTTTTTTCCCACGTAGAATTGAAGGTATAAGGGCAACGTTTCGACGAAATCTCATCCGTCATCCTCAGGCTGGTGGCTTCAGCTTCGTTCTTCTGGGAGAAGTGTGTGGAACAAAGAGGAACAAACAGCCACTACCACACACTTCTCCCAGAAGAACGAAGCTGAAGCCACCAGCCTGAGGATGACAGATGAGATTTTGTCGAAACGTTGCTCTTATACCTTCAATTCTATGTGGGGAAAAACCCGAATGACTATATATATATATATATATATATATATATATATATATATATATATATATATATATATATATATATATATATATATATTTATATATGCCCTTGAAGGTCTGATTCTAATCTTTAATGCAAAAGATTCAAAATATTACATTCATTTTATCTCTGTTGTACCGAAGTGCCATAGTCATAACTTCCTTTATGGAAATCTACCATCTCAGTCTGTAATTTTCAACCCGTAAAGACTATATATTGTACCTTCCTAAACCATCATGGTCCAAGTTACAACAACATCCCAAATATTATTCAAAATGTAATTCTAGAGCCCAAGAACATGTCTTTTTTTTAAAAAAAAATATACAAATTAATATGTTGGAAAAAATGAGAAAATAGCTGTCCTCTCAAGATTCCCTTAATGACATGTTCTTCAATTTGAAAAAAAAACCCAACATTTTAAAACTCTTGTTTCCAAGAGCTTTCTGGTATGTTGTAAATTACAAATCTGCAACCACTATGAAGAAGAAAAAAAAGAACATCTGAGAAAGAAAACAAACTCAGAGAAGAAAGAGAATTCCATAAATAGGAATCTTGCCTGAGTATCTCTTCCAAAAATGAGAACTTATGACATTATTATGTACCTCTGTTATATAGGCATTTACGTTAAAGGGCATTATTAATTTTTTTTTTACAATCTCAAGAAATTAAGGACTTAAATATTCCATCTTTTCCTACTTGAAATGACATTTGGACTTGATTTCCCTTGATCAAAGTTAGTGTTTCTTTTGTTTTAGAAGAAATTATTTATTTATTTTTTTCTTCTAATATAATGCAATCTATCCAACTAGGCATATATTTTTTTAAGATAGACCATCCCTGGAGTCAAACCACTAATTATCCAGAGAGAATGGTAAAAAAATCTCAAGAGGATGGTCACCTTCAATATGTGTTGCTTCATCATGGCTACTCTCTTGACTTTTTTGACCATACCCTGAGACACTGCCCTCCTCGCCACCAGATGAAACTCCAGAAGTAAAACATATTATTACTATAACAAAGTCTAATGCAAAGGAATAGGCAGCAGCAGCAAGACACAGTAATAATAAATTGCAAATTGTTTAGCATGTATGCTCATTTCGGCTGAGTATGTGTTCAGCTCAAGAATGCTTAGTAAACTACTAGGGTCTTTGTCTCAGAGAAAGGACTTTTTGTTCTCAAGAAATCACTAGCAGGCTGTGAAGCAGCACAGAACAAGCCCTGCTGCAAACTAAGTGAGAAGACACTGCATTACATACACAATGTACCTGTTACACATATAGATCCAGAATGCCAAGTTCACGCACCATTCTCAAAGCTACACTGTTAAAAACAGCATAATGCATTAAAAAATCATATATAAAAGTTGGCATGTGAAAAAGGCAAATCAACATCAGCCTAGGTATGTAGCAAAGAACACAGTTAATTTTCTGCCTGTTTTTATAAGGTTGAAGACTAAAGTAGGATTTTAACAGTAGAGAGGAAATTTGAAAACAGCCTCACAACAGTTATAAGAAAGATATAACTTTTTCTGTACTGGTCCTACAAATTTTCAAAATGATCGAGCTGAGTAGAGGGAAAGTTCTATTACGTGACAGAAAAACAGAGTACAAATATCCAAAAAAGGAATACATTTATACCACATAAAACCAGTTATAACTGGTTAACTGGTTATTATTGGTTAAAAAGGTAAAAGGTAAAGGTTCCCCCGCACACGCGTGCTAGTCGTTTCCGACTCTAGGGGCCGGTGCTCATCTCCGTTTCAAAGCCGAAGAGCCAGCGCTTGTCCGAGGACGTCTCCGTGGTCATGTGGCCGGCATGACTAGACGCCAAAGGCGCACGGAACGCTGTTACCTTCCCACCGTAGTGGTCCCTATTTTCTACTCGCATTTTTACGTGCTTTCGAACTGCTAGGTTGGCAGAAGCTGGGACGAGTAACAGGCGCTCACTCTGTTACGCGGCACTCGGGATTCGACCCGCCAAACTGCCGACCTTCTGATCGACAAGCTCAGCGTCCTAACCCACTGAGCCACCGCGTCCCTTTATTATTGGTTAGCTATATGCATTTCCCACTTCTAGAACATATTATGTAACTATTTTTGACTGGTATACAAAAGTGTGATACACAAGCAGCAAGGCATAGTAAGGCACACTGGGACTAAATGTAATTTACTGAGTTAAAGATGGTACATGAAATGATTTTATATAAATCATACATTAAGTTTTTGTGTGGTGATGCTAGTAGTAAATAAAAGCAGCTGAATCAGCATTCAACTCACTGAAATCATGTTACCTGCCTATAATAAGCACTAATACATTAAAAATTATCTTCATTCTATGTTTTTATATTACATAAATTCAAGTTGGAAGATTAAGGGCAAATAATCTACTTTTCAGACTAGTTATTCCTCTTCTGCTGCAACAGAGCCAAAGATTTTCATATGTTCTTCCTGGTCTAGTCATTGGTCAGTGATTATTAATGAGAACTAGCAGGCAAATATTAAGAACTGATGGCAATTAAGAAATCAGTTACTCACCCCGTGAGAACCACCACAAAATCCATCACATTCCACCCATTCCTTAGGTAGGATCCCTTGTGGAAAGCAAATCCTAAGGCAATAATTTTAATTCCAGCCTCAAAACAAAATATTCCAATGAAGTATGGTTCAGTGTCATCCTAGAAAAGATTATGTAGAAATATTATTATTTAGTGATTACATTTTACTCTGTATTTTTTTCAAAGAGCAATTCCTACCCCATATTATTTTCATTAAGCCAAAGACAGGTATATATATATCTGATAGTTATATAGCTTGATTTTTCCACCCACAACCTTTGGAGACGCCTGTGGACACATCTTTACTTATTGTAACTGGGCTGAAGAATCCAAAATATCCAAAAAGGGCACTAGAGAATTCATTTTGGGGCCAAACTGGTAATATGACTGGCACAGAATTACCAAGGAAACCACATAGTGAGGATGGCTCACTTGAATCTTGCCTTCCAATTACACCTAGCTGGGCATGACGATATTCTAAACATTTTTATCTGACTTTGAAAACATGGGTAGGCCAGTCTATAAAATCCTTTAAAACCAATTACATTAATGTAGGCTTCTATTGCAAATTATATTTCTAACAGATTGACACCATTTATCATATTGGGAACTAAAAGACCATTGGGAGAAAAATAATCATATTGCATGACCATATATGTATTTCCTCTCTCACTACAAGTAGTCCTCGACTTACGACCATAATTGGGATTGGAATTTTAGTCATAAAGCAAAGCAGTTGTTAAGCAAGAAGCTCACGTGGCTGCTTTGCCAAACAACCACAATCCCTCCATTCATGGTTTCCCAAGGGAATTGGGGAGACCCCAGGAGGCTGCTCTTAGGAGCTGAAAATCCCGTCAAAATCCAAGGAAGATTTCCAGACTCTAAGTGGAGAAACATTTGTATGTAGCTTGCACCATGCCTTCTCCTCCTCCTCCTCCTCCCTGAGGCACCCAGTGCTCCTTTTCTTACTATGCTGCCTCTCAGCTCAGGAGCTGAAAACTCTCCTTGCTGAAATCCAATCATGATCTTCAGCTCCTGTGCAAAGAGACAGACAAATGCAGCCTGCTCAGGGCCTCCCCCACCTGCCTGAGTCACCCCATACTCCTTACCTTGTTAGATTTCGGCTCCCTCTCGTCTCTAGGGGTTGGCTGAAAAGAGTTTCCTGCTGTAAGATTTTACCTTTCCTCCTCCGTGCACAGAAGAGTACTCCTTCAGCAGGGTGCAGGAATGAAGCTGGAATTTTCAGGATCTGGGCTCCATTAATGCACCCTGTGGAAGGAGTTCAGATGCCCTCCGTGCACATGAGGGAATTCCTTCCATGGGGTGCAGGAATGAAGCTGGAATCTTCAGGATCTGGGCTCCATTAATGCACCCTGTGGAAGGAGTTCAGATGCCTTCCGTGCACATGAGGGAATTCCTTCCATGGGGTGCAGGAATGAAGCTGGAATTTTCAGGATTTGGGCTGTTTCTGCGCCCTCAGAAGGAGTTCAGCTCACCTCAGCAGGCACCTTCTTTAGGCAGCCCCCAGAGATGAAACGGAATTCTCTAGCAGGCTGTAGCAGCTTGCAACCTCCCTTGCCTGTTTCCCCACTGACATTCTGTGGAAGTCGGCAAAGAGGATTGCAAATAATAATCACATGATTGGTGGCAGGGCATTTGGCAACCAATCGTAAGTGCGAACAGGTTGCCAAGCCCTCAGACCACACTCACGTGACTATAGGAGGTGCTGCTGTAACATTTGGCCATGCGGAAAGCGCATAAAGCACACTGAAGCCATCATGATTTCAGACCGTTGTTAAACGAATGGCCATAAGTTGAGGACTACTTATAGACGCTTGTCAATAGATCTGTACAATGATTGGAAGGTGGAGCAAAATCCCAAGCCTTTTGCTTGAAAATTGGTACACTTTCAGTTCACAGACAGTTCTTATGTAGACTTCATTAGACAGCGCTATACTTTGACGTTGGAAAACAAGCAACTGCTGCATTCCAGTTTTGGCTCCATTCCTAACTATATACCAGAAATTTTCAGTTGGCAGCTCTGATTCCACATAATGGATGATGTTCATGAAGAAAAATAATTTCATCAAAGGATAGGGCCATTTTACTGAACCTTATGAAAAGGGGGAAGACCTTGACATAGGGCCAGAGCTGATGAAAAGAGACTGCAGTGTACACAGCTGTGTTCAGACCCAGAAAACTAGGGCACTCCTAAGAAGAGATGTCAACTGAAGAAGGCTATGTAGATGAATAAAAGCACAAAAATGAAGAAACTAAGGCCTCCTGTCTCCACTGCTATGCTCTGAGTGATCCATGCCTGCCTTGGGTTGATGGGGTTTTCAAGTAGCAGGTCCAATCATAGGCTGAACCAGCTCCCTAGACTGGGACCATTCTTGTACACAGATATTATTTCTGGGTGCATCTAACATTTATATGTTCTATACTGTTCTGTTCTATTCTATTCTGTCCTGTTCCACTTGGCTCCCTTCCCTTCCCTTCTATTTTATTCCCACTACAATCACACAACTCTTGGTGGTATGTAAAAGACAACAACACACACTAAGTACAAAACATGCATTCAAGAGTAAAAATAAAAATAATGAAATACCAAATAGAGGCATATAGCATTTCTAGTGCATTATCTAATTATTTAATAAAATTATTGGAAAGTGTTCCACATGACCTGCTTCTGGAATATCAAAAGAAGTGGACCTAACCTTATTTTCAAGGAAATTTGTTCTAAATATGAAGCTCATGAGAAAA
Source organism: Vipera berus (assembly GCF_964194415.1). Taxonomy (NCBI): domain Eukaryota; kingdom Metazoa; phylum Chordata; class Lepidosauria; order Squamata; family Viperidae; genus Vipera; species Vipera berus. The sequence continues at coordinate 182,259,933 of NC_138203.1, read as the reverse complement.
AAACACTTCTTTTAGGGCTCCACATCCTCCCCACCATCCTGTAAAACTACTGGGAACTGACCTACTCCAAAGAAAAACACATGACTGCCACCATGAATTGGGCCTGAGATTACCTAAGGCAAATGCATGATCACTACAGAGGCCATGAACTCCCAGCTTCGTCCAAACCCAAATCCTGAATTATGGCAGTGGAAATCATCTAACTCAAACAAGCAAAAAAGATCCAATACCAAGATTAGATCTAGGAATTCAGAATGGATTACTGCAGACAATAGGTATTCACCAGCAGGATCCCTATCTCATCCCTATGGCATACCTGGCAATGTCAGGAATAGAAATCCTGATCAAGAGAAAAATATTTAAAGAACACTGCATCTCCCTTTTCCAACCTTCACAATAAGCTTAATAAAATTCCTCAAATATTCTGGACACACCTTTAATCTTACATTCAATTTCTCCATGTATTTAATTTTGAATACGTAATTGCATCATTTATTTTGTAGAAATCCATCCACAATCCTACATTAGGGCTGTGAATGGGGACATCAAATCATACGTTGCATTGGGTCCCAAATTCCTGGAACTGGCTCTCCAGAGGGCTAACAAATTTTGTTTTCTATGGTAGTGTTTAAGAGGATGAGAATTATACTCACCAATCGTTCTGACATTGGTGTCTTGTCTCCATCAGGTAGATGTTGCTCCAGAGCAAGGACAATGCAGTTTGCTATGATAGTTGCTAAAATCATGTATTCAAAAGGAGTAAGGCAGGGTTAAGGAAATGGATTTTTAGGCATGGCCAAAAAAGTAATATTCCCACTATCACCCACTTCTTGTGCCAATGTATTCTATTCTGAGTTCCATACATATCAATGGATGCTAAAAATACCATTTAGCTTGGAAGTCTAGTACCCAAAATACCCATTTTAAAATCAAATTTCTGACTTAGAATGTGTCTAGATATGTATTTCATTGTGCTATCATCATAATTCATTTACAGACTTTTATTAGGGCTCCTGGTTATGTTATTTCTCACTTTTGATCCTTCTGTGTTTTCCCATGCTTGATCTTTTTTCCTTATCCATAAAAAACATTAAAAAGAATAATATAGAAGAATTGCATATTGATTTTTTATCTGTAGCACTATGTGCTGTTCATTGGGAAGCATGGCCATGTCATATTTTCTTCTTGATTTACTGACATGCAAACTGCAAGGTACAAATACAAGTATTATATAAGAACAGCCTATTTAAGCTTGGTGAACTAAAGTCACTGGATCCAACTATGAAGGAATACTACTACCTGTTTCAACCCACAAATTCTGAAGAAGCTGCATTTAGCTTCCTGCAGAAATTCCTATGGAATAATTACAGCTTAAGGTCATTGCACATTATTATATAGCAACAAACTGAAAATTGTCATCAACGTATATTTGTTAATGTGCTGTAGTGTGATACATGATGTGTTCCTTACAGTCACATTTTGTATCATTTTGATGTACAGCTAAAAAACACCAGGTGAAACAGCCCTTTAAAAATTAATTAGATCTTGCTTTTCTGGAGCTCATAGCCCTTTACCCAAGGTAATGATAGCAGGGGAGGGGAGGTGGTAGGGAGGGAGAGGGAGAGGAAGAGAGAGGGAGGGAGGGAGACAGAGAGACATATGAATCTATACCAGGACTGGGAGATGATTTGTCTTCACAATTACAGTACTGAATTTTGAACTGATCTAAATTATTTGTATTTATCCTCAACCTCTTTTGACATCATTGAGAAGAAGATCAGAAGAATCTGCCTCACTGTTACTGCTATTTCTGTTTTAGAGAGAATAAATATCAGAGCAGGGAGTCCATTACTACACAATAAGGTTAGAAACAGAATTCATAAACTCCTATATGTATATGTGTATATATGTATGTTCTTATATATGTTCACACGTAAGAAATGACTTCCTGATCATTCAACTCTCTATATATGAATGGATGAGAAGTAATTTCTTTATATATTTCTTTTAATTTATACATATAAATTCATAAACATATGTAACTATATTTATATTTATATAAAAGAAAACTATATATAAAGAAAGACTTCCTGTTTATCACAAGTGTAAATAATTTTAATAACTTAAATATTAAATTATAGCAAATGATTTCTCCTCATATCCCATCTAACATCTCTAGACAAATCCTCGTGGTCTCATTATTTCAGTCGTTATCAGTAACAGTCCATTAAAGCTTACCAGAAATAATAATATATCTATTTTAAGCTTTATAAAATAAAACCACTTTTATATTCTTTTAACAATCCTGATCTTTAATCTCAAATAATGTTGTAGAACTTGAATTCTTTTCATTTTTTTCATTGTCCCTGCTCACAAAATTCTTCAAAGCTTTAATGTCTCTTTTGTAAATCCAATATAAGAAGTTGTCTGTCCCTTGCTTGGCCTGTTATTTGTATATCCTTTTAATAATCAAGGCATCAGCTGCTTTCTTTTGTATGTCCAGTGTAGCATCTTTTTCCACATCATTCATTATTTTAGCCTGTCATTTTGAACTCCATTTTCAAATCAGTCTCAATTTTGTCAGGTAAAATTTGTTCTCCTTCTGTAACATCTTTAAATACAATTTATCTATAGAGACAGAGAATCCTAAAATTAACTTCTGGATCCATTGTTCAGAAATACTCTTTAATATGTCCTATGTTAAAATATTTTGCTTCATTCTTTATTAGTAAGTCAAATTTAAATGTTCTTCTTCTTTAATTGAATTAACTTTAGTTCCTTCTGGTTTTTACTAGTGTCCAATCTTCGAAGTATCATCCTATCATATTTTTAAGAGAATTTAAAAAATCTTTTAATTATTTCCAAAATCTTATTTCAAATCCATCTGGTTCTTAGTCTGCTTTTAACTTTCCAAAATCAAAGTTCTGGTTTTTTAATTAAAAATATCCTTAAACTTGTATTTAAAACTTCTTTCTCTAAGGATTGAAGGGAACTCTTGGTATTTTCAGACTTGTTGATCCAAAGGTTCCCGATAGCTAAAAGTGGTTAAGAAGCAATTTCAAAAAAGGGATTAGAAAAAAAAAGTGTGTGAACTTAGCGTCCTTTCAAAGGTGCTGACCGCAGTTTGGGAAAGATGGCCATTCCCTCATCTCCCAGAGCTCTAACTATGCAGAGATTGCTGTCTTGCAATCTCCTTGTGAGGAGCAACTGCCTGGAGTATTTGTGGTGATCTTAAGTCCTCTCCTTGCCTGGAGAGAACTTATTGAGGAGACGTTCTATTCACTAGCTCTTTATTCCACTGCAGTCATCAATTCCGCTTGTTGTTGAACTGTTCTCCATTTGCCATTTCTTTCCCAGAAGTCCCTATTGTGAGTTCATTCTCTTTCCATGTTTCATAGATATGGAAACAGGAACTCGAATTTTTGTGGAACTAGATGTAATGAAAAGAGCATATTTGTATGTGTGTGAAACATTTTTTTTTAAAAAAAACTAATTTATTTAAAACATAGTATAAGAGAAATCCAGTCATTTTAGCATATACCCAGGCAACTCTATGAGCTGGAAAATGTCTGTCCACTAAGTGTATTGGAAATATATTTCTATTTATTCTCTGTGGCCTTAACCAAGAGATACTAGTATTATACCTGTTAAACACATTCTGGAAGTGAAGGTCAATATAACCTTTGTATAGCTATGCAACCACTCTAAAAGCAGTTTCCTATGATGAATTCTGTTCTACTTTTCTTTTTTTGTCTCCTGAGTGATTAATTTATTTAACAGACAGCTGCAGACAGCACAATTTCCCTACCACATGTGGCATTAAATATTTAATATAGCCATTTTTATCTCTTCTTTTAAGACACAAATCCTTCCAATGTGGGTCATAATAAGACCTAAAACAACAGCAGAATAAAATTTAAAACACAAACCAAAGTATTAAGATATGATAGGATTAAGATCAAGAGACTGTTCATTAAGTCTTATGGAAGAGTATGATTGGACAAATATTGGTGGATAATTGATTTAGCTACCACTAATGCTCTTCAAAGGGACACGGTGGCTCAGTGGGTTAGGACGCTGAGCTTGTCGATCAAAAGGTCGGCAGTTTGGTGGGTCGAATCCCGAGTGCCGCGTAACAGAGTGAGTGCCTGTTACTCGTCCCAGCTTCTGCCAACCTAGCAGTTCGAAAGCACGTGAAAATGCAAGTAGAAAAATAGGGACCACTACGGTGGGAAGGTAACAGCGTTCTGTGCGCCTTTGGCGTCTAGTCATGCCGGCCACATGACCACAGAGACATCCTCGGACAAGTGCTGGCTCTTCGGCTTTGAAACAGAGATGAGCAACGGCCCCTAGAGTTGGAAACAACTAGCACGCATGTGCGGGGGAACCTTTACCTTTACCTAATGCTCTTCTACTTTTTAGGAAGTATTAAGTAGACAATAATGCAGTATTTAGGCTTTTTGTACTCACAACTGACATGGAGGCACAAGCACTTGCATCAGTTAAGCTATTTGTTTTAAATACTTAGGAGTAAAAATGATGTTAACTGCATCACACCAAACTATTGCGTATTACATGAGCTCCTGTATGTCACCTTTGTGACAGTGAAAATTTGCTACTTCTGTAGGGTTCTAAGTAGAGGGCATATCTAGTTTTTTGAAGTTCTGACTGGATGCCTCTCTGAAATGTATTTCAATGGTGCTGTTTATAGATTTAGAAGTAGATCAGCTACTTACTGGACTATCATCTTAATATAAACATATCTGAACGTACACCATCTTTTTCTAATATAAATTCTGGGATGGGCAGAAAGGGTAGAAAAGGTGCATTACTTGCATGTAATTGTTAAATGAATCTAAGCAGGTGGCAGCACTGGTCAACCTTGTCTGGACTGAGAAGCTAAGTCACATTGGGATGGTTTGAGTACTTAGATAGGAGTCTTCCAGTCTCTCAGAGTTGTAGACTAAATGGGAGATTGAAAATATGCCAGACAAGAAAAATACCATCAATTTCTTTTATTATCCCTAATAAAACTGCATGGCTAATCTAGGAAATAAAATTATGACTGAACCAGAGGATATTCAAGGCACACCATTTCTTTTAGAAAAAGGTTGATAATATACTAGTTCAGCCTGTCCCTGCCTTGCACATACTGGATGGTTCATAGGAACATGTGCCCAGAACAGGGCTCCCATGAGAAACGAGCAACAAATAAAAATCCAATAGTTTACATTTTCTTTATGAGTTTCATATTTATGCTTGAAGAATCATGCACCTGTTGCTTTTGCTTATCACTTAATTTTTTACAGCACTACTTTGTCCATAAGTAATAGCAACTGAAATTAGGAGGGGTCACATTTGCTGACTGCTGGTTTTTTCCAAAACCTCAGCTGACCTTTTTATTGTCTGGTTGTATTCAATACTGCATTTGACTTACAGACAGAGTGCTTGGAGCCTATCCTATGGCTATTTGTTTTGCCAGTTTTTTTTCCAGAGCACGGGCAGAAATATTATCCAGAATGTACATTTACTGTGTCCCAATACATGACTTCAGCCTATGGCATTTGTTATCTATGTGTGTTGCTACAACCTGTTGTGCAGGAAACAGCAAAATTATCTGAGTGGTATAATACCTCTTCTCAAACTTAAATAGTAGGACTTTTCTGTGAGGATTACCTTGTTTTTGCAGCTACTGAGCCGAGATTCTTTGTGTTTCTACACAGAGCAGGAAGTCTGACATCTTATGGATTAAGCAGCTGCCTTTGTTTATTAAAGTTACATGTTTGGGAAGAAAAGTCTCCATCATGGTTCCTCCAAGCGGGGAATAAATATGGCAACTGCTTTGGGAAGAAGGTTGTAGTTTATTGCAGAGGAAAGGCAGACAGAAAGATGGATCCAACAGGAAAAGAAGGACTGAGCACATGTGGGTAGTGGGGTTTTTATACCCCTTGGACTCTATTGTCTGGAGTTATTTCCTGTTTCAAGCTTTGTATTTCCTTTGTCATGTATTCTGTCCTGAGCCTAGGTGTACCACTCTATGATTCTTGGTGGTTGTCTGTCCAAGCCCACCTCCCTGGGTCTGGGGTATGTAGATTTTAGACGTCTTCTTAGCTTCAACCTTCCTGAATGGTTTACATCTGCATTTCTATAGAGTTGGTTTCTGCTTGGGGGAGGGAGACTTGGGGCTATTAAGAAAACCTGGGCATGTTCTGCCTTTTAACTTCTTTTTAGGAAATGTATTTTTCTGCCCTTTTAATATTTCCTTCTCTGGGGAGATGACTTCCCACACATGCTTTGCCCATTCAACATGTTGCTCAACATTACAATTTTTAATGATTATCATAGTATTTTATGTCTGACTGGGAGCCAAGATAACCAGTCCTTAGTATTTTCTTGTCACAGTTGAACTATGCAGAAATTATAGGATTTTAGGGGTTGCTGGACAGTTCTGAACCCTCTCCAAAGAAGCCTTGTGTTCTTAGCTTAGCTGGAGCCGGATATAGTTAGAACTGGCTTCATGCTGTGCCAGCATAATAGCAGGAAGGGCAGCTGCTGCATTAGTACTACCTAAGGACAACCAGCTCAGGGGAGCACCAATGTGCTTTGTTCCAGACCCAACACTGATCAAGCAAACATGCACTTTTCTATTATTTTCAGATATAAGAATCACAGAAAATTTCAAAATACAAAATAAATTTCCTGCAATTGAATATTATCAAAGAGCAGCCTGGGGAGCTTGCTGGAAATCATGCCCTACAAAGAAATCCTCCCCTTCCTTTTTCATAATTACTCTGGGCATATGAGAACTGAGTTATTGGAGCATCCAGATGGGTATTTTTTAAAGGAACAGGAATAGATACCTTTAGAAATGAGAAAATAAATGGCAGAGGTGGGTATAAAGCATTAATTCTAACAGCCCGCAGGAAGAGATGAAAATGACCTAGATTTCAAAGGAACCAAAGTTTAAATTATTGAAGAAAATTGGGAAAAATGCCACAAGTGTATCAAGTTTATTTGTTCCCAGAAACTGCTACATACCCTTCAACTACTCCCCCCCCCCAACTAGAGTTAATTTCTCTCTTCCCAGGTCAAACTTCTCCATGAGACTAATCCTGCATCTGAACACAGACAGCATTTTTCAAGGAACCTCAGGGTTTGCTATGACATGTAGGTCAGGCAACTGCCAGATAGGTCAAGGGCTGGCATACAAAGCAATTGAATCCCATTACGCGCTTAAAGTGTCAAATTTAGCAGAAATGGCAAAGATTTCTGCTTACTTGAAGGATCACTCACAAGAAAGATATATTTCGGTTTGGAGAAGATGGATAGATTATATTCAGAAAAAATATGGGACTAAAAAGTTCCATTTAGCTTATGAGTAAATTTTTGATTGTTATAATTTACATTTTCCCCCATTTTTTTATATTTTTGGAGTGTTTGTAATTATGTTATAGGCGGGTTAAAGTGTATTATGTATTTGGTTATTTATATAGTTGATTAATGTTAGTTAGATTATGATTACTATATATTTGTAACCCTGTAACCAGCTTTGGGAGAAGGGACGCGGTGGCTCAGTGGGTTAGGACGCTGAGCTTGTCGATCAGAAGGTTGGCAGTTTGCTCCCGAGTGCCGTGTAACAGAGTGAGCGCCTGTTACTCGTCCCAGCTTCTGCCAACCTAGCAGTTCAAAAGCACGTAAAAATGCAAGTAGAAAAATAGGGACCACTACGGTGGGAAGGTAACAGCGTTCCATGCGCCTTTGGCGTCTAGTCATGCCGGCCACATGACCATGGAGACGTCCTCGGACAAGCGCTGGCTCTTCGGCTTTGAAACGGAGATGAGCACCGGCCCCTAGAGTCGGAAACGACTACCACGCATCAGCTTTGGGAAGTGGGGGAGGGGGGTTTGGGGAGGGGATAACATTGTAACTTTTATAAAACTTTTCAATAAAAAAATTGAATCCCATTACTGCCTCCTGGTTTAAAATCTGCCTAGCTCCTAACGACGACAAAAAAACAACAACCCACGTTAGAGCTTTGAATCACACCATCTGCCCTAGAGACTATGTTCTTCCTCTCTTTGAGCTCCTGCGCTACCCACTTCCATTCTTGCGTGTTTCTGAGGCAATCGCCGCCACTTAACGATGGCGAGGAATGAACTGACAACTGCTCTTAGCAATTTAGCAGGCCGCCCGCCAGCTCCCGTCTCGAAAGCGGAGCAGCGGAGGCACGCGCTGAAACGTGCCGCTGGGACCAGCCCAGTTCTCGGGGTGGGCTGGAAGAGCGGAGAGACTGCAATGCGCGTCGCCTGACTTCCCAACAGTACAAGCACCGTCAGCGCTGAGCCACGGAGCTTCGCTGCAGGCCCTTCCTGCCCATTGATTGGCTTCCGCGGAAAGAGCCTGAATCAGCTAATCTGGCGGCGGGGAGACGGAGAGCAGCCGGGGACGCAGGCCAAACGGATGCCAGCGCCTGGTCCTTCGGCGCGAAAGAAGGCGGAATGGGCGAGGGCGACTCGGGTTCAGACGCATTTAGCCCCTCGGACTCGCCCTGCTGCCGGTCTTCCCAGGTGGTCCTGAGGGAAAACTACCTTGGGATCTTGGACAGTCATAAAAAGAGGCAGGCGGGGAATGGGGGCGCGGGGGGGGGGTTAATAACGCAGCGTGGAGCCCTGCTCTTGCAAAATGGTAAGACGCCGTTGCATTTTATATATATTCAGATACTGAAGTGAAAGGAGTAAGGGAAGAGAGCATTCATCCCTGAAAGCTTTTATATTCGGGTATAGCAGCGGTTTGAGCTTTCGTGGAATAACAGGATCCCCATCCTTGATAGAGATTCTTATTCTTATTCTTCAGACGCCCTTGCTGCCCATACAGGCTTTCACACAGAAGTCTAGTCTTGAAATGTAGGCTGTACAGCTCATTCCACAAAGAATTGATTGGCCAGGAGATTAAAAAAAAACTTCTTTAGGGTCCCCTCCCGCCAAGACTGATAAGATAATGTTTTTAGTTTTCAAGCTTCAAAACCTGAAGCTCAGGCTAGAAGGTAATGCCAGTTTGTTTCTTCACATTTTGTAACTAATCGTCTTCGTGTAAGAAAATAATATAAGTACACGTACTGAAACACATATTAATCTCAACAACAAAAAAGGCCCATCAGTTTTATTGAAATACAATGCAGAGAAATACTGGAAAGTTTGAATGCCGCATGTATGTGTTCTGATATAATACAGTTGTACATCTCAGGGAATGAAACAATCACATTCATCTTGAGATGTATTATACTGCAGTAGCAGACAGAAAGGTATGGTCTCTAAATGATTGGGGGTAGATTTATGAGTGCACATAAAGAGGAATTGGGAGTGGAATGGATATGGCCATTTAGCACATCTGTTCCCCAAACCTCTAGATCCAGACCACATCAGTCCTCTGACCACAGTGCAATCCATTAAGGCAACAGCACGGCTGACCCAGAAAATGTCATTTATGTGATCATTTAAGTGATGCTGTCGCAAGATTATTTGTGCAGCTCACTTGACGTTTGGCAGTTTTTCCATATTTCAGATTTTGCATAATGCCCCTCTGGGAGAGGGAGAGAATCTAGAGAATATCTTCTATTTAGCTTATTGTTTAGGGATCTTGTATTCTCTCAATCAGGAGACAAATAACAACTTTTTTGCTGGGACATCTATTTAATAAAAAGAATTTCTGTATTACCCACCTAAGGGCAAGGAATCCTAATAAAAGGAGCTGTAAAGCCAAGCAAAAGAAGCAAAAACAACAGCATAACAGGTGGGAAAGTTGAGAAACACCTGTGTAGCAAGAGCAGTTATTAGGTACTCAACCTATTTTCAACACATTGGCAGAGACGTCAACAAGTCACTCACCTTGCTTAGCCTGCTTAACTTGTGAGAAAGACTTTGCATGGTTTTCCTTGTTTTTGCAAAATTGTATTTGTAGGCTAATCCAAAGGATTACCCTTTACTCACAGCTGCAGAGAGAATACCAGAGAGAGAAATTGGACTGATCTTAAGTTAATATTACAAACCACGCTGATTGAAAAAAGAAACCCTATCACACAACACCAAGCTACATTAATAATAGTAAAGATTTTTAAATGTGCAAGCATATATGTTACATTCACAATCTGCAAGTTGTAACTACATTAATGGTAAATTTATTAATTTCACCTACCACTTCTGGCAAGCTATTTTTGTTTATTTAAGAGAGTTTTTAAATGGGGTTTTATATTTGTTCAGGGATTAAATTTAATTATTTTAACTGTCTAACTTTTGTATTGTATTGACGTTTTTAAATACTTTGTAAACCGCCCTGAGTCCTATGGGAAAAGGGCGGTATATAAATTCAATAAACTAAACTAAACTAAACTACATAGCCTTAAGGAAGCCACTAAATCTGCGTTTTTCCTTGACAATATATGAAAAATAATCCATCTCATAAAGTTCAAAGAAGTACTAAGATAGTGTGAAAAACCCAGAACATTCTAATATAATAGCATTGTGGGCCAGGTATTTTCCTAGTTATGTATCCATTATGGTGGATGTATGAGTTATATTATTCAAATTAATTATCCTTATTGTATTCCCTCTTTTTTCCTTTCTTACGTGCTACTGCTTCTGAATTAGAAAAGCAACACATCTTAAATTATTCTAGCATGGGTCCTATGAATAATTCACTGGAGATGAGGAGTAAGCTTCAAATGTTAATAGCACTTGTTGTATATGAAATAACTCATGTTAGTACCATGAATGAATTGTATATTAATTTTATGGATTAAGCCTCTGGTATCTGCCATTAACGATCTCAGGTAGAGGTAAGTGGAGCTAGATGGACAAATGTTTAGATTATTGCCACAACAGAAGTGATCTGACTGATAGCTGAATATAATATCCTGTTTTTTTAAATACCGTACTAGAAATTTAGCAATAAGTAATGGATAATATATTAAAATGATATTGTCATATTCCCTGTCAATTTCTTAAATTAACCCAAAATCATTAAAACATAATACTGATAAAATATGTAAACAATTGCATGATATTTACATGCCTTGCTCACAGGATCAATAGCAGTGCCAAAGGTGATTTTTCATTAGAAAAATAACAGAATAATGCCAGAATCGATATCTTGTCCTAGTACCATAGTCTCTGAATTGTCTGTTCCCCATTATTGCTAATATTTTTAAAATGATTTAGAACATGCTATCTCTAATTTTATCTCTGTATCTTGGTTTATAGAAATGAGCATACATCATGAAGAAGGGCAGAATCTCAGTAGTATGACCCAATTCATGTTTCCAGATCTGAATTGGGATTCTGTTATTCTAGGCAGAAATGAGAAAGAGGCATGCCTACCAATCCCAGCTTGAACTAGATTTATGTATTAGTATTTCTATAAGTTATTCTGAGTACTAAAACTCTTAGAAATCATCATCTCACTCATTCCTTAATTATTTAAATTACAATGTAATTGAATAAAATAAACTCATATCATCTGTGTGACTCTGAATTCTTCAGATTTGTTTTTGTTGTTAGCTGTAAAGTCGTGTCTGACCCATTGCGACTCCATGGACAACGTTTTTCCAGACCTTCCTGTCCTCTACCATCTTCTGGAGTCCATTTAAGCTCACACCTACTGCTTCAGTGACTCCATCCAGCCACCTCATTCTCTGACGTCTCCTTCTTCTATTGCCCTCAACCTTTCCCAGCATTAGGCTCTTCTCCAGTGAGTCCTTCCTTCTCATTAGGTGGCCAAAGTATTTGAGTTTCAACTTCAGGATCTGGCCTTCTAAAGAGCAGTCAGGGTTGATCTCCTCTAAGACTGACCGATTTGATCGCCTTGCAGTCCAAGGGACTCGCAGGAGTCTTCTCCAGCACCATAGTTCAATTCTTTGGCGCTCAGCCTTTCTTATGGTCCAACTTTCACAGCCATACATTGCAACTGGGAAGACCATAGCCTTGACTATATGGACTTTTGTTGGCAGGGTGATGTCTCTGCTTTTTAGTGTGCTGTCTAGCTTTGCCATGGCTTTCCTCCCCAGGAGCAAGCGTCTTGTAATTTCTTGGCTGCAGTCCCCATCTACAGTGATCTTGGAGCCCAGGAAAATAAAATCTGTCACTACCTGCATTTCTTCCCCATCTATTTTGCCAGGAATTGAGATGGCCGGATGCCATGATCTTGGTTTTCTTAATGTTAAGTTTCAAGCCAAATTCTTCAGATATATAGTGACAAATATGGACCAGCCCTTGAGTGGCAAAACATAGGAAAAAACTCTATTGTCATATCAGAAAAAGCAGATCAGACTTTGAGACTCAACCCCAGCACAGAGCAAAATTCAAATGTTCCTCAATTTTATAAGGTAATTCCCTTCCTTCCCTCCCTCTGAACCAATTTTTTGAATATCCAACAAATATCAAGAAAAATAACACAGAAATTCCATCTAGGATTGCATGGTTATATTAGGCAATATAATCTTATTCTACTTAGTAACATTTTACCTTGATCTCCATCCTGATACATAAAATGTCATATATGGTAAGGGAAGTATCATCTAAACAAGCTTGGAACTTGAATTCCACTACTGTGTTTCCCCGAAATTAAGACCTGGTCTTACATAATTTTTTGCCTCCAAAAGAGGCACTAAGTCTTAATTTTGGAGAATGTCTTACCTTAGGACCATCGCAGCCAGGCCTCCCATGCCCTGACACCTGTCATGCTGCTGCTTGACTTCTGTGGCTCCTTGCCGCCACCTGCAGCTAGACACCATGTGGCAGACTGTACCTTTGCCGCTCCTCTTGGCAGGATGTCGCATGGTGCTTCGGGCCATTTCCGCTCCTGCTGGCAGGATGCTGCATGGTGCTTTGGCCCGCTTCCGCACTTCTGTTGCTCGCGGGAGGATGCTGTGTGGCTCTTTGGGCCGTTTCTGTAGTGGAAACGGCCCAAAGTGCCACGTGGCCTCCTGCCATGAGCAACAGAAGTGGTCCAAAGCACTGTGCAAGCAGCGGAAGTGGCCCAAAGCATGCGAGCAGCAGAAGCAGCCCAAAGCGCCATGGAGCATCCTGCCGGGAGGAGTGGCAGTGGTGCAATGCGCCACATAACGTCCAGCCACAAGTGGCGGCAAGCGGCCGCAGAAGTCAAGCAGCAGCGCAACGGGTGTCGGGGCGTGGGAGCCCTGCCTGCAGTGGTCCTACTGGTAAGGTAAGCGGGTGTGCAGCTTCACCCCCCTACCCCTGCCCTAGCTTGATTTTTAGGGGTGCACCTCACCCCAAAACTAGGGCTTGGTTTTGGAGTAGGGCTTATATTAGGTCCACTGCCAAAAATCAAGCTAGGGCTTACTATTGGGCTGGGTCTAACTTTCAGGGAAACACAGTAAATTTTATGCTTAAATACCATTATTTTGGTAAAAGTAGGGTTAAAGCCCCTTAAGATCAAGTTGAACAAAACATTTTCCAAAAATATGCTGAAAGTGCAGAAACAAATGCCAATTCGACAGTATTCAGAACACTGAGGAAGAGATCGAAGTTAGCAAACTGCATTGTATAGATTCTAATACAAGTTTATTTCATCCATTTTTAACTGTAGAGCTACCTGAGAAATCTTGCTTTCTATATAATAGGCAACACTTGTGTATACCTTGGCCTGCTCTTCTGACTGATATTTGACCCTTTTCTTATTACGCCCATTGCTCTACCACTTGGCTATTTAATTTTGGGAGCCTTTAACAGTATGACTGGTTTGCTGAGGCAGCTGTTCCACATTCTCAAATCACAACCCTCATCTCTGGCAAGGTAAGTAGGAAGCGTCACTTGTCTGTAAGTTTTATCATTTAAAAATTTCCAATATTTTATGTCTCTTGCAAAGAGAAGCTTTTACTTTTGCAAACTGTATTGATTTACTCCTGGAGGCAACTGGCAGCAGTCCCAGGAGCTTAATCAATATAGCAGAATTCTACACCATCTTGCAGCAAACAACTTTCTCCCTCCCTTCTGAAATGCTTTTCAGTCTAAGAAAATGTCTTTAAAAGACTGGATAACAGTGTCATATCGTTACATGAACAAACAGGCCCTGAAACCCAATTGGCACAAACAAATGACACAAGAAGGATGCCAAAAATATGACAAATCCATAAAGATGTATTTTATCAGTTGCTGTTAATCATGATAACTCAAATGGTGATTAATGGCAACTGATAAAACACATCTCCATGGATATATCTGAAGGTTCTTCCATCCTTAGAGGGACTATGCCTGATACTGGAAAACAAACCAACAGCAGGAACGACTTGTTTAATCCCCGTCTGACTAGTCAGTACTAAAAATGAAACAAACTACTTGATAGAACTCTGGATTCAGCAAGCAAATTCTTAAGTTCACATTTTAGATGTATTTTAACTGGTGGGGAATCTGGACAGAGAGGAATAAGTAAGTGGCGAGAAATAAAAACCACATACATTCTCTTCAAAAGGATTAAATCAGCCCTTTCTCTTCTGGAGGAGTATCTATGCTTTTATTTAATTAATATGTATACATGTAGTTCTAGTCCACACAGAGTAAATTGCAAATAGCTGGAAATTATGGCTGTTGTAGACCAACACTTCTGGATGGCACCAGATTGGGTGGGACGGCAAACTGAACACATTTATGAAGCATATTAGTGATTATTGAGCAATAATTTTAGAGAAAGTACTGTTCTATTCAGGCTACCTCTAAAACCAAATTTTGCTGGAAGGGAAAATGTAGACAATGGTCTGTTCCATCAACATGGTTTTGTAACAGATTCTCTCTTTATAGTTTACAGTGGTAGTATTGTTGCTGCTGAGAGACCAATGATTCAAATTTATTTTGCTTTGGAGCACTGCTAAACTAAACATATGGCTAAACCCATGAGCTCCAAATGATGACACACAACACAAGTCTCTTTCCCAGAGGAAACCTTGACAGATCCCTGAGTTCTCCAGTGCCGGCTGTCTCCCTTTCACTTCCACTCTCTCAATGAAGAAAGCAGAATGCAGAAATGTCCATTGCTTGCTCCAATTTTCCCTCTCCCCTCTTGATATAAATTCTGCTGAAATGGAACTTCAAGCGTCATGACATCAATATGGCAAGGATTCAATTTCCTGTCCAGGCATTTCTTTCAGAGGTCTTTTAGGAGCTATAGCAGCTCACATTGTTTATGCCATTTCTTTCAGTGCTTCTTACATATTTCACACCTCAATCTACCTGAAAAATGTCACACTTATCAACATACACGAAGCAAAAAAGCAGGTCAGTATACAACTTAACAATGCTAAGTACTGTTAATGATAAGCCAGCCCTGATTTTAGTGGCAACCCACGTTCAAAGAGTCATCACCATGCCATGTTTTTAATTAATTTATATTTTATAGATTCCTGCCCTACTTTTGAATCATTTGTAGTTTATAATAAAATGTTTCAAACAATTAAGTAATGGAATGAATTAAATGTATTAAAAGCAGCAGTGGACTAAATTACCAGGCATAATTATAAAATCAAGAAAAGCTTAGGTAGCAACATAGAAAAAGATTAGGATAAGATGATAAGATAATCTTTATTGTCATTTTTTACTGCGGGCACAATGGCGCGCATCAAAAATGAAATTTAGTTGCCCGCTCTCAAAGTGAGACACATACATGACACCCCCCCAAAACATACTACATACAACATATGTATAGACCCACACCCCTACATATACATAACAATAAAATATTAAATACTGTCCAACTTGAATATATAATGGAAGGAGGAAGCCTAAGAGTTCACAAGGTTAATGCTGTATGGAATGAAACTATGGTTGTGAAGAGGATGAGTAGTGTCCCAAATAATCTTACTGACCCTGCTCAAGCAACGCTTCTATGCTATGTCCTGGATGGGAGGGAGGGAACTGCCAATGATCTTTTCGGCCATCCTCACCACTCTGCATTGCCTTCCTGTCTGAAGCAGTGATGCTTCCAAACCAGACTGTGATGCTGTATGACAGGATGCTCTCAATCGTCCCCCTGTAGAAAGTGGTCAGAACAGGGGAAGGAAGATGAGCTTTTCTCATGCGACGCAGAAAGTGCAGGCACTGCTATGCCCGCTTCACCAGTGTCTTGCTGTTGAGCGACCAGGTCAGCCTACTTGTTAGCTGCACACCCAGGAATTTGATGCTGGTAACCATCTCCACAGGTGAATCATTAATGCACAGAGAAGTGTGCATGCCTGCCTTTTCTGAAATCGACAATGATTTCTTTGGTTTTACTGGTATTTAAAACTACGCTGTTTTCTTTACACCAGTTCACCAACCCCTCAACCTCCTTGCGATCAGCTTCCACACTGTCATCATGAATAAGGCCCACTACTGTTGTATCATCTGTGAACTTTACAATATGGTTGGTGGCAAACCTAGCACGACAGTCATGGGTCAACAGTGTGAACAGCAACGGACTTAGGATGCAGCCCTGAGGAGAACCTGTGCTCAGGGAAATGGTATTAGAGGTATTTGTTCCAGCTCGCACATATTGGGGCCTGTTGGTAAGAAAATCCAAAATCCAGTTGCACAAAGGGGTGTTTAAGCCTAAAAGGCCCAGTTTGTCTACTAGATGCTTGGGAATTCAACAAACAAGTCAACAAACAACAAACGCACATGAGTATTTCTTTCCTCTAAGTGCTTCAAGCTCAGATGGAGAACAGAAGAGATAGCATCCTCCGTAGAGCGATTTGGTCAGTAGGCACACTGAAGTGGGTCAAATGCTGGTGGAAGGCTAGATACAATAAAGTTCGTTATCAGCTTCTTAAAGCATTTCATAATGGTGGATGTCAGTGCAACTGGATGGTAATCATTGAGGCCTGTAATTGTGGACTTTTTTGGCACTGGCAAGATGATGGCTGTCTTAAAACACGATGGGACCACTGCCTGCTGCAATGAATCCCATCATAATGTTTGTTTCTTCAACACTATAAAAAAAGATGCAGGGCTCTTGTTCTGCACTTGTCATATATATTATCTCCCTTCATTTTCAGGATGGAAAAAAGACCTGAGTCCTGGCAAGAGAAGAAGAATGCTTAATGGCTTATTAGGCTATTCTTACAAAACAGAACACAAGTTCCGCAAAGTAACCAGGGCTTGCCAGAGGTTTCTTGCCTCATAAGTAAGGAGTAAGAGAGCACACTCTTCATGGCTTCCCTAGACACTATACATCTTAACCTTCCAATGAAATTCAGCACTACTTACACTGGAGCCAATATTAATGGTAGAGAGAAACTGATATCTATTGGATTGAAACAAACCCATACAATTCAGCACGTACACCAGTACTTAGCAATTGGAACAATATGTCAATGGAGATTCTCAATCCTCCAGGCCATGTTTGTCCCAAAAGTGTTTTTCAAAAGGCAACTGGACTTTCTTCATTTTTTTTCCTTTCACTTCTCATCCAAGAAGCTTCTTCACTTCTGAAGAACTGAACAATTGGAGCAATAGTTCAGATTTGATGGGATGAAAGTTCCTTGAACATGCCTCTAAAAGAAGCTAATGCAACTCTATAAAATGCTTAATTAGGATCTAAAAACACCAAAGAAACCACACAGAAATAGAAAAAATGTCAGGAAACAGCCAGGTAACTTAGAATTGTGGAATTGGTATTAAGAAAAACAAAGCTCAGAACAAGCTAAGGTTAGTAAAGGAAGCTAACATTAACAAAAATAGTCTAAAATAACAAAACATATTCTTTAAATATGTTTGAAGTAATATGTTCAAAATAAAAAGAACATAATCAGTATGCTGGTTGCTCAATGGAGAGAGTAACAGACTAACAAGTAGTAAAGAAAAATATATATTCAATGTTTAATTAGATTCAATCTCCTCCATCAAAAAAGATTTTGTCCCAAAAGGTAATTGTGAAGAGTGGATGAAAGGGTGTGATTAGTTCTGGACAAGAAATATGATCAGGAAATATTTCTTTGGTTCAATTGAATTTAAATTTCCAGGACCAGATTAATTACATCTTAGGGCCTTGAAAAACAACTGATGCTCTGATGAAATCTTTATTTATCATCTTTGAGAAATCCTAGAGAACTGAAGAATGCCAGGTGATTGTACGAAAGCAGATGTTCCAATCTTTTTTTTAAAGGTGGGAAGGAGTAATCCAGGACACTAGGGAAGATCCTAAAGCACATCATGATTAGACTGCAAAGTATGTATCTTGAAAACAATCTGATGATTACCAAAAAAAATTGGCATGGATTTAACAGGAACAGATTTCACCAAACAAAATATTTCATATTTTCATATTTTATATTTATGACTTATTTAAGAAGACATCAAATATGCTTATGATACAAAATTGGGTCATTGTAGCTGACACAAAGTTGGGTTGAATAAAATTCAAAATAATTTTGATAAGAAAAAATGGATGAAGGTGTAAGGGAGTGAAATATAACAGGGAAATATGCCTAAGTTTTTTATTTATAGAACTAAGCCCTAATACACAGATATAGGATAAATTGGCTTAGTAATAGACTAATGAAAATTATATTGGAATAGTAATTGATTGCAAACCAACATGAGCCAGGAAACTAATGTCACAGTAAATAAGGCAAATATAATTTCAGACTGGATCAATAGTATAATTTTCAAATCACAGGAAGTAATCGTATTTTCACTACATGATACAAATATTTTATCCAGTTCTAAGCAACATGTGTTGTTAAAGATGCAGAGGCATTTTAATTTTTAATTAAATAAAAATAAATTTAGGTCGATTTGATCAGAAATCTACAAACATAGATTGGAAGAGGTGGATGTTTAGCCTTGAGAACAGAGATGTTATAAGGGGATATAGTCATATATATATATATATATATATATATATATATATGTATGTATGTATGTATGTATGTATGTATGTATGTATGTATGTATGTATATGTATATGTATATGTATATGTATATGTATATATATGTATATATATGGAGTATATTCATATACATATAAATCAGAGTAATCTGAAACTCACTTCTTTGTTCACTCTAACCTTTTATTTTCTGAGCTTTCTTTACCTTTAAGGGAAAGCAGCATGTGCATTATATAGCACTTAAGCAAGCAAGCAGGGCTGAACATGGCAGATGCACTATTCTAGCCAAAGTATTACAGCAGTTGAACAGCTTGAGGCAGAAGATTGGTTCAGCAACAATTGCAGCAACACAGCTCTAAAAGTAGAGAATATATCAGAAAGAAGCACTTGATACCCAGAAGATCCCCTTTCAGTCATATTGACTCCTTTCTGAACTTCAGACTGGAATTCATTCTAAACTAGCTTTACTTGTTGTTGCTTACATTGCTGTTGCTCCTGTTCCCCCTTCTCCCCATTGGAGATTGTCTCTCCAACAACTCAGGTTGCAAAGTAAAACCAAACTCCTAAATTCTAAAGCAGCTTACTATCTCCCTCACAATTTATAATAAGCTTCCTCGTTCTATTTTACTCTCAAGATATTTATTCCCAGATTGAAGAAGAAACAATACAGTGTACAAATTCCGATCTATTATGGTCTCGTTTTCTCATTTTTAGTTTAGGAAGTCGTTAGCCTAGCATTATCCCCGGGTTGGAAGTGGATGATTTTTGATTTTTTTTTCTCCAGTGATTTTTGCCTTAACCATATAAAGGTAAAGGTGAAGGTTTCCCCTTTCCAGTTGTCTCCAACTCTAGGGGGTAGTGTTCATCTCCACTTCTTAGCCAAGGGAGCCAATGTTGTCCAAAGACAATTTCTATGGTCATGTGTCTGGCATGACTACATGCCAAGCCGCATGAAATGCTGGTACCAATTGATCTACTTGCATTTGGATGCTTTCAAACTGCTAAAGGGGCTGGAGATAGGGCAGGTAGTGGGAGCTCACCCTGTTGTATGGTGTTTGGTCTCAAAAGCCAGCTGTCAGCTTTCCAGCTGACAAGCCCACCATCTTAACTGCTGAGCCATTGTGCCCTGCCTTGCCATATAATAATTTTATTTAAGGCTGATTCATTGAGCCTATTGGCCTGTTGTGTTAATACAGCTACTGTGATTTGTAAACCATGACTGATAGCAATACTGTATTATACATATCCAATTTATTCAATAATCTATATTATTGAATTATTCAATAATTATTTATATTATTCAATAATTATTTATAATTATTCAATTATTATTTATTCAATAATCTATATACAAACCAAAATGATACATGTAAATACATTTTCTGGTTGCTGTATCTCCTTGATGCTTTTGCTCTGTTTTTCTACAAAGCTCTGGCTATAGCTATAAAATTCAACTATCAAACCTAGCTTTCAATTCCCCCTCTGCCACTTTATCTTTGTGTGTTTTTGCTCTTGGATGTGAAGATTACAGGAATCACTCTGCATTTTTGCTAAAATTAAGCCTTTTGCCCTGTCTTGGTAACTAGTCACAAGAAAGAAGGCAATTTGTATCCTGCTTGCAAATTATATCAAAGTGGTTTTAAGACTCAAAGTTCATGTTGTTATAATGATTCATATTATGTAAAAAACTCTTGACAGTGAGGTGCTGGCATTCTGGCTTATATCAGACTAAAAGCACTATTGAATTGGGAGAATCAAGAATCAGAGATTGGCTACCATGATTCAAGTAGAGTTTCAGTAAGGAATTGTAGCTGCTACTCCCTTATGCAATATTGCTGTTAAAAACCAGTAATCAATGCAAGGTATATTCACAAGTGTTGAATAAGAATATTTAGTCTATGAATATTGGGAATAAGGAGTAGACTTTGAAGAAAATGTTTTAAATTCAAATGCACATTTTAACATCACCCTGAAATGTAAAGCTCTGATGCAAAAGAATGAAATCTCTGAGTTAAGCTTTGCTTTTCCAAAACAACCAAAGGATCCTATTTGTGATGGAAAAAGTCATTACCTATCCACAAAAATGTAAGCCACAAATCTAAGGCCTGACTTTTCATCCAGAAGAAAATGGAACCCATATTCCCTAAATACCTACTATTTCATTGTTTATTCTCTTCTAAATATCTAGCAGGTCTTACAGGCAGTTTACACATAATAAAGAAACATACCAGTTAGGAGTAATGTTGATTATTCTTCCATAAAAATGAAATAGGCACCATAAGATGTGCTTAGTCCCAATACAAAACAGAAGGCTAATATAACCACTACTATAGTATATCTGATATATGGATAGTTTTAGTACAATCCACAACCTAGAGAAACAACAAAGAAGTAAGCTTATGAGGATGAAGGGTTCCCCCCTGGGATGAAAGAAGATGAAAGGGCTCACTTTCCCACAGTAGGATAAGTGGATGAAAACAGGAAAGAAAATGAAATCATGAGAGAAAGCAGAACTGACCAAAAGAACGAAGGCAGTTCATCCTTGCAAGCATTCAAAAGAGAAAACAAAGAGGATACATAATACTATTTTCAAATACCTCTAGTAATATAATATGCTAGACTTTCAGGAGATATGGAAGTAAATTAGAGGAAAACATATTCTAATTGAATGTTAGAACAAAACTTCATAATAGAATGAGAACAGCTCAAGAATATTACTCAGAGAAATAGTGGGCTCTCCTTTAGCAGATGTGTGCAAGTGGAGACTAGAAAATCAGCTGTCATGGATGCTTTAATTTGAATTCCTGCACCTAGCAGGCAGTTCAAGCTCGATGGTTTATGTAGTTTCTTCCAACTCTACAAGCTAGGAACTAAGTAAGGAAGAGAAAAATCAAAGAACAGCAAAGAGGAAATCACGAGACATGCTTAGCTGAGGATGCAGCTCCTGCTGTTCACACATGCCACCTACAAATCTCTCCTCCTCTCATTAATTTCACTATCACATAAACTGCAGCCTAGATTCCTCCATGATGAAATATTCAGCTCAGAGGAGTCCAGCTGAGTTTAAAGCTCTAGTTTACAGCATGACCCTGGGAGACCTATACAATCTCTACTGCTGGGATTTACCAGATGATGTGCACCTCTACTGTGCTGTGACAAGAAACCCACAGTGCCACTAAAAGATGGCGGGGGGGGGGGAGGAGGGGAAATGCAGTGAGCCTCACTTTCCTCAATATTCAAACTGGCTGGAAGATTAAATTAGGAGAATGCAAGTAAGGCTCAGATTAATATTCTTAAGTATTATTCAAGTGGATATGTAATACAATAGGACCAATAACTAGCAGAGAGGGGGATGATGGATCCTGGAGTTTGAAGCAACAGAATAAGGGAAGAAGAGTCAAGAGGTAAAAGCAGATTATTTTCCAGAAAAGATTCGTACTACACCAAGAACAAAGTAACTGGTTGATGGAAAAATACCCCACTGTAGCAAGATCAGAGGGAGCTAATTTTATTTTGTAATGAAAACATTACTCATATAATTTAGAGATGCAAGAAATGATTCTGTGTCTCTTTAGTGCCTGCTTTCCATTGGAAAACAGTTAAAATATAATAGTGAGAAAAACTGAAACAACTTTAGAAGAAATAACAATTTTTGTTATTTCCTGTGCACAGCAGCCACTTTTGGAATGAGACAGTCCTTAATAAAAAGAAATGCTTCATAGACGTTGGCTTTGTGAAAAAAACACTGGCTTGTGACCAAATCATTGCACCCAGACCCAAGAATGAGTAATTAATTATTAATAAAATGGTGTCTTTCAAGCATCTGTACTTGTCATCAAGTGTAAGGGGACACTGGATAAATACTCATGAATGACGAGGTGATTCTCAAAAACATATTTTATAGGTGGAAAACTGAAGCAATAGCATCTGGAAGGAATTGGATTTCTTTCAATCATAAAGTATCTTCAGGCAAAAGATTAGGGGAAAGAACAACTATTGTACAATTCTACTCACACTCACAAAAAATCTATAAGAAAGGGATAGAAAACATAATATACAGTTGTCTTAATTGCGTCCTAGACCCACTAAAATACAACAATACAAGTCTTGCCAGAATTCATTTGATCTTAACATTTTGGCTCATTTCATACAATATGCTTAACTAGAGAGAGTATTAGCGCTGGGAGTTTAGGTATTAATTTTCACCCCACATAAAGATAAATCAACTTTCCTGCATGGGCTGTGTCCTTAAAATAGGATAGGAGCAGTGCTGTGTTGCTAAATGTTTAATAACCAGTTCTGCCAGCTGCATTGCCACTGTCATGCTAAGCTTTAGATGATTGGCATGCTAGGCATTGAGACTCACCTGTGTTGTCAACCGGCTCACAGATTTCCAGAAAATTCAACATCTGGCTCTTTTGAGTCAGTGTGAGCTGGCTCTAGCACATCGCTGGACAAGGAGGGTTAAAACTGTCGTCTTCTTGTCACGGCAAAGATAAAATTCTAGTGCAGCTTAGCAAAAATGGGGGATCTCTAGGAATTTCATAAGTTTATTTTCACACCTCCAAGTCCCTTAGGATGGGGAAAGTATAGAAACAGAAGAAATGGCTAATCTTCTCCCAATTCCATCCACAGTGGCCCTGATCCAGATCTTTGCCTTTTCTTTTTTTTACGTTAGAAGCCTGAGCAGCATTTGTAGCAGCTCGGAGGCAGTCTGAACAGAGATTTAGATAGGCAGCACTAGTGCAGAATGTAAATGCAGACAACTCTAAATATAACAGTTCTCCAGAAAACATACAGGGATTCTGCACGTGAAAAGGTTTTCTTCTCACCATTCAGTTCAAGAAAAAAGTATCAGAGAGGCATTGAAAGCCTCATTAAGCTGTTATGATATAATTAACCTTCAGCAGGAAGGAAAGAATATAGATAGATACAGATGGGATGTTTAATGATTATTAAGAATATATCTATTTTAGGATCAATATGGATGTCATACAGGTTTATTCAATATCTGCTTGTTTGGCCACAAGAGAGAAAATGGAATTGACTTCCAAAGTGACATATTTGCAAAAACACGTCTCAAGTCCAATATCCTCTTCTAAAATAGTATATTGCCATCTCTTCTACTTGTGACATGTGAAAGTCTATCAACTACACAGAAATACAGAGGAAAAAAGATATTTGCAAATTATCTCTTGTCTCTTTCGTATCAGTATTTGAGCGGCTTTCGGAATCGTGGATTGTAGATTTTATGGTGCAGCTCATATGGGAAATGAGAACACTGTTGTAGCATGAAAATCACAATATCATAGAATATTGTGCTACAGTTTCTAGTACTACAACACTATCTCCATATTTGAATGGCATAGAACAAAAATGCATGCAGTGATTACAAAACAGGGATTCTATTAATTTTTCTAGTCTTTGTTATTATTAACCTCAGAAAGATTGATTGAGAAGGAGTAATCCCCATACAAAATTCAAATTAGACAGAAAAATGGTATTTCTGGCACCTTGCTCAAAATCTGCTGAGATAGCAAAAGCAAGGTTTGAGCATTCAGGATGTAACATTTGATTCCAGGTGATGTTATTTCCTGGTGACCTTTGTTAACAACATCATTCAGAGAAATTCATGCTTGCTGCTTTAGAATCTAGTAATTCTATCCCTCACTGGGCTTGGTGGAAAAACAGTTGCAGCTTTGCCATCTAACTTTTCTAAAGGAGTAACATTGACTAGACACAACTGCTACAATACAATCAGAAGACATTCTGTGTCCAGCATTTTATTCTGATCTGAAATATACTGAGGATCAAAACCAGACTCTATACATATTTAAGTGTATTCATACTGACAAATTCTGAATCACATTATCATAATTTAAATACTGTGTGGGAATATCAGTGCTGCTGAGTACATTTGGAATTTTAAGAACATCTCACATAATTACCAGGGGAGGTGCAATTCGATTTTAACAAAATCAGCTTATTTTTTTTTACTGGGCACTGGGCACATATTCAAGCAAAGCATTGGGTTACAGCTACCCACTGTTTTATTTTATAGAATGAATATGGAGTCAGAAATAAAAATTATGCTATGTCATTTCCTTCCTTCCTTCCTTCCTTCCTTCCTTCCTTCCTTCCTTCCTTCCTTCCTTCCTTCCTTCCTTCCTTCCTTCCTTCCTTTCTTCCCTTTACATATTTAAACAATTAGATAACTTGGCAGGTGGCTATAAGCACCAGTTTGTGTAATACTGATCCCAACAGTTTTCTGGAACTATCCCCAATACAGTACTATTAATTTAATCTACCTTTGAATTTTTTTTCTTCACCTCTCTGGACCAACATAATGAAACCTAAGAATACTTTTCTTACCTGTAACTATGATTCTCCAAGTAGTTATCTGTGAAGTCATATAAATCATTTCACACACCGGCACAATGTACTTCTTGATTATTCTACCTTAATTATTTTTTATATGCAATATCTTCTCCCTGTGCTCAGCACAGTATCTCTTGAATTATCTTCATTTCTTGAGCTAATGCAGGAATTCTCTGTACACGGTTAGGGGAGGAAGGACGGGTTACTGAATGAATAGATGCTCACTTTAAGAGCCAAATTTCAGTACAGGTGAACAATCATTGTGCATCACACAAATGGTTGACTAGCAGGCAGGAAACCAATGAAGCAGGCAAAATAGTCTTGCTTGTCTGCAAGCTACCTATGCTCTTAATCTGATGCCATTGATATAATGGCAAATGAAAGTTGATGCCTGTGATCAGGTAGCAAAGAAACAACCACAGCCCTGGTTGAATGAGAACAAGTCCCTTGTAGAATAGGGAGACCAGCTATATAGTATATGGTTTTAGCTGCATAATAACTAATGCACTAGAGTGATATTGAATACTACATTAAGAATGGCAGAATAAGGGAAAAGAATTCTATACAGATAAAAAAATAAGTGCTTTATAGATATCAACAGACACTGGTAAGTTGTCTGTTGATATTCAACGGTAAGTTAATAAAAAAGATGGTTTGTCTATGAACTTCAGGGAAAATGCTTCTGTAGACTACTCTGAAAGTTGTAGGAACTGGGTATGTCTCTCTAGCATAACAAAGAAAAGGACTAGGTGTGACATCATAGCAGTCTTCCAGTATTTATGGGGCTGTCACAGAGAAGAGAGGGTCAACTTATTTTCCAAAGCACCAGAGGGCAGGACAAGAAGCAATGGATGGAAACTTATCAAGGAGAGAAGCAACCTAGAAATAAGGAAAGATTTCCCGACAGTGAGAACAATTAATCAGTAGAATGACTTTGCTCCAGAAGTTGTGGTGCTCCATCACTGGAGCCTTTCAAGGAGAGATTGAACAGCCATTTTTTCTGAATGATATAGGGCTCCTACTTGAGCAGGAGGTTGGACTAGAAGACCTCCAAGGTCCCTTCCAACTCTGTTATTCTGTTAGATTGTAAGTAGGTTTCAGTGCAAAGGAAAGCAGTGGAAACAAAGTAGAATAATATCTTACTTAACATGAAATGAAACATAACTTTAGATAGTAAAGAAATGTCTGGTCATACAAGGACTTTGTCATTAAGATACTTTAAAACGATGAATCTATCTGTAAAGCTACAGATGTACATGTTCTTCTGACTGAAGGAAAGCTAACTTCATCAAGAAAACCTGCAGTGGAACAATAGCCAGAGGCTCAAATGGTTGCTTACTTAGAGTGTGAAGGGTGCTATGTAGAAACTTCAGTGAAAAATTTTGTGTGGTGAACAATGCTGTTTTGTGAAAGTAGAAAGCAATTGTAAGATTGTAACAGTATGAGAAGTGCTGAAACCAATTTTGTGGCAGACGCTATGGAATTACCAGTTTTAATATTTCAACTGGTCCTTTTCAAACATTGTCGATCACTTGCAGAATTAAATAGAACCTGATAAATAGAACCTGATAACCCTTACCTAAACAGAGAAACAGAAGGACCAAGGACAAAAAAGCCGAGGGAGAGCAATTTCTGATTTCCTGCCAGTTTGACTGCAGTTGACCACAGCTGATGGTGGGACCAGTCTACATGGCTTCCAGAGAACTAGGGTAGGACTGGTCTACCTGATCTCCAACAGTGGAAAGAGAGGCAGGTCTGCTTAGCCCCTGGAAATCTGGGGGTGGGGGTGTCGATCTAAACTTCCTAGCCACAGCATGGCCATGTGGCCTGCTTGTTCATTTCTGATAGACATGCTATATTTAAGGAGACTTTTTCCCCTCAGAGAAATAGCTAATGTCCCCTGCACTCTGGCAGGTTGCCATTCTAAAGGATGAGGCCTTGAGAGAATATATTTTCCTGCCTACCATATCCAAGCAATGACCTTCACAGTCCATGGGAACCATAGGCATATTCCAAGGATAATCCATCCTGAGTTACTTTCACAATAAAGAATTTGGTTGCAGTTGTAACAATTTAACAGCCTTTTCCATGGATCTGATAAAGATTGTCAAGCAGTGGTGGGATTCAAATATGTGAACAACTGGTTCTCTGTGTGGATGCCACTTCCAGAAGTCCATTCTGTGTCTAGGCAACAAAAGATTAGCTACCGGTTCTGTTGAAGTGGTGCAAATTGGCTGAATCCCACCACTGTTGTCAAGGCATTCACTCATCTAAGGTACAACGAATGGTTTCTTCCAGGACTCATTAGCTAATCCAGGTAATGCTGAAAGTGTTAGAATGGAATCAGTACCAATGGAATCAATATCAGTATGGAGTATCTGGAATACTGAATCACCCTTCTGGGACTGCCTGTCAGACCTCACTTCCTGTCAAATTACTTTCCTTCATCAAGAAATGAAGTTTTTATAGGAACGTTAAGATCTCAGTGGAAAATGTGACCAGAGGACACATAGGCTTTCACTTGTATTCTAACTTAAGACAATTAAATGTCTTGGAGCAAAAGAGTGTTATTCTTAAAACACCAACATATACAGTGGTTTTACTGCCTTACATTCTTCCTGCTAGTTGTTCATATGGCTTCCCAGAACCCCAACCAACACTTTACTCTAGTTTTGATGATAAGGGAAGCTGGAAGTCTAATGTTGGGTTGGCATTAGAAGTGGGGTCATTATGATACCAAATTGTGAACAGGAGACCTGGAAGGTAAACTAAGATAATGGAGGTAATAAATAGTAATTTAAGTTGAACCTAAGCAATGATGGCTGATAAATATCTAAGTTTTAATAAAGAACAATGTGGCTTGTCAAACCTGAGCTGGATTTCATGAAGTATTGTTTTGATGGAGAGTGGCCCAAAGTGTACAAAATAGATTAGGACAAAATCTGGAGATGTATGCTGAAGTATAAGATACCTATGGATCTGTCTTCCCATGCAGATGGTCCTGGTCTGGATTGAAGATGATGAAAGATTAAAAGTTCGATTACTCAGAGAAATACCAACTGCTAGCTCAAATCAGAGGGAAAACTGCCATAAGTATCTATAAAGCCTTCCTTAATTCTAGATTAGAAGAGTTGGTAGAATTATCAGGGAATTGTGTAGCAGGTGTCCGAATGGAGTCAGAGAGGCTGACAGGAACTTGTAGTTTCATATAAATAAATATATTTTACATTTATATATACAGCAAACAAAATAGTCAGACACATCACTACATTATGAGGTAAATCACAGAGCACACAGAGGACCCAGAAGAAAAAGGCGAGGGAAATGGGAAAAGCAAACAATCACAGTGAAGATTGCCTCACACAGGAGCCAGCACTCTCTTACCAATCAAATATAACTGTGTGTTCTGGCTCATTGTACAACCCCACTGTTCCAGCTACTAAATTTAAATATTTTAACAAGAATATAGAAATAGAATCAAATATACATTAAACCAATATTATAGACCTCATGCATTTAAAGGTACAAATAACTAATACTGCATAATATTAAGTAAAGAGAAAAACATTCAGTTGTTCTATGGTTTAGAATCTCAAGCAATTGCTTTTAGCTGAAAAAAGGGTACCAGCAGAGAGAAGTAATGGAATGCAGTATTCTGCTTGTAAAATATGTGTGCAATCTTGGGTGAAAAATTGAAACTAAATGCTATTTGCTTAGTAAACAATTCTGAGTGTTTATATCAAATTTCTATCAAATCCTGAGAACCTACAAGAAGTCCCTAGTGATGAATTTAAAAATAATTCTTCTCTAAGTGAAGAAGGAATGTACAAGTGGATGTTCTGGTGCACTTTTCTCCATTCTCAATGAAATGGACAGAAAACGTCAGGAGGATTTCTCAGAAGATCATCTATCCAAGCCCATGCAAACAAGTCTTACTGCCATTTCTTCAAGGTATTCCTTCAAGCCAGGAATGTGTTCCCCTGCCCCCAAAATTTCAGCAATTGAAGTTAGAAGGGGAGAAAGATAAAATCTTTTGATTTCAAAATTTTGGTTAGAATATTCAACTTTCAGGAAATGACATTATCTGTTCTGTGAGCTAGGGACATTGGTAATGTAAACATTAAATTGAGATACAAATTCAACTCACCAAATTTGATGTTGGGTGAGTTTTGCTGAAGTGTATAAATGATCTAAGTTCTTATGATAAGCCTGAATCTAGGTAAAGTGTTACAGTATACCTTTCAACCTTTAATGTTGACAATGTCCTTGTCTGGTAAGAGCTCTTTGCTGCAAAGATCCTAATTTGTCTTAGCTGGTAAAAACAGTCTAGAACCGTTGTGGCGAACCTATGGCACGCGTGCCACAGGCGGCATGCAGAGCCCTCTCTGTGGGCACGCACGCCGTCACCCCAGTCCTAGGCCTTCAGCTGGGTTTTATAAAACCTTTTCACTTTAGGCCTCCACCGCCATGTGCAAAGAAAGAAAGGTTCAATCAATGTCAACTCACAGGGAAAAAAAGATCTTGCAAAGTTGGAATTGATTGATTGAACTTTTTAGTCCCACCCAGTCTGCCGTTACCACAGCAGCCACACCCACCCAATGGGCCACGCCCACCCAATGGGCTATACCCAGCCAATTGGCCACACCCACCCAATGGACCACACCCACCCAGCACCCGACAATACATAAGTGGGCTTTGGGTTCCAGTTTGGGCACTCGGTCTCTAAAAGGTTCGCCATCACTGGTCTAGAATAAAAGCCAAGGCAAAAGATGTCTATGGGGATTCTCAGTCATGCAGGTCATGGTTGTCCCAAAGGTGATTTTTCAAAAGGCAAGTGGACTTCGTTTTTTTCTTGAAAAAGCACTTTTGAAAAAGCACCTTTCAGATGAGGCAAAAAAACCCCTTTTTATAGTAATCAGTAACTTGAAATAGAATAATTCCCACCGCAAAATCATAAGCATCCATTTGCACAATAAAAAAGCAAGTTGTGTGTGGATAACATAATAGTGAAGGTAAAAGATAGTTTCAGATCCTGGAAGGTTTTCTGTGCCTTTGAATCCTCCTAAATGATTCGCTTTCTTTGCGAACTGTTTGAGGACTCTGATATGCTCTGTAAAATCAGATATAAATGCCTATAAAAATTATAGGATACCACAAAATGCTGAATATCTTTGACATTTCTTGGGAATGCCAAGACAAGAATTGGGTTTAACATAATTGAATTGATCTAGATCAGGGCTTTTCAACCTTTTCACCGATTGTACCACTTTTAGAATATGGCAACATCCGAGTACCACCAGTCGCCTAGCAAGGTATCAAAAACTTGATGACCAAAAAAAAGAAAAGGAATAAAGTGATGAAGTACAGGTAGTCCTCGACTTACAACAGTTCACTTAGTGACTGTTCGAAGTTACAATGGCACTGGAAAAAGTGCCCCCCAAGCTACAGCTGAGCAAGACACCTGCCTGCCCATCCGGCGGCGCTCTTCCTCCTGTCTGAGGTTTTCATTGTTGTGAGCATTTCTGTTGAGGATTGGCAGCGGGGGTGGGGTAGGGGTTGTATGGTTTTTATTCCCCCCCCCGCTGGATGATTGCAGCAGGTTTTGGTCATTTCACATGACCCTGGGACACTATGAATCAGTTGCCAAGCATCTGAATGTAAATCACAAGACCCTGGAGATGCTGCAACATTCCAGCTGATTGGCGCTTCTTCTGGGCTCAGCAGAAGCACCAGGATCAGCACCGAGCTCCAGCTGGAGCCTGGCACTGGTCCTGGTGCTTCTGCTGAGCCTTAACAGCCCCGAAGAAGCACTGACCTGGTGCTTCCACTGAGCCCTGACAGCCCTGCAGCTCCAGCCATCTCTCGCTCAGGTTTGTGCGGTGCTGCCACCGGTTCAACTCATTCCCCTCCCCCACTACTACTTTTCTAGGATGGTCGTGTGCCACCTGCCAGGTGTCAATGTACCACAGGTGGTACCCGTACCACTGGTTGAAAAGCCCTGAACTAGATGCCTCTTGGAGGAATTCTGTGGTCCAAATATTCAAGGACAGGCAAATAAAAAGGATGTTTTCCCAGCTTAGTATCCAGCCTGCTTTTTTTTTTGAAGTCTTTGCAGAATAGTCTTGACAAGTTCAGGATGGGCTAGTGGAGTTTCAGAAAAAAATGAACTATATCTTGACATAAGAATTCAGAATGTCCAAAAACTGAAGGACAGTTCAATAATACATGTCAAAGGTAGCAAAATATTCATGACCTTCCATCACATTATTATTAGTATAAGTCAAGTTTAGTCAAAATACTTGCCCTTTGCATTCATTTTAACAGATCAGAAATAAATGAACTCTAAATCCCTAATGGTTACAGAGTTCAAAAGGTTTATGTCATGGGATTTTCTCAGAAACCAATATTTCTTCTTGACAAAAAAAAGGGAAAAAGCCAGTGGGTAAAGAATCTAATAAATCCTTTTCGTAATTGTCACTGATAAAATGCTTTAAACAAGTTGGCTCTTTGCAGATGTAGGATATTGGCATTTAGCAGGAATCTGAGCTCCAGTATGTAAAGTTATAGTGTAATCTGGAGATCACTATGGCCCCAATCCTGTTGGCCTTTCATAAGGCTTTGAAGTGAGCTTATTTTATATGCAGTTATCTGCAAAAATATGCATAGGTGCAAAAATAGAATTCTTTGTCCAAAGGAGCCATGACAAAAACTCATCTGATTATTCAATAATACCAGTACAGAAATATGCTTAGGACTGCATTGTTTCCAAAGAAACAAAGAATGGTGCTTATTTGGCCATATTCATACTTAAAATTAAATTAAAAGAATAAAGTGGCAACATTGAAAAATAATATTGTGAAACTATGCTGAGGTCATCTCCTATGCCATATATCTGCTTTGAAGGTAATCCTTCCTTTTCACTAATTTTTAATAAAATATCACCATATAACATTTGATACAGAATACTCAGGATGTTTTTGAAGACCCGAAATGGCTATCAATACAAATGAAAAGAATGTCATATCTTTATAGAATCTATTGAAATATAAATAGCTTATTCCTTTATTGGTCACTCAATCAATGTTTACATATAGAAATGTTTGCATGTGTTCTCACATGGAAACATCCATGTTCATCCTTACTTTTTAAAAAAATATTAATCTTGAAACTGTAAAATGGCACTTAATGCAAATATGTGCACTTCTTCTGAGGAAGTAATAATTTTCCCTACTATGAGTCATACTGACAATCTAAAATCTTATTCTGATAATACACTATGATCAAATTTCACTTCATTTTTAGACTCACTTCACATGTTATTATGGGAGTGATTTCCATGTTATCTGGCCTCATACTACATATCTGTCATCTGTAAACAACTATGCATCTCTGCTGATGTAGAGAAAGAAGATGGTTGAGAATGAATAGCATAACTGGGTTATATGCCACTTCGGATATCAGGAAGAATAAAAAAAGAATTCAGGATGGTGCTCATATGCTTACTTCCTCATTACCATTTTAACAGTTTAGTTTACACATTCCTTTTAATGGAAGAGTTAATAAGAGGGCAGAATCTTCTTTTAAAAATAGAATCCGCAGACCTAGAAATTGAGAAAGTTGCATTTTAACCCATTTTAAAAGTCCTTTTTTACTCCTTAACCCATTTTAAAATTCTTAGGGGCTTATTTCTTTTTTGATTCTAATATTGTAATTGCCCAGAGCTTGCTATTACTCCTTTTAGAGCAGATAATCACTAGTTCTCATTATTTCACCATGTACCCCATAAATTACTGGTTTTTTGTCTCATACCTTAATCAAGATGACCAAAAGCCATCTTGGCACATACAATATCAGTCATTTAATAAATTGTCCATGAGCAATCAGTGCAGTGGAGATCAAAATAATGGTACGGCTTTCTCAGGCATTCTCAAGTAATGATTGGCATATTATTAAAATGCATGTGGAGTCACACCTTGGAATGGGGAATTGGGGATGGGAGAAATGATCAGTAAATGGCTGTAGATTTAGATGTACCTTTTTTTGTGAAAAGCATGAAAAGATCTGCTTTATAAGTTGAGTATATAATAAGAGCACTCATTCATGAATAACTTCCACAGAAGTGCAAATAGCTTCTATTTTTGAACAACGTTTTGTCATATGGCAATATTAAGGATGTAGGATTGAAATTTCATCAGTATGAAATTGTAAAATGACATGAGACTTCCGGGAAAGAAATGACAAACTGAAGATGACTCCACTAAAAGCAGACCCACAATCATAGTGGGGGAAAATGCTTGCAAGTAGTCAAGACCTTCGTAATTCCTCTCTGGTCATGAAGATGTCTTGAGATTTCCCACAAGTGTTCCAGACACTTGCTTCTCACAAGGAAACCCCAAAATAGCACTTTCCAGTGGCTTGAGAGCTCTTGGGGATGAATGAATAGTTATCTTGTTCACATCACAGTTGTGCCTTTAAGAAAACTGGGTTAGGATACTTTCTTTTGTAATCACTTTCAGAAATTGCATGTTAACTTTTTTTTAGCTATTAGCTATTAGGAATGTTTGGATGGACAAGACTGAAAACAGCATGTGGGTTTCTTTCAATTTTTAGTGAAAGAAGTTACAAACAAACTTAAGGATTAAAAAAAATAAACAGCAAAAGGTTGATTAGAACTTTGGTTTTGGAAAGTTAAAAACAGACTACTGTTAGAGACAAGATGGATTTGGAATAAAATTTTGGAATTAAAGAATCCTTCCCACAGAAAAAATTTCTTTTATTTTAAATTCTCTTAAATTAAAAAAAACATGCTAGGAGGTTAGGAACACTAGAGGTAACCAGGAGAAACTAAAGATTACAATTAAAGGAAAAGAATAGTTAAATTTGACTAATACTGTACAGATTGAAGTAAAATATTTTAATATTGGATATATTAAAAGTTATTTTTAACCATGAAGTTAATGTGTTTAAAAGATGTTACGAAAGAGGAACAAGTTTTCCCTGATAAAACTGAGACTGATTTGAAGATGGAGTTAAAAATGACAGGTTACAAGAATGATATGGAAAAAGAGGCTATACTGGACATACAAAAAGAACTGACTAATGTTTTAATTATTAAAAAGGATGTACAAATAACAGACTAAGAGAATGACTTGAAAGAGTTTCTTGCATTGGATTTACAGAAGAGGCTTGTTAAAGCTTGGATAATTTTGTGAGCAGGGACAAAGAAAAATTGAAAAGAAATCAAATTCTAGGAGATTATTTGAAGGAACTAAAGGTCAAGACTGAAAAGAAAGGGAAAGGAATATAAAGTTGCTTTATTTGATCAAGGTTAAAATAGATATGTTGTTATCTCTGGTAAACCTTCATGATCTTTTGCTGATCAGGACTGAAACAACGAGACTTTAATGATTTGTTTATAAAGAGATTTGATATGGGAAATCATTTGTTTCTATCTTCAAAAATTATTGAATGCATTTGTAAATTATATAGAATATTTTTCCAAATTGAACTCTCTATACTTTTTCTAAGTATATGTGCTTCAAGTTTTGTTTTTAATATAGATGAAGTCCCACCCCTCAAGTATCACTCGGCCTATAATACTTCTTTGTTACTATCCAAAATGGCTCCCTGTGACGAAATCTAGCACTAAAGACACCATGAGATTAAGAATAAGTTCTGCTGAATGGCGTACTCCCAGCTAAATTCTAATGCTGGAATCTGAAGGCCTTTTAGTAAAAAGCAGAAAAATATTAAAACACAGCATTGCAAGAAGAGCAGGCTTGTATGATTTCACACCCAGAAGCATGCACTAATATGAATCGTGAATGCCAGGAAAAAATAAAGGTGTCTACTTGCTCAAATTCTCATTTGCCTTGCTTGAATTATTTTGTAGACTGCTAACCAAATATATGCTGACTCCATACAATATATTCTTTTAAGATTAGTGCTCATGAAATGTGACATGCTCCATGGCCTCAGGAAAAAAATATAGATTATGCTGCCAATGTGAATCTAAAATACACCTCAACCTTATTTCACATTGTCCTTTGGAAGTCACCTATCAGTTGTAATAGCTTCAATTTCAAAATAAAATCACATCATTGTTAGTGGAATTATACTTCCTTCTAGCTGGTTTAAAGCTCCAGTGTCAATCTATCCACCATAATTTATAGGTATTTGATTTACTACTAACAGAATACAGAATTGGAGAGCAATTCCATACTTTTCTGCTGTTAAAAGATCCAAACTGCTGTATATGTACTTCTCAAATTCTGATCTATAGTCAGTGAAACTTTTAATTATGCAGAGTCCAGCATGTTGAAAAGGCCTAGTCATGGATTATTTAGCACTCATTACAAGTGACAGATCATGCCTGGAAATTTCTGAGTCAAAGTTGATAGGAAGGACAGTTACTGCTTGGTTTGCAAAAAAAATAAAAAATAGTAGACTGAATTACAGAAAGGGTCAACTTTCCAAAATGAGATCAGGTACCTCACTAAATATTCTAGATTATTCTGAGTCCCTACTGGCTGCTTTATCTTTTTTTTAAGGTATATGCAATAAAATATGACTGAGGTTACAAACAGATTCATATGATGAAATTAAGAATGAAATTTTAGATGAGAACAGAAAAAACTTTAAACATGAAGATAACTGTGGGCAAATCCTATATCAGGTAAAAAAGTATAGCCATATAGAAAAAAATAAGCAACAATTGTATCCTATGTGTTATGTGGATAGTGAAACAACTATGTACATTAATTGAACCAAACAATGGCATGGTCAATTATTATTAGCTGAAGCCAAAGGGGAAAATGCCAGTTTTCTAAACAATAATGAGGTAGGTAGAGGCTAACCAGAACCTATATAATATTTTGACTAGCAACAAGGAGAAGTTCTGCCTACAAAATTCAAAAACTTTTATCGCCTTTTTGTTTATTCATAGATAATCATTAGAGGAGCCGAAACATCAATCAGTATTGGTTTTATGGATATGGCCTGGGCTCTAGTACAGAAAGCAAACCAACATTTTCAAACACCAGTTAGCAACCTCATGCCATAATATATACTTTTACAGCCATGGCCTACAAACAACTCATATACACACCGATTAAACAGATAACAGTAAGTTCATTTGCGGACATTTGTATATAAAATGTTCATACAGCACATATTATACCCAGTGCATTAGGGTATTTAATGCCTATTAGTACACTAATAAGCAAATTCTAACTATGTTGTATAAACTGAATTCTTAGAAACATTTACTCATTATACCAATATTAAAGACTGCCTTACATTTGTTAAATTATGAATTTTATTTATTGGGAAGCTATTCATAAAAGCTCTTTGGAATCAAAGTGGATCTTTACTTGGGCCCAATAAGGTTTGAGCATAGGAAAAAATTGATTGTTTAGAGCCTGAGTAACTGCAATAAATAAGGGCATGGAATTTAATAAGGGGCTTCTACTGATGACATTAGAGGAAGCATGAATAAATTTCATTTGTTTTCCTAATAAATTTTAAGTTTACAAAAGAGAGAGAGGCATACATTTAACTTCTATTGAGGTCAGCAACCTATGACTTTAAGACCGTATGTGTCTCTTGACCTAATTGCATATATTTGGTGATCTAATTTCAAATGTAGTTTGGAAGCAATACCTTCAGAATGCTTAGACCTTTCTTTCCATTCAAGAATCATAGAATTGGAATGGACCACAGAGGAAAACTAATCCAACCCACTGCTCAGTGCAGCATCTAGTACAGGTGAGCGTCCAGACCTAGTGAAGGAGAATAATGAGGCAGCCTATTCTGATATTCAGACAGCTTCTGTATTGAGGCTTACAGCTCATACAGTCAGGAAGTTTCTCCTGATGTTTAGCCTTGAGCTCCTTGTTGTTTTAATCCATTGGATCTGGTCCTATGGTTGGGGTAGTAGAGAAGTCTATTCTCTATTCTGTAGGACAGGCTTCAGATATTTGAAGATTGGTGTCATTTCCCTTTGTCACATTTTCTATAGGATAAGATTACCCAGATACTTTAAACATTCCTGATAGGGTTTCATTTCCAGACTCCTCACCAGTACTAGTAGTAGTCCACCTCTGAACTTGCTCCAATTTGTTATTCTTCTTTTTGGTGACCTGAACTGAACTTGGTAGTCCAAACAGAGGGGACAATTACTACCCCAGCAACTTAGGGGATAAGAGGGGAAAAAGAGAGAAAGGAATGATTAGGGGACTGGAGACTAAAACATATAAGGAACGGCTGCTGGAATTGGGTATGTCTAGTTTAACGAAGAAGGGATGCAGTGGCTCAGTGGGTTAGGATGCTCAGCTTGTCGATCAGAAGGTTGACAGTATGGCGGGTTGAATCCTGAGTGCCGCGTAACAGAGTGAGCACCTGTTACTCGTCCCAGCTTCTGCCAACCTAGCAGTTCGAAAGCATGTAAAAATGCAAGTAGAAAAATAGGGACCACTACGGTGGGAAGGTAACAGCGTTCCGTGCGCCTTTGGCGACTAGTCATGCCGGCCACATGACCACGGAGACGTCCTCGGACAAGCGCTGGCTCTTCGGCTTTGAAACGGAGATGAGCACCGGCCCCTAGAGTTGGAAACGACTAGCACTCATGTGTGGGGGAACCTTTACCTTTACTTAGTTTAATGAAGAGAAGGACTAGGGGTGACATGATAGCAGTGTTCCAATATCTCAGGGGCTGCCACAAAGAAGAGGGAGTCAAGCTATTCTCCAAAGCGCCCGAAGGCAGGACAAGAAGCAATGGATGGAAACTAACCAAACAGAGAAGCGACCTAGAACTAAGGAGAAACTTCCTGACAGTTAGAACAATTAACCAGTGGAACAACTTGCCACCAGAAGCTGTAAATGCTCCAACACTGGAAGTTTTTAAGAAGACACTGGACAGCCATTTGTCTGAAATGGTATAAGGTTTCCTGCCTGAGCAGTGGGTTAGACTAGATGACCTTCAAGATCCCTTCCAACTTTACTATTATGATTATGATTATGGAATGTGGAAAGATTTGGTTCAGGGCCTACCCACCACTTGTTCCAGGTATACCTGCTTCAGTATTGTCATGTGATCTGAACAGATTGTCTTGAGGAAATGCAACTCTTGAAAAAAAAAGTTACAAAAGTAGTTGCTTTGGAGTTGTGTAAGATTTATATGCATCTCTTCTTTTTTAGAAACTAAAAAAAATAACATGATATATTCATACTTACCTTCTTATAGCTTCTTCCTCAAGAATATCCAAACTGCATCCTACTTCTACCCTTAAAGTAGCATAAATCACAGATTGCTACTAGTTGCCAAGTTTATGAAGGATCTTACAGAAAGTCCCCAGGAGTCAAAAATTGCATGGTTTTCTGGCTCCAGAAAATGACAAGAGCATTCATCTTGTACAGATAGTTGTTGGAGATATAATATCCTTGTAGGCCTTTGGAAAGAGGCAATCACTGAAGTCAAATATCATGTGAAAACAAAAATGTGGCTTATCCAGTTTGGTCTTAGCTCACTTTGAGAATCTAGTAATCGTTATTCAACAAGCCATGGTTAAGAAAAATGTAATGACAAAAACCTAGCCACTGTGGTTTGTAAACTATTGCTGATGACTTGGCTTGGGAGATGGATGCAGCTAATGTTTTATTCAATGAGCTACAGTTAAAGAATCCATGATTTATCACAATGTGTGAGCTAATCCAGTATGTGGTTTGTAAAAGGATGGGAGCAACTAAAAGTCATAGATTTAGCCCATTTTCTATCGGTAATAGTGACACAAGTAACTTAAATTCTTATCACTCTTCTCCTTCATGAGTGGGAAGATCCTAGCTTAAAATATGTGATACAAAAAAGACTTTAGTCCCATTTGCTAATCTTACTTCATTTGCATCTGCTGATGCAATACTATATTTTTTCTCCTAAATTTGGGAAGTTTCTGAATAGAATACTAACCAATCTATCCAAGCTCAATAAACTTAAACTTAAACTTTTATCAAACTGAAAGATATGGACAATACTTCAAATCACCCAAACCAATCAAACCAATCTGCTGGATGAGGATGAATCAAGTTATCTAATGACATAAAACTGGAGAATGCTAACCCACTTAATACAAAACATGCAAAAATCCAGGATAGAATATTGGCTCATACACTGCAAAAATCACAGATAGGGTGTTGACAAAGCAGAACACAGAATAAACAAGCTTAGCAGGCTACAGACAACTATGTTTATAGTACTAATCAGTCTTCCCATCTCCTCCATTACCAACTTTTACTCCCTTTTGGAATATAAAATTCAGAGTCCATGTCTCTGTTATTAATAATTAGGTGAAGATCATCAGTTGGAAGCTGTGGACAGAGAATTCAATACTTTCTTCAGTCATGTTTATTAAGCTCCTACGGGTTTTTTAAATCTTTTTCCTACCATCCTTAAACTAAAAAAAAACAACTTATTTTCTAAACCTGGTTCCAGTCTGTTTCTTTTAATTGCATACTGCTTCCCCAACTTTACATCCATACTAAATTTCAAACATAACACTAAGTCCAATATGATTTGTTTCATTTTAGTTCAGTGTGTTGTACAAACCCAGTCACTGTGATTGATTAAATTATAGTTAAATGAACATTGATTTACAGTGTTGTGTGACTTTTGCAAGGAAGAGAAAGAATAATACTTCTCAACACAAGGAGTCATGCAGCGCTTGGGCAAGTTCAACATTCCTCAGATATTATTTCCATATTACTATCTTATTGTTTCCGTTAGAAATGAATATCAGTTATTAATGTCCAAGGCTACATTTACATCTATCTATCTCTTCAAATTTATGTAAGGTACATTATTCTAAGAATATACGGTAATGAAAATCATTCAGCAAATCTACATTTCACATTTTATTTACATAGCCCTCTTTTAACTCATTCTTTTAGCCATTTTGGAGTACTATTGCAACTAGTTTCACTGGAGAATTACTTTGAGAAGGGATCTGGGACAAGTTAATGACCAATTTAGTCAACTATTTGACCAAAATAGTCAATCATGTCTTTTTACTCTTTGGTTAGAAATGGAGAGAAGCCAACACTTCTGGTGGACTGTATCTGGCATTTATGTTTGACCTCTCTGTTAAATATAATGAAATGTTGGGAAGGTATGTAATAAAAGAACACTGAAATATTGAAGTAACACTGGGGAAAAGAGGATGGTCAGGAGAAGGCTGGGAATTGAGCATTTTACACATTTAAACTCTGTGAAACCCATGTGCCCACCAAGATTTAACATGGGCACTGACTATAGCATATTATTGTATGAACAGCATTATAAAACTTTGACTTATTTATTCTTGTTGAACTATTACAGAAATTTAATTTTTGGCAACTATAGATAAAACAAATTTTTTTTATTATTTGCAATCAATATTGATAAGCTAAACTGACTATCTAGCATTAAGACAGCTTCTTCTATTCCTATCATATTATTGTTGTTATTATTATTATTATTTCTATTTTTACACTTAGAAAGAAAACTCCAACTATATAACTAGTGATTGAACTGAGATTACATCTTGTGTAAATCCCAGCACTCCATTCACAGGATCAACCTGGTTGTGATTACTTCATATTTCCCAAATTTTATTGCCTCATATTAGCAAAACACAAAACTAATTTGTACATCCATGAGAAACAATATACACAAATAACTTGAATCTTCAAAAGATTCTTAGGTTTTAGGAATAATTACAATGAATAAAATTTAATAGATTTCCCATCCATCTGTATATATTTCTATCTCAATCAGTATTTTCAATATCTCTTTTATTAACTTTAAAGATATGCTCAATAATCTCTTTTTTCTAAGGTGATGAGCTAACTCAGCCATGTACATTTTTAAAAAAATGTACAAAACCTTTTATACTATAAGGAACTAAAATCTGATTGTTATTACACTTGCATTTACACCATTAATTTTAGTGATGTCTTCTAGTATCACCTTTCTGTAAACAAAATATGTCTTTCCTCAAACTGACAACAAAACTGCACATAATCCTTTCATTAAAAGTACGAAATAAGCTGTAGCAAACATAAGAATATTTTTGCCATAGACATGCAACATTGCTATATTAGAATACAGTAGGTCACCAAAATTAGTGACTTACATTTCAATCTGCATAAAAAAAACACAGAAAAATACTGTTACTATTGCATCAGAGAATAAAAACAGCATTTTACACCTAAATATTAGTAGATTCTAAGTTTTTTTTCATCAGAATAAACTAGGTTTAAAGTACATGCAAACTTGAAGAGCATCCACAAAAATAACATAATTTATATATTACAGTCACATGTTGTTCTTTGTCAACAAACAAAATAGTTAGAAATTAAAGAAAATAAAGTATTTACATACCGAGTTGGAGTGATGAATCTGGCTTTTTCTTCCATATCAGAGGAAACAAATAGCTTGAAAATACCCCCTCCCACAATTAGCAATGGTCATCAATCTCTCCCCCACAAAAATATCAACCATCTTCTTGGATCTCAAGTGCTCAGGTCTCCTGGATTACATACATATTAATAACATGGAACACTTCTTGGCAGCCCTGTAGAACAGTTGGGGGAGGGGGAACCCATTTAGCTACTCATTTCTTACCACGTGTCTCTTCTAAAGATTGTTAGGCTGATTTCTGATCCAGACAATTTGACAAGATTATAGTTTTCTTGCAATTAACTAGAAATAGTGCTGGAGAGAGTCCTACTGCCCATATCATATCATAACATATATTTGGCAACCACACTAACTACTGACTGCCCATGAAGGCCCTAGGCCTACAAGCCATTTTATCCTAAGAAAGGGAAACAGGGGCAGTGTCTAAAACTCTGAACTACTGGGAAAGAAATAAAAAGATAATGCTACCTGTCTGGTTCTCTCTCCCCCCCCTCCCCCCATTGCACCATCTCCAACCTTTCCATAATAAAGGAAGAACTATTTTGCAGTAGCAGTTTTTAACAGGTTTCAAAGGTAAAGCAAGGAGAGAAGGAAATAAAGTATCTGATGCTTGGGTTGGTGAGAAGCTCAGAATCTCTACATGGGGAGAGATTGCAGGAGAAACAAGACACATAAAATGATGTACACATTAAAGAGTGATATTGAGAGCAGAAAGACATGTGGACAAAAGAAAAGAGCATCTCCCAATGAAGCACTACGCCTCCTGGGAACAGAAAAAGGATCCATTCAGTAGTAGAGCTGACAGGATCAGTTAAATAAATATGATGGAAAGGAAAGAAAAGAGCCCTGGAAGAAACAGGTTGATGGGAGAGGAAATGCACCCAGAAGTGATACAGATGTGAGAAATGGATGATATGGGCATGCAGGGGTTGAACAGGAATGCTTGGGGTGGAGAATGTGCTAGTGGGACTTTATGCAGAGGCAGGATCAAGCATGCAGGACAGTGTTTCCTATTGCCCTTTCTCAAGTGTAAGTAATTACTGCGGCCTAAGTATTGCACTGAACAGTTCCCCCCCCCCCATAGAAAGGATATGGCCATTCGGTGATCTTTTTGGCGTATTTCCTCACCACGTTGTCTTCGCTGAAGAGGAAGAGGGAGCGGTTGAGAGTCAGACAGTTCTGCCGAACAGGAATGGGGTTGTAGAGTGCCATGGTACGGGCTCGCTGGGCCATCGACTGTTTATATATCCTCTGGGCCCCTGGGGGACCACCTTGCCGAACGCCCCCAGCACCCCGGCCACCTCCGCCGCCTGCCGTTCCAGAGCCAGCTCCCCCTGAACCTCCTGCCCCATAGCGGGCTGGCACCTCATCTCCAAACCGAGCCATCCTGCAAAGAGCAAAGGGCCGGGGGTTATGCTGCTGAGGATGTTGCTGGAGAGAAGAAGCTCATCGCATCCCATCGGCTGCTGTCGATGCTGCTGGGGAGCTTGCAGCAGAGGGAGGGGGCACTCAGGCAGGAGCACAGCCAAGGAAAGCAGCAGAGGTCCTGGACATGGTCACTTGCACCTCCCTATGTAGGATGGAAATGATGTACAAATTCTCTCCGCCTCTACCTAAATGACTGGAACTGGGAAGGGGGGACCCACCCCAAGAAGAAGAAAAAATAATTCCAAATAGTAGATTGCAGTTAACAGGGAAAAATGCAGCAAGCTGCACCTAAAGCAAATTGCAATGAAAAAGATTCAATGCACCCTCAATTAAAAATATTTCAATTAAAAAAAGACATTGCCTTTGGGAGGAGGAAAAGCGGGTGGGGAGATGACAAATTAAATTAGTGACAGCAGTACCTCCATCCTACCAAGGAAGGAAAAATACAATTAAAGAAAATGAATGCACCAATTTCTCACTCCTACTTCTACATTCAAAGTCCAAAGGGAAATAAATTGAAATAAAAATAAAAAAACACCATCCAAATTAGCCTCACACAGACTCAGTACTTCAGTTCAATTTAATGAGAAAAATGCAGGCTTCTTTATACTGAGCAGGTTGGCAAATATCTATGCTCAAAAAAAGAAAAAAATTGATATAAAATATTTCAGATTTATGACATCAGTACTCTACTTGCCTTTCCATCTCACAAAACAATGCACTGTAAAAAAAGCAATTGTTCAAAAAAAGAAAGGCAAAAATAACTGACAAATATACACACACCAAAACAAAAATCAAAACATAACAAAAATCCTGAAACCAAAATAAAAGCACCCCCCAACCCCAAGGTTTGTTTTCACTTTAGCTCCATCCTGCTATCTTCAGCACTGTCCAAGATCTGAAGGTGAAAGAGGTTTGGGCTCCCTTTAAGATGCTGAAGCTGTAGGGTATTCCTCCCCCTTTGCTATCCAGCAGTCTCTGCTTTCTCTTTTTTCACCCGGTGTGACTGCGTGTATAATTTTCTCTGTGTGTCAGTTTTGCTTCATCTTGGAGCTGAATGCAGCAAAGAAATCCTGTAAAATCCAA
This sequence comes from Vipera berus, assembly GCF_964194415.1. NCBI lineage: Eukaryota > Metazoa > Chordata > Lepidosauria > Squamata > Viperidae > Vipera > Vipera berus. The sequence continues at coordinate 182,215,723 of NC_138203.1, read as the reverse complement.
AAATGAAAGAGACAAGAGAAGTAGTTTCCATCCACCATCTACTCATAAGGGTTCCTTGGTTGCTGCAATGTCTAGTATTTTTTTCTGCCTGTATTCCTCCTCCTCCTCCTCCTCCTCCTCCTCCTCCTCCTCCTCCTCCTCCTCCTCCTCGGTAAGCTAAAATAAGACTGGTGCTACGGAGGCAGGCAGGCAAGCAGGCAGGCAGGCAGAGAAATGGGAAAAAAAGAAAAGAAAAGGTCTGATTCACTGGCAGGTTGAGCTCTAATGTGCAGCAGTAGATCGATTTAATGCAAGCACAGAGCATCCCAAAGCCTCAGCCAGGCTTGGCACATGATGGTCTGGAACCAATAGCAGTGGCTATAGCCAAACCAAACCCATCTCAATTTATACAAGGGGAGAAACACACACACACACACACACACACACACACACACACACATACACACACATGTATGAACATCCTGCATGCAAATGATATTTCTCAACAATTTATACTATAGCATATTAGACTGATATCAACTCTCTGTTGTAAGCTCAATTTTTCCATTGGAATGTAGATACCTGAATACTGCATGTACCCCTTTCCCCCAAAACAGGCTTGTTTTATATTTAAAAAGGTCAGAATGGGATTGTCTTGCTTTATACCAGATTTGTGGAGAACAGCTATTGTCTGTGCATGCTTGTAAGGCAAATAAAGTCAGCAAGAGGAGAGAGTAGAATGCTACAATTGTAGAATTCCAGGACAGTATTGGAGATTAGACAAGTCATGACCTGTTGGATCATCATTTTAGAAATATTTGCCTACTTAAACTGAGAACACAATGACCACAGGCAGGCAAAACAGCAGTGGGAATGGGAGACACCTCCGACTTCCTGCTAGCTTCCCCACTGATTTCCTTGGGAGAACTTGGCAGGGAGCACTGCAAATGACAATCACGTGACTGCGGCTGCACTGAAGCAGCCAGAACTTTGCTAAATTACAATCCCACAGGAATAATGGTCTTGGAATTTCAAAGCATTCTTTAAGTTAACTCATTTGAAGTACGTTGATTAAAAAATTGCTGCCCTGTGATGCATCATTTTGCCCGATTGAAGGTTACAAACAGACAAACACTGAGTTTAGTTTAGTTTTTTATGTGTGTGTGTGTGTGTGTGTGTAGGGTATAAGTGTATATTATATATATACATACACACACACACACACACACACACACACACACACACACACACACATACAGTTGCAAGAAAAAGTATGTGAACCCTTTCGGATTACGTGGTTTTTTGCATGAATTGGCCATAAAATGCGCTCTAAACATCATGTAAGTCACAACAATAGAAAAACACAGTCTGCTTAAAATAATACTACACAAACATTAGCTGTTGTCATGTTTTAATTGAACATAAGATGGAAACATTCACAGTGCAGGGTGGAAAAAGTATGTGAACCTTTGGACTTAATAACTGGTTGACCCTCCTTTGGCAGCAATAACCTCAACCAAACATTTCCTGTAGTTGCAGATCAGACCTGCACAACGATCTGGAGTAATTTTGGACCACTCCTCTTCACAAAACTGTTTCAGTGTAGCAATATTCTTGGGATGTCTGGTGTGAATCGCTCTCTTAAGGTCATGCCACAGCATTTCAATCGGGTTGAGGTCAGGACTCTGACTGGGCCACTCCAGAAGGCATATTCTGTTCTGTTGAAGCCATTGTTTTGTTGAATTACTTGTATGCTTTGGGTCATTGTCCTGTTGCATCACCCATCCTCTGCGGAGCTTCAGTTGGCGGACAGATGGTCGTACGTTTTCCTGCAAAATGTCCTGATAAACTCTGGAATTCATTTTCCCATCAATGACAACAATCCGTCCAGGCCCTAAGGCAGCAAAGCAGCCCCAAACCATGATGCTCCCTCCACCATGTTTTACAGTGGGGATGAGGTTTTGATGTTGGTGTGCTGTGCCTTTTTTTCTCCACACATAGTGTTGTGTGTTTTTCCCAAACAACTCAATTTTGGTTTCATCAGTATATTTTGCCAGTAGTGCTGTGGAACATCCAGGTGCTCTTTTGCAAACTTCAAACGTGCTGCAATATTTTTTTTGGACAGCAATGTCTTCCTCTGTGGTGTCCTCCCATGTACTCCATTCTTGTTTAATGTTTTCCTTACTGTAGATGTGTCAACAAAAATGTTAGCATGTGCCAGAGATTTCTGTAGGTCTTTAGCTGACACTCTAGGATTCTTCTTTACCTCATTAAGCATTATGCGCTGTGCTCTTGCAGTCATTTTTACAGGACGACCACGCCTAGGGAGAGTAGCAACAGCGCTAAACTTTCTCCATTTGTAGACAGTTTGTCTTACCGTGGACACATGAACATCAAGGCTTTTGGAGATACTTTTGTAACCCTTTCCAGCTTCATGCAAGTCAACAATTCTTGATTGTAGGTCTTCTGAGAGCTCTTTTCTGCGAGGCATGGTTCACAGCAGACAGTGCTTCTTGAGACCAGTAAACCCAAAACAGGTGTGTGTTTTTAAAGGGCAGGACAGCTGTCAGCAACACATCCAATATCATCACACTGATTGGAGTCAAGGTTGGCTCACTCCTGGCTCCAATTAGCTCTTGGAGAAGTCATTAGGCTAGGGGTTCACATACTTTTTCCACCCTGCACTGTGAATGTTTCCATCTTATGTTCAATTAAAACATGACAACAGCTAAGGTTTGTGTATTATTTTAAGCAGACTGTGTTTTTCTATTGTTGTGACTTACATGACGTTTAGAGCGCATTTTATGGCCAATTCATGCAAAAAACCACGTAATCCCAAAGGGTTCACATACTTTTTCTTGCAACTTTATATGTCATGCCGGCCACATGACCACGGAGATGTCCTCGGACAAGCGCTGGCTCTTCAGCTTTGAAATGGAGATGAGCACCGGCCCCTAGAGTCGGAAACGACTAGCACACATGTGCGGGGGAACCTTTACCTATGCAAGGTAATATAATTTTTAGGAGTCTAAATGTCCTTACAAAATTTAATGTACACATAAAAAATATGGGCACCTCCTAAGGCATGGGAATGTATATTTATTATAGATTTCATAAATTGTAGTGGGCAAAAAGCTGAGATGCCTAAGCAAACAACAGACATGACAATCATCACCATCACCATCACCACCATCATCATCATCATCATCATCATCATCATCATCATCCTAGCATTTTTCCGGCAGATGCAAGGTCCACTTTTCGGGTCAAAAACAGCCATTTTGCATAATCAAATGCAGCATCCAGGTCCAACTGGGCATTTTTCATGTCCACATTTATTGTAACTTGCCATCTTTGCTTCGGTCTTCCACGTGGGTGCTTGCCATCTAAATTAAATTGGAAGTGATGTAGGCAATGGTGTGGGGTGCCGCTCGTAGAACATGACCATATCTCTGTAGGTATTTCTCCTGCATTTTCTTTGATATTGGTACAGTGTCTATTTGCTTCTGAACTGTGTCATTGCTGACATGGTCAAGGAGAGAAACACCTAATGGCCAACGAAGCATGCGCAACTCCATGGCGTGTAAAGTGTGCTCAATGCATTTGATGACTGGCCAGTACTCAGCACTATATAGAGCTGCCAGGCACACCATTGTTTTATACATCTTCAATTTTAGATGGACTGGCATGCATAAATCACAGAGCACACCAGTAATCTCCCACCATAAACATGCTTTGTTCACTCTTGCATACACTTTGTCTTTGATGCTGCCATCACTTTCTAGACACAGACGTGACAATCAATTTATTAAAATTGGCATTCCAGTATCACCTTTTATACAAAAATAAAAATACGAGTTAATTCTAGTTGCTAGATTCTGACGTGACAATCAATTTATTAAAATTGGCCTTCCAGTATCATTTTTTATACAAAAATAAAAATAAATGCTAGATTCTGAGCTCACTTCTCTGTGCGTAAATCATTATTATCACTATTGTGAGCTCCATGTTTAGTTGTCCCCCAAATGATCTTACAAAATTACACCACACAGGTAGCAAATGAATAAATCCAGCAAATCTGAAATCATAAACATGTTGCCTTAAATATTAGGATATCATCTATATGTCATCACAAATGTTTATTTCACAGATATGTAATATTAAGGGAAAAGCCTGTGGAGTTGAGCCACAGGACTCAAATAGCTCAATGCTTGGCCTTAGTTTTACAGGGAGTAATTTAATGATGTCTATTCAATAGATAGTTCCATTGTTACCTTTAACTTGTAGCTATTTTTAAGCAGTCTGCTGGATGCCTGCTGCTTTCTCTACTCTCTTACTAATTTGTCACATCAACATAGTTCATATAGTTTTGTCTTCCATAGCACATTTTTCTGGTAGCTACAACAGCACAATCCTATTTATTACAGCATGGCAAAGACACCACTCAGAATTTTTTTATTAGTAGTCCAATAACAAAAATGTTTCAATTAAAAGATCATCAAGGAAAGTTTTTGTAGAATCAAAACAAATGCTGAGCATTCTTATTGTATACAGTGATGGGGCAACCAGATTTTCTGATTGCATAAGGCTGACCAAAGTGAGATCTATACTGTTAAAGCTGTCTGCTATGTGATGTGATGTGGACTGTGACAGAATCAAAGGTACTAGGTATCATAGTTGTAATTATAAGTCTCAATTTCTCCTCTCTCACTCGCTCTGTTCCTTCTCCCTCTCTCTTCCTTCTCTATTTTCTGCCATGGATTTATCATATTGAAAAACCATAATAGTTTATATTAATCAAGGTGTCTTTTCTTAAACATACAAGAAAAAGCAAGTAAGAGGAAGGAAGGAAGGAAGGAAGGAAGGAAGGAAGGAAGGAAGGAAGGAAGGAAGGAAGGAAGGAAGGAAGGAAGGAGAGGGAGGGATAGAGGGAGGGACTATAGTATTGCCACAATTCACAATTGAATGCAGTGATTTTCAAATGACAAAAATATCCTTATTTGTGTATATATGATCATATGTGTGATCTTGATAGAGTGATAGACAGACACAACCAATAAGGAATATGAAAAAAGAAAACAATATATCTTATGCATTAAAAGCAGGCAGGTACTAGTTTGACTGCAGATGTATTTTCTGATGTCAAACTAGCCAAAGAAACTTTACAGGCAGTGAGTATATGACAAGGATTCTAATCTGTTTCTACAGCCCATCTTTACAAGTAGAATTCACACTGACGCAGAATCCCTAATCACAGATAAAAATATAACAAAAAGGTCAATGCCAACTAACTTCCAGGGCAATGCCTTTGAAACTACTAAAAACCCAAAACCAGAGTGGCAAATCTCAGAGAGGGTGATAGCCAACCAGATTTTTATCAGGTCCATATCTCATCCACTACCAGATTTTGGGTAGGCCAGCCTTTAAACCCAGATCTGTGAATCCCAGCAAAGCTGCAGGCCCAGATGGGGTGCTGGGGATAGTGGTTAAGAATTGTGCCGATCAATTAGCAGGAGTCCTGACAAGGATCTTTAACATCTCCTTGCAAACGGCCTGTGTACCATCATGCTTGAAAGCAGCTACCACTGTCTCAGTCCCAAAGAAAACAGCAATTGAGTGCCTAAATGACTACAGACCTATTGCATTAACATCTGTAGTGATGAAATGTTTTGAAAGACTGGTTCTCCAACGTCTTAGGACATGCCTCCCACCGGACTTTGACAAACATCAGTTTGCCTACAGGGGGAACAGGTCGACAGACGATGCCATAGCTACTGCTTTACATTCTGTAGCAAGCCATCTGGAGAAATCTGGAAGTTATGTCAGGATCCTTTTCCTATAGCTCGGCTTTCAACACTATTCTGCCAAGCATCCTTCTTGAAAAGCTGACTGACTTGAATTTTCCCCCCTCCATCTGTGATTGGATTAAAGACTTTCTGAGGGATCGGCTACAAACAGTGAGGCTTGGGTCTGTTTCATCCACCCCCCCTAAAGCTTTGCATGGACTCACCACAGGGCTGCATCCTTAGCCCCTACCTGTATTCACTGTACACATACGATTGTGTATCGTCCGACCCATCCACTGCGATCATTAAGTTCGCAGATGATACCACCGTAGTGGTTCTCATTACAGATGGAGATGAAACAGCGTACGGGGGGGGAGGTACAAGTTGTTTAGAAACAACTTGCACCTGAACATCAGCAAGACAAAGGAGATGGTGCTAGACTTCCAGAGGAAAAGAGAGGAACCTGCCCCACTTAACTTGGGGGGGCTGTGTGGAGAGAGTCTCCTCCTTTAAATTCCTGGGAGTCTACCTCTGTGAAGATCTTACCTGGAAAGTTAATACAACCCAGGTGGCCAGAGAGGCCCAACAGAGACTCCACTTCCTCAGGGTCTTGTGGAAGAACAGGGTAGAACAATGACTAATGACCTTCTTTTACCAGTCTACTATAGAGAGCATCCTCTCACACTGTATTGTGGTTTGGTATGCTGGCCTGACAGCCGCGGATAGGAAGATATTACAGAGGGTGGTGAGCACAGAACAAAACATCATGGGCTGTCCCCTGTCACCACTGAATGACATCACCAGGGCTCGCTGCCTTGGAAGAGTGAGGAAAATTCTCAGGGACGACTCACACCCTGGTCGGTACCTCTTTACTCTCTTACCATCGGGTAGGAGATATAGATGTATAGCCAGCCGTACCAGCAGGCTGAAGAACAGCTTCTATCCATGGGCTGTCAGGCTCCTGAAAGGGGAAATAACTCTGTGTCTGATTGACTTGCGAGGCCGGTGTGTTGTGCAATTAGCTCACATGGTGTAACAAGATGGTGGGTTTGTTGTCACTGTGAGTTGTGGTAGGGGGGGCATGAAGGGAGGCTCAGCCAATCTCACTGTATACATGTTATACTTTGATAATAAAGCTTCGTTAATTCACCTGGCTTTTACCATCAATTTCTCGAGTCCACAGTCACCCTCCAAACTTCCTTGCTGGCAAAGCAAAATGTTAGTTTTTAACATCATGCTTATTTACAATAATGCTCTGGGCATTATTTAGGCCAAACATGCATTCTTAAAAATGGTGAGCAGCTGAGATATAACATTCCAAAGGGTAGGATGGAAAGGAGAGAATATCTGTACCAGTTTGCTTTTTAGTCAATGAATGTTTTGCAACTGACCATATCCCCAGTAGCAGTTCTTTGATGAACAAAAAAGTCTTTAATGTGATCTGGGCTCAAAATTCCAAATGTGCCACTGTTTCAAGATTTCCCTTACCTGTACTATGGACAGTATCTTATAGTAGCAGTGTTATAATGATTCCAGAACACAATTCACTGCCTCCTTGATCTTACTTGGAAAATAAAATAGAGACAGCAAAAGAGAGGAGAAATAAAAGAAGGGGCAATAATGTTATTCCTTATCTATGAAATTGTAACATTTTTGCAAAAGGGTAGATTATCTTGTGAATGTAGAATAGTTATATATACCATTTTTTCTTTTATACCCTAACTTCATCCTCAATCATACCATTGCAATTCTCAATTGCACCCTTCCTATAAACTTCACACAATCTCACATTGTAGCCATAACTTTTCTATAAGTCCAATTAAAACAATACCATATTCTGCTTTCCCAGCTAACTAATACTGAATGAAGTAATATGCCTAGTTGTTTCAATAATCTAATTGCACTGATCAGAATTATAGCCTTCATTGCCATCCCCCCACCCACTGCTTTATCACACTACAGCAAAGCTGTCTCCCATGCATAAATCAGCTGGAAATGAAATGCCCCTGTAAGAAACGTAAGTCCAGCCCCCCTCCGCCTGATGTCTGTTGACTCTTACCTAATGCCAATTCGCCTTGACCATTATTAGTTCAGATTCTTGTAAATAGGTAGCATGAAATAAATTTGTAGTACTTTTGAACTCTGTCCTGGTTCCTGAATTTCTTGCACCCGACAAATACCCTAGTTTGAGTTTGATAATTTTAAAATGCAGGGTAAAAGCCCATAGAGAAGCTAAGTGGAGAGTGAGGTTTCTCGCTTTCCCAGAAGCCTCTAAGTAGACTAAAATCTTCTTGCATCCAGAGGAGTCTGATAAATTGAAGTAGAAAGCTATTTGTTTCAGGGAATCTATTTCTGTAGAAATAAGTAAATAGGAAAACCCAGAAAATAGTGCTAGTTTTTTATTATTGTTTTCAGATTTGTGTTAAATGTCATTTTTTAAAATCTCTCTGAACAAGTTATGGAATTGGGTACTTCATTTCAACCTTCATTCAGAATTGAATCTACATTCATGAAAATATCATACTGTATGCTTTCATACTTTTTGGGAATTGCAAGGTTTTGAACTTTCTCTTGCTGATCTATAATATTTGGACAGAAAAATCTTCTGTTGTAGCAGATCAGCACCATATTGTAGTCTGAACAGCATACTGTATTTTTTTCTGGATTTTTTTTTCTTTTTAACTGATTTTCAAGCTACTACATTATTACAACCTGGGCAACTCTGTAACTGCCTTTTTCCTACAGAATGTCTGCATGTTAATGCTTAAAATGATAATGGGGTTATTTTTTAATAATAACGTTGTAAAAGTATATGCAGACCCAAAAGGCTCTTGGGAGAAAAGATTTAGGATCTCTAGCCTTTTATCCTGTGAGTCTCAGCATCTGTTGCTGCTGCTATATAGTCTCAAAATGCATTCCCTGGCAAACAGAAAACTCAGATGTACTGTAAATTGTTTTAATTGTTTTGTTCTGTTATCCTTTTCACCTTTGCTTCATCTGACACTTTTAATTAAAAAAACATAATTTATCACTTACTTGCTTGAGATTAAAAATATATGAAAAACACGGGTAAAATCTGGCTGAGGATGTTCCTTCTCTTTATCTTTGGCTTAATTCATGAAAGGAAAAATATAAGTTTTACATAAAAACAAAACAGCTTTAAATAACAAAAACAAAGTTTTTACATAAAGACAACACAGCTTCAAAAAACAAAAACAAAACACCAGCACTTTACTTTCCCGTTCTAGCTTAGACTTGCTATAATTATATTCCATTGGGAACGACATTATATGAAATTTCTTTTTTTAAATCAGGGCAGAAACAAAAGATGGCAATTCCAAAGAAAATAGCCAAAGGTGCTTTCTTTTTTTAAAAGGCAACTGAACTTTCTGATTTTTCTTTAAGATGTTTCGCTTACCGTGTTTTCCCAAAAATAAGACCCAACCAGAAAATAAGCCCTAGCCTGATTTTTTTTAATATGCTCCTAATATAAGCCCTACCCCAAAAATAAGCCCGGGGAGGTGGGTGTAGCCAGCACACGAGGCACTGAGCGTGCAGGGGCTGATAGTGTCCGGCAGTGCAGCGCAGGTAAGTCCAAGCGCTGTGACCACCAGGCCGGCCCACCAAACAGAGGTGCGGGTGGGGAGGCAGGCAATCTAGACCAGACATTATTATTATTATTAATTTAATTTCTATACCGCCCTTCTCCCAAAGGACTCAGGGCGGTGTACAGGGCAATAAAATGCAATAAAAATACAATATACAAAAGTTAAAATGAGAATTAAATAGAATAGCCCAATTGCAGTAAAAAGTTAATTAAAATTATAATTAAAATACCCCAAACCCATCAGACCAGGCCGGCTTGTTCAAATAGGTGAGTTTTCAGGTCACGGCAGAAAGAGCGAAGGTCAGGAGCCATCCGGAGCTCAACCGGTAAATGATTCCAAAGGTCTGGCGTGCCCACAGAGAACGCCCTCCCCCTGGGGGCCGCCAGCCGACACTCTCTGACCGACGGCACCCTGAGGAGGCCCTCTCTGTGGGAGCGCACTGGACGAAGGGAAGTTGACGCCGGCAGCAGGTGCTCCCGTAAGTAATCCAGACCCATGCCATTTAGGGCTTTATAGGTCATCACCAGCACCTTGAATCTCACCCGGAGGGCAACTGGAAGCCAATGCAGCTCATGGAGTAGAGGTGTTACATGGGAGTATCGGGAGACCTCCAACACAACTCACGCGGCCGCATTCTGCACCAGCTGAAGCCTTATGAAAGGTAAAACGTGTGTCTAGTTTCTCTATTTAGCACAGTTTCACAACTAGACTGTTAAAATAAAAAAAGCAACCCAAAATAGTTTTGTGCACATCAAATGCTTAGGTAAGCAGGCTGCCAAAAGAGAGAACGCCTTTTAGTAAATATCTAGCTCAGGGATATGACTCAGGCTTTCTGAAGATGATCTATATGTTTGGGCAGGTACATGTGGTAGAACCTCCAAAGAACAGAAATATAGCAGGGATTATTTGTTGTTGACCCAAAAATTAGATTAAACTCATGAAGGGTATTAAGATATTTTCCAACAATTTCTCATTAAAAAAAAAGAAAACTGTTCAGGGAGTCACAGTGAATTGTACATTTTAACATTACTTTCTCTAACTTAGTGCTCCCTAGATGTGCTGGCCATATCCAATTAGGAAATTCTCCTTTAATGTAACCTTTCTTTTATAGGTTCACCAAGGATCAGCCATGTTGAAATACAGAGGATCATTACAATCAAACTTGCTTACATACAGAAGTACTCATTATGCCACTGCCTTTTGGACAGACATCATATAAAACATATACAAAGAATAGTAATAAACAGTAAATAATAAATAAAATTTAAAAGTAGATAGGAGAAAATAAAAATAAATATAAATCTCATTCGCACTATTATATCTCTCTATACTTTTCAATTCTTAGAAACCTAGTTGTTCTCCACCACATTCATAGTGATTCATATATTATATATATGTAGGTCTTGGCGTATTCGGGTCTTTTCCCTTGTAGGATTGAGGGTGTCTTGGCAACGTTTCGACGAGGTCCCACTCGTCATCTTCAGGCTGGTGTCTTCAGTTTCATGCTTGTGCGAGCGAAGCATGATCGGAGCTGCTGTCTCTCTAGAAATACTGGTGGGGATGTGTGGGGTGCTGGCTTTGTTGCTGTAAAGCAGATTGGTTGGCTGTGATGTTACATCATGATTGGTTGATGGGGTTATTGTTAGGGGACTATTTGGCTGATTTGTAACATCCTGTGTGGCTAAGGTGCTGGCTGTGTGCTGGTTAGTCCTTTGTGTTGTAACGACCTGGGTAATGGGCTGTGTGATGACATCCTGAGCTCTATTGTAGTGATTTCCTGAGTTCTGTGTTGAAATATCCTGGGTGGTTTGCTGTGTTGTGATATCCCGGGTTTTAGCATTGTAACCTCCTGAATTCTGTGATGTAATGTCCCGAATAGAAGGCTGTGGTGTAACATCCCGGGCTTTGGTTTGGCTTCGGGTTTGCGGTCTGGCCCTGTGTTCATGGTGTATGTCAGTTTGCTTTGTGTGGGGGTCGGGGTGGTGGTGCAGCAGCTGGAGGTGCTGCCAAGGTTTGGCTTCTGGATGGTGGTTGCATTTCGTCTATGGGGTGGGTTTGGGTTTGAGTCTGGTGCGGGTGATTGGTGGTGGTGTCCTGTGTTGTTGTGGGTCCGGTGTCAGTTTTTGTGGCTGGGACTCGTTTGTTGACTAGGGCTAGTTTCCAGATGTCTGGTAGGCGGGAGGTATCATCACGTTTATTCGTGTTGTGGGGGTGTTTCTCTATTTCAATGGCTTCCATAATTATTCTCTTGTTGTAGTGTTCAGTTTTGGAGATTAATTTTGTTCCTTCAAAGTCAATTTCATGTCCTGTTGCTTTAAGGTGCTGGAAAAGAGAGGAAGTTTTTTCTTCTTTTCTGACTGCGTTCTTGTGTTCTGCGATGCCTGCATTTATTCTCCTATTAGTTTGTCCAATGTATGTGGCTGGGCAGCTTTTGCATGGTATTTCATAGACTCCTTGGTTTTCTAGCTGGATCTTGTCTTTGGGGTTTCTTAAGATTTTGGCTGTTTTTTGGTCAGTGCTGAAGGCTGTCTTGATATTATGTTTGTGGAGAATTTTGCTGATTTTATCTGTGGTGCCTTTGATGTAGGGGAAGAGGGCAATGCCGTTGTCCTGTTCTGTGTCTCGGTTCTTGGGGGGTGTCTCTCTTTGGATTAGTTTGGTAATTGTGTTTCTTTGGAATCTGTTGGAAAGTAAAATATATACATATTTGAAGTTAGTAAAAATAAAAACAATGAACTCTGAGATATAAGAGAAAAGTCTTCTTTATTGCTGAGCTTTCGTCAACAAGCTGTTGACATCATCAGAGAAAGGGCTGAATGATAAGGGAGTCAGTACATACACTTGTATGGCAGTTATAAAGTTTAAATTGTGGAATGTGGGTGTGGCCTGTTTGTGACAAGCTCTCTCGTTTATAATCACAGTGGTTCCGGCTTTGCTGGAAAAGGCTGGTCTCTGGTTGATTTTTAAAAGTCACGCCTAGCAGCTGCTTGGCACCTATCAGCTGTTAGGCACATAAGTCTCATCGCGCCACGTGTAGTCATGTGCTGGCTGACAGGCTCTTCATTCGAAGTAGAGTCAAGGAGGTCATCTCGTTCCCTTGCGTGCGGTTGTCGCAGGCTTGATTCTGCTCTGTGTGTGTGTGTGTGTGTGTGCGTGTGTGTGTGTGCGTGTGTGTGCGCGCGCTAATTGCTCACTCTTGCATTCCATTCACATTTGTTCAGCACCAGTTTATTCTTAACCATGCTATTCTTATTTGGTGGCAGGTTCTAGCATGGCTAAAATGGATAAGACAGCACTACCTTTTTAGAATAGGCTATGGTATATTATATCCAGACTAAGGTTTGTTGGCAAATTTAAAATGGCCTGAGCAGTGGAAGTTGGGACAAGACTCAACAAAGTATTCAAATACATCATTGAGGGAAGAAGAATACTGATGGGTTCCAGCAGGAGGAGGACACGTAGCTGGTATTCTAAGGATTCTAAGGCCATGGTGGAAGAGGATGGAAGATCAGAAAAATATAAAAATTTTGCCTGCCGAAGAATTTGGTCTCCTATTGTCTCTTTAGCTTGAGAGTGGATAGAACAATGCAAATTAATTCTATGAACTCTGGTGTAAATAGGAATAGGATCTAGGGAATGCATGTATGTAACAAACATGCATGTTTAGGCCCAGAGAAATTGTACAAAAAAATGCCTTATTTGGAATGCTCTGGGGAACCTACATAAGTCCTAAGCAAATTTTAACCTATGCCATTCAGCTCCTGAAACCATGCTTATGCATTCCTAGTGGTGCAAGGTCAGGGTGTTCTTTTAGGTGGCTGCAGAGGCACCAAAGGAGCAGTCTCCAAAGCTGTTTCAAGAAAAAAGGCACGTATGATCCAGAGCAGCATCAGATAGGCTGCAGGGACTTGTCAACAGAAAGACAACAGTGCCTGAAGATAAGCAGCACATAGCAGAGCCCGGGGAACACTGGGATGCAGGGGCAATCTTAGCTCGCATACCTTGGGGAATGGTGAAAGGTGGCTTTTTTGAGTGGCAGCAATAGCGTTAGAGCTGAAGTCAAGACCGGTGCTTCCACTTTAGGCCCAGCTTTGGCAATGCCTTTGAGTGCCACTCTTCAGAGTGGCCTAGATGTGGCTGAGATAGAGAACTGTTTCTCTTTTATGGGGGAGGGGGTGATACACCAGCAGAGTCAAGTTAGGCATTTTCTGAATTTTTGATAGGCCAAAGCTGAAAGGTTTGTCATCACTGTCCTAGGCACAATTCTCATTTATATTTGGGTTTCTAAATTGCCTGTCATTTTTTTCTGCACTGTCACTTCCACTTATTCGTGTCAGCTAGCAAAATAACTTTTCCCACAGATTTCCGTTAATTCAGAATGTTGCACAATTTTTGCAAAGAGTTCTCTTTCTTTATCACATTCATTGGAGCATAAAATGCAACTATCGCCAAACTATGAACTCCTGCTTTCAAAGACACAACCAACAACCTAGATGACACCAATTTATGCCCTCTGACACACAGTTAGCCATTTGATTTGTATTTAAATTTATATCTTCACTTCCCTACATGTTTCATCAACTCCACTCTATAAATGTAGGGCAACTTCATTCAGACACATTACATACTTTCCCATTCTATTTCAAAATCGCACAAACCTGCATACCATTTTTTTCATTTCCTTCAATCCATTGTTTTATGCTCTTTACCATATACTTCTCTTATATTCTATGTCAGGATAGTTAACAATAGATGGGCCTGTGAATATTTACTGTCATTGCTCATCATGATTTTGATCAATCAGGGCTTTAATGTAATCCATTTTTTGTAGGTAAAGAATTAATAGACTGGGTTATCAGGGTTTATTGTATCTACAGCACATCATAACTCCATTTCTTGTACAGGGAGATAACAAAAATAAGTCTTAGCATAACATAGAAAATGGGGGGTGAGAACCTAGTGTAAATTCCTGGATATTTGCATTTATCACTTTTTACTGTACAGAAATACATTTCCAAATGCAAATAGCCCTATGCTTCAATTTCTTGTATTTGTCTAACTTCAATAACATTCAAGACTAGGGGTTCCTAAATACCTTGCCATCAAACCTCTCTTTAGTGTAATCTTAATGCACATACCTCCCCTAAAAATCCAAACATCAAAATGAATGCAAGTGAACAATGGAAACAACTCAATGAAATTTTGGGAAACGAGGATTTATTGTAACAATGTACAACTAAAAGGTTCTTCACACCTCCCATGGACTCTGTCTACACCTCCCCGAAGGGAAAAGCTGTCAGGGAAACCCTCTTCTACAGTAATCAGAACCTGCTGGAAAAGATAGAAATCTCATTCTTCATCTAGCCTTGGGCTTCTACCATGTCTTTAAAGAAGATTAAAGCTTTTATCCAGCAATCGTAGAATTTGGGGTAGCTGACATTGTGTATGTGTCAGAAATCATATTCATTCATACAGGAATGTATTGTGGGTCTGTAATCTACAGTCTACAGTCTGGCATTCAGACTGTTGTGTAGTGGATTCTTGGGAAGCAGGAGGCGAGACGAGAGGGTTCAAACAGGAACATTGCTTTATTGTAGTAACAGGAACAGAACTGAACTCAGAGGCTTCTGCGCAGCTACTTATATGGTTGGCCACTAGGTGGCAGCCAATAGGTTTAAAGGAACCTATTCCCACCCCAGAGCCAACCAATGATCGTCCTGGAGACTGCATGTCTGGGCAGTCAGTGACCATTACACAGACACTCTAATTAAGCAATCTCAAGCAGCATTCAAAAGACATGTGAAAACAGTTCAAGTAAAAGGCCCAAAACATTACACAGACTAGTTAGAACAAATGGGCTGATAAATCATAAAGGAAAATATGTTACAGAGAGATCTCAAATATTTCTGGGGAAAGATTTAACCTTGTTAAAAATGGTGGAAGGAAGGAAGGAAGGAAGGAAGGAAGGAAGGAAGGAAGGAAGGAAGGAAGGAAGGAAGGAAGGAAGGAAGGAAGGAAGGAAGGAAGGAAGGAAGGCTATCTTTCTCCAGATGATATGTGTGCCCATCTTGTGTAATTTTCATTCATTAATTAAAATGATGAAAAGTAGAGGCAGGTCTTTCATTCAAATTGAGTAAAATAGTGATGATACATTTTAGCACTTATATTTTCTGTGCAGATACTCATATCCACACATTAGAGATAAGACTGATTATGTTTCCTAGTTTGGGTAATGAAATATCTGCAAGAAAACAAGCAAGCTCAGAGAACATCACTCATTTCAATCTGAGTGACAAATATTCTCCTTTATCAGAGACTCACTCCTCCCAAATTGTATTTGAGGTACAACCTCATTCTTAAATTTTGAAAAATCAGGACTGGGGCAAATTTTCTGCCAATAAAATGGTACTAAATACACCATAGACACCACACTGCCTTACATCATTAACTTAAAGCACTTGGTACTGGGCACAGAGTTGGATGAACCATTTGATCTGACAAGTACCTACCTGCATAAAATCATCCAAGGCTCTTAAAAGAAAAGAAACCTACACCTGTATTTCTGTTTAATTATTTTAATATCATATAAAATCCCAAATAGGTTGGCCAGCTGCAACTAAAAAAACTAGCACTCGGTACACAAGGAGTAATGGTTTGGTTTGTTTAAGTCCCTAACCTATTTTGCATTCTTTCCTTTCATTCCCACTAGCCTTGACGTCAGCAGTTTCTTTGTTTGAGAGTAATGCTTTTGTCCCATGCTAGCAGATCTGAGGCTGTCTAAATATAGTCCTTAGGCACCAAGGTCTTAAGAAATCATCTAAAGTGCAACTAAAAGGCTCTGAAATGGAAGAAATAGGCAGCATTATCGGTCATTTTTTAAATAGTTGCCCATAGGCCTTTCCTAGCAATGGACGTGGGGTGATAACAAAGGAATTCTTATTATTAAGTATCATGAGATATAGCAAAACATAAATCTGCCATACAGATAGTCATTTATAAGAGAATCTGGTTTGTGCCATCTCCAGCACCCGAAAGGGGAGGAAGAATGGCACGTTTTTTCTATATCCAGGCAATATTATAACATAGCAAACAAGCATAAAAGATAGATTTACTTTTGATCACCCTAAATAAATATGAACCAACATTTCTGACTCTCTTATAGTGAGATAATATATTATCTTCCATATCAGCACTGTTGTATACTCCAAAAGTTTATCTTCATTTGAAAGATATCCGCTAGCCACCGATGCAGCTGGTTAATGTGCCGGTGAATGACTTGCCCATCTTCCAGGACCACCTCGTAGGAGAGTGGTCCTGACACCTTAACAACCACTGCTGCCACCCATAAAGCCCCTTGCCTGTAATTCCAGGTCCAAACCTGGTCACCAACTTGCAAACGTCTTGGTGCCTTTGGCTGTGCACTGTCTGAGGTGACCCTGTCAGGGTGTAGCCTGTCCAGTTTGGTGATCAAGCATCGGCCCCATCGGAGCTCGGCTGGGCTCCTGCCCGTGGCAGTGCAGGGCGTTGTGCGCTGGCAGAGTAGGAAATCAGCCAGTCTGTGGTGCCAATCCCCTATGACGATCCATTTCAGGGATTCCTTAGTTGTGTGGACCATGTGTTCCACTTGACCATTCAATGGCAGGTGAAAGGGAGCCGATGTGGCCTGCCTTATGAGATTTGCCCTGAGGAAGGCCTGGAATTCTGAAGCGGTGAACTGAGCCCCGTTGTCTGAGACTAAGATGTCTGGAAGCCCATGTGTTGCAAATATTCTGCGCAGTTCCTGGATGGTCCTGGCAGTAGTCATAGTGGGCACTGGTGCAACCTCTAACCATTTAGAGTGGCTATCGACCACTATTAAAAACAGCTGTCCTTGAAAGGCCTGGCAAAATCGATGTGGATTCTTGACCACGGTGTGTGTCATCCCATCGGTGGACAGGGGCCTGCGGCATCTCCGGTCTGGATTGGTGGCACATGTAGCAACCATGTACTTGGGCCTCAATAGCTTTATCTAGCCCTGGCCACCAAAGGTAGCTCCTCGGCAGTGCCTTCATCCAGACTATTCCCGGATGGCCTTCATGCAGAGACTCTGGGCCTTAAAGAGCTGGGGACTATGACCCTACTTCCCCAAAGAATGCACCCTTTATGACCTGAAAGCTCATCTCTCCTCATGAAGAAACTCTGAAATTCTGGCCCTGGACATTTGTCCAACCATCCTGTGTGTACCCAATTTAACACGCGGCTAAGCGTTTTGTCAGCTGCTGTCTCAGCAGCTACGTCTCCAACATGGAGAGGAGACTCTGGCAAATCCTGTATATTTTATTTATTTTATTTTATTTTAATCCCATTTATATCCCGCCCTTCTCCGAAGACTCAGGGTGGCTTACAATTTAAGCACAAACCAATGTGCTTAGCAATAGCCTTCATTCTATGTATATGCCTGCTTATTAGGGCTTTTGGGTCCCCCCAAGCGGCATTATTACAAAGTCAGCTTATTGCCCCCACAAATACCGAGATCTATGGCCAGTTTGACCTAGCTTCTATCTACTGTATCAAAAGACAGTTAACAGGTAGCTTAACTTCAAAGCCCTTTGTTAATAATGTATTGTAGTATTTAACTTGCAGAAAGTCCACAAGTGGTTTCTACTCTCTCATAAACCTACTCTGATCTGTCCAGGATCAAATACCACTGATTGATTCTTGACAATAAAAACAACCCCTTCCAGTTTATCATCTTTACTTTTCTTTAAAATTATAAGTGGAATATTTCCAAACAACTGCTTCTCACTCCCAATAAATGTAGATCTCCACTGAGAATATCGCCATAGCACTTGTTGTTCAGCACATTTTCCTGTAAATTGTAACACAATGTCTCTTGACAGGTCTCTTCTAGTTGAGCGTGATGGCTCTATTCTGGAGAATCCATCAGCTTTCCTAAAAAGATCCATTTTGTTAATGTCCCCTTCAGCCTCCTCTAACAAATCTCCAGTTTTCAAACAAAATTTCTCTTTCAAATCTGTTAATAGCTAATTTATTTTCAGTCCATCCAATTGCATAGTTGATTTAACTACTGCTGACTATATCTGGATGCCTTCTTTAGGGTGATTTGAAATTGTGACAAATTCATCAAATCTTTTATGTAATTTTTCATTTAAAACTTGTAAGTTGGCAAACATTTTTTTCAAAAGTTTCCAAGGCTTTAATATTAAAGAATTTGAGTCTCATTTCTCTTTACTATCTCTTTTGGGGGGCATTGTAGAGCATATATAATCTATAATATTCAAAGTCCTTAATTTATTGTTACTTTGATTTTAATATAATCCAAATAATTTGTATAACCAAGCTTTCACAGCAGAGTGTAGACAGTTCTTTTTGAGGGACAAAGAAAGTAGATTTCCATAACAAAGTAACCCTAGAAGTAACCCTCCTCATGGCAGAAAATAAATAAATAAAAAGAGAAGGTTCCTGACTTTTTTAAAACAGAAAAACAAGGATATATACAAAAATAAAAGCAAGAGACTTCTCTTAGAAAAAATAATAAAATATAAAATCCTTAGAGTAAAAATCCAGTATAAATTATATTGAATCACTACCATTGCAAAGAAAAAACCCCTCTCACACCATCGAGTTCCATGTGGTGAAAGAGGAAGCATTTTAATACTCCGAAATAACATGATAAAAGTTTACATTTGCAATCTAGCAAAAGTGTATACGGAAATCAGCATTCAGCCAGGCTATTAACAATTAAGCTTCAAAAGCTGATATTAAAAACAGAGGCATGTCTAAAAATACAAGCAGTGGCAGGAAAAGATGGCGATCTGACCCTCCAGCCACTCTTACTGAGAATTGCAATGCTCTTCCCAGGCAAGTAAACAGTTATACGAGGGTAATCATGGGTCATTCCTTGTTCAAATCTGGGGAGCATGCTGCCCAAGAACCACTTTGGCAGCAGAATCAGCTGTTTTTTGGCAAGGAAAATAAAAGTTGCCTTACTATTCAGCATGTCATTTTCTGAGGTGGGCCCAGGTATGCTTTATACATTCTCTCAAGTCAACCTTTCTTACCCAGTCATGTCATCTAGTAGAATGCAATGCATTTTTGTGGCAGCCCACAAAACAGAGGTTTAGGGATAGACTTCTCCCCTGCTACCAGCAGTGACTAGAACAAGCCCCAGACAAAAGAGAATAACCACTGAAGAACTATGCCATCACTCCCAACTCCTTCAGCCAGTCCAGAAAATCACCACCATGATTGATTGTATCAGAAGCTGCTAAGAGATCAGGCAGTGCCAGAACCAATACACCAACCTATCCTAAGCCTATCAAAGATTATGCACAGTGCAGTGGTGGGATTCAAATATGTGAACAACCGGTTCTCTCTATGGACGCTGCTTCCGGAAGTCCATTCTAGGCCTGGGCAACAAAAAATTAGCTATTGGTTCTGCTGAGGCAGTGCAAACCAGCTGAATCCCACCACTGGCACAGTGGCATATCTTTGATCAGTGGCATATCTGTGCTGTATCCCAACCTGAAGCCTGACTGAAATGGGTCTAAATAATCTACCTCCTCTAGTCTAAAGCACTTTGCAGTTGAAAGGCTACCACTTTCTCAAGATTAGATATTAGATAACAATTATCCAATACCTACACTTTATGTTCCTGAATGTACACACCAGTTCTACTTCATAAAATCAGAATACTTTAATTCAGCTATATTATTTATTTTTTATTCATTTTTTGGTTTTTATTTATTATTCAGCTACATTACAACATACTGTACATCAGACATGTCAAACACAAGGCCCGGGGGCCGGATCCGGCCCGCGAAGTAATTTTAATAATTTTAATTTAGTAATATTTCTATACCGCCCTTCTCCCGAAGGACTCAGGGCGGTGAACAGGGCAAGAATAAAAATACAAGATTACAAAAGTTAAAACAAGATTAAATAAATGCCCATATACTAAAATACATCTTAAAAACCCAATAAAATAACAATAACAAACCCCCCCCCCCAATCCCCTCATCAGGCCAGGCCAGCTTGTTCAAAAAAATATGTTTTTAGCTCACGGCGAAAGGAGCGAAGATCGGGCGCCGTCCGGAGCTCAACCGGTAGCTGATTCCATAGCTCTGGGGCGCCCACAGAGAAGGATCTCCCCCTGGGGGCCACCAGTCGACATTCTCTGACCGGTGGCACCCTGAGGAGGCCCTCTCTGTGGGAACGCACAGGGCGGAGGGAAGTCGATGCCGGCAGCAGGTGTTCCCTAAGGTACTCCGGACCCCTGCCATGTAGGGCTTTGAACACCATTACTAGTACCTTGAATCTCACCCGGAAGGCAACTGGCAACCAATGCAGCTCACGGAGCAAAGGTGTAACGTGGGAGTATCGGGAGACTCCCAACACAACTCTCGCGGCTGCATTCTGTACCAGTTGGAGCTTCCGGGTGGTCCTCAAGGGCAGCCCCATGTAGAGAGCGTTGCAGTAGTCTAGTCGAGAGGTCACGAGCGCGTGAGTGACCATGCATAGATCATCCCGGCTTAGATAGGGCCGCAACTGGCGCACCAGGCGAACCTGGGCAAAAGCCCCCCTAGTCACAGCTCCTATGTGGTCTTCCAAGGTGAGTCGTGAATCTAGGAGGACTCCCAAGTTGCGAGCCCTATCTACGGGGGGTAATAGTTCACCCCCCCATAGCAAGAGGTGGAATATCCGAATAAACCCGGGATGAAGGTATGCAAAGCCACTCAGTCTTGACGGGGTTGAGTTGAAGTCTGTTCCTCCCCATCCAGACCCGAACCGCCTCCAGGCAACGGGACATCACGTTGAGGGCATCACTGGGGTGGTTTGGGGTCGAAAGGAAAAGCTGGGTATCATCAGCATACTGATGATACCCAACTCCAAAACCACGAATGATCTCACCCAGCGGTTTCATATAGATGTTGAACAGGAGAGGCGAGAGGACCGACCCCTGAGGAACTCCACAAACGAGAGACCTCGCGGTCGACCTCTGCCCTCCTGCCAACACCGACTGCGAACGTCCCTGGAGATAGGAGGAGAACCACTGTAAGACCGTGCCTCCCACTCCCAATCCCCTGAGACGCCGCAGCAAGATACCATGGTCGATGGTATCGAAAGCCGCTGAGAGGTCTAATAGGACTAGAACAGAGGAATGTCCCCTGTCCCGAGCCCTCCAGAGATCATTCACCAGCGCGACCAATGCCGTCTCCGTGCTGTGCCCGGGCCTGAAACCCGATTGGTACGGGTCTAGATAATCCGCTTCATCCAGGACCAGAGGGAGCTGATGCGCCACCACACTCTCAACAACCTTCGCAAGAAAGCGAAGGTTGGAGACAGGACGAAAGTTGTTCAATACAGCTGGGTCCAAGGTAGGCTTCTTGAGGAGAGGCCTCACCACCGCCTCTTTCAAGACGGCGGGGAAGCTACCCTCGTTCAAA
This sequence comes from Vipera berus, assembly GCF_964194415.1. Taxonomy (NCBI): domain Eukaryota; kingdom Metazoa; phylum Chordata; class Lepidosauria; order Squamata; family Viperidae; genus Vipera; species Vipera berus. The sequence goes on along the minus strand of NC_138203.1, from coordinate 182,193,904 downwards.
GAAGCCGATATAACTGCCTGGAACCAGCTGCGTGTCCTCTCCCGGGCTGCATAGACCAGCCAGGAAGGGCACGGGTCCAATAAACATGTGGTGGTGCTCAGCCTCCCCATGATCCTGTCTACTTCCTCCGGAGTCACAGAATCAAACTCCTCCCAGGAAGTGGTTTCATGTGGCCCACGAAGCCATCCTGGAAACAGTGAGGGAACGGCCCCCACTGCCTTGGCCCTGGCCCAGAGACCCTCCTTCTGCCAGAGACCCTCAGATCTGTCCCACTCCTGCCCAGGCCCCCATAGGCACCCTTGATGAGAACAATATAGAGCTGGCCATGCCCACCCAGTAGGCCATAAGCACTCTAGCCACGCCCACCCAGTAGGCCACGCCCACCCTGGCCATACCCACCCGGCCCCCTGAGGGCAACCGCAATGCTGATGCGGCCCTCAATGAAATTGAGTTTGACACCCCTACTGTACATACATACATATTTCTTTTTTCCCTTTCATTATTTCATACATTTTAACATATGGCTGTCAATAGTTTGGCCCATAAATATTTACCATCATGGCTTTGGTCAATTAGGCTTCACATAATGCTTTTTTAAAAATCAGTTAACACAAGGTTAACAACCTTAGTTATATCCAAGTTACATGTAGCATTCACAGCTAACAATAATAATGCAAAACCAGCCAGTTTGGGAGATTTGGGCCAGTATATCACAAATACAAACAACCAAATCCCAGTTTTACCACAAGGATACTCATGCTGTTGTGTAGGATCTCTAATCTACAGACTTCCAAATACAAGCCAATATACTGTTGTCAACATCTCACCACCTAGGACAAAGGTCCCCAACCTTTTGGGCACCAGGGACCAGTTCCGTGGAGAAAAGTTTTTCCACGGACCAGAGTGTACATGGTTTTGTGTGCTTCCTGCATCCCATGGATGAGGCTTTGCTTGTTTGTGTGGACTGGTTGCTGGCATGCTGCAGCCCAGTACCGGTCCACAGCCCGGGGGTTGGGGACCCCTGACTTAGGAGTTATGTGCAGTGTGTTAACAAATATATAGTGGGGGAAAATCTGTGGTGTCTTAACTGGTTGGGGTTTTCCAAAATCCTGTTTGTCCCAATTTACACACTTCCCCACAGTGAATCAAACTCAATGTGTCTAGAAAAGTATCTTGGACAAGCTTACTTTGGCCACTCTAATCAAGACTTGGAACTTAGAAATTAGGAAAGGGGTATTGCACAGTCATGGAGTATGGTATATCTTTTGTATACAGAAATTCTTTTATAGCTGGAAAAGCTCCTGCTAGAATTTAGAGAGCCATTCACAGTCAGGATAATTAACTATTAGATTGGCCAATATATCTGATTTGGCACAATATACTTTCCTGTAGCCATGTGGCACTTTATAACTACAATTTGGATAAAACGTCTTCAGTTATGACTGTCAGCCATTTACGTTCAAACAGAACTTGAAGTGTATGCAGTTTTCAGTATCGGTTACAGAGTTGTTTTGCCAGATATACATAAATGACTTTAGCAGGGTTTTAAATAGATCCATTCCAGGCAGATTGCCCAATAATTCTATCCTAGTACCGGGAAGCTATGGTGGTGTGGATGGGGAAGAACAGACCTCAGTCAAGCCTACCAAAACTGAGTGGCTATGGATTTTGGGCCCTCCAGTCCTGGAACTGAAGAGTTTCCAGCCTTGACTTTGACTAAATGGCATTGACTCACTTGGGCTCAGTCCTTCTAGACCAGGGATGGGTAATTAATTTTCCCAAGGAGCCACATAAGAAATTGGGACTGTTGTGTAGGGCCAAACCAATGGGCTGAACTTAATTCTGTTCAATTGTGTACACTTATTTATATTTGATTTCTAATTTCTGATTGACTTCACATGGGTTGGATAGGAACAGCCAAAGGGCTGGATGTAGCCTTAGGGTTGTAATATACTCAGGTCTGTCCTAGACCAGGGATGTCGAACTCAATTTCATTGAGGGCCGCATCAGCATTGCAGTTGCCCTCGGGGGGGCTGGGTGTGGCCAGGGTGGGCGTGGCCTACTGGGTGGGCGTGGCTGGAGTGCATATGGCCTACTGGGTGGGCATGGCCAGCTCTACATCATTTGTGTCAAGGGTGCCTATGGGGGCCTGGGCAGGAGTGGGACAGATCTGAGGGTCTCTGGCAGAAGGAGATGGGACCAGGGAAGTGCCAAGGCATGGTCCACCGGAGGAGCCTCACTGTTCCTCTCAGGCCATGGGGGGGACTGGACGGTGGCGCGGAGGTCAAATGCCTTGCCCAGCCCTCAAGCACCCAGCCCCACTTCCCCAAGGGGGTGCCCAGTTGCATTTACCTCCTCCTCAAGGCTGCTGCTGCTGTGCTTGCTCTCCTTAGCCAGGTTGCTCATGATGGGTACGAGGGCAAAATCAAGAGGGAGGCCCATTCCCTCTCCATGTGAGGAGACCTGGCTTTGTATCCAAAGCTTCCTTAGCAATAGGGAGACCCCCCCCAGCATAGGCCAGGAGGAGGGGGCAAGGGGATGGTGAAAGGGCAGCAGGGCAGGACTAAGGTAGAACTTCCCTCAGACCTTCCCTCTCCTTCCTTCCTTCCAAATAACAGAGTGGTGGGAAAATATTTGAGATGAGGGAGGGAGAAAAACAGGCAAGAAACACAGCTGGGGAAGTGTCATCCTTCGTGAGGAATGAAGAAATGCACCATTACCTGGAAATGGCCAGCACATGGCCCTCGCCTACTTCACATATCCGGCTTGGTGGGCTCTATGGGAGAGGATGCCATGAGCAGCGTGAGAGTCGATGTTACCTGCACAATGCTGCCCAGCCCCTAGCCTGCACCGGTTTTGGCAGGTAGTGGGGTGCTCTACTCACAGTGCTGAGAGGCTGAGCCGGGTGGCATGAATCTGAAGAGAAGCACAACGCTGCCCAACCCCTAGCCTGCCCGAAGTAGGCAGGGCCATGTGCTGGCCACTTCCAGGCAATGGTGCATTTCTTCATTCCTCACAAAGGGTGATACTTCACCAGCATGCGCCAAGGGGGCAGTGCCGACATGGCACGGGCCGGTCCCTCGCTGTTTTCAGATGGCCTTGTGGAGCTAAGACTGAATGTATTTCAGCATAGATGACCACCACAAAATTGTACATTGGCTCCTGGCCAGCCAGGGCCGGGACCAAGACAGCGGGGGCTGTTCCCTTACTGTTTCCAGGATGGCTTCGCGGGCCACATGAAACCACTTCGCGGGCCGCATCCGGCCCCCAGGCCTTGTGTTTGACAGGTCTGTCCTAGACTCACAGTTCATGTTTAAGGAGAAAATGGTAGCTATGTCCAGGGGCGGCTTTGCACAATTTACCATATTTTTGCATTCAATATTGCATATACTGTAGGTAATTTAAAAACAAAATATTTCTTTTAGGGAAACTGTTTAGACCAGGGGTATCAAACTGCCGGCCCACAGGCCGGACGCATCCTGAGGAAACCACACCCATGCCAGCAATGGGGAAAAAGCTCCGATACGTCGTGCGATGTCACATGATGTCGCGAGTTTGACATGCCTGGTTTAGACCATCTTGCAGTCAGCATTGAAGTCAAGTTATTTGTATATGTTTTTTCAACATCATAAGAAGGGAATATTTCGTTGCCGGTAATGATTGCTTGTTCCGTTTTTTGTTAATCCCATTAAAATTTCTTTTTGAGTAGGAGTACATTTCATAATCACTGTAATTTTACGTGTTACTTCTTCAAAATACATTCTATGGTTAGATACTTGTTAAGAAACACTAAATGTGCTTCAAACATAATAACCTTAACCCTAACCATTAAAAGTTGTGTTTCCCATATGGATACAAAGTGTTGCTTTACTAATGAATCTATAGTAGGTAATATATCATATCATATCATATCATATCATAATATAACATAATATATAGAATGTAATACAAAGTATATCTATATAAACTATAATCAGGCCAGGAATGTGTTAACAAGGGTAGCAAAGAGAAACAACTCCGAAAAGCTGAGAAATCAGTTCTCAACTAATGAACCTGCAATTGTGTGGAGAAGCCTAAAAAACATCATTAGCTACAGCAGACCTCCCTGCCTTAATGAAGAGAATCATCAACTGGCAGATGACCAGAATGTGTTCTACTGTAAGTTTGAGAGATCACTGTTATTTACCGCTACCTTCCCCACCTCAGATACATCAACAGCAGCCAAATCTCCTACATCTATCTCCATCCCTCTGGGTCCCCCACCTCTGGTGATCTTAGAAAAAGATGTGGGAGGTCTCTTTCATAGACAAAAGATTGGAAAAGCACCAGGCCCAAATGGAGTAACTCCTTGCTTGAATGTCTGTGCTGAACAACAACGACAACCCCCATCTTCACCTGCATCTTTAATTAAATCACTGTAGATGTGTTACATCCCTTCTTGCTTCAAACGCTCTACCATCATTCTGATTCATAAGAAGTTCTCCATTAGTGAGCTAAATGACCACAGACTAGTAGTTATGAAAACCTTTGAGAGGTTATGTTGTGATTCAGTGTCAGCCTGTGCTCCCAGCAGCTGAGTCCGATGAATCTGAGAAGGAGGAGGATGGGTTTGGAGAGCCTTTGGTGTCAGAGGGAGGCTCTGATGCACTGCAGGACTCTCAGCCTGGCCCCTCCAGTCATGTTCCTCATGAGTCTCCGCTGTGTATGAGGTGTCGGACTTAGAGGAGTCACAGCTGAATCTGTTCAGAGACGCTAGAAGCAGAAGGCAATCCAGCAGAGCAGAGCAGAGAAAATCAATGAGGGAACTCAGTGGGAGGAGGAGAAGGCAGTGAGAAGCCACGCCTTAGGACCGATGATAATAAAAGGGGAAGGTGTGGGCGGGGCTGGTTGCTGAAGGCAACCGTTTGGAGATATTCTAAGAGAAACCTGGTCTGTTCTTGATACTTCTGTTTAACTCTTGTTTGTTGACTCTTGTTTGATATTTTGATTCATTTATTGAAGGAAATATTCTGTTGCTTTTTTGTTTGAACTGTAAATAAATTTGGGTTGGGTTTTTCCAGCCTATTAACTGTAAAAAGGAAAAAGGGGTTGTCCCTGACACACAAACAGGGCCGGTCGTAGGCTGGAACAGAACAGGTTAGTGCTGGCCCACCTGAAAACCATCATGGATCCACTGTTAGACCCCTTGCAGTTTGCCCACTGAGCAAATAGATCAGCAGATGATGCTGGCCACATGGCAATGCACTACATCTTGCAACATCTTGAATCCCTGGGAACCTATGCACAGATTCTTTTTGTAGACTTCAGCTAGGCATTCAATATCAACATTCCAGAAATTCTTTACTCTAAACCAGGCATGTCAAACTTGCAACGTCACATGATGTTGCGCGATGTATCACGATTTTTTCCCCATTGCCAGGGAATGGGAAATTCAGCTAGCTGTGCCTCTCCATACTTGTAGGTGGATTATTGCCTTTCTGACAAATAGGAAGCAACAGGTGAAGCTAGAGAAAATTATATTTAATACCCCAGACAATTAGCGCAGATGCCCCTCAGGACTGTGAGCTTCTCCATTGCTCTTCTCTCTCTATAATGACTACAATGACTGCATTTCTAGGGATCCCTCTGAAGTTTGCAGATTGATTGAACAATCATTGGTCTCATTTGAGATGTTGACAAGTCTGCATATAAACGAGAGGATGAACAACTAGTCCTGTGGTGCAGCTGGAACAATCTGGAGCTGAACATGCTTAGAACTGTAGAGATGAGAGTGGATTTTAGGAGGAGCCCTTCTATTCTACTACCTCTTACTATATTGGACAGCACAGTATCAGCAGTAGAATCCTTCAGGTTTTTGTGTTCAAATCTCCAAGTATTTGAAACAGACACCTAACATTAGACCCATCATTAAAAAAGCACTGGGTCAACTCAGGAAATTCAGACTGCTCCAGGAGCTGTTGATACAGTTTTACAGAGGAATTATTGAGTCTGTCATTGTACTTCTATAGCTATCTGGCTTGATACAGCAACCAAACAGGACAGGTACAGACTCCAATGGAGAACTGCAGAAAGAGCAACTGCAACCAGCCTGCCTTCCACAAAAGACCTATATATTGTGTGGGTCAGAGGGAGGGCTGAGAGAATATCTACAGACCTCTCACATCCTGGACATAAATTGTTTCAACTCCTCCCCTAGGGACACCACTGTGGGACATTGCATGCCAAAACAACTAGACATAGAGGCAGTTTCTTCCCTCATGTTATCACTCTGCTGAACACCTAATTCTCATATACTAATGTCTATGTATATTTACCCATGTTGTTTGGCTATAGCATTATTATTATTATCATCTTTACTATCCCCTCTTATTGGTATTATTATGATTATTATTACTCTGTTTCTTTGCATGTACACTGAGAGCTTCTGCACGGGAGACAAATTCCTTGTGTGCCTAATCACGCTTGGCCAAACAAAAGTATTCTATTCTATTCTAGTCCTGGGTTATTGCTGTAGGTGACAGATAAACAACTCTAAACATGATATTTCCTGGAAGTGAAATGCTAGGAAGATTGTCCCATGGCCATGATAAAATATAATCAAATATACAAATGGTATTGATATGTTAATGTGAATGGGGAGAATATTCCAAGACAAAAAAACATGTTAAGGATCTTCTATCCATCTTATTCAAAAATGCCCATGAATTAATTATTCATGACATCTCTGTGCCATCCTCCCATCTCCCAATGTAGAATATTTGGGAATTTTGGTAACTTTGTCATCACTATATTCTTTGCATGCCAATAAAAAAACTTAGTTGCAGATCTCCGAACCTTTAGTTCTTTAAAGATGGGGAAATAATTTTACTACAACATGATGCACCATCAAGAAAAATCAGGATTGCTAACAAGAGGGTGCATGCAGTCAAAATATTCAGACTTAACTCAGTCCTCTTTAAAGGAGCATAAAACCAGCTATGTGATGATATGCAAAATGGAAATGGATTATTTAAATATTATTCTAGATGCTTTGAGACAAAATACAATTTCTATAGTTGAGAAAGTAACAATCCATTTAGATAGGAGCAGATAAAATTCTAAGAGAGTAAGTTGTTCAAATAGTTTAAATTCTCCCCAGACAGGAGCTAATCAAGAACAAGGGCACTTTTTTTTGGGGGGGGGGGAAATGTATTCCTGAAAATTGGACAAATGACATTAAAAAGCCAGATGATATAAAAATAATCCTAACATATAGGACTGATGCTGACTATATTGGCCATAAAACTATTTGCATGAAAGCTAGATGAAATCTACACATGAGAGACTTTGCTTGCCATAGGAAAATAGGGGAGAGTCCCAGAAATATACAAACAACCCTCCTTATGGTCAGCCTGAAGACAGACTCCAAAGATATCAAAATTATCCTATTTTAATTGTCTTCCATCTGCTTGATGGTTCTTCTCTATTGTCTCCCCTCCCCTTACAAATGAAGTCCCCATTCTTCTCTCATTTTGTTCCTGAAGACTTACATGCTAAGCAAATAATGTGCTAATAAATGTGCTAATATGCTAAAGAGAATGGAAATTCATCATTAGTCAAGATTTCTCATTTTCTCAGGGATTTGCCCAGAACGAGAGTAGCAACCAAAGCTACTTTTACATTTCAATCCTATATAAATTATTGGAAGTGCCTCACTCTATTCAGTGAAATTTACTTTCACATAACCTGGTGGCACTTGATTTTGACTTACAGGGATTCAGTTTTTTAATTAACATAATGATTTAGAAATTGGATTATATGGATGCATTTTATTTATAATTGGCACAAGATCTGGGGCCAGAAAAAAGTGATGTTTGTAACTTGGGGAGAGGGCCAATCTCCCACAGCACTATCTGGAGCTTTCTAAAATTATTTGTGATCTCCTGTTCCAGTTTATGTATTTTAAATTGCTCATCCAAATTTCAATTTTTAACTGTACCTCCCGAATCTGCAAATGCTTGTTCAAAAGTAAAAAACTGAGGGACAAAACTAATAACAGAAATCAGGAAGTAGTACTAAACAAATAAAAAAATGAATCTCTCTTTTAGCCATATGCTTCAATTACATCTTTTCTTGTCTATGTTCATTAAAATTGGCAGTTTGGCAGACCTGGGCAAGTCAACAATGAAACAGACATTGTAGACATAAGATTAAAACAGCACTAACTGTAGAGTATTCTGAGGAGTAGGCTGGCTCTGTATAGCTACTATATGCAAGACTTATGCAGATCAGAATAACAGAGTTGGAAGGGACCTTGGAGGTCTTCTAGTCCAGCCCCTGCTCAAGCAGAAAACCTTATACTTTCTTTCTGTATATACCTTCTGCATATCGAAGATACCAGGATGCATGACTATGTATGTACATATGTATGTATCTGCTGTCAAAACAAAATGGATTTGCAGCAGTTTGCAATAAAAATAATCAGTAGTACCATCATAAGAGATGCACCACCAACAATAAGCTTTAAAATAGGAACAGCTAGAATAATTCCAACATTAAATATCTGTAATTGTGCTAGCATCTAGAATTCTTAGATGTTATCATATATATATTAATATGAACCATCATTTTAAAGGAAACATATACGTTTTTAAATAAGTTAAATGAATTGAATATATATGCATGTATTTGTGTGTGTGTGTATACACACACACACATACATACATAAACATACATATATACATGCATGTATATTCAATTCATTCATATTTATAATATATTATAAATATTATAATATATTTATTTATAAACACACATGCTTCCTTTAAAAGGATGATTCTTTTTTAAAAAAGAATCCCAAATGTGCTGGTGTGAATTGTTCTTTAAGTTGACAAGATAAGTTTATCCTTATCTAAATTTGAAAACTTTTAAAAAATCATCTTTCCCCCCTTTTTTCTCTTAAATATTTATTATAATAGGAACTGAGTAACTGTCCCAAAGCAAAAATGCATAAACTTGAAAACTACGTTCTTTCAAGTTCATTTATGACACATGGATTTGCTGACTAAGAAACCTTTCTAATACTTTTTCAGTTTCAGATGATTTTCCTGATCTTCCTGCTAAAAAGGATGGATGCTAAAACTGTTATTTGAACATATAGTCTAAGAAATACCATAGAAGGAAGAAGTATTTCTTAAAAACCCAGAACTGCTTCAAATAAGCTCTTTAAGTAGCAACTGTTAAAAAGCTGGCTATCTTATTTGCCTAAAACCAGTATCTTAAGTATACTTTATTGTTGTATTGTAAACTGCTACAGACTGGCTTGCCAGGAGAATAACTAATCAATCAATCAATCAAGATCCTTTGTTGATGTTTTAAAAAAAACTGGAAGAATGAACAATGGAGTAATTGCTGACATTGGGGAGGTGAAAAACAATAATTATGTATGCATGGAATGGATCTCTCCAATTCTCAAGGCCAAAAAAGAAATACCCAAAGGTCCATTGACTCAAAAGGGTAAGAGGTAGAGATTTAGAATTAAATTAGGGGGGTAATATACACACACTCACCCTCATACACATACACAGAATCCACTGCATATTGAAGGCCTTTTTATTGAAAAGGTGTCAAACTGCCGGCCCACGGGCCAGTTGCATCATGCGGAGGCCGTGCCCACTCCAGCTCCAGCAATGCAAAAAACATTGTGATACGTCGCAACACATCACGTGATGCGACGAGTTTGACACCCTTGTTATAGACTGTAAGTCCCTACACTGGTTCAGTATGAGTTGATGTTTTTAAATTTCTCCATCTAGTGTTGTAAAAGACTGACTGGTTCCATAACACCCAGCCAGCTTCTGTTCACAAAGGAGGATTAGAATGTGGATCTCTCCACCCCTAATGTTTTTTTCTTGATATTAATGTTCTTTAAGGGCAGATCTAAGTTTTTGTATGTATATGTACGCGAATACACACACACACATTCAAGCTGAACTTAAGAAGCTACATGAAATACTAATTTTATTTATTTCTGTATGTCACACCTTTATTATTTTATAAATAATTCAAGGACGCAAACATACCTAGTATTCCTTCCTCTTCCTATTTCCCCCCATAAAAATCATGTCAGGTAAAATTGGGCTGAGAGAGAATTATTGGCCCAAAGTCACCCAGATGGCTTTCATGCCTAATGCAGGTAGTAATCAATTTAGAACCACAACTGAGTCCAAAATGTGTTGCTGAGCAAGACAGTTGTTAAGTGACTTTTGTCCCATTTTATGACCTTTCTTGCCATTTGTTAAATGAATCGTTGCAGTTGCTAAGAAATTTTTATTTCTTATAATAATGTATTTAATTGTTTGCTATTTCATTTAATGTGCCAATAGCCACAGGGATAATAGAAGATATTTTCTATAATCTAAGCATTTCGATTGTTAAATCACTATATTTAGTATTGTGTTCTTATTCTCTTTCCTCAGTGAAGCAGTGTATGTTTTTTGCAGAACGTCACTTCAGGAATACCTCTCCTAAGTGTCCAGCAGTAGCTAGTCAGCATACTGGACTTTACTGACAGTGGTACGTTTCCATTTTTGAAGTATCCTGGTGAAATGGTCCACCATTCTTGCAGTGAATGTACCTGGGTTGTCAGGGGAAAAAATCCACAGGAGAGTCCATGGAATAACTTCAGGAGATCAGTCACTATTCCATGATAGTTTCTTGTTTTATAATTTTGAAAAGGTTTTGTAGATATTTTTGAATGATTGCCATGCAGCTTTTTCAATTTCACTTAATGCTACATCAAAATTTGAACAAGAATAAAAGAATCTTTTATTGTTTCTTTTTTCTGAGAACCTGCAAAAATACTTTCTTTAATCTTTGCCTCATTAATCCCGAGAAATTTATTTCTCAACCGCATGAATCCAGTTTCTGTTTTATCCATCATTTTAAGGAAGTTTTTACAAGCCCAAATTTGATCTGCAAAGGAAGAAGGAAAGCTATTTCTGGGTCTATAAGGGGACTGATTGCCACAATTGTTTTTCCTGGAACAAGTGAGGTACATTTGTCTAATTTTTCTAAACAAAATGCTTTTTCCTGAACCTACTGTTCCGTTCACACAAAACACAACTGTACTTTGCGTATTTGAACTGCAGGCCAAGCAGAAGTACAATGGCCTTCAGTTCTCCACAGATTTCCATTTATATTTTTCATACTGAATGTTTTCTAAAAGTAGTTTTATGTTCCCATATGATTCTTTCATGTTAGCAACATGGGCTAATGGTACAGATGTGATTTATTTCTATTATGAAAAAGGCAAGCTTTCAAACTGTTTTTCAAGAGCCAGTGACCAAACACCACTCATTTCTAAGCGGCTAAGATTCTCCAGAACAGAACTTCTTTATAAAGTACTAGCTCATCTTCTTGGAAGAAGAAACTGATTAAATTCATCATCATTGTGCTGGTTAGGCAGAAACACTAACAATCTGATGAATAGTCATTCAGCTCTTTCCAAACTACAGGAACGGCAAATGACATTCAATATGAACCCTTTAATCATCCTGTTAAAAGTTACGGTGTGACATATATTAATGTCACATAGCAAATGTGAGGGGTCCAAATCTTATTTTAGTTATTCACTTTGCAATCAAAATACATTCTATAGAATATCTTGACAGAAACCCACAAATGGAACACACAGCTAGAGGGATTTAAATTATTTAAAAGAAACAGACTAAACAAAAGAGGAGGTGGAGTTGCTCTATATATAAGAAATAACTTTATCTCTACAGAAATAGAGCACAAGAATGATGAAAACTGTAAACTTGAATGTATTTGGGTCAATATAAAAGGGGGAAAAATGACATTGCCATAGGTGTATACTATAGGCTGCCCAACCAAGCAGAGGAAATAGATGAACTTTTTGCTAGTCAGTTAACTAAGGTATGTAGGAAGCGCATCACAATAGTAATGGGGGACTTTAATTACCCTTATATCAACTGGGAGACAAATTCTGCAGCAAGTGGAAGATCTAACAGATTCCTGACAAACCTAGCAGACAACTTTCTCTCCCAAAAAGTAGAGAAGGGAACTAGGGGATTAACCATACTGGATTTAATTCTCACTAACAGAGATGAAATGATAGAAAGTGTTGAAGCCACAGGAACCTTGGGGGGAAGTGATCATGCAATATTGGAATTCAACATTATGGAAGCACAAGCAATAGAATACAGCCAAACTTGAGTCTTGGACTTTAAAAGAGCTAATTTCAATAAACTTAGAGAGACCTTGGGAAGAATTCCATGGATGAGAATCCTACATTGTATTTTATTGTATTGCCCTGTACACCGCCCTGAGTCCTTCGGGAGAAGGGCGGTATATAAATTAAATAAATAAATAAATAAAGGGGAAAACAACTCAAGAAGCTTGGGAAATTTTGAAAAGTGAGATAATAAAGGCCCAGTCTAGCACAATACCAACAAAGAAGAAAAATAACAGCTTTCAAAAGAAACCAGCATGGCTGCATAAACAACTCTCTGATAAACTGAAAGATAAAAAGGACAAGTATAAGAAGTGGAAAGAGGGGCACATAACTAAGGCAGAATATCAGCAAACAGCCCGTGCCTGCAAAGATGAAGTGAGAGAAGCTAAGGCTCAAAATGAACTAAGGCTTGCGACCAAAGTCAAAAATAACAAAAAAAGCTTCTTTCAACATATAAGAAACAAGAAAAAAGTTAAGGAAATGATTGGTCCATTAGTGGGGGAAAGTGGTAAGAAGGTGACAAGCAACAGGGAGAAAGCAGAACTATTTAACTTGTTTTTTAAATCTGTCTTTACACAAAGGGAAAAAACAGTCCAACCTACCAAAACCAGTGCCATAAAAAACAGAATAGAAACGCAAGTTAAGATAGGCAAGAAAATGGTAAGTGAGCACCTGTCCAGTCTAGACGAGTTCAAATCACCAGGACCAGATGGATTACACCCCAAGGTTCTCAAGGAACTGGCAGACGTGATCTGGCTGACCGGCCGTACTCAGCGTGTGGTCCTCAATGGAACTGCATCTACATGGAAGGAAGTGTGTAGTGGGGTGCCCCAGGGCTCTGTTCTGGGCCCAGTGCTCTTCAACATCTTCATCAACGATTTGGATGAGGGGATAGATGGGGAACTCATCAAATTTGCAGACAACACCAAGCTGGCAGGAATAGCCAATATTCCAGAAGATAGGCTTAAGATACAGGAGGATCTGGACAGACTTGAACACTGGGCACTATCTAACAAAATGAAATTCAATTGTGAAAAAAGTAAGGTTCTGCATTTAGGCAGGAAAAATCAAATGCACAGGTATAGTATAGGTGGTACCTTGCTCAATAGTAGCAACTGTGAGAGAGATCTCAGAGTCCTAGTGGACAATTACTTAAACATGAGCCAGCAGTGTGCTGCAGCTGCCAAAAAAGCCAACACAGTGCTAGGCTGCATTAACAGAGGGATAGAATCAAGATCGCGTGAAGTACTAATACCACTTTACAATGCCTTGGTAAGGCCACACCTGGAATACTGCATCCAGTTTTGGTCACCACGATGTAAAAAAGATGTCGAGACTCTAGAGTACAGAGAAGAGCAACAAAGATGATTGGGGGACTGGAGGCTAAAACATATAGGGAACGGTTGCTGGAATTGGGTATGTGTAGTTTAATGAAGAGAAGGGTGAGGGGTGACATGATAGCAGTGTTCCAATATCGCAGGGGCTGCCTCAAAGAAGAGGGAGTCAAGCTATTCTCCAAAGCACATGAAAGCAGGACAAGAAGCAACGGATGGAAACTAGTCAAGGAGTGAAGCAACCTAGAACTAAGGAGAAACTTCCTGAAAGTTACTTCCTGAAAGTTAGAACAACTAACCAGTGGAACAACCTGCCTCCAGAAGTGGTGAATGCTCCAACACTGGAAGTTTTTAAGAAGAGACTGGCCAGCCACTTGTCTGAAATGGTATAGGGTTTCCTGCCTGAGCAGGGGGTTGGACTAGATGACCTCCAAGGTCCCTTCCAACTTATTATTATTATTATTATTAAATCCTGAAATGTAGATACTAACTCACCACATACATAGCAAAATGTATCAGGATGATTTAAGTTCTGTAACATGAAAACAGTATGTAGATAAGCACAACACTGTTAAAATCAATCTTTAACTTGAGTGCACAGAATATCCATTTAAACTCTTTACAATCTTCTCTGGCACCAGACAACAAAAAAAATCACTCACCAGGTACAGACTGGGCTCATGTCTATAGACAGGTCCAAATAGCACTAGACCTGCACATTATGCTGTTTTGTGCTAGCTATCATGATTTCTACTTCTTTCTTGTAGTTATTTATGCTTTTTTTCCTTCTGTTCAATCATGTCCAATTCTTGGAGAGTGCCTGGACAAGTCCATGCAGTTTTCTGGTCCAGTTTTTTTTTTTGGTCAGAAGTGGTTTGCCACTGCTTCCTTCCTAGGGCAGAGAGAAAGTGACTGGCCCAAGGTCACCCAGCTGGCTTTGTGTCCAAGAAGGGACAAGAGCTCATGGTTTCCTGATTTTTATCCTGATGTCTTAGCCATATTGGTTGGCTATCCATCTCTATCTATCTATCATCTATCTATCTATCTATCTATCTATCTATCTATCTATCTATCTATCTATCTATCTATCTATCTATCTATTATGCTAGAGAACAATGATAACAATTCATTTTGCTTAATGATTATTACAAATATACAACTATATCAGTGTTATTGCTATACCAGTGTTATTGTTATACCTTGGTGTGTGGTGTTCTTAAACTACTTGACCCAATTACTATTCTCCAAAGCACCCAAAGGCAGGACAAGAAGCAATGGATGGAAACTAATCAAGGAAAGAAGCAACTTAGAACTAAGGAGAAATTTATTGACAGTTAGAACAATTAATCAGTGGAATGACTTGCCTCCAGAAGCTGTGAGCATTCCAACACTGGAGGTTTTTAAGAAGAGATTGGACAACCATTTGTCTGAAATGGTACAGGATTTCCTGCTTGAGCAAAGGGTTGGACTATGTAATGGTTTATCTCTCCTTTCAACATTTCATTTTATTTATTCATGCATGCATGCATTCATCATATTTATGATTGCTCATGTCACCAAATGTGACTTTGAGTGATGTACAATAAAAAAATGTATAAAACAGTGATATGAAAAACAGTCAATTAAAAAAGTAACATTATGATTAAGAGGCAAGGAGAGAATAAGAGATATTAACAATAATGGAACCAGCTCAGCAACTCACCACTCCCTTGGGCCTGATGACATAAGCAGGTTTTGAGGGACTTATGGAAAGATAATGGGAATGGAGCCAACCTCACCTTAGTAGTCATTTTGCTTCTGCTACTTTCAGGATGTTTTCTTTGCAAACTGCAATGAACATTATCTCTTTGCTTGACTTGATGCAATCATTTAATCCACGTTTTTCTTTTTCAACCATCTGAGCTGAAACCACAGGGATTCCAGGAATGCTTCTCAGTGTACATTAGGCTAGGTCCCAGGGTGTATGTGTCGCCCTCTCAGAAACACGCATAGCTGTGTTTTTGGTATAACATCAGTGAGACTCTGGGGTAGAAGTGGAGTGTGGTCATTGTCATTGAGACTCTGGAAGCTTTCAAAATTCCATGACTGAATCCACGACAGCACTACTACAAAGCACACCTGACCTAACCAAATTCATCAAAACTGTAATACTCATGGATCTTATCAACCTTTTCCTTTGCCTAACCACATATTTTTAGTTTGACATACAAATATATCAGCAAATAAAAGGAATACTTATGGGATCGCCACTTTCAGGACTAATAGCATAGATAGACCATAATGCATTGCCTGAAATCTGTAGCATTCCCCTGCATACAATCCAAATTATTCCATCTTCAAAGAAATACAATTCACTAGGGAAGAAGAAAACAACAACTTGCTAACCTTCATGGGCATTCTCATCAGCAGAGGCAGTGATGGCAAACTACAAAGACAAATTTTCCAAAAATTCACCCACACCAACCAAGTGCTCCAGTACAAAGTAACAACCCAACCTCCCACAAGAGAAGCTATGTAAGAACTTTATTTAAATGAGCACAAAGACACTGCAGCAACCCTGAACATCAGAAAAAGGAAACAGATAATCTGTACAACATTTTCCAACAAAATGGATATCCACACAACTTCAACAAAAAGCTCCTGACCATTCAACCCAATATAGCTGTCGATCAAGCATAGCACAACCAGCACAAGCAGTGAAAAAGACAACACTGGCATACATCAAAAATATCTCAGAAACCATCAAGAGACTATTACAACCTCATGACATCACTGTAGCACACAAACCAACTAAAGGTCTTCAGAATATCCTAAGTAAATGAAAAGACCCAGCAGCCCCAGAAGAAAAAAACAGAAGTCATCTACAACATACAGTGTAACGACTGCTACAACCCCTATATAGGACAAAAAGGAGAAGACTAGCAGAGCGTATCCCTGAACTCCAGCTAGTAATAGAAGATCTGATGAAAATGCCTTAATTTCACAACATATGGACAGATTTAACCATAGTTTCAACTGGAAACTGTGAGCATTTTAAACCAAGCCAAGTCCAAAAATGCTAGAGAATTCCTGGAAGCCTGGCACTCAGAAAAATCAGCCATAAACAAGCACATAGAAATAAACAACATCTACACACCATTCTTAAGAGACAATCAAAAAGCCAAAAAGAAAATAAAAAGATCAAAACACCATCTGACTAGCAAGCAAGCCAGATGAGCAGAGATTAACACCAAGATTAAAATTAGACCAACAATCAAGAAGCAAACAATACCCCAATCAAGGAGCTACCAACTCAGACAAACAAGCTAACAGTAAGCAACAACTCAAGGAACCACTAAGACCACTTCCACCAATACTGACAGGGCAAGCCACTAGTATATAAAATGACAGCACACCTTACTCCCTACTAGTACCGATAATATTATCAATATCATCATAATTTGGTAATGAAACATCTGCAAGAAAACAACCAAGTTCAGAAAGTACCAAGGATCCCACAGTTCAACCCTGAGCTACAGACATTCTGTTTTATCATTTTCAAGGGTGCTGATCTACCAATGACCATATATGGAACTCTATTTGTGAAGTTGGGTTATAGGGATCAGATGGGATTGCTACTTGTGTAGCAAGTGTAGTGGTTTTTCTGATGGAACTATTTGACTCTGTGGCCAAGCTGTCAGTGGAGATTTTGGAGATTTCTCTGGCAGCCTCTTGATTGGTCTGTCCTAAGGACCTGATTGGATTCCAGAAAGCATTGATGTTGTTCCTGAAGCTCTAGTGTACAATTGACTGAGGCTTCAGTTGCTACTTGCAATGACTAAGTGTCAGCGACCTTGGTTTGGATCATGTCTACGCATGTGGATCGTGTGGATCTTTCACAGCAGCAGCTCCAGGAAAATGAAGCTGGGCAAGAGACACTTAGAGTGCCACTGGAGGAAGACACAGAGTGAGATTGGAGGAAGACAAAGAATGAGTCTGATCAAGCTCAGGTAAGAGATTGTATTAAGGATTACCTTGTGACAATAGCAGCAAAATACACTTATTTTTTCATTCTTATTGCATTTACAAAAAGCTGGCATCCACATTTAGCTGACTCAATACCTCATAAGTAGGACAGCCTAAGGATATCTTTCTAGACATCTAGATAGGATTCAACTGAAATTAGACTCTGACTGTGCAGGTCCCACGGAGTTGCTTGGTTATTTGGGAAATGTTTCAGCCTGTTAATCCTGAGGACAGGATCTTTGGATATAAGATTTGCCTTTTTTGTTTTAGATTCATGTTCCACTTGGCCTCCTAGAAAATGAACTATGGTTAGAGCAAGGCAATGGTAAACACTTCTCTTAGGGAAGGGATATTTCCACTTTCTTTGAAAGAGGTGGTGGTTCATCTTGACCTGAAGAGGATCACTGGATTGATCAAACAAAACTTGGAAAAATTTCTTATGGTCTCCATCCTTCACTTCTTGGGAAAAGATATTGAGTGCTACACTTGCAGCTCCAAAAAGGAAGTAAATTATCTATACCACTTTTAGCTGGGTATCAGGACATGTTATAGTACTAGGACAACATTGATTGACATTGTGGATGACTTCTGGTGAGCATAGCACAGGAGTAGTGTGCCCCACTTGGTTCTCCTTGATTTCTAAATGGCTTTTGATACTGCGGATTACGATATTCTTCTGGACCAGTTCACAGTGTTACAGTAGTAATTTCCTCCTTCCTCTGGGGTCAGTTTCAGTATTATTGGTAGAAAGGGAGAGGTTCAGCACTAGGCCTCTGCATTGCAGGGTGCCTTGCACTGACTTACAACAATTTACTTGTTGGCAAGGGATTAAGTGCATTTCTGCCCTGCCCTGTGATGGTATCATGGTGCTTTCCCAATGCCTGGAGGTCTATCATACAAACACTTACTTATCCCCAAGGCAAAATGCAAAATCAAAATCAATCTAAGAACACAAGCCCTGTTCTTTAAAAGTTGCTATCGTGGGCTGATATTTTGCTGTTCTCTGCCTTTTTAGCATACAGATGTGGATATAGACTGAACTTTTGTGCCCATAAGCAAAAAAATATATTCTTAATATCAATAGCCTCTTTCTTCAACAACTAAGATTTTTCTTATTTTGGTTTACTACAATATGTGGCCCTAGCTCTATATAAGCCCATTGTGTGAACCTAGCAAAGTGATGGATGTGAACATTTGAAAAAAACAATTTTTCCCCTCAAGCAATATTTAAGGTCAGTTTGTGCTCAGCCCTGAGAAACCTTTTTTGAAATGATGCACAGATGGTATTTAATGTTTAGATGGCTCCAGATGTTGCCAATGTTGGAAAGGGTTGAGGAAGTCTGTATGTGTAAATTTTTTATGATATATTTTAATAAATAAATACCATCTTAAATTAATTTTTCAATTTATCCTGAAGTAACTACTTTATTGTGTATAGCCTAACTTCCAGATTTTTAAGCTTATATGTTCTTTACATGTATGAGGGCGGTTGCATAGATAATGTACATAATTGGAGTAGATGCACCCAAAGTACCCTTTCTTACTAAGCCATGATTTATCTATGTGCATCCTCAGCACCAACAGTAGGATCAAAGTAAGCCATAAAACAGAAGTCTCTCTTTTTAATTAATCTCTTTTCTGTCACTTTCAGGTTAATGAGTGTACACTGTATAAAGAACATGGAAATCTACCACTTGGATTCACTCCTAAAATGTATTAGCATCAAATAACATTTGTGTTAGGATATAAAATGTCTTTTTGCTATCTTCTGCACTCTGTGGAAGAAAAATCAGTCTTAAGATACAGTTCTACTTATTTACCTAGGAAAAGGCCCTACTAAATATAGTGTGATTTAATTCTAAATAAGCATGCAAGGCAGCAAAAGAATTTTTGCATCTCTCAGTATATGTATGTACATATTTTTTTGTGTGTGTATACATACACACATATGAGTGTATACATACACACATATGAATGAATTTCAGGGATTGCTAGCTGAACATAGCTGTCTGTCAGTTACCTACAGGTAGTCTCAACATACGACCACAATTGAGCCCAAAATTTCTGTTGCTAAACAAGACAATTGTTAAATGAATTTTACCCCATTTTATGACCTTTCTTGCCACAGTTGTTAAGGGGATCACTTCAGCTGTTAAGTTAGTAACATGGTTGTTAATTGAATCTGGCTCCCCATTGACTTTGTCAGAAGGTCACAAAAGATGATCATTTGACCGCGGGAACACAAATAGCATAAATATGAGTCAGTTGCCAAGTGTCTGAATTTTGATCACGTGACCATGGGGATGCTGAAATGGTTGTAAGTGTGAAAAACAGTCATAAGTCACTTTTTTAGTGCCACTCTAACTTCGAATGGACACTAAACAAACTGTTGTAAATCAAGGACTACCTGTACTTGTGTAAATGAAATGTCTATTCAAACAAATCAAAATGTAATGTCAGTGAAATTATGCAAGAGTATTTTCATGTTATTTTCTTTATCTGCGAGCTAAAAAGGAGTTGTGATTCCTTAATATAAAATAGATTGTAATAAAAGCATTAATAATAATTATAATGTCAAATCTTACTCTTATTAAAAAGTCTCTAGAGAATTAGAATTAGATCCAAAAAAATGCAGTCCCACAAAGCCATTAGTTCTAATTCATTCTGCCAAACAGATTAGGATCCTAGCTGCTCTGATGCAACTTGTTAATCTTATTTATTTAGTTCCTGGCATCTTGGCTTCTAGACACATACAGTATTTCATTATGAACAATTCAGCTCTTGTCCTGCTCACCTGCAGAAATGAGTTAAATTTCTGGAAAGACTAAATGTTCATTCACACCCACTAAGGCAAAGCTTTTATTGAAAATAGTTTGGAATGCTCACTCAGGTGTCTTTTGGTTTCTATACTTGTCCCTCCCTGAGCCAAAAAAAGAAGCAAAATTGCTAGTTGGCGGTGTAATCTTTGAACAGCATTTGTCCTTTCCAGCAAGAAGTGAATTTCAGAAACAAGATCTCTGTGGAATATATTTGACCCAAGTTATACCAACAGTGTATTTATGGGAAGTCACTTTTTCCTCTGTTCAGATCCAAATATCCTTATTGATTATGAATTGCTTGTGAAAACAACACAGCAAAAAGAAACAATTTTATATATTTCAGTCATGGAACTCAGTTTGGAAGTCTGTACCCACCACTGTGGCTTCTGTTTTAACTAAACAATCCCAAGGATCCAATGTCTATAAATATGATTCAGACTAGTGGACCATGAAGAAACCAGGTATGATTATCAGATACCAAAGAAAAGGTTTCAAAATGCTAAAGAAGAGATGTCTATTAAGATTCTCAATCATCCAGGTCATGGTTATTTCAAAGATGCTTTTCAAAAGGCAACTGGACTTGGTTTCTTTGTTGGAAACAGTGCTTTTTTTTCTAAAAAAGAAAAAAGGTGCCGAAACTCTCATCTTGTTAATCTGGCATGGGCGTGGCCTACTGTGTGGGCGTGGCCAGCTCAACATCACTTGCGTCAGGGGCAGTTCTTTGGAGCTGGGCAGGACTGGGGTAAATCTGAGGGTCTCTGGCGGAGGGGGGATGGGACCGGGGCAAACGCTGGGTCATGGTCCATTGGAGGAGCCTCACTGATATTAAAGTGGGTGGGGGAAGACATGATATTAAAGGGGTGTAGGTTTGCTTACTTTGCAATGCTTTCCTTTCCCCACACTTTTGCTTCCCTGCTGACTCAATCTCTCTTTCTCTCTGCTGCCCAGATCTACAGCTGCAGAGCAATTTCGCTCCCCCTCCCACAGCCGATCTGGGCAGCAGAAGCGTTTTTGAAGCCTCTGGAGCTCGCATCGATGACCATGGGGCAATTTTGCGATGCTCCAGCGGCCTGATCCGGGCTTTGGAGGCCTGCAAAATGCTTCTGCTGCCCAAATCAGCCATTTGTGTGTGGGGGGGGGGGGGAAGCAAAATTGCTCTGCAGCCCTAGATCTGGGCAGCAGAGAGACATTTTGCAGGCCTCCAACGCCCAGATTGGGCTGCTGGAGCATCATAAAATCACCTCATGGCCATAGATGTGAGCTCCAGAAGTTTCGAAAATGCTTCTGCTGCTCACATCGGCCGGGTGGGGGGGGGGAAAGTGAAATCACTCTGCAGCCCTAGAATGCGCGAGTTTGGAGTTTGGGAAAGTGAGCAGGGCCTTAACATAAAAGGCTGGTTCTGCTTTCAAAAATAGAGAAAGGAGGGAAGATTATTGGGCTCCGTGCCTCATTCCCGTTTGAAGCCATCCTTAACAACAAGGAAAAATCTAATCTATCCAACGCTACCCAACATTTCAAACATGTGTGCACTGAGAGGATAGCTATTTTTAAGACACCAGTCCTGCACATTTATATCTAGGAATAAATCTCATTAAACTCATGAGGCTGTGAAACACAGGAAGGAAACACACACACACACACACACACAGCTTCCAATCTTGTGAGCAATTCCAACAGCTAAACTAGCCTGAGAGAAATTCCAAATCTCCTCACCTTCCCAAACTCCAAACTCGCGCGTCCTATGCTCATCTTCCAAGTTTGGAGTTCTGAGAAGGCAAGCAAGGGAAGTAGGATGTGAAACACAGAATGCACGCGCGTGCACACATACACACACACACAAACACACACCAGCTGTCGAATGAACCTTGGTCTTCCTCTGCAGAGACATCTTCAGCACCTTGTCGAGGCCGTGGGGGTTTGTCATGCTGCAAGTTTGCTCTCTGCTCAGCGCCTGCTAAGGGCTGGCCGATAGCAGAGGGAGCGGTAGCCTTGCCATGTGCTCCTCACCGGCCTGCTCCCATGCAAACTCTTGCTGACAGTGCCGAACCGGCAGTCGCCATCGGATGCCCGCCTTCCCAAACTCCAAATTCACGTGTCCTACTTTTCTCGCTCGCCTTCTCCAACTCCAAACTCGCACGTCCTAGTTTGGAGTTTTGGAAGATGAGCGAGGAAAGTAGGACGCACGAGTTTGGAGGGAGCCTTGTGCAAAAGCGTGTGTGTGTGTGTGTGTGTGTGTGTGTGTGTGTGTGTGTGTGTAAAAAAAGGTGCCGGAACGCCGTTCTGAGCGTTCTATGAGAAAAGAAGCCCTGGTTGGAAACGTTTCAATAGAAGAAAAAGAAGAAAAAGAAGAAGAAGAAGAAGAAGAAGAAGAAGAAGAAGAAGAAGAAGAAGAAGAAGAAGAAGAAGAAGAAGAAGAAGAAGAAGAAGAAGAAGAAGAAGAAGAAGAAGAAGATATTTTCAAAGAAAAAACAAGGAAGTCCAGTTGCCTTTTGAAAAGCACTTTTGGGACACGAAAGAAGAGAGCTTGCAAATTAGTAATCAGGGCACCAAGAATTAGTACTTGTAGATTTCCATTTGCTAACATCATAAAGATTTGGGGCAGCTTTAAATGTTAGAACTTTTTATGAACAAAGATTATTCTCTATATGTGAAAAACTTTTTCAGTATAGAAAATGGTTAGAGGATCCAAGCAGTGAAAAAAAATTGTCTTGCTTAATTATTTTTTGATATTTTAAAAAATGTGGAGGGGAGAAAGAACACATGTATCTGAGAGAAAGAAGGAATGGAGGAAGAAAGGAAAGCTTTGTCTGTATGTTGGGAAACTAACAGATTGTTTAAAAATGTACTAACAAGAGAAAAAATATTTTGGAAAGTCAGCTAATATTTCATGAGTAAGTTATCTTTTCAAAGCATATTGTAGGTGAGATTATTTTTCCTCCAGTCTCATAATTTTCAAACCTTCCACAAAAAGATGGTAGTTTTGAATGTGTGGACACACAAATGTTTCAGTACACTTGGCAAAATCAAACACTATCAATTGCTCCAAAGTTGAACGATTTCTAGCTAAACTAATATTCCTACAGCATCTTGGGACATTTATTTATTTATTATTTATGAAACCTACACTGGTACTTATGTATCACACCTCTGAGTGGCTCACAATAATAGTAGTAAAAAACATTAAAAGAAGCAGTAAAAACAAATCAGTCCCCAACTTCCCAGTGCCTTAAAACCAGTTCTCCAACATATATTGTAAACAATTACAATTGTTGGTCCAATGTTCTTACTGCATCACAGTACTTTTATCACCTGCTTTTTAGTGAAGAGTTTGATTCACTCTTTGATTCCATGTCTATGCATTACCGTATAAAACGTGCATTTATCTACTTCCTCTTTTATTCTGAATTACTCTCTTGCCTTGAGGACAAAAATCAAAGATCATTCCTAGAAAAAAGTTATGAGACCAATTAAAAAAAACAGATGAAAGTCCTTAAACAAAAGCTAGCAACGATCATTGACTTACAATTCATTTAGTAACTGTTTGAAGTTACAACAGCACTGAAAAAACTTACGAGCATTTTTCATACTTATGACTGTTGCAGTCTCCATGGTCCTGTGATCAAAATTCTAACACTTGGCAACTCACATTTATGACGGTTGCAATGTCCTGGGGTCATGTAATCACCTTATCTGACCTTTTGACAAGCAAAGTAAATGTGGAAGCCAGATTCAATTAACAGCCATGCACTTACTTAATAACTTAAGTGATACCCTTAACAACTGTGGTAAAAAAGTCATAAAATGGTGAAAAATTCACTTAACAACTATTTCACTTAGCAACAGAAATTTTGGGCTCAACTGTGATTGTAAGTCGGGGAGTACCTGTAGCTTGTCCTTTTTTATAAATAAAACAGGGTTACTTTTCTAAATTTTAGTTATCTATGAAATAGAATAGAATAGAGCTCGAAAGGACCTTGGAGGTCTTCTAGTCCAGCCCCCTGCTCACGAAGGAGAACCTATACCGTCTCAGACAGATGAATGTCTAGTCTCTTCTTGAAAACCTCCAGTGATGGAGTGCCCACGATTTCTGTGGGTAAGCTGTTCCACTGGTTGATTGTTCTCATTGTCAGGAAGTTTCTCCTTAATTCCACGTTGCTTCTCTCTTTGATCAGTTTCCAACCATTGTTTCTCGTTCTTCCCTCTGGTGCTCTGGTGAACAACCTGAACCCCTCTTCCTTGTGGCAGCCCCTCAGATAATGGAATACTGCTATCTCCCCTATTTCTTCTTTTCTTTAGACTAGCTAAACCCAAGTTCCGCAGCCATTCTTTGTTCATTTTAGTCTCCAGGCCTTTGATCATCTTAGTTGCTCTTCTTTGAAATTTTGTCCAAACTCTCAACGTCTTTTTTGTGATATGGTGACCAAAATTGGCTGCAGTATTCCAGGGGTGGTCTTACTAGGGTTTTATAAAGCGGTACTAATACTTTGCGTCAGGGCTTTTTTTCTCATAGAACGCTCAGAATGGCGTTCTGGCACCTTTTTTTGCAAAAAAAAAGCTCCCTCTGAAAGCCTATTGCAGGGCTAGGCAATCTTGGCCCTTTTTTATGATTCGTGGACTTCAACTCCCAGAAATCCTGAGCCAGCCATGCTGAGGGGAAAGGGAGAGGTTTCCAAGCTGAGTCATGCTGGCTCAGGAATTCTGGGAGTTGAAGTCCTTGAGTCATAAAAGAGGCAAGGTTGCCTACCCTAGGAACTAAACTTTTAGAATCCAAAACAGCTAATTCAAAAAAGCCAACAGGAAAGTACCTCACATTTTTCATCTGCTTCTGTCTTTTGGAAGGTAAAATTAGATAACAAAATGATCTATTTCCTATGTTAACATCTCTGCAATGAAATTAATAAAGGTAAGAGGAAAGAAATGAGAAACATTTTTCTCAATGTAATATGTCTAATTTAGTTGATGCTAGAAAAAAATAGTATCGTTTGTACATACTCTTGAATCTAACCATCTATTACAACTAAACCACTTTAAATTAAACAATTCTTAAGAATGAAATATTCTTAATTTAGACTTTACTTTTACTGTTTGGATTATGTGTTTTGAAAAATAGATTATTTAGAATCTAGTTATGTTGCACTTCAGTCTTTAAATAATTAACCTAGTATATACATAACAATATATGATGTTTTCCATGGTGAGCTTAACATCAATAACAACATTTATTAAAAAGGCTAAAATAATTTCTGGTGGTATTATCTGTACATTAAAATTTTGTTTAGTCACAATCTTTCACTTTTCACATTCTGGACAAGCAATGGTAATGTATCCTAGCAAAAGATGTTACATATGTGCATAAGCGTAGTCAGTAGCATATGCCTTTTTAAAAATATCAAACATGCAAAGAAACAAAAATAAGTCCAAAATATCTGTATTACATCCAGAAATACCAACTTTGCAACCAATATTTCTCATCCATAACTATGGCACCCTAAGGATACCTGCATACATGCAAATGCTTCTCTGGGATCAGTAACGCAGCAGGGATTGCTTTTTCCTTCCAGTAACAGATTGCTGGGAAATACCAAACATGGCCTTAAGAATTCCAATGTTTGTTACAAATTTTTCTGGATGTGGTTGGAAAGAGGCCTAGAAATGCCAGCACAAGTACATCACACTTGCTGTACGTGCACACGCAACTAATTACAATCTTCAATTATATGTGATATATCCAGGGCTTTTTTTCCCATAGAACGCTCAGAATGGTGTTCCGGCACCTTTTTTTTGCACAAAAAAAAGCTAAAGGAAACTGTTCCAGAGAGCCAAATTCTCCTCAGGCAGCCAGGTAGCAGAGCAGCAGAATGTATCGCAGCGACGGGCCTTCAGATGGCTCAAATCGAAGGAAATGCGATCCATACAGGCTAATTTAAAAGTGGGAGGGTAAGAAGGGCCGAGTGTGAACAGGTTGCTTAGCAACCTGCTTAAACAGTCTCTGTAACTTTCAGGTCCCGGTGCCTTGCCTTTTTAAGCTGGGAAGTTGAAAAAAGGCTAAAAAGAAGGCAATAGAGTGCTATCAAGGAAAATATATAGATATAGCCAGCAGATGTTTAGGGAACCCTTATTTTTCATACACTGTTCAAATTTTGTTTTAATGCCATGGTGATACACAATAAAATGTAGTCAATCTTTTTTTTTAATCCCAAAGCATCTGTTCATTAAATACAGTATAACAAAGTTTTGGATGATGGAATTATTTTTTACCTAAGTATAACTAATGATAACAGCTCTTAAATCTGTTGTTTTGTTTTATTTTTGCACAAAACATTGTATAATTTGCATTTGCATTCATTTACAAATAGAATATATTGTTAAAATGTATTGGTGTTGAAATAATTAGTGCACACATATACCTAAAACCAGTTTATTGCATTTGGCAATTGTACTAAAATAAAATCTCATTGTCAACCAATATAATTCATTTAATTTGAAATCAAGTGAAAAATTGATTTAAATTATTTTATTAAAACAAATTAATGGCAATTCTTTTATAAGAAGTTGCCTCAAACAAAATGAGTTTGACATGCCTGCTCTAAATAGTTGAATGCTCCAAAATAAATTCTAGACCAGGCCTGTACATGCAGCCTACCAAGCACCCTTGGACAGAGCACAGACCTTTTTTAAAAAAAGTAATAAAATCACCACCACTGCCCTGAAAGTCATGTTGTCTAGTGCCTCCATGGCTTACCATGACCACGAGCTCCAACACTGTAGATGCTCCTCTAGTCACCAAATCATTGATTAGCCCACCAGCATTCCTTTGCAGACCACAAAGATTTTTAATTTATCAGAGTGGGCTTTTCCCTTCTACAAGTTGCACAGACCTCTTCTAGATTTTCCTCTTGCCTTTCCGAGTTAACTCCTTGGTCTGTCATTGAGCAAGAATTGACTTTGTAGGGAAGCATATTATCATTTGATGTATATTTAACATATGTTCTACCTTTATTTACAGATTATATAATATTTGTATGCAATCCACATGGCGAGGTTTGGGGCAACTTACAATATTTTTAAAATCATAAGATTAAAACATAAAAGCAGGGCTTTTTTTCTCATAGAATGCTCAGAATGGCGTTCCGGCACTCTTTTTTGCACACACACACACAAAAAAGCTTTTGCACAAGCTATGCTACTCCCTCTATTGGCTTTCAAAAGCCTATTGGCTTTCTAAAGCCAATAGGAATTGCTGCTGAGCTTGCCAAAAGACCTGGCCGGCAAACGTTGCACCGGGGATAGCCCGACGCCAACACCCTCGCATCCATGACTGCAGCAGTGCCGCCCCCCGCCCCCCTGCGCCTGCCAAGATGAGAGTTCCAGCACCTTTTTTTTTTTTAGAAAAAAAGCACTGCTTTGTGTGATCTTCATTCTATGCCTCTGTTTATACAACCCAGAACTGTATTGGCTTTTCTGGTTGCTGCTGCACTGCTGGCTCATATTTAAGTGATCATCCACTAGGACTCCAAGGTCCCTCTCACAGTTACTATTTTTAAGCCAGGTCTCGCCCAATCTGTATTTGTTCCTTTGGTTTTTCCTCCCCAAGTGTAAGACTGCTTTTCTCCACATTGAAACTCATTTTGTTGAATAGGGCCCATTGTTCAAGTTTGCCAAGATCTTTTTGGATCCTGAGTTTGTCTTCTGGGGTGTTGGCTACTCCTGACAGCTTGGTGTCATTTGTAAATTTGATGAGTTCCCCTTCATCTAAGTCATTTATGAAGATGTTGAAGAGTACTGGGCCCAAGACGGAACCTTGTGGTACCCCACTGCTTACTTCTGTCCATGTGGGTGTAGTGCCATTGAGGACTACTCGTTGAATATGGTTTGTCAGCCAGCTACAGATCCCTCTGGTGGTGGTGTTGTCTATTCCACCTTTTTCTAGCTAACGAAGGAGTAGGTTGTGATCCACTTTGTCAAATGCCTTACTGAAATCTAGGTATACTACCTCCACTGTGTTTCACTAGTCTACTAGTTTGGTCACTTAGAAAGCAACAGGTTTAGTTTATTCAGGCACCTCTTTTCCTACACCGGCAGGATATCTGAATGATCTGGAATCAAGCACTTAAGACTAATAGTTTTCTATAATATTATATTAATATTCAAGTAAGAAATCAATCTATTACTGTTTATTACTTCCTCTCAGTCCCTTATTATCACAGCAGCCAGCATCATTATCTTCATCACTTTCCCTACAGTAATCAAATTTCCATTGCCAATTGTATTTCAAAGACTATCAACAATTTATTCTTTGGATCTGTTTATATATCACACAAAGCCATAAAATAGTGTTGGCTTAACATGCTGTATGAAATCCATGCTTTTGTGTATCATGGTTTATGTGGATGAACTTATGAATTTAAGCAGTTATTGCTTGTTTAGCAATCTACGATAAAACAATCTTGGTTTACTGCAACCTTTAAACAGATCATTGCCTACATCTGTTTGTTAACATGTACATTTATTCCTTTTTTCATAATAAAATTACAAGTTCATGGTGCTTAAAATGGTAAACCAATGTGATATGTATCCATGAATGCTTGACCCATAAAACTACTTTTCCTAACTCTTAAAATAAAATGCGGTGGTTTTTAGATTTGTTATGGTTCACTTTTCCCAAAAGGTAAAATTAGAAGTTACAATATTAAAAAGAGTTGGGGAAGATAACTGAGATTTAAGTGTCATTTGTGGGATTCTTATTAATGTTAAAGACTCTCTAGCCCTAAAACTCAATAAATAATTATAGAGTCAGCAGAAATCAACAAGTTTGTTTACTTTTTCTGAAATAAAGGACTCATTCTGTCAGGATAGAAGGATCTGTGGGTCAGCTATGATGAGATGGAAGGATAAATTTGTTTCATACCTATGTTTATTGTACATTTCTGTAGGGAGAAAGGTAAATATTTATTATTACAATGTCAAGACTACATGACTTCACAGCAACTCTGGGTGGCTTATAATTTAAAAATTAAAGGCTGCCTCACAATGTGTATAACCATCCTTTACTAATTCAAATTGAAGACTGTATATTGATTTTGTTTGACCTTAGTAATGTCTTATGACCAAAATCTAACTATGTGGTACCGTAACATTATTGCATTCTCTACATTATTTCTGAATGGTGGTGGAGAACAAAGACTGGCTCAAACAAAATTACCCTGCAACATTTGAATCTGGGAAGGTGGCAATCAGCAGTTTCTAAGCTAAAGAGAACCATTCTATCAACGTAGTCTAGCTGACTCTGAAGACAGTCAAGAGAGTGGTCAATTATGTATTAAGTTAGAAAGCAGAAAGAAAAAGCCTAGTGTTTAAACCAAGACCTACTGGTACAAACACTTAGGTGTTTGAACTGTAGATGAGAAATCATGTATTGTGTATAATGCTTCATTTTTATCCATAATGATGCTTCTAATCTGAGATGTATCTGAGAATCTTCTGCTCAATTTGCTATGTTCTGATGAGAAGCTTGGCATACCTTAAGAAATTTAGTTTATGTGCATGGCTGTTTCACTCTTTCTGATTAGAATAGTTCACACATTGTATTAAGCCATAGTTTTAACCAATAGTAAAAAAGGTAGTCGTTTCTGACTCTAGGGGCCGGTGCTCATCTCCATTTCAAAGCCAAAGAGCCAGCGCTTGTCCGAGGACGTCTCCGTGGTCATGTGGCTGGCATGACTAGACGCCAAAGGTGCACAGAACACTGTTACCTTCCCACCGTAGTGGTCCCTATTTTTCTACTTGCATTTTTACGTGCTTTTGAACTGCTAGGTTGGCAGAAGCTGGGACGAGTAACAGGCGCTCACTCTGCTATGCGGCACTCGGTATTCGACCCGCCAAACTGCCAATCTTCTGATCGACAAGCTCAGCGTCCTAACCCACTGAGCCACCGCGTCCCTTTTAACCAATAGGAAGGACTATTAAATTGTGGCACAGACTCAGGGACTTAAAATATTTCCATTCATGCCTTTGATGCAGCATTGTTTCATATTGCATCTATCTATCTATCTATCTATCTATCTATCTATCTATCTATCTATCACCATCATAATCCTCTTTATCATCAGTATTTTTCACTATATGAAGACTCTGTAATCTCTTTATTCCATAAAATACTATTCAACTTTAACTATATGAGTTTGGAACATCAAGTTCATATACCTTTAATTAAAAACAACTTAAAGGATTGTCCAATGGGCTATGCTGCTGATATCAGAAATTATAGATAACAGAGTTTTATTTTGTTACTTTCCTTGGGCTACAAAGGAAATTAGGCTGCTGAATGCATGCAACAAATGCACCCCTTTAAATTTTGCACTTAAATATACAGATGGGCTGAGGCTGGGAGGGATGACTTTTAATATAGAAAAATATGGAATAAAGTAATACTGATAGTTATAGATCTGAAAAGAATGATGAAATTCTTCTTACAGATTCATGTAATTCATGCAATGCTTGCTCTGAATCAGGCTTTCTTTTGGAACTGTTGCTCTCATTGAGTGTTGTTGTCGTCAGCCATTCAGTTGTGTCTGATCCTCGGCCACTCTATGGATCAACACTCTCCATGCCACTCTGTCTCATACTGTCTCCTTCAGATCCGCCATGGTCATCTCAGCATCATCTTCTATAGTGTCCAGTTAGTGGGTGCTAGGACAGCCCTTTCTCCTTTTTCTGCTGATCATTCTCAGCATAATTGACTTTTCGAATAAGTGAGCTTTCATGACATGACTGAAGCATGACAGCCTCTGTTTGGTGATCTTGGTTTCAAGTGATATTTTGGGTGAGGTTTGGTCTAGATAGAACTTCTTTGTTATTTTTGCATAATAGTCACCTCCAGCACCACAGTTCAAAGGCGTCCTCCTATCTGTCTTTTCCTGAGTCCATGTTTCACAGTTGTAAGTAGCAACTGGAAAAATTATACTTTAAATTCATCTGCATTTAGTTGTGAGGCTGATGTCAGGCAGTAATAACCTTGGTTCCCACAGGACAATTTATTGTTTAGTCTAACCTTAAAACCACTCATTCCCCCCTCCCAAGTACTGTGGCAACCGAAAATGAAGCAAAATATCTTCAACCAAGATCGTTGCAGTGTTGACACCAATATACTATAGAAAATATTGTTGCTACACATAATCTCCTTTTATTCAGTCTTAAGCCATGGAATCTGCATCTGGCATTTGGTTAAAACACCTTTTAGAAAAGCTATCATATAATGTAAAGGCTATAATAAGTAGAATTTCAATTTTGCAGTAGATACCCAAATTTGAATCAATGCACAAAGAACTCAAGCAAACTGGGTCACCACTCAGTGGCTGGGTCCGTACATTACATTAAGTCAAAATGTAATTTATTTGGTTTGCATCATGTGAGTAGGGCTATTCCCAAATCATCGTTAACACAAACATAACATCTTATATTTAAACCCAGCTTTTCTTTTCTCTTTTACAGGCATACAATACAGGCTTTACAACAGCTCCTAGCCATAAATTTTGGTTCTCCAGACACCAAATCCCTCATTCAGCACTTGGCTTGATTACTGAAAACTCTCAGACATGACTTCGCTGGTATATAATCCTTACAGCAAATAAGAACACAATAAAGTCTTAAACAATAGTTAATTATCCATTGGAATACAAAAAAATCCCTTCATATACACATACATTCTCATTCTCTCTCTCTCTCTCTCTCTCTCTCTCTCTCTCTCACACACACACACACACACACACACACACACACACACACACACACACACACCAGATTTAAAAGTGTAGACTTTTTCCTTTTGTTCCTCAGAGTTACTGAATGGCCAATCTCTTAATAGCTTTGGGAGGCATCTGAAAAATGTTTATGTAACAGTTTTCTCTAACCTGGAAACTGTTGGCTTTTGCCTCATCAGCCTTAGCAATTACATACCAGAGAACACAAAGTATCTGTCAAGCTATTTAGGAATATCACTCCAAATCTTAACCAGAAGATGTCAATTGTGCAATAAAAATAAAGTGTTTTGTTTTGCGCTGTTTTGAGCAGCGATCCTCATGCTATTTTCATTCATCAGTTCTGAAGTATTGAGCCTAACTTCTAATGTGAAAGGTAAACCTTCTTTAACATTAAAATGATCTAAAGAGTCCATAGCTCAGTAGTAGATTTTGTGTTTTGTGTTCAATCCAAGCTTTTCCAGGTATAAAAGGTCAAGTAGCAAGTGTTTAAAAAGACAGCAGTACATTTCAAATTATCATTTGGGAATCACAGACCGAGGGAATTACTGGATTATAGTACATAGACCTTAGAAATAATTACATTTCTTTTGAATGATAATGATAATGTGTCATGCACTTGAGATTATCACATTATGATTCAATTCTGGCACATTGCCTCGGCAATAGGAGTTGCCTCAAGCCACAAGTTTAGCAAACTTCAGTACTGTCATTAATTTATTAAATCCTAGCTCTTAGATAAAGGATCTTCAGAACTGATAAGATTTTAATCAAAAATGACTCACTGAAAAACTGTCAGCTGAACAAACACAGAAGAATGGACACATTTTCAAGTAAATTGAAAGAAAAATAAGAGAGCAAGGGTATTCTCTCCTCGCTCCATGCCTTAATTTTTTATCAGCTGTACTACTTAGGTTAATTAAGAACTACCACAAAAATCTATGAGCTTTGCATTTTTGTTTCACCATTAAAGCTGCTTAACTCTGTTCTCTTTTTTTAATACCAAGATCAACAGAGCTGTTTTGTTTTGTCTGCCTTGAAAATTTAACAATCCTGAACCTTAACCATAGCGCAGACAAGGCACTAGACATATATTTTCTACAGAAAAAGAAATGGTCTTGATATCAGCTATTCCAGATCAGTTATATTTACATTAAATTAATAATTTTTCAACCTATTGAAATCCATAGCATAGTTAATGAGGATATTTTTAGATAGAAGCATAATCTAACTTTAGCATAAAAAGAAGAAAATAGCAAAGCACAAAATAAAGGTGTATTCTGGAGCAAAATAACCATTCAAACCATCCATTTTAATACTTATTCTTAGGCCTAATTCATTACGATGATGATTTTCTCCATTCAGTTGTGTCCAACTCTTGGCGATTCTATGGGCTAGGTCTCTCCACAGATTCTGATCTTGCACTGCTTCTTTCAGTTTTTCTATGCTCTGGTTGGTGTCAGCTTTGATGGTGCTAATTCATTAACGTAAACCATAATCCAGATGGTTTGGTTTTCAGGAAGTGTCTTGTATAGACCTAGTGATTGTGGTTGTGAATTATGATTTTTTTTTCCTTAGTAAAGTCTTCCCCAATCAGGGCATTCCCCAAGTAAAGGAATCCAGGCTTCCTGCATTCTCAGAAAGGGCCATGTTGGGCTGGAAAATTCTGGACATCATAGCATACATAGCTGAAGAATACTCAAAATGTGGAAGATTGGGTATTATTGGGTACAATAACAGCCATAGTTATTGTCAGCACAGCTTCAATCACCAGTTAAACCACAAAATTCTGGCTTCAGCTGCTGACTACTTCCACTTTCCCCAGAGTCACTGGAATAGGATTTTCATCTTCTTGAGGCTTATCCATATGCTTTTCTGAACCTCTGTTCTCTCCTGAACATATGTATGAAGATATT
This sequence comes from Vipera berus, assembly GCF_964194415.1. NCBI lineage: Eukaryota > Metazoa > Chordata > Lepidosauria > Squamata > Viperidae > Vipera > Vipera berus. Next base: position 182,159,839 of record NC_138203.1, on the reverse strand, counting down.
CTTAGTACAAGATAGCAACTCCATTTTCATTACTTGTCCCATTGGAAATAAAAATTATTAGAAAACATTGGAAAGATCAAACATCATTAATATTTTTATAAAATATATGATTTAATTCATTTAAATGTAAAAATGGAGGGAGAATTTCTTATTTTAAAAAAGTGAGGCAATATATAATAAATTGACTTCCATCTGCCTTGAAAACTATGTAATTCTCTCTGTATTATAAGATTTTGTTTCTTTGTATTGTAGAGAACAATATCATGTTTATATTTAGATGAAATTGTAGAAAGAAAAGTCCTTAATACCATACTCAACAAACTAAAACAGCCTATTAGACTTCTTTCAGGAAAGCAAAAACCTGCACACTATATTATTTTAATGGTTTTCTGTATCAGCTGAAAAATACAAATCAGTTTGTGCAGAGGATATGAGTGCCATCCACTGGATTTACAGGAAATTGTCCTAGAACAAGATGAATGTGGAAAACAAAATAGAAAAAATCTAAGCAGAACTTTCATAATCTACAGTCCTCAAGATGTTTTGGACATATCACCAATCAACACGAATTTCATTCAGGCTGGCTGAGAATCCTGGAAGTTGTAGTCCAATGCATCTGGAAAGCCTTGGACTTGGAGACAGTGTAATCATGTTTATTTATTTATCAAAGTTAAATGGTTGCTCATCTCATACAAAGTAACTCTGGGCAGTGAGTGTACAATAAAACCAACAATAAAACATTTAACAAAATGAGATTAAATCAATGAAAGATATGTGTGCTACAGTGATGCCCTACGGCTGTAATGGTCTGTTGGTGGTTTCTGAGATTTTTTTTTATGTATGGCAGTGTTGTCCTTTTTACAGCTTGTGATGGTTATGTGATATTGGGTTGAGTAGTCTGGTACTTTTTGATGAAGTTGTGAGGATATCCGCTTTGTTGGAAAATGTTGTATAGATGATCTGTTTCCTTTTTCTGTTGTTCAGGGTTGCAGCAGTGTGCTTGTGCTCATAGAGTTCTTACACAGCTTCTCTTGTGGGAGCTTGGGTTATTACTTTGGTAGTGGAGCACTTGATTGGTGTGGGTGATTTTGGGGTAAACCTCTTTTTCTAATTTGCCATCGTAGGTTCTGCTGATAAGGATATCCAAGAAGCATAGGGGCATCATAGCACACAAACCAACTAAAGCCCTCTAAAACATCCTAAGTAAACCAAAAGATCCAGCAGCCCCAACAAGTAAACAATGCCCCAATCAAGCAACTGCCAAACAAACTAACAGTAAACAGCCCAAGTAAAGAAACAACAAGACCACTTCCACCAACACTGACAAAGCAAGCCACTAGAATATAAACTGAGAGCAAACTGCACTTCCTACAAGCACTGATGTTACTTAATTTGAGTAATGAAACAATCAAGCTCAGAGAGCACCAAGGACCCCTCAGCTTGGCTTAGAGCTTGGACAAGAGCTTGGTAGCAACCAGAAGAGGAGCAGTCCTTAATCCCAAAAAGTGTAAATATTTTGGAGGGAGGCAAAGGATGTATGCTACTTTACAAGCTTTGAGACTTTTGTTTTAAAGACTGAGCATTAAAAACTTTACATTGCTACATCAATTTGCAAAACCTAGGAGGGTGAAGTGAACCCAAGGCAACAGCTGTGCTATTCTATGCTATAGTGTGTCCAATCCTAGGAAAACAAATAACCCACACAGAGTGAAGATTTAAGGCTGGATATTATTAACATATTGGTGATACCTCACTCCAAGCTATTGGATGATCTCACGCAGTGGCCTCATGCAGATGTTAAACAGGAGAGGGGGGAAGACCAAGTCCTGTGGCACCCACACAAAGAAGGGGTTGTGGCCTGGACCTCTCCCCTCTATCAACACAAACTGGAGCTGGCTCTAGAGAAAACAGGAGAACCATCACAATACCAAGCTGCCCAATCCCAGCTCCAGAGCTGCTCTAGAAGGATGCTATGATCAGTGGTATTGAAAGCCACTGAGAGGTTAAAAAGAGCAAGGATGCACACGCTACCCTCATTGTGCTCCCACCAAAGGTCATCCAAGATGTGACCAATGCCATCTCTGTCCCATATTCCAGCCTGAATGTTAACTACAGCTTCCATTATTCTTAATCACAATATGTGTTCTGACCAGACAGGATAGGATGTATAGTCCAATATTCCAGAGGTTGATGCAAAGAGAACACTGCCACAAAATATTGCATGTTAATATCATTAGAACATTAAGAGCTGTAGACCCTTTACTTCTATTTTTAAGGGTCTATGGAGATTCTCGGTCATCCAGGTCATGGTTGTCCCAAAGATGCCTTTACATGAGGCAACTAGACTTTCTTGCTGTTGTTGTTTTTTGTTTGTTTTTTTCTTTGAAGACATTTCACTTCTCATCCAAGAAGCTTCTTCAGCTCTGACTGGATGGTGGGGAATCCTTCCATTTCCCACCATCCAGACAGAGCTGAAGAAGCTTCTTGGATAAGAAGCAAAACATCTTCAAAGAAAAACAAGAAAGTCCAGTTGCCTCCTTTGGGGCAACTATGACCTGGATGACTGAGAATCTCCATAGACATTTAGCTATGCATTTTGGGATGAACACCCTTTGAATGATGTGGGAGTATGAACGGATTTCCAGAAATTGGAAATGGACTACAGGAATCATTTGAGCTTCAGTTTGAGATGCAGACCACACAGACCCATCCCCAACAGCCTGCGCCTGTCTTCAACAGTGAAGGGACACAGGGCAGAAAACATCCTGCAGCCAAGAAGGCTCCACACACATTTGCACTACTCAGGTGACCCTGAGGACAAAGATAAACCTCCAAATGCCTTCAACTACTCTCTATAACAGGGGTGTCAAACTGCCGGCCCACGGGCCGGATGCATCATGACAAAACCGCGCCCACTCCATTGCCAGCAATGGCAAAAAAAGTCGTGATACATTGTGACACATCACATGACATTGCAAGTTTGACATCTCTGCTATAAAAGAATGCAAATGACCAGCTGTCTGCAAGGAATATAAATCCTTCCATTCTCCACTATCCAGTCAGAGCTGAAGAAGCTTCTTGGATGAGAAGCGAAATGTTTTCAAAGAGAAAAAAAAAGAAAGTCCAGTTGCCTCCTGAAAAAACACATTTGGGGCTTCCGGATGGCAAGGCAACGCCGGAGGCAGCCATTTCTTGGCTGTCAGCCTCGCAGCTCTGTAGAGCCGCCGAAAACAGTGCCGATCAGCTGTTCGGCGGCTTGGAAGCCCCCACCTCGGGAGAAGAGGAGGGGGTGAGCGTCCAGGTAGGGGTAGAGCTCTCCGGGGCCGCCAGAACTTAGAGTTTTGGTGGCGGAAGGATTGAGCCCCCCCCGAAGCCTGGGCATGCTCCAGACTGCGAGGCGTCTCTGCTCCGGGTTTTTTGGAGCAGAACAGGGTGTTCGCAACCATCCCTGCTAGCAAGGAAGAGCTTATGAGAACGAGGATGCAGGCAGAGCGATGCAGGAGATTTTGGTGAAGATGATGTTTTGATCTTTAACTCAATGGACTTTGCTGAATCTGCATGTGAAAGTGAGTAGTTAACAATAGAGGGTGAAAATGGCGACTATATCTTCTAAAGTTCCTGCCCTGAGGCAGCAGTCTTCAGCGAAAACTTTATTGTCCTCTGCATCTGAATCTGTAGCAGCTTTTACAGTAAAAGATTTGCAGAGTTTGCTCCAAGAAATTATGGAAAAGCAAATGCAACAATTTGTTGAGATAATGGAGAAAAAGTTGGAGGAGAAGTTTACAGAGAAATTAGCAGAAATGAGAGCAGACATCACATCTGCAACGTTAAATATGGCTAAAAGCATTGAGATTTTGGATGAAAAAGTGGAAGATCTTGTTCAAAATGATACTAGAATGGAAGCCAAAATGACAGAAACTGAAAATATGATAGCGAAAATGGATTATGATTTGATTTCGACACAGTATTTTCAGATGGAGCTTGCTTTGAGAATCAGAGGCCTAAAAGAAAATCCTAAGGAAAATTTGACGAAAATGGTTTCTGAGGTTTTGGAAGGGGTGTTGGAGCGACCAGCAGATGAAATAATGGAAGATATAGATAAAGTCTTCCGTGTTAATTCGTGGATTGCAAGACAAAGGAAATTACCCAGAGATGTGGTGGTTTATTTCACAAAGAGAAAGATTAGAAATGAAGTTATCCAGGCCTCCTATAATATTGATTTTGTAATGGATGAGCAAAAAGTTTTGATTTTAAAAGAGATTCCTGCAAGAATTTTAAGAAAAAGGAAGGAATTTGCTTTTTTGACACAAGAATTGAGACGACATGATATTAAGTTTAGATGGCAAATACCAGAGGGTATGGTGGTGACTTATGAAGGTACAAGGTATTGTCTTACCACGGTGGTTCAGGCACATGACTTTTACAGTAATGTTTTAAAAGCAGTCCCCATATCGTCGTCTTTGGAGTCTACAAAGAAAAAAGGTGACAGAGAGCCTCAACGTTCCAGAGAGAATCCACAAGATGTTGAAGGGTTAACGCAGACAGATGTGAAAGTTACAGGAGTGGGTCAAATTTTATCACCACGGGAGAAGGCCAGAAATTAGAAGAGGTGTGCTGCTTCTGGAAGAATGAAGCAAACCTGAGGATTTAGTTGCATAATTGCAAGAGATAATAATGTAATAAGGATGCTAGAAGGATTAAGTATGTGGGGATTCATTTTTCACCCTTATAAAATAATTATATAATATTTTGTGTTGTTTTAGTTTGAAGATGATTATGAAAATTTAATTGGGAAGATTTGTAGTAGTGTTTATTGATATTCTGTAGGTTATGCTTTGTTATTTGGATGGAAAGTTTTAAGCCTGGAAGGTAGTGTATGGTATTTTAAGTTGTATAATATATTAGGAGAAAGAAAGGTTGTATTAATTTGGTTTTAGTATGTTAAAGTCTAGTTGGATAGAAGAATAGTTTTATAAAACTGATATAAATTGTTTTATGTGTGATTGAAATTAATTTGTAATACTTTTATGGGCAATATTGGAGTAGGTAATAGAATATAAGAATATAAGAATGATGTGAAGGTATTATTTTGTATTTGAATAATCATTGATATGATATATATATGTATGTTTGGAATTTACCTATATGAGTTAAAGTTTGATAGTTTGAATAGCTAAGGATTGTTTGCGTAAGTTAGATCATGATTGTTTGTTTGTATTTTTATACCCTGTGTTTTGGTATTAGATTGGAAAGTATTATTTTGTATTTGTATAATTATTGATATGATATATATATATATATATGTTTGGAGTTTTCTTATATGAGTTAAAGTTCGGTAGTTTAAATAGTTTAGGATTGTTTGCGTAAGTTCGATTATGATTGTTTGTATTTTTATACCCTGTATTTTGCTCTGGGAAGCCGGGGGGGGGGAGGGGAAAGGGAGGGAGGGGTTGGGGAGGGTTGGGGAGGGGGAAGAGGGTGGGGGGGAGGGGGTTGGGAGGGTTTTTCTTTTTTTCTTTTTTTGGTTTGCTAAAGATAAAATGTATTGTAAAACTTTTTAATAAAAAAAACACACATTTGGGACTCTCTTTTTAAGAAAAAAAACAGAAACAGAGTTGCTTCTGTTTTTTTTAAATCCCATTTATATCCCGCCCTTCTCCGAAGACTCAGGGCGGCTTACAATCTAAAGCACAAATCAATGTGCTTAGCAATAGCCTTCATTCTATGTATATGCCTGCTTATTAGGGCTTTCGCCCCTCCCCCAAGCGGCATTATTACAAAGTCAGCTTATTGCCCCCAACAATCTGGGTCCTCATTTTACCTACATCAGAAGGATGGAAGGCTGAGTCAACCTTGAGCCTGGTGGGACTCGAACCTGCACTAATTGCAGGCAGCTGGTGTTACTTAAGGAGTTTTGACTAGGAGAAACAAGATTTTGTTGGACTTCCAGTTGGCATTCTAGACATACAAACAAAATGGGTCTAGAATTGCCATTATAAACTTGATCTGAAGCATCAGCCTAGTCCTGTCCTCTTGTATCACTCTTACCAAACTCAGATCAAAATCTGATCTGAAAAGGAGATTTTTTAAAAAGTGAACTTAGAAGACCTTTCCAGATGAAAACCAATGGATATGTCAGTTCCTTCTTAGGACTCCCTAGGGCTTTAGTGTAATCAATTTCAGTAAGAAATAAAATTGCAGTTCTATACAATACAATCTAACATGCACATACAAACTGAAGAACTCTCTTGCCATTTTACTTTTTGCTTAATTATCAACTGACTTCTTACAGTGTGTTACTTTGATATTTAAGTAGCATTATGTACTAAACATTTTAGATTGTATAAATTTCTCATAACAAATTCATAAATTGTTTGTTACCAAAGGGGAATTTATGTGATCTCGGGGCTCAGCAATGGTGTATGGAGATAGCCCCCTTCCTCCTAGATTACATCTCATTCTAATATTTTAATTGATGTCCCTACTATTCAGCATTTGTCTGTTTGGAACATTTGTAGAAAAGAAATTAGAAACACCAAGTTCTCCCAGGTATAACATGCTCAGACTCTGGTTTATTAAATTCATTACATAAGCATACCTCATTTTTATCTGCGCACGTAAAAAAGTGCTCAGGGAGCTGTTGACCTGCAATTTCAAAACCACCATTAATTTTAGATTTGTGTGAGACAAAGCTTAGGGAATCTCCACAGAGAGGCACTGCAGAGAGAAAATCATTATTTTCTCTAAATTTTCATTCATGATCTTTGTGAATTCCCTTTCACATATGGAAGTCACTTCCATGCAGTAGCTGCAAAAACGCTAACATCACAATTGTTTTCATAGCAGCTTTTTCAGAGCCAGCTGAATCTTATATTAATGCAAAAAACAACAACACCTTCTTCCCAGTGTATGAGGGGTGCCCTTTTTTCAATCCTAAATCTGCCTATCCTCAACAAAGCAGTTGAGCCCTCAATAAAAGTAACACCCTTTGCTACAGATATCACTGTTTCCAAGGCAACAAGCTGCAATTTCTTAGCGGCAGCAAAAAAAAGGAAATGACTTGGAAAGAAAATGAGGAAGAGTGGGGGTGTTGGGAAATACCAGCATCAATATTAACTTGGGGCTTTTAGCTGACATGGGGAGATTGCTGTACAATTGATTCCTAAGATCTAAGATACAAGAATGGATTCCTAGCCCTCATCTTTTGACATCAGTCAATAACAAATCAGTCAGGGAAATCTCCCTGGGTTAGAAAAAGTCAGTCACACATTTCCACACACTAGTTATGAATTTATACATGCACACTAAATTTGGCTGCTTTTATTTTGGGGGAAAGGCAACTACAAGAACTTGATGTATAATAATCTCTTCCCACACCAATTTTCTGCAAAAATGCAATTATGTATGCATATATGTACGTGATGGACATCTTGTCTTTCTATACAAAACATACTCGATTTACCTTACTTCCTGCACGGCTCTTATTTGTTTCTTAACCTGCTTGTAATAGTTAATTACATCTGATGGGAAGGTGGCAAGAAAACCTCAAAAAGGAGCAATTTTCAGCAAAACTCTGGAACAGAGCCTGAATGTTATGTTTCTCTGGCTTAAGGCTCCATAGCTGTAAGAAGTTGGGGACTGAAAACAATCTTGTTTTTTCTGACATTTTTAAATATTCAGGCTTTAAAGAACAGCAAGCCTTCATAGCATTGGCAAGCACTGATTTGTTTCAACTTTGAGAGTGCACCAAGATTGGCTTTGTGTGTGTGTGTGTGTGTGTGTGTGTGTGTGTGTGTTAGAGAGAGAGAGAGAGAGAGAGAGAGAGAGAGAGAGAGAGAGAGAGAGAGAGCAAAGACACTGTAGAGAGAACTAATGGGATATTCCCATTCTTTCTCTCTCACACACACACAGACACAATCTGTGTGTGTGTGTGTGTGTATGCGCGCGCGCGCGCATGCGGGCGCGTGCATACGCTCTAGTTATTTTCCTATAGTCTTGTCTTTCTAAAGGATCTAAGACATAACAACTCTCTTTCTTCCTGGGATGAACTACTATCAGATGCAAAGTGGACATGGTGTCATTAACAGTACATGTCTTTCCAGTGGGAATTTTGACTTTACTACTTCAAATGGTGGATCAGGATTCACAACCGTATTAAACTAACCAAAATACTTTGTACCTGTGTTTTCACTGCTATCCTAATATCTGACTCTGAAAAAAGACAGTTCAGGGGAAATTTCTAATACAGGTCTTTAATAACTCCACTAGAGAATGACCTAGGCTACTTATGCCTTTCCACTTATCTGGGAACTAGAAATTTATATGGGATTATGGTAAACTGTGTTGTCCTGATAGACATGGAATGATGTAATGATCTCAAGGGTAAACGTTTTTTCCCCAGAGGGGGCAAAAATCAGGCTTAGTATCACATAGTTATAGAGAAACATATAAAGACCTGCTTTGTAGCTGCAAACATATAAAAGGAAAGAAGCATTAAATAATGATGGAGATTGTTGAACATTTCTAGAGCTGTTTTTATATGATATAGAGGTGATATTGCATCTATTAAGGAGGAGGAAACTAGTTGGAGAGCAAGCAGAATGCAAGACAGCAATCTGCTGAGCAAACTGACTGGTGGAAAGGACTGCAGTTTTTGGAGACAGACCAGAGGTCAGCTAAGGCAACTTGACAAAGGTGCTGGGATCCAAGAAGGGCAGAAAATAGTTATTTTTCCCTCCTCCATTCTCTTCCTTAGAATTGAAGTAAGTCTGGGAGAGAAAGCACAGGAAGAAGCTGTATGTGTGAGAGAGGGAGCGAAACACAGTAAAAATTCCCTCTTGAAATTGTCCTTGTAGAATTGTATATGTATAATTTGTTAAGCTAAGGCCACAGTTGTTCTGTACCAGCCTGCTACCGGCCCTGCAGAAAAGGCAGGGACAACCCCTTTACAAACGGCAAGAGGCTGGAATTAAGCCTGCCAAATTTATTAACATAAAACAGAGCAAAACAGGACACCAACCATGAAACAGGAGCTATGAAACAGGAACTAATCAAGCGGTTGCCTTCAGCAAACCAGCCCTCCCACGCATTCCCCTTTTATACAGTTCAGGGCGTGGCTTCTCTCTGCCTCCTTCCGAGGTGCCCCATTGCCTTCCTCTGTTTACTCCTGATTGACTGCCTCCTGCGTCGGGCGTCCTTGAACAGGGCCAGCTGTGGGTCATCTTCATCCACACTGTCAGGCTCACCCAGCTGGGTCTCCGTCGTGACCAGGTGGGAGGGGCCTGGCTGAGGGCTCTCATCAGCAAGATCTTCAAACCCCTCAGCAAGCTCTTCAACACCCCCCTCCTCCTCTGAGTCGTCCGAACCAACTGCCGAACCCACAGGCTGACCCTGAATCACAACAACAGTGCATATTAAATACCACTGTAAATAAAGAAGTGTAGATATAATTTCTGTCCCTTCCCTCCTCCACAAACAAGTGTTTCTCTATACTTATAATGCACTGTTCTATATGTATTTATCAGATGGATTTATTGTATTTTTAGGTTTGCTAAAAAATGACCTAAAATATTACATATTAAATAAACAGTTGACCTGCAGTTGACCTTACAACTGTGACCTTTCTAAATATTCAGGTTCCTTGGGAGAACAGAAATTTATGCTGAACTGGTATGCAAGAACAACCTAAAACAGACGAACCCCACGAATTCGACACCCGCTGCCCCGAGACCTGGCACACGCCGAGCTGTACATGCGGTTCAACCAGATCTCGGAGGACGGCGCGAAGGCGGCAGCCCTGCTCTGCCTCGGGGGACCCGCACTCCTTGAGATCGCCACGAACCTGTGCACCCCAGAAGCCATCAATACTGTCTCTTACCGGGACCTCGTTGCCACGCTCAATGCCAACTTCTGGCCCCGGTGGTCCAAATTGGCCGCGAGGTCGCAGTTCGAAAAAAGGGACCAGCGTCCCGACGAGTCCAGAGCCGAATTCCTCGGCGCCCTACCAGAAGCCTCCGTCGCCTGCAAGTTTTCGAACTTGGAGGAGCGGCTACAGGACAGGCTGGTTTGCGGCCTACAAGACAGGCTGCAAGAGCGCTTGTTCGAAAAAAAGGAGGTTTCGCTCCAGGAAGCTGAAGACGCCATCCTGGCCCACGAAGCAGCCTGCAGGGCCGTCCAAGCATTCCAGGAGACCAGAACCAGCAGCCAGGCGACCAGCATCCACCAGCAGGTCGCCACAGCCGAGGACAAGGAGGGTGAGCAGAGCATCGACCTCCGACGGAAGTCTACCCCCAATCACCGAGGCGGACGCCCAGACAAGCCCAAGCCGGCGAGCAACAACCCCAATTCACAGAAGTGTGCAGGCTGCAGCGGAAGCCACGTGCGTAGCCTCTGCAAGTTCCGGTCGGCCACGTGTCGGGCCTGCAAGAAAACAGGCCACATAGCCGCGGTCTGTCATAGCCGCCGTCCCCGAGAAGAGATACATGAGCTGCGGAGGAATCGCCGTTCAAAGGTACTGGGGCCCCAACCAAATTACGAATTGGCTACGTTGAGAGCCGGCTGGCAATCCACCATACGGGTAGCCGCCGGCTGCTCAACCCCAAAATTAGATTAACAATCCGCTTGCAGGGCATTCCCTGCAGCATGGAGCTTGACTCCGGATCAGCGGTCTCCGTCATTTCGGACAAGACCCTTAACTATATCAATAGCCGGAGCAAGCAACGGATTAAAATACGGCCTACAAATTTAACCCTGACCGATTCTCAGAATTTGCCGGTCAAGGTAAGGGGGGAGGCTACTGTTTCGGTGGGGTTTAAGGGTCGCGAAGAGCACCTGGAGGTTGTAGTGGTAGAGGGCCGGAGAGCCAGCCTAGTCGGCCTAGACTGGTTTGAGGCCCTGGGAGTCACAGTCTCCGGGATCCACCGGATCCAGGGAGACTCCGTCGAGGCCATCTGCAACGAGTTCGCAGACGTCTTCAATGGGACGCTGGGCAGGTACACAGGGCCCCCCATCTCGTTCAAACTAAACCTGAACGTTCCCCCCATTAGGGTCCAGCCGCGGCGAGTCCCCTTCGCGCTCAAACACAAAATAAAGTGCGAACTGGATAAGCTGGTGGCCCAGGGAATCTTAGAGCCCGTAGATGGGGGGGAGTGGGAAACCCCAATTGTTACCCTGCTCAAATCCAACGGGGAGATAAGGATCTGCGCCGACTACAAGTGCTCGGTGAACCGCGCCCTAAACCCACACACTTACCCGGTCCCCACGGTCAGCCACGTTCTCGCTTCCCTCCAAGGCGGCACCATTTTTGCAAGGCTCGATCTTGCGCAGGAGTACCAGCAACTCACGGTTACTAGGGCAACAGCTGACACTCAGACAATAGTAACTCACAGGGGGGCGTTCCGGGTGAATAGGCTGCAGTTTGGGATCAGCGTAGCTCCTGGCATTTTCCAGGAAATTATGGAGAAGACACTCAGGGGCATCCCAGGGGTCTGCCCTTATTTCGATGACGTCCTGATTGCAGGAGCATCAGCAGAAGAGCTGGCAGGTAGGCTGGCCTCAAACTAAAGAGGGAGAAGTGCAGCATAGGTGTTCCCTCCACAGAATTTTTGGGATTCAGGGTAGATGCCAAGGGAATCCACCCCACAGAGTCCAAGGTCAGGGCGATCAAACTGGCACCCACACCCAAGAACAAGGCAGAGCTACAGGCATTCCTGGGCCTGCTCAATTTTTATCATACATTCCTCCCACACAAGGCAGCCATTGTAGAGCCACTTCACAGGTTGCTGGACAAAAAGGCAGCATGGGCTGGACTTCCGCCCATGAGCAAAGCTTTAGAGCATTAAAGGCACTCCTGTCTGACAAGTCCACTTCATAGAAACAAAGCCCATATGCATTGCGTGTGATGCATCCCCTTATGGCATGGGCGCAGTTTTCAGTCACCTTGAGCCTAACGGGGCCCAAATTCCCATTGCCTACTATTCCAGGACGCTGTCTGGAGCAGAAAGGAACTACGCCCAAATTGATAGGGAAGCCCTGGCAATCGTGGCAGGAATTAAAATGTTCCACGATTATCTCTATGGCAGGGAGTTCACTGTCTACACGGACCACAAACCACTCCTGGGCCTGTTCACAATGGACAAGCAGACACCCCAAATTCTGTCTCCCAGAATGCTCCGGTGGTCCATCTTCATTGCAGCTTACAATTGCAAGCTGGTGCACAAGCCAGGGAAGGAGATGGGCCACGCAGACGGCTTAAGTAGGCTACCCCTTGACACCACTGAACCAGACCCGGCACCAGCAACGCAGATCCTAACTCTGCAAGAATTACCAGAATGCCCAGTTCATGCCAAGGACATTGCCAGCAACACAGCCACTGACAACATCATGAGCAGGGTACACTCATGGGTTTGCACAGGGTGGCAGGACAAGTCCCCGGGGCCTGAGTTCCAGGCCTATTTCACCAGGCGTCACGAGCTCTCCACGCACAGGGGTTGCCTCCTCTGGGGAAGCAGGGTCATTATCCCCACCGCAGTCCGGGGCAGGGTACTGGAATCCTTACATGAGGGACACCCGGGGGTGGTTAGGATGAAGACACTGGCCAGAAGCTACCTCTGGTGGCCAGGGCTGGACAAGGACATTGAGGAACGGGTCAAGGCCTGTTACACGTGCCAGAGATCCAGGCCAGAAATGCCCCACGCACCAGTACACAGGTGGCAGGCCACACACACACCCTGGGCCCGCATCCACACTGACTATGTGAGGCCATTCCAGGGCCAACTGTTCTTAGTGGTAGTGGACAGCCACTCCAAGTGGTTGGAGGTAGTCCCCGTTCCCAACATGACCTTGGCTAGGACAATCCAGGTGCTCAGAGCTCTCTTTCCCACACACGGCCTCCCCGACATCATTGTATCAGATAACGGGCCTCAGTTTACCGCTAATGATTTCCAGGCGTTCTTGAAGGCGAATTGGATTAGACACGCCACCTCCGTGCCCTTCCACCCATCAACTAACGGGCAAGCTGAACGGATGGTAAGGACGACCAAGGACGCACTCCGGCGCATCATCAGCGGGGACTGGCATCACAGACTGGCAAAATTTCTGCTCGCCCAACACACCACACCGTGTGTTGCCACTGGGAAGAGCCCAGCAGAACTACGATGGGGATGGCGCCTCATCACCAAGCTTGACCCTTTGCACCCTGACCGTGTAGCAGCAGACACAGACAGGCCCACATCACATAGGGTACTCAATGTGGGGGACCTGGTTTGGGCAAGGAACTATGGGGCAGGACACACATGGATTCCAGGGACAGTGGTTGACAAAACGGGGCCCCTATCCTACATTGTAGGGGTGGAAGGGGATCGACACATCAGGCGTCATATAGACCAGCTCAGAGGAAGGGTCCCTGAGTGCACCTCACACGCCCAATCTGACAATCACACCCCAGAAGAGGCCAGACCAACGGGAAACCACACGAACCCCGAATTGGAGGAAGATGGCCTCCTACAACCAGCCCTGCAGCAGCAGGGCATCATTGGCAGCAGGAACCTGGCAGCCAGACCTGACCCAGTGCAAGAACTTCGTGAGCCAGACAGGACGGACCAGGGAGTCACCACACCCAGGCGGTCCACCAGGCCCCACAGGACACCTGCATACCTAGCAGACTATGTGTGCAAGTGACATCAACTCACTGTTATACATTATGTTGTTGTGTAAATAGTTATGTGTGTGCTATAGTTACTAGGTGATTCTTCTCTAAGGGGGAAGGGGTGTTATGTATCCAGGTACAGCCTCTGCATAGCAGCAGCCACCAGGGGGCGTTGGTCTGGACGGTTTCGGCGGGAAACCCAGTTTCGGCGGGAAACCTAGGGCCAACCCCATTGGCTAGCCGCCTACCTGGCCAGGTATATAAGGAGGCCAGGTAGCCCTTGTTCTTCAGTACGAACCCCCCCACACAATAAAGAGCTGAACTCGTACTCCGGCTGGTGTCTCTTCCTTGCGTCGGACCCACTACACAACACAACTTATTTTTTTCTTTGAAGAACATGTATCTGATACTTCATCAATTGTCTGTACTCTTTTCCACATTTCTTTGTGTGTATCCCTCTTACATTCTTATGGTTTTTCTCTCATCTATGAATGAACACAGATGGAAAGCCTCATTCTTGGGGCATATTATAAACTGATTTATTTTGGCAATTGGTACAGCAGAATTTCTTATTACCTTGTTAATCGTTGAAACACTTCTTCAGAAACCCGATATCCATGAATTATTTAATCTTGAGTTAGAAGTAAGAAAGTAAATAAGTATTTGAACGTAGAAAGAGATTTGATGTATTGCAGGAAAACACACACAATTTCAGTGACAATCATATTCCTACTTTCTTGTGGGTCAACACAGTTGAAATGAATAGAAGTGTCTCCTGAGTTTGAAGCATATGATGGCATTTTTTGCTAGCAGGTCATGAGAGTACAGAAGCTGTAGAATATTGTGAAATTGCAGCCTGTTTTTTCCTTTAAAACTATGAGACATTTTTCCCCAACACAGCACCATGTAACACCCATAACACATAGAAGATGAAAGGAGTTTGTTCATTTTTCAGGATAAGGTCAGTTAGACAAAGAGAAATTCTCCAGTTACTGTTTTGCATCTATTTCAGTTGACAGGGATTTCTTGTTTCTTTATAATTGCTGTCAAAGATCAAAACTATATAAACACAACATTGTAAAAACTATGAGACTCCTTAAAAAATATTAACAGTAAACAGTACCCTCAATACAGATTCCATGAGCAATATATTAATAGACAGGAGATTTCATGACCTGTAGTGTTGATAGGAAATATGGAGTGCTTGTAGCTACAACTGAAGAAAGATGAAACGAGGGAGGGATATAAGGGATGTCAAGACAATTAAACTGAATGGAAGGATTAGGACTTTGGAGAGAGAAATAAAATGCCTGAAGAATATCACTAGAATAAGAGTGGTCAGTGTGACATTTGAGTTTATTTGTGCATCTCCCTTTTTATAGTGGCTCATAGAGTCCCTACCCAACTGATTCAATTTCATTCAAAGATCTTGTAAGCTTTTTAAAGAACAGCTTGTCTTGTTTTATAAAAATGCCTAAGCCCATATGGACCTTCCTTGAAAATAAATATGATTAGTGACTGTTTAAAGAGAAAACAAAAATAAATTCACTTTGTAAAGAGCATCTTTGGAGACAGAGATTGATGCAGAACAATCTTTTCACTTTCCTTTCCAATCCAAAATAATTGGATATTTGAATACTGTCCTTGTGAAACATGGCAGTCCATTTATTAAAGCATTTTTATGCTCTCAAGTTTTCAAATATGCACCCCAGCCACATACACGTTTGCTTAAACCCAAACTATAAATTGTTTAGGGACAGAGGGAAGGAGACAATAAAATTCCTGGTGTATGGCTTTGGCCTATAAAGGAGAAGCCCAGTGACAGATGGGAATCAGATAATGAAATATATCCATACTCACTCCCACTCCTTCCGCTTTGCCTGTGGTGTGTTGTGGATTTTGTGGGCCTGATGGGCCATGATGATATCACGTTGATCCACAATGCCTCCACGTCGCTTGAATGAAAGAGGTTCCTGACCCAAGTAGTGGTACCAGCCACTAAAGAAAGGATACTCAGGACTTGTAGGTCCACGTCCATCATGTACCGCTTCATAGTAACTGGGAGGGGACAGCAGGGATGAACGGATCATAGCACGCCTCGCCATCCATGGAACTTGAACAGAAACCACAAAATTCTGCCTGGCTGGCTGCCTTTATCTGAAAAGATAAAAAACAACAGGAAATGATAGAATGAATTACACAGATCTATCTTATATGGTGGCACAAAATTATGGTCGTCTGTTTAGAATGGTTCACCCAGAACAATCCCATCGAAACTTCAGCTGTTTTAAAACTATGGTAAAATATTCTTCAGGCTTTTTTTGTTACTTTTAGTAACAATCTGAGTACTTCCAAAAAATTGTCTTGGGAAAATGTGGAAATGGGTTGCCATTATCTTTTTGCAGGATGCTTTTTCAATTTCCCAATTGATCTTTCTTCCAAGTATACACTATACTGAACCCTTCTTAGCTTCCAAAACTGCTTTAAAATGTCTTTATTTTTTAAGAGCCAAAATGATCCATTTCTATACGTGTCAGTAAATCATGTCAGGCAATTTTCATGTCAGGGTAAATAATAATATTGTTTTTACTAAGCAGAACATTGTGTTTGCACTTCTAAATAGTATTACCTTGGCTTTTAGTAAGTTACGTTTTGGATAGAAGAAGGTCAAATAACTGTTTGGTCCTGGACAGAGTACATAGAGGAGAAGAAAGGGAGAAATGAGGACAGAACAAAAGGACTGAGGATAATCTGAGTTTTGTCATCAGCACTGATGGCATGGTGTTTTCATTCTTTTACTTTATTCATGCCCCTGGAAAAATTATGCACAACAACTAAAATTAAATACAATATAGCAATAGCACTTAGACATATAGCACTTCATAGTGCTTGAATCCTTAAGATTTCCTATGCAATAGCTGCATAAACCCAACAATGGATCCTAAACTTAAAAGTTTAAGTGCATTTGCACAACTTTACTGAATAGAGATTGCCACCAGTCTCTATCAATAAATAATAAAACAGTAGAAAGAAAGAGAAGAAAACCAATTTTTAGAAGAAAAATCAACTTAGTTCAGGATAATGGGTCATCCCTAGTTAGTTCTTCTATATCACAAATATTTTTCATTATATGAAAAAGAAATTGGATTATTTAGGATACAGAAGGTTTTTTTGAGGAAACCTCTACAGTTATAAACTCTACAAGTTGATTAAAATTTGACTTTGACAGTTTGGAGCTGCTTATTTCACTATTATACCTTATTCATTTAAGAAAAATATCATTACCAGAAAGTAGTATGACAGAAAGTAGTATGAAAGCAAAATGGCTGTCTGAGGAAGCTTTGCAAATAGCTGAGGAAAGAAGGGAAGCGAAAGGCAAGGGAGAAAGAGAAAGATACGCCCAATTGAATGCAAAATTCCAGAGAATAGCTAGAAGAGATAAGAATGCCTTCTTTTTTTTATTTAAAAAGTTTTACAATACATTTTGACTTTAATCCCCCCCTCCCCCACCCCTACCTAACCCTCCCTATCCCTCTCCCCCATTCCCTCCTCCCCCCCCCGACTTCCCAGAGCTAAATACAGGGTATAAAATCAAAAAACAAACATAAGCACCCCTATGTTATCAGCAATAAACTATTAATTCTATCTCCCTCTAGCTCATATAAAATGAATACAAACAATATTAATATTACAAATAAAGTAAAAAAGAAAAAGAGGAAAACAGAAAAAGAGCTTTACTCAGAATAGATTTTCTTAATCCCAGTCCTTATTCATATTAATTTCAAAAAAAAAGAAAAAAAAACTTTCACCTACTATTTACATTCTCCAACCTTTCTCTAATTTCTAAACAAATTCTCAGTTACGCGCCAAAAGCGCCTATCTCTATTAACCTTAATAATCTCCAACCAAACTAAACTATGATCAAAAATAGTTCTTGCATGTATCACGCCAAATGTCTCGCAGTTCCAAATCATCCTTGAGTTCAAATAAAAAGAGTAAAAAAAAAGGTTTAAGCAGTCTGTAAGACAACTTGTTGTTAATTAGGAGCTTGCATACCCATTCTTAGTTCAACACATACTTTTAGTCCATAACCCTAATATACTTTTCTAACAAGCAAATAACATCAATCTTAAATTGTGTTAAATATTAAAAAAAACTTTCTTTCTCCTCTATGATAAATTTAATCCATTGACATTCTAATTTAAAAATTTAATCACCAATCTTAACGCTCCAAAGCTTTTGGAGCACGTCTGTCATGACCCCCAAAACTTCTTTGGACCGCGCCCCTCCCACAGCTTCACTGTAAGTACACTTTGGAGATTCCATAACTTTCTGCTGGTCTTGCTCTTGCTCTCGTCTCGCTCTTCTTAGGGCGGCACGCGTCATCCTCTGGCCTCCTGCAACATCCGATGAAACTGTATCTTGATCCCCTCCAACACCATTGTCCTCTATCTGTCTATCTGCAACATCTTGAAGCTTTCCCTCGCCGTATCCCTTTACAGCTTCCAAAAATGATAGGGGGGTTGCTTTTAACACATTGCTATAAAAATCACGTGCCTGGGCCACAGTAACCAGACGATGTCTTTTACCTTCATGCGTCACCACCAGTCCAACTGGAATCTCCCATCTAAACTTAATATCACATTTCTTAAGTTCCTGTACTAGAAATGCAAAATCTTTCCTTCTCCTTAAAATCTTCGGAGGAATCTCTTTTAAAACCAAGACTTCTTGCTCAGCCACTACCAATTTAGTATCATAAGCAGCTTGAATGACTTCATCTCTAATTACTCTCTTTGTAAAATAGACCACCACATCTCTGGGTAACTTCCTCTGTCTTGCAATCCATGAATTTACATGAAAAATTTTGTCCATATTTCCCTCAATTTCAGATGCTGGCTGGCCCAATACCCCTTCCAGAGCCTCAGAAATCAGCTGCTTTAAATCTTCTTTACAATTCTCCTTTAAACCCCTGATTCTAATAGCATACTGCATCTGATGATACTGAACAAGGCTCAATTCTCCGTCCATTTTATCCCTTATATTTTCATTTTCTAATACCTTTGCTTCTAATATAGAGTTCTTTTGACTGAGATCCTTCACTTTTACATCCAGCTGTTGCACACATTCAGCTACAGATTCAATCATAGACAACATGTCCACCCTCATTGCTCTAAACTTCTCTTCCATCTTCTTCTCCAATTTCTCCATTTTCTCCTCCATTTTCTCCTCCAGCTTTTTCAACTTTTCATTCATCATGTCAGACATCAATTGTGAATGCTTTCCAAGAGCATCTTGTAAATCCTTAAGCGTCAATGCCGGAGGAGGTGCAGGAGGAAGCAAAGCTTGCAATGAGGTCTGTTGCACCAGGGAAGACCCCGCACTCCGAAGAGCTTTAGAAGTTTTAGCCGCCATCTTCCCCCACTTTCACTTATTGCGCACTTTCACTTTAAAGCTATAAAATCCATTGAGCTAGAGAGTAAAGATAAGAGTCCACATCACCTTGACCTCCTGTACCGCTCTGCCTGCATCTTGACAATCAAAAGTATTTCCTTTTGGCAGGGGTGGTTGCTAACGCCTGGCTCTGCTCCATAAATCCCGGAGCAGGGGCGCTGCGCAGCTCGGAGCAACCCAGGCTTCGGGGGGGCTCAATCCTTCAGCCGCCCAAACTCTCAGCTCAGGCGGCCCCGGAGAGCTCAACCCCTACCTGGGGCCTCACCCCCTCCTCTTCTCCCGAGGAGGGGGCTTCAAATCCATCTAAACAGCTGATCGGCGCTGTTTACGATGGAAAAACACAGCTGCGGAGCGGGCAGCCCGAAAACGGCTGTCTTCGGCGTCGCGTCGCCACCGGAAGTTCAAGAATGCCTTCTTAAATGAACAGTGCAAAGAAATAGAAGAAAACAAGAGAATACGGAGGACCAGAGATCTCTTCAAGAAAATTGGAGAGATGAAAGGAACGTTTCATGCAAAAATGGGCATGATAAAGGACCAAAATGGCAGGGACCTAACAGAGGCAGAAGAGATTAAGAAAAGGTGGCAAAACTACACGGAAGAACTACACAAGAACGAGCTTAACGTCCCAGATAACCACGACTGGGTGGTAACTGATCCTGAGCCAGACATCCTAGAATGTGAAGTGAAATGGGCCTTAGGAAATCTGAGCAACAACAAAGCTAATGGAGGTGACAGTATTCCAGCTAAGCTATTCAAAATCTTGAAAGACGATGCAGTAAAAGTTCTACACTCAATTTGCCAGCAAATTTGGAAAACTCAACAGTGGCCCCAGGATTGGAAAAGGTCAGTTTACATTCCAATTCCAAAGAAAGGCAGTGCCAAAGAATGTTCAAACTATTGCACCATTGCTCTCATTTCACATGCTAGTAAAGTTATGCTTAAAATCCTACAAGCTAGACTCCAGCAGTATGTGGATCGAGAACTACCAGAAGTACAGGCAGGATTTCAAAGAGGCAGAGATCAAATTGCCAACATATGCTGGGTCATGGAGAAAGCTAGAGAGTTCCAGAAAAACATCTACTTCTGCTTCATTGACTATGCTAAAGCCTTTGATTGTGTGGATCACAACAAATTGTGGCAAGTTCTTAATGAGATGGGAGTACCAGACCATCTTATTTGTCTCTTGAGAAACCTATATGCGGGTCAAGAAGCAACAGTGAGAACTAGACACAGAACCACTGATTGGTTCAAAATTGGGAAAGGAGTCCAGCAAGGCTGTATACTGTCACCCTGCCTTTTTAACTTATATGCAGAATACATCATGAGAAAGGCAGGGCTAGATGAATCAAAAGTTGGAATTAAGATTGCCGGGAGAAATATCAACAACCTAAGATATGCAGACGATACCACTCTAATGGCAGAAAGCGAAGAGGAACTAAAGAGCCTCTTGTTACGAGTGAAGAAGGAGAGTGCAAAAGTGGGCTTGAAACTCAACATTAAGAAAACCAAGATCATGGCATCCGGCCCTCTCAATTCCTGGCAAATAGATGGGGAAGAAATGGAGGTAGTGACAGATTTTATTTTCCTAGGCTCCAAGATCAGCACAGACAGGGATTGTAGACAAGAAATTAAAAGACGTTTGCTCCTGGGGAAGAAAGCTATGGCAAATCTAGACAGCATACTAAAAAGCAGAGACATCACCCTGCCAACAAAAGTGTGCATAGTTAAGGCCATGGTTTTCCCAGTTGCAATGTATGGCAGTGAAAGTTGGACCATAAGAAAGGCTGAACGCCAAAAAATTGAGGCCTTTGAACTATGGTGCTGGAGAAGACTCCTGCGAGTCCCTTGGACTGCAAGGCATTCAAACCAGTCAGTCCTACAGGAGATCAACCCTGACTGCTCTTTAGAAGGCCAGATCCTGAAGTTGAAATTCAATTACTTTGGCCACCTAATGAGAAGGAAGGACTCATTGGAGAAGAGCCTAATGCTGGGAAAGATTGAGGGCAATAGAAGAAGGGGACAACAAAAAATGAGATGGCTGGATGGAGTCACTGAAACAGTAGGCTTGAGCTTAAATGGACTCCAGAAGATGACAGAGGACAGGAACGTTATCCCTAGGGTCGCGATAGGTCGGACACGACTTCGCAACTAACAACAACAAAGTATGACATAGTATCAGAATTGTATGTATAAATGTCACGGATTTTACTTTCCTAATTCTTTCCCTACTTTACTCTCATTCTGCTGAGTCCCATCCTGAAACATCATTTTAAGAGAAGTAGAACCTCTAACTCAGCAAGTAAACATCTCATCTAAATGGCAGCACCTAGCTGACTCATTAAACATTATACACAACTAGATCTGATTTGTATTTGTATAGAACATCCCCATGAAACCAAGTCTGGAAAGCACAATGGCAAATAATGTTTATTACTAAAAAAAAAACCCTCTACATGGATGTGCCCATGAAATTACCAGGGATCCCCACTTGAATTCACTAATCTGGAGACTACAAGATCTTCTTCATAGCCAAGTTAAAGTATTATTCACTAATTCTTGAACCAGGAGAAAACTATACCTGTATAACATTTGCTACTCTCCTACAGCAAATCTTTAACCTGTCACAAGCATGATGTCAACAAATCACTGTAAATAGAGATCACAAATGGTGTGAACTCTGTTTACAGTGTGCAGGACATGTTAAGGATCAGATTGATGAGTTCTTCTGGCTTCTTTTCCCTCCTGTCCCACACATATCAGTAGCTGGAGAGAAAGATCCTCTTCATTTTCTTTAGCATGGGATGGGTCTGAGCAGGAGGTGAGTTCTGACAGATGGCAAGATCAGAGGATTTAGCCATCTGTCAAAATTTGTTCTAGTGATTCAAAGTGAATGTGCTGAGAGGGATCCTGGCTATCATCTAATATCATCTGACAGGTAGGCTGTGTTTGGATAGGAATTTAGTGCTATTCCTAAATACCGGTAACACTATTCTGGGGCAATGTGAAACATGCATTCAAAAGTAGCTAACATATATTGGTCTCAATTTCTGTATGTAGAATCACCATTGCTACCATCAGTTAGCTGCTACTCAGATGGATTATAGCATCCAAGCACGGATGGGGAGAAAATTTAAAGAACTTGACTCTCCCACTGTCTTAATCAGAATATCCTTAGAAGACTGAACTGGAGGGAAGAGGATACACCTACAGTATACTGGCTTTAAGTAGCCGTGATCAGCCAGACCGATTACAAACACACATCCAGAGGTTATATATCTGTAATAGCAATTGAATGGTTGATGATGTGCATCAGACTTTTCACATGGTAAAATTGCCATGGCTGCTTTAGGATGAAACTATTGGAGGTTGAAGCATTCTGTTTGTACATATAAGAGTTCCTGACAGAAAGGATCTGACCAGGGGAATGATTTGTGAAGTTTTATAACAAAAAGAAATTACAAACATATAAATACATTTTAGGAATAGGCAAAGTCTAGCAATTAGCTAACAACATATCAGGATGAGTGTCAAAGAGCATATGCTCTGCATGTGCCTTGAAAGGAAACCAGAAGGAAGTAACCTGAGAATAGAAATTTCTTAGACCATGTTTTTTCAACTTTGGCAGCTTTAAGATAGGTGGTCTTCAACTCTCAGAATTCCATATCTTCTGCATATTATTATATGTAATCAATGGGCCTTAAGATGCTAAAGAATCAGGTACTATTGGATTTACAGTATATCTCCAACAGTACTACTTTAGTACTAAAATTATTAAGAATGAATTTAAGTTATCTTGGGTGTAGGTTCATGATGAAATGAAGATAAGATCATGAAGGGACAGTTACAAGCTAGATGGAAGGAAGATCAGAAAGTTGGTACTTCGATAACTGATGAAAATTTGGTTAAACAAATTAGAGATCAAGGTCAAGCACATATAAGAAGGATATATAATGTATTGACAGAAATAGATTCAGAAACGGAGCTTGTTAAAGATTGTATGATAAAATGGGCTCAGAATTTTCAGGAGGTTATAACGATGGATACTTGGGAAAAGATATGGGTTAGAAATGTAAAATTCACACAGGCACAAAATTTAAGAGAGAACTTTTATAAAATGTTTTATAGATGGCATTTAGATCCTAAAAAATTAGCAAGTATGTATTCAAATTATCAGCCTAAATGTTGGAGGTGTGGTTGTGATGATGCAACTTATTATCATATTTATTTATTTATTTGTTTGTTTGTTTTATATACCGCCCTTCTCCCGGAGGACTCAGGGCGGTGTACAGAGCAAAGTAAGTATACAATAAAGCAATAATAAAACAAATAAAACCCCAAATCTATCAGGCCAGGCCTGTAAAAAAGTTAAAGCTTTTTGGATTAAAATTTGGTGGAACATGCAGAAGATATTTAAGAAAAAGATAAGGTTTTCTCCACAGTTATTTTTGTTGGGTATTATTACAGACTGTACTGTCATAGATACTAAATTGATGTTGAATTTAATTACGGCAGCAAGACTTTTAGTAGCGCAATATTGGAAGAAGGAAGAACTACCTACTATAGAAGAGTGGACTTTGAAAGTATCAAACTTGGCGGAAATGGCAAAGATTTCAGTATATTTGAAAGAACAATTGCAACAGAGATATATTGTGGAATGGAGAAGATGGATCGATTATATTCAAAATAAATATGGGACTAAAAAGTTTCATTTAGCATATGAATAAGTATTAGTATTATATGATGTATTATTAGTTACTCATTATTATTTGGTTATTTAGTTATGTTTAAGAGGAGCTAAAGTGCGATAGAACTTAATGTGTTTTTTTAGTTAGTTAGCATATTTTAGCTTAGGTTGGTAACAGTTAATACCCTGTATTCAGCTCTGGGAAGTCGGGGGGGGGGGAGGGGGAGGGAAGGGATGTGGGGGGAGGGGGAGGGGGGGAGGGGAAGTGGGGGGAGGATGATTTTTAAAATGTATTTTAAAACTTTTCAATTAAAAAAAAAAGATAAGATCATGAAGGCCGAAAACAAGTCATCCATATACTGTAAGTCCATGCCGTAATTAGGCAGAATTGAGGAAAGTCCATACAGTTCTCATTGCTGCCAATTGTCTAACATTTCTGTGAAACATAATGTGTTTTTAAAACTGCAACCATCTGAATACTAATAAATGTCATCGTTATCACCTGAAAGTCAAAATTCACATTCTAGAGAAATACATCCCACACTCACAGTTCTATAACTTTGTTATTGCCTTAAACTATACTATTATACTATTACTAAACATTTATAAAGAGATTCCAAATTGTATGTCAAAGCAAACCAGTATCCATACTATTATTATTGTTACAGCTGTTGCTGTTGTCAATTACACTATCTGGCATCCATTCAAATAGGCAGTTTCATATAGCATTATTCTCCTCTTTGATAATACAGGTAGTCCTTGTTTAGCAACCATAATTGGGACCAGCAACTCATTTATTAAGCAAAGCTGTGGTGAAGTGAAATTTATTTTTATTTATTTTCCTAAAGCCAAGAACAGAACCTATGAGAGAAACCTTATTTCAGAGTGAGGTTTTAAACCACAAAAGAGAAGGCAAAGAAGAATGGCAAGGATACGTTTTGAGGAACACTAGAAAAAAATGCATTGGCCGAATTCTTGGGTGAAAGCAGAACATTTCTCTGAATAGTGTGGCAGCATTGCATCATGAAGCAATTCTAACTTTTAATATGCCACTCTGTGATTAATGATTCCTGACAGCCCCATACAGCAGGCTGTTGGAAGAAAAAATACAGTGTAACTGCATTAAACTCCAGAACCCAAGTTGAATAGCTTCAAAAGCAGAAGCACAATTTCAGAGAAGATTGAGAAAATACAGATATTGGATAGAATCCAGTATTTCATTTTCAATAGCTACTATAGCTGTCCAGTCTATATTAGTCACTGTAGGATGACCTCCATCTGCCAGCCAGTTCCTCCATTACAAGTAGTCCTCGAGATATGACCATAAGGGAGCCTGCCCATTATGGTTGCAGGTCGCAGCAGTTGTTATGTGAAATGTGTCACTTAACAATCCTCCTATTCATTCTGTCTACAATGAAATGTAAAACGAACAGGCAGATTGTTAAATGGAATGTCAGTGCGTCCTGCGTGGGGGAGGACTTTGGAGGCCTGCCTGCCCTGGACCTCCAAGGCCTCCCCCATCCCTGAGACACCCCATGCTTCACTTTTCATTCCTTGGGTCCCAACAGGCCTTTTCCCACTCCTATGAGGTCCTCCCAGGCCTTAGGCCTGATTCCCACCCCACCAGGCCAAACATCCTTCTCTTCATTTACCTTTAAAAGAGCTTAGATGCCTTCCAGACCACTGGAATGACTTCCTTCTTTTGCAGCCACATGACACAGTTCCAAAAGCAACCACCATTTTGTTCCCCCCACAAAATGGCAGCTGCATTTGGATCACTACTGCATGGCCTGGGGATAAACTGCTTCATTTTGCTGCCTTAACAAGCTCTGCACAGTGCTGCAAAAGCTTCCTGCAGTATTCAGAAGCCTCTACAACACTGTGCAGACCTCTCTGAGGCAGCAAAATGAAGCACCTTGTCTGGTGGCTGACATTTTGTTCCCACTTGTTTGTGGGTGGGGACAAAATGGCAGCCACATTCAGGTAGCTGCTGCATGGCCCAAACTTTGTTTGCTGCCTTAAAAAGTTCTGCATAGTGCTGCAGAAGCTTTCTGCACTATTCAAAAGTTTCTGCAGCACTATGCAGACCTCTCTTAAGTATCTAAAAAAAAAGTTAAATCATGGCAACTGGACCTTTAAATCTTTTAAAATACTTTTGGCCTGGATGATTGAGTCACTTAAAAGATGTCTCTAAGGCAGCAAAATGAAATAATTTGTCAGGTGCCTGACATTTTGTATCATCCACAAACAGGCGGGACAAAATGGTTGCTGCATTTGGATCACTACTGTGCGGTCCCGGAACACTTGACTTGCCCTTCTTCCACAATTTCCTAGAGCTTCACAAGGTAAGTGTGGAGAGTGATGGGTTTGTCGGAAGGAGGTCCAAGCACTGCAGGATTGCAGCAGGATGAGAGGGGGGGGAAGAGAGGTGGGATAGCACTCCATGTTGGGTCATAAGAACAAATGACGGCAGACCTTCTACAGTCGTCATAACTTTGAAACTGGATCATAAATAGCTTTTGGGGGGGCAGGTGTCTGTGGTAATTTCAAACATTTGTTAAATGGCCTGTCATACCTCAAGGATTACCTGCACTTAGTTTTGTATTCAGCAAATATTCTCTGGTTTCAATATAAATGTCTTGAAGTCTCCACCTTTTGCCAATACTTTATATACTTTTCTTTCTCTTGTGAAAACTATGACCTATGGAAAGCAAAATTATTCTCTATTTGCAATTATTCTTTATCCGCAAAGTCCAAAGGTAGAAAAGAATTCTTGGGTTATTATCCCTCTTCTCAAAATGCACTCCAGAATTCACTGGAGAGATGAAAACACCAAAAAAAGCACCAAAGGATGGCTGACTTGTCACATGCTGGTTCATCACAGCAATTTCCTCATCATGTAATTAAACCTTACTGGAACTTAAGAATTCAGGGCTTCTTTTTGTGGTCATACAAGCCCTAAAATTCTTAGATACCCAATGAACAGTCCATACCTTTAATCAGTCAAAGTTATCTCTATAGAGATTTATTATCTACAGTGAAATTATCTCCTACCGATTAAGGAGAAATTCAGTCTACTCATAGATAGTAAGACTATCAAGTCTGTATTTCCTATCTATTATTTTCACTATCAGAAGAAAATGCCTTTCAGAATCAGTTGACAAAAAACATGCATGGGAGATTATCCTGTTTTGGGAAAGCTATGGACATTTTGCTGGCTTTTCAAAGACCAGAATGCTCAACTTTGCCTTGAATCAGTATGTCTCTTATGTTTTAATTTAATTTAAATTAATTTATCTTTACCTTTTAACATTGATTGATGTTAAAACAAACTGCTTTGGAAATATATATTTTGAGTTAAATCAACATATTAAACTATTATGAACAATAATTTAACTTACACTAGTTAAATTAAAACCATCCTGATTAACGAACTTAAATTCTCAACAGCTCTAGCTAGCTTGGGATGCTGAAAATTGTACAGTAGTTTGGTAACATTTAAATGGCACTGCTTACTTATTCTTGTAATAAAGTGCCGACGATTTCTTAAAGTGCCAACGATTTCTGGAGGCAAGCTGTTCCACTGGTTAATTGTCCTCACTATCAAGAAGTTTCTCCTTAATTCCAGGTTGCTTCTCTCTTTGATCAGTTTCCAATCATTGTTTCTTGTCCTGCCCTCTGGAGCTTTGGTGAATAACATGACCCCTTCTTCTTGGTGGCAGCCCCTCAAATACTGGAATGCTGCTATCATGTCTCCCTTATTTCTTCTTTTCTTTAGACTAGCCAAACCCAAGTCCTGCAGCTGTTCTTCATATGTTTTAGTCTCCAGGCCTTTGATCATCTTAGTTGCTCTTCTCTGAATTTTTTCCAAACTCTCAAATCTTTTTTGTGATATGGTGACCAAAGAATGAAACAAGATTGGTTTGGCATGATCTGTTTTTAACAAACCCATGCTGGCTGCTAGTTATAACTTTGTTTGCTTCTAGTTGTTCACAGATCTGTTTTTTTATTATCTTTTCTAGGACCTTCCCAGGTATTGATGTTAAACTGATTGGTAGTTTCCTGGATCCGTTTTTTCCCCTTTCCTGAAGATGGGAACATCAGCCTTTTTCCAATCCTCAGGTAGTTCCCCGGTGCTCCAGGATTTATGAAAGATGTGGTGCAATGGTTCTGAGATAACATCAGCCAGGTCCTTCAGAATTCTGGGATGTAATCTGTCGGTGCAAAGTCGCGTGGTCGCACAGAGAGACGGACACTTGAGCTGGGTAGTATTTCTTTTATTCGGATCAGGAATGAATCTGGGACAAAGGGGTTTACCTGGTGTTTCTTATACCTGCCCAGGTGAATGATGGCCAATAGAATTGAACCTGGGCTTCCCGCCAGTGCATGTGGCCAATAGGTTTAAACCCTGGCTTCCCGCCAGAGCTGACCATGCCGGGGGCTGTCAAACTTGCTCCGTCCGGCTTTTCCCGCCTCAGCGGTTATCGCCTGGAGCTGTCCAGCCCCCTGCTGCGCTGGCATTTCCTGTGTATGCTAGCAGCATACACTACACCCCTTCCCCCATAGTGAGGATTTTCCTCTGTCATACCATCTCCAACTATATACACATATTTACAAAACATAGTTACAATGGATACACTTGTTGATCTGTTGCCCCTTTATGAACGTACATAAGTCAGCGAGGTAGCTTGGCGCTTTGTGTGGCCTACTTGACCTTCTTGGTACATGTTCTTCCGGAGGTATGGTGGCGTGGCTATTCATTCCTTCCTGAAGCTCCTGTTGAGGAAGGTTGCTGCGTGTCTGTGTGTGTGATTTGCTGGTTCCTGGTGACTGCCTGGTTTCTCTATCAGACTCCTGCCTGTACAGGGGTTGCCATTGCTCCCCCCCAACCATCCTCCTTGGTGAATGTGTTTGTATTGGCTTTTGTGTTGGATCTTCCTTCTCACCCCCCAGTGTGTCCTCTGCCCCCCCTTTCCGGAGTCCTTTTCCTCAGTTGATCCAAATGCCTTTTCCACAGGAGTCCCCCCTCCACCCTTACTCTGTAGGAAAGGGGCCCTGTTTGCTCTATAATTTCCCCTGGCACCCATGGATAACCCGTACTGTAGTTCCTGGCCCAAATGAGGTCCCCTGAGGAAAAATGTGTCTTGATGTTGGGGGTCCCCGTGTCTGCGGCTACTCTGTCTGGATGGAGCCTGTCTAAAGTTGTAATGAGGCGTCTCCCCCATCTGAGTTCCGCTGGGCTTTTGCCTGTGGCAGTGCAAGGTGTTGCATGTTGGTGAAGGAGGAATGTGGCTAGTCTTTGCTTCCAATCTCCCTGTACTATGCGCTTGAGTGCATCTTTTGTTGTTCTCACGAATCGTTCTGCCAATCCATTACTGGCAGGGTGGAAAGGGGCCGAGGTGACGTGTCTAATCCCCAAGGTCCTCAGGAACACCTGGAAATCCGAGGAAGTAAATTGCGTTCCATTATCTGACACGATTACATCAGGCAACCCATTTGTAGCAAATATCCCCCTCAATGCTTGGATGGTCCCTGCTGATGTCATGCTACTTACAGGTACCACCTCAAGCCATTTTGAATGACTATCCACAACTACCAGAAATGTGTGACCTTGGAATGGGCCAGCATAGTCTATGTGCACCCTGGACCAGGGTGAGTGTGTTTCCTCCCACTTATGGACTGGTGCATGTGGTTGTTCTGGCCGTGTCCTCTGGCATGTGTAACACCCCGCTACCTGTGCTTCTATCTCCTTGTCCAACCCTGGCCACCACAGGTAACTCCTTGCTAGAGCCTTCATTCTTACTATCCCTGGGTGTCCTTCATGTAGTGATTGGAGAACTCTTTCCCTGAGCCTTGTGGGAATTATGACTCTGTTTCCCCACAAAAGGCACCCTTTGTGTGTGGACAGTTCAAACCTTCTTGAGAAGTAAGCAGTGAACTCTTGCCCTGGTGATTTGTCTTGCCACCCACTACTCACCCACGAATGAACCCTGCTCAGAACCTTGTCTTTTGGTGTCTCTGTGGCTATGTCCTTCGCGTTGAGGGGGCACTCTGGCAGTTCTTGGATTGCCAGGATTTGGGCAGCCGGTGCTGGGTCCGGCTCCCTGTCCATTAGGGGCAGTCTGCTGAGACCATCAGCATGCCCCATCTCCTTCCCTGGTCTGTGTATCAATTTACAAGAATATGCAGAGAGAAATATTGACCATCTTAGCATTCTAGGTGACAAAATCTGTGGTGTTTGTTTCTCTGTTGTGAATGGTCTGTGAAGATTATGAAATCTCTGCCATACAGGTAATCATGAAATTTCTTTACTCCAGCAACCACTGCCAGTGCCTCCTTGTCTATCTGGGCGTAGTTCCGCTCTGCAGCTGACAGGGTTCTGGAGTAGTAGGCGATGGGAGCTTGAGTTCCATCCTCCTTGAGATGGCTGAGCACTGCTCCAATCCCATAAGGGGATGCATCGCACGCAAGACAGATTGGCTGATCTTCCCTGAAATGGGTGACAGTGGCATCGCTTGCTAACATGTTTTTTAGTGTTTGGAATGCTTTTGCATGTTTGTCAGTCCATTCCCAAGGCGCTTGCTTGTCAAGTAGCCTATGTAGGGGTTCTGCAATTGAGGCTTTGTGAGGCAGGAATGTGTGGTAGAAATTGAGGAGCCCCAAGAACGCCTGCAATTCAGGCTTGTTTTTGGGAGCAGGGGCTTCTTTGATTGCCCTCACCTTTGATGCAGATGGGTGGATGCCTTGAGCATCTATCCTGAACCCCAGGAATTCTGTCTCTGGGACCCCAATCCTGCACTTCTCCCTTTTGAGTTTGAGACCTGCCCCCCTGAACCTCTCAAGGACCGTCCTTAAACGGGTCGCCAGCACGTCCGGGGAGCTGGCTGCGATCAGGACGTCATCAAAATAAGGGCAAACCCCTGGTATTCCCTTAAGCGCCCTTTCCATCACCTCCTGAAATATCCCCGGTGCTACACTAACCCCAAACTGCAACCGGTCTACCCGGAACGCTCCCTTGTGAGTGATGATCGTTTGTGCTCTAGCAGCCCCTGGGTCTACCGGCAATTGCTGATAAGCTTGGGCGAGGTCCAATTTAGCGAACACCGACCCGCCTTGTAGGGACGCTAAGATGCTGCTGACTGCAGGGACCGGATAGGAATGGGCACTTAAAGCTCGGTTTATGGTCCCTTTATAATCAGCGCAGATACGAATTTCCCCATTTGCTTTAATTGGCGTTACAATGGGAGTTTCCCAATCTGCTCCATCAACTGGTGTTAACACCCCCTGGTCTACCAGCTTATCCAATTCCCGCTCTATCTTTTGCTTTAACGCGAATGGAACACGCCTCGCCTTCATCCTTATGGGTTGCACTTGGGGATCTAGTCTAAATGAGATTGGGGGACCCGTGTACTTTCCCAACTGCCCATCGAACACGTCCGTGAATTCCTCGCAGACTGCTTCTAGGGACAAATGGCTCCGTGTCTGATGAATCCCTGTGATTTTGATGCCCAAGGCGTTAAACCACCCTAACCCCACAAGGCTAGTCCGCTGGCCCTCCACGACCAACACACTTAATTTACCCTTGAATCCCTTGTACTGCACCCACAACAACGCCTCCCCCCGGATTTTGATCGGTGAATTTTGAAAGTCAGAGAGGGTCAGTCTGGATGTCCTCAAGGGAACCCGTTGGCCGCTCCGCTTGCAAATGTCTAAAAACGTTCTGGCGGAGATGATGGATACGGCTGACCCTGAGTCCAGCTCCATCAAGCAGGGGACCCCTTGCAGCTTCACCCTCAGTTTTATTTTTCGGGCTAGCGCCGCAGGAGCCCCTGTTTTGAAAACGCCCAGCCGTCCCGACGTGTGACTCACAGTCAGCCCCAGCGACCGCTTCCCAGTACCTGTGGCATACTGGAACTCGGCTTCCAACTCGTGTAGGCTGTCCCGCTGCTTGCTTCTGCAGACCGCCGCAATGTGCCCCGTTTTTCCGCACGACCGACACTTCGCCGACTTGAAACGGCAGGTAGACCGGGGATGCTGTCCTCCGCAGCTTGCACAACGGGTAGACCGGGAGCCGCTCGCGCCGCAGCCGAACCACTGGGTAGACCGGGGCTGTCCGTAGCCGCTGTTCTGGGTAGACCGGGAGTTGCAGCCGCATTGCTGGGTAGACCAAGGGCGATTCGCGCTGTGGCCATGAGGCTGGGTAGACCGGGGTCCGCTCGTTCCGCATCTGCACTCCTGGTCTCTCTCGCCTGCCGTGGCTGGTCTCGGTTCTTTTCTGTTGTCTCGGTCGGGGTTGAAGGATCGCTGAGGTCGGTTGATGGCATCCACCTCCAACTCTGCCTTGTCTGCGTCGGTGCCTCTTCTCACCTGGTGGATGGATCCGCCTTCCCTCGTCTCGGGCTCCTCGGCTGCATCCCAGGCTAGGAGTTCGTCTTGGACATCCCTCAGGGTCAGTTTCTGCTTAGCAAAAAGTTTCTGGCGCAGCTTCCTGTCCCTCACCCCACAAACGAGCCGATCCCGCAGCCTAATTTCTAGATTTTCGAAATTGCAAAGGCGAGCTGCCAGCCTCAGAGCTGCCATATACTGTTTGGCAGACTCACCTGGTCGCTGATCCCGTTTTTCAAAATGATACCGCCAGGCGATCTCGGACGTCTCGGGCTTGAAATGTTCAGACAGCTTTGCCAGCAATTCGTTGTAGCCGACGGAGTGGATGTCATCGGGTGCACAGAGACCGACCGCCAGCTGGTAGGTTTCTGTGCCGTAGCTGCAGAGCAGTACCGCTGCTCTCTGCCGGTCCTCCTTCACCCCGTTCGCCCGCAGGTAGCATTCTATCTGCCCCACGAAGGCTTCCCACTCCTCGGGGCGGCCACTATTGAAAAGGGGATACTGACCCAGTTGTGTCATCCCGTCGTCTCGGTTGTCCTGCGTCTGGATCCGGGGCTGCCGATTGGATTCCGTCCGCGGCTAGCGTTGTCCGATGCAGGATCCCACCTTCGTCGCCAGTGCAAAGTCGCGTGGTCGCACAGAGAGACGGACACTTGAGCTGGGTAGTATTTCTTTTATTCGGATCAGGAATGAATCTGGGACAAAGGGGTTTACCTGGTGTTTCTTATACGTGCCCAGGTGAATGATGGCCAATAGAATTGAACCTGGGCTTCCCGCCAGTGCATGTGGCCAATAGGTTTAA
The DNA here is from genome assembly GCF_964194415.1 of Vipera berus. Classification (NCBI taxonomy): domain Eukaryota; kingdom Metazoa; phylum Chordata; class Lepidosauria; order Squamata; family Viperidae; genus Vipera; species Vipera berus. Next base: position 182,126,872 of record NC_138203.1, on the reverse strand, counting down.
ACCCTGGCTTCCCGCCAGAGCTGACCATGCCGGGGGCTGTCAAACTTGCTCCGTCCGGCTTTTCCCGCCTCAGCGGTTATCGCCTGGAGCTGTCCAGCCCCCTGCTGCGCTGGCATTTCCTGTGTACATTATGCTAGCAGCATACACTACAGTCGGGTCCCGGTTATTTATATTCATCAAGGTCAGATAGGTGTTCTCTTACCATTTTCTTGCTTATTTTAATTTTTGTTTCTAGTTTGTCTTTCGCAGTGGTTTATTTGGTATGTTGGGCTGTAGTTTCTTTTTGTGTGAAGACTGATGCAAAGTATGAGTTAAGCAGCTCTGCTTTCTCCCTGCTGCCTGTTATTTCCTTGCCATCTTCTCTCTTTAGTGGACCTACAGTTTCCTTGACTTTTTCTTGTTAATGTGTTGGAAGAAACTTTTATTATCTTGATTTCTGTTGCAATTCTTTGTTCGTTCTGAGCCTTTGCTTTCCTGACTTCATCTTTGCATGTTCTGGCTGTCTGTTGATAATCAGCCTTAGTTATGTGCTCTCTTTCCATTTTTTGTATTTGTCCTTTTTGTCTTTCAGTTTGTCAGAGAGATCTTTGTGCAGCCATGTTGGTTTCTTCTTGAATTTCTTGTTTTACTTTTTCAGTGGTATTGTGCTGGTATGGATTTTTATGATCACATTTTTCAGTTTCCCATGCTTCTTGGGTTGTTTTCCCCTTTAGAGAATCTTTCCTAGATTCTCTCTGAGTCCGCTCTTTTGAAGTTTAAGACATTGATTGGATTGTTTTCTATTGCTAGTGTTTGCATTATATTAAATTCCAGTATGATGTGGTCACTTTCGCCCAAGGTTCCAGCAATTTCAACTCCCTGTATCACTTCTCTATGACTAAAAATTAAGTCCAGTATAACTTTACGTCTAGTTCCCTCCTCCAACTTTTGGGTGACAAAGTTGTTGGCTAGGTTGGTTAGGAATCTGCTTGATCTCCCGCTTGCTGCAGAGTTTGTCTCCCAGTTGATATCTGGATAGTTGAAGTCTCCCATTACTACTGTGGTATGCTTCCTATATACATTTGTTAACTGGTTGGCAATGAGTTCATCTATTTCTTCTGATTAGTTGGGTGGCCTGTAATATGGCAATGTCACTTTTTTTCTTTTATATTGACCCATATATATTCTGGAGAGATTTTATCTTTGATCATGGGCATTTCTGTAGATATGTAGTGCTCTCTTACATATACATCTGGCTTCTTTTTATTAAGTTTTGTTTGAAAAGAAATCCTTAAATAATCTCACTTTTACAAATGGACTTTTATCTGAATTACAACTCTTGTCTTCACTCTTTAGTTTAAATTCCAAACATTTTTCTTATTTTATTGCTAGTTTGAAATTGAATGTTCTTATACTATTGTTATTATGAATTCGACTTTAAATTGTTTTAGGATTTTATTTGTGAACTATCTTGAACTGGTATTTATTCTAAAGCAGTACAAAAAGAGTAAATTCAATTTACATGATCAAATTTAGAGGTCTGGAGGCTAAAATATATAAGGAACAGCTGCTGGAATTTGGTATATGTAGTTTAACGAAGAGAAGGGTGAGAGGTGACATGATAGCAGTGTTCCAATATCTCAGGGGCTGCCACAAGGAAGAGGGAAGCAAGCTATTCTCCAAAGTGCCCGAAGGCAGGACAAGAAGCAACGGATGGAAACTAATCAAGGAGAGAAGCAATCTAGAACTAAGAAGAAACTTCCTGACAGTTAGAACAATTAACCAGTGGAACAACCTGCCTCCAACACTGGACAGCCATTTGTCTGAAATGGTATAGGGTTTCCTGCCTGAGCAGAGGATTGGACTAGATGACCTCCAAGGTCCCTTCCAACTTTACTGTTATGATTATGATTAAATTTGTGTTTTCATACTGTTATTTATCTGATTAACCTGTTTCTATCTTCTACTGTATACCTTATTATTCAGCTATTCAAAATGAAACCCCGACTATAAAAAAAAGGCCTTAGACCACTCCTTGCTCCGCAGAATCAGCTTAATCTTAATCTTCTATATTTGGTTTGCAAACATGTTTATGTTTAAAGGAAGAATGAAAAAGTCATGAACAGCAACAGCAGAGAAATAACCAGAGGGAGGGGCAGGAAATAAATTTGAGACCATGAAAATAGAGTATGAATAACACCTAAGCAAACATTGTTATCAGGTTCCAGCTGTAGCATAAGATATATGTACTTGGCACATACTCAAATAAACCCTGAACAGTTTGTATGCCATATGTATATTAGCTAATAAAATACACTACCAGGAGGGAGAAAAATATTTACACGATGAAGAGAAGAAAGGAAGTCAAGAGCTTGTGTGAAAGGATTGTGTAAAAGTCTGAGTTAGATACAGCAATACAGAAAAGCTTGGTGTTGAAAATCAAGTGCTTTTGTTATTATTATTTTACACAGAGCAACTAAGATACCTCTTTATAATATATAACACTGGATAAAAGATTCTGGGTTACATAGAATTTAGCCAGAATTTCTGTGACTGATATTCCTAAAGAATAAGAAAGCAAAAATGTCCACAGATCTTTTTTTCATTAGCTCTTAACTTATTATAGCTCAAAAGCATCTTTTGAGTACTATTTCTAATTTATGTATTTATATACTGCCATTGCTGGACATAGCATTTAGAGAGTAAGCTCTAAACTATGCAGACATATAAGTTCTATGTTAATATTACTTCATTTCTTTTTCCGAAAAAGAAAGTTTAAAAAAATACTTTCCATTAACTTTCTTTCAACTACAGAGGAAATAAATAAGTCAAACAAAATACAATGCGATACAAGTTTTAAAAATTATAAAAATCTAAATTAAACAAAGATGAAAAAAGGAAATAGTTGAAATTTTCTTCTATTACAGTCCAAATATAACATTGTTGTTGTTGTTAGCTGCGAAGTCGTGTCCGACCCATCGCGACCCCATGGACAATGTTCCTCCAGGCCCTCCTGTCCTCTACCATCTTCTGGAGTCCATTTAAGCTCACGCCTACAGCTTCAGTGACTCCATCCAGCCACCTCATTCTCTGTCGTCCCCTTCTTCTATTGCCCTCGATCTTTCCCAGCATTAGGCTCTTCTCCAGTGAGTCCTTCCTTCTCATTAGGTGGCCAAAGTATTTGAGTTTTAGCTTCAGGATCTGGCCTTCTAAAGAGCAGTCAGGGTTTATCTCCTCTAGGACTGACCGGTTTGATCGCCTTGCAGTCCAAGGGACTCGCAGGAGTCTTCTCCAGCACCATAGTTCAAAGGCCTCAATTCTTTGGCGCTCAGCCTTTCTTATGGTCCAACTTTCACTGCCATACATTGCAACTGGGAAGACCATAGCCTTGACTATACGCACTTTTGTTGACAGGGTGATGTCTCTGCTTTTTAGTGTGCTGTCTAGATTTGCCATGGCTTTCCTCCCCAGGAGCAAGCGTCTTTTAATTTATTGGCTACAGTCCCCATCTGCAGTGATCTTGGAGCCCAGGAAAATAAAATCTGTCACTACCTCCATTTCTTCCCCATCTATTTGCCAGGAATTGAGAGGGCCAGATGCCATGATCTTGGTTTTCTTAATGTTAAGTTTCAACCCAAGTTTTGCACTCTCCTTCTTCACCCGCAACAAGAGGCTCTTTAGTTCTTCTTCACTTTCTGCCATTAGAGTGGTATCATCTGCGTATCTTAGGTTGTTGATATTTCTTCCGGCAATCTTAATTCCAACTTTTGATTCATCTAGCCCTGCCTTTCTCATGATGTGCTCTGCATATAAGTTAAATAGGCAGGGTGACAGTATACAGCCTTGCCGGACTCCTTTCCCAATTTTGAACCAATCAGTGGTTCCGTGTCCAGTTCTCACTGTTGCTTCTTGACCCGCATATAGGTTTCTCAAGAGACAAATAAGATGGTCTGGTACTCCCATCTCTTTAAGAACTTGCCACAGTTTGTTATGATCCACACAATCAAAGGCTTTAGCATAGTCAATGAAGCAGAAGTAGATGTTTTTCTGGAACTCCCTAGCTTTCTCCATGATCCAGCGTATGTTGGCAATTTGATCTCTAGTTCCTCTGCCTCTTCGAAATCCTGCCTGTACTTCTGGTAGTTCTCGATCCACATACTGCTGAAGTCTAGCTTGTAGGATTTTAAGCATGACTTTACTAGCATGAGAAATGAGTGCAATGGTGCGATAGTTTGAACATTCTTTGGCACTGCCTTTCTTTGGAATTGGAATGTAAACTGATCTTTTCCAATCCTGTGGCCACTGTTGAGTTTTCCAAATTTGCTGGCAAATTGAGTGTAGCACTTTTACTGCACTGTCTTTTAAGATTTTGAATAGCTCAGCTGGAATACTGTCACCTCCACTAGCTTTGTTGTTGCTCAGCTTTTCTAAGGCCCACTTCACTTCACATTCTAGGATGTCTGGCTCGAGGTCAGTGACCAACTCATTGTGATTATCTGGGACATTAAGCTCATTCTTGTATAGTTCTTCTGTGTAATTTTGCCACCTCTTCTTAATCTCTTCTGCCTCTGTTAGGTCCCTGCCATTTTGGTCCTTTATCATGCCCATTTTTGCATTAAACGTTCCCTTCATCTCTCCAATTTTCTTGAAAAGATCTCTGGTCCTCCCTATTCTATTGTTTTCTTCTATTTCTTTGCACTGTTCATTTAAGAAGGCATTCTTATCTCTTCTAGCTATTCTCTGGAATTCTGCATTCAATTGGGCATATCTATGTTTTTCTCCCTTGCCTTTTGCTTCCCTCCTTTCCTCAGCTATTTGCAAAGCTTCCTCAGACAGCCATTTTGCTTTCTTGCATTTCTTTTTCTTTGGGATGGTTTTGGTTGCTACCTGTTGTACAATGTCGCGAACCTCTGTCCATAGTTCTTCAGGCACTCTGTCTATCAGATCTAATTCCTTAAATCTATTTGTCACCTCTACTGTATATTCAACAGGGATATGATTTAATTCATACCTGAGTGGCCTAGTGCTTTTCCCTACTTTCTTCAGTTTAAGCTTAAACTTTGCAAGGAGAAGCTCATGATCTGAGCCACAGTCAGCTCCTGGTCTTGTTTTTACTGACTGTATAGAGCTTCTCCATCTTTGGCTGCAGAGCATATAGTCAATCTGATTTCTGTGTTGACCGTCTGGTGATGTCCATGTGTAGAGCCGTCTCTTGGGTTGTTGGAAAAGAGTGTTTGCTATGACCATCGTATTCTCTTGACAAAATTCTATCAGCCTGTGCCCTGCTTCATTTTGTACTCCAAGGCCAAACTTGCCTGTTATTCCAGTTATCTTTTGGCTTCCTACTTTAGCATTCCAATCCCCCATGATGATAAGGACATCATTTTTGGTGTTACTTCTATAAGGTGCTGTAGGGCTTCATAGAACTGGTCAATTTCATCCTCTTCAGCACTGGTGGTTGGGGCATAGACTTGGACTACTGTGATATTGAATGGTTTGCCTTGGATTCGAACTGAGATCATTCTGTCATTTTGAGGATTGTATCCCAGTATTGCTTTTCCTACTCTTTTATTGACTATGAAGGCTACTCCATTTCTTCTGAGGGATTCTTGCCCGCAGTAGTATACCTGATGGTCATCTGAATTAAATTCACCCATTCCTGTCCATTTTAGTTCGCTGATACCTAAGATGTCGATGTTCAGTCTTGTCATCTCTTGTTTGACCACGTCCAGCTTTCCTTGATTCATGGATCTTACATTCCAGGTTCCTATGGAGAAAAAATCTTTACAGCATCGGACTTTCCTTTCACCACCAGACACATCCACAGCTGAGCGTCCTTTCGGCTTTGGCCCAGTCGCTTCATTCTTTCTGGCGCTACTAGTACTAGCCCTCTGCTCTTCCCCAGTAGCATATTGGACGCCTTCCGACCTGAGGGGCTCATCTTCCAGCGTCATATCGTTTTGCCTTTTGGTACTGTCCATAGGGTTTTCATGGCAAAGATACTGGAGTGGGTTGCCATTTCCTTCTCCAGTGGATCACGTTTTGTCAGAACTCTCGGCTATGACCTGTCCGTCTTGGGTGGCCCTGCACGGCATAGCTCATAGCTTCATTGAATTACGCAAGCCCCTTCGCCACGACAAGGCAGTAATCCATGAAGGGGAATATAACATTACTATAATTCAAATTTAAAACAACAAATTAAACCTTGTTTTGAAACCAGTAACGAAGAAATATGGTTCAGACTAGCACAGTCATTTTTTAGGGTACTGTATTTGTTCCATTTTTCTTGCATATTTGTTGTATTTGAATTCACTCTTTACACTATTATGCCTTGTGCGCCAGTTGTAATAATTTCTGGAGCAGGAGTCTTTACTTTCTGTTGTTTATGCCATCTCACTGCAACTTACTCTACACATTGGACTGTCCTTAAAGACCATTCAGTACCTTCATCCTGGTCCAAGATGCAGCAACTTTAGAAGTTATGGACACATTTAAGTTTGTTTGTGTAATACAAGTTCAGAAGGAACTAGAAGTGCACTTAGGTTTCAGATACAACTTAAGTTGCTGTTTATTACAAGGAACTAAAAGTTCAATCTCCCCATGATATGGGGAATAAAGACACCTTCCTCACAAGACACTAATTCATTTTTGTTCTAGGTCACAGTTCAGACCAAGTGGTGTCTTAATGAATATAATCAATTCACTTGTTCTGTCGTGGCATCCTTGTAAACAAACAGCTCCTAATATTATGCAGCAGTGATGGGATCCTAGAGATTCAGATTGAGCATTAAGAAAACCAAACTTATGGCAGCTTATTAAAAGAATAAAATTTATTATTGCACAGTCAAATCACCAAGAGTCAGCAGAGAGCTAGAAAGTCAATTACAGCATTGCTCAGAAGCCATCAAAGAAAAGTGCCTTCTTTGGTGTTAGCTGAGTAGAATGACAGCCTAAAAATAAAAATGGATGTTCTGAGGGTATGACCAGAACTGAAGTTGACAGGTAATGTGGAAAGCCAATGGCAATGCTTTCAACAAATATTTATATCATATGTGCAATTGGCCACAACAAAGAAGGCATACAGAAAATAGCATTCTTCCTAGCTGGATGCCCTGAATAATAAAGCATGTTCATGAATGAAGAAGATATCTTTAAAGTCCTGTTGCAGAACTTGTTGCAGATATTTGAGGCCTATTTTCCACTGCAAAAATGTAACAAAAATGTATACTACCTTGCCTCCGTCTTGGAGAACTGCTTTTATTTCCCTGATTCCGAAGGAAGATCAGGATGTTACTCAAGTAAGAAATTACAGACCAATATCACTTTTGAATACGGACTACAAGATATTTGCTAAGGTTTTAGCTAACAGATTGATGAGGGTTTTGCAACAGATGATTCATGGGGACCAAACTGGGTTCATTAGTGGTAGACAAATGAAAAATAATGTGAGGCATATAGTAGATTTGGTGGAATTTTTGGAAAGGAACAACCAGATCCCTGCGGCGTTGATCTTTTTAGATGCTGAAAAAGCTTTGGATCAACTGGATTGGCAATTTTTGATGAAAGTTTTAGATAAAATGAATTTTGGGGATAAATTTTTACAACCAATTAGGGCATTATATCAAAAACAAACTGCCCGAATAATAGTAAATAATAGTTTGACTGAAGTATGCAATATTGAAAAGGGCACAAGACAAGGGTGTCCGTTATCACCTTTATTATTTGTTTTAACATTGGAGATATTATTGATTAAAATACGGAATTCAGAAAAAATTAAGGGTATCCAAATTAGAGATCAGGATTATAGACTGAGGGCGTTTGCAGACGATCTGGTTGTTACGGTGACCCAGCCAGAAAATTCTGTTGTGGACCTGATGGAGATAATAATGCAATATGGGAAGGTTTCTGGATTTAAGGTTAATGTACAAAAAACTAAAATATTAGCCAAAAATATGACAGTATCGCAAAAGGCCCTTTTAGAAGGGTTAACTGGATTTGAGATTGTTAAAAGGGTTAAATATTTGGGGGTGTATTTGTCACCCTCAAATGCAAAGTTATATAAAAATAATTATGAAAAGCTATGGGGAAAATTTCAAAAAGAATTGGAGAGTTGGGGAAAATTGCAATTGTCTTTATTGGGAAGAATTGCAGCAGTGAAAATGAATGTTTTGCCCAAATTTCTATTTTTATTTCAAATGATACCTATTCTTAAAAAAGATTTAAATTTGGAGGAATGGCAACGGGGTATCAATAAATTTGTATGGGCAGGGAAAAGGCCACGAGTTAAACTTAAGATTATGCAGGATACGTGTGAAAGAGGTGGTCTTAAAATGCCCAACTTTAAATTATATTATGAAGCTGCTGCGTTGTCAGCGATAAGTGATTGGATTAATTTGACACAAGGGAGATTATTAAATCTTGAGGGCCACGACTTGTTATTTGGCTGGCATGCATATTTATTGTATGATAAGAAGGTAGATAATGTGTTTAAAGTGCATATTTTAAGACAGGCATTGCTGAGAGTTTGGAAAAAGTATAGACATAAGCTAAACTACAAGATACCTTTGTGGGCAATTCCGAAACATGCAATAGAAAACATAAATGTTGGCTTCAAACATGATGTGACTACGTACAAGGAGATCTTAAGTTTGGAGAGGAACGTATGGTGTTTGAAGCCGTATAATCTTTTACGAGATGAGAAGATTGTTCAAACTTGGTTTCAATATGGTCAATTGCAGGCCAGGTGGAAAGAAGACCAGAAAATTGGTTTCTCAATGACTGATGAAAATTTGGTAAAGCAAATTAGAAATCAGGGTCCAGCACATATCAAACGGATATATCTTGCATTGATAGAAATTGACTCAGAAACAGAACTTGTTAAAGATTGTATGATAAAGTGGGCTCAGAATATTCAAGAAGTTATCACAATGGACACTTGGGAAAAGATCTGGGTGAGGAACGTAAAATTTACACAAGCTCAAAACTTAAGAGAGAACTTTTACAAAATGTTTTATAGGTGGCATTTAGATCCTAAAAAGCTTGCAAGTATGTATCCGAACTACCAACCTAAATGTTGGAGATGTGGTGGCGAAGATGCAACGTATTTTCATATATGGTGGACCTGTAAAAAGGTTAAAGCTTTTTGGATTAAAATCTGGTGCAGAAGATATTTAAGCAAAGGATAAAGTTTTGTCCGCAATTGTTCTTATTGGGCATAATTACAGATACTACTGTTGTGGACACTAAGTTGATGTTGAACTTAATTACAGCAGCAAGACTTTTAGTAGGTCAATATTGGAAGAAGGAGGAACTGCCGACTATAGAAGAATGGACTCTAAAAGTTTCTGACCTGGCGGAAATGGCAAAGATTTCGGCTTATTTGAAAGACCATTCGCAACAACGTTACATTATGGAATGTAAAAAGTGGATTGATTATATCCAGAACAAATATGGGACCAAAAAGTTTCACTTAGCATTTGAATAAGTTTTTTTCTTTTTTTTTTATGTGATACTAGTATTGCTTGTAGTCATCTCATATGAGCTAGAGTGCGATAGACTTAATAGTTTATTGTTGTTAACATATGGTTGTTTATGATTGTTTTTTGCTTTTATACCTTGTATTTAGCTCTGGGAAGTCGGGGAGGGGGGAGGGGGGAAGGGGGGGAGGGTTAGGGAGGGTTAGGAAGGGCTGGGTGGAGGGAGGGGGGGAGGGATTGTTAAAGATAAAATGTATTGTAAAACTTTTCAATAAAAAAAATGTATACTACCTATAAAGAGATATTGCGATGAAACTTTATAATAGATCTGATGTTAAGATTATGTCTTGAACTTTAGTATTTTGACTGAAACTTTGATCAGCAATTAAATTGTTTGAGGATCTTCCAGTAGGCTCACAGAGCTGAGGACCACAGCAAAGACCAAAGAATTAGTGAGTAGACCAGTTTCTTGGCACATCTCTGGATAAGGAGAGGACAGGAGATTACCTATTTGTGTTCTGGACACTTGCTCCTCAGAAGACCACCCCAGGAAAATTATTTTCACAGGTTTCAGTGCCAGAAGATGAAAGGATTAAGCATCTTTAAAGGCCTGGCTTTTTTCCCAAGCGTTGGAAGAAGATTAAATGATTACACATTAAAATTCTTTTGGCACCAGATTTTTGTTTTCATTGTATTAATTGGTTTTTATGATTTTTAAAATGATTTTATATGCCTTTTAATTTTTGATTGGGAACCACCCAGAGTTGGTTGAAAAATGGATCGCTATATGTGTTAAATAAGAAAGCAATTTTGCTCACAACCATGATGGAGGATTTAAAAGACATTAAATTACAAACCTCACTTTCTAATCACTTTCAGAAATTGCTCATTAATTACTTCTAAGCTGTGAGAGACTTTTAGAATGACAAACCTGAAAATGTCAGATGAATCTGCCTTCAATCCTGAATGAAATTTTAATCATAAGCTTAAGAATTTAAAAAATCTGATTTAAACAGCAAAAAACTAAATGGGATTTTGATCTTAGAAAGTTATAAATGTATTTAAGGTACATATAAAATTGGAATGAAACTTTCAATACAATTTTGGAATAAATTATAATTTACAAACAGTCTATATTACACCATGAGCTATGCAGGCTCTCAGTTGGCTTCCAAGTGCAATTCAAGGTATTATTTATCATCTATAATGCCAAACATGACATTGGACCAAGTCATTTGTAGAACTACCTGTCTCTGTTTGTTTCTGTCCATCCCATTAGATCCAGCAAGGATGAGCATGCTCTGAAGCCTGTCTATTTAAATAGTCCCTGCTACAGCACTGCCCTCTTCCTGAGATTCCTACAGCTCTGCACTTTGGGGGTTTCAGAAGTCTTTGAAGAAGGCTATTCCCCTGAGCAGGAGGTTGGAATATTAGCTGAGCACAACACAGTGAGTTTGCTTTTCTTATTCTTGGAGTTAAGTTTTTCCTTGGCCATCATTACTTTTCTTATTTTTCTTACTAATTGACTTGGTTTAATTTATCCTATATACGTCAACTAGTCACAACAGTGAAATGAGAAGTTATGCAAATTGATGCAATAAATATTAGCAAAATGTATTTCTAGCCATTTAATAGAGTATAAATTACTAAGTATAAATCACTTGTTAGTGAACAATTAGAAACACTATTACAATGGTACAAAAATCAGGTGACTACTAATTAGCATAAAGATTGGTTTTCTGTATTTCTTTACTGCCATCTATAGTATTGGTTACCCAGATCTTTGAGTCCAGATTTGATCACGCTGTTCCAATTTTCTAACATAAAATGAAGAATTTGATCAAAGTACAAATAACAATATAGTTGAGTGTTGTATGTACGTGTAAGACCAGCTTGTCAAGGGCTCTTTGACAGAAACATACTGTTACAACATAGGCCTCTAAAGAAAGAGTTATTCAGTGTTTGAGAATACATGGTTATAAATAATATTCTGGCAGTGGCAGCAACAAAACACCATGGTCTTCAAGGGCTATTCTCCCACGCTTATTCCTATTATGAGACATCTTAGCTATTATATGTATAGCCTAACAATCAGTTTTATATACAATTTCATTTTTTAAACTGATGAGACTTAGCAAACTTCATTTTATAAGGATGACATCCCACAATAATTCTTCCTAACACATGTAATTTTGCCAAAATACAAAGTTAAATATAGAATAGGTACTTTTGACACTTACAATGTATTATCAATCGAGGCATTGCCATAACACCTTTAAGTGTACCAACCCTGGGCTACAAGTCTAAATTTTTGACATAGCACTTTCTAAAATATAACAGCAGATGGTAGGGTATTTTCTTACTTGTAAAATGCAGTTCCAAGTAGCTACTTCGGAACACATTAATGTATTTGTGACATTAAATAAACCATGGTTGAAGAAGTAAAAAAACCATGATTGCACTAAACTTCAAATAGATCCAGCCACAGAAATAGCAACTCATTCCTCCTCCTCTAGGGAGGCCAAATATTTCAATTTTTGCAACAGTTGGCACTTCTGAGTCTTAAATGACTATATGCAAAGTAAAAGATGACCTAGTCTTTTTTCCAAATCAACGTTCTGTACAGGAGAAGTAAATGTGTGATTCACAGGCACATGTGAAAAACAAAGGAAACAAGAACAGCAGAGATGATGTTACAGACGTAAATTCACTTGTGGTCAATCCTATTTCTTACCGTATTTTCCAAACTAGTAGTTATTTAACCAAAATTAATTATTAGTCTGACATTGGACTATCAGATCGTAGCTAAAATAAACTCACATTCAAAATGTCATTAAGTATTGGCTGTAATTAAAGATAATTACCATAATTTGATTCATGATTTAGATGCCATATTAAGGCCAACTACAATAAATATGGCTTAATATGTCACACAAAAGAGATCTAGCATAAAACAATATAACCTGTAAAACAGCACTTAACCACTGTATGGCACCCAGCTGGTCAGATTAATATCAAAATACTATGAACTGCTTTATAGTCCAATAGGGTCCCCAAAACAGATAAGCAGCCCAAGAGGTTTTTTTCCATTTTCCCAGCTGCAGTCTGCAAAAGTGAAAGTTTCCAGGAACAATAAAAAGTCTTGTTTAAATCCTGGCTTCAAGCCAAGTTTCCTTTAAGCATAATAAATTGTAGTGCCGTGATTCACGACTAGATGTCATTGACACCGTTTTCCAGCTTTCCAAATCCAAGCCTATTTTATCGACTTTCAAATATCTTTTTTAAAAAAAGTCTCAAAAGTACTTTTAGTCCCAAAATTTCAAAGCTATATATCTGTATTAATTCCAAATTGATCTTGCAGTTTTCTCTATTTCCCCCCAAAGCAATTAATTCACCACTTTTCTTTTCCTAAGGGAGCGGGGCAAAAATAATAATAATAATAAATAAAACTTTATTGTCAAAGTACAACATGTGTACATTGAGATTAGCTGAGCCTTCCCCCGTGCTCCCTCCCCCCAACACACAGTGACAACAAACCCTCCATCCTACCACACCATGTGAACCAACTACACCACACACCGGCCTCCCAAGACAATTCTGCATAGGTTCACAGAGATTATATACCATTCAAAAGCCTAACAGCCCACGGATAACAGCCCCCTGTTGGTACGGCTGGCTATACTCCTATATCTCCTACCCGATGGTAGGAGAGTAAAGAGATACCGTCCAGGGTGTGAGTCATCCCTGAGAATTTTCCTCACTCTTCCAAGGCAACGAGCCCTGACGATGTCATCCAGTGGTGTCAGGGGACAGACCACAATGTCTTGTGCTGTGCTCACCACCCTCTGTAATACTTCCCTATCCGCAGCTGTCAGACCAGCATACCAAATCACAATACCATACGAGAGGACGCTCTCTATAGTAGACGGGTAAAAGAGGGTCATAAGCCGTTGTTCTACCCTGTTCTTCTGCAAGACCCTAAGAAAGTGAAGCCTCTGTTGGGCCTTTCTAGCCACCTGGGTTGTATTAACTTTCCAGGTTAGATCTTCACAGAGGTAGACTCCCAGAAATTTAAAGGAGGAAACTCTCTCTACACAGTCCTCCCCAATGTAAAGTGGGGCAGGTTCCTCTCTTTTTCTCCGGAAGTCTAACACCATCTCTTTCGTCTTGCTGATGTTTAGGTGCAAGTTGTTCTTACTACACCATATGGATAGTTTTTGTACCTCCGCCCTGTATGCTGTCTCATCCCCACCTGTAATAAGACCCACCACAGTTGTATCATCTGCGAACTTGATTATCACAGTGGATGGGTCAGACGATACACAATCATATGTGTATAAAGAGTACAGGTAGGGGCTAAGCACACAGCCCTGTGGCGTGCCGGTGCAAAGCTTCAGGGAGGTGGACAGAGCAGACCCAACCCTCACTGTTTGTAACCGGTCCCTAAGAAAGTCTTGAATCCAATCGCAGATGGTGGGGGAGAATTTCAAGTCAGTCAGCTTCTCGATGAGAATGCTCGGCAAAATGGTGTTGAAAGCCGAGCTGTAGTCAACAAAAAGCATCCTGACATAACTTCCAGGTTTCCCGAGATGACTTGCTACAGAGTGTAAAGCAGTAGCTATGGCATCGTCTGTCGACCTATTTCCCCTGTAGGCAAATTGATGTCCAGTGGGAGGCATGTCCTAAGATGTTGGAGAACCAATCTTTCGAAGCATTTCATGACTACAGACGTTAATGCAATAGGTCTGTAGTCATTCAGGCACTCGACTCAAACTTCCCTTCCCTCTCTTATCGGGGAGGATTCTTTGCTTTGGGCATTCTTTTTTCCAGGAAAGTAGTATTAAGTCATAAAAAGAAGTTAAAGTCTCACTAGGTTCCATCTATGTTGCTCAAAAATTGCTAGTTAGTACTTATCTTCAGTTGTCAGCAGCTTCTGACTGGCAACACGAATGTAGCCAAACTTTCCCCCGCTGGTTTGGAGGGCTTCCTCGGATCCAGCGGAAGGGCCACCACCCCTCCGCAATTGATGAGTGTATTCTCCTTCTTTGTTGCCTCTCTGGGGCGACTTTCAGTAGGGTCCCCAGCAGGGCAAAATCGAAGATGGAGCCCTGTCTTCCTATGCCCATTATGTCGTGACACCCAATGGGAAGACTACATACAAAAACAAAATGGGTGTTTCATACCTAGCTTCAAATCATCTTTAACACTTGTCACTGAAGCCTCCAGCTTGATATACCAGCAAGAAAATGTTAATGAATCTCAGAAAGAAATTCTATGTTGAAATCAATCCAAGAGACAATTGTTTTATTTCATGATGAGACTAAAAATAACACAAATGAGATAAAAGAAAAATTTTCTAACCTAAATGTACAAATCCAGATAATGACTACAAAGAAGGAACTAGTAACCCAGAAAACAGAAGGAAAATTAGAGGAAACAGTTCCAAAGATGGAGGACCTAAAGGAAGGAATTAACAGACAGATACAGACAAATGAAAAATTAGAAGATGAAGTGAACATCGGAAATGGAAAAGATATCTTACTTGTCAACATCTCAGAACACATTTGAGGTAAGGAAGAAGAGCTGATCAAACAGATGACAAAGCTGTTAGGAGACATGCTGAATATTGACAAACAAAAAATGAAAAGAAAAACTTAAGGAGAAGGATGGAGGCTGTTTAATGAATATAAATGGGTTGAGCGTTTTTCCAAAAAATACTTCAGTCAAATTCTCTTCCTCATTCCAAACAATATATAAAAAAACAGAGGAAGAATTACTTGATGATTCAAATGCACTAACTTGGAAAGTTATTTTGCAAAGGAATAAAGCTAGAGTAAGACTGAAGAAAATAGAGGTTTTGATCTATTAGATGGGATATTATACTATTAAACAGATGTTTGAATATAGTTAAGAAAATAGATAACTGTTAGAAATAAAAGTATTATTATAATTAGAAGGATAGGATTTGTAACTAGAATATTATACTTTGTTATGAGATGAGAAATATAAAAATTGTAAAAGGATTTGAATAAGGGAAGCTTTTGGTTCTTCTTCATCTTCTTGTGCCATATCTTGTGCCATTATCAGACGTTGGTGATCATGTTGGTGATGCTGTTTTTATCAGCAGTCGCACGAAAAAGTGCTGCTGAGTTTTGTCCAAACCAGTTCCTTAGATTTTGAAGCCATGATGTTCTTCTTCTGCCTGGACCTCATTTGTCTGTAATCTTTCCCTGGTGGATTAAATGGCGTATGCCATATTTTTCTGGGTGCCGCATCACATGTCCGAAATATTCTTTCATTTTTTAATTGTTTTGATGATTTCCCTTGGCTTTCCCAGGTGGCTTATCACCTCATTTCTGATCGTCAACCCAGCTTATACGTAACAGCCACCTGTAATTTCACACTTCAAATGCTTCTAGTCTCTTCAGGTGGCCTTCTGTCAGAGACCAACTCTCTATTCCATAGAGCAGGATAGAAAAAATATAACATCTGACAAGCCTGATTTTCAATCTTAGGCTTATATCGTGACTGCAGAAGACCTTTTTCATTTTGAAGAATGCTGTTCGAGCTTTCTCTATCCTTGTCTTGACTTCAAAGGTCATGTCCCAGCTTTCAAGTAAATTAGAACCGAGGTGCATGATCCCTTCAACTTTTTCTAATGGTATTCCTTCCAAATTTATCGGTAGTAAATTAACGGGTTGTTTGCTGACAACCATGATCATGGTTTTTGAGGTGTTAAGCTTCAAGCCGTATTTTTCAGATGTTTCTGTGACTCTGTTGATGAGGAGCTGAAGGTCTTCACACTTACTGGCAAGCAGAACTGTATCATCAGTATATCTTAAATTGTTGATCCAAACACTGTTTACTTTGATGCCAGCATTGATGTTCTCCAGTGTCTCATTGAAGATTGACTCAGAGTAGATATTGAACAACAGTAGAGAGAGAAGACATCCCTGTCTGACCCCTCTTCATATTTCTGCATCAGCTGAGTATCTTTGTCCTAGTCTCACATTTGCTACCTGATGCCAGTATAGATTCTTTATGATTTGGATAAAGATCTAGTCATCTAGTCCCCCTTCTTTCAGGATTTCTAATAGTTTGCTGTGTCTTATTTTATCAAATGTTTTTCAAAATCAATGAAGCACATGTAAACACCGTGACTGACATCTCTACAATGCTGTACAAGAACTTGAAGGCTGAATAGCGCACCAAATTGTGTGTTACCTAGACGCTCCTCAGTTTTGTTGTATATTCTTGTGTGAATTATTCTCAGGAATATTTTCAGGGCATGACTCATTAAGCTTATTGTTCTGTATTCGGTACACTTCTTTGCATTTATTTTTTGGGTTATTGTCATAAAGGTTCATTTTAGCCAATCATTTGGTATCTTTCCTGTTTCATATATTTGATTGAAGAGCTGCAGTAAAAAAGTCTTCCCATTGTCCAGCAATTTTGAAATTTCTACTGGAATATCATCCAGTCGTGTGGTTTTTCTTGTCTTTGCTATTTTTATTGCATGTTCAACTTCCTCCATACCGATGTTTGGTCCAGTTATACTTCCCATATCTATATCACCCCTAGTGTCCTCAAAAAAATCTTCAACGTATTCCTTCCATCTTTTTAGTTTTTTGTCCTCATCTAAGATAATTTTCCCCTCTTTGTCAACTAAGTTGTTGATTTTCTTTTTGTAGAGGCCTGCTGCTTCTTTCACTTTTTCGTGTAAATTGAAATTATCATGCATATGTTCTGTCTCTTCTATTTCCTTGCATCTCTTTGCAAACCACTTTTCTTTTGCCAGTCAAATGTTTCTTCTAATTGTTTTCTGCAATTCATTGTATTTTTCTTTGTTTTTATTTTTATAAAATCTTCTTTCATCCATGAGATGAAGAATTTCCTCCGTCATTCACTGTTGTTTCTTGTGGTACCCCTCTCTGTTTTGAATTTGTTACCTCTACTATTGCAATTTTTGAATTTATCCCACTTCACTTCTACATCTTCATCATTCAGGTTGTTGGTTTCTCTTAAATGATTTTCTAGTTCTTCTTTTATCTTACCTGCATGTTTAATGATGAAGTCTCTGTCAATTCTTGGTTTAGCAGGATTCGGGTTTTCATCCTTTTTAGTTTCAGCTGGACTTCGGCAAGTAGTAGATTATGATCGGATGATACATCTGCACCTGGGTATGTCTTTACTGATTTTACTGAGTTTCTAAATCTTTTGTTTATTGTAAAATAGTCAATTTGGTTCATTACTATATTATTTCGTGTCTCTGCTAGTGATCTCCAAGTGCAGAGGTGTCCTTTTTGCAACTTGAAAAAAGTATTCATCACACATTGCCTATGCTCCTTGCAGAAGTCTACAAATCTGTCACCTCTACCATTTCTGGTTCCTAAGCCAAAGCTTCCAACTATAGAAGCATCACTTCCTTTTCCCACTTTTGCATTGAAAGCCCCCATGAGTATTGTGATATCATTATTTTTTAGGGTTTTCAGTACACTGCTTATATCTTCATAGAACTTCTCTAAATCCTCCTCATCACTGTCAGCTGTGGGAGCGTAAACTTGTATAACATTCATATTTACTGGAGTACTATTTATTTGGATCATTATCACTCTATCAGATCTGGGAATAAAGGACTTGATACATTTATTTACAAGATCGTTTATGATTATAGCTACTCCATTTTGATGGTGTTTGCTATTCTCACCAGAATAGTAGCAGTAGTAGTTTTGGGTTACCCAAACATAATTTATTATGAGAAAATTATATTTTGAACATTGATGGGAAATTAAAATTTTAAAAAAGTGGGAAAAACAGGATATTGATTGAACAAATTGGTTTTAAGTGCAAATGCAATTGAGATATGTTCTGGCTAGAGAAAATATAATAAACTGACACTATCGATATTATATATAATACCAGAAAAATGTGATGAAGATGTCTGTATTTAATTGTATATGTATTAACAGTAACAAGAATTGTATTTGCCCAGTGTGGAAAAATGCATACCACCGGAAGAAGAGAGGATCAAGGAAGCACTGGATGGTGTAGTATTGGAACTAGACTGAGAAAGTTAATATGTACCACTGAATTACCAATGGAACCAGACAATACATTGTTAATATTAAGTACTCATGATTGTAAAATTAGAAAATTAATAAAATATTTATAAAAAAAGAATACTGTGAACTGCTTTAGATATAAAGTTTTATCCAAGGATGCTGAAAAGGGGGGGGGGAAGCAGGTCATCATGTTTATAAGCTGTTTCAGTAATATTCCCCAGGCAGACTATTTGCAAAGGAAATCTAAATTATCCCACAACTTCATAGGAAAGAAAGCAAGAATATTTCAAAGAATATCATTCCATTACCAATGACTGCCTAGAAAAATGGTGTGAAGTTTCTCTCCTTTTTCTTGCAATAGACTTTATATTTCTAAAGTAACCTCAGAACCTTGTTTTCCCTGCAAGAGTACAGAAACAACTCTTTCAGCAGTAGCCTAAGCCTAGAGCATGGGCTCATGAGCCAAACCATAATTATTAATTACATCTGTGGGGGAAGTAGTTGTCACTACATATAATAATAATAATAATAATAATAATAATAATAATAATAATAATAATAATAATAATAATTAATAATTAATAATAATAATAATTTAATTTCTATACCGCCCTTCTCCCGAAGGACTCAGGGTGGTGTACAGGGCAATACAATAAAATACAACATACAAAAATTAAAAAAATATTAAATATTACAGCCCAATTCAATACAATTAATACAATAACATTAAAATACCCCTAAACCCATCAGACCAGGCCGGCTTGTTCAAATAAATATGTTTTTAGGTCACGTCGGAAGGAGCGAAGGTCGGGAGCCATCCGGAGCTCCACCAGTAAACGGTTCCACAGGTCTGGCGCGCCCACAGAGAACGCCCTCCCCCTGGGGGCCGCCAGTCGACACTCTTTGACCGACGGCACCCTAAGGAGGCCCTCTCTGTGGGAGTGCACTGGACGAAGGGAAGTTGATGCCGGCAGCAGGTGATCCCGTAAGTAACCCGGACCCATGCCATTTAGGGCTTTATAGGTCATTACCAGCACCTTGAATCTTACCCGGAGGACAACCGGAAGCCAATGCAGCTCGCGGAGTAGAGGTGTTACATGGGAGTGTCGAGACGCCCCCACCACAACTCGCGCGGCTGCATTCTGCACCAGTTGGAGCCTCCGAGTAGTCTTCAAGGGCAGCCCCATGTAGAGAGCGTTGCAGTAGTCCAAACGGGAGGTCACGAGTGCATGAGTGACTGTGCGCAAGGCATCCCGGTCCAGATAGGGCCGCAACTGGCGCACCAGGCGAACCTGGGCGAAGGCCCCCCTAGTCACAGCTCCTATATGATCTTCCAAAGAGAGCTGTGAGTCTAGGAGGACACCCAAGTTGCGAGCCCTATCTACGGGGGGTAATATCTCACCCCCCCATAGTTAACGATGGAATAATCTGAATTTCCCGAGACGCCGGCACACACAGCCACTCAGTCTTGTCAGGGTTGAGCCGAAGCCTGTTCCTCCCCATCCAGACCCGAACCGCCTCCAGGCATCGGGACATCACATCGAGGGCATCACTGGGGTTGTTCGGGGTAGAAATAAAAAGCTGGGTATCATCCGCATATTGATGATACTCAACCCCAAAACCACGAATGATCTCACCCAGCGGCTTCATATAGATGTTGAACAGGAGAGGCGAGAGGACCGACCCCTGAGGGACTCCACAAATGAGAGGCCTCGAGGCCGACCTCTGCCCTCCTGCCAACAACGACTGCGAACGTCCCAGGAGGTAGGAGAACCACCGTAAGATGGTGCCTCCCACTCCCAATCCCCGAAGACGCCGCAGTAAGATACCATGGTTGATGGTATCAAAAGCCGCTGAGAGGTCTAACAGGACTAGGACAGAGGAGCAACCCCTGTCCCGAGCCCGCCAGAGATCATTCACCAGTGCGACCAATGCCGTCTCCGTGCTGTGCCCGGGCCTGAAACCCGATTGGTACGGGTCTAGATAATCAGCTTCCTCCAGGAACAAAGGAAGCTGCTGCGCCACCACACTCTCGACAACCTTCGCAAGAAAGCGAAGGTTGGAGACCGGACGATAGTTGTTTAACACAGCTGGGTCCAGGGCAGGCTTCTTGAGGAGGGGTCTCACCACCGCCTCCTTCAAGGCGGCGGGAAAACTACCCTCGCTCAAAGAAGCAGTTATCACTGCCTGGAGCCAGCCTCGTGTCCCCTCCCGAGCCGAATATACCAGCCAGGAGGGGCACGGGTCCAATAAACACGTGGTGGAGCTCAGCCTCCCCATAATCCTGTCCACCTCTTCTGGAGTCACAAGATCGAACTCCTCCCAGATGACATCGACAAGACCATTCATGTTCTCACCGGTCCGGATCCGAGCGATTTTGTCCGACAGATGCTGGCTAAACTCCTCGGCACGACCCTGCAAGGGCTCCTCCCTCACCTCCCGATTCAGGAGGGAGCGAGTCACCCTGAACAGGGCGGCCGAGCGATTCTCTGCAGACGCGATGAGGGTGGCAAAGTAGTTAGACCTCGCCATCCTCATCGCCATGAGATAAAACCTCGTGAAGGATCTTAATCGCAATCAGTCGGATTCAGACCGGCTGGACCTCCAACAGCTCTCTAGGCCCCGTCTCCAACACTTCATTTCCCGGAGCTCCGCAGAAAACCACGGAGCCCACTGGGATCTGCACCGGGTCAGGGGCCGCATGGGTACAACTTGGTCGAGTGCCTCCGTGGCAGCCTTTCCCAGGCCTCCACTAAGGCCTCGGCCGAGCTGTGAACTAGGGCAGCAGGTGGGGACCCAAGCGCCGCCTGGAACCGCTCAGGGTCCATTAAGCGCCTGGGACGGAACCATCTAGTTGGTTCAACAACCCCACGACGGGGATTGGCAAAATGGAAGACCAGCCGCAGGAGATGATGATCGGTCCATGACAGGGGTGTGACAGTTGGAGAACCCCCACCCAGATCATCTAACCACCGGCCAGATAGAAAAATCAAATCGAGCGTGTGACACCCCCCCATGAGTCGGGTCCTGAATTACTTGCGTCAGGTCCATGGCTGTCATGGAAGCCATGAACTCCCGAGCTAACTCAGATGATTCTGAAGGTCTGCCCAATTAGCATTCCTCTACTGCATTTCATCCCATTAAAAGAAAATGCTGACATCTCCCCTATTGGCTCTCTCAGCAGCTGTGCCATAAAGAATCCCCTGGGCTTTTCCAACAACCTCATGTTTTGCTTCACTATCCAATTCTCCACAGAAAAATATCCTTGTGTGCATGTCCAGTCATATTTTGATATAATTACATAGAATGTATCCATTGCTTCTCAGACAGAGGAATCAGCTGTATAATCTGGCAGAATGTACAAAGCAAAGAGACCTAAAACAGATATACGGGATGCATTCTTGGATAGTGAGATTAGTGGCATATAAATTTAGTAAAAATAAGACAACGTTCTTATAAAGTTGAGGGGAATATTTCCAGATAGTCTTCCTCTCTATCAAATCATTCGTAGCCTTTTCCAATGTTTCTTCAGAAAGTTTTGCTTCTTCAGCATCCTGAAATATTCCTGAAGTACGATTTTTATATAAAAGGAATTTTCCAGATATTTAGAGCACGAAACTAATATTTTATAAAGAGAAAAAAATGCTCTGGCAGTGTTCAAGGACAGAATTTACCCTATCAGCAATAGAGCATTTTCCCCAAAATTAGTGCCTCTCAGATATGTTGAAGCACCAATACCCAGAAAGTAGGGAAAGAGCGAGGACACTCTTCCTCCCCTTTCTCACCCCATGTTGTGTTGCTGAGATTGGGAACTATCCTTTCTTACCATCATTTGTAGAATATTCTTTTATTGGGATACCTTAGATTTCTATTTTTTACATGAAACAATACTCAGTGTGTAAATAATCTTTATAATATTGTATGTTAGGCTAGAAACTATAGCCCATATTATTGTAGAATAGGATAGGGTTAGGGTGGCAGTGGAGAAATTGTCTGATGCCAACAAGGGAGTTTATGACTGATGCAGTACTTGAAGTAGGGACTTTATAAGCTCACTTTTATGAAGCACAACTCTATGGATATTTAGACATGTCCTGCTGAAATTATACATTGTCTCTATCAAGTGTTCCTGTAACTGCAGTCTTACTTAAAATGATTTCTCCTTATAGCAAACTTTATTAGCTGTTTGGGAATAATCTTGAAAAGCTAAGCAGAATTGTGCTTGGTTAATAGCTAGATGGAGATTAGCTCAATGCAACGAGAGATACACATTTTCTGCTAAGGCATGACGTAGCTTGTTCAATTTAGCATATTGTGTGGACTGAATCATTGTTATTTGTAAGCCAGGTTTTATGGCTTAGTCTGTTACACAGACTGTCAATTGTTTTATTTAACATGTTTAGGTGCCCCCTGGCTTAGCGTAATGCTCTAGTTTAATATTTTCCAAAGGGGCATGTATGCACTTCAAATGTCAGAATTCTCAATAATAGCCAGGCTGAATTTTAAGTCCACATCTACATCTGAAAGTTACATAACATTATTTTTAATCAATGCCAAAGACAAACCTTAGAAAAGGAACTACTCTTCATCAGCCTGCCACATCCACCAGTTCTCTAGTGTTGCTTCTGTTTGCTAGAACTGGTCTTTATCAAGAGCACAATCATGGAAATCAGAGAGTAAGGAAGGGAAGACCTCTTCAAAAATAATGAATAAAACTGGAAGGTGAAAAAACAAGCATTGGGAAGATAAAAGCATCAAATGCTTTGCCATAGTGCCATTCTTATATTTCTATACTGGTTCATGTCAAATTGCCTGCTGCTCGTGTCATTATAGACATAGTCAATCTCCCAATATCAAAGTCCAAAGAGATCTAAGCTGGAGACTCTGAGCTGGCTTTCTGGCTGTTCCTATTACACAGAAACAAAACACCCAGGGGATAGTTGGAAATGACATATACTGTGTCTGCTGAAGGCATCTGTTCCTTGGAGCAGACAGAGTAATAGAAATATCAAATTATTTTTATCTGCAGTCCATGATTCCCTAAAAGCAGAACAACAAATATGTCAGGTGGAGAGGTAGGCAAAACAAAAGGCAATGGAAAGATCAGACTTATTTTCTAAGTTTGAGGGAAGAGATGGTAGACGGTGTCCATCCCAGCAGCCCCCATCTGATTCACTGCTTGATATTAAATATATAAGATATATAGTGGGAGGGGCATCATGCCAGTTTTAGACAGCTATTGAAAGAATAGAAAGCAACGTTGGAGGTTGTCCCATATTTCTGTGCGTCCATTCCAACATGATTCAGGAAGACAGTCCTTCCCAGGGTTAAGTGACATGTTTCCCCCTTGGGAACGAGAATGACTGCTTGCAATATTTGACAAAATAGATTCAAGAGAGAACAGCTACACTAAAAATATTAGAATGCAACGAGACTATTGAGGCTTCATTTAGATCTCCATCTAATCAAAACATAGAAGGTAGTTAAAAATCTTCTCCCTACTCTTCATGCCCACTGTTGGACCATAGGAAAGCCTCTAGCACGGCATTCTTCTCTCAGGCATTCCCTACACACACACACACACACACACACAATCAGGTATCCCCCCCCCTCCCCTGCATCAAGGTGCTGTCTTCCTTCTTAGGTTGCTGGAGGAGTGGACCTCACCCAGGTAAGATTTCCTTTGCCAGAAGCAGGAGGGCAAACCCATGGAGTTACAGACCATTCTTCCCAAGTCCCAACCCAGCCACTTCCATCCTGTTAAGGCGCCAGGGGTGCCACACACTCACCTGCCTTTCTTCAGATACTCGTGTTGACAGCTAGCGAAGAGTTAACGCTGCCAGCTTTGCCTGTCCTCGTTCCCTACCAGGTGTCCGGCCAAGAAATTGGGATGCATACTTAATCCGTTACACCAGGAGGAGGAGGAGGAGGAGGAGGAAACAAGATGGAAAAACGGGTGCCCGGGGAGGCTTCGCCTAAAGCCGACCTCGGGGCGCGGTGGATGCCAGGTTGGCACGGAATCAGCCTAGAGAGGCAGGAGGGAAGAGCAGCTCTCGGGGCGACTCCGACGTGAGAGGAGAAGGGAAAGGGAGGGCGAGGAGCCACCTGTGCCCATCCACTTTGGGGGGTGCAACCACACGCGCCGGGGAAGAGTCCCTTGCGATGAAGGCCCCCGCCTGCCGACCGGCCGCTGCCCACCCCACGCCCCGCGGCTCGCTCTTTGTCGGGGCGAGCAAGAGAAGCTCCGAGGGACCAGCCGCTCCGAAAACGACCCAGACCCTCGGCCAGCCCGTCCCTCTCCTGCCCTTTTGGTTGCGCCGCCAATTCCTCCTCCCCCTCGCACGTGGTCCTTCACGCTGGCTTTCTCCGAATTCCTGACAGGAGGAGCCCGCCCGCAATTCTTTTTGTACCGTCAACAAAGCCCGAACGGCAATCGCCTACCGCAGCTGGCGGGCCCCGGGCAGGGCTGAACCCACTGGGCGAGAAACGGCTGATGATGAGCAGAGTTATCCTCAACATCTGTGGGAGGGCGGAGGCAATGGTTGTCTGTATTTCTCCTCAAATGCCGCGGGAAAGGGTAAGAGGCATCAACGACCATGTGCCGTTGCGGCGGAGGTGCACCGCTGCATCCTTTAGGCGCCCTTTCCCTCCGCGCTTTAGCTTCCCTTTTCCAAAGGAAAAGGGAAATAGGTCGCCTTAAAGGAGGACGCGTTACGTGTGCCGTTTGTGTTTTTGCTACAGTTGCCTTGTGGCCGGCCTCAACCTGCGAGGGAGGTTGGAAACAGCTTAGACTTGTTGCTTGCAAGAGGAGCTGGCCGGCGGGGAAGATTTTCGGGAGCACCATTGCAGGGAGCTGCGGTGTTTAGGCATAATCCCAGACGCAGCTCCTTGTAAGCGAGTCCCGCTGAACTTAAAAGAGGTTTACTTCTGAACACGCAATCATTATGCACAGTTTGTTCCTTAAGGGGTGAAAGATTATTTTGGAGGGAATCACAGACAAGTGGAAAGCTCTGATCATGGATACAGTTATGGATCCTTACCCTAGAGCAGTTGTTTCCGGTGATATTTGTAAGCAAGACTAGCACAGAACTAAGGCCAATGAGAAGATTTAAAATATCTGGAGAGGGAGAAAGGCTTCTGCAAAATTCAGCCATAATAGCTGTTATGTAATGCAATATACCAGTAGGAGAAGTCCTTTTTGAGGGATGGTTTTTTCCCCCCACTTTCAGCTTCAGAATGGCATAGTTAAAAACTAGCAAAGGGGAATTGGCATTCTCCCCATAACTGCAATATAGATTGGTCATAAATTTAATCAGATCTTTATTATTCTTTCGTCGATATAGGACTGTGAACAGATATGAATAAATGATTAGGTTTGTTGTAAATCTAAATCCAATAGTTTAGTTTTATACATTAAGGTGTTAGTTAATTCATTAGGGTAGCTCTCCTGGCAGTAGTGATGAATATCTGTAACTCGGGTGCAGGATGAGGGTGAAGGTTCATTCTCCGAGCTTGTGAGTTAGTTTCCAGATGTTTTGTTACCAGGCTAGGTAACATCTTCAGCGGAGTTTAGGGGAATGTCAGTGTCAGTGTTCTTCTGTTTATAAGGGCTTCAGGTGTGGGTGTGTCGAGTAAGGGTCTTGTGATGGGTCTTGTGATGGGTCAAATGGAAGTCATCAGTGAGTCTTGTGATGGGTTTTGTGATGGGGAGGTTACATCAGGTCAGGGTCATTGGAAGGTGAACTGCTGGCGGAGGGGGGCACTTGCATGGGTTGAGGGTCAGTACTGTTTCCTGTTGATTGTGCGATTGATTTGGATTCTGAGGGTTTGTAGGCTGGCTGTAGGTCAATGTGTCTATTGATGGAATTGGTTGTGGAGAGCCAGGCTTCGATGAACTCATGAGCATGGCGGGTAGTAGCGTGGCCAATAGTTTTGTGTTGCTCCAATCGAACTGGTGCTGTTTGGTGTCAGTGTGAGTAGAAATTAAGGATTTGGGATGATTGCCAGTCTGTGTTTGTGGATCCTGTTTTTTAATTGATGTGATGTTTATCCCATGTAGAATTGGTTGCAATGATTACAGTTAATTTTGATAGATTACATTGTTTCTTTCATCCTTCTGTATCTTGTCTTTGGTTCTGGATAATTAATTCCTGGTGGAGTATGGCTGAGGGTTTGTGGGCTATTGCTATTCCTAGGGGTTGGAGAATTCTGGCTGTCATTTCAGACACCCCTTTGTGCATGGTAGGGCTAGTTTTTGCGTGGTAGTTGGCTGTGTGTTGTGTTGTGGTTTGGGTGCTGTGTGTCGGAGTACAAAGTTTTTTGGATAGCTGTTATGGAGAAAGACATCAAGCAGCCGTTTCTTTTCTGCTTTTCTTAGTATTGTGGTGATGCAGTCAGTGGTGGGATTCAAATATGTGAACAACCGGTTTTCTGTCAATGCCGCTTCTGGAAGTCCATTCTGGGCCTGGGCAACAAAAAATTAGCTACCGGTTCTGCCAAAATGGCGGGAACTGACTGAATGGCCCTTCTGAAGAGCTTCTTTTGTGTGTGGACACAGCTTCTTTTGTGTGTGGTGGGGTGATTGCTTGCAAAGCTGTGGATCTGGTCTGTGTATGGGGGTTTACAGTAGACGTAGGATTACAGTTCTCCATTGTCTAGTCTCCTTATGTCAATGTCGAGGAATGGGAATCTGTTGTCTGTTTCCTCTTCATGTGTGAATTTGATTCCAGGGAATATGTTATTGAGTAGGTGGTGTTTTCTTCAATTTGGGAGCATTTGATGATGATGAAGGTGCCATCGACATAACGTGTCCAGAAATTTGGTTTGATGGTAGTGCTATGGATTTGAGTCTTTGCATGACTACTTCTCCTACTTAGGCCTGATAATGGATGATACCATAGCGGTACCTTGTACTTGCTGTAGAAGTTAGTTCTCCTTCTACAGCTTCAGAGAAAGAGATGTAGTCTGAAAATCCTCTGAATACTATATGGTATGTTCTGAGCCCAGTATGTTTTGCTCACTGAAAAAATACATGAAAAATGGTAGGTATTAGAAATGTTTTAATTTTTTATTTCAATAAAGTAGAAATGTGCTATTTTTTGTTTGTGGATATTTACTGAAATAATTGCATCCTTTACCTCTCTTGTTATTTTAGTATGTATTTTTTATGGATTGCTTCTCAAACTAGATTTTTTTCTGTAATATTTAATAACAGGCACTGTCAGTTAGGGTGTAGGTGAGTGAAATCACAATTAGATTTTCAAAAGGGACTTCAGTTTTTAAGCAGTTAGGTAATACTGATTGTCAGTTTTGAGATATATGCCTTTTTCCCATGCAATGCTACCCAAACAGACTTTCCTTGACTTAATGCCCTTCAGATAATAGCCTTCAAGTCCTAGATTTTCCATATCAGCATTCCAACTTACCTAGAAAGATGCTGCTCTAAGATAATTTCCCCACGAGGCTTCATTTATATAATCAACTCAGTCTTTAGGGAGAAAGTGGTTTGTTGTTATCAAAGTCCTATTTTAGATTGCCTACAAGTGCTTCTCACCACAAGACAGAAATCTCTGGTGTGTTTATAACTCTGGGAGACCACTAGGGAATAACCATCTTGCTCAAAGCAGGGTTGGTGCCTTTAAAAGAATAGTGGGTTTGCATACTTCTTTTTCCATTCATTTCTGGAAATTTCTAATTATCTCCTTGTCAGCTATTAGGAACCTGTGAATTGATAAATCTAAGGACACCAAGTAAGTTTTCTTCAATTCTTAGCAAAAGAAGTTTTAAATACAAATTTATAGACTTTTTTAAAAATAGGGGAGGGAATAAACAGCAAAAAGGGTTACTAGAGCTTTGCTTTTGGAAAATTACAAACAGATTAAGGGTCCATAAGGATTTGAAATAAGTTTTGGAATTAATTAAAAGAATTCTTCCTATAGGAAAATACTTTTGTTTTGAATTCATGTAAAAAAAATTAATAGGATGGGACTTTGAAGGTTGGACACTAGAGGGAACTAGAAGAAATGAGAAGTTAAAATTAAAAGAGAACACTTAAATTTGATTTACTAATACAGAATGGAGCAGAGTATTTTAACACTGGACATTTGAAGGATATTTTTTAACCATAGAGCCAGAGGTTAATTGTGCTAGCCTCTAGACTGTGTTTAAAAGATGTTATGGAAGAGGAATGTTTTTTACCAGACAATTCTGAGATTGATGTGAAAGTGGATTTAAAAGTGACAGACTATAAGAATAAGAAAAAGAGGTTACGCTGGACTAAAATTGTTTATACTTGTAATGAAATGGGATGTCATTTTTTGTATATTCCTTTTCTTTACTATTTTTCTTTCTTTTCTATTTTTTCCTTTTCTGAACCTTCTATTTTACTTTTTCTTTAGTTTGCTTTAGATTTTTATAATTCCAATTGCAATTTTTAATAAAATTACTATTAGAAACCTGTAGTCCACTTATATCAGTCAATCTTTATTACAGTCACAGACCAGAATAAAAGTTAAACATTGGCACAAAATAAAACAGATCATAGCAGAACTGGACGGGACATGCTAATGTATTACAACTGATGGTAAAATCAATAGTTAACCTACATGAATGGGACAGCTTGAGCCTAGAGGTCAGAGAAATTAAATATTATACAATAACAGGTGGTCATAAGATTGCTTCCTATGAAGAATCTTTGTTCTTATCTGAAAAGTCTCAACAACTCAGCTATAACTGTATCATTTAAAAGCTTTCATTTATTCTGTATCCCTTTCCCAGATACATAGACGTTAGAAAGTAACATCAAGGAACATGCCAGACATAAAATAAAGGTATTCCTCCACTTACGACCACAACTGAGCCCAAAATTTCTGTTGTTAAGCAAGCCAGTTAAATGAATTTTGCCTCAATTTATCACCTTTCATGCCACAGTTGTTAAGTGGATCACTGCAGTTGTTAAGTTTGTAACACGGTTGTTAATTGGGCTTTCTCATTTACTTTTTGCTTGTCAGAAGGTTGCCAAAGTGATCACATGACTCCAGGACACTTTAACCATCAAAAATATGAGTCAGTTGCCAAGTGTCTGAATTTTGATCAAGTGACCATTGGGTTGCTGCAACAGTCAAAACTGTGAAAAACAGTCATAAGTCACTTTTTTCAGTGCTGTTATAACTTCAAATGGTCACTAAATGAACTATTGTAAGTCAAGGACTACCTGTACTTTTATTCCTTTTAATCTTGGATTTATGGTCAAGGTAAAATATATGGCCAGGCAGGTAGTGTTTCCTCATATAGGCACTTTTCTTATCTAACTTTTTGCAAATTATTTTAGTTAATATATAATGATCTATGGCAAGCTGACATATTGCACTGCGAAGCACCAGCTTCTAGTTTCAGCTTTCAGAAGTCAGCAGGGCAGGGGTCCCCAACCGACTGGCATTGAGCCTTTTGGAACGAGGTTGCCCACGTCTTCCATTTGTGCGAAGGGTAGGCATGTATGCGTGTGCACCCACGGGCCTGCCACTCATGTGGAACCATCCCCTCTCCTTCCCTATGCCAGTTTGCAAAGCTGGAAAGGTTGGGGAATTCTGCCATAGGGCTCAAAATCAGAATTATTTTGTGATCAGTCATCTTCATTTTGGAAGCCATTTTTTAAAAAATTCCATTTATATCCCGCCCTTCTCCGAAGACTCAGGACGGCTTACAAACTTAGCAGTAGCATTTTCTTAACATTTTCTTAACAAACAAACCTTCACAGTAACCTCTGTAAGGCCACATGTGACATACTCTTAAAATTCAAATTATTTCCACCAGCTTAAAAACATTGACTGTTGCTACAGTACAGGAAACACAAACTCTGGCATACTTATTCAAAAATATGGTCTTTGCTTATTAATCTCAAGGTATACAGTTGCAGCCTAAATGCACCATAGAAACAGGGAGGAGGGGAATGTTTTGTACAATTGTGTTGAACATTGAGAAACTTAGAGATTAAAAGCATTTTTTGATATAGTCACAAAATGAATCTAGTTTCCTTTAAGGAAGCTAAAATGCTCCAATAATATTTCCCATGACTGTAGGGAGGTCTTCTATTCCAATCCTCTGCCCAAGGCAGAAATCCATCCAACATAACAACTAGTTGTCTAATATTTTCTAGAAAACCTCCAGCAATGGAACATCCACAACTCTGGAAGGCAAGCTGTTCATCAAATATCCTTTATAAAGACTCTGGCCAACTAATAGTAAATATTGAGAATTAGTCATCAGTAAGATCAGAAATCCCCAAACATTTGGCAACTGGGTACATTTTGAGAATCATTCATCTCAAGCACTGAAAATTTCCCTAAAATCCCAAGTATTATACAGTATATAGTTTACATAAGGCTTGGGGTGTCTGACATTTTGTATTTTTATTATTCTATCAAAATATAAAATCCAAAAAAAATTGAAAATAATGGGAAAATAGGGGACGAAAAGGGGAAGAGGAGAAAGTGTAGGGGAAAGGGGAAAAGAAAAAGAAAAACATTGACTTCTGATTCTTTTGGCACAGTAGAATAAGAGAATAACTTACAACCTTGACTTTTTATTTTTACATAGTATATATTACCCATTTCTACTATATCACAAACCTCTCTAATCAGCAAAACCCAGAATCAAAGTTTCATTTTTTTCCAACTGAAGCACAAAGTCCAAAAGTGGTTTCCAAGTAGAAACAAAATTAATTATATTCTTTTCTTTAATCAAAGCAGTCAATTTCACCATCTCTGCTAACTCCATCAACTTTTTCATCTACTGTGGTATTCAAGGTATCCTTCCATTTCTATGCATAAAATATTCTTGCTGATGTCAACATATATAATACCAAAGTTCCATTATTATTTTTCAAATTCTTTATTCATTAAAAAAGTCTCTGGTTTTATCTTTATATTCACTTTAAGAATCTTCTGTATTAAGATGTGAATTCTAATCCAATATTTATTTGCTTTGTCACATGTCCACCATTAATGATAAAATGTTCCTTCTTTACATTTACATTCCCAACATTCATTTGAAGTATCTTTATACATTCTTGAGTGTCTTTTTAGTATCTACATAGGAATCAGCAATAATAATCTTGCTAATATTCATGATGGATGTGATTGTTTGCTTCTGATTCTTCTCTGACAGTGTCCCATCCAGCTTAATTTTTCACATGTAGTTCCACTGCATCAAATAAATGTTAATCTACTTAATATTTCAGGTGGTCAAATCTGGACCACAGACAATTCATAGATATTATTTATGCATCTATTTGATAGTCTTTCATTAGATGTCTTTCAAATATCCACAATGCCCAAAACAATTCTAAAAAATTCTAAGATAAATTTGTTGTACTTAAAAAATAAATATAAAGCCAGCAGAAAAACAATGGAAACCCAGCATTTTATAAAACAAACATAAAAACTTACATAATACAATATGAACTATATTACTTGATATGGGACCTAAAATATTAATATCATCTCAGCACTAAACAAATTTAGGAAGAGAAGAAAAATGTCTTTGTAACCCTCACTTATAAATGGAGTCTAAGCTGTGTTTGATAGCATTTGTCATGAGTTTTTCTTGACAAAGTTTGTCCTCTGGTTATCACCCCATGTGCTTCATAGTCCTCAGCTCACATGTATACCATGGTGCTGCTCGGGATCTATGACCAGGAAGAGGAGCAACTGTGTCCTAGGATAACTCAGTATTCCACCCAACAACAAGGGCATTGACAGGAGCACCAACCATACCAGCAAGAAATTTTCCATCCTCTGGAATCCATTGGTGCCCAGGGATGAACATTCATAATAGGTTTTTCCACCTGACTGAAGGGGAAACTTCTGACAGTATAAATTTCACTAAGAAATGTTCTGACCATGATACAGGGATAACTATTGGTTCAGATTAGCTTTCTCCTGATTGTCTGCAGGGATTGACTAAAGAGACACGATAAGGTTCGTATATAATGGGATTTCCAATCTGCAAGGCCAAAGGCCCAATATATCTCAAAGGGATATGTTTAGAGAAAGCTGAACTACAGAATTTTAAGAGAACCACCTGAAGAAGAGGTGAAATGTAACACAATGGCATGCTACAAATTTGTCATCTACATCTACCTGCTCCTTATGATTTCTAGAGCTGCAAACATCAGGAAGGAAAGGAAAATTGGTAATGGACTTTAAAATGAACCAAAAGAAATGCTGAAAATGATGAACTGACTTTTGGTTTCTATTCTTGCCATTCATTCTTCTGGTGAAATAGAAACTGAAATAGTTCCCATAAACAATTTACTTTTACAAGAATGTGAAAAAAGTGCAACTATGCAATTTTTTGCTTCCATAATCAATGTGTGTGAGAGATTTGGAAATATGCCAAGATTTCTTCTTGGAAAAACCACTTGAACATTTTCTTGCCCAAATTTACCATCATGGTATGTGATTGTTCTAGTTGTGTGCCCTGTCTGCTGCTTGCTTTTGCATCTAAAATAGTATCCATGATTCAATTACTATAGAGTAACATCTTGTCCCACACCTTCTTGCAAGTCAACCTCTTATGGTACTTCTTAAATCATGATCTCCAATCTTACTAGAATCTATACTGGAGTCCCTTTTTGTATGTGAGATCTCACTATGACAGAATCAGTTCCTTGTTTGTTTTGTTTGCTTTTTTGTTAGATTTATATCCAATCTTTCCGCAAGAAACTCAAAGGGTCATGCAAATCAGTCTCCCTAAATTTTCTTCCCATAATAGCAATTCTGTGAAGCAGGTTGACTTAAGAGAGTGGGCCCAAGAGAGTGGTTGAGGATGAACTTGATCCAATCCTAGTTCTTAATTTTAATCACTACCCTATACTAAAGGTAAAGGTTCCCCTGCACATGCGTGCTAGTCATTTCCGACTCTAGGGGGGCGGTGCTCATCTCCATTTCAAAGCCAAAAAGCCAGCGCTTGTCCGAGGACGTCTCTGTGGTCATGTGGCCGGCATGACTGGACACCAAAAGCGCACGGAACGCTGTTACCTTCCCACCGTAGTGGTCCCTATTTTTCTACTTGCATTTTTACGTGCTTTTGAACTGCTAGGTTGGCAGAAGCTGGGACGAGTAACGCGCTCACTCTGTTACGCGGCACTCGGGATTCAACCTGCCAAACTGCCAACCTTCTGATCGACAGGCTCAGCATCCTAACCCACTGAGCCACCACGTCCCTACCCTATACTACAATGACACTAATTGCTACTCGATGTTCACAAAGAATAGGGTGTACAATATTCATTGTGGTTAAAACTTGTGCACAAACAATGTGGAGTGCTAGATAAATGCTATGCTGGCATTGAATTTTGGGGGTTCTAGTTCAAAATTTCTGATAGGCATAACGTGGGAAAAGCTGGATTTAGGTAGTGGTTAGTTTGGAAATTTTTGTTTTAAAATGTGAGCAGCTAGATGGCAGCAATGCTGCATTTCCTGGTAGTTACACAAATTCATTGCCTTCAGGTTATTTCATTATTACTTCTCTCTACATCAGCCAGTTTTCTATTGAGAGAAGCAAGAGACAAATAAGCAAGCATGAGAAACAGACCAGCAATTAAGAAAAACAGCATTTATCTGAGCAAATGAGAGTGACTAAGATCAATACAGTAAAAGCTTAATGCAGTAATGAGTGAGAGATGCAGTAAGTGGGAAAAAGATAAGACAGACAGACAGAGAATGAAACAGATATGTGAGCAAGATAACAAAGATAAACTAGTGAGAGTGAAAAAGCAAGTGACAGAGATAATCTGCAGGTTATCCATGGGATTAGTGGTTGCTTCTTGGTAAAGTGGAAGAGATTTGTTGGGAGGAATTTGTTACATAGATTGGAGTAATGAAGATCACACCTTTTGTTTGGAGTAAAATCTTACTTTATTAAATGTGCAGTGTTGAAGGCAAGCAACAACTCAAATACCTAGTTGAAAATGAAACCTTCACATGCATACAGAGTCAGGTTGCAAGTTCATGATATATGAAGGAAAGTTAAGTATTCTACAAAGGCTGATATAATTCATTGTACTTGCTTATCACTAATTGTTGCTTCTGTCCATTACTGCAGCTGGACTTAAGGGTTAGGGAAGCAGCCTTGCACACACTAATTATAACCATTCCTCCTTCATGTTTTTTACTATGCTTTACAGATAAACCTCCACTTATCACAACCATAGGCCTAGCCATCTATAAAAACCCTCCTCTTATCCTAGCCATCACACAATAGGGAAAACAATTGGTGAATATTGCCATCCTGACAGAAAATCTACCACTCACTGTACTTTATCTTATCCTGCAGTAAACTGTCAGGATGTCACTCACAACCCTCACTACCAAGGGTTCAATAGGGATTGACTATTAGAACAGAGCAAATTATGCTGGTATTGATCTGTGCAGTTCAGAGACTAGAAGAAAACATATTAAACTGGTCAACTTGATATACCCAGAGAGTGGTGCAGCTTTTAGCTCTAGTAGGTTACAAGATATTTAAACATATGAAATTATTAATCATGACACCTGATTTATCTAGAGTTCGGTAATAGATAATGGAGCTATTACCTAGTTAGTTTGTTGGAGTACTTTCTGGAGATTGTTGTTGTTGTTAGCTGCGAAGTCGTGTCCGACCCATCGCGACCCTATGGACAACATTCCTCCAGGCCTTTCTGTCCTCTACCATCTTCTGGAGTCCATTTAAGCTCACGCCTACTGCTTCAGTGACTCCATCCAGCCACCTCATTCTCTGTCGTCCCCTTCTTCTATTGCCCTCGATCTTTCCCAGCATTAGGCTTTTCTCCAGTGAGTCCTTCCTTCTCATTAGGTGGCCAAAGTATTTGAGTTTTAGCTTCAGGATCTGGCCTTCTAAAGAGCAGTCAGGATTGATCTCCTTTAGGACTGACCGGTTTGATCGCCTTGCAGTCCAAGGGACTCGCAGGAGTCTTCTCCAGCACCATAGTTCAAAGGCCTCAATTCTTTGGCGCTCAGCCTTTCTTATGGTCCAACTTTCACTGCCATACATTGCAACTGGGAAGACCATAGCCTTGACTATACGCACTTTTGTTGACAGGGTGATGTCTCTGCTTTTTAGTGTGCTGTCTAGATTTGTCATGGCTTTCCTCCCAAGGAGCAAGCGTCTTTTAATTTCTTGGCTACAGTCCCCATCTGCAGTGATCTTGGAGCCCAGGAAAATAAAATCTGTCACTACCTCCATTTCTTCCCCATCTATTTGCCAGGAATTGAGAGGGCCAGATGCCATGATCTTGGTTTTCTTAATGTTAAGTTTCAACCCAAGTTTTGCACTCTCCTTCTTCACCCGCAACAAGAGGCTCTTTAGTTCTTCTTCACTTTCTGCCATTAGAGTGGTATCATCTGCGTATCTTAGGTTGTTGATATTTCTTCCGGCAATCTTAATTCCAACTTTTGATTCATCTAGCCCTGCCTTTCTCATGATGTGCTCTGCATATAAGTTAAATAGGCAGGGCGACAGTATACAGCCTTGCCGGACTCCTTTCCCAATTTTGAACCAATCAGTGGTTCCGTGTCCAGTTCTCACTGTTGCTTCTTGGCCCGCATATAGGTTTCTCAAGAGACAAATAAGATGGTCTGGTACTCCCATCTCTTTAAGAACTTGCCACAGTTTGTTATGATCCACACAATCAAAGGCTTTAGCATAGTCAATGAAGCAGAAGTAGATGTTTTTCTGGAACTCCCTAGCTTTCTCCATGATCCAGCGTATGTTGGCAATTTGATCTCTAGTTCCTCTGCCTCTTCGAAATCCTGCCTGTACTTCTGGTAGTTCTCGATCCACATACTGCTGAAGTCTAAATTACGGATATTTATATAGAGAACCTCTTAGAGTAGGAAAATTATCTAAAAGTGCATTCCAGAGACTTGGTTGTGAAACCAGCAAGAGTCATTTTGATTAAATGCATATTAAATGCATATTCTTATGTGGTAAATCCTTATATCCTGATCCAGAACTGGAGTGAATTTAGAACACCTGATAAATCCATCCTGGAAGCCTGAAAATGCCTACTGTTACATTTTGTTTCTTCAATATACATTCAAAAATTAAATACTTCTATATGGTGTGTTACAGTTACAGTACTTATTTAGGTTCTATGGAATAAGAATGCAATTAACTAAAATCTTCGTGTTCCATAAAATTGGAATGGAACTTTGGGGAGCATAATTATATTGTTCTATGACAGAGCTGTTAATCTCTGTAGTTTTATAGCACAATCTCTCCCAATACTATTTATTTCCAAATAAACGGAACACTTTTACTTAAGAGTTAGTTGCATTGAACTAAGATTTAGTTCTAAGTAAATATATATGAGAATAGATTGTTTGAATTGATTTGGCATGAACCTTTGTTACAAAAAGATAATACTCTTTAAATCAACTGACATATTAGTTGAATGACCTTTTTTGTCAAATGTGAAGTAAAAACTAAACGATTAATTTAAAAATACTATAAAAGAATGAACTACTCTATTAAACTATTGAGAAAGAAATAGTTTCAGAATATGCATAGGAAAGTGTAAGGAGACAAAGCCTGACTATAAGAAATCAAGTGACTTGCATATTTCCTACGCAAAATTATGAAAACATTCATACAATGGGGATTTTGAAAGTATTTGCTTTTCTTTCTCAGCAGCAATGTATCTTACCATTGAGCTGCTATCTATGTAGAGAGAAAAAAACACCTAATAGTATGTTCAAACTAAAAGAATTACTTCCTTTCAATATTATTATTGCTTTGATTTGCATTGCTTTCTAAACAATTAACCAGTGGAACAGCTTGCCTCCAGAAATCATGGGTGCTCCATCACTGGAGATTTTTAAGAAGAGGCTAGTCACTTGTCTGAGATGGTATAGATCAGGGGTGTCAAACTGCCGGCCTGCAGGCCAGACACGTCATCCGGAAGCTGCGCCCACCCCATTGCTGGCAATGGCAAAACCGTCCTGATATGTTGCACAACGTCATGTGACGTCGCAAGTTTGACATGTCTGGTATAGATCCTCCTGCTTGAGCAGGGGGCTGGACTAGAAGACCTCCAAGGTCCCTTCCAGCTCTATTCTATTCTATTCTATTCTATTCTATTCTATTCTATTCTATTCTATTCTATTCTATTCTATTCTATTCTATTCTATTCTATTCTATTCTATTCTTAAAAAAGAATAGACTGATCATTACTGGCATTTGAGAGTAGAGTAGAACAGAGAGTAAAAGTTTTTGTACTGTACAACCTCCTTTCCTTCTGGGTCTGCCTTTACATCAACCTTTCCCCAAACTGTGCAGTTTCTTGAATTCCCCAGTCTGCAAGACCACTGCAAAGAATTTTGGATGCTAATGTCCACAGATTTGCAAGGTGCCCAAGTTGGCAACCAATGCTCCACATTTTTTTCTGTCTTGAGAATATATTTAAATACGCGCCTCCAAAAACTGCATCTTGCATTCCCCACTCCACTTTCACTACCACCTTGCAACTGAGCCTGAGAAGCAGCTTAACGACTGCTTGTGTGAGTGAGGTGGAAGAAGCGGGATGTGTAGATGGTAGGGGAATGCTAGGGCAATTCTCAAGAATGGAAAATCTGTGTGACCCTAGAGGCTAAAACTTTTATAATTAAGGAAGGGGGGGAAGCCTGTATTTCTTAAATCTTCAATATTTCATTCATATCTAAAACTCAAGCTTGGAGAACAAGCTAATGAGTGGCTTTTTGGGCAGCATGAGCATTTCAAGTTCTAAAGGTTTTCTCCTGATTTTTATGCAAGGAATCATACTTTCTTAGTATTAACTATGAGTGTTTTGTTGTGGGGAATTTTCCTGAAACCAATGTGTTCATTGCCTTGACATTCATGTGACATTCATTGACATATCATGTGACATTCATGAATAATTAGGATTGTGGTTGCACCATTTTAAAAACGCTGGGTATAGGTTCTAAGCCAGAGTGCCCCATTATGAGTATAGGTCATTTGTGGGCAGAAACTGACAGTGTTTTTGTAATATATGTTAGTTAAAAGCACATTGAACAGTTGCTGTTGGCAAGCGCAAATTTGACAGTTCTCTTTGACAGCTGACAGCTCCACACGCGGTTACCGCTGACAGCTGAGATTTGACAGCTCCACACGTGGCTACTGTGATTGGCTTAGAACGTAAACGGCAGGAGAATCCTCAGCCGGGGATTGGCTGTAGGCTCTCCGGCTTTACTATCAAAGGGGGTTTAAAACACTCTGACAGCGTTCCTGTGGAGATGAATAAAACCAGCTGATTGCATCCAATGCCTGCTGTCCTTATTGATTGGGAACCCGCCTTCCAGTACATTACATCTGGCGACGAAGGTGGTACTGCTTCACGGAGCTATCTACTGAGCTAAGTCACGAGCTGACTGTCACTGAGCTGAAGTCGCTGGGGATAATCACCCCCAAAGAATCCGCGAAGCAGTAGTCACCGGGACAGCATGACTTCGTTGGGACAGATCAGAGAATTTGACATCAAATACCCAGAGCGCTGGGAATCACACTTGGGGCAGGTAGAGGGCTACCTCCTATTCAACAAAATAACGGAAAACCGTTTGAAGGCTGCAGCTTTACTCTGCCTCAGTGGACCAGCCGTCTATGACGTCCCCGCCGGACTTTGTAACCCGGTCCCAGTCAACACCGTCCCCTATGCGGAGGTGAATGACTTGCTGAACAAACACTTCATACCGGCACACTCCGAACTATACTGGCGACTTCGGTTCGCCCAGCGGACCCAACGTCCCGGCGAAGCCACAACTGACTTCATCGCAGCCATACGACACGCCGCTCACTGGTGCCACTTCCCGGACCTGGAAGACAGGATCCGGGACCAGATAGTCCTCGGTCTTCTAGACAAGCGGCTCCAAAGAAAAATTGTTGCCAAACCGACAATGAGCCTCACAGAGGTCGTGAGCGAGATCCGAGCGCATGAAACTGCTCACGAGGAGACCCAAGATCGGCCCACCAATGGGCCCTATGGGTCAATCCACCACAGCAATTCTACAGATAGCAAAGAAGTCACAGAACCCGACAACGGAGTGGACGCAATACAGCAAAACTACAAAAAACCGCAGGCACAGCGCGGTGCCAGAAGGGGACCAAACAGACCGCAGATGGCTAACTACCAAAGCCCCTGCACAACGAATTCCGGACAGAGA
Source organism: Vipera berus (assembly GCF_964194415.1). NCBI lineage: Eukaryota > Metazoa > Chordata > Lepidosauria > Squamata > Viperidae > Vipera > Vipera berus. The sequence goes on along the minus strand of NC_138203.1, from coordinate 182,087,137 downwards.
TGCGCCAGTTGCGGAGCAACCCACCCACAGGCATCATGCAAGTTTAGGAATGCCAAATGCCATGAGTGTGGCAAGACCAAGCATATCCGCTCCGTATGCCGCAGCCGGAACCGAGGGAACATCAACGACCTCGAGTCATCCCTGCCAGGTATGACAAACCCCTACCTTCCATGCACAGAGCCCCTCTGTCCCTTAGTACAAACCACCAATTGGCAAGGGAAACCAGATAGCCGTCTAAATGTCCACCAGTTGCTGAGGCCAAAAATAAAAATCACAGTCCATTTGCAGGGAGTTCCCTGTGAAATGGAGGTGGACTCCAGGTCCTCAGTCTCCATAATTTCCATGGAGACCTACAACTCAATCTGCGGCCTCAGCAAATGGAGGATTCTCCTGAAAACCACTCAAATGAAATTGGCTGATTTTCAACATGCCCCAATTAAACTGAAAGGGATTGCTACACTAAGTGTTAGTTTCAGGGGATTCTGAGGACCCCTAGAAGTCTTAGTCACCCAGGGGAAGGGGGCCAGTTTAGTGGGACTCAATTGGTTTGAGGCCCTGGGGATCTAGCTAGGAGGAATCCATCTTACCCAGGCCAAAAGCCTCAAATCCGTCTGCAAACAATTTGCAGACGTCTTCGACGGCTCTTTGGGGAAATACACAGGGCCCCCTATTTCTCTAAAATTAAAACTTGACGTCCACCCAGTCAGAATTAAGGCTAGAAGGGTTCCATTCGCCCTCAAAACAAAAATTGAGGACGAACTGGAACGCCTTGTAAAACTGGGAGTGTTAGAACCCGTGGACAGGGGAACTTGGGAAACCACTATCATCACCCCCGTCAAGCCTAATGGTGAGGTGCGGATCTGCGCCAACTATAAGGCCACCCTCAACCGCACCCTGAACCCCTATGCTTACCCTGTCCCATTGGTGAAGCATGTTCTCTCCGCGATTCAGTCCAGCACCATCTTTGCAAAGCTGGATCTTGCGCATGCCTACTTGCAGCTCCCTGTTACCAGGGAGACAGAGGATACGCAGATGATCGTGACACACTGTGGGGCTTTCAAAGTTAACAGACTGCAGTTTGGCATTTCTGTTGCCCCTGGTATCTTCCAGGAAATCATGGAGCAAACTTTGAAAGGCATCCCGGGGGTGTGTCCCTACTTTGATGACATCCTAATCGCTGGGGAAAGCGAAGGGGTGCTGGCAGAGAGACTGCAAATGGTGCTTAGCAGATTTCGCGCTGCAGGATTAAAGCTTAAAAAAGAAAAAATGTTCAATTGGGGTGACATCCACAGAATTCCTAGGGTACAGGATAGATGCACAGGGAATCAATCCAACAGACTCTAAGGTGCAAGCTATAAAAAGGACCCCAACCCCCAAAAATAAAGCGGAATTGCAAGCTTTCTTGGGGCTCTTAAATTTTTATCACACCTTCCTCCCCAGAAGGCAGCTAAAGCAGAACCCTTACACAGGGTGCTGGATAAAAAAACTCCTTGGCAGTGGACAGGTCTCCATGAAACCTGTTTCAGGGACCTAAAAAATTTACTAACCAATGATTCAACCATCACCCATTACAACGAGCATAAACCAATTTGTGTAGCTTGTGACGCCTCTCCTTATGGGGTTGGTGCCGTGCTAAGCCATTTGGAGGAACGAGGGGTTCAGAAACCAATTGCTTACTACTCTAGGACCTTGTCCAGGGCAGAAAGAAATTACGCCCAAATTGACGAGGCATTAGCCATTGTTGCAGGGGTAAAAAAATTCCACGATTATTTATATGGCAGGGAATTCACGATCTTTACAGATCACAAACCCTTGGGACTATTTACCGTAGGCAAACAAACCCCTCAAATCCTGTCCCCAAGGGTCCTGCGCTGCTCTACATTTTTATCAGCATATTCATTCAATTTATTTACAAACCGGGTAAGGAGATGTGTCATGCTGATGGGTTAAGCAGACTGCCCTTACCCAATATTGACCCAGACCCAGCACCTGGGGGACAAATTTTGGCCATCGAGGAACTGCCTGACTGCCCCCTGCAGGTAAAGGACATTGCCTCAGCAACAACCACAGACAGACTTCTCAGCAGGGTATTAGCTTGGGTAACCTCCGGGTGGCAAGGCCACAGTCCTGGGCCTGAATTCCAGGGCTATTTCATTAGGATAGATGAGTTATCCACACACCAAGGGTGTGTCTTATGGGGTAGTAGAGTTGTCATCCCGGATAAACACAGAGCTAGAGCCCTCCTAGCACTACATGAGGGTCATCCTGGAATAGTAAAGATGGAAGCTTTAGCATGTAGCTACTTTTGGTGGCCAGGGTTGGACAAAAACATAGAAGAGCACGTAGCTGGATGTCACCTCTGTCAGCAGTCCAGACCAGGGCCACCCCACGCACCCCTACACAAGTGGGAATCAGCTCATAACCCCTGGTCAAGGATCCACATTGATTTTGCTGGACCCTTCCAAGGACAGCTGTTCCTCATTGTAGTGGATAGCTATTCTAGGTGGCTTGAGGTCATTCCAGTTAAAAGCTTAACCACAGCCAGCACTGTACAAGTGCTAAGGGGGCTCTTTGCTACACATAGTCTCCCGGATATAATAGTCTCAGACAATGGCCCACAATTTACTTCTGCAAATTTCCAGATTTTCACCAGGGCCAACTTGATTAAACACATCACATCGGCTCCTTTCCGGCCATCCACTAACGGCCTGGCTGAAGTCATGGTCCGAACCACTAAAGATGCATTACGCCGCATCATCTCCGGCAACTGGCACCAACGCTTGGCACAGTTTCTCTTAGCCCAGCACTCTACCCCCTGCACAGCCACTGGCAAGAGTCCGGCGGAGTTACGCTGGGGCCGCCGCTTGGTCCCAAAACTGGACAGGCTGCACCCGGACAGGGTGGCGGCTGAACCTGATCTACCAGTTCTTCAAAGACAATTTGACCTTGGGGACTATATATGGGCCAGCAAGAGCCTTGGTGGAGCAGTGGGCTAATGCCTCCTTAAGTAACACCAGCTGCCTGCAATTAGTGCAGGTTCGCGTCCCACCAGGCTCAAGGTTGACTCAGCCTTCCATCCTTCCGAGGTAGGTAAAATGAGGACCCAGATTGTTGGGGGCAATTAAGCTGACTTTGTAATAATGCCGCTGGGGGGGGGGGCGAAAGCCCTAATAAGCAGGCATATACATAGAATGAAGGCTACTGCTAAGGCTATTGCTAAGCCGCCCTGAGTTTTCGGAGAAGGGTGGGATATAAATAGGATTAAAATAAAATAAAATAAAATAAAATTTTGGACAGGGGAACAAGTGGCTGCCAGGGGTGGTCATTCTTCGCACGGGGCCTATTTCTTACCTTGTTGAGGGGGAAGGGGGCAGTCAGTTTAGACAACATATTGATCAATTAAGGAAAAGGGGACTGAATCATCATCCACCAGGTACGGAGGAGCACCCATCTTCAGAAGAACCAGTCACCCTCACCCCCAACGCCCAGGAAACACTCCAGCAAGAGGAACCTGAAAATTTTCCAGACCCCGGGGAAAACCCTCACATAAGGGCAAACCCCAATGTCGCTACAAACCACCAGAGCAGCAAGGACTCCGTGGCTACAGATCCTCAATCACCCCCAACTAAGGAAAACACTCCAGGCAATTCCCTGACACAATCCACCAGGACAAAGAGACCTCCAACATATTTAAAGGACTATGTGTGGCCCGGGGGTCAAGAGTCCGGCTGAATTGAACACCCAACACAAGAATTCTGTAAATAGTTAATTGTTTTATTGTGGGGGGGAAGGGGTGTAATATATGTTAGTTAAAAGCACATTTAACAGTTGCTGTTGGCAAGCGCAAGTTTGACAGTTCTCTTTGACAACTGACAGCTCCACACGCGGTTACCGCTGACAGCTGAGATTTGACAGCTCCACACGCGGCTACTGCAATTGGCTTAGAACGTAAACGGCGGGAGAATCCTCGGCCGGGGATTGGCTGTAGGCTCACCGGCTTTACTATAAAAGTGGATTTAAAACGCTCTGACAGCGTTCCTGTGGAGATGAATAAAACCAGCTGATTGCATCCAACGCCTGCTGTCCTTATTGATCGGGAACCCGCCTTCCAGTACATTACAGTTTTTATGGGCCAAAGTGCCTGCAATATTAATACATGAATTTAACATGTCTGATTTTTGCTATTTGTGTAGGAACTAGAGGAAAGTATACCTGTTTCCCTTCCCCCAAGCTTTATATGGATGATTATGCAAGCTCTGGGAAATATGGATCAACTGCAGAGAAGGAATATTTTAATCACACAATTATCTATAAATTTTGATATAAGCAAATATGGAATTGTGTGTCACAATATGAATGATAAGAAAATGGTAACTTCTGTCAAGCTACTAAGCATCTTTTTTATTTTTTTATTAAAGAGTTTTACAAAAAAAGATTTTACAATACATCCCCAAAACCCACCCACCCCAAACCACCCCCTTCCCCCCCACTTCCCAGAACTAAATACAGGGTTATAGTTATAATAATCATATTCTAACTAAAGATTATCCATAATATAAAATTAACCAAATTCATAATGTGCTTTAATTCCCCTTTAACATAGATACATACAAAGTACTAACACTAAAATTAATAACAATATCCCTCTAAAATCTACTCATAAGCTAAATGGAACTTTTTAGTCCCATATTTATTCTGAATATAATCTATATTCTAACTAAATATAATCTATATTCTAACTAAAGCTACTAAGCATCTTGAGCACATAACAGATTGTATAACTCCTGTATCAGGAGCACCCAGCTTAAAGAATTGTTTCAGCAGATCAATTTCTTTTTGCAAATCCACCTATTGTGAACAGAACACACAGCAGATGCCCATGTCCCATTGGGATGCATGATCCCACAGTCCTTGTTGACATCCTTGATTGGCTCTCCTCGATCCCAAAAACTAAAAAGAAAATAACAGAATATTTAATATTAACATAAAATCACCTATATTTTTATGAATTTGCTATATTATTCCTGCATTCTACATTGAGATTATGACCTAGTATTTTTTCATCTTCATTTTAAAATAATTCTTAGCATACTATTAATGATATATGGAATACAATATAAGTAGAATGTTCTAATGGATGAGTTTACTAATTATGTAGCTCATATGGCTAGAGTCCCTACAGTTCTGGGGAGGAGATGGGATATTCAGCAACTTCAAAGTATTGCCTACTGTTCTTTCAAGAGTCACGATGACAGAAGGCAGGCAAGTACAGGTACCTAGTATTTACAAATTTTGACCTGGCTTCCAAAATCAAGCAAAAATGGTCAACACATGAGAAATTTGAATGTTGTGTACACAAACTTACTGAACCTCATCTTACTGAAAGATAGGGTTTGTTTTTTGGGGGAAAGTGGATTTTATCAAGTATGGGAAATAATATGGGCATCCTAAGGTAAAGGTAAAGGTTCCCCCGCACATGGGTGCTAGTCGTTTCCGACTCTAGGGGCCGGTGCTCATCTCTGTTTCAAAGCCGAAGAGCCAGCGCTTGTCCGAGGACGTCTCCGTGGTCATGTGGCTGGCATGACTTAGACGCCAAAGGTGCACGGAACACTGTTACCTTCCCACCGTAGTAGTCCCTATTTTTCTACTTGCATTTTTACGTGCTTTCGAACTGCTAGGTTGGCAGAAGCTGGGACGAGTAACAGGCGCTCACCCTGTTACGTGGCACTCGGGATTTGACCCGCCAAACTGCCGACCTTCCGATCGACAAGCTCAGCGTCCTAACCCACTGAGCCACCGCGTCCCTTTTTATGGGCATCCTAGACCAAGTCAAATCCAAAAAACATTAGGGAAATATTGGAAGCTTGACATACAGACAAATCAGCCATCAATAAACAGATAGAAATAAAGACACAATATAAAGCTAAGAAGGAAATAAAAGGAGGCAAAACATATCCACTCCAGCAACCAACATCCACAAAAGCATGAATTAGCACTGACAGACAAGAAGAAAATAATACCCTAATCAACCACACCCTCACCACTCATATACAAACACACACATACAAGAAAACAGAGACACACAGAGAGAGATATATAAGGAACAAATCTCATTAACATTGGATGATGTTACCTAGTTGGTTAATAAAATCTCTGCAAGCAAATAACCAAAGAGCACCAAGGATTTTGCAGTGTTTGTTCTGCAGTCATTTTGCACTTCCTTACCACTCTAGGATTTTTCAAACAGATTAAAGATGATATTCGTTTGAACCAGAAGATTCAAACTCATTCAAAGGAAACAGATATTCTGGTATTCCCTGGCCACATTCAGTCAGTCTCAATCTTTCACCCTGATTTGTTATTTTGTCTTCACTGTTTCACGGTGGAACACATCTTTTGTGGGTCAAGAAGACTATACCAAGTAGCTATGTCATCTTGTTGTTGCTACCTGTAGGCATTTTGCCATCTTTGCTATTATTTTGAATATTTCTAAAGGCACACTTATAATTCTGGACACTTTTCACCAACCAGAATTCATTCTGAGCTTTAGCTTTCACATCTCTGCAGTTCCACATCACTCATAGTCTCCCTTCTGTCTCCTTTATATATCCTTTTTTTAAAAATTGTGTAGCCCCAAGTTTCCTGCTGTTCTACATTTTTTCCTCATGGATTGTGTGCAATTATATTTTTAGATTCTCTTTTTTAGAAGTTTCCACATATTTTGAGCTCCTTGGTTTTCTGAAACATGGGGCTTAAAAAAGAAAAAAAAAGAAAAACATCCAAAATATACTCACCTCGTTCTGATTGGCATACCGCTATCTTTCCACTTCCACTGTCCTTCTAAATCATTCAAACCCAACCAATAATTGTCAACTCTATTGAGGTTATTTTTCAGAAAACCCTGAAACAAAAAAATATAGGCCAATCAGCTTGACATAAATATTTGGGGAAATCCTGGGGAAGATCATCAAGCGTAGGATCTGTGAGCATCTAAAAATGAACAAGAAGATTACTAGAAGCCAGCATAGATTTGTCAAAAAGAGATCATGTCAGATAAACTTTATATCCTTCTTTGATCAAGTGGCTAAACTTGTGGATATAGTAAACATGGACTTCAGTAAGGCATTTGACACAGCAGACCACAGCTTGCTTCTTGACAAGATAGAAAAATATGGGATAGACAGCACCACCACCAGATGGCTGACCAACCACACCCAGCATGTAGTCCTTAATGGAACTGCATCAACATGGAGGGAAGTCAGCAATGGGGTACCTCAAGGTTTTGTCTTGGACTCAGTGCTCTTCAATATCTTCATAAATGATCTAGATAAGGGGATAGAAAAGAACTCATCAGATTTGCAGATGACACCAAGCTGGGGGGAATTGCTAACACTTCGGAAGATAAACTCAAGACTCAGAAGGATCTTGACAGACTTGAGCATTGGAGCCTATCCAGCAAGAGGCAGTTCAATAGTGAGAAAAGTAAGGTCTGCACTTAAGGCAGTAAAAACAGCTGCCAAAAAGCCAGTGCAATCCTGGGCTGCATCAATAGAGGGATGACATCAAGATCACGAGAAGTGATAAAGTTGCTTTATACTGCTAAAGGGGATTGCAGACTTAATCTCCAAAGCACCAGAGGGCAGGACAAAAAGTAATGGGTAGAAGCTTGTTAAAGAGAGATCTAACCTACCATGTTTTCCCGAAAATAAGAACCGGTCTTATTTTATTTTTTTTTGCCTCCAAAAGAGGCACCAGGTCTTATTTTCCACAGTCTCATCTCGCGGCGGCAATGACAGCCCCACCCAGCTGGCCCACTTCTGCAGCCGAAGGACATGCCTCTGCAGCTGAGAATGGAGCTCTGGCCTGCATTTCACTGTCAGAGGCCTTCCAGAAAGGCCTCTGCAGCTGAGAACCGAGCTATGGATTGAACCTAGGATGTATTTTGGGGGTAGGGCTTATATTAAAGACTCCATAAAGACTGCGGAGAGAATAATTGGGTGTACTCTTCCTACTTTAGATCAGATCTATGCCTCCAGGTGTTATAAGAAAGCTGTGGAGATTGTGCAGGGTTGCACGCACCCCGGAAATGATCTCTTTCAGCTTCTGCCTTCTAGAAGGAGGTATAGGGTCATAAAGACCAGGACCAGCCGCTTGAGAAATAGTTTTTATCCAAAAGCGGTTTTGGCTTTGAATGCAGCAGAATGCAGTTTCTGAGAGAACTTCTGTATTTAGTTTTTAGAGTGTTAGAGTGTTTTTAGGGGTTAAATGTGTATATATGGGGTGGGTGGTATGTTGATAAGTATTTTGTTGTTTTTGTTGGGTTTTGTGGGGTTGATGTGGATTTTCAATTTCATTGTTCTGTATGGGACAATGACAATAATTATCGTATTGTATCGTATCGTATTAGGCCCACCCTCAAAAAATCAGGCTAGGGCTTATTTTGGGGATAGGTCTTGCTTTCGGGAAAACACAGTAGAAGTAAGGAGAAAGTTTCTAACTGTGAGAACAATTAATGAATAGAATAGCTTGCCCCCCTGAGTTCTGGATGCTCCGTCACTGGAATTTTCAAAACGGGACTAGACAACCATTTGACCCTGATGGTATAATCAGGGAGTAGGACTAGAAGACCTCTGAAGTCCCTTCCAGATCTCTCATTCAGTGTTCTATGTTCTATTATTATACTGATTAAATAACAAAAAAATCCTAAGAAAAGAGAACTTGAAACAGAATAAGGCTAGAAACAGAATAATATTAATGTAAAACTGGTAACAGAAATATGAAGAACTTTTTTTTTAAAAAAAAAGGTTTCATTTTGTATTAAAATGATTACAAATAAATGCCAAACACACTTCGGCATGGCACCTTTGTGAAAGCCTACTAAGAACTCACCCAGAGCATAAACATATGCTTCCCAAAATGAATAGCAAGTATACAGTAGGTGTTTATACTGAATATATGTGGGAGGTAGCAAACAAACAACCCCAGAACATTTAACATTTTAACAGTTAACATCAGTACTTGAACCAGGTCAGGAAATGGACTGAATAGCAGTGCAAAAATCAATACTATCATATTAGTCACAATGAACAATCTTGCTAAAACTAGACTTACTGAAGTGTCTGATTGTTTTCAAATGAGACACTTTAAGGTAAATCTGTAAGAGTATTCAATATAATTCAATATAATACCTAATGAAAATTAGAAATGGTTCCATTGTGTAGACTCAGAAATATCTTCCCACTTTAATTGACCTTGTTACTCTTTGTAAGACTGGAGAGACATTTCTGGCTGAAGAGAAAATCAAGGTTTTTTTTAAAAAAGTAAATCTTGCTTTTAATTTTTTAAAATAATTGAAATATTTCCCTTATATTCTTCAAATAAATGGTACTATTCAGAAGTATCTATATCTGTATATCTGATGATAAGTGGGCTGCTGGAACAAATCGTAGAGGGATGAGAGAAGAGAACCTGGAAATGATGGGATGCTATTAAAGAAGCAGATATATGAAACATATGAAAGAAGAACAACATCGCTACAACTTACAGAGTCACAGAAGCTGGAGAAATACCAGGGTTTGAAAGAATAACTAGAGAATATGTGGAAAGTAAAAGCCAATATGGTCCCAGTGATAATAGGAACGCTTGGGGCTGTGACTCCTAAATTGGAGAATGGCTCCAACAGAACCCAGGAACAACATCACAGCTCTCTGCCAGAAATGTTCAGTGTTAGGAGCTTCTAAAATATTTTTTATCTTAGATTAGATTAGATTTGATTTATTGAATTTATATGCCGTCCTTCTCCCTAAGGACTCAGGGTGGCTCACAACAAAAAATTTAAGAAACATGGAATACAAAATTTAAAAAAGAATTAAACAATAAATGGAATAGATACATGACAACTTAACTCAATAAAAGCCAAATTTAAAAAATATAGTCAGTCCAGACCCGCTTGTTGGAATAACCAAGTCTTCAGGTCATGGCGGAAAGACCGAAGTTCAGGGGCCGTCCGCAGCTCCGGAGGCAGTTCATTCCAGAGGGTCGGCGTGCCCACAAAGAAGGCTCTCCCCCTGGGGGTCGCCAGATGGCATTGCCTGGCCAAGGGCACCCTGAGGAGGCTGACTCTGTGGGAGCATCTTGATTTCTTACCAGAATTATCTATATGGGAGGACTTACCTGCTCTTCATCAGATGAAATGCTAACCAGATATGCATTATAATTAATACAATTCCACAAGGCGTTAGTCCAGTTTGTCTTTTCAGTTGAAAAGTAATAACAGTATTTGCTTTGACGCTTCCAACTATTGGGGCATGAAGAAACAATTGTGATGCTTCCTTGGCTGCAGATGGATTCTACAAGGAAATATGACAGAAGCCTCTATTAGTCTTCAATGGTGTTTAGAAATTGCTGAGATCACATAGGCATATGAAATTAACAGTTTAAGTAGGCAGAGCACATACAGTATTGTGCAAAAGTCTTAGGCCAGTACCCATTTTGTTGTTTTAGAAAAGTTTTAATAACCATCCATGATTATTTTTTGGTCTTGAATATAACCTCTTAAATATCCAATTTGTTTGTTGATTTCCCTTTGAGAGTGGCCTTGCTGATGCAAAAGTATACTTTTACAGTATGTCTGTCAGATTCTGTGATCTCTGGTATTTTGACTGGGAATGATGTAATTGAAAGTTGGTCTTATTAGCAAGCTTCCAATGAATTACACTCATACAACATGTGTCTGTTGTATGTAATGCTCAAGCATGTGTTGCACAAACTTGTTGTAATGGAACTTTTTGCACAGCAGTTATTTTGGCATGAAATAGTAGAACACATCCTGGGGTAAGTAATAACAGTACTTAGGGTTCCATTCCATTTAGGTTTATGGGGGCCAGGTGTCTGCTGTTGCTCAAGTGTAAGGGAAGATCACACTAAGTACTTGCCATTGTAGTCCAGGGGTGCCAAAGTGGCAGCCCGCGGACTGGGTGCGTCACACCAAAACTGCACCCAGTTGTAATACCTCACAGACAGATCATATGATGTCGCGAGTTTGACACCTGTGCTGTAGTTTATGGAAGCTGTTTTTCCCCCCTGCTTTTTTTATTTTTGAATACTGCATACACATTTCCTGCATTTTCTGGTTGTATTCTAATAAGGAGTCTGAGACATACACAACTTTTTACAGTTTTAAAATACATCATGGACAGCAACATGTTGCCTGAAAGAACACCACCATCCCCTCAAAAAGGATCTACAAATAATGTATGAAAAGAGTAGTGGTAACCAATTCTGGCCTCCATATTCATAAGGGCCTTGTCTAGGCACCTCCGCTTCCTCTAAATGTAAACTGAAATTAATGCTTACCTGATAAATTTCAGATGTTCAGAACACAACCTGTACAGAATCTGGTTCCTCCCCAATACAGTGTTAAACAGCAAGGGAAACTTTGTGGCTGAAAATATGTTTGTTATATGCATTTTCCTTGCCTTTCTGCCCATTTCTGATATTCACATTTTCCAACCAGGATGATTCACTTCTCATTTAGAAGAATCCAGATCTAGAACTTTTTAGAGGTGTCTTACCTAAAATGTCCTCAGTTTCAGTGAACCTGTTGTTTGTGTATTTTTCAGCCATCAGTTGTGTTGTTTTAACATAATCCAGGTCTTTCATCACTAAAAGACAAAACAAAATGCTAACAGAGATGTCATGAAAATAGATCTTCTATTGCCCAGCTCAGTTCCATGGTGGTCAAGACTTCCTGAGCCACCTCCAACTTTGGGCTAAGCAAAAGCAGAATGAAGCCTGGGAAACTCCACCAGAATCAAGCACCTCTAGAAGGGAGGTTGGTCCATAGCAGAGAGCTTGATACACAAATAGCCATTCCATCTGATCCCTATGGCCCAACTTCCCAAACAGAGTTCCAAATCCACATTTCTGAAAGGGGAGCTCCCTTCTGCAGAGAATGAGGTGACTGGATGGAGTCACTGAAGCAGTAGGCGTGAGCCTAAATGGACTCCAGAAGATGGTAGAGGACAGGAAGGCCTGGAGGAACGTTGTCCATGGGGTCGTGATGGGTCAGACACGACTTTGCAACCAACAAAAACAACAACAACAACTGGACACATAGTTACTAATTTAAAGATCAAAGGAAGGAAGGATAAGATCCAAGGTACTTTAGAAGATAGTTCCTTCTTTAAAAAAATCTAGTACTAGAAGATGAAGGTAAAGCAGTGATTAATGTGTGACTGTGCACACAAACAGCAACTAGAGGCAGAACCATAGCAGAAAGAAGGTGAATATGCTTATAGACCAAGAGTGATTATGGCCCTTAGCAGTTGGGGGCCTGCAGCAGATGAGGCCCATTAACAACTTCATATTAAAAGTGCCATCTAGTTTGTTTTTTGTCCGATTCACAAGATAATTAAAGACATAAAAACATTTAAAGGCATAGGGCTTACTTTCTGCAAACTTCTCTGAGTAGTTTAGGTTTAAGTTCTCTACCTTGTTTGAAATTTCTGAGTCTGAAAAAGAAAATGAGACAAAATGTGGAATTTTTGCTTTTTACTGCAATCCAAAATATTCTTTCTTTGGAAATTTTGCAGAAGTAAAATTATCATTGCAGATGTTAAGCTAAGCCACACAATCCTATGAAAAATCACAGTTCCTTTTGATAGTGTGTGTATTTCTACATACATACTGAGTATTATACAAACATTCACAAGATAATTTGTTGTTGTTAGTTGCAAAGTCGTGTCTGACCCATCGCGACCCCATGGACAACGTTCCTCCAGGCCTTCCTGTCCTCTACCATCTTCTGGAGTCCATTTAGGCTCACGCCTACTGCTTCAGTGACTCCATCCAGCCACCTCATTCTCTGTCGTCCCCTTCTTCTATTGCCCTCAATCTTTTCAAGCATTAGGCTCTTCTCCAGTGAGTCCTTCCTTTTCATTAGGTGGCCAAAGTATTTGAGTTTCAACTTCAGGATCTGGCCTTCTAAAGAGCAGTCAGGGTTGATCTCCTCTAGGACTGACCGGTGTGATCGCCTTGCAGTCCAAGGGACTCCCAGGAGTCTTCTCCAGCACCACAGTTCAAAGGCCTCAATTCTTTGGCACTCAGCCTTTCTTATGGTCCAACTTTCACAGCCATACATTGCATCTGGGAAGACCATAGCCTTGACTATACGCACTTTGGTTGGCAGGGTGATGTCTCTGCTTTTCAGTGTGCTGTCTAGATTTGCAATGGCTTTCCTCCCCAGGAGCAAGCATCTTTTAATTTCTTGCTGCAGTCCCCGTCTGCAGTGATCTTGGAGCCCAGGAAAATAAAACCTGTCACTACCTCCATTTCTTCCCCATCTATTTGCCAGGAATTGAGAGAGCCGGATGCCATGATCTTGCTTTTCTTAATTTGAGTTTCAACCCAACTTTTGCACTCTCCTCCTTCACCCACAACAAGAGGCTCTTTAGTTCCTCTTCACTTTCTGCCATTAGAGTGGTATCATCTGCATATCTTAGGTTGTTGATATTTCTCCTGGCAATCTTTGATTCATCTAGCCCTGCCTTTCTCATGATATGCTCTGCATATGAGTTAAGCAGGCAGGGTGACAGTATAAAGCCTTACCAGACTCCTTTCCCAATTTTGAACCAATCAGTGGTTCCGTGTCCAGTTCTCACTGTTGCTTCTTGACCCACATATAGGTTTCTCAAGAGACAGATAAGATGGTCTGGTACTCCCATCTCTTTAAAAACTTGCCACAGTATGTTGTGATCCACACAATCAAATGCTTTAGCATAGTCAATGAAGCAGAAGTAGATGTTTTTCTGGAACTCCCTAGCTTTCTCCATGATCCAGCATATGTTGGCAATTTGATCTCTAGTTCCTCTGCCTCTTTGAAATCCTGCCTGTACTTCTGGTAGTTCTCGATCCACATACTGCTGGAGTCTAGCTTGTAGGATTTTAAGCATAACTTTACTAGCATGTGAAATGAGAGCAATGGTGCAATAGTTTGAACATTCTTTGGCATTGCCTTTCTTTCAAATTGGAATGTAAATGATCTTTTTCAATCCTGTGGCCACTGTTGAGTTTTCTAGATTTGCTGGCAAATTTAGTGTAGCACTTTTACTGCATCGTCTTTTAAGATTTTGAATAGCTCAGCTGGAATACTGTCACCTCCACTAGCTTTGTTGTTGCTCAGCTTTCCTAAGGCCCATTTCACTTCACAGCTTGTTCTTGTATAGTTCTTCTGTGTAATTTTGCCACCTCTTCTTAATCTCTTCTGCCTCTGTTAGGTCCCTGCCATTTTGTTCCTTTATCATGCCCATTTTTGCATGAAATGTTCCCTTCATCTCTCCAATTTTCTTGAAGAGATCTCTAGTCCTCCCTATTCTATTTTGTTTTCTTCTATTTCTTTGCACTGTTCATTTAAGAAGGCATTCTTATCTCTTCTAGCTATTCTCTGGAATTCTGCATTCAATTGGGTGTATCTTTCTTTTTCTTCCTTGCCTTTCACTTCCTCCTGTCCTCAGCTATTTGCAAAGCTTCCTCAGACAGCCATTTTGCTTTCTTGCATTTCTTTTTCTTTGGGATGGTTTTTGTTATGTATTGGGCTCAAATGTAATACCACGTGGATAGCTGGAGCAGCTAACGGCTCTCCAGCAACCCAGACTACAAGTCTCCAGTGCTGCTATTGGTTGTCTGTAGGCGGGAATGGTTGCTTCAAACCTATTGGCTACTGCCTAGGGGTTAGACTATAAATTGCGGCTATTTACAGTTCAGTTCCCAGTTCACATTCTGCAAGCAATAAACCATGAGTTTGCCTGAACTCACTTGTCTCACCTTCTTTCCTGCGCCAAAGAACCTGCTACACAACAGTTTTAGTTGCTACTTCTTGTACAATGTTGCGAACCTCCATCCATAGTTCTTCAGGCACTCTATCTATCAGATCTAATTTCTTAAATCTATTTGTCACCTCTACTGTATATTCGTCAGGGATATGATTTAGTTCATACCTGAGTGGCCTAGTGCTTTCCCCTACTTTCTTCAGTTTAAGCCTAAATTTTGCAATGAGAAGCTCATGATCTGAGCCACAGTCAGCTCCTGCTCTTGTTTTTACTGACTGTATAGAGCTTCTCCATCTTTGGCTGCAGAGCACATAGTCAATCTGATTTCTGTGTTGACCGTCTGGTGATGTCCATGTGTAGAGCCATCTCTTGGGTTGTTGGAAAAGAGTGTTTGCTATGACCATCATATTCTCTTGACAAAATTCTGTCAGCCTGTGCCCTGCTACATTTTGTACTCCAAGGCCAAACTTGCCTGTTATTCCGGTTATCCTTTGGCTTCCTACTTTAGCATTCCAATCCCCCATGATGATAAGGACATCATTTTTTGGTGTTAGTTCTATAAGGTGCTGTAGAAACAGTCAATTTCATCCTCTTCAGCACCAGTGGTTGGGGCATAGATTTGGACTACTGTGATATTGAATGGTTTGCCTTGGATTCGAACTGAGATCATTCTGTCATTTTGGGGATTGTATCCGAGTATTGCTTTTCCTACTCTTTTATTGACTATGAAGGCTAGTCCATTTCTTCTGAGGGATTCTTGCCCGCAGTAGTATACCTGGTGGTCATCTGAATTAAATTCACCCATTCCTGTCCATTTTAATTCGCTGATTCCTAAGATGTCAATGTTCAGTCTTATCATCTCTTGTTTGACCACGTCCAGCTTGCCTTGATTCATGGATCTTACATTCCAGGTTCCTATGGAGAAAAAATCTTTACAGCATCAGACTTTCCTTTCACCACCAGATACATCCACAGCTGAGCGTCCTTTCGGCTTTGGCCCAGTCGCTTCATTCTTTCTGGTGCTACTAGTAATAGCCCTTTGCTCTTCCCCAGTAGCATATTGAATGCCTTCCAACCTGAGGGGCTCATCTTCCAGTGTCATATCTTTTTTTCCTTTTGGTACTCTTCCATAGGGTTTTCATGGCAAAGATACTGGAGTGGGTTGCCATTTCCTTCTCCAGTGGAACACGTTTTGTCAGAACTCTCTGCTATGACCTCTCTGTCTTGGGTGGCCCTGCACGGCATAGCTCATAGCTTCATTGAATTATGCAAGCCCCTTCGCCACAACAAGGCAGTGATCCATGAAGGAGTCACAAAACAATTAAAGATATATAAATATTTAAAGGCATAGTGCTTACTTTTTGCAAACTTCTCTGAGTAGTTTAGGTTTAAGTTCTCTATCTTGTTTGAAATTTCTGAGTCTGAAGAAGAAAATGAGAAAAAATGAGGAATTTTTGCTTTTTACTGCAATCCAAAATATTCTTTGTTTGGAAATTTTACACAATTAAAATTATCATTGTAGATGTTAAGCTAAGCCACACAATCCTATGAAAAATCACAGTTCCTTTTGAGAGTATGTGTATTATACATACATACTGAGTATTATACAAACATATATAGCATGTAGGTATATATGATGACCCTGCAAAGTCACCCATGGTATCCAGTAAAACATCCAGGTATCCAGTTAAAATAAGCAGGCCATCTTGGGTAGGAACAATATTGGAAATTTTTGGAGAAAGATAATCACTTTAGTAATGACAAAAAGATAATTTACACTGTGCAGAGATGTCAGTAGTAAACCACTCCTATACCTAACCAAGAAAAAATGGATAGACAATGTAAAGATAATGATGGATCTGCAACTCCCCAAATAGTGAGCTAACTGAGAATTCTGGGGAGAAAATGGCAGATATTAAATGACTGGAATGGATGGAATATTTCTTACTGATTGGGAAGAGAGCATTTTTGCCAGTAGAAAGTTTTTTTTTCTCCAGTTGAAAACCAATGAACTATTTTGGAAATCTAACTTTTTAATCAAGTATTTTAAAAACAATTGAGAGAGTTAAAGCTGGGGAATGAGCAGGATGAAGTCAAGAATCAGTCACTAGCAGCAGTTTTAAGGAACAAATCTATTTAAGAGACCATCTGGCTGCCTTATATCTCTTCCTGTTGAGGAGATCCAAAGGTCGGTCCATGGAGAAGCTAAAATGAACATTTATGGTAGCTCACTGTTGAAGGAATTCTTCACTGTTACAAGTTCTCAGTTCTCATCCTTGGAATTTCTGAAAATACTATTGATACTGGGAATCACTTACCTTTCTCCAAGACCAAGAACAAGTGAGTAATCCACATTGCAAAGTTTATGGCTACTAGGGCATAAAGAATGGGTATGTGAAGTTTTCTAGAGTCATTCTCTTTTGCTGGTTTACAGGTGGAAGGAGCTGTGGAAGAGAAGATTAATGACAAGGTTTAGTTTCCAGCAATTAATTTTGTGGAGTACAAAGATGCAACTTTATGAAGACAAGCTTGTGCTCCTAACCTAAAATGGGACATGTTTCTTGAACTAAATAAAAGATTGAGTTTTATAGATAGAAGCAAACTATATAAAAAAATGTTTTACATTTGAAACTGACATAAAGGGATAAAGCCAAAGTAGGCATTGCTTAAAAAAACCTATTTCAATCATGTGTTTCTTTCTATAGCTTCTGTTTGACAATGCAGTTCACCGTCTTTCATCCTAACCAACTGCACAGTCCTGCTAATACAGGAAAAAAATTGAGGGCAGTTTCCTCAATGCACTACTTTACGCTCTTAGGCAAAAATTGGAAGATAGATAACACTATAACAAATAAATAAGGCAGACAAACATATAAACAAACCACTACAGAGTTCTACTCTTAAGAATGTTGTCAGCAATGGGCTTTTGCCTCCTCCTTCTTTTTTTAAATGGCAGATAGGAGCTTTGAGGAGTAACTTTCTTTTAGGAAAAAAAAATATTGCAGTACTGTAATTAATCCAGCTGCAAACATTCCTTCTTTTTACAAGCTCATGATTTAAAAATTAAGTACGGTAAGCCTATTTTGACTCTAGACACACTATAAAAGAAACTTATAAAACTTTCCGGAAAGGCATGAAGCTTTAGATTCAGGTAGAGCAGCACAAAGCTATAGAAGCCACAGTAGTATTTATCTGACTTTTATACAGGTGCTAGTTGAAAGAGGAAGAGGAAGAGATTCTTGGGATTTTTAATAATCCTGAAAATTTTGACAAGCCTCGGTACCCCTCTAAATTACCTTTCTCTTGAAATAAGAAATGTTGTGCAGCCATAAAAAGAATTGTTATCAGTAGCTATTTAGGTGTGAACTCTAAATCATTCTGAAAACTGTACAGTCTCTAAAATATTTCACCTTTAAAGCTAATTAAATAAAACCCTTCTTCCTTTAGCAAATATTACTATGGCTGCACTAAAAGAGCCAATACCTTCTTTCTTTTCCATTTCTTTTAGAGGTAAAGATACTGTTACAGCACTACCATCATCATAATCATGATCATCATCACTATCCAAATGACTGGGTGAATCTAAAGAGAAAAAAAATTTGATTAACTCTTAATCTTTCTAAGTACAATACAAAGCAATTCACAGCCAACCCAGTATGACTTCATTGTTGGTAAATGTATTAGAAAAGCTGAATCACCTTTAATTCAGTTTCTTGTTATTTTAATGTGCAAGTTCTATTGAAATTTGCAATCTATTTTTATTTAATTGAAAAGACATATTAGTGGTAGATACTTGTTTCATTGCTTCATGTTATTTTCATCTCATAGGCAATACTGCTTCTTTCGGAATACAAACTGCTGTGTTTGACCTCAATGTTGTATCCTCCTTGGCAACCTAGAATCTTCTGATTTCCACCCATTTCTCCACACAATTCTACTGTATGCAGTGTTGTGGCTCACTCTTTTGTCTTCTACAAAAATCCATTCTTGCTCTAAAAGGCTTACGTTATCTTTAAGTTACAATCCATGAATATATGTAAATGTTATAGTAAATATCTGAAAATGAAGATATAAATTAAATAGTTGTGCAAGCACTAACTTAGGAGAGTAATCAGAGTTGTTGGATGAAGCTTATCACTGAATTTTGGATTTGGAGAAGAAAAGAATACAGTTGGATAGGTCATGCTACAATATTTCTTTATTCAATGCAAAGTAAATTTAAGATGCTTCCATTGCTGTGCTGGGGGCAGGGGGGAGTATCAGGTGTAGCCATTTTATACTACTGTGAAAGAATAGTATGTAAGAGTGGGGTGGAATGTAGTTTGGATTTCCAGGAGGGAGGTAGCATTCCAGAGGACCAAGAGACAGTGAAGTTTAGA
Source organism: Vipera berus (assembly GCF_964194415.1). Lineage (NCBI taxonomy): Eukaryota > Metazoa > Chordata > Lepidosauria > Squamata > Viperidae > Vipera > Vipera berus. Next base: position 182,067,930 of record NC_138203.1, on the reverse strand, counting down.
TAGTTTGGTTGGGAGAAAGAGCATCAAGAGAGCTCCTCCATAGAACTTCTCAGAGCATATCTTTCGTGAGCAAGTAGTTGCTTTTGTTTGGCAAGATTTCTGTCTATAGAGGTGAGGAACAATAAAGGAAACTGCTTAGAAGTAGCTCTGAGTGTCTCTTGTAATTTTGTGGTCTGCCAACGCCTGAGATTTGATCAGCAGTAAATCTCACAAGTTTCTGGAAGATTAATTAACCAGGCCTGGTTTATACATCTGCTAAGCTATCAATTAGGACTCAGCAAATATTGGAGACTTGGCCTGAGAAGTAGCTACTTTCTTCATCACATACTTATCCAAAGTCATTTCCAAATCACAAAGATGAGAGCAAGAGACAGTACTATAAACAGCCTCTGTTCCAAGTTCTTTCCCAGCATGAGATCTAATAGTTCTGCCATTTATTCTTCTTCCCATTTGAATAACTGGGAAAAAAATTAAAAATATCCTGCCAAGCTAGAGCTGTTTCTCTGCTGAGGTTCATGTCCTTTTAACCATGGCATAAAGATGTCTTGCTGTTTTAAAAGGTCATATTCTCATGACCTTATCCCATCCCGCTTCAGAGGTAGTTTTAATTTGTAGGTCTCTTTCAATTCCAAAATAGCGTTTCAGCTCTTCTCTTGATATATGTTGTTGTACAAATTATCTACTAGACCTCATTAAGCCTGCTGGTAGATACAATCCTCCAGGGCCATTCTGTGTTGGGTAGCACAGGAGTCTGGTTCTTTCAAACCTTGTTCACTATGACTCCAATTTCATGGGCCAATTCATAGAGCCAAAGACCTGCTGAATTGAATCTCAGAATCTCCTCTTACCCGTTTGCCCAGTCTTGGCAGTCTTAGATATCAGCACTGAGCAAGAAAGCAAATCAAGCAAATCTTTCAAAAGAGCTCCAAACCTGTCTATAAAAATTGCTAAAAAACAACTGACAGTGGGGAGATGTGGCAATCTGAACACTGGAAAATGTGTGATCAGTCAAAGCTGCTATTGGAATGGGGAAATGAATTGCTGAAGCCACATGATATTGGTGCCATGAAAATTTGAAGGGACTGCATTTTTCTGTGACCAGCTGCCAAAATCATGGTAGTTTGGATGGAGAATGGACTAAAATTGATCTGTTAATCAGGAGGAAGAAGAAACAAAGTTAAACTAATTAGCATACTCTCCAAGAATGGAGAAATCAAAATAATCATAGTAACTCACCTTTTGGGGTAACAGGAAATGGTGGCAATGCTCCAGCAGACATATAAATACCTATTGACACAAAGAAAAAAAAATCTTATTTAATATTTGATAATCTCTGGGGTATGTGTCATGACACCACAATCAGTATCATCAGTGTTATATGTACCAGGGCAATTCAGAAATAAACCTCCATTTGGTTATCAGTGACAGACACTCACAGATACAGAGCTTTTATTATACATATTAGAAAACTACAACATTTTATTACTTTTTGACATAACCACCATTCAAATTGAGGCACGTCATAACATCTTACAAGGTTTGAAATTCCTTAGTAGTAGTCACTTGGTGCCAAATCTGGGCTATGGGGAGGTTGATCAAAAACATCCCAGCAGAACTGCTTCAAAAGTTCTGTGGTTTGTGGGTGAGCATTATCAAGAACCAACACCACACCAGAAGTCAGCATGCCCCAACGCTTGTTATGGACGGCTTGTCTGAGTTTTCATAATATTTCACAGTAGACTTCTGAATTGATAGTCAAACCATGCTCCATGGACTTCACTAGCAGTACTCCTTTGGTATCTTCACATTTGGTAGGATTTTCTATGGCAGCACTTCTGGTGTGGTGTTGGTTCACGATAATGCTTGCCTGCACTCTGTTAGACGCACCCAAGAACTTTTGAAGCAGTTCCATTGGGATGTTTTTGATCCCCCCCATAGTTCAGTTTTGGCGCCAAGCGATTACTACTAAGGAATTTTAAACCTTTTGTAAGACGTTATGACAAGTGCCTCAATTTGAATGGTGATTATGTCAAAAAGTAATGTAATGTTGTAGTAATGTAATGTGTATAATAAAAATTCTGTATCTGCGACTGTCATTGATAATGAAATGGAGGTTTATTTCGGGAAATTGCCTTTGTATGTGTGACTGTGTGTGCTCATGCATGATTGTGGTTAAAATAGTGACTAGAGAGCTGATATTTTTGTCACAGGTCATATAGCCTTTCCATATATAATTATGCACTTGGCCATCATAAAACATTTTATTTAAGATGTAATCTTAGGTGGATTTATTGGAGAATATATCCCATTCACATAGCAGCATTTACTCAGAATTGTTTTGGAACAGAACAACATAGAAATACTTCTAATAAACATGTAGAAATTCCATTTGAAATGTTCTCTAAGCAACAAGACATGTACCTAAAAATCCAGATTATTCATTAGAAATAATAATTATAATTATTATAATCTCTCAGGGAGGCAGTACCTTGATATGATTGTGAATCTTGTGTGCTCTGAGGAAAATGAGAGCTATGCCTGAGGTTCAGTCATACTGGTGAGACAAAGCAATAGGGTGAGACAAAATTTACAGAAACCCATATTGGATTGGTCATCACCTGGGTCAACAAGGACCACATTAAGTGTTGGAGTTCCTGAACATCTGGTGACAAATAGGCTACAGGATTCAAATAAGCTTCTGGCTAAGCAATCAGGCCTAGCAGCTGCAGGATGACTGGAAGAAAAGTTGTTTACCTGTTGCAAGTATACAAAGATTGAAAACAAAGAAATAATGGCCTGTTATTAGAAATCAATTTCAGTGAGAAGAGGATATCTGAAAAGAATATACCAGTTCTGAAAAGAAAAAGATCCAGAATTAAAAATAAGAAATTAGAAAGAATACAACAGAGGCTAGTAGATCAATGACGATTATAATATGAAACAAAGGATTTACAGAAGCAGAATTGCAAAGAACAGCAAAGATCTATCTACCCAGGGCAAAGAAATTAAAGCCTTGCCAGAAGTAGATCAGGCTGTAGAGGCAAACTGAATTCTTGATGATAAGGCACCCTCTGCCTTCTCCTTGGAAACAATGAAGCTTTCTAACTAAAACACAAGAGGAACAGAAACAAAAAATAATTGAGCATCTGAAACAATAGAAAAACAACGTAATGAGATTGCTTGCATTGGAGTTTGCTCCAAAGAAACAGCTAGCACAAGAATCCAGAGGAAGAAATTATTTTGGGAAATATTAAAAAGGCAGAATATATTTCCCCAAAGGAATATTGGAGAAGATCTTTAAAAAGGCAGAAACCACTCTGCTCCATGTGGTCACTTTTTTCCAGAGCCATCTTTCTGTCTGGCTCCCCTCTTCAATAAACTACAACCTTCTTTCTAAAGCAGTTGCCATATTGTTTATTCCCAGCTTGGATTGGACCCTGATGAAGATTTTTCCATCAACATATTAATAATGCCAATACTGTTATACAGGGCTTTTTTTCTCATAGAACGCTCAGAACGGAGTTCTGGCACCTTTTTTGGATGGAACCTTGTAGGGTAGGCAAGGCGGGTTGTATGACAGGTGTGAGTTCCGGCACCTTTTTCTTTTACAAAAAAAGCACTGCTGTTATATAAAACAGGGGTGTCAAACTCAATTTCATTGAGGGCCGCATCAGCACTGCGGTTGCCCTCAAGGGGCCGGGTGGGTGTGGCCTGGGTGGGCGTGGTCTACTGGGTGGGCGTGGCTTGAGTGCGTATGGCCTACTGGGTGGGCGTGGCTTGAGTGCGTATGGCCTACTGGGTGGGCGTGGCCAGCTCTACATCATTCTCATCAAGGGGGCCTATGGGGGCCTGGGCAGGAGTGGGACAGATCTGAGGGTCTCTGGCAGAAGGAGGGTCTCTGGGCCAAGGCCAAGGCAGTGGGGGCCATTCCCTCACTGTTTCCAGGATGGCTTCGCGGCCACATGAAACCACTTCGCGGGCTGGATCTGGCCCCCCCGGGCCTTGTGTTTGACCAGCTCATTGCAAGAAACAAATCAACCAATCTAAAGCACAGCTGCAGTTATAACTGAATACCATGGACTGATTTCAAATGCAAAATCAACGAACAAGAAAAAAAAGCCCAACACTGCACTACCAGAATGGAAGATCAGGCTGGAAAATAAGATGAGCATGCTAAGATCAGATGCAAGCAAGCTAGAACAAATGAAAGGAAGCTGAAGAACTTGAAGGCCAAAAAATGCCTAATGAAGAAATATCAGCTGAAAGCAAGGAAGATCAAGGAAGCACTGAAAATAATAAACCATCAAACAATAACTAATAACTAAAGTAATAACTAATAGTGACTAGAAATTGAATAATAAAACCAAGGAGATTAGCAGATATGAAACTTTAATTGTACACTATGGGCAGAATCTCCAGCTTCAGTCAAATCAGTAATGTTTTTACCAGTCCTTCAGTTGAGAAATTCCAATGAATCAGTCAGCACCGAACAAAGAAAAAACAGTGTAGTTCTGGGTGCAACTTTGGACAACCCAAAGAAATAAAACAAGAATGCAGCTTGGTTAAAAGAGATGAACAAGAATAAAAAAAGAAGCTGAAATAAAAGAACTTGTAATAACAGCAGAAATGATAAAGAAAAAGGCAAGGAAGGTGAAGTATTGGTCAGCCTCAGATGAAGATGGTTTTTGGTTGAAACATCTGACTGGCCTCTGCCTACTCACTGCCAAACAGTTTAACAGGATACTGAAAGAAGGTGAAATGGAAGATTGGTTAACATCTGGCAAAACCTCTCTGATGATGAAAGATCCAGCAAAAGGGTTGATTAACCTGCAGCTGCCAAAAAAGCCAACACATTGTTAGGCTGCATTAACAGGGATAGAATCGAGATCACATGAAGTATTAATACCACTTTACAATGCCTTGGGGTAAGGCCACACTTGGAATACAGCATCCAGTTTTAGTCACCATGATGTAAAAAAGATGTTGAGACTCTGGAAAGAGTACAGAGAAGAGCAACAAAGATGATTAGGGGACTGGAGGCTAAAACATAAGGAACAGCTGCTGGAATTGGGTATGTGTAGTTTAATGAAGAGAAGGACGAGAGGGGACATGATGGCAGTGTTCCAGTATCTCAGGGGTTGCCACAAAGAAGAGGGAGTCAAGCTATTTTCCAAAGCACCTGAAGGCAGGACAAGAAGCAACGGATGGAAACTAGTCAAGGAGAAAAGCAACCTAGAACTAAGGAGAAACTTCCTGACAGAACAGTTAATCAGTGGAGCAACCTGCCTCCAGAAGCTGTGAATGCTCCAACACTGAAAGTTTTTAAGAAGAGACTGGACAGCCATTTGTCTGAAATGGTATAGGGTTTCCTGCCTGAGCAGGGGGTTGGACTAGATGACCTCCAAGGTCCCTTCCAACTTCTTCTTCTTCTTCTTCTTCTTCTTCTTCTTCTTCTTCTTCTTCTTCTTCTTCTTCTTCTTCTTCTTCTTCTTCTTCTTCTTCTTCTTCTTCTTCATTATTATTATTATTATTATTATTATAAAACTTTTATTCATAAAACATGAAACAGTCAACTGAACAGTCAAATTGACTGGCACTAATGGTTGACATGGGTGGCTGCCATCATCCTAGGTATCAAACAGGTATCTCCTTAAAATGTAAGATGTTCCGAGTAGTGCAGTTTTTTGTAGCTTTGCTGGAGTTTATTATTATTATTATTATCTTTCAAAATGCTAACTGATATCATAGCTGATGCAGTCCTACAGCATCTAATTGAAAAAAAGCTCTTTGTGCCTGAGCAGAAAGGAAACTGTCCAAACAGCAAAAGAACAAAACATCAGTTCCTAATTGACAAAAAGATTTTGGAAAACTGCAAGAGAAGGATGACCGGCTTGAATGTAGTGTGGATTAGTTACAAGAAGGCATTCAACTTCCTAAAATGTGACTGGATAATAAAACACCTAGAAATACCAGGAGTCAGTAGAAACATCAGAAATTTTGTGCAGAGTTCAACAGCACAATGGGAGACACATAGTTGCTAGTCAATGATGATGGGAAGGTTAGTATCAAGAGAGGAATCTTTCGAGGAGACTCACTATCACCACTACTGTTTGTCATTGCAGTGATTCCTGTGTGTCAGAAATAGTGAACAAATACCTCAACAAATGAATTGTTGTAAGAAGGAGTTATTACCTGTACTTTCCTGTGAAGTGGCTAAACGGCATTTATTTATTTAATGTATTTCTAGGCCACCACAATCAAAAAGACTCTTAGTGACTTCCATAGATCATGTCAATTCTATGAAGTAGCCTTCCTGATGTATAACCTTCTAAATGTGTTAGATTTCCATTTCCATAACTTCCAGCCAGCCAATTTCCTTTGACCACTTTTGTTTAGAATGGGCATACCAGAAAGGCACCAATTTGGCAGTTTGGGTTGTGGGGCATATATCTGGATTTACATTACATTGCAGTAGCCTTCCCCAAATTTGTGCCTTCCAGCCGTGCCAGAATTAAACTCAAAGGAACCAGATCAATTTTTTCTCCTAAAGAAATTTTCTCTGTGTTCAAAAAGCTCAGAGGAACTGTCATGTTTCCGACGTATGGGCTTTTCAAGTGACTCTGAGGCATTATTTACCTTAAAAGTCCTTTATTAGCCTAATACACCGGCAAATGCTTGCTCAAAGGAAGCTGGAATCTGAAATCTCCGCCCCTTGCACAATATAATTAAACACAATTCTCCACCTTTCTAATTTTGTCATTAATCATATTCTCCAATTAATTTAAAGAATCAGTTTCCCTTCCCTTAGAAGAACCGCCAAAGTCTTATCTACTTTAGAGAGACAAATGGCCTTCAAAGTGCATTCCTACTCTTCCCTCCCACCAATTTTAAACTAAAACAATGCACAAGCCTTAAAGCAATGCACAAGTTTAACATATGAAATAGCTACTCCTTCATCTCTTGTCAAGCAATAACATTCAATGTTAGCGTTGACATCCAGCCCCCCTTAGAAAGAGGACAAATCCTGTAACGTAAACAAAACACAAGTTAGGAATTGGCTTTTGGTTTGTTGGGGTGTTTCTCATAAAACCTTGTGATACGTCTGTCAGCTTTCACATCAGTAGATTTCACCCGAGTGGCTTCAGACAATGGGTATCCCTTCCACTGTACTAGGTATTGCAATTTTCCCTTAAAGATTCTAGAGTCAAGAATACGTTTCGCTTCATAATGGGTTTGACCTGCTACCACGAGGGCTCCAGGTGCTTTCTTAGGGGGAGGTCTTAAAGTAGAGGTTTGAAAAGGTTTCAGCAAGCTACAATGGAACACCAGGTGAATTTTCCCCAAAAGTCTGGGTAGTTTCAATTTCACTGTGACCGGGTTGATGATTTTCACAATGGGGAAAGGCCCCAAGAATTTTGGTCCCAATTTCTTGTTGGGTAGTTTCAGGTGTAGGTATTTGGTCAACAAATAGGCCTTTTCCCCAGCTTGGAATGTTCTTTGGGGAGCTCTCTTTTTGTCAGCTTGCTTTTTGTAGGTCTCAAAAGTCTTTTTTAAGGCCACCTTTGTATTTTTCCAAACTTCTTCCCAACCCCTCACCCACTGATCAAGAGTCTGGGAAGCGGAGGGTAACTGAGGGTATTCTGGTATGGGATTGAATTCTTTCCCTGTGGTTACATGGAAAGGAGTGTAGCCGGTGCTGCTATGTACTGAATTATTGTAAGCCACCTCTGCAAAAGGGAGGAGGTCGGTCCAGTTTGTTTGTTGGTAAGAGACGTAGCATCTAAGGTATTGTTCCACCATTTTGTTGGTGGACTCTGCGGCTCCGTTAGTAGCTGGGTGAAAAGCAGTTGATAGGCCTTGAGATGATCCAATTAATTTAAGAAAGTTTCTCCAAAATTTCGCTGTGAACTGCACCCCTCTGTCCGAAATTATTCGCTTAGGGACACCATGTAGTCGATAGATATGTTTTAGGAACAACTTAGTCAGGTGTTGAGCCGATGGAAGTCCTTTGCAGGCGATAAAGTGAGCCTGTTTTGAAAATAGGTCTATCACAGTCCAAATGACAGTATTTCCTCTACTATCAGGTAGGTCTACTATAAAGTCCATAGCTATTTCTTCCCATGGTTGAGAAGGTTCGGCCACTGGTTGCAATAACCCAGGTTTCTTTCCTGGGATTCTTTTCATGGTGGCACATACAGTACAGCTCTTGACATGGTTTTCTATGTCTTGTTTTAGTCCCAGCCACCAAAATTGCCGGCGAATGAGATGTAGAGTTTTTAGATATCTGAAATATTCAGCCTGTTTGACATCATGGCTGTGGTTGAGGGCCTTAAGGCGAAGAGCTTCAGGCAAGTACAATTTTACCCCCTTGTGAGCCAGACCATCCCTGCATGTTAGGGATGTCTGATTGTCTTTAAACCATTGATCAGTGAGCAGTTCTCGCTTTATTTTCTTTACCCCGGGGTCATCAGGATTAGGGGTCCTGTGAGGTGTGAGTTGGGCTGCAGTTTGTGGACTGGGGATAATTGCCTCATGAACTTCTTCGCATTCACTTTTGTATTGTGGCAATTGGGAGACCGCATCAGCTAGGAAGTTTTTTCTTCCTGGTATGCACTTTAGAGTAAAGTTGAAATGGTTGAAGTACTGTGCCCATCTTACTTGTTTTGGGGACAATTTTTGGGGAGTTTTTAGTGCTTCTAAATTTTTGTGATCTGTCCATACTTCAAAAGGCACCTTGCTCCCTTCTAAGTAGTACCGCCAGTTTAATAGCCCCCACCTAATTGCGAAGGCCTCCTTCTCCCAGACTGTCCATCTCCTCTCGCTTTCAGTAAATTTCTTAGAGGTGTAAGCACAAGGTTGTAGGACCCCACTTTTATTCTTTTGCAATAACACTGCTCCGACTGCCATGTCGCTGGTGTCTGCCTGAATTACAAAGGGCTCCCCTGGGCAAGGGTGCTTTAGGACTGGTTCAGCCACAAATAGTCTTTTTAAATTCTCAAAAGCTTTCTGACAACTCATAGTCCATGCTAGTGGCTGGCCAGGTCGTGGTTTTCCCCCTCCCTTGCTCGTTTTGAGTAGTTCTGTAAGAGGTAGAGCAATTTCAGCAAAAGAGGGAATAAATTGACGGTAGATGTTGGCATACCCTAGGAAGCTCTGGAGCTGTTTGCGGGTTTTGGGGGGATGCCATTCAATTACAGTTTTTACTTTGGCTGGGTCCATTTCGATACCCTCATTGGAGATTCTATAGCCAAGATAATCTAATCGGGTTTGGTGAAATTCACATTTTGACAGTTTGACATAAAGTTTGGCATTCAGTAGTTTCTTTAACACTTCTCTGACCAGTTTTATGTGGTTGGTCATATTCGTGCTGTATATCAAGATGTCATCAAGGTATACTAGGACCCCTTTGTATAGGTGTTCATGTAGGACCTCATTGATCAATTGCATAAATACAGCTGGGGCCCCCTGCAGTCCAAATGGCATGACTTTGAACTGGTAGCTCCCCAAGGGGCAGTTGAAGGCTGTCTCCCACTCGTCCCCCTCCTTATTCTTACCTGGTAATATGCTTCTCTCAGGTCTAACTTGGTGAAGATGCTCCCCTTCGCCAGATGGGTTAGCAAGTCTTTCAGGAGGGGGAGAGGGTATTTATTTTCCACACCCACAGCGTTTAGGCCTTTATAGTTCATGCAGAGATGTAAAAACCCATCTTTTTTCTCTTTGAACAACACAGGGGCTCCCACAGTAGACTTGGCCGGTTCGATGAATCCCCTCGCTAGGTTTGTATTCACATATAGCCGCATCTCCTCCATTTCAAGGGGGGACATAGCATACATCCTTGGTCGGGGGAGTTTTGCCCCTGGTAGCAGTTCAATGGAACAATCATTGGGATGGTGAGGAGGCAAAGTATTGCATTCTTTCTCACTAAACACCTCCGTTAGGTCCTGGTACTCGCCAGGGATGAGCGGCAGCCATGTGTGCTTGCTCATTGGGTGAGCTAAAATCCCCTGTAACATCTGTTGAATCAATGGGGGGATCATGCCCTATGGGTAATCTCACAGTTCTCATTCCTTTTTCCCCACCAGATAAGTGGCTTCCATTTGTCTAGCCAGGCTAGTCCTAGGATCACAGTCTCAGACATCTTTGGAGCTACTAGGAAGCGAATAAACTCCCAGTGCTCGCCTATCCCCAGGCGTAAGGACTCTGTTAATTGCGTGACTAAAGTCCCTCCCATTAGGGAGCCATGGGCTTGCTTGAACCTCCCAGGTTTGGAGAGCGGCTTGGCCCGTATGCCCAGTCTCAAGGTACATGACAGGCTAATGATGCATTGGGAGCAGCCGGTATCAAGTAGCACTTTCAGGTCTACTTGTGCCCCTGACTTAAGGATTATGAGTTTAGCAGGCAATAAAAAAGGTAGGATGGGTCGACTCACCATCGGGTCGTTCTCCCCTTCATCGTTGCTGTCAAAACCAGGTAAAGTGGGGGTGGGCCCGGTCGGTGGGCCAGTGTCCTCCTGGGTGGGGGGCCTAACCTGGGTAACGGGCTCCTGGGTGGCCCAGTTGGACTTTTCTCTCAATGGCTGCTGTGCGGGTTTCTTCCTCATTGTTGGATCTGGTCTACTCTGCTGTTGCGGGTAAGGAACTGGGCAGTTCGCTGCTCGATGTCCCTGCTGTCCACATCGAAAGCACTTGATTGGTGGACCTGTAGGTGGTCTAGGTCTTTCGGCAGTAGCAGACGTTGGGGGTTTTCGGGGTGGTGGTAGCCATCTGGATCCTGGTTTGGGTGCAGTTTTAGGTGGGGGAGGCTTTTTATAGCGGGCGAGCTGGACATCTAATTTCACCGCTGCCTGGTACCATTCATGCAGCTGGTCGGGTACAGCTCGATAGATACATGCCTGAGAGAGGTGGTTGTCTAACCCTTCTCTAAAAAGATGAATCATTGATTGCTCAGGCCATCTCTCTATCCTTCCTGCCATCTTTTGCCATCCTGCACATACTCTAGGGCAGGCCGGCCAGCTTGCTTTATCTTATGGATTTGTTCTTCTGCTTTGAGGGCAATGGATGGGTCCTCAAATCTTTCCCTCAGCCCCAGGAGGAAAAGGTGGGGGTCCTCCAATTCAGGGCCTGCTTGTTATATAAATTGTTCAACCATTCAGATGCTTCTCCCTCTAGGTTGGATGCAATCACATCGACCATCACACCCAGGTCCAGGTAAGAGTGACCCCAGCGATTCAAGTGAGAGCGTACTTGGTTGAGGAAAAAAATCCGTTTCTCTGGGTCCCCATCAAAGGTTGTTCTGAAGGGTGGGCTCATCATTGCTTGCTGGGGCCCCCATTGCTGCTGTCCCCACCCTAGTTGTTGGTTCAACGACTGCTGGGGCCCCCATTGCTGCTGTCCCCCCCTTGGTTGTTGGATCAACTGTTGCTGGGGGTCCCACTGCTGTTGGCCCCCTCCTGGTTGTTGATTTACTGGCTGCCAAGGCCCCCACTGCTGTTGTGTCTCCAGTGGCTGCTGGCCCCACTCTGGTTGCTGATTTAATGGCTGCCAGGCCCCCCCCCTGCTGCTGGCCCCTCTGGCCCTGCTGTACGTTCAGGGGTTGCACATCTGGGTCCTGCTGCTGCCACCCTTGCTGTTGTCCTCCCACCAGCTCCTGATCTCCAGGCTTCTGCACCACCCCCAGCTGTTGCAAGGCTTCTATTAGCTGGGGCAAGCTCAGAGGTTGTTGGCCTTCCACTTGTGGGGGCTCCCTAAACTCCCATTGCTGCAGAGGCCCCAGGCTGGGGTCCTCTGTCTCTATGGATCTGGAGGGCTTAGCAGGGGACTCCTGGATCTGGCAAGCAGTCTGATCTGCAGACAGGATTTTCCACTCACCTGAGTATTCAATCTCAGCTGGCCTGGCTGCTCCGAGGCTCTTGGAGTCTCTGCTGGGCTTAATCCACTCTCCTGGTTGTTTGGGTCCAGCTCCCAGCTGGGAGGATTGCTGAAACTCTTTCCTTGCCGGCTTCTTAGCTGGCCCTTCCCCCACTGGGGTGGCTGCTGGTGCCGGGGAGCTGGCTTCTGGCAATTTTACTCCTTCCATTATGGGATCTTCCCCAACTCTTTGCCAGACTGCCTCCGAAGCTTGGAGACAGCAATGGGAGGTTGGGATTCCCTAATTAGTTTAAAAAGTAGTGTGGATTCCAGCTTGATGTCAAGTTTCCGACGTATGGGCTTTTCAAGTGACTCTGAGGCATTGTTTACCTTAAAAGTCCTTTATTAGCCTAATACACCGGCAAATGCCTGCTCGAAGGAAGGTGGAATCTGAAATCTCCGCCCCTTGCACAATATAATTAAACACAATTCTCCACCTTTCTAATTTTGTCATTAATCATATTCTCCAATTAATTTAAAGAATCAGTTTCCCTTCCCTTAGAAGCCAAAGTCTTATCTTCTTTAGAGAGACAAATGGCCTTCAAAATGCATTCCTACTCTTCCCTCCCACCAATTTTAAACTAAAACAATACACAAGCCTTAAAGCAACACACAAGTTTAACATATGAAATAGCTACTCCTTCATCTCTTGTCAAGCAATAACATTCGATGTTAGCAGCGTTGACAGGAACATTTTAAGAATGTGCTTGTTCCCCCATAAAAAGAAGATTGCAAATCTGTCCAGCATTGAATGGAACATGAACGCAGTAGCTAGGTACCAACTTTTTCCCCCAGATATATTAAGGTACTTGTATCAAAAGATAAACAAACAACAAAACAAATATTTTCCTTTGATAAAAACATTTCAAATCCTACAATCTGAATTTTCTATCAATTAAGTTTAAGTTTTCTAACTCTTGATTCTATCTCTCAATTATGCTATTTATCATTAGATATTAGAAAAGTGTTTCATGGTGGCTGGCCATTCCAGCATTCTGCATTGTACAGCTCATTTCTTTCTTTTTTAATAATACTGTCAACTCTCAGAACTCTACAATGGCACTCACTCCACCTATAGTGGGAATGCAACCTATAATTCGAATGCTATCAATGGACAAACCAGCCATGCTCTATTGTGGAGGGCGTGGGGGTGCTGCTGCTGCTCACTTTGCTTGGCTTTTGCTCAGATTTCTCTCCTAAAATTTTAGTGTAGGATTTCAGGGATTTGGGGCAAGACTGTAGATCTGCTTTGTGTCCTGTCTCCTCTTTGTGCATAGCTGTTTGTAAATAAGCCTTCATTTATTTCACATACTTTCCCCATCACAATTCAGAAAGACACTTGGTGGCTTGCATACAATAGGTCATGAAGTTAAACATCCACTAAAAACTCAAGAGTCATAAATAAGAGATAAAAACAATAAACAACATAAGTAAAAATCTCAGTAATACCAGAACAATAGAAAATAAAAATGGTAAGTGCCTTGGATCCCCAGTATTTTCTCTTTGCAAAGCTTAGTAAGTGATGACCTCGGGACAGCTGACCATTTGGAAAATTGGAGGGAGCATGTAACCCCTTTGCAATATAGCATTTGCATCAATGCAATCCTTATACTCTTAGAAGCTTTTCTGAAAGTTACATTTAAGGAAAATTAGGGTCTTGTTTCAAATCCATATTGACATAATCCTTTGACTGGTGTTCATCTTACACGAAGGAAGGAACTACACATTTTAGTGATAAAAGCAAGAGCTAGAGATCATGATCACGTACCTGAAATAGAGATGTCTTAGTGGATGAAAAAATAATAATTTCTTTGGAGAAGGAAGGAGATAAACTACTTCATCATCAGATAAGAAATGAAAGCGCAATTTGGAACTTTCACAGATATTTTGCTTAGTTCTGCAATATGTCAAGTATTCCCCTTATTCAGTTCAAGCAGTGCTTCCTATGGTAAACCAAGTTCTTCCTCTTTGCAAATGATCATTAATGAGCTGTTAACACTGAGTTCCTTGGGTTAAGAAATGAAAGAGTGAGATAAAGTGGTTATGGGGCATTCTGCCTTTTTAAGGCCATGGAGTGCCTCTTCTTGCATAATATTGTGGTTTTTCCAAGCAACAGAGCAAATACTTAAGAAAAACCTGTCAGGGTTATAACTGTTACTAAAATAGCTAGTGCACCATCCTGAATTCATAGCCACCCATCTGATAGTGGGAAGCTTGAGAAAGAAGTCATGCTGGTTGGGGATTCTGTATCTGTGACTGAAACAATATCAATACCAAGCAGGTGTGACACAGTTGTCAGAGGGAAATTGAAACATGCTTTTAAGACACGTATAACTAACCATTTTCAGTACTAGGTCCAGTGACATTTCACACTGTGCTCACGTAACATTACACAACTGTCCTTTTAGGAAAGAAAAGTCATCTCCAGTAAAAGCACATCAGAGCAAAAAGTGAAGAGAAGGATTAGTTACCGGTAGTTATTTTGCTTCTTGAAAGCAGGATGGACATTTCCTCTATTAGAAAAGGCAACTGAGCAACTTTCTTCTGAAGCTCAAAGGATAGAAAATCAGTTTATCTATCCAAATAATAAATATATATATAGACTGGGACCACATACGAGCGTCAGTGTGGTGTAGTGGTAAAGCTACTGGCCTAGAAAGTGGAGACAGTGAGTTGCAGTTCTGCTTTCAGCAACAAAGCCGACTGGGTGACTTTGGGTCAATCATTCTCTCTCCGCCCAACCCACCTCAGAGGGTTATTGTTATGGGGAAAATAAGAGGATGAAGGAATATTAAGTATGTTTGTTGCCTTAAGTTACCTACAAAGTAATAGGCAGGATAAAAATATAATAAATAAATACGTTGCTTAACATGCTACACAAACTAATGGGCAAAAATTGAATCAGATCATACAGCATGTGGCAACATTTTGCAATCATGTTGCAAAATATTTTGAGATGACTATAGACAACCAACTTTAGTTTTTTTTTTCCTGCAAAATTGTATATCCTGTCTCATAGTCCTCTTTAGGATTATCCCATTCTTAAAAGGGGATTAGGAAAACCTGTCAAAGGGATCATGATATGGAACATATTTTCATTTTTGAACTGCCACAAGATGTTACTTTTATTCTGGTGCACTACAGGACCTTTTATTTTAGTATGCATTCTAGTGCAAACAGTCCTCATCAGATTTCACCAGTCTCACCACTTTTACAAGATGCAACTATTTCACTCTCCGGATCTCCCAAACAGCATGGCCATGAGAGTCCTAGGGATTGGTCCTTGCATCTGGAGAAGGCTGATCTGGCATCCCACTTGTGGTAGGAATGCACTACCTCTAGCCTTCCATTCCAGTCCTATCAGGGCCAGGGTTGGTCCTACCTGTTGGCTGTGAGGCTATCCTGCGATTTGGCAGTTGAGCAGGTGGCCTTTTTGCATGTTGATTCTTTGCATCCATTCCTCCTGGCTGTGTGAATCCTAATGAAGAAACCTGTCTCCAAATCTTCTAGGTGCATTAAGTATTCTATTGGTATATTATAGTTGTCAAAGCTTCACCAGGGTTCACTAACCCTTACTTCCAGTTATTTCACTTCAGCAAAGCTATTTTGAGTACCGCTATGCAAATACTGTCAGAAGTTTGAATATTTGGTATCGTTGACAAGATGCTTCTTATTAATTTGGAAGTTTTGCTGTTTTCACAAAAGTTAACCTGCAGTAATGCCCCAAAAGATGGTAAATCATAATCCAGAGTTTACAAACCACGGTAGCTAGTTTAGGCAGCATGCTAATTGAAAAACAAACAAATCATTTTTTAGCTTAGCACAATATGTGAACTATAATTTAGACATTAATCTAGACAGAACAATTGTAGCTTTTGAATGATGAAATTGGATTATTAAATTGCATACACTGACTGTAACCAGTGGTGGGATTCAAATATGTGAACAACCAGTTCTCTGTGTAGATGCTGCTTCTGGAAGGCCATTCTGGGCCTGGGCAACAAAAAAATTCTGCCAAAGTGGTACAAACCAGCTGAATCCCACCACTGACTGTAACAGATATTGTACAGTCATATCAGAGGATAGAAAAGATCGAGGACTGCTTCCATCAAATGTACCACAGAACTAGTATGGAGAATGGTGAGATAGATCCAGATACAAATCCTTATTTGGCTATAAGATTTGTGGGGAGGCCCAACCCATTTGCCCAACCCATTTTTGAGCATAAAATAGGAATCAGACAGGAAGCTTGAATTCTTAAACATAGGACATAAATGTGATTAAATATGTGTGTGCTGTAAGAGAGAGATTCCCACTCTCAAATGCCTGCCAGAAAACACACACCAATCTCTAATTATTGGAGCCAGTCCACCCAAGTAAGCCAGAACTGCTCCCCTATTATCCTTCTCCCTATGTACTGTTCAACAAGAGTGGGCAGTGGAACATTGTATCTCTATTTCTTTGCCCTTGTTGCATCTGCTGATAGCCGCCCAGTGGCCTTGTTTGAGATGACTTGGTTCCTCCTTGGAGGGAGTAATGCTGAAGTTCACCTAAAGGGTTGCTTTGAGGAATATGCTGCACATCTGGCAGACAAAGCGACTCACATTTGCTCTACTTTGGACTCCAGCTTTAAAGCAGAATCTGTGGAGGTAGTGGAGGCTATATTCTGCAAGATGATATGGGAAGAGTTTGAGCCCATGGAACCTGAAGAAGTGGACAAGGCCTTCTTAGATGCTACTTCAGCCACTTGTGTATTAGATCCATGCCCTTTCTGGTTTATTAAAATTGTGCTAGAGGGGACACAGGATTGGATCTGGATGGCAGTTACTTTCTTCTTGAAAGATAGTGTGGCCCCACCAGCTCTTAAAGAGGTGGTGGTGCACCCCTTCCAAGTACCATTGCTCAACCCAACCAAGCTGGACAGTTTTTCCAGAGTTTATAATCTTCTCTTCTTAGGGAAGCTTGTGGAGAGAGTGTGGCAGCTGCAAAGAATCCTGGATGAAGCTGATTATTTAGACCTTTTTCAGTTGGGGTTCAGGCCAGGATCTGGGTCTAACACAACACTGATCACACTATGGATGATGTCTGGTGGGAGCAGAATGGAGATACTGCATCCATCCTGGTTTTCTTGACTTTCAGTAGCCTAAGCCAGCTCTGGGAATTGGGGTGAGTAGCACTGTGTTGTGCTGGTTCTCCTCCTTCCTTCAGGATCAATTCCAGTTGGTGCTGATAGGCAAGGAGAGATCCAGGCCATGGTCTCTACATTGTGAGGTACCTCAGAGTTTGGTTCTCTGTGCTCTCCTATTTAATATCTACATGAGGCCATTGGATGAGATGATCCACACATAACAGCTTTCTATCTCTACTCCAGGCTCCTTGAGGGATGCTGTGGGCATCCTACCTCAGTGTCTAGAGTGTTCATGTCTGGTTGGGGCAAACTGGGCTCCTACTCAACCCTAGTAAGATGGAACAGTTGTGGGTATTTGGACGCTCCAAAGACAGGTTTTTTCCATCTCTAATTCTGGGTAAGGTGGCACTATCCCAGATAAACACAGTACACAATCTGGGGGTCCTCCTAGACTTATAGCAGGAGGCAGCTGTGGCTGGGAGAGCCTCTGAGCACCTTCCAGTAATGCCCCAGTTGCACCCATTCCTGGATTGGGGGGGCTTGCTCACCATCACTTCTGCCCTTGTAACCTCTCACTTGGATTACTGCGAATGCTATACATGGTGTTTTGCTTGAAGAGCATTCAAACATTTCAGCTGGTGCAAAATGCTGTAATAAATGGTGATAGCTACAGGCACATGTAACAGAAATTGAATAAATGAATAAAAAGAGCTGTCTGGCTGAATTGTGACAAACTAAATTTACATTGGTTAATATAGTTAACATAACATTTATATTTTAATAAAAATTAAGTGTGATTTCCAAACAGTGTATTTGGTCAGATGTTTAATCATTCCTTCCTGAGATAAAATCTGTCATTCATTCATTAATGATCTTTCACCAACATGAATTCTCTACTTTAATTGGTTTATTGGTTTATAAACTTACACATATTTTCTGAGTAAAACAAAAAGTAATTGAGAGGAGAGAATTGCCTGGGAAACTTGTTTGGGAATACCTGATGCCAAGATATTTGGTTTGCAACTATTGAGGATAAATACTGATTAAAAATAGTATTCATTGAGTGAGGTTTTTCTGTGTATATGTTTTCCACATATATATGTGGAAGAAGGAAGTCTTAGATACACACACACACACACACACACACACACACAATCATAATAGCATAAAAACATATTCTGACTTTTCACATTAAGCAGCAAATATCAGAGCAATCATGCACAAGCAGCACACCCAACTCCCTTGGGATACAATAGCAAGCATGACCACAGGTGCAGTTCCAGCACGCAGCAGTTGCTCCCTTGCTTGGAAGAAAGGAAGACCTGTTTGCACACAGTTATTTCTCTATGACTCAGTATGTTTGTGAATCCCAAGAGAAATGCAAAAGATGCAGTCAATATTCAAAATGAGAGCACACACAAGCTAGGGAAGGAGGAAGAAGGCCTCTGCTTCTGCAAAGTCCTCAGCTTTAAGCCTTTTTGAAAAGGTCATATGAACATGATTCTGGAGCCCTCCAGGCTAATATAATACCAGTGGTTCTTTCAAGCTTGCAAAGGCTGCTGCAGAGAGGACCATGGCTAGCATTTCTTTTCACAGATCCAATGTTCTTTTCCAGAGCAGGCGACATCATTCCATTTCCCAGAGGAGCGCAGGGTAGCACAGTCTTCACCCGAGCCAGCGTTATTGGGTTCACCTTTCCCCCAAAAGCTAATGGTGGCAGCAAAAGGTTATTGTCAGTAACAGGAAAACAATCAGCAAGTATCATACGTCATTGTGTAAACTACATTTGGAATTGTGTGCAGAGTCCCGATTGCTCCACATCAACCAGGATATGTAGGGAAGTCAACCCAAGAGTCTCCAGATGGGCTACAACTACAATATACAGAATTTCCCATTTCTTCATTCCCCCTTAGAACCTCAATTTTATCCAGGTTGAAAAATGGGAGATACTTTTTCATCCATTCATTTGAATGCAAACAGGACTCTATATTTTGTCATGAATGTCCTGCCCACCAATTGCATTAGAAATCTTCAGTTTCTAAAAATACCAGTGAGGGAGAAATATATCTCTTTGCCTGAAAGCGCTTCCTATTTCTGTAAATCCACATGACAAAGAGTCAAATCCCAAACTTACAGAAAGTTCTCAAAAAGGCAAAGAGGGGAGAAAACAAAGAGGAACTGCTGTTATGTCAAGATTATTAATTTGTACAGTGTATCTAACTTAGGCTCCAAGAAGTTTGAGGAGGAAATGAAAAGAAGAAAAGAAGATAAAAAACAAAACATGCTTCCTTCTGCAAAAAAAAAAATCCTTGACATCAGTATCCCAAAAAAATGCTGACATCAGGACAGTTTTTTTTCTCAAGAATGTATCATTGTTGAGTAGGTTTTTCTCTATAAAGTGAAAGATATGCTTACAAATGAGTTTCATGTTAAACTCATGGGTAATAACTTCTTCCCTTTTTTGTAAACATTAGTCCTTAAATCTTGAATAAAAATAATCTATTTTTAAATAGGATACACCTAAACAGAATAGCTCGAAAACGAATACCTGTGTTGGTCTAAATAGGCAGGGCAGTCCCTTTTAAATTTTTCCTTTTCCATTTGGCCTTCAGAGGGTTTAGAAGGCTCAGAAAAGACATAATATATACTAAAATGTTTACGAAAATGCAGTGGAATAGGAGAGTTTTGGGAGGTGGGTGCCTTCAAGTCCATTTTGACTTTTGATGATCGCCTGGACAAATCCATGTACTTTTCTTGGCAAGATTCTCAGAAGTACTGTGGTTTGCCTTCCTCCTGGAGCTGAGAGAGTGACTGGCTCAAACCCTCTGTAGTACCCAGCAAGCAAAACAACTGGAGAGCAAGTATCTACGTGAACAATTCAGGCAGAATACGTACCCACAAGCATTTATTATAAGATTCCTTGGCAACATACAGGGGAGTTAAGGGGTGGGTAGGAAGGTACAAGTCCAACTATATGGCTTGCCCTGTCATACATCAAAAACATTTTGGAAGCACTAGAACACAGCTTCTAAGATCTGCAAATGGGCATCGCTCACCACCCAGAGACTACCATACAATGGCAAATCATGTATTACAAAGATTGCTTAGAGGTGGGAGAAACTTGTAATGTAATTTACCAGATTTCCTGCATGGATTGCCCCTGTGATTATGCAGGACAGACAGGGAGGAAGCTAACCACCCAATTGCAAAACATGGGGTGAGTGTTAGACGAGAAGCCCCAAACTCATTGGTAGCCTCACATTGCAACGAACAAGAATATACATTCAATTTCACAGCTACTAAGATTGTTGACTGAGCAGAAACAAAAATAGCCAGGGAAATGTTTGAAGCCTGGGAAATATACCCCATGTCAATCAATAGGAGTGCTAATTTACCACCAACACACAAGTTACTTAAGAGCCAAGGGCACACCAGCACAAGGAAACAACAACCAGCAACTTAATAGCCAACCATCAACACTCCAATTAACAACTAAAAGCCACACACAACCACGCACTACATAAATAGTATGCACTAGCACAGCACATAAAGAGAGAAGTTCCTTGAGAATGGGGTCGAGCACGAATCTGAAAGCTTGGAAGACTAAATCTCTGGTCCCAGTGATCGACTCATATTGGATCCTGCAACATTATCTTGGGACATGTATACTTGCCTTCATTTGCAAAGTAATACAGTTGGCTGCATGTCTAAAGCAGGACTAGAACTCGCACTCTCCCAGTTTCTAGTCCAATGGGTTTAACTACTGAGCTACACAAGTTCTGGAAATGCAATATACAGAGCAAAACAAATATATGTGGAATTTAAACAGACCTTCCAAATAGGATGAACTATTCCAAGAAAATATCATGAATTTACTACACATGTAATCATTTAAAGGTGATATTAATTTCCATTTTGTAAAGATTTTTTGCAAGAAAAAGCCTTTCTAATTTTGTTCAAATCCATGCCTATTTATGTATCATCTGGTCACCACCTGGCAGTATATCACTAATGTATAGTCACAGTGATGACTGGCTGATGCTATAAATTGTTAGTACAGAAATATTGTATATTTTCAGTGTCAGTTGGAGGATGATGTTACATATATGGATAATAGACAAATGTTTCTTCTCATTCATTTGATTTTGCTCATTCTGTCCAGATACTCTTTACAGTGTAAGATATAAGGAATCATGTCATTTGTTGCTACAGGATGCCCAAATGGACAGTTGCACTATTTTTTTTCATGATCCTTTATGGCTTGCTGCATATTAAGGAGGTACTTCTACAGTATTCTGGGATCTACAAATCTCAATTTCCAAGAGTTATTATCTATGCAAACCCTTAAATGACTTCCCTACTAAGTGGATTATAATTAAATTTACTTACGACAAAGATAAAGTTGTATTATCCACCCAGATCCATTGGTTTTCCCTGTCAGCATCACTCAAGCCTATCCAAAACACCTGCTCCTTGTCCATATTTTTTACCAAAAAGTTCTACCAGAAAGAGAAGAGAAAAGGTTATGGCTTTGTCCATAAAAAGTAGGAATATGTTCATCATGTACTAGAAATTTTCATTTATGATAGGATAAACATAATCAGGGCATAAAGAGGATACACTTGATCAACAAGTCATTACATTTAGCATCTGTAAAATTTATAACACCTGTAGCAGCACCCAGTTAGGAATTCCACTGCCTATCATCCTCTGTTCTACCAGTGGGACCATTTAGACAGGCAATAAAAGAATGTTTATTCCACGTGTTTTTAAATATGCAATTCAAGGTTTTGAACTCAGCTCCTTCTGATCTTAAGGTTTTAGCAGTTTTGCTATTTTATAGCATTTCGCTTGGTTTTGCTCTTTGAGATCCAGGACAGAGAACCCGATGATTGTGGGCTACAGGATCCCCCAGCATACCACTTATGGCCCCAAAATATCTGAGTAGCCCTGCTAAAGCTTCACCAGGCTATTTTTGTGTTTTGGGGAAGGAAGGAAAATTAAGGTAGAAAAAGTGTGTTTTAAGCTCTGCAAGACTTAAAGCATCAATTTTACCCATATTTTTTCCCCATTCCCCAAAGCACATACAAAAAAGCCAAACATTTCAGCTCCACCCACTCTGGTAATAGCAGAACATCATTAATCATACCCCCCCCTGTGGTCCTCAGGCTAGATAGAAAAATCATAGTGGATTCCCCCGGAAAAAAATTTAAAAAATTCTCACTCCCCTTTTACAGGGTTGCTTATGAGAACTGAAAAGCTACATTAAAAAGGCTTAACAAAGCAATCATGGAAAATATTACATAAGCTGAATTGAATCTGAAATGAAAGCTACTTTCAGTATTTAAACAAGAACAGGGCATCTCTGATAAGGTTTACAGCCAGAGTTCTGTACATATGAAATTATATTTCTCAAATGTCACCTTTGGGAACTCAAAAACATTCCCTTGTCTTGATAAAAGCAGAATCAGTATGTACCTGTTCTATCCCATGGTTCAAAATAACCAGGTGAGCATCTTCATTTTCACAAGCCTGCTCAGCTATCTTCCAGGGTTTGCTTTCGAAGGAGAAGAAGTAGCAGCTGTTTTGAAAGTGCAGCCAGTGAGCTGGACAGGTTGTACAGAATACCTCTGAAATAGTCCAAAAAGGGCAGGGAGCGGGGGAGAATTAGAGAGAACTGGGTTGCTTTGTAGAACTCCATAGCCCTCTCAATGTGTTAGATTACAGGCCCAATTATCCCTGGCCAACCTGGCAGTAGAGGTTGGGGAGCAGAAGAGTTTCCATCTTGTAAGACGGGAGGCCTGTGTGTTAGTTTCTTTGGTGGAATTTTATTCACTGTGTCTCAGAAAGGAATTCTTTGGCTTGATCCCTATCTCAACATTTTGTTATTGTGAAGTTAAAAATCAAACTAGAAAACTGGAACATGTGAAATAGTTTTTATACGCGGCTTCTCTATGATAAGTTTGAAAGTTTCCTTATGCTGCTAGCAAGAGCCTTGGTGGAGCAGTGGGCTAATGCCTCCTTAAGTAAGACCAGCTGCCTGCAATTAGTGCAGGTTCGAGTCCCACCAGGCTCAAGGTTGACTCAGCCTTCCATCCTTCCGAGGTAGGTAAAATGAGGACCCAGATTGTTGGGGGCAATAAGCTGACTTTGTAATAATGCCGCTTGGGGTGTGTGTGAAAGCCCTAATAAGCAGGCATATACATAGAATGAAGGCTACTGCTAAGCTTGTAAGCCGCCCTGAGTCTTCGGAGAAGGGCGGGATATAAATGGAATTAAAATAAAAATAAATAAAATAAATAAATTTCATGTCTCCTCTTTTGAAATGGCATGAATAAAACTCACAGAAGATGCTAACTTAGTATTTCATGGCTACAATGCACACTATATTTGTGTCTATACAGGTAATCCTCGATTTATGACCACAACTGAGCCCAAAATTTCTGTTGCTAAGCAAGGGAGTTGTTAAGTGAATTTTGCCCCATTTTATGACCCTTCTTGCCACAGTTGTTAAGTGAATCACTGCAGTTGTCAAATTAGTAACACGGTTGTTAAGTGAATCCGGCTTCCCCATTGACTTTGCTTGTCAGAAGGTCGCAAAAGGGGATCACATGATCCTGGGGACACTGCAACCATCATAAATATGAACCAGTTGCCAAGTGTCCGAATGTAAATCAGGTGACAATGGGGATACTGTAATGGTCATAAGTATGAAAAATGAACATAAGTCACTTTTTTCACTGCCATTGTAATTTCGAATGGTCACAAAATGAATTGTTGTAAATCGAGGGCTAGTTGTAATGCAAGGTAATACATGCATAGCAACCTCTGTACCTTTCTATAGATTTGCAATAAGGCAATGGTATATGATCCTTATTGCCTAAAATGGAAGAAGAACTTAATGAATGAATTCATAAAAGGACTCATGACAGTTCACTGGAGTTAGGATTGAGCAAGAAATAAAAATACCATTTACTAAAAGATATGCCATTCCTTCTTGGCACAGCCTTACTTTCCTCAGCACTACTAGGGGATATGTATCTTTAACTTTTCTCTGTTCTCCATCAAAAACCTCTCAATTTTGAAAGTGAAAATGATGGATAAAAATACTGAATTTCGTAGTAGTATATGCAGATGGTTGAAAGGATTTGGAAATTGTATTACTACATATTGTGTTGAAGTCATCACCTATCAGAAAACATCTGCTACTGTAATTAGGATGAAATAGATAGATAGATAGATAGATAGATAGATAGATAGATAGATAGATAGATAGATAGATAGATAGATAGATAGATAGATAGATCAATCAACGGCTTTAGTCACCATTCACAAGTCACTCAAGATTTTGCCCCTACTTTTCTTGGCCAAAGCTATTGTGGGCTTGCCCAGGCAAAACAGGTATGGGTTTTGACCACACTTTGGTTTTTCCTAGACAAGTCTGAAAAGATTATTATTATTCTGCTTTCTCACACAATCAGCCAAATGTTTAGACTAGAAAACAGCCATATTTTCATATCTTTGATGTAGAGGGGAGGAGGATATGTGCCTTGGAGCTCTGTGGCCACAGGTGTCACAGTGAACAAACAGAAGTCAAACACTCAGCAGGAAAAGCCAAAATCCTGCTGAAGAAGAGGCCATGGAAAAGGGGGCAGCAGCTGGGAAAATGAAGTGAGACTTGGCGTGAGGTGAGTGCTCTTTTAGCCCGGAAGAGAGAAAGTGTTTCTTCTTGACTGGAGCACATACACTCCAAAGAGGAAAAGAGTAAGGCTCAGCTTTACAAGCATGCAAAAAAAGTACAAGAGCTGCACCTTCAGGCTGTTGAAAGAAAAGTAAAGGCTATGATGGAACCAAAATAGAAAAAGAAACCCAAACAAAGAATAAAAGTGACTGAACTCTATACAGAAGTAGTCTGCATCTATAGAGAATCACTATAGTGACATATCGAAATTAGTAGTAAAGAAATATAGATGTGAACAATAAAGAAATATATTGTACATATGGAATACTGTAGAGAAATATGAAGGTAGTCCTCGACTTACAACCACAGATAGATAGATAGATAGATAGATAGATAGATAGATAGATAGATAGATAGATAGATAGATAGATAGATAGATAGATAGATAGATAGATAGACAGATAGACAGATAGACAGACAGATAGACAGACAGACAGACAGACAGACAGACAGACAGACAGACAGACAGACAGACAGACAGACATTTTAAGGGACAGACTTTCTGAATAAGATACAGTATATCTGGTGGCATCTCATTCATAAAAGCAGTATGAAAAAGATCAAACAAGTGGCCCAAAAGAAGGCACCGGGGCACATTTTGCAGCACCAACAGCATCATCATCTGTGTGGACAGAGACTTCCTTAGCTGAGCTTTGCACACTGTGCAGCTCTCATCATCAGCTCTGGGAGAGTCACTGGAAAACATAGCCTGGGATTTCCATTTAGTTCTTAAAGACTACAAAATCTTCCTTCTATTAATCTGACTAATTTCTTTAAAGCAAATCAGGTGGTAGCCATCGTTATATCCACATCCTATATTAATAAAATGTGAAATGGTTAAATGAAAGGGCTGGTATTTCTTTTTATCAAACTGGAAGAAAAGAAGAGAGATGGAAATGCAATACAATCACAGCTGTATCCACAGAGATTACCTTGCAGAAACTGCTGTGGCATTAACAAAAACATTTTTAAGCCCAGGAAATGAAGAAAACAATAAAAATATCTCAAACTGACTTTTCCTTAACTCTCCGGGGTTTAAGAGGGAGGGAAGAAAAAAAAACCAGCCAAGCTTTCAAGACATTCATTCATTCATTCATTCATTCATTCATTCATTCACATTTTTATAGCTGTCCATCTCAGTCAATGACTCTGGGCAGCTTACATTTCAAAGATCCTCTTGCTATAATAATGCCGCTTGGGGTGTGTGTGTGAAAGCCCTAATAAGCAGGCATATACATAGAATGAAGGCTACTGCTAAGCTTGTAAGCCGCCCTGAGTCTTCGGAGAAGGGCGGGATATAAATGGGATTAAAATAAATAAATATAAATAATATAAAGCAGAGTTCCAGTCATTTTCATAGAACCTGTTTCCTGTCTTGGTTTATCTTAAAGGGCTGGCAGCAGTCCACAACCCTATTCTGTGGCTATGAACTACTCACCCGTGAAGTTACGTACTGCGTCCAGGATCTGCATCACATCTTCGGCAATTCTAGCATTTTCTCTTTTGAGCTCTGCCAGTGTTTCCAGCACAGAACTCAAACTCGAGTTGTTTGCCAAACCAGCTAAGAAACAGAGAAGACTCCCAGACTTAGCAAATAAATGTAACAGTGATACCCTAGCCTAGAAAACCCTTCTTCCACATAATCTTATGTTTTGCTGATATATACCCCTTTGTTAAAAAGAGTAATTTCTTGGAACAGATTAAATCTCCATCTAGTCCAGTATTCTGTTCTCACAGTGGTCAGCCAGATGCCTACAGGTAGCACTATCCCATAATATTGTTTTCATTAGTTCAGGGGTCTGTACCAATACATACACACGACAGTTGATCTTATTTAATGCATCTGTTACAAGCTTTATTAATTTTACATGATTCCAGGAATTCCATCAATTTCCTGGAATCACATAAAAATAATATACAACAATCAAATAATAAAGAAAGCTAAAATGCTAAAGACAAATAATGAATGATGAAACTGATGAATAAACTAAGAAAAAAAGTTAATTCTTGCAATGTACATTAATATTAATATTAATATTAGTATAATAATAATAATAATAATAATAATAATAATAATAATAATAATAATAATAATTAATAATAATAATAATAATAATAAGAAGAAGAAGAAGAAGAAGAAGAAGAAGAAGAAGAAGAAGAAGAAGAAGAAGTAGTTGGAAGGGACCTTGGAGATCATCTAGTCCAACCCCCTGCTCAGGCAGGAAACCCTATACCATTTCAGACAAGTGGCTGGCCAGTCTCTTCTTAAAAACTTCCAGTGTTGGAGCATTCACCACTTCTGGAGGCAGGTTGTTCCACTGGTTAATTGTTCTAACTGTTCAAGGTGCTTGAAAGAATAGTGGCTGCTTGTATACTTCTGATCTGAATTAAGGATGTTAGTGATACTTTCTGAAGGCTAAATAGTTTTGTACCTAACAAATTAGTTGGCTGAATGGCTATATTTAAAGAGTGCTTGCTAATGGCTCTATCTCAGTTTAGAAGGAAGAATTGAATGCAAAGCCACAGGATTCTGTCCTGGCCCCTGGAGATTTTTATATTACAATGACATGGTTGAAAGAGTTGAGGGGGTATTCATTCATTCATTCATTCATTCATTCATTCATTCATTCATTCATTTGATAGTTGCCCATCTTGCCAGTTGTGACTCTGAATGGTAAGCATGAGGTTTAGACCATCAGAAACAACAAAAAGAACAAAAAATAGCAATTTTAGAGTAATAACATATTAATGCCCAAAGACAAAGTTACAGATCTCTTAGGAGGTCCCTGATTTTGATTAAAAGTCTGCACACATCTGGCAGAGATGTCAGCATGTGAAACCCCTTAAGTAGATGCTCAGGAATAACATGCAAATACTATGCATAATTTGAGAGTGTAACTAAGAATTATATCCCTTACCTTTGAAAGTGCTTAACTCTCCACCCACTTGTTTGATATCATTAGCAATTTCACCCAATTTTCCAGAATCTGAAATTCAATTTTGTTATTACAAGTAAGTAGAAGATGCCATTCTAATCAACAATGAATTTCATTATAACAGTTCATAACATCCTTTCAAATAGCTAAGCCTGCCACTCTATTTAACCTAGAGTTACTTGTACATTTTACAACAAAATTGCATGTCCTGAACTATCTTGTAAGGTGCATGAAGAAAACTAAAGCCAAACTTTCTGGGAAATAAGATTAAACAGGGTTTAGAGACTACTGCTAAAACAAAGCTGCAGAAGCTGATGAAATACTAGAAGCCCTATTTAAAATATTACAATCTTAACACATAACTTGAAGTTTGAAAGCAAGTATGGAAAATGCAGCAGTGGCCAAGGGACTAGAAAAGACTGGTTTTTATCCCAGAATAAAAAAAAACCTGTAATTACAAAACATTGCTCACAACTTCCAACGATTCCTGGAGTTCTCAGTCATAATCCCTCTGAATTTTAAGATTTTTCCTCCAAAACATATCTGAGGCCCTTGACTGAGAAAGTCTGTCTTCACTTACTGGAATATTCTGGTCCATCATTTGTAATGAATCTCAAAACAGATTGTTATGAAAACACCAAGTACTGTACACATTTGAAGACATTCTCTCCTTTCAAATTTTTCTCTATTACCCTAATATAGTTGTCTTTAACTTGCTAACTTTGAGATGTTTTAAATTACAACTTCATACCACTAGTCAGTTGGTTTCCCTGTCTAAGAATGCTAATAATTGCCCAGCAAGACTTTTGCAAAGAGATAAAAGGATTTACAAATTCCTAGAGTGGAAGAGTGGATAATGAAGCTAATGGAATTGGCTGAGATGGTGAAAGTGACTAGTTTAATTAAAGAAAATACTTTGTCTAACTTGGTTTCTACTTGGAAACAAACTATTGGACTTCTTGCTAGAAATTGAATGAAATGAACAATTAATTTTGGGATTTTCAATTTTTGAATAAGAATTTAATGTATTTATAGCTGTATCTGTACCAAACAAAATTTGAAATTCTTCCTTCTTTTTCCCTTTTTCCCTCTTTTCTTCTTTTTTCCCCTCCCTTTTATTCTTTTTTTTTCTTTTGCAGGCCTGATTTTGCTTTTTCTTTAACCTCATTTTTCCTAAACTCCTTTTTGTTTTTGTCCTTTGTCCTTTGTTGAAACTTAATAAAAAAATTGAACCTAAGCTCATGACTATGTCCACTAATAAACAATGGTACACAATAGTGTTTTCATGCTCATCACAGGGAAATGCCACTTGTCATGTCTAACAACTCAACATGTTATTCGTTTCCACATTAGGGCTTTCTGAGAAAGGCTGTCTAATGATTCTGTCCTTCATCCTTTCAGGAATGAAGCAAGATTTAAATGAGGAGCCTCCCAATGAGTAGTTCAGTATTAGACAAGATCTTCACTGGTGCATATAGAGTTAGTCACTATCACTGAGGCAGCAGGGAATCTGATTTGTTACTGGAATATTGACACCACAATGTCTGGGTGGCTCTAGAAAATGTCACAAGTCATAAGTGGGGGAATGGCCTAGGTCACTCCAATATGCAAGCACTTGCGGTTTTTTGTCTAGTTCCCCTTCATTTTCCTGTAACTCTAATTCACAGAATTAGAAAATGATAGAAATGCTGGTCAATGCAGATTATGATTCCTTTGATTGAGATTATACATGGAGCAACCACTCCTAACTTTCTATATTCCAAATTATATGGTAATCAATAAAAGAGGGGCACCCGTCAGCTGAATTATATAATTGTGGACCGCTAATCCCTGCAGATAAAAGGTCTCCATCTTCCAATTCTTTCGGTGATTCAACGTTTTTTTTCAAGATCCATGCTGATAACTTTATTTATATACATATTTTTCAGATGTAGTATCTAATACTACAGGACTCTTCACAACAAAAAGGAAAAAGAGAATTGGGTCAAACAATTTGTTTAAGAAGTATAAGAGAAGGACTTACTATTATTTAATAATGATAATTGTCTGTTCTGCTTGTTGATATCTTTGGAGATTTCTGACTCTAGACAGAAGGAAAAACTATTAGTTTGAATATCAAACCTTTTCTCCACTTTGCACACTTCTAGCAAGGGGTACTCAAATTTAGTCATAAAAATGAGCTTAACATGAAATGAATGAGCCATCACTGATTATCCCAAAGGTGCTTTTTCACGAGGCACACTGGACTTAGTTTTTCTTTGTAGACATTTCGCTTCTCATCCAAGAAGTTTCTTCAGCTCTGAAGAACTGAAGAAGCTTCTTGGATGAGAAGCAAAATGTCTTCAAAGAAAAACAAGAAAGTCCAGTTGACCCGTGAAAAAGCATCTTTTGGATAACTATGACCTAGATGACCAAGAATCTCCATAGACATCCATCACTGATTACTCCACATTCTTCAACAATTTTTTTCCAGCAGAAAGGTAGGTTTCTACAGAACTAAGATTTTGAGAAGGAGCTTTCAAATGAGTAAATAACAAAACAAACAGAATATGCCTGAGCTTTTTTTAATGAGAAAAAGGGTGTTTTTTTCAGCCTTCTACCTTAAAGATCTTTCATAACAGAGGTCACAGCAGATGGGTTTTTGAACCATCTGTCTTTGGAAATGTGCATTCAGCACCTTAGACAGTTTTGGGAAATAAAGAAAATATTTTACTTAAAAGAAACAATTGGGACAAGATTGCATAAGAAACTCTCATATTTTGGCTTCAATTTGCAATTCAGATCAGTAAGGATTTGGTATACTGAATAAACAGACAAAATTAATATGTAATTTTGATGCAACTACAGGACTGTCTAACTATTGGAGTGCAAATCATACAGCAATCAGATTTATGTATATTCATGTATATTTTTCCCATTAATAGTCAGAATGAGAAAGCCATGATCTTGACTTTATGTACCAAGCTATGCAGTTTTGTGTGTGTTTATACACTCTCAGAGACTGTTTCTTTTTCTTGTCTGGCAATAGCTTCCACAGTCTGTATTGAGCTTTATGTTTTAATAACTGTCTAGGTTATGCAAAGTGGATAATGTATTCTAATGGAAAATTGCTTCTTTCTAATCAAACTTACCATTTCTGAGGCTCTGGGAGAAAAGGGCTAGGAGTAGCACAAAGGCAATGCCCATCGTGGCCCATAATATAATATACTTCCTATTCATGAACCAAACAATATGACGATCTATGAAATAATCAATTGGAAAAAGATGAGAATTAGTAATAGAGAAAGCTGAGCAAAAGGAAAGATAGGAAAAAGGTAGCCATGGCCACTAAAAATTAGGTCTGTTCTAAAGATTAAAGTGTTTGTTTAGATAAAATTACTTGGTTTGTTCAAAAGTTGACCATGAGCTACAGTTAACTTTAGTATCTATAAGCTATGTAGATTTTATACAATTTTATCTTACTTGGATTGAAATGCCATCTAGGTAGCCACCAAATTAGAAACATTCCAAACAAGAAATAAATTTCCCTTCCCCAAATGTACAGCTTTTTTAAAAAAAATGTATAGATATTAGCATTTAATGATTGTACCCACAAAGATTACAAAATACAAATTTCCCATTCTGTGATTCTAAGAAAAGCTAAATTAAATATTACTCACTTCTCAAAATAAAATGAAAATTGTTTTTAAGGAAGAAAGACAGGTCTGACTATGGAAGTGGTACGTTAATTTTTTTCTCCATCAATTGGCTCAGAATCAGTTACCAAAATATTGTATTTCCCATGACATCAGCATAAATGGCCTTCATCTTTTCTATCTTATTAATTATGTGAGAATTAGTTCCAATAGAGGCTAAACAAAAAATAATTAATCTCTTATTAGGGATGGGTATTTTCTTGCCCTCCGTACCTCTTCTTCTAGGTGTCTGAAGTTCTTCCTCCATTGTTAAATTTCTTGTTCTGAATGATTGGCAAGAAATTTCTACTTTCTTGTTTCCAAAAGAAATTATTGCATTGCATTGTTGCATAAGCCTTTTCTAGCAGTATTCTTTTGAAAGTGGATCAGTGCAAAAATTAATGACTCATCATCTAAGCATATTTATCATGTCCTGCTTTGTAAGATGAAGTGTCAAAGCTGGTCATTTCACAGGACAGCCTAAAGTAGCCATTTCAGACAGCAGGTTTTGGGTGCCATGAGAGGACAAATAAATATGACTTATTTATTTTCATAACAATGAAGCTTAATTTTGAAGGAAGAATAATGAAAGACTTCTGTTGGAAAAAGACCTGGAACCTTCTGATGTAAAAGATGATCAATCTCTCTCTCCCTCTCCCTTTCTCTCTCCCTTCCTCTCTCTTTCCCTCCCCCTCTCTCCCTCCCTCTCCTTCTCTTTCTCTCTCCCTCCCTCTCTCTCCCTCTCTCTATCAGTATGACTGTAGCGAGATCTGCTACATGTGAAAAATTATTTAAAAACAGACAAAATAGAAACCGCAGGGAGGCATCACACTAAAAATAAAGGTACATATTGTCAAGTTGTGACATAGAGCTATAAAAGTTAGGCCTTTAGAAAACCTGAAAATTGATGCCTTTGAATTATACTGGAAAATATGGTTGAAAACAGCTTGAACTGCAAAAACAAATTAATTTAATGCTAGACAAAGTAAAACCCAATTGCTTGCTGGAAGCACTCGAAGCTAAAACTTCACTGGAGAACACCTTGATGCTTGGAAAAATTTAAGGCAATTGAAAGAGAAGTCACCAAGGGACAAGATAATTCAGTACTATCACTATTGGTACAAGTATGTGCTTACAAGTATTCAAGAAGCAATTATTTAAAAGTCTGTAATCTAGAAAGGAAGGGACACGGTGGCTCAGTGGGTTAGGACGCTGAGCTTGTTGATCAGAAGGTTGGCAGTTTGGCGGGTCGAATCCCAAGTGCCGCGTAACAGAGTGAGCGCCTGTTACTTGTCCCAGCTTCTGCCAACTTAGCAGTTCGAAAGCATGTAAAAAATGCAAGTAGAAAAATAGGGACCACTCCGGTGGGAAGGTAACAGCGTTCCGTGCGCCTTTGGTGTCTAGTCATGCCGGCCACATGACCATGGAAACGTCCTCGGACAAGCGCTGGCTCTTCGGCTTTGAAACGGAGATGAGCACCGGCCCCTAGAGTTGGAAACGACTAGCACACATGTGCGGGGAAACCTTTACCTTTACCTTTTTAATCTAGAAAGGACTATTTTTTAAAAAATAGAAGATAGATTAACAAAGTTTACAAACAGCAAACCTGTTAGAACTTTCAAAAAATTCTAATAGTGAAAATTGTTTGAAGAATAGAATCAGAAAATATCAGCCACAATATCAACTACATCAGTAATGATAACTGTTTCTATAGATAGTCTATGTCCAAATGATGTTATTGAAGAAATGATGTACAACAAATTTTAACTGACAAGATAGAGATGACATTGGAAGTGGATTTATAACTAACAGGCCAAGGGAATGATTATAAAAAAGGATGTTTACTGAATCTACAAAAGAAATTGGCTGAGGCTTTATAATTTTTTTAAAAAAACGCAAATGACAAACCAAAGTGTGACCTGGATAATTTTTCCTACTGTATTTATGATACAAAAGTGGTTTGTTAAACTCTTGAAGAATTCTGTGTGATGGGATAAAGAAGAGATGGAGAGAAATCACATCTTACAACAATATTTGAATGAACTAAAGTTTATGATTGTTAGAAGCAAAGGGGAGGAATATAACGATTTATTCATCAAGATTAAACGAGATACTTGGCTATCTCTGGCAACTCTTTACAGACTTTCTTCTGACATCAGGACTGAAAAGGTGATGTTTTGTGGTTTTGTTTATTGATACAGATGGGTTATGGGATGAAGAGATAGGTGTTTGTAACCTTAGAGGGGAATGAAGAATAACTAAATTTGTTTATACTGGTGATGAGGATTGGAAGTTACCTCTTTTATTTTTTTCTCTGTCCTTAATATATTCCTACTTTCTTTTTCTTCTCTCTTTCTCTGTTTTTTTTCTTGCACTTTTTACTTCTTTCTATTCTCTTTTCTTTAAGCTTAGTTTGCATTGGATTTTATTATTACAATCAAAATTCATATGTATTTAAGTCCTGAAAAATTCTGAGTGACTGAATAAATTCTTGAATTCTCTGTGTTTGACATTAGATTTTGTTTAGACTGTGATTCCACTGAACACGTACAATTTTGTTCTAACCTGGACAGGAGTATGAAGCTAGAGTCACATTACTACTACAGATCATGTTTACTTTCCCCTCATATTTGCCCAAGGCATTCCATTAGAAAAGGGAATGACAGTGACTGCAACTGTTTCCATCAGAATTTCTTGATGCAATGAATGCAAAAAATTAAGCAACAATAAAACAAACATACAATAAAACAAACAAACAACAATAAAACATTCGGGGGCGGAGCCAACTGTCAGAGCGGGCGGCTGTGTGAACGGAGCTCTCTCCACGCACAACCTCTCACCCAGTGTTCGCGGGGGCTTTTCGGAGCTTCAGGAGGTCCTGTAGGGACATCCGAAGTTGCAGGCAGCCCGGAGAACCTTCATGAGTGGCGGTTCGTGTTGAAGATCCGGAGAAAGTCTGATGCGAGCGAACCGGGGAGAAGGAGGCCAGTAATGGCCGACATGAAGATCTGACAGAGGGACGGAGCTAGCACGTAAGCAGCGGGACAACGGTAGAGCGGAGCTGACGGAGAGTGTATCCGAATATTAAATAGGAAGCGCTTGTGAAAGAGGTACTGGTTCGAAGTGGGAGCCTCATGGAGAGGGAATAAGCGGCGATAGAAGTCTTGAGGGAGGCGTTTGGCAAAAACAGCAAGGGAAAGAAAGCCGAAGACTATATGACTGTATTTTAGCTGGAGATAAACTACAACAGGTCAAAGTCTGAGCTTTGGAGCCTTAGAGACTGAACTCTGGATTGTCGGGCGTGGAAAGCGATCAGCTTGGTCTAGTCTGGTCTATTCTGGTAAATTTTGAATTCGTGAACTTTTGAAACTTTTGAAACTCTACTCTACTTGTCACGGGCGGCCATTTGATTTAGCAATTTAGTAACTGGAGGTTTGTTTAGTGGGACACCTACTGGTCTTTGACAGCAGAGGAAGACGGAAAAGGTGCCAATTTCTGCGCCGGAAACGGGGAAAAAAAAGAAGAAGAACGTGACTTTGAATATATTCATACTATAGAATTCTATTATATAAATTGCTTAGTTGGTAATAAGTATCTGGTGGTAACTGTTTTATATATCTTTTGTCATAGAGTTAAAAGGTTTATATAACACTCAGGGTATTACACATTGATAAAACGCTGCTATAATTGGGGAAACATGACAAGCATTTCGGGAGCAACTAAGCCTAGCGCTGGCAAAAAGGCGGCAGCACAGGGACAGGGGATGGCCTCAAGTCCCTCCAATCAGAAATCTATAGAGGATATGCTGCAAAGGGAAAGATCTAACTCGAATTCCTTTAAAGATTTACATGCCCTTTTGCAAAACCTACACGAGGCAATGGCCAAAAATCACGAGGAGATGAAGAGAGAAATAGGCCAAATAAGAAACGACACTGGTGAATTAAAGGGGAAGATCCAAGCGATAGATGATAAATTTGAAGGGATTCAACAACAATTAGTCAAAAATGAACAAAGACTTCAAGATATGGAAGCTAGAATGGAAAAAGAGGAAAAGAGAGTAGATGATTTAAATGAAACACTCCTTCAGGCTAATAAGGAGTTAGAAACAACAGTTATTTTTCTGGAAGCAGAAAAGGCTGCTCATTATTTACGCTTCCAAAACGTTCAAGAAAAAAGAGGGGAAGATCTGTTGGTCATGATGGCAGAACTGATGGCAAAGGCACTCGGTGTAGGGAAGGAGGAAATGCTGGCGGAAATTGATGAAACATACAGGGTCCAAACTAATTATGCGAGAAGGCACAACCTCCCAAAAGAAGTACATGTAAGGTTAGTTAAAAAATCAATTCGGGATGAGCTTCTGCATAGATCTAGAGAGGAACCATTAGAATTTCGGGGCCAACCAATCACCATCCTTAAACAGATACCTAAAAGGATGAGGGATCTGAGACGCGGCTATCAATTTTTAACATCTAAATTAATAAGAGAAAATGTAAACTTTAGATGGCTAACTCCAGAGGGTATTCTAGTTACGTGGCAGGATAGAAGGCATAGACTGGACACGATAGAGAAGGCAGAAGATTTCTATAAACGTCACTTCCATAGCCAAGAGGAAGCAGATTTAGAAGATCAAGATGGAAGGGAGGTAAGAGAAAGAGATACAATACGTGTGGCAATGGATGGGAAGATCTTAGCTACAGAGGATAGAAGGAACAAATCCGGTGAGTTAACAGAGAAACATGGAACTAGAGACAAGGAAGAGAGAGAGCCCCGAATCACGAGATCCACAAAAACCAGAAATAAGTAAGATGAAGGGAGGTGAGTGTAGTATTATGTCTGTGAATATTAATGGATTGAATTCGCCAGTGAAAAGGCGGAAATTTTTTAATAGGCTTATTCACCAACAAGTGGATATCGTGGCAATACAAGAAGTCCATATAAAGGAACAACAAAAATATTTGTTAGTACAACCAAGAATAGGGAACCTATTCGTTTCCTTAGACCGACACAAGAAAAAGAGAGGAGTGGCACTATATGTAAACCCAAAATTGACTGCAAAACAAATTTATAACGATAAAGAGGGTAGAATACTGATAGTTGAGGTTATAATAAATCACAGGAAGGTCATGATGGTAGAGATATATGCCCCAAACCATAACCAAGAACAATTTTTCAAAACACTTCACAATAAGATATGTAGCATTGATTATGAGGAGATTTGTTTAATAGGAGATTTTAATGCTATCCTAGATACAAATTTGGATTATATGGGAAAGACGCTTAGGAAAAAGAAGAGAAGAACTCTACCGAGATCTTTTCTCAACTTGGCGGAGGAACTAAATATCCAAGATGTCTGGAGGGAAAGAAATCGTAAGGCTAGACAATATACATATTACTCCAACCGACATAGCTCATGGTCTAGAATAGACATGGTATGGATGACGAAAGAAATTAGTTCAGAAATAGACGAGGTACATATAGCGACAGGTACTTGGGCAGATCACAATCCTATTAAACTTATCTGGAAAGGCTCCAAAAAAATACCCAGATGGACGCTCCAAAGAGCAATTTTAAAAGAAGACGAATTCAAATCTAAGATGGAGAGAGAACTAAGTTTTTTCTTTAAGGAAAATAAAGCTATAGACACCTCAGTACAAAACAATTGGGATACAGCTAAGGCAACGATGAGAGGGGTAGCGAGGGCATATATGGTATATAAAAATAAGGGGAAAAGACAACAACGGGAAAGATTAGAAGAGGAATATAAGAGCTTAGAAGTTATACTCCAACAAGATCCACAAAAAGAGAATATCAAGCAATCTATGGATCTGATTAAACACAAACTTAACATTCTAGACAAAGAGAAATTAGCCCAACAATTGAGAAACACGAAACAAAATTTTTTTGAAAATGCAAATAAACCGGGCCGGTGGCTAGCATATAAATTGGGAAAACAAAAGGGGAAAAACTGGATTCACGAATTACGAGATGAGGAAGGGAGAATATTCCACCAGGAGGAAAAAAAAAATTATAGCCCAGGAATTTTATGAACGTTTATACAAAGAAGATAGTCAGGCAAGTGTGGAGAAAATGGAGGAATATTTTCAAAGAGCCAAACTACCCAAGGTCACAGAAGATACCAGAAATATGTTAAATGAGGAAATTCGACTATCTGAGGTGATAAAAGCTATTAATGCACAAAAGAATAATAAAGCATCGGGACCCGACGGTCTTCCATCAGAAATTTATAAAGAATTACAAAATATCCTAGCTCAACCCCTAGTGGAGGTATTTAACGCAGTATTAGAAGGCGCAAGGACGCCTAAATCTTGGCTAGAGGCAAACATAACCCTTATCCCGAAAGATAACATGGACCATACATTAATCCAAAATTACAGACCCATATCACTTCTTAACTCGGACTACAAGATATTTACATCAATTATAGCGGAACGATTGAAACGATTTCTGAATGATTTCATACACGCAGATCAGAATGGTTTTCTCACTAAGAGACACACTAAGCACAACATTAGAATAATATTAGATACATTGGAGTACTATGAATTACATAGCGAACAACAGATGTCATTACTTTTCTTAGACGCCCAAAAGGCATTTGACAACGTTAAATGGTCTTTTTTGTGCCAACAGCTTAGCTTTATGAATATGGGTGAAAAATTTATAAATATAATTAGGGCAATTTATGACAATCAGGAAGCAAAAATAATTATTAATGGGGAAGCATCTAGCAAGTTTCAAATTCAAAAGGGAACACGGCAAGGCTGCCCCTTATCACCATTGCTCTTTATATTGACTCTTGAAGTATTAACGAGAACTATAAGAAATGACCCAAAGATAAAAGGATTAACCATTAAAAAGGAAACCTTTAAATTGCAAGCTTTCGCGGACGATCTGGTTTTTATTATGGAGGATCCATGTCAGACGGGACCAAAGCTATTGGAAGAATTATCTAAATATGGTGAGGTTGCCGGACTGCGAATAAATAGAAATAAGACCAAGATGATTGTTAAAAATATGACCAATAAACAAAAAGGTAATCTGGCCGGAATCATGGATATAGAAATAGTCAAGAAAATAAAATATCTAGGGATTAACATTACGGCTAGATGCACTTCACTCAAAAAGGATAATTATGATAATGTAGTGAACCAAATAAAAGGTGATCTGGAAAGATGGGGAAACCTAAAACTCTCATTATTGGGAAGAATCGCTGTCATTAAGATGAATATTCTGCCTAAAATCCTGTTTCTGTTTCAGAATATCCCAATTCAACTCGACTCTAAATTTTTTCGAAATTTGGATAAATTATCACTAAGTTTTATTTGGCAGGGGAAAAAACCAAGAATTAAATTGAAATATTTACAGGACACGAAGGAAAATGGGGGTTTTGGATTGCCAGACTGGGAATTATATTACCATGCCGCGGCCCTGAGCTGGATTAGAGAATGGGTAATCTTGAGAAATAGAAGACTATTAACTTTAGAGGGTCACGATTTGCAATATGGCTGGCATGCTTTCCTATGGACGGAGAAACAAGGTCTTTTCTCGCATTTTCAAAGACATCGGATCAGGCAAGCGCTACTTAATACTTGGAAAAAAATTAGATCTCACAATTACACCAAAATTCCGGTCTGGCTATCCACCCTTGAAGCGATAGTTTACCCAAATCTGTTTGATTTGGGTAACATAATCTCATACAAGGATATTCTGAATGAGGAGGGGGAATTGAAACTTAGGAATGAACTAGAATTACAAGGTATAAAACTCGATTGGTGGGCCTACTTACAAATCCAATCGAGATTTAGGAAGGATAAAAATGAATGGGGGATATATACCTCTGAAACAGCATTGGACAAAATATTATTGGGACCGGACTCTAAACAAATAAGGAATTTTTATAAATTACTTTTGGGATATAAGCTGTTTGAAGAGCAAGTGAAAGACCCCATGTTGACCTGGGCTAACAATTTAGGACATAACATCGACCTAGATACTTGGCAAACAATTTGGGATAGAAATAAAAGGATAACACTGGCCTCATCGTATAAAGAAAATTTATTTAAAATGTTTTACCGATGGCATCTTCCCCCAGCTCGCTTAGCAAAAATGTACACAACAGCATCTCCCAAATGTTGGAAGTGTTCTGAAGAGATAGGAACATACTTCCACACGTGGTGGTCTTGCAGTAAAACACAAAAATTTTGGAGAATGATTTGGATTTGGCTGAAAGAAATATTGAATCAAGATCTGGAGTTTAGTCCAGAACTTTTCTTGTTGGGAATCACGAAAGAGAAATATCCTAAAGATGTGCTATACTTAACGATTCATATTATCACAGCAGCTAGATTATCATTTGCGCAAAAATGGAAAAAGAATGAGATCCCAGGACAAAAAGAGGTTATTAGGAAAATTTGGGATTGCGCTGAAATGGACAAATTAACTTTGGAATTAAAGAATAAAGATCAATCAGACTATTATAGAATTTGGAACAAATTGTATCTTTGGATGGATAAAAAGAAAGGTCTCTATTAGGTTTTACAGACTAGCTCACTGTTTTAAATATTGTGGTATTTTATCGATTTGTAATCTAAGTGTATTTAAGTGTATTTTTGATGTACATATATACATGTATATATATATATTTAAACATTGTAGACAAAAAGGTTTGTCAGCTCGCTGGTACTGTGTCCAATGTTTTTAAATAATAAAATTAATAAAAATTTTTAAAAAAAATAAAACAAACATTCCAGAGGACAACAAATAGGTACAGGTTCAATTTCATAACAACAACTTTTGTTTTCTGCAGAAGACAGGAACACAGTTTAAAGGATTAAGGAACTCTGCACCAAGTTCAATATCCCTGTTTCCCAATTTTTTTTCTGCTACTTGCTTAGGTATACCACTACCTCTTTACTATCACTGTATGGTGCTGAAGCAGGGACTGGAATCATCCTCGTTATTATTATATTTCCCCAGAGAGGAAAATATATTTTCTGCCTCAAGTTCAAAAGTAGCTTGGTCAGTCAGCAAAATTCCTTGAATCGGTTCTCATCAGCTAGAAGATTCTATGCTTATTACACAAGAAAGATTCTGCAGAATCATTAGTATATTAATAGATACACCAAAGGGATATGAAAAAGGGAGATCCTTATAGCTACCAAAGAGAGAACACAAAACAATTGTTTAATATATTTTGGCTCACTTGGTTTAGTAAAGGAGTCTCATCTCAGTGGAATGTTTCAATATTCTATGATTTGACATTTGATTACTCTTGAAATAAAATTAGAATAATGGGGTTTGGATTCTATGCCATGCTCTGAGCAAAGCAATCAGTAAAAGACTTTCAAACTGCTTTCCTTAAGCTGGTGCCATCCAGATGTATTAAGTCCCATAAGTCCTAGCCGACTTGCAAGTTGACACTGTATGAAATTTGAAGAAGCATTTCTAATCATCAGAATGGTCTGCTTTGTGGGCTTTTTCTCTGAAGTATGTTTTTAATCACTAATAGTTGTTTTCAAATTTT
Organism: Vipera berus; assembly: GCF_964194415.1. Taxonomy (NCBI): domain Eukaryota; kingdom Metazoa; phylum Chordata; class Lepidosauria; order Squamata; family Viperidae; genus Vipera; species Vipera berus. Next base: position 182,027,001 of record NC_138203.1, on the reverse strand, counting down.
AATTAGATGCTATTATGACCATGTAGATGAAGCAGGAGGAGAGGAATAGTGATATGTTTTGGATATTTTTAACTAATACAGTCTCTTTTGCAGAATACAATTTCATGCAGTAACAAGACCACCTATTAAGTCTCTTTCCCATTCACATCTTTATTGTATGTATACTTTTTATTCTTTATTCCTATTTATAGTTATAAATTATGCTGGCATAATCCCAATAATGAAATGGATCTATAGCACTAATGCTTCTTATTGCATCTTAGTATATACTGCTGCAAAGTCATTGTCAGAGTCTTAAGCCACTCTTGCTAACACAAATTTGAAAATAGTGTCATATTTGGAGTCTATTCCTAAAATGACTACTTTCACAGATGACAAAAGAAGCTTATAAATAATAGAATAAATAAAATACAAATCAGGTCCAGAGCTATGGTTTACTCCCAAGAATGCTATATAGGTATATTAGTATTGGGTTTTTAATGTAATTTGTGAAAGTAACATCCATAGTTACTGCTGTGCAGAAAGAGATTGCAGAACCCATCTGCTATGCAATATCACAGTATGCAAAATACACTACAGTAGCCTGCTCAGAACTTACAGGAAATAGAAACTTATAGGAGAAACATCCAAAAGGAGCTTTTTCAAGAGGTAACGGGACTTTTTTTGTTTTTCTTCAAAGACATTTCGCTTCTCATCCCAGAAGCTTCTTCAGCTCTGACTGAATAGTGGGGAATGGAAGGATTTATATTCCTTGCAGACAGCTGGTCATTTGCATTCTTTAGAGAATCATTGGGGCCACTTGGAGGTATATCTGTGTTTTCAGGGTCACCTGAGTAGTACAAATAGATGTGGAGCCTTCTTGGAACTGCTAAAAGGACTCTGTTGTAGACTGGAGATAGATGATGTCCTATCCATCTCCCTCTGTTGAGACAGGGCTATTCAATTTTGACACAGATGGCCTCTTTGACCCCTCTTTCAAACTAGCGTTCCTCTTTGTCCAAACTGGGAGTCCGTCTGCATTTAAAAGACAAAAGCTACTCTTTTGAATACAGCAAAGTCCACATTTTGAACAGAGAGGACCAGTCCACATTTTGGACAGAGAGGACCGGTCCTCTCTCAACAGAGGGGGAGAGATACAACATCATCTATCTCTACAATACAGTACTTTCAGCACTTCCAAAAAGGTTCCACACCCATTTGCACTACTCAGGTGGCCCTGAGGACACAGATAAACCTCCAAGTTTAGAAAACTGAACCCAAAATATGCAAATGATCAGCTGTGTGCATTTGTACTATTTTAGCATTAATGATAAAGGGGAAGTCTGAAAGTTATTAAAATACAAAAGTACCAGCAAGATTTTTTTTATTTTAAAGCTAGCATATATGTGAACTTCAGTGGTTGAACTTTGCATATCTAAATTTAACTTTATTTTGTATAGATATATTATTATACTAATGGATGTGTAAAGACCAATGTCAACCCCGCTACGCAGACTTGATCAAGGAAATCAACTCCACAAGAAGCTAAAAGTACTTTTATTGGGATTGGCTACAATAAAAGAATTTTGAAAGACGTATCATGCTGTACCTCCTCCTTCTTCCTATAGTTCATCAAATAAAAAAAATGTCTGCCTTAGCCACTTCCAAAGAATGCCATGGCAACTTGTCAAATGAATGAGATGCCACATCAAGAAAAACAAGTTATTTAGAAATAAAGAAATTGAAGCAATGATGGAAACTGGAATCATAGCAAGGTTTGGATCAGATAAACACAGTCATGGAGAAGAAAAAGCAAACTATTTGTTCATTGGCTACATCTCTTCAATATAAACTACAGATTCAGCACACAGGCATCATCTGATATACAACAATAGAATCAAGCAAGCTATATAATAGGAAACAGGAGATAAAGGGTTGTAATCCAGTCAGGGTACTTATAGATGCAAATAGTGGAATAGATTATGAACACTTGACGGCAAGTTATAAACAAGAAAATATGCAGTCTGTCAACTCTATAAATGAGCGTGGCTGAAGTCATTTTCCTTCTCATTCTAGGTTGCCACACAAAATGGAGGGGGGGTGCCTAGGTGCTTTGCTAGTCAAAATAATCTTTTGTCCCATGGGAACCAAGGTCATCGGCTGCTCCCAAGACTAGGGACTGGGTGTTTCATAAAAAGCCCACTGAATAATCATATTGGGGAACATAGTTGCTTACATAGCTTTTGAAGGTGAGACGTTTAACTTTGTATTGGAAAATTGTTGCTTGTGTATCCAGACTTAGTTTCATTCTTGACCATGCTGATACTTTGTAATAAACATGTACTTTGAGGAACTTATAAGCCTCAGAGCTCTGCTTTATTTGCCTGTCTTTCGGAACCATGACATAGTCATAATATTTTAAGGAACAGATTCTGTATGATGAATCTATGGGAGAGTGGACCTGAAGAGCAATGATTAAAAGACATGAGACACCTAAAATTGAAGTAAAAGCAAGCAAGAAAGAGGGGAGCAGCAATGCAGTTAAGAAGTTCTAAGATTTGATGATGGAACCCTATTACGATGTGAGCCTAAGTAACTCTTGAAAAAGGAACTGGTAACTGCTAATCCATATTGTCTCAACCTCTTATTCACAAAACTCAAAACGTGGATCTCAATCCTCGTCAGTACTTATACTAACCCATTCGTGTCTTAGAAACTTTAGGAAAGTGTCTCCCTTGCAAGAAGCTCACAGATCATAATATTATAATTTTTCTCCCTGAAATACATCTGCATATCACAAACTCTTATTGTTTGAGTTTTGACTTTCCTATACGCAGTTTATATGCTGGCAGTTATGTGCTGGAATTAGATGTTGCCTTATTCCTTGTTATAAGCTCTGTCATGATAACGTGTCTGGATACTCATTGGGGTAGAGGTTAGGGTCAGGGTCCTCAAAGAAATGTATTTTTTCCCCTTTTCCCTTTCTATGCTTTGCTTGCCTATGTAACCATTCTTTGGGCATGCCATTCTGTTGGGATGGGGGAAGGTCTGGGATGCCTTTCACTGTCTTGCTGCTGTGCCCTTCCCCCAGGAGAAGGAATGCATCTCCCTTATCAGGGAGGTGGCAGTTGGTGCTTAGAGCCAGAAGGAAACGAAAGTGAGAGAGACCTTGAAGAACGTGCCAATGGAGCCAGTTACCAAAACACTATGAGACCTGAGGATTGGCTGGATTTCAAACCGACACTGGGACTCTGCGGGGAGAAGTAATAAAATTGCTTTTAATATGTTATTTGTGTGGGTTCTTCCCCAGATCTCGCTTTGCCATCCCTGCTCTCACTAGCCCCTAATAAAAGTTCCTTTTGAGATAATGTCTGCCTCAAGAGTTTTGCTTTCTTGGGAGGCTTAGCTGAGGTAGGTTCTTACAGGGGATGTTTTATTGAAATCAATGAGGAGAAAACTCTTACAGCTTGGCTCTGAATTGAAGAAGTATAAACTATAAACTAAATACGTTCTACCCTCTGTGTCCCTGTCTCAGCTCCATTGTGGGCACACTTAGTGAATCCGTAAAACAAAGATGAGATGTGAATGGATAACTGAATGAAAGAAAAGGATTTTGCATGATTCTCAGCTGGTCTCAAGTATGAAACAGCATCTTTACTTACAAATCTTAGCTGAGGCAGAATGCCCAATACTGACTTGAAATATTTTCCAGGGTCATTCAACGATAGTTGTGCTGAAATTGGAATGTGGGTGCAAGGCTTTACAATGCTTCAACAATGGCTGAGTGTTGCTAAGATGTTTCTAGTGGAGATTTTGCGAAAGTCAGTGTTGCCTTATAGGGGAATGTAGTAAATTGTCTTTGAAAGTTTACAGGTCTTCTACAGAAAGAAAATAACAGCACATATAAGTAGACTGCTCTATCTCATATTGAAGCGGTTAAATTATTGCTTATAAGAGTAATGATAGTGCACGCAAAGAAGGTAATAAAAGAGATTCTCTTTTATTCACTGTAGATAACAAAACATCAAGACTTAAACTGATTTGGAAAAAGGGTTGTAATCCCTAGTATCTGTAGACAGCTTGCTGAAATTGTTAGTATTTCTCTGATTTGAGACAGAGAGTAAGGATTTGTTTAAAGCCTCACAATGAATTCATGCCAAAGATAGGAGTCAAGCATGAACCTTCAAGTCCAACTTGGTCATAATTGATTTGGAAGAGATTATTAGAAAGGCATCAAAATAACTGAACTAAATTTCTCTGCCTGAGGTATTAGAAAGTATGGTGCACCATCTACAGGGTGATGAGAGCTAGTATATTTGAGTGACTTGATTCTGTTAGAATTCTTCAGTCTTGTCATATTAGTTTAATTTCCCACAAGTCTCTTGTATACAATTACCAGGCGTAGCAGTTGAGAGGATGCATGTTGTTGCTCCTAACAGCTGTCATTTCACAGCTGCCCATTGGTAAGTGCAAGAAAGTGATTGGCAGCTCTCAGTGCTTTTTTTGTATAAGAAAAAGGTGCCGGAACTCACACATGTCATACAACCCGCCTTGCCTACTCTACAAGGTTCCATCCCAAAAAAGGTGCCGGAACTCCGTTCTGAGCGTTCTATGAGAAAAAAAGCCCTGGCAGCTCTATTCTGTAGTACTTCAGGATTGCCTCCATAGGAAACAGACACTGTGACTTATCGGTGTTGCATCAGAAAAGGCATTACTTGAATAGTATCCAAAGTAGCTGTTTCTATTCTGCCAAATGCCTTTTTCTTCTACCTAGTAAAGATGCATTAATTTCTATAGCTATGTTTAAAATTTGTTCTCTTCCAGAAGCAAAAACAAACTAGCTTCTAACAGTGGACACAAGGGAGCTTTTGTTCAAAAGCAAGTTGTACTTGATGAAGAACCTTTAACCTGTAGCTGACTAACAGGCTATCTTCTGTGCGCTCCCACAGAGAGGGCCTCCTCAGGGTGCCACCGGTCAAAGAATGTCGACTGGTGGCCCCCAGGGGGATGGCGTTCTCTGTGGGCGCGCCGGATTTATGGAACCATCTTCCGGTTGAGCTCCGGATGGCGCCCAACCTTCGCTCCTTCCGGCGCGATCTAAAGACCTACCTGTTCGAACAAGCCGGCCTGGCCTGATGGGTGATGGGTTTGGGTTTTATTGCTTTTTATGTATTTTAACTTATTGTTATAGTTTTTGGGCATCTTGTTTAATCTCTTTTAATTTTTGTACTCTTGTCTTTTAACATGTATTGCCCTGTTCACCGCCCTGAGTCCTTTGGGAGAAGGGCGGTATACAAATAAAATAATAATAATAATAATAATAATAATAATAATAATAATAATAATAATAATAATAATAATTATCAGACATAATCCCTAGCATATTCAGTTAAGATGATCAGTTGATGGAGAAAATTATTCCATCCAAGATCCTAGATTGCAAGTATCCCTAACAGAAAAAAATATTAGCTATGGGAACAAAAAGCTTTACTAAGTATGTGGCAGCTTCTTATATTCCATAAATTTGATTAGAACTATAACCATTTTGCTGGTATGGAACGTATCAGAAATATCCTGATTATCTTTTTTTCACCAGTGCAATCTCATATGCATGATCTTTGTTTTAGATCAGTGAGAATACTGGACGCAACATAGCACATTTAGAGACAGCCTACCATAAACAAAATCTGTGCATACTGTTCTCAAGTTATAAAAACCTGCAATAGTAAATTATAAATACCTCTTCATACACCACTTCTGTCCAAAGTTGTATAAATGAGAAATTCTGTTCCATTATGATCCATTTTCTTTTCTGAAATTTAAACCTATCCCACTATATATGGTATTCACATTTCTTGATAATCCTTTAGACTTTCCTCTGAATCCGCACTGATTTATTTTCAGCCTTCTTAAAATGTGGTAAAAAGGTAAAGGTAAAGGTTCCCCCGCACATGCGTGCTAGTCGTTTCCGACTCTAGGGGCCTGTGCTCATCTCCGTTTCAAAGCCGAAGAGCCAGCACTTGTGTAAGGACGTCTCCGTGGTCATGTGGCCGGCATGACTAGACGCCAAAGGCGCACGGAACGCTGTTACCTTCCCCCCATAGTGGTCCCTATTTTTCTACTTGCATTTTTATGTGCTTTCGAACTGCTAGGTTGGCAGAAGCTGGGACGAGTAACAGGCGCTCACTCTGTTATGCGGCACTCGGGATTTGACCCGCCAAACCGCCGACCATCTGATCGACAAGCTCAGCGTCCTAACCCACTGAGCCACTGCCATATGTAAATACAGTAGGAGTCCACCCTAATGTTCCTCATCACCCTTCACATCTCTAGGTGGTACAGCATCTACTTAACCAGATAGGCAGAAAATTACCTTTTGCAGTATCTGATATACTGTATAATTCTGTTCATCTTTTCCAATGGCATTCTCTCAGTGTTGTATACTTTGATTCGTTACAATTTTGTGCAATGTCCCTTATTATAAATTTAACTAGTTTTATTCTTTGTTATCATTTGTAACCATTCATTGCTCTAAATTTCGTTTTGAACCTTAAAACATACCATTACCAGTATGGCTGAGCTTGTAAGGCAGAACAGTGTTTCTCAATCTTGGCAACTTTAAGAGAAGTGAAGACAAAGAGGAGCTGGCCATGGAATTCTGGGAGTTGAAGTCCCCGTCTCTTAAAATTGTGAAGCTTGAGAAGCATTTCTACCCCAGCGTTGCTTTGGGTCTTTTCACCCTGGCTTTGCTGTCTTGCTTTACAAATAGTACATTGCTAATTCATGCTATTATACCCTGTAAAGTTCTGCTTTACCAAACAAGTGATGTCAACAGTATGATTCTGTGTTTAGTCTTGGTAGCATAAAGACACCCTCCCTTTGACTGCCACTAGTTCAGGGGTGTCAAACTCAATTTCATTGAGGGCCGCATCAGCACTGTGGTTGCCCTCAGGGGGCCTGGTAGGTATGGCCAGGGTGGGCGTGGCCTACTGGGTGGGTGTGGCTAGAGTGCGTATGGCCTACTGGGTGGGCATGGCCAGCTCTACATCGTTCGCATCAAGGGTGCCTATGGGGGCCTGGGCAGGAGTGGGACAGATCTGAGGGTCTCTGGGCCAGGGCCAAGGCAGTGGGGGCCGTTCCCTCACTGTTTCCAGGATAGCTTCGCGGGCCACATGAAACCACTTTGCGGGCCAGATCCAGCTCCCGGGCCTTGTGTTTGACATGTCTGCACTAGTTAATCACAAACAAGATTGATATAAGCGTGCCTTATGCCAACAGGGTAATGTGATGGCTCAGCTGCTAAGAAGCTGGGCTTGTCGGCTGGAGAGCTGACAGCCTAGGTTCGAGATCTGAACACTGCGTGATGGGATGCGCTCCCGTTTTCGCCACAGCTCCTGCCAACCTAGCAATTTGAAAGCATGCAAGTGCGAGTAGATAAATAGGTATCATTTCGGTGGAAAAGAAAGAGCACTTCATGACATCCTACTGGCCACATGACTGCAGAAACGTCTTTGGACAGCGCTGGCTCAATGGCCTTGAAACGGAGATGAGCATCGCCCCCTAGTGGAGGAAAATCTGCAGAGACTCCTTTACTTTTATGCCAGCAGAGGAAAGAAAAAATATATATCATTTTATACAGTATATGGAGAAATGGGATTATGGGCCAAAATATGAAGAGAGGTGGCATTACAGCCTATATGTTTTAAAAGGAGGAGGTGTCTGCAGAATAAAGAGGAAAAAGATTCTATATTTCATGACCTCTCTGTTCCTGCCTTCTCCACTTGATAGTGTCCTTGCTCTGAGGGAGCAACAAAGCAACAAGAAACTGTACAAGAGATGGGAAATAACTTGGATACACCAGGAAGATGTTTAAGACACTTTCTTCTTTTCTTCTCCCATTCTTCTTTCCTTAAGTTGGAATGCTCTGTAATCACTTTTAGATGCACAATTTAATCACCATTAATTAAAAAAGCAGAATACAAATATCTTCCTGACAATGAGAAAAATCAACCAGTGGAACGGCGCTTGCCTTCAGGAGTAGTGGATGCTTCATCACTGGAGGTTTTTAACAAGACGCTGGACATCCATTTGTTTGAAACGGTATAGGGTCTCCTGCTTGAGCAGGGGGCTGGACTAGATGACCTCCAAGGTCCCTCCCAACTCTGATGATAATGATGATTTTTAATACGGTTTGCAAAATTATGTTTGTTATAATAAAATAAAATAAAAATTCAAGTAAAGATTTTCTTTTAACTCTGTAAACCTAATAAATGTGGTAGAAATACTTTAAAATGTCACAAGGATCCAAATGAGATGACCAGGGCTTTTTTTTCTCATAGAACGCTCAGAACGGAGTTCCGGCACCTTTTTTGGATGGAACCTTGTAGAGTAGGCAAGGCGGGTTGAATGACATGTGTGAGTTCCGGCACCTTTTTCTTTTACAAAAAAAAAAGCACTGGAGATGACAAAATCCAAATGTTCTATTTATTTCCCAAAACTAGCAAGTTACTGTGAAGCTTTAACAGTCAGATACGCCAATAACAAAAATCAGCCTTACATAGATATTCTACTGGTTGAAAACAACTCAAGTGTGTGCATTTCTAGTAAAATGCCACACTCCAAAGAATATAACTGATATCATTACAAAACAAGGAAAAGGAGATATACTGTAGGTATCCTTTGTATTATGAATGTTATAGTAAAAAATTTTGAAATGCAGTTGGCAATTTTCATCTGTAGGAGGCACAAGGCATTGTTATCCTTACACAGTTGCCCAAATTAACTGCAAAAAGGAGGAAGATGAGATGGTAACCTCACACATCCTTGTATGTGGAATTTCTCATAAAAGGCATATATTTCTTTTAAAATATAGGGCAATTAACAAGACATCTACAGGGCAGTTGAAATACAGAAGTATGTCCATTTAGAAAATATGATCAAAACAGAGCTTCTGCGTGTGTGAGTGTGCAGATTCAAACATCTGAATAAAGAACAGCCAGAGTACCTTGTGTATATAAATAAATTGCTTACTCCTTGGGATTGCTTACTCCTTGCTTGGGATCCTAATGATATCTTTTATGTTATTCCTGTACAGTGTGTGGAGAAAAGGCATTCTATTTTGTCATACAGACACAAATACCTTTGCTTGGAGGTTTGGCTAGAATTCTAAGTTTCTGCATTTTAAAAGGGAGAACTGGAATAGCATCTTTCAAAGTATTTTTCTTCTCCTAAAATTAAGTTAAGCCAGTTTAGTGTAGTGATAAAGACACCAGACTAGAAAGCAGGAGACTGTGAGTTCAACTCCCACCTTGGGCATAATGTCTGATGGGTGACCTAGGGCTAGTCCATGTCTCAGGCCCAGGAAGAAGCCAAGAGCAAATCACTTCCAAAAATCTTGATAGGAAAAATGCAGAGACTTGTCCAAGCAGTCACCAGGAATCAACATAGACTTGAAGGTGGACTCCCAACCCCATCAACAAACAAAGTTGAACCTATAACCTAACCTTTTATAGCAGGGCTTTTCAACCAGTGGTACGGGTACCACCTGTGGTACATTGGCACCTGGCAGGTGGTACGCGACCATCCTAGAAAAGTGGTAGCAGAGGAGGGGAATGAGCTGAACCAGTGGCAGCACCGCACAAGCCTGGGCGAGAGATGGCTGGAGCTGCAGGTCTGTCAGGGCTCATCGGAAGCACCAGGATCAGCAACAGGCTCCAGCTGGAGCTTGGTGCTGATTCTGGCGCTTCTGCTGAGCCCTGAAGAAGCGCTGATCAGCTGGAATGTTGCAGCATCTCCAGTGTCTTGTGATTTACATTCAGATGCTTGGCAACTGATTCATATTTATGACGGTCACAGTGTCCCAGGGTCATGTGAAGTGACCAAAACCTGCTGCAACCACCCAGCAGATGGGGGGAATAAAAACCAACCCTCCCCCACCCCACCCCTGCTGCCAATCCTCAACAGAAATCTCACAACAATGAAAACCTTGGACAGGAGGAAGAGCGCCGCCGGGCGGGCAGGCAGGTGTCTTGCTCGGCTGTGGCTTGGGGGGCACTTTTTTCAGTGCCATTGTAACTTCGACAGTCACTAAGCAAACTGTTGTAAGTCAAGGACTACCTGTACTTCATCACTTTTTCCTTTTTTTTGGGTCATCAAGTTTTTGACACCTCGCTAGGCGACTGGTGGTACTCGGATGTTGCCATATCCTAAAAGTGGTACAATGGGTGAAAAGGTTGAAAAGCCCTGTCTTTTAGCATAAGAGTGTTATTGCTATAAGCAGATTCATTGACACAGTACAAAAATGACTTCCTTTTTCCGTGTATGACTGCAAGTTCTGAGGGTGGTTGGTTGAGATTGCTAAGTATTCACCCCACCCTTTATGCAACATCCCCTGTACTGACTCTATCTCTCCTGCTAAGATCAACAAGCAAGGGTATAGTTTGGAGCCTTCCCATAGGGCAGAGGTAGGCAACCTTGGCTCTTTTATGACTGGTGGACTTCAACTCCCAGAATTCCTGAGCCAGCCAAGGAATTCTGGGAGTTGAAGTCCACCAGTCATAAAAGAGCCAAGGTTGCCTACCCCTGCCATAGGGAATACACGGAAAAGGATTTTAATTATGCCATTATAGAAGCTGTCAATATAGATCCTTATTGCTTCCCTCCTACTTCCTCTGAAAGTTCTTAGGATTCTAGTAGTTTCTTTAAAAAAACAAAACTTTTAGTTAAGATTCTAACAGTGGAATACAAGTTGAAATTAAAAAAATAGGGAAAAGAAAAATGCAAAATGCAAAAATCCACCATCAGGAAAAAGTCCATAAACAGTACCTAATATTTTATACAAATATATTCTTAATCAAATGGGTTAATTTTATGTTCCTTTTTTTGCTAATAATGTTAGTCTTTACTTCATTAAGATGCTGCCATAGGGTTTGATCTCCATCCAAATTTTCTTTCTCTTTGTGTAGTTTTTTTCATAGCTTCAACAACCTTCTTTTGTAAATCCCATAATGGGTCATTACCCAGGTCATTTTTCTTGGCTTATCGTTTGCATTTCCACTTTAGTTTTCATTTCTGACTTATGGTGCATAACTTCAATTTTATTTTTCAGTATTTCTGCATCAGTTATGTGTTCAACGTCTTCATCCTGTCAGTCTGCAAATTCTTCCAAATTCTCCCAAGGTACATATTCTCCTTCATATCTTTCATTTCTTCTTTAGAATCTTTTTGAATAATGTATTCATATAGGCCAGTGGAGACAAACCTGTCATGCGTGCCAGAGGTGGCACTCAGAGCCCACTGTCCCCCCCAGCCCCGCCTCCCTCCACGGCCCCACCAGCAGCCCCCTCGGAGAGTTGCCCCAGGGCGCGACCCATGCAGAGCAGCACAATCAAGCACATGGCAGCTGGGTAGCAGAGACAAGACTCCGCCCTTGCGGCCCGTCGCGCACAGATGATGCGGGGCGCAGGCAGAGGGCATGGCCGTCATGGTGCTGCAGAGCCGCCTGGGTGATTTGCTGCAGTGGGCCATGGAGGCGGTGAGTGGCCCAGCGGGTGCAGAGCAAGGGCGGGCAGGAGGCTACTGGGGGCGGTTTGGGGGTACTCAGTCTCTAAAAGGTTCACCATCACTGATATAGGTGATATTGTTTTTATTATAGCCGTGTGCTTCTTTCCCATTTTTTCAAAACTCCTTTGACTTGTCTCCCATGTAATATCTTTATCAAGTGTCACTGATATTTATTGAATTCAAAAGTAAACAGTTTTCTTCATTTTCCCACCGCCACCCCTGGTCTGGGGTCTTAGGCCCTTTTAGTGTCCCATTTCTGTATCAAAAAATCTGTCTCAAATTTCTTTTGCTTGTTTTAAAAAAAACCAGCCTAGCTATAAGAATATGCCATCTCTTTCCTGTGATTTCTGTTCCCGTGAAAGTACTGTTTTGTTTTTATTTATTTGAAATTATATGAATAGCAAAAATAATATTTCAACTATTAAGTCAAATATCTCAAATTTGTCTGGTCCCTTAGTTTATTTAAAAATTTCTTGGATTAAATTCTAATCTAGCCTTTTGCCATTAATGTTATACATTTAAACGTTTAAATTTTTAATTTTTCCCTTTCTGGAGTCAAGGATCACTCATCAGGTAGTTTTTCCAAACTTCTTGTTTGGAAGTTCTCTTTTAATTTTAAAATAGTTATATTCCAAAAGTGAGGTTTGATGAACCTGGTGTTGGTACAGGCTTTGCTGCAACTGAGAGCTTAATGATTTTCCTTGTCTCCTAGCTCTCCTTCCAAGGCGCAGATATGTGGTGCACAAGTAGGTGATCTCTCATACTCTCCTTGGCTACAGAGATTCATCGCCGGTCCCTCAGTCTTGGCTGCAGTGCATTGCTCCTTCGAAAACGTGTTAGCTCGCCATTCCTTACCCCTGGAAGTCAATATTTTAGTAGTGAGAATCTCTCCCTCTCTGAGAGAGATATGTAGTTCAAAACTTAGATAGATAGATAGATAGATAGATAGATAGATAGATAGATAGATAGATAGATAGATAGATAGATAGATAGATGATAGATATATGATAGATATAGATAGATAGATAACAATGTTTCAATGCCTACACATCTATACTTACAACTTTGCAGAAATGCTTGATAACATAAACATTTACATTAGTGCCTTATGTAACTCAATTAATTATCCTGCCAAAAACTGTTCTGATAAAATCTGTCCTGCTAACTAACAATTTCTCAGGGTCTGAAGCGTGTAACTTCATTGTATTCAGCAAAACACACAAAGTGTAGTAGCCAGATAGTGTGGAATGAGCTGTTCTACAATTTTTCCAATCTCGTGACCTCCAGATGGGTTGAATATCACTCTACCATCCTCAGCCAACATAGCTACACTAGTGGTTGCATTGCCTGAGGAGAATGAAGTCATAGTCCCGTTGAGCTGGAAAGCTGAAAACTGGAGAATGTCTTTTAGATTGCTGCTCTGTGGTAATCTGATTGGGCATATATTCTTAAATAAACCAGATTGTGGCACCCAAGTATGTGTCAACACACTGTATATACCAGCTTATCTAAAACAGTTAGTATGTTGGGAATAAAGCTGCTGTAGCTCATCCTGTGCAGTGGCATATTGGGCAAAGGGTGCTAAAAACAGATATACAATCCTTATCAATAGCAGGGAACACTGCATGCAACACACGACAAATTGGTAACTAAGTTTACACAGCTTCTAGGTTAAAAAGTATTATAAGAAATTCTCAGCTAAGGCGTGCTCAGAACCTTACAAATGTAATTAAAAGAAATAAAACACAATAAAACAATCAACTTATACTTTTTAAGAAACTGAGATATTTTTAATATACCAAGTAAGTAATACTTCAGAAGCGATTGAAAAGTGTTAGTTTGGTGTCTGAACTAGTGATTGACTTTGACACATAAAACTAGAGTCCCAATTCAGATTTGTGGAAATTGATAAATAACAGTATTTTAGTACCTTGAACTAGGCAGAGAAGTGTGATCCCAGGAGGGGGAAAATGTGCAGTTTCCAACAGTTGCATACACCTTGCTGGCGAAAGCACTTAACTATTTAAATGCAATTGTCGCGACCCTCATCGACAACCTGGTGGCAGTAATGGGCACCAGCTCTGCCAACCTCTGTCTAAGGAGGGGTAAGAGAACATCCTTCGCCCGCAGAAGGTCCTCGTTTCCGTCTCAGGCATCATATACAGTGCATGTATTATATTGGCCAGCGAAGAGAAAAAAATATTGGACTACCCCAGGGGTAGGCAACCTCGGCTCTTTTATGACTCATGGACTTCAACTCCCAGAATTCCTGAGCCAGCCAGCTGGCTCAGGAATTCTGGGAGTTGAAGTCCATGAGTCATAAAAGAGCCGAGGTTGCCTACCCCTGGACTACCCCAACTATACTACAAAAACCCGAGGGATCCTTTAAGCGCAGCAGATACAGAAAGCAGCGCCTTGCCATCACTAAAACGTCGTTTAAATTCGCGCAGGTATATTACGATATATTGCAAAAATATTATATGTATTCTACTGCGTTTATTTAGGGAGGTATTTTCCCCTTAAGAGTTTGCAATCTGTATGCTTCGATATTAATCGAAATGCCGCTAATTTGTCTCCTGCGAGAAACGCCCGAACGCAAAAGAGACTCGAGGTTCGGTGCAGTGAGAAGGGCGGGGTAAATCCTGCAATTTTAGACGTTGATTTCCTTGAAGAGGCGCCTGTTCTTAAATTTCATTGGCTCGTCGTTTTGTCATTCCCGTAAATTCTTGCAGGCACTGGTAAATCCCACAGCTGAACTCTCGGGAAACGAGAATATTTTCCTCCCTTCTCCGGAATGCTCCCTCTTCCTTATATTTCGAAATCTGCACCGTCCGATCTTTCAGAGATCACCCCCCCAAAAGTCCCCTTTTATTTCTCTCAAAACCCGCAGCGCTGGGCTTCTTAATCCTCTTTCAGACGCTCCACGTTCCCGCGCCCGTTATGATTTCTGAGCTCAAAGGGAGTAATAACTTCCCCCGCCCCGTTGCTTTCTAAAACCAGGATAGGTGGAAAGAACCGTCTATTGCTCCTTTCCGCGGGCCTATTGGTGGAAGACGGAAAGGTGGGGTTAAACATTCCCGCCCCTCTCAAGGTTTTCCTTCCTCAATCGCCGAGCCTGGGGGCCGCAAGCGCCTTAAAACCTCCTTGGCTTTGCTCAGTGAACGGAGGCATCATCTAGAGGGGGGGCGGGACCAGGATCCGGTGCCTTGGCGAAAGCTGAATCCCTATTGGAGAATGTGGCCAGGTAGGAGGGAACCGAGAGGCAGGGGCCCGGATCCTCATTGGCCAGTCGGAGCAAAGGAGGGCGGAGTTCGCTGCCCATCAATAGGGGAGTGAATTGGGATTGCCGCGGGAGGTGGCGGCGGCGGCGGCGGCGCCGGTGGTTCCGGTGGTTGGTCTTTTTCCGCCGCTCTCCGCGGCAGCTCCGGCTCCTCCATGGCCGCTGCGGTCACTGGCGCGGTTCTGCCTACCGCGCCGGTAGCGAGGGAGGCGGTGGTCGTGGAGGTCAGGCCCGGTGGCTTAGGACCCCCGCCTCCTTGAGGAGAGAAGGAGCCGAAATGGCAACGCCGGCCGCGCAGGTAGGAGAGTGAGGGCGCTAGGCTTTCCCCGCCCCGCTACCACCACCACCACCCCTTCCCTCCCAGCTGACTAGCGCAGGAATGCCTTGCTGCAAAGAGGGCGAAAGGCTTTCCTCCTTCAGCCGCCGTTTGCTCTCCATCCCTTCTCTCCCTTCGGGGAGAAAACCTCCTTCGGGGGGAGCCGGGGTCTCCTCCTGCCCGTTAACTCTTGCCCTGCTTTCAGCCCCGAGGGTAAGGCCTCGGTTTGTCTCGGAGGGGGGGATTTGGCCTGCCCGGATTGGGACCTCCCGATTGTCGAGATCGCTTTCCACGCCTCGCTTGGGAGTTTTCCCTGGAGAGAGGGAGAGAGAGAGAGGGTGGGGGGGGGGGGGGAAAGCCAGGCTTTTCTCCCAGTGGATCATTTTCCCACCCCGAAGGAGGACAAGCCGTGCTCTGCCGTACCCAGGAATTCCCCAGTCCTCAAGAGGGGGCCTCGGCCACCCCTAAAGGAGGGATTTCTCATTTCCTGCTCTCGGCCAACTCGGGAATGGTTAGCATTTCTCTTTTTTCCCCCCACCCCCACCCCGGCTAGTTAGGTCAGTAAATTATGATAATCATCCTGCACTCTGAATGCAAACGGTGTTGCTCCACCGTGTTCATTTACTTTCTGCACATATCCTTAAAGCTCTTTTCTAATTGAGCATTGGGACCTAAGAAAGGTTGGAGGGTAGATAAGGTGCGTCCTATTGATCCGAGGTTTAAGCCTGTTTGTGGAAAATAAGATTATCTCAGTATTTTACCTCTCATACTCAGGTCCTTGAATAGGAAGCATAAGCAAAAAGGTGCTGTTATGCTCATATATCCTGCTTGGGATATATATGAACATACCATTGGTCTCTAACCTTTGGTTGGATCTAACATGAAGGTTTTTACATTCCTCCGTGAGTGCCTGTGTGGATCAACACAAGTTTAGTTGCATTAAGAACCTTTATTTTTTTTTACCTAAAAATGTTCGGCATTTACAATTTTGTACATTTAGTATTGCAATTTTAGTTCCTTTTGTTTTCCTTTGAAATGAGTGGACAGAGGAATCTTCTCTCCTATCCAAGAATAGGGAAAGCTATCTTCTTTGTTATTAAGATTTTATTGTTGACCACTTTTAGGAAAATGTTATTGGGTTCCTGTGGGTAAGAGAAGATGTACTCTCATCAAGCAGCCAAATTCTTACTTCTAATAGGAGAAAAATATCACTTCTTGAATTCTGTAGGCTAAAATTGCTGCAATTTTTTGATCTGAAGAAATATTTTGATTTTAGTCTTTATTAAATTCAGTTTCAAAGGTTTTGTGAACACTAATTTTAGGTTGGTGCTACACTCAAAATAGATGCTTATACATTGTCTAGTTATTAATATGTTTTACTGAAATTAGTTTTAGGAAACAAGATAGAAGAAATCCAAGACATTTGTTCTCTTGGTACAATTTTTGTACAACATATTACCACCTCCTTTTTGTTCAAAGATTACCACACACATTTGACTTTAGTGTTAATGCCAATAATTTGTGCAAAATGATCAATACAGAGAGGTTTATTTGCTATAGTTATTTTTTTCCAAATGAGAAATCATAGTTTTAATATTATGTATATGTAGAGGTGTGGGTCTATACATATGTTGTATATAGTATGTTTTAGATGTGTGTCATGTATGTGTTTCACTTTGAGAACGGGCAACTAAATTTCATTTTTGATGTGTGCTGTTTTGCCCACATTAAAAAATGACAATAAAGTTTATCTTAGTTTGAAAGATTTTGATTCAATCCTTTAAAAGAATGATTAGGAATTGGGTTCGGGAATTGGCAGTATGTTCTTGAACTTGGCTGGTGAAAGTGAAGCAGGGATTGGTCTGGTTAATACTTGTATGTAGTGAGCTATGAAGTTTTAAAACCCCCCAGAAATGAAGCCTCGACGTTTCTATTGGTTTGATATAAGATTGTACACAAAATGTAATGTGTCAAACTGTAGCTACATTTCATAGTTGAGCATGACTTTGATTCTGGAGAGCGTCATTTGGGAATAATAATAGTGTAAGAGGACCAAATGTAAACCTAAAGTAATTCTACCTTATATTTTACTGTTGTTAGTTCTTGCTGTTTCTTGCTACAAGTGACAACATGGCTAATCTACACTTAAGCATTTGTCCAAACACACAAACTACATCTGGCCATTTTTAACCATGGTATGTTATGATGACCTCTGCATTTTGTAATGGTTGAAAACTGTTTATAAAACATGCTATTTCACATTTTACTAAGTGAAGATGATTGATAGTATATTTTAATAATTTATAAAAAAGTTCAAGCTCAATTGAAATAAATGGTGTTGTACATGCATGGTCTAATGTATGAATATTCCTTTAAATGGAGACGCATGAGAAAATGAAACTTATTACATATCTAAATACTAACAGTTGATTTTGGAAATATTAAATTGTAATATCTTCTATTCAGTCTTTGTATAAAGATTCAAGCAGCTTTCATGGCTGAAAATGGGATGCTTACAGCATCATTTGGTTGTGAATTGCCTTGTTCCTGTACTAATTCATTCCTCGGAGATTCTTTATCTACAACCAGATCTATTGAATATAGATTTGCAGCTTTAGATGAAAAGTCATAAAAATATTCAAGTTGTAAACTGAACTTGAAAAGTTTTTGAAAAGAGCAAAGCACTCTTATATTACTACCAGGAAAACATCATAATCATGCCCAGAGAGTTACAGAAGTTGAGTGTAACCTGAAGGATACTTAAACTTTTTAACAGAAATTGAACACTGAGGTACCCTACCATCAAAGACTAGTAGGAATCTTTCTAATATTAATAGACATTTGCTTTTAGCTAGTTGAAGCCCAAACAAAGGGGAACTGTTTCCAAACAACGTCTGTCAAAAGAAAGAAGAATTGATGTATTCATGGGTATAGACTTGTTCAGTGGCATACACTGAAAAACAACTATTGAAAAGAATTATAATTCTGGTTGCGGGACATGGTTAACTATCTGTAAAAATCTTTGTCAGATGGCTACCAATGTAGTGGATGATTATTGAAAACAATCATCGATCAGGATTTCTTCACCTCTATTTTACTTAGAAATCCTTAGCTTAATTTTTTTTAATGGTAGAATTGTCTTATATCTGAGCTAGTTATGATGTAAACCAGAGTTTCTTAACCTTTCTGTATTCACAGATCCTTCTGAGAATCTAATGAAAGCTATGGACACACATACTTCTTCAGGAAAATACAAATAAATTTATATGCACAATTTATGTTAAACTGTAAATAAATGGTATTTCCTTGCCACCTTAACTTCAAGTACCCATAAGTATAAAATTATATTAGTCTGGCATTAAAAAAAAATTAGTGAGCTTTTGAAAAATCTACAGTTTTTCTTTAATATTCACATATTCATAATGGCGGACTACTTTTTCTTTAACACTTATTAGGAAACAATTTAAGACATCATAACATGGCAGTGTATTCAGTGTATTCTAGTGTATTCTATATTTTGGAGTAAAACAATGCCTTTGTTTTACTCCAAAACAATAATTTAATTAGACCTAAATACAAAATACAAAATACAAAACCAAGATCATGGCATCTGGCCCTCTCAATTCCTGGCAAATAGATGGGGAAGAAATGGAAGTAGTGACAGATTTTATTTTCCTGGGCTCCAAGATCACTGCAGATGGGGACTGTAGCCAAGAAATTAAAAGACACTTGCTCCTGGGGAGGAAAGCCATGGCAAATCTAGACAGCACACTAAAAAGCAGAGACATCACCCTGTCAACAAAAGTGCGTATAGTCAAGGCTATGGTCTTCCCAGTTGCAATGTATGGCAGTGAAAGTTGGACCATAAGAAAGGCTGAGCGCCAAAAAATTGAGGCCTTTGAACTATGGTGCTGGAGAAGACTCCTGCGAGTCCCTTGGACTGTAAGGCGATCAAACCGGTCAGTCCTAGAGGAGATCAATCCTGACTGCTCTTTAGAAGGCCAGATCCTGAAGCTAAAACTCAAATACTTTGGCCACCTAATGAGAAGGAAGGACTCACTGGAGAAGAGCCTAATGCTGGGAAAGATCGAGGGCAATAGAAGAAGGGGACGACAGAGAATGAGGTGGCTGGATGGAGTCACTGAAGCAGTAGGCGTGAGCTTAAATGGACTCCAGAAGATGGTAGAGGACAGGAAGGCCTGGAGGAATGTTGTCCATAGGGTCGCGATGGGTCGGACACGACTTCGCAGCTAACAACAACAACAACAACAAAAATACAAAATTTCCCCAAATATGTTTTTCAAAGTAATGGGAAAGAAATTAAAAAAAGAATGGTTTTGTTTATGTTAATGTTGTTTTGCGTCTGGTTCATAACCTCTCTGAGGATCATTCATGGTTTCTCAATAGTCCATGCACCCAATTTGAGAACTGCTGGTGTAAAAAACATTGCTTTCTAGCCTCCGCTATAATTCACTAGTGCAAGAGTGAATGAATGATTACTTGGAATCTGTCTTCAGAAATACTTAAAATTTAATATTTAACCTATTTATTACTGAATTCATTGCTCAAGTTGAACTGAAAATGAAATCAGAGATCTTTTGTGAAGCATGATATGTCTCTGATAAACAAGCATTTTAGGGGAAAAAATTCAAATTCCACAATATAAAATGCGAGGTTTTATTTCCAATATTGACCATATGCTTCCTATATTGTCTCATGTTTTCTGTTACTTGTCTGAAGTCTCACTAGTCTAAAAACATCAGCCGAATAGAAATTGGTTATTATTAGATTTTTATCTCACCTTTTTATATATAGCCCAAGGTAATGAACATACTAAATAACTCCTGCATCTTGTTCCCCTATAGAAACAGCACTTTGAGATAGATTGGGCTAAGAGAGAGTGGCTGGCCCAAGGTCACCCTGTTGACTTCATAGTCTTTATGAATTAAGAAAATGCCTGCTTTTCAATAACTTTTAAGGGAGAAATGTTTTATATGGTGATCCACCTTAGTCACAATTGTTACATGACTATTTGTAGTTAAATAGTACTAGTATTTGAATTGGATTTCCTTCTGTTAAAAGTAACTTATTATTACAGCTTGGGGATATGATTATTTAGTCTATTACAACAAAATTAATGTTGTTCAATACTATTATTTAAATTATGCTTACTTGGAACCTAAAAAGAAAATCAAATCCCCACATACTCTAATTGCTTAATAATGGCAAAACAAAAACCAGATCCACAGACTCAAAATCCACATTCAGAATCCATTGTGTAATATTGTAGACCTTGTTTATGATTCTCAGGTGCTTCACTGAAATCTGCTGAAAACAGGGTTATAAGAGGATGAGATCTTATGCATATGAAATTTATCTTTTTCAGTCGTAAGACCTTCATACTTTTTCTTTTTTTTTCATCCTGCATTTTTTCACGGGAGTTGCTCTTAACCGAGCAATACAGTTGAGCAAATATTGGATCTTGGATTTGCTTTATAAATTTTACTTTTTGGATTTCACACAAATACCATGATAAACAGCAGTTTTGTTGTGACATAATTAGATCAGAAAGGACTGACTAATAATGTTAATGAAAATTTTCTCTATTAGTCAGACTTCTTGTCTAGCCACAAAATGATTTCACTGTTTGGGAGCCAGCAAGCCCGTTCTGCTTTCTCTGGGATGCTCCAAGAAAATGTATATATATATATATATATACCAGTATTAAAGATTGAAATGTATAAGATGTATAAAAGGGGAATGCGATGAAAGCCTGATAAGGATATATTTCCCTATTCTTCTAATGAGGATTCCTCTGATCCTCTGCTCTAATATTAATAATACATAAAAATTAAGTATACAAATGCTTCTAAGTATACCAGCCCTCACGTACTTTACTTTTTACTTTCTTGATATAATAGAAAAGAACCTCTCTGCATGGGAGACAATTTTAAGAAATATAAACATCTGACTCTAGTGGCTAGTTATAACTCTGTTCTAGTGTGAAAGCGTGTCAGTGGTATGTACTGATTTTTTACTTCTGGAAGTGATTGTATCAAAGATTTTAGAGAGAAATGCAAGGTGTTGTCAGCGATAAACTGACTAGATAATTTGTTGGCATTTTAAAAATGGTTTTTTTTCTAGTCCTAATTTTATGACTCAAAATCTACAAACCGGGAACAACTATTGTGAAATGAAACAGTATTAAAACTGAATATGTAGATTTCTTGAATAAAGGTCACTAATATAGGTCACGTGGGTTAGGACGCTGAGCTTGTCGATCAGAAGGTTGGCAGTTTGGTGGGTCGAATCCTGAGTGCCGCGTAACAGTGAGCGCCTGTTACTCATCCCAGCTTCTGCCAACCTAGCAGTTCGAAAGCACGTAAAAATGCAAGTAGAAAAATAGGGACCACTACGGTGGGAAGGTAACAGCGCCTTTCTGTGCGCCTTTGGCGTCTAGTCATGCCGGCCACATGACCACGGAGACGTCCACGGAGATGAGCATCGGCCCCTAGAATTGGAAACGACTAGCACGCATGTGCGGTGGAACCTTTACCTTTACCTATAGAGAGATAAATATATTTATTTCTTGGTTTTAATGCAACAAAGAGGCCCTTGAACAGAATGTTGCAAAATTCAGCTCTTATAGTCAGGTTTGTATATATTGGAACAATGACACATTTTTTTGGCATTTGATCTGTCAGCAGATCTTTTTTTCATTTTTTCCCCCCAAGTGCAGGGTTGGTTTTGGGGGATCAACCGAATATTCATTCATTGGTTGCAACAGGATTTGACGGACTGGCTTGTTGCCCAAGCCTGATGTCATAGGCTGAGTGAAAGTGACTGGCCCAAAGTCACCCTGCCAGCTTTCATGCTTAAGGCAGGACTAAAACTCAATGTCCTAGTTTCTAGCCTTAATCACTAGACCAATAGCTCTCTAGATTATACATTACATTACATTAAGAATTTTCATTACCAACATTAAAATGTAGATTCAGTTTACTTAATTCAATCAAATATATAGATGATAAAAAGAATGCATAAAGGTACAGGCACAAGCTTTGAAATGGAAAAAGAGAAAGGAGTTGAAAAATAGACAATCATGAAGTTAAGTCTAAACAAAGAGACACACTTTTGTAGCACCTCTAATACTATTTGTGACCTAAGGTCCAAGTTCCAGAGACAAATCTTGTCATCTTAAATAAGATATTTAACACAAAGGTTTTCTACATGGGCATTTCGTTAGAAAGAGGTGTTGTGAGTAAATTTGGGAGTCCTTGCATAGTTCACATGCCATTGGCTCTGCAGATCGAGAAAAGCATGGACATGTCTCATAGGATACCATCAAATTTACCTTGCATAATTGCAGAGGGTAACATATTTAAACAGATTTTTAAAAAGATTAAAGAAAAGTCACTTTAGTGCCTTGAGAACAAATCACTAAAAATAGGATGGGATGAAAATTTTAGTTGCATTTCTAATTGCACAACACCAGTTCTGCTAATGTAATTGTTTATCAGTATTCTACGGACATGTTTTATAAACTCTTTGACTTTTGTATATATAACAGACGCCATAAGAAATGAAAAAAAGGCTGCAACTTTTGATTTTGATTCCAGCAAAACTTTATGCCTGGAGTGATGTTGATCATACAGAGCAAAGAAAGCTAGACCTTATGGACAATATATCAGCTTAAGTCAATTAGACAATCTGCTTTGTAAGATTGTGGCTTCTAGAGAAATAAATACTTTATAATAAGTCTTTCATTCACTTATTTTCAGAGATGTTTTGTGTTAAATGTCCTTAAGCATTTCAACCAACCTTAAGAAAACTCTTTTTGTGTAGTTTTCAAATCTGAAAATAAAGCCTTTGATCTAAGACTGAAATTTCTAGCTTTTTCTAGTCTGTCATTTGGGATGGGCTCAAAGACAAATTCAAGATCAATAAAGGCAGCATGAAAGGCCTCATGGCGGTTGGCGCAGTATTTTTCTGAATTCTGTTGAAATTCAGGCAGTGGTCAATGTTAGACTTGCCAGTTCTAACACTAGCAGGTTCGTGGGTTTTTCTTAGCCAACTGCAAAACAAAAATTTCTTGAATATAGTTTGCTGGTTACCTTCAGCAGATTAATGAAATGATAATTGCTAAGGTCTTCACAGAAGCCTTTATTATACCTGGGAACTGGTGATAGTAATTGTCAGACTTTTGAAATTACAGCAAAGGAATCAATGGCAGAAAAAAAGGCTGCTAAAATTACTGCCCATCAGTGAATATTAATTTTGAAAAGTTCAACAGAAATACCATCATCCCATCTGATAGCTTTGTCTAATTTAACCTGTGCCTCTAATTTCTTAAATTCTATCATTATGAGGGAGGCCAGACTGGGAGATTAAGGGGTACTAGGTTCTAGCGGGAGACCTACTTTTGAAACTAAAAAGGGTTTGAAACAGCAATTGCCAATTCACTGGCATTTTTTGTCTTTTTAACTGCATTTCTCAGTTGTCACTGTTCTTCATTTGATTTTAATTTATTTTACTAGGTTTTATGGATGTATTTTAGTATGTGGGCATTTATTTAATCTATTTTTAACTTTTGTAGTTTGTATTTTTATTCTTGCCCTGTTCACCGCCCTGAGTCCTTCGGGAGAAGGGCGGTATAGAAATATTATTAAATAAATAAATAAATAAATAATTTACATGATTTGTACCCTATCCCTTTGCCCCTAAACATTTTTTATAACAACAACAACAACATTAGGAGGGTGGAATTAGGTTGATCTGAAATACCTTATAAAAGTGTAAGTTCTGCAGAAAGGCAGTTTGATCAGGTCCTATAAATTCTGTACAGCAGCTTGACTCTTTATATTAAAATTATTTGAATTTTTTTCCCTAAGTGTTTGCCCTGTACCACATTTAATTGAGTTTTTTAATGCAAAATTTCACTATATATTTATTCATTGTATATTAACAAAGGAAGAGATCACAAGGAACAATGTAAACTAATAACATCAAAAATAAATAAAACAATTATCTAGTGTCACGTATATCTCCTATGTTTTAGTTTCCTCTAGACCAGGGGTAGGCAACCTTGTCTCTTTTATGACTCATGGACTTCAACTCCCAGAATTCCTGAGTATAGCTGACTCAGCATAGCTGACTCAGGAATTCTGGGAGTTGAAGTCCATGAGTCATAAAAGAGACGAGGTTGCCTACCCCTGCTCTAGACCATAGCAATTTTACTTATATGTCTGTATTGCCAGGAATATATCTCAAGTTGTTAACATTCAGAAATCTGCTCAAAAGCAATATGAATCACCAGACAACAATTCTCTGTTTGGGATCCACAATGATTTTTTTTTCCAAAGGAAGTTTAATTACTGCCTGCCTCAAAACACCTAGCATAATGATATTACATTTTCCTGAACCCCCCTGTCAACCCCTTTTTGCTACAGTACCTATAATCAGATAAACAGATTGCCTATTGAGATTATAAATTATGAAATGTATTGATTCAAGCATTTTGTTCTGCTTAGATTTTTCTGCTAAGTGTGATTGGACACAAGGAATTTGTCTCTGGTGCACAAGCTCTTCATGTACAAATCGTACATAATGTACATATAACATACAGACACACACAAACACACACATACAATATGTACGTAGTGTACATAATGTAACCTTCAGTTAAAAGTCACTTCTTGTGATTTTCTCTTTGAAAATTCATCCCATCTCTAATAAAAAAATCACTTTCCTTTCCAATTCCAATATGCTCAGCCACTTGAAACAGTTCTCCTGGATGACACCCTGAGGGTGCAAGGAGGTGATAATAGTAGCCTTTCAGTAATTCTCTATAAATGCACTTAGTTGTTAGGTGCTATTGAATCATGGGCCACTATTTGATGTTTGTATAGACAAAAGTTTACCATCTCAGTCTATCCTTAGCAACAATTGGTAAATCTTCCAAGGCTATTATTTCACTGAATCATCTCCATTTACCATGTCTGTAATTTTTTCCTTTCTTCCATCAATCCTGCCAAGTGTAATTTTTTTTCTAGTCCATTATCTTTTTGCATCATATGCTCCATATATATTGAGTTTCTCCTTGCTGATTATTGCCCCAAGGAGGGAATTTTATTTCCTCCGGGACCTGTTGATTCTTGTAGTCCATGGCACTTTTAATAGCTATTGACAAATACATAGTTAACAGATATCTTTTTTCTCTTGCTTGTTTCTCAGTATCAGATATTTAAGGCAATACATTACACTGGGAAAAATTGCTTTAAATAGTTCATTTTTTGTTTTCTTTAGAATACCTGGTAGGTCTTGTCTAAGTTTATAATTGCTTTTCTTTTAAAGTTTAATCAGTTTTCTGTTTCGCCTCAACACTGTTTATCTGTTCTGGTATCAGAAAAAAAATGCAGTAACATCAGTTGTATGAGAAAACACTTGGCTACTGTATTTCTTTGACAGCTTTTAGAATAAATGCACTGTTGCATTGAAATTATAATTTATAAAAATCAAGAGACAATATAAGGTTCTGGGATATAAAATTAGAGATTACTGTTCATGATTTGAGCAGAATTTTTAACAAATAGAAGATGTTTTAAGTATAAACTAATTAATGTTTATTAAAATAATGCTTCTTTTAACATCATTGAGAGCCAGGGTGGTGTAATGGTTCAGGTATTAAGTTACGAGTAGGAAATCGGCCCCATATTGGAGGTGTGGGAATTATTTATACCAACTTGAAGGAAAAGCAGAATATTAATCAGTGTTTAAAAACACTGCTGTGTGGATTTATTTTTTTCAGACATCCTCACCATCAAATGTTTGTATAAATCATTTTATCTTTATATAGAAAAATAAAAGATAAATTTTCATCATATCTTATATCAGAACTATTGATAGTTGTTCCAAACTACTAGATTTATGTGCTTAAGTCTACTTATGGGTCTAAGGATTTACGAGAGTTATGAAGTAAATGTTCTCTGTATTTTATGTGTTAGGAAGTTGGCCTCTTCATAACAGTTGTGTGACTGAACAGGAATAATACCGAATGCTTAATTTCAATAAATTTATGTGCAATGAGTAAGATCAGGGGTCCCCAAACCCTGGTGCTGGGCACAGCCCACTGGAATCCGGGCCACGGAAGTGGTGGATGAGCATGCATGAAGCTGTGTTTGTGAAAGCGGTGTGCGTGCACAAAACCATCCCCGTACGCAGAGCAGGAAAGGTTGGGGATCACTAAGTTAGATAACCTAGTTTGCGTTTTTTCTGCATTGCACACCAGCTAGACCTTCATGTCCCCTTGCTTCATTTTTTGGTGGAGCAGTATGCCTGAAAGTACAGGAGAGTGCCTGGATGTCAGTGTGGTGATACTGGGCAGCTAAGGAAATGTTTAACAAAGGAACAGATTTCTCTAAAACTAAGAGAGCTAAGCATCTGTAAGGCATTGTAAAATGTAAGGGTACTGTTTTGAGTTACCTAAAGCAGAATCACTGCATGACACATAGCAAAAGCCACCAAATGACCAACCAATTCAACAAAACAAATAAGGTAAACACCAAGTAAAATTAATTATTTACAAGGCTTGAACAAATCAAAAAGTCTGTATTTATTTATTTATTTATTTATTTATTTATTTATTTATTTATTTATTTATTTATTTATCAAATATATATATATATAGCTGTCTACCTAGAAAAGTCTAGATGATGAACGGAAACAGAAGAACAATCAAATGGTAGAAACTTATTAAAAAGAAACTGGGTTAAGGCCACCCCAAAAAATCACATATATATCAAATGTAGCCCTAACCATGCCAGTACTCCATTAACATCCTGACCATAAGGCCTAGGAAGAAGAAATCAGGTCTTCACAGCCCTCTGGAAGGCCAACAAGGTTGAGATTCTCTGTATCTCATTAGGAGGTTGGTCCATGAGGAAAGCACCCTGACAGAGAAGGCATGCTTCCTGGGGTCCACCAGGGGATACTGCTTCACCATCCGGAGCATACCTAGTCTGCCTTATCTGATAGGGTGGGGAGAAACAATCTGGGAGCAGTGGTTTCACAAAGTAGTGTTTGGCAGACTTCTTCAAACAAGCATTCTGCATCAAAACTCCACAACAGAGGAAGCTTTTTTCAGTCTGATTAAAGTCAGGAGAGTATGAAACAGAGCTGTGAAAGACAAATGTAATCTACGTTTATGATGTGGTCCTTTAGCTGTCTTAGTTTCAAGCAGCAGCAGTATCTCCAAATTGCTCCTGTTGTTCTTATATAATTTTCAGTTATAATTTTATTGATCTAGTATTTATATTATATGCCGCCGGTTAGGGAGTGCCGGCGGGTGATCCCCAGAGGGAGGGCATTTTCTGTGGGCGCGCCTGCCCTTTGGAATGATTTACCTGTGGAACTCCGGACCGCCCCCCATCTGCGTTCATTTCGCCGGGACCTGAAAACCTGGCTTTTCGATCTATCAGGCCTGGACTGAAGGGGTTTTAGCTTTTTAATATTGTTTTAATTGTTGGGCTTTAATTAATTTAATTCATTTTAATTTTATATTATCTTTTTATATTGTCTTTTATATGCTGCCCTGTAAACCGCCCAGAGTCCTTCGGGAATAGGGCGGTATAGAAAACTAATTAAATAAATAAATAAATAAAATATATTAATTATTACATTATATATTAGAAACTAGTTTTTACTTTTGTTAATTTTTTAGTTTAGCTACAAGCAGAAAGTGACTATATATGGACTATATTAAAGAAGACCTGTAGAATATTCATAATATTAATTTTGCCGAAAAATACAGTGAGCTATCCTGAGTGTTTGGTAAGGATACAGTTTGTGACTTACATTCAAATTATAGAGGCTTGTCTTTGGAAAAGCAGTTCACTTCCTCTGAATTGTACAATTTTTGCAGCCAAATGTTGCTAAGGATTAATGGGAAATCCAAATGATTATCTGAAAAGAAATGCTTCTTCACAAAATAAATGTAAAAAGAAAGACAGAACCCTTGGTTATCAGTTATACTGTTTCTTTCTGATTTGCTCCGTAATAGCAATTCAGTCTTGAACCAGAAAGATTATGATCCAATCTTGTGAACAGCTTATTTTGGCATCAGTTATAAAGTAGAAGGGAGAAAACTACTGCTGTTTTATGTAGCCTGTTATCTTTTGCAGGTGATTCCTTAACTTTCCTGATCACTGTCTCCGAATACTTTCTAAATGAACATTCCTGTTACTCTCAAATTGCTGGAGATGGCAAGTCCAGCGGTCAGCCCTGACTCTTCTTCCCATGAAGCACTTTCTTCTGTCAACTCCATGCCTGCATGTTCCCCTACTTCCGATTCCGAGAACTTGAGCCCAGATGAGTTGGAGCTCTTAGCCAAGTTGGAAGAACAAAACAGGTAGGACATTCTGAAGTTCCAGTACTGCTCTGATACTGACTGAAAGCCAGAGGCTATAAATAGTTTAATGTTTAAGTGTTTGCCAGATGTTCCAGTTTTACTGGATGGCCCCTGTAAACACGCAGGTTAAATACAGTATTTCTTGAAGCATTAATGTACAAATACTAAATAGATATTTATCAACCAGTGGAAGACAATCATAGATAACAAAAAGTTCTGATTCTTCCCTCTATCTGAAAATATTGTTATTGGGCATAAAAAAAATATTGGCTTCAATATCAACAATCTACCCGGTTTTACTTTTTTTTGGGCTCTGAAGTAAGCACTAGGATTTACTTTTGGGGAGGGATTACTTTTTGCCAGTACCAGTAGGCCATGAGCAGGTGGGGTGGGACTTGTGCATGGGGTAGAGAAGCTTCACAGCGGTTAGAGTGTGGTGGCGGACCAGGTACAGTACCAATGTGGGTGGGGTGCGTCCCTTACTGTGCCAGGCCAGCCCCTGCAGCCCCGGGGCAGCCCTGTTGGGCAGCGGTGGGAAGGGTGCCGAGGTTGGGGCAGCCAGGCTGACCAAACTGGCAGGTGGAGCGCCAGAGGCTTGGGGAGGGAAGGTGGTGAAGCGGGCGGGCATCCTGCCATCAGCACCCATGCCAGCTACCCCTTCCCTGTGGAACTGGAGAGCTTGCCATACCACCACCCAGATGTTTCCCCCATCTACGCCATTTCTCCTTCACGATCCACCGCTGCCCCACGCAAGGAAACGAAAATTTGTGGGGGGAAAAAAAGGTCAGTTCCAATTTCTTGAGAAAAAAAAATCTCATGAGGTTGGAATTGATTGATTGACCTTTTTTACCTCCCTGCAAACTTCTTTTGTTTCCTTGCATGTGGTAGCGGAGGAGGAGAAACAGCACGTGGCGGGAAGTCAGGTGAGGAAAGAACTGCAATTCCTGAGGGAAGCAAGGGCATCTGGGTGGTGGTGTGGCAAGGTGTCCAGCTCCATGAGGAAGGGGCAGCCGGCATGGGTGCTGATGGCAGGATGCCCTCCAGCTTCACCATCCTCCTTCCCCAAGCCTCTGGAGCTCCACCTGCCACTTTAGTCCTGGGCTGCCACCTCCCCACTCATCTCTCAGGCAGGCCTGCCCACCTACAAAGGTGGCCTCCGCGGGACAAAGGCTCCCCACTCTGGCCAGAGGAGGGTCAGCCTGGCTGCCCCCACCTCGGCACCCTTCCCACCGAGGAGCTGGGGGCTGGCCTGGCACAGAAAGGGCACGCCCCCTGCCTGCCCACTTAACTTACTGGTAGGACTGCCGCAGCCAGGCCTCCCACGCCGTTGCCATTGCTCGCAACAGGACGCCACATGGCGCTTCACGCTGTTGCCATTCCTCGCGGCAGGGTGCCACATGGTGCTTCTTGCCAGCCCAAAGCACCATGTGGCATCCTGCGAGCAATGGCAACTGCCATCAGACATTGTCTCAGAAGCTGGACCTGGATCATCCCCTCCCCCAGCAGACCTGATAGGCAGGGCTGCCACAAGCAGGTATGCAAGTTGTACGTATGGCAACAAATGTAAGTTTCAAAAGCCAGTTCACTCTGAACGCCAACCGCACGTGCTTGCTTATGTCAAATGAATATTGTGGAAGGAGTAGAGATGAAAAGAGAGGGGAGATAGATGAATTCAACTTCTGCTCCCTGAGTAGAAAGATCCTGAAAACCTCAAGGATGTGAGGGCATATGTGGGAGAGAATGAGGAACAGGAGGGCCTATATCTCTCAAGCAATGTTGTGTGTACCAGCAGGGGTGCTAGAGACTGTGCTCGTTTGCCAGGGAGATGATAACGAAGTGGCAGGCTGGGTGTGCTGCTGTTGAATCAGACCTCCTTTCTTTCCTCCTTGCTCTTCATCCCTCTAGTCCAGGGGTAGGCAACCTCGGCTCTTTTATGACTCATGGACTTCAACTCCCAGAATTCCTGAGTCAGCTATGCTGACTCAGGAATTCTGGGAGTTGAAGTCCATGAGTCATAAAAGAGCCGAGGTTGCCTACCCCTGCTCTAGTCCCTCAAGACTCCTGCTGTTTTCCCAAATTACTCTTGCCTGGGCCTAGCACGTTGGTTCCCCTTCTCTCCTCCCCTCCAGTTCTTGGTATTCTCGCTGTTCTTCAAAGTTGGAGCCACCTATGGCCCTCTGTGGCTGTGTCTAGCGTGTCTGCTCAGTGTGTCTGTTGGTGAAAAAAGAGTAGAAAAATGGATTACACCAAAGGATAACATAGACTCCTTCACCTAGAATTCAGTAGGTGTTCCTGGGAATCCCTCTGTTAAACACTTAACAGTATTTTGTTGCTGAATGAATCGTATATACAAAGCAAGGAGATTGCCACAGGCACTATTTTGCCTTTTGGGGACAGTCCAAACCTTTTTGAACAAAGGAGCTTTACAGGCAGCAGTGGCTCTGCTGGAAAGATGGGCTGAAACCTTTGGAGATGAGCAGTAACCTGGCCATGTCTCGTGTAGGGTTGTAAAGGTGATAACCAGTATCTTGAATTGCACCCAGGAGGCAGGGCAACGTATGTAGCAGTGATATTATATTGGCGAACGTTGATGTGCCTAAAATTCTATGCACCACTGCATGACTTTCAGTTGTGCAGCAGCTCTTTCTAGGGAGTGCTACCCCATCCAGAACCAAAGATGGAAGTTCTGCAGTTCCAAAGGACCCAAAAACCCACAGTCATTCAGTCTTGCTAAGATTGAGTTGCATCCTGTTCTTTCCAGCCAGTCTTTCACAGCCTCCAGCACTGGTTTAAAAAGCTTGATGGCAATACTTGTATAGCATGGACCAGATATATATATATATACCTGAATATCATCAATTCTGAGGATACCTCACCCCATGGCAATGGATAATTTCACTTAGTGGCTTTGTGTAAATGATGAATAGGAACAGAACAATGTTGAGCCCTGTGGTACCCCACATATCAAAGGTCCAGGACTAGACCTCTCCTTTCCCCATTTACAACAACTTGAACTGACTTCCAAAGGAGAACCACTGCAGAACTCTGCCCTACCCTTTTCAGTTTCCTGAGCCAGTGCAGAATAATACCCCAATCAATGGCATTGTCAACACTTAAAGCTTCCAAGAGAATCAGAAAGGATCAGGATGGATCCCCATTTCATCATTAGCCATCTAGTATGATCAATGCCATCTGAGTAATACAGCCCGACCTGAAACCCAACTGGATAGATTCACGTACTCTACTTCCTAAAAAGGGAAGATTGGAAACTGGACAAAAAGTATCCAATATGGTTGAATACAAAGAGGGCTTCTTGAGAAAGACATAGATCACTGCTTCTTTCAGAACAAATGGAACCATTCCCCCCCCTCCTCCAATGTCTCTGTCAGTTCCACAGGACTTCTCCAGCCAGAGTTCACCTCTAAGCAAATTTGAGTAACTTGATCTGTCAGATGCCTAGAATAATACTCAAGTGATCTCACAAGGGCTCCCTTGGTCCCTCTTTACCAAGAAGGAACTAGTTATCCAACAGGGCTGCTGCTCAGTCTCTGCAGATTCAGTAGGAGCAAAGGAATAAAGCTTTCCCACTTTTAATGGTACAAGGCAAACCATGTTCTCATCTGCTCGGTTGGATTCAATCTTTGCTCAAGGTATATGACTTGTGACCTTTCATCTCCTGGAGTACTTCTGAAAACCAAGGAGTACTTCAGGGTCCAAAACCACAGGGGTTTCACAGATGTCATCCAATTTAAGGCTGTTGTTGCTCCGTCATTCCAGGCTACACCTAAGGTCATGCAAGCAAGCTTCAGCAAAACCAGGACATTTCCTCTGGAATGCTTGCATACTAATCAGTTGCCTGGAACAAATCAAATCAAACAGGCCCTCCGTTTGTACAGTGGTGAATAGCTGTAGCGAATCCCCAAGGCTAAAGGAGAGTTGTAGCAAGTAAGGAAGATGGCCTTGATGAAGGTATGCAGAAATCATTAGGGAAAAGAGGTTGAAATATTTTAAGTTCATAGCAACAAGATAGTATTTGTAAGTGGCTAAGGCAGACATTTTCCTAATTTAGGGCACAGCATATTCAGACTTGGAAGATTCTATTATTGTACCCAGTCTCAATAGAAGTTTTCTTGGTTTGGGCTACTTAGTGAGGCTGACAGGAGTGATTTATCCATGGTCCTGATATCAACATCACACAGTATCAGATCAGATTGCGGCTGCTACGGGGCAAAAACTGGACTTAGTTTGTATGCTGCCAGAGATTCAGTAGCTGCACCTCAACCCCATCTCTGGTACTATACCTGCAATCCAGAATGGCATATTTTAGAGAGAAAACACCCCCAACGACCTACTGATGTTCAGCTAAGTTTTGCTAACACATACAGGTCAGCCCTCCCATTTAAAACAAGCCATTTCATTTAGTAATTAACTTTAATCATATAGAACAATCTCTGTGTAGGGAAAGAACATTCTTATTAATGATTAAAAGTCATTTTGTAGTCTCCTTGAGCTTTCTATTGTGTTCAGCTTCAATTCCTCCAGAATATCAAAAGATAGCCAGAGGTGCATTTTGGGAATATTTCAGAAAGGATTGACTGCTTCTCATTCACAAAATCAAATGTTACGTGTTCCAAAGAAATTAAATGTTTTCCCTTGTATCAATTATTGTAATTCACATGAGATAGATGTTAAAGCATAAATGCTAAATCAGACATGAAAGGAGTGGGGATGGATGGATGAATGGCTACCTATTTATTAATATTTTATTTTACATTTTGTATATTAATGTTGCTCAAGCTCCATCCAAACTAAGGATAGAATTTGGCTTAGGTAGATCCAGATCCAGTACCAAGTCAGCTATTAGTGGGAAACCTAGTTTGAGTTTACCTTCAGTTAATTAGTATGGCTGGATTTGACAGTTGCTTAAAACACGTAAAAGAGTATACATCCCTTCGGTTAGCTTATTTCTGTTAACTTATTTGATTGCTATATGATCATGTTGTAGCAATGTAACATCAAATGCTTAATTGTAGTGAGAAATTTTATATGATGAAAGTCGTGAGAATCTGAATTCATATTGCTGTGAATAAGATTACTTATTGAAGTATGGTACTGTACATACTGTTTT
Organism: Vipera berus; assembly: GCF_964194415.1. Classification (NCBI taxonomy): domain Eukaryota; kingdom Metazoa; phylum Chordata; class Lepidosauria; order Squamata; family Viperidae; genus Vipera; species Vipera berus. The sequence goes on along the minus strand of NC_138203.1, from coordinate 181,993,331 downwards.
TGACTATAAATGTACAAAATTTGGCTAAAAGGTGAACCCTTCCAGACTGGTACATGGTACAACCTTATACAAAATGGAATTGAAAACAATTGGTAAAAAAATAACTGAGTTCTGTTTGTTTTAATTTTATTTATTCAATTTCTTTCAGTCAAGTGACTGAATGACTTAGAATTCTAAAACTATAAAACCGCTAAAACCAATAAAATAATAAAAACAACCAAAAATAAATACATACAACAGCCAAGATATTAATCAGCTAACAATAAAGCTTTTTTTTTCCTCCTGTATTGTTTCCATTCAGTTTCCCTTCATCTGAACTGGTAAAACCAGAATGCATTCTAAAGATAGAAAGGTTTCTTTATATCCTTGATTTTAAATATATATTAAAATTCTTTTACAACTAAGAAGTATGCCATGTTCTGTCATATTCTCTCTATTCTGGGCTTCAAACAGAATAATTTGCATAAATTACAAATGTATGCATGTATCCTTCCATTCCTCTTCAGAGATGGAAGAGTTTCTGATGAATATGCAACATTACAGGAGAATGTTCAACATGTTGATTGACAATCTTAATCTCTACAAGTGTCATAATGCCTCTTAGTTGAAATGTTTGAAGAAGCTTGTTTATGTGGAAGTTTCATTATGCTCAAGAGCATTTGTTGCATTCTAACCTAGTTATGTAATTGGTAAGGAGACAACTTTTTTTTTTTACATTTTTCAAGGCTTTTGGAAGCTGATTCAAAGTCATTACGCTCTATGAATGGCTCACGAAGGAATAGTGGGTCGTCTTTGGTATCCAGTTCTTCTGCATCATCCAATCTGAGCCATCTTGAAGAGGATACCTGGATCTTATGGGGAAGGATTGTCAATGAATGGGAAGAATGGCGGAAAAGAAAAGAGAAGTTACTCAAGGTGAGGAAAGTAATTGCCTCTCTAGTAGTAGATGTGTTTTTATATGATTTTGTAGACGAGTTTACGTTTGTTATATTTGGTATACTTGCATCTTATCCAATAATTACTTTTTTGATTGTATATTTCTGCATTATAGTTATGGACTTGGGCAAGCAAGGCAGTGAGAAACAAAGTTATTTTTATGTAAGAATAAAGTGTATTACATGAATACTGGCTCTTTACAACAAATGCATGTAAAATGATGATGCAAGAACTCTTTAAAGCTGAAGGCAGGAACCAGAGAAGAAATAAATTGTTTTCTAAAAACCAGTTGGTAAAGGTATTGAGTGTTTATTTTGTGGATTCAAATATCCCAGAAGAACCTCAGGATAAGTATGAAAACTTTAATTTGGAGACTCCTTATTAAGATAATTTCTTGATGTAATTTTGGATGCAATGACAGTGTTGTACCCAGTATTCCTCTTAGTTTATGTCAAGGGTTTAAAATTGACCATATCCATTTATAGAAAAAATACACGGGGGGAACCAACTTTGCATAGTATCACAAGAGCATCTTGTAGTCTTTTTTCTCCATTGCTTAGGAACTCATAAGGAAAGGAATCCCTCACCATTTCCGAGCAATTGTTTGGCAGCTTTTGTGCAGTGCCACAGACATGCCTGTGAAGAATCAATACTCAGAATTGCTGAAAATGTCTTCTCCTTGTGAAAAGTTAATCAGAAGAGACATTGCCAGAACATACCCCGAACATGAGTTCTTCAAGGGGCAAGACAGTCTGGGCCAGGAGGTTCTCTTCAATGTTATGAAGGCAAGTTGAAGACAATACTTTCCCCCCCCCAAAAAAAAAAATTATATACAATGTATATCCCTTTATATGCAATAGAGGTCTATTTCATGAAATTAACTTCAGCATCTTAACTTAAAATCAAATGAGTTTTTGTTATCTAGAATGTCAGCTTTCTTCATTTAACATCTCGATTGATGTTTATAATATTTCTTGGTAAATAATTATCCTTGCAGATCATACTAAAACTGCTTTACATGTTAACTGTATTGGAATTTAATTGGAAAAAATAGTCTTATGCTAATAAATTACTTTTCCTGTAAGACTGTATATACAAGGAAGATCAAATTGTTGTATAACAACTACAAGTGAGGCAGATTTGTCTCTGATATTTCTTTTGCAGCCTCTGACATACTATAAAATTAGCCTTTTCAAAAGTAGGGCCCTCCAAGAGTGCTGGAACTTAAATTCCCAGAATCCCCTCTCAGTGTGTCCCTTGGCTTTTTTTTAACTAATAAGCCTGATGAAAATTTCTAAAGGCCTATCACTCTCCATTTCATTTTGATTTTATATATTTACGGTTAGATAATTAATGAGTTGAGTGGTTTCTATAGATGAAATAGCTCCGTCTTCTCTGATTTTTCATAACTCTGAGCTGCTCTGGGCTAAGAGAGGGCAGGTGGCCCAGAGTCACCCAATGGCCTTCTGTGGTGGTGGGGACACACACACACACACCCCTATTTATTTTAGTGAAACTCTTTCCATGATCTCTGTCACATTTCCTTTTTACTAGTTGCCCTTTCCCATGTGATTCTTGAATTTTCATGGCAATATTTCATTTACACCTCAATGTATAACTAATTCCATGAGCTTCAACAACATTCACAGTGTGTAAGTGGTGCTGGTTACCATTCAGAATTAAGTCACCTCCCCTTTGATTACAGTTATTTAGAACATCCAGAACTTTTCTTTCTTTGTTGTGACTAATGTATACATATATCCAATCTATCTGTGAATATTTACAGTCTCCTCTGTTACCACAGTTATTTTTTCTTTCGTTCCTGTCTTTATCATTGTCTCTCATGAGCAATAGTAGTATTGTAGGTTTCTCATGCTAAATCAGTATAAGTAGTCTTGGAAATACAGGTAGTCCTCAACTTACAACAGTGACCATTTGAGGTTACAACGGCACTGAAAAAAGTGACTTATAACCATTTCTCACATTTATGACCGTTGCAGCATCCCCATGGTCACATGATTTACATTCGGATGCTTGGCAGCTAGTTCAGATTTATGATGGTTGCAGTGTCCCAGATCATGTAACCACCTTTTGTGATCTTCTGACAAAGTCAGTGGGGAAGCAAGATTTGCTTAACAACCGTAGTTACTAATTTAACAACTGCAGTGATTCACTTAACAAATGTGGCAAGAAAAGTCATAAAATGGGGCAAAACTCACTTAACAAATTTCTCATTTAGCCACATACATTCTGGGCTCAATTGTGATCGTAAGTTGAGGACTACCTGTACTTTTTCTGTAATAAATACGTAATTGGAAGAGAGGAGTCTTTATTTTTTTAAATGATTTCAATAGTACTGATTTTTTTTAAAAGACAATATAAACTAAACTCAGAAAGGAAAAGAAAGAAAGCATAGAATGTAGAAGAAAAGAAGGGGGAAAGAAGAAAAGAGAAAAAGGAGAAAAGAAATGACTTCTGATCTTCATCACAATTCTTCACCCCCTATAAGGCTACATGCAACTATCTCATCTTCCTATAAACTATCCCTTATCCATATGCAATTTCACAAATTGTTAATATTTCAGTCCTGGTGTGAGCAAAAGTCCATAAAGGGTTCCCAGAATTTTATAGGAACCCTAGTGGTGCAGTGGTTAAAATGCAGTATTGCAGGCAAATTATGCCCATAGCCTGGAATTTGATCCTGATGGGGCTAAAAGTTGACTCAGCCTTCCATCCTTCTGAGGTTCGTAAAATGAGGACCTAGACTGTTGGGTGCAATATGCTGACATTGTAAACCACCCAGAGAATGCTGTAAAGCAGGGCTTTCCCATCTTTTCACAGATTGTAACACTTTTAGGACATGACAATATTTGAGTACCACCAGCGCTTAGCAAGGTGTCAAAAACTTGATGACTAAAAAAAAGGGGGGGGGATTTTGGGTTTTACTGATTGGATTAATTTGTCATTATAGAAATGGCTAGTTTATAATATTATGGAAAAGTAAAAAATTGAGTTTCAATGTTAATGCTTCCTTCTACTGCAGCAGAGGAAGTTGGAAGTCAATGCCTTTTCTTTTCTTTTTCCCTTCTCCCCCTCACTTTTCCCCCCTTTTCCTCCCCACTGTGTCCTACTATTTGCTTTTGTATTTTTGTATTTTATTCTATAATCTAATAAAACATTACAAGCTCTAAAAAAAGGAAAAAAGTACCAGCAGTTCCTTTGCTGAATCACTTTCCCTTTGCACTGACAAATGTATGATGAATTTATCCATATTTATTAATATGCACCATTACCAGCTGGCTGGTCAGCCCTTCTTCCTCTCCGTCTCCTCTCCTTCCACAGTGTAGTAAGAATGTGTACACACGCACACACACACGCATGCACACACACACACACACACACACACACACACACACAAGCAGTCCCTTCACTGTACCCTTAAAGACATAGGAATCAAGCGCAAAGCAAGAAAGGCTCACAAAAGCCTCCCAAAATAAAGAAACACTAAACTCTGGGGTTTTTTCCCTTTAAGCTGTCTCAGGCGTGTCACAATGTTGCAACTGGAGCCTGAAAGGCTCCGGCAATTGCAAAAAGCGATAAACTTAAATTAAGCCTGTTTACCTATAAAGAAAACTTGGTAAAAGCCATACAGACTCAATACAAAGGGATAAAACTAATTACATTTTTTAAAGGGATTAAACCTACAGAAGCCAACACTTTGGACTCATTGCTAGCCTTTGTGAAACAGACTAACATTCCAAATAACCAAAGCACACAAACCGAGCCTCTGAATTACAAAACACTGTAAAAACTGCACAAAAACCCTTATGGTACCAGCTGACCCAGAACTAAATAAACCAACCTCCTTTCCGACATGCTCGTCTCCCGGCTTTTCATTTCATCAGCGCTGATTGCATTCTCCTGGCTGGAGAAAACTAACCAAGGGACCTTTTCTTCCAGCAACAGCTTCTTCCCTGTCTCTTTTTCCTTCCTGCCTGCTGAGCTGTCCTTCCACCAGTGGCGTAGCGTGGGGGGTGCAGGGGGGCCCGGCCGCACCGGGCGCAACATCTGGGGGGGCACGCTCGCACTCGCAGCTCTCTGCCCCTGCCTGGCTCACTCACTCTCTCACACTGCAGTGCTGGCTGTGCGAATCCGATCCGGGTCGCCGCCCACTGTGGAGGGGGGTGCCAGGCGTGCGGTGCGGTGCACGGGTTAGGGGGTGCAAATTACTTGCCCCGGGTGCTGACAACCCACGCTACGCCACTGCCTTCCACAGTTCCTTCTCCGTCTCATTTCCCACCGAAACAACCTCCTTTTATATGCTCTCCTCCCTCCCTCCTTTTCTCTTCAGTTCTCCTCCAGCTACGGAAGCGCCAATCAGCTGGAGCCCTGCAGCATTCCTGGGGCTTCTGCCGAGCTCAGATAGTTCTGCAACTCCAGCTGCCTCTCCCTCAGGCTTGGATCACTTCAGCTCATTCCCCTCCCCACTACATTTGTCTAGGAGGGTCACATACCACCTGCCACGTGCCAAAGTACCACTTGTGGTACGCATACCACCGGTTGAAAACCCCTGCTGTAAAGCACTGTGGGGTGATAGATCAGTCTAATTGCTATTGCCTATTATAGAAATGTGTTTATAATTAGAGCAGAGGAATATGTACAATAAAATTAGAAAATTACACTTATGTATTTATCATCTTAGTTTATAGTTGGTTCCATTAAAAAAGTGGCTTTTTGAATTACAGTGGAAGCCTGGCACTCAGACAAATTGACCATCAACAGGAACATAGAGATAAACATAGACATAAACAACATCTACATACCATTCAAAAGAGACAATCAAAAAGCCAAAAATCCAAATAAAAAGACCTCCTTACCAGAAATTAACACCCAGATGAGCAGCGATTAATACTAAGATTAAGATTAGATCAACAATCAAGAAACAAACAGTACCCCAATCAAGGAACTGCTAAACAAGCAAACAGTAAACAGACCAATTAAAGAACAACCAAGACTTTTCCCATCAACACTGACAGGGCAAGCCACTAGTATATAAAATGAGAGCAAACTCCACTCCCTACTAGCACTGACGATATTACCTAGTTTGAAAATGAAATATGTGCAAGAAAACAACCTGAGCTACAAATATTCTCTTCTTTTGGATATAAGCTCAGATTTCAGGAATGAAATAGGAAAAATACAAGTATAAGAAAAATAAATTCAAATGGGGCAACTAATTGCTGTTAAACCCTATAAAATCAAAGCATGTTTCTAAACTTTTACATCTTTCATTACAATTTTGACAATGTAGCCTTGTTACTTACATATCCTATTTGTGTGGTCACCAGAAGTCAAGACTGATTGGAATACACCAGATACCTTGTATTACATAATTTCTCAAGAGTGTTTCACATTCAAACAACATGCAAATTCTTAAATTCCCAAAAGTTGCCTGAAATGCATCACTCATTTAATGTATGTGGTATCTTTCTTCAGTTAAACCGTCTGATACTTAATTCCACAATATTTTCCATTGATTATTATGTTTGTTTTTTAAATATTGATCTTAATTCCTCCCTACCATATCTCCACCCCACCTATCTTCATATTATGAAGATGTTATTTTTTTAAGATAATTAAGTTCCAGATTCATTACTTTCCCATAGTTAATATCTGAAATGTTTTCATGGTAAGAAAAATTATATGACTAAATTTAATGTTTATAAATCTTATAAAAAGAACTGTGATTCATGAAGCCTTGTTCAGTAATACATTCAGTAAACTTCAAGATATCACAAAAATCTTTGCGTATTTTAAAATAGAGTTGTGTACATCATGTTTTAGCTCTTTCAGGAAAATTAACAGCTAAATTGTGAACTGTAAATTTTTTCTTGTTTAAAATTCCTATCTTTCAGGCTTATTCTCTAGTAGACCGTGAGGTTGGGTACTGCCAAGGTAGTGCGTTCATCGTGGGACTGCTACTCATGCAGGTTTGTGCTACTTAACATTAGAAACCTTAAGGAGCACGTGGCAGTCATGGTGAGGAGGCTTTTTGTGTAACTGCAAATTGTGCACCGGTTACACCAATTCCTGGACCAACATTTCTTCCTCACAGTCACCCATGCCTTGGTCATCTCCAGTTTGGGCTACTGTAATGTGCTCTACATGGAGCTGCCCTTGAAGAGTATATGGAAACTTCAGTTGGTTCAAAATGGAGTGGCCTGCATATGTCTGCACAAGTCAAGATTTATACACTAGTCACATCGTTCACGGGAGCTGCATTGGTGCTTATTTTCTTCTGAGTGCAATTCATGGTGCTGGTTGTCACCTTTAACTGTGGCCAAGTTATTGGAAGGACTGCCTCCTCAGCTACATCTAAACAAGTGGGAAGGCAAGTATATTGGGGGTCCCAACTATTAGGAAAGTTCATCTAGGTGAGACCAGGGGAGGTGAAGCCTTTGTCTTAATTTTCTGGAAGGCCTTGAAGACATAGTTCTGTTTGTTGGTCTGGGCCCCCCAGATTAATACAGACCCAGTCAAGTGGCTGTGTGTGATTGTGGGATAACTGTTGCTGGGGGTGGGGAGGGATTTATGGGTTGTAAAATTTTAATGTTGTAAGCCATCCAGAGTCACCTTAAATGAGTTGGGGAGGGAGGCAGGCAGCAGGCAGGCATTAGGAATGTTTCGATCAGATCATTCTCTTACAAAACATTACATTACAGACCTGTAGTTTGTAATTTATTTTATGCATTTATTAATCCCACATTTCTTTCGGAAACTCAGAGCAAAACATCTAATCACACGCTCCTCCAATTTCCCCCCAAAACAATTACCTTGCAAAGGCTGGGGAATAACTGGCTCAATATCACTGCTCAGTTTCCATGGCTAAAAGTGGATGGCTTTGGTTCACAACTAGTTTCTCAAACTATAGTATTAGCATGAATTTATTATTTAAAAATAGGAACCATATAGAAATATGTTTTTGTCAGAATTAACTTACTCTTAAAAGCTTTTAATTATTCAAAAGTTTGTTTAGAAGCAGGAACCTAAGTACTTTGTTTTCTAGGAATTTGAATATTCAATCTCTAGATTATAGTCAGTTCACATTGCACATTTAATATATGCTATTTTAATGAACTGTCGAGGCCTAGCTGGTTCAATTTTATAAGTGTTGTTTCACATTTTTACTGGCTTGAAATGAAACAGAGCAGCAGCTTATTCTTACCTTTAGAAGAGTTTGGTTTGTTCTGCAGCATTGTTTTGAAAGGAAGGCTTTAGACCTTCCCTCACAATAAAATGCCATTTTGAAGGTTATAGATCCTTGATAGTCAGTTTGTAATAGCTGATACCTATTTTTTTCAGTCTATACTAGAAAAAGTATAATCTAGAATGAACTGTAACATAATTGTCTGCATTTATTTGGGAATTAGTGGGTTTGTGTCTGGTTTAGGTGCTGGATTTTCAGGGTATCTTATCAATAAATTGGGAACTACAATGAGGAAAAAAAATATTTGATCCCCTGCTGATTTTGTATGTTTGCCCACTGACAAAGAAATGGTCAGTCTATAATTGTAATGGTAGGTTTATTTTAACAGTGAGAGACAGAATAACAACAACAAAAATCAAGAAAAACGCATTTCAAAAAAGTTATAAATTGATTTGCATTTTAATGAGTGAAATAAGTATTTGATCCCCTATCAGCCAGCAAGATTTTTGGCTCCCAGGTGTCTTTTATACAGGTAACGAGCTGGGCAAACGTACAAAATCAGCAGGGAAATCAAATAATTTTTCCCCCACTGTACAAAAACTTCCCTGACAAAGGCAGTGGGAAGCCATTTTACTACGTTGCCAAGAAACTGTGTGGTTATGTATTCATGTAGTCATCAAGGAAGGGAGGGTAGGTGCTTAAAACTGAGGGGGAAAAGCCAAGTTCCCTTGTAGAAAATTATTCAGGTCTGCCATGTTTTGGATGTGTATCTTTTTCAAGGACAGCATGAAAAGAAAAACATAAAACCATGGTGTAAACATTGCAGTGTTGTTTATGCAGTAAATATGTGAAATCAATCACTTGATTTTAATTACAATAACTTAAAAGCATTGTATTAATTGCAATGAGTTATTACATTATAACTGAGTCTTCGGAGAAGGGCGGGATATAAATGGAATTAAATATAATGTAGCAGTTAGCAAAAGCATTACAAAAACAGTCACATTTGTTACACATTATTTATTACTTCCTTAATCTCTATCCTATTTAAGACATGTGGCTGTGTTGAATAAGTTCCAAAGTATATTTATGCTTATTATTTTCAAAACCATTCACATTAAATAATCATAGTTGCTTTAAAAAGTTTTCTTGAGTTATTATACGTTGGATCTGAACAATGGAGGCAACAGATTTGTTAGCACAGACTCAGTGAAAGCACCCTTATATGAAAAACATCCGTTTTATTATAAATTAACTTTTGATAATAATTTTGAATTTCTTCTCACAAGTTTTCGCCTTGTGTTTTATTTTGTCTTTTTTATTGACTTTCTTTAAAAAAATGGAATCCATAATTAGTAAAACAAGTCTTCCCATTTAGGTTTTGAGTGCTGCATATTGAACAGAAAGTTTCTATCGTTCATTAAGTTTGAAAGACTCACGCACACACACTGTCTGCTTCTAGATGCCGGAAGAGGAGGCCTTCTGTGTATCTGTACGGCTGATGCAAGAGTATAGATTACGGGAAATGTTCAAACCCACTATGGCTGAGTTAGGACTTTGCATCTATCAGTTTGAATACATGCTGCAGGTAAAGACATTTCCAAATCTTGGATTTAAAAAGTAACTGCTTCCTTTTTAGATTAATTCCTAAAACCCATCAGAAGTCTGAAGTACTAGAGCTTACTAGCTTAGCAAATAATTAGGAATGTTTGTTGCTGTATCTATTACTTTAACTGTGAAAATCCTGCTGGGAAATGTCTTTTAATGTCTCTCTAGTAATTAACGTTGACTGGAGTTTCTCATAGTTTAAGATTTATGTTTTATGTTTCTGTCAGGAACAGCTACCTGAGTTGAATATCCACTTCCGCTCCCAAAGCTTTCTCACTTCTATGTATGCATCATCTTGGTTTCTTACACTCTTCCTCACTACTTTTCCTCTGCCTGTGGCCACACGAGTATTTGACATCTTCATGTATGAGGTAAAACATGTAATTAAAAATACAGAAGGGGAAGAAATTGAGTGGTCTGCATAAGTGATTTTATAATTAAAATTTGCACAGGGAAAAAAATAGGACATGAGGGCAACAGCATTCTTATCTTACTGCACCCTGGCAGTAAAACTATTTCTGCTTCTGGTCGGGGGAGGGGGCTGATAATCATAGGCAGTAGTCATTGCTATTCTTATTGTCCATAGATTTGTCTAATCTATTTCCAAAAATTGTATCTGAATAAATAGTTCAGATTGATTTGTCACAGAATGTTCTAGCAATATTGTGAGTTCTAGTCTTGCCTTACACAGAAAAGCCAGCTTAGTGACTTTGGGTTGGTCACTCTCTCCCAGCCCAACAAATCTCACAGAGTTGTTTTTGTGGGCAAAATAAGAGGACAGAGTATTGTGTATGTTTGCCACCTGGAGTTATTTATAAAATAATAAAGATGGGATATAAATAAATAAATATTTGCTTCAGTAAATACACAAGTTGCTACATAAATGTCTGCTCAGTTATGTTGAATTTAGAATTCTTGGTATAACTTGCTTAAAGCAATAACAAGAAGATTGTAAATAGTATGTGCATGTGGACCTTTCACTGTATTGGGGGGTGGGTGGACTAAAGCATCTGATTCCCATTATGTGTTTGTAATTTAAGTTGCATTTCTTCACACGGGAAGGACTGTTTGACCTTTAATGTAAACCATAGGAAATTCAATTACAGGTGGTGTCTGTCTAAACTCTGTAACGTCTTTTAGGGATTGGAAATAATCTTCCGTGTAGGAATGGCTCTTCTTCAATTCAACCAAGCTGAACTGATGCAACTGGACATGGAAGGGATGTCACAGGTCAGTTCTATCATGCTTTGTGGGACTAGAGGAAAGATAGCAAACTTTCATTTGCCACAATTCCATATTTAGGTTTGTATGAATGGAGAGACTTGCAGGACTGAAGTTAGTTTGAGATAAAGAACTGATTCCACTAATATGCTAAATGTAAGCCTTTTAGAACCACTGTTCCAAAGTGTAAAAACTCAAGTCAGTTTTCAGAGAAGAAAAACTTAAAGACCCAAGCCCTGGCTGTGTTCTGAACTGATGTTGTGTTATTGCATGTGATGAGGCAGAATCAGCTATTTTAATCTCTGGCTATGAAGGCCTAGAAAGTAGTTTCAGAACTACAGCCTGAGTCATTCAGAATGACCAGGGCAAGAGAGATGGAGAAGCAATGACTCATCTGCCTCCTGCCTCTTTCTTTTATTCTTTGTTCTATTTAGAAAAAAAGTCTCTTATGTCTTTTCCAACTTTTTGTGGCAGTATATCAATATGCCAAATATTGAGAACATCCATTAACTGCCTACAGGTAATCCTTGACTTAGGAGTACAGTTAGGACCAGACTTTCTGTTGTAAGTTGAGATGATCATAAAATGAGTCACCATGTGCCCAAGCTTGATTTTACTTACCATTACCATGGTTGTTAAATGAATCTAGCTTTCCCAATTGATTTTTTTTGACACAAACCAGCTAGGAATGTCGCAAATCACAATAATTTGATAGTAGGGTGATGTAATTGGTTGTAAATGTGAACCAGAGTCAAGTGCCCAAATTCCAATCACATGACCATGGGGGTCACGGGATGATTGTAAGTGTGAGGATAGGTTGTAAATTATTATTTTTCTGAAGCCATTGTAACTTGGAACAGTCATTAAATGAACCGTTGTAAGTCAAGTATTATCTATACTAGATACCAGGCAGAGATTCCTGAGAATCATGTGGGTTTAGATCCACTGAGTAGCCGATAGGGAGAGAGCTGTGAGTTCTTTCCTCCTGATGGTTTCAACATTAGTTATCAAATACAGTGTTTCTCCATTGTCTTTTGTAGGCTGACATGAAAGCTTAGCTCATGCACTGTACCAAGCCATAATTCAATTTATGTGGCTTTACATAGTCTTTTTTTTTAAAAAAAACTCAGTCACTGAAGCATCTTTTACCAATCAGTTAAAACAAATCATGGCTTAGAATGAAGTGTGTTTGTAGTCTCCATGTAACAATATTCTTGCTACAACAACAAAAACTATCTTGGCTGCATTAGGAATCCATGGAAGAGGTATATTGTCAAGATATTTTTCAAAAATCTATACACTGCCATCTGCCAAGAGCATCTTCATAGGAATCCTGGTTCCTGACTACTTTTTCCTGCCCAGCGTTGATCTATTGGTCAGTGAAGAGCATGAGACTCTAATCTAATGCCTAATGATCTGAGGTGGAACTGGGTGGTAATGTTAGCGCTGAAACTGCAGATATAGATGGAGCTTTGCTTGCTTTAGCAGTACAGCCTGGTTCCTAACAGACCACAGACCGGTATCAATCTATGCCCTGGGAATTGGGGATCCCTGATCTACATGACTGAAAACTTACAAAGTTGAACAAGTACATTTCAAAGCTCCAGACCCATAGAGTTAACAACTGCAAAACATTTCCATTTGTGATATTGCCACATGGGTTTATTTGTGCTTAACAGGTGAATACTTTGAGCTAAATCTAGCCTGTATATATCAGATTTAATCTCTATGGGAAAGCTTTTCTTCAAAAATATAGAATTACTTCAAACAGCTATAATACCTCTGAGATACCTTCCTTCTCTTCCCACAATATTGTATATTTTTTCATTATACAACTCAATAAACTGGCTGCGAAAAAATGTTTTACTCATTGCAACACAGAATTAGGGAATGAAGAAAGAACCGAGATCTAATTAAGCTATTTTCTCCTAATTTATGAAATTGGAGTACTGAACATTTCCACATTGTACGATGAATGATTTAGGCAGAGAAAATATTTATGATTTTTATTGCATTAATAGCTAAGATTTAGAGATCTAAATAATTTCTAATATCTATGATTAAAAACACTGCATTCTATTAGGCTCTGGCTTCATAAGCTAATACACCCTGTATGTTAGCAAAGACGTGTTCTATCCAGGTATTAGCAGTATGCTAGAAATTTTTCTTGAAGTTGGAAATTATCCTATAGGCATGATTTAAGATTGTAACTCATAAAAAGCTCTGTTCTGAAATGTCTTACTCTTTGTGCATTTGTGCTCATATAAGCATCCGGACTTAGAATATTTTAATGAGCTATAATAAAAATGGTCAGTAATACCTCTGTACCTATTCTATTCTAGAAGCTGCCCTATCATAGTGTTAGACTTGAATTTTAACTCGTGATCATTAAACATTTGAATTCTGTGCATTCAATTTTAATTTAATGCAAATGGGCCATATCTGGAAGAATCTTTTCACAAGAAGCGTTCCAGAGATTAACCATCCCTCTATTGTCCAATGTAATCAGCTGAGAAAGAGTAATACAGGTAATCCTGGATTTACAATCACACTTGAGCCCAAAATTTATCTCGCCAAGCAAGGCAGTTGTGCAATAGTGGCAAATATCTGTAGCTCAGGTGTAGGATGAGAGTGAGGTCATAAAAGATGCTGTCACTTCAAACAGTCACTAAATGAATGGTTGTAAGTTGAGGATTACCGGTCCAATAAAAATGTCAGAAATTACATTGATGATAAGACCCTATGACTTTGATGCATTTTCACTTGGGAATTGTCTACTGCAGTATTTTCAGAAGGTGATTCCTCATCAGTTTGACAGCTGTCCTGATAAGCTGATCTTAAAGGCCTATCAAGTCAAATACAACCCTAAGAAAATGAAACGGTATGTTTTCAATTTTTATTCCTCATATATAGCTTAACTACTAAAGAATACAGGATTTAGGCAAAACTCATGAGGTGGACCACTTCATAATGATTGTGTTCCAGGTCAATATATAAAAGAGAACACAGTTCTCCTTTCTATCTTGACACACTTCTCTGAACAAAAACTGAACACATAAATGTATTAGCAAAATATGCTCAATCTGCAGCTTTTCTGCTGACTTTCTAAATAAAAGTGACAATGTTAAAATGGAGGTTATTAAAAAATGGGCATTTTCCATCCATTTACCATCATTTTTCTGCCACCATATTGTGTTTGATGCAGAATGAACTCTATTCTCTTATTTTCTAGACTGGAGAAAGAGTATACTGCAATCAAAAACCGGGAAATGGAAGAACAGATTGAAATCAAGGTAAGTTCCCTCTTGTCTATGTCTTGCGATACTGTAATCAAAATGAAAGATTGGTGTAAGGTGTAACACTCAGTGTTATCTGAAAAATAATCTTTCTTAAATAATACTCAGGTTATGTTGTTTCCTCTTCATATCAACCCAGACATCTTGAGTAGTAGCTTTGTTATCTGTAGTGAGCATGTATTTTAAGCATTCGACCTATTTCTGTTGGGGTCTATGTGTTAACTTAAAGAATTCCCTTTTTTGAACTTTAGATCCTTCAATCTGGATGTGGCGTGACTTTTCCTCTAATAGTTATTTATGATGCTTGGCTTTAGTTCATGTGGTCAAGATTTCAGCATAACATTTTGATACGCTGGTTTTTTTCACTTGACAAAAGCTTCTGCTCATACAGCAAAGCACATGCTGATTCTAATCTTGCTTGCAGAGGCTTCGTTCTGAGAACCGCCTTCTGAAACAGCGAATTGAAACCCTGGAGAAGGTGAGAAGTGTACCCAGCCGCATGAGAATCCACTTCCTCCGCTTCCAGACTAGCTTGGCCACCAAAAATGAGGCCTTTCACAGCTCTCTGTCTCAGTTGACGGTAGACAATACACAGAATGCCAGCCATTAGTCTTTGTGCGTCCTCTCAGGGACTACCCTGCACATGTATTTCTGGAATCATTCTTAATGTAAGCACCCAAGAGAGTATTTCTCACCCTATCACTGCTGGAAGTAATTAAAAAGTGACCTGCTGCCAGGATTCCTTAAGATAGAAAACTAATCTGTAAAGATGTTAGTTGTCGTTTCTCTGCCAGTCCAGAAAAACTTTGATCAAAATGGCAAACTCACATATTTCCGACCCCAAGTAATTTATTTGTTTTGTGGTTGATATGACATTGTTTTTCAGCCGTCTTGTTGACCTTGCTTTTGTGTTTAAAATATTAAACTCTTTCATGAAAAATGGAAAAACTCCTTGGATGTATTTTATTGTCGCATAAATACACTAATAGTTAACGTGAGGACATCTTGGTTAATTGCCCACAAAGGCATAACAACCTAAAAGTGTCCTTGTTATTGATGACTTATTTAAATTTCTGGACAAAGGAAGTGTGACTTCTGAAATGCAAAGAGATCCTTGTCCATTGGTGAAGGAGGCCAATTATGAATCCTGATAGTTCTTGCAGTGTTGAGGCAAAATTAATATGTAAAGCTGCTTCTGAGAGTTCTGTTACCTTGTCATTCCTTATGCACAGGCACATTTTTATGATCTGCATGATGGAAATGACATGCTGCAATTTTAAGACAATTCTGGAAGTTCCTTTTCTTGGGGTCTTTTGGGCTCTTTATCTTTTTTCTTCTGTGCTTGTGTGACCCTGCTGTTGTATCTTTTTTCTTTTCTTCATCTTTCCTTCCTTGTCTGGATCTCCCTCTTCTGGGTCTGTAGGAGAGTGCTGCCTTGGCAGATAGATTGATCCAGGTACAGTAAAATATTTATTTTTTTAATTTCCAACTCTCCCTTTAGTTTTCCATTTCATTTCGCTTGAAAAATAGTGCCTGCAGCATTTAATGTTATTGGTAACTCGCATTTAATAAAGTTCAGACTAACAATTCTATTTTGGTTGTTTAATTTTCTGCAATATTATGCAGCTGTTTTTTATACAGGATTTTGAAATGTTGACTTACCCATCACTTTATTTTAGCAGTAAGGCTAATTAATTATGCTGCTTATATACCAGCCAATATTTCTGGCTCAGGGCAGGTTAAATATTTTACTATGGCAAATTATGGTAAACCTAGTTACCTACTTGGTGAAAGATTTGTTTTAGTATTAAATGTTATAGACAGTTCACATTTCTGAATTGTCCTGCTCTCTGAATTATAACTGGGGATTACAGAGAAGGAAGAAGAATGCCACTGGGGCACTTTTCCTTGTGAAAATCACTATAGAAAGTGAAAAAATTTTTTGCATTCTTAGGTTTATATCTAAACAAATCTAATTTCTTATATTGGAGCTTCCACATTTTTACATCAGTTTTTTTTTACCACTATAGAAACTCATTGTACATCATAAGTATGAATGCCCTCCTTTTAATTCAGCATAGATTTTCAAGGAAAACCAAGGCACTATTAAAACAGTGGGTACATCATGGAAATTATTGCCAAGTTGTCAAAGTGGGGCTGAAAACTGTAATCTGAAATTTCTGTTTTATATTTTAAGGATGAAATTTCTTTTATAACCCTACAAAGAAGTATAAACATTTCTAAATTTTATGGCGAGAGCCAGCCCTTTATGGAAGATTGCAGAAAGTAAGACTTGTGTACATGATATTCCTTCCTCCTCCTATTTTCCCCCACAACAACAACAAAGATTAGTTGGGCTGAGAGAGAGTGACTGGCTCAAAACCACCCAGTTGATTTTTATGCCTAAGGTGGGACTAGAACTCAACATCTCCTGATTTCTAGGCCAGCAACTTAATCACCACACCAAACTGATATTTATGCTTAAAGTAGTTTTTTATGGAGAAAATACATCGTGGGGATGGCCTTGCCAATTTGCTAAAAGACCAATGACCTTCTGGTGCCATCCAATGCTTTGCAACCACCAGTTTTCTTAAACAGGTACCTGCAACAATAAGAAGTAGCAAAATGAAGGCGTAGTCCTTCCCATCAGTTTCAATTGCCTGGAAATTATGCCACTATCTGGGATTACATTAGAATGAGGAAAAAGAATTTGCCGTTGGGAATTTCATGTGATCCTTAATATATACTTGATTACATGCTCCTGTGTTTAGAATAGTAGGATAGATCATGCTGAACAATAACATTAACTTGGCTTTCAGCTTGGCTTTCAAACAACCTAATTTGCGTTCTGTGTTGCTTCAGATTCTATAAGCGAAGAAGCAGTGCATGAATTCTGTTGAAAGCTCCTGCTTTCTATTAAAAAGAAGTGTGAAGCTTAGAATTTGTCCCGAATATAGGAAGCATCCTTACAGAACATAATATTGCAGCTGTGTTCTGGCAGCTGATAGTTAAAGTGGCACAACAACCAAATGAACACAATGTTTAAGGTCATGCCATAAAAAAAACTTTGAGCGTTTATTGTTTGAAAAAGCTGTATGAAAATATCGCAAAGAATGAATTTGCATAAGGTTGTTATGCAGACAGATGCTACATTCGCACTCCTGTGTGTTCCATGGTGCTTTTTTTCGGAGACTGAATACAGATTCATGAATATATTGCATAGATCTAATATATTTACATCGTCTCTTACACATTAATTTACAGTTACAATTAACTCCAATGCACATTGATACCACACAACAAGCAGATGCTTTTCCAGTTATTTATTTATGCACAAATATGGAACAAACATAGATTTTATACTTTGAATATGGAAGCACCATGAGAATTAGACATTTTATTTATCCATCAAGGGATATAAACATGAGCATTTCTAAAGAAGAGCATCTTATCAGAATCTATGAATATGGCTGAGTTAGTAATAAAGTTTTAGTGTTCAGCAACCTTTTGTCAAATATCTCTAAGCACTTAATCCTGTTTAGGTTGATAAGTAAATTGCTGCATTTTAAATAGGTTTTTCATTAGAGTAATTACCATTTTTCACCTAACAATCATGATTAATTACTTTTTTGTTTGCCTTTTCCTATATTCTCTAACAATTCAAAAAAGAATGTACTGAGTAGCTTAAGTGTTAAGTCTGGAACACTGAATAGTGGGATCACAATATCCATTTGCAGACATATTATAGCAATTACTTGACTGCAAGAAGGAACATTTTATCTCTCTAGTTCCTCTTCTCATGCAGTCCTGTGTAGAAGTAAATAAGGACTAGTATAAGTATCTGGAAAGCACCACATTGTTCCCTTGTGAAATGAACCTGAAAACAGTACTAAAAGGAAAAAAATTGCCATGCCACTGTGGTCAGGCCTTGCTGTTTCCAACTATTTGTGTATACAGTGCTAAGAGGATGCTAAGTGGGCAGATATTTTGAAAGAGGAAGACTATTTCCTCATCTGACATGCTGTGGTGAGGTTTACTAAACCAAAATCTTTCTGTATAGGATGAGACATGTCATAGCAAGCAACTTTTTGGGAGGCCATTCTGTGAATTTATTGTGGGCAGCAAAGGGGGGAGTGTAAAGATGCCAGAGAAGTAGGCAGAGTTTTTACTGGACTGAATGTCTGAAAAAGCTTTGTGAGTGGGGTTTTAAGTATGCTAAGTCTTTGAGTATTTATTCATTTATTTGTAATGCTGTTTAATTTAGATTTGTGTGCTGTATGAATCCAGTTAGCTATGGCTTATTCAATACCTCAGTTTAAATTCATTGCATGAATTCAGCCATAGTAAAAATAAGATTGTGAATAAAAGAAAGTTCATTAATTGAAAGGTAAAGAGTACAGAGTTTAGATTTTGTTGATAATTGTAATATTTTTTTTAATTCCATTTATATCCCGCCCTTCTCCGAAGACTCAGGGCGGCTTACAAGCTTAGCAGTAGCCTTCATTCTATGTATATGCCTGCTTATTAGGGCTTTCACGGTTGCAAGACAAAATGTAGGCATTCTGATCAAATTATACGTTTCAATGAACAGATGTCAATGTAACTTTATAAAGTTAAACATGACATTTTCTTCAAATTCGCATGCATAGTATTTAAGTAATACTTGTTTACAGATTCAGATATTTGATGTGTAAAATTTTGAACACTTTAAATTCATTCAGCGCTAGTTATTTTTTAACATTTACATAGCTATTGATTTTTTAAAAAAATTACAGAGATAAAAACAAAAAAGATTTTAAAAGAAAAGGCTAAGGGAAGAATAAAGGAAAGTGCAAAAAAGAGAGAAAAAGAAAAATAGTAAGAGAATGACTTCTGACTTTTTTGGTACAAGATATAAATAAAAAATACATGACACTTAGATTTAGCATCTGTCTGCTTTATTTCCATAATTCCATATAATTCAGAGCATCAGATCCCAAAATCAACTTTTCATATATTTTTTTTGGTTTCTTGCAAAAAGTCCAAAAATGGTTTCTAAGTAAAAATAACATTTGTCAAAGTCTTTTTTTCATCAAGGCTGTCAGTTTCACCATCTCTGCCAATTCTACCTGCTTCACCATTCTTCCATTGTAGGTATTTGTTTTAACATTTATGTTGTTAATAAGGTACCAAAAGATGATGGATGTCAGAATCCATTTATATCACATTCATAAATGTATGTTTAAAACATTATCCCCCCCCCACTATGGATTCTGCCATCTCCCAAGGAAGGAGGAGCATATGTGGATTCAGCCTGCCTTAGGTTATTTCAAAGGCCAAGGGAACCTTTTGAACTGGGGGGAACAAAAGGGAGGGTTAGAGAAGAAGGCATCTGGCTTGTGTCTTCTTTTAATTCTGGAGAGGAAGAAGGCAATAACCATAAAGATTCAAAGTTCCTTATTTTTTTCCCCACGAAGTAGAAGGATGGGGGCTGGCCAAATGGGGTTGAGGGAAGGGGGGTTGAACCAGGTACCCTTTATAAAATTTCAATTTGTAAAACAATACTAAGTCCTGTCTTGTATTCCCACAACCAAGCATGTCCTAGTAAAGATTCCTTTTGGACTAGAACTGACTCCAAGAGTTTTTGTCTTCCAAGACGTGGATTGGGGTGGGTCCTGACAATGGCTTTGTTAGGCTTACGTTTAACAAATTGATATTCTAACCCTTCTAACATCTCAGATTATAATACTTGGTTCTATGTTCTTCACCAATCCTTGGGCTCCTCCAAGCAGCTTTTGAAAATGAAAATATTTCTTACAAAGCAGGAGAAAAATATTTTAAAAATCTCCGAACACTTCCAAATAGGAATTTCAATTGAACTGGAAGTTTCATGAAACTGTTGATGTAGTAGGAACTTCTAGAAGAAAAATGTCTGTTAAACACTGGTACAATATGTGAAGCAGAACCCACAGATTATTGAAAATGATATAGTAAAAAGTTTAACTGACACTGGAGTAGTTGTCCACAGGTGTGCAATATATGTTACTTATACTGCAATGGTCTGTATGGGAAAGATGCCAAATTGAAATCTTTTCTCTGACATAACTCCCAAATTCCAAAATATGCAAAATAAGATCTTGATAAGTCAGAAAACTTTATGGAACAAAGTAGTTTGGACTAATGAAATCAAAACTGAACTGTCTGGCCATTTGGAGATAAAAGGGTGAAGCTTTTGGTGGTGGTGAGGGGAATACTTTAGCAACTATTAAACAACAGGTTATCCTTCCAGATTTTGTGAAAGACGGTTGCACAGGCAGTATCATGCAAATAGAAGGAGGAGAGGACTCAACATTATCTAGAAGCTAATGTCCCACAGTCAGTGAAGAAAGTGAGCTGAGAAAAGCTTGTTGTCTTGCAGAAATATCCAATCTGAACATAAACCCCAAATCGATAATAAAATAAAGAAAAATAAAGGTCTGGGAATCTCCTTCATCATCCTAGAACTGAATATTACTGAAAATCTGCAAGGAGATCTCACACTTGCAAAAAAACACCCTAAAAATAATTCAGAGATGAAAGAGTTCTGATAGGAAGAGAGAGGAAAGTTTTTGGAAATCAAAATTAGAAAAACTTAACAGATACAGGAAACTTTTGAAAGTTGTTATTTCTGCGAAAGGGATACTGAAATGATGCTCACGCTTCTGCTCCTGCTATAATGTAGTTACTGTTTTGTAATCTGTAAAGAACTGCACATAAATTATGCATTCAAATTTGTTGAATGTTACTGTGTTAAGACAGTTGCATTGTGTCAACTTTTGCTTTTTTTGAGGATTCTTTGAAAGATGCATGCCATAGCCTTTTGTGAGTTCTCCAGATTTGACTTAAGTCCCAGCACATCAGATATTGCTCAATTTTTTTTTCTCTTAATTCAGCAAGCAGACACAAGCCTCTAGTTTTTAGTCTAAAGCAGTATTTCTTTCTCCTCACTTTCCAGTTACCTGTACTTATTAGCCAATGAGAAATGGTTATAGAGTCATACATAAGCACAGTAAAATCAGTAGAGATTTACTAATAAATGGTTATATTTATGAGCTAAAAACTTCTTTATCAATTAAATAAGTTTCATTGCGCCTGACAAGTTTCATTTTGTTATGTGTATAGACAGTTGTCTCTCTATTGAATACTACTATTTCTATATTCCTATTCTTACTTCCTACTAGGGGTGTGCAGTGGCTCAGTGGTTAAAGACACTGAGCTTCTCCACTGGAAAGCTGACAGCCTAGGTCAGGGGTCAGCAACCTGAAACAGTGAAAGAGCCACTCGGAACCGGTTCCCTCACAAAAGGAAAAACTGGGAGCCGCAAAAAATATGTGCACACGCGCGTACATACGCACATGCGCAGAACAGAATTTGACTGAAGAGTGGAGCCAAGGCGAGATATGCACCTACCCTGCATATTTGAATTGATTGGTCGAACTTTTTTAGTCCCACTTTTTTTTTTTGGACTGCACATGGCAGAGGACTGGGAGCCACAGGAGACGGCTGAAAGAGCCACATGCGGCTCCGGAGCCGCGGGTTGCAGACCTGTGGCCTAGGTTCAAGACAGCGCTGCATGCTGGGGTGAGCTCCCATTATTCACCCCAGCTCCTGCCCACTTAGCAGATTGAAAGCCTGCAAATGCGAGTAGTTAAATAGGTATCACTTTAGTGGGAAGGTAACAGCATTCTGTGCACCTCGGTGTTTAGTCATGCTGGCCACCTGATCATGGAAATGTCTTCAGACAGCACTGGCTCCCTCAGCTAAAAAACAGATGAGCACCAGCCCCTAGAATCAGACACGACTGGACAGGGGAAACCTTTATTTTGCCTATTCCTACTTAGAGGGAAATTAGGGGTAATTATGCTACATACTGCATCATTCTTTCCTTCTGTTTAAAAGTTGCATCCTCACTTCTGGTAGAATATGACTCTGCTTCCACATATTCCTCAGATTCCCGCACTCCATTTTTAGAATTGTACCACAATGATTCCTCCTGTTCTTCAAGTTGCGCCCTGTTCCACTCCTAAGAATCTTAGCCCAACCAACAACAATCCTTCTACAGCCAGTACTGTATAGATCCATCTTGTTTCTGCCAGACCTTGCACCACCATCTCCTTTCCCTTCTTTCCAAAGTTCCTTTTGTTTTTAAGGCTCCACCTTTCTCTTCCCTCTGCTATCCTAGCAGAAACACTTATACACATACACACACGTACACTACTGACTACAAAGAACACCTGCATTTGGATGCATATGTGACAAGATGTTATAGAACCACAGGCAATTGCAGATTGCCATGATTCAACTTGATCAAAATAAACTTTGCATGCAACTTAATAGGGATAAAGATAGATCTAAAGCAGGGGTGTCAAACTGCTGGCCCGCGGGCCGGATGTGTCATCCAGAAGCCACGCCCACCCCATTGCCGGCAATGGCAAAACCGTCCTGATACGTTGCGCAACATCACGTGACATCACGAGTTTGACATGTCTTATCTAAAGAATCTGTTGTTAAATCCGTGCAGTTGAGTTCAAAACTGAAAAACTGATTAAAAATGAATCTAGCACGATGCAGTTCAGTAATTTTATCCAATGTACAGAATATTCCTGCACAGGTATGGGGCAGATGTCCTTT
Source organism: Vipera berus (assembly GCF_964194415.1). Taxonomy (NCBI): domain Eukaryota; kingdom Metazoa; phylum Chordata; class Lepidosauria; order Squamata; family Viperidae; genus Vipera; species Vipera berus. The sequence goes on along the minus strand of NC_138203.1, from coordinate 181,970,414 downwards.
TTCAGTAACAATGTTTATTACTTCAACTATGGTGAATTAACCCTATTCCACTGAAGACCCCATTTCTCCATTCCTCAGATGGGAAATGGTACAATTGTAACAAAAACAGACCTCCGTCCGCAACATTTTTGTTATATTCCACTGAGTGTTCTTTGGAGGAACAATAATTTTAAATTCCTAATTCTCTTTTTACCATTGTTTCTATGCTTAATGTCTAGAGCAGGGATCCCCAATCCCCTGGTCCATGGACCGGCACTGGTCTGCAACATCCCAGGAACCGGGCCATGCAAAGAAGCGAAGCCCCATCCGCAGTATGCAGGCAGTATGTAGAGCCATGCCCCCTCCAGTCTGTGGAACAACCTTTCTCTACGGAACTGGTCAAAAGGTTGGGGGGGCGCTGATCTAGAGTAACAAAAATTGTTTTCATTTCTTGATGCCTTGTTCATTCTTCTATTATAAAATTAAAGGTATTAAGAAGTATCAGCTGGAGTGAAGATGACTCCTGGTTTTCCTTCACCTAAAGATCAGTTAAAATCTTCTTAACTAGAATTGATTTTCAACTGGGCAGTTATTTTGAGGAGCCATAATCAAGCCACCTTTGATTTTGAATAAGTGATATAGATGATGGAAGGATAATGGGGTGTGAAAATAGGTCTTGCTAACAATTCATGCAAATACCTACACAAACTTACAAGAATATATCCATTCTTTTTTTTATTATTTTCCAATGGAAATCTTCTGGAATGTTTGATTCTGGAGTGGAGCTTTTTGGTTGAAGCTAGTTCTGAAAAAGGAGGAGGAATCACTGCACGTGGCAACTACTGTGAGTTAATGCACAGTAAATTGTTGATTTTAATGTGATGAAAGAATGCCATCCCCACACTGAAATTTGCCATAGTTAGGCCATCTGCCCAGGACCAAGCTTGAAATAAGCCTGTGGCTTTTTAAAGTTAATGTCCCAGATGATAGTAGTGCAGAGAGAGTTAATCAAAGCAATTTTGCCCTTTCTGCTATTTATGAAGAACAGATTTTGTTGGTTTATCTCAAAAATGGTATTGGGCTACAAACTTTAAAAATATGCAAATAATACATTGTTCCAGTTATGTTTTGAGGACAAAAATATGCCAAGCCATATTCAGGGGGAAAAATTCCACCCTTGATAATTTGAGACTTAAACTCCACACCAGGACATAGTCCTTTCCCCATCTTCTCATTGTTTTTCCTTGGCTACTAAACTAAAAGCTAATAAGGGATTAAAGGACCAGATGGAGGAGGTAATAGATAGATACCTACATATTTGTTTAATAGAAGCTGTAGAGTCAAAATAGTCACAGTTCTGCAGGCTTATCTTGAAAGTTTTGTGTTTCTCTTGAATGCGATGTGGCAGGTCACTTAGGTTTAGAAAAGTATTTGGTAAAGCTTGTACAGAAAGCCTTCCAATGTCGAAATCATGGTGCTGCTGGCAAATCACCATTGTTTACTCTATTAAAACTGATGGAAGATCTACTTTAAACTTTTCTTTTAAAATCTGGTGTAGGAGTGAACTATGATCATTATGTTATCAAATCACTGGGTGCCTTGGGTGAATTAAGATAAGCTGAAATGTTCTCAGGTATTAATGGCTATAAGCCTAAATTTTTGTTTTCAGCTCAGCAGAAAAAATAACATACAGTGTAACAAATGTAAAGATCCACATATGAAAATTTAATATCCAGTGTATTTGAATAGGGAATAAGGTATGCTTCTAGGAGACCCAGATCTTTCATTCATTCACTACAGTCATTTCTTCAAAAGTAACCTCTTTTTTATTCACCAATCCATCAAGTGGCACATTTTAACTACCTCTTTAGACACTTCACTTAGCAAAATCCTTTTGTCATGTTACTCTGAAACGTTTGTGATGCGTGAAGAAAATATAGCACCTTTTTCCCTTTGATTTCATTTCTTTGAAAGGCAGAGATTAGAGAGCTTGTTTCCATCACTTCCGACTATAATTAAAGCCTAAGATGTGTTAACATCTCTTTAAATCTGTCCCGTTGATTTTTTTTCCTTGCAGAAATAGATCTGTACATGAAGACCAAATTACTGGGAGCAGATTATTAGTCTTAAAGCTGAGTATTGCTCTAACGCAGCTTTCCTCAGTCTGAATGCCCTCCAGATCAGTCACGAGTCCCAGAATTCTTCTGCCAGCAACTTGACTGAGGATGGCTGCCCTATTATTAAAATAATCAACCCAAACATGATTGGTTTCTGCTATACAACTGAATCTGTTTGGCTTTTTGCAAATTACTTTTGTAATCCAGACAACATGTATGAGAATAAGTTCTATTTAAAAGCTTCTTTGTAAAGAAGAATACCTTGAATATTTTCATACTTAACTTAGAAGAGAGAAGCCTGTCTACCTCCACATATTCCTGAATGGTAGCCCCTGATATCTTTCACAATTAGCCATGCTTGCTGGAGCGACAGGAATTTTGAGTACAACAACAAAAGGGCAAGGGGTTTCCTAGTCACAGAAAATATATGACTATATTTGAAGAATACTAGTGTCTAATAAGAATTGGAAGCATGCTAATGTGAGTTACTGTTTTAAACTGATACTAGCTACTAAATACTTCAAACTACTGTGGGAGTCCCTTCAGATCTTGATTATTTGTCCTTGTTTCATGCAAACTATCTCTGTTTCTCCAAAGTTCGAGCAAGGTTTTTCAAGCTGGGTTCTCTGACCTCTAGAGTCCAATGAAAACTTGATGGAGTTCTATAGAGAGCAAGGAAAAAAAATGTCAAATGATTTTAATGCATGAATTATTTATTACTAATTATTATTATGCTTTGCCTCATTGCCAGCTTTAGAATTTTGCCTCTTGATCAAGGGGATCTGAGTTTTTTTTTTAACTAACAGATTTTATGGCCTGAAAAAAAACCCTGTGGTAAAATCTTAAATTTCAAGTGTCTGTAGCATACTAAATAATAAATTCTCATTGAGCTTGTGGCCTGGGAGTTGTACTTTTTGGAAATTTGCAAATTTGGAAATTCTAGGGGTGGTGAGGAAATCAAGCAAAAGATGGACTATGTGGGCTTCTGATTACCCTAGAAGAGAATGGGTCAGGCAAGAGAACAGTCCAAATGCCCTATATATAATCTTTTCACCTTTCACTTTTCACAGTGATACTTCTTCAGAGGATTGAAAAATTAGTCTCCCTTTTTCAAGGCGTTGTTTTGCATTAACAGCGAAGTCTTAGGATACTTTCAAATGAATAGTATTGATAAGTTTGAGCTTGGGCTGCTTTCAGATTGGTCAGAACAACTTTGGGACAATTTTTCTTCAAGCCCAAGTAGGGTGTTTTGAACTCAGATATTTTGAATTTAAAACCCTTTGAGCACACATAAACAATAATCACTCTTATCTGCTTTAGATATGGTTCTGATTTTGTACATAACTCATTACTCATTCTGAGAAGTCTTGAGTCAAGCCTCAAGTAAAACTATTTTAAGATGTATGAGCAGTGGAAATGTCTACTCACATTATACTAGGACAACACTTCAGAATGCTGAGCATTAGTAAAGGATGGTTGCTAAAGCTTTATACTAAATCTAATTGTATTCATCTTACTATCATGAAATAAATGTTTCCTTCGTTTTACTGTTCCTAAAGAAATCCCACATGAATGTCATTTTCTTGAAAGAAGAAATAGCTTGGAGTCTTCTCTTCTTTAGGGCCAAGTTACCCGTGCACAAGAGGCTGAGGAGAATTACATTATCAAGCGGGAGCTGGCAGTGGTGAAACAACAATGCTGTTCTGCCACAGAGAATTTGCAGAAGGCGCGAAGCACGATTCAGCAACTTCAGGATCAACAGGTAAATAAGAGTGGAAGATATAAGAGTGATAAGGGGATGTATGATGAAGGGGGTACATAGAGGTGAAATTACATGCAAGGGTTCAGTTGGTTAAATCACAGGGTTTTAAAATTCATGTGACTTGTTTTGTGGGGGAAGCCTGGAACTGGCAAGTCTAGAGATTACCATTCCCATGGCAATTTGTTAGACTAGGCCAGCAGTAGGCAACCTTGGCTCTTATATGACTCGGCTCGGGAATTCTGGGAGTTGAAGTCCACGAGTCATAAAAGAGCCAAGGTTGCCTACCCCTGGACTAGGCTGTACAAAGCTACATATTTTACTGGGTTGATTTTCGTAGTTGATTTTGTCTTGAAACCAGTCACGCCAGTGCAAGGCCTTCTTTTGCTCTTTTCCCAGTATTAGATTTAGGGAAGATTGTATCTACTCCAATTTTTGCTTGAATATCTACCCTAGTTTAGTCTTTTCACTAACCTGGTGCACCCGAATGTGTCGAATTACAAAATAAACACATAACCCCAGCTTTTATGTCCATTAGAGATCTGGGCTGCGAATGTGACATTGGATGAAACATCTGGAGAGCACCAGATTGAGGAAGTCCCATCTAGAAAAAGAATTACACCTGGCTATTCCTAATAATTATAACCCACGACTGAAGGCCAAATTTGAGAGTTCTACGCATAGTTTCCTGAAATGAAAAAAGGAACAACTGAAACTGTAATCCATTAGGAGGCCATGGCTTTTATAGAGCAGAGTAATGTTTATCCTCTTTTTTCTATGGACTACAGTTTAGTTTGCAGTCAATGTCACCCTCCGTGTACTGTTTTTTTTTCTTTCAAAAAGATAGAGCAACTAAAAAAGGGCAGGGAGATGTTTAGAAGAATGGCTTTCAGGAAAAGTCTTAAACATCTCTTTCCTTTGCTCTTCTTATTGACATCCCTTTAAAATAACCCATTCAGCGAATTTGCCTATCTTCCAACGTTTCTGGCTTCTAGTTGTAGAAATTAGAGTGAATTGATTACAATAAAAATTTATAGAAATAGAGACAGCACTCAGTCATTCCTGGTTTCCATTGATTTACTAACATTTATTTTACTCTGTAGGGAAATCCCCGCTACTCTGAGGAATTTGTGAGCCACCTGGAAACAGAACTGGAGCAATCTCGCCTGAGGGAATCTGAGACTCTGAGCGCTCTTAAAGAGATGCAAGATAAAGTCCTGGACATGGAAAAGGTATCTTTTCTTTCAAAGCCTGATATAGAAGCACACAAGTGTTAGAAAGTAACCAAAGCAGTATCCCAGATAGCAATATTTGAATTAGCTGAAGTCTGAGAATAGATGCTTTGGTACAGACTTCTCTGCATCATGAATTTTGGTGAAGATTGCAACAAAAGATTAGATTTATTCGTTCCCACAAGTGAAAATTTCAGGACTGCTTTTTTTTCTTCCTCACTGTTGTATTAGGAGTATCCCCTTTTATTCTTTGTGGTAACATCTTTACCTGTAAGAAATAACAATTTTTGAAGTCATATATAATTACATTCTATTCAGGAGAATGTGGAAAGATCAACAGTCGTCTTGTTTTAATAAATTTTTGGCTATATTCATCTCAAGATTTTGTATTGGGAAGGCAGACAAGGGCTACCTCTGGGTGCAGATCTGACATCACAGTTCCTTTGGTAGAATGCCTAGCACCATCTTCAACCATTCTATGCTACTGGACAGTTCTTGGACCCAAAGCAGCTGGCACTGCTGGGAGGAAATATGAGGGAAGGAGGGGCAGACTTGCTTGAGGTGCAAAGAGCTGAATAGGGAGGCCTAACAGGCCAAAGGCTCTTCTGTGTGTGCTGTGGCATACTGAAAGCAGTATATAGTGCTCATACTTAAGCCATCTCCTTTCCAGAGAAACAGCTTGCTTCCAGATGAAAACAATGTGGCCCGTCTACAGGAGGAACTGAAGGCTATGAAGTTGCGAGAGTCTGAGGCAATGAAATCCTTCAGAGAACTGCAACAGCAAGTGAAGGAGCTCAATGACAATTGGCAGGTATGCTACATTTGAAGGATGCCATACCTGACAGCATCTCACTTGTTAGGCCTTGCTGCCTTGGTTCACGGTTTTAACGTAAATCTTTGTATAGAAGGCTACAAGGACTGATTCTGTAAGTTCTTTGGATCTTTTAGCAGTATCAAATGGGTTAATAAGAAGCACCTTTGGGGTTGCAAAGGGTTGGACAACCACTAGATGGCAATTAAGAAATACAAGAAATTCTTGCATCTCCTTGCTGCCATCTACTGGCCATCAGGATTTTGTAGCCTAGATTTGGGAGATCCAGGAGCTTAATAAAATCTAGTTTGATGCATAAATCACTTTAAGGAACAAGATCCTAAATGTTTGCTAAAGGAGCAATACGTTTATGGTTACATGTGAGAGAACCTAGTTGTAGTTCAATGTATACCACATAATTTTTATGTAGACTGTTCCCAATTTCTTCATATAGGATTCAAAAGGTCTCTCTGAGATCTTGGAGGCAAAACAGCTTGTCAGTGTACATAGTGGTAACTAACTGGATCAACAGATATTACGCATGTGTTGAGGAAACTGTTGTTCTGATTTTTTTTAAGATTGACTACAAGTAGTCCTTGGATTATGACAGTAATTGGGTTTGGAATTTCCATCGCTAAGCAAAGCAGTTGTAAAGCACAATGTCATGTGACTGTAGGATTTAGCAACAGAAATCCCAGCAATCCCCATTGCCATCATTAACACAACCTCACCTGACGAGGTCCCATCCTAATCCAAGCCATTCCTAACTTGGTCCCTCCCGGCCCTGAGCCTCAACGAGGTAAGGGACTGCCTCCTCTTGAATTCCTCCCACTTCTCTATCTCCCTCCCCCTCCTTCCCCCCAATATCTGCCTTTTGGCTGCTTTGCACAGCAGCACTCCTCAGGAGCAGGGGTGGCCCTGGGAGTAAAGTGGAAGCCCAGGGCTTTCAGCAATCTCAGTCAGCCACCACAACTCCGGGAGTCTTCTTCAGTCACATTGCTGCTTTCACAGCCGCTGAGAACTGCCACTTCACGCCTTGTGCCGTGGTCAGCCACGCTCGTGCTGCAGCACAAATCCCCAGCTACACTGTGTTCTGTTGACCATGCGAACCCCGGCTGACCTTTGCCATCTTCCTCCTCCCGCTGCTGTTGAGACACCCCCAGCCTGGCCCTTTTGGAGACAGCTACTGGCTGTACCAGGCCTTCTTCCCAAGGCTGCTCCAAATCATATGCTTTCCTTCTCAGCAAGATTGTCATGATGCGTTCTGAGACCTTCTTCCACAAGCTTGCGAGATGGCCACTCCTGCCCCTCTCCAAATTGTACCTGGCATTCTCACAATGCTTCTCGTGATGCTTCTGAGACCTTCTGAAACGTCACAAGAAAGCAGCATACACAGTTTGGAGAAGGGCTTGGGCAGGCAACAGCCGCCTCACACTGAGACTGTGAAAGGCCTTGGGCCTCTACTTTACCACTGGTGCCAACACCAAGGAGTGCCCCTATGCAGGGTGGCCCAAAGGGGATATAATGGGAAAGATAGTTGGGAGAGAGGAATTAGTGCCCCTGGGCGAGCTACCAAGTGCCTGAGTTTTGTTCACGTATCTACAGGGGCACTGCAACAACTGTAGCTTTAGGACCTAGGCATACTGTAAGTACCATTTATTCAGCACTGCCATAACTTCAAATGGTCACCAAACAAATTGTTGTTAAGCAAGGACTATCTGTACAAAGTTAGGACAATCTGCTTTAAACATATTTTAACAGTGCTCTGTATATGCCCTAAGCAACAGGCGGCTCATAAAAAGCAGAAAGGCCAGATAATATGAAAAGTTGTCATAAGCTGCCATTCAGATGCAAAATAAGCATAGAACTGCTTTCTGTTGTGTTCATACTCAGCCTTGGTACTCCTGGATCAAATATGCCTGTGCCTAGACTTGCAGATAATTGTTTGGTTCCCCTTACTTTAGGCCCATCTGAGCCGGACCGGAGGGCGGTGGAAGGACTCTCCACGAAAGAACACGATGAACGACCTCCAAGATGAACTGATGAATCTCCGTCTGCGTGAGACACAGGCTCAGGGTGAGGTCCGGGAGTTGCGTCAAAGAGTGGTAGAGCTTGAAACTCAGGTGAGAGTGTGACAATTGTCGTAGTTCTCCTCTCCATTAAGAGTATTTCTTGTTGTGATTCAGGGTCAGCCTGTGGGTTCGGCAGTTGGGTCGGACGACTCAGAGGAGGAGGGGGGTGTTGAAGAGCTTGCTGAGGGGGTTGAAGATCTTGCTGATGAGAGCCCTCAGCCAGGCCCCTCCCACCTGGTCACGACGGAGACCCAGCTGTGTGAGCCTGACAGCGTGGATGAAGATGACCCACAGCTGGCCCTGTTCAAGGACGCCCGACGCAGGAGGCAGTCAATCAGGAGTAAACAGAGGAAGGCAATGGGGCACCTCGGAAGGAGGCAGAGAGAAGCCATGCCCTGAACTGTATAAAAGGGGAATGCGTGGGAGGGCTGGTTTGCTGAAGGCAACCGCTTGATTAGTTCCTGTTTCATAGCTCCTGTTTCATGGTTGGTGTCTTGTTTTGCTCTGTTTTATGTTAATAAATTTGGCAGGCTTAATTCCAGCCTCTTGCCGTTTGTAAAGGGGTTGTCCCTGCCTTTTCTGCAGGGCCGGTAGCAGGCTGGTACAGAACATTTCTAAATCTGGACAGTTAAGATCTTTCCATCTGTAATGTCTTTTTTCCTAACTGATATATATAATATAGCAATCCTTCCTATTTTTTTAGTGTGCAAACAGTTTTATATTGAATGTGAAAGTGCAACGTTTTTCAAGCATAAGGAATATGCTTGAATATAGGTGTGTGTATATTGAGTGTGTAACAAATTCAATGATGTTATTTATTTGAATATAGGTAACTCAAGACAGCAAACATACAAAATGTTCTTTTCTCCTCCTGTTTTTCCATCAACAGTAACCCTGTGAGATGGGTTGGGTGGAGAGAGAGTGACTGGCCCAGCCAGCTTTCATGCCTAGGGTGGAACTAGAACTCAGTTTCCTAGTTTCTAGACCAGCACCTTAACTATTACACTAAACTGGCTCTAAAAGTGTCAATCAATTGCCCCTAATTCTTCTTTTCTAGGATCAGATTCACAGCAACCTCCTCAGTCGGATGGAACAGGAGTGCTCTGGGCTGCATGAAAAGGTGCAGTATCTCACCGCCCAAAACAAAGGGTTGCAGACGCAGTTGAGTGAGACCAAGCGCAAGCATGCTGAATCTGAGTGCAAGGTGAGTTGGCCCATTCAGCGGCACAAGGCCTGTGACTTTCCCGCAGAAAACGAAGGCAGGCTTGCTCAATTGCTTCTCAAAGGTAAGGGGCTTCAAACAGCCTTCTGAATTGCAAAACTCAACTTGTTTTTAGCTTTGGGAGGTTGGGATTACCCAGCGCTAGGGCACCACAGTGCGCAAAATCTTCTTACTGTCAAAAATGACTGAAATCCTGACTTTCAGGTAATTGAGCGACTCGGTATGGGTCTGATGGCATCTGTAGCTGCCGTGAGGAATTCTAGGAGCTCAGACTTTTTTTTTCCCTTTCTGTTCTGCATATCATGCAGATTTCCTTGCTTGGAGTCTAATGGGCTTCGGCCATTGGTTTGTATTACCTGTTACAGAGCAAAGAAGAAGTTATGGCTGTTCGCCTGAGAGAAGCTGATAGCATGGCTGCTGTTGCAGAGATGCGGCAGAGGATTGCTGAACTGGAAATCCAGGTTAGGGGAGAGTAACCAGCAGGTCTCCTTTTCAGTCACAAGTGAAACAAGGGCCTACAGCGAGTTACAGCTGGGGGGAAAAAAAAGCAAATGCTCTTGCATTAAGCTATTGAAAGATCTCCTGAACCAACTTTTCTGTGTAACTGTTAAAGGGTCTGATAATACATGTTTAGACCGGGGCTTTTCAACCAGTGGCACAGGTACCACCCGTGGTACATTGGCATCTGGCAGGTGGTACGCGACCATCCTAGAAAAGGGAATGAGCTGAACCGGTGGCAGCACCGCACAAGCCTGAACGAGAGACGGCTGGAGCTGCAGGGCTGTCAGGGCTCAGCGGAAGCCCCAGGATCAGCGCCAGGCTCCAGCCGGAGCCCAGAAGAAGCGTCGATCAGCTGGAACGTTGCAGCATCTCCAGGGTCTTGTGATTTACATTCAGATGCTTGGCAACTGATTCATATTTATGACGGTCACAGTGTCCCAGGGTCATGTGAAGTGACCAAAACCTGCTGCAACCACCCAGCAGAGGGGGGGGGAAAATAAAAAACAAACATACCTCCGCCCCACCCCCGCTGCCAATCCTCAATAGAAATGGTCACAACAATGAAAACCTCAGACAGGAGGAAGAGCGCCGCCGGGCGGGCAGGCAGGTGTCTTCCTCGGCTGTGGCTTGGGGGGCACTTTTTCAGTGCCATTGTAACTTCGAACAGTCACTAAGCGAACTGTTGTAAGTCGAGGACTACCTGTACTTCATCACATTTTTCCTTTTTTTTTTTTTTGGTCATCATGTTTTTGACACCTGGCTAGGCGACCGGTGGTACTCGGATGTTGCCCTATCCTAAAAGTGGTTCAATGGGTGAAAAGGTTGAAAAGCCCTGGTTTAGACTGCAGAAAAGACTGAGAGGTATCAGATACCTGAAGAGTTATCCCATGGTAGTTGTTCTTTGAACTCGTTGGCTAAAACGTAATTTGCCAGTGGATCCTGCACTGGGAAGCAGGAAAAACAGCGGACTCGATGGTCTCTAAAATCCCTTCAACAATGGTTTAGTTATTTATGCAGGTCGTGAAATAATATATGGGCTAGGCTAAGGTCTGAAACAGTTCTGCCCTCTCCTCCAAGCGGTTGTCGTTTTTATCCCCCTCTTTTCACCTGCAGAGAGAAGAAGGAATGATCCAAGGCCAACTCAACAATTCTGATGCCTCCCAATACATCCGTGAACTCAAGGAGCAGATTGATGAACTCAAGGCAGAGGTAAGCCCAACCTAGTGGGAGAAAGCAGACAAAACCATGGAGGACTTTCTGATGGGCTGTTCTGTTATCATATTTTAGTAAGTCATAGCTATTGTTTCTACACAAAATACAGGCGCTATGAGCAATGCAACTATGAATTCTCTTGGTCAGCTCCTTATGTAGATAGATAGATAGATAGATAGATAGATAGATAGATAGATAGATAGATAGATAGATAGATAGATAGATAGATAGATAGATAGATAGATGATAGATAGATGATAGATAGATAGATAGATAGATAGATAGATAGATAGATGATAGAGATAGAGATAGAGATATACATAGATGATAGATAGATAGATAGATGAGATGATAGAGATAGATAGAGATATACATAGATGATAGATAGATAGATAGATGATAGATAGATAGATAGATAGATAGATAGATAGATAGATGATAGATAGAGATATACATAGATGATAGATAGATGATAGATAGAGATAGATAGAGATATACATAGATGATAGATAGATAGATAGATAGATAGATAGATAGATAGATAGATAGATAGATAGATAGATAGATATAGATATATATTAGCAATGCCTTGCTAATCCAAGAAAAAGGAGGATATCTGTGAATAACCTCACACTTCTAGTAAGGCTTAAGGCTTAAGCCAGAACATAGCTTCTGTTACATCATAGCAGGGTTAGGGTTAGGGTTTGTCCACTGTAGATTATTTTTTCTAAATCCAAGTTATACCAAGTTACACCAAGTTATACCAGAGCTTAAGTGGGTTTCATAGTGCTAAATGCCAAACCATCATGGCTGCCCCAGTGTCTTCTCTTTTTCTCTCCTGCAGATTCGGCTAATGAAAGGACAGAAGCCTTTTGAGGACTCTATGGGTTTTGACGGTATACATATTGTGAGTCATCTGGCAGTGGACGATGACTCGCTACATTCTTCAGATGAGGAATTGCTGACCAGCCCTGAGGTAGTGGGTGCCCTGCAGGATGTTTTGTATCCACTGTCTCCTCACAACGCACACTTTCTGCATGGGGCTGAAAGCTCCGGAAAGGAGAGCGATGGCACCACAGATAGTGATCCGGATGACCCTGCCTCGGCCACCGAGGCCAATGGGGAGATCATCTTTGCAGAGGCCCTGGGCAAATGAGGAGTGACGCTGCCATCCCAGCTCCATCTGGAGTCAGTCGATCCACTGGCCACGCTGTACTGAGGAGTCAGGGATCAGATGTCACTGAGGCTTCGGCCCAGTGAGTACCCTGGCTCAGAGGTGGCGTGGAGTGCCACGTACGAACAGTACGGATTGTTATCAGCACTGCCTTTTTTCAGCTTTGCCCCTGGGAGTTAAAATCCAAATCCAGGTATTGGCCTCATCCGTGTCCTGCTTTCCACACTTTTTTTTCCCTTCCCAACACAAAGATTTGCACAGACGAGGACTGTGAAGGGGCAGCAGAAGCAGTCAATCCACCGATTCCCTAAAATGCAGCCCAGCTGTATCCCATCTCTGTCTCCTTGCTGTGCTTGGAGAAGGGAAAGGGGTCGGTCTTCCCTTTGTTTATATTGGTCTCCTAGCATGCTGCTCTGCATCCAGAGGAGAAAATGGAGTGCCTGCATACTTGTTTGTAATTTTCCACCCTGGAAAAGGACAGGAAGGAGAAATGAGCTTCTGAAGAGGTGATTTGTTCTAGTGAGGGAGATAATATTTTTGTTCCTGTTTATTATTTATTTTTAGAGTGCAATTACTAATCCAGCTCTTTGAAAAGTTCAATGATTTTGAGGGTTTTTATATGGAGGAGCCAAAACTGCTTCTGTATGTAATCATACAACATTTTCTATTTAATTACGTAAAGGGATATTCTTTACTAACGCCACTTTTATATCATATTTTCAAACTCTTGTTTTTTGCAGCAATCTGGCTCAGTGCCTAATTGGGTCAGGCAGGAAGACAGTCCATCAGTTCATGTGCGCACATGCATGTGCATGCACACATACACACATAATTTGGGGAGGGGGGGGTAAGCTGTTCCTTCATTCATGAGATCAGTATTAAATGCTAAACTTTCCGGCAGCTGAGAATTTGACAAAGTTACTGTGTGGGCAAGAGAGGAATACTATGGAATGTCCAGATAATTGATTCTGCCAAGATAACAAAAAATGAAGGTCCTTGGGGGCTCAAAATTGAATTACATATCAAGTAAAAATGAGATTTCTAATATTATGTTTGCCTCCAAACATTATTAGGTAAGGATAGCAAGGGAGAACCAGCAGGAAAGTTATGCTTAACCCTTGTGCATTTTACTGAGGATTCCATGCAAATGCTTCTCAATTCCTTTAAGCATTGGGAGCATTTAGTTGTATTAAATGAAGTTCTGCTCCAAGGAGCAATTCCTTGCAGTAACAAGCCTCTTCTTGAAGTGAGTGCGTGTGTGTGTGTGTGTGTGTGTGTGTGTGTGTGTATTTATGGGGGAGGTTGGGGGCAAAGCAAGGCAGGGTAGAGAAAAGAACATGATTTCTTAACAGGATTAGCTTCTAACAGGGAAAGGATTGCTGACAGCTCACTTAATGACAGTTGGCAAAGAAAAAACCCACAATTTATGCAAGGATTCTGATGAAGAAGGATTTGAATAAAACTGTAAAGTGAGGCGTGTTTCAGTTGGAAGTACTACAGTCACCGCCGTGCTATTTGTAATTCAGTTCATACTCAGTTTGCTGAAAAAAGGCTTGTTTTTTTCCACAAAGGGGGAGTGGGCATCATTAGTTGAGAAACATCAGTGGAGTATTACTTAGGAGCACTGCATGTTTTTTGAAGGTACAAATAATGCTGCAGTTGGGACCTCCTCTGCATTTTTGAAGTACAGAACTGAAGGGGGTAGTTTAATTTTGTCCCCTTTCCTTAACAGAGTCCATATTTTAAGAGTATTAAAGCTAGTCTGCCACAGCATGCTTTTGGGGGATTGGTGCAGCACCCGGATGTATTACTGCAAGCAAGATTCCAGACTTTCCCCCCCCCCCAAAAAAAGCTAGGGCAGAAAATTCCTTTGAAAGACATGCAGTGCTGTTTCTTCCCAATTAAATTAAATTGTGCAGTTTTGAAGTGCTTAGCATTGCAAGGTGTCTGATTAAAGGTATTATTGCAAATGATGATGACGACGTTGCAGCTGAGAATACCGCTCACCTGACACTAGAAGCTGGAAAGAGTTTCACGGAAGGTCTGTGAAAGAGGCTGGGCAAGTGCAGAACGTGGAAGATGTAAGGCTTTGACCCTGCCAAGAAGGTGGGCCGCCATTTTGTTAAGCAAGATCTCTGGGTCGTGTGCCATTGAAATAGTCCTCCTCTCAGGGAAGGGGGCCCTGTCTTGCTATGGATGCGTTTTCTTCGTTCCCTGTTCCATTTTCTTTCCTTTCTCATCAGTAGTAAGTGAATCAATCCGCCTTTGAAGTTGACTTAAAATTGTGAAACCTGTAACTTTATTAATAACTGAACGTGTTCTGTATTGGACACGTAGGCCTCTCTTTTTTGGAAGCGTTCTCCATGACCCCTTCCTTGGCACAGGTGTGGAAGAGATTGGTAAGGGAGAAGTGCTTGGCTTTTCCAAGGGCGTTTTTTTAGCTCCAAATTAGGGAGTGTAAGCCAGCATTTGTGAAATGGGAAACACACCTGCAACTGCCTAGCCCTAGCCACTTATCATGTGGCTGGCCCTGAACTAGTGAACTGAAATAAACACACAGACACACACACACACACACACACACACACACACACACACAAGTACAGATAAGTATTTATATAGTATGCCTAGGGAAAGGCACCAGTTTGGCATAATCTTGCATATTTTATATATGCATTTTGTACACATCCACACTATACTGTTAATACTAAAATTTTGTAATTTATCCTTTCATTATTCAGTCCCACATAGAGGTAATTGGAATAATACACGATCCGGAGGAGTTCAGTTTGCATTGTTGTTTTGATCTGCTTGCATCAGTCTGAAGCTCCCCTTCCCCACTACTAGCAGTGAGCACATGTTTGCAGTGTTGGGTGGTTTGTGAAACTGTTTGCCAGTGGTGCATAATACTTAGCAATTGTGGATATTTGTTTTGTGTTAGTGCTATCTGAATGCTTACTGCCTCCAAAATTACAAGTTAGGAAGACCTTTAACTGATTTTTTTTAATTATGAAGTAAATCCATTGACTTCAGTCCTTTGCAATTGCACTGGAATAAATGAAAGGAGATGGTTTGAACCATATCCATGTTTTTTCAACGGTTCAAAATTGTTATTGTTAAATTTAGACTTGATTCATTTGGTTGATTTACCCTTTAAACTCATTATGGCACAACCCTGATTAAAGCAAAGACTGCTAACCTATTCTATACAAATTATTCACGGTACTGCAGCTTTTTTCCAGTGTTTAGATCACGGCTGTAGAGCCTTACAATACAGTTCATTAAATGATGCCAAAAGTCTGACTTTCCACACTTTACTGCTTCTGCTGTATAGAAGCTTGAAGAAAATGATAATTTTGTTTTTCTTCCATGCTAGTAAATACTAGGAATACAGGATATATTAGAAGTGTTTTGGTCTTAATTTCTCAGAGATCCATGCAACATCAGAGCATAAGAGTTGAATCCTCCTTTTGCAGATTCCCAGGAGATAATATAGTATCCTTTTGGAGCTCTGGATAATAAACATAAAACCACGTGATAAATATTATTATATCAAATAACTTGCAATGAAACCTGTAGAACAGGGATGTCAAACTGCCGGCCCCTGGGCCGGTTTCATCATACCGAAGCCACGCCCACCCCATTGCCGGCAATGCAAAAAGAGTCGTGATACGTCACGACACGTCACATGACGTGGCGAGTTTGACACCTGTGCTGTAGAAAATTAATATAAGTATTAGGAGCAAGAGATCGGCTAATTTCATCACAGCCAAGTGCAGGAAACTCACCTGTTCAAGTTGCATAATGTGTTGTTTTTGGTTGAGTTTGGTTAGATGCCAAATGTCATGAATAAACCACAGTATAGTGAATTACATTAGGTCATGAAAAACATAGCCTCAATTTTAGTGGAACGAA
Source organism: Vipera berus (assembly GCF_964194415.1). NCBI lineage: Eukaryota > Metazoa > Chordata > Lepidosauria > Squamata > Viperidae > Vipera > Vipera berus. The sequence continues at coordinate 181,954,420 of NC_138203.1, read as the reverse complement.
CTTGATCGACCAAATGAACTATGTGTCTAGTTCTTCATAAAGAATCCATTTACATCAAGGTATCCACAACCGTCAGCCCACCCCATTCCTCTGCTGGATATAAATTGTAATATCTCCAAGGAATTTTCTTTTTTCTTTTTGAAAGTCCAGGCCTTTTGAGAACTATCCATCCATAGCCAAGTGCATTAGAAGAAAAGTGTAGCCAGCCAATCTTGGTAACCCAAAATCAAACACATTTTGTCTGTATTTTCCAGCAAACGTAACTGCCTAATTTGGGGGCGGATTGTATTTGTAGGAACTTTTCTGAACATAGTTGTGAGTTTCCAAGCCAAGCTATTTGTTGAGTCAGTCATTTGCTTCTTTTAAAATTTTCTATTTCCCTTAACCTGAAGTATTACAAACAAAATTCAAAGGATGAGGCCAGTTCTTAATGCAGTGGTTCTTGTGTTGCTTTCCTCCCGTGCATTTCCTTTTGTGGCGATTCTTCAAGCCTTTATTTTTTTTCCCCCAGTGAAGGTGCCATACCCGCTCAGTCCTTTGGCATATGGGGCAGCCATGCATATGTATGTATATATTTATATAAAATAAATACATTTTCAGCAGAACTTCAGCGAGGGAGGAAGCAAAATACCACTTTGAGGTCCATTTTTGTTTCTCTCATGAGTTTCCACAGGTATCTCTTCTCTTAACATATCTTCCATGGCCCACCTTGGACATCCCTCCCCCAAGTATTTATATGAACACAGAGTCATAAGGAATCTTGTGGCAGACCTCACATTCTTTTGCTAAGGAAGAGGGCCTGCTTATAAAGTAACTTGACACAGCTAATATCTTAAAGCAGAGTGTTACACTGCCCCAGCAGATGCTTTTGGACAGGTGAGGCTGAAGATGGTGCTTGTGGTAGCTACCAGCATACTTCAATTTGCACTTTCATAGGGTTTTTTTTTTAGATTTTCTTCTACACAGAAGGAAATCAATGTGGTGCTCTGTTAAGAACTGGGATTGGGATTATTCTGTTCTCCCCCCAGGATTGACACTAGAATTTGAATTACTCACTTGCTTGAATGAATCTCTTTTGGGTGCCAGCACCCCATCCTCTTTAAGCAGGATGCATTGAACTTACTTAGCTATTCTAATAACTTTCCTAACTTTGGAAGACACATTGTAAATTACACTAGAGAGGCACCTTTCTTCCCTGTTCCTATCCTGGGCTGCAATGCAACCTAAAAAACCCCAATGTTTTAGGGAACAGGGTGGAATTAAAAATAGGGGTAAGAGAAACTGGTCTGTATTTCCAAGGTTCTAGTTTATTTAGCCTTTGATCTTAGAAACCACATCATTTTAAGAGTAGTGGAGCCAAATTAAGGGCATGGTACTTTCTACCATGAAAAGGTACTTTTCCTATCCTGGATTAAATTCTGTGAATCTACTCGGCTTATTTTAGGCGTGTACTGGTTAGCATCTGTGAAATTGCCAGCACACACTGTTAAAAACAGTGCTTTTGTTTTTAATGGGCAAGAACAAGAGTGTGAATGCTCTTGTTGTTCTGTATTGTCGTAAATTAATTTTATGTAACAAGTCAAAAATCTCACTATGAATGCCTGTAAAATGTTTTGTTAGTCTTTACCTCAAATTGTTAAACACTACTGTTAGAAGACATAAGGTGTTTTTTTTTTCCATTGCATTTATTTTTTTATTATTTTCTTAAGAAAATATAATGAGGAAAACCATCTAATCCCTTTGGGATTTGTTTCCCCAAAAATGATTTATTATTCTGTTGAGATACATTGTTCTCTCTGTATTTCTCCCTCTCACATGCAAACGCATCTTTGTATTGTGAAGAAAGAATTTTTAAATGGTACCAAAATTAAGCTTGATCAGAATGACTTTGCAACAGATTTCAATAAAGCAAGAGCTTTGGGTTATAAAAATTTATGTTCAGGCAAAATAATGATAGAAAGGATGGAATAATAATAATGTGAGATAGTAGCCCAGATTAAGAATTTTATTTATTCGGGATAGACAATAGATCACGTTTTGGATTGTGAATAATCTAGCACCAAATGCATTTGATTATTCAAATTGCTTAAGCAGATTTGATACCAACGTGGTGGGGGAAAAAAGACAGCTTCTCTCTTTAGCTATGAAGTTATTGCCTAGAGAATCCTGTGGAACCACTATTTGAAGAACATGTTCTGCCATGTGTATGTAAAAATATTCTTGCTATGTGTGTGGTAGTTTCTGAAATGCACAAAATTTGAGTGGGATCAGCTTGCCTGCTGCTATAAATGAAATTGGCCACACTGCATTGAAGTTAGCAATGCAGATTAACCATATCTTTGTTGTGTTTCTTGTTCTCATGTTTGAAAGTGGAAGAGCTAGTGACGTCAACGACATGCTGTATTGTACTGGGGCTGTCCCATGCACAGTGCTCTTCCCTGCCTACATTTTATCTTCAAATACTGACTTTCTCCTATCCTGTACAGCTAGACCACTGAACGCTAGCAAGCTGCTGAATATCCAGAAGCAGCATGCCCGTAACAGTGTGTGCTTGCTTTCCAGTTAGAATGTATTGTTCTCTCTTACCTCCCCCCAGCTGTTCCAAAAATCACGTGTTTTGTGTAAGTACGTACCAGTGTCCCTTCTCTGCTACTCAGAATATAACTTCCATTCTTTCCAGCCCATTCCCATTTTAAAACAAATATTGTTGTACAAAGTACCTGTACTAAAAAAAAAATAATAATAAACTATTTACACAGTCTTTAACTTTGTGTCTCAGGCCTTTTTGGACTACAGAACTCTTCATTGGGGAAAAAAAAGTACTTAATGTACCTAGGGGGTGTAAACATCTGCATTACAATTGTTCCAAAATTGGAAAGTTTTTTTTAGCTTTTTCAAGAAAATGTTGTAGATTGTAATCACCACTGGAAGACCTATTTTATCCTCCCCACTACTCATAAAAGAGTCCCATATCACATCCCAAGTTCTGTGGACAACTTCCCGCAAACTTATGGTAGGATAGTTGTGTGGCGTGAATGTTGGGAACCTGCAAGTATTACCTCCCAAGAAGCAGAGATGCCTTAAGTACAATTTTTTCTACAATGCCATTTTATCGTTTGGGTATACATTGAAGTATGAGCCCAGTTTATCTTTTCTCTCGAGATTTGGGCCAATAATGAAGGTTAATTAGACGTTGTTAACAAATGCAGTTTCGGCCAGTCATTCTCTCTCATCCCAACTCACCTCACAGGGCTTGTGCTGGAAAAATAGGAGGACAAAGGTGTGTTGTATGTGTTCGCCGCCTTGAGTTGTATGTAAAAATAATAAAGGTGCAGTATAAATGAATAAACAAATATCCATAGAAAGAAGTATTCCTCAACTTATAAGCCTTCATTTAGTGGCCAAAGTTACAATGACACTGAAACAGAGACAACTGGACCTCACACTTAGGACTGTTTCAGCATCCCCATAGTCATATGCTCAGAATTTTGGGCACTTGGCAAACATGTGACCCCAGGATATTTCAACCATTGTAAATACATGCTGGTTGCTGTTTGCAAACTTCCCAGCCAATTTCCAACAAGCAAAGTCAATGGGGGAAACAAATTTGCTTAAAGAACATGCCCTTCCCTTAACAATTGCAATGATTTGCCTAACAATAGCGGCAAAAATATAACTCACTTAACAATCACCTTGCTTAGCAATGGCAATTCTGGTGCCAACTATGTTCACAAGACAACAACTACCTATATTTAATTTAATTTAATTTAATTTAATAATATTTCTATACCGCCCTTCTCCCTGAGGACTCAGGGCGGTTCACAGGGCAAGAGTAAAATACAAAATACAAATATTAAAAAGAAATTAAATGATTGCCCAATTTTAAAACAATTGATATACAATTATAAAACCCCAAAGATAAAATTAAGAATACAAAAAATAAAAAAAACCCACCAATCCCCATCAGGCTAGGCCGGCTTGTACAAACAAAAACGTCTTGAGATCGCGACGAAAGGAGCGAAGATCGGGCGCCATCCGGAGCTCTACCGGTAACTGATTCCACAGCTCCGGAGCGCCCACAGAGAAGGCTCTCCCCCTGGGGGCCACCAATTGACATTCTCTGATCGGTGGCACCCTGAGGAGACCCTCTCTGTGGGAACGCACAGGGCGCAGGGAGCTTGATGCCGGCAGCAGATGTTCCCTGAGGTACTCCGGCCCCCTGCCATGGAGGGCTTTGAACACCATTACTAGTACCTTGAGTTTGCAAGTAAAGCATATGTTGATCAAATGAGTAGTGTTTCAAAACAATAGCATTATAAAGCTGAATGCTGCTGCTGCTGCTACTAAAAGAGTCATACTGCTTTCTTTGCTAGTCTGCTTAGTTTAACAGGAAATTATATCATTTGCATTATCATTAACAAAATTCCCTTTTTATGACAAAAATAAATCTCAGCATTTTCTAATTTTGAAGTTTTTACTACTTACTTCCTTAAAACCTTTTGGAGCTGGTTTAGTTTATATTTGATAATATAGTTGTGTTATAATATATATTATAAATACATAATACATAGTTATATTTTATAATATAATTTAATAAAGAAATGGTACAAGGTTCTGGGCTGTGATTATGGGTAAGCAGTAGTTTAACATAGTGTGGAAATTCAGCCTTTTCTTAGCACACTTGGTTATTGAATCAATACGTTAAGATCTAAATTAGTTTATTTGTTGGATAGGGCACGTCATGTAAATATATCAGCTACAAAGTATTACAACTATGGGACAGGAAAACACAGCCAGATGACACCCAGTAGGAATTATTAAATGTTCCCTTATCTCCCAATGTCTTTAATTGACAACTTCCCCAAGTATAACAACAGCAGCACATCCGACGCAGTAGGAATGTAGATATTTGAGTACAGACTCAAGCAGGACAGTTCCTTTTGTTGATGGCCCAGTAAGACACAGGAGGCGCACTCCAGTGAAGAGACAGCTTTCTAGTCTTCCACCTTGTTTCATAAGGAAAAACCTTTCTGCTGCTCATTTACTTATTAAAGCTAGAGCATCAAGCACCAATTCAAGCACCGTAAAAAGACACTGAAGCTTCCAGTTGTAATAGAGGGAGAATGCTAGTAGGTTTATAGAAGCTTGCAAATTCACCCCAGAATCTGTAAGAGATTAAAAAAAACATGGATAGGAAAATGGTTTCTGTTCTTCGAAGCACTGTAATGGTTCTCATGTTCTCTGCAGTTTTTTGCAGCTCCTTTAGCCCAGTAACACAAAAGTAACAATTTTATACAACTAAATCTGGGATAAATTTTACAGCTGTTACACAGCTCCTTACCATCTCTTTCCAGGTTAACATACTAAACAACCTTAATTTCCCACTGTTTCTTTAGCCATAATCTTTCAGACTGGTAGGACTGCATTTTGCAACAGATAGAAGCAGTGTTTGTAGTACACGTTCCTCTATGTTCACCAGCTGTGTTCACTATTTTTGAGACCTATGTACAATAAAGCAGCTACAAAAACAACATACAATATGTCTTAGCAGTTGCAGTTCTGTTCCAATTAAAGAGGGACGCGGTGGCTCAGTGGGTTAGGACGCTGAGCTTGTCGATCAGAAGGTCGGCAGTTTGGTGGGTCAAATCCCGAGTGCCGCATAACAGAGTGAGCGCCTGTTACTCGTCCCAGCTTCTGCCAACCTAGCAGTTTGAAAGCATGTAAAAATGCAAGTAGAAAAATAGGGACCACTACGGTGGGAAGGTAACAGTGTTCCGTGCGCATTTGGCGTCTAGTCATGCCAGCCACATGACCACGGAGACGTCCTCGGACAAGCGCTGGCTCTTCGGCTTTGAAACGGAGATGAGCACCGGCCCCTAGAGTTGGAAACGACTAGCACACATGTGCGGGGGAACCTTTACCTTTACCTCCAATTAAAGGGATTGTACCTAGTGCATGGTTAGTCTTGCACAGGGCTGCCCATTTTAGTTCAGAGGCATGGGAAATTTAATCTAGGATGCTAAACTAGCCATACAGTTTGAAAACACTAGATCAGGGGTAGGCAACCTTGGCTCTTTTATGACTCATGGACTTCAACTCCCAGAATTCCTGAGTCAGCTTCTGACTCAGGAATTCTGGGAGTTGAAGTCCATGAGTCATAAAAGAGCCAAGGTTGCCCACCCCTGCACTAGATTGTCATGGCACTCCCCCAAATTTTTTATAAAGTTTCAGGCAATGAAAAGTAGATGGCTGCAGCTGCTACAGGACCAGTCATTTGTGAGTTACTTCATTGTCAATCTAACACTGGCACAAGAGTTCTTCATTCTCAACCAAATCCGTGGAATAAGTAATATTTCATTGAGAATTAAAGATAATTCCACATATGTATCATCTGACAAAAGAGTTGGCCCTCATTGCTTTTGTCACCACTGTCTCCCAGTCATATTTTCCCACAAACATTCACAAATTCAGCTACCTGTGTCTCAGGAGAGGCTTCTAGGGCAGGAAACTATCTGCAGGGCTGGTTACATTCAAAGCTGAGGAAATATCCAAAGTAGTGGAAGCAGCTGTTTCTTCCGGAGCTGGTAGGTGAAATGCAATAGAATATAAATACGTCATCCTTTTTCTTTCTCCAGCCGCCAGTCCTGCTTGCTTGCTTGCTCTCAGTGTAGAATTATTGCTTCTTCCACAAATGGGCAAACTTGCCTTCTACTATTTGTTCTAGGTTTATTTATGAGCATCTATGTGTAATTCCTGCTTCTTAATGTTACGTATGAGGTCAAACAAAACTAGCTGAAATGTACAACAGTCCCGATTTGGCTCAGAAGCAGTGAACAGGAGCTTTTGCACAAAGTCATTCACTGAAATATTTGAAGAGCACTTGGGTAGAGAAAACTGCATTTTAGGGTGTTCAAGCCAAACTAGGGATACCCGTGGAAGAGTGAAGAAGACCAACTTTGGTGTGAGGGGAGAGGAGCCAAGGGAACTGTGCATCCTTACTGAATTGCAACTCCCATAATACTTTGGGGAAAACACTCTAGAAAAATTATAAAGCCAATAAAATTGACTACATTGCTTTCTTCACATGCAGAGCTGAATTGTTTTTCGAAGCTAGGAATCAAGTACCAAAAAATAGTTACCAAGGCTGACTACCTTACCTTTCTCATTTGCAAGTTGGGCCTTCTTTCTGTCAGCCATCTTACCTAAGAATTCAAGGATAGAGGTAACATATGAAACTTTTAATTTTTAGAACTAATTTTATTTCCAAAGCAAAATAAAAAAAAGCATGGTAAAGGATATACAGTATCTGATAAACAATTTGAAAAAAGAAAAAGGCCATGGATTTCGGTATGCCATGGATTTAACTCCACTTTCTGACCTCTGTTTTGTGTCATTTAAGTTGCCTTTTTTCATGGTGAGAACTGGATTTGTAAATTACACTTATGCACAGAAAGCATTGTACATCTTGTCTGCCTATTATAAGTAACATTATAAAGGTAAAGGTTCCCCTGCACACGCGTGCTAGTCGTTTCCAACTCTAGGGGCCGGTGCTCATCTCTGTTTCAAAGCCGAAGAGCCAGCACTTGTCCGAGGACGTCTCTGTGGTCATGTGGCCGGCATGACTAGACGCCAAAGGCGCACGGAACGCTGTTACCTTCCCACCGTAGTGGTCCCTATTTTTCTACTTGCATTTTTACGTGCTTTCGAACTGCTAGGTTGGCAGAAGCTGGGACGAGTAACAGGTGCTCACTCTGTTACGCGGCACTCAGGATTCGACCCGCCAAACTGCCGACCATCTGATCAACAAGCTCAGCGTCCTAACCCACTGAGCCACCGCGTCCCTTAAGTAACATTATACTGCAATCCATTTCTTGTAAGAGAAAAAGTGCAATGTGGCAGAACCAGAAGGCTGAGTAATTTTAACTATAGATCTTCACCTAAACGCCATGTTCCCTTTCCCTGATCTTTCCATTAATAAAACTGCAATTATTTGTGGTCCATTTTAACACCTTAATTCATTACTATACTTAAGCCTAAGTACATAATTTGGTTTCTTTCCAGTTTTTCCCCACTTTCTGTGTTGAGTCTGAGGCCTTGTTAAAACATCATGTACAATAATTGTACAGCCTCTGTAAGAAAGACAAAGTGATGGGAAATTTAAGAGGATTAAATCTTTCCGGAAGGGTTGGTTGGGGGGGAAGGGGGAAGTTCAATTCCATGATAATGGAAATTCAGTTAAAATTATCAGATTTATATATTCCAGAAGTTGTGAATGCTCCAACGCTGGAAGTTTTTATGAAGAAACTGGACAACCATTTGTCTCAGATGGTATAGGGATTCCTGCCTAGATGTTGGATTTGAAGACCTCCAAGGTCCCTTCCAACTCTGTCATTCTGTTAAATTCTGTTAAATAGCCCACATTTATTTTATACAATTCAAAGCACCATACATAATTCTCCCACCTTCTTTTTTCCCTACAACAATTGTGTGAGATGGATTGGGCTGAGAGAGTGACTGGCCCAAAGTCACCCTGCTGGCTTTCATGCCTCAGGAAGGAATAATAATAATAATAATAATAATAATAATAATAATAATAATAATAATAATAATAATAATAATAATAATAATAATAATAATAATAATAATAATAATAATAATAATAATAATAATAATAATAAAAAATATAAATAGAATAATAATATAAATAGAATAATAATAATGATAATAATGAAGAAGAAGAAAAAGTAGTAGTTGGAAGGGACCTTGGAGGTCATCTAGTCCAACCCCCTGCTCAGGCAGGAAACCCTATACCATTTCAGGCAAATGGCTGTCCAGTCTCTTCTTAAAAACTTCCAGTGTTGGAGCATTCACCACTTCTGGAGGCAGGTTGTTCCACTGGTTAATTGTTCTAACTGTCAGGAAGTTTCTCCTTAGTTCTAGGTTGCTTCTCTCCTTGACTAGTACTCAACAGCCTTCTGGTTTCTAGACCAACACCTTCACCACTAACTGCTTATTGCTATATTGTTATATATATAGTCCCAACATAGGTCAATACAGCATAGTTATCAAGCATTGTTAAGGAGACTTTTGTGGGGGGGGAAAGCTTCTTTTTGAAAATAGATATTTATTGAAATAAGGATTACCAAAATGGACACAAATTTATTGGGGGGCAGGGTTTATGAGTAGAAAGAAAAGAAGGAGGAGAATCATGCAAGAAAATAACAGTTTCTGAAAATGATTTTTGAAAGCTTATTGTTAATAACACCAAGACTTAACAATAAATATTACTTGAATGCGTTAAAAGAAAGACATTGAAGTACCAGATTGGAGCATCAGCTGACAGAGGTTAATATACTTGCAATAGAAAATTTCAAGGCAAATGATAGTTCTCATTTATTTTCAATGCAGAAGACTTTGAACAGCAATTTGTGACTGAGGTTATATTTTTCAGGAAGGCAAATAGTTCTCACAGGAGATAACAATGAGCCCTGGTGGCAGAATGGCTAGAATGCAGTATTATTGCAAGCTAACTGTGCCCACAGTCAGGAGTTCGATCTTGACAGGCTCAAGATCTTCCATCCTTCCAAGGTTGGTAAAATGAGGATCCAGATTGTTGGTGGCAATAGGCTGGCATTGTAAACTGCCCGGAGAGTGCTTTAAACTGCTATGGGGCGATATATAAGTCTTGCTATAGCATTGTAGTGGTTATTGACAAATTGAAAAATAAGTCCCCAATTCAGATGCTATTCATCTGAAACTTCTTATGGAATAGTAAATGTATGAAATTGCACCTCCTCTCACAAAATCACAGAATTTGGTCCTTTTGGAAGTCTCTGTTGAGATTTTCTGGAGGAAATTCAGGGATCCCCATGAAATCACAATCTGAACTTTTAATTTTCAACTTTGCATACTCAGTCCTGATAGATTTGCAATAGATATGATTAAAAATAAATTTGTATTTATTTAATACAGTACAGAGGCTGCATGGTGCCATCCCAGAAGCAGGCTCTGTTTTGGAACCAGCCACAATTCATTGCAGCCACTACCAAAATGGCACTCACTACCAGGATGGCACCAAGCAGCCTCTGTGTAGGAAGGCCACATGGTGGATCCAATCATGAAGGAGATTCACAGAGAAGGGAAGTGAACTAAGCGGGGAGGGTGTGGGACCCAGCAGGGTGGGAGCATTGCCTGTAGGGTCCCAGCAGGGCAGGAAATGGAAATGGGGTGCCTCAGGGTGGGGGAGGCCCATGGCAGGCCAGGTGTGAGGTAGAAAGGTGCTACAATATGAGTCTGGGCCTGCTTTAGGCCTCCCAGGGCCTCCTCCACCAAAGGCCTCCCATGCTCCGTTTAACAACTTTCGCAGTCCCCTAAAGATCACAATAGGGAGAGTAGAAATTGTGGTTGCTAAGTGAGGCAATCACAGTGCCTTACTTAACAACCAGTACAACCTATAACCATAACGGGCAAGCTCCATTTACAATCATAAGTTGAGGACTACTTGCATATAGCTACCCATTTCACAAACATACGACTTTGGGCAGCATAAACCACCATAATAGTTAAAAACTCCCTAGCAACCTAAAAATCAGTTAAAACTGAAATAAATAGATAAAACCGTAGAAAGTGAGAGAACAAACTACACTCAGTCTCATACAGCCGCTTCAGGCTCTCCCTGAGATCCCCAAGGCTAGTGAAAAAAGGGACTTCTGGAAGGCTAACAGAGATGGGGCTACTCACCTGGGGGGGTGATGTTCCAGGAGATGGGGGCCACAGCAGAAAAAGCCCACTGCCTGGGTCCTGACAGATGGAGCTCCTTTGAAGATGGAACCCACAGCATCACCCTCCTGCCTTACAGTGCTCCAGCTGAAGCTTCGGGAATACTCCTCAAGGGTACCCCCATGTAGAACCCATTTCAGTAATCCAAACGGGAGGTGACAAAGACATGAGTGACTGTGAACAGGGCCTTCCAATCAAGAACAAGTGCAATTGGCACATCACCCAAAGCTTTACAAAGGGCCTTCTGGCCTCAGTGCAACCTGCTATTTGAGAAAGAGCCATGAGTCCAATAGGACCCCTAACATAGCCACAGGCTCTATATGGGAAAGTGCAACTTTCTCTAGAACAAAAGATAGAAGGTCTCCAGAACTTGGAGGTCCTAGAACCCCATAACATTTGGTCTCATAAGATTGAGTTGAAGCCTTGTTTTCCCCATCCAGATCCCAGAGCACCAAGAGAAGACCCCCATGGCATCATTCAAACAGCCATTGCATCACGCATGGCATCACTCAGCCCAGTTATACATAGCTGGATATCATCAGCATACTAATGACGCTTCAACCCAACCAACGGATGACTATGGCTTCATATAGCTGTTACACAGGAAATGAGAGAGCACTGAATCCCATGGCAACTGATGCATATTTATGACAGCTGCAGTGTCCTGGTATAATCGCTTTTGTGACCTTCTGACAAGCAAAGTCATTGGGGAAGCTAGATTCACTTACCAACGTGTTACTAACTTACCTGCAGTGATTCACTTAACAACTGTGGCAAGAAAAGTCGTAAAATGGGGCAAAGCTCAATTGCCTCGCTTAACAACATAAATTTTGGGTTCAGTTGTGGTCCTAAGTCAAGGACTGCTTGTAACATCTAAGCTATCTCTGTAAACTGCCAATTGACTGCTTGTCAGTTAGGTTGCTGTGCATGTGAATAGTTACATATGAAGCAGGTGCATCCTTTAATGACATTGCTGTAATTGTTGATATTATTTTATTGTTTAGTATTGATAAGCATTTAAGCTGTCTGGTCTCTGGTTATAATAAACTATCTTTTTCTACATTACAGTAAAACTATTATTAGATTCCTACTTAGATTTATATAAATAGTTTTACAATATTTTAAATGTTTTATATTTAACAATATTTTAATTTAGTCAATTCTTTGTGATCCAATGGATAGACTTTCAAAAAGCATTTGAAAATATGTCTCATTAAAGCTTCCTGAGGAATTTATGTAGATTGATACTGAGGATTACACCAGTAGACAAATGTAGTAGCTTCATAATCAGGGATGTAAGATTATTGCAATTCCAGGACACCTTTCCTAGTCTGTCATGTCAGTTCTAAACTCATAGGCAGTAGCCATAAAAAATACGAAATCTATATTGGGATTCATTTTTTTTCTACAAAGCTAGAATGCAATTACATTTAGACTACTGCCTAAAGTTCTGATAAATGCATTACACATACACACACACACAAATTATCAAGAGCTGGAGCTATTTCTATAGGGGAAATGTTTATCTTCTGGCTTTTTAACACTGGTAATAGTAAAGAAATAATAGCATTGTATAAAATTATGGGGAGAAACTAGACAACAGGTCTCCTGTATTTATAATACTATTTGGCTCATAAAAATTATTGTCTGGAAGTTCCCATCAGAGGTGTACGGATGCAATAGTGCTCACTTAAAGTTAACACTTAATGGGCCTTCATTGTCCTCTGATTGACCATTCTGGGAAACACCAGGTTGAACTAATAGGCCCTTCATTTGGTGTACTGGGATGAGATATTTTTTGTCACAAACTTTGGCAACAACCAGAAGGAACATGGAATAATGTTAGCAATAGCATTGAAAACTGTCCTTCTACATACGCGTCTGGGAATGAATGAACCAGAGGCCACCAGTGAGGAAGATGCCAATGATGAATGCTGAAAAGGCTAGGCCAGTGACAGCTGGGAGCTCCAGAACTGGGGGAGTAGTAGCTGTAGAAAAGTCGGAAATACATGGAATTGAGAAGTTTTGTTTGGTTTGCCCAATAAAACCTATTGCAAAATATGAAGCAAGTCCCCAAAATTAAAGATTGCAAGAAAAAAAACCCTAAAATCAAGGTTCCATTCATTTTAGTTCATTTCTTGAAACAAAGAGGAAGATTGTTCTGACTCTTGCAAAAGAATCTTCTCATTTCAAACTCGGTGGATCAAAGTTGGACAGATTTCAGAGTTGTGGGATCTGTTATTTGGGGAATAACACATATATTTTGAATTAGAGAATTATAAGCCAGCTAATAATTTCCAGCATGATAATTGAGGGTATACAAAATCCATTTGTGTATGTTCTGGAGAACTTTGGAATGCCTGATTTTTTCCTCTGCATGCTATTCCAAGAGACATTTTGGAATGGCAACAAATCAGGCAACAAATGGCATGCAATTCAAGCAGCCAAACAGCTACTTTTATTAACAGGCTATTTACAAATTAATTAGGGGTCTTAATTTGTTTGGTACTGCCAGAGGTGTTTATAGTGAAATTATATTTCAAAAATCTCTTTATTTTACTGTTGCTCCTGTTATTTTTGCAGTTCTGGTTTTTTTCCCTTAAATATTATGAGCCCTAGTGACAGAGTGATTTGAATACAGTATTGCAGGCTAACTCTATCCATAGACAGGAGTTTGATTTTGACTGGCTCATGGTTGACTCAGCCTTCCATCCTTCCAGAGTTGGTAAAATGAGGGCCCAGATTGTTGGGGGCATTATGCTGACTCAAAACAGCTCAGAGAGTGCTATGAAGCAGTATAAATCTATTGCTATTGTATTTCATTCACAGCTTATCTCTAAGTCCTTCCTTTCATTTTCTCCCTCATTAATAAATCTTATTTTGTTTATATTTATTTCCTTCCACCTTGTGTGAAGAGTTCTTTTACCTTTCAGATAGCTAGACAGGTCTTAAACAATTCCCTTCTTCCTCCCTGTCCTGGGTAACTCCTTCTTGTAATATTAAAGAGGTGACCTTATAGATAACATTATAGAGATAAAGAGTTGCAATCTGCTTTATCTTTGGTTATGCTCTACTCTCTTCTTCTCTCTGGCATCTTAAAATCATAATTCACCCTCCCTCCCACTGCCTTCCCAACCATCAAATGTCTTTTTGGAAGTCTTTGAAGTGTCCTTTGAACTCCACTGTTTTCTGTCACCTAGATGTATAATAACTTCTCCTGTAATGGACAGTACTTCCATGTTCTTGTCAGTCTTTGTCTTTCACCTCTCCCCCAAACAATAACTAAATTTCTAATAACGTCTTTTAGACTCCACATCTCTGCTTATGTGTGTGATTCATGCAACTCGGGTCAACATGACAAGAACACATTTGATAACCTTGGACATTCTGTCACAGGAGATACCCAGAGTGCGATCAGGAGGAGATTCAGTACAGTCTGCTCCTGAATCAGTAAGTTTTGCCAATCCCTAAGGAGAAGTAACTGGAACCATACTGTATTGTTAAACAAATGGAAGCCTTCTTCTTCTTCTTTGTACTACTATGGAAATAGAGCCAAACGTATACCTTGAAGAAAAACATTGTAGAAGGAGTCATTGATCTGGCCATATTTGAGCCTTTCCATGATACAGCTATGCCTCTACTTCTCCCTCTCCCCCTTGCTTTTTCTTGCTAGGGGCAAAAAACTCTAGGGGCCGGTGCTCATCTTTGTTTCAAAGCCAAAGAGCCAGCACTTGTCCGAGGACGTCTCCGTGGTCATGTGGCCGACTAGACGCCAAAGGCACACGGAACGCTGTTACCTTCCCACCGTAGTGGTCCCTATTTTCCTACTTGCATTTTTACATGCTTTCGAACTGCTAGGTTGGCAGAAGCTGGGACGAGTAACAGGTGCTCACTCTGTTACACGGCACTCAGGATTCGACCCGCCAAACTGCTGACCATCTGATCGACAAGCTCAGCGTCCTAACCCACTGAGCCACCGCATCCCTTAAAGTCATCCTTAGATGTTCTGATATTAAAGTTTTGCCCGGTGAACAGCAAACACCCCATGACAATCGTGGGTAGAGTCTCCAATTTGGTTGGCCATCTTATTGATAGATCTATCTGGTGAACCACGGGGTAGGATAAGTCTGGTACCTTTTTTAATTAATACTTAATCCTCAGCTCAGAGACCTGAATCTGCCTGAATTGTACATGCTCGACAGTAATGAAGAGCTGTAAGATGAAATATGTGAGATTGTTTTCTTTCCCTACTGCTTCACAGCACAACCCCTAGCCATGCATGGTACAGCACTAAACCCAAGTTCAATAGCAGAACAAACAACAGCTATAAGTCTGTCATAAGTCTAATACATACAGTTGAGTTAGAATTAGCTTGCATAACTGACTTTCTACATCTGTCTTTAGTTTGCTTGATCTAGGCCTGAGGACTGGCTAGGAGACGCAGCAGATAAAACAGCCCCTCATCTCAATCAGCTGATCCCCACTCTGGGAGAGACAGGAAATGAAAGAGAAGCAAGCTCTGGCACATAGATAAACCTGCCGTACAGCCATTTCTCAAAATAATTGCCAGTTGTGATAATACTGTGATTGGCAAATGCTTTTCCTGTCAGCTGGTGGCACTGTGAAAAAGGTGGCCTTCTTTGTGGGGACCAGCAATGGGACCAGCAAGGCTTATCTGCTGGTTCATAGATGGGAGTAGAGCACTTTAAGCGAACTGCAGGAAGAGCCCTAGGATCTCTTCTAGAAGAGGAGAGGGAATTCAGATTCAGAAGTATTCTCCAAATCCCAGGAAACATGCTTAAAGAAGTAAGATATCAGCACATACTCACTCGGAACCTGTACCTTCTGCAACTTCCTTGCATCCTTCATTTTTCCTTGCTGCTTAGCTGAGGAATTATCTATGGCAAAGAACGTAAGAGTCAAGGAAGGAGAGGTTAATAAAAACATAATCGGGAAATGGCTTCCATAACTGCATATTTTTGAGTTATTTCGGCCCACCTAATCACTGCTATATGATAATTTAGGCAACTAATAGGTCATCAGTAAAAGATGTTGCCTGTAATTCGGTGTGAGGAGTTGCACAAAAAAAGTGTCATATATCCCTAAATTTTTGTTCATATCTTGAGAAGGGGTTGTGAGGACTGTCTTCCCCAAATGCAGGCCCTGGAAGCTCTTTGGAGCTAGGGATGTTGTTCTCCAGAGCCAACGTCCAAGTGCCTACCTGGCTTCAGACCAGGAGAAGCAGATCTGAGTGGAGTTTCCATGGTTACCATGATGGGCTTTGTGAAGGTACGCTGGAAGTCCCCACTGGCTGGCTCTTCTCTCCTGCAGGCTTTGTTTTCAAACTGGCACTGAAACAAAAATCTGTCTCAAAGAGTATCTCTTTGCAAGGGGAAAACATCTGAACCAAACACAGCTATCTTTTTCAATAAGATCATTAATCTAATTTCCCAGATAAGTTACATTAAGCAGTTCTGTGCAGAAACTCATTTCAGATAAATTAAGAAGCTTCCCTTTTGCCTTGTCCCCAAGTTCCCAGTTGTTCTTAAGCACTACTTTTCCACACTTTCGACAAAATGTATGCCATACCTCAGTGATCAAGCACCTGATTTGCATACAAAACCTCCAAGAAAGGTGGAAGAAATATGAGTGTCTGATATCCTGTCTATCCGAAGGGTCACCCTGAAGCTTGGTGAGTAGGCTGACCTAACCTAAGACATCTTAGGTCAAGACAGCTTCAGAGACAGAAAGTGAGTGTTTGCACAGAGCTCCTGGACAACTGTTAAAAGCTCATTTCCCTCCTCTAAAAGGCTAGAGACCTTGGGGATTGAACCACTAGTTTTTCCGGAGTCATGTTGTTCCCTGCTGCAGAGAGTCAGGCGGCAATGTAAGAAATGAATGGAGTCGTTGGAGCGAGGCTGGAGCACAAAACTTAGTCGTTGCCGTTGGCGGTATCTTGGGGGCAACACCTGGTCCTGAACGGCCCATTCAGATGCTAACAGGGTAACATGGGAATCAGTTGCACAGCTATGCTGAATAAGCAGGTATGAAGATACCACTGAAGAATCTGAAGAGGCAGAGATGAAGCATTGCTGGATGGTGAAGCCAAGACAGAAGTGATATGTGACCAACGTTGCCTGGAAGACAAAACAACAACAACAACAACTTGCCATAGAGTTAGCAAACCCAAATGCTTGATCTTGAAAGAATGGAGTAAGGATCAGAGAAAGCATCGGGGGGCGGGTGTCTACCTGCAAGGGCTGAAGCTCAAATATAGGCAATCATATCATCTGGATTTTTCTCAATGATTATCATAAACAAGGCTGTAATTGTTTTTCTTAAAAAAACTCTCTCAAAAATGCTGTCTGGCCAACTACACTTTATACTATTTCCTTGTAACAACTGGACAATCGTAACAACCATCTTTGGCAAAATAAAGGCCCATTTATTGAAGGCTTTCCAACTTAGAAGTCTAACCTGAAAAATGGATTCAACCCCCTTTTTCTTCCATAACTGTTACCCAAAAGAAAAAAGAATATTCACTCTAGTGACCAATCCTTGAAAGAGCCTAGAAGGAGCCTCTAATTAATACAGTCTTTGAAATCTTCTTTCCCAAGTTTTTTGGGAAAAGAGCAAAAGGCTCCAAAGCTGATGCCCTCTAGCTATGCAGGACTTTTAAACCCATCACCTCAAGCAGTATCTAAATTTGTACTTTAGAAAGAAATAGGCAGACTCTGGCCTAGTTAAGGTGAGAGGTGCTGGGAGTCCTGGCCACAACCCCTGAAATGAGACCACTTGGGAAAGTGAAATGGCCTCGCACTATTTTAGGGACAAGAACTTTGAATTTCAGCCTTTGCACCAGAAGTCAACTTTTTCAAACTGAATATCAGTATTACTTCCACAAAGACCCGGCTGTTGGCAGAGATGATACAGAATCCTGGTTGCTTGACAAAAGCCTCAGAGCTGGACACTTCTAGGCTGAGCAGGATATCACCATGTTGAAAAGGGTGGTTCTGTGATTTTTTGGCTTCTGAGGAAAATGTCTGAATTGAAGTAGAAAAGATAAAGGGAAGCTTTAGGAAAGAAAGAGGTTTATGTCTGGCACAAGAGTGCAATTGTAAATATCTGAGTCACAGACCCACTGCACAATTTCTGCCCACATAAAGTCTGAACTTCACAATGCTTTATGAAGTTTTTCTTCTAAATCTCAGATAAGTAGTACACTGAAGCAGCAGCCCATTTGCTTTCTGTTTGTGCCACTGGTATGCCAACAGTTAGGGCAAGTCATTGCTCATCAGAGAAGACACTGAAGTCTGAAGGGGAAACCAATGAAATGCTGGAACTTTTTCCAAAGCAAGTTTAGCAGTGGACCATTAGCAGTGCCTGGCTTCCTTCCTTCCTTCCTTCCTTCCTTCCTTCCTTCCTTCCTTCCTTCCTTCCTTCCTTCCTTCCTTCCTTCCTTCCTTCCTTCCTTCCTTCCTTCCTTCCTTCCTTCCTTCCTTTTTGATTAAAAAAAGCTGCCAGTTTCCCATTCTAACCCAAGTAACAGGGAGAATAGCAAAGCATCCATCATTAGAGGAAGATGCCTGTTGATGGAGTCAGTGGAGGAGGCTCATACAAAAGGTCTATCAGTGAAAGCAACAAGTCCTCAAGGGCCTCCTAGGACAAGGAAAGTGATTGGCGCTTGTTTTCCTGGCACAGAGGGAGAAAGCGTCAAAGGGTAGACAGCAATGGGGCACCAACTACCATTGAAACCAAACACTTGGCTAGTATTGTGGTCAAAGCTAAAGAACAAACTGAAAACTTTACAACAATTTTTCAAGTCATCTTAAGGTGGATTCAGCAATGGAAGTAAGCAATATGGAAGAGCCCTAGGACTGTATCTGATGTCATGTATGTTACGCTAATGAAAGGATACCCATCAGTGGAACTCAGCCTCTAAATGGTAAGATTCTGGGGTGGAGAAGGCCTTTGGGTCAATTCTTCCATTTAAAAGACTCTCGGAGTGACAAACCCAAGAGAAACCTTGGCTCTCATATTTTATTTATTTATTCATTTTGTTTGCTGCTCATCTTGCCGCAAGGCTTACAACATATAAAAGCAGTAAAACCACAACAATAGGCATTTCTAATAACAATAAAAATACAAATTATAATGAAAAGAAGATGTACCGGGGGGGAGAGGGGGAGATGGTTTTGGTCTGTCAATCACCTCCCTATGCTTAACCGGCATTGTCAAGCAGGGCAAGAAATATTGTTGGAACAGAAAAATCACCAAGCATGCAAGCTAAGGCTTAAAAGACTTCGTGTAAAGTGTTCTTTAGCACTGAGATCGTAAATGTACCGAAGTCTATGCTAAGTCTACAGGTTTACCTCTAAAAACTAATGTATTCTGTAAGAATGTCTTGTGCCTGGTTGTTGAATGGGTTCATTTCAGCAAGGACCTGACACTTTATCTGTAAAGTAGCTGTCTATTCATTCTGCTCAGCCATTCTTACCAACAAATGCTCGGCTGGCCAGTTGCATCACTGTTTGAAGCTGCTTCGTATGTTCGTGCAATCTCTTACAAATGGTGTTCCCGCTGGCAGATGAGGATCTGCCCCATCCACTTTTCCACATGAACTCTTACTCTAGGAGACCTATTCTCTCCCTAGGCCTGGAACCATCTCATCTAGTTTACTTACTTTCTTTATAGCCTTCTTTTCCTGCATGGGCTTTTGAATCCCATAGCATAAATCAGATTCAACTTTTTCTGTTTCAGCTGTGGGCAAGGTAGAGAGAACCGAACTGTCCTCTTCCTTCGGCTTCTTTTCCCAGCCTCTGGTGACAGCCTCTGGAAAGTGCTGTCTCTCAACTGCAAGTTTGGAGGCAGGCAAGAACATGGGCCTAAAGAGCTCACGATTCTCTGGAGGAGCAGGTGTGGCCTCTGCAAAGAGAAAAAAGGACAAATCTGAAATAGAGCACAACTCTTTGCGTTACAGACAACTCCTCCTTGTTCGTAGGTGAACTCTTTTTATGTATTACTGAAGACATAGAGGTTTGAGTTTCAGTACAACATGATCCTCTCAGTATGCTCAGTGGAGTAAAGAGGTGGGATGATCTCTATACAGTAAACTCAAACTGTCATTCAGTCATGAACGTCATGAAATACTTTATACACTCAGCCAAAAATGTAGAGGCACATTCATCTACTGGGCAGGGCTGAGCTGTCTGTACATAGTGCCAGGACAACTAAGTTAATATAATGTGTCATGTTACATCTCACTGCAGTACCCGTAATGATTCTGCAAACTCTATTTGGCATTCTAGCAGCGCCCTCTAGAGAGCCATGGATCCAGTACCATGAACTTGAAGAGTTACCAAAAGTTCTTTTCTAATCTTCTAAGCTAACTACAGTATTAGTAGGCAATCTGCATTAGAAACTGAAATTTTAATCACAATGGTTCCAAATACCAATCTATTTCCACCAAAGGGATGCCTTTTACTGGCTTCAAATTCTCCAAAATATGAGAAGCCTGACTTGAGGCCATCCAGCTAGTTAAACTAATACCATTTTCCAATGGATCTTCCTGCCAAGATTTCTGCATGTGATATGAAAAACAAATAACAAGCAACTTTTTAGCTTAGTTGGATGGGCTTTTTAAATCTTTATGCAAATCGGAGTGCAACAATTGTTTTCCTTGCATTTTCTCTCTCCCCATCTTTTCCAAAGAAACTCCTTTATAAATCATGGATATTCAGCTGCATAATTTTAAAAAATAATTTCTCACTCTCTCTTCCATTTAATGGGATGTTAAGCCCATCCTTTGTGCTCTTAAATATTTTGCAGGTTTGCTGGTTGCCCTTTGAGCATTTGGACTGTAAATCTAAAGTTAGGCATTTGAAGAGATTGGCTGAGAAAATCCTTGCATTGAAGGTCTCTAAGTAGCTGGCCAGCCTAGGATGCATCAGAAGATTCATCTTTATAATTTTTTTAAAAAATATTATTATTAAATAATGTAATATATTAATATCAAATAAAATCTGAGCCATGTGTGATCACATTTTTTGAGCTCATTGACAATCTGCGATACATTGCTTTAAAATATTTTTAACAAGTTCTCTGCCTTGAGTTGTACATTTAAAAAGGCAGGGAAAAGATCAAATAATAATTTTCATCATCTCACACAGATGACAGTAGGCTCCAACATCTGTCTCCTTGGTCTTAGTTTAATCCCTACTCCATACTGGGTACAGTATATTCACCATACAGTGTGGCCTGTCAGAAGAGATTCGGTTATATCAAAAAGTCTGAATAAACTATTAGTCATAGTCAATTGTTTAAAAATATTTATGACAGGAAGATATGATACTTCAAAAATCCAAGAAATTGTAATATTTGTGGGGGGGGAAGTGCTTTCAAGTCAGTCTTGTCTCCTGGTTTACTACGTGGAAAATCTACCTCTTTCTTGTCGTCTCAGTGCAGGAAGATAGGGTAGCAATAGTCTTTTTGCAGAAAGAATTAAGACTGGAATGCAGAAGGTATTGCAAGATGAATTTCCAGGATAGAAGTATAACAATGGTGGCCCTGTCCCTCATGATCATTGCTGGCATGTTTCCAAACTCTTTGGTGAATGAGGTGTCCTTGGTGCTCTCTGAGCTTGCTTGTTTTCTTGCAGATGTTTCATTACACGAACGAGGTAATATCATCAGTGCTAGTAAGGAGTGCAACTTGCTGTACCGCAATCCTTAAATAGCACTGATGATGTTACCGCATGCGAGTTGTGATGGGGGTTTCCCGATACTCCCATGTAACACCTCTGCTCCACGAGCTGCATTGGCTTCCGGTTGCCCTCCGGGTGAGATTCAAGGTGCTGGTGATGACCTATAAAGCCCTAAATGGCTTGGGTCCAGGATATTTTAGGGAACACCTGCTGCCGGCATCAAGCTCCCTTCGTTCTGTGCGTTCCCACAGGGAGGGCCTTCTCAGGGTACCGCCGGCAAAAGATTGCCAGCGGGTAACACCCAGGGGGAGGGCCTTCTCTGTGGGTGCGCCTGCCCTTTGGAACCAGCTGCCCGTAGAGCTCAGGACTGCCCCTGACCTTCGTTCATTCCACCGGGACCTGAAGACCTGGCTCTTTGAGCTTTCCGGCCAGGACTGAGAATTTTAATTGTAATTTTATTTTAATTGGGTTTTAATTGGAGTTTAACAGGGGTTTTATTTTATTCAAGGACTAAATTTAATTAATTTTAATTGTTCTTAACTTTTGTAATTTTATTGTTGTACTGTTATTTTAAATTCCTTGTGAACCGCCCTGAGTCCTACGGGAGAAGGGCGGTATATAAGTCCAATAAACATAAACAAACATAAACATACCTAGTTGGGCTAATGAAACGTCTGCAAGAAAACAAGCAAGCTCAGAGAGCACCAAGGACCCTTCATGTCAGTCCTGAGCCGCAAATATTCTCCTTTATTGGTCTTTGGTGAATGCTTTCTCCACCTTAACCCCTTCAGCAACTACCTACCATTCAGTCCAACAATCAGAAGAAATCTGTTCACCCGCTCAGCTTCAGTATAAGAAGTGAAGGCTGGTAGCTTCTGCTCTGCTGCATATTGTAAAGGATCTTTAGCATTAGCCAGCTCAGGAAGCGTCTGCTGAATCACAGTGAGAGGCTGCTTCTTTTGGGGGTTGCTGACTGTGACGTTATGTGAAGCCTGGAATGAAAACAGTCCAGATGGACAAGTTCACAGCACTGAAGAGCAACAGTCAGCTCAAAGGGGAGGCGGGCTGGGGAATCAAACAGTAACTGTAGTGCTTAGAAAGGCTGCGAGGCAGAAAAGCAACTCCAGCCTTTCAGCAATAAGGAATAGCTCCTGCTGGGAACAGGGGCACAGCGAGGAAGC
The DNA here is from genome assembly GCF_964194415.1 of Vipera berus. Taxonomy (NCBI): domain Eukaryota; kingdom Metazoa; phylum Chordata; class Lepidosauria; order Squamata; family Viperidae; genus Vipera; species Vipera berus. Next base: position 181,931,758 of record NC_138203.1, on the reverse strand, counting down.
TTGACCCACTTTACCAAACCCGGAGTGACATCCAGCCAAGGAAGTACTGTTTGATCCCAGGGAGAACAATGGTACATACCAACTTACAGAAGATAGTGGGTGAGACTGCCTGATTCTGCAAATATTTGTAGTTACATTTGCACAGGAGGAGACAAACAGTGTCAATACCAATCTACCAAGAGCACTTTTGCTGAAAAGAGAGCACTAGGGAAGCTTAAAGTGTGCTGCAGCATATCTTGCCCATACCAGTACATGCAGCTGTCCAGTGAAACAGTGGACACGAACCATCCATTGGGCATCTCTTTCACTCTTCAGGATCAAGAGGAGCCCCTGGCTTGGAGATCTTCCAACCGCATGAAGCTCCACAGTCAGATGGGCCAGCCGGGGCCTGGAAGAGAGCAGACTGCCATCCACACCTTTATTATCAGACCATCAGGCTAAAAATTATGGAATCAGGTCTGTGCTTCCATGAATTGCTAGGAATCCTTGAAAATCTCTCTCTCTCTCTCTCTCTCTCTCTCTCTCTCTCTCTCTCTCTCTCTCTCTCTCTCTCTCTCTCTCTCTCTCACACACACACACACACACACACACACACACACACGGTTTCCACGACATTCAAAGTGAATTATATTTGCAAGTCATTTCTCAAGGTTTGTGATTTTTATTTCATCCTCAGGTACTTCAAGATAAGCCATTTTGATGCAGTTTAGCTTTTGCCTGTTTTTTGCTTCCTGCTCCATTTCCCACCCAACTCCAAAGAACAATGTCAGCTTTTCATAATAGTCCAGTGTCTTCTAAATATAAATGGCTTTGCTGTGTTATTTCCAGCCACACATCAACCCTGGACCCCCTGGGCAAGGTGCGAGTGCATACCTGGGGGCAACCCCTTTGGAAAGGATGATGTGAACTTCAAGATCTTGAGGAGGGTCAGGATTCTGGCAAATCCTCAGTGGCTGCAGTTGGCGTTCGGAGGCAAAGTGCTTGGGAGTTAGGAAATTCCTACGCAATTTGCAAGTTGCCTGGGCAGCCCCACCTATTGAGGGGAGAAAGGGAAGAAGAAAATTAAGAATGTGTATAACCGCTGAGGTGTAGGGTCTTACTAAGGAAAAAAAAACTTGGGTTGCATCCGCTAATTTAACCTCAAAGACCTTACAGTGCAACTCTACTTTTTTGGTTGGCAATGGGTTTTCTCTTGTCATTGTTGAGTTCACATAGGTCCCTGTCTTTATTTCACTGACATTCAACCTCTATGTCTGATAGGATCCACCTAAATTGTAACCTGTATATTTTTTAGCATAATTATTCATTTACTAATTCATTTAATTTAATCATTGTTCATTTAACACTATTATTGATTCATAAAGGTAAAGGTAAAGGTTCCCCCGCACATGCGTGCTAGTCGTTTCCGACTCTAGGGGCCGGTGCTCATCTCTGTTTCAAAGCCGAAGAGCCAGCGCTTGTCCAAGGACATCTCCGTGGTCATGTGGCTGGCATGACTATACACCAAAGGCGCACAGAACGCTGTTACCTTCCCACCGTAGTGGTCCCTGTTTTTACGTGCTTTTGAACTGCTAGGTTGGCAGAAGCTGGGACGAGTAACAGGCACTCACTCTGTTACGTGGCACTCGGGATTCGACCCGCCAAACTGCCGACCTTCTGATTGACGAGCTCAGCGTCCTAACCCACTGAGCCACCGCGTCCCTATATTGATTCATACTTGCATCTTATTCATGTTAGAAGTCTGGTTTTCCTCCTTCCTGAAGCCCTTCTTTTTAGGTCTAAACTCAAAGGCTCCTTTCTACCTCCCCCTCCATACACACACAATCTGTTCACACCCATTTCACGGCTACTCTATTACACTGCTAAACCCCACATCTTCTACCTCCTGCATGAAGGCCCTACAGAGTACATCCCACATTCCCATAGAAACAGCATGAAATTCTGAGGACAGTTCTGCTTCCGTGTGGCCCATACCAGGCCCCAGGCGTGTGTAGATTGTATTGACCCCACGATACTCAGCCAATGAAGTCACCCCTCCATGTTTCCTGTGTGCCCACTTAAGCAGGCCTCTCGCAGTATCTGGGAAGTCGGTCTCTGCAAATGCCACCTGCTGAGGGGCTGAGATGCTGGAGCCCAGAGAGACCTGGAGACAAGGGAAAGATAAGGGGGGAAAATCTTGGCCTTAAATTATTTTGATTCCCTCAAGCATATCTCATTTTTACTTTAATCTGGGAGATAGTGACAAGAGCTACATGTACAGGCCCACTCAAACCTAGGGTTATTAGATATCTGAACAGACAAAGGAGGGTACAGACAAACAGAGAGGGCAAAGGGGGGCGGGCAAAGGGGGGATACACTGTTTAGCTTTTTTGACATCTGTGACAAAAGTTACAGTGAAAAATTGCAAAAAAAAAATAGTACTCAGGTCTACTTGTATATGAGGGGTCCTTGGTTCTCTCTGAGCTTGTTTGTTTTCTTGCAGACGTTTCATTGCCCTAATTAGGTAACATCATCAGTGCTAGTAAGGAGTGCTGTTTGCTTTCGCTTTATATTCTGGTATCTTGCCTGTCTGTGTGGGTGGGGGTGTTCTTAGGGATTCTTTGGTTGGGCTTTTTACTAATGGCTCTTTGGCAGTTTCTTGAAAACAGTATAAAAATCCCAACCAAAAAATCCCTAAGACCGCCCCCACCCACACAGACAGGCAAGAAACGAGAATATAAAGCGAGAGCAAACAGCACTCCTTACTAGCACTGATGATGTTACCTAATTAGGGCAATGAAACGTCTGCAAGAAAACAAGCAAGCTCAGAGAGAACCAAGGACCCCTCATTTCAACCCTGAGCTGCAAATATTCTCCTTCACTGGTACTACGTGTATATGAAATTACTTTTTTCCAGCATCAGAAAGACTTCTGATTTTTCAATTGCAGGAATGTGCTAAAGCTGGTTAGGAGGCTCAAGAAGTATCTTGTAGATCAGGCATGTCCAGCCTGCGGCCAACAGGCCCCCGACCCCACAAGATCTTAATAACAAATATTAAAAAATAAAGGAAATTAGTTATGTATATGCCTTAACTAAAGGTAAAGGTTCCCCCGCACATGCGTGCTAGTCATTTCCAACTCTAGGGGCCAGTGCTCATCTCCATTTCAAAGCCGAAGAGTCAGCGATTGTCTGAGGACATCTCCGTGGTCATGTGGCCAGCATGACTAGACGCCAAAGGTGCACGGAACGCTGTTACCTGCCCACCGTAGTGGTCTCTATTTTTCTACTTGCATTTCTACATGCTTTTACATGCTTTCTACTTGCATTTTTACATGCTATACCTTAACTAGAGGGACGCGGTGGCTCAGTGGGTTAAGACGCTGAGCCTGTCGATCAGAATGTTGCCAGTTTGGCAGGTTGAATCCCAAGTGCCGCGTAACAGAGTGAGTGCCTGTTACTTGTCCTAGCTTCTGCCAACCTAGCAGTTCGAAAGCACCTAAAAATGCAAGTAGAAAAATAGGGACCACTACGGTGGGAAGGTAACAGCGTTCTGTGCGCCTTTGGCGTCTAGTCATGCCGGCCACATGACCACGGAGACGTCCTCGGACAAGCCCTGGCTCTTCGGCTTTGAAACAGAGATGAGCACTGCCCCCTAGATTTGGAAATGACTAGCACGCATGTGCGGGGGAACCTTTACCTTTTACCTATGCCTTAACTATTTTATATGTGGCCCAAGCAAACCAAAAGGTTGGACATGCCTGTTGTAGATATTCAAAAAGCTGGATAATGTTTGAATTTAAGGCTATGCCTTCCCGCTAGGTGGAGGACATGAGGAAAAAAAAGAGGCCCTCCTTTTGCCACACATCTGAAAATCCTATTGCTATCTCACTGACTCAGTTCTCCCATCCCTATGGTTGAACAACAATAAGTTATTATACAAGATGATTCGGAGCTCAAACAAATATAGATGATGGTGGATTTTATATGTTTTTAAAGCACTATTAAAAATTGATTTGCTACCAATCTATTCTTTGTGCTAACGTTTTGTCCATCATCTTTAATTTGCTCAGGGAAAAGTCACCTCCTCTTCGGAGGTTCCAAATGTAACATTCTCCACCTTTGTCCTGTAGAATTTCCTGTCCAAATTCTGTTCTCACCTGGAAGGTCCAATTTTTTCCAGGAGAAGATGACAACATCCATTGCACTGGCTGCTGGGAGTGCAATACAAAGATGGGGGCCCAGCTCAGAAGATCTGGAGCCAACATAAGAGTTACCTGAAACAGGGTCAAACAGATAAAATCTCTTCACCACAGACCTTCTTTTTGGATTATGTTCTGTGTATCCTTATATAACGGTTCTTGGAATACCTTCATCTGATAAACTTATATTTATCTCCAATTTTGGAAGAACAAGATCTACAGAGATAGTCTAGAATTCTTGAGGGATATGGCAAATGTGATTAAAATTAGTTTAATAGTTTGCCTTGTTGAACAGTAGCTGTCCAGAAATCTGGATGCCCTGATTAACCTGATAGATTTTTGTAAGGCTTTAAAGACCTGGCTTTTCCTCCAGATATTTGGGCCTGGCAGTTAGGTGAGTTTTGCAGGGATGTTTTTTGCTTTCAGCAGTTACTGTTTAACCAGGGAATAATTAGTTGATGCTGTTATGATTGTTTTAATCTTGGTGTGCTTCCCATAATAACAGCTGGGAAATGGGAGGGGCATATAAATTATTTAAACAAACAAGCAAACAAATTGCAAAGCTGATTCATATTTGATGAGGTCTTCCTTTTTTCTTTCTTCATATCATTGTAAACAAATAATGTATAAGCTACCAAATAATTTTAATTATTAGAGTCACCCTTCAAAAGTTTTACTGCATAAATTACAACTTGATGAGAGGAGAGAGATTCATTTTCCAGACTTGCAGGACTGTAATTGCATGTTTTTTGTACTTTCTATTTTAAGTTGGAATTTAGCTCCTAGAAATTTGTTTATCAATTTTAGGTACCGCCCATCTCACTCTGAGTGACTTTGGGAGATGGGCCGTTTAAAAGCACAGGGAAAAATAAAAATCATATAAAAATGCAATACATTGGTAAAAGGAGCCAGGTGGAAACATAATTAAAATCAGTTAAAATTTAAAAGACAGGTGGAGGGCCTGCTGCTGTGCAGGCCCCACGCAAGTTGGCAGTCTCTTACGAAAGACCAGGAGAGAGGGTGACCACCTCACCTCTGGGGAAGGGAGGATGTTCCAAGGGCGGGGGCAACAGCAGAGAAGGCCCTCTTCCTGGACCCCACCAACTGAAATTCTTTAACTGAAGGGTCCCTAGCATACCTTCCCTGCATGACCACATGGGACAGGCTGATGTGATGGGGTTAAGACAGTCCCTCAAGTCACTGGACCCCATGCTATGTAGGGCTTTTCTGAGTTCTTATCAGATTCCATGACAGATTTTGTGGGAATCGCACTCCTCCCAGCCCAAGCCAGCATGGCAGTTTCCAGGTGGGAGCTGCGTCAGAGGCAGCCAGACCATGCAGAGCATTAGCCAGGTTTCTCCCCTTAACCCCTCCAATTGCCTTGTACCTGGGCTTTGACAGGCCCTCCTTTGCGCAGGCTGATGACATGCACTTCCTGACCCGTGGAGGAGAGTCCCTGGCTGGTACATCCTTTGCCTCTTCGCAAGACCTCCCAGAAGCCCAGGATAGGATGGGAGGTGGATGCAGACTCAGGCAGACAAGCGAAATGGTGCCAGGTAACTGCAGAGCAAAACAGAGATTGTGCCTCTGGAGCCAAAGCTGCCTTCGCTCTGTTTCTCCTCATTCCCAAATACAGAACCTAAGCCAAAGCTGTCAGGAGTTTGAACTTAGAATTTGTTTACTTCTTTATGAGATCTAGTCTGTGCTCCCATGCAAAGAATACGAAACATCTGACAATGAATGAGGACAGAGGGCAAGAAAAGCAAGGAGAGGAGCAAACACTGGGCAGAACGGATCATCACTTGCTGAAGTGCTGCTGCTCTCTGAGGATTCTCTTCAGGGGAGAATTATATTAGTAAAGGTAAAGGTTCCCCCATGCGTGCTAGTCGTTTCCGACTCTAGGGGCCGGTGCTCATCTCCGTTTCAAAGCCAAAGAGCCAGCGCTTGTCCGAGGACGTCTCCGTGGTCATGTGGCCGGCATGACTAGACGCCAAAGGCGCACGGAACGCTGTTACCTTCCCACCGTAGTGGTCCCTATTTTTCTACTTGCATTTTTAGGTGCTTTCGAACTGCTAGGTTGGCAGAAGCTGGGACGAGTAACAGGCGCTCACTCTGTTATGCAGCACTCGGGATTCGACCCGCCAAACTGCCGACCTTCTGATCGACAAGCTCAGAGTCCTAACCCACTGAGCCACCGCGTCCCTACAGAATTATATTAATTATATTAATTATATCCAGCTCCAACTATTCAGTTAATTATATCCAGATCAGATATATGCTCAAGGGCTTCAAGCAAAGCTAGTCTAAAGAAAAGAAGAAACAGGGGCGACATGATAACAGCATTCCAGTACTTGAGGGGCTGCCACAAAGAAGAGGGGATCACGTTATTCACCAAAGCTCCGGAGGGCAGGACAAGAAACAATGGTGGGAAACTGAGCAAAGAGAGAAGCAACATGGAATTAAAGAGAAACTTCCTGATAGTGAGGACAATTAACCGGTGGAACAGCTTGCCTGCAGAAATCGTGGGCGCTCCATCACTGGAGGTTTTTAAGAAGAAGCTAGACAGTCACTTGTCTGAGATGATATAGGTTCTCCTGCTTGAGCGGGGGGGCTGGACTAGAAGACCTCCAAGGTCCCTTCCAATTCTATTCTATTCTATTCTATTCTATTCTATTCTATTCTATTCTATTCTATTCTATTCTATTCTATTCTATTCTATTCTATTCACTTTCTATATTTCTATTCTATTCTATTCTATTCCATTCACTTTCTATATTTCTATTCTATTCTATTCTATTCTATTCTATTCTATTCTATTCTATTCTATTCTATTCTATTCTATTCTATTCTAAACTGGTGTTCTTTTCTCTGCTTCTCTTTCCTAATGGATCCTGAGCATGCTGTATCCTCATCAGGTATATTTGGGGTGGGAATGCCTCTGAGTTTCTCTCAAACACTTCCCTTATTTTGCCTTCTGTGATTATGTATAATTATGTTTTGTATGTTGTTTTTTTAAAATCCAAACTTTTTCTCGGAGAGAAAAAAATTAAATATTCTATTTTTTTCTGCTGCTAACAATTTGGAAGCAGACGTAATCATTTCATTGGGTACATCCTAAATTATTGGCTCTATGACCATCCTGCTGCAATAGCATCCCCCACCCAAAGATATACATGCCACTTACATTCCAGGGGTTCAGGAAGAGTCTTAAGACCAGACCTGATTAGGGTGTCAGTGAAGTCCCCCCCTTTTTTAATATTATGGTTTAATTGCTATTTTTAATTATTAGTTTCGGCTATGTTTGGTTGTTATGTTTTTAATCTGTTTTGATTACATATTTTGATGTTGTGATCCACCCCAGAATTTTTTGAAGTGAGCAACTGTAATAAACCTTAATCTCCTTCTTCTTCCTTATTCCATCAGAAGAATCACTATTACTAATTCCATATTCAAATATGGTGCAAACCAAATTGTCCTGCTCCCTTTTGCAAAGTGACACCAGCTTTTGATGGCTATTCTGGTGATGAGAGTGGTGGAGAAGACAAGTTACAATGTGAGGGCTGGACTGTGTGAGAAGTGGAATTTTTACCTTCTAGCACCCCCCCTCCATTATTGACTGTCCCCCATCAGGTGTTTCTAGAATGGTGAAGGAAGGTCAGAGCGGCAGAGAGAGAACATTGTGGGAGGGAGTTTTCCAGTAAAGTAGGAATCGGAGCATGCCAGATTGGAAAGGGACCTTGAAGATAATTCTTTGCTGAAGACACCTGACAGATGGCCAGCCATCCAACCTCTCTTGAAATATCTCTCCTGCTCGCCTACTCCACCTCCGCAACTTAGATGCTATCTCTAGGTCAATAGAGACTCTACTCCCCAGAAAAGCAAAAGAACATATTGGTTTCTGGCAGATGGCTTAAGCGCAAGGTATAAAATCTATTCTTCACTTTCTGCACCTTGTCCCAGGTTGATACTTGCTGGCATCACAATTTTGCCCTGCCTCATTGCCTGGAGGAAAGCACATTAAAGAAGCTGCCTGGAGAAGCCCATGACTTCTAGGAGCCCAGCTTCTCTTTAAGAATTATTAAAGCCTTGGATTACATTCCCCTGCTGGAGTCATTGGTAATTCATGGCAATGTTGTAGGACATCCTCCAGCAGGAGAAGGTCATCTAAGGCCCTTCAGCTGCATTACTTCTCACAGCCTTAGATACGGCATCCCAAGCCCACTCAGACTTGTTGAAAATTTGTGTTAATGTTAGAAAAACAGAAAATTATTAAACCAATACAGTACAATGCAGTCATGTATATGTACTATTTCATATTTTGGGGGAGACCAAGTGGAAAAACCACTTTCTGTAAACAGTAGATTTATTTTTTAAATGGATATGCCACCCTTCAGAACAAAGTTTCTAGCGCAGCTCGCAAATGCTAAAAATCGTGATTTAGAACAGCATTCATAATACCTAACATAAAAGCAATAAAACAGCAGAAATGTAATAATTATGCTGCAGTGCAAATTAAAATAATAAATTTAATATTTAATAAAATAAATATTAAATATTAAAAGGCCTTTTTTAATACTGGAAAAGGACATTCCTATCCCTGAGCAAACAATGGAATTTAAGGAAGAGTTCCTCAAACATTCTCCCTTTAAATCAATAGTTCATACTTGGCTGATCTGAGAGCCTGAGAAAGACAAGGAGAAGCCCAGGCCTTCTACTGGCATTAGCTTAAAAAAAAAACCAAAGTGAAAATTACCAGATGAGAACCTGCATTTGTGATCTGCAATGTGTCATGTGTCTGTTTTTGCCTGAAAACAGCCTGGCATATATTTTCAGTAATATATTACAGGAAAGTTTGAAGAACAAGTCAAAGGATTAGAACAATGTGTGGCTACGCTTAAACACAATTCCTTTAAAAGTAACCTAAACAGTAGAAAGGGAGAGGAAGCATTGGGCTGGTTGCTAAAAGAAATCCAAGAAATCCAAAAGAGTGAACTCGCGGATATTGTAGACAATATTGTAGCCTCGTTAAAATAATTGGAGGAATTAATGTGTGCAGTGCTATTGTTGCAGCCCACTTTCATCTGCCCAGCTTAAAAGAAAAGGTGGATGTTGCAAATCTTTCAAAGAGGCATGAGGTATAGTGGCAGAAGACTTCCCTCCTAACAAAATTGTAGGAGACAAAAATCTGACAACCATGCTGTTTTCAGGAAATCCCGAACATATGAGCCAGCTGTGTGCAACAGCAGCTAAAAAAGCTAATACAATCCTGGGTTGTATAAACAGAGACATAGAGTCAAGATCACACGAAGTATTAGTACAGCTTTATAAAACCCTAGGGAGACCAGACCTGGAATACTGCAATCAGTTTTGGTCACCATACTACAAAAAAGATGCTAAGACTTTGGAAAAAGTTCAGAGAAGAGCAACTAAGATGATCAAAGGCCTGGAGACTAAAACATATGAAGAACCGCTGCAGGACTTGGGTTTGGCTGGTCTAGAGAAAAGAAGGACTGGGGGGACATGATAGCAGTATTCCAGTATTTGAGGGGCTGCCACAAAGAAGAGGAGGGTCAAATTATTGAGGGCAGGACAAGAAACAATGGTTGGAAACTGAGCAAAGAGAGAAGCAACCTGGAATTAAGGAGAAACTTCCTAACAGTGAGGACAATTAACCAGTGGAACAGCTTGCCTTCAGAAACCGTGGGCGCTCCATCACTGGAGGTTTTTAAGAGACTGGACAATCACTTGTCTGAGATGGTATAGGTTCTTCTGCTTGAGCCCGGGGCTGGACTAGAAGACCTCCAAGGTCCCTTCTATCTCCTATTCTATTTGTCTCTGATGTTTCTCAGGAGGAAGAACTAGAAGATGCACTATTTTTGTTTAAACTCAATCAGTAGAGAAAATGTAACTGAGGAAATGGAAGTATGAGGAACATTAAAGAACAATACTAACGAAATCTTGAATTCTTGGTTTTAAAAGAAATATATTTCATTCATTTAGCAGAGTTGCAAAGTATTCCAAAGAAAATAATGTTTATATACAGAAAAAGCTTAAGGAAAAAGTGAAACAGCCGTGACAATAACAATAAAAGGCCTGTTTTGGAGGTAGAAAAACATCACCATAAAAAAAAACTACAGGACAAGTAGCCAGGAAGGGTAAAAATGGTGGCAAAAATCTTTAGCTAACTTTGAGCTGAGATTGGCAGAGGATGCTATGAACAATAAGGCTTCTTTACCAACCTGCAAAATGGCAAAATGTCAATAACTAAGAACAGGCAGAAATGTGCACTTTTGTTTTAGTACTTTTTTCCCCACAAAGGGGTCTGTGTTAGACAATTGTAGCACTGCTGAATCTTGAGTCTTGAAAATGGTAGAAACATGCTCAGGGAATAATTGCTGACTTTGAACGCAATTCCATTCCAGGACTAGATAAAATACATCGTAGGGTACTGAAAGAATTTGGTGACAATCTGAGCACATTTTTATATTGTTTTTAAGAAATCTTGTAGCACTGAAGAAGAGGCCAATGATTGGAAAAGATCAAATACTGTCCCTTTGAAAAGAAAATAATTAACCTGACATGGGCTCCCAAGTACAATAATTATCAGAAATCAGCATGTATCTGTCAAAACATCTTAACAAACTAGCTTAACCACAGCCTTCCAATTTCAGTTCGCACTCTTATTAGCTTAAATTGTACCAGCTGAAGTTCTGAGAATAATTCCATATATGCCTTGTTGAAGAAATTATGGCAAACAAATATGCAATATTTTGATTATGCATCCGCACATAAAAAAAAACATTTCAGTGTTCTGTACTTAAGAGTTTGAAAGGTGTTTATGCCTCCTGCATGCCTAGCTGCTAGTACACATTCCATTTAGTTTTTCATAACTGTGGTCAGAAATGGCTTGAGCTTGCAAGCTGCTCTGGGATTCAAGTGAGACAAAAATCACATGATAGACATTATTGAGGGAAGAGGAAGAATTGAACTGAATACTTCATTTGGCCAAGTGTGATTAGACACAAAAGGAATTTGTCTGCAGTGCAGAAGCTCTCGGTGTACATGTAAAGTAACAGAATAATGATAATCATCATCATAATATCAATAAGAGAGGAGAGTAAAGGAGATAATAAGAAAGATAAATAATACTATAGCCACACTACATCGGTAAATACATGAGCTATTACAAGTTCACTCTCACACTCCCCACCACTACTCCCCTTTTGCACACAGTGCATCAGCCCTAACAAACCGCTCATTGTGGATTAAAAGCTGGGACTGCTGAATTTTAGCAGCCTGATTTTTACCTGTTCCAGCGCAAGTCCAAAAGACAAACAATAAGCACCATCTCCATAGACAACCGGCTGGTTGGTAACTGCCACACATGATTTGCAATTATAGATTTTTACTAGTCACAACCTATGTAGGAAAACAAGATCAAAGAAAGCATGAGGGCCGAAGAAAAATATGTTTCATAGTCTCCAAGCTTTTCAAAATTCCTAGCCAGTTTAATTTTACATTCAAATTTGAAGGCATCAAGCTCTTACTTTTTACTTCTGTCTACCTGAAACACAAATGTATAAATAACTAAAATACACACACCACCAAGAGCTCTTCATACAGAGCCTTTACTCCATACAATCCTCTTACCAGCTTGTTGCATGCAGGATACCCATCAACCAAGTCCATCTTTTCATTGTGCGTATCCAGCATATTTATTGATCTCTTGACCTTAAATCCTGGCCATGGCCTTGGCTAACTCAAATACCGGGATTAGCTTGCAGACGTTTCCCCCTGCCTTGATCTTCCCATGTAACCATATCAACACGCCTCTGTTCCACCGTCTCTATGGAGGGGAGGCTTATAACCCATTTTTACCATCACCACCTGAAGAAAAAGTCTGCTCTGCAACATTCTTCATCCTACCTTTAGTTTCCAGGATGTATAAAAAAGCTCTACCACTAATAAGGGGCCAAGGCCAGGTGTTATGGGAGAAAATGAAACATCAGCCCAAAGTCAACTATCCTCACCCTGGCCCCCAATCATCTGATCTTTATTAGGTCTGTCTATCAGTTGAGTTCAGAATATACTACCCCAAACTGTCCTTAAAACTTCAGTCTATGTAGTCTCAGATGTAAGTCACTTACAGATACTCCTTGACTCAAAACAGTTCATTTAGCATCCATTCAAAGTTACAATGGCACTGAAAAAGTGACTTATGACCATTTTTCACACTTATGACCATTGCAACATCCTCATGGTCAACAAAATTCAGGTGCTTGGCAACTGACTCATGACGGTTGCAGTGTCCTGGGGTCATGTGATCCCTTTTTGCAAACTTCTGCTAAGCAAAATCGATGGGGAAGCCAGATTTATTTAACAACCTTAACAGCTGCAGTGGTTCACTTAACAACTGTGGCAAGAAAGGTTGTAAAATGGGGCAAAATTCACTTAATAACTGTCTGACTTGGGCTCAATTGTGGTCATAAGTCAAGGACTGCCTGTAGTTCGTAACCCTAATTCTACTCCATAGAGGAATTAGGGCAAGGCTGTAGCCACACAAAACCTGAATGTACCGAGTGTCTTTCTGAAGTTTTATGCTCACTTACGTTTTTAGGGCTGTATACAAGAAATGTGTGCTTGGCTTACACTTTTCCATACAGCATCCCACAAATCATTGACTCTCTGAGGAGAAGAAACTGGCTTTCTCTTTCCATAGCTCACTGGTCCATTTAGTCTTTATTGTGCCCTCCAGCTGATTTCCCGGTGGCCCTTCTTGAGCATGTGATTGCAAGGGCTCAAGATGCAAGGGGACATTTTGCATGCACCAAATGTGCCCCAACTTCTCTCCCACCTTTGGCCAAAATCTTTCTCCTTTTGACTCTATTTCCTCCAATGTCTTTCACGTATCACTCCCACCTTTCAAAGCTACTTTGGAAGCAAAGCAGACTGCTGTGCTTTGGAGTAAAGTTGCCTCAAGATTGCACGCTTGGGAATCACGGGAGAAAAGGGAAGTTCTGTGCTCTTCAGCCCGCAAAGCAAGTAGGGCCCTGGAGACACCCAGCCAAAAAAAGTCTTACCTTCCACAGCAGAGCGGCCTCAGTGCCCTTGAAGCCAGGCACTGTTTAGGAAAGCTGAAGAAGAGCAATTGCCACCTGAACGGAAGAGGAGGAAAGAAGTGGGAGGGTGCCACCTACTTCAGGAGATGCAGAAATCCGTGCCTCTTGTCCCCAGGCCGGCATGATTTAACAATAATAAAAATTATGCAGTCAATGTAAAGTTAAAAATAACCGTGGGGCCGTGGGAGGGTCAAATTTCAAGTGAGGGGGGAGGGTGCACGGAGTGTGTGGCAGCTGTTGTTTTGTGAAGGAATTCAGCAGTGGAGGAAAGGTGGGCACTGCCAACTGAAGCATCCAGAGTCCCTTTTCCCTCTCTCCCCCTTTGTCCCTCTTTGCACTGGCTTCTTCACACAGAGGCAGGGCACGGGCGGTGGCTGAGAAATACTAAATCAGCAAGCTTCCCCCGATGATGCCTCACAAAATAAGGAGCATAAGCTAAGCCCCAAGTGGGCGTTACTAAGGAGATAGCTGGATTTATGATTAATCCAGGCATGCAAAGGGAGAAACTTCCTGAGCATCATTCACAAGTTCGTTGAGCCCCCGTAGTGATGCACTCTAGGTCAGGCTGTCAGGTTGCCTCCCACCCATCCAAGCTGGGCTTGGAAGGAGATGTTGCAGATAATCGAGTTGCTTCGAACTGCGAGATGGGAGGCAAATACATTTGATAATAACAATAATAATTATAATAATTGGTTTGGTTTTAATAGATCATTAGTTGGGGTCAAAGAGCATCAAGGAATTTCTGAGAAGCAGCAAAGAGACCAGGCTCTAAGTGTATGAGTGTGTGGGTTTGGGGGGGGTGTCAGACAGAAACTAAGTAAATAACCTGGTGTTTTGTACTGTATTCATATTTTCGAAACCTCAGGGACAGAATTCAAGGTCACTAGAAAGATCAAGCTACAAGGGGATTGGTCCATGGCCAGGCAGCAAGGTGCATCTCACAGCACCTGCAAGCAGGTGCGTGGGGGGTAAACTGCTGCACAACAGTTTCTGTCATACCTAGTCGTTGGCCAGGCCGGAAGAGTCCGAAGAGAATGGGAGTCTTACAACAACAGGATGGTAGCACAGATTCTAGTCCTACCACTGGTTATATCATAGACTGGTATAGATTTAAGTTTTAATAGATTTAAATTTTAATTGTTAGGCTCCACAACACTGGCTCCATTTCTGGCTGAGGAAATGGGAATATTACTCAGCTGCATCCTCACTATATATAGTCCATTCATGGCTCACTTTCAGGCCATCCCATATTTCTGCACAGCACCAATTTGCTTTGCCTCCTTCGCCTATGTTTCTAGTTTTGTGCAAAAGTTTCCACTGGACTTTTACAATATTCAACTTTCTCTGCTGGAAAATATTTCAAGTGATTGTTCTCTGAATGCAGAATCTTCAAAGTTGTAAGAATTTGGAAGTGGGGAAGAAGCACCATAATTTATATGTATGCATTTCCAGTATTTCTGTCCTTGTCTCTCCTACCTTTCATAAACTTTTATGAACAGAACTTAGTTCAAAAGCATTTTATTATTGGACAGAGTACAGTACAATTATTCCTGGAGAATGTTATTAGGTAGGCCAAGGTTTCTTCTGCTGTAATAAACCATCCTTGAACATTTTTTTTAGTACAATGAAATTCCAAGCACATTTTATTTTGCAGCATGCAGTGATTAGCCATTTGCTAATCCTTTTTTGGAAAGGACAGTGATGGGGCAGTTCAATGACCTCTACATGTTTTAGCTAGTGAGCAGATTTTGCAATTTGTCCCCTCCCTGTGAATGTGAAATGTGAAATGTACTTAGCAAGTGAAATATTTTAGGTCTTTTCCAGTTCCCTAATCTGTTAGCTCTCATTTGTATGGAAGTAATATAAATGTGTCATGTGGTTGGGTTATAACAATGGTTAATTCATGGTTGTTCCCAGGGCTTTTTTTCTCATAGAACGCTCAGAACGGAGTTCCGGCACCTTTTTTGGATGGAACCTTGTAGGATAGGCAAGGCGGGTTGTATGATATGTGTGAGTTCCGGCACTTTTTTCTTTTACAAAAAAAGCACTGGTTGTTCTTATACTCCTTAAGGAGGCTTTGGTTTGCCCCCTCCTCAAGAAGCCCTGGCTGGATCCCACCACATTGGGCAATTTTCATCCAGGATCTAATCTCATTTTCTTAGGAAAGGTGGTGGAGAAAGCAGTTGCACAGCAGCTTCAGCAGCTCCCAGGTGAAGCGGATCATTAGAACCTCTTTCAGTTAGGATTCAGACCTGGGGACGGGACAGAAACAACATTGCTTGCACTTTGGGGTGATCTCCGGCAGGAGCAAAGCAGGGGTGGTACATTGGTCTTTCCTCTCCTTGACCTTTCTGCAACCTTTGATAATATCACCTTCTGGACCAGCTCTGTGGGATGGGAGTGAGCAGCACAGTATTGGGCTGATTCCCTTCCTTCCTTCCAGGCCAATACCAGTCAGTGTTGATTGGGAATGAAGAGGACCCGCCTGCAGCCAGTACTATGTGGGCTCTCATATGGTTCTGTACTCTCTCTACACCTATTTAACAAATACAGGAAGTGATCAGATGAGATTATTTGTTGCCACGAGTCTTCTTTGCATACAGATGATACCCAGTCGTACATCTGCATCCCAAGAAATTAAGCAATGCTGCTGATGTCCTAGTGCCTGGAGGCTGTGGGGATCTGGATGGGGAACAAAACTTTTAATTGAAGCATGGCACCGAGTGGCTTCAGGTTTTGGAGCCTTCTGGATCTTGAACTTTGTCATCTTTGGTATTGGATGGGGTGGCACTACCTCAGTGACTTGGTGTGCAATTTGGGGATCGTTTTGGATTCACGACTCCTCCTTGAAGAGTAAGTGGCAGTCATTGCTCAAAGGGCCTTTCCACAACTCCATGTTGTGTGTCAGTTGTGCTTTACCTGATCATGAGGATGTACTCATATTCTCTTATACCTTGATCACCTCGAGTGGATGTCATGTGCTCTACATGGGGCTGTCCTTGAAGAACATCCAGAAACATGAACTGATGCAGAATGCAGCTGTGTAGACAGTTATGTGTACCCCTAAAATAACAAGCTACATCCCTATTCTGTGAGTTTCATTGACCATTGGCTGCTTCCAGATGCAATTCAAGGAGCTGATTCTGACTTTCAAACCCTACATGGCATGGGATCAGGCTATTTGAAGGACTGCCTCTTCCCCAATCACATCTACCTCTCCCATCAAGTCCAGCAGGAAGAGCATGTTACAGGTCATTTCTGCTAAACAGTTCCATCTGATGGGGCCCAGTCAGCATGCCTTTTCTGCTGTGGCTCCCAGTCTTTGGAACATCCTCCTAAGTCAAGTTTGGCCCATCCCCGTAAGCCTTTCAGAAGATCCTGGAAGCCTGGTTCTTTCAGCAATCTTGGGGATCACATAGGATGGTTATACAGGTAGTCCTCAACTTACAACCATTAATTTAGTGACCGTCTGAAGTTACAATGATGTTGAAAAAGTTACTTATGACCATTTTTCATTTTATATCCCCAAATATTTAGTCCTTCTAGCAATTCCAATGCCCATAATCCTTATTACATTATAGTCTCTTACAGTTATGTGACTAAATCTTCAGGCTTGATTCATTCGTCCAGAAGTAGCACGCCTCTTCCAATTTCTGGCCTTCTCCAGTGATAATGAAATTTGACCCACTCCTGTATCTTTCACATCTGTCTGCGTTAACCCTTCAGCAACTTGCGGGTTCTCTCTGGAATGTTGAGACTCTCTCTCACCTTTTTTCTTTGTAGATTCCAAAGATGGTATGGGGACTGCTTTTAAAACATTACTGTAGAAATCACGTGCCTGAATCTCCGTGGTAAAACAATACCTCGTACCTTCATAGGTCACCACCATACCCACTGGTATTTGCCATCTAAACTTGATATCACGTCGTCTCAATTCTTGTGTCAAAAAAGCAAATTCCTTCCTTTTTTTTAAAATCTTTGCAGGGATCTCTTTTAAAATCAGAACTTTTTGCTCAGCAATTACAAAATCAATATTGTAGGAGGCCTGGATAACTTCATTTCTAATCATTCTCTTTGTAAAATAAACCACCACATCTCTGGGTAGTTTCCTTTGTCTTGCGATCCACGAATTAACACGGAAGATTTTATCTATATCTTGCATTATTTCATCTGCTGGTCGCTTCAACACCCCTTCCAAAGCCTCAGAAACCATTTTCTTCAAATTTTCCTTAGAATTTTCTTTCAGACCTCTAATCCTTAAAGCAAATTCCATCTGATAATACTGTGTCGAAATCAAATCATAATCCATTTTCTCTATCACATTTTCAGTTTCTGTCATTTTGGCTTCCAGTCTAATATCATTTTGAGCAAGATCTCCCACTCTTTCATCCAAAATCTCAATGCCTTTAGCCATGCTTAACATTGCAGATGTGATGTCTGCTCTCATTTCTGTTAATTTCTCTGTAAACTTCTCCTCCAACTTTTTCTCCATTATCTCAACAAATTGCTGCATTTGCTTTTCCATAGTCTCTTGCAACAGATTTTGCAAATCTTTTGCTGTAAAAGCTGATACAGATTCAGATGCAGAGGACAATGAAGTTTTCACCGAAGACTGCTGCCTCAGGGCAGGAACTTTAGAAGATATAGCCGCCATTTTCACCCTCTATTGTTAACTACGCACTTTCACTTACAGATTCAGCAAAGTCCATTGAGTTAAAGATCAACACATCATCTTCACCAAAATCTCCTGCATCGCTCTGCCTGCGTCCTCGTTCTCAAAAGCTCTTCCTTGCTAGCAGGGATGGTTGCGAACGCCCTGTTCTGCTCCAAAAAACCCGGAGCAGAGGCGCCTTGCAGCATGCCCAGGCTTCGGGGGGGCTCAATCCTTCCGCCACCAAAACTCTAAGTTCTGGCGGCCCCAGAGAGCTCTACCCCTACCTGGACGCTCACCCCCTCCTCTTCTCCCGAGGTGGGGGCTTCCGAGCCGCCGAACAGCTGATCGACGCTGTTTTCGGCAGCTCTACGGAGCCGCGAGGCTGACAGCCAAGAAATGGCTGCCTCCGGCGTCGTCTTGCCATCCGGAAGCCTTATGACCATTTTTCTCACTTATGACCACTGCAGCATCCCCATGGTTATGTGATCAAACTTCGGATCCTTGGCACCGGCTCATATTTATGATGGTTGCAGGGTCAGGTGATCACGTTTTGCATCCTTCTGGCAAGCAAAATCAATGGGGAAGCCAGATTCATTTAACAACCATGTTATTAACTTAACAACTGCAGAGATTCACTTAACAGCTATGGCAAGAAAAATCATAAAATGGGGCAAAACGTAACAAATACTCTCAGAGACAGAAAGTTTGGGCTCAGCTGTGGTTGTAAGTCGAGACTGCCTATATTGTATTTAGATGGAAATTCTTCTCCCACAAATTCCCTTTTATTTATTAAAATTTCAACAGTTGTGGCATTGTTTTAATTGTAAGTTGCACGGTCCACCATCCAGTTATGTTCAGTGAACTGGGTGGCCATTTATATTTATTAAATAAACACTTGAGTTTTAACAAACCTCTAGAATTCTTTTTTGGCCAGGTGGGGTTGGACACACAAGGAATTTTGTCTCTGGTGCATAAGCTCGCAGTGTACATACAAGGAATAGTGATAATCAAGATCATAAATAACATGAAAATACATTCATCATAAATTGTAAAATACAACACTTCATCATAAGATGCAACATTTAGTGATAGTCACAGAGTACTAGCTAACAACATAAATCATACTAGGATACAAAAAAACAGTATAAATTGTAAGATACAAGCAACAAAGTTATAGTCATAAGAAGATAAGGATAGGTAACAGGAAAGATGAGGAGTATCATAGTAATACAGCTTTACTAAGTATTTTGACAGTGTTGTAGGAATTAAGTTGTTAAGCAGAGTGATGGCATTGGGGAAAAATTGTCCTTATGTCTAGTTGCTCTGGTGTGCAATGCCATGTAGTATCATCTTGAGGGAAGAAGTTGAAACAGTTTATATCCAGGATGTGAGAGGCCTGTGGATATTTTCACAGCTCTCTTTCTTGGTTGTGCAGTATACAGGTCCTCAATGGAAGGCAGACTAGGAGCAATTGTTTTTTCTGCAGTTCTAACTATTCGTTGAAGTCTGTGCTTGTCTTGTTTGGTTGCTGTGCCAAATCAGAGAGTTATAGAGATGCAAATGACAGACTCAATAATTCCTTTGTAGAACTGTATCAGCAGCTCCTTGGACAGTCTGAGCTTTTAAATCTTGAGATATTGTAGAACCTAGAAAACCTGAAGGTCTCTACTGTTAATACTGTGTTGTCTAGTATTGTAAGAGATTGTAGAACAGTAGGGCTTCTCCTAAAATCTACTATCATTTCTACAGTTTTGAGTGTGTTAAGTTCAAGTTTGTTCCAGCCACACCACAAGGCTAGTTGTTTAAACTCCCGTCTGTGTGCAGATTTGTTGTAGTCTCGAATGAGGCCAATCACTGTTGTATCATCTGCAAACCTCAGTACTTTAACAGAGGGATCTTTTGAGATGCAGTCACTGGATATAGAGAGAGAAGTGAAGAGAGCATACAGCCCTGGGGGGGGGGGGCGGGGCTGTGCTAATTGTATAGGTATCTGATGTGATTTTGCCTAGCTTCACTTGCTGCTTCCTGCCTGTTAGAAAGCTTATGATCCACTTATAGGTGTGGTCAGGCACGGCTAGCTGATTTAGTTTAGCGAGAAGAATATCTGGAATGATGGTATTGAATGCCAAGCTGAAATCTACAAAAAGGACCTTTGCATAAGTCTTTGGAGATTCAAGATGTTGTAGGTAGGATGTAGTGCAGAGCCATATTAACAGCATCATCTGCTGATCTATTTGCTCGGTAGGCAAATTGCAAGGGGTCTAACAGCAGATCTGTAATGAAGATAAAGATGACACAGCTCAAGAATTCTCAAAAGCATTGCAAGTTCAACTCCTGGTTTCACAGGATTGTTGATCTTACCAACAATCCAGAATTCCTTGCCATTTTCTTTTTTCAGATATTTTCCATGGGTTCCAGAGCTGGAAGGGGGCATATAGTCCATTGTCTGTAGAACTCAAATTATATGAGCCAAGAAAGATTGCTAATTTGTGCTTGTACACATTCAATAAAGGGAAGCCTATTACCTGTCTGGGTGAGTGGTTTTTGTGTCAAGCCATTAATTTGAACATTAAATTAAAATCTCCCTTTCTGTAACTTCCCACTATGTCTGACACCAATAGTATTTCATAGTGGTTTTCCATCATAGTACTAATTTAGTCTGATCCTCGCTTTCTGAATGCAGACAAAAGCACCCAGGGTCTACCATCTGCTGAGACACCAAGAACCTTAGTGGGTACTAGATGGAAGGTATATGGGTTAGGGAACATCATCCATACTATACCTAAACCTGGCCACAAATTAAACAGTAATGGACAATAAAGGGCAGTGTGCAAATTTAATCTCAAAACAGAAAATCTTGGTGCAGAACAGAATGCTAAGAATAGGGTACACACTGTACCGTATTGGACAAGCTGTCCAACAATTATTGAGCAGAGCTTAAGTAATCCCCATTCAAGGGCAGTGCTGCCTTGCAGCTGCCAGCCCAAGGGATACCTTGATACCTGATCCTCTGTTGCCAGGACAAAAGCCACCTTCCCTAATGTTGTCAATGATGTTGGCGTGTTGGATACAGAAAGCAGGAACACCATTTAAGTTGCCTGAAAACATGCATTATGGAATTCATACACAATATAGGAATCTTGAACTTGTTTTGAACTCCAACACATGGAAGAGCTAATGTTGCTTGCATCTCTTGTGTTTTAAGGGAAGAATGGATACTGTTCCTGTGTTCCTATTAAAAGTAAAAACTAAGTATGAAGCACACATGAAGCAACCAAGTTCCAAGCAGCTCCATCTGAAAAGATCTGTTGAGATTGTCTGTCAATATTGCTTCATGAATTACACTTGTAGTATGACATACCTCAAATTAATATAGAAAATAAGGTCATAAGCCAGTTTCTTGCATTCAAAGCTCATGCTACATCATGGAGGCAGGTGTCCTCACCTCAAGAGATAAGTGGGATGCAGACTGTGTCAGGTTTTCTCCATGACAGGCTGCATTCTGTAGAACATCCTTCCACAGATGGCCCCTATTGACATTTTGCAAACTAGTTGCAGCAGTGCCATTTTAGCAGACATTTAAGTCATGAGGTTTTTCAGTAATTACTTGGGGCCCTTTTGTTCCAGTCAGAGTCCTTGTTGAATAGTATAAATGCCATCTGTAAACAAACACAGTCATTTTCTTTTTCAATCCCAAGGACAACATGTTGTTCTACTTACAGTGCACTATCTTAAACCAATATCTTCCTAGACGTTATTGCTACAGATCTCATGTTTCGCAGGCATTATGACAAATTATTAGGCTGACCGAGAATTGGAGTCGGGGATTAAAGTCCACCTCATATGGTAAGCCTCAGATTCAAGTGGCTCACAATAAATATTATTTTGGGAACGACTCCTTTGGAAACAAGAGATGAAATTTGTAAAATGAACACAGAGATTTAGGGAAAGAACATTTTATTTTGTTTTTAAGCTTCTATGAGGGTTTGTACAAACAGTAAAAAAAGCTTTTCAAAAGTAATGAAGAATGTTCTTTACACTATTGTTGATGTATTTTAAATCCCAAAGTTCCACTCAAATGGACCAGACTGACCTCACTTCCTGGACGCAGACAATACTTCTGGCAAACTATTTGGACTATGGTATAGAACAAGGATGATAACTACTGTGTAAGAAAATTCTTGTTCTAAGACTTTGCACATGCCAAGTAATAAGACAATGGGATTCAGGACAGTGAGCCCAACCTGAGAAATGGCTAACAAAGAAGTTGAAATAGGTGATCAGAACTGCCATGCCATACGTAGCTTTACTGAACCTATAGAATGGTTCACTTATATCAGAGGGACACAAAAAGGTGTTTCATACCACTGTTGACATCTGAAGTTCCTCTTCAACTTTAAAATCCAAGACACAATTATTATTTAAATGGAAAACTGGTTTTGATTTTTTTCAGCCTCTAGGAAAACCCATAAGCTCAGCCAACCACACAAGCTGTTCAGTGAGCCCAAGGTCATATGTGTGCTATCCAATCTTGGAAGAGCAAACCATACTTCCTGTTTTTGCATTTGAAATGTAATGTTCAAGACTACATGCTTATTGCACTGTGGAAATACTCTACGTCTGATTACTGCAACCAGCAACCTTTTCAGGGCAAGCACCAATGTGGGATTTTTGTGCAATACTACAACAGATAGCAATGTTTTTGTTTGTTTTTTAAATGGCCCAAACCTCATGAATTCTTATGCAAGCTCACAGATCTTGCATAATTTACCTATCTCGTGAGATTTTGGCAAATTTGCAATTGAAAGAAAAATTCAAAATCAATGGGTACCATCTAGGGAAGTTGTTGTCAACCCTACCTATTATAAAAACATCAAATTGTACAGTTGGCACTTGAGTTTTCATGTTTGTAATAATGCCCTAGAAATATAGGATACTAATAAGAAATTTCTCCAGCAAGGTCAGGAAGGCATATATGCATAATTCCATGAAACATTAAATGGGACTGAAGACTGTTGGCATATTCAAGTGGTATGGTTGGGGTAAGTCACAGATTCATGTGATATAAGAAAATTATTGTTAAGTTTTGGAAATGGTTTTCAGCCTTCATCACAGCCCAAATAAATAACTCTAGAACTTTTGTATAAGCATTGTTACCTTATTTTTAAAAAATGGTTTATTCAACACCAATGCAGAACTAGAATCAAACCATTAAAAAAAGAAAGAAAACCTGAATGAAAAAAATAGTGTTTTTTTTTAAAAAAAGCTCTTCTCAAGAACGATCAGTGGAAAAGGTGCTTCTTCAAAGTAATTTTAAAGTTTTGCAAGGAAACAGTTTCTCCAAACTTCTCTGAATAATAACACAGAATCTACAATTAAGTATGTATTGTCAGAAACAATAGTGGAAACCATCATTCCTAAAATAAAGACATGGAGAAATACTCTGCATTTCTGCCCCAAATCAGTTTAGCTTCCGTAACATTTTAAATGAATGCTTACCCTATAATATTTTAATTATTATTCTTTCAACTTTTCTTATCATCTTACCCATTAGCTTACAATTATCACATGTGTCTTCATCTCTCCCACCAAACTATACAGATTTCTATTTTTGATTGCAATTTTTGTGAACTAGGTTTTTGGGAGATCATCGGTATTAGGAATATTTTTTTTTTCTTAAAAGCTTTGTTGGTAACAATACACTGTATTTATTCTATTCTAGAAGTCTAAAAGCAAATAGGCAAATATATTCAACATTAGCTTAAATTACGGGTGCAAAACATCTCCTGATTCAATATAGTTTGGTAGTTCTACATAATTATGAGCATCCCAATTCCCAATCTTGCATTTCTTCCCAATACTGCCTATAAATAGTTTCATCCCTGTTAGCCAATCTTTTTTAAAAAGGTTTTCTACTTCTCTATCTTTTTGTTGCTTTCTTTTGGGTCCCCTGAACAGCATGAAGATGGGACACTGAATCCCGGGGGTTTCAAAGTTACACGATTCCAGAACCTGTCATGTCCAACTACAGTTTAAATACTACAAGTCTCTTGGGAAAGGATCAGTGCTGGGATTTATCAGAACAAAATTCTAAAAACTGCAGTATATTTGCTATGTTCCATATTTCCACTTTGACAGTTAATTATTTAGTGAATGCTATCAACAAAAAAAAAAACATTTTCTGTACGAAGTGAATCAAAAGGGAAGCTTAAAAAAATAAATTAAAACAACACACAGTTCCCTGTGGGCAATAAATAAATGTGTACAAATGTAGCCTTAATTATTGGAAGTAACAACAGAGCAAAAGGTTTAACAAACAAAGCCATACTGAAATCTTTTGACCTTCCTAACAGTATAACATTGAGCAGGTGCCTTCAGTGGTGCAAAGTCCTCCAATACTTTTGTCATGTAGGTTCCAGCAGAACAGACCACATTCTCTCTGGGGCAATGCCCACTGACCATAATTTCTGTGCTGGCTGCCAACTCAAGTTGCTCTGCTCTCAACTCCCTCTATAAAACTTTGGATAAATCATGCCCTGTTAATGAAACGGTGGTAAAATAAAGATTTAGTAGCTACCAAAAAAAAAATCAAACAAAAGGTGTTCAGAAAATCCTGAATCAAGACAGGTGACCAAATTTACAAGGAATCCAAGTTAAAAGTTGCTTGCTGTATAGGATAGATTATTTCTATTTACTTTAACATGCAAATTTATAATATATGATATATAGAGAATATAGTGAACTGCTAATGCCTAGAATATAACCATCTATCCAGCTAATCTCTGCCTTAACTTTGGCATGATTTTTTTTTTACAGTTTTGTTTTAAAATCCCCATTTGAATTGCATGCATCACACGCTGCACACAGGTGCCCCTTCCAACCCCAATATCCCCACACACTTTAAGAGCAGATGTCAGGCAGGCGATTGTAAACATTGAGCCACCCAGATTAAAAATAACATTAACAAAGATTTGTTCTAAATCAATACATTAAAAAAATAATTCTAAAAATGCAATAAAACTGCATTTTTTCTTTTTCTTCTTG
Source organism: Vipera berus (assembly GCF_964194415.1). NCBI lineage: Eukaryota > Metazoa > Chordata > Lepidosauria > Squamata > Viperidae > Vipera > Vipera berus. The sequence goes on along the minus strand of NC_138203.1, from coordinate 181,906,762 downwards.
TTTAAAATCATCCCATATTTTGAACAATTGAAAAAAAAAATCTTTTTAACACTTCCTAAACCTACTACTGCCCCCAAGTCCTTCCCACCGAAGAATCTATATTTTAACTGCTTTGAGATGGAAGAAAGCATTCTTCCGTATCTGAAAGATAGGCAAACTCCTTGTAAGAGACTATTCTTGCTTTCTCTTTAAACCAAAAGGAGGACAAACATGCTTTATCAGAGGCCAATATTTTTAGGATAAGCTGTGATATTTTGAAGTTTCAAATCCGCGAGGGAACAGAACAATAAACCCATACTAATTTCTTGTGAGGGATAAAAACAGCATCTTTCTTGGACAAAGATTCCTAGTAAACTCTTTTACTTAAAACTTACTACAGCATATTGATAATAATATGCCTTTTAAGAACTGAATCAATTCATTTCCCCATAATATTCTATACTTCTTTCTTATATCTGAAAAAGGATGTAGTTTTAAATTAAGAAAACTATTTCTTGTGTAGAAACTTTAATCCTAATTGATGTTGCAGTTCGTAACAGAAAAATTCTGTTCTAAAATTGTACAAAACGGCAACACCATCGTTCATCTATTATCCACTTACAAATACTTCAGTCCCATCTTGATCACGCTGAACTACTCAAGCAGGAGGCAGTGTAATTCCCTAAAGCCTCTGCAAAATGTTTGCTGTGGAAAGGAAGGATGACAAAATTGTGAGATTGATAGTACTCTTTTCTTTCCCTGCTACTGCTCTTCCATTCACATAATAAAACAGAATCTCACTAGATACACTTCTAATAATTTTGGCTAATTAGGATTTTCTAGAAGCAGCCGTTCTAGGCCTTGGAAGACTTGTGGCACTCAGTAGGGTTTGGCATCTGTGACCCTCTGAATTACAAATTCTACAGTCCCCGTCTGGTCAAGGAGATGAAAGCAGATGTAGCCCAAAAACATCTGGAAAGCTAAAGGCCTTTCAGAATGGTCATGTAGATTTTAAAGCCAAAGGATAGAGACTACAAGCTCCCAATAGAAAAGGTAAACTGAACATAATCAATGCTCTTATAACTACTGATTGTTTTAAGCATTTTGCAAAAATGGATCTTAGCAATTCTATTCTACTAGCAATCACAAAATGTGATGTAAGAAACAATCAACAGTAACTTAAATACTGTTACCTTAAAAATGCAGCTGACAGTATTTTTTTTCGCAGGGAGGGAATAGAAGGCACTTATTCATAGGAATCAATAGGCCCCCATTTGTCCCAAGCAGCAGCAAATAATTACTATCAAATTCTTTAAAAGAATTTGAAAGAAATAGAAAAGCCTTCTTTACAAAAATTATCCCAAGGTCACAAACTCAGAATCGGGATAAGTGAGACCTTACTTTTGATAAAGAAGAAGGTTGAGTTATTTAACAACATCATTGCCCGGGAATTCATTGTTTGAGTAAGACGTCCAGGAAACTGGATCAGCTTTAACCAATTCAAGTTGGGAACTGATTTTAAAAGAGTTAAGAGATTTGGAGCTTTAAAAAGATTCTCTGCAGTCCAAATGAGATTCCCTGTTAGCTTCAGGGTAAAGATCCCCTGGAGGGGTTAAAATGCCAGCTGTCATATTATATATCACTCATGCTCTACCAACTACTATGGTTACTTTGCTTAAGTATAAATAATCTAGCAAGATCGAAACACAAGCAGCAAAGCCAGAATGAGGAGGGCACACAAAGCTGTTAGGACAAGACTATTCAACTGCTTATATGACAATACTTCTCTTAGCCATTCAGTGTCTTTCTGCTTAACTTTCTATACATCCCTTTATTCCACCAAACAGTTCTGTACATCCTTCTTTTTTTCTATGTAGCCAGTGCCCCTGTCCACTTGCAGTGCTGTTCTTCAACCTGGAATTGGAAGCTCACTTTTCATTCCTATATATCTTCATGCTCTGAACCCTCTCCAACATTCTTAATCCAGAGTGTCATATGCCCAAGCTTCAATAGCTTTCCAATCTGCCCTTTATTTTTCAAGATCAATTCATCTAACTAGTTTAGCAAAATGTGCGGAAATACTGAACAAGAACACTAGCAAGAAAAATCAGAGCTTGTCACTAAGATAAGACTACTTTGACTTTTTTTTTTAATCCCATTTATATCCCGCCCTTCTCCGAAGACTCAGGGCGGCTTACAATCTAAGCACAAATCAAATGTGCTTAGCAATAGCCTTCATTCTATGTATATGCCTGCTTATTAGGGCTTTCGCCCCCCCACCCAAGCGGCATTTTTACAAAATCAGCTTAATTGCCCCCAACAATCTGGGTCCTCATTTTACCTACCTCGGAAGGATGGAAGGCTGAGTCAACCTTGAGCCTGGTGGGATGTGAACCTGCAATAATTGCAGGCAGCTGGTGTTACTTAATACACGACATGAGAATTCGGCTGCAATTGTCCTGTTGCACTTCCATTAATCAAGTCACCAAAAATGTAGTTCTACCATGATTTTTATACTACATCTTTTAGCCCAGAGGTCCCCAACCTTTTGGGCACCAGGGACTGGTTCCACGGAGAGATATTTTTCCGCGGACTGGAGGGGTGTGGGGTTTCATGTACTGCCTGCATCCCACAGATGGGGCTTTGCTTGTTTGCGCGGACCGGTTTCTGGCATGCCACAGCCCGGTGCCAGTCCAGTAGACCCTGTCCCTGGTGGAAACAGGTGTCCAGGGGTTGTTCTATGCTCTGCACCCATTTCATTCTCTCTTTTTTTAAGCATTTCAGGCTTTGCTTCTCAGTTTTGCCATAAAAATTACAAACCTTTCTCATTTCTTTTCAAAACAGTTTTAGAAAGCATGCTTTACTCTTCTCTAACCTTTATTGAGTTTATTTGCCACCCTATCTTGTAATTCTTGGCAATTTACAACAATTAAAAATGCACTAAAATGACCTTTTCTAATATCCTGATCCAATATTCATGTTTATATATATCTTCACAGAATTAATAAATTTGAATCTGGAGACCTGCATGACTTCCAAGTGAAGCTTATTTATGTTTTCCCACATTAACTGAGCCCCAAAGAAAATGGATACGTTAATATTTTTTGTTTATGGTCATACATACACAACATACCCATGCATATTACTTAAAAATGGAAAACCAAAACTGACTGTGACCAACAGATCTTGAAAATCAAAGCCATATTTCATAAAATTGAGAACAAGTACTGGGTCCAAATGTCCTCACTTATTTTGGTAGGCCAATTTCATTTATCTTAGATTTCTATTAAGTTTGATCTAGAGGGATTTCTTTAAAATACTATTTACTAATCAGAAGCCAATATTTGTTTCTGAATCTCTTGACTGAGATTTAGCAAGATATATTTTGCCAGTTATTATGATCCAATTTGGACATAGGATATATTTCCAAATTGGCCCAAAGTATCTTTCAGAGAATGTTTTTGAACTGAAAGGGGTTTTTAGAAGTTACCTTAGTGAATAAAATAAAAAAAATTCCCCACTGAAGTGAATCTAAATAAACTTGTTAAAGGAATTCATCTTGAAAACTAGGCATCTTTAAGTCTTCCTAATGAGCTATTCTTCCTTTCTTTTCACATACTTTCTTCTGGTTCCACCTACTGAATTTCTATAAGTTTCTAATAAACCTTCCTTGTTGCTAATTTGTTTCTTAAGCCATAAATTTTCTTTCAGCTCACTGCACCTTATTCTCACTAGCTCTTCACTTCTCCTTTCCTTCTTTCACTTCCTATCTTCTCTTATATGTTTTCACGTAACCCATTCCAAAAATATTTTTCCTTACACAAATCCTAAGCCTTGTAAAGTTAGTGCATAAGACAAATTGCCTTTTTTCAGTTTCTGAAAAATGATAACTTAATAGTCATAATTAAAGCTGGTGGAATATTAGTGTGCTATATGATGAAGTAACCACAACCAGTCAGCTGAGCAGGTGATCTACATCTTGTACAAGCAGTTCTCTTGTCTCTCCAAATTCTTTTGACACTTTGCCATTTTTGTTAGGATTTGTTTTCAAAAGCACTGCATTCATGTAACATGCATATTATGCATGTATTTTCCAGCAAGATTTGCACATTGATCTTCTATGAGGAAACCTCAGCAAGGCCCACCTGATTTCATTGCAACCTGCCTCTAATAACCAAGTCCTCCATATCCCCAGTTTGAAAACACATGGCTTTACTAAAGCTTCTTCTTCCTTCACTGGTTTTGCCCCGACTCCTTTAGTTCTTTAGATCAGGGGTCCCCCCAACCTTGGCAACTTTAAGACCTGTGGACTTCAACTCCCAGAATTCCCCAGCCACCTATGCCGGCTGGGCAATTCTGGGAGTTGAAGTCCACCGGTCTTAAAGTTGCCAAGGTTGGGGGGACCCCTGATTTAAATGCAATGGCTTCTTTTGCAAAATGGTTAAGATGTATTGAATGCAGAACGTATTATCTCAGGCTGATACCAGGCTGGATGTATCTGGAATAGCAATAATTACAAATGCACCTCCCTTTTCAGCCCTACACAACTAAAGCCTCCTGATGAGGATAAAGCTGTGTGGGGTCTTTTCTGGCCTCCGCCATAATATCCAAGCTTTTGCTAGTAGGAGAAAGCAAGAACAAGTCTCATCTTCAGGACAACATTTAGAGGTTCAAGTTGCTTATTAGCCCCAGAATCCTTGGAAAAGATACAGTTGGGAACTGCCTGGAAATAACTTCCTGATTCACTTCCAAAAGCCTCTGGCCACCTTTCATTTCCAGACTTTCAGATGGCTCCGATTGCCTGCTAATTACAAAATAACGTTAGTGACTGAGACACCACGGTTCCTCTGCCATGCCTCCATCAACCTGTTAGTGTTAGCCAGTTTAAAAGGTGCCTTTGGATTTTAAAACGACTGGATCCTTTCTCTTCTTTCTTTTATCCTGTGGAAAGCATTACACAAAAAGAGAGAGAGAAAGAGAGAGAGAGAGAGAGAGAGAAGAAGAAGAGAGAGAGAGAGAGAGAGAGAGAGAGAGAGAGAGAGAGAGAGAGAGAGAGAGAGAGAGAGAGAGAGAGAGAGAGAGGGAGAGGGAGAGGGAGAGGGAGAGGAGAGAGAGAGAGAGAGAGAGAGAGAGAGAGAGAGAGAGAGAGAGAGAGAGAGAGAGAGAGAGAGAGAGAGAGAGAGAGAGAGAGAGAGGGAGGGTATGCTTGCAGACTGAGCATCCGTACAGATGCTGCTGCTCCAAGCCTGTGACCTCATGGAGCAGAGTGACTGCTCCTCAATTGGAAATATATCATTGCTACTAGTTAAGACTCTGAACCAATAAGTCCCCAACAGAACAGAGGTCATAAATTTGTGACTATCAAGCTTCGTTTTGTTTTGTTTTTTTGAACAATCTCTTCACGTTAAAGAGATAATTTGGGCTGACTCTCTTTTTAATGGCTTTATTGATGCCAGGATTATCTTTAAGCTCTGCTTTTCCTTTTCTTAAATACTGGAAGAAAATGAACAAGCATTTACCCTAGCACCAAACATGCACTTTGGTAATAAAACACCAATGACAAAACTTTGTTCACACTCAAAAGAGGAACCCTGAGATCACAAAGAACCAAAGAGGGGGATTTTTTTTTTTTTTACTTTAACTGAGTAACTCTTGGGCAAGAATCTAGCACACGTTTCCTTTCCAGGGAAGAAACCCTACCCGCAAGCCCTACGAACAAACAAAACCAAGACAACTGCAACTGCTAAGCTCAGCATCGAAAGCAGAAGCCAATTCATCTATCCCAGCCCCCGTTTTTCTTTAGCAAATACAAATCCAAAAACACAGAGGAAAAAAAATCAAAACAAATTAAAAGACACGTAATAACACAGAGACTGGTGAACGGGGGCAGCAGGCAGCCCACAGCACCAGAAGTCCAAACTTAATAAATAACTTGTAAAAAAAATATCTTTTCTATTTTCCTTTTTGTGTTTTGTGTCTGTTCACAGTGCGTGAGCAAGCGTCACTGTTGCATATCCTCCAGCCTCTGGTCACAGGAGAGAGAGAGAGAGACAAGCAGGGAGCACGCTGTCACTGGTGGCAAGCCTCAATCCCGGAAACATACAAGCGTGGGCTGGAGAAGTGCTTTCTCATCCAAAGCGTTGTACCCCTGGGCTTGTCTGATGTGGTGTCTGGAACGCCAAAAGGCCCTGAAAGGTAACCCCATTCCAGGAAGACCAGACCTACCACCCATCCCTTCCTGGCAATACTGAAGAAGACAAAATGGTCAAGGGTGACTGAGCAGGTGAAGCAAGTAGTTCATGCCACTGGAGAGTTGTTCTAGTGAAGGCTGGTGCTGGTTGTGGTGCTCTCTCTCTTTTAAGATCTGGTAGCCAAGGACCCCTTCTCTGACACAGCAGCCACGCTACGTGGCTACCTGGTGAAGAATGGCAGGTGATGCTGGCTGAGGATGCTGCTCGTGCGGGGTGACTCTGTCTTCGCCATGACATCTTTGAACCAGGATGCCACATCCACTTCCAGTGTCTCGTAACGCTTGATGAAGTTGTGTTCCTGTAAAACAAGGAGATGGAATGCATTTTCCCCCCTTCTGTTCCTAAAAGGCTGAGAGCAACTCTAAGGAGTCCGGGGGGGGGGGGGGGAGAGAGAGAGAAACAGAGGGAAGGAATCTTCCTGAAATCTAGAAAAGTACTCAGTTCTGCTGGGCCTACCAATTAACTAAGGTCAACTGTGTTTGAAACAACTATATTTGAAAATGTACAGATAGACACACAATGATGCTGAATACAAGCAAAAACAAATGGACAATCATGAAAAAAAAATCAGCTCAAAAGAATTCTGTTTAGGAAACTGTGTTTGTGTGTGTGTGTTTGTGTGTGTGTGTGTGTGTGTGTGTTCGCGTGCTTATATATACATACACACACAAAACCTCTGCATCAGATGCAAATTGTTTTTAAGATTAAAGTTGGTAGAAGCTTCTCCTATAGCTACTATATAACCATTCATATTCACACAAAGTGTTATATACTCACAAGTAGCTTGTTGTACTTTGGTCTCTTCCTGTGATCTTTAGTAAGGCTAGAGGAATAAAAACACACATTCAAACCACATTTTTCAAATGAATTTTGCTTAACAACAGTTCTTTAGCACCAATATTTCATATTTATTTTATTCCCCTCTAATACTGCTAGTTAATAGGAAGAAATTCATCCTTATCCTGGCACAGCCAATTTCCACATCTACCTCCCATGGCAATCTGGTTGTCATTTTCAGCTCAATGAAGGAGTCCCTCGTTATTCTGCAATTAGCCAAGACGCAGGCTACAGGGAAAAAAGCAGGAGCCATGAACAGGTTGACAGAAACTGGTGGAATGGCCCACAATTTGTGCAAAGTGAGCTGGAAGGCTGAGATGAGATTTAATTTCATGGGAAAATGACAAAGATGCTTGAGTTCACCTTTTCAGAAAAGCACATTACCAGACAGACAAATGAAGAAGTGTCAATGATCTATTGATTTATTTATATATAATTAAGTTTGCCCAGTTCCGAACAATTCTCGGTGAAGTACACTTTAAAAGCGAGAAACAATAAAAATGGACATTGATGTCCAGAAGAGAAAACCAGGCATAACAACAAAAAGCAATCTACAGGGGCTCAACCATCACCCTAAACCTCAAGGACTTTCAGAACATCATCAGGATGGAAATCATTTGGATCTCTGTAGGGGTTACTATTCGAAAGGGTAGTACTGTGACAGAGCATGCAAACTTCCTGGGTCCTGATAGGGCTGGAGTGGGCCCACTTTCTACATATTATTAATTCCGACCATCGCCTCCAGAAATTGTTGACTACTCACTGTAAGTTGTTTTTGAGACAATTTACTCACCAGTCTTTTACAAAGGACTGGAAATCCACAGAAAATCCCATGTTATTTGGGAGAAGAGGAGGATCTTCCTGCAAAACCTTGGTGAGGACCTCAAAATCTGTTTTGCAGTTCTTGTAGGGAAACTGCCCTGTAGCTAACTCAACCTGCATTGGAATGTGAAGTGAGGAGAAATGGTGAGTATTAAAAGTTAAAAACAAGTAGGCAAAAAACATCACCCTCTCTTTCAGTATCATTTAATAGGATTAGTTTTAAGAAATGATACTAAGAAAAATATCATTTGCTGTTTCACTGGGATCTCTTATATGTCAAGCAGACGGCTTTCAGGCTTCTTCACATGATGACCAAAGGCACCTCCTCCATCAAACTGGCTGAAATTCCACAATATCACTAAATCTCATAATACAGTCACCACCATCCTAAGTCACAAAAGTGTTGTGTAATGTTAGTCTTAGGTTTAGCTTTCTTTTAAGATACTTTTAATTTTGCCTTTGTATTCTTCACTTTAGAAAGAGAAAATAAAGCAGTCAAAAAAACTACCATCTACTAAATAATAATTACTCTGCATGTGTAAAATTATTTAACCACGCCGAGAATCTAGCAAGGCTTAATTAAAGAGCTTTGGCATCTATATGGGCTACAGAGAAGATCTTTGAGGGTTGCAGGCGGCCTGCAAGCTATGGATTGTCCATTTGCATATCAAAAAACAGTCAAAGAGTTTAACTTACCAAGGAAATGCCCAGGCTCCACACATCTGCACGGATATCGTAATCGGGTTTTGAGGGATCAGGAGGATCTATTCTTTCAGGCTAGAACAACAAAAAAAAGCCATTAAAAGAGCAACTGATTGCTAATTTTTTTTTAATCCCATTTATATCCCGCCCTTCTCCGAAGACTCAGGGCGGCTTACAATCTAAGAAGCACAAATCAATGTGCTTAGCAATAGCCTTCATTCTATGTATATGCCTGCTTATTAGGGCTCTCGCCCCCCCCCCAGCAGCATTTTACAAAGTCAGCTTATTGCCCCCAACAATCTGGGTCCTCATTTTACCTACCTCAGAAGGATGGAAGGCTGAGTCAACCTTGAGCCTGGTGGGATGTGAACCTGCACCAATTGCAGGCAGCTGGTGTTACTTAAGGAGGCATTAGCCCACTGCTCCACCAAGGCTCTAATTTCTTACCAGCACTTAAGGAAATAACCCCCAATTATAGAAACAAAATAAGCAATGGAACTACAATTGCATAGTAGTACAGTACATTTTCAAAATGTTAGGCCATATTCTAACGGCAACTCTGTATAGAGGTGCTGTGAATCCTATACCAGATGTGTGATTCTGATTCCAAGAGGACATTCTCAGGCAGAGATGCACTGATATAACCTAAACAAGCCTGGCCCAGAATACTGTTGAAAAGAAAGCCTATTAAGGAATCAATACAGGAAACAAATTGGGCACATTGTAATTGATTTTAAAGTTACAGCAAGGTCCCTGAAGATATTCCCTGAACAATTCTCTAATCCTTACCGCCATATATGCTGCACAACCAGCACTCCGGGTTTTGGCTTTTGAATCTACCAGCCTCCCACTGATCCCAAAGTCACACAACTTGATTTGCCCCCTCTCATCCAACAAAATATTGGAAGGCTTCACATCTCTATGAATGACACCATGCTTCTCTTTCAAATAATAGAGGGCTTTCACAATCTAGGGAGGAAAAAGAAATCAGAAATCAGTGCTGAAGAAATAACTCACTGTAAGAAAATTAACTTTTGAATCTGTTTGGGATTAGCAAAACTGAATTTCTATGAAGACATTTGCTGCTTGGAAAGCAAAGGTTAGTCACTCACTTGGAAGATTATGTGATTGTATAGAATACAGACTTTTAGTTACACAAGGTAATATGCTTAAAACTTATTATAGCATCTTTTATCCAGATACATCACAAAACAAATGTCAAAGTCATTATTAAAAAGAGGAGGGATACATATGAGAAACTATACCTTTAGTATTTCTCCTTGGTAGGAGAGATGCACAATCTTCCTACACTGAATTTTATTCAGTTTTATTCTGATTAAATAATACTCACTCAAATTGTCAACTGTAGCCTAAAAACTAGAGCAGACTTAATTGTGGTAAACCAGGTTTTTTCCTTAATGTTAGGTTGACTTTTTAAGTTGTCAACTTCCATATTGCCATTCATTAATTGGCACTTCCTCTAAGCTGTGCATAAAGCCTTCATGGTGTGTGTGTGCATGCCCATTGCACTTATGCTTGCAAACACACATTTTTATTTGGGGCCACCTTACCAGAGGTTATCAACACTCACCGCCACAGTCATCTTTCCCAAGATTCTCTCAGGGATGGGTCCTTGGATGCGTTTCTTCAGCTTCTCTGCACACGTGCCCATTAGCTCCATGGCTATAAAAACATCAGTCTATGGACAAAAGGGGAGAAATGAAAGGATATAGTGACCAAGTTAATCATATTACATTTTTAAAACAGAGTAGAAGGAAGGGGCATTGTCAGTAATGGCAATCTCAATGTGTTTGCACCAGAGAGGTGATCCCAGTAGCATAGAGCCAAGTTGTGGCTAGAAGTGGTGGCGGCAAAACCATCCTAATGGGATAGCCAGCACACTTATGATCCTGTTAGTGGCGGTAGCCAGCACACTTATAAGCAGCAAAATTGGTGGTGGTAAGAGGCGCTGAAAATGGTGGCAGTTAAAGTGGGCACTCAGCCACGCCCTGAAGTCTTTGGAAATTGCCTGGACGATTGAAGACCTCCGTAATGGTTGGGAGGCTGGAGGCTGTTGACTGAATTCTGGCCAAAATTGACTCTGAGTCTAAACAGCCCTTGCTGGAAGGGAGGGTCCCCCCCCACCCAGGAACTATAAAAGCGGTGCTCAAAATGGCGACCACTACACTTTTGCCCTGCCTGGGAGCTATAAATAGCCCGAGGCTTCAGCCAAAGTCTGCAAAACCGCTCTGACTCTCAGCGGTTTGAAATGCAGCACTGATAACAGCGCAGAGAAGGGAAGGGAAAGGTACAACCTGGGAAAATCCAACAGTTTTGTCTTTCTGCTAGAAACAAGACCCAATCTTCACCACGTCTCTCTTGGACTAAGACTAAGTCGTGACTGGAGATTCCTAGCCGGAGGAAGAGAGGCATGACAAAGGTTGACTGACTTAAGTTTCTAGGGCAGAATGGCAAGATCAACCCATCTGTGGATTCTCCATTCGTCATGCTGGAGAAACACTGGCTTTCACTTACATTTGTGATGAAAGTCCCAAAGCACTGAACAATATAGGGACAGTCATGACTCTTCAGCACCACATCCAAATCCATTAGGATCCTTTTGTTCTCCTCTTTGTTACCAGAACGACGCATTTGCTAAAGAGAGAAAAAAAGGATGAGGCGTATCTGAGAATAAATAAAACATTAAAAAAATGACGTACTGTACATGTCTTCCCTCATGGTGAGCACTTCTGTTATTCCTCCAATGATCATAACTATTTTCTATCTACAAGAGACATTATAAATCTCTTCAACCTGTATCTCCTGGCACAAAAATTAATAAATCATACAAGCTGTATTCAAAATGAGTAAATTCCTGCCATTTCAATCCTGACTTCTTATTCTTTCAAGAATAAGAGTTTTGAGTTTCAAAACTCAAGTATATCTACCTCACCTTCACAGCTATGATGTGTCCTGTCTTCTTGAAGCGCATTTTCCACACCTGTCCACACGTCCCACTACCAATCTCACCAAGGTTTTCTAAGTCATGGATTTCAGCTTGATATCTCTGTGGGAAATGAGGACATATAACTTAGGCACAAACGAATATTAATATAGTGAATATCAAAAAAAGGGAAGGCTATTTTATGGTAACTTTTAGTGTAGTCAACTGTTATGTCACCAGGTAGCAAAATATTTTAATCTACTATATCTCTTATCTCTTCCTGTAAAATATCCTTCATAAAGCCACATTTACTTGTCAATCTAAAGTGAAAATTCACAGAAGTTTAAAATGCCTGTCTGAAAGCTAAATATTAACTTGAAAAAATATACTGCATGAAATGCAGCAAAAAGTATTAAGATGGACAGCCCACAAATCCTGTATCCAAGAAGGCAGGTTATGCCATATTAGATCAGACTAGGAAGTTCCTTATCACAATTTTCTGACCTCAAATGTGATCAATTTTAATCAGAAACTGAGCTGGAATACTTTGTGTATAGCAGGGTAGATGAAGTCAACCTACCTGGCCTCCAATGGTCAAATAACCAGTTTGCTTCATGATCTCCTGCAGTTTTTGATCAATTTCTATGCTAGGAAGGAAAAGAAAGAAAAGCTGAAAGAGCTTATGGCAGTTTTTTTTTAAAAATTCCATTTATATCCCGCCCTTCTCCGAAGACTCAGGGCGGCTTACAAGCTTATCCTTGGCACGGGACTATATGAACATACTCTCTCTGCAGGAAGAAATACTATGAAGAAGAGTATGCACAGCCCTATTATGAAGCTCCCATGCTCAGCAGTAGTATCTAAATAATTATGTAAAGAAGGAATTTTCTACAAAGAAAAATAAGTAGATTTGCTTTCAAACCTCTTGACAAATCAGCCAGTTCTACAACAAGCCCTCTAAAGCATTCCCAGCTGTAAAGAAGAATGCAGATTGTCATGAATGTTTACTTAACTGGTGAATGCAAAATAAGCAGCAGTCCCCAGTTAATAAGCCAAATTGGCACACCCTTTCATGGACAGATGCTTTTAAACTTCCTAGGGCCTAATACAAATATTATAGCAAATACAATAAACTGCATTCCAATACATAGGAAAATAATACAATTACTGAAAATATCTTAAGATGAATTTGAAAGATTTGGGTTTTTTTACGTTCATCCAAATGTACAGTACACATTGCCTTACTACGATGGCATTGTGACCATGGCAAGAAATGGTGGTTTGCAATAATTTGTTTGGCTCTAAACCCATTTATGAGTGGTGAGTACGTAAGGCACAGGAAATCAGCAATAACTGCAGCAAAATGTAAGACAAATTATTTTCAACTCTGGGAAGAGGGCAATGGCAGAACATTCCCCCCAAAAAAATATTACCAAAAGAACATGGATTTGTCCATACACAATAGTTACCAGGACTCAAGAGTGACTCAGAGGCAATTGAATCACGGTCAGCCCCCACCCCAACATGTTATCACTGAACACCATAATAGCACATGATTGCAAGTTCTTCTTCTACTGATTAAACTCTGCGTACTGTCATACTCATTGTGTACATTTCCATTTAATTAGATTATTAAAGCAATATAAAAGCTACACTATAAACAGCTTTCCCCTCCTCCTTACTAAACTGCCCTCCCCTAATTTGAATATAAGCACAGAAAACTGCATGACAAAAGTCCTTAGAAACATGGGGAAAATTAAGTGAGCATTCTACGACCACTTGGCTACTTTGCTCTAACTGTGCTTACCTCTCCATGCTCCTGTGCATGAGGAATGGTGGTGGAGGAGGAAGGCCCAGGATATTTCGAGGGCGTGATGGATGTGTGTGATGTTGGGGTGAGTTCTCCAAAGAGGGGGAACGGCTGCTGCCATCGTTGGCTAAGGGAAGCTGCAGTGCTGAGAAAGAAGAGGAGAGTTAGACAAAGGATTAGTAGCACACTAGGAATTCCTATGCTGAATCATTTTGCCCTGTAAGATGCAATGGGTGTGAATTCCTAGAAGATTATTATTATCTTGACATCTCACTTTTCAGGTTAACATTGCTGTTTCTAAATATCAAATACTACTGCTACTTCTGCCCAGTAAAACCCACGTGTGCAAGCCGGAGCTTTCAACTACATCATTGTGAAAATTGGCTCTATCTTGGTCAAGAACTAAGGTTTTCTTCTATGCTGCTGCACCAATCAGGCAGTCCAAATATTAACTGCAAAGAATTGTAAACAACTAATGCACTCCTGTTATATTATTATCTGTTTCCAGATTTTCTTTTTCCTTTGAAGCAAACGGATGATTGTTCAAAATTTAATTCTGAAAACTTCTGCTTAAGTCTCTGCTTTAGGCAACAAACAAACACCTAAGCACCATCAAGCCTTGTCGCTTCCAATTACACAGTCAGCTTTTAAACTGAAGAACTAACGCTTTCAATGATTACACAAAAGCAAGAACTCCTACGAGAACGATTACATTGTGGATAATTGTTAAAGGAAGGCAACAGAAAATTAAAAACTAACTTACGTATCTTTTCAAAAGAGTTATCTAGCAAGTTATCTAGCAAGTACTACAATCAATTTGGCATCTCCTGTGATAGAATAGATTATATTAAATTAAATTACATTCACACTGCAGCGTTAAGCTAATAACTTACTTTAGATATTCTGGCTGCATAAATATGTGGGAAGTCTAATACTTTAAGCTGGTCTTAAATGGAACAAGTCAGATTCATATTCAAATCTATTCTAATAACTGAAAAAATTTGCTAGAATATAAAAATGTAAGAGATTTCTGTTCTTTGTATCTTCACTAACAGTTAGTACACTGGGCAAAGTTAAATGCTGTGCTAGAACAAGGGTCCCCAACCCCCAGTCGGTGGACCAGTATCGGGGCCACGGCATGCCAGCAACCAGGCCACACAAAAAAAGCAAAGCCCCTTCTGCGGGATGCATGCAGCACACAAAACCACACCACTTCCGGTCTGCGGAAAAATGTCTCTCCACGTAACCGGTCCCTGGTGCCCAAAACTTTGTGGACATCTATGCTAGAATCAATATTCCAAGCATAGTGCCGTACCTTAAAATAGACAGAAATTAAAAGAAAGTTCCCCCTAGCGAGCAGATAAAAACTTACTGATCGGGGAACATCAAAAGCATATTAATAATATTCATGCTGCAAAAGCAACAAGATTGGCTAGATCTGAGATGCTTCCAACAAGAACATAGAATAACAGAATTGGAAGGGACCTTAGAAGTCTTGTAGTCCAGCTCCCTGCTCGGGCCGGGCACCCTATATCATTTCAGACAAATGGTTGTCCAGTCTCTTTTTGAAAGCCTTTACTGATGGAGCACCAATAACTTCTGAAGGCAAGTTATTCCATTGGTTAATTGCTCTCGCTGTTAGGAAACTTCTCCTTAGTTCTAGGTTCCTTCTCTCCTTGGTTAGTGTCCAACCCATTGTTTCTTGTCTTGCCTTTTGATGCTTTGGGAAATAAGTTTGATCCCCTCATCTTTGTAGAAGCAGTGCTATCACGGTCCTCTCAAGTCCTTCTTTTCGTACTAGACAGACTCAATTCCTGTAATCATTCTGCATACATTTTAGTTTCCAGCACCCGAATCATTTTTGTTGCTCTTTCTCTGCACTCTTTGCACAGTCTCACCATCTTTTTTTGTATTGGGATGACCAGAACTGAATGCAGTATTCCACGTGTGGTCACAAAATTGACTTCCACACTGTATATAAGTTTGATTGAGTTACTTAGATGACACATTGGTCATTTGACACAAGAACAAGGTAGATGGGGATCACTTGTTTTATAAACTTTTTGACAGGGTAAATTACTATTAGATAGCTCACCCAAAACGTATCAGAAAACATTTACCTTTGGCTACTCTTTGGCCTCTGAAATGCGAGAAGTACAACATTTACCAAATGTAAAATTATTTGATGTTCCGAATGCATCTTGTATTTCCATGTATGCTTTGTTTCTTTTCTATCTAAATGGACATTAATTCAAAACCCGAAGTAAAATGAAGAAAGACGAGTTGCCAGAATGAAAAAAAATCTCATCTATAGTATATATTCTACCATTGTGTTAAGTGATATCTAATCAAACAAGCAAAATATCCCCTAGAACGGCAGTAGAGATTTTGTAAGATGTGGAACGTTATAGTGAGTGTTACAATAGGTATTACATCATGGGGGGATTAAAAGTATCCTGACTTTAAAAGTTATCAGTGGTCATATTTTTTTTCGATGGAAACCCAGTTGTTAAGTTCAAGAAACATTATGAGCCCAATCAGAAAGTTATTATATTGTATATACAACTTTGATATTGCAATAGGGTCTTTTTTCATAATTCAACAATATTTCTAGCATTAAAGTCTGCAAGGCATATTTGGACAATGTTAGGACACAAGTTTAATTTTCATTCTTATTCACAAGATAAACTTAAACTTTGTGATATCCCAGTTTGAAAATAGAAGGTAAATTCTTCCCCCCCACACACACAAATTAATAATCTAATTTTGGAATTCAAGATGCTGGATTTATTTCAAGAGAAATTTGGATTGCCTAAAATTAAGCACCAGAGCATAATCAATTTAAGTATCTTTTGATTTCACAATTTGATCTAGATACATTAGCATCATCTGAAATTCCTGAATTACTACCATCAGTGAAATGCATTTTGATTATTCCAAATCTACTGTATTTTACAGGCAATTAAAAGAGAACTATTAAGGTGAATATTTGCAAAAACAAGTGTCTGAAAACCTATCCTAAGAAATAAATGGATAAGAATCTTAATATTATGTTTCTATGAATTTGATTTTAATTCAACAAAATATTTTTAATATTTTCTAGCAACCTCAAAGAATCTTTTAAAAAGATAGGCTGCCAATTTCATTGCAAAATAATGGAATATTATTATATTATACAAGGCAACAAGAGCCAATTGAGTGGGGTCCCCTTTTGGTTGTAAAGAGTTTGATTGCCATTTTATATTTATATATTGTAGACATTTTAACAAAATGTGATTGGGATTTTGTAGTGGTGATGGTAAGGAAATCTTCTGTTCCATAACGTATGCTATACCAAGTCTCACTGGTTGAGTTGGTCAGCTTAGTAATAACAATAAATGTGGCAAGGGTTTAATTATTTGTTTTTACACACATACACACATACACAATTCATTTCTGTCTATAAAGCAGTCCATCTCAATATTCTGGGAGCTGGAAAAAAATACAACCACCAATAAATATGTAACCGGCAGCCAAGGTTAAAACCCATCTGAACCACTAACATAACCATCAATAAATATGTAACCGGCAGCCAAGGTTAAAACCCATCTGAACCACTAACATAACCATCCGATGGACTCTGTCACAAATTCTGACTCCACGTGCAGTGGCATAATCTGGTTTTCAAAGCTGTATGAAAAGAAACCAGGTTTGGGACTAATCTAATCCCCAGGAAATGATGTTCTGAAGATTGGGTACCGTGACAGAAAAAGGTCTCTTCCGAATTCCACCAAATGATCTTCTTTTAATAATGTCCTGCTGGATCTGATGGGATGGATAAGAGACAGTCAGGGAAAGAAAATCCCTTAAATTACCCAAACCTATCACATTCAGGGCTTTATAAGTAACTACAACCACCTGAATTGAACTCAGAAGCACACTGGTAACTAATGCATTGAGGAGAGATGAAATAAGCATCAATCAAGAAGCTGACATGAGCTCACATGACTTGCCTTGTGGAAAGATGGATGACAAACAAATGTAATCAATAAATAAAAATAAATAAGTAACTGCCCAGACCATTGCATCTTGCACCTGCTGCGGCTTCAAGGGCAGGACCATGAAAAGCCCATTGCAGTATTCATTCAGAAGGTGACTAGGACATAAGTGTGTGTAAGTAGAGTCTCCTGGTCCAGGAACAGGTGTAATTAATAATAATAATAATAAAAATAAAATAATAATAATAATAATAATAATAATAATAATAATAATAATATTATTATTATTATTATTATTATTATTATTATTATTATTATTATTATTATTATTATTATTATTATTATTATTTTATTTTTATACCGCCCTTCTCCCGAAGGACTCAGGGCGGTGAACAGGGCAAACATATAAAAATACAAAATACAAAAATTAAAAAGAATTAAACGAGATGCCCAAGTTACAACAATAGATTAAAATACATTTAAAACAACAATAAAATCCAAACCCATCCCCCATTTATACCACAACTATAAAATCCCTCCTGGCCGTGGCTCCAAACTGCTCCTCGAACAGATCTCAACAACAGAAGTGAAGGCAAATAAATGGCTTTCAAACAAGAACATAAGTATTAAAAGGAACAAGATTGACCAACAGCATTAATCAAAGCCATTTATCTTTTTAAAAAAATCTCTGTTTGATAAAAAGCATTCTGTCAACACATTGAAAGTTACAAAAGTTTTCGTAAGAACACTGGGCCTCTAGTAGAAAAGACAACAACATGTATTACTAAAATACTTCCAGATATATTACATCCTTAAACTTTACACTGTTCTGAAAAGTATTACTCCTGTATCAGAGATTAAGAAATAGGTTCTGAGGCTATGATATCTTCATATTCAGATTAATGCTGTCCAGTCATTACAAGAGGTTAAAAAGTTAAAATAAAAATAAAGTAAAATAAAATAAAGCTTTTACTTTTGGAGGAGCTCTTTACAGCCTTTGCTGCCTGTCCACCATCTTGGCTCCTCCCCCCCCCCCCCCCCGGTCCAGTCATTGCTGAATGGGGAAATCTCAGAAATCTAAATTATAAAGAATAAATAATTTTTCATTATCACAATATGATCTTATCCACAAAATACGTGGAATAGAGCTGAAAAGAACATTGGAATGAACATAATAGTTTAAGAGCACAATTTCAAATGCTCAGAGAAGCCATCTATTTAATGAGCCAGATTTTTTTTTAAAGTAAATGTGAAATAGATGGCTCTGACTATTATGCAAGAAGTTGTTACATAAAGGTTTTAAAAAGCAAATAAATTAGGACACCAAAATAACTGAGGAATTATCATTCAATTTCAATTAACTCCAGAAAGAAATCTTCCCTGGCTGAAAGATTTAGAGAATTCCCTATATCTGGAAAACAAATAAATACATCTACCCTCAATATTACAGCCAATTTGATATAGAAATTAAGATGTTGCCCTAGAAACCAGGAGACTGTGAGTTTTAGTCCTGACTTAGGCACAAAGCCAGTTGGGAGGCCAGGCACTCCTTTTCGGCCCTAGGAAGAAAGCAATCTTGCCAAGAAAACTGCAGAAATTGGTCCATTGACTCAAAAGTACATATAATATACACAATTCTTAATACTAGAAAAAGACAAACTCTTAACAGACCTAAATGTATCTCTTATCAATGAAGAAGAGGAATTGATACAACCTGACACCTAAAAAGTCAGTATAAAAGAAAGAAATGAATGGGGACAGAATGTCACTAAGATTCAACACACAACTTTTATTTTAACATCAGAAGAATAATCACTGGCCAATTAAATGGCAACTACACTAAAAAATGAAATTATGGTAGAAATGTAACTGACCTTCACTAGTTCTTTTTAACATGAAAAAATGGTTCACAGCACCAGGATCGGACTTTGAAATGGAAAAGAATAGTCTATAGATAGCAATTTGGAATTTAGCCTCTTCACATGAAAGAGAATTAAATGTTTCTACAAGTTCAAAATGTATACAATAAAGTGTGTGTTTTCTTGGGTTAAAGTGTGTGTTTTCTTCCATGTCTAGTTTTCGGAACATTACTGCTAGGTTCTCATAGCACAATGAGTCACAATCTAACAATATTTTAGCACAGCATATAATGTGAATCCAAGTTATGAAATTAGCTTATTATTCAATGTACAATATAAATCCAGAAAACTATGTTGAATAAACCTGAGTTTATTCCTAAGCAAATACAATCCATATGAGCCAATTTCAGCTGAATTACTTTGACTTGAAGCCCTCTGGAAGGCAACAGAAATTTTGCCCTGTTTTGCACTGCGTGCCCATAGTGAAAGCAAAAAACTGTACAGATCACGGGGGGAAAAATAGACTCTCACTGCAGATATTAAAATATAATTCAGAAAATCCAGAAATTTTTAATGTTTGTGGAAACGTAAATGAACAAATCTAATTGGTATGCTCTGTGTCGTTCTTTTATTATTCACCTCCCTTTGCATCGAGATAAACACTATAAAGATCTGAACACTACAAATCCTTTCTTATACCACACAACCCTCACAGTCTCACTCCAAGAAGTCTGCATGCTGCTCAAAGTTTGATCATGCAAACAGATCAGCCTCTATCTGTCAAAAAGAAATCCACAGCAAAGGAGAAAAACATGCTGAAGAAAAGCATCATTCACTGCAGTATATTTCAAGACCTTAGAAACAGTGGCTCCCAACCTTTTCTATATCCCCGCAACCCTAGAACGCTTCTGATATATTCTCGCACCCGTTACAAAAGATCGAAATAATGGCAACAAATTATGCATATACACTATAATTTTGAAAACCAAAGTTTTCGCACCCCCTGGAATATCATCTCGTACCCCCAGGGGTGTGTGAGCACCCCTGGATGGGAACCCCTGCCTTAGAAATAAATAAAATAATCATAGAGGTGAAGAAGGATACAACACAACACGAATGAATGAATGAATGAATGAATGAATGAATGAATGAATGAATGAATGAATGAAAAAAGAGGGCAAGAAAGTTACATTGATGGGCATAAGCAGATATAACACAGAGTGGAAACACAGCAAAGCAAGCATGGAAGCAAGCACTGGGGATTCCGATATAGGGCATGCATCAAAAACATTTTAATTAGCATAGCTAGACATGTGACAGAATTCCAATAGCCTTTCTAGACCTGCCCTACTTTGAATTATCACGGTCAGATCAAGTAACAACAAAAGCATTTGAACTGCACATTTTGCATTTCCACAAATCAGTTAAGTTTATTGTCATAGTTTATTTTCTGTAAACAAAGGAGGAGATACTGGGATTTTAAATGTGTTAGCTCAAAAAATAACAGTGCTAAAACTAGCCAGAAAAGGGAAAGTTAAATCCATGCCATTCCCAGATGACAGATTAAAAGCCAGTTTTTTCTGACATTCTTTCAATAAAATATCTATGTCACAAAAATAACCACATTGTTAGAATAAAATGGTCTCAAAAGTGAACAGAAGCAGGCAGTAAGATAAAAAACTTGTAGGGTTAGACTTCTTGCAAATATAATTCTCTATATTATCTATCCAAAGATAATCCTGATCAATTCAATAAGATACACATTTAAGTAAGCGTGCATAGGATTGCAGCATTACAAGTCAAAGAAACCCAAGGCCACTGATTACTGATCACCACAAAGAATCTAAGTCTCAACATGCCTATTCTGGGTGTGTAGATTTCTTTTTCTATTCATGTAATTTGCCCCATTGGCCATTCTTCCTGGAATTGCTGTGGGGTAACAAACAGCAATTCCTCATCCCTGTGCTGAATAAATTTGTTGTTTTTTTAAAAAAAAACACATATGAAAAAATAATTTGCTCCATTTGAAAGGCTAAGTTTCAACATCAGAAATTAAGAGATATCTATTAGTATAATGGGACATAGCTACTTTAAATAAGTTAACTTAATATAAAAACAATGGCAAAATATAAATGTTTTGAGTCACGTGGAAACAGATATTTCCAAAATACCAGATAAGGTCACATTAAAGCTATCCTGCGTGACATGCATGCACCAAAAGGGAAAAAAATCAATACTAATGTTGAGACCAATTTAAAAAAATAAATTTGAGTGAGAAATCTATGGATTTTCAATGTTGTGCAATACTGTAACGTAGTTCCCATATCATCACCCCCACCCCCACCATCATCCTCATTACTAAAACTATTATTTAGCACTCATGGATGGGATGAACGCTCTTGATGGTTTTTTTTTTAATGAAGATTTTTTCTGATGATGCTTTAAGACATTGTCCCAAAGTTCAGGACTCAATGAAAATTACACTTATGCCTAAAACTGATCTCCATCAGATTACCAAAGTGAGCTTGCAATGACATTTCAGCTACCGTTGGCATACTTGGCATCCATGGCACTTATGAACATTTACAATTTTAAAAAAAACAAGCTTCACAAACTGTGTCTATTACTACATTTAGAGACAAAGATTTTAACTTGGTCTTTCTCGTACTTAATGTTTGGTTGGTTGGTTGGTTGGTTGGTTTATAAAACGTATTGGCCACCCAACTTGCGTCAAGGTAACTCTGGATGGCTTACTATCACACCGCAGTACCAAGGTCTAACTGCAAAATTAAATGCTCCCAAAATACATATCTGATGAGGAGAGAAGACTACTCACTTACAGAGCAAACAAAATTAAGCCTATGCTTAATGTTTCCTGTAGCCTTATATTTATTTTAAAGAAATATTGATGGTGGGATAATGGGATTAGGCAACAAACTGGCAAGAGGGAGAGGAATTTTTCAACTTACGATAAGAATAACTATCTCTACACAGAAATGCCTACAAACTCTGTTTATAGGAAGGCAAATAATTCCTCAATCTTCATCTCATTTGAAGTTACCGATTTATAATCTCACCTCTAGCCAACTGTGGAAGTTCTGCATATTGAGACTTGTTACTTCCCTCAATATTTGCATTTCAAGGACACTATGATGGGATAATTTTTATAAGGACCATCTGGTGTCCTTTGTGGGAACACTGAACTATGAATTTAGTGATAAAAATGAAGAAATTATGGAATCAGGACAATATAAATTCATTATTTCTGTTTCCTTGTTGGTTTCTGCAAAGATGACATATTTTATTATTCACCAAGTATTACAGGGAAAATAGGTTACTAGTAGAAAACAAGACAAAGCCAGGCCATTCCATGAAAAATATACTCTGAAGTGCGTAATATGGAATTTCTCAAGCCAATTGATCTGCATCTCATGATTGCACTGAATTTGCTCTTGTGACCCAAGTTATGCTTCTAGCACGTTTTTCAAAGATAGTTTTTTGGAAGCAGCTTATGACTCTCTTATAGATTATTTAAAGTTATAGAACTATTCAGTATCATGATCTAAATGTCTCTCTAAGCAGACAAAAATCAAGCAGCATCTGAATAAAGGTGCAGTATGAAAACTGGCCCCATATTTGAATGATAATGAAACTGCAAAAGCAATAATAATAATAATAAAATAGTTTATAAATGTTTGCACATCTACTGCATCTTGTTTCTTCACCTCTATCCCCAAATTCCTAAAATGCTTTTCCTGCTGTCTATTACTTCCCTAAGTGCACATTCTGTCTCTTCTCCTAAAACAGGGGTGTCAAACTGTCGGCCCGGGGGCCGGTTTCATCATACCAAAGCCACGCCCACCCCATTGCTGGCAATGCAAAGAGTTGCGATATGTCATGACATGTCACATGATGTGATGAGTTTGACACCCGTGTCCTAAAAGATGGGAACAAATTACTTACTGCAGGTAACAAAAAGGTGTACAGGTAGTCCTTGACTTACAAACATTCATTTAACAACTGTTCAAATTTACAAAAGCATTGAAATAAGTCACTTATGACCGGTCCTTGCACTTATGACTGTCACTTGCCAACTAGTAAATACTAACTGCAATGTCATGGGGGGGAGTGTCACATGATTTGTCATTTTTTTTTTTACTTTCCCTGGGGATTTCCAACAAGCAGTCAATAGGAGAAGCCAGATTTGCTTCACAGCCACAATCACTTAACAACCATGGTAAAAACCTTCTAAAATCAGCACAACTCACATCAATTAGCAACAGAGGTTCTGTCCCAACTGTGGTCATAAGTCAAGGACTATATGTATGATCTTTCTGAAGAACATGAGAGACAGAGTTCTAACAAAACATTCTATTTATACCTGTTTAGATTTCTAAAAAGCAATTTTGCTAAGCAAAAGTAGCCTTCCTTACTTTACACTAATACCACAAATTCAAACAGTTCAGTTTTCCTATTCTTTTGGGGGAATGCATGTATGGAATGCAATTTACAATCAGCAACTGCTATTTGATATAATAAATCAAAGTAGTCACAGATAAAAAAAGATGTATGAATATTAATCTTTTAATGCCGTATATTGTTTTGTAGTTCAAAGAATAAGAACTCTAAGGTCAGAATGTTATGGTTGTCTGCACATGACTAAAATCCATACAGGTGATCCTTAACTTACAACCATTCACTTAGCGACTGTTTGAAGTTACAACGGCAATGACTTACAATCAGTCCTCACATTTACGGTCATCACAGCATCTCTGTGGTCACTTGATCCTAATCCAGGTGGCATTTACAACAGTTGCAATGGCCTGGAATCAGGTGATCACCGGCTTCCAACAAGCAAAGTCAAAGGAGAAGCCAGCAGAGAGTCACAAACTGTTAAGC
This sequence comes from Vipera berus, assembly GCF_964194415.1. Lineage (NCBI taxonomy): Eukaryota > Metazoa > Chordata > Lepidosauria > Squamata > Viperidae > Vipera > Vipera berus. The sequence goes on along the minus strand of NC_138203.1, from coordinate 181,882,682 downwards.
AACTGTAAGTGGTATCTCACCTAGCAAGCATGGTGATTTGCTTAACAAGCATGGCAAAAAATATCATACAATTGGATGCAGTCACATGGTACTTCACTTAACAACCAAACTGTTTAACAATGAATTCACCGATCCCAATTGTGGTCGTAAATTAAGAACTATATTTCGTTACCAACACACAGCATTGGCAGCACCACCAGAACAGTTTATTTTGGACTGTCAATTTTAAGAACCAGTATTTAAAGAATGACTACTGAGAAAAATTTTGTAACATCAACTGATAAGTGTATCAGAAATAGAGAAAACACGATTTTTTTAAATCCACAAAAAACTGCTATTCATCATTGTACACATTGATTCCTTTGGGATTCAAGCAACAATATTCTGCATAAATAACTTAAAACTTCCTTTGAATCAAGCTCAGCTCTTTGTGAGACTACAGATTTCTCACAATATAATTTTTTCAGCAATAAAATGCAGTGGTCAGATCCTTTCAACTTTCCAGTCTAGCCTACTGCCATTTCCCAATGATCTTCCATCCAAGTGCTAACTAGGTGTAATCCTGTTTAACTTTCATAATTGGCCAATTTTGCCCCAAATGAATTTCTATACAAGGAGGGATAGAATGGTATAATAAAAGGGAAGAAATGTTTTCTTATACCCGTTTCATTAAGATTTATTTATTCAAAGCAGAAGTAATCCAATCAAGTCTCAGAGCTAATACCTTTATAAATAAGAAATACACCGTTTGCTTCATTCAATCCTCTATTAAGAAAGGCTGATTTTTAGAACTATGCTATTTTAAGTATGATTTCCTATATATATGATAATCCAGGCTGAGATAAAATGAATGTGATTCTGCAAGTTCCACCTAGTGCAGACATGTCAAACACAAGGCCCGGGGGCCAGATCCAGCCCGCAAAGTGGTTTCATGCGGCCCACAAAGCCATCCTGGAAACAGTGAGGGAACGGCCCACACTGCCTTGGCCCTGGCCCAGAGACCCTCCTCCTGCCAGAGACCCCCAGATCTGTTCCACTCCTGCCCAGGCCCCCATAGGCACCCTTCATGCGAACGATGTAGAGCTGGCCATGCCCACCCAGTAGGCCATACGCACTTTAGCCACGCCCACCCAGTAGGCCACACCCACCCGGCCCCCTGAGGGCAACCGCAATGCTGATGCGGCCCTCAATGAAATTGAGTTTGACACCCCTGACCTAGTGGTATCAGCAAGATTACCTTCTCTACCAATCTGCTTAGAAACTAATTCACTGACATACACACTTTGCTTTTACTTTGGGGGTATCAAACAGCATATTACATTTTCAACATTTTTCTGCAATCACAACAGTTTTTTTATTTAAAAAAAAAGTTGAATTCTCTCCACCCATTCATGTTTAGGGAAAAATGGAAATCAAGTATTTTAATAAATAAAATAATAAATGATTAAAATAAAATGACTTCAAAACCTGAAACAAACAAGGAATTTGGGTTCTATCTGACTTGGGATGAAGCTTCAAGTTATAAGAACCTACCATGCTACAAGCTGCTTAACTAGCACAATTAGACTTAGGCAGAACTTAACTGCCTGAGTACATCTACCTATTTTAGATAACTACAATGTCTCTTAGCCAATCAAATGCACATGTAAACTCATATACGTATAGAGAGGGACAAAGTGTCAAAAGTGTTTGGTTCATGAACATACATTCATATCACATTTCTATAGATTTAAAAACACAATTCAACAAAACCATATTTTATGGTTGTATACTGTATTGTATACATATTGTATACTTAGGAAGAATTTGATGGATTCAACTAATTGTTGGAGATGGATTAAAAGATGCATTTCACAAAGTGCTCACATATATACAGTATATCAATGGCTTGGAAATAAAAAGGATGATAAAAGAAATGAGTATGACATTTTTTGTAATGAAGCAAAGTTGAAATTATGAAGTTTGAACGCTACTTATTCTCTTTCAATGGTGTAGAGAACTCTAGAACCTCTTTCTACATTTGCTCAAGAATTTTACAACCAGGAATCCTGTTTGGAAACTAATCCGAACTAAGAAATTTGAACTATGAAAACTAATTTATATGCTTAATATCCCATTTTTCTACTATTAAGTAATATTATTTAAATGTTTCAAATTTAATTGTACACCATGACATCAATATGTAATGCTAACTTTGCATTATATTTAACAAATATTATCTTGCTTTTTCCCTTTTTCCACATTTATACTTTTTTTAAAAAACATACTCCTACAGAAAAATAGTTAATATAGTATCTATTTCATAAGAAAAAGATAATAAATTTTGCTGGGTTATATCTGCAAAGAACAGCTGGCAAAGCAAAAAAAAGCATAGGTAAGAGCTAGCAAAAGGCAAGATTGAGAAGGCCTAGATGATAATCTATTTAAACACATTCAACTTCAAAGCATTAGTAAGCAAGCTTCCCCAAGACAAAGCATGCTGGTCTTTCGGCATTTTCAACACTGCAAGACTGCTATCTCTCAGGTAGGAAAAACCACAGTAATTAATTCACAATCCACAGCTACAGCAGCTAAAGGCAGAAAATGAAGAGGTTCTTTTACATATACCAAAGAGTATTTGGCAAGACAAGTTGAATCAAGATGAATAGCTGAACGTTTACAATGTAATCACCCCCATCCCAAAGTATGCCCTTTAGACACGAGGGCATGCAGGAAGAAGCAAACTCAGAAATTTCAATAAAAGTTACCACCACTGTAATATTATTGTAATATTACTAAAAGTACAATGTCAATCTGAAAGCAAAACAAATAAGGACAGTTCTTTGTGTAATATATTCTACCACTGTACAATACCACGGAAAACCTATGACTAAAAACTGGATTTTAATTTCTGCTTCAGAACAACTACTAATTTCTCCTGTAGTTATGCAAGTATGGCATGAAACCTTCAGTTTCCTTAACTCTGTTAAAAAGTTCTTTGCCAATAAAATAGTTTCAATTTCATCTTTTGAAATCCTGAAATATAGTTTGTAGAGGTAGCGTTACATACATGTATAATAACTAGGAACATGTCTGATTTCTAAAGGTGTTTTTATTAACTGAGGGTCAGTTCTACTTAACATGTCCCATCACAACTTCCACCTTTATCCAGATGTATTAGATTGCAAATCCCAGAATTCTTAATCCGACACCTGGATTCAGAACCACCTGGAAAGCATTAGACTGGGGAAGGCAGGTCCAAAGAGTGATCTCAAAACACTTGGGTCTCTCGCAGAAATATGTTTGGAATCAAGGAATATTTGGACAGGAATCAATCTGGGAAACTATTTGTAGTTGCTGCCACAGGTTAGGAAGAAGACAGTCCTTCAAAGGTAATGCAAATGACTGTACCAAAAACATAACTCCTTCTTCATGTATTGTTACAGATGCTGCCTACCGTTCAGTTTAGATTTCTTCAACTTGTCCTAGAAATCTTAAAGCAATTTACATTCTGCCAAGTTCTGAGGTTGGCATACTCTGCTCCGATTTTAAGTCTTGGCTAGCGTTGTGGTTAATTAAACATACAGTCTTGATTTTCTGCCCTTAAGCAAACTCAACAGCACTGACAGTTTGCTGCTAGGTTCTACCTCGGAGACAACTGCACTTACACTCGAAAAGTTTTCCTATGGGTAGTGGCTTTTTTCTACTCCAAATATTAATCTACAGAGTATCTACATTTCTGCTGTTTCCCATCAGAGGCATTTGGCAAGGAGTAGGAAAGACATGGTCCAAAATACACATAATTTAAATATTACCCGTTTTCATAAATTGCTTTGACATAATCAGTAAAGAAAGGTGCTAAGCAACTAAATGCAGCTGTGGACAATCAAACACATTTTTCATGCATGGCTTGATGCATCACTTTGTCTAGCCAGTCAGGATGAGTTAGGGCTCAATAAAAGGTAGTAAAGGAAAACACTACAGTGGGAAAGAAGCAGGGTCAGACACGCATTTGGAACAGAAGCAGGAAAAAAAATGGCAATTCTATGCAGTTGAAAGAAGCATTAGATAAATGATGCAAGAAATCCAAGCTGCGATGATAAAAAGTTCTGGTACCTGCACGTTGGGATGGAGCGGGAGCAGGGCTTAGAGTGATCACAATAACTGGATTGGGAAAAGGAAGAAAAAAAAACACGATAAATCACAACAGAAACAGTCAAATCATCAAAATGAAAATAATTCATGTTCAAATCAATTTCAGGACAAGGAATTCAAGAAATTCAGGTAGGGAAAAAAAATCAACGAAGGGGACAGAAAGATGAAAATGAGATGTATCAAACAAGTGGAAAATCTGCTCTACATTTTACTCAAACACATGAAGGATCAATTTCTTCATTGTATTTATGAGTAGTTCCATTAAGCTCTGTATATTTCAGCTCCCTACACAGTAACGTTCCTTTAATGTTCTTTCTTCCACCCTTCCTAGTTAAAACCTAATTTTTAGAACTTCATCAACAACATGTTCTACCGCTTCACTATATGAAAAAAATTACTTATTCTCTTCTGGATTTTTGCACCTCTTTTCTTCAAAATATTACCTGGGTTTATTATGGTCTTACTGCTATATAGAGGAAGACCGAGTGATCTACAAATAACACTAACATTTTGTTTTTGTTTCATATATTTCATAAGCCTGAATCGAACAATGATATGCCAGCATGAAAAAGTATTCTCTTCTTTAGATTCTGTATATGCATCACTTTTAGCTACAATAATTACCATCAAATGTTTCCTGTAGTTAGTGATCAGTCTCTCACATTGCTGGTTCAAAATGTTGTTCTTTAATCATTCTCTTACTAGATTTATAGGTTTGAAATCACTATCATGTTGCATGTTCCGCTTCAGTTTCAGCAGGTGGACAAATGACCTGTTAATTCCCTTAACATTTTCTGATAACAAGACAGAATTCATGCTTTCTTCAATGATAGAAAGCCATCCAGAAAACAGCTATGGAATTAAGTATTAGTTTCTGACAGGGATAACAATACACATATAGCCTCAAAAGTTCCCCATTTTTAATCAACTTAGAACAGCCCTCTAGAAATCTACAGGATCAGCCAGATATTTTTCTAGAAAATATGAGAAGAGCATCAATGTTCTTACTGAGAAAAGGCTTTTACTTTGCTAATCTCATAAACCCATTTTTCTTCCATGCTTTTTTATTATGTTACCACGGACACCGATTCAACTATTCAAATTCAATGGTGAAAAAAGTAAAGTTCTACATATAGGCAAGAAAAACCAAATGCACAGGTATCGTATAGGTGGTACCTGGCTCAATAGTAGTAACTGTGAGAGGGATCTTGGAGTCCTAGTGGACAATCACTTAGATATGAGCCAGCAGTGTGCTGCAGCTGCCAAAAAAGCCAACACAGTGCTAGGCTGCATTAACAGAGGAATAGAATCAAGTTCACGTGAAGTGTTAATACTACTTTATAACACCTTGGTAAGGCCACACTTGGATATTGCATCCAGTTTTTGTTACCACAATGTAAAAAAGATGTCGAGACTCTAGAAAGAGTACAGAGAAGAGCAACAAAGATGATTAGGGGACTGGAGGCTAAAACATATAAAGAACAGTTGCTGGAATTGGGTATGTCTAGTTTAATGAAGAGAAGGAATAGGGGTGACATGATAGCAGTCTTCCAATATCTCAGGGGCTGCCACAAAGAAGAGGGAGTCAAACTATTCTCCAAAGCACCTGAAAGCAGGACAAGAAGCAACGGATGGAAACTAGTCAAGGAGAGAAACAACCTAGAACTAAGGAGAAATTTCCTGAGTTAGAATTAATCAGTGGAACAACCTGCCTCCAGAAGCTGTGAATGCTCCAACACTGGAAGGTTTTATGAAGAGACTGGACAACCATTTGTCTGAAATGGTATTGGATTTCCTGCCTGAGCAGGGGTTGGACTAGATGACCTCCAAGGTCCCTTCCAACTTTGTTGTTGTTGTTATTAAAGAGGCAACACCCTGAAGATCCCCATATACTATTCTGAGGTACTGTGGGGATGATTCTATGTTGTGTTCTTGGAGCAGTTTTGATAAGGCAGCAGTTCTTGGAAGACTCACTATTATTCTTCAGAATCATATCTTTCTGCCTCCAGAACTTTTGTAGACTGGTGAGTATTAATGACTTTTTCTATGGAGACCTTCAGAAATTTATTTTGAGGTGCCATAATATTCCTTTACTATATGTGTGATGAGATCTTCAGTGACGAAGAGAGATTTCTGAGATTCACATAAGGCAGAACTACATGAAGCAATGCCAGAGGTGATCACCTGGATAGTTGAATTGGACATCCAGTTATGAGGCCACTGTGATACTCCCATAGCAGTTTTACTTACAACTATATAAACCGTGTCTATACGTTTACTTCTGTTCTGTCGTGTTGTCATCATATGCTAAATATGCTAAATAATAATAAGGCAGAACTGGTGCAAATCCACTTTGATTATTAACAGAAGAATTCATACAACTGGCCTTAACTTTTTAACTGAATCAATTGATTCAGGGAGAAGCACTTTTTCACACTGGCATGCCACATGTAGGATTACTTTGTTTATGTAATAAATTAAATAAACACAGTTTTTGTGTCACATTTGTTTACTCAAAAGTCTCTTAATATATCAGTCAATTCTTTTAAAATTTAGTGGCAAAAATAATTACCAGGATTACAGATTAACTAAATTTCATATTCCAACTTCAATGTTTTACAGTATCATTACAGCATGATTTTTTAAAAAGTTCCTATGTATCTAGGAAAGTTATACATTATTGTGAAAATCTCGCCATGAGGACACATCAAAGAGAGAAGCAACCTGAAATTAAGGAGAAACTTCCTGACAGTGAGGACAATTAACCAGTGGAACAGCTTGCCTCCAGAAATCATGGGCACTCCATTACTGGAGATTTTTAAGAAGAGGCTAGACAGTCACTTGTCTCAGATGGTATAGGTTCTTCTGCTTGAGCAGGGGGGTTGGACTAGAAGACCTCCAAGGTCGCATTCTATTCTATTCTATTCTATTCTATTCTATTCTATTCTATTCTATTCTATTCTATTCTATTCTATTCTATTCTATTCTACTCTACTCTACTCTATTCTATTCTCTAACATAAAATGTATTCAGACATACCAGAAAAGTCATTTAAATCATCTTATCTGAAAGCAAAAACAGTTAAAATTTATTTTCAATTCATACTTAATACAAATGTTGAAGTTTCAAAGATTTAAATATTGTCCACTTCTAAACCTTGTGTCCATCCATTTTTGTGTAGCCTATATCCACCAAACTTTACTCTTAGCAATCAAAATCAGCTACTACATACAAGCGCTCAGACAATAATAATATATTTGATTCTATTTTTCATTATTCCCCTCACCTGAAGGTCATATTGTATACAAAGATAATATAAAATTATATTAACACTTTGGCTTTGATGAAAGTAATTCAGAATTACAGTAAACATTTAAGATCACTATATACAGAAAATACTAGACTTCTGCTTCACTACTACAGATATATCGTACACCAACATTGAGATACATCCATGTTTGTCCACTAAGGGTTACTAAGCAAGTCTTTAAACACTAACCAGTCTTTAAAATTAGAGATCCACAGATTACAAGGATGTCTTATTATCGCTGAAAGTTACTTATACAGGAACACTGACAGAACTATAAAATAGCAGGAATATAAACTAGTCTTTCACTGAACTGGATTATCTGAATTGGATCACCTGACACAGTCACTCCCAACTTTAGACTTCCTGATATTGGATTCAACCCCTATTATCTCAAGCTGTAAACATTATGGCATGGCATTACAATAATTACAGTCTACTAACAGTTTGGGTCTGACGTTGACAAGGGGTTTCCAGTTATTCTGGACCTCAGTTGACATCACTATCCAAGGGTTAGATTGACTATTAGTAGTGTTGTTCATGGATTACTGCCTTGTCGTGGCGAAGGGGCTTGCGTAATTCAATGAAGCTATGAACTATGCCGTGCAGGGCCACCCAAGATGGACAGGTCATAGCAGAGAGTTCTGACAAAACGTGATCCACTGGAGAAGGAAATGGCAACCCATTCCAGTATCTTTGCCATGAAAACCCTATGGACAGTACCAAAAGGCAAAACGATATGACGCTGGAAGATGAGCCCCTCAGGTCGGAAGGCGTCCAATATGCTACTGGGGAAGAACAGAGGGCTAGTACCAGTAGTGCCAGAAAGAATGAAGCGACTGGGCCAAAGCCGAAAGGACGCTCAGCTGTGGATGTATCTGGTGTGGTGAAAGGAAAGTCCGATGCTGTAAAGATTTTTTCTCCATAGGAACCTGGAATGTAAGATCCATGAATCAAGGCAAGCTGGACGTGGTCAAACAAGAGATGACAAGACTGAACATCGACATCTTAGGTATCAGCGAACTAAAAACAGGAATTGGTGAATTTAATTCAGATAACCATCAAGTGTACTACTGCGGGCAAGAATCCCTCAGAAGAAATGGAGTAGCCTTCATAGTCAATAAAAGAGTAGGAAAAGCAATACTGGGATACAATCCTCAAAATGACAGAATGATCTCAGTTCAAATCCAAGGCAAACCATTCAATATCACAGTAGTCCAAGTGCCCCAACCACCGGTGCTGAAGAGGATGAAATTGACCGGTTCTATGAAGCCCTACAGCACCTTATAGAACTAACACCAAAAAATGATGTCCTTATCATCATGGGGGATTGGAATGCTAAAGTAGGAGGCCAAAAGATAACCGGAATAACAGGCAAGTTTGGCCTTGGAGTACAAAATGAAGCAGGGCACAGTGTGATAGAATTTTGTCAAGAGAATACGATGGTCATAGCAAACACTCTTTTCGAACAACCCAAGAGACGGCTCTACACATGGACATCACCAGACGGTCAACACAGAAATCAGATTGACTATATGCTCTGCAGCCAAAGATGGAGAAGCTCTATACAGTCAGTAAAAACAAGACCAGGAGCTGACTGTGGCTCAGACCATGAGCTTCTCGTTGCAAAGTTTAGGCTTAAACTAAAGAAAGTAGGGAAAAGCGCTAGGCCACTCAGGTATGAATTAAATCATATCCCTGTTGAATATACAGTAGAGGTGACAAATAGATTTAAGAAATTAGATCTGATAGACAGGGTGCCTGAAGAACTATGGACAGAGGTTCGCAACATTGTACAAGAGGTAGCAACCAAAACCATCCCAAAGAAAAAGAAATGCAAGAAAGCAAAATGGCTGTCTGAAGAAGCTTTGCAAATAGCTGAGGAAAGGAGGGAAGCAAAAGGCAAGGGAGAAAAAGAAAGATACGCCCAATTGAATGCAGAATTCCAGAGAATAGCTAGAAGAGATAAGAATGCCTTCTTAAATGAACAGTGCAAAGAAATAGAAGAAAACAATAGAATAGGGAGGACCAGAGATCTTTTCAAGAAAATTGGAGAGATGATTCAATGCAAAAATGGGCATGATAAAGGACCAAAATGGCAGGGACCTAACAGAGGCAGAAGAGATTAAGAAGAGATGGCAAAATTACACAGAAGAACTATACAAGAATGAGCTTAACGTCCCTGATAATCACAATGAGGTGGTCACTGACCTCGAGCCAGACATCCTAGAATGTGAAGTGAAGTGGGCCTTAGAAAAGCTGAGCAACAAAGCTAGTGGAGGTGACAGTGTTCCAGCTGAGCTATTCAACTCTTAAAAGACGATGCAGTAAAAGTGCTACACTCAATTTGCCAGCAAATTTGGAAAACTCAACAGTGGCCACAGGATTGGAAAAGATCAGTTTACATTCCAATTCCAAAGAAAGGCAGTGCCAAAGAATGTTCAAACTATCGCACCATTGCACTCATTTCTCATGCTAGTAAAGTTATGCTTAAAATCCTACAAGCTAGACTTCAGCAGTATGTGGATCGAGAACTACCAGAAGTACAGGCAGGATTTCGAAGAGGCAGAGGAACTAGAGATCAAATTGCCAACATACGCTGGATCATGGAGAAAGCTAGAGAGTTCCAGAAAAACATCTACTTCTGCTTCATTGACTATTTATTTATTTATTTATTTATTGATGGGATTTATATCCCGCCCTATCTCCTGAAGGACTCAGGGCGGCTCACAATAAAACATATAATAAGTGCATAAATCAAGATAAATGAAATTGAGAACATCAGTGCAATAAAAAATTAGAGAATTTAAAAATGAATTAAAAATACTAAATATAAATTAATTAAGATGCCTGTCAGTCTAGGTCAGCTTGGTGGAACAGGTGTGTTTTGAGGCCGCGGCGAAAGGATTGGAGGTTTTGGGCTATCCGAAGCTCAGGGGGAAGCTGATTCCATAGGGTTGGTGCTCCCACAGAGAAGGCCCTCCCCCTGGGGGTCGCCAGCCGACATTGCCTAGCTGACGGTACCCTGAGGAGGCCTTCTCTGTGTGAGCGTACTGGACGATGGGAATTTGTTCCCGGCAGCAGATGGTCCTGCAAGTATCCCGGACCTAAGCCATGTAGGGCTTTAAAGGTAAGTACCAGCACCTTAAATCTCACCCGGAGGGCAACTGGTAGCCAATGCAGCTCCCGCAGGAGGGGTGTAATATGGGAGTATCGGGAAGCTCCCATCACAACCCGCGCAGCTGCATTCTGCACCAGCTGAAGCCTCCGGGTGGTCTTTAAGGGCAGCCCCATGTAGAGAGCATTACAGTAATCAATACGGGAGGTAACGAGTGCGTGGGTGACTGTACGTAGGGCATCTCGGTCCAAAAAGGGGCGTAATTGGTATATAAGACGAATCTGGGCAAATGCCCCCCTAGCCACGGTTCCGATGTGATCTTCAAAACTGAGTCGTGAATCTAGGAGGACGCCCAGATTGCGTGCTTTATCAATGGGAGGTAACATCTCTCCTCCTATAGTCAGAGATGGAACCTCTTGGACTAAACGAGATGACGGTATGTACAGCCACTCAGTCTTGGCCGGGTTGAGTCGAAGCCTGTTTTCTCCCATCCAAATCTGTACCGCTTCCAGACAACGGGACATCACATCGAGGGCATCACTGGGTTGGTTCGGGGTGGAGATGAATAGCTGGGTATCATCAGCATATTGATGATATTTCACCCCGAAGCTACGGATGATCTCTCCCAGCGGCTTCATATAGATGTTGAACAGGAGGGGCGAGAGCACCGAACCCTGAGGCACTCCACAATTAAGAGGCCTAGGGCTTGACCTCTGCCCTCCTGCCAACACCGTCTGCGAACGGTCCGAGAGGTAGGAGGAGAACCAACGTAGAACGGTGCCTCCCACTCCCAGCCCCTCAAGACGACGCAGTAAGATACCATGGTCGATGGTATCAAAAGCCGCTGATAGATCTAATAGGACCAGGACAGAAGAATAACCTCTATCTCGGGCCCGCCAGAGATCATTCACCAGCGCGACCAATGCCGTCTCCGTGCTGTGCCCCGGTCTGAAACCCGATTGGTACGGATCTAGATATTCAGCTTCCTCCAGGTTCAAAGGGAGCTGTCGTGCCACCACGCTCTCAACGACCTTCGCAAGGAAGCGAAGGTTGGAGACAGGACGGAAGTTGTTTAAAACAGCTGGGTCCAGTGCCGGTTTCTTGAGGAGGGGCCTTACCACCGCCTCTTTCAAGGCAGCAGGGAAGTACCCTTCACTCAGTGAGGCATTGATAACTGCTAGGAGCCAGCCTCGTGTAACCTCCCGAGAAGCATAGACTAGCCAGGAGGGACACGGGTCCAACAAACATGTGGCGGCACTTAGTTTCCCCATGATCATGTCCACTTCATCCGGAGTCACAGGATCGAACTCTTCCCAAATGTACTTGGCCAACTTCATCGTTTTCCTCTCGTTAGATACTGCCCAGTCAGAGTCCAGACCAGCCCGAATCTGAGCAATTTTGTCCACCAGATATTTACTAAATTCCTCAGCCCGTCCATGTAGGGGGTCCTCTCCCGTCTCTTGACTTAAAAGGGAGCGGACCACTCTAAATAGGGCGGCCGGGCGATTATCTGCGGACGCAATGAGGGTGGTGAAGTAGGCGTGCTTTGCCACCCTCATTGCCACAAGATAGGATCTAGAAAAGGATCTTAACTGTGTTCGGTCAGACTCGGACCGACTGGCTCTCCAAATGCTCTCTAGGCCCCTTCTCTGGCGCTTCATCTCCCGCAGGTCCTTGGAGAACCAAGGAGCGAGTCGGGACTATGCTAAAGCCTTTGATTGTGTGGATCATAACAAACTGTGGCAAGTCCTTAAAGACATGGGTGTACCAGACCATCTTATTTGTCTCTTGAGAAACCTATATGCGGGCCAAGAAGCAACAGTGAGAACTGGACACGGAACCACTGATTGGTTCAAAATTGGGAAAGGAGTCCGGCAAGGCTGTATACTGTCGCCTTGCCTATTTAACTTATATGCAGAGCACATCATGAGAAAGGCAGGGCTAGATGAATCAAAAGTTGGAATTAAGATTGCCGGAAGAAATATCAACAACCTAAGATATGCAGATGATACCACTCTAATGGCAGAAAGTGAAGAGGAACTGAAGAGTCTCTTGTTGCGAGTGAAGAAGGACAGTGCAAAAGTTGGGTTGAAACTAAACATTAAGAAAACCAAGATCATGGCATCCGGCCCTCTCAATTCCTGGCAAATAGATGGGGAAGAAATGGAGGTAGTGACAGATTTTATTTTCCTGGGCTCCAAGATCACTGCAGATGGGGACTGTAGCCAAGAAATTAAAAGACTCTTGCTCCTCGGGAGGAAAGCCATGGCAAATCTAGACAGCACACTAAAAAGCAGAGACATCACCCTGTCAACAAAAGTGCGTATAGTCAAGGCTATGGTCTTCCCAGTTGCAAGTTGGACCATAAAAAAGGCTGAGCGCCAAAGAATTGAGGCCTTTGAACTATGGTGCTGGAGAAGACTCCTGCGAGTCCCTTGGACTGCAAGGCGATCAAACCGGTCAGTCCTAGAGATCAACCCTGACTGCTCTTTAGAAGGCCAGATCCTGAAGCTAAAACTCAAATATTTTGGCCACCTAATGAGAAGGAAGGACTCACTGGAGAAGAGCCTAATGCTGGGAAAGATTGAGGGCAATAGAAGAAGGGGACGACAGAGAATGAGGTGGCTGGATGGAGTTACTGAAGCAGTAGGCGTGAGCTTAAATGGACTCCAGAAGATGGTAGAGGACAGGAAAGCCTGGAGGAACGTTGTCCATAGGGTTGCGATGGGTCGGACACGACTTCGCAACTAACAACAACAGTGTTGTTATATAATCCTGAACTGCCAGCAGTAATTTTATTTAGTTTCAGGTAAACCCTTTCTAACATTGTATATGTATAGAATATTTTCCCCGTTTTTAAAGTTCCTTTTAATTCCAGAAATTGTCATTTACTACAAAACTATTATCAGCAATTTATTATCAGATTCTAAAAGGAGCAGCAATATCATCCACATTTACAAATACAGTGTGTGACTGACAACAAGAAACAAAATTCAGAATCCAAGCATTCTCTACTGAAAACTAAAGAATCAAGCGAAATTCATCAAATAAATAATGGCTTCAGTTTGCTTTTGCAGATCTACACAAAAAAAGTCTGACAGAACTAAAAACAGAAGATGAAAAAACACCCAACAAAGCCAGTTTATTCTACATACTGAGAGCCATTACTTCAAAGAAATTTCAGACTAGGATGTTTGTATTTCTCGTAGTTATTAGGGCAATTAATTACTTCAGACTCTAATTGAAATATGTGCTTCAGAGCATGTGAAATAGATGCCACATGATACCGGAAAAAGATGTGGCAGAAATGCATACACAGTTCTAGTTAATATCTTTAATATGAAATACCTCATAAATATTATTTCTCAATAAACTGTTCTCACTTCAAGAGATATTGGAGTAGGGCCACAGAAACCCGGGCCACTTTTAATCATAGAAATTCATTGGGTGACTTTCAGCCAGTTATACTCTCATAAATAATCCTCTCACAGGTTTGTGGGGATAAAATGAAATAAAATCCCTGTATAAGTCAGTGCGACCTTATGGTAGTAATTCAGTCTATAAATCTAACAAATAAATGAATAAAGCTGTTTAAGATACTTCTTGTCTTATTCTATTTTAGAAAACCTAGGTGCACCTATTATAGCTTATATTCCACAAGGCTTCTTCCACTCTAGGTTTTCAGTGAATTAATTATTACAATGTTGGATGATCCACATGTTCTCCTCTGCACCCAGAGACTGGGCCATTGGAATTTTGTTCAGAAATTGTCACTTTTCAATGTTATTTTTTTGAAGTCCCTTGTCAAAAATAAGAAATATCTGAGCTGCTGACCTCAAGTAAATAACCTAAAATTTTCTCCTTGAATCTCAGTGGTTCCATTTTCAATCATTTTGGAAAGATGAACTTTGGACTTTAAAAGTAGAAATGTGAGTTTGCACCATCCTTTTTTGTATAATTGTCATCATTCCAATAATAATTCCTTACACCCACACTTAAGCCCCCCCAACCCAAGTCAAAAGTTTGTGCCATCCTTTTTTGTATAATTGCCATCATTCCAATAATAACCCACAGGCCTCCAGCTGATCAGGAGAGTGATTCTGCAGCCCCATCCAGGGAAAATTGCTAAATACTAGTGCAGCAATGGGCAAGGAGGAAGACCACCTAATCTTTTAGCTTAGTAGGAGACCAAACTATTCATAATACCATTAGCTATGTTATATTAAAATACAGTTATAATAAAAATCACAGTAAAGAAGAAGGCGTTTCTCTGTTCAGATTTTGGAAATATTAAGGAATTGTTGAAGACACCTATCAACACAAGCTATCACGAATGATAACCACACAAGATTCTAGAATGTCACAAGCAAACCTAAACAGGAATAAACTAAGCATTAGGTCAATCTGGATCTCAAATTGATATCCAAGAGGAAAATTCCTATTCCAAGATTCCTATGGAATTTGCATGGGTATGTGAGATAGCCACGGATATATATTTCATGGAACTGCCATCCGTATGGCAATCACATATATAGATATTATTTGCACAGCAAACTGTGTGAACATAGTATTCTTCCATACAAGAATGTTTCAATGTTGCTTTCTCATAGGATCCTCAACTAGTATGGCTAATGAAGAAAGATCTGAGATTCTGGTTTACCTACTTTGGATGAATCACAGTTTCACCACCTCTGCTCTCTGGATACTCAATTCTCCTGTTCTCTCTGGACAGATTATTTTAGGTGGGTTTACCTCAAATGAGCCTCAAAACTGAAACTGGCCTTGCATGGTCTGCCATTGTTAAGACATTTTGGCCCACTTCAAACAGATTTAGGGGTTTGTAACAAATCCATATGAGGACATTTTATAAGATCTGAAGTTTTTCAAGTCAGAAACAAATAGAACATGATGGACATTTAAATGTATGCAACATGAGAAAAACTAGAAAAGCAATTTCGGGTCTATAGGCCTTTCTATAGGCATCTGGGTGGGCTGGCGAGACACTTGAAAAGAAAAATGATGTAGAACAGTATGTAATTGAGTATAATTCTTCTAATATTCTGAGTCAGTTCTATTGTTAGCAGGTGTGTGGATATTATATTTAACAGCATTGTCCACAAAGAATTAGGCAAGGAAATAACAATATGCTAAAAAGAAATGGAGAATGCCCAGCTACTGGCAATAAACACACATATAAATCTGAATGTAGATGAAACAAGCTTTTAGTTTTAACTTAAAAGAACAATCCCTAGATATTATACTTAAATCTGATTACTGTCTGGATTCAAACTAAATGTTTAACCTATTTAACAAACTCATCTATTTTCTGAGTTAACACAATGTAATGAATCACCATTTCAATTCAGAACCAAACCAACATGAAGTTTTTAAAAATATCCAAGGTTTGAGCGTTGTGAATATGCAGTATAAGAGCTAATGCTTTAATTGACTTATTGAGAACCAAGTCAGAAACCTGTAAGCACAACATACGAAACATCCTATATTTAGCCTGGAACTTGGAATCTCACCGTTTTCAGACATACACAGGCACTAATCTTGCAGAGAAACTCTAAATAATTTTAAGCACACAATTGAGCTTTAAAAGCACTCTCAGTCCAATGCTTTCATTCCTCTCCACTCTACATCAAAAGACCATTAAGCCTTAGTGTGATTCTTTCAGTCCATTTTTTAAAAAATAATCCATTCATCTGCACATCTCTAGATTCTTCCTTTGCCCCAACTGATGTTTCACAGATGTGAACATAGACCATGTTCACGTGTTCACTAACTATAAATAGACAACCATTAAACCACCCGAACGTATTCTATGAATCCAGCCCATTTACCTAGTTTATTGCAAATGTGTTGTGCAACACCCCACTCAAAAAATCGGATGCGTCCACGTGGACAACCCCGTCAGTCACTTCTTTACCTTTACCTTTACCTCGTAGTTAGGGTTAACTGCCTGCAATTAGTGCAGGTTCGCATCCCACCAGGCTCAAGGTTGACTCAGCCTTCCATCCTTCCGAGGTAGGTAAAATGAGGACCCAGATTGTTGGGGGCAATAAAGCTGACTTTGTAATAATGCCGCTTGGGGGTGTGTGAAAGCCCTAACAAGCAGGCATATACATAGAATGAAGGCTACTGCTAAGCTTGTAAGCCGCCTTGAGTCTTCGGAGAAAGGCGGGATATAAATGGAATTAAAATAAAATAAAAAATAAAATAACTGTGAACCCCTTTGACACGGGGCTTCAGGGCACCTCCTAATCCGGGCCATGCCACCTTAGTTAGGGACTCCCACTCATTGTACACCTCTCTTTCTACAAACTCCTCCTTCCCACTCTTTTCCTTATTTTCCTTCCCAACTCGAGACGCAGTTCCTGGGCTTCCTTCCCCTTTCCTAGCTTCCTTCCTCAACGCTCAGGAAAACAGGCCTCGGCTTCAGCTCCTTCCCCTCTGCCGCGTCCCTCCCGCCCCCTTGGCGGCATCTCCCTTCCCCCAACCCGTCGGTTTCCCAGCGCCTTCCAAGCTGGGCCTGCGATTGCCAGTAGACAGGGCTCCCTTCCCCTCCCTTACTAGGCCGAGCCCGGGCCGGACTGATCTCCAGGTTGAGGTCGATGCGCCGGCGAGCTTCCCTGTTCTCCTGTTTCAGCTTGGCCTCCAAACGGGACAGCTTCTGCTCCAACGAGGACGCTGCCATCTTTTTCCCCCCCTCCCCCGGAGCCGCCGCCGCCGCCGCGCAGCCAGAATGCACAAACACCGCAACGCGCAGGCGCGGTACGAACCAACCAGGCCACCGTAACTCCAATCTCCTCCTCCGGCCCCGGTTTGATCCGACGCTTGTTTTGCCTGGCAGGGACTGATGCTCGCGCGCGTGCGCAAGGCTGAAACCGGCTTCCCTTTCCCCCCCTGTGCCGTTCGGCACTTGCGGGGCGCCTCGGAGGTGTCTGGCGGATAGTGCCCGTTGCTGATCTGCGTTAACATTTGGGGAGACGACCAGGCGATCCTGCCGTGAGGTTGATCGAAGCGCCCGCCTAAGCCTCAGGTTTTCCTATCGCTAGTTCATAAGTAAGCCAAACTGCGGCTCGCTCATGAACTTGTACGTTGTGGCTCACTTACGAACTGGTTAGTAGGATTTGCAACTCCTGTGATTTCGTAATTAGGAAGATTTGTGTGGATGAGTGAACTATAGTTTAACACAGATGGCCAGGGACATCTTAAATTACAGGGGTCTTCAAACTTGGCCCTTTTATGACTTGTGGACTTCAACTCCCAGAATTCCTCAGCCAGCATGCCTGGCTGAGGAATTCTGGGAGTTGAAGTCCACAAGTCATAAAAGGGCCAAGTTTGAAGACCCCTGTCTTAAAAGTTAACACGACAAGAAAAGGTTATTAAACACACGAGTAGAGAATAATTATAAATATGTTTAAATTAAATTTAAAAGCTAAGCCAAAATGCATCTGTCAGAAGAATTCCCCGGTTCGTTTCCAGCTGGGGAAAGCCGACGGTGAAGAAATTTGAGGACAGCAGCTACCGCAAAGCAGGTCTTTTATTTCAGGAAGGCAAAAAAAGGGACAGAGAAGTGACTTCAGCGTTCCTGCCTTGCAAGGTGGTCTCCCAGTCTTGAGTCGTGATTTTTATATGCTTTTTCTGCCCTAGGGCTGTGGGTTTGCTGGTTCCTCCTTTTGTGTTTTAATGGTTGTCCAATGTTCCCTTTCTTGTCTTAAGTGATATTTTTTTTGTCCAGTTTCTATTTTGGGAGTTAATCCCATCAGGGGCAGCAGTTCTTGGTGGCTTTGCTATTTGATTTTCCCAATTGCTGGATTGCCTCAGGCAAGCGGGGGTTTTGCAACATTTTATGAGGTGTCACAGAAGTTCACTTTTTTTACAGAAAAAAGTGTGTCTGCGTGTTTTTCTAATGGGGATGAGAATATGGAAGTTTTGTCAGGGTAAATCTTCCAACACATCACTGTGTGTGTCATCTGTCTCTTGCATACCTCAAGTTTTTGCTGGTTAGATTAACAATTTTGCCCAAGAAAATCATCCCCCAAACCTCTATCCTTTTAGTGCTCAAAAATAACTCAGCGAGGGATAATTTCTAGACAACATTAGGGTTTATAAGTAGTTGTTCCACTGACTGTTAAATACTCTGTGTGTGTGTGTTGTTTCTTCCCCCTTTCC
Organism: Vipera berus; assembly: GCF_964194415.1. Classification (NCBI taxonomy): domain Eukaryota; kingdom Metazoa; phylum Chordata; class Lepidosauria; order Squamata; family Viperidae; genus Vipera; species Vipera berus. Next base: position 181,863,942 of record NC_138203.1, on the reverse strand, counting down.
CCATATATCTGCTTTGGCGTGCTGAGGAATCTATGGGGCAGATGTTGGAGGGCACAGTGCCCTAACCCAGGGGTCCCCAATCTCTTCAGCTCATTAACTCATTCATGAAGTTTCAAATTGTTCATCAACCCCCAAACATTTGTGATATTTAATAAATGCTAGTTCAATTATTATTAAATAACAATAAGAATGGATAATTCCATTGATCCTTTGTCAGCTTGAAGAACCCTAGAGGACAAGAATAATGCCTCACGTGTGTGTTTGGGGTGTGTGTGTGTGTGTGTGTGTGTATGTGTGTGTATGTGTGTGTACTTCAGCTTGCCCAGTACTGGATTTCTTCTAATTTGCTACTTGCTTTGAATAAAAAAAAAGGGACGCGGTGGCTCAGTGGGTTAGGACGCTGAGCTTGTCGATCGGAAGGTCGGCAGTTTGGCGGGTCGAATCCCGAGTGCCGCGTAGCAGAGTGAGCGCCTGTTACTCGTCCCAGCTTCTGCCCACCTAGCAGTTCGAAAGCACGTAAAAATGCAAGTAGAAAAATAGGGACCACTACGGTGGGAAGGTAACAGCGTTCCGTGCGCCTTTGGCGTCTAGTCATGCCGGCCACATGACCACGGAGATGTCCTCGGACAAGCGCTGGCTCTTCGGCTATGAAACGGAGATGAGCACCGGCCCCTAGAGTCGGAAACGACTAGCACACATGTGCGGGGGAACCTTTACCTTTTACCTTGAATAAAAATGTCCCTTGAACAATTAGCCTTGAACATTAAAAGCATTTGGCTTTATCCAATAAACATGTAACAGAACCTAGTAGTGAGTCCCACCTTGTCTATCATAATCTCTTTAGAACAGGGGTTCCCAACTGGGGGTGCTCACACTTCCTGGGGGTGTGAGACAATATTCCAAGGGGTGCAAAAATTTGGCTTTTCAAAATTATAGTGTACATGCATAATTTGTTGCCGTTATTTTGAACTTTTGTAAGGGGTGCGAGAATATATCAGAAGTGTTCTAGGGGTGCGGGGTATAGAAAAGGTTGGGAGCTGCTGGTTTAGAAGTACCTCCAAAAGTAGGCTAGACTATTAAGGTGAGTGTAGGGAAAGGGACGCGGTAGCTCAGTGGGTTAGGACACTGAGCTTGTCGATCAGAAGGTCAGCAGTTTGGCAGGTCGAATCCCGAGTGCCGTGTAGCAAAGTGAGCGCCTGTTACTCGTCCCAGCTTCTGCCAACCTAGCAGTTCGAAAGCACGTAAAAATGCAAGTAGAAAAATAGGGACCACTGCGGTGGGAAGGTAACAGCGTTCCATGCGCCTTTGGCGTCTAGTCATGCCGGCCACATGACCACGGAGATGTCCTCGGACAAGCGCTGGCTCTTCGGCTTTGAAACGGAGATGAGCACCGGCCCCTAGAGTTGGAAACGACTAGCACACATGTGCGGGGGAACCTTTACCTTTACCTTTAGGGAAAGGAGGCACCTGTTAAAAACCCAGAACAGAAAACAAGCCCACTGAAAAGTTCCCAGGCTTCATGAAAACTTACCACCAAATGTAAATTGTTAATGTGGCCTGCCAGCATGCATTTCGTCAGTCAAATTCAGCTGCCTCTTGGGTCACTACTTCTGAGCATATAGGCAGGATTGTAAAGGAAGAAGTAAATCAAAGTGCTTAATGCAACTATGCACTGATCATTCCAAACAGAGGTTGAACTGATTTATGTAGTCTCTTAAGCTGCTAATGAAGAGCATCCATGAGCTCCATTATAGAGACGTAAGAGACCATTAGGTATGTAATGGTCCCTGACTATAGTTGGCTTGGGTGCTGCTTTCGGTGAAGTCTTCCACATGTTCTAGCCAGAGACTTCTGCAAAATAGCACTTCCTGCGATCTTTTTGGCTAAAAAAATTAGAAATGAAGGCACAAAAAGAAATATTTCAAGTGGTGACTTCCGGTTCCGCCCTGTAATGATGCGGCTGAGGGATTGCTGTGCTCCGCACCCCACGGCTGATTTCGCCCTGCCAGGAGACTCTAAATGGGTCAAAAGTCACCCCGGAGAGGCAACAAAGAAGGACGGGCGCCCCGATGATCATGGAATGACGGCGGTTGATCTGCTCAATCCAGGGGAAGACCTCCAACCTGACAGGAGAAAGGCTAGCTGAACAACAGTGTCTAGCCCAAGCTACCAGCAGCCGAAGTTCAAAAGCACGAACCAAAACAATGGTGAACATCGTGCTTGAAACTGGGTGAGAATATCGATCTTCTCTCTTCTATTCTGTAACTGATTCCCTGGGCTTTCCTACTCCTACTCCTGGCATATGGCTTCTGACTTCAAATGGCTTCAATTATGATCTTTATATTTTCAAACCTGAGCTACCAATATTCTCCTTTATCAATCTTTGTAATAATTAAACAGTGAACTATAAAAACTGAAGAAGCTTCTTAGATGAGAAGTGAAATATCTTCAAGGAAAAACAAAGAAAGTCCAGTTGCTTCTTGAAAAACGCACCTTTGGGACAATTAAACAGAGAATATACATAGAAACTGGTGAGTCCCAGACCAGTCAGGAAGCCATATTTCTGTTTCCAAAACTGTAACAGGAAAGAGCTGCTGGACTGGGGGCAGGCAGGAGGAATAGATTCCAGTCTTTGCCCAGAGTGTGACTCCACTGGACAGTGCCTTGCCCAGGCTTTGACTCCATTGGAGGGAAGGTCCCACAAAGGGGGTCAGGGTTGAGGGCAACGGCCTGGGACTGAGTTAGGTAGGAGTGAGGGGTACACCTCACTTTGCAACAGGGCTCCTTCTCTACTGAGCCAGTGGCTTCATTACTCCCAGCTGCTCTGCACGTAAGAGCCACCACTGTATGCTCAGCTCCAACATCCATGGCAACCTCAACCAGCACTGTGCAACCATCCTTTGAGCCTAAGGAGCCAAAGAGAAATAGCAAAAAAAACCTTGCAGCTTTGCAGGAACATTTTTAATTGAATAAATGTATGTGAATTACACAGACTTCTATAAAGTGTGTTTAATGTTAGGAATGGAGGTAAATTGGAGAAACTTGGAAATGGCAGCAAATTTCCTGTCTTCTTGCATTAGTGGCTGATTAAGATAGTGTCTCTTTGAACCATCTGAATTTCTTCCTCCTAAGCTTTTTGCAGCCCGAGCTGAGCTTCTGTTTATTACCAAATTCTTCCTTATGCTTTATGTCCAATGTTCCTCCCATGACTTTTCCACTTCCCATAATCTCTCATAACAAACATGTTAGTAATTTAAAATAAAACCAGCTCCTATAGTAAGAGTTATTCATTTAAATTCCTCTGACATATATTTATCACTTGTTCTTCATTTCACCAACAAATATATTACACTTAAAAGAAAAGGAAAAGAATGCTTTTTCAATATTGGTTTTTTAGTCAGAGAATTTGACCCTTTAGTTATAGTCTATCCAGTTTCCACAACAGTATTAGTTGCAATGAAGTGTGCTCTGGATTTAGCCTGAATTTTGTTCAGTGTGTTTCTGCTCACTTATAGCCTATGGAGGAGCAGGATTCACATTCTTCTACTTTTTCCTCTTCCATTTCCTCTGTTTTCAATTTATAGAGTATACTCCCTTTTATGTTTATAAAATAAGCACTGATTTCTTGGTTTTTAAACTGAGGGACTTAGCAATAAGTTAACAACAGTCAGACCAGGTCTTTTATTTTATACCCAAAGCCCACTGCAGTCAATTTATGACCTAGTATTTACCTCCAATTCATTCATCAATTCCTAAACTTATTTTCCCTTGGGATAAATGTTTCATTCCAGGCTTATTATCATATGACTTGTTTCCAATATAACTTTCTCTTCTCGTAAGGCATAATTTTTAGCAAGGAGTGATTCCTCTCTGAGATACTGTAGGAAAAAAAAGGTACAGGCAGCCCATAAGATTTTTATATTAATCCTAAATTAATCTGGGCTATTTTCAAAGAGGATTTCTTACTTTTTTATTTGCAATTGTTTAATATTTTCTTACAGGGACGCGGTGGCTCAGTGGGTTAGGACGCTGAGCTTGTCGATCGGAAGGTCGGCAGTTTGGCGGGTCGAATCCCGAGTGCCACGTAACAGAGTGAGCGCCTGTTACTCGTCCCAGCTTCTGCCAACCTAGCAGTTCGAAAGCACGTAAAAATGCAAGTAGAAAAATAGGGACCACTACGGTGGGAAGGTAACAGCGTTTCGTGCGCCTTTGGCGTCTAGTCATGCCGGCCACATGACCACGGAGACGTCCTCGGACAAGCGCTGGCTCTTCGGCTTTGAAACGGAGATGAGCACCGGCCCCTAGAGTCGGAAACGACTAGCACGCATGTGCGGGGGAAACTTTACCTTTTAACTTTACCTTTAATATTTTCTTCTTTTTGGTAAGTGGATCACACGTGTTTTTATGGCACCTGAAACAGTAACTCTCAGGTTTGGGCCTTTGTAATCAATAAGATACTTTATTAAGGCTTTGTTTGAATGCTTATTCTGTTATAAGAATATCTGTTTTGGTGACAGGGAACGATAATGGCAACTAACCTTGTTTTTAGTACCCAATTTACCACTGGAGACTACATCCAGCATGTCATTCTTATGCATGGCTGATAAGAAATTAGCAAGCCGCCACGAATAGAGTTGATTACACTGGTCAGCCATGTGTAGCAAAAAAGCAAAATCATTCTGTCCATCTGGGATATCAAAGACCCGACTGTCTTCATGCGCTTGCTTAAAAGAATATTTCTGCAGTGGTTGCCACAAAAGCCATAAGAGTGAATAAACCCCCACGACTCCATACAGGAATACTAAAAAAATATAAGTAGCTATCAATTTCTGTAGAATGAAAGCCATGCTATGGGTACAGATGAATGTAGAATAGCCAATGAGGTTTTGTATGTCTGCCAGGCAAACATGCTTGAAGGAGATGGATCCTATACAGTTGAAGGTATAACCTAGCACAGTTAGAACCTTTGCCGTTTTGAGAAAGGTTTGTCCCAAATAGATTCTATAAATCATCCTACCACCTTCAGTGTGTGCTCTGAATCTACGGATCTTCTCAAAAAGGGCCTGGCCAAGTTCCCGATCCTTTGCATCCAGGATGGGAGAAGGAGGAGGAGACTTGAGTTGTCCTAGATACCCCATATTCACAGTATTTGTCCGCGCACCTAGGAAATGCTGGCAACCTATTTCAGAGAGAGCCTTGGTGGTCCAAGGTGACTCAAAACATTTTGTGAGAATGGACAAGAAGTGTTCAATCTTTGATGAAGTCTTAGGATATCGGAACCAGAAGTTGTTGCTTGCCATTAAGAACAGTGAATTGACAAGTGCAAAGTAAGGGAAATACTTCAAGAACCAGGGCAGAACTTTCTGATAACAGACATAGCTGATGTATAGATACTGTTGGTAGTCCAGATTGATGGAGCGATGACTGTTTGCCACAGGAAGCTCTTCGCTGATGGTTTGATCCATAGCTCGAGTCTTGGGTACAACTGCTGAAGTTTCATTTAGCTTATAATTCAGAGGAAGACAAGTCATGTTATCAACAGAGATTAGTAGAGTTCCTGAGAGAAGAGAAATCATCAGCATTGCTAGTACCAAATAGTCCATTAGGACATCCCACCAAGGCTTCAAAGACTGGAACTGGGCAAGGCTGTCATTGAAGAAAGTGACTTCTGACAGGGTAAACATCACTAGAAAAAACAGAAATAATTAATAGGAATTGAGTAATTTGTTTGACTGTTGCACTAAAACAAACGAAGATTTTAGAGCCTTTATTGTCTTAACCAGTTTGAGAGCTCAGAAGACAAAGATCTTATAACAGAAACAAAAATTATAAAATACTGTTATCTGCTCTTAGGAAAAACTATATGTGGTTTATCTGCTGAAAAATGGTTGAACAAACAATGTTTAGTAGAAATGCAAATTAGGCTACAAAAAAAAATTTGAACTGAAATACATTGTCCCATCTGCTGTAGAGAGAAGTATAGGTAATCCTCCACTTATGACCACAATTGGGACCAGAATTTTGGTCATAAGTTGGGACAGTTGTAAATTGAGGCACCCACATGTTCGGACTTAATTTTACAGCAGTCATTAAGCAAGCCATGTGATCATAACTCTGAATCACAAATCACTGAACAAATCATAGGGTCATAAGTGAGAACCCATTCCTAAATGAATGGTTTTTTTTTGCTGGAAACCAGAAAAAACATTGCAAGTCACAGTCACAGGGCCGCAGGACACTGCGGCCAGTCATAAATGTGAACTGGTTGCCAAGCACCCGAAATGCTGCCGTTACTGTGGGGGAGGGGGAGCGGCATGAGATTATGCAACCACCAGAAGTACTTTATGGGCTGTAAAGCACGCTTTCTGAGGCCACTGTAACTCTGAATGCCTGCTAAATGGCCAACTGTAAATCGAGGACTACCTGTAGCATAATATTCAACCTATATTATCAGGGAAGCAAAAGTTCAAATATCTTTCAAATGCTTGTCTTTTACTGAATGTAAAGTATTAATAAACAAAGAAATACAATAAAAATCCTATTGCAAATCTAAAAGGTATCCGTTCCTGAGCTGATGACCTTGTTTGCCTTTTTTTTTTCAAGTAAGCCTTGGGCGGGGGACAAACACATTATAGTATTAACTCAAGTTTCTTATAGTTTGGGTCATTTTGTTATTGCATGTTTTCTAAACTGCCTTAAGACTAATGGTAGCTGCTAGTCTATTAAGTATTAGACGAAGTACGTAATTCATTAGCTGAGTTGATCTTTGTTTTAGAGTGTTATATAGCCTGATTGATGTGATTTGTAAACCATAGTTTACAGCTCAGTGTGCCATGTGGCAAAACAATACCTCCCACCTTACCGCTTGCCCACCTTACCCGCCACTGACCACGAGCCCCACGAACCTGCCTTCCCTCTCTTATTCTTTCCCTTCCTCAGTCCAGCATCAGCTCCTCACCTGCAGCAAGCCAATCCTGTCTGCAGTCAATCTGCTCTTCTATCCAGGTAGGTACCTGTTCCCAAATCTCCTCTCCTTTATCTGTGATGGCCTACGATTTCTGAGAGGCAGCCCCTCAGCACAAGAGGCTTTCTTTCATCGCCATGGCAGCTGAATGCAGGAGCAAAGGACTGGAAGAGGGGAGAACAAAGCTACTGTGACCTAGCCAGGACTCATTAACGCTTTCAGCATGATTGCCCTCTCTTGAAATGCAAAGAGTAAAGCGTGAAGGAGGAGGAACAGAAAAACTAGCAAAAATCACTACATGTTAATCACAGAACTATTAAGAGAACTTTTTTTTTAAAAAAAATGCATTCCTCCAACAATGTCAAATAAGGCCAGCTGATGCCTATGCAGTTTAATACTGGTATCCCACTATTACAATTACAGAGGCAAAACTCTCACACCAGGAGGCAGAAAAAAGTGGGATATCTGACAGCATTTTCCATCCAAACTTTTAAACTTCAGTCCCTCGCCATGTCAAAGAATGCAGATTAAAGTGGAACACAGCAGAAGAGGGGGAAAAATGAACTAAAGTTGAATACAGGTAGCCCAAAATTTATGTTGTTAAGTGAGAAATTTGTTAAGTTTTGCCCCATTTTATGACTTTGCCCCATTTGTTAAGCGAATGACTGTTGTTGCTAAATTAGTAACACAGTTGTTAAATGAATCTGGTTTCTCCATTGACTTTGCTTCTCAGAAGGTTGCAAAAGAGGATCAACATGACTCATAAATGTGAGACAGTTGTCAAGCATCTGAATGTAAATCAAGTGACCATGAGGATGCTGCAACAGTCATAAGTGTGAAAAATGGTCATAAGTCACTTTTTTCAGTGCTGTTGTAACTTCGAATTGGTCACTAAACGAACAGTTGTTAAGTAGAGGACTACCTGTATGGCAGTGAAAGAAATAAGAGTATGATAGGTGTATGTGTGTGGAGACTCTATGGTGTCTCCTTCCCTGGATGCCTTAAGGACCAGAAACAGAAGCATAGGAGACGGCTTTTTCATAATTTGATTCTCGTGAGAATCTTAGGTAGAAAGATGCTGGGATTGTGCTTAGCTTTTGAAGGAAGCATTCCCCAAAGTGTTCTTGGTTGTAACTAAGGCTTTTTCCTCTGTATCTTTCCTTCACTTCTCCTGTTAACCTGTCGGGAAAAACTAGATGGCTGTCCATAAAGAAAGGGCAGTACCAGCAACCATCTTGATCTGCTTGCACATTCTCCACTCTTGAGTTGTGTTGCACAAAAGGCTGTTTATAAAAGAATTGCCTCCTTGCCAATTTTAAAGTGATGCATGGTTAGAGCCCTGTGCTTTTGTTTTGAAATTTTTCCAACTAATTAGGAAAAACAATCACTCAAAGGTTAACTACTTCGCTGTCCTCATCATGTCCGCAGATAATCGCCCGTCCTGTTTAGGGTGACTCGCTCCCTCCTTAATCATCTGTCATCTGATGGACAAAATCGCTCAGATTCTGGCCGGTTTGGATTCTGACTGGGCAGAGACTGACGGGGAATCGAGCGGTCTTGAGAATGTTATCTGGAGTGAATTCGAACCTGTGACCCCGGATGAGGTGGACAGGATCATGAGGAGACTGAGTTCCACCACGTGTTTAATGGACCCATGCCCCTCCTGGCTTGTGTATGCAGCTCGGGAGGAGACATGAGGCTGGTTCCAGGCAGTAATAACTGCTTCTTTGAGGGAGGGTACCTTCCCTGCCGCCTTGAAGGAGGCGGTGGTGAGGCCCCTCCTCAAGAAGCCTGCCCTGGACCCGGCTATTTTAAACAACTATCGTCCGGTCTCCAACTTTCGCTTTCTTGCAAAGGTTGTTGAGAGCATGGTGGCGCATCAGCTTCCTCTGTTCCTGGAGGAAACTGATTATCTTGACCCGTACCAATCGGGCTTCAGGCCCGGGTACAGCACGGAGACGGCATTGGTCGCGCTGGTGAATGATCTCTGGCGGGCTCGGGACAGGGGTTGTTCCTCTGTCCTAGTACTATTAAGACCTCTCAGCGGCTTTTGATACCATCGACCATGGTATCCTACTGCAGCGTCTCAGGGGGTTGGGAGTGGGTGGCACTGTTTTACAGTGGTTCTCCTCCTACCTCCTGGGCCGCTCGCAGTCGGTGTTGACAGGAGGGCAGAGGTCCGCCTCAAGGCCTCTCGTATGTGGAGTTCCTCAGGGGTCGGTCCTCTCTCCCCTCTTGTTCAACATCTATATGAAGCCGCTGGGTGAGATCATTCGTGGTTTCGGGGTGGGGTATCATCAGTATGCTGATGATACCCAGCTTTTTCTTTCCACCCCGAACCAACCCAGTGATGCCCTCGACGTGATGTCCCGTTGCCTGGAGGCGGTCCGGGTTTGGATGGGGAGAAACAGCCTTCGACTCAATCCCGCCAAGACTGAGTGGCTGTGCATACCGGCATCTCGGATTAACCAGTCTTTTCCATTGCTAACTATGGGGGGGTGAGGTGTTACCCCCCGTTGATAGGGCCCGCAACTTGGGTGTCCTCCTGGACTCACGGCTCAGTTTGGAAGATCATATAGGAGCTGTGGCCAGGGGGGCTTTTGCCCAGGTTCGCCTGGTGTGCCAGTTGCGGCCCTATCTGGACTGAGATGCCCTACGCACAGTCACTCATGCGCTTGTGACCTCCCGGATAGACTACTGCAATGCTCTCTACATGGGGCTGCCCTTGAGGACCACACGGAGGCTTCAGCTGGTGCAGAATGCAGCCGTGCGAGTTGTGATGGGAGTCTCCCGATACTCCCGTGTAACACCTCTTCTCCGCGAGCTGCATTGGCTTCCAGTTGCCCTCTGTGTGAGATTCAAGGTGCTGGTGATGACCTATAAAGCCCTAAATGGCATGGGTCCGGATTATCTCGGAGCACCTGCTGCCAGCATCAACTTCTCATCGTCCTGTGTGCTCCCACAGGGAGGGCCCCTCAGGGTCCCGCCGGTCAGGGAATGCCGGTGGGCGATCCCCAGGGGGAGGGCATTCTCTGTGGGTGCGCCTGCCCTATGGAATCAATTGCCGGTGGAACTCCGGATCGCCCCCGACCTTCGTTCGTTTCGCCGGGACCTAAAAACCTGGCTTTTTGAGTTAGCTGGCCTGGACTGAGGGGTTTTAAGGTTTTTAAATTCTAATTTTAAATTTTGGGGCTATTGATTTAATTTTAATTTTTATATTGTATTGTTTTAATTTTGGCCTGTAAACCGCCCTGAGTCCTTCAGGAAAAGGGCGGTATATAAATTGAATAAAATAAAATAAATAAATAAATAATTGGGATAATAGAAATCATTAGAGGGAACAAAGATTTGGAGAACCATTTCACCACCTTGTCTCTTAGTGGATGTTTTATGGCTGGTTCTGGCATCTGTTTTGCCAACAGGCAACACCTTCCCAAGGAGGCCATTTTATGACTAAACCTATAACATGCTCTTTAAAAACCATGAGCAACCACATCTCAAATATTTTACTCCCAGGCTTGTAGCTAGGGGTGGGTGTATAGGGACTAGCTCCCACGTTTTCCTCAAAAGATGAGATAAATGTACTTTACATTTTTTAGGCTTTCTGCAGGCCTACCGCATACGCCTGTTCTAAATTATTTTACACTAGGACTCAGTAAGTTTGGTTTCAAAGGCAAAAAAAAAAGGTTGGGGGGGAGGGAAGCACAAAAAGTTACACATACAGGTAGTCTTTATTCATAAACTCCTTTGTTTAGCAATTATGCGTTTCCTCCAAGAGAGATGTGTCCATTCCTAACATTCCGTGGTTGTGATGATACCTGTAGTATAATCCCAGGAAAACAGGTTGGGTTTCAGTTAGGGTTGTCCTGATAGGGCTCCTGATGTCCACTAGATGGCAGCAAAGAGCCTCCTCTCTCAATTAGGTTCAATTGAAAATGAGTGGCTAGTTAGAATCTCCATCAAGAATACCATTAATCACAAATCCATCTTATTCTTCCACCAGCACTCAAACAAACAGCATGCTTAAATGTAGTGTAATGAATTTATTTGAGATATTTTAGACTCCATTTTAATAGCCTTAAGAGGAGGGAAATTTTGCTCATGGAAATATGCACATTTCTCTTGTTTCGTAATACGAGTAAAACAGCCTAAAATCTTCAGCAGGCCTCCTGTTCGTTCTGCTGAGTGAGCCTTCAATTTCTGTTCCAAAGTTCTGCCCCGATATGCTGACTGACAGCATCTTAAAAAAATAAAGATTTCTTACAATAAAGCTCAATTTCTGATGACTTCAGGGACTTATATATGGAACTTTACGCAGCAATACGGAAATGGCATGCTATTCACTTCTTGGATTTTTTTCAACTTTTCTAGCCCTCACCCGAGGGTTCACATCACCACATCTGTCTATTCTTTCAAACCTGCAGCCATATTAAGTGAAAACCTCATTTAGTGATTGGCTTAGCATACATTTAATTAAGGTTGCAGTTTTACTCTGTGCAATACAAGAGCAGATCACTTCAACCACACAGCTCTATGCACCTGGCACATATCAATAGGTGAGGTTGCTTGTCCTTAGAAAGCTATGAAAAAAATTCAAAGACGGTTGACTCCTCATACAAAGGCAGTCTGTTTTTTGACTGGGTTTTCAAGATATAATATTCTGCATTTCTTTCCTAAAGAGATCTCACAACAAATTGGTAACATGCAGAATGAAACTCCATCTGTGCATAATTTCCAGTGAGGTCTAACTGATTAGTTATCTGCCTTACCTTTAAAAAATCATGGTTAAGATATTCCGAACCATCACATTTTATCTTAGATAAAGGAGGAAAATTAGTTCCCCCCCCATTCCTTAATTAACAACCACTAGGTGGCAACAAGATGTAACAGAAAACTTAATTAGTAATGATGAAACATTAGAGACCATTTAGGAGGAGAAAAAGTACATTAAGAGGCTCTGATAGAAGATAAAAAGCATATGCAGTCCTTTCATGGTGTTTCCAGTCTGTAATGAGATCTGATTCTTGAAGTCTTTCTTATGTATGGTAAGTAAAAATGCTTTTGAATCAAGTTTGGCTCCTGGTGATTTTCATCATCTGGTCTATGCAACATTCCTACTGTGATAAGAAAGTGTTTTGCCATTGCCATTTGGGGGCGCCTCTGTTTCCATTTGGAGGTGACAAAGAGGATCCAGTTGCCTGTGCAATGGTAGTGCATTTTACTTTTCCCCTGAAAGCCAAAGTGATCTCATGGTTACAGTTTTGGGGTTCCACCCAGCCTCCTTCACCATATTTTATGGATGGCCCAATTATGATTTCCATATCAATCCTCTTGTCCAGATGCCCCCACTGTATTCAGCTAAGATACAACCAAGACAGTCCAAAGGGCTACATTATAAAAGTGGTTGGTGTTTCTCTTTAACATCCTGCCTCAAAGACACCATGTCCCATCCCAAGACATCATGTACAGGCAATGTAGGCAATGTGCATCAAGGAAGCAACCTGAAAGGACATGCTTTCTGTTGGAAGCCTTTCATTTCAATTAGATCTGTCCCATTTCCTCTGAGACCAGTCCCTCCAAGTCTGGCTCTTGACCTCTTCGCCTCCCTTCAAATCCTCTTATGGTTACAAGGGAGATCAGAATTCCAGCTACCACAGCTACCTTTCATGTGTTTTTTTTAATCCCATTTATATCCCGCCCTTCTCCGAAGACTCAGGGCGGCTTACAATTTAAGCACAAACCAATGTGCTTAGCAATAGCCTTCATTCTATGTATATGCCTGCTTATTAGGGCTTTCGCCCCCCCAGCGGCATTATTACAAAGTCAGCTTATTGCCCCCAACAATCTGGGTCCTCATTTTACCTACCTCGGAAGGATGGAAGGCTGAGTCAACCTTGAGCCTGGTGGGATGCGAACCTGCACTAATTGCAGGCAGCTGGTGTTACTTAAGGAGGCATTAGACCACTGCTCCACCAAGTGTTTGAGTGTTTGGCAAACTCATCTAGAATGTGAAGCCTTAAAATTAAATGTAAAGTATATTTATCTTATCTTTTTAGGATAAAGTGAAATTAAGGTCAGCAGAAGAAGTTAGCAGTGTTAGAAGTGCCTATACACCCATCCCTAGCTACAAGTCTGGGAGTAAAATATTTGAGCTGTGGTTGCTCATGGTTTTTTAAAAGCATGTTATAGGTTTTGTCATAAAATGGCCTCCTTGGGAAGGTGTTGCCTGTTTGCAAAACAGATGCCAGAACCAGCCATAAAACTCTTGACAATTGTTGTAATTGCAAACATACATACATACTGTACATACATACATATATACATATATACATAGTGTTGGTGTTAGAGACCAAAAATACAAAACAAACATTAGGTTTAGAGTCCGACATGAATTAGACCTTTATATCAAATCTCTTCTATCACCAGCCATCTGTACTTTCAACTGGAGGTGAACCGGATACACCATGGATAGAATCAGTGCTTTTTTTGTAAAAGAAAAAGGTGGCGGAACTCACACACGTCATACAACCTGCCTTGCCTACCCTACAAGGTTCCATCCAAAAAAGATGCCGGAACTCCGTTCTGAGCGTTCTATGAGAAAAAAGCCCTGGATAGAATGCTCGTGGTTTATTATTACATGAATTGGCATATCAATCAATTAACCAGTTAAACTACTGGTAAATGTTGGTAATTCATACTAAATGAAGATAAATAAATAATAACGATTGGGTCTTCATAGATCTTTTACAGTTATTTTTGAAATCTCTTTAAAGCTGTACTTATTTCTCCTTTTGCACTGTTGCACTCTTTAGCTGTTTTAGCCCTGGTTTTTCCTTTGAGTTTTAAAATGTTTTAATGCTGTCCTTGCATTTTGCCACCATAACAAAACAATGAGAATCCCATCGGAGATGAATCGCACTGAACTGCATGATCTAGAACAGGGGTAGGCAACCTTGGCTCTTTTATGACTCGTGGACTTCAACTCCCAGAATTCCTGAGCCAGCATGGCTCAGATTGGAAATTCTTGCTTTCCCTCAGCATGGCTGGCTCAGGAATTCTGGGAGCTGAAGTCCACAAGTCATAAAAGAGCCAAGGTTGCCTACCCCTGATCTAGAACAACTGGGTTGTTTCTCATGTAGGAGTCTTTTGAAGCCTTCCCAGCCATACTCTTAATATTCCCACCAAAGCATTTGCTTGATGCTACCTCAAATGGAATGCCATTTGCTCTGATTAGAAGCAAGGCCCTGCCTAGACAGCATGCCAGAGGTACCATCAGGGCAGGAACTGAAGGCAGAGATCTAATGCCTTCTTCAAATAAATCAACAGAAAGACCTTCCAATTGCAGATTCCTGAAAACCTTGCATTACTACTTCATGTTCCCTTACTGATTATTACTTACTAATTACTAAAAGAACCTCTGTGGGTTTTTTTAATCTCATGACTGCAACAGCTTGTTCAAGACCTTTTTTTAAGGTCTTTGTCAAAAGCCTTTAAGAATGCATGACAATCATGATTTCCACTCTGTAGGCATAAGCTAGAAAGACTGAAAGTTGAGTATTCATCTAAGGGCAAACAGTCTCATTAATGAGATGTAAGAGTTACACTGTATATATCCCATAGCTTTATCATCTGATAGACTGAGAAAAAAAATAGGGGATCGCCCCAATATTTCCCAGCACTTGCTATGGATGGAAGGCACTTCATTCTGTATATGGTCATCCTCCTGCACTGCAAAGAGGCTCACATTGGCAGAATGTTGGATAGAATTTAGGCCAATTTGACATAGAAAAATTAGAAGTTACATCATATGATGAATCCTTATTGATCAAAGCAAATGCTTTGTGGTTTGGTTCTTCTACATTTTAGAACACAATTCTTCTTCTAACGAAGAACAGAATAAAGAGAGCTAGTTTCTTTTGATAATTATGTAAAATACCTAGTCCCTGACTAATTCTCACCTATTGCAATAAATAGGCAAAACACCACCCAGAATCATTTTTGAAAAAATTAGGCAATGTCTCCAAACAAAAAGCTAAGAGTAGAGAAATGAATCCACTTGAACAAGAGTATCTAGCAAAGCTTCAGAGCAGTTCAAAAATATCTACACACATAAACACAAAAAAATTAAATACAATGTTCTTTGGTCTGGTACAGCCTTTTTTCTTATAAATTATCCTATTTAACTGTTCTGAAAACTGGTGTTTTTCAGAAAAACAAAAACAAAACAAAAATGAAATGATACTTTCAACTTCTTTTTGCTGAGGTTTCCCATTTCCACACCTCTTCCTAGGATTAAAGCTGTCAGCTCCCTCCTGTTTTCATCCCAAGATGCAGATTTGCTAGACTTAGACTTATCACATCCTTTCCATGGTGACATAGAAAACAGGTTGGGAGTTCCTGGGAGAGCATCTGGAATGAATGAAACCAGAACTCTTGTGTGTTCTGGTTCTATGCCTACACAGTCACACTTGAGAAATTACAGTCCTTGCCTACCGTTCCCATCAGTCATTCATCCTCCATTTTTACCCTTACTTCTAAAGGCAATGTCTCATAAAGATTGCTCTCCACCATCAGACCACTACGCTTGAGGAATTTGCACTGACCAATCTCCAAGGGTAAGGCTTCAAGCTGGTTCCCTTTCAGCTCTATCCTGGACAGCAAAGGAAGCCAGCTTACGCGATCTGAGATGCGCCGCAGTTTGTTGTGTTCTGCTTTGAGAACTTTGAGTTTCTTGCAGAAGTAAATTTCATTAGGCAATGTCTCCAAGCAATTGTGTGAAACAGCAAAATATTGAAGGCTTTGTAAAACTCCCATCCCAGAAGGGATGGTCTGAATTTTATTGTAGGAAAGATCCAAATAATGAAGCCTAGTGCACATGAAGAGTTGGGAAGGGAGAGCTTCAATGTAATTATGGCTGAGGTCGAGTTGCTCCAAGGTCTTGAGTTTGCGGATATGTTCAGGGATGGTGAAAATCTGGTTGTGCCAAAGTTTGAGACATACCAACTTTCGGCAATGCTGGAAACTAATGACTTCCTCAATGGAAACCAACTTATTATTCTTCAAGTCCAACTCTTGCAAGTTCACAAGGCTAAAGATAGCATGGGGGATCCGTTCCAGGTTACAGTTTATCAGTTTTAGCTCCTGCAGTGAGAAGAGCTTCTTGAGATTGTTAAGGGCTACCAACTTAGTCCCATCATTATGTATCCTGAGTTTTTGCAGGTGAGTGGCCAGATCAGCCACACTGGGTGGCAGTTTTGAGATGTTGCTATGCAGTGTCAAAACCTTTAGGTTCTTTAGCTCACGTAAGCTTTCTAGAGTTCCTGTCCGGCCCATCTCCTGGTTGAAAAATCCTGAGATATACAACTCTTCCAAACCTCTCAAGTTGTAAATCCACACAGGTATATCTTTTATGTCATCAAAATTTACCATCATCACCTTCAGCTGTTCACGGAAGAACTTAAGGGAGGTAAAGGACAGCGTAGCAGGACAATTGATCAGCATTAGCTCTTGGAGATTGATCAGTTGAGTTACTAAGGCCGGGAAAGTAACATCTTGGAGCAATTCCAGTTTTAGAGCTTCCAACTCAATCAGCTCAAAAGTAGTGTCAGGCAACCCAGGCAACATGAAGAGATGGAGTTCTAGGCGCCCATTAGGGTTTGTCTGCAGTTTCTGCTGCAATTTATCGTGTGTCCACTCATGATTGAGGTTGAGCTGTTTAAGTTTGAACTCACTGTCCTCAGAGAGGAATATAGCAAAGCGCTTGGAGTAAAGGGAATCATACTGGTCTATGAGATGGAGCATGAAAGCAAAATCATTTTTAACATCAGGGATATCTTTGATGCCAGTATCCTCACGAGCAAAGCGAAATGAGTACTCTTTAAGCGGCCGGTGAAAGAGCCAATAAAGAGTATAGAGGCAGGTCATACCATATACACCAAGAAAAGCGAGATAGCACATGGCCAGCTTAGCAAAGAGATAGGCTTTGGTATGATTGCAACAGAAATGGTCATAGCCTGTCATACCCTCCATTCTGACACTACAGGGCACTATGAACTTAATATTGTGAACCAGGACTGCATTGTAGACAATAATAACTAGAAATTTGCAAACTTTGAGAACAGTTTGGCGGATGTACATTGTGTAAAGGATGTCTCCTTTTTCAACATGGAGTCGAAACTTTTTCACCTTTTCAAACAAAGCCTTGGCTTCCTCACCTTCCTTTTTGCCCAACATACTACTGGAAGGGGACTCTGCAACTTTCTTTCTTGTAACAGAGCCTCCTGTAGGAGAAAGTTCAATCAGTTCACTGGGAACATTACTTTTCCTGCTCCGATTCACCTTTTCTGAGCTTGTATTCTCCTCTTCAGAAACTTCTGAGATGGTTCGAGTAGTCCAAGGTGAATCAAAGCATTTGCTCATAATGGAGATAAAATGTTCAATCTTGGAACTGGTACCGGGAAATTTGAACCAGAAAGAGGCACACACCATGAACATGAGTGTATGGATAACAACAAGATAAGGAAAGTACTTAGCATACCAGTGGAGGGCTGTCTCATAACACATCTGATTAATATAGCTGTACTGTTGGAGGTCTAGGTTGTTCTGTAATCCACTCATTTCCTGGTGGACAGAAGATTTGATTGGTTCAGAGTTATTGATTGTCTTCTTGGTGAAATCTTCACAAGTTAAATCAGTAAAAGCTGTACCACTGGGAACACGATTGGGAAGGCAGATAATCTTGTCATGTATCACCTGCCACAGCATATAAGTGAGGAAAAGAGAAACAAGAAACATGATGTATCAGAGTCCATACAGTACAACAGTTTATACCACATAATAATGATCTGATAAGACTCCCAAAAGAGTTGATCTTAGTTGGCCATTTCAAGGTGCAAGAGCTACAATTTCCTTTTAATATATTTTTTTTAAAAATCCTACACACAGAAAAGTAGCACAACAGAGAATAAGCTCGTCTAGATCTTTAGTGATGGGCATTTCCCCAAACGTTGTTTTGTTCTGAAACACTGTCACAGTAATTATTCTATCCTTCTGGATGAGTAGCCCAAACAAGCCTAAAATATATTATCAGATTTTCTATTTTTTTACATACTGGGGTGGGATGAATCCTGCAGTAATCTGAGACTGGAACTCCCTGTGCAGCAAATGAGCATCCATAACTCTTTGGCCAGCATTTGTTACTTTATGCCAGCAGTGTTTTAATAACTGTGATTTGGTGGATTCTAGAAATATATTACTAGGCCCCTTAATTCTTTATGGGGCTTCTTTCTAATGGACTTCGGAGTAGAGCAGGGGTCTTCAAACTTGGCCCTTTTATGACTTGTGGACTTCAACTCCCAGAATTCCTCAGCCTGCTTTGCTTTGCTGGCTGAGGAATTCTGGGAGTTGAAGTCCACAAGTCATAAAAGGGCCAAGTTTGAAGACCCCTGGAGTAGAGTGTCAACTATGCAAGTTGAGTAGATATATGATAGAGGGATAAAAAAGTCCATTCATTGTTTCTGTTGCATCACCCAGTATATGATATTATTTTTCTAAATGTCTTTTTACTATACCACCTGGGACATGTTTTCTATAGTACTGAATTAGTTCAGTATATCCAACTTACACCATCTCTGCCACTGTAACTGAGTCCATTCCTGTTATTGTCAGTTGTTCTTTTTCTCTTTTCTTTCACCTTTCTCACCATTACTGTATACTAAGAGAGTCAAGTCCTTTCATAATGTGTCCAGAATATCATAATTTGAGCCTGGCCATTTGAGTTTTTCTGTTTGAGAACTTTGGATTCATTTGCTCTATAAACCATTTGTTTGTTTTGATCAAGATTGTGAGGGGGGGAGGAAGAGGAATTAGGTACGTTTGACTGATACATTATATGTAAATAATTCATGGGAGTGTGTATGTATATGCATGATCCTGTTGCAATACAGGAAGTCACTGGGGAAGAAAAGTTTGCCCAACAATCTTTTTATATGATTTCTAATCTCCCTAGGCTGGAAAAAAAACTACTCTTTCCCAGGTTCAAATCATAAACCCTTCCTAGTGCATGTAATCAATTTCCAAAGCCCTTCCAGTTATAAGTATCTCTGCAATTTCAGTCAGTGACTCCATGATCTTGTTCTGGAATTGTGTAGTCTGCTTCCATACTCACTCACTTGCAGAGTGCAACCAAAAACGCCTATCATCAGCATGACTATGGTGAGGTACTCGGCTAGCACATCCCACCAAGGCTTGAGTACTTTGAAAGCAGGCTGCTGGTCTGTGAAATGCTTGAATTCAGCCACTGGAATCATACTGCCTGCCATAAAAAACACAAGAAGTTAGAATAGTCTGCATTTCAGGAATGTTAAGTTGAACCCAAAGTTAATTCAAGTCTCGATGTAGGAGCTATGATCATCCGAGCCATGTCTGGAACATGTAAATTAAGGCTGTTACTTAAGCATAGACAAAAAGGAAGCTGCACTAAACCTTTTTCCTGTCTACTGTTAACCTGAAGATAAAAACAAGCCAATGAAAAGTCTCTCGTTTGACACTTACCCTTTATTCCTAAAGCATTTATTCCTATTAGAAGCCCTCATAAAGTTTCATTACATATGATCCTCACATCTACTAGGAATTAGTCGTACAACCTTGCCAGTCTGCTGTCTTAGGCCATTCTGACTGAGCTATAATTCAGCAGGTTTGGAGATAGTGGCAGAATTATGATACAAAGCTTCAAAAGAGCAGGAAAGCCCTAGCTTTCAACTACCGTTAAAGCAGAGTTCCTTATAGATATTTATCAGTTTTAATATATTTTATATTTTAATGTATTTTAAATAACATTTTATTATGTTTTATATTTTTTATGTTTTCAAATGTTTTATATTTTAACTTTTTTTTAATACGTTGAATGATCAAATACAGGAAACCCAATATTACCTATTTCTATTCCGAATTCTGAAGTTAACATTAAATGAATAAACTCCTTGAGTGATAATACAGCTAATCACATCTAGGTTTGGTTGATATTTTGGTGAGCTGCTTTGGGACATTGTATACATAGCCTTAAGTTCCATACTGGGGGGGAAAGCAGGATATAAATATATCCTTTTAAAAAATTCAGTGTTTTCTATAAACCCTGAAAATCTTAGTATGGTAATTAGATTTCAGAAAATTCTCAGTGCTAAGCAGTGATCAAATGTTTTGTGGGATTTGAGGATCTCTCTGTTCGTCCAGTGAAGCACAAACCTAAGAAGATACTTTTGTTGTTTAGTTTTAATATCCCACCTTTTATTCAGGAGCTTAAGGTAGTACATATAAAGTTTCCTCCTCCTCTTCATTTTCCCCACAATCACCCAGTGAGTTTTCCACAATTTAGGAAGGGCTCCACAATCCTAGTCCAACAGATTGAAGGAAGAGAATAGTATATATAACAATGATCGCTATAGCTACTTCTGACACTGCCTCAGCTGACCTAAGATTTTCCTCATGTGGGTGTATATTCCAACCTTTTTTATTTGGTAGCAAAAGGTCCAATCACTCACCCAACCATGATAGTAGCCATTGTGAAAATGGGGTTGATTTCTAGTCATCATCTGAAAATCTAGCCCTTGGATAGATTATTCCAGAAATGATTTTATTTCTTATAGCCTATGCCAAGTTCTGTCATTGTCTTTTTCTTTAGTTTAAGATGAAAATGTAATAAGACCAAGTCAGGCATTATATGGATATCAGGACAACAACAGCCCGAAAGACTATGGGAGGTAACAAGAAGATAAAATGAAAACATGGGCAAACAAAATGGCATCTTTCTGTTCCCTCTTCACTAAAGCACATTGTTTTTTTCTTCTTTTGAATGGTGGGTGGATTATTTTTAAAGAAACAATAGTATTTGCTACACTGTAATTGCCCACAGAACTTCTATTAATGTACAGTATTTATTTATTTATTTAGAAATTTTATTTGGCCATGTGACTCTAGGTGACTTAAGACAGCATTGGACTGATTAGAAATATAATAAATGTGTTAAAAAATAAATCACTAGCTACCACAAAATTTTTCTCCCAAGCAAGTTTTGCCCATTAAATCCAAACAGTGATTCAGAAGAATTTAGCCAATTTCTAGGAGGGGGGGAAGGGGGAGAGAAAGAGAGAGATCTGTTGCTCCAGTTGGCTCTTCAAAATACAAACACAATTTATAAAGCAGCTTTATAAAAATGCTTTATAAATCAAAAGTGCTGTGGCCTCCAGTTTCTCCTTTCTGTAGAGAGGTTCATGTTAATACTAGAAAGCCAAGTTTCTTACATCAAACAGAACTGGTACATTCAAGTGCTGATAACCCCTAGGTTGAATAACCTGCTCAGTTTCTTATTTGTGAAAGGTTAAAAAAAGAGGAAAGCCCTGCCCTCTTTTCCTAAATCTCCATTTTTAGTAAAATGGGTGGGTCTGCAAAAGTACAAAGATTCCACCCACAATTCAGATAAAATAAGAGCCCAGGTCATGCAAAGTCCCACAGATTCTCTGGTAGAAAACATATTTTGAAGATGGAAGCTAAAAACGTTTCACTCTTTATTCAGCACCCTCCTGGCATGTAAAAAAAAGCTTGTACAACAATGGTCCCTGGAGAGATAAATCAAAGAATTGTTCCTGAAGAAAACAATGCATTTAAAAATAAAACACCCTAAAAAAATCATTGTTTCTAGGGTGTGACACCCTGTAGGACATGGCTAATTATGTTCCATGGGAGACAGGTTCTACATCTTATCTTACATTTAAGAATGACTACCTAACTAGAGATTATACAATGACCTACCAAAGAGATTTTACAGCAACCTGCAGGCATGGTGAGGTGAGGTAAGGGTAACTACACAGCCATAAAATACCGGTAACCACAAAAGTTGGTTTTGCACAATGATCCTGGACTTAGAAGAAGTGAGTTATGAAGTAAATTGTTGATGCCAAACAAGATGGTAAAATCAAACAAAGATTGAGAAGATTGTTAATATTGTGCTAATAGGTTTCAAAATGACGAACACAGTTCACAATGACAAATACAATTGCAGTTCAGTGTAAAATGATACACAATTCTTTTTTTTTTAAAAAAAAGCTCAAATTCTACCTGTACATTAATGGGCAAATGACTGACCAGGCATGGGACTTAACACAAAGATAATTAAGGATCAGACACGACTTCGCAAGTAACAACAATTAAGAGTGCAGGTTCAAAAAAGAAAAGTCTAACTAAAAGTCTATATTTGGAGTCATCAAAGAGTAATAGAACAAATGTCATTGTATAATTGCAAGACTATCTTTGGAATATTGTGTATAGTTCCGCTCACACCTTAAAAAGGATATTAGAGAGCTACAGAGAACGCAGAAAAGAGCTAACAAAACGATTTGAAGTCTGGAACAGTATCCTTCCAAGAAACTCTATAGCAGTTGGGCTTCTTACAAAGGGGAAATACTGTAGTAGAGAAAATAAACTTAACAAACAAAACCTTTTTTCTTTGTCTTTTAGATGGAATCAGGATCAGACTAAGTTCCTTTCTTTGCCTGGCCCTAATCCTATCAAAACCAGATTGGCCCAAGGGCAGCCTTTACAAGGAAATTGCAACAGAGACAAATGCCAGTCTTCCATCCTCAATCAGACTGATTACATCAACATTCCATCTCCTTTAAACAATGGACTTTCTCAGCTAAATTGCCCCCCTGAAAGGCCCATTCTGCCTAACAATGGAAGTAATCCCAAGTAAACTGACAAGGACCTGCGTAATTTACCCAACTGGCCAGCAAATCAGATCCCTGGATATTCTGCTTTGTAATCTTCTATGTCTGTAAAAAAAACTTTGCTATTTTGCGGTGCAGCTCAGGATCAACAGAAGGAAGTTTCTTCACCGGGTTTAAGAAATCTGTGGAATTTGCTGCGAACAGGTGTGGTCATGGCAGCCAGCTTGGGTGCTTTACAAAAGGATTTGACAGGTTTACGGAGAATCAAGCTAACAATAACTTCTAGGTTTTATCACTCCATGAATCATAGGCAGACCTTAAATACTGGCTGCTGGGATACACCAAGAGAAGAGCAATATCACCTTTCAGTCCAAGCTTGTCAACTTCCCCTGTGCATCTAGATGCCCAATGTGGGCAAGTGGCCCTATGCTGGTCAATTCTATTCTTTTCAGTTTACTCAGGCTGGAATTAGCATATCTTAAGCCAGAGTTTCTCAACATTGGCAGTTTTTAAGTTGTGTGGCCTTCAAGTCCCAGAATTCCTCAGTCAGCATGCTGGTTGGGGAATTTGCTAATTGAAATCCACACATTTTAAAGTTATCACCTTGAGAAATACTGGCCTAAGAATTTCCAGATAACTCTGGGAGCTGTTGTAGCCCCAGCATAGCTAAATAGCAGTATTGTTGCCCTGCAGTATATTCCCTTTGAGGGGTCCTTGGTGCTCTCTGAGCTTGCTTGTTTTCTTGCAGACATTTCATTACCCTAAGTAGATAACACAATCAGTGCTAGTTAGGAGTGCTGTTTGCTGTCTGTTTATATTCCGGTGTTTTGCCTGTCAGTGGGGGTGGGGGTGGTCTTAGGGATTCTTTGGTTGGGCTGTTAACTAATGGCTCTTTGGCAGTTTCTCGACTGGGGTATTGCTTTACTTGATTGTTGGTCTGAGGTTGACCTTGGAATTAATCTACGCTGATCTGAGTCCCGGTTACTGATGGAGAGGTGCTGGAGCCTTTTTCCTCTTTTGGACTAGTTGATTGCCTCTTTTCCATAGTCTGTAGATATTGTTAATGTCTATGTGTCTGTTGATGGCTGATTTGTCAGAGCTTCTAGAAATTCCCTGACCTTTTAGGAGCATATTGCGAGTCCTCCCAGCCAACTCGGGAGTTTGGGGCCCAAAGGGGCGTTTCATACTCTGGGAAGAAGCTCTTGTTGGCCTCATTTGCCCTCACCGGGGCGGGGCTGCTGCCTGGGAGCCCCGAGGTGCCTGAAACTGATCAGGAGCAGCTCTTTTTTTTCTCTTGACAGAAAAGGGAATGCAGTAGTAGCTACGGGATCTTCAGCAGTTTCCCCCCCCCCCCGAAACTGAAGGCGCCAGAAGTCTCCCGCGTTCCCCACCAGCCCTCCACCGACAAGACAGAAGTACTTGGTGGAGCAGTGGGCTAATGCCTCCTTAAGTAACACCAGCTGCCTGCAATTAGTGCAGGTTCGCGTCCCACCAGGCTCAAGGTTGACTCAGCCTTCCATCCTTCCGAGGTAGGTAAAATGAGGACCCAGATTGTTGGGGGCAATTAAGCTGACTTTGTAATAATGCCGCTTGGGGTTTGTGTGAAAGCCCTAATAAGCAGACATATACATAGAATGAAGGCTACTGCTAAGCTTGTAAGCCGCCCTGAGTCGTCTTCGGAGAAGGGCGGGATATAAATGGAATTAAAATAAAAAATAAATAAATAAATAAAATATTCGGCTGTGGAGAGAGGGGGTCTCTGACCCTGGGGGGATCAAGGAGTCTCCAGGGCTGAAATAAATCCACCCCGCTTTGGAGAGAGAGAGAGAGAGGGGCGGGGGGGGGGGAAGCCGTCCTGCTTCCTTCATTTCTCCCACCGCGCCGGGATGTTTTTTGGGGGGCAAACTGGCAAAGAAGCGGGAAGCCGCTGGGCGCGGGACGACTTCGCTCCAACTTAGCGAACTCCCCTGGCTCAATCGTCCCCTTTCTCGCCTCGCTCACGCGGACGTGGGAAAACGGACGCCCCGGGTTCGGCTTTTTGGCTAACCGCCTCTATTCCTTCCCGGCGCCTCTTCCACATTCGGGTCGTCCCTTGTCTTCTCTCCCACCCACCCACCCCCAACAGGCCCCTCGACGCCCAGCCTGCCTTCGCCAAGTCGCCGCTGCCCTTCGGCCGCCTGGGGTGAGCACTTCCATCGCTCCCAGCCGGCGCGGCCACAGACGTGAGCGGGGCACCCTGCGGGGTGTGTGTGTGTGTGTGTGTGTGTGTGTGTGTTATGTTCCGCAGTATCCCAGCCACTTGCCTGAGGTCGGTGGTCAGACGTGAGCGGTGTAGAGGGGCACCCTGCGGTGTGTGTGTGTGTGTGTGTGTGTGTGTGTGTGTTATGTTCCGCAGTATCCCAGCCACTTGCCTGAGGTCGGTGGTCTCTGGTCGTCTGTCCTGGTAGGACGGGGAATCCTGATCCGGCTTCTCCGCTGTGGCCACCTGCTCCGGGCGGCCGTGCCCCCCTTCGCTGCTTTCCCCGGCGGCAGAGTCGCCCTGTGCAAGCCGCCGCCGCCGCCGCCGCCTCTGCGCCTGCCTCTCGTGGAGTGCCTCTTCCTCCCCGGCCGCCTGGCGATCCCGCCTCTCTCCCCATTGCCCTAAAGTGGCTTGAGGGAGGGAGGCAGCCTACCGTAGGGCGCTGCCGCCGAGGAGCAACTGGGAGGAAGCCGCCCGACAACCCACGCAAGCGACGAGGAACCACCTGAGACGGGCTGCCGCCGGGGAACCACCCTAGGGAAGTGCCTCTCCAGCCCGGCCCAGGCTGGAACTCTTTTCCTGGGCACTTGGTGGCAGAGGAGCAGCTGAAGGAGGGTGGTGGCTAAGCTTGTAAGCCGCCCTGAGTCTTCGGAGAAGGGCGGGATATAAATGGAATTAAAATTTAAAAAAAAATAAAACATGAGGGAGAAGCCTTTCGTCTCCTTTACCGTCTAAGCCAGAGGTAGGCAACCTCAGCTCTTTTATGACTCGTGGACTTCAACTCCCAGAATTCCTGAGCCAGCACAGCTGGCTTATGAATTCTGGGAGTTGAAGTCCACCAGTCATAAAAGAGCCGAGGTTGCCTACCCCTGGTCTAAGCAGAAGCAGCATCCAAGCAGGATCCCCAGCCACGTTGTTGTTGTTGTTGTTGTAGGAGGAGAGCCCCGTTCGCCTATGGTGGCCTCAAATCCTAAGGAGTCTGGTAGCAAATTAAGGTAGTTGAATCCACCTGATAAAGTCAGCCGTAGCCGGTGGAAAAGTATATATAAATGTGATAAGTCATCAGAAAGGAGGCTGTCGCATTCCTTTGGATTTTTTGACCACTAATGATGCAAAGGTGGCATTACATGCGGCTTCTTAAAACCTCAGAAGCCTCCTAAGAAGGTGGGGGTGAGTTAGCTGGAATCACAGCACTTGATTCATGTGCACTGTTCTCGTGACAGCTTTGTGGTTGGTACAAAATCACCTGAAAACTGTTAGCCCAAGTACATTTTGTGGGCCTATGCAGAGGTAGTATTATACAGTGAAGTAAATATGCAGAATTCCTCTGCTCACACAAGCATGTAAGGTGTTATTGGATGACTAGTTCTGGGGTATGTAAAGTGCAAGTTGACAATTGCCACAAAAAGTATTACGGCTTGAATTATTTTAAACTTACCCCTCTGACCTTTGGCCTGTGCAAAATGATTGGACATACTGTATAGAGGTGACTTGATGCTTAGATACCAGACAAACTTTCACTGGATTCTTCTCTGACTATTGGAATTAGATTTATAATTATCTAGCAGTATCTTTACATAAAGGGACGTGGTGGCTCAGTGGGTTAGGACACTGAGCTTGTCAATCAGAAGATCAGCAGTTTGGCGGGTTGAATCCCGAGTGCTGTGTAACAGAGTGAGCGTCTGTTACTCGTCCCAGCTTCTGCCAACCTAGCAGTTCGAAAGCACGTAAAAATGCAAGTAGAAAAATAGGGACCACTCCGGTGGGAAGGTAACAGCGTTCCGTGCACCTTTGGTGTCTAGTCATGCCCGCCACATAACCACGGAGACATCCTAGGACAAACACTGGCTCTTCGGCTTTGAAATGGAGATGAGCACCGGCCCCTAGAGTCAGAAACGACTAGCACGCATATGTGGGGGAACCTTTACCTATCTTTACATAGTCCGAATCCAATAAAATAGAGGAGAGTTATAGAATCCTATGCAGCTCTCAAAACTCTTTCAGCTGGGAAACACAGGAAAAGAGTAGCTTTAACTTATCATAGCTAAAAAAAATGAAACTAGCCCATACTTAGTCATGCTTGCATTTCTGATTGGCTCCTCTTTGCACCCTCAACCTCCTCCCATTCTTAAATGCAGCCTTGGTCTCCTGCGTTGGCAGTATAAAATTAAATAGATGCATACTTAGCTTTACCAGCTACAATCACTAACTTATGTAACCTGCAATGAGGATTTTAAAAAAACAAACTCTGAGAACTTACTGGACTCTAACATGTTTCATTTTATGTAGCTTAATGTGAAATATTAACATGAGCACTGTTGAGAAATAAACCTGCTTAAATTGGAAATTAAACCCATTAACTCAAAGGCTTTCCCTTTCAAATATATATATGATTGGATTCACATTACTCAGAGCTGATAAAGCCCAGTTAGCTGAAATATTCATGGCAGGGAAATCCCCATATAGTCGTTGTCATCCAGAATAGTTCCCAAACTAAAGCACCATAGGGGTGATGGATATTTGTAGTAATGTTTATTTATTTATTTATTTATTTATTTGTTTTATATACCGCCCTTCTCCCAGAGGACTCAGGGCAGTGTACAGAGCAATAAAGTAAGAATACAATAAAGCAATAAAGTGAGAAAATTTTAAAACCCAAATCCATCAGGCCAGGCCGGCTTGTTGGAATAGATAAGTTTTTAGATCACACCAGAAGGAGCGAAGGTCGGGGGCCATCCGGATTTCAGCTGGTAAGCGGTTCCAAAGGATTGGCGCACCCACTGAGAACGCCCTCCCCCTGGGGGTCACCAGCCGACATTCTCTGACCGGTGGCACCCTGAGGAGGCCCTCTCTGTGGGAGCGCACAGGACGGAGGGATGTTGACGCTGGCAGTAGGTGCTCCCGTAGGTAATCCGGACCCACGCCATGTAGGGCTTTGTATGTCATCACTAGCACATTGCGCATGTGGTGAAATGGGAAGCAAAAAGTTAATAAAAAAATAATATGTGTATGTATATGTTCTACCTTCACTAAGCTTTCACAAGTTTTAATATGGCTTAATATGTCACAGGAATAAAGATCAACTCTGCCGAATGGGGCACTTCTGGCAGTTTCCCTATTAAGTCTGGTATAAATGCAACAAGCTGGTAGTTGCACAAATATATATCTCCTTTACGCACACATACATTTTACATCAAAATAAAATATTAAAATAATAACGAAAAATAATAAAAGAAAACAAAAAACAAACTCAAACGGCCACTATGGCAGGTCTTTTTCAGCTGTCAGTTTTCTGTTTCTATAAGACAAAAAAAAAAATCACAAATGCAAAGTTGTCACTGCCAACTTTTAGAACTGCCAACCAGAATGTTTCAAAAACATGCATGGTTTCAGATTGGGTGATGCCTTTATGCATAATGGGTGTTTATTATTAGGAGATTACGCTAAAACTTTTACTGTGCAGATGTGGGCATTGTCCAGCAAAAGTGTTGCTGTGCATTCTGGTGCCAGGCTAAGACAAGTTTTGCTTATCTGAGTGACTCGGGTGTAACCAAACAGGCACTGCTGGCAGGCAACTAAGACTTGAGGGCACGATATCAAAGGCACTAACGATTGGAGTGTGGTACATTTTTTCAGTATATAGAACAGACATGAAATGAACCTCAACAGTCATCAGCAGTGCCACATCTGTACGCCTTGTCAAGACTGTTCACCTTTTAAAAACTCTTGAAATCCTTCTAGAGCTTTGATTTCCAGCTGGAGGACCTACAGACATTTTTGTTTCAAAACAGATCCCATTTCTCCCATGGTCAGCCGTGTTCTAGGCCCACAGTCTTTCAGTGTCACCGTAAAAGCAACATGCATAAGAACTGAGAATAACTTTGGAGACTGCTTGTGACTCTGGCTACCCAGATACCATTTAGTGCTGCTGAAATACAGCTGCCTCTGGGATGAGGTATTGTGCAACCTCCTTGCAGACTCCTTGCAGGCAAAGGCAAGTTAAAATGATCCCCCTCTACAACCATTATATATTTTTATTTTATTTTATTTTAATTCCATTTATATCCCGCCCTTCTCCGAAGACTCAGGGCGGCTTACAAGCTTAGCAGTAGCCTTCATTCTATGCATATGCCTGCTTATTAGGGCTTTTATACACCCCCCAAGCGGCATTATTACAAAGTCAGCTTATTGCCCCCAACAATCTGGGTCCTCATTTTACCTACCTCGGAAGGATGGAAGGCTGAGTCAACCTTGAGCCTGGTGGGATGCGAACCTGCACTAATTGCAGGCAGCTGGGGTTACTTAAGGAGGCATCAGCCCACTGCTCCACCAAGGCTCTATAAATATAAAATGTTTGTTGCATGCTTGCATAGGTGAATCCTGGGCTAAACTCTGCACTGGGTGACTGAAGGCAAGTGACTATAAAAAGCCTTTATTATGTTCTCTGGAAAGCTGATCGTTAGTTCTCAGAATGGACTCAAAGCCTTTCATTGACTTGAGGAAATTCAACCAACCCAGACTTACTTCTCTAAACAAACACGCTCAGGTTGTCCGTGGTGTTTTGCAGTTTTCCGGTTGGAACAGACCATTTCTTCTTGTCAGCAATATGTGGGTGGGCCTGGGAGCAGGGATTGGTGTGAAGTTGCCAACTTTCTCCCCCCCCCCCCAAGGACTGAAACAGTGCAGCTGTGTGTCAGGGTCCATGGCCCAGAATCTGGAAGCAACCAAGGAATGAAAATAAGCTGACCTGATATCCAAACTCTAGACGGCTGATAAATGTGAAAAGCTACTACGGGTTCCTTGTTTCTTTTATAATCTTTGTGTGGCTTAAGTATTACTTTACCTGGCATTTCATGATGACAACTTTCCCAAGGAAAACAATCCAGCATTTGGCAAATTGACTGATACAAATTTATACAGTGGAGCTGAAATACCCAACCTGATTCTCAAATTCAAATTCAAGTCCCGATTCTGTCCCTGCACATTTACTCAGAAGTAGGTTTGAGTGGAGTTTACTCCAGTGTAAACGTTCATAGTATTGCAGCCTAAGCTCAGTATTTGTTTATTGTCCACTGAACAGCAGATGAAAGAAACCAGATTAGAGGTTTAAGAATGCAGTTCTGTGCAAGTATCAGGGTCGATGACAAGGGCCCTCCCCCAATATTGATAAATTGGTTGAGTGTTTAGATGTCTGACCAGAGCTAAGCATCCCAAACATTCTTCCTGGTCCATAGTAGCAACTCACACAGAAACGCATATAATAGGTGTGTTCAGTAACGCTTCTTCATTTAGAAAGTAGGTTTTGAATTGTAGCTCTTGCCTTAATTTCAAGTGAAACTGGCATTCCTCCAACAGAAAACGTAACAGGTAGAAAACAGTGGTAGTTCTCCAGACCAGCCCTTCTAAGAGGCCTCAGGCAGGATGTTAATTTGAGACCCACCCAAGTTTCTTCAGACCGTCAACATTTTTCTATTGCCTTTTTTTAAAAAAATCAATTGAAGTCGGTGGTCCTGCAAATCCAGAATATTGAAATAACTCCTGGGGCTATGTTTTAGCTGCCCTGAATGAAAGGTATTGCTCCATATAGTCACTTTAAATAATGAGCAATGCTTTAGATGGCGTCTCGTCCACATGTTGATACAAGGGCAATTGTCCCCCCTGCTGCCCCAACCTATTCCAGAGTAAGGACATTCTCACTAGTGGAGGACAGAGTTTAAAGGGGAGGGAGGGAGGGAGGGATGCAGCCAGCTCCTGGGAAATTCAGTCAAAGACTGCCTAGAAGGAACTTGTTGCCCAAAACATTACCTTATCATGTATTATTCCTCAGGAAAGCAGGGAGGGTGCTGAAAGTAATTCAAGAGCTGGAGAACAACTTCCTAAAGAAGTGTTGACGTCAGAGGGTTGGACCTCAGGGAGAGTCTTCATGGAAGGTCTTTCCTACCTCCTGGCACTACCCATCCCCTCCAACCAAGTGCATTCCCCCCCCCTTTCAAATGTCATGTTTTGTCCTTCTGATGTTTATTCCTCCTTTTCTGGTTGCCCTCCTCCCTTCTTGGCATGGCCTACTAGCCGAGGCATTTTTACTTTATACTTTCACAGGGCTCAGTGCAATGTGAGTCTCATGGAAACCAATGACAGAAGGTATAAGTGTCACAGCATCATAATTAGTCATATAACTAATGAAGGTTTAACAGCAATCAACTTTGTTGCCATACTGCCAAGACAACATTGATGAACATGGATAGGCGCATCAAGCAGGCACATAGTTACCCAGATGAAATGTTTTGGAGTATATATTTGAACCAGAAGAACAAGAACTTGCCAAGATGTATCACCAGTAATTATTTTGTTAGAGCTGGTAGAAGAGCAAAGTAATCTGCTAGGTTTATGTACCTAATTATGTGTGGATTTTCACTGTTGACTATAATTACTGCATCTTATTTTCTTGCAAATACGGTAATAAGGTAATAACAGAGAACAGAGAAGAAAGTGTGGGGAAAAAGTTATATAAATATGGAATAGCAAAGCAAGAAGGAAAAGAAAGAAGGCAAAGAGAAAGGCAAACAGAGGAGAGGATGAATGTTGTTCAGTGTTCTTTTGAAGATTAGAGGAAAACAATCAAAATATTTTTAGGAGACAGAAGATCCACTCTGTAGATACTGGACACATTGCGAGTCCATCATCACCTCTCGCTATCCCTTCTTCTCATTCTACGGATGAGCCATAGTAACAGTGGTAAATCATTTTCCATACATGCAAACGTCTTAGGATTTTGGGGAGAAAGACCACACCCCTGACTTAAACCCTGAAAAGTTCTGGTTGTCAATAATACTGAGCTAAGAATAGGCTAATATTCTAGGTGAAAGCTAGGGCTGTTTTATATTGAAGTCTCTTCCTTGGTTCTTGTGGGCAAAGGAAAGTCTGTTGGGAGACTAGTGGGCTTCCTTGTGTAGTTAGTTGGTCACTGTGAGAACATACTGCTGGACCAGATGAGCCAGAGGTCTGATCTAACAGACATCTAACCCATGCTCTTATGTTCTTATATCTCTGAGCATATGGGAAGATAATGGTTATACAATGAAACTGCATGAAAAGCTACGAGAATAAGGACAGCAAATTTTAATGCACCTGTGTCCTCCATTTTTTTTGCTCAGAAAAGCCCATGATGGCACAGGGCTAGGTTATCTGTGGGACTGCCTTTCCCAGAGGACATCTGCTGATCCTACAAACTCAGATGGGATGGGCACAGTCCTAGTTCTTTCCCCTGTTGCCAGCTGATGGGAGCTAGGAAGCGTGCCTTTTCGGAGGCAACCTCTGCCCTATGGAACACTGCCCCCAGAAGTTTGGCAGGCCTATACTCTCCTAGCCTTCCATAAAGCTTTTAAGACCTGACTTTCCCCTCAAATGCTGGGACAAGTTTAGATAACTGCACATTAGAAGTCTGACAGGGCCAGGTTTTTGTGGAAATATATGGCTAACGTACATAGAAACGTATATGGAAATTAATTATTCCAGATGTTATTTATTTGTTTGTTGAAGTCCGTGAATCTTAAAGTTGCAAGATTGGGAACCCTGTTGTAAGAACGTCTCCTGCAGCTTTCTCCTATTTAGTGAGCCTTTAATTGGTATCTGGTGCTTTTTTATTTGACAGCTGATCGACTATGGAGTAAATTCCTTAATATTCATTTATTTATTTTTTATTTTAATTCCATTTATATCCCGCCCTTCTCCGAAGACTCAGGGCGGCTTACAAGCCTATTTCAGATAGTTTCTGTGAAAATGGTTAATTTGTTCATTTGCTCATTTGGTCTAGTGGTGAAGGCGGAAGGCCCATCTTAGCCATGAAAGCCAGCTGGGAGACCTTGGGGCCAGTCATTCTTTCTCAGCCCAACTTATGGACTTATTGTTGTGGGAGAAATAGGAGGAAGATCTGTTGCATATGTTCGGCATCTTGGGTTGTTTGTAAAAATGGTAAAGGAGGGATACAAATAAAATTTATAAGTTTCTCTTTAATTTCTTTGATCTTAAAAAGCTCGTCCCAGCTTCTGCCAACCTAGCAGTTCGAAAGCACGTAAAAATGCGAGTAGAAAAATAGGGACCACTACGGTGGGAAGGTAACAGCGTTCCGTGCGCCTTTGGCGTCTAGTCATGCCGGCCACATGACCACGGAGACGTCCTCGGACAAGCGCTGGCTCTTCGGCTTTGAAACGGAGATGAGCACCGGCCCCTAGAGTCGGAAACGACTAGCACACATGTGCGGGGGAACCTTTACCTTTACCTTTATAATATTGTTGACATTATTGACTAAGATATTTATCCTTGTCTCTTCTTGCTTGATGTAAGAAGTTTGCATTCGTATATCTCTCTTGTTACTTAAAGCCCTCCATCCTCCATCTTTCCCTAGTTATCATGACAGTTTCTTCTGAAAGCAACATAGATTTTTTCTTCTTTGAAATATGGGTATCTTTCCTTACATTAAACTTTTATTGTGATGCATATTCTCCAAGTGGTATCTCTAATGGAGCCCATTTAGCTGCAAGATAAAAGAGGATGAAATTTTTTCCTTTTGAATATCTAATTTTCTTGGTTGGTCCAGGATTTTGAAATGAGGAAATTGTTTGAATGGAAACTTCAGACAGATTTGTTTAGTTAAGATCAGAAGAGGAAAAGGAAAAAAAATGATTTGTTTTGAGGGTTTTTTTCATCCATATACTTCTAAAACACTCACTGTCGATACCTTTAACTAGGCAACATACAGCAACAATTTCTGAACCAAGGTACTTTAGTTGGGCTAACTTACAGAATGTGGCCAAAATCTGGGACATGACTCCTTAAGAAATGAAATTTGGGGGACTTTTGGTTGCCTCACCTATTGATTGTGCTGGGCAGCTGCTGCTGCAGTCACATGACCTTCATTTTCCCAGCCAGTCTGACAATCCCTTGCTCCCTCTCCCAACCAGCTGCCACCACTTACCTGCCTAGAAAGGGAAGGGAAGGGAAGGGAAAGGAAAGGAAGGGAAGGGAAACTTCCAATGCTCCCTGCCAGATTCCCACAAGGAAAATGAATGGGGAAATGGGCAGGAAGTTGGAAGTTGTTCCTGCTCCCACTGGTTTTTTCGTTTGCCCTTGGTCGTTCTGTTTCTCTGTTTAGGAAGAAAAATATTTCTGAAACAATGATTCAACAGGGTATGAGCTGTCTAGTATTTACTATTTTTGTATTTGTTGTTGTTGGAAATTGGGGTGGGGAGGGTTATACTGTAGTTTGGTCATCTCCATTCTGGGAATCTATGTTTTTCTAGTTGCTTTACTTTTTCTTCTCTTATTTTTATTTTTTTCCTTTTTTTTTGGTTATTTTAAAAAAATATATTTTCAAATTTTCTCTACAAAATACTTTCTAAAACTCCTGTTTTCTTTTTATTCTAGTGTGTGTGTGTGTGTGTGTGTGTGTTCATGTCTAATGTGGCCTCAGTCATATAAACATTACTTTTTTACTTCAGTCTTGTCTCGGTTTTATATTACGTCATTTTTAGTGGTTTCCTGGATTGCTAAAAGCCATAAGTGTCCTTCTAAGAGTAAACACATTTTTAGTTAACTAAGATTTAAAACCCAAAGCTGCATTTTTACAAGCAATGCACATTCTCTCACAGGAAACATAGTGGATAAATCTGTCAATTTGGCCACTTCTTTGTTGCCATTCCTGTCCTCCTACTAGCATAGGAGCTAGACAAAAGGACTTAGCTCTGCCACTAAAGGCTCCCTAAATGAAAATCAGGGCGCCAAGTAGTACAAAGCCCACATGGATTGAGAAAGTTGCTACTACCGCTGCCCTCTGTACACAAAGGTTGAGGATGAAAGGCAGGGAAGCCATCCTTTCCCTCACTTACCGCATCTAGAGTAGACATCATAACTAAAGAATCAGTGGCTCTCTGTAGACTGCCGAACTACAGTTTCCATTTCAGACAGCTTGCTCACTGATCCTCTGGGAATTGTAGTTCCATAAACATGTACAAAGCCATCAGTTATTCATGAGAAGAATGCTATCTTCAAAATGTTTCTAGTACCGTGAATTTGAAGATTATTTTTAAAAAATATTTTTATGAAGCATTACAATTCTATAGATTAAAACTAAAACAAACTGCAAAAAACAAAGGAATACTTTAGATGGGAAAAAAAAGAAAAAGTGCAGAGAAGAAAAATATTATACAAAGAAGAATAAGAAAAAAAGATAACAAGGTAAAAAAACAGAAAAAGAAGTACCTTCCTCCTTTTTCTCAAAAATATAAACAGTTTTAATTTATCACTGTCTCTTAAAACACAGCAAACAATCTCTTCATTCCATATCACCTCTTTTATCTATAGGCAAATCCTTAAAACCACATGATTCAGTTCTGGTCAACAAATCTATCAAGGGTTACACTATTTAACCTTGATCAAATAAACCATCTTTTATTACTTCTCTTTTTTAACAATCTTTAATCCCTTCAAATAATGTCCCAAGACATGATTTCTTTTCTTTTCTTTTTTTTCTTTTTGACCCTTCTCACCAAGTCTTTTAAAACTTTAACAAGTCTCTTTTGTAAATCCAAATTACCCAATCTCCTGGTTGGTTGGTTTTATGTGCTGTTTTTCGTGCTCTTGTTAAAGTTTGATTTCCTATCAGTATTTGAAATATACTTATCAGTTATGATTTTCTGGATATTAATTACATTTATATAGCTGAAAGTTTTATTCAAATCTATCCTCCTTTTATCTTAATATTTCCCATATCAAAAAAGAGAAAACAATGCTGTCTTAATTCTAAATCATATCTTTCATTACGTATAAAAGTCTATATCTAAAAGCCTTCCATTCTTTTAATCTTATTCAAAAAAAGTATTTAAACATGTAATGCCCGCTCTAGAAGGTCACGTCTTCTGTTTTTTAAATCTGATTCTTGCTTTCTTTCTTTGCCAAGTCACTTTCCAATCCAGGGCAATTAGATCGCCTAGGAATTTCCTTTCTATGTTTGTGAAAATTGCTTGGCATGAGGAAAACAATTTAGGTAGGGTATTTGGGGGGGTATTCCACCCATTTATTCTCCTTAAACAACTCCCAGTTCCTTTCTCCCTCCATTTCTCTTTTCATTTCCTGTCTCTCAAGTTGTGACATTTCCCTTAACAGCTCTATAATCCCTTTTTAAAAATCTTTTTCTTTTCCATCAGATATATTTTGCAGACCTGAGAGGTAAAAGGTCTTTTGCATTTTCGTTATTATAGCTAAGTCTTGCAGTTCTTTTATCTCTTTCATCTCTAAATCCATTACATCTGTTTGGTTTTCTGGTTTCTGGATTATTTGTTCATAGTTTGTAGTCGTCATCTGGGAGCTTTCTAGTTGTAGATTTAATTTGGAGATTTGCTCATTTATATTGTCTAAATTATTTTTAGTCTCCTTATGATTTCTTTTTACTGTATATCCTCTTTGCATTCAACAATTGTTTGGTAAATTAGTTGTAGCATAGATTATATTTCTTTCTGAAAGGTGTTTGTTTTTTCTTGAGGCATCATTCCTGGAGATTAGTTTTCTGGTCTTTATATGTATCCTTTATAATCCAATATATTCCAGTATAGGTTCAGTTCTGAAAGCAATATTTTATAGTAATCCCTTGTCTCAAGTATCCCAAAAATTGTCAATCAGGCAAGGTTGTAATCCACAATATTCAAGGTGTTCAAAATGTTCAACCTCTGTGAAAACAGCTCAAAAGTCTCTCCCAGCCAGGCGTAGTCCAAGGTCAATTTTTTATTTCTCTCACATTATCTCTTGAAGTTAAAAGTCCAAGCTCAGTAGGTATTTATAATTCAAGAAGTCAGGATGATAAGTATGCCAAAATATTTTCCTTTATTGCCAGCTGTTCTCCCAGGGTAGGAATCACCAAGCAAAGCAAATTATAGTGCTATACACAAATTCACCTCTAGATGTCATTCAAAGTCCTTTTCCCACTTTTAAAACAAAGAATTGATTTCTTATATTTCACCTCCATGCTTGTTTTTTCAAAGAGAAAATCTTAACAGTTATCTCAGTTCTCAAATTTATCAAAACAGTAGCTTTATGTTACTTCCACTTCAATATTGTATGTTTCTGTCCCCCATAAAATTAAAACGCTGCTTCCATTTACATTCGGAGATTTTTCGTTTCTTGGGAGCCTTTCCCAGTAAATTCAGTTGTAAAATAGTAAAGAAAGGTTCAATATTCTCACCCAGTTCCAGACATGCTGTTTACAATGTATTAAGTAGTGCTTTTTCCCTCTTTGCTTGTCAGCAGCTAATGGCCGGCCACAGGAATGTAGCCAGTCTTTCCTCTGCCGGTTTGGAGGGATTTCCTTGGATTGAACAGAAAGACCACCATCTTTCTGTGATCGACAAGGCACCCCTCCTCTTCATCGCCTCTTCGGGGCAATTTTAGGCCCTTTTTAGGGCCCCCAGCAGGGTGGAATCGGGTCCAGAAGGCAGAGCCCTGCCGTCCTGTGTCCCATTCCACTGCAACGCAAACTGGAAGTCCCCTTATATGTCAACTTTTAATAGATCATTCTTGTAACCTATCATTTTAAAATCCATGTTCAAATCTTTGGTCTTATTTAGTAGAGCCTGTTCCTCTTCCATAACATTATTCACTGAGTCTGTCTATGATGGCAAACATTGTTGAAATTAACTTCTGAGTCCATTGTTCACATATATCCTTCAGTACATTCAGGGTTGAGGTATTTTGCTATATTCTGTGTTAACAAATCAACTAGGTGTTCATAGAATCATAGGGCTGGAAGAGATCTTGGAAGTCTTTTAGTCCAACCCCTTGCCCAAGGCAGGAGTCCTTATTGCATGCCAGGCAAATGGCTTTCCAATCTTTTCTTGAAGATTTCCAGTGATGGAGCACCCACAACTCTGTGAGGCAAGCTGTTCCATTGATTAATTGTTCTTACTACTAGGAAATTTCTTCTTAGTTCTAGATTGGATCTCTCTTTAAGAAGCTTCCACCCATTGCTTCTGGTCTTGCCCTCAGGTACTTTGGATAGTAAGTCGACTCTCTCCTCCCTTTGACTGCCCCTCAAGTACTGGAAGACAGTTATCATGTCACCCTAGTTCCCTTAACCTTTCCACATACGGTTTAGCTTGCAGACTCTTTATCATCTTTGTTGCTCTTCTTTGCACTCTTTCTAGAGCCTTAGCATCTTTTCTGTATCATGGTGACCAGACTTGGATTCTGTATTCCAAGTGTGGCCTCACTAATGCAGCATAAAGTGGAACTATCAACAGAGGGATAGTATCAAGAAACTTGATAGTATCCATCTGTTGATGCAGCCCAGCACTGCATTGGCAGTTGCAGCACACTGCAGCATACTTAAGTGATGTTCTGCTAAGACACCAAAATCCCTCTTGCAATTACTACTGTTGAGCCAGGTACCACCCATTCTATACCCATGCATTTGGTTTTTCCTAAGAGCAGGACCTTCCTTTACTTCCTTTACTTTTTTCCTTTTACCTTTACTCCAGGGATGTCTAACTCACCATGTCTTCACTGGAAGTCCTTAAATTGGAAGTGTATTTTAAATGGAGTTGAGATTTATGGAAATCCTAGCTCTATGATCAATGAAGGAATACAGAGAAGAACCCTGCTATTAAAATGGATGGATGAAAGACCTGCAGATTTTTGCTATTGTTCTAAGTTGTCATTCACAAAAGTTGTAAGATGTTAGTTAGTGCAAGCGGAAAGAATGATGCAAGATGGACACGGATAAGTGTTGGGCTCATCCTTTAAAAAGAAGTGAACAAGACTTTGGACATAGTACTCATGGTTCAAACCACACTACATAGGTTTATAGGAAAGAAGTACACACTGGTCACCATTCAAAGGAACTAGTTCTGTTTTATTACTTGCATTGGGTGGTGCTTCACTCATATGTTCCTGTACAGTATGTTAATATACATATATATATATATATATATATATATATATATATATATATATATATATATATATATATATATATATATATATATATATATATATATATATATATATATATATATATATATATATATATATATATATATATATATATATATATATATATATATATATATATATATATATATATATATATATATATATATATATATGGCTTACGTTAAGGATACGGTGGCTCAGTGGGTTAGGACGCTGAGCTTGTCAATCAGAAGGTCGGCAGTTTGGCGCGACCCGAGTGCCGCGTAACAGAGTGAGCGCCTGTTACTCGTCCCAGCTTCTGCCAACCTAGCAGTTCGAAAGCACGTAAAAATGCAAGTAGAAAAATAGGGACCACTACAGTGGGAAGGTAACAGCGTTCCGTGCGCCTTTGGCATCTAGTCATGCCAGCCACATGACCATGGAGACGTCCTCGGACAAACGCTGACTCTTCGGCTTTGAAATGGAGATGAGCACAGGCCCCTAGAGTCGGAAACGACTAGCACGCATGTGCGGGGGAACCTTTACCTTTACCTTTAAGGCTCAGTCCCAAATCAAATATAATCAAATCTCTTACACATACTTTTTGCCCATAATCCTCCAATTGCTACCAATGTCTGAATACTGACTAACTAAAGCCTCTGTTGAATGTTACTCATGGATGTAATCTTAGAAATCAACATCTACGGTAATTATAGAGAGATATCTTCGCCACCTGCTGGTGAATTATTGGATGTTGAATTTCCAGTATATATTGTAATTTTTTTTTTAAAAAAAAATTACCAGTATTGTTTGAATGCATTGTTTAAAAAAAAATCCTTCCCAAGGACACATTGGGAAAAAAAATGAAGCAGTTGGGACTCTGACTATCTTTCTATATGTCTGTCAGCAGGAGATCTCTGAAAACTGAAAAAAACTGGATCAAATGTGTTGCATAGGTAGAGGTCAGCAAAAGAAAGATTCCCCAGTTCATCCCTATTGGAGAAACAATTGGGCAGGGCTTGGCATGCTGCCAACTGCTCTACTTAAGCCACATCTATCCCAGTCAAATTATTTCCTTGCCTTATCTCTTTTGCAGAGCCTGGGTTCTCCTAAGGATTTTTCTGTCTTTCTCTGATATATGTCTTTACTCTGGATACTTTCTAGTTTGAAAAGATAAAGTTCTCATTTGGTGGAAGACAACTCTCAGTGACTATAACGATGCAGTTTTCTTAAATACATCAAAGATGCTGATATCCAGTGGCTGATATCTGGAAAAAGACATTTTGGTAGTATGCAATGTTTAGTTGAATGTTTTTTTAAAAGGTTTGATGAAATGATAATGGCTATAGAAAATATTGAGATGCATGTAGCTCTGGATATATATATTTTGGACCAAAACACCCATTAGAGCTTATTTTTGGGGATGTCTTATTTTGCGGCCACCCATCCACTCCCTCCCAATGTTTGCTTGCCAGTGGCTGCAATGGGTTACAGGGCTTTCCAGGACAGACACTCAGGAGACGAGGGCAGTGCTCGTGGAATGCACCTTCAGGCGAGAGGAGAGCACCATGGACAGGCGGGGGAAGCCAAAAGACCAGGCAACGCAAGCCTCCCCTGCCTCCTCCCTCCGCCTGCCACATTCTTTCCTTTTGCAAACAGATGAAGCTTCCAGTCTCCATCAGTTCTCCGTCCAGGCAAAAAGTATTTGGGCGCCTACGGAACGCTTGGAAACAGAGTGATTTGCTCCATTTCCAAGCGCCCCATAGGCGCCCAAACACTTTTTTGCCCAGACGGAAAACTGATGGAGATTGGAAGCTTCATCTGCTTGCAAAAGGAAAGAGTATGGCAGGCGGAGGGAGGCAGCAGGGGAAGCTTGTACCGCCTGGTCATGGGGCAAGCCACGGAAGAGTTGGCAGAGAAGGAGGCAGTGGCTACCGCTGGTCAGGTGATCTGTGAGATGAAGTGAGGGTGGTCGGGACCAAAGAAAGCCTCTCCAGTGACAGACGTGGCTGTTGCGCTGCAGCGGTGGAACCTTTTGCTGTCATTCCCCCCTGGCTCTGAAATGGCAAAGGGGGACCAGGTAAAGCGACCAAGCCCCCCCCTGCCATCCTACCTAGCATGGCAGCCTGCTTGGAAGGGGAGTGAAAGGGAAGAGGTGGGCGGGCAGCTGAGTCATTGAATGCACAGGGGAGGTCATTGAATGCACAGGGGAGGTCATTGAATGCACAGGGGAGGTCACCAAGTGGGGAGTGGCCTGACTGCAGGGCCCCTGAGGTAAATGGGTGTGGGGCACGTGGGGCACCTGCCTTGCCTCACTTCGTGGTGGCACTAGTCTGACACGCAATTTCCTGGCCCATTGTGGCAGCAAGCAACCAGACAGTGGGACAGAGTGGGCCGGCTTATTTTTGGAGTAGGGCTTATATTAAGTGCACACCAAAAATCAGGCTAGGGCTTATTTTCTGGGTGGGTCTTATTTTTGGGGAAACATGGTAGGATTGGGGAATGGATTTATCACTCTTAATCAGAAACCACTTTCATGTGAATTTTGTTGGAAAGACAGATCGATTGTGGAGATTGAATCTATTATATTATTAGTCAACAATAGATAAGAGATGGTATTAAAAAACAAAGATGGGTATTTGATCCAGGATTACTCTTAACTCTTTGGATGATTTGTGATAGATAAGATGTCATAGTAAATTTTCTATTAGGTAATTACAATAACAATTTGTTAACAGACGGTTTTGAAACTTTAAACTTGTACTACTACTACTGTTGTTGTTGTTGTTGTTGTTGTTGTTGTTGTTTTAACTATTTTGTCCTTAATATAGTATATAGATGACAGGTCACTAATTTACAAATAGATTTAGTAGTTTAAAATTTTGAGGGTGTCTGTTTTGCAAGGGGTGGGGAAACAAATATTATAGTAATTATTAATCAATATTCAATTGGGGGGATAATATGTGCATATGTGCTTGTTTTTTTCTTTTTAGTGCACTTTTTCAGTGTTTCATTTGTTTTGTATTTTAACTTTTCTTTTGTTGTGACTCAGGGCCAGCCTGTGGGTCCGACAGCCGGGTCCGATGTATCGGAGGACTCAGATGTGGGGGAGGAGGGAAACGAACCGGCTGATGATGATTTGGAGGCTTTGCAGAGTCCTCAGCCGGGGACCTCTTCTCAGCTGTGTGAGCCCGAGAGTGCGGAGGATGATGACCCACAGCTGGCCCTGTTCAAGGACGCCCGACGCAGGAGGCAGACGAGCAGGGACAAACAAAGAAAGACTATGGGACTCCTCGGGAGGAGGCACAGGGAGACCACGCCCTGAGCTCTCTATAAAAGAAGTGTTTGGGGAGGGGCTGGTTGCTGAAAGCAACTTTTCCGCTTGAGAAGACAAGCTCTTGTGTTTTTGTTAACTGCGTAATTAAATCTTGGCAGAAGCCTTTTAGCCTTGGACGCTTTCCAGACTCTTCTCTTAATTAGGGGTTGCGAGACGAGGGCTGGTTCAGAACATCTTTTTTAAGAAAGATAGGAAAAAAGATAGAAAAAAAGAAACATCAAAGACGCAGCTAGCTGTTGCCTTTTCTGCTCTTAAGTCACACAACAACTGAATGCAACATTATGGAAGCAATCTATGATCTATGCTTGCCAGAAGCTTCCAATGAAAAAAAACAGAGGCTGGGCTTTGGGATCGCTATTTCTGAGAAAAAATTGTTTGAAAGGAGCTGAAGCTTTCTGATAAATTGTACAAGTTTAAAAATACAGGTAGCCCTCGACTTACAACAGTAAATTTAGTGACCGTTCAAAGTTACAATGGCACTGAAAAATGTGACTTATGACCATTTTTCACAGTTAACAACCTTTGCAGCATCCCCATGATTGTGTGATCAGAATTTAGATGCTTGGCAACTGGTTCATACTTATGACCGCTGCTCTATCCCAAGGACATGTGATCACCTTTGGCGACCTTCTGACAAGCAAAGTCGATGGGGAAGCCAGATTCACTTAACAACTAGGTTACTAAGTTGTCAGCTGCGGTGATTCACTTAAGAACTGTGGCAAAAACAGTCGTAAAATGGGGCGAAACTCACTTAACAAATGTCTCAGTTAACTGTGGTCGTAAGTTGAGGACTATCTGTAAAGCGTACCACAATCTATGTAGAATACATGTCAGTCCAGAAGGATACCTGAGTTCAAGACGTTTTATTCTTGTCAAGTACAATGCAAATGGATTTAAAAATATCCCATTATTCCAGGCTAGCTATGCCTTCTGTTATAGAATGGAGAAGGCAAACACTGCCTGCTAACCTGCAAGTAATCCCACAGGGAGAGAAACTGTACCTGTAGTAATAACCTGAGGCTGGAAAAGACCCAGAGAAGGGATTTGAGCCCCAAGGTCTTCAATAAGGAGGGGAAGTTGTAATGGGCCAAGAAACTGAAAGGAAGTTCGTACTGTTGAAACTGGATAATGTAGTGGAGGGAGAACAGCTAGTAGGCAAACACTGAATGAGGCAATTCTGGATTGCCAAAAGATGCAGGATCCAGGATGATTCAAGGACACTGAAGAGGAATTACTATGTCTGATAGAGAAGGAAGCAGCCGGGGATCTGTCTACCTAACACAGATACCCAGAGAAAGACAAGAATCCAAACGAATGGGGGAAAAAAAGATCAATGTGTCATATCAGGGGTGTCAAACTCAATTTCATTGAGGGCCGCATCAGCATTGCGGTTGCCCTCAAGGGGCCAGGTGGGTATGGCCAGGGTGGGCGTGGCCTACTGGGTGGGCGTGGCTAGAGTGTATATGGCCTACTGGGTGGGCATGGCCAGCTCTACATTGTTGGCATCAAGGGTGCCTATGGGGGGCTGGGCAGGAGTGGGACAGATCTGAGGGTCTCTGGCAGAAGGAGGGTCTCTCGGCCAGGGCCAAGGCAGTGGGGGCCGTTCCCTCACTGTTTCCAGGATGGCTTCGCGGGCCACATGAAACCACTTCGCGAGCCGGATCCGGCCCCCGGGCCTTGTGTTTGACATGTCTGTGATAGATGATTAAATTTAATTGAAAACCTTTGATTGATTTTTCTAGAGAATTTAGTAATAGACATACTTTTAACTACAGCTTAGGATAGGCACACTGCCATATTGGCAGAAGCAAGATAGTTAACCTTGAAGTAGTAGAGCAATTAAGCCATGAAGTAATTCACTGCATTC
Source organism: Vipera berus (assembly GCF_964194415.1). Lineage (NCBI taxonomy): Eukaryota > Metazoa > Chordata > Lepidosauria > Squamata > Viperidae > Vipera > Vipera berus. The sequence goes on along the minus strand of NC_138203.1, from coordinate 181,819,860 downwards.
CATTCTCCTTAGAAAGCAGATGCCAAAAGAGGGAGAGGGAGCTGAAGTCTTGCATGGTTGGGCTGAATCCACCTGCATAATTATGTGGCTGGCAGAATAATATAGAAAACAATGTCTTTCTATCCCTGACATGCTACAAATAAGGTTTCACAAGAAAGAACTTATGTGCTATGATGGTCTGCATCAGTCCTGAAAACTTATAATACTTACCATCAGATGTAGCATCCAAATTTTATATCATACTGTGCACATCTGTCAGAGAATTCATAAGTGAAGTCTATTAATTAAATTGATTTAATTTTGAGTAAGTATGTCTAGTAGCTTTCCCAAGCTGGTTATCTCATGTGTTAAATTAAAACTCCTGTAATGTTTAACCAGACCAGTTACTATTTATTTATAAATACAGAAATAATAGCTTCTAAGTAGAAGTTAACCCCATGAATATTTGCACTAAATGCCTATTCTATGCTCTAGATTCTTCATCTAGTAGTACTCTTAAATTTCACAAAAATCATTTTTTTTGGCTTCAATTTTGCCTTTAGTTGCATTTTTATTGCTAAATAAAAATAGCCACAAGGTGGAGACCAGGAGACGTGATCCAGCTGATCTCTCTCTCTCTCTCTCTCTCTCTCTCTCTCTCTCTCTCTCTCTCTGTGTGTGTGTGTGTGTGTGTGTGTGTTTGTGTGTGTCTGTGTGTCTGTGTGTCTGTGTGTTGAGGGGAGCTCTTTCCCCCAGGCTTAAAAAAAATATTATCTTTTTCTGAACCTATTTGGCATGCAGAGAAGTGACTCATTCTCCTCCTCCTCCTCACCAAAGGCATACAATCACAATGGCTGCAAATCACAGTTGCTGATGACAGCACCCCTTTTTTATAGAAGAGGGATGTCTCTTGCAGTCCCTGATAGAGAAACAGATCTCCAACTCTGACCAGATGGAAAAAATAATAAATGACTGTATCTCAGATGGACTGAAATACAGGATTTTGATAAGAGAAAAGTGTTGGGGGCCCACACTATTAAAAGTGTTTGCCATGCTGTTATTAATAGTCAGCGTGTTTATCAGAGCTGCTTTCACAGGTACGGATCCAGTGACCTGGCTCTGATGGGCCACTTAATCCCAAGGGGCTTGAAATGGGAGCCTTAGTCTAAACTTTCCATAGGTTCCATTTTTATCCTGTTTGTAGGAAATCTCCACATGCACAAACCCTTTGTTTACAATAGTTATTGAAATCCAAGCCAGAGGGGGGAAAATAGAAATTGGCAAAGGGCCATGTTTACAAACTCTGTTAAGAATGTCGCTAAGGGAGCAATCCTATTCCTATTTATTTGAAGTAAGCCCCCCTGACCTAAGCAGATCTTCTTTTAGAACAGCCATGCGTACGATTGCCGTATTTCTGGATTGTTGGCTAGGACTGATCCATAGCTCCAAACCTCACCCACTTCCTGGTCCTGAAAGTGTTTTGGTATCTGGAATGTGAGCTCTGGACTAAAAGATGGAGAACTGGAAAGGGAAAAATGGTGTCGTCCCATTTCATAGAGTTTCTAGCTCTGGCTGTGTAATAGTTCTCGCCCTGTTGTCCCATCCTGTTGCAGCCTCCAGCAGTCCAAGGTCTGTATCTACCCCAACCAGGAATACACAGTTCATCTCTCAAGTATTTATGCTGATTTCCATCTGTTTGCACTCCCCCAGAGCTAACATCCACTGCTTTTGCTATGGTTTCCAGAATGACAACCCAACTAGGAGTGGTAACACACAACCTTTTCCATTCTTCAGAATTCAGGCATGCACATGCATGGTACCTGCACACAGACCCTTCCATGGGTGGGTGAGGAGGGGGCTGTGAAAGACCTGCAGGGCTGATGCAAAGAGACCTGTTTGCACACAGGCTTCTTTGTCTGACAAGGAGGTTTGCCAAAAGGAAACTGCCTGAAGGTTCCACAAGCATCCCAGGAATCTACAGCACACACAGGCTGATGGATACATATGTGAGGAGCAAGAAGGAAGCTTTGAGTGGCCTCCATGTATATATGATCATTTTTCAGACAGGCAGCAAAAAGGATCACCCCATTTCACAGAATTCAGATTCTTGTACAGGTTTCTGTTCTCCAGATTAGAAGCATGCAGTCTAGAACAGGGCTTTTCAAACTTTTCACCGATTGTACCACTTTTAGAATATAGCAATATTCAAGTACCACCAGTCGCCTAGCAAGGTGTCAAAAACTTGATGACCAAAAAACAACCCAGAAATAGTTAGTAGTCCTCACCCCCCTTTAATATCCTCTCTTCTCTCACCCCCTTTAATTATCATCTCTTCCCTCACCCCTTTAATATCCTCTCTTCCCTGATCCCCTTTAATATCCTCTCTTCTTCACCCCCTTTAATATCCTCTCTTCTCTCACCCCCTTTAACATCCTCTCTTCCCTCACCCTTTTTAATATAATCTCTTCCCTCACCCCTTTAACATCATCTCTTCCCTCACCCTCTTTAATATCATCTCTTCCCTCACCCCCTTTAATATCCTCTGTTTTGTCCCCTTCAGCAGGACCCAGTCAATACCTCACACAGCTCCAGCTGAATCTCTGCCTGAAGACTGTGTGAGGCCGCCTGCCCCCCCAATCAGCCGATCCTGGACTCTCAGCATACCCAGGCAATGCGTCATGCAGCTCCAGCTGAATCTCCACCCGAAGATTGTGTGAGGCTGCCTGCCACCCCGAAGGCCACCGCCAATCAGCTGGAGCTGTGCGCTTTGATCTTGGGCTCTGAGTAGGACCCAGGCAATGTGCAGTTCTAGCTGGATTTCCCACAAGCCTTTGCGGCACTGCTGCAGCTTCACCTCATCCACTTTTACACTTTTTTTACAGTGCTGTTCAACCCATCGTACACGTACCACCTGCCAGGTGGTAATGTACCACTAGTGGTACGTGAACCACCTGTTGAAAAGCCCTGGTCTAGTAGTAGCAATCTTTGGCATGGGATGGAGGGACTTGTGGGTCAGCAGTGTTTCCTTGAGAGCTTCTATTTGCACACAGGTATACATTGGCAAGAGAATTCTGGCCTTATCTACTCCCAGCAGTAAGCAGGATTCTCTCAGAGTTCAAAACCTCTTTCCCCATTTCCCAGTCTCCCCCTGCTCTGCCCCCCTATGATATTTTTTGACTTGTTCACTTTGCAGAGATAGATAACCTAACATTTCCTTGTTGCCTAAAGTTCAGCATACCATACCAACAGCCAACATCCTACTGGAAGCAGAAAACAGAACAATTGGTTAGGGCAGTGTTTTCTCAAACTCTGCAACTTTAAGATGTGTGCATCTCAAGTCACAGAGCATACATTCTTTGAGTTTGGGTGATCATGGGTAAAATCTTAAAGAAGTTAGAGAACTGTAAACAGATAAATCACAAGATATAGTTGTAGTATAATGTTCTGGGCATATCCAGGAAGTTCTATGCTAGGGGATGGAATATTTCATCATAACTGAGTGGTGGGTGCCCAGTTCCAAGGGAAAGATTGTGCTGTATAAGAAGGAAGACTACAGATAACATCTGACGTATGGAATGGTCTCTGGAGGCCCAATTTGTCTGGGAGGGCAATGAAAAAGTAGGAAAAGGCAGATCATAACTTGAATGTGATGAGATACCTTTTTTTTCTTGGGCGGGGAAGGAATTTGGGGTTTTTTTGTTTAAAAAAATTGATGTGAAGACTTATTTGGAGGCTCCCGTTATTATATGAATGCCTTTCTCATCTGAGACTGAAGAAAAATTGTGGTTGCAGCTTTCAGCATCAAGAAAAAAGAACAAATTCCCACCTATAGTTGAAGAGGTTCAAGAGGTTCACCCCTGCCCTAGGATTAAGGGTTGCATATATGTTGAAAAAATAGTACTTCCCTTTTCCTTTAGCTTTCTTATATGCCTGAATTACATATTATTTATTATCTTTCCTTCATGTTTTCCCTTGACCTATTCAGAAGCTTTATCCCAAAGTTTTGAAGATCACTTGCACTATGTGGGTAATCTCCATTAGAATTACAGTCAGTCATATTGGAAGTGTAAGTCTATGTTAAATAAAAATGGAATAGTTTGCAATTTTGGTATTTTAAGTATTGCTGTGTTTGAACAAGCTACAGCTTTTTAACTTCTTAAAGATAAATATTAATCAAAAGCGTAACAGCAAATCTGAGCTAAGTGCAGTTTGAATATTTCCTAGTATATTAAAAGTCAGTCCTAGATGAGTATCTATTATAGTCATGAAATAATAATTAGCATTCAAGAATCAATAATAGATAAAAAAAGTAATTAAATACAGAGAATTCAAAATATTCAGAGCTGTAAAAATGAATCAAAATGCCTGGACTAATTTTAAAAAATATTTTTGTTTGGCCAGTAGCAATGGGAATGGCATTCCCTGGTAAGGCATCAACAAGGGAGGAAGACTTCCCCTTGTAAAGATTCTTACTTCTGGTTTTGATAAAGCTCTACAGATCATTACTTCAAAGGTTACTTGCTGTTTACCAAGACCAATCCAGGAAAGCCCAAAGTCTTCATCCTTCCAATCTGTGCCTGGAGAGACAGACATCAAATTTCAAGCTATTTTCTAATGCCCTTTCCCAATGCTTAAGCCACTAGAGTTTGCAATTTAGAAAACAGAATTCATTTAATTCCATTTAGGATTACTTTTAGTTTTGGAAGATTATTTGAAACTTCCCTGACATCTGGTTTTCCAAAGATTATTGAGCTTCCATTGACTATCTCTGGCATCACTCATGATATATCACCTGAAGAATTCAACATCTGGCTATAACATGCCTTCTCACCTGTTCCTTAAGTAATTATTCTCTCTACATTCCATGTTATGTTTTATAAATGTGATTCTTTTTCAATAAAAATATTGGAGAAGTCATTTTAACCAAGTGCACATAGGGGGTAGACATTTCTCTTTCTCCCAGAGCAATATTTGACCATCTAGTGAAACATTAAATACACACACACACACACACACACACACACACACACACACAGAGAGACATGTATGTATGTATATACATATGTATGTATTTACTCATGTATAATCTCCAGTGAAGATGGAAAAGCAAATGGAGATACTGTATGGAAATGAATTATGAAAGCCTTGCAGGATAATCTGCCCAGGAGTCTTCACTTCACGATGCAACAGGAAATTTTATTTATTTTTCTCTGAAATATATTTATAGAAGTCCTTCAGAAACATCCATTAGGTATTACTGTTTAATTTTTCTTTCCACCACTGCTGGATTCAGCAGATGCTTTTTAAACTGGAAACCTTAAGACAAATCTGAGAAGGCAAGCAAGAAGTTCTTAGCATCTGTCCCCACCTTTTGGCCAGTTTCCCATACAAATCAAACATTCTTAAAAATGAACTCTAGGTCTCTCTGATTAGTTTTAACAAATGTAAATTTTTAGACATGGACATCTCATTTTTTGCCCTCAACAAATATTCTATATTTAAACTAAAAGATATAGGTCAATCCATATTAATTCAGTGAATCATTGAGCTCAGGTGGAAAACAATTTTCATTCAGACACTTCAATCTTATTTCACTACCTCAAGAGTAAACTCTCATTAAACTTAGGGTGTAGGCCAGGGGTCTTCAAACTTGGCCCTTTTATGACTTGTGGACTTCAACTCCCAGAATTTCTCAGCCAGGCATGATGGCTGAGGAATTCTGGGAGTTGAAGTCCACAAGTCATAAAAGGGCCAGGTTTGAAGACCCCTGATGTAGGCTAATGTATAGAATCTGAGAGCTAAGATAGTGTCATAGAATTACAATTTTATTAGCAGAAGACTCTTTATCTCTTGGGATGGAGACATAAAATTAAAAAGTCTAAAAAAATAGACCTTTATGCTAGGAATGTCGGAAGAAGGCACGTTTGATAAAAGGAGATCCAGTCTTCAAAGCCATATTCCAAAGGCTGGGAGATTTGAGAAAAGCAGAAGCAAACCAAAGTATCCTGGGGTGAAATGAAAGCCGTTGGGAAAGGAAGAGCATCTGATAGGATAAATTGGAGGCAAAAAAGCAGCACTTGTGAAAGCTCAGGAAGGCCTCCCTGAATCTCTGGCTATGTCCACGCACATGCCCCAGAGAATTGCCTTGAGTGGATGTGGGCTAATTCCAGGGAATCAGAGTAGCCAGACAGAACTATCTGAAAACAAGAAGGTCAGGAAAAATGTACAAGCCATAGAATTGTAGATTTAAAAAACAGGAAGGCATACATTTATTTTAGCTTGAAATATCTTTTGCAGCTTGCTTATCCAAAAAAAAGACATATTATGAATCAGAATCTCTTCAGAATTTAGAAACCATTTTGTTATCATAGATATGGTAGAAGTCAGAGTCTCTATCCACTTCCATTAATCCTGAGTACCCAGGCATGGCAGCTGGGAGGAGCTGTCCAAACTAGTCGGTGCTGGACTTCTAATAGCTTCTTCTTATCTTCTCAGGTGCAAGTGATCACAGCCTCTTGTTTGCCTCTGAAAGTTACTATAAGCAGTAAGAGCCAAGGTGAAAGATTTTGCTTGCAAGTGTTGTGCAAGCAACTTGCAAGCGTTGTGAGATGCTGATTTGGCATGTTTCAGAATATTAGGCAACAGCTGCTGAGCTGAGCATAGATTATAAGAAGGAAGATTATAAGAGACAAACACAATACTCACAAGTCAGCAAACATTGGTTGCAAGGTAACAAAAACATGCTCCTTAGTTTAAGTAAACTAATACATTTCCTTACGCGTCATTAAGCCTAGAGTCCTCAAGTGTTAAGTAATTATATATATCCATATTTAAACCTGTCCCAAAGCTTCAATAAAAAGTGACAGATTGGACTCATTTCACAGAATCATAGAATTGGAAGGGGCCATCAGTTGGAAGGGGCCATCAAGCAAGTTCCTTGTTCAAAGCAAGGGTCTAAATTAAAGCAACCCAATGGCTGTGCAGCTTCTACTTCTGGTGGGTGGTGGTGGTGAGGGGGAGAAGATTTCTATTACTTCTGTGGTTAATTGCCTCCCCTGCAGTGGTGGGATTCAAATACAGTATGTGAACAACCAGTTCTCTGTGTGGATGCTGCTTCTGGAAGTCCATTCTGGTCCTGGGTAACAAAAAATTAGCCACCGGTTCTGCCAAAGTGGTGTGAACTGGCTGAATCCCACCACTGCTCCCCTGTTAAACTGCTCTTAAGTTAGGGAGCTTTTTCTAACATCCAGTTGGATTCTCTCTTCCTGTAATTTAACTTAAAGCCGTTATTCCTTGTCTTACATTCTAGAATGATAGATCAGAGGTCTTGACCTTCTCTGTGACACTCTTTCAGCTATTTGAAGAATGCTATCATCCATCTAACATTTGGTTAACATAGAAGCTAAGTGTCGGCACAGTCTTTGTGCTGTGGTGATTATTGGAAGCCTGATGAGTCTTTGGTTGAGAAAAGACTAAACCTAGCTCACAAAAGAACAAAATTAAGACCCACTACACCCAGGCCTCTGCTGGGCTCTGTTGAGGTCCTGAGGGCAGGCACTTTTGTCATTCTAATTCTAGTCTGCCCTTTACAAAGATATTAATGGATACCCATTTCTGGGTATATGGAAAAATAGGTCAACATGGGTGGATGCATGGGGAAAAATGTATTTTGAGATGATCAAAGCTAGGAATAACTTACATGACTGTGCCAATTGTTCACCCAGGCAACTACTCTGTATAGCCCATAAATCTAAGTTTGCTTTTTTATATAGTTTTTTTAAAAAAAACAATTGCAGATAATGGAGTATCCTGTCTTCTTTTATTTTCTTCTGAGAAATTGTTGTAGTGAAATCACTCTACTTTTTATGGATGTGACAAAGGTTGTTTTTAAATTAGTTTATGATTTTATCTCCTTAGTTTAGAGATTTATTAGTCATCTTACAATCAAACATTTTAGGCAATAAAAGAGTTTTATACACACACACACACACACACCAATACAATGAGGAACAATGCAATCCTGCTAAAACAGCAAAGATCAACAGACCGTATTTCCTAATACCAATGGTGGGCAGTGAGAGCGAAACTATCGAAAGGCCCTTCATCCCTCAGCCTATGAGGTGCATTTGAAACAGGGCCACAAAGGTTGTCATATAGCTTCATAAAAAAAATGAAAGTTGATAAATTGAACCACAGCATGCGGGTAACCCTAGGGATAGCAATTCTCTCTCCAAGGAGTTGAGAGCAGAATAGATGCCGGCCCTCTCCTCTTCATAACTTTGGTTTAGTGGTAGTAGCCCTCATTCTTTCAGGTGCTGTCTATGTGCATGTAACATTTCATTGGTATAAATTCAGCCTGAGCTGACCCTTGTGCACTCTCCTGAAAACTGCACAGAATATCACAGCCATTCAGATTCTCCATAGTAATCTCAAGTATTTAATGCTCCCGATTCCCAGAGCTTTTGAACCTACCTTAAAGTCAGATCAGAGTTTTGCTCTGCTAAAGGCAGCGTTGGCCTCCTCCCGTTTATTTTTTTTTTTCTTCTTCCATGGTGATTTCCTTCTGCCTAATTTGTTTTTTTGCACGTCAGGAATGTTTGTGGCTACTCCTCACACTAGATTGCCTATGCAGCTATGTGCCCCATGGGAGTAAGAACCTTATTCAACAGTCTGCATAAAAAGTGCTTCTCTGCTAGCGGAACATCTTGGCCCGCGCGAGAATAAATGCACATTGCCTCGGAATGCACTGGCTTTCTAATTTTATGAATGACTCTATTCATGCGGCCCCTCCTACCTTTCCAAAGTCCATCCCCTGGAATGTTTGGAAGTGCGCCACCGTTGCTATTGGCTGACAGGAGGCTCCTATTGGCCCTCAGCCCGGTAGGTGGGAGTGCCTGGGGAAAATATAAATACAGAAAGAAGTTATAGCTCTGTAGGTACTGAAAGTAGTGTAAAAGGGGGTGTGCCAGTGTGCCGAGACCTTATAGAGGCAAGGCGTCTGGGAGACAATTTTGCAGCAACTGTCAATTCTGTCTCATCCGGATCCTTTGGGAGTTTGCCTCCCTGGTCTTTTTGCTTTTCTCCTTCAGCAAGAGTAGCCCTCTTCCTGGCTGCCTTTTCTCATCAAACAGGAATGAGACCGGCTGCCCTGACCCTCCTTGCTTTCCTGCTGCGTTTCTCTCTGGTGAGTAGTCTTAGCTAGACTAGCCCTTTCCCCTCTACTTCGACAAGAGAATTGCGGGGAGTGCACTATGACAGTAAACAACGACTACCTGTCAAAACAGCAGAAATCATACTGGGGTTGGATCAAATTCTCACTAAACCCCCAGTAGCACCTTCTAGCTTGCTTAGCCCTCATCGCTAACCTTTCCCGACGGGTGTGTGGGGGTGGGGGGAAGGGATTTGGCTGACTCAGATCATACTAGGGGACGGGTTGGGTGTACTTCCCGGGTTGGGTGTACTTCCCTTCGTGTTCTGGCTTCATCTGGGCACTGAATTCGGCTTGGCAGAATAACAGAACGGTAAGAGTTGGAAGGGAGCTTGGAGGTCTTCTAGTCCAGCCCCCCTGCTCAGGCAGGAAGCCCTATACCTTTTGATCTCCGAGCCCTTCCTAGGTGTTCCGTAACACCCCAGGAGGGGACCCGGCTAAACCTCACCGCCTGCCTAAATCCCAGCCGGGCTCGATCAGGAACAGCACCAGCCCGTCGAGGGTGCGCAGCGGTTTCCTTTTCCGCTTCCGTCGATTCCCAGAGATGCTGGCCGCACGGCCTCCGCTGGTCTCCGCGTCGGACGCTTTGATTGCTCTCCAGCAGGGGTCTTCAAACTCGGCCCTTTTACAACTTGTGGACTTCAACTCCCAGAATTCCTCAGCCAGACACGCTGGCTGAGGAATTCTGGGAGTTGATGTCCGCAAGTCATAAAAGGGCCAAGTTTGAAGACCCCTGCGTCTCCAGCATTGGATTCCCGTGAGGTCGACGGGATGGAGACCTCGGAGCGGTTGGAGGGGGGGGGGGGCGGAGAGAGAATGCCGGGACAGCGCGGCCCGCAGTGCCATCTAGGAAACGGCTTCGGTGTCAGTTTTCCTCGGAACTGGAGGCTGCTGGTAGTTGGTTAGCTGGACGGTTTCGCTCCCAAGGCTGCCGAAAGAACTGCCTTTCCAGGACGCTCTCGCTCTTTTGCAGGTCGCCGGCCGCTGCCCTTTCCCATGCCGCTGCGCAAGACGCCCCCTTCGCTGCCCCCCCGGCGTCAGCTCGGTTTTCGACGGCTGTGGCTGCTGCCAAGTGTGCGCCCGCCAGCTCAACGAGGACTGTGACAAGCTGTCGCCCTGCGATCCTCATAAAGGCCTGGAGTGCAATTTTGGGGCCGACCCTTTAGCGAACCGGGGCATCTGTTGGGGTAAGAGGCGCAGAGTCTTATTAGATCAGGGGTCTTCAAACTTGGCCCTTCTATGACTTGTGGACTTCAACTCCCAGAATTCCTCAGCCAGCTTTGCTGGCTGAGGAATTCTGGGAGTTGAAGTCCACAAGTCATAAAAGGGCCAAGTTTGAAGACCCCTGTATTAGATCCTTGGCGCGCGTAGGAGCCGAGCGGGAGGAGCCGTTCCTAACCTGGGCCTTCTAGATGAGGTGGGTCAGAGCTTCCTCCATTCCCAGAGATCGTGGACAGGGCCAGGCTGGAAGAGAGATCTGGAAGTTGCTCTCTGAATGACAGAAGGTTGGACTGCCAGGTCTGGAGTTGTATTTCTAAAAATCTACCGCTGGAATTGGAGAGAAGTATCAGTGGGTTATTTTTTAGCAAAAAATAATAATAATAATAAAAAATTAAGTCGTTCTTTAAAACAATTCTGTAATCTCATATAATGGGATTTCTGCATGTATGCCCTATTAGAAAAATCCTGTGTTGATAATTAAGAATTTGCAGTGAAGTTTTACGTGATTCTGGCTGATAATACAGTGTTCAGCCCAGTGAAGTTTCTAGATGATTAAGCACTGAGAAGGGCTTGATGTAGTGAACAACAGATTAGTTACCCTCAGTTTCACAAGACGGCAGCACTGTATTTGGGTAGCAGGGAATGGTTCCAAATCCACCTGTCTTAGAAAGATGCCTTCATCCATTGTTTTGTGGCAAGCCAAAGGTCACGGGAGGTAGCATCTCCAAATACGCCAGATGACTGGCAGGAGGCTTAAAGCATAGCTGCTCATCAGTGTGTGTAGACAGTTTTGGCTGGATGGACCAATGGTTTAACAGAAGGCAGTTTTGTTTGTCCAGGCTTTTTGGCATATAAATCTGAGTGGAATGATCTCCATGCCCAGGGATATTTTTTAGAGATATTTGGTGAGTTATTGGAAATAGGGAGATCATTCAGAGCTAATGAAGATAACTTGTCTAAGTGTGATGGAATGTGCACCTGGAGGAGCAGTGGGAGAGTTTTGGCAAAATTCTCTCAGGATACATGTATTAGGTTAGAAAGTTACAGCTTTAGTTTGGCAAGATTCTGTCCTTTAGGTGCAAGCAAATAAAGAATTGGACTTGATTAGATACCACTGTCTTGTCTCTGGGCTTGGATCTAACAATACGTTTTCAAAATACTGTGTCTTATCCCAGCTTCCTCTAGATTACTGGCCAATAAGAACACTCTGTAGTACCTAGTAACTTCTGTGCTCAACAGTAGAGTAGTATACAAAGAGATTGGGGCAGTGATATAAATCCAGAGATTCGAGAAAAGAAACATTTCTAATTAATAGGTATGCAGAAGTGAAAGTAGAACCAGACTGCATAACTGAAGGGGGTTTACTTCTTAGCAAGCAGAGCAGATGATTTTTTTATTATTATTTCCATAGGTCAGACTTTTAGGATGCACATCCATGAGGAGACTTGCTTTAAAAACTGTGGCTTCCAGATGATCTAGTCATAGCTTTTCCACCCAGTGGAAAAATAGACAGGAAATAAAAGAAAGCCTATAAGCACATGCAGAACAAGTAAAAAGAAGACAACTTGATGCAGAGCAAGAAGGTGAAGACCACGTCCTTTTATGCTAGAATTCTTCTCACCAGACCCTCTAGCAGAAGGCCTCCAGCCCTGTCCCAAGCCACTGCAACCTGATCCCAGGCTGTGTGTGCTTTTCACATCCTGTTTTCACATGTCTATTTAAAGCTCAGAACACTCGCTTCTTGTTGACATGGCCCCTAAAAACCCAGTTGTGCAAATAAATATTTTCCTCTGACTTTTAATGGTGATAGCCAATAACTTGCTGCGTTCATCACTTCTGCATAATCTAACTCTGAGGTTTTGGGTACCACTCCCAGCTTCAGTTGAGGTTTTATATTAGAGCAGACCAGTGAGATGTGACCATGAAGTCTTCTCAATACCTCTTGGTTATTTTTCAGGTCTGTTGTGTGAACAGTGCTCCCTGGTGACTATGAAGATGAAATCCTAATTAGATGTAGGTTGGGAAATGTTTGTGCTGAAGTTCAGAATGATTTAAGACTTCTTTCTGCAGCTATTTCAAAGGATCTTATGTATGTTCGCTTGAAAATAGATTAATAAGAAATTATCTGGTTTGGGAGAGAAAAAGGATCTTTGGTGGCATGATTAGTGATAGTTTGCTCCAACACAGTATCTTAGTAGTTCATGCAGTTTGCAACTTCTAACAGGATCCTCTCTTATAAATATGTACGCTATGTATGACTACACCTTTAAACATACAACTGCTAAAGTGGAACATCTTTTTTTCTTCCCCTTCCTCAGCAAAGCAAGAAGGTCGGACCTGCGAATACAATGGCCGTATCTACCAAAATGGAGAGAACTTTCAGCCTAGTTGCAAACATCAATGCACGTGCATTGATGGAGCGGTGGGTTGCCAACCTCTTTGCCCACTGGAACTGCCTCTGGCTTCACTAGGCTGTCCCAGTCCCCGGCTCCTTAAACTGCCTGGTCAATGCTGCAAGAAATTTGTGTGCAGCAAAGGATCCAAGAAGTATGAAGGTGTCACTTTTGAGTACAATTCAAAAGGAGAGGCCAATAGCAATGAAATCATCTATGTGGGCAAAGGCGGACAATGGAAAAACCTGCCAGGTGAGTGGGCAGAAGACAGAAACTCAGCAAAGTTGAGTTCCTCAAGCCCCACCAGAGTTAGTGGGTGTGTTCAGTCAGGAGCTCTAAGTACTTCCCTTATTCAACTGAAAGAAATAATTCATCTTGGTAAAGTTTGGAAGAAATCCTAGGGAAAGAGGATTTTGCAATTTATAAGTGAGCGCCTGTTACTCGTCCCAGCTTCTGCCAACCTAGCAGTTCGAAAGCACGTAAAAATGCAAGTAGAAAAATAGGGACCACTGCGGTGGGAAGGTAACAGCGTTCTGTGCGCCTTTGGCGTCTAGTCATGCTGGCCACATGACCACGGAGACGTCCTTGGACAAGCGCTGGCTCTTCGGCTTTGAAACGGAGATGAGCACCGGCCCCTAGAGTCGGAAACGACTAGCACACATGTGCGGGGGAACCTTTACCTTTAATTGCTTCAAAGATCTAGAGAGGGGTAGCTATAAGGCCACAGAGTTGCATCTGTCAGGAGTATTTCTTTTGAAGGAACAACTGCTACAGAGGATCTAACCAGAATATCCACTAATCATCTTTTTTAAGGCTGGAATGTCATAGGCTCTCTGCATTGTTCTTGAAGTAGTTTGTAGGGATACCTCATTTGTGATATATATAATGGAAATATGACTTTGTAGGCCTACAGTAGGTCTCATTCAGATTAGGTTTAGAGGAGCAATACATGGAAATCCACAGCAATATAATCTAAATGTGACTGAATATGAATTCAATGGCCAAGGCAGCCTCCTAAATTTGTTGTCTGTTAAATTTTCTGGTTCAGGCCGAGTTGTGCAATTTCTCTGTTTTTACTGCCTACATGCAATCTGTGCACTCTCAATAGTTTTGTGTTTTGAGAAGATAGAATAGAGTAGAATTCTTTATTGGCCAAGCGTGATTGGATACACAAGGAATTTGTCTCCGGTGCATAAGCTCTAAGTGTACATACAAGCAACAAGAGGTGCACAGGATATAACCAGCTGAGCTAAAAAATATTTTTGTTTCAGCAACCAGAGATCAAAAGGTAACCCTGTTTTGGGGAGGTGATCCTAAGTAGGATGGGAACACTAAACAAAAACGGGTAAAAATGGCAGTACCCTGTTGCCCTTTTTGGGATCTAAATCTGATGCTCCTTGAGGTCATGAAATGTGATTCTTTATTTGCATTTTGCTTTGGTTTCCAGCTGCTATTTCTATTAAACATGACTGTGGGTGGTGAGGGTGGGGTCAGAAAGCACTGCCTACAGATGAGGTTTTTTTTTCCCCACCTGATTTCCAGAGTGTCACTTTCTCAAGAACTCGGGGATTGCAAGATAATTCTGTGGGTTAATTCTCACATAAATTCAATAAACTTAAACTTCAATAAACTTAAAGCACAAAGATAGCTGATTGTTTTGGTGGGGCGTATCCTAACAGCATTCCTTCTCATCTGCAGCCCACTGCTGAGGTAGCCCAGACCCATTCTTAGTTGTTCCAGTTTTTTTCCTTTCTTAACATAAAATGCAGACATGCCTGGGGATGGCATGGTCAGGGACATTGTCTGCTCAACTCCAATTGGCTCAGCAGGTCAGCCCTAGGAACAACTCTCCCCATCAATTGTTGGGCACTGGGCCTCCAGGAGTCTTTTGCTTTTGGCTGCAACCTGGTCTTTCTATCTTTACAATATCAAACTCCCAGGAGACTGATAGATCTTCAACCAGGATTCTTGCTATCTGATATGAGTGTACAGGGTATGTATGTGTGTGCATTGGGAAGATTGTAAATAAATATATAATTTGTTGTTGTTAGCTGCGAAGTCGTTTCCGACCCATCGCGACCCTATGGACAATGTTCCTCCAGGCCTTCCTGTCCTCTACCATCTTGTGGAGTCCATTTAAGCTCACGCCTACTGCTTCAGTGACTCCATCCAGCCACCTCATTCTCTGTCGTCCCCTTCTTCTCTTGCCCTCAACCTTTCCCAGCATTAGGCTCTTCTCCAGTGAGTCCTTCCTTCTTATTAAGGTGGCCAAAGTATTTGAGTTTCAGCTTCAGGATCTGGCCTTCTAAAGAGCAGTCGGGGTTGATCTCCTCTAGGACTGACCAGTTTGATCACCTTGCAGTCCAAGGGACTCACAGGAGTCTTCTCACCATATAATTTAGAAGATGCCTAAGAGGCACACATGCCCTCAGGGAATGGGAAATGGGAGGGAGAAAAGATACTTTACTGGATCAAAAATGATTTGCAGAGGAAATGGGCTTCAGAAGGGAAAAATAAAAAGATCTAGAGGCAAATGATTTAAAGGCACAATAGCATTGAGTTCTTTCTGGTTCAGGCATTTGTGCATTTCCAATGAGCTCTTCCCCACCTTTTGGGTGGGGAAGCAGAGATCCTTTGATGTATGCTAGAATGTATTTTTAATTACCACTCTATAATGGTTGAATAGATGCTGCCATCTAGTGGTTTTTGGGATCATCACAGGCTTTATAGAGGACTGGATTTCCTGGGAGGTTGATAAGTTTGTCAGAAGCAAAGGATAAAAATTAGATGTTAATTTATCAGTTCACTCTGCACATGGTTCAGGAGACGTGGTTGGATTTCCTTCTGGAAAAACTAGCAAGATATCCAACAGTCACTGTCCTGAAACTACTTTGTGTTAAAAGTTGCATGAGGGCAACAGCGTCACTCCCCATTCATTTTGCTGAGTCACGGTGAAGATAGTTGGGGGGAGGGAGCAACACAATTTATGTCAATGTAGCTTCTTCCCAGCACAAGGACAGCAGGAAAAAAACATGGCTGTAAGAGTCACCCCTGACTCTTGTTTAATTTTCCATGAAAAATAGAAGCAAGAAATGTCCCCAGACATTCTTAACCTTACAGGGAGGAGGAAGAGGAAAGCATGTTCTGCAGATATCGGGTGGGCCCCACTGGCCTAATACATTGCTCAGTCACCAAAACAGAAAAGTTGGTACCTGAGCCCCATAACTCAGATTTGTTCCCTTTCTTCCTCTTTCTTCGGTTTTCTGTGCTATAGTCCTATATAACTGTCAGGACCCACCCCAATCCACATCTTAGGAAAACAAAAACTCTTGGAGTCAGTTCTAGTCCAAAAGGAATTTTTACTAGGACATGCTTCGTTGTGGAAATACAAGACAGGACTTAGTATTGTTTTACAAATTGAAACTTTATAAAGGGTTCCCTGTTCAACCCCCCCTTCCCTCAACCCCATTTGGTCAGCCCCCATCCTTCTACTTCGTGTCATCCCTTTCGTGGGGAAAAAAAGGAACTTTGAATCTTTATGGTTATTGCCTTCTTCCTCTCCAGAATTAAAAGAAGACACAAGCCAGATGCCTTCTTCTCTAACCCTCCCTTTTGTTCCCCCAGTTCAAAAGGTTCCCTTGGTCTTTGAAATAACCTAAGGCAGGCTGAATCCACATGTGCTCCTCCTTCCTCGGGAGATGGCAGAATCCATGGGGGGGGGATAATGTTTTAAACATACATTTATTAATGTGATATAAATGGATTCTGACAATATCCTTCTGATGCCTGGTTTGCTTTGACTGCTTTCATGAAATGCCCATGTGGAGCAGCAGAACTGCCACAGAGGCTCTTCTCAGCATAAGAGGAACTGGACAAATCTGAGCATCTCTAAATAATTATTTGCTCAGTTTCTGAAAGTGCCCAGCCGTGAGCTACTCACTAGCAGTGCACTAATGGCTGCCCATTACTGGTCCATCAACAGTGTCGTGTTGTTTGTAGTCATCCCGTTGCTCATTTTTGCTCATGTCTCCCTTGGGGTCCCTATGATGGTCAAGTAATGAGATTTTCCATCTCTTTCCTCAGGATGGAGACCATTCTTCCAGGATCGGGATGCAAAGCAAGAGCCCAAATGCTTGTCCCAGACCACACACTGGTCCCCATGCTCTAAGAGTTGTGGTTTTGGCATCTCTACCCGCATCAACAGTAATAATCCCCAGTGCAAGCTGATCAAAGAAACCCGATTGTGTCAGGTCAGGCCCTGTGAGCAGCCTGATTTTTCAAAGCTAAAGGTGAGATGGCAGAACCCAAAGAAAAGATGTGACAACAGCCTTCCCCATTGAACATAGCCATTAGGCTGTGTGGAGCTGACAAGAATTGCAATCAAAATGGGGAAGACCCAGTTTCTGGAAATCAGAATGGGAATGTATATATTACGTAATTAAAAAAATAAGAGTTTCCTGCAGCCAGGTATTGAAGAGGTTCTGGGTAAGGAATGGGGTATCTCATAATAGAAGTCAACATTTCCTAACTGATGCTGATCTGTGGCTCTCATTAATTAGGCATCCTAATTAGTTGTTCTGTAGCTTGATCTTCTCCAGGGATATTTGGGACAATATATCCAGTGTTCTACTGGCCACGTTTGCAAAAAGTTTTGGATCGGTTGCTGCAATGCACTACACTGAGGAAAGCTGTAATAATTCATAGCGGTCTGGGCCTGAAATAGGTCTAGAAGTGAGGCATTAAATGCTTTCCTTTCCCTTTTTTTTAGAAAGGCAAGAAATGCCTGAGGACACACAAAGTGCAAGAGCCAGTGAGATTCAGTCATGCTGGTTGCAAGAGCCCACGCCGTTACCAGCCAAACTTCTGTGGGGCCTGCCTGGATGGCCGCTGCTGTGTACCCCTGCGTACTCGTACACTAAATGTACCCTTCCGTTGTCCTGATGGGAGCAGTTTTACCAAGAAGGTCATGATGATCCATACTTGCCAGTGTGGACCAACTCACTGCCCGCTGCTGAGTGAAACTGCCATGGGCCCCCAGTATCAGCTGAATGGGGACATTCACAAATTCCTGGAATGATAGAGTATGCCCACCTCTCTCCTGCTGGCTCTGATGGAGTTCCCAAATTACTTTGGATCATCCAGGCCCCCCTGCTTGATCCATGAAGCTAAGACATGCTGTAGTTGCTCTGCTTCCCTGAATGCAAATCTGGAAGACAAAATGGCATTTGGAAATGGCCTATCCCTTCGGTATTTGGAGAACGCATTGGGATATGTGGGAAATACGGATGTCCAGTTACTGGGAATGGATTGAATGGCACTTATTTCAGTCTCTCTGTTTAGTCCAGCCAGACTCAGGCTGGAACTGAGTCTCATGCTACTAGTGGAAGATCAAAGACTTCTGATTTTTGTTTTTGGATTTGGATTTGGATTTGTTTGTTTTTTGTTTTGTTTTTTTTTGTTTTGGATTTCATGGCCCTCATGCTGGAAAGGTTGAGGAAGCACAGCATTATGCACTATCGGTAGCTGGGGTGGTGGGGGCTGTTGTTCAGGTTGCTAAATCCCAAAGTGGGCGGTTTTGACATTTTCAAGATCCCAGAATTTGAGGGGAAAAAATAGTACATTCTAAGTTGGATAAGAATCAACTATAGTGGAATAAGTTGTCTCTCAAAAGAGCTATAATTCTGATGAGTTTGGGATCTGGCCATAAAACCTAAAGGAACCTAATGAATAAGGAATTAAAAGTAGGTGTGAGACAAAACTCAGACAACAAAGTATGTATTCCCCCTCCCCTTGCCCCTGCCTCCTGTGAATTTTCTGATCAACTGGCCAGAACATTATTTACTTCTGCTCCTTGGTTTGCTTCCTCCTTGTCCTTCAGCTTGAAACCCATTTGCTAGTTTGCCCATCTTTACATCCAAAGGCTGTCTTCCTGCCTGCCCACAGTGCCCCCTAATGGCAAGAGGTTTCCAGGAAGGAGCCATATGCAATTAATTATCCAGCAGGAAGGGAAATCTGTATAAAGACACTGCTCATCCACAGTCCACCTTTAATCTCCTCTAGTTTGCGCTCTGTTAGGCTACCAGACTGTTGTTGCCAAGTCTAGCTTTTAAGCTTCACATTCATGGAGAGATATCCCAAATAGAGGAAAAACTAAATTACTTTATGAGCATGTTTTAAAATGAGTTAAAGTAGAGTTGAAAGAGGATTGTTCCATATGTGCAGCCACTTTAAACCTCTGCGTTAAAAAGGTTTGTACAAAGATGATAGTTGCACAAAGAATTAAGTGTTGGACTGCAGCAGCAGAAATGTATAAAAAGCAGCATTTGAGATACTTTCCATTCTCCAATCAACGATTGAGCCAAAAAGCATCCTTTACAAAAGCACTTTTTAATAAACAAACAACCTATTCCCATTCTGTTCCTGGTGAACAGCAAAAGGAATGCTGAAAAAAAATCAGCACAGCATTAGAAGGGACTTGAGACATTTTGGGACAGTTGGGAAAACCTACATTTATGCATACAGCAAAGTACTCTCTGCTCTGAAGATTACTTTATGGATTTTTAAATTTTGTTTGTTTTGCATAAAGAAAAGCTTCAACAATAGATTGGAGTGATGGCTATTTAGCTTCATAATGAAGCCTTCTGTGCATTACCTTCTGTGTGTGAAGCTCTTATTCCTATTTTAATCTTAGATTTGCTAAAGTGAATACCGGTAGTTCAATGTCTGTTTTACCACCCTTCCTGCTTGATAGAAGGCTCTTGAGCAGAGAAACAGGATACTGCCCTTTCAAAATGATATTCAAAATGGGCTTGATGTAATCATTCCAAAACAATCTTCTGCCAGAAATAGACAATGGAATGGATATATCTTATGGACTTCAATTTATCTTGATTACTTGTAGGCATCTGATGCCCACTAAATGTATCCAGCTATAATTGGCATCAATCTGAGTCAAAATGAATGGTGGCAAGGGATTGTGGAACCACCAATGGTTCCCAATCTGTGGAGGACAAAGGTCTTCCAGGATGGGCTGTAAGGTATACGCATGAACATATACACACAGCTCAAACCTAGCGAGATTACAAAATCTTGTGAAAGATTGTTATTGCTGACAATCACCTGAGATTTTGACATGCTGCATTTTGGCCTTTTATTTTAAGATTAAAACTAATTTTTATTTGGTTTAGGGATCCCATGGACTGTGTGCGTTGGGAGCAGGAGTCACATACCATGGTGAGCACAGGCACCATATGGCTGATCTGTGGCCAATGTGACAGTCCTAAAAAAAACTTTCATTGTAGGGCTTCAAATTAAGGAAAAATTGAGAGTCACTTGGAAGGCACCAACATGTTTTTGATTCTTGGAACCATCACCTCTGAATCTGCAACTCTCTCAAAATTATTATAGAGATGGTAAACAGTAAACGTAGCTGACTATTCTTGGGCTGTGGGGAATGGGCATTGCTATGCTACTTGCATTGGAATTGTACTTAGGACTTTTCCCCCAAATCTGTAAGGGAATAGGCAGGCCTTGGCCTTATTTGGAATGCTTCTGCTGTTTTAAAATATATTTTATTCAAATCTATGCTGATCCTTTGTTTCAATGAAGATAATATGGCTTCATTCTGTACACTGTCATGTCCACAAACAAAGGCAAATATAAGTGTTCCAGGATAATGTTGTAGGATCCAATCTGAGTCAGTCACCGGGACCGGAGTTTTAGTCTTCTAAGCTTTTGGATTCCAGCTGGAGTCGATCCATTGTCGTGTCCCTCCCTCTGCCCTTTGGTGGAAGATATACAACTCCTTGAAGAAGAAAATTGAGAGCAGTAAAATACTTCTGAGTATCTTGAGCAGAGCAAGGAATTCCTGATTCATTCCAGATAAATCCCTCAGACCCCCCTCATTTTACAGAAAACATCAACAGGTATTTTAATAATCAACTGAGCAATCCCTCAGCATCTGGGAAGATAGCAGAAGGCAGCGGCATAATTGTTGAAACAATGCCCTTTTGGAAAAACAAACCTGCTGATGAGTATTGCCAAATAAAGCATACCTCATGAGCTGGAATATTCAAAGGCAATTTTGCATAGTATTCAGCCAAACCTTGCGTGGAGTTTTGGGAGTCAGATTTAAATGTGTTTGCTTCAAGGATGCAGGTTCAACAGTTTTTTTTTAGAACAGCGCTTCATTTCTTTCACTTTGTGGGACTCATTTTGCTGCATTTCTGTAGGTAGCTTCTGCTGTGCAGACAGACATGCAGAATCCAGACATGCACATAGACACACGTCCTACTAAATTAGGCCCGCAGACCCTATTTCTAAGGAAACATAGTTATGTGCTGACACAGTTATCCAGAGATTAAAGGATCAATGCTAATAGAGAACACACACACACACACACACACCCAATACTACTAATACCACCTGTTTACAATCCTTACTATGTTGCAATTACCAGGATTCTTTAATGTTTTCCCAGTCTTGGAAAAATAATTGGAAATGACTAGGCTGGGGAAGATGTGGTCCACCAAATGTTGAATCCAGGTCCTGTCAATTCTAGTCAACATGATAAAAACATAGGAATGGGTTGAGTTACAGCCCGACATCTATTTTTAAAAAAATACAGCAGGATTACTTTCTGATAAAATCTTCAGGGTTCAATGTTTCTTTTGTCCCACATTGTTCATTTAGTATAATGATTAAACTATTGGATGAAGATAGAAGCTGGGTGAACAACATTATCTTCACCTCAAAGAGATGATGTGAAGATAATTTCAGAGCAATCCTACATACTAAATGCAGTATTATAAACTGACATGTGTAAACAGATAATGTTTACGTGAGTAAATCATTTATGAACTGTAATTTTAAAAATTTATTTTTTCTTTAACTTTCTTCCTGGGTGAGGAAGAGATTGGGGAAGATGACAAAATGATTATATTATATAATATATATATATAATATTTTTTACTAAAGGAATTTTAAAATAATAAAAACCACAGATTTTTGAAAGAAAAAGTAAGGAAAATAAGGAAAAGTAGTAATTAAGTGAAAAAGTGCAAAGAAAGAAATGGAGAAGACAAAGGAAAGTTATAAAGATTTTCTTAACCGCCATTACAAGTACCTTTATACCTTCTCTCTATGATTATAATAGAATTTGCTTCTTTCTATAGTCTACCCTTTCCAGTCATCAAACCCATAAATCACAATTTCATTTTTTCTTGTTTCAGCAAAAAGTCCACAAGTGGTTTCCAGTCACAAATAAATATAGTTATTGTCCTTTCCCTAGTCAGGCAAATCAATTTCTCGATCTCTGATAATTCTGCCATCCTCACCAGCCATTCCTGCATTGTGAATGTTTTAGAATCTTTCCATTTTTGTGCATATAATAATCTTGCAGCAGTGATCTGTTTTTATTTTTTTACTAATTATCTATCCATTAGTTCTAACACGAAAAGTTCTAGTTTCAACTGAATAGCAGATTACCAAGGATTTTCAGGCTATGATCCAGGTACCCAAATACTCTTCTTTCCTGAGTTCTTTATCTAAACTATAATTACAAAATTGTGTGCTGATCTCCATGATCATTCAGGAAAGTCCTACAACTCTCTAGGTATTCACTCTAAGACTGCGATCTGGTTAAGAATATTAATAGAACTTGTGAAAACTATTGTTTTGCTATCAAAACTATCTCAAGAATCATAAAAAGGAAATAAAGCAAATGAAAGTATTTCAGCAAAGATTTCTCTGTGTTTTAGTAGGCAGCTTCAGCCATCATAACACAGAGGCCCCAACTTTCTTTGTCCTGACTTTGCATGTAGACCATTTAGTTGCTTCCCATATCCACCCTTTCTTCTCCAATTACAATAGGAATTACAGCTTAGAACACCTCTGTTATATTATAGCAATTACAGATATTATAATATATTGCAATAGCAATAGCACTTAGACATATACCACTTCACAGCCCTCTCTAAGCGGTTTACAGAGTCAGCCTATTGCCCCCAACAATCTGGGTCTTCATTTTACCGACCTCGGAAAGATGGAAGGCTGAGTCAACCTTGAGCCGGTGAGAATCAAACCACCAAACTGCAAGCAGCAGTCAGCAGTAGTAGCTGCAGTACTGCATTCTAACCACTGCGCCACCACTGCTCATATACCGTATTATACCCTATTATACCCTATTATAGTAATATAAATCCTGAGGCTTTACTTCCTGGGATATTGCTCCCTGTACTTGTAGATGCAATATCTCATTGATTCTCCAATAGGCTGCAAGAGTTGACAGATATTTAGGTAAGGCTGAAGGACAGTCAGATATAATATAATGTTATATTGATATAATGTATATAATGTTTTGGACCTTCTTTCAAACAATGGGATAGTTTAAGAAGCAGTTTCGGAAGATATTTTCATTAACTCTTCTAATTTGCCATGTCAGCAAAAATAAATATTTTTTACTATTTATATATATAATTATTATTAAATATTATTTGATTTTATATCATTTATAATAGAGGGTCAGGATATTTTCTAAGATAAATAACCAATTGGGCAGCTATTGTAATGTTTAGGCTGGGCTGGGGGAAACATTCAGTTTAACGTGTCTTCCTTTCTGCTAACTTTAAAGAAAGAGAATCATCTTGGCTCCTGGGTTACAAATATGTGTAATTTCACTCATGTTTTGTCAATAGCTTACACGTTTTCTGTTAGCTTTTGGTTTCATATCTGCCTCTTTCTCTGCTCATTCGTATTTTCTCTTCTGTGTAAATGTTTGCAGTGGGGAAAAAAGTACATAAAGAGTTCATTGAGAAATGAAATATATGTAAAATAAGTAATATAAGTAATATAAGTAAAAATGATCTTGAAACATTTGCAAAACAGTTAAGTCTCAGTCCCTTTGGCATTGAGATAATTAACCCAATCACGTGTAATTCTTGAGAAAGAGTATTAAATCTCCTGATAAAATTCAAGTTCTGCTTTGAAAGCCCAGCTGAAAACAGTGAACATGCCCTGGAAAGGCCACTGAAAGAACATGAACCCGTTGTTCATGTGGAAATGAGGTGGAAATTATGAGTAAGTAAATGCCATTTTAGAATAGCAGTAGCAGATTAGTAGCAGTTTGCCTTTGCCTTTAAACAGGTAACAGCAGGTGGCAGCCCTTAACCAAATCTGACTACCTCAGAGTAGCAGGGCTAGTTCTTGGATGAAAGGCTACCGTGAATCTCAGCCAGAGACTAGACTTGGACGCTGAAAATAAAATACTTGGAAGAAGGTAATGGTGAACCATTTTTGTCCTCTTGCTAAAACAAATTATATGGTCATTCATGTTCACAAAGCCACCAATATTTGAGCTTCAGTCACAGAAGACTTTTTAGTCACACAAAAAAAAAACAGACAAAACTTCTAGGCTGATTAAAATGGTTAATTTTAAGTTACTATATTTGCTTCATCACGGCTTTCTAAACTGTGTGAATTTGGAAAAAATACTGCAGGAGAGAAGTGGGAAACAACACAACTCTTTTTAAATGACAGTGATTTAGTCACGGCACTTTTACTTCCTCACTTTGTACAGGAAGGTGTTGACTTTTGAAAGCTAAAACTGCATTTCAGCTGGAGGGAATACTTTGTGTTTTGGAAGACTTAAAAGACCAGGTTAGAGACAAATCGTCTTGGAGAATACCTATGTGGCTGCTAAGAGTCCACAGTGACTTGATGGGAAATAACCAATCAAATCGTAATCACACAGTTTAGTACTTTTTCCTAGAAGAGATTTTGCACACACAACAGGATTACAGTAAAGTTCACAAATGTATGTATAAAATGACTTGTGGTTTACATGGAATGCCTTTGGAGTGGGAGTTATTTTGGACACGTCGCTTCTCTTAAGAGGGAATTTTAAACCAGAGAATTAACTTAAGGGTGACGGCGCTCGCCATATCTGGCCTATCAGATGAGCTCTTTGCCCGAGCCTCGGCTCCCTCTGCGGAAAAGTAGAACCTCCTCACGCAGCTCTGCAAAGGAGGTGGGGATCCAGTTGAACCACCGAGGCCAGTTAATCTCGGGACTTGTGCAATAGGGACCCGCTCGCCTCCGTTCCTTTGCAAAGGAATCCTGTTCACGCTCCCAGCCACAGACTGCCGCGATGTCCACGGGTGGGTGCGTGCGTGAACCAAGACCCATTTCCTAACGCGAGTAGGTACTGTAGGTCTTCAAACTTGGCCCTTTTATGACTTGTGGACTTCAACTCCCAGAATTCCTCAGCCAGCAAAGCTGGCTGAGGAATTCTGGGAGTTGAAGTCCACAAGTCATAAAAGGGCCAAGTTTGAAGACCCCCAAGAGGTCGCCTGAGAGAACTGCGGCAGCGAAAGGGTTAACGCACTCCCTCCTTTCTCCCCTTCCCTTCCCCCCCCCTCCCGGCTGAACCGATCTATTAACCAGCTGCCACATTAGCTGGGGGGGGCGGGGCAAAGGGGTACAATAGCCGCCTCTTGCAGCCGGAGACAATCGATCAGCTCGGCCCCAGCCTCTTCGCGGGAGTGACATCATCCCTTCCAAATACCGACCGGCACTGCCATTGGCTGGCCAGGTAGGTAACCGAGATGGGCATTTCTGCTTCCCCCGCCCATCCTCGCCCGATGCCTACTTTGTGGCGGCGGCGGCGGCGGCGCTGTGCTCGTCCTCCACACACACACGCCCAGTGCGAGCGGCTGCCGGCACCAGCAGCGGCCCCGACCGGCCTCGAGTTCGCTCGCTCTGCGCTGGAAGAACGGTTAGCTCTGCTCCCCGGCGCAAAGCAAGCTAGGTAGCAACAGCCGTCCACAGGCGCTGGGCTGGGCTGGGCTGGGCTGGGCGGGGAGGCGCGGGGGGGCGGGGGACGGTGCCGGAGCTCTGGGGCCGGCGCCGAAGGAATTGCAAGCCGGGGAGACGGAGGGATGCTGGCTGACTCTTTCCCCCCACCTCGGCTTGGCGCTTTCGGGGAATCGCTCCTGGAAAGCAGGGGCTGGGCGGCGCGGCGTGGCGGAGAGAACTAGGCGGGGGCCGCCGCGCGTCTAGAGGCGGCTCGCCTGCAGGTGCAGCGAGAGAAAAGAGCCGCGCCTTGTTGGGTGGGTGGGTGGGTGGGCTGGGCTGTGTTGGCTTTGTTAAACTGGGCAGTTTTTGACCGGGCTCTTTTCCTTCCGGCCGAAAGGAAACGCAGGAAATGGATCCGGAGTCTTTTCCTGGGCACGAACTCTTTCTTTTGTGGCTACCCGGATTGGGGGGAAGGGAAGGGGGAAAGGGGGGGAAAGAATCGCGTTTTAGCCCCATCCGTCCCTCCCTCCCTCCCTCCCGCCTTTGCCTGCCTGATTGCTACCCTGCTGAAACTTAAAAAGGATGGCTGTCTGTTTGCCATCTGCGTTTGTGGCTGGTTTGTTGGATGGATTGATCGGGGTGGTGGTGGTGATATTTTTAGAAACGGAATTCAGACGTTAAGTGCTGAAAGGGGATGGGCGGTGAAAGACTCTTGACGAAGGAATAAAAACAATGTATCCGACCACCGGAACAGTTGCCGTCTCTCAAAAAGTCTCCCATTGAGAGTAGTGGGTCAGAGAGGCGCGGCCGCCGGTCCGTTTTCTTTGTTAAGGGAGGGGGTCTACGGTGGTAATGGGCGGCAGCCTCGCCCTATGCCGCTTTGTTGGAAAGAATAGTTGATTTTTTTTTTGTTCCCCCTCTCTTTTATTGGGTAAATCTCAGTATTCCCACAGCTAAAAAACAAGCTAAGCGAAATTGTTATTTGCTCATTCACCAGCAGACAATTATTATTATTTTTTTTATCTTCATATGGGCTCTTGCAGCTTCCATTAAACAAAGGAGTTCTGCTTCTCTGGGAGAGAAGTATATAAGTCTTAAAACTGTCCTTAAAGCCGGGGATATGTGAACATTTTGTATTAAAAATAAAAATAGAGAGTTCCTACTCTTCTGAGTTGGACTAAAGGGGTAGCTAAGCTATAGTAATAAAAATAATGACATGCTGAGTAGAATTGAAATAAAATCTTAATGAATTAACAACTCTTGAAATGATGCTTAAGGGCATATGTGAGCTGTTCTAAAGAAAAAACTTTGGGTTGAGATGAACGGATGCTTGTTTGTGATAGACCTTAAATCTCATATTTTCCAGATGGGTGATGGAAAAGAGGCAATCAAAGATGATTGATTTTAGACAGTGGTAGCAAAGAGAAAATGGTTTCCAAATGGAACTGTTGGCAACAGATGATGGGAAAGGTGGTAGAACTTATTTCAAGAAGGTCATGTGAAGGAACACAGATATTGCAATTGATTGTGACTGTAAGTATAAGGAAATGGTGTTGCAGAGAAAGAGATCCACTACTAGATGCACTCCGATTGCACTGAACAGTCCTTTTACTGGGTCTGTTTTGCATCAGTGCCACCTCCCACCCCAAAAGACCAGAGCTAATGTTTGGGAGTTGTTTCCCCTGCAAGAACCAAACTAATGGATGAGATGATTCAGCTGTCTCTTTAGTAGAGGCAACTAAAGAAAAGCAAATGCAGATTCTGTTGCCCTGCTCCTTCATGGCATTGAGTTGTTGCATTCTCCCAAGTGGGCTTGTTGGACCCAGTTTGCAAAGCCAATTAACACAGAGAATAGAGATTAAATGACTTTATTTGTGCAAATAAAGTGTGGCAGGAAAAATGTTCCAAAGCGTATACACTCTAACCCTTGGATAAGCTTTTTTATACAGTTTTCATAAACAGCATGCCCTCTTAGAGTGGATTCTTGCAAGGAAACACATCTAAAACATTTTTTTGCCCCCGTACAGCTTTGTTCACAGACACCCATGCCCTTGTGACCTCTCATCTGAATTAGTGCAATGTGCTCCACATGGGGCTGCCCTCGAGCATATGGAAGCTTCAAGTGGTGCGGAATGCAGTTGCATGGGTAGCAAATGGTGTCAGATATTCAACGCATGTAACACCACTGCTGCTGCCAGTCTGCTTGCAGGTAGCATTCAAGGTGCTGGTCATCACTTTTAAAGCCCTTCATGGCTCGGGAATGGATTGCCTAAAGATCCATCTTCTCCCAGTGGTTTCTTCCTGTCCAGCTCAGTCTGTTATGGCTCCTGTCAGCCAAGAAATATCCTGTCAGGAGACCTGTCTTCTGTCTGGAACATTCTCCCCTCTGGTTAGGATAACCCTGTCCCTGCTCGCCTTGAAGCCCTGGCTATGTGCTGAGCATGGAACCTCCAATGCACTTGTTTTTAATTGTTTTTGTGGTGTACACTGCCCAGAGTCACTTGCTGAGACTATGTCTATGGTTTCTCAGTCATCCAGGTCATGGTTGTCCCAAAGATGATTATTATTATTATTATTTTGAAGAGGCAACTGGACTTTCTTTGTTTTTCCTTGAAGACGTTTTGCTTCTCTTCCAAGAAGCTTCTTCAATTCTGAAGTTGTTGAGATTGTAGAAGTAGGTTGGATATAGAAACCATACCTATCCTATCCTTCCATTTCCCCACCACCACCGCCACCGCCCTCACAACTGATGCAGTTTCTTGGATGAGAAACGAAACATTTCGTTTTTCTTCCTCAAGGGGAAAAAACCCAGTCCAATTGCCTCTTGAAAAACCACCTTTGAGACAACCATGACCTACCTGGATGACTGAGAATCACCACAGATGATAGAAATCAAATAAAATGCCATAAATTATTAGGCCTTTGATCACAGTGATGCTTGTTTTACTGCCTCTTTGTTCTTACCATAAACGTTAACAGGAACCTACAATTAACTTGTTCTCGGCTTTATCTCTTTCCTACGGAAATTGCCTGCCAGTTCCCAGTTATCTTTTTCAATAATGAGCAGAACAGTCACGAGTGCCTGTTCCTCCTCCAATTCCAGCTCCACATGGAACCATAACAGCTGCCTCCCTTTTTATTCTCATGTGTTCTATTATCTATTACCTCTTCATAACTCTAAGCTACAAAGGCCTCTCCTTGTCCTTTCTGGATCAAAATCAGGGAAAAGGTCATGGCTGAAGGATAACCAAGTTATTTCAGCAGCTGGGCAGTGGAGGGCATAAAATACATTTTTGGTCAATTAAGGGGGATGATTTAGTACCTTGTGACTGTTAATTAAAATTGCACTTCCAAGTGACTCTCTGTACGCCTAAGAGGCTATCCTGTGAATTTCCTTAAATTTGGGTCTTTTAACTAGTCTTTTAACCGGTTTCCTGGTGCATTTGCAGTCACTGGTGCATTTGCAGATGCCTTGTCATACAGGAGCTTTCTTCAGCCTTGACATTCCTTTCTCTAGAAATAGGCAGGTTGTCTGCAAATAGTGCAAGATACCTCCACGTCTATACAGCACGAAGTTCAGGAAGTCTTCTCTTCTTGCCTACCGTACTTACAGTTGCTATGAATTACCTCAAAATGCTTTTGTACACAGGTTGACAAGACCATGAGACTGATCACTCAGATGAGAGTAGGGGGGGAAAAACCAAACCAAACCAGGGATGGGCTCTGTTTTTGGGCAATGTGCTGTTGAACGTAATTATTATTTAGAGGATGGTTTAAAAAATTGTATTATCTTTGCAGATGACACAAAAATTAGGAGGTCGAAAAATCTTTGGAAGACAGTTTCAAGACTGAATGGAATCTTGTACAAGGGAACATTAGGCAAAATCTACAAAGTAAATTTCAGTAGAAAGACATGTATTTATTTAAATTCATTGGCTGCACAACTGTAGTGGAACCTGGGCAGCATACAAAATTTAAAAATCATAGAAACAGTGAGAAATGTTAAATCAAAAGGCAGCCCGGGATAAAATATTCACAAAACTAAACCCACAAAACAAAAGAGGAGCCATTAACAATGAGAAATGTCAACCCCAGGCCTGGGACCAGAGCCAGGTCTTCAAGGCTTTCCAGAATCCCAGGAGAGGGGAAACCATCCTTATCTTGGGGAGTGGGTGGGGGGGGGATGCTATTCCAGAGGGTGGGGGCTATAACAGAGAAGGCCCACTTCATAGGTCCCACAGGATAGCCATATTTAATGGAGGAGACCTGAGTGCACCTGATCTGCTTCAATGCACTGGGTGGGCAGAAACTATTGGAGATAAGTGGTATGTCAGATATCCAGGCTGTATGCCATACACTTCAAATGAAAAATGTTACATTTAGGTAAGGAAATTGGATTATAGTGTAAGATGACAGAGTATGTGGAAATATATCGGAATGATAGTCATGTAGAATATGGAACAGGTAAAGTTGACCCAGAAGGCATGGCACAGGAGAATGGTTTAAAGTATATGGGAATAGATTTTGGCTGGACATCAAGAAATATTTCCTGAGCTGCTAAGCAGTGGAAGAGATTGCCTTGGGAGTTTCAGCAAGGGCTGGATAACCTTTGCTGGGGGTGTTATAATTGTTGATTCATGCATTGGATGAGGGACTCCATAGGATAAGGGTGATCTCTTCCAACCCCGACCTTCCATGATTTTGTGATAACTGCAGCCTTGCTTATTATATCCTCAAACCAAATTAGATTGGAGACTGCTAAGGAAACTTGTCCTGCTACACCCTCACTTGGAGTGATTTGTGTTGAAGGAAAAGATAGGATATAAATGTGGTGTATTATTGTCAGTTTGCAAGGGTGCCTCTGTCTGGGTATGAATAATGGTTGGTCCACGTGGTGTACATGCATGTGCTGTTAGTGGCTTGGACTCCTTTCTGCATTCAAGGTAGCCTGAATCTAATACTGTAGTTGGCGACTCTTATTCTTGTTGTAGTTAGTGATGTTTCTGCCTTATTTCATAGATAAAAAATCACTAATTAGCAGAGGTACTAGGATCATAAGGAGGATCGAGACTAATCTAGGGAACTTGTGTTGAGTGATTAAATTTATCTGCTGACCCTTTTACAGATAAATAGGCATCAATGTTTTCTGAGGTAACAAGGAGAAGAAAAGTTACTGTTTCCCACTCAGAATCTCCTTTATGCCCTTCCATCACCAACCTTGTAGAGTCTGGAAGGGCAAAAAGCCTCATTCAGAAAGCTCATTGCTTCTGGCCCTCTCCACTCATGCTTGTATACAGGACCTCTGTGCCAATTTCTTTTTGCAGTGTTCTTTTTATAGGCAGTAACACTTGGAGGAGAGAGAGCAGAAGTGTGAATATGCTTTAGAGGAAAATGAATTGACGGTGTGCATATGAATCTTATTTCAGTCTTTTAAACTGAACTTTGACCTGGGTCCATCTGTTTTTTGGTTTGGAATGCAGCTCCTGGCAGCCTGCGGTCTGAATGAGGTTGTTTACCCTTGCCACAGCAAGCTGAAATCTCTCTGCTCTGACGTGACCTCCCTAGAAGGTGAGTTTTGTGATGCTCTAGCTATTATTGTAGGTCCTTTCAGATATGAATATCGGTGCGACAATAAAGTAAGGCTAGTATCGGTGAGGGACGCGGTGGCTCAGTGGGTTAGGACGCTGAGCTTGTCGATCTGATGGTCGGCAGTTTGGCGGGTCGAATCCCGAGTGCCGCGTAACAGAGTGAGCACCTGTTACTCGTCCCAGCTTCTGCCAACCTAGCAGTTCAAAAGCACGTAAAAAAATGCAAGAGAAAAATAGGGACCACTATGGTGGGAAGGTAACAGCGTTCCGTGCGCCTTTGGCATCTAGTCATGCCGGCCACATGACCACGGAGATGTCCTCGGACAAGCGCTGGCTCTTCGGCTTTGAAACGGAGATGAGCACTGGCCCCTAGAGTCAGAAACGACTAGCACGCATGTGCAGGGGAACCTTTACCTTTACCTAGTATCAGTGAACACCTGACAGCATATTCTGATCTTCTTGTGTGTTTTGTCAGTACCAACTTCAATCCTATTTGCATCCAGTGTCATCTTCCACAGTCGGTAAGCGGGAGCTGGAAGACTCATTGTCACAGTCTCTCTATGGAGTGGGTCTTCCTGGGGGTCCAACAGTAGGCGTACGGTTTGGATCACCTTAGTAGCGCTTCTCTTTTTCAGGACCAAATTGAAAACTCCAACCTGCCAATCCATTCAGACAGATACCACCCACCTGGAGCCTATGAATGTGAAGATGGATGACAACGGCAGAGCTGCTAGTGGAACCTCAGTTTCGCAGACCAGTGGGGTGGCAACCGCTAGGAAGAGAGTGCCAACTGCTTGTCCCCCTGCTGCCAAGCAAAAGGCCAGCAAGCCCCCTCAGCCAGCAAACAAGCTTCCCAATAAGAAGCAGCCAGCAGCTCCTGCAGCTGGCTTTCCTTCAGCTCCTAGTGGAGCTTCCAAAACACTTGGAGATGGATCTGCTCGGAAGGCCAACGTGCAGCAGCCAAAGCAGCCGGCATCCAAGACTAGTAGTGTTGACAACTTGTCTGCTAGAGCGACAGTGAAAAAGGCACCAGGGGAGAGGGCAAGTGGACCGAAGACGTCGGGAAAGACGGCTACAGAGAAGGAAGTGCAGCAGAAACCCCCAAAGGTGACCACACAGCCCTTAGGTATGCTTTTGCCTGTTTTTCAGCACGCATGGAGTAACTAATCCTGGACTTGGTTCATTCCTGCATTTTCAGCATCTTTCAGGATGGTTTTAGTCATGCTTTTTGAAGGGTACTAAGTGTTCTAAACTTACTGATTTATTTATTTTTTTAAATTAGGGGGGGGAAAAAAGCATTGAGAGCCATCTAATACTAGCTGTTGGGAAGAATGCAAGAACTATATGGATCTCTTTTTCCTAAATCACTAGATACTGGAGTAGCTTTTCGTAACTTGTAACTGGGCAAGCAGTGTTCCCAGCATTAATTATGATAGCCGTAAGGACTGGGTTCTCAGGATGCTGCACTTTCTGTATTTTCTCTTATGTTTCTCTGAAAGCCTCGACATACTGTTCAATCCTGAAAAAAGAAACCTTCCCTTTGTCCTACTGCATTCACTAGGTAACTCTTGCAAGTGTTCATTGCAATTTGTCAGTTAACTGTTAAGCTGCTGCCTTTTTTTTTTCTTCCATCAGCATCAAAAGCACCTTCAACGAAGCCCAGCAGAGCTGAACAGGCTAAAACATCCAGGTATCGGCTTTGGGTATCGCTTTCAGATGCACCAGTCAAAGAATTGGGATTTTAAATGCTTTTTCTTTGTACGAGTATGTTGATTTGCTCAGAAATGCCAGGTTTTGGGGGGTATAGAGTCTTGATGGAGGGAACTGTTGTGAAATTATGGTGGGAGTAATTGTAC
Organism: Vipera berus; assembly: GCF_964194415.1. NCBI lineage: Eukaryota > Metazoa > Chordata > Lepidosauria > Squamata > Viperidae > Vipera > Vipera berus. Next base: position 181,786,823 of record NC_138203.1, on the reverse strand, counting down.
ATTAATATATTCCTTCCGACTGGTCAAGTTGCATGTATGGAAAGCATACGTGTGTCCCGTTAAGGCGATCCAAGAGAGCATCTCCCTTATAGAGTACGAATGTCATGTCTGTATCTAATTAGAAGCCTGGAGTTTTGCAGGGCCACTCTGGAACTCTGTCCATTTCACCACTCTCTCTCTTGACAGCATAGCAATTTGATATGACCCCAAGCATTAGAAAGAAAACATCATACACAGTGCCCAAGCATACTGAGATCTGCAATGTAATAAAGAGTAAATCATACTAGTAGCAGAATGGAGGGCTGCCAGCTATTTGGAGTTAAAGCCAAGGAATGCCTCTATAATGAGGCAAACAGCTTAACTCAGGGGTGTCAAACTCAATTTCATTGAGGGCCGCATCAGCATTGTGGTTGCCCTCAGGGGGCCGGGTGGGTATGGCCAGGGTGGGCGTGGCCTACTGGGTGGGCGTGGCTAGAGTGCGTATGGCCTACTGGGTGGGAATGGCCAGCTCTACATCGTTCGCATCAAGGGTACCTATGGGGGCCTGGGCAGGGTGTCTGGCGGAAGGAGGGTCTCTGGGCCAGGGCCAAGGCAGTGGGGGCCGTTCCCTCACTGTTTCCAGGATGGCTTCGCGGGCCACATGAAACCACTTCGGGGGCTGGATCCGGCCCCCGGGCCTTGGGTATACTAGTATACTATTGCACACTATCACTGATGCAGTTGTATATCTAATGAGGAGCACACATACAATCAGTGAATAAAAGGATCAAATAAGCTGAATAAGGTGTTCCAGTGGAGGGGCTTCAGTTTGGTGGTGATCTTCTGTCCTGGGCCCAGATGGCTGGAGTGTTGTGTTTCTGCTGCTGATCTATGATAAGACTTGTTTCTAACAAGTCCTCATTCATTCATGACTTAGTAATGGGCAAACAGGCATATCTGGTCAATAACTAAGATTGGTTAGGCAAAAGCAGCAATGCTACCCTATCTTAAATCTGCCTTGGTGGATTTTGGGGCCATGATTGGAAAGGAAAGGTGGTGTTGATCTGACTTGAGACCTTATACATAAACGGAGGTCACTATTCTTCACATAGTGGGATGTGAATGCTTGTGATTTAGGCTGGATTGGTAGCTGGCGTATCAGCTACCGTGCTGCCCCAAAAATCCTTTCCTGGGCTCCTAGATTTGATCTTAGACTTATGATGGAGAGTCCTCTCACCTATCGGTGCTGAAGAACTTCAACGTCTGTGACCAGGAGATCATGGCGATCATGTAATAGCCTTGTACAAACAAGTTAAAGCTTTTTCATACAATGTTTGAGGATTGACACCATTGATAGTTATGTTTGTTTGTTTGTTTTTCTATTATGTTTTTTTTACTTTGAAAGATTTAATCATATATTACAGTCATTCCAATAAAGAAGGAATATGTAATTTTGTCACGTTTGGATTCCTCAGAGCAGGGGTAGGCAACTTTGGCTCTTTTATGACTTGTGGACTTCAACTCCCAGAATCAGCTTAGCTAATTTAACCTTCCTGCAATTTGGAAATGTTTGACTATAGCTGAGAATTCTTAGTTAATATTGTACCCATAGTTTAGGCAGAGATCAAACATTCTGAAATTCTACTTGCTGCAAATTAAAGATAATTGAATGTGCACTCTGATTATATTGCTGCAATCTTGCATTTTTAGCCTCTGCAAAAATTGGAAGGAGGAGGTGATGGGTGAATAGTAAAGGAATAAGGGCAGGTTAGAATATATGCCAGATGCAGGGAATCTGAAATGACTCCAGTTCAGACACTGAAAATAATAATTGGAGGAAATGGCTCCGTTGCTATTTTGTGTTGGTTCTCCCCTGGCCCAGTTTATCTGAATACTGGAAGATGCCATCAGATGCAAGAGGTAGGTGGGTAGCTAGAAGAACCATATTTCAAGCTGTTAACCAAAATGAAAACATCTTGTCTGGTTCTTGATCTAATGGCTGAGATATTTGAAGGTCCTTTTCTCTTTACTGCAAGTTTTAAAAGCTGGTACTTTTCAGGATAAACTTGGCTCATAAACTCTGAACTGACAAAAGCTTCAAGGGCATTTGTATTGAGGCCATAGATTACTGAGACAGTTGTGCCTTCTATGTTTTCTAAGGGTTTTCTGCTGTGCATAATTGTTTGCTGTCTGTTTCAGGACTTGGTTGCCAGGAACAAAGAATTCAACTTCATCCTCTTTAAACAGGACCGCTACTAATGATAAGAATGTGGGCAAACATAAGCAAACACCACCACCTGCTGGTCAGGCCACATCAGCACATCAGCAGAAAAACACACTGGCAGCACAGAGAGGTATCTAGTCTGTTGCCCTAACACAAATGCCCCTCTACCTTGCCAAAACCTGAACTTTACAATGTCTAAATGGGAAAGATCATATTTCACAGAAATATTAGCTAATACATATAACTGGGAGTGATCAGGCTAAAGGCGGGTCGTCATATAAAGGTCTTTCAATATTTTTGTAGTGACTTTAGATATCAAAACATAGAGCATTATTTTACAGTTCAAGGATCATAACACACTAAGATCAGTCAGAATTATCTAGGTTGCAAATGGCATATCAGGGCTGCAAAGAGTAGCTTCGCTAAGCACCCTTAGTAAGTTCTTGGCAGGGTTCTTCCACCCCTTAAGAATTAGAACTATGTTTCCATCTCATCGTTTTCCCCTAATGCTTTCCAATTTATTTATTTATTTATTTATTTGGCTTCCATAGTTTCCAGTCATAGTGGCTTTTGTTGGCACGTAGGAGTTTTTGTTGGTGTGACTTCTGAAGAGATGGTAATGAATTCTAATTGCCAGAACAATTTGCTAGCCAAACCACAATAATTGGAATATTTACTATTCCACATCCGGAGAAGTTAGGGGAGTCACACTGAGCATTAAATACTTTTAAAATTTTAGCTTATTCCAAAACAGACTTGAGGCCTGTCAAGTACAAGGAGCAAAAAAAAAATCACGTCATCGGTAAGCCCATTGAGAAAGGGACAACGATCACTGAAGCATGGCCACTATATTATTTTTATGAACAAATTGGTACTAAAATGGAAGATTATGTTCAATTGCCAGGGAGCAGAAGGGCAGCTGTAGTGTAGTTAGAAATAGGCCTTAGGACGCTGGAGGGGCTTCAGATGTTCTGCATAGATTACATGTTAGCTTTTTCAATCCAAACCAATGTGTAAGATGTCTTTTCTTACTCCAGATGCCTCTAGAGCTGCCACAGTTTTAAAAGCCAAGGTTTCAAACTCCGACTCCTCTGGGAAGATGCCACCTGTCCTAAAGCATCCCAAACAGTCGGCCTCCAAATTGCAATCTGAGCAAAATCTCGGAGAGAGGAATGTGACTGCACCTACAAACAGCAGGTTCGCAGCAAAGAAATTTTCAGATCCCAGTAAGCCCCAAATTCCTGCCAAGGCAGCTGGTGGGACTCTCCATCCAAGAGCCATTGCTTCTTCTCCCAAATCTCTGCCTCCTTCAGGCAAGAAGCTTCTGAAGAAAGATACTCTTCCCAGTCGTGAGCAGGTGTCACCCCAAAAGAAGCTTCAAAAGGCAATTGCCAAGGAAGGGAATTGCAAGAAAACCATCAAAGAAGCAGAAAGTGCTTCAACTGAGGATACAAAGTTTCTAGAAAAGTTGGAATCTACAGCAGAAGAAGAAACTGTTGACCAGCTACTCTCCCAGGAGACTTCAGGCTGTTGCATAACAGGAGTAGGGATGGAGCAGATGGAACCAGGAGACTCAGAAGGTGACAAAGCGGAAGAGATAAAGGTTAATGCTTCAGAGGGGCTGCCTCCAGCACTCCTTGAAGAATCTCTGGTCTGCCCTGGACCACAAGATACCAGTATATCATCTGTTAGTGAGATGCCTCATTTGACCACTCTTGATGTCTTGGAGGTACATTGTGGAAGTGGTGATGAAACACATAATTTGGAGCCAGATCTCCCTTGTGAAACATCTCCTCCCATTCAGCTGGAGCTCTCTCACCAAACCTCTCCAGCGGAAACCTTATGGCACAAAGAAAGAGGCATGGACTCTGAGCACCTCAGAAAGCAAACATCTCATTTGGATGCTTCAGCAGCTATTGAGCAGCCCCATTTCTTGCACAGCCCCAAGTCTTGTCTTGATGTACATCATATTTCAACACCATCCCTTCCAGCTGAGGATTCCCAGATTTTAATACGCGAGTCCACTCCTATGCTTGAGAGATCTCCTTCTTCCGAGTCCTTGACTTTAGAGTCTGAATTGCTTGAAGAGACTCAAACTATAAAACTCTTAGTTCTGGCAGAGACACAGGAGGAGCCCAGTCTTTCAGCAGAGCAGTCTCTCTCAGCTAGCCAGTTTGATCCTACCTTAAAAACTGTAACAGAGTCTCTAGCAGCAGGCCACAATGATAGCACTGAATTGGAAATGGTGAACAGGGTATTGAATTTGTGTCAGGACTCGGAGGAAGAAGTGCAGAAGGAAGTGGTAACTCTAGATGTAGGAAATGAAGGACTGAAGAGCCCCGTAGATCTTGCAACTAAAGATAGTGAGCTTACACAGAAAGTAGTCACTTCTCAGCAGATGGAGGATCTGCATTGTGCCAGTATTCATGCTGAAAATGAAGAGCTAATGGAAGTTCTGCAGGTAGCAGATCATTTAATAATGGGAGAGGCTACACAGTACCAAACACGTCTCCCTGTGTTTGTGGCTGCAACCTCAATTCCTACCCAATTGCCTGGAGAGCCTTCTGCAGGCTATGACGATCAATCTAGCAGCTTAGATGAATATCCCACCATCGGAGAACTTGAGGATGATGCAGTAATTCCAGAAGAATGCATGAGTAACGTGAAGCAAGAAGAGGCCACCCAATATGAAACTCCAGACTTATTGTTTCATCCTTCAGGGGAGCTCTCGCCAAACAGTGGGGCTGCTCAGCTGTCGATGCACAAACCTCAGAGCCTGCCCTTGAAGAGCCTGGGGCTGTTACAAGAATACCCAACTGAGTTGACTGAAAAGCCAGAGTTGCTCTTCAGTAGTACAGGGCTGAAAGCTCGCTCTCCAGAGAAGGGAGACTCATCTTCCAAATCCAGCACCTTAAGCGGGCCTGACCTGGCAGGTAAGAGCAGCAGTGAAACTAGCACACCTGAAGAGCTCCGGGAGTATGACAGTAGCTCTGGAGTTGAGTCTAAGTCAGATGACAAACTGGAACAAACTTGTCATCAGCTCCTGAGTCCCTTGGAGGATCTCCCCGGTGAGCTTGATCTGGGCATCCACATGGAAAAGGGAGATGACGAGGCAGAGACCCTGCCAGCAGATGAAGTCCTTGGCGATCCACCTACTGAGCCCACTGTATCCTCCGAGGAGGAAGCTGATCTGGATGCAGATCTTCTGAAGGAAGCAAGCTTTCCCAAAACAGTCTGCCTCTTGACATCACCTCTCCCAACCAAGTCACATTTGCCCCATTCGGTAGAGGAGTCTGACGAACAAGGTTCTGGTGATGCTGGCACAGAAACCCCAGCCTCAACCAACTCTGCAGCTTCGTGTGATGTTTTTGGTGCCTTTCACCTCCATTCAACTGACAGCTGTGGCAAAAGCCCTGGCCTCTCTTCCTTGGACAGTGAAGAACATTCCACGGAGGGCAGTAAGGAGACCTGCAGCAAGATTCCCATGGATTGGGAGCAGCACTTGCACCTCACCCCGATGCCCTTGAAGACTGGTGGGCACGAAGAAGAATCGTCACAGCCTTTCCCTGCCGCTCATAGTCTGGCTGCAGGTAATGTATAGAAATCCTGCCCCATCTGTGTTGGATGGGCCGACCTGTGGTATGTTAATGTGCAATAGTATCCTGTAGGGAATGGAAATGGTTTCCTTCCTGCTTGTGTATCTGTTCCATCTGTGTCTCTAGCCAAATGGGCATTTTCTCGTTTTTGTGTGTCTTAAAATCTTTTCTCTCAACTTCTTATAGACTTCTTTGGGGAAAGTTGTGTATATTTTAGTGCTTTTCTTAGTGGTGGTGGTGATGGTGGAAATAAACTTCTTAGCCTTTGGATATGTAAAATAAAGCATCACTTTGTTTATCTGATGTGGCCTGTATTGTTTTTCCAGGGAATCTGTCTTCTCCACCTACCTGTCCATACCACTTGCAGTTTTTAAATTGGAAAGAAGGGTGTGCCAAATAACGCGAACAGAAATTATGGGGTTTGCTATATTATATATGAACTGGACAAACATGAGCGGCATATGGGAGAAGCAAACCTCATTTAGAATATATGAACAAGTATCAGGAAAATTTGATCCATCAGAATAACCTGAGGTCCTCATCCTGCTCAGCAGCCATGTCTTCTTTAATTATCCTTTGGGCTAAAGCTGCCTTTTGCAATTTCTTCATGCCATTGGATTTGTATCCTTTGGTGCATTGGGCTCCGAGAACATTTAGTAGAGAGCAGAACAGGTAGTAAGCAGCATAATGGTTGGACTGTTAAATGTTTTGCGGGGATCACAATTAATTTGATCCAAGCTGTCCAGTAGTCCCAACCTGCCTTTCCTCTGGAATCATGCACATTTCTGTGTTAGACAAATATCCGAGCATTGGGTGGATTCATTAACATGCTAAGCCAAAACCAAACACACCATACTGATGTTTAGAATAACACTGACTTGCCCATAAAAAACACATTTATTGTTTATAGCCCTAGAAATCAGGGCTACATTTAATAGATATTTAATTGAATATTAAGAAAAAACGTTCCAACTTTTCTTATGCCAGGCATAAGAAATAAATAGTTGAAGCCATCACGTTTCCATCACAGGAAGGCTAAATAGCCATTTGTTAAGAGTACTGTGCTTTCCTGGAATGAGCAGAGGATTGGTTAACTTGCTAATTAACCAAGGCAGATTTCCTTTAACGAAATCTTGAAATGTAATAAATGATCAGAAATATTCTGCAGGAGATAGATTGCGTCTAGATCTTTTCAGGCCATAGGTGTACTGAAATAGCAGGAAGGCCATTGAGGAAAATTCACATTGCAATTTCCTGTTTTAGCATGTTGTATGCTGAAAGATTCCAGGATTCAAAAATGATTCAGCTTTGATAGCTGCTTTAGTATTTATAATTAGATAAATAATTTCGATTTACCAATTGGTTTACTAATAGGAGCTGAGAAACGAGTTAAATCCTCAAGTCCTTCAACTTCTCTTTGCTTCATTATTGCTAGTTGATTGAAACTGAAACCAAGCAGTCTATAGATAAATTAGGAAGTTTTAATCAATCCTAAGAACTCTGGCATCTCTTTCTCTGACTCTGAGAAAGTTTAAGGTGATTGATGTGAACAGCTCCTAGGAGGGAAGCTATTCAGAAAGTAGTTAGCAGTATACAAGCATGCAAAAATTGCCTAGTACTGGAGACATGCCCAATGCAACCTCTGAATCCATTTTTAAAATGAATTAGTTGGGAACACAACATTTATCAGCCAAGTATTGGCACTATAACTGCAATGGAGTGTATTTCTTGCAAATCTGAGAAGCATCTCCTTTTTTTTCTTTAAAACCTAGCCTCTTTCCACTTTCCCTTTTCTTTTTTGTTCTTGTCTGTCACTTCCTTTCTGTCTGTTGTGACCACTACCCATCCTGCGGGCCACCCTTTCCAACCCAAGCTCCTTGCCCTATTTGTAGGTGACAATGGGGCTGCCTTGCCCTTCCCCTGGGAACCATGTCCATCTGAGATCCTCTCCACTATCTACGAAGTAGAAAGTGGTGCTGAAACACCTGGCCCAGACGAAGAGGACGGGAGCAGTTGCTTGCGTGCCGCCTCCCGAGAACAGGCTCTTCAGCTAGGAAACATCCAGGCTACAGTCGTACAGCAGCTAATCAGCCGAGCCCTGCTCTTCCCAACAGAAGCACCTCCTGGGGCTGTCAGTGGGAAGGGGGCCATGAACAGCGAAGCAGAGATTGGCAAATGGACAGAACTGATCTCCCCTTTGGAAGAATCTCGAGCCAGCATCACTTCGGTGACCAGCTTCTCCCCAGAGGACATGTCATCCCCACATGGGGACTGGACTGTGGTAGAGGTAGAATCGTTCCACTGATTATTTCCCCCTCCCCCAAGTTATTAGTATATAGAAGAAGGCATTTTTTGGAGGCGAACCACTACTTTTCATCCAAGTGTATCTATTAATGTCCAGGAAGGGTCAAGTATTAGCTGACTGGGGATACTGCTCTCCCCTTCATCTTCAGCAGCTAATGGTATGGATAGTTAAGCACTTGTGAATCATGATTACTTTTGTCCCATGCCGTCTTAGCCCTTGAATTGTTTTTGGTTCAGCAGACTGACCAGCCTTTCACGTTTGGAACTTTCAGGGCATAATGTTTCTTTCCAGAGGTAAAGTCCATCTTTACTTAGTCGTAACATGTGATTGTGCCAATTATTGATATCACTATCTGTCAACATGATAAAAATAAAGCTCCCCCTCCCACGTATTTTGATAAACGCTACAGTGTTCTTCATTAATGAAGGCTATCAGTAACAGAAGATGCTAGTGGCCCTGATTACTGATACCTCCTTATGGAAAGCCATTGACATTTGGTTGTCAGGCTGCCAATATTTAATTATTATTTTTTTTGTTATAGTAAACTTTCAAAACCAAATTCCCTGGCAAAGGTGTTTTACCTTGAGATTTTTTTTAAAGGAAGTAGCACCTCAAAGATTGTGCCCAAACAATACAATTAGGATGAGACCTAACAGATGAATTTAAACATTATCAAGCAGCCTGGATTTGCACAGTATGTTTGGTACAAGGACATTGATTAATTCAAAAAATAGCTTAAATGGGTTGTGTGAATGTAGCCAACATGGAAGAGAAATTTACAAATGAGGACATCTTAGTGTTTTTGAATGATTGGTGTATCTGCTATTTAGAATGTGGTCACTCTACTTCTCTCGCCTACTTCTATGAAGTGGACTTCTCAGCAATATATGCAACTTATACAGTGGCTGGAGGAGACCTTGGACTCAAAGGGACATGTACTTTACCATCCTAAACAAGACTAGGTAAGAAAAGGCTGCTAAAGAATCAGTTTGGGAATTTTCTTCAAAGGTGCAGTTTACAGACCACTTCTATCTGAAATGGAAAAGTTTAGAAAATGCAGGGACCAAGTTTTGTTTTGATGCAACTGATTCTTATACTTGTGCTAACCCAAGCTCCATGCTGATGCAGCAGTAGATTATTCCATTTTTTCCCCCTTTGTGCCGGTGGTTATGCCTGGCCAAGTAGTATGTGTGTCATTGTGAGGGGCTTTCCTGACTTGATTGTAAGCCAATGCAGTGGTGGGTTGAGGAACATCTGGAACAACCCTTAGGTTGTGAATTACAATTCCAAGCAGCCTCTGAAAATTTGCATAACTGTTCGATGTTAGACATTTTTCAGTAGCATTCTAGAGTCAAAAATTGGCAGTGCAACCATGATAGTTTTGCTCTGGCATTTGTTAATAAGAGTGATATGAAACTATACAGCAGCTATGGGATGGTATCCAGTAATATGATTAGATAAACCGATTCCATCATACAACAACAATTGCTTAATGGTTCCCTTGAGCTGTGCCATTTTTTGTTGTTGTTGTTACCACATTTGAGAGTCTACATTAAACTGCATAAATTCAGAGCAAAGATGACTATCTAAAAATTAGGCTGCCTTTCTAACCTACTACCAGAAAAACAATGTGAAAAAGCTTTTTCTAATTGCCATATTTAAGAGGTACTGTACTCATGAAGCCAATCTTCTGTTGCAATACTCCTTCTCTCCTGAAAAATGAAGCTTGTTTCTATAATGTGAAATGTTTTTAAAAATGTTCATCTCATTAACTCTGCCATCTTCCTATACCTGCCTTTCCAGATCACTTGTAGTTCCACTAGTTAACGCTGATATGGAGCCTTTATTGTCTGTAATGAAGTATTGATGTGTGCAACTTTTTTTTGTAATGTAGCAAAGTGTGATATAGTATTTTTTAAAAATAAAAATAAACTTGAGGTTATTCTGTTGTCCGTCTTTGAAAATTGTTTGATTTTTAATAGTCAGAATGCAGTGCAAAATTGGTTACACTTTTAATGGCTCAGGGCCTTTTGAAACTACCTAAAAAAAGGTAGTTAATTACTTAGCTAATTCTTGAGAAGTCACTTGGCAGACTAAAGTTCTGCTGTTGGACCAGAGTCTTGTTAAAATATACAGGGGGCACTTTTATATAGAAAACAAATGGCTAAGCTGCGATGGATGCAACTGTGTTTTAAATTCATAAAAATTCTAGATAGGTTTGAAGAAGTTAACAATCTGAATTTCCAATGCTAGGTACTCATGATTGCATAGACTTATGGCATCAGTCTTCTTCCATGGCTGAGATCTCTCTCTAGCCTTTTCCATTTAAGCTCCTGTACAATTGTCACAATGTCACTTGCTGAGCAAAAGTAGCCGAGATAGTTCTAATTCTTTAACTGGGATTAGTCCATGAACAAGAGCGTAAGGGCAAGTTTAAAAGATACTAAACACACTAAACTTGATACAGCATCTCCACCTCAGCCTGCTGATAGAAGATGAGCATCTTGAACTGGGCAGTACAGGTGGTCCTTAACTTGAGATCTTTTGAAGGTACAATGGACTCCACCAAAAGATACCACCCAGTTCTGAAGTTTCAATGTCCTACCACATGACCGCATTTTGGGCACTTGGCAACTGACCCATCTTTGCAGCTGTTTGCAGTGCCACGTGGTCAGATGGCTGCAATTTACTTTTTTGCCAAAAAGGTTTTATTTATGATTTATGGCAAAAATGCCCCATTGGTGAACAATAGGTTTGCTTAACCCCCACAAAAAAGGTTGGGTTGGTGACAGGGGCAAACTGCTTTACAACCATCACAATTTATGACTCTAACAGGCAGGCTCCCATTTCAGTATAGACTATCTATACTGAAATGTTCTGATCTTTGCTATCCACTTTCTTGTACTAAACTATATTGTAGTAAACCTTTGTCTGGGACCTAGAATAGTTTTCAGCCTTCTGTATGTGTAAAATCATACAATAGGTGATATTCACATATAGCTTGCAAAACCTAAGTATTTTTGCATGTTCTACTAATTTTGTGCTTTATTTCCAAAATGTATTCTTTAAAGCAGGGGTCCCCAACCCCTAGTTCATGGACCAGTACCGGTCCGCAGCATGCCAGCAACATGTCCGCACAAACAAGCAAAGCCCCATCCGCAGGATGCAGGCAGCCCACAAAACCACACACCCTCCGGTCTGTGGAAAAACCTCTGTCCATGGAACCGGTTCCTGGTGCCCAAAAGATTGGGGACTTCTGCTTTAAAGCATGTAATATGCTATGCATGCTTACATAGCCTTTTAATCAATAGGTATTGTCAGGGAAAAGCTCTCTCTAGCAAAATAGGAAATTGTATCATGTTTCCCTATTTCTTGCCTTTTTTCTCACTAAAATCAAGATTGAGCATTATTAACCAAAGTTTGGTTCAGGAAGACTACATCTATGTTTAGTCCGTGAATTATAAGTCAGGTTCTATTAAGGAAGATTGTTGCTATATCTGGCTGCTTAAAAACTGAATCCTCATAAACCAAAAAGTTTATTTCACACCAAGGGGTCATATTACCCAAAGTACTGTTCAAACACTAGAAGGCAATTTCACAAGATGGCTGCAAACACAACCCTACACCTGAAGGTGATCTTTGGAAGCTTAACAGGCATATGACATAAGTTGAAAGCTGAGAAATGAATTATATGTTTGAAGTGGAGTTTACCTTTTGAGGCACAGCAAAGGTATTTATTGGACATCTTTGCAAGAGATGGCATCAACCCTATTATTGTCCATGCTGAAAAATAGAGTAATGAAGAGGAACATAATAGAGTTCTGCTGGATTATATCATAGATAGGCCCATATCAGCATTTTATTTTTGCAGGCAAGTGCTCCAAGACAATCTCCAACCTCGGCCACAACAACCAGTAATGAGAAATGTTCTGCTTCTGAGTTGGGAATTTCTTTAAGTTATTGGGCTAACAACAAGGGAGAATTCTAGTCTCTCTAAAGGTGGCGCATTTTAGGAAAGAAAATTCCACCAATTCATTGTACCATGTGGTAAAATAGTTTTGAACAGTACTGATTGTCCTGCATTGCAATTAGATGCCCCTGAGTAATTTGGGAGGGAAATGTTCATTTTTTCTATCTCACATAGAGTTAACTATTTTTGTCCTTCTCCAGTTCAATAAAAAGTTGCAATGCTTTCACCTTTCCAATGGAACAAAAGGATAACTCTTTTATCAAGTTGGCTACTTAACTGTTTTTGTAACAAGGTATAGCATGTTGCAGGGACATCTCATAAAACCCCCAAGTCAGTTAATATATGTCCAAAATATTTTTGCTGAAATAAAAAGTAAATACACCATTATATTAATTGGGATAACTTCTGCCAGTTCTGTATTTATACACAATGTGCACCAGCATCTGAATTTCTGTAGATACCCATAAACTCCAGCACACCCCCTTTTTAAATGACAGAAAGTGATTATTTTAAATAAAGGATGGGGTTTTTTAAGGTGGAACCAAAGATGGACACTTAACAGGAACATCCAGATGAACTGGAGATAAAACTACTTATGACTAGATCCATATCTATCTATATGGGAATAAATTCTACTAAACCTGAGATTATCTGGGGTGGGGGGAGGAGAGGGGGAAATGGCAATAAGTGATAGATGGTCCTGAAATCAGCCAATTCCAGCCCTTATTTGCACGTGGAATACCTTATTCAGAAATTAATCTTAAGCACAGATGGGGCTTGTTAGATTCATGTTCCTAAAGAGACACTATCCACTCGTTTAGGAATGTGAGCTTGGATGGCATTGTGGCTTCATTATGAGTAGTCAACATTCAACCATGGTAGCCAGGATTCACATATCAAAAATGACCACCATCCAACCACCACTCCCCAAATACCTCTTTCAGCATTACCCTGGAATTAAAATGGTTTGGATGCAATTGTGCTGATCCGAGACTGAGCCAATGCAAAGCAACCTTCGTTAAGTTTTTGAGCAGATAAAACATTTAAAATTTTCTACTAGTGATTACTATGTCTTCAAAGGTGCTATAATGGAGATTTGCATACATCATAAAGTAGCTTTCTCTTTGAAAAAAGTCAGTGAAATGAGTGAAAAAAATCAACACGTGCCCAACTCACAATTTGGTAACAAATCTTTCGTCAAACCTATCATTTCATATTTTTCAAGATTCTTTACATTATGATCTGGGCACATGATGAAACTACAAAGTCATTTATCATACACACACATATGTATACATATATATGTCTCTGTGTATATATACAGTTGCAAGAAAAAGTATGTGAACCCTTTGGGATTACGTGGAGTTTTGCATGAATTGGCCATAAAATGCGCTCTAAACGTCATGTAAGTCACAACAATAGAAAAACACAGTCTGCTTAAAATAATTCTACACAAACATTAGCTGTTGTCATGTTTTAATTGAACATAAGATGGAAACATTCACAGTGCAGGGTGGAAAAAGTATGTGAACCCCTAGCCTAATGACTTCTCCAAAAGCTAATTGGAGCCAGGAGTGAGCCAACCTTGACTCCAATCAGTGTGATGATATTGGATGTGTTGCTGACAGCTGTCCTGCCCTTTAAAAACACACACCTGTTTTGGGTTTACTGGTCTCAAGAAGCACTGTCTGATGTGAACCATGCCTTGCAGAAAAGAGCTCTCAGAAGACCTACGATCAAGAATTGTTGACTTGCATGAAGCTGGAAAGGGTTACAAAAGTATCTCCAAAAGCCTTGATGTTCATGTGTCCATGGTAAGACAGACTGTCTACAAATGGAGAAAGTTTAGCACTGTTGCTACTCTCCCTAGGCGTGGTCGTCTTGTAAAAATGACTGCAAGAGCACAGTGCATAATGCTTAATGAGGTAAAGAAGAATCCTAGAGTGTCAGCTAAAGACCTACAGAAATCTCTGGCACATGCTAACATTTTTGTTGACACATCTACAGTAAGGAAAACATTAAACAAGAATGGAGTACATGGGAGGACACCACGGAGGAAGCCATTGCTGTCCAAAAAAAATTGCAGCATGTTTGAAGTTTGCAAAAGAGCACCTGGATGTTCCACAGCACTACTGGCAAAATATACTGTGGACAGATGAAACCAAAATTGAGTTGTTTGGGAAAAACACACAACACTATGTGTGGAGAAAAAAAGGCACAGCACACCAACATCAAAACCTCATCCCCACTGTAAAACATGGCAGAGGGAGCATCATGGTTTGGGGCTGCTTTGTTGCCTCAGGGCCTGGACAGATTGTTGTCATTGATGGGAAAATGAATTCCAGAGTTTATCAGGACATTTTGCAGGAAAACGTACGACCATCTGTCCGCCAACTGAAGCTCCGCAGAGGATGGGTGATGCAACAGGACAATGACCCAAAGCATACAAGTAATTCAACAAAACAATGGCTTCAACAGAACAGAATAAGCCTTCTGCAGTGGCCCAGTCAGAGTCCTGACCTCAACCCGATTGAAATGCTGTGGCATGACCTTAAGAGAGCGATTCACACCAGACATCCCAAGAATATTGCTACACTGAAACAGTTTTGTGAAGAGGAGTGGTCCAAAATTACTCTAGATCGTTGTGCAGGTCTGATCTGCAACTACAGGAAACGTTTGGTTGAGGTTATTGCTGCCAAAGGAGGGTCAACCAGTTATTAAGTCCAAAGGTTCACATACTTTTTCCACCCTGCACTGTGAATGTTTCCATCTTATGTTCAATTAAAACATGATAACAGCTAATGTTTGTGTAGTATTATTTTAAGCAGACTGTGTTTTTCTATTGTTGTGACTTACATGATGTTTAGAGCGCATTTTATGGCCAATTCATGCAAAACTCCACGTAATCCCAAAGGGTTCACATACTTTTTCTTGCAACTGTATAAATATATGTATGTACGTGTGTATACACACACACACATATTTTAAAAAGTGAACTGTCATCAATATATGATTATATTTACATACTAGTCTTAAGTCTAAGAAAAATTCATGTATGTATCAACACAAAGCTTTTTACTCTTTCATTGCAGTTATGCCTTAAGCTGCTCCTTAAACTTTTAAGATACACCAGTACAATACTCATTCCAATTTGGCCTCACTGAGCTTTCAGATCACTATAGTGAGTAAGCTGTATAATTTTTTTTTCAATTTACCTTTTGCAGATTCTTTCATTGTGCATGGAATGAGTTAAGAGTGAACCAAGAGCTCCATATCTATTACCAAAAGGAGTGAGCAGGATCAAAAGCCACTCCAGCTCCTGCTGGATCAGCCACTGTTTCCTACACTGTATTGTGTATTACTTCTTGCACAGCAAGTTTCTAATAGACAAAATACAAGGGGTTAAGACTTGTTAGAACTTAAAAAATTTGGTTTTTTATTCCCAGCTCTGGACAAAAAAATAGGGCCTAGTGCAATAGAGATCAATGTGTAGCCAGTATGTAAGCCCCTGAGGCACTTCTGTGCTAAAACATCAAGAACCTCTGTTATCAAAGTTCGAAGTATAAGTTTCTAGCCCTCGTGGGTCGAAGGGAAATGTTGAGAACATAAAATTCAGTGTGCTCATATCTGCATTCTTCCTGGTAAGCGAAACTGAAGTTTCCTTCTTTCTTTGCAATTATGTAGTTTTCTGTTCCTAATGCACAACTAAACAGAGTAGATATAATTTTTTCTCACTCCCAGTAAGATCCCCTTTACTTTCCTAATTTACACCAGTTGACGTGATCTGTCATGATTCTCCAGTGAGTTTTGGAAATGATGTTCTGTATACAGTCTAAGATCCTATTCTAAAGAGTTGTCTATAAAGTTCCCATTGTTTTTAATGCAAAACTGAAACTGACTTCCCATTGTGAAACAGATGTTTCCTAGCCAACATTAAGTACAATATGTCTTCAAAACCATTGAGAATCTGAAATGTTGCATAATGTGCCCACCAGAATACCTCCATCACCTGATTTTTACAAGTTTACCAAGAATAATTTCTTAATATTGTACAGTGTCCTGTTGGCATTGCAATCTTCCTGCTTAAACAGGAAGAGGCCAATCCTAAGGACAGGAAAGCCATCACCTGGGTTACTGATAAGAGAAAAAAGTGGTTCTGGCCAATTCCATCCCCTATCCTTTTCTATGTCCCCAAAACATTAATATTGGTGGTATGGTCTACTTATATAGTCCTTATATAAGAACACTCACTGCTAATGAAAATACATACACACGCAAGCACACAGTTATAACTCTCTGCTCACTGGAAAGAGCCCATCTATAAATCCTACATTTATTTTAGACTTTTTTGGTGATTATGTCAAGGTTACCGCGCTTTTACCCCACGGATTACAATACTGAAAATTAAGGTGGAACCCTTAAAAAGTCTATTCCCATCCATGGACTAGACAGAAGATAATCTACCACCACTTTCTTTCTTTTTTTTTCCAAAACTTGATTAGCAGATGACACTTCTCCATAGAGCAGAACCCAAAATCTGGAGCCCTCTTGCACATTTTTGCCCTTTAAACATACAGTCATTTCAGCTGTTCCATTACCCTTTGTAGAGGGCTAAGGTATCTGGGAATACTAAATCATTTTTCCAGTTTAAATATTTATATTTTTAAAAAATGGGGAAGAAAAAAATAATAAAAAGCAATTGACTCTGGGCAACCACCATGAAAATTGGAAGAAAAGGCTACCTGAACAGAAAAGAGAATAAAAAGCTATTTGATTAAAACCTCCTGGCACCTCCAGCAAGCTCTTTTTCTTGCCAATCACCAAAAGAAAGGAGGGGCAATCAGGGCTATCAAATGCTACTGTTGGGGAGAGGGAAGGGAGAAGCCGTTTGGGTGCTGCTGAAGCATAAATCATTTCAGCTCAGGTGAAGATTGGGAAAAGGAGGAAAACCACATTGCCTCATCTTTCCCCCAAACAGACAATGCACTATGGTGAGTGAAAAGCTTGGGGTCGGGTCAGACAGGCAAGATGAGAGAAGAAAGTGAGCTTTTAGCCCTCTGAACCCAGTCTTTTGGATCACCAGATAACCGGGATAAGGAAGCCATAAAAGCTGGGTCATTTCTGCCTCCCTCCTCTCACCGGATATGGTCCAAACCCTTGCCTTTCCCAACGTTGTCTTGTTTTCACAGAGGCAAAGGAAGGCTGAAATGGCTGAGACAGTAGCGTTGACAGAGTCCCTGTTCTCTCCCTCCCCCTCACTAGCGTGGCCCGTTCTCCTCAGCACATGAAGGAGTCGTCTTCTTCAAAGTGGCACTGCTGGAGGACTTTGATGTGATACTCGTAGATCTTGAGGGCCGGTCCCAGGCGAATAGAGAGGCCAGTAAGCACATCAGTGCGCTGCATCAGCAGCAGAGATTTCCCATCAATCTCCTAGGGAGGGGGAGGGATACACAAAAACAGAACATTGTGAGATTAGTGCACAGCAGCATGCTAGGAAGAGGTTTCTGCCTTTCTATAAAGCAGGAAAAGAGTTCCAAGTATGGTTGATTAAAGCAACACTGAGGCATATATCCATGCATGCATACATACACACGTGCACTGCGTATACGTGTATCTCTCACCAGTCTGTGAGCTGAGAAAAGCCATTACAGAATCACCACCGCCTAACTGGGAAGGAGCTTTGTAAGACATTTAGTCCCTTACTTTGCTTAGCACAGGAAATCTACTAAAGAAAATGTGTTCTAGAAATAGATATGGCTGCAATTACTCTCTCAATATATAGGTATTTTTAATTAGATTTTTATATCACCTTTATTAATCCTCCTTTAGTGACCATACTTGGGACCAGTACCTCTTTTGTTAAACAAAGCAGTCGCTAAGCAAAACTATGACTATGCTTATGGTCTTATTTCAAGTTTCCTTTGCTTTAAAGACCTGCAAAGATTGTCACTGCAGTTTTAGTTACTGGTACTTTTATCTCTGTCATAACTACAAACGGTTGCTAAATGAAAACTTTACCTGTATTTACCTTTTATTCACTTGCTAATCTCAAACGTATTTATAATAAAACTAAAAACAACCAACCCAACTGAACTGGCTTGGCCAACCCACCATTAGATAAAGTAAGGCAGGTGAGTGGGGCCCAATACACTTCCTAGCTGCTTGTCAGTGCTTCCCATTTTATTCCTACCCTCTTAAAGTAACCAGGCACCCCAGGTGTGCTGGCAGACTTTGCCAGTGTGGAAGTAAAATTCAATAATCAGTTCTACTGGCTTGTCAAAATGGAATTCAAATGTGCACCTATGATTCCTAAGCATCAAAATGGTTTAATTGCCCAATACCTAAATGTGAGATGGAAATAAGATCTAAAAGATCTAAGCTTTCAGAAAGCACAAAGCTTTTTACAAACTGAAATTTGTATTTTTGAAGAAACCAACAAAAGGCTATCTAACAAAGAGCATAGACCATAGTAAAGAATTAGGGAACATAATTGTGGATGGCTGAAGTCATCAGGAGGTGCAAAATCTCTCAATCTCTCTCTCTCTGAAAACATGTTTTGGTGAGAACTACCCAAAACTTGTCACAGCCTGAGCTCAAGAAAACTAGTCATGAAAAGGAGGACCATAAATGACAACGGGGTCTCCGTCCAGGGAGCGGTCGTTTTCTCATCTCAATTTTACCAAGTTTCAAAGTAAATCGCTGGTTTATCTCAGTAACCATATATGTCTTTTATGTCTTATTTTTTTAAAAAAAATAAGACATAAAAGACATATATGGTTACTGAGATAAACCAGCGATTTACTTTTAAGCAGTTGTCCTCTTGAAATACTGAGAGACTGGAATGGGTAGGAAACAGACAGAAACACTACTTGAAAGAAAGCCATATAACAACTGAAGTTTGGATGTACCCAGATGTACCCAGATTTTTAAAGCAATTTTCCCAAATGGGACCTAAATTCTGGAAAGAGTTCCAGCATATCCTCCATCAAAATGAGAGGCCAAGACTTTTAGGACCCATTTCGTAAGACTTTAGCTGAAGTGTGATCCTCCAATCCCTCTTCTTGGGGTTCTCACCTGCTCCTGAAAGGCTGAAGCTTGCTCAGCAAACCCAGCTTCTGTGAAATAATCCACAACGTCACCGACAGTCCATTCCACAGGGTCAGTAGGCTTCTCTTTCACTGAACTGGAGGAGGGGAGAGAAAGTGAAATTGAGATCAGAGGCCTTGCACGGCTTCTTCTCCATCATCATGAGAAGCCAGGGATTCCTCATCAGCACCAGATCAGGGATACTGTTCATGTGTGCATGTACACTCATACTGCACCGAAGGAATTCATCACAAGTGAATTGTACAGCATCTTTCTGTAGCAGTTTAAATCTGCCTTAGAGCATCCACTGCAGACGCAGAAAAATGCACCAATTTAATACCGGTACACATTTTATTTTATTTTTCAATCACACTTTCAGGAGAGATAATAATTTAAAGTAAAAATTAAGAAGATTAAATACCTCACATCAGAAAACTGTAAGAGTATCACAAAACTGACAACTAAATGTAATGGCCTTAAAAACATTGGGAATATAAAAAAAATTATTGGCCTGAAGCTGAAAGCAGCTGTTAAGGCTAATCTCTCTTGGGTCAGTGTTCCACAACTGGGAATGACTGAAGATACACTCTTTGCTCGCAACTTTTCATTTTACCTTAGCGCTACCTAAAGGAGGCAATGTGAAGTTAAGTATATGTGAGACAGAGTGGCCAAATATTCTAGTCCTTAGCTCTAATGATGTCTAAAAGGCAATGTATAAAGTAGTTGGCACAGTACAGGTGCATGACAACTGTTAACATCCAGCCATGCTTGGTAAGTTTACAGCTGGACTTTGCATCAAATGCCGTTTCTGAACAGCAAGCCAAGACAGTCCAGTATAAGGTAAAGGTAAAGGTTCCTGCGCACATGCGTGCTAGTCGTTTCCGACTCTAGGGGCCAGTGCTCATCTCCGTTTCAAAGCCGAAGAGCCAGCATTTGTCCGAGGACATCTCTGTGGTCATGTGGCCGGCATGACTAGACGCCAAAGGCGCACGGAACGCTGTTACCTTCCCACCGTAGTGGTCCCTATTTTTCTACTTGCATTTTTACGTGCTTTCAAACTGCTAGGTTGGCAGAAGCTGGGACGAGTGACAGGCGCTCACTCTGTTATGCAGCACTCGGGATTCGACCCGCCAAACTGCCTATCTTCTGATCGACAAGCTCAGCATCCTAACCCACTGAGCCACCGCGTGCCTATAGAGGGCAAGAAAACAGACTGACCAGGGCACAGAGAACTGAAGCCGGGCTAGTCATGAGTCTCCTCCAACAACCGGAAGCAATCACCATATCAAGAGTTCTAGCATGGCATGACACTTTAAGGATAACAAACAAAACAACCCTAATGTGAATATTTCAACTCCACCGCTCTTGTTTTGCAATCTAAAAGGAAGAGGAAGCCCGCTTCCTTTAGCAACATCACATAGCCAAAGAGTCTATATAGCCTTTCTCCTCTTCACGCCATCTTCTTCTCATACAACAGTTTCCCTTCCCAAATCAAGGCATATCAGACCCTTGGTATTGTTGCCGTTAGAACCGGCCAATGTGTGGCGGCACTGACCATTATAAGAGTAATGAGCAAGTGAGATATGACCAAGGTGTCCAAGATCCCTAAGATATTTTCAACCTACATTAATTACTGAAAACACTGCTGTTTTTCTAGATAAGTGATAGCAGCAGAAGACGGGTTCAAATATATCCACTTTTTCTTTACAATAATTAAACCAATAATTAAGGGACGCGGTGGCTCAGTGGTTTAGGACGCTGAGCTTGTCGATCAGAAGGTCAGCAGTTTGGCAGTTCGAATCCTGAGTGCCGCGTAATAGAGTGAGCGCCTGTTACTCGTCCCAGCTTTTAGCCATGGCAAGAGATAAAACATATTGATATTGAATTCTAAGCAGTAAAATCTGCTCTGTAACCAGCTCAGATCCAAAGGCATTGTAAAAATAATGAAGGGGGGCGGTCTCTTTGCAATTATAAAGCAAGATACATGGATTAATTTCCTGCACCAGTTTGCAAGATAACTAATTCTGTATATAAGAAACTCTTCTTCCTTCTTCTTTTTGCACATTATTGCATTACTTTAGTAAGGCAGTTGTCTTTTTGTAATAATTGATTAGTTGTGTACCAGGAATCATCAGAGGTGAAGAGGGGAACAAAACACTACTTGTTATTATCACTCTTAGTTTATTTCTGCATTCTATTATAGGATAATTCAAATTTGTACATGGTGATGGAATACATCCCAGGTGGTGAGATGTTCTCCCACCTACGACGGATTGGCAGGTTCAGGTAGGTGTGTTCCCTCATCACTGCAAGGACGGGACTATGCTAGTAGGAATAGAGGAACTGGGTATTGTAGTTTTTATATTTGATTCCCTGGTATTAAAGAAGGAGCAAACCCAATAATCGTTTCCAGTTTCTTTAACTTTGTATTTGAGTAGATCTAGCTTGTCGATCAGAAGGTCGGCAGTTTGGCGGGTCGAATCCCGAGTGCCGCGTAGCAGAGTGAGTGCCTGTTACTCGTCCCAGCTTCTGCCAACCTAGCAGTTTGAAAGCACATAAAAATGCAAGTAGAACAATAGGGACCACTACGGTGGGAAGGTAACAGTGTTCCGTGCACCTTTGGCGTCTATGTCATGCCGGCCACATGACCATGGAGACGTCCTCGGACAAGCGCTGGCTCTTCGGCTTTGAAACGGAGATGAGCACTGGCCTCTAGAGTTGGAAACGACTAGCACGCATGTGCGGGGGAACCTTTACCTTTTATAATTGAAGAATGGGTTGTGTGATATCTGCACAAAACTTACATGCAACTGAATGGTCTCCCATCTGCCTGGATGCCAGGTCTCCCAGGAGATGAGGGCACAGAGGGATCAGCCCCTGCAACAGCTGGTGACCCTGGAGAAAAAAGAGAGAAACAAACAGGGATAGGTCTTGTTCTGCATCAGTATAACTGGAACTGGACCAAACTGTGCTTGTGGTCCTTTAAAAACAATGAAAAATGTCATTATAAAAAGAACATTTTAATTTCCAAGATAGCCAATGCCACTAACCGTATTCCTCCCTTTCACTTGCCCCCAGCTAATTCCAACCTACTCTAGAATGCCAATTAAAAATTCTTGAAACTGAATTAAATGATAGTCTCCATATTTATTGCAGATTTGAACATATACACTGACACACAATGCAAGCATGCAGTACATTAAATTATCATTCAATCCATGACAGAATTATTAGTGTTTAAATGACCCCCAATCTCAGATCTTTTTGCCTTACTGCCTATTAGTTTTCCCAGAAAAGTCAAGTTTAGCCAGCTACTTCCCCATTTTCTGCTACTTCTTCCTGCCTAACTCATACCTGCTCTGTCTGGCTGCTGATAGGTGCTGCCATCTTTCTTGCTGCCTCCCAGATGGTGACAGGCACTTTCTCCAGGGCAAGAGGCCTTTGTGTGACATTGCTCATTTCCTTCATGCTGAGAATGCTCCAATCCTTTGTTCAAAGATGTTTCCTCTAGGGAGTGCAGGTCTCTGGGGGTGGCACTGCTGGGTGGGATGTCTTCCCCACCATGCTTGCTGTCCTTACAGTCACCGTTCACCTGGCCTGTCCCAGGTCTGCTGTAGTTGCTGATCTCAAAATCCTGTGCCACTTCTGAGCCTTCAGACATGGTGGAGACTTCATCCTCTTCTTCCTCTTCATCCTCGTCTTCTTCGCCTTTGATCTCCTCTCCTGCCCTCTGTTAATATCACAGAGAATAAATAAGAATAGCAAACAAATTTTAATTTGGCATTCTTCTGACATACTGGGATTTCACCTATCATGAAGGCAAGTACAACCATCACCTGGAAACAAGCACAACTACTGCTTTTGAGACACATCATTGCAGTGTTAATTACTTTGGCTAAGACATCTCATATCTCAAACCCAAGCTGTTTTTGAGCCATTTTGTTTCAATTTCCTTTACGGAAACTGATATTTCTGAGGGCAGTTGATGCAATCAGACTAAGTGGTGCTGGGATGGGAAACTTCTTAAATGTCTCCACTACTCTAGCAATGTGATTCAAAGCTCCTCGAAGCAGGAACGGGAAACTTTTTATCCAGGGAGCATTTCATGCTAGTAAATCACTGCCACCTCTATCTTCCACCTGCAGCTTTCGTGAAAATCTGTGATCATTCTCATCAATTAAAGATTGCGAAAATAATACAAGAATACAAAAGGGGGGCAGGATTTCCCCCCCACCCCCTTATTGCTAATCCCTCCTTGCTGCTAACTGAATTGGACAACAGCTAACAAGGCTGCTAACTGAATTGGATATAACGTTTCTGAAGTGATTACTTCCTGAGCCAGATTG
Organism: Vipera berus; assembly: GCF_964194415.1. Classification (NCBI taxonomy): domain Eukaryota; kingdom Metazoa; phylum Chordata; class Lepidosauria; order Squamata; family Viperidae; genus Vipera; species Vipera berus. The sequence goes on along the minus strand of NC_138203.1, from coordinate 181,763,317 downwards.
CATGATATTTTCCTCCCCACCTCCAGCTTACCCATACTTGCATTCATTCAATACTGCACCCACAGCCTCTAGACTTTATTGGAGGTTACCAAATTCTTTAGGTCAAGCACAAACTGACTCTTTTGTTCTGTGTTTAGATGGAGCCTGGTACGACTGGAGTGGGGCTAGAAGGGGGCGCTGTTCTGGGCCCAATGTCCACCAATGGCAGCAATAAACTAACCTTATGGAAGGACCACACACAGGTGAGCTAAGAAAGAACCTAGTCCTATGTCGGAAGAGTGTCGTCCGCCAGCCCCCTCCCCTCCCCTTTCCCCCCCACCTCCCGAGAGTTGACCTTGAAGTTCTCTGAACGCCAAAAGCCAGCCCAAGAGTCTTGTCTCCCAACCTTTGCCGAAATACTTCGGCAACGTAGGAGGGAAGATTGCCCCGTTTAAAATCACGCACCAATCCTAGCGCCCCCCTCCAGTGCGACACGATTTGATTGGGCGCTGCCCTCAACTCTTCCTCCCAGACACACGCACACCTGCACGAGAGCCCACTGACAACATCTGGGGGGGGTTAGGGTGGGTGGTTGGGCGCCGTCCGCCCGCCCCCCCCCCCCAAACGGGCTGCTTTCTGGCGCTCACTGGCGCCCCTCCCCCCCCCGCCCAGCATTCGGGCACCCCCCCCTGCGCGCGCACTCTAATCGGTCCGTTTCCTTCCTGGAGAGCCTCACCTGTCCTCAGCCGGAGCGTCCCCTTCGCCCCACGCCAGACGCAAGCGCCGCCACCCGCTGTGGCCAACCCATCCCCCAGAGCGCGCCCCGGCGTCTCGCTCACCTTGTTCCTGTATGGTCTGGCGTTGGGGGCCCGGGCCTGCGCGCCTCTCTCCGCCCTGGGCAAAGCGACGCTGTTGCTGCCGCCGCCGCCGCCGCCGCCGCCACCCAAGCGGGTTCTTTCCAGCCTCTCCTCTTGAAGCAGCCCCTGTGCTCGGCCTCGAGTCACTCGGCCACCCCCCGGCGCGGCGCTGTTCCCGCGCAAGTAGCGCACAATCTCTCCCAGAGTAACGGGGGGGGATTCCTCCTGGGCTGCGGGCGGCGGCGGCGGCGGTCGCTCCCGTCCGGTCCGACGAGGCGGAGGAGGAGGAGGCGGCGGCGGCGGCGGCGGCGGCGGCGCGGCTGGCTCTGCGCGAGGCGCAGCACGCTGGGAGGACCGGGGCGTCGCGGTGGCGGCGGCGGCGGGAGCGCTGGGCGGGGAAGTGCGGGCCGGGCGCTGCGGGGCCGCCGGACTGGCGGCGGGCGCTCCGCCTCGCCGGGGAGGCTGGACCCGCGCGGCGTTGCGGTACGAGATGCTTCCCTTGTAGCTGACTCGGAGCACGGCGCGTTGCTGGATGAGCTTTTCCAGCTCGGCGCGGGTGCGCTCTGGCTCCGGGCCGTGCCGCCGGCGCACCATGCGGCAGATGCGCTCCAGGTCCGGGCGCGCCTTGCGAGAGCGCAGCGAGTCGATGGTGTCTAAGATCCACTCTTGGTAGCGGGGTGCCTCCTGGCCCGGGGGCGGCGGCGGGGGGCCGGCCATGGTGTTGCCGCCTCCCCCGGGGCTTTGCTGCCCCCGTGCGCCGCTCCGCCTTGGCCTCAGCCCTTGTCCGCGCGGCGCGAACTGGACCCTCCACCCGGCAGGCGCTGCTGCTTGCTGGAAGCGGCGGCGCGCGGGCTGGTCCGGGCAGCGCGAGCTCCTCCCTTCCCTTCCCCCAGCCGCACGCGCCGCCGCCTCCAACACCGCCCGAGCGGGACCCGCAGCCGCTTAAGGAGGCGCTGTTGCCTCCCGTAGTCTCCCTACACTTGGCGACTTAAGGTGGAGCAGGAGAATTCTCGGGCTTCCTTAGCGGCCGCTCGGAGGGAAAAGACGCTCTCGGGCCGCCTCCGTCAAAAAGTCAGTCCCAATCCTACGAGAGAGGTCCGAGTCTGTTCTATTTATAGCGGCGGGCGTTTGCACCGCGTCTTCCAGCGGGCAAGTCAAAGGGAAGTTTTCCTCCTAGCCTAGCCGTTTTTCTGCAGTGCTTTTGGCTTTCTCGTCCCACGCCCTTCGTTAGTCCAAATAACAAATCAGAAATCTATCCCCCGCCTCCTCCACAAGCGAAGCGATTCGGCAGCCCTTTTGTCGACTTACTGTCATAGTTAGTTCCTATTCCACGGAAGTTTCTGTTCTGTTGATGCCCAGACGAGTCCACCCCACCGCTGGATGAAATGAGATTCAATTTGGGAGTAAATACTGTAGACAAAGAATGGACTTACAAAGGTCTGAACAGTTGACGCGAGCGAACTGCCTATCTTTTACAGAAAGATCTGCTGCCTTAAGTTTGTATTTTTCCCCTCTGGTGAACGTGGCCTTCATTTTCTAGATCTGAAGCATTTTTTTTTCTATCTTGCATTTTGATTACTTTTCCTTAGGACCAAGGCCTAGATGCCTGGTATGAAGAGGAACGAAATAAAAGCAGCAATTTGTTTCTGATTACAAATATGACCACAAAAATAAAAGGTTTCTGTAAAAGGTTTTACTGTAGTGCTCAATTTCATATCCTGCTTCTAGCTTGAAAAATACGTGTTCGCCCATTACCCATTATTGATTTAACCACGGCTTACTGAATTAAAAAGTTTACTGTAACAGAATTAGAGTTACTTAAGTATAAATTAATCATACTGGTTGGGAATCCTACAACAAATTAAGGTAAAATATGGTTGGCTAGTTTGTATTTCAGTGTAGTGTGTAAACACAATCAGAGTAGATGTTTAGTGTATTACAGAAGTGAAACTATACTTTATAACTGCTGCATTTGTCAATTATACATCCGTTCTACCAATCATCACATCTTCAAATAAGGAACCTATACATAATTGATGACCTAAACAAAAACAAGATATTGAGAGATATGAATTACATTTTTTATCATGTTAGTCACAGAAAGTTGAATACTCTTTATCATTTGGTATATCAGGTTGGATACACAAGAGCAACTGAGACTTTCATGTATTAACTCTGTATTCAGTCTGTACTTCTTTGTAGCTAGCATTTTCCCCCCCAGAGGTTTGCCAGAGGTAGAATTGCTGTTTCCTTCCCATCAAATTATGCAGTATCTTAACACTGATCAAGTTATATTAGCAGTTGGGGGACGAAACGGAAATTCACAAGTATCTCTTCTTAGAATTTCAAGCACAATTAAAAGACTACAGTATATAAAAACTGATACTCCACTTAGTTGTTCAAACTTCACATGATATATATATATAGGTGGTCCATCTTCATTTTGGCCTATCAAGAATTGCTGATAAAATGAATATAAACGCTTAGGGCAGGGGTGTCGAATTTGCTGTGTCACGTGATGTGTTACAACGTATCGCAACTTTTTTTCCCTTGCCGGAACTGGGATGGACATGGCTTCCATGTGACGCATCCAGCCCGCGGGCTGGCAGTTTGATACCCCTGATGTAGGGCTATTACTTAGATTCCCTCCAAATGGGGTTGGGCTAAAGCTCCAGCACTGAACTAGTTTTTAGGCAACTTTATAAATGACCAAAATTCAGCATGCAGGTGAAAATTGAGAAAACTTGGAATTAAGTCAGAATTGCAGATCCAAAAGTCCATCAGCCTACAGTAAATTAAAACAATGCCATACAGGTAATCTTTGTTTAGCAACTGTCTCATTTAGTGACCATTCACTTACTATAATAATGAGAAATTAGCTTTGTTGAAGATTATAAATACAGTCGTGGTTTCACTTAGCAAAGGCTTTGCTTAACAACTGAGTTGCCAGTCTGAACTGTGGTTGCTAAAGGACTACCTGTAATTAAACATTTTATATTTATTTTCTGAATTGTGTCTCACTTTACTACCGATAGAACATGACTAGTAGAAAATAATAAAATAATTAAAATAATCTGATTTTATGCCACAAATAAGAAGACACTCTGTGATACTTAATAAATCTATGGAAGGCTCCTTTGCTGCATAATGATTATCACCAAATCTATCCACTGCAGGATGAATAGCTTATTTAGTGAAAGCTATAGACCCAGGGCTAGATGAATCAAAAGTTGGAATTAAGGTTGCCAGGAGAAATATCAACAGCCTAAGATATGCAGATGATACCACTCTAATGGCAGAAAGTGAAGAGGAACTAAAGAGCCTCTTGATGCGGGTGGAGTGCAAAATTGGGCTTCAAACTCAACATTAAGAAAACCAAGATCATGGCATCCAGCCCTCTCAATTCCTGGCAAATAGATGGGGAAGAAATGGAGGTAGTGACAGATTTTATTTTCCTGGGCTCCAAGATCATCACAGATGGGGACTGCAGCCAAGAAATTAATAGACTATACACACCCTGCCAACAAAAGTGCGTATAGTCAAGGCCATGGTTTTCCCAGTTGCAATGTATGGCTGTGAAAGTTGGACCATAAGAAAGGCTGAGCGCCAAAGAATTGAGGCCTTTGAACTATGGCGCTGGAGAAGACTCCTGTGAATCCCCTGGACTGCAAGGTGATCAAACGAGTCAGTCCTACAGGAGATCAACCCTGACTGCTCTTTAGAAGGCCAGATGCTGAAGCTGAAACTCAAATACTTTGGCCACATAATGAGAAGGAAGGACTCACTGGAGAAGAGCCTAATGCTGGGAAAGATTGAGGACAATAGAAGGGGTTGACAGAGAATGAGGTGGCTGGATGGAGTCACTGAAGCAGTAGGCGTGAGCTTAAATGGACTCCACAAGATGGTAGAGGATAGGAAGGCCTGGAGGAACGTCCATGGGGTCGCGATGGGTTGGACACAACTTTGCAACTAACAACAACATAGACCCACACCATGCTTGTCCAGTGTAGGTTGATAGTTTTTTTTTAAATTTCCCAAGCTAGGGCTATGAGATGATTATTAATCCAATGTCATCTTACCATCTTACATACTTAAGAAAGGAGAAGAACCTGGATCTCTTCACTACTAGATTATTTCAATCAAAAGGCAGATCCAAAGTTTTCTTTCTGAAATGTGGATTTGGTACGCTGTGAAGTTTCCACAATAATTTTAATATAATTGCATTTATGCTACTAGAAACTGAATTATAGGAGTCAGGATTTAGCAGTTATGAGGGTTGTGAGCAACAGTGGTTACATCTCCACCTACACATAGGAAAAGGAAATGCGTCCCTATTCATAAGCTGATTCAGTGGCAGGAAGTGGTCAAGAATGAACTGCCTTTCATTTTTTTTTTCAAAGATGGGAATAAATACATTTTTATCTTTAAATTACCAAAATATCAACTGAATTGATAGATTAACAGCAATTGTTCTGAAGGGTGCTGTAGGATTTTTTTTGGTATTCTAATACCAGCATTTTTAATTTTATTTTTTTCTCTGAACTCCAGAATCGTACCTAAATATTTGTTAGCAGTAAAACTTTTCCAAATATAAAGATGAACAATTTCACATTCCTCTATAATGTTCAAATCTGTTTAAACATAAATTAAAAAGTTCAACTCAAAGTCTTTTTCACAACACACACACAACCCCTATTATAAAGGTTTTAACAATTTTGATATTGTAATTTGGACATATCAGTTTCTTAGTAGCTGCCCCTCCCAGCTCATTTTACAAAATAGGAAAACACTCAAGTTCTCAAAATGGTCTGAAAACTAGATAGTCTATTATAGTAAGGTACCATACATGAAACTGATTTGCATAGCACACAAATATGAGATAATCAGTAGCTTGGAAAAGCTGCTGGAATGCTGACCTGTTTCTTAGTTTTCAATACTGGCATCATTGCCTTTCTTTGTAATTTCTGGTCCTTATCAAGAATAATCCATCTTTTTCTTTTTTGAGCAATCATTGCACTAAGGAAGTAGTCTATCCTATACTGTAGCCCAGCTCTAACAAGGTCTATACAGCAACAGAATTAAGTGTAAGAAATACTTCAATTTCCAGACATAGGATGGTGTTCTTGAACTTGACATCAACAAAATGTGTTGGGATATATCTTCCAAATTAGCATGGTCAGTTTCCAAAATCTGTAAGTCACTAGGCTCAGAAAAGTTGGAACGTGTCAGCTTCTCTTAAATTATTTTTGCGTATTTTTAAAATAATACAATAGCTTGTCACAGCTCCAGAAGCAAACTAGAATTAATTTTCCATAGTTTGGGGGAAACCAGTTTCCTATTTTAAGTTTTTTAAAAATGAGGGAACTGTGAAGAATCCAATAGGTATTATTTTCTCTGGTAAATCTTGTATATACAGCCAACTTGCTGCATTTACTGGCTGAGGTACACTGAAAGAAGAAGTGCACTCAGCTTTTCAGTACACCTCATTCTGTCCCATTGAAAACAGTCCCTCTAAACCAAAATTACAAAATTCAATTATTTAGCATATACAATTTATTTTTATTTTTATTTTTATTTTTATTACATTTATATCCCGCCCTTCTCCGAAGACTCAGGGCGGCTTACAAGCTTAGCAGTAGCCTTCATTCTATGTATATGCCTGCTTGTTAGGGCTTTCACACACCCCCTAAGCGGCATTATTACAAAGTCAGCTTAATTGCCCCCAACAATCTGGGTCCTCATTTTACCTACCTCGGAAGGATGGAAGGCTGAGTCAACCTTGAGCCTGGTGGGATGCGAACCTGCACTAATTGCAGGCAGCTGGTGTTACTTAAGGAGGCATCAGCCCACTGCTCCACCAAGGCTCTTTAGCCTTCAATATGTTATGATTCTTTGTAATTTTATTATTGAGCTATCGTAACCAGTGATAATGCCTTCTTTCATGGAAAGAGCTCTTCAAATAAAAATTAGAACCTTAAATGCAGATATTCAAAGAACTTGTAGAGTTTTATTTCCAGTTATGATTATGAGTTTTCTTATTAACAGTTATTACTACTAACCCATAGGAACTCAATTACTTTTGTTTTGAAAGTATTTTCCATTTTGTCTGCCTACTCTCAAAAGAGTTTGAATGGCTTTATTTAGTATTTGAATACATTGCACAACAGCATCTGCTTAAGCTGATGCCTGTCGGATGCATTGGACTACCACTCCCAGGATATTATAGGAACAGTACTCCAACATATTTAGAGGGTATTGAGTTGGGGAAGGCTATCGTAGAACATTATGTTACTAGATACGTGCCTTTATTTGCTCTGAATAAGGGTTTTTTAAAAAAAATGCAAACAGCAGAAGAGCTTTCCATGCACATTAACATGACAGTATGTATGAAATTCTAATATAGAAACTCAAGAATCACAATTCTGGGGTGCTCACATAAATTTTAGGTAATGGACGTGTTGATTTCACAGCCATTTGATAAATTGCCTCTTTCATTATCAATACTCTCCAGATATAATTTAAAAGTTTCAAAATGTAATGTATATTTGATTATAAAACAAATGCATTTTTCAAAAAGCTAATAATTTTCATTGACTGACACTTAAAATTAAAACAGACATACCTTCAGTTATTTCAATTAGTTTTAAAGTCTTATACAAAGGGAGTAGGCTGTATCAATGGTTAATGAAAACTGCATCATGTGAATTCCTAAAAGTTCCATAGCTTTTTATTTCATGTTATCTTTTAGCACCGGCCATCATTACTCAAACACCTTACTGTTGTTTCCCATCTTATCTAAAGTTTAGGAATTAAACTTTATTTTTTTTAAACAAAACTTTATTGGTAATAGTTTCAAATATGTTTACAACAATGCACACTGTTAAAGAGGAAGTAGGGTTTGTTTTTTCTCAGTGAAACAAGTTTTGTTGGATTACACAGAAGTGGTTTTTGCTTCTTCCAAGACTGGGAGCAGATGGCTTTAGTTCTACCTCTCCCCAACCTCACAAAAATGGGACTGAGGAGCTTCTTGGTGGGAAGGGATGATGAGAAGTAGGGTTTGGGGTGGCAAATAAAGCTTGTCTGATCCTAATAGCACTTCTGTGCAGATTACATCTTTCAATCTAAAGACGCCTGCTCTGCTCTCCAGCCATGGAAGGAGAACAGAAGGAACTTAACTGTGAATTTAGAAAGAGTGTACTTGGAGTCAGGTAGGTGAAGACAAAATACAAGGAGGCATTGCATTGGAAAGGTGAAGGGGAGTATCAGGAAAAATTAGGACAAAACAACAAGCCTTCCCTCCTCATTGTTTGAGTCCAACTCCAACTGCTTTCGTCTTTTCAGAGAAAAGACTCTAAACAGATGCCACTTTATATTTCCAATCTCAACAACAGACCAAAACTGGTCACTCCCTTGTCTGCATGGCACAAGTGAATGGGTTTTGTCTATTTTGTTTGTAAATCTCACCATCTTTATTATCAGGGTTAGGTTTGCCATCCTTCTCTTGTTATCTTAGCATAAAACTAGAGCAGGTGTATAGAGATCTTAAGGATTGGAGTAAAGGAGAGCCCACACCCACAGATCCATGTATCACCAACCTTGAGGTTTGAGCTGGAATAGGAAGAATCCTATCCAGCCAATGTGTCTTGCCAACATCTTTCACTACGCATGTACTTTATCCCCATTTTAATTGCTACTAAAGGGGACAAACCTCTTCTGACAGTGACAAGTAGCTCATCTTTCCCAAATTCTGCTCGTTTCTCATCCATTCAAATACTCCAGCAGTTACCTTAAGCAGTAGAACTGATCTTGGGATACATTTTGGAGGGGGTGAGGTTAGCTGAGGAGAAGGAAAAAGAATGGGTTTTGGAAATACACATTCAAACAGTGTTTCTTCCCATAATATTCCTGTTCCAGCTGCAGCCAGTCATTGTCCCCCTTCAGCAAGTGTGAATATTATTGCCTCTTTCTTTCCCAAAACCAGGGACAAAGATTTAAATCAAGTGTAGAAAGAAAGAAAAGAAAAGAAACCACATATTCTTCATGCTAAAATCCAGCTGTTTTTACAGAATTAAAATTCCTGCTGAATTTCATTTAACTGTGCTGGAAAAAGAGCATATAAAAGCATTGCCCCCACCTAGACTGTTAAAACCTTTTTTAAGCCAGTCAACTATGTCTTTAAACTTTTTCTTTAAAGTTAATAAAATGAGCCTTGGAAAGGGATAGGGGAGGAAAGGGCTATTGATAAAAGGATAGGGTAGTCTCACAGTGGGAGGCGAGACAATTGGGTTGTAACCCATTTAATGCTGGTCTAAACACCAAAGTGTTGTGTGGATGTGTTTACTTTCTGCCTTCCCCAATTCCCTTCCCTTTTTTTTGCAATGCCCCATGAACCAAATCGTTAAGAGATGGTGACGAATTACAAAGTATTCCCTTTCCCTTAAAAATAAAAAGCCACCAAAAAACCAGGGACTGTCCAATTAGGGTTTGTGTATGGATTGGAGTCAATGTAAGCAGGAAGGGAATTTGTTTTAAAAACTGCCTGAGAGTGGCTGGGAGCCACCTTATAGCTTGCAGTGGATGGTGGATGGATGACATTCAGACTACTGTCTTTTCCACAGCTTCAAATGAATTCCCCTTTTCTCTCTTCTGCCCAAACAGATCCAGGTGAACCCCAACACTCTCCCACCTCCCAAAATTAACAAATAGGCAAGGAACTCTGGCCCTTGAGGCTGATCAAATCAAGCCCTTTCTTTTCCTGGGCACACAAAGCAAAGGGGGCTGGCCCTAAAATTCTGCAAACTCCTTGACGCATTTTTCAGTGATAGACACCCGGATCTCCTCTTCTTCATAGTCGTCAAAGTTACTTGTGTCACCGGGTCCTTTGCACTTTGGTATAAAAGGAGCTTCCACCTGTGGAGGAGATAGCACAGTTAAGTATTATTATAATATGGGGACATGTCATCATGTGTTTATAATCAGTAGATCAATTATAACATGAGGCATGAAATAGGGCTACAAGTTTGCTTATTAATCTAAGTAATTTTCTCCCTCTTTAAAGAGGCACATAAAGGACATAGTGATCTTGACGAGAGAGAAAGCGCAGGTCAATTCTGTTGGCATGGTGAGTGTCAGAGCCTCAACAACGGGTCTTAACAACTTTTACACTCAGATGAATCCAATGAATACTAGACTAAATGTATAGACCCAACAAAAAACGCTTACCTGTTTATCTACAAAACAGAGTTAAAAGAGGCCCTGGTTCTCCATAGAACTGTTCTGAACCAGCCCTCTTCTCGCAACCCCTAATTAAGAGAAGAGTCTGGAAAGCGTCCAAGGCTAAAAGGCTTCTGCCAAGATTTAATTACGCAGTTAACAAAAACACAAGAGCTTGTCTTCTCAAGCGGAAAAGTTGCTTTCAGCAACCAGCCCCTCCCCAAACACTTCTTTTATAGAGAGCTCAGGGCGTGGTCTCCCTGTGCCTCCTCCCGAGGAGTCCCATAGTCTTTCTTTGTTTGTCCCTGCTCGTCTGCCTCCTGCGTCGGGCGTCCTTGAACAGGGCCAGCTGTGGGTCATCATCCTCCGCACTCTCGGGCTCACACAGCTGAGAAGAGGTCCCCGGCTGAGGACTCTGCAAAGCCTCCAAATCATCATCAGCCGGTTCGTTTCCCTCCTCCCCCACATCTGAGTCCTCCGATACATCGGACCCGGCTGTCGGACCCACAGGCTGGCCCTGAGTCACAACACTATCCCGCACCGCAGGGCCCTTCCCTCGGGTCTGCCGATCCGGATGCGGTCGGGATGGGAACTGCTCGTGAAAAGCAGTCACCAACGCAGGGGCATGAACGGCGGTCGCGTCTTCCCATGTGAAGTCCTCCGGCCCGTACCCTTTCCACTCGATCAGGTACTGGAAGCGACCTTTCAGCCAGCGGGAATCCCTGATGCTGGCGACCTCGTACTCGGGGGTGCTGCCTCCATCACGAGTTCCTGATGGGGGAGGTTCCGCTTGGCGAAGTGGACAGGCCGGTTGTTCGGGGACCAACAAGGACCGATGGAAGACGGGGTGCACGCGCAGGGAACGTGGCAGAGTTAAACGATAGGCGACCGGGTTGATGACGGCCTCGACTGGGAACGGTCCAAGGTAACGGTGGTCCAGCTTCCTCGCCGGCCGAGTGGATGGTAGGTTCCTGGTGGACAGCCAGACCCGATCCCCCACCGATAGTGGAGGCGTATCCCTTCTCGACCGATCGGCGAACCTCTTGTAGTCGGCCTTGGCCTTCTCCAGCTGCCGTCGCACCAACCGATGGATCGCCTGTAACTCCGCCATGAATTCGTTCGCTGCCGGCTCCGGTGAGTCCACGGGAGAAAGAGGGAAGAACCTGGGGTGATAACCCACGTTGGCCAAGAACGGTGTCATCTGCGTGGAGGTGTGTTGCGAGTTATTAAAGGCAAACTCGGCTATGGCCAAATAGTCCACCCAGTTGTCCTGCTGCAGGTTAACATAGCAGCGCAGATACTGCTCTAAGATGCCGATGACCTTCTCGGTACCCCCGTCGGTCTGAGGATGATGCGCGGACGAGAGGCAAACCTTAATGTCCAACGCCCGCATCAACTCCTGCCAGAAGCGGGCTGTAAACTGGGCCCCCCTATCGGAGACGACCCTATCGGGAAGGCCGTGCAGCCGGAACACCTGTTGGATGAACATGCGACTAGTGGCGCGAGCTGACGGTAAGCCGCGACAGGGGATGAAGTGCGCCATCTTGGTCAACATGTCCACCACCACAAACACTGTCGTGAAGCCGGAGGATGGGGGTAGATCCGTCAGAAAGTCCATGGACACAGCCCCCCAGGGTCTCTTGGGCGTTGGCAAAGGCTGCAGTAAACCAGGCGGGGCCCCTGTCGCTGACTTGGCCTGCCTGCATGGGACGCAGGAGGTGACATAAGACTGGACATCGTGTCGGACTCGGGGCCACCAGAAAGTACGGGAGACCAGGTTCAGAGTCTTGAACAGGCCAAAATGCCCCGCAGCCGGGTTATCATGACATTGGCTGAGGACGAGTCCCCTGAGTGGCCCTCCTGGAACATAGAGCCGGTCACGATAATACAGGAGTCCATCCGTGACCGACCAAGGCGAATCTGGCCCCACCTCTTCCTTCCGCTGAGCCACCCACGCCTCCTGCTGCTGCGCCTCCCGGATCCGAGCCCGTATATCCACCGGCTCCCGTACCGCAGCAAAAGACTCGACGGGGATCACTGTCCTGGGCGGAAGCTTGTCTTCCACTCGGGTGTACTCGGGCTTCCTGGACAGAGCATCCGCTCTCTGGTTGTGCCCGCTTGGTATGTACCGCACCCGAAAGTCAAACCTCGCAAAGAAGAGGGACCACCGGATCTGGCGTTGGTTCAAATTCCGAGCGGTCTGCAGGCTTTCCAGATTCTTGTGGTCCGTCCGGACCTCGATTTGATGCCGCACCCCCTCCAGATGATGCCTCCAAGCCTCGAACGCCGCCTTGATGGCCAGCAGCTCCTTCTCCCAGATGGTATAGTTGCGCTCCGAGGGATTCAATTTCCGAGAGTGATACGCGCAAGGGAAAAGGGTACCGTTGGGCGTCGCTGCCTGGAGTAACACGGCCCCAATGGCAATGTCGGAGGCGTCCCCCTCCACGACAAACGGCCGTTGCGGGTCAGGATGCTTCAAGATGGGCTCCTTCATGAAGGCGTCCTTCAAAGCTTGGAACGCCTGTTGTTCGGGGGCGTTCCACTGGAACCGAGTCTTCTTCTGCAGGAGCCGGGTGAGGGGGGCTGTCAAGGCAGCAAAGCCAGGGATGAATGTCCGATAGTAGTTGGCAAATCCAAGAAGTCGCTGAACATCCTTCACGCGACGCGGGGGTTGCCAACTCTGCAACGACTCAACTTTACTTGGATCCATGGCGATGCCCTCAGGAGAAATGCGGTGGCCCAAGAAATCAATGGTCACCTGGTAGAACTGGCACTTCTCCAACTTGGCAAACAGCCGATGTTTCCGGAGGCGCTGCAGGACCTGACGGAGATGCTGATGATGCGCTTCACGCGACGGGGAGTAAATCAGGATGTCGTCCAGGTAAATCACAACAAACTGGTCCAACAGATCCCGAAAGATGTCATTCATAAAATGCTGAAACACAGCGGGGGCGTTGGTCAGGCCAAACGGCATCACCGTGTACTCGAAATGTCCATAGCGAGTACCAAACGCTGTCTTCCACTCATCACCCGGCCGAACCCTGACGAGGTTGTAAGCTCCACGCAGGTCCAGTTTCGTGAAGATCTTAGCCTCCCGGAGTCGGTCCAAGAGCTCGGGGATGAGGGGCAGCGGGTAGCGGTTACGCACCGTGATAGCGTTGAGTTTCCGGTAGTCACAGCAAAGCCGTAACTCGCCCGACTTCTTTTTGACGAAGAGCACGGGCGCAGACACTGGCGAGGACGAGGGCCGGATGAATCCACGAGCCAAGTTCTTTGTCAGGAAGTCCCGCAATGCGGCCAACTCGGGCTCCGACATGGAGTACAAACGCCCCACTGGGAGAGGCGCATCAGGGACTAGGTCAATGGAGCAGTCGTAGGGCCTGTGCGGGGGTAATTGGTCCGCCTCTGACTCGCTGAACACGTCAGCAAAGTCGGACAGTACGGGAGGCAAGGAAACCCCTGAGGAACCCTCCACCTGGCCGGCACAGATATGGCGGGTGTGGTCCACGCACTGCAAACTTGGGAAGGTGACCAAGTTCTGAGACCAATAGATCTGTGGATCATGCGCCCGGAGCCACGCCAGTCCCAAGACCACGGGGAAGTGCAGATCCGAAGTGACGTAAAACTGAATGGCCTCCACATGGGTACTGATGGCCATACACACGGGTTGCGTGGCGGCCGTGATAGGCCCGGACAGGAGCACTCGTCCATCGATGGTCTCCACAAGCATGGGCGGATCCACCGGACACTGGGGAACAGCCCATTTGGCCACAAAGGCCGAATCCATAAAGTTAGTGGTAGCCCCAGAGTCAATTAAGGCATGGACCGGAATCCCCTCTGGCTTGCCAGGAAGGATCAGTCGTGCCTCCAAAATCAAATGCCGTGGAGGTTCACAGGCACCGTCGGAACGGCGTCGCTCGGCGTGATCGTTGTGGGTCGCCCGATCTTTCACACCGTCTAGATCGGGCTCGGGCCGTTTCCCGATAGCAAAGCAGGGGACTTTCTCGGAGCTGGCTTGGTCACTGACGCCCGCTGACGCTTCTTTGGGCAAGAAGCAGCCAAATGTCCAGGGTCCCCACAGTAAAAACACAACCCCTCCGATCGTCGTCTGTCCATTTCCGTCACCGATAGACGGGACCTGGCGGCACCCAGCTCCATTGGCTCCTCCCTCTGGACTGGGGGCTCACGCACAACAGGGGCGGCAGGGGTCTGTGGGGTGGCACGGCGACTCTTACGCTGCTGCAGCCGGGCATCGATCCGCAGACAAAGATGGATCAGCCCATTCAGATCTGAGGGAATGTCCACGCGGGCCAGCTCATCCAACATCTCCTCTGACAAGCCATCCTGAAAGGCATCCACGAGCGCAGCCTCATTCCAGGCGGAATCCTGGCTAAGCAGCCGGAAATCGCTGATATAGGCCTGTAGGGGGCGCTGACCCTGCCTCAAAGCTTTCAGACGTCGGGTGGCGGTCTGCGCCTTAATCGGGTCCTCGTACATGAGGCGCATATGGTCACAAAACCCCCCAAAGTTATCCAACAAAGGGCTAGGCTGTGCCAACAGAGGCGTGCCCCAACGAGCTGCATCTCCCGACAGAAGGCTCAACACGAATCCCACCTTATCTCGGTCAGTGGGGAAATCAGCTGCTCTCACGCTGATATAAAGCTGGCATTGTCCCAGGAAGGCAGGAAACAGTTCTGGTTTACCAGCAAATTTATCCGGCATAGCTAACTGACATTTCCTCCTGGGTGGGGGGGCAGCATGTACCTGAGCCTGCAGTTGTGCCACCTGAGTGGCCAGCAGGGTGAGTTGCTGGTTGAGCTGGGCATTCTCGGCAAGAAGCTGCTCCATCGTAGTATTAAGGGGTGGGTGGCTGAAAGCAAACTGTTCTGAACCAGCCCTCTTCTCGCAACCCCTAATTAAGAGAAGAGTCTGGAAAGCGTCCAAGGCTAAAAGGCTTCTGCCAAGATTTAATTACGCAGTTAACAAAAACACAAGAGCTTGTCTTCTCAAGCGGAAAAGTTGCTTTCAGCAACCAGCCCCTCCCCAAACACTTCTTTTATAGAGAGCTCAGGGCGTGGTCTCCCTGTGCCTCCTCCCGAGGAGTCCCATAGTCTTTCTTTGTTTGTCCCTGCTCGTCTGCCTCCTGCGTCGGGCGTCCTTGAACAGGGCCAGCTGTGGGTCATCATCCTCCGCACTCTCGGGCTCACACAGCTGAGAAGAGGTCCCCGGCTGAGGACTCTGCAAAGCCTCCAAATCATCATCAGCCGGTTCGTTTCCCTCCTCCCCCACATCTGAGTCCTCCGATACATCGGACCCGGCTGTCGGACCCACAGGCTGGCCCTGAGTCACAACAAGAACAGAATAAAACAAAAAGCTGCTTAAAGCTATTTCTGCTTAAGCTAGCTCACTCCTAATATTAATACAGGATTGGGAAAATTTGCTTAACTTGGTTCCTGCACACTCATTGATGTAAGGGACATGCTTTGTTTTCTTTAACCAGGTAAAGAGGTAAGAATTCTCCAGAAACAAGTACATCATTACTTTGCTTCAGCTCAGTCGGAGCTCTGCCTAGCTCCTTCCATGTTTGCTGCTCAGCCATTTCTTCCCAAAGTAGAAGTTTATCAGCTGAGTCTCCCATTTCTTGTTTCTAGTTTAGGAAAAGTCAAATTAAAAATTCTCCAGAATTATTTGGGTTCTCCAGAATTACTTGGTTTTATATGCTTTGTTTTAACTAACCACAATATGTGGATTAAGATACTGTGTTTTGTAAATTATAGATTTGGGTTAAGTTAATTAAAAAAAATAATAATAAAACAAAACAGGCTACTATGTCTTGCTTAGGTTAATAAAAACCCTGGTCTAACACAGTGTATAAACCAAGCCAATGTTTATAAATCAATCAGCAAATCTGAGGGTCAGAAATGTAGTGGCAAATACAAGAACCCATTTATTTGTATCTAAAATAGTTTGTCTTTTTTCATGATCTTAGGTCTTATACCACATGCAGAACCTTCCAGCCCATTTTACATCACTAGAATAACCAGTGATATTTGCTGGCAAACAATTTTCCAAAGGGGAATCTTTTTGCCTCTGCTTCCATTATCCTCTTCTCCTTCAAATAATACACTTCACATAAATAACCATACAACTTTGAGCAATGATGGTGAATCTTTTGGGCTTGGCATGTCAAAAATTCGGAATATGGCCTAACATGATTCTGCTGGCATATCACGTCTCCCCCAAACAAAAGAAAACAATTCTCTATTTCTTTATTTATTTGTATCCCGCTTTTATGATTTTTACAAATAACTCAAGGTGGTGAACATATCCAGCACACATTCCTCCTCCTATTTTCCTCACAACCACAACCCTGTGAGGTGGGTTGGGCTAAGAGTGTGTGTGACTGGCCCATGGTCACCCAGCTGGCTTTTGTGGTTAAGGTGGGACTAGAAGTCACAGTATCCAGCTTCTAGCCACTAGATCAAACTGGCTCCTATTTAGATCATCCTGAACTGTGGCACTTGGCGACAGCACTGAGGTGGGTTTTAAATAGAGGCCTGGGCTTCATCTTCAGCCCTAGTGCCACTGCTGCCACTCAAAAAAGCCATCTTACAACATTGTCCAATGATGGCAAGCCTTGAGGAATAGCATGATTGTCCCCCGCAGCCTACTATTTCCCAGGATCTGCCACATCCTACTAGGCAATGTTCTCTTTTGACAGGCCTTTGGGCCTACTTGAGGCTGTTCTGGGCTCACAAGGCCTCCGCTCTTGAAGTAACTTCAGATAATGCTCCAGAAATCATAAAAAAGCATGTCCCGTTTTTACACAACTTTTGGAGGCTCTGAAGACCATGCAAAAGCATGGCTCTCTCACATAATATTTGCAGCCTCTGAAAATCACAGAACAGGGTATGCTTCCAAGAATAGTTGTCAGGTGAATTTTGGTGCGTCACCCAAAATATTGCCACCTGTCACCTTTGACATGTGTGTCATAGGTTCGCCATCCCATAACAATAAATAATTTAGTTGCATGCTTAAAATCTGTCAAATTGACGAAGGGCACTAAGAACTATAGTGTGCTATAGCACTAACAACTTTGCACAATTAACTGACCTATTCCAAATCATGGACAATTCAGAGTTTACTGCAAATGCAAATTCAGGAAAAGCTGATTCGCGTCCATACTTCCTAAACACAACAATAATCATTTTGTTGCATTACCACATCCATAGTCGTAATGCAAATTATGAGCAAGTTGTATTATGAGCTCTACCCCAAATCCCACATATGTGCTCATTTTTCATTTTAAAATAGCAGCAACTTAATTGCAATAAGTCTCTAAACTCCTAAACCTTGAAGATAAAGAGCGTCAGAGGTTTGGTCCCCACTGTCTCATCATTGGCATCATGCCATGACTTCCGTCTTTTGGCCCTTCAGTGACTGACATATAGTCAAAAATTGTACAGGCCCTGCTGCCAAAAAACTGCCTTCTATGACCTAAGTGGCAATTTGTAGAGGAAACTAAACTCAGATATGAAGATGAGGAGCCATTGTTTAGCCCGTTCCTAGCTTGCTCTTGCCTTGTGCCTCTGAGGACTGATCAGAGGCTTTATCAAAGCATACAAGCAAGCCAGGAAACCACAAACAACCCATTTTGGCATCACCATTTAGAGTTAGACAACTCAGAAAGTCACAGCTGTAAATAATTCAAAAATAAAGTTTCTAATTAAGGTTTGCTGATCTAGAACAAGCCACTTTTTGTGAAATACTATGGAAGCACTTGTGCTGCTGATAACTTGGTGCTTTAAGAAACTGCTCAATGCATCCACCTTTGTATATGTGCAAATGGCAGCCTTAAGCCTAGTAGGCAATTAACATTAAATAATAATAATAATAATAATAATAATAATAATAATAATAATAATAATAATAATAATAATAATAATAATAACAACAACAACAACAACAACAACAACAACAACGTTGGAAAGGACCTTGGAGGTCATCTAGTCCAACCCCTGCTCAGGCAGGAAACCCTATACCATTTCAGACAAATGGCTGTCCAGTCTCTTCTTAAAAACTTCCAGTGTTGGAGCATTCACCGCTTCTGGAGGCAGGTTGTTCCACTGGTTAATTGTTCTAATTGTCAGGAAATTTCTCCTTAGTTCTAGGTTGCTTTTCTCCTTGATTAATTTCCATCCATTGCTTCTTGTCCTACCTTTAGGTGCTTTGGAGAACAACTTGACTCCCTCTTCTTTGTGGCAACCCCTGAGATATTGGAAGACTGCTATCATGTCACCCCTATTCCTTCTCTTCATTAAACTAGACATACCCAATTCCAGCAACCGTTCCTTATATGTTTTAGCCTCCAGTCCCCTAATCATCTTTGTTGCTCTTCTCTCTACTCTTTCTAGTGTCTCAACATCTTTTTTACATCATGGTGACCAAAACTGGATGCAGTATTCCAAGTGTGGCTTTACCAAGGCATTGTAAAGTGGTATTAACACTTCACGTGATCTTGATTCTGTCCCTCTGTTAATGCAGCCTAGCACTGTGTTGGCTTTTTTGGCAGCTGCAGCACACTGCTGGCTCATATTTAAGTGATTGTCCACTAGGACTCCAAGATCCCTCTCACAGTTGCTACTATTGAGCAAGGTATCATCTATACTGTACCTGTGCTTTTGGTTTTTCTTGCCTAAATGTAGAACCTTACTTTTTTCACCGTTGAATTTCATTTTGTTAGATAGCACCCAATGTTCCAATCTATCAAAATCCTTCTGTATCTTAAGCCTATGTCAAACACAAGGCCCGCCACGTGGTTTCTTCTGGCCCGTGGCACCTCGGTCTGGCCCAGGCCAAATGGGCGCTAATCTACAACCTGGTGCCAGCCATCAAAGCCATATTGTGCCCAGCTTTAGATCCACAAGGCAGCCCTGGAACCAACAACGGGCGTTCCTGCTCTGCCCTTTGGACATGTGCACAAGCGGAGTCCAGTGTCCCTGTTGGCTGTCTTGCCCCACAAGCTGACTTCACCCATGGATGCGGGTCGTCTCCTGAGCGCACACTCAGGGGCCAGGGCAGAGGCAGCGGAGCAGTTCCTCGCTGGTTCCAGGGCTGCCCCGTGGATCTAAGGCTGAGCATGTTCTGGCTTTGATGGCTGGCACCAGGTTGTAGATCAGCGCCAACCCCCCATCCCCCACCAGCACCTCCATTGCCCATTCGCTGACCTAGCCTTGCAGCCACGAGGCTTCCCTTTCACCAAGACTGGCCCTGCCTGCCTGTGTGGGATAGTGACAGCCGATGGCAGCATGGACACAGGCAGTGCTGGCAATCTCTCCCCCTTCCATCACCCCTTTCTCAGCGCGGAGAAAGAGATGAGAATGGGAAGGGAGGGAGGGAGGGAGGAAGAAAGGAATGGAGGAAGGAATGGAGAGAGGAAGGGAGGGAGGGTGGGAAAAAAGGAAGGGAGGAAGGGAGGAAGGAAGGAAGGAAGGAAGGAAGGAAGGAAGGAAGGAAGGAAGGAAGGAAGGAAGGAAGGAAGGAAGGAAGGAGAGACAACTTGGTTGGAGATGCCCCAGTTCACACAGTTCTGCTTCAATCCCGGATACATTGAGACCTGGGCTCAAAGGAGAAAGCAATCCAAGTTAACATTGATATTCTTGAGTTGTGAACTCTTAGGAAAGTATCTCCTCCTTGTGTGTTGCAAACAGCCATATCCAGTGGGGAAAACAGGACAAAGCAGAGTGGGGAAAAATATTTTCCTTTGCTATATTTCCAGTCTGAATTAGACCATGGCTGGGTCCCTACAGAAGAGCCCTTTTAAGCATTATGTATTAATGGAAAAGCAACTAACTTACCTCTGTTCCTAAATGCTAAAGCTGTTGCACATAAAAAACGGAGGAGCTCTGATCAACTATCCCAGCCACCATTTTGACAGTTTTGCTGTACTGTTGTCTGTGGCCGCCCCCACTAAATGCAAGCGTGGGATAAACCGAGCCTGGTTTGTTCCCGGTCTTTTAAGTGGCCACAGACTACTAGCAAAAGTGGCATTTGATCACAAGGCAAGGAGGCATCGAGAAATGTTTCCCCTTTTGCATTTGAGCATCCAAGAAGGGACAGGAAAGGAGAAAGGGAAAGAGGAAAGACAAACAAAAAGAAGGAAAGAGGGGAAGGAAGAAGAATGAAAGGAAAATGAAGAGGGCTCCGGGCAGCCTGCATCACTGGGGCTCCTCCGCATGGCCTGACAGGTACACAAAGGCTCCTCTGGTGGACAAGGGTGTAGTGCTCGCCCTGGTCTCGCCTTCTTTGGCTGGAGACAATGGATTCCCCCCAGCCCTGCACAGGCCACCACAGGCTACCTCCCCCAACATGAGTGATGTTGAGCAGGCCACGCCCCCTGGTCACGCCCACCCGCCTCCCCCCAAGGTCAACCACAACCCTGATGCATCCCTCAGTGAAATCGAGTTTGACACCCCTGTTCTGGAGTATTGGCCATTCCTTCCAGTTTGGTGTCATCTGCAAATTTATGTATTAATACTGTTTACTCTTTATTTTCTTGTTTAAATTCCCTGTAAACCGCCCTGAGTCCTTCGGGAAAGGGCGGTATACAAATCCAATAAAATAAAATAAATAAATAAATTTTTAAAAAGCCTGTTGGCTGCAGTTGTTTACCTTCCGTTGGTAGATGGCAATCCAATCAGTGGTTGCAAACCACTTGTGATTCTTGATGTCGTTGACTCCATTTTTGAGGTTGCCAAAGCGTTTGGTGAGGTCTACCTGTAGCAGGTTACGCAACAGGTCCTTCAGATCTGAGCTGAAGTGGGATGGGAAGCGGACCTGGATGCAAAAAACCCAAGATTTTCTTCTGTCTCCAGAAAGAAATCTCAAAGCTATAGGAACAGGGTAGGCTATAGTAGTCTATTCCCAAATTTGTGCCCTCCAGGAATATTTGTAATGACTAGGCTGGTGGAGAGCACTCTATCGCTCAAGACATTAACACACTTTTGAAATTAGAGCATTTACCACATAACTACAGTTCCAGGTAGGTTTTCCATATATCTTGTATTTGAATTCCCCAAACCTTATTTTTATGAGAATTTCTGCCTCTCAGGAACTTGAAGATGGGAAAAGTACAGATGTGTAAGAACTACTGACACAAGAGAAGCAGAAGGGTTTTTTAAAAAAACAAAAACAAAAAACTAGCAAGCAGTATATGTCTTTTGTGCTTTTTTCAAAGTGCCCTGCTTTTCAAAAATATTCCAGCATAAAACTCTTATAGATTGCCAAACTATTTTACAGAGTAGAATTTAGTATTTAGATTTACATCACGGTAAGCAGAGGGCAGATTGTGTGGCTTGAAATATTCCTGTCTCCCAACTGACTGATAATAATCTAACATTATACTACTGTAAAAATAATTTATTTGCCTGGAACTATACAAGCGTTGTTAAGTACTAATATTCAAGAACAAAAGAAAATAAATATTTTGGATTCAGGGTTCTAAAATGTGTATTTTCAGCAATTGGATCTTGGATGTCAGAAAAGTAAAACAAAATAAAAGATTGTTTATATCTGAATTTGGCCCATCTTTTCTCTTTTTCAAGTAGGTAGACTCTAATGGAGAAAGAGTTGCATCAAGCCGAGTAAGTTAAATGCCTTAAGCCAAATCTAATTTATGTAAGTCATTACATTAACTATTTGCCTACCTAATGCATACAGCTGGAATATTTTTAAGAAACATCTGACATATTTGCAGAAGTTGGTTACTTGATTCATTTAACTTAATTTGCTCCTGCAATAAACTAAGATGCCATACATAAGTATCTGAGCGGAATAAAAAGTTGGTTTTTTTTTCAGCTGAGAGAATAACTTAACCAAAAATTCAACTGACTGGGGTTGTGGCAAGGAACTGTGAGGAGAACACTGACAAACAAGCTATTGAAAGATAAGAATGTTTTACATCTTATGTATTTCCTAATGCAGATCTGCACTTTCTCCAAAAATATTTTTTTTAAAATTGAGAATATAAAATACAATTCAGAGATGACAGATAGGAGACTCTAACATAAAAAAGAAACTCTTTCACTGATTAAATTGAACGGTTACAGTTGAAAAGTACAGCACAAAGTTCTGATATATTTTATATTAACCCAACAAGTTAAAAATAATATCACATGTCCAGCCACAATGCTTATGTTATTATTTGGAAAAAGAATTAAAACTATTTCTAAAATTTAGGACACTGCTTTGCTGAAGGACACTGTAGGAACTTGCAATACTTGCATGAATTTCAAATCAAAAGCAAATCAAGACAATGGTCCACACTAAATGAAGCAGTACACCTAATAAAACATTATCCTTGATTGTTTATCAATAAAGGTAAGTTTCCTTACAGTAAGAGTTGTGTTGAAAGGTTGAAACAGTTTAACTTTTGGCTTATATTCTGCCTCAAATGGTAGCTGGTATCAGAGGTAATATTTTTTAGAATAATGTGCATAAGCAGGGCCCTTTGAAACTTTTTCAGGAGAGTGGTAAAGAAGGGAAGAAGTCGAAATAGGTTAGATGCAAGTGATCAAAAAATTAGCATACGAGTTTTGTTTTAGTAACAGTTGATAGTAGAGATTTTTTTTGCCTAGGATTGGAGTTTCTTTTCTATTTAGTCCTTCCAAGTGAAATCCTGAAAACACACACCTTTATGGTTACAGTTACAGTAAGACTACCCTTTGCCTGGCTTTACTCTTTTAAACATTATGCAGAAAAAGAGGAGCCATGCAAATTGCCATACATTTTGTTACTACAGTGAAAGCTGTTAGTAATGCCAAAAAGTTAAATTCAAAATGTTGTCAAAATAATAGTTTAAAGGTGTCCACTCACAATTTACAGAACGACAATTACTCTAATATTTATTTGGTAGGGAAAAGTTATATCCAAGTTTTAGTGAGCATTATAAATGTATATATACTGTATATATTTTTTTAAAAAAAACATATTTAACCTACACTCAGGGTAAAGTCTGGATTCTATTCTATGTAAAAAAAGACCAATAGTATATAACAGGCAGGTGTAATATCTTGCATGCAGCAAATAAGGCACCTGCTGAAATATTACCTTCCCAGAGACAATTTTCTCATAGATCTGAATGGGCTGGTCTGCAAAGAATGGAGGATAGCCAGCTGCCATCTCATAGATGAGGACACCAAGTGCCCACCAATCCACTGCTTTGTTATAACCCTGCAACAGGAATAAAAACTCAAATCACAACTAGAAGAAGTGGAATATTCAAAAAGCTGGAGGGGGGGGTGTCACTGAGTCCTCCTCCAGTTTGACCAGGCACAGAACCTGGTCCATGGAGAATACAGATCACTCACCTTACTCAAAATGATTTCAGGAGCCAAATATTCTGGAGTTCCGCAAAGAGTCCATGTTCGGCCTTTCACTCGTTTGGCAAAGCCAAAATCTGTGACCTGAGGGTCAATTTTAAAAACGAGAATTGTCAACAATAAAGATGGCAGGGTGGAAATGTACGTTAAACACAAATCCAACCAGGGTAAAGGGAATGTTTAGGCCAGAACAGGTAGATTAAGGAGATTTGTTTTGCGAAGATCTCTTAAGAGCCAATGCCAACATTTGCAGTATTAGAAAAATGCTATACAGTATCTAGTTATTCAGAGGATTCAATTAGACCAGGAGTCTTCAAACTTGGCCCTTTTATGACTTGTAGACTTCCACTCCCAGAATTCCTCAGCCAGGCACGCTGGCTGAGGAATTCTGGGAGTTGAAGTCCACAAGTCATAAAAAGGCCAAGTTTGAAGACCCCTGAGTTAGACAGACTGCTGTTGGACTGATATATTTCTATTAATCGAATACAAATAATTGGAGGACATGTATCTTTTTTTGTCAGCAATTTATTACATTCATACAAAATTGCTTATGTATACTAATATTCATTTACTTATACAGTAGTTCCTACTTACTGACTATTTAGAGATTGTTTGAAGTGACAACAATGGTGAAAAAAGTAACTCTACAGTCCATTTACAACCTTTATAGTTGTCTCTGTCAGCTGGGAAAACCAGGACCACATGTGAAGTTCCAATAAAACTGATTTATTAATACTCATGCTTATGCAAAGGAATCTACTCAATTAATGGTTAGCAATATTTTGGTGCTAGATAAGGGTCAACGGAATTCAAGAGAGGTTGGTCTTAGTCTATTGTGGCTATATAGATTCTAGGCTGATTCCTCTTTTGACTCTGCCCCCTCCTTCTCCTACATTCCCTCAATCACATGATCATCATTACAATCATTGCACATCCTGTGGCTGACTTATGTCTGTCCCCCCCCGTCCCCCCCATCTTAGAAGCTTGATTGGAGAGAAAGGGCTTTGAAGAAAGCAAGCTGTTTCTCTCAAAAACTCTTTCTCTTCAATCTCTCTGCTCTGTGAGGTGGAGGTGGAGAAAAAAAGCAAATGATTTTTCTAGGTCTTTTGTCTGATCCTTTTCTGCTTCCAGTGTGATCACATTGCTGTTGATGTATAGCAGAGCAAACAGTTTACTTTCTTGCAATCTCTTTCTTGCCAACCAATCTGTTCTCTGAGGGAAGGGGAAGCAAGCAGTTACTACAGGCAATCTCTCCTTTGCCTGACCCCTCTCTCCCCACTCCACTGAATGAGGAAAAGATTTCAAGAAAGTAAACTATTTGTTTTTCTACATATCAAAATCCATATGACAGCAGCAATGGAAAAAGATCAGGCAAAGGAGATATTGCCTAGAGCAGGGGTGTCAAACTCAATTTCATTGAGGGCCGCATCAGCACTGTGGTTGCCCTCAAGGGGCCGGGTGGGTATGGCCTGGGTGGGTGTGGCCTACTGGGTGGGCGTGGCTAGAGTGCGTATGGCCTACTGGGTGGGCATGGCCAGCTCTACATCGTTCGCATCAAGGGTGCCTAAGGGGGACTGGGCAGGAGTGGGACAGATCTGAGGGTCTCTGGCAGAAGGAGGATCTCTGGGCCAGGGCCAAGGCAGTGGGGGCCGTTCCCTCACTGTTTCCAGGATGGCTTCACGGGCCACATGAAACCACTTCGCGGGCCGGATCCGGCCCCCGGGCCTTGTGTTTGACATGTCTGGCCTAGAGAAATCACTTGCTTTTTTTCTCCCCATCCTCTTCACCAAACAAGGAGGTTGGAGAGAAAGAGATGTAAAGAGAGTACTCTAAGCTGTTTGCATAGCCTGCTCAGGGTTGCCAGTTGCCAGTCCCAGGCTGTGGGGCGATTGCATTCCTTTCAATGTGTATAAGACAATAAGCAGGCACTTGAGCATTCCAAAGGACAGGGGATGGTTAGGAGGCAAACAAAAGCCGAAGGTGTAAAACTGAGTAGTCTTGTCTCTTTCCAGCCGGAAAAGACTCTTGCAGTCAAACAATTTCCCACTTAGAAACCCCTTCACTTAGCGGTGAGGTTATTTATCCCAATTGGGGTTATTTATTTGTTTATTTAGAAAATTTATTTGCTGCCTAATACCCCGAGTTACCAACTCTGGGCAGCTTACAATAATAAAAAAAATAAAACTGTACAAAGATAAAAGCATAAGTAAAATACATATAAAATAAAACAAATACAGCAGCCCAATTAAAACATGGGGAGGGTAGGAGCAGCATGGGGGTGAGGTGGGATCTGTTGTTAATTGATCAACCACCTCCACCATGATATTATTAAGTGAGCACTATCTAAAGCCCCTAATAGTCAGATGGAGGAGCTTCGTTCAAATATCATGCCGAGTCAGTTTGTTCAGTCACGGCCTGTTAATATAATCTAGTGGTCACATTTGCACATAATGCTCACTGGGCCAGACTACTGACATGGACAGCAATTCTTAAGAGTGCTGAATATGAATACGTAATTGATGGAAATAGTGTTACCTCAATATAGCCCTGCTGGTCAATGAGGAGATTTTCAGGCTTCAAGTCTCGGTAGATAAGATCTAGTGAGTGCAGGTACTCAAAGGTCAGCACAATCTGAGCGGCATAGAACCGGGCATGAGGTTCACTGTAAAAAACAAGAACAGGAAACATTTTCATTACTGATTTCCAAACGATGTCAGTTAGGCTTTCATTCTACAGGCGCTAACAAGGAGCTAGATGTTCCTTTCCCCTTTTTCAATACAAACTTAACTTTTCCATCAACTGTCTCCTAAGAGCAACTCTAGACTAAACCTGTGCTGAACCTTTTTTTTATCCACGATTTTACCAGTGTTATGTCCAAATCAACCAACAGTCATTTGATGAAAAGTATTAAGCTCCTGTGATCCTACCAGGCTTGGCCATCTAGCCATAAAACAGTTTCCATCCTATCTTTTGACTTTATCTCAAAATGTGTAACTCTGTAACAGAGATTAGCAGGGCATGCAAAAAACAAAAAAAATCATAGATTTTTTCCCCCCTAAAGGTAAAGGTTCCCCCACACATGCGTGCTAGTCGTTTCCAACTCTAGGGGCTGGTGCTCATCTCCGTTTCAAAGCCGAAGAGCCAGTGCTTGTCCGAGGACGTCTCCGTGGTCATGTGGCCGGCATGACTAGACGCCAAAAGCGCACGGAACGCTGTTACCTTCCCACTGTAGTGGTCCCTATTTTTCTACTTGCATTTTTACGTGCTTTCGAACTGCTAGGTTGGCAGAAGCTGGGACGAGTAACAGGCGCTCACTCTGCTACGCGGCACTTGGGATTTGACCCGCCAAACTGCCGACCTTCTGATCGACAAGCTAGATCTACTCAAATACAAAGTTAAAGAAACTGGAAACGATTATTGCATTTGCTCTTTCTTTAATACCAGGGAATCAAATATAAAAACTACAATACCCAGTTCCTCTATTCCTACTAGCATAGTCCCGTCCTTGCAGTGATGAGGGAACACACCTACCTGAACCTGCCAATCCGTCGTAGGTGGGAGAACATCTCACCACCTGGGATGTATTCCATCACCATGTACAGATTTGTATTATCCTATAATTGAATGCAGAAATAAACTAAGAGTGATAATAACAAGTAGTGCTTTGTTCCCCTCTTCACCTCTGATGATTCCTGGTACGCAACTAATCAATTATTACAAAAAGACAACTGCCTTACTAAAGTAATGCAATAATGTGCAAAAAGAAGAAGAAGAGTTTCTTGTATACAGAATTAGTTATCTTGCAAACTGGTGCAAGAAATTAATCCATGTATCTTGCTTTATAATTGCAAAGAGACCCCCCCTCTCCATTATTTTTACAATGCCTTTGGATCTGAGCTGGTTACAGAGCAGATTTTACTGCTTAGAATTCAATATCAATATGTTTTATCTCTTTTGCCATGGCTAATCTACTAGAGATATGACAAACAATTTAATCTTACAAATGTTCTAACTCAAGAAATTGATTGATCCAATTTTACCAGAAACATTCCAAGCTGGCTTACAGAGTACTCCAATCTTCATTTTGCTATTGGAATAGCAAATTGATCCAAAAATGGAATTTTAGGACGTGTGTGTGTGGGGGGGGGGGGGGGGAGAAGACATGCTGTTCCATAGGGCAGGTACCAAATCAGAGAAAGCATTCTTCCTGGTATGCATCAGATGCCATTGCTTGGTGGAAGCACACAGAGCACGTCAATTCAGTTGGATCTTGTGGACTGAACAGAACTAATAACAGACAGGTAGTTCACAAATATCCTATGCCATGAAGGGCTTTCCGAGTGATAAGAAGGACTTTGAATTCTCCCAGAAGCCTCTGGTAGCCCAATGTAGCTTGCATATGGTGGTGTAATATGGGACATGTCCGGTATGTAATTACCCACTGTCCAAATTCTGAACCAGTTGCACTTCCAAGTACTCTTCAAGGACAGCCCCATGTAGAGTATATTACAGTAATTCAAGCAGGAGTTAACTAAACCATGAGGGGCTGTAAATAGTACCTCCCAATCCAGGAATTAGCACAACTGAGATATAAGATAACATTGGCAAAGATTCTCCGGGCCACAGTTGCCACTTGTTCTTCCAGGAGGAAGAGTTCTCAAACTGCACATACCTTCTGCCTGGGGAAATGCCATCCCATCCATAATGAAAGATTATGGATTAAATAGGAGCAAGACTCCACAGAGCTGGGGTCTAGGGAAGGGCTTTTCAACCAGTGGTATGGGTACCACCTGTGGTACATTGGCACCTGGCAGGTGGCACGTGACCATCCTAGAAAAGTGGTAGTGGGAGAGGGGAATGAGCTGAACTGGTGGCAGCACCGCACAAGCCTGAGCGAGAGATGGCTGGAGCTGCAGGGCTCAGTGGAAGCGCCAGGACCAGCGCCAGGCTCCAGGTGGAGCTCGGTGCTGATCCTGGCGCTTCTGCTGAGCCCAGAAGAAGCGCCAATCAGCTGGAATGTTGCAGCATCTCCAGGGTCTTGTGATTTACATCCAGATGCTTGGCAACTGATTTATATTTATGACAGTCACAGTGTCCCAGGGTCATGTGAAGTGACCAAAACCTGCTGCAACCACCCAGCAGAGGGGCAGGGGGGAAATAAAAACCAAACACCACCCCACCCCACCCCCACTGCCAATCCTCAACAGAAATGCTCACAACAATGAAAACCTCAGACAGGAGGAAGAGCGCCGCTGGGCGGGCAGGCAGGTGCCTTGCTCGGCTGTGGCTTGGGGGCACTTTTTTCAGTGCCATATTAACTTCCAACAGTCACTCAGCGAACTGTTGTAAGTCGAGGACTACCTGTACTTCATCACTTTTTTCCTTTTTTGTGGAGAGGGGGGTCATCAAGTTTTTGACACCTGGCTAGGCAACTGGTGGTACTCGGATGTTGCCATATCCTAAAAGTGGTACAATGGGTGAAAAGGTTGAAAAGCCCTGGTCTGGGGCACTAGAATCAACCTTGAGGAAAGAAGGAGAATCACAGTAACTTAAGTCTGTCCAGAAGGCTACCATGATGAATGGTATCCAAAGCTGCTAAGATATCAAGGAAGGTCAGGATGAATGCACTATCCCTATCCCTCCAGAAGTTATCCACAAGTATGATCAATGCCATCTCCTTATTAAGGTCAGTCCTGAAACAGGATCTGAATCCATATCATCCAAAATCCTCTGAAGTTGCAGCCTAACCACCACAATCTTGCCTAAAAAGAGAAAATTGGAAACAAGATGAAAGTATCAATGTCTGTTTCTTGAGAAGGGGACAGACCTCTGCCTCTTTAATGGCAGACGAACCTCCATCTAATTCACCCCATGGATGAAAACCATGACTTGGACTCAACAACACATCACTTCCCAAGCAGCCTTGGCCATCTAGGAATGACACAGATGTAATACACAGGTGGCCAAGTTCACAGTCCTGAGAACTCTGTCCACTTTCTCAGGACCAACGGACTCGATCTCTTCCCAAATCACATAGTCAGACCATGACTTAGTCAACTCCATGAGATCTGCACAAGTAGAGTTCAACTTGGAGCAGGCAGAAGCAACTTCTTCATCCATTGGATGCTTAGAATGCTCCTCACAGCAGTCCTGCAAACTGTTCTTCATCCTTATTCATTTATACCACATATGTGCACAAACTAAATTCTGGCTTGACAGATTTGTTTTTAAAAGCAGACATTTTTACCTCCATTTTCTATGAACGAGCTCTTCATACTATTATAAGAGTTCTAGAAGAATCTCTTTAAAATGAGTGACTAACCAAATGGCAAACTCAGTTCTATTGAAATAGTGTAAAGTGGTGTGCATTACCCCCCAACCCAATAAACTTTTCTTATACAAAAATTGGGTCTCAGCTGTATACAACTAACCAAAAAAAAAGACTCTAAAGTGCTCAGCTGTTTATGCCACACCAACGATATTTGGAGGTCATTATGAAAAACAGAATGTACAAGTAGTCCTCAACTTACAACCAATAGTTTAGTGACCATTTGAAGTTTCAACAACACTGAAAAGTGACGTATGACCATTTTTCACACTTAATGAGTGTTGCAGCATCCCCATGGTCACATGATCAAAATTCGGATGCTTGGCGACTGGTTCACATTTATGACAGTTGCAGTGTCCCTGGATCATATCCAAAGTCAATGGGGAAGCCAGACTTACTTAACAACCAGGAAGAAAGATTGTAAAACAGGGCAACATTCTTGCTTAGGGATGGAAATTTTAGTCAATTGTGATCATAACTTGAAGACCACTTGCATTCTATGTCCTTAATACTATTGCAACTTTAAGAAGTAACATAAGAACCTATTTCATACACTGCTGAAATTGACTACCACCTCTATTTCAGTTCTACACATTATTCTCACCCGCAATGGGATGGATTAGATAAGCACAGATATGTTTTAACGTAAAAAGCTCAGTCCTAAATATTGCTGCTAGGAAGTCACTGCCATAAATTTAAAAGTGAGTAATTGCTAAATAAACAATTATTTAGAATCAAGGTTCAATCCTTATGTCTAGAGTCAATAGATGTTATACAGTATATCAGGCTTGTCCATCATGTGTCTCACCAAAGAGTTTTGTGCAGCCTGGTGGGTGTTTTTAACAAAGTAATAAGTTCACTATTACCCACTACCCCAAAAGATGCACTGCCTAGCATCTCTAAGCCTTACCACCACCTCCAGCCCTGCCATTACTATGGAACAGCAGATTGGCAGGAAGATATTCCTTTAGAGTCCATAGTGATTTTTAATTTATCAATGTGTCCCTTTCCCTTGTACAAGCTGTACAGTTCTGATGCTGTATAAACTATGTACAACATCTCAGACAGATTGAGTCATTAAACAGTGGTATTTTATTGTCAAGGACTGCAATGCTTGGAGAAATAACCAGTGCAGTTCTTAACTGGGCATGATTTCAGGCAAGTATTACACTCATAATCTTAGCTCATAGATGTGCAAAAGGCAGGTCAGGATGTTCTGGTAAGCCTTTTGGTGATTTCCAATAGATACTTGTTGTGTGGAAAGGCCATCCTTCTGCTTCTGGTGGACCTCAAGGTTTTAGTAAAACCCAGACACAATATCAACCCATTTTAACCCATCTTATGTTTTAAACATGGAAAATACCAGAAGGATTTCAAAACTCATTTTGTACTTTATAGCAAAAATAGGTTGAGCTTAATGGCTTTTTATAATCTGGTCTGACAGGTGGGTTAAATAACAGAAACCCTTAGAGCAGGGGTGTCAAATTGCCGGCCCATGGGCCAGATGCATCATGCCGAAACCGCGCCCACCCAGCTCTGGCAATGGGGAAAAAATCGTGATATGTTACGACATGTCACGTGACGTTGCGAGTTTGACACCCTTGCCTTAGAGCATTTTGAATGGTCAAGCCTTTACAGCAGTACGATGTCATGCTACATATCCTAAACCTACATGCTCACTATGGCAGTTTCATATTCGTCCTTTCAAAGTTTTCCATTTCTAGGCTGCCACGATGAAATTGTCACTAAGATATTTTATGCAAATTTCAGAGTGTTGCACATTCATTTCGGGGGCAGAATTATTTCCAGGACTGGCACTTCAACATTGAGAGCTGTTCTTTCCCTTCTACTACATGCAGGGAATTTATGACGAGCATAGGTTTTGCTAAGTGTCTGTATGTGTTTTAATTGCAGAGGACGCTATGTGAAGATACTCACTCTGTTCATCTGCTCGCTGCCTTTAGAAAGGAAAATTCTTCCTGGGAGCCAAAATTTCTGATCACTTTGGAGTAACAGATGTTCAGAGAATTAGGCATCCAGCAGGTGAGAGAGAAAGACTGTTACTTGACATTACCTACCTTGAAAGAATACTCTAGCTTGACAAGGAATGGGAAGTTCACAGCCTGAAGGATGCGTTTTTCATTGAGGGTGTGCTCAATCTGCTTCAGTTTAACAACCTACAATACAGAAACAAGATCAAGTCAGGCACAACTTCCTCTTCAATCCTGCTTTGCAAAGCAAAGATCATCAGCGTGCCCAGACTCACTTTCTGCTTATCAAGGATTTTCATGGCAAAATAATTTCCAGACTCCTTGTGCTTCACAAGCATCACGCGCCCGAAAGAGCCGGTACCCAGGGTCTTGAGCCGATCGAAATGATCCAAATTGGATGTGTTCTGCAAAAGGAGAAGGAAAGGGGGAGGGGGGAAATGGCTTCATATAACGGGCTACAACTATTACATTTGGGGAGACAAAGGTTTGAGATGCGGAATGATTAGGTTTCATCTGATTGATAGCCCTCTTCCTTTGCTATATTATAGGTGATTTCAAAGGTTCCCCACTTCTGTGTTAGAGCCAAGAGTTCAACTATTACTTTCATCCATTACCAATATCTTATGTAGGATTTGGAAGAGTTGGGATTCCACCACTAGAGGGCACATGATGCAAATCCTTTCAGTGAAAGAAATAACAACTTTCCTGTAGACTAGTAGCCAGAAGCAAACTTAATCCACCAAGAGTAGACTACCAACACCTGAAGTTTGTAGTGTAACTGTGTAACAAATCCCCAATGCACTAGTTAGGCAATCAGGCATAAAGCAGATAGTGAAACTGAGAAAAAAAAATACTGCCTCTTTTAGACTCTGAGGTTGAGAACTACATTTTGCTATTTAGAACATGGTTTGCTGACAACTGAACATTTTTGAACAATTTGTGTCATTTGTCCACTCCTGGTACATACAACCATCCTGATAAATACTGCTGATTCTTAGTGACAGTTAGCGCCCACAAACTATATTTATGGAAAATAATGTCCTTCAAAGAGAAAAAAAGATATATAGATTTCAAGATTATTTACATATAAAACACTAAACAAACTTTAAATCACAAGATCAGGAACCCTAAATATGTAAGTATACTATAATGAGACTGAACATTTAACACGGATTCATAGCTGCTTTTCCTGCTTTTGAATTTTACGTTTTCAGTCTACTTTTTCACACTTCAGGTATAATCAGTATTCATTTCCTGTGTTGGGTAATTACTGAAATAAAGTTTTTCAATTCATTTCCATAAAAATAGCAAATCTGAAATCAACTGAAAACCTAAACTTTTAACCTCAGAATCTCTATTTCCCTGGATAGAGCAATTTAGTTTTCATATTAACATCAAGACATCAAAATGTTTGCATCTGGTGAAAGTACTAGTAACTGAGGAGAGGTTTCTGACAAGCTCTTACAAAGACAAGGTCTTTGAAAACAACACTAGATAGATGGCAGCAATTGTGGGAAAGAAACTATAAACTGACAATGGTGACAGTGTATAAAGAAAATATGTAAA
The DNA here is from genome assembly GCF_964194415.1 of Vipera berus. Lineage (NCBI taxonomy): Eukaryota > Metazoa > Chordata > Lepidosauria > Squamata > Viperidae > Vipera > Vipera berus. Next base: position 181,730,004 of record NC_138203.1, on the reverse strand, counting down.
AGATGTTCTACAGATGGCATATGTCTTCAGAAAGACTAGCTAAAATGTTTAAGGACAGATCTATGAAATGTTGGAAATGCCATCAAATACCAGGCTCTTTCTATCATATGTGGTGGACGTGTGCAGAAGCTAAAACCTATTGGAACATAATCAAATCATGGATAGAAAAGATGATACAACAACGTATAGAATTAAGACCAGAAATATTCCTGTTGGGTATTTTACCAGAGAAATATAGCAAAGAGAACACATGTTTGACTATTCATATAACCACTGCAGCTAGGATTGTGTTTGCACAAAACTGGAAGGCACTGAAAGCTCCTCCAGAAGAAGAGGTGATCAGGAAAATAATGGAATGTGCGGAAATGAATAGATTAACAATGATAATTAAAGATAAGACAGAGTCAGAGTATTATGAAATTTGGGGAAATTTTAGAGTGGGTGAAAAAGAGAATATGCTTAAAAGACACCTAACACTAATTTAGATGGAAGAAAAATGAGATAAGGATATTATCATACCTAATATAGACATTGGAAATCTAAGGAGAGGAGCTGCTCGGACATTACCCCTGAATTGTATCGGAAGAAGAATGGGAGGGAAGAAAGGAGAGGAGAGAGGGAAGAGAGTACAGGAGGGGGAAGGAAGTAGGAAGGTTGGAGGGCAAAAGGAGGAGAAGTGGGGAGAAACGGGAGGGGAGTGGTGAGAGAAAGAGGAAAGGAGAGGAAGAAGAGGGAAGTAGGAAAGAAAGGAGAAAGAAAGTAGAGAAGAGGGAAGAGAGAGAAGGAGGGTGGATACAGTGAAAGGGGAAATGGACGAGCAGCACCCAAACTTACGTGTATGTATCTATGTATGGCAATATATTTGTTGACTTGTGGAAGAAATGGGAAAATAAAATTGGATATATATTTAAAAAAAGAAAAAAAAAGAAAACAACACTGTTCACAGTTAAAAAAAAATTTATTTATTTATTTTATTTTAATTCCATTTATATCCCGCCCTTCTCCGAAGACTCAGGGCGGCTTACAAGCTTAGCAGTAGCCTGTTTTCATACATCTAGCATTATACTTTTGTTAAAAAACTATTTGCCACCTTTCAGATTTTCTGGAAACATGCTAACTGCCAGTATGAAAAAAATAATGTCCTACATTCAGTGCATTACACTATCTTTAATTTCTGTAATTGCAGTCAAATGTTTCTTGCAATTGGTCATTTAATGCAGCCGTCCCCAACCTTGGCAACTTTAAGACCTGTGGACTTCAACTCCCAGAATTCCCCAGCCATTTAATGTTATCCCATTCCTGGGTCTATTTCTTCATGGCAAATTCCTTCTCCTCAACTACATCAAAGGATTTTCTAGCATAAAATGTTTAAGTGTTGCCACAATAGTTTGATGGGGGTTTAGGTATGGACTTTTATTTGACCATTTTAAAATTGAATTTGTTCTTCTTTATTCCATTATCTTGCATTCTTGCTTGCGAGTTTAGGATTACTGTCTTCCTGATCCATTTGTATTTCAGTTTTCAGACAGAGGGCATGATGTTCTCATGTGGAATTCTCTAATATAAAGAGAATTCCTGCTTCCTTTTCATGGTGGTCAGTTGTCCTAGTTCTGGGACAAAAAAATATATTGCAAAGTACTCTGCCACTCTACGTCTGACAGTTGGCATCAGATTCATGAGATAATCATGAATGCAATGAATAGTAACCACTATACTTACTAACATTGAAATTGCCTGAAAAGTCTCACTTTTGACTCATTTGTTCATAGAACATGCCTCCATTAAGTATGGAAGCATACTGATATCCTTTCAACTGAACTGACTGATGGGGGTGGGGTGATTATTTTTTTCATACTGACAATATGACATGTTGGACGATTCTGTTATGAAATAAATGAAACGATTTCCAAACTGGTGGGTTTTGTTTTCTTTGTGTAACAGTTGGACCCACGTGAAGCTGTCATAAAGAGAATGCAAAGATTCAAAAAATCCAAAAGGAGATGAGCACCATCAAACTGTACATCTACACTGTGGCACTGATTTTTTTTAGGTGTGCAGCATTTTATAAGACATCGTTAGAATTCTTGACAAACTTGTTTAAAGGCAATTTCAGTCCAATGGAAACGTAATAATTTTTGCTTCCCTTTACACACCCATTGTCATTTTAAAATTGGGCTGAAAAACAATTTTCATTTCATTACTCCTACAGAAAAAAAAATAAAAATGAAAAGTTGACTATGAGGAATACAAGAGTACCACCATACCTGTGATGGATTCTCCCATTTCTTAAGGAATTCTTCTTTGGCTTTTGCAAGAAACTCCTTCACTGTAAGAAAGCAGAGGGAAAGAAACAATGCTGAAAAGGAAGAAAAATGCTTGAAGACCTTAATTGTTGAATAATATAAATTGAGGAGGCTTCAATGGGAAGCAAGAGTCCCTCTTAAACAAGGCTCGCTCTCTCTCTCCCCTTTGAGTGGCACATTGATGAATACTAGATTCATTCAATAGACCAGGAGCCTCTTTTAACAAGTCTGACTTGTAAGGAGTCATTGTCTCCAGGACTGTAGAAAATAGCATACATGTCTCTCCAGGATTCGGCTATTATACTCTGGATCAGAAATGACCAACGATTGATCAATGGCTGAACACATGATAAAGACTTACCTACTAAATCCATACTACTCTAAGAGCCCCAAACCCAATCCAAAGAATTAAAAAAGCTACTGTAATCAGCTCTGTTCTGGATTACAATTGCTCATCTAGAGGCCTATCAGAGCATAATACTTAGTGGGTTGAATTCTGTGTGTTACAAAAATATGGATGGCCATTAGATGGCAGAAAACACTAACTCTTCGACACTGATTTTTTGCAGCTCCAATGTAAGTCCCAATATTGCGGAGGTATCAACATTTATTTACCGGTATTAGAAATTTCTTCAGAGATGCCACCAAGATGATAACTAAACCAAAGTACAGGTAGTCCACAACTTATGACAATTGAGACCAATTTTTTTTGTTGCTAAGCAAGACATTTGATAAATGTGAGTTTTGCCCCATTTTACAACCTTTCTTGCTACAGTTGTTAAGTTAATCACCTCAGTTGGTAAGTTAGTCATCTGGTTTCCCCATTAACTTTGCTTGTCGGAAGGTTGCAAAAGGCGATCACATGACCCAGGGACACTGCAACTGTTACAAAGAAAAGCCAGTTGCCAAGCATCTGAATTTTTATCATATGACCACAGGGATGCTGCAATGTTCACAAGTGTGAAAACTGGTCATAAGTCACCCCCAAACTATTGAGAAAAAGGGAAGTACTTGCAACTAAGATGCTCCTTTTAAGCATCCTGCAGTTGCCACAAATTCACGGGAAACGGCAACTACAGTAATGTTTATATGTTTAAAGCAATAATTAGACATCGTATCATAATATGTGTGTGAAAATATGCATTCGCTTTCTTTCTCTCTGGTAGCCACATACCACAAACCAGATTACTTGCAACATTTCAGGGTTAAGCAATAGGACATAGGAAAAAAGGTAACTCGTCTCACATATGTTCTTTGGTACCAAGGAGTGTACACTTCCTCCGAGTAGTAGCACTTCCCCACTTAAGGTGTGTTGTTTGGGGATCACCCTGAACTCAACAACCCCTGTTCAAAGAGCAGGTGGCAGTTGTAGCCAAAAAAAAGGCCTCTGCACTTCTCCATCTGGTGTGCCAGATGCACCTCTTCCTAGATCGGGAGGTCCTTCGGGCAGAAGGATGATGCCCTGGTAACCTCATAGCTTCAATATCACATGTTTTTTCATGGGGCTCTTCTTGAAGACCATTCGGAAGCTTCAACTAATCCAGATGTAAAGGAACAGGCAGTGGTGGGCATGTTTTGGGATGAACAGATAAAAGCTCTACTTTGTCACCTGTGTACTTCCAGGTCCGATTCAAGGTGCTGGTTATTATCCACAAAGCCCTACACACTGTAGGCCCAATTATTCGAGAGACTGCCTATCCCCCAAGGTTTTTGCCCGGCTGCTACTCTGTTACATCGTCTGTCTTCTGGAATAAGATCCCTCCTGAGATCTGCAAGTATTTATTATCCCAGCAATGCTTCAATTGAAAAAAAAATCTTTCTATCAAATTACAAGACCACACAATTAGGACTGAGTGTCAAAGATTAATTTTGAGAAAGCATACTCAAGATGATCTCCCAATAAAACTGAATCCTGGAAGAATCAGGACAGAGAAAAGGAAGATATTTTTTTTATACTGCACGTAATTAAACTTTGGAATCTGCTACAAGCTTGACTGGCTGCAAAAATGGGTTGGACCAATACACAGAAGTCATGGGAATCAATGTCTATTAGCCTTGATAGCAGTGGGCCTGCTTCTGAAGACCATCTGCTAGAAGACTTGTGGGCTTCCTTGTGCAGCTGATTGGCCACTGTGAGAACAGAGAGCTGGACTAGTTGAGCCAGGAATCTCATCCTGCAAGCCACTGGTTATGTGCTTATGTTTCTAAGGCAATGTCTACGGTAGTGGGAATTCCAGAGCCAGACAGGCTTTCCAAAAGCCATTTGAGGGAATGATGGGAGAGTTTTTTCTTTCTTAATGGTAATAATCCAAAAACCTAAGCCCTTTTCTCTGCTGTAATTATACAACAGTAAAATAAAGATAATTAATGTTGTTACCTTCATGGGCAAATCTGGAACAGGAATAGAGCCGAAAACTTAATTACTTAAATTAGTTAAAACTACCACTTAAACAATTTGGGATGGTTATAAGACAAATAATCATATCCTCATTCTGTCCATTATGTAAGCTTTATATTGTTGTTGATTATAAAATTTTGGGTCCTGCCATGAAATAGCTCAAAGTTTATGGAGATCTGCCAATATAAGAAGAATGGGCTTTAGAAAGCAAAGGATGTAGCTCCAGGCTGAGTCTGTACAGCTTAAGTAATCAGGCAACTAACTCCTCATGCCAAAGTCTCCATCTGAGCGATGGCATCTTGCCAAAGTTACAATTAGGAAATGGAAGACAAATTTTACAAGACAAAACTAAGTAGTACTGCTTGAATAGTAAAGGGTGTCTATTTATGCTCTCGCTGCTGTATTAGGAAAGTCTCCAAACTTCGCAGCTGGAACCACCGTGGTTATATACGAGTGAGCGTGTCATGAACATGTCACACCCACATTCCACAGCTTGACCGTTATAACTATCATATAAGTGTACTGTATGTACTGGCTCCGTTATCATTCAGCCCTTGCTCTGATGATGTCAACAACTAGTTGACGAAAGCTCGGCAATAAAGAAGGCTTTTTTCTTATTTTATATATATATATATATATATATATATATATATATATATATATATATATATATATATATATATATATATATATATATATATATATACATATATATATATATATATATATATATATATATATATATATATATATATACGGTATATATATGTTAAGTATTTGTTAAGTATTTTTAGAATACCTTGCAAGGCCCAAATACGGGCCAAATCTTATTGCCTGTATCAGCCTAACCCAAGGCCATCAACAAGCTGTAGTCAACTCATTATTTGTGTAATTTTTTTGGATTACTAACAAAGATATATATTTCGAACTGCGTGTGTGTGTACACACACACACACACACACACACACACACACACACACACACACACATATATATATATATATATATATATATATATATATATATATATATATAAATATATATATATACAGTATATATACAGTATATATATATATATAAAAGGGATGCGGTGGCTCAGTGATTTAGGACGCTGAGCTTGTCGATCAGAAGGTCGGCAGTTTGGCGGGTCGAATCCCGAGTGCTGCGTAACAGAGTGAGCGCCTGTTACTCGTCCCAGCTTCTGCCAACCTAGCAGTTCGAAAGCACGTAAAAAATGCAAGTAGAAAAATAGGGACCACTATGGTGGGAAGGTAACAGCATTCCGTGCACCTTTGGTGTCTAGTCATGCCGGCCACATGACCACGGAGATGTCCTCGGACAAGTGCTGGCTCTTCGGCTTTGAAACGGAGATGAGCACCGGCCCCTAGAGTCGGAAACGACTAGCACGTATGTGCGGGGGAACCTTTACCTTTATTATATATATATATATATATATATATATATATATATATATATATATATATATATATATATATATATATATATATATATATATACATATATACACATATATATATACATATATATACATATATATATACATACATATACATATATATATACATACATATACATATATATATACATACATATACATATATATACATATATATACATATATATATATATATACAGTCATGGCCGAAATTGTTGGCACCCCAGAAATTTTTCCAGAAAATCAAGTATTTCTCACAGAAAAGTATTGCAGGAACACATGTTTTGCTATACACAGGTTTATTCCCTTTGTGTGTATTGGAACACAACAAAAAAGGGAGGAAAAAAAGCAAATTGGACATAATGTCAAACAAAACTCCAAAAATGGGCTGGACAAAATTATTGGCACCCTTTCAAAATTGTAGGTAAACAAGATTGTTTCAAGCATGTGATGCTCCTTTAAACTCACCTGGGGCAAGTAACATGTGTGGGCAATATAAAAATCACACCTGAAAGCAGATAAAAAGGAGAGAATTTCACTTAGTCTTTGCATTGTGTGTCTGTGTGTGCCACACTAAGCATGGACAACAGAAAGAGGAGAAGAGAACTGTCTGAGGACTTGAGAACCAAAATTGTGGACCAATATAAACAATCTCAAGGTTACAAGTCCATCTCCAGAGATCTAGATTTGCCTTTGTCCACAGTGCGCAACATTATCAAGAAGTCTGCAACCCATGGCACTGTAGCGAATCTCCCTGGTCGTGGACAGAAGAGAAAAATTGATGAAAGGTTGCAACGCAGGATAGTCCGGATGGTGGATAAGCAGCCCCAAACAAGTTCCAAAGGAATGCAAGCTGTCCTGCAGGCTCAGGGAACATCAGTGTCAGCGCAAACTATCCGTCGACATTTAAATGAAATGAAACGCTATGGCAGGAGACCCAGGAGGACCCCACTGCTGACACAGAGACATAAAGAAGCAAGATTACAGTTTGCCAAAATGTACTCGAGTAAGCCAAAATCCTTCTGGGAAAACGTCTTGTGGACAGATGAGACCAAGATAGAGCTTTTTGGTAAAGCACATCATTCTACTGTTTACCGAAAATGAAATGAGGCCTACAAAGAAAAGAACACAATACCTACAGTGAAATATGGTGGAGGTTCAATGATGTTTTGGGGTTGTTTTGCTGCCTCTGGCACTGGGTGCTTTGAATGTGTGCAAGGCATCATGAAATCTGAGGATTACCAGAGGATTTTGGGTCGCACTGTAGAGCCCAGTGTCAGAAAGCTGGGTTTGCGTCCGAGATCTTGGGTCTTCCAACAGGACAATGACCCCAAACATACGTCAAAAAGCACCCAGAAATGGATGGCAAGAAAGCTCTGGAGAGTTCTGAAGTGGCCAGCAATGAGTCCAGATCTGAATCCCATTGAACACCTGTGGAGAGATCTTACAATTGCTGTTGGGAAAAGGCGCCCTTCCAATGAGACCTGGAGCAGTTTGCAAAGGAAGAGTGGTCCAAAATTCCAGGTGAGAGGTGTAAGAAGCTTATTGATGGTTATAGGAAGCAACTGATTTCAGTTATTTTTTCCAAAGGGTGTGCAACCAAATATTAAGTTAAGGGTGCCAATAATTTTGTCCGGCCCATTTTTGGAGTTTTGTTTGACATTATGTCCAATTTGCTTTTTTTCCTCCCTTTTTTTGTTGTGTTCCAATACACACAAAGGGAATAAACCTGTGTATATCAAAACATGTGTTCCTGCAATACTTTTCTGTGAGAAATACTTGATTTTCTGGAAAAATTTCTGGGGTGCCAACAATTTCGGCCATGACTGTATATATATATATATACACATACATACACATACATACACACACACACACACACATGCACGCACACACACTTAGAAGTTGTATCCTCAGGGGCCCTCTCTTAGGGACAAACATATTATGGTTTAGTATAAAATGGACAGGTGCAGTAAAATAAAGCCCTTCTCAGTTCTCTACTGGCTATAGAAACCTGGGCTGGAAGTACATTCCCAGAACCCTGACTCTCAGCTCTTTTTCACACACATACATTTTCTCTTTACTTACTGAAAGAGGTTTGTGCTGCCATTATTATTGCTAGAAAAAAGGGCTTTTCATTCTTTCCCCATATCACAGGAACTGCACTTTCTTTCAATATGAAACCCAGAAGGCAAAATAAATAAATAAATTCTAAAACACACGTTTTTGAAAGAATTGCACTAAGCTACCTGCTGCCTTAAGAACAATGCTGCTGAGCACAATCCACAATGTTTCCATAGCCATCCTCCCAGTGTCTTCACAATGCAAGAGAGGTTTCCCGAGATATGCAGACATGCAGCGGCAGTTCAGCATGTCTGACCTACTTTATCTTTTTTCATTACAGAGAGACAGTAGCATACACTTTTCTGAACAGATCCCTCAGCTCTTTTCTCAGCCCCCACAGCAATTTCTTGTATTACAGAGAAAAACCAGGCAACTTGTTCTCGTCTACGTGCTATCTCTGTATTAGGCTTAGGCTCCGTATGACCATCTAGATTAGCAGTTCCCTTCTCTACTTTAGAGCATTCACTACTTTTATAACCAGAAGGACCTCAGTTTATGGCAAAATATCACAAGCCTTAAGACCAGGCTCAACACTGGGTCCAATTTGACCCCTACCCTTAGGCAGGCAATCATGCTGGAACAACATGAAATAACTCCCAATTAAATCCTCACATTTATTCTCTTGTTACCTTTAGCAGGGGAAGAATTGAACCAATGTGAATCATAAGATTCAGCAGTATATAAATTATAAATGGGTATCCTTAGCAGCTACTGTATTCTTTAAACAGATCAGTTGGACAGAGTGGGAAAGTTGGGATGAAAGACAAAACTCCTCACATTTGAGTTCAGTCCATGACAAAGTTCATGCTACTTGGTTCATGCTACAGCTTCTAGGTTAGAGAAAATTAAAAGTTCATAAACATCATTGTATAAAAATATGTGTCTTCATAGTAAAAATACATTAATAAAGATGTAATGCTTAAGAGTCAGATTTATCCTTTTCCTCCCTTATATATGAGTCTGAATTCTTAAAGTTCAGATGGCCAACCAGGACAAAATAAAGTCGTCCCAGAAATCCGATGTGAGCAACTGACCCGCTGCCACTCGTTTGTAATTTATTTTTTCTTATATTTTGGAAAAGACTTTTACCTTAAGACACCGATTGTGATCACATAACCCTTCAGCTGGTTCCTGAAAAATCCCTTTTCTTGGTTTGCCCATTTCAATGAATCACTGACCACCCAGAGAGGCTGGTTTTACAGAACTTGCCAAGTCTACTCCTCACCCCCACAACACAAAGAAAAACAAAGCAACAACTCCACAATCACATATAAGGTTAATAATAAGGAAGCTTGGCTTCCGGTTTGCGCTCGCGGCGCTGGTGTACATGCGGGGAGAGCTCTTCTTTCTGCCGCCCGGCTTTCCTCTGTTGGGAGATCCTGAAAAGGGTCGAAAGTCGTCTTGGAGGGCTGACGACCGTGAGGAGGCCCTCCGATTGATTGCAGAGGGGCGGCAGCCCCTCCGTTTGATCCGGAGCTGCTGTTTTGGACTGACGAAGAAAAGATGAATGAAGCCCTGATTTCAACTGATGAACTTACAATCCAAAAATCAACAAAGAAGAAGAAATTATTATCAAGACAGAGGACTTTAAAGAACAAGTACAATCTACTGAGAACTTCGTTAGCCAAGCCTTGATTTTAACTATAGAATCAACAACTCAAAAAACAACACAAGCTGAAGAAAACAACACTAAGATGGAGGGGCCTAAAGATTCACAAATACAGCATACTGAAAACTTAGACAACCAAACAACTACTACAACACTGGACATGACCTCTGACTCAAGCCAGATGAAACTGGAAGAAGAAGACCAGACCGAACTGATGACAAATACACCAATCCAAATACAGAGATATGAACTATTAGAGCAACAACTCAATGATTACAAAGGGGCCAGCTCCTTTGAAAAACTGACAACTGGATGGTCTTCCTTGATTCAAATAACATCTGTAGGAATGAAGGGAGATCCATTTGAGGATTTAAGAACACTGGTATGGAAGCCTGCTTGGCACAAAAAGAAAGCCAGAGTTAGACTTAAAAAATGGGGTGTTTTTTTATCTATAATGGAAGGGCCTAAAATTTTACTTAATGGGCTAAGGAGAGACTTTAAAAGATATTATTTGATTTAATATTTAGGATTTAGATTTACAAGGGAAATGAAAATTAGCTATTAGAATATAGTTTTGAATTTATTTATTTATTTTATTAAATTTATATGCCTCCCTTCTCCCTAAGGACTCAGGGCGGCATAAAAATTAAAAACATAAAATAGAAAATTTAAAAAAAGAATTAAACAATAAATACAATAATTATATGACAATTTAAAAACCAGTAAAAAGCTAATTAAAACTGTAGTCAGTCCAGGCCCCTTGTTGGAACAACCACGTCTTCAGGTCACGGCGGAAGGACCGAAGGTCAGGGGTCATCCGCAGCTCTGGGGGCAATTCATTCCAGAGGGTCGGCGCGCCCACAGAGAAGGCTCTCCCCCTGGGGGTCGCCAGCCGGCATTGCCTGGCCGACAGCACCCTGAGGAGGCCGACTGTGGGACTGAACCGGGCGATGGGAGGTTGACAATGGCAGCAAGTGGTCTTGCAAGTACCCTGGGCCTAAGCCATGTAGGGCTTTAAAGGTTATAACCAGCACCTTGAATCGCACCCGGAGGGCAACTGGAAGCCAATGCAGCTCACGCAGGACTGGTGTAACTGTTGTGATTCAGGGTCAGCCTGTGGGTTTGGCAGTTGGGTCGGACGAATCAGAGGAGGAGGGGGGTGTTGAAGACCTTGCTGAGGGGGTTGAAGATCTTGCTGATGATAGCCCTAATATGCGTTTCTTGCAAACATATAACATCAATCTTAAATTGTTTTAAATATTGAAAAACTTTCTTTCTCTTCTGTGGTGAGTTTAATCCATTGACATTCCAGGTTAGGAATTTAGTCGCCATGCGTGGCATCCCGAAGCTTTTGAATTGGATTGTCGGAGGAGATGTTGGATGAGCTGGCCCGTGTGGATATTCCCTCAGACCTGAATGGGCTGATCCATCTCTGCCTGCGGATCGATGCTCGGTTGCAGCAGCGAAGGAGTTGCCGTGCCACCCCACAGACCCCTGCAGCCCCTGTTGTGCGTGAGCCCCCAGTTCAAAGGGAGGAGCCAATGGAGCTGGGTGCCGCCAGGTCTCGTCTATCGGTGACTGAAATGAACAGACGACGATGGGGGGGTTGTGTTTTTACTGTGGGGACCCTGGGCATTTGGCTGCTTTTTGCCCAAAGAAGCGACAGCGGGCATCAGTGACCGAGCCTGCCCCGAGAAAGTCCCCTACTTTTCTGTCGGGAAACGCCCTGAGCCCGATCTAGACGGTGTGATAGATCGGGCGTCCCACAACAACACTGAGCGACGTCTTTCCAATGCTGCCTGTGGACCTCCACGGCATTTGATTTTGGAGGCACGTCTGATCCTTCCTGGCAAGCCAGAGGGGATTCCAGTCCATGCCTTAATTGACTCTGGGGCCACCACAAATTTTATGGACTCAGCATTTGTGGCCAAATGGGCTGTTCCCCAGTGCCCGGTGGATCTGCCCATGTTAGTGGAGACTATCGATGGTCGAGTGCTCCTGTCTGGGCCTATTACGGCCGCCACGCAACCATTATGTATGGCCATCAGTTCCCATGTGGAGGCCATCCAGTTCTATATCACCTCAGATCTGCATTTCCCCGTGGTCCTGGGACTGGCGTGGCTCCGGGCGCATGACCCACAGATCTATTGGTCACAGAACTTGGTCACCTTCCCAAGCTTGCAGTGCGTGGACCACTCCCGCCATATCTGTGCCAGCCAGGTGGAGGGTTCCCCAGGGGTTTCCTTGCCTCCTGAACTGTCCAACTTTGCTGATGTGTTCAGCGAGACAGAGGCGGATCAATTACCCCTGCACAGGCCCTATGACTGCCCCATTGATTTAGTCCCTGATGCGCCTCTCCCAGTGGGGCGTTTGTACTCCATGTCGGACCCCGAGTTGGCTGCATTGCGGGACTTTCTGGAGAAGAATTTGGCTCGCGGTTTCATCCGGCCCTCATCCTCGCCAGTGTCTGCACCCGTGCTCTTCGTTAAGAAGAAGTCGGGCGAATTACAGCTTTGCTGCGATTATAGGAAACTTAACGCCATCACGGTGCGCAATCGTTACCCGCTGCCCCTCATCCCCGAACTCTTGGACCGACTCCGGGAGGCTAAGATCTTCACGAAACTGGACCTGCGTGGAGCTTACAACCTCGTCAGGGTTCGGCCGGGTGATGAGTGGAAGACGGCGTTTGGTACTCGCTATGGACATTTTGAGTACACGGTGATGCCGTTTGGCCTGACCAATGCCCCCGCCGTGTTTCAGCATTTCATGAATGACATTTTCTGGGATTTGTTGGATCAGTTTGTCGTGATCTACTTGGATGACATCCTGATCTACTCCCCGTCGCGTGAGGTGCACCATCAGCATCTCCATCAGGTCCTGCAGCGACTCCGAGAACATCGGCTGTTTGCCAAGTTGGAAAAGTGCCAGTTCTACCGGGTGACCATCGATTTCCTGGGTCACCGCATTTCTCCTGAGGGCATCGCCATGGAGCCGAGTAAGGTTGAGTCTTTGCAGAGTTGGCAACCCCCGCGTCGTGTGAAGGATGTTCAGCGACTTCTTGGGTTCGCCAACTATTACCGAACTTTCATCCCTGGGTTTGCTGCCTTGACAGCCCCCCTCACCCGGCTCCTGCAGAAGAAGACTCGGTTCCAGTGGAACGCTCCAGAACAACAGGCTTTCCAGATTTTGAAGGAAGCCTTCATGAAGGAGCCCATCTTGAAGCATCCTGACCCGCAACGGCCGTTTGTCGTGGAGGCGGACACCTCCGACATTGCCATTGGGGTGGTGTTACTCCAGGCAACGACGCCCAGCGGTACCCTCTTCCCTTGCACGTACCATTCACAAAAACCTAACCCTTCGGAGCGCAATTATACAATCTGGGAGAAGGAGCTGCTGGCCATCAAAGCGCCGTTCGAGGCCTGGAGGCATCATCTGGAGGGAGCGCATCAAATCGAGGTCCGGACGGACCATAAGAATTTGGAAAGCCTGCAGACCGCTCGGAATTTGAACCAACGCCAGATCCGGTGGTCTCTTTTCTTTGCGAGGTTTGACTTCCGGGTTCGGTACATACCTAGCGGGCACAATCAAAGAGCGGATGCTCTGTCCAGGAAGCCCGAATATTCCCGAGTGGAAGACAAGCTTCTGCCCAGGACAGTGATCCCCGTCGAGTCTTTTGCTGCGGTGCGGGAGCCGGTTGATATACGGGCTCGGATCCGGGAGGCACAGCAGCAGGAGGTGTGGGTGGCTCAGCGGAAGGAGGAGGTGGGGCCAGATTCTCCTTGGACGGTCACGGATGGACTCTTGTATTATCGTGACCGGCTCTACGTTCCGGGAGGGCCACTCAGGGGACTCATCCTCAGCCAGTGTCACGATAACCCGGCGGCGGGGCATTTTGGCCTGTTCAAGACCCTGAACCTGGTCTCCCGTACCTTCTGGTGGCCCCGAGTCCGACACGACGTCCAGTCCTATGTTACCTCCTGCATCCCATGCAGGCAGGCCAAGTCAGCGACAGGGGCCCCGCCTGGATTACTGCAGCCTTTGCCGACACCCAAAAGATCCTGGGGGGCTGTGTCCATGGACTTTCTGACGGATTTACCCCCATCCTCTGGTTTTACGACAGTGTATGTGGTGGTGGACATGCTGACCAAGATGGCGCACTTCATCCCCTGTCGCGGCTTACCGTCAGCCCGCGCCACTAGTCGTATGTTCATTCAGCAGGTGTTTCGGCTGCACGGCCTCCCTGATAGAGTCGTCTCTGATAGGGGGGCCCAGTTTACAGCCCGCTTCTGGCAGGAGTTGATGCATGCGTTGGATATCAAGATTTGCCTCTCGTCCGCGCATCATCCTCAAACTGACGGGGGAACCGAGAAGGTCATTGGTATCCTGGAACAATATCTGCGCTGCTACGTCAATCTGCAGCAAAACAATTGGGTGGACTATCTGGCCATAGCTGAGTTTGCATTTAACAATTCGCAGCACACCTCCACACAGATGACACCGTTCTTGGCCGTGGGATATCACCCCCGGTTTTTCCCCCTTTCTCCCGTGGACTCACCGGAGCCGGCAGCGAACGACTTCATGGCAGAGTTACAGGCGATCCATCGATTGGTGCGACGTCAGTTAGAGAAGGCCAAGGCCGATTACAAAAGGTTTGCTGATCGGTCAAGACGGGATACGCCTCCACTATCGGTGGGAGATCGGGTCTGGTTGTCCACCAGGAATCTACCGTCAACACGGCAGGTGAGAAAGTTAGATCACCGATATTTAGGACCGTTCCCAGTCGAGGCTGTCATCAATCCGGTCGCCTATCGCTTAACTCTGCCACATTCCCTGCGCGTGCACCCAGTCTTTCATCGGTCTCTGTTGGTCCCCGAGCAACCGGCCTGTCCACTCCGCCGAGCGGAACCTCCCCCATCAGGACCTCGTGATGGAGGCAGCACCCCCAAGTACGAGGTCGCCAGCATCAGGGATTCCCGTTGGCTGAAAGGTCGTTTCCAGTACCTGATTGAATGGAAAGGTTACGGACCAGAGGACTTCACCTGGGAAGACGCGACCGCCGTTCATGCCCCTGCGTTGGTGACCGCTTTTCATGAACAATTTCCATCCCGACCGCATCCGGATCGGCAGACCCGGGGGAAGGGCCCTGCGGTGCGGGATAGTGTTGTGATTCAGGGTCAGCCTGTGGGTTTGGCAGTTGGGTCGGACGAATCAGAGGAGGAGGGGGGTGTTGAAGACCTTGCTGAGGGGGTTGAAGATCTTGCTGATGATAGCCCTCAGGCAGGCCCCTCCCACTTGGTCACCATGGAGACCCAGCTGTGTGAGCCTGACAGTGTGGATGAAGATGACCCACAGCTGGCCCTGTTCAAGGACGCCCGACGCAGGAGGCAGTCAAGTAGGAGTAAACAGAGGAAGGCTGTGGGGCTTCTCGGAAGGAGGCAGAGAGAGGCCACGCCCTGAACTCTTTATAAAGGGAATGTTTGGGGAGGGCTGGTTTGCTGAAAGCAACCGCTCAGATAGTGTTTCAAAGCTCCGGTATCTTGGTGTCTTGTTTGTTTTTGTAATAAATTTGGCAGACGTATTCCAGCCTCTTGCCGTCTGTAAAGGGGTTGCCTTTTCTGCAAGGCCGGTAGCAGGCTGGTACAGAACAGTAACATGGGAGTACCGAGATACTCCCATAACCACCCGCGCGGCCGCATTCTGCACCAGTTGATGACTCCGGGTGCTCTTCAAGGGCAGCCCCATGTAAAGAGAATTGCAGTAATCCAAACGCAGTGGATTATAATATGGAAGTTGGATTGAGACAATAAAGGATACTTTATTAGTAAGTGATGAGGTACTAGGATGACAAATAGAATATATTTTGTGAAATATATTTCTGAAATAAATAAGAATGTATTTAATTAAGCATTATGTGTATGTTAGATATGACAACTATTATGTAATGAAATGGGAAATTTGGGTTACCCAAAAATTAAATGCTATGGACCTTAAAGACTAAACTGGAGCACTGTAATTGAAAATTAGTAGAAATTTAAAAAATAGGACATGATAATTATAAGTAAAATATATTGATAAATACAGTATCTTAACTGATTGTGTTATAACTAGAAATGTATTAACCTGATTGTGATATAGTAATTATGGGAAACAGAGAGGGAACCTTTGGTGATCTAACCTGAGATATGTACAAATGATTTTGTTATTGGACTATTAATTACCCAATCACCACGTTGCTTTCTAAATATCTTGACATCTTGATGTACAATTGGAAAATAAAACTTGTTTAAAAAATAATAAGGAAGCTTCACACATTGTGAATGCAGTTATTATTTAACTAAACTGGGTAAGCATAATGTATAAACCATGTCAAGATTTATTTCCTATGGTCCAAAAGACTATTTAATAACAGAGAGCTTCCTACACAATCCATATTTTATGCAATGTTCCCCTAGCCTTCATCTATGTTATCACAGTCATTGTGGTGTAGCAGACACAGGAGAACTTGGACCAAGAGTATTTACACCTATGCTCAACCATATTCTCAGGCTAAGGGAGAAGGACATTTGTTAAAGCTACAGCCTTATCCTAACTTGTGAGTTTTGGATGACAAAAATCTGTCCATCTCGCATATGCTGCCTTGACTCTGGGCAGGATAAACATATTCATAAGCAAACACTTATTTTTACTCTTATTATACTATACCTGGGGAAATGGGAGTCTTCTCCCAGATGAAATATGCATTGCAGTCAAATGTGCAATGTACAGTATCATTCTATGTGACTACGATGCACCCTTATTCAGACATAAATATGTTAAGGATTGCCTCTGCAGTATTAAATACAAGGGTGTTATGTATTTGCTCCAAGAGCCACAGCTTGATTGTCAAATAAAGTGCTGGGAGCTTCAGATAATAATGGGCAAGGCCCTACAGTAGGACCTCGGGCTGTATACTCTGATCTAGTCCAATATTGTTTTCCAACAATGGCAAACCAAAGAAAATAGACTCAGTTGCTATTCCACACTGTTTGTCACAGCCTCTGGCAAGCAGAGATATAATTCGTTTATAATCTGTATGATTTATAGCTATTAATAGATTTACCTGCAATACATGATACTGTTTTAAAGCCTTTCGGAAACAGCTAGCCAAATTTCCTGCAGTGAATCCCTTGAGTTCACTATCCATTGCATAAAACAGTAATTAACTAAAAACTGCCCTGAATTTATTTGCTGTCATGTTATTGTTCAGCCTCAAATGATAATGTTTTGAAACATACTCTCTCTCTCTCTTCACAGCATTGGTAAATGGTCTTTAAGACTTTCTTTAAAGGAAGTTCCTACCAAAATGCATGGGTATATATTCTATATTTTCCAGTATCTATGCATTTCTTTATTTTTTCCTATACATTCTTCTACAATGTATATTCTGAAATTAGGCTTGAAATTGCATGGTATTCTGAGAGTAAGACTACCAAAGTATAATGTTAAGTTTCATTTGCAATTCCTTTCATAATCAGTCATATCTGTTTTATCATAATCATAATAGTAGTAAGGTTGGAAGGGACCTTGGGGGTCATCTAGTCCAACCCCCTGTTCAGGCAGGAAACCCTATACCATTTCAGGCAAATGGCTGTCCAGTCTCTTCTTAAAAACTTCCAGTGTTGGAGCATTCACCGCTTCTGGAGGCAGGTTGTTCCACTGGTTAATTGTTCTGTCAGGAAGTTTCTCCTTAGTTCTAGGTTGCTTCTCTCCTTGACTTGTTTCCATCCGTTGCTTCTTGTCCTGCCTTCGGGTGCTTTGCAGAATAGCTTGACTCCTTCTTCTTTGTGGCAGCCCCTGAGATATTGGAACACTGCTATGTCACCCCTCGTCCTTCTCTTCGTTAAACTACACATACCCAATTCCAGCAGCCATTCCTTATATGTTTTAGCTTCCAGACCTCTAATCATCTTTGTTGCTCTTCTCTCTACTCTTTCTAGAGTCTCAACATCTTTTTTACATCGTGGTGACCAAAACTGGATGCAGTATTCCAAGTGTGGCCTTACCAAGGCATTGTAAAGTGGTATTAGTACTTCACGTGATCTTGATTCTATCCCTCTGTTAATGCAGCCTAGCACTGTTTTGGCTTTTTTGGCAGCTGCAGCACACTGCTGGCTCATATTGAAGTGATTGTCCACTAGGACTCCGAGATCCCTCTCACTATTGAGTAAGATACCATCTGTACTATACCTGTGCATTTGATTTTTCTTGCCTATATGTAGAACCTTACTTTTTTCACCATTGAATTTCATTTTGTTAGATAGCGCCCAGTGTTCAAGTCTGTCCAGATCCTCCTGTATCTTAAGACTGTCTTCTGGAGTGTTGGCTATTCCTGCCAGCTTGGTGTCGTCTGCAAATTTGATGAGTTCCCCATCTATCCCCTTGTCCAAATCGTTGATGAAGAAGAGCACTGGGCCCAGAACAGAGCCCTGGGGCACCCCACTACACACTTCCCTCCATGTAGATGCGGTTCCATTGAGGACCACACACTGAGTACAGCCGGTCAGCCAGCTATAAATCCAGCAGCACAATCAGCTGACCCCCAGGTCAGCTGACCCCCCCTCTCTGTAATTTAGATCCCACATGTATGTGTATAGAGTAAGGTGTTGTTGTTGTTTTTGTCCTATCAGGGAATAATATGCATTTGCTCACTTTGATCTCACTTACCACTAAGCAGCCTGTGTGAATTATCCAGCTTGAAGACTGCTTTGAAGAAACTTTCATACAGGCTATCCTCAATTTATGACCGGTTGCTTAGTGACTGTTCAAAGTTATGATGGACTCCCAAAAGGTACTTATGACCTGGATTCAAAGTTCATAAGTCTGTCCCTCTCCAAGTTATGTCATCAGATTTTGGGTGCTCAGCAATGGACATTGGCACGATTGTGATAAGTTCTTTGGCTGCAGCAACCAGTCCCAATCTTGACCATATTGGACTTAAATTTACACACACACACACACACAGAGAGATATATCCTACACTTCCGGATGGCAAGGCGTCGCCGGAGGCAGCCATTCTTAGGCTGTCAGCCCCGCGGCTTCATAGAGCCGCCGAAAACAGCGCCGATCAGCTGTTTCGGCGGCTCGGAACCCCCCTCCTCGGGAGGAGGGGGTGAGCGCCCAGGTAGGGGTAGAGCTCTCCGGGGCCACCAGAACTTAAAGTTTTGGCGGCTGAAGGATTGAGCCCCCCCGAAGCCTGGGTATGCTCCGGACTGCGAGGCGCTTCTGCTCCGGGTTTTTTGGAGCAGAACAAGGCGTCTGCAACCATCCCTGCTAGCAAGAAAGAATTTTGGAGAACTTGGACGCAGGCAGAGCGATGCAGGAGATCCAGGTGAAAGTGGACTTTTGATCTTTAACTCAATGGATTTTGCTGAGCTTGAAAGTGAAAGTGCGTAGCAGACAATAGTGGGTGAAAATGGCGGCTACATCTTTTAAAGTTTCTAGAAGTGCTGGGGTTTCTCTGGTGCAGCAGTCTTCGTTGCAAGCTTTATTGCCCCCTGCACCCGTACCTGCATCAGCCCTTACAGTTACAAGATTTGCAGATTGTGATGCAAGAGATTATGGAAAAGCAATTGCAACAATTAGCTGAGATAATGGATGAAAAGTTGGATGAGAAGTTAACAGAAAAACCAGCTGAGGTTATGGATGAAAAGATCACAGAGAAATTCACAGAAATAAGGGCAGACATCTTATCTGCATTTCAAGGCATGGCTATATGTATTGAGCGTTTGGATGAAAGAGTGGAAGATCTCAGTCAAAATAATACTAGATTAGAAGTAAAAATGACAGAAACCGAAAATGTGGTGGAGAAAATTGATTGTGATTTGACCTTGGTACAGTATCATCAGATGGAGTTTGCCGTGAGAATCAGAGGCTTAAAAGAAGATCCTAAAGAAAATCTGAAGAAAATAGTTTCTGAGGCTTTGGAAGGGGTGCTGGGGCGATCAGCAGATGAAATAATGGAAGATATAGATAAAATTTTCCGTGTTAATTCGTGGATTGCAAGACAAAGGAAATTACCCAGAGATGTGGTGGTTTATTTTACAAAGAGAGCGATTAGAAATGAGGTTATTCAAGCCTCCTACAATACTGAATTTGCAATTGCTGAGCAAGAAGTCTTGATTTTAAAAGAGATCCCTCCAAGAATTTTAAGTAGAAGGAAGAAATTTGCTTTTTTGGCACAAGAACTAAGATGACGTGATATCAAGTACAGATGGGAGATACCAGTGGGTATGGTGGTGACCTATGAAGGTATGAGACATCGTCTTACTACGAAGATTCAGGCACGTGATTTTTACAGTAATGTTTTAAAAGCAGTCCCCATACCACTTTTGGAATCTACAAAGAAGAAAGGTGAGGGAGAGTCTCAGCGACACAGAGAGAATTTACAAGGTGCTGAAGGAACAATGCAGACAGATGAGAAAGTTACAGGAGTGGATCAAGTTTCAGTATCATTGGAGGAGGCCAGAAATTGGAGGAGGCGTGCTGCTTCTAGACGGATGAGACGAGCTTGAAGACTTAGTTGTAGAACTGAAGGAGATAATAATGTAATAAGGATCATAAAAGGCAGTTTTAGAAGAGTAAACGGGAATTGAAATTGTTAAAAGGGTTAAATATTTGGGGATATATTTTTCACCCTCAAATGTAGAGTTATATAAAATAATTATGTTTTGTAATATTTTATGTTGTTTTAATTTTAAAATAATTATGAAAACTTAATTGGGAAGAATTGTAGTAGTCCTTACTGAAATTTTGAAGGTCATGATTTGTTATTTGGTTGGTATGTATATCTATTGTGTGATAAGAAGGTGGATAATGTGTTTAAGGTATATATTTTAAGACATGCTCTGTTGCGAGTTTGGGAAAAAGCATAGATGCAAGTTAACTTGTAAGCTACTTTCATGGGCAATAATGAAACACGTAATAGAAAATACAAAAATGATGTGATTACATATAAGAAAATTTTAAGTTTGGAAAGGAATGTATGGTATTTGAAGCTGTATAATATCTTAAGAGAAGGAAAGATTGTATAAACTTGGTTTTAGTATGGAAAATTACAGACCAGGTGGAAAGAAGATTAGAAAATTGATTTTTTAATGATTGATGTAAATTTGTTTTGTCTGTAATTGTTCTTATTGGGTATTTTTATTGACACTACTGTTATGGATATCCGGATGGTGAATTTGACTACGGCAGTAAGACTTTTAGTAGGGCAATATGGGAAGAAGGAAGAACTGCCGATTATAGAAGAATGGATTGTAAAAGTTCCCAACTTGGAGGATATGGCAAAGATTTTAGCGTATTTGAAAGACTATTTGCAACAGAGAAATACTGTGGAGTAAATATGGGACTAAAGAGTGTTATCCAGCATTTGAATAATTATTGATGTGATATTTATACTGTTTGGAGTTAATTTATAAGAGTTAAAGTGCGATAGTTTTAATAGTTTATGATTGTTTGCATAAGGTAGACTATGATTGTTTGTACTCTTATACCCTGTACTTAGCTCTGGGAAGTCGGGGAGGGGGGAGGGGGAAGGGAGGGAGGGGTTGGGGAGGGTTGGGGAGTGGGAAGGGGGTGGGGTGGGGTTGTGTTTTGTTTGATAAAAATAAAATGTATTGTAAAACTCTTTAATAAAAAAAGAGAGAGATATCCTAGAGAACACAGTTGTCATTGATGAACATATGTAACTCATCTGTTTAGATATTGTTTCAATAGAGAGCCCACATTCCTTACAAGTTGCTACTTGACTAAAATTTCTAAAATTCTTAACTAACAGGTCAATATCTCCATAAATCTAGAGCAGTCCATCTGCAGGAAGGCCAGAGGTGATACATATAAGAATCACGTAAGTTCTCATAAAACAAATTTTGCATTGTATTTCTAGCTGTAACAGATAACACTGCTGCAGTCCATCTTTATCAGAAAGATTGAGACTCACGTATCTTGCTTTCCAACCTACCCCAAATAATCCCCCACTCTTATTAAAAACAGGGTGATTGGGACTGTTTCCAACTTGGAATGGAAGGCTTTGGATTCCTACAAGGATTGTTTAATCATTGCCAGCAATCCCATTACTTTATATGTGTGTATGTGTTAGTTCAAGGGACGCGGTGGCTCAGTGGGTTAGGCCGCTGAGCTTGTCGATCAGATGGTCGGCAGTTTGGCGGGTCGAATCCCGAGTGCCGCGTAACAGAGTGAGCGCCTGTTACTCGTCCCAGCTTCTGCCAACCTAGCAGTTCGAAAGCACGTAAAAATGCAAGTAGAAAAATAGGGACCACTACAGTGGGAAGGTAACAGCGTTCTATGCGCCTTTGGCGTCTAGTCATGCCGGCCACATGACCACGGAGATGTCCTCGGACAAGCGCTGGCTCTTCGGCTTTGAAACGGAGATGAGCACCGGCCCCTAGAGTCGGAAATGACTAGCACTCGTGTGCGGGGGAACCTTTACCTTTCATGTGTTAGTTTCACATAGTTTACTGATTGTAGGTATGACTCCTTTCTTCCCCAAAGGAGGAGAAAACAATGATTTGAATTTCGGAGGAAGTTAATAACAGTTTATCCCATACTGAATGTGCAAAATCCAGTTAATGGATTTCCAATTTATCTGAAATATAGAAGCTTCTGGATAGTAAAAAAACAACAAAGGGTAACTCAATAGCTTTTATATGCTTAATAAATAAATATCATTAAAACTAAATATATTTTATAATTACTTTTAAAAACTAATTATAGAACAATACCAATATATTCTTAACCATTTAGTCCAATATGCAAATGAGGTGCAAGTGCACTGGTGCTCTTAGAGGCAGAGTAATGCTTTCAGGGTCCTAATAGAGACTGAGATAATAAGCCCATGGAAATAAAATTTATTTCACCACCAGAGGGCTCTTGTGTTTTTTCAGCTAACTGTTGTTATCACTATCCAGCGATGGGCCCTGAACAGGATCTGCCAGCCATTTCAGTTCTAACACGTACCACACATTTTCAACCATTGCCAGAATTGCAAGCGTTACAAAGAAATACCAGCATGACAAATGTTTCAGGAAGAGATTCAACAAGGAAAAGAGCAGAAACATATAACATGTGTCTCATTTCAACATAGTTGCAAAGAAGACTTTCCATAACACAATGTTCCCTGGCTCCAGTGAAGTTGGTGGCACTCCACAAATAAAGGAAACCTATTTCTGTTGGTTTGGCGAGATTCAACAAACCCACCATATAGACTAAACTGACCCTGTTTAATCTCACCAGAACCTAATATAGTGACTTACCCCCAAATAAGCCCCAGGGATAGCAATAATAATCCTTCAAATCCCCTGGTATCTACTTCATGTATCTAAACACAATAACTAGTCCATATACTGATAGACAATGCAATCTAAATAAAAATTACAAGCAATAAAGCAGATAATCACCTTTGCCACATTGATGACCATGCAATCCTCTGAACTCATGTTATTCCCCATGGGTATATATAATCTCTCTCTGCACAGAAACTGTCATAATTAGAGATATAATTTCCTCCCTTCTTCCCTTTCCTTCAGCAAAAAAACAAAGCAGAAGCTTTTCATCAAGAATCTTCTTCAGCATGCAGGGCTACTCCAAGAAAGCTGCTGAAGCTGGTAAGTCCCCAATAATTCACATGTAATTTGAATGTGATTTGCATGAACCTGTTCAATCAAAAGCCTAATTCACAGACTTATTTCATTTTCCTGCACCTCAGTTTGGAAAAACTTCTTT
The DNA here is from genome assembly GCF_964194415.1 of Vipera berus. Taxonomy (NCBI): domain Eukaryota; kingdom Metazoa; phylum Chordata; class Lepidosauria; order Squamata; family Viperidae; genus Vipera; species Vipera berus. Next base: position 181,706,335 of record NC_138203.1, on the reverse strand, counting down.
GAGGAGAGAGGAGCAGCCTATCGTACCTTTATTCATTTATGAAATCTGCTGTCCATCTTGCTGTAAGGCGACTCCAGGCAGCTTACAATATTAAAATAAAATTATATATATATATATAATTTTCCCAGAAGAAGGAAGCTGAAGCCACCAGCCTGAGGATGACGGATGGGATTCCGTCGAAACGTTGCTCTTACACCTTCAACTCTACGTGGGGAAAAACCCGAATGACCAAAGATACACACACACACACACACACACACACATATATAGTGTGTGTGTGTATATATAATGTGTGTCTGTGTTTGTGTGTACACACACATATACATACATGTGTATTAGTATATGTGTGTGTGTGTACACATGCACACGCACAAACACACATGCACACGTATAAAAATCACATTAAAATTGCAATAAAATACAAGTTATTACTAAAGATGGGGAGGAAGGGAGCAGAATATACAGTGGGGGGAGGGGGCAATGTGGGAACTGCTATTCCCACTAGGGGCCCCAAAGACAGCCCACGATGCTGTGGTCTGCACCAGTCCAAGCTTCCAAATGCATGAAGGGTAGCCCCATGTAGAACGCATTGCAGTAGTCCAAGTGTGAAATGACTCGGACGTGAATGTCTGGAAATTTATGCTCTTGACACTTAAGCTGCTGTACAGCTTAAAAGCCATAGTGTTCTAGATAGCATACTGTATTTGGTTAAAAAAAATAAAAAAACAACCACCAGCAAACAAAATGAACCTTGCATTATTAATAAAAGTCTCAAGTGTTCTTTAGAAAAAATAATTTTGTAATAGAGAAGCATCTCCTGACTATTCTGGTATTGAAGTTCATGCTCTAGTTCAAACGCCTGTCATCTCAGAATTAAACTAGAGTACCAATTATTTGCAATGAACTATTTGCAATGCACCGGAACAGGTGCAACAGTACAATACAGTGAATCTGGAAAAAGAAAGTACTCTTTTTATTTACAGGGGTGTGTTGCCTGTTTTTGAGACGGGAATGTTCTTTACTTAATTCCGATTTATAAATTCAACTACATTTATTAAACACTTTGCTCATTTGACTTCAAAAGTGGGATTCGTTCCCAAGGAAGCCCTTACTGCGTGATTATGTCTAAATTTCTGGCCATTTTATTTCTTCAGGTTTTTCTTGTGACCATCTGTTTCCCTTCAGTCCAGTCTAGAAACTATTTAGATAAAAACCCAGGAGGAAAGATCGTAATAAATACCTGTATGAATTCTATTTTCTGTCACTGAAGTATGCCATAGGCTAGTCCAGGGGTGGGCAACCTCGGCTCTTTTATGACTCATGGACTTCAACTCCCAGAATTCCTGAGCCGGCCATGCTGGCTCAGGAATTCTGGGAGTTGAAGTCTATGAGTTATAAAAGAGCCAAGGTTCCTACCCCTGCGCTAGTCCATGCTCATCACCTGGCAAAGATGCAATTTGTACAATCCCCAAGGAAAACAAGTGCTTTGCAAAAATACTGAAGTAATTCAGCATTAAGTGGCCTTACTCTTGATCTAGCTTTACTCTGGAACAGAAATAAGACGTTAACATCACATCACTACTGTTGGCACCTGGAGGGTTAAATAGAGATATTCTTCAACACTGGGGAACGCTTCCTCTAACAAGGTTTCCAAAACAACACCTATAGAAAGTCAACATTTTGGATAACAAGTCTCTTGAGGGGCAAATAATGGCTTTGGTGTGTAACTATTGTTTGATCTCAGAGGGGTGTTTAAACAGCTAAACAGCTCCAGCTCAAAGCAAGCAAAAGTCTTAGCAAATATTCTTAGGATTTTTATTTCTTCCATTCAACTGTGTCCAATTCTGAGATCGCCTAGATAACTCCCTTATTTCATGATTTGAAACCGGTATTAGCAGTTCCAATCAACTTACATTAAAAACCATTTCTATTTGCAGACTTCATCTTGGAAGTTGTGGATATTTTTAAAAAGTTGCATACAAAAGTTGCGTACAAGAAACAATCGTTGCAAACTGACCAAAAAGAGAAGCAACCTGGAATTAAGGAGAGACTTCCTAACAGTGAGGACAATTAACCAGTGGAACAGCTTGCCTTCAGAAATCATAGGCACTCCATCACTGGAGATTTTTAAGAAGAGACTAGACCAGGGGTAGGCAACCTTGGCTCTTTTATGACTCGTGGACTTCAACTCCCAGAATTCCTAAGCCAGTGGGGACGCAGTGGTTCAGTGGGTTAGGACGCTGAGCTTGTCGATCAGAAGGTCGGCAGTTTGGTGGGTCAAATCCCGAGTGCCGCGTAACAGAGTGAGCGCCTGTTACTCGTTCCAGCTTCTGCCAACCTAGCAGTTCGAAAGCACGTAAAAATGCAAGTAGAAAAATAGGGACCACTGTACAGATAGTTTGGACTAAATATATAGCTAATACCATTGGTAAGGGTGTACAGGTAGTCCTCAACCTATGACCACAATTGAGCCCAAAATTTCTGTTGCTAAGTGAGACAGTTAAGTGAATTTTGCCACATTTTACAACCTTTCTTGCCACAGTTGTTAAGTGAATCACCGCAATGGTTACGTTAGTAATATGGTTGTTAAGTGAATCTGGCTTCCCCATTGAATTTGCTTGTCAGAAAGTTGCCAAAGGTGATCACATGATTCCAGGACACTGCAACTTTCATAAATATGAGTCAGAATTTTGATCATATGACCATGGGATACGGGCTTTATTTTTTAATGAGACTGGTACAGGAAGTCTACATAAAGGAGGCTGGAATGCACTGTATTGTTTAACATTAATCTGATCTTAGTCATTAGATTTTTGAACACAGGCCCAAGGGGTTAGGAGATAGTAACTAGATAAGTTTCCTCACTGCTGAATATATACATAGATTACTTCACAGAACTGTTATTACGTTCCAAAGCCAGAAGATGTAATTTTCAGATAGACAAAAGCAGATATTATTAGCAACATAAAAAAGCTTTCCTAAAAACCAGGAGATATTCATCACTGAAGGGCAAAATAGATGCAGTGCTAAATACAAATTAAGAAGATGGACAATATTAATAGTAGTCAGAGACAGGAGTGATTTTTAATCCTTCTCATTCCACTGGTATCCTAAATAAGATTTTGCCCACCTTTGGGGAGCAGGAGAAATACACTCTATGCCCATGAAATAAGTGACAAATATTAGAACTTTAAAAAGCAGAATCTATTTCATTACAAAAAAGAACTACTTTTAAATGCCAAAACTCAGTGCATTATTATTGACAACTATCGTCTTTAGGAAAGAAAGGTGATAAAGTCAAGGATAAGTCGTAGAGAGGTGAAGATTTAAATAACTCAGCTGTGTCTGACAACATACCTGCTGCAGGCAAGGAGTATAGATCTCTTTGTTTCCAACAAAATCTCCTGTTCCAGATTCAGCATGATAAATAGGATTATAAGCACACAAGCTGTTTTAGTGATGATTGCTTTTCAGCATATTCTGCAAGAAGAGGACCTGGCGGGGGAGGGGGAGGCGGGGCAGGGAGGAGAAGCCGAAGCCGAAACACTTTCATCCGCCTGGAAACCCATTGTTCCTTACCATCCATCTGATAGGATTCAATCCCAGGGTTCCATCAGGTGACCCTGCTGCTTTCCAAGTCACCAGCATACAGTTAACAGGTCACAGTGGGTATTGGGAAGGGCCGACCTGATGGCTCACGAAGGACTTTGCTCTGGGAGGCAAAAGCAAACAGGGCCCTTGCCTGCAACGTAATTGTTCTGCAAGCCAAACAGAGCACCATGTCAGCTTAGAGCTAAGCACCGAAAAGGAGACCTGTTGTGCCTTCCTTCTTCTACCTTTTGACTGCACCAGTATGGACCTCCGTGTAAGAAAACGAGGGGGAGGGGAAAGGGAGGGAAATCCGCCATCATGGTTGTAAAAACCACTTTGCAAAGGCCAGCTGGTTCCTTGAACTCAGGAGGTTCTTCCTCGAAGATACACCACGCTTCACTATTTCTATGTCTTCAGCTGGGAAAGCTGAGATATCACTTGGCCTCGCGGTCTCAGTTTAAACTTTAGACAGATCCACTGTGATCGCTGTACAATCATCTCCCCGATGTCACTCCGCCACACAAGTTCCGAAAACAGCCCTTCTGCAAGTGGGGGGCCCCAGTTAGTTATAAAAGAAGGATGACCACGATTAGTGTATCTGCAGAGGTGGTAGGAAAGGGAATTGCATGATGACAATTCAAAGGGGAGAGTTTTCTGGCCAGACACAGGCAGCTCATTCCCTGGCCTATCATAAAAGTTGTGATAGATCCTCCCACACTCCCTTCAGATTCACCAAGCCAAGAGTAGCTGGCATTGTTAGGCAATCAAGTAATGTAGTATATATCCCTTTGTATTCCCCAGAAATGGAGCAACAATAACTAAAGCACAAAGAAGGGGAAAAAGCTTCATGCTGATACTGATCCTGTTGTTGTTGTTGTTTTCCCTATAAATGAAAATAGCAAGAAACCTGGTGGGTAAAAACTCCTTAAGTCTTTTTTCTCCTATTTGTCTCTTTGATTTTTGAATACTGTCACCAAGGTTTTTGTTTTTATATATCCAGTGAATTATAACTGGCCATTGGTCGGATAAAAAGCCCCTGAAAATTAAAAACGAAAATAGAAGAATCCTCCATAAAAGTGACACTATCAAAGACAGCTAACCTTAAACCTCATTTTGGGAAAAGAAAAAGAATAGCATAGATTTAAGATAATATGACTATAGGACCAACTTCTAATCCATATGAGAATGCAAAGGAATAGGTACAGCAACTTGATTAAACCTTCTTCAACAAAGGCCAACAAGATAGCAAGGCATGACAGATATACCTTGACAGACACAACTGTCAGTTTACTACAAGCTTCAGTGCTTAAATCATCACAGCATTCAGTGTCCAAGTTGGTAAAACAATAATACTCAGACCATATCATGTGGTGGAAGTATAATGCAAATGCAGCTAAGTTATGGAAATGGGAAAAGCTTTACCTAGGCTTCAGTACATCCGACAGGTAGTCCTTGTTTAGCAGTTACAATTGAGACCAACAACTTGGGTATTAAGTGAAGTGGTCGCTAAGTGAAACTGTGACCGTGCTTACCTTACTTCAGCTTTCCTTTGCTTTGCAGACCTGTGAAGATCATAAATGCAAGGATTGATTGCAAAGTTACTTTTTCATTACTGTTGTAACCGTGAACAGCTACTAAGCAAGGACTAAGCTTTTTTTTTAAAACGAACCACACAAATGCCTTTGTTTGCATTCCTGTTTGGGAACCAAAATCAAATGATTTGATTTTCTTTCAGTTTTGCTTTAAATATTCTACTTTCTGTCCTAAGAAAAATTGAGAAAAAAGTGTCAGGTTTTATTTTTGTCATGTTTTCTTCTCTCAATGTTTTTTTCCACCCACTAAAATTTGATTCTCTAGTTTTTATATATATATTTTTTAACAAAAAGCATTCTCTATTATTTAGCTGCCCTTCTTCCTACTTTAGCATCATGGTTCATGATGCTAACGGTTCGTAATTATTTTATCTTAACTTGGTATAGTTTTTAGTCTCAAACATTTCCTTGCTATTAAGTCAGATTCTGATTTAAAAATAGCACACTCCGGTTGTCTCCTTAATTTTTTTGAGGAATACATTTGTTCAAAACAAATAAGAGCTGTATTTATGCTCCACTAAGGAGAATTTCCAGCAGATAAATCATTTCCACCCTAAGGTTGTGTGTTCCTAATATTTGTTTATAAGATTATTTTATGCCCAATGGAAAGAGATGTTAAATGGCTGGACACTATACATTTTACAGTGACAATAGGAAGAATCTATTAACTAATGATCATTCCTAATTTCCTGACAGAATGAAGGCCAGCCAGATTACCCTGACACACTACAATTTCCATAATTCATTCTGGCCCATCTAATTTGACTGAATGACTGAATGTTATTCAGAACACAAGAACATTATGATCTGATTCCTATAATGCTATTTATTTCTCTTATAATCCAAGTTAAATTCCTATTTCCCACTGAACATTGCAGAAATCCCCTTAATTTTACTTCAGTGCTTGTGCAGTTGTCCACAGTTGTCTTTAGATATATTCTTTGATAGAAATGACAAGTTATCTAACTATTTCATTCATCTTGCAATTTATCTTTGTTTTCAGTTAAATTCCATTGCTAGTACTTACCAAGCAACAGTTGCAGGTGGAAGGAACTGTTATTATCTAGTCTCCATTTCAAATTCCTCTCAATCAAGCAAATTAACATTTCTGTAGAATTTGAGAATCATATAGTTGGAAAGGACTTAAGAAGTCACCAAATCCAACCCCTTGCACACTGCAAGATTCACTACACCATACCTCATAGATGATTACCCAGCCTGTGTTTGAAACTTCAAATAAAAGAGAAGAAATCACACTATGCAGTAACCTTTTCCACAATATCTAGGATTCAGTTATGAATAGCAGCTATTATTACCATAATGACTTCTCAGACTGTATTTCTTTAACAGCTCTAGTGATACATTTGATAGTGGTGACAGTGGCATTAAAAAAGTAATCCAGCAGTGATGAACTTCTATAATTTCTCCAGGACTTTATCTTCGAGCTCAAAATACAATCTCTAAATGTTTAAACAGTTCTCTTCAACCCAGATTTACTCAAACCATCTTACTACTCCTTTCACAGTAGTGGCAGTGTTGTCTTACTGCTTCTTTTTTCTCTCTTAGGAGTTGCCCAATTTTCTGTCCTTGCCAGTATCCTCTTTTAGGTTTTCACAATCTGCAATTCTTTCAGATACATTGTACATACCATTACAGATGGCGTTGTAATGCTATGGGGCTTTCAAGTGGCCAAATGCAAAAACTATGCTGGCTTGCTTGGTTTTGTAAACAGATTGTCAATTGCAAAAACCTTTGAGTCAAAGATAGAAGCAAGTTATTTTTTCCCCCACTTCACTTTTATGTATGTGTTGAGCTGCTGTTGCTTCTTATCATAATTTGTAGTTGTTTGTAAAGGCAGGATGCAAACAATACATTTAATTGTATCTTACATTATTTGCAATATGAAATGTTATTTTTTAAAAAAAAACATTTCACTCCTTGACCAAGTTTTCTGTATATAGTATTCAGATTGCCACCCATCAGTTTTTGTGGCCCCAGCGGGCAATGACTCATTTCAAGGGTCCATTGTTCTTATGGTGGAATATTCTACTGGTAGTTGTCAGGAGCTGAATCACTGTGGCCTGGTGCCTTGCTGTGTCCTGCCATCAAAGGGGAAAGCAGGGAGGAGGCATTTGGGGCAATGGCTCAGTGGGTTAGGACGCTGAGCTTGTCGATCAGATGGTCGGCAGTTTGGCAGGTCGAATCCCGAGTGCCGCGTAACAGAGTGAGCGCCTGTTACTCGTCCCAGCTTCTGCCAACCTAGCAGTTCGAAAGCATGTAAAACTGTGAGTAGAAAAATAGGGACCACTACGATGGGAAGGTAACAGCGTTCCGTGCGCCTTTGGCATCTAGTCATGCCGGCCACATGACCACGGAGAAGTCCTCGGACAAGCACTGGCTCTTCGGCTTTGAAATGGAGATGAGCACTGGCCCCTAGAGTCGGAAACGACTAGCACGCACGTGCGGGGGAACCTTTACCTTTACATCTGTGTATCTAATGGTGGGAAATGGGGAGGGGGAGCTGACATGTGAAGAAGAGCAGAGCAGTTTGCACAGGTTACGGGTGGGCATCTTCAAGGCCGCTTCCCTTGGGTGTGACATTCCAGCAGCCTAAACAACCCAGAGTTTCCCACAACATCATGGCGATCCCAGATTGGGTGGCAAAGGACCGGACATTGGGGGGGAGGGATGGGGAACATTGGGTTTGGCTCTCTGTATTGGTGAGCGGGACCTTCAGTTTCCACCTCACCTTCCCGCAACCAACATCTTTAGTAAAAGTCCTTTCTACTGCAATCAATTGGAGCTGAGAGTCTGCTTTCCTAAATGATTGTTTTGGGGCAGGTCTGACATTAGTATGAATACAACCTGCTCAAAATTATTCTGTTGGAAAATTCTGAGTGGAGCTGTTTTGTTTCAAGTCCAGAACAAAATGATTCTTTTATGCATTTTTTTGTTAAATGCTATTTTCAGTGTAAACATAAGCAGCCGCAAGCAAAGAAGCCAGTATAGGGCTTTATAGATGCAGAAAAAAGCACTTGCTGGATTTGTTATTTTGTTCACATGGAGCTGGTGATTGGAAAATTGACTATCACTCTCTGGTCAGTTTTAGATTAGTGGTGAGTGTTAAGACTCTGCAGAAAATGGCTAAAATACTCCAATTCCTAACAGATAGGTTCAAAAGGCTTCCCACTATTTGTCAGAGATACTGCTGTAATTCTAGCTAATCTATAGAATACAAAATTAACCCAGAAGATGAACCCAGAAAGTTTCCTAACAAAAAGCTTGAAAAATTTCTCTTGAAACTCTTATTTTCAAACATTCTGCGACTCCAAAAGCTTTGACCATATTGCTTAAATATCTTCTTTGTCCCTTACAGTGGCTTTCAATACCACACATTGTACTATTCTGAATTACTGAGTAATACTTTGGATATTGTTTTACTGTTATTTCAATAATTTCTGCTAAACTTTGTCCAGAGGGCAGTACTGGGAGGCTACTGTTCAACGTAAGGCTACTGATCCATAGTGTCTCATATTTATATGAAACTGTTCAGAAAGATATCCTACTGTGGGTATCCTCAGAATAACCACGATACTTAGTTCTACTGCTCTTTGCCATTTGATTTCAAAGATGTATTCTGAAATTCAGTAACAGACTAGATAAACATCTCAAAATCTGAATAAGATTAAATTAAAAGAGGTAGTTAGGAAACTAGACCCAGGGACAGAGAGTTAAGCCAAGTTTATGCATGCTCCCTAAGGGAAAAAAAAAATCAGTGGACTGAGAGTGCTCCATGATCTTCAGCAGTCAGTGAAAACTATGGAACATACTTCCACAGAAGCTGCATCGAGACTTTGAGCATTTAGAAAATCTGTAATGTCTTTCCTAGTCTTTTAAATATTAATTTAATTCACAGTAATATTTTTAAATGTTTCTATTGTTCCCTAATTTTCTCTGCTGATCAAGAGCTTATCTCTGCGGAAAGGAAGGTGTGTCTCAAATGAATAAATGAACAAATACTGTAAATAAAGGTTTAACATTATTTTGAAAGAATTCAACTCATGAATCAGCAACAGCCTTTCTTATTACAATTTTCCATGCAAGGTGCAAATCTATTATATTATATAAGGGGCTAATTAAGTCCAGTATTTATCAACTTTCAGCTGGTTCCCCAGCCAGTGACAAGTTCTCTAAAGCTGTTTTGTTTGTGAAAAAGTCTGTCAAAAGTGACTTCGTTTGTTTCCAAGGGCAAAGGCCGTATAAAGAGAGGAAAATACATATAGTGAAGCAATGCATGTAACATAGATACAATTTCAGATTTGTTGTATTTTTAAAAAACATTGAAAATTTGCCAGGAATAATTAATATTTGAATATGAACCATGGTGACATAAATTTTGTCAGTATGTTTGAAAGTTCATCTACAAGTAGAGAAGATTGCATACAACTGCCAACTTGCTCAGACCAGTTTTCCCCAGCAGATTCAGCCCAAGAGCAGAAGACTAGATGCCGAAATAAAACTCTAAGGACCCCAGAATTTCATCATATGACCAACAGACAGTTCTCGGCACTACTGCTGAAAAAGAACATTGAGTCTACCTTTGGAAAGAAGTTAGATATCACATCCTCTTCAGATAAATTATTGCTTGAAAACTGTAGACCTAGGTATATACCATATCATTTCCCTGCCTTCCTTTTTTTAAAGGTCACTTTTTGATTTATATAATCATAGTTTACATTGGAACTAACAAACTGTGTCATAAGGGATCACCTAAACTAGTATGCCAAGTTTATCACAATAAAATAATTCATGGATGCCCAACAAGCCACTGTAAAGCTTAATTTTATGACCCTGTGTATACAATAGAACACAGAAAGTAAAACTTAAATAAAACTTAAAGCAATGTATTTGTTAGACATACAATTAAAATTAATATTTTCATTATTGCTTCAAGATGGGTAACATCTGGCCTACATGCAGTCCTAACTGCTTTTTTGCAGCTGAATAATTATAGCACAATTTTCTTTCAGAACCAGTGAAGTCGTAAATGAATTAAACCTCCAATAGGCTTAACATATATATTTTATTTTTAAAACATCAGAAAAAATGGAAAAGGCAGAAAATTTACCTAGCCCCATCGATATTATGATTGCAATATCGTGTGGTCCTCAACCACCAATGTTACTGTGCATAAATAAACAAATTAATACATTAAGACCAGGAAAGGCAGAGAAGCTTGGAATTCTTCAAACTAGAATCTTTGTTAGTTTAATTTCAAATATTCTTCCTGTCTGTGAAACTACTGTACCCTCAATTTCTAACAGTGAATTACTACCGTCAAAACCCTCAGCCATGATACATCAGCTTCATAAAAAATGAAGGACAGGACAATTTTCTCAAAGGCATAGGACATTGTGACCCTAATAAATTTAAGAACAGAATTAGTGTCCATGTCCCTAACACCAATGTCTCAACTGGAATCAGACACTGATTCGGCTCAAAATCACTGAGTAAAATATCACTTTTATGCGGTTTTAATGATAGAACTTCCTTAAGCTAAGCTCAACTCTTGCTGATTAAATGAACTTGTCAGTGTTGTTTCTTGTACCAGATGGAAAGGTTCACCATCATTTTAAATGGGTTTTTCCGAAGACTAATTAAAGTATTAGCCAAATCCAATTCTGCTCATCCTTTCAAATATCTCAAGTTGATTAAATACTGTTAAATGCTGTGACCCCCTACTTAGCTTACCTCTAGCTACAAAAGAGCCTTGAATATAGAGCCACTTGGTTAGAAATTACCGGTAAGTATCTTCATTATTCAGTATTATGAACACAGCATAGTATAAGATGATTGGAAAAGATGTGGCAAAATGGAGGGAAAGAGACTGAGCTAGTTACCCATTAAAAAGTTAAGAATGAAAATCCAAAGTTTTCTCAGTTGAAACATTTCAATATACCTACTGAACAACAACATATAGAGTAAAGAAACCCTAGATTTTTCCATTTTTTCCTCCAAGGATTTTTTTTAAATCTTATTTCAAAAAGATGGAAAAACTAAATTTTGGGAAAAAATAAATCTCCAATGGAATATACTACTACCCTTTACTTACCCCAAAGTATTTTTTATTCAATTGCAACAGGAAGTCTTTTACCTAGGTTATCAGGGCACTACAGTTCCTGCATAGAAAAGACAAGCAGTGTAACACAACTTTCAAATGCAAAAGCAAGATGTATTTCTGGTCCCAGCATCATGAGGCATATTGCCATTATCACAAAAGGAAGGAAGAAGCTTTCAGGGTCTGATTTTGATCTCATGCTGATTTTCACTAGAGGTTGGTAGATCTGTTGGGTGAACAGCTGAAATAAGGAGTCCCCAAATAATTTTTTTGAAATAGTTTAAAATAAATTCAGTTAGTAAATTCAATTACCAAAATAGCAAAGTAAACTTACACCATGAAAGAGAAGTATACAAATGAATGGAATGTATTTCCCCCCCCCAAAAGATCTGCAATTTTTTTAAAAAAAATCAGGAAAATGTACCGTAATATATTCCTACCACATTTCCTTGCAAAGGGAGACTCAGGCCTATTATCATTGACATAAAATGCTTCCCTCAACCAAAGCACAATGAGGAAAGGGATGGTGGAGTTGTTTGCTTTCAAAGAAAAGAAAAAAGTATGCCTATAAAGTATGCAGGACAAAATTGACTGGCTGGATGACTGAGGGAAACTACGAAATGATATGGAGTTTGTGTGGCTGTGTACAAAATATTTCATGAACTTATACTAAAGTGGTCATGTTGATTTTATTAAGCAACAGATGGTATTACAGATGTAAAATGAATTTAAAGTCTTTTAAAATAAACATTAGATGATTTAATTCTAGAATTGGCAAATGATTTAAAAAGTCTGAGGAGTATCTATGATTTTGCTTCTTTGAAAGTTACCTCTTAATCTCTTAAAATAAGGAATCATACATTTAATTTCCATGCATGCAGGTTTAAATACAGAAAGTACCTGCTCACATTTCCCGTCACTTAACACATCTCCAATAGAATAGAATAGTTTATTGATCAAGTGTCTCCTAATGCTGGCAATCATGAACTTCAACTTTCAGAATTCCCACTCAACTATTTTCCAAACATCTAGAAGTTGCCAAGATTGGAAAACAACACTAGCTTAAACATTGGAACATAAATTATATAAAAAGTTAAGGAGACAGATCATACTTCACCGTGGATAACTTTTCATAAAAGTGTTGTATTAGTTGCTTCGTGCAACTTTTTCATAATTTTAAATATGTATGTGCAACTTCTATTTTGAGGGAGAAGACAAAAGACTATCTAAAAACCCTTAATAATCAAGATAATCTCAACTTGGACATCATACATTTGACATCTGCACTGTATAACTAACATAAAGAGGCTCTGGTGAGACTTAAGATGATGTGGAGAAACAAATGGGGCAGCTAATGCTACATTGTAATGATCAACAGAGGAAGTCATTTATACTTGGCTTTAGAAATTCAACTACTCTTTAAATATATGTCCTCCTGACCCTATACAAGAGATGCTTAAATCTCTCCTATAATCTTAAAAGATTGTGGAATATACAGTAGTTCTCATTTAACATCCACTCGCTCAATGATAGTGCCAAACAAGGGAATACTTACAATATTTTCTTATAGTTGTGGCCAGCACTTTCTCCTGTGGTCACATGAGTGCTATTTATAACATTCAGTGCTGGCTTCCAGTAGGCAAAATCAATGGGGAAGCTGACAGGAGGTTGCAAATGGCAATCATGTGCCACAGGATGCTTTGACCATGTGGTATTCACCTAACAATGGCAACCGGATGGCCAGAACTGCCACTATAAGTCAGCACCATTATATCATGTCATGCCTCATGGCTTTGTTGTTTAGCAACATAGTTCTTAGTTCCAAGTGCTCTCAGCAAGGGCTACCTGTACAGGGCTACATGTACAATCTTATTCTCTTTTCCATAGTAACTATTAGGTGGATGACAAACTCTGTATTTTTGTTTAGCCTTTAACTGTCTTAGGTCACAAGACAATGTTATTTGAGGGATTTTCTCCCCCAATTATATCAACCCCCCCCCCCTCCACATTACATCTGGCAGGAAAGGCATGTTTTGCTTCTCATCTATTAGACCAGGAGTCCCCAATCCCCGGTCTATGGACCAGCCCTGAGCTGTGGCATGCCAGAAACCAGGTTGTGCAAACAAGTGAAGACCCATCCCCGGGATGTAGGTAGCACGCAAAACCACACCCCCTCCAGTCTGCGGAAAAACCTCTTTCTGCGGAACTGGTCCCTGGTGCCCAAAAGGTTGGGGGCCACTGTACTAGGCAACTTCAACCAGTGGGGCCCAGGAAGACATTTTTTTCTGTCATGATACCCAGCTTTGGAACATCAACCTACCAGAAGACTGGATTGGCCCCAACCCTGCTGGAGTTTTGTAAGATCTTAAAGACATGATTATGTCAAATGTATGGCACCTCCTGCAATAGTTACATTGAGTTGCTGGCTGTTTTGTTTTCCAGCTAGGCTGTCAATTATGTTTATATTGTTTTAATTGATATATGCTTTATGGTGTTTTGACTGTTGTTACCCATCCAGAAGTGAATTAGAGATGGACAGCGATACAAATTAATTAAATAATAAATACATTTGAAGCTAGATTTATAGAATGCCAGATGGGCCAACAAATAAAAGAAAAAAAAATCAAGAATTGAATATATGAGATAGATAGATAGATAGATAGATAGATAGATAGATAGATAGATAGATAGATAGATAGTTATAGATATAGATATAGATATATATGTGTGTGTATAGGGATGCGGTGGCTCAGTGGGTTAGGACGCTGAGCTTGTCGATCAGAAGGTTGGCAGTTTGGCGGGTTGAATCCCGAGTGTCGCGTAACAAAGTGAGCGCCTGTTACTCGTCCCAGCTTCTGCCAACCTAGCAGTTCGAAAGCACGTAAAAATGCAAGTAGAAAAATAGGGACCACTCCGGTGGGAAGGTAACAGCGTTCTGTGCGCCTTTGGCGTCTAGTCATGCTGGCCACATGACCACAGAGACGTCCTCGGACAAGCGCTGGCTCTTCGGCTTTGAAACGGAGATGAGCACCGGCCCCTAGAGTTGGAAACGACTAGCACACATGTGCGGGGGAAACTTTATATGTGTGTGTGTGTGTGTGTGTGTGTGTGTACACACACACGAAAAACCAACATAATATTTTCACAAGGGGTATCAGAACCAATCAGACATAGCATTACATTTTTCTCAAGAGAGTTTAATACACTAAGTTGAGGGAACTTACAATGAATTTAAGAACCAAGAAGAAAAAAAATATATCATACTTCTAAACTGCCTAATTGTTAAACATCAATGAAATTACATAACAATTTGTCAAACCTTAGCCATATAAGTGAGCAATGAAGATAAAAATTATCTCAGAAGGCACACTTAGAAATCACATTTTTTTAATTCGTATCCCTAGATTCAGTAAAAATTTATTCCTGGATCTTTTGCCTAACATGACCTCCTCCCTTTCTGAACCTGTTTTTCATGTACAACAGGCTCAAATACAGAAAGGAATAGGTACCATTGCCAAAAGATTAAAGGATCAAGAAATCTGGCAATAAAAAACCTTGTTGTGACAATTTTGTTTAAACATGTTTGAGCATCAAAGTTAGCATTCACTCCTTCCTACTTAAAGGAGTCAGTGAATAAAGCATAGGCATTGTAAGGCCTAGTACCTACTACTATCCCATCATTTGAGATAGGCTACTCTGGGAATCAAGATTGAGCCAATGAGATAAATGAAGTACAATTTCAAACAAAATTAAGAATAAAAATTGTAACTTCAGTCCTGGATGACAAAGGACACCATCAAGGCTACATCTGCATGGTGTTCCATCTGCTGTGAACTGAAATTACTGTATCAAAAAAATCAGAGTAGGTACTCAGATTGAAACACAATAAAGTACTTACAAGGCAGGTAAGAAGAGGCCAAAGGTTAGTTATCAAGGTAGGAATTAACGCTTGAGATATTGAAGGGTAAAAAGAATTTGCTACTTTTTGTTACTTAAAAATGGTTTGTCTGCCAATGAATGGAAAATAACCAGAAACATGCAATATTCTCAGAAACATATTGACACAAGCCAGAGGCCATTATAGAATTGCTGCTGTTGACTGGGAACAACTGGAAGTAGAAATATGAAAAGCAAATATACTTCTTCACCCATCTGCCCATTTTCCAAAGCATTTTTACTATGTCAGAGAAAATTTAGGTTAGAAAATGGTACATGAAACAGAGTTCCATCTTTGTTTTCCTGTCATGGCAATGCACAAGTGGCTTATCACCTCTACTTGGAAACACATATTTGGGGCCTGTTGTCCATTTGCTACCTGGCAAGTTATTTATATATTTATCTGAATCAGAATTTTCATATTCCATGCAGATTACTCTTAGAATATTGAATCAATAACAGCTACATTCTAGTAACAGGATGACTAAACTTGAGCAAACAAGTCCTGTGGGTTTTAGAATAAAATGCCACATAACAGTAAGCTCTAGTGTCATTAAGTAGCCTGCCTACCTTTAAAAACTTGGTAATTTGATATAGAGAATGAGGTGGTTCATATTTAAAGCCAGAATGGCCCCCACAGTAGGGCTATCCATATTTATGGGCTAGACTGGGAGAGATCAGAGGCCTGTTTTAATGTTCGGCTCCACACTCAGGCAGTAATTAATACTGGTACTCCACATGTCATTATTAAAGAGCAGCAACGTCTCCAAAGCTTCACTTGAGGAGCAGAGCTGTTGGAAACTGCATCAATTCCCACTCCCTTGGAAATCATGCTCAGTTTGTCAACTCACTTTGCTTATTCCAGGCAGCAGTGTGCTCTGATTCAAAGACAGCCTCTCCGGAGCTTGGTGCTCCTGCATCACTCCACGGCCCCCAGTAAAAGATCCGCCCTGCAAGATTCTCCAGTTTCTGTAGCGCTGACATTTTACACCCGTTGTTCTTGTTGGAGTCTTGACTATTTATTTCAGCTCCATAGCTCATGTTTCTCTTAATTTTATCAGTAATTCTTTTGTCATTCCTGGTCTGCTCTCGGAGCAAACGTAATCTGGCAGCTCAGTCAGGATTTAGGAGAGCGCTCTCTTTGATCATTGCTATTTACCCACTGGTAGAGGCAAGCAGGGTGTTTTCCCTGTCCCAAACTGTGAAGTGGAGGCTAAAGGAAGCAACTGGAGAGCAGACACACTTTCCAGCAAAGCTCTTTACATTCCCCCTCAGCTGACGGATACAGACATTTGGCTTGAACTGATAGCTCTCAACTTCTAACCAGGGCAGACTTTCCAACAAACCCACCTCCCTGGACAAAAGCACTCGTGTCAGTTCAGCAACAGCTACATAGCTCTCTAGGGCAATCATCCATAAACATGCCAGATTTTCCCAACCCCCCCCCCCCACTATGCCCACAAAGGCTCCACTATAGTCCGTTCCATATTGGAAGCTTGATCAGTTGTACAGCTGGTCAGAGGGAGAGCGGCAGACAGATTTGATTAATACAGAAAAAGGGAGGTCTGCCAGATCGAGGGTCACGCAATAAGGCTTAAAATAGCTCAGAGATTCTTTGTATCTCATTTGCTCTGAGTTGAAGGCAGGGCAAATAAGGATCTCATCAGATAGGGAAGTCCTATTTAAAAAAAAATTGAGTTAATTCTTTAACAGGAGTTAGTTTCACAGACGGAGGTATTTAAATAATAACAGCAGTCCCAAACAAAGAACTGGTGCAATAGATGGGACAAAGCCTGGTGCAGCCCATAAGATACAAGTACAAGTTAAGAGACTGCTCAAGGTCATATCTCTTTCGGCGCTCTACATTCTAGAGATGGAAATTTCCTTTTCTAAATGCTAAATTGAAATATAAACTGCTTAACTGCAGTTGTGCTAACCACAACTTTTGGAATATCCAAGCAATTCCAAAGAACTTACAAGGAAGTAAACAGAAGCATGTATCCCTAATGTATGTACGTATCTCTAATCCAGAATGTGCAACAACTAATCAAATACAAGATGCCATCCTGCTTTTGAAATCAATCTGTTGCTTTGATCATATCCCCAAGCTTTAAAAACCATGCTTAAATAAAGTCATCCATAAAAGAGAATAATGGGTGGGAGAGGAAGGGAGAGAAAAAGATTAAGGTATAAGGCAGGTGTCCCTTTCTAAAAAAAACTGCTTACCAAATAAGATTCAGATTAAAGATGATAATTAAATATGACAGTAGAAATCTGAAGACCAAACTGATTAAAGGGCCGGGAAGAAGTCATTACTTTAGCCCTCTGAAGTTACGAAAGATATAACTGACCAGCCGACCAAACAAATATATCCACAGAAAAAGTTGGGTCCAAAACTGGAAACTGAATTCAGAGTCACCTTCCCATGTATTTTGAGGACTGCTGGGTTTAGAATCCATATTACCACCTCCAGATTACAGAGAGTTAACACACAGTTGATCCAGATTCAGGCTGCAAGATCAGTTCTTCCAATATTGGATATTCCCCCTCATCTCCAACACAGAATTAGTTTGTGATTAAAAACTGCATAGCAAGGCTGCACTTCTTGACAAGGATAGCATGCAGAATGGCAGAGTAGTTTTGCAGTACTGTTTCAGAAAAAAAAACACCCAAAGGGACAGCCTTGAAGCAAGAAGTGGCTGGGCATGATGCCAACTTTGTTCAAAGAGTTTAAAGCAACAGACACTCAATTTCAGATCTTTACAAACAGACTTAGTTTGCAACTGCAAGAGGAAATTTTATACACTACACCCCAATCATTGTACTACAGGGAATAGGTAAACTGCAGAACACAAGTCTCCCCAGAAATATCTACACAGCCATAGGCTAAACTAGAGACCATACTAACTAATTCTGACAGGAGATAGGCAGACTGTTGCAAAATTCTGTTTATGGACTAGTGATTAGAGTAACCAAGTAAGGTGATGAAAGAACATGACATATCTAGAAAATAAAAGTCATATGGGTTAGCAAGCAGTTTCTGGAAACCTTTGCGGTTTTGTTTCAACACTGACAGAAATATACAAATTTCAAAATATTACTAAAATCAATTAGTTTATATGTTAATAAAATATACTGATAAAATTATTACAGGAAAAACTGCAAAGCAAGTTTGTAGTCAAGTATGTAAAATAAGGGAACCACCAATTCCTCTCTTAGAATTTGACGTACATGCAGAAAGAGAGTTCAAGTGTGGAAAAACAACAGACGATACAAGTTTCTTAGCTGAAAGAGTTAGAAATCTTAATTGGTTGCATTAAAACAAATGCATTCTCACTTCCAAAAAAGGGTAAAGTTTCATTAGTTTTTTTAAAAAAAATTGTGTATTCTTGGAAGTAAATCTTTGGTGGATTCAGCACAAAAGCTTAAAGTATTTTTCTAATGATCATGTTGGAATGAATATATTGAGCTAGAACAGCAGAAAGCAAAGGTTGTATAAGTCAAGAAGTGAGACACAAGTAGGACAAACAGAATAATAATCCTTAAAAAGCTTTGCTTTCTCAGCAAGTCTCTGACTTCCCGTGCTTCTACAGGGTTATTTTATTTTATCACTCCAGCTATGGACATACAAGAAGATTAGCAAGAATCTACCTGGAGAAAGGCTACTTAAACTGGAACAACTAGATATATAATCAGTTTGGGAGGAAATAAAAAATATCCCTTTCCTACACCATTACCCCCTTCATGGATTACTGCCTTGTCGTGGCGAAGGGGCTTGCATAATTCAATGAAGCTATGAGCTATGCCATGCAGGGCCACCCAAGACGGACAGGTCATAGCAGAGAGTTCTGACAAAATGTGATCCACTGGAGAAGGAAATGGCAACCCACTCCTGTATCTTTGCCATGAAAACCCCAAGGACAGTACAAAAAGGACCTCCTGGAGGAACATTGTCCATGGGATCACGATGGGTCGGTCGGACACGACTTTGCAACTAACAACAACAACACCATTACCAAGTATTGGTACGTGCAAACTCTAATCTTAGGCTCTCCCTCAAAATTCCTATAAAGAAGAGAATTAAGCCAAATATTTTCTAAATTTAGTAAAATTGTTGAAGAACATCACTAATTACTACTAAAGAACATAGTGTTACTTTCATAAATTCTGATGAGATAAAAATGGATATTATAAAATTTAAAAATGCAAAGTTGTTTAAAAAACTGATTGTACAAAATAATTAAAATTATGCCTTAATGTATATGAAATTCATTCTCAACTGTACAACAGCCCTTTTTCTACAGATGCTACAGAAATTCCAGTTGGAATCTTGGCAGGAGAGAAAAAATATGCATTAAATTTACCTTCATGAATCTCAATGCAGATTTTAAGAACTAAATACTCGATATTGCTAGTAAACAGAAATTTCCAGATTTCATAGGAATTAGCTCAGTTGGTAAAAGGTTGTCAGAAACAGTTAGTTCTATATTAGCTAAATTACAGGGTATTAAGCCTACAGAACCATTTTATCTTACCTTTACCTCTGTTGCTTGCTAGATGTGTAAGTTTAAACTCCCATAATTTCTCAACCTGTACAATCATGCAGGGTAGGAAGCTGTGGAAATTTATGACTCTAAAATTTATGTGCTGTAAAAACTCTTCATATACCACACCATGGGATTAACTTATCTGGTAGCATGGCATCCCAATGCAAAATTACTGCATTTTAAGATAAAAAAAATCACTTATAAGATTTTTCTCATTGGCGTAAATCTTCCAATTCAACCAATAATCAATAAAACATTATGTAATAATGTTTTACATAATTATGTAAACTGGGTATTAGAATTCCTCCAAATTTGTTTTTTTCTTTAAAACAAAGCAATGATCTAGCAGAAAATGGCAAATGTAATCAGCCTGGAATATTCTAAGAATTAATATGGTTAGAGGTTGGCAGCCTCTGTGTAGAAGTTTACAAATGTTACCATACATTGAAAAACATTATCAGAATATAAGTTAATAAGGTGGTTCAGAAATTATAAATCCCCATCATTAGAACAAACAGAATATCATAAACAGTGAATACAAATCAAATAAACACTAGCATTAAATTACATTAAAAACAGCAGGGAAAGAAATGTATTAACAAAGCCTTGCTGAAAGAAAACCTAGCCAATATTTTCCTTTCATTTACTTAAGCATAATAGTAATTAGTATGACATAAATTGATACAGACAACTACCACCAGCTATCCCATTGAAACTTTGCTGTTGGCTTCATCAGTGGAATGTGATGAAATACGCAAACAGGATACGTTTGGAAGACCAGCGGTCCTCCATAAATCAATAGTCATGAGTATGCACATGCACCATTAACTGCAGAAGTGGCAAAATCAGCCACTTGTTTTTATATTTCATGCCTGACAAAACTACATTTATGAAAATATCTTTAAAGAAAATTTAAGAAACTATCTTTGGAATTTGTTACCCACTGATGTCCAACAATTGAACAGGACTGGAGTACACAGCTATAAATTTCATCTTAATATACTATGACATTCCAAATAAAGGTTTCTTTGCAGCATATAAAACATATTTTCAGAAACAGGTGAAGTGTTACTGGAAGCTTTAACAGTAGGAAAAATATAATTTTTCTCAATTTAGTTTTAAAAATGTTAAGTTATATAGAAGCACCGCAGTCAAGTGTAGAAATGGTTTTAATCAATATTCCATACCATTGCCACCATCACAGGAGAAGAGATGTCAATATTCTCTGGAGGATTGTTATATGTTTTGGGCAACCTTTGCTTATTGCATTACCATATATGTGCTTACAACGTGACTTTAGCAAATAAATGAAGAAGTAATATAGTACTGCTTTAGAATTCAGAGATTTGGTGAGCAATTCTAAACTAAGGCTTCTGGATTTTTTTTTAAAGATACCTAAAACAGGTATCAAAATTAATGAATACTTACCCTGAAACTTTTTCAAAATGCTTATCCAAAGCACAGATTTCCTATGCCAAGTGCTGCAGTGATTCAACGTAAAAGGAACCTGAGATGAAAATTTGGAAGTCGGGGTGCTTTGCCTTCTATTCAGTTGTTTAAATCTGATTTTTTAATGTCACTAGCGTACTAGTGTTGTTAAGGGTAAACTAGTTTCAAAGATCTGACAATGAGAAGCATATTTAATACTAGTCAGAATACCGCAAACCAAATACAGTATATGGCATTTGGTTTACTAATATGCATTCCTTTAAGGATGTGTTGTTCTATAAGAAATAGCACACTGTAGTTTATCTGCTTTTCTATGAATATTTGGAATCATTATTATAAGTAAGAACATACTGCATCTAACCATCACTGAAGCTTACTTGCAAACCTAAATAATACATTTTGCACAGTTAATTTAGGTTTACAAATACATCAATAAACAGCTGTAGCAAGTTGTATCCTTTCCTGGAATAGGTTTCCAAAGTGTGCAGAACTTGTCAGAATCTAAACAAACTATTTACAGCAAAAGGCATAACTGCTCACAATGATGAAAATAAATTTACGCTTAATATATTACAATAATTTGCAACATAAAAAATCAGAAAATGTATATTTTGCTTTTTGTGGTATGTTTCTATATGTTATATCTTTTCTCCTTATAGGAAGGAGCAGGAAACCATTATTTTTGTTGACTGATGAGGGAAGATTCAGTTCCAAGCTGGACTAATCCAATTTGTGGCCTCACCTCACATTCAATGTCCACATAGTTTCAAGTTTACATATTAAACAAAAACATTATTTGTTCTTAAAAGTAAAATTCAGTGTGCCAGGCTGCAGTGCTAACCAAAAGCTTACTTCCTGAACTTTCTGTTCCTTGTTTACACTTCAACCTTTTTCTAAGAATATACTTGCAAAGCTATATTTTTGCCCTTGGAGTCACATCAATCTATTTACTTTTCTCAGCGTGAATATTTTCTAATTTATCAGCATACTTGACATCTTTAGTAGGAACATTTCCACTCACTGGAATGTCTGAAGTCATTTAGTACAAATATTTTTATTCTTTCAGTGCTTCTACTGTGCTAATGACTGATGCTGAAAAATATACTTTATATACTGGCAGAGGGAATTATCACTAATTTTCTCTCTGTCTCCAATAACTATGTTAAGATTAAGCAAAGTGCAACAACAAAAATAAATGTATGCTCCAAAGCTTGTCTCATTAAAAGAGGGCTGAGTGAACAGAATCTGGGACTGGAAAAGCAATCTTTAATAGAATAGCGTGTTTGGAAATAATGTATAATATCCCCCTCTAGTGGCTGGACTATACAGAACAGGACCAAAGTACAGTACAATTGGAAACTATAGTAAGAGCAACCTATCTTCCTACACATCGTTCACTACACCAAATGTTTTAATCTTTTCATCACACTTGATGATCAAGACTTGAGAGGAAAACAGATTGTATTTAATAATGTTCTGAATTAATATCTTTAATTATATTTACTAATTACAAGCTTTTAATAAAGATTATAGTATGTAATATATTATGTACAGATAATGTAGTGATAGTGCTATGTTTCACTCTTTCCACGCATTTGAAGTGGACCCAGATGAAGATTTTCGTTTTTGCCTACCGCTCACCTCCAGCTATCCAAACCGGTTACTAAAAGGCCACGAACCGATACCAGTCCGGGAGATGGGGGCCCCTGTTCTATATGAATACTGAAGTATACAAATTCTTCAACTGTTTAACATTCTGCAATACTTCCTCATATATTTATATTTCTTCTAGCATTACATTGATAATTACAAGATAATGGCCTTCTCTGTGGGAGCGCCAGCCCTGTGGAACCAGCTCCCCCCTGAGCTTCGGATGGCCCCAGATCTCCAGTCCTTTTGCCGTGGCCTCAAAACACTCCTTTTCCACCTGGCTGACCTGGACTGACAGGGATTTTAATTATGTTTACAATTTTTAACTCTAATTTTTAATTTATTTTAATTTTAATTTTAATTTATTGTACAGAGGCCTTTAATTTTAATTTTATCTTAATTTCTGTATTTATTGTATGTTATTGTTGTTAGCCGCCCTGAGTCCTTCGGGAGATAGGGCGGGATATAAGTCCCAACAACAACAATAATAATAATAATGTAGTTATACTAAACAGTTTAAAAATCTACATCAGTTGTACTTTATATAATAAATATTCCTACATTAGTTTATGACATTTAGTTAAACAAGGTATTTTTTGTGGACCTTGGTGCCAGAAAACTTACTGTGTAATATTTTTTGTATACTATATATCCATATATACACTAAAAATAATCTATACTATATTGCATTAGTATAGAGGAAAAAAAGTCAAGAGTTATATAAGACAGCTTCAATTGTTCTGGAAGTCATATATGTATTTTCATTTATTCCATCTGCTTTCTAAGTGTGCTGGGTAACTGAGGGGGAGTGGGAAAGAGCTATTTGTTTTGAACTCACATGAAATTATATTGAACAGAGATGATCCACAATAAAGGAAGCACTTCCCAAAAACTCACTGAAAGATAAAACATTTGTTTTATGAAAGTAGCACCTTTTTTCCTCTTTGAATTGTTATTATCTTAATGCCATTGTTCTTTAATTATGTAATTTGTTTAAGTTTGCTAATACTGTAATTCCAAACTACTCCTTTTTCCAGAGAAATCTGATTTAATATCACACATTTCTGAATAAACTAAAATTTCGCAGTCTATTCTTTTACTGCAATATTTTTGCAATCACAATGGAACTGTTCCTGCAATTCATGTTCAAATCCAAACATTGTTAATTTCTGATTTGTAGCAGATTCCCTCTAAATAGTATTAAAATTCAAATGCATATGTGTGTTTGTGTGTGTGTGCGCGCGCACACACACACACAAACGTAATTACTTACTTGGGGACAAATAAAATATTTAGATTTTAACAATATCCTTCAGAAAGATCACTATTAAAATTATTTCATCCAAAGAATGGTAGATGCAGAGAAAATAGATCACTTCTATTGATAAGATATCTGATAGCTTGCAGCAGCTCTGAAAGTTTATAATTTCAGCTGTTTTAACTACTTCAACAAAATAGCTTACCCTCCAAACTTCTGAAATGAAAAAGTATAGATGACAATCGTGTAACCAAATTGGTTTTTCAAGGACAGTTCAGCAATCCAGGCTGTCCTCTAGACTCAAAATTCTTTAATGTTAAGTCTTTTACACTAACTTTAGCTAGTGAATCTCAGGGTTACTAAAAACACAGGAGATTCACAAAGTCACCTCTGACCTAATGAAGTCTCCAGAACTATTAGCACTTGCCTCCCAATCATCTTTATTGATATTCTAAAAAAGTGGGATTAAGATTTTGAATGCCTCTGTTTGCTATGCTCCGCTTTCAGAAAGAATATCCCGAGAACAGTTCACTGCTGTACAGTTTTAGCTCCTTAAGCAGGCTACTGCAAAACAGTAACATCCCATCTCCATTAAAGAACATAAAGCTGAATTAATATAATTTCCAATTTAGCACAGAAGCAGGTCCATAGACACCAACAAGATAAGAAAGAATAAG
This sequence comes from Vipera berus, assembly GCF_964194415.1. Taxonomy (NCBI): domain Eukaryota; kingdom Metazoa; phylum Chordata; class Lepidosauria; order Squamata; family Viperidae; genus Vipera; species Vipera berus. Next base: position 181,681,517 of record NC_138203.1, on the reverse strand, counting down.
ATAAGATATAGTAAGCTAAACTGTGTGGCACTGTATAAATCAAGAGGCCTACCTTTTAGAAAAAAAAAACAAGTCTGTACAAACCAGAAGGAAGTCAGTTCCCAAAAACCATTCTTCACCTTCCTAAACTCCTTGCTGGGCCCAGATTAGATCCACCTCATGGTAATGTGGAAATTTCCAATCAAACCTCCCTCCCAGGACATTTATGACCACAATTACCCATTACTAGATAATGCTACAATATACTTCCTTTGGCCTCCTCACAAACATCAGGCCTACCCTCACATGACCAAGCAACCTGTTACTCCTCCTCACCTCCAGCATCCATCTTGCCAGCCTGGAATGTGGCTTCTCTGCACTCGCCTACGGCTCCCCAGGAGGGTCAATCCAGGCTAACTGCTTGCTGGTGCTCTAAGAAACCAACTTCAGGAGCAAAAAGGGAAACACGTAAACACACACACAGACCTATGGGCACACAAAATGAGATGGACCGTATCGCCCCCCCCCCCGATACCATATTGTTTGCTTTACCACATATTTCTAAGAAATCTAAGCTAAAACACATTGACTTCTAGCTCTCACTCATCTCTGTAGAATTAGAAAGACGGGTGTGACCAAAATGGGCAACTTGTCATACATGCCTGTATTTATGCACTTAACAGACTTTTTTCATTTAGATGAGAAAGGGGGATGGATTTCTTCATAATTAGTGGCCCCTGTAATTGCCTAGCATGTTAACTATTTAATTTGGTCACCTAAAGCAGGGGTCCCCTAACCCTAGCTGCACAAATAAGTGTAGCCCCATCCACAGGATGAAGGCAGCATGCAAAACCACTCTCTGGTCCACAGAAAAATTCTCTTCTTGGAACCGGTCCCTGGTGCCCAAAAGTTTGGGGGCCACTGACCTAAAGCGCTGATTATAGTAATGTTTTTCAGTTGTGTCAGGAATTTCAACTGCACAGAGAACAAATGCAGTGATTTAGGGAAACTTAAATCAAATTTTCAAGAAGATATATAAGCTAGATATAACTCACATGATTACTGTAAAGATACATGGCAACAATAGTGGAAGAACCACATACTAGGTGTTCATTACTTGAAGAAAAGGAGAGAAATAGATGGCTTTAGCTAGCTTTGATAAGCACTGGTTACCAAAATTTACTCTCAAATGTTTTTGGATTCATTACTAGTTTTTATCTCAGCCCAAATGTTTTTTACCTCTAATGTCAAAACCCTAAACTTGTCCTAATTTTTTGAAGATATGTTACCTTCAGCATGTGAAATTACACTTTTGAGTTCACTTAAAGGAGTGATGTTAATGATCTCAATATTTGTTGTGGAGTTGTGATTTCTTTGGGACAAAATTTTGGAAGTTCTTTAATGAACTCTCAAGAGCTATTTATTTAGAATCTTCATTCTTACATGTTTGAATTAGCATTGGAATACCCAAAGGTTGCTTTCTCTTTATTCTTAGTGTTCTGATTTTGCATTTTGTCTATACATTCCTTTTAAAGCAAAACAAGCTGATACCTGAATGTTGCCTCGATAGCAGCTAATGGCAGCATCAATGTACATCTCTAAAAACTCACAATGACCCCACTATAAAGTTGATGTTTCATGCTTTGATCAGCATGTCATAACAAGATAATAAGTTACCTGAATTTGATAAAAAATTCACCAGCGATGAGCGCTCTTTTCATATCTGACACTTTCTCCAGAAACTGGCATATACAGTATTGTCCACCATTTTATTTGTGCAATCATGTGAGATGAGTATTATGAGCCAACATGGATTTGTCAAAAACAGATCGTGCTACACAAATCTTATTGCATTCTTTGACCAAGTGACAAAATTAGTGGACCATAAGAATGCTGTGGATATAATTTACTTGGTCTTCAGTAAGGCATTTGATAAAGTAGACCACAAACTACTTTAAAGATAAAAAAATGTGGGTTAGACAGCATCACCACCAGATGGATTCATAGCTGGCTGACCGACCATACTCAGCATCTGGTCCTCAATGGAGGGATGTGTGTAGTGGGGTGCCCAGGGCTCTGTTCTGGGCCCAGTGCTCTTCAACATCTTCATCAACGATTTGGGTGAGGGGATAGACGGGGAACTCATCACATTTGCACATGACACCAAGCTGGCAGGAACAGCCAACACTCCAGAAGACAAGCTTAAGATACAGAAAGATCTTGACAGACTTGAACATTGGGCACTATCTAACAAAATGAAATTCAATAGTGAAAAAAGTAAGGTTCTACATTTAGGCAAGAAAAATCAAATGCACTGTTACAGTATAGGCGGTACCTTGCTCAATAGTAGTAACTGTGACAGGGATCTCAGAGTCCTAGTGAACAATCACTTAAATATGAGTCAACAGTGTGCTGCAGCTGCCAAAAAAGCCAACACAGTGCTAGAAGAAGAGGGATTATTCAAAGACTATTCTTCAAAGCACCAGAAGGCAGAACAAGAAGCAATGGATGGAAACTAATCGAGAGAGAAGCAACCATTTTGATTCCAAAATGTTATTTACCAGGAAATACATAAAATCAATCTCAATATTGTCTTAAATCTATACCACAGTTAATGAAATTATGCTGTATGTTTCTTATCTGTTCAAAAAATGTGTAGTTTATATTTTAGTGTTACATTTATTTGAAATAAAGTTTAATGCTTTAAAATTTACTTTTAATAGCATACTGAAATTGAAAATATTGCAATGATTTAATATTAAATGAGCATCTTGCTATTCAGGTTTTTCTTCCTTTTGGGTAAATATAGGAATAGTATCTTGTATTTTCTATTATATACAACATCATATCTGGAGAGCAACAGCTTTTCACAATTGAGCATTTTATTGCTGTAATTAAATAGGAAAGTGAAAATGTTGATGTGAGCTACTTTGACAATATCTACATATCTCTGGAAAAGTTCAGGTGAAATCTAAGTATTATTTGAGAAGAGAAATATGGAACTTCTGCTAACAGCACCCAGCTTAGCTAATGATGCAGGAGGGAGAATCAAGAATTTTCTGTTATACTACAAAAGATCTGACAAAGAAAAATATGAGTATCTCTGCCTATCAATTGGCACCTAGTGTAACCAGTAATAGGCTGGAAGGAAGACCCTGAAAGGGAGAAGTAATGAGCACTATTTTTTTTCCCACAGAAAAATCCTGGAGGTGATGTAGATAGAGTGAAACACTGGGTTTTCCCAAGAAATTCAAATATTTTCCTTACCAAGAATTTGAACCTGGATCTCCACTGTATCACAAGTAAATAATACCATAGCTACCTAGTATCAAATAAAAGGCTGGGTTGATGAAAAACAGAAGGTAGTGTTTGCTCTGTCCTGCAATTTTCTTTCTGGTACATATGAACCTATTCAGGAAACAAGTTAAAAATATGTGGCCCGGTTTCATATTTGCAGTATAGCACAAAATAACATTGTGAGGAAAGACAGAAGGAGAAAGTTATTTTTGTGTGCAAGAAGAGATGCACTTACTTTCTATAAGATATTGGTCCCTGTAGTGCCCAGGCTCACTGTGCTACAAAAGCACTAAGATCCACAGAATAGATTGAGTATAAAGACTAGTAAACCAAGAAATATATCCTTTAGATTTAAAATCAAATTTTCAGCCTGCAGTTTGTAGTCATCTTTAAAAGTATCAAAACTGAACTCGGAAACTTGGATAATAAAGCCTGCTGAAGCCATAAAAAGTATAAACGTATTGTAAATTTTACTGCACTACCAAAAGACCTGTGAAAACTATATAAAACAAATGGCAATTACATTTGCATAATTTGTAAACACTGTAAAACATGATTATATGCAACAAATATAGATTATCTTTCAGGAATACTGGGCATGGGAATAATTTACAATATGCATAAATCAATCACAAACAATTCTTTCAAGCTGCATTTATTATTATCTGTATAAAGATAACCACGTATGCCCTAAAGTTTAAGTGGTGCCAAACCTTAAGGAATGCTTCCCTAAGGAAGATTTGATTGTAACACTCTTGGTCTTCAAATGGCAAATTAAAAGCTCTCTTGGGTACATCACTAATGGTTAGATGATTTAGCTGCTAGGAAACTTGAATGTGAGCTATAGTTTTATATTTATTACCTGTTCATTTAATTCAATAATATTGATATTTATTTTTAATATAATGTAGCAGGATCTAACTTCCTATACCCATTCAACTTATTGGACTGCAACTCCCATGAGTCCTTGAAAGCATAACCAAAGTTCATGCCAACTGGGAACAATGACAGTTGACTTCCAATGAATTTGAAGGCTAACAGGTCTCATCCAGAATAAAATGCACGCTTTACAGTTAGCAATTTCGATATGTTAGCAATTTCATTAAAAAAGCTACTATCAACTCAGTCATAAAATGCACATCTTTCTGACCAATATTTTGTTGAAGAGATTGTCTATGGTTGCTGTTTTACATTAGCAGTCAAAACTGCAGACATCTGGATGTTCCATTTAATTATAATAGTACTGAAACAATTTAAGCCCTGAAAAGCTTCAGGCGCATCATCTATATTTAGTAGTTTAAAAGGCAAAAGATTATTAGTACAGATCCTTCCTGGATCAGATAGCACATCTGTAAGTTCTATGCAACTACAATAAGGAAGGTTCTAATTCTACTTTCTCTACTCAAATTTATTGAACAGAATTGGATGTACTGAGTCAATAAAGGAGCCTATTTTGTACTGCTGCAAATAAAACAGAAATCCAGGCAAACCAACATATATAAGAATTTTCTTCACTAGCTCAGAACCTAATTTTTCCTACTTTGATTTTTAATTTTATACAAATAATGCTAAATTTTACCTGAAATTCATAAACTATATTTTATTTATATCTTGCCTTTCTCCTGCCCACGTAACAGTTTGAAAGCATGCAAATATGAGTAGATAAATAGGTACCACTTCGGTGGAAGGTAACAGCATTCTGTGTGCCTCAGCTTACAGTCATACTGGCCACATGACCATGGAAATGTCTTTGGACAATGTTGGCTCCTTTGGCTAAGAAACAGAGATGAGCACTGTCCCCTAGAATCGGACACAACTGCACAGGAGTCCTTTACTTTTATCCTGCCTTTATTAGTTTTCCAAATAACTCAAGGCAGTCAAAGTACCTAATGCTCCTTCATCCTATTTTCTCCATTTGTACAACTAGCTCTAAAAAATATACTCTTCTAATCCAAATTTTTTCTTGGCGTCCAATCTACTGAACAGAGTTCCATAGCAGAGCAGCATATAGAACAGTGAGAGCAACCTAACAAAATGAAGCTCTCAGTTTTGCAGTTTCTGGAGTCAAGTTTAAGCACACTTAATGATTACTGGTGTGGTTGCTTGCCATTTGAAACGACAAACATACAAAGCAGTAATATATGCTCTAAACTAGAGCTAACACATTAATATAACTATAACACATTCTTAAACTATCTCTAAATAAGTCCAAGAAAATAAACAAACCTAGTTTCACAGATGCATGACATTAACTCTGCATAGAATATAATCATATCCCCTATATTGGGAATTAACTCCATTACCTGGCATGTAAAGTAGTTCAGAGCAAGCCAAAGGTTGTCCATTATTATGCAGAAGTTTGGAGAACTCATATTTTGCAAACTTCATGTAATAACTTCCAAAGGATGTGATGTCCAAAATGTAGATATAATTGCATAGATTAGGAAATGGTTAATATGAAAACTAGAGGACATGTAAGTGTACACACACACACACACTTAAAAAACAATTATAGCCTAACAGACATATAGGATTCCATTTCAATAACCCAAATCAAGTTTAAATTAAAATGCCTATTTTGTTTCTGTAATTAAAAAATTCCACAAATGTGCGCTGTAGTCACAAAGGAAAAATTGTGATGTGCTTTTTTCTTAAATTCACAAAATAGCTGAGCTACTATCTATCCATATTCTACAATTCTACACATAAAATATTTTGTCAATCGTTTTTCTATTAAAACATTTGAATTTCTGAAGATACCCAAATTCAGAATTGAGCATAAATACATACTTTTCAAATTGAACTGTAACTAAACATATCATTGAACTGTACAATTTATTTCTAAGATTTGTTATTTTGCTCTGGCAACTAACTTGGTTTGAGGTTAATAAGGGAAATATGAATCAGGATATTGTTTATAAACTTTTAAAATATGAATTCAACTTGATTTATGGCAGTGAATAAGTGTTGAGTAGGGAAAAAGCAAAATATTGTGTACATTCCAATTCCGTATTAATAAACAGTACAATTTTATTAAAATAATGAGTAAGGATAGCAACTCATACACCTACTATGGTATGTAGCTGCTCCTTGAACAAGGGTTTGCTTCAGTCTCAACACCAATAGGTAAATTGAGTTAGAAAGTTTATTCCTAGATAAATAGATATCTGAATTTCACTCATAATTCTGGGAAGAATTCTGAGACGATATACTGAAGCAGACACTGAGTCAACAACTGCTTAGGAGTAGCAAACAATAGGCAGGGCTATTACTGCACTGCATTAAGAGATATAATTTATTAAGAGATGTGATTTAGTGCTAGTTTACAAGCTCATTCACTTTAAAGTTTTGATCATCTTCTCATGTGAGAAGTGATGGGCTTTTCTATTAAACACTAGCATGTAATTGATCTTCTAGAGCAGGGGTGGGGAACGATGGCCCCACTTATGGACTTCAATTCCCAGAATTCCTGAGCCAGCCATTCCTGAGCCTACTGGCTCAGGAATTCTGGGAGTTGAGGTCCACAAGTCATAAAGGGGCCATTGTTCCCCACCTCTGTTCTAAAGCAGCGTCCCCCAACCTTTCCAGCTTTGCGGACCAGTGAGGGGTGGGGGAAGAGGGGATGGTTTTGCATGAGTGGCAAGCATGTGCACACAGCTCCATTTGTGTGAGCAGCAGGCAGGCATGCATGCATGCCTGCCGCTTGTGCAACTGGGGATGCCACTTCCACAGCCCAGTTCCAAATGGCTCAAAGCCCAGAAATGAGCTGTGGCCCAGGGTTTAGGAAACCCCTATTCTAGAGTATAAAGACTTCATGCAAAATTGCTTGTAATTCTTTTTCCCTCAGATATTTACAGCCCATGAGCACATGCAGTCCTGGACAGCTACCGTAGTACAAGATTATATAAAAAATGAAGTTTGTTATTTATATAAACTATATATTTCATATGCGGCCCAAGACAAATCCTATTCTCTCAATGCAGTCCAGGCAAGCTAAGATTGGATAACCATGCTTTAAACCAATCCTAGTTTTAAGGATATCAATTTAGTAATTGCACAGAAAAGTATGTTATATTTATATTAAAGACATCTATTATTCTCTATTAATCTAGTATGCTTCCACATGAACAGCTCTTGGTACTAACAGTCAAAAGACATTCATCTGTTTAATGCAGCATGGCAAGCCACACTATGATTTACTAGGTTTGGGTTCAATGTGTTGTGTGAAGCCAGCCAATGTGATTTGTAAACTATAGCTGAAACTACACTGTGAGAACATTAGCAGTGAGAATGCAAACACCTGTGGCTTATTCAATATAATACAAATATGGTTTGGCATGAGGGAATTCTGACATAGTCTAGCTATTCTATCTTGGCCTCAATTGACTTTTTCCAGTCAGAAGGTAGGAACACTGATAGAAAAACATAAGATGAAAAGCAAACAATGATTTTTGAAACCCTATAAAATTCCATGATTGAAGACATAATTATACAATATAACTTTCATCTGGAATATCCCAGATAAAAACAAAAAGGCAAATTTGCATGCATAACCAGCATGAATGCCACAAGTTTCTTAAAATACAGATAAAAGGAGTCAATCAAAAAGGAAAAGGAGGACAGAACAATTTTTGTAAAAGTCTTTGAAATCTGGTCATCATCCTGTGAATATACGCTTGGCTAAAAGATCCTTATCTTCTGCCACTCTCTGCCTTCCATCTAGATATGCTACACACATTGCTTGTTGTTGTAGTAGTTAATAGTTTCCTTCCTTCCTGCCTGCCTGCTCAATTTGCAAGTCCAGTTCTGCATCTTCCTTTATGGGTGGGACGAATACTTCCGTCTGTCTTTCCTGAATTAAGTAGCCTTCACTTGCGTTTTTGTCTACAAACAGGAACCTCTCATACCTGCCTAGAAGCAACAGCAAAAAGCGTTAGCAAGAGTATGCAGTATACGTATATCCTTATCAGAAAAAAAACAACAATCTGAGCTAAGCAACCTGCATAAAACATTACACACAAATGTTTCTACATTCTCGTCACCTTAGGGCAGGGGTCTTCAAACTTGGCCCTTTTATGACTTGTGGACTTCAACTCCCAGAATTCCTCAGCCAGCTTTGCTGGCTGAGGAATTCTGGGAGTTGAAGTCCACAAGTCATAAAAGGGCCAAGTTTGAAGACCCCTGCCTTAGGGCAAGGTGACTACTAACAAAGTATAGCAAAAAGGCCGTTAAAGAGCTTTAGGTGCAGAAATACGATCAAAGGAAACGGGCATCGGATTTCGGGAACACATAAAAAAAAAATAAATCGCAGAGAGGCTGTCCTGCCCGCGAGCCAAGCCAGGCGCAGCCAGAGCCAGACAAAGCATCCGGGGGGGGGGGGGGGAGAAGGCTTTGCTCCGAGAAGCTAAAGAGCGGCTCCATGTGGGAAAAGCTATGAAAAAGCTGAATCCAAAGGACCGGGGAAGCCTTAAAACCCAGAAGCTGGGCCGCTAGCCTAAAACGGCTGGGTTAGCCAAGCAGGCAATTCCGGGAGCCCCCAAACGAAGAGGCGAAGGCAGCGGCCAAATACCCTCCCTTGCAACGGCTCCGGCAAAGGCCCTAAAGGGGGATTCGGTGGCAACTCAAGGCTGCTCCCTCCTCCTCTGCTCTCCCCACAGCTGCCAGGGGAGACCGTCCCTGCTCCTCCGCTCGCTCCCCCCACCCCGTATTCTTCTCCCTTCTCTTGATCCGGATTTCCCCAGAGAGAGGTCCGAGCCATCGCGACCCCGCATCCTGCTTGGCAGTCACGCCGGACACGGGCTCAGCCCCGACAGCGAAAAGCTCTCGGCCCGGCTTGCCTGCTTGGCTCCTAACCTCGCCCAAACCCGGCTTGCAGAGCAATCGCTACCCCGCACTCACCGCTCTCAATCTCGCCGCCTTTCTTGGCCGTGGCCGCGTTGCCCATGGCCAGGCGGGGCCGGGCCGGGCTTGGGCTGGGCCCACGGGGAGGGGGCGTTCTCCCCGCACAGTCGGTCCCAGGCTGCAGGAGGCTCCGGCTGGGCCCAGCCAGGCCCAATCCCCCCCCTCCCCGGCAGACTCTGCCTTGCCTCCGCCCCCTTCTCCCCTGGCGGCGGCGGCGGCGGCGGCAGCTGCGCAGGCACCGCCCCGACCTCGCATGCTATTGGCTATACAGCTTGCTCACGTTCGCTCACTGGTCTCATCAGCATGGCCCGAGTTGGTATTGGCCTCTCAGATCGTGACGGGTTCCTCATATGCGCTCGCCTCCTTCCTGCGCAAACGTGCCGGGTTGAAGCGCTGCCTTTCTACGATTGGCTAAAGTGACGACGTAGAGACCCCGCCCATGCTCGGGAGATCCGCTAGTTGGCTGGGCCGAGAGATGAGGGTCTCAGCTGAGTGCTCCGCCTCTCGAGATTGTCCGTGTTCCAAAGTATAAAGCAGGGGTCTTCAAACTTGGCCCTTTTATGACTTGTGGACTTCAACTCCCAGAATTCCTCAGCCAGCAAAGCTGGCTGAGGAATTCTGGGAGTTGAAGTCCACAAGTCATAAAAGGGCCAAGTTTGAAGACCCCTGGTATAAAGGGTGGAGCTCGAGGTGGGGTGGAATGTATTTTAGGAAGGGGCGGAGCATCCGCGCTCTAGATTCGGGGCGGGGGGGGGCTTTCGGGAAGGAACATTGAAGCAGAAATAAGTGCGGGATTCCCTTGTATTGCAGGAAAAGGGATTCAGGTTTTTTTTTTTGCTTTAACTTATTCTCGTGTCCTCAATTGACCCAGTACGGTCAATTTTTCAAATGATGGTCAAAGTCGGCGGTCGGAGCAGAACTTGATGTTCGGTTGAGCATGTGCTTTAAAACTCGGGCTGTAGCTATTAACGCGTAGCAGCACGCTTAATTCGTGCAGTTTAGTGGACAAAGGAAGGATTTTCGGAACAAGCTTTGAAAGCCTCTCTCACGTGTACATCTGGCTTGTTTACTCATCCTTATATTGTGCTTATATTCTAAAAAAAAAACCGATCAGTAGTCGGTCTCCTTCGCCGTAGCTGAAGAACTATTGTAGTGAAACAAGGAGTTAAAAGTAAATTCGGACGTTTCTGCAGGATTACAGCATTTTTTAAACAAATTCTTGGTAAAATGGGAGATGGGAGAATAGGATTCAGTGTTTATGTAAGGTGGCTTTCTGGTTTATATATGTAATATATAAACCAGCTGCCTGCAATTATTGCAGGTTCGCATCCCACCAGGCTCAAGGTTGACTCAGCCTTCCATCCTTCCGAGGTAGGTAAAATGAGGACCCAGATTGTTGGGGGCAATTAAGCTGACTTTGTAATAATGCCGCTTGGGGGGTGTATGAAAGCCCTAATAAGCAGGCATATACATAGAATGAAGGCTACTGCTAAGCTTGTTAGCCGCCCTGAGTCTTCGGAGAAGGGCAGGATATAAATGGAATTAAAATAAAAATAAATAAATAAATAATACAATGCTAGGTTTTGCAGCATACCACTGGTTTATGTTAGCATTTTATTTACAGATGTAAAGATTATGGAGAGTTCTGGCTTTCATATTTCTACTGATTTATACTTGAGTGTTGTTAATTCTTTAACAGGCAACTGTGTATCGTTGTCATTACCATCTATTAAAATGAATCGTTCAAAAGTGTCTTGTGACACCTTAAACACAGTATATTTAATATTAATTATAATTGGATTGTTCATTGGCATCAAACTCAATGTAGCTAAATGCAGACAGACTCTGGAGTAATAAAAGGAAGTATTTTTTAAACAATAAAGTATAAAACCTCCAGATGTAATTTAGGTGGCTTTAAAAAGGAACTAGACAGTTTAATTGAGAGAACTGTTAAAAGGCAGTTGGCCTTCATTTCACACAGAGTATTTTAAGTCCCATTTGTCAGTAGAATACCGGGACAATTAACTTCTTGTTGACTCATTAGCTGTGGTGAAAATTAGCACAAGATCTCCTTATAGTCCTGTGAGGGCACATAAAAAGCTAATGTAAATTATAAATTAATGAATTATTGTGCAGAATATATAAGGATCAGACAGTTGAGATGTGTTTGAATATCAATAGCTTGGGTTGGTAGCTGGGTTGTTGGTTTGATCTCCGGGCTTGGTAATTAGGTTGCAAACTTTTTGTTTTCATGGGGGGGGGGAGACATCTTCAGTGTGTTTTGAATTGTGTTCGGTTTGTTTGGAATGTTGCTTCCAGTATTTCAGTTGAGGTAGCTCTCTCGGTCTCAGTGGTTGGTAGGCGAGGTTGATGTCAATGTGTCTGTTCACCGAGTGGTTGGTTGGTGGAGAACCAGGCCTTGAGGAATTCTCTTTCTCTCCTTGACTTTGCTTGGTTTATAATTGTTGTCCTGGTTAGATCGAACTTGTGTCCTTCTGAGTCCTTGTGTGATTTTGGTCAAGAATACATATATGGTTAGAGAAAATGACAAAAAACATGTCAATTTTAAGCCAGAATTATTTCTGTTAGGTATAATTGCAGGAAATTATGAGGAAAAAATGTGTATATTTAATGTTACATGTATTAATGGCAGCGAGAAATGTACTTGCTCAACCTTGGAAAGATGAATTACCAGCGGAGGAAGAGATAATCAGGAAAATTTTGGAGTGCAGAAATGGACAGACTTACATTGAAAATGAAGGAGAAAGAAGATTCAGAATACTAGAACATGGAATACATTTTATCAATGGCTAGAAAAAGGTAGAGAGAAAGGAGTTTAACGTGTATTAGTAAGCTAAATATTGGAATCCAGACAACATGTTGCTGATAAAATAATGATTTGTGATTCTAAAAAAATAATAAAATATGTTTATACGTGACGACTGGTTTGTAGGCTACTGTGAAGTCGTGTTGGCGTAGTTGTCTTGCTGTCATCTCTGAAATGTTCTGTATGTAAGGGATTATGATTCATTTGGTCGTTGCTGTTCTTGTAGTTGTGTTGTTTTGGGCATTTGTGTTGTTTGTGTGTAGGGATCTCCAGATGAAGCCTTGTGGATATCCATTTCTCTCAAAAACTCTGTATAGGTGTCTCAGTTCTGCTGATCTGGCTTCTGTGGTGTTGCAATGGGATTCTGCTCTTCTGAAAAGTGTTCTGACACAGCTTTGTTTATGGCATTTGGGGTGGTTGCTGTGGAAGTTGAGGATTTGGTCTATATATGTTGTCTTTCTGTATACAGATGTTAGAAGTTGGCCATTGGTGGTTCAGGTTACAAGGACACCCAGGAATGGCAGTTCATTGTTCTCGATTTTTATCGTGAATCGGATGTCTGTGAAGATTTTGATTTTTTTGATAGATTTGGTTGCGCTTGATCATCACGAAGGTGTCATCTATGTAATGTACCCATAGCTTGAGGTTTATTTGCGGGAGGACAATTTCTTTGATTTTTTTGCATGATGACTTCTGCAACCAGGCCAGATATGGGGGATTCCATAGGTGATTCTTTCAGTTGTTCATAGATCTCACCATTAAATTTGAAGTAGGTGGTTAGGCATAGTTGGAGTAGTTTGCATGTGTTTTCTGTTGTGAGTGGTCCTCTTGGTGGATGTCTCTTGTGTAGAAGTTCTCTGATTAGGTCAACTGCTAGTTTCATATCTATTGATGTGAATAATACAGTAACATCGAATGATATCATAGTTTTGTCCTCGTCGATGTGAAGGAGTTTGAGTTTGTCCAGGAATTGCATGGCATTGTTTATGGAGTATTGGGAGTTGCTGATGAGGTGTTTTAGGCATTGCCACATTTCTTTTGTGAGGTTATAAGTGGATGTGCCAGGGAGTGAGATGATCGTACAGTATGTTATGTAGATGACATCTTCATAATAAGCGCAACCAAATCGACCAAACCTACCAAAAAATCAGTATAATTTCTGTTCTCTGGTGGTCCCAAGAGAGGCAGAAGTTGGTTAAAGCTAAAGATAAGCAAGTGATTATAGAGTAAGAGTAATATATATATTTTATGGAAAATGCATCCAGGTTCAGATACTCTGGTTGCGTTTAGCTTGTTTTGTGTTATTTCTGGATTGATTTCTCCTCGGGTCTCATGTTTATTTCTGGAATGTTCTACAGAAGGCCTTGTTTTTATTTGCCTCTGTCTCCAAGAGAATGTCAGAAAGCAGTATGACAAATCTATATTCACATGAGAAACTTGTGTTGCAATAGTGCACATATTTATTTAGGAGGGCCAGGGAGGTTAGTTCAGTAGAACATATACTGTATACGAAATGTGGTAAAACTGCTCCCTGAAGTTTATCACATTAGGTTCTTAGAATAGCTATATAATGACATTTCTTTCCTTCAAAAATCTTACTTTGCTGCAAAGCTTTTTTGAACAACTTGTTTCCTTTATATATTATATGACAGATTATAACTATTGTACTGTTACCTCCTCTTTTATTTACCTTATCTGGAATACTAGGTTTTGATCTCTTTGGAGCATAGACCTACTTTTCATATTTTGCCTAGCATACTTCTACTGTCATATAAATAAGACATTTCACTGCTAATCTTATAAAATCTTAGTTGGTAAATATATTCATTTCCTTTTATCTTTATACAGAGTTCTGACAAAGAATGGAACCTATAGGGAATGGGTCAGTATCACTGATATGCCATACTACTCAATGGGATTCAGTCTTACTTGTGGTGGTTCACAACTCAACCTAAAGATACTACTGTTCTAGTGTGTGCTATTTGTTAATTCAAAGTATGTCCTACCTTTCTACGTTAAGCTTTCAAGACTACCAACAACATTAGCAATTCAATAAAGTAATTTCTAAAAAGATAAGAAAAGACAGATAAGACCAATGCTAGTTTATTCAGTATCCTGTGGATTGGGGTATAGGGTGAATAGGGAGAATTCCCTGATGGGTTTGATCTAGGAATTGCTTATTGCAAGGACAGGGGGAAAAATATTGCACTTAATGCTATGCCATCCCCACTGATTAGGCTGGCTACACATAATAGCTCATGATTCTATTTAAATATTAAATGGAATTCCCTGACCCAGATCCCATCCCGTCCTTCCATCTGTTTCTTGCACTCAGAAATAGCCAACACTACACTGCTGTGTGTTATAGTAGAAAATATTTCACTGCTATGGATTAGGTATATTTATTTTTCTCTTTGTTTTTTAAGGATGTAAATTTTTATTTAGATCTGTGCTTGCTGGAGTTAGGCCATGCATATCCAAAAGACTTAGAGGTTTTTGTCAAAAGTCTTTCATGCAGGATCGCAGTTTCTGTGCAATAGGCCACATTTCTGCTGGTTGCCCTCAAATTCAATCATTAAATGTATTGCTGACAGAGTAAGAAGACGGTTCAGGACTCCCAAGGAAGCATGACATGAATTGAAATGTACTTGCACTCCACAGCAAGGCCAACTTTGAATGAATGGTTGGTGTAATTCAATTCCTTTCTGCTGATTTCAGTGGGAAAAATAAATTCAGGAAACACTGCCCTCTCCTTTACTGCCACCCCAATGGTGAAATAAAGCCTGCCGCATCCAGTCATAGAATGCTACCATCAATACATAAATTCAACATAAGTAGGATTTAACCGGTTACAGGGCACATTGACTGTATCTCTTTAGATCTCCTGGCAATATTCACTAAGGCAGGGGTCTTCAACCTTGGCCCTTTTATGACTTGTGGACTTCAACTCCCAGAATTCCTCAGCCAGCGTGCCTGAGGAATTCTGGGAGTTGAAGTCCACAAGTCATAAAAGGGCCAAGGTTGAAGACCCCTGCACTAAGGTGAACGTGTTCTGTACCAGCCTGCTACCGGCCTTGCAGAAAAGGCAACCCCTTTATAAACGGCAAGAGGCTGGAATACGTCTGCCAAATTTATTACAAAAACAAACAAAACACGTACCAAGATACAGGAGCTTTGAAACACTATCGGAGCGGTTGCTTTCAGCAAACCAGCCCTCCCCAAACATTCCCTTTATAAAGAGTTCAGGGCGTGGCCTCTCTTTGCCTCCTTCCGAGAAGCCCCACAGCCTTCCTCTGCTTGCTCCTACTTGACTGCCTCCTGCGTCGGGCGTCCTTGAACAGGGCCAGCTGTGGGTCATCTTCATCCACACTGTCAGGCTCACACAGCTGGGTCTCCATGGTGACCAAGTGTGAGGGGCCTGCCTGAGGGCTATCATCAGCAAGATCTTCAGCACCCCCCTCCTCCTCTGAGTCGTCGTCCGACCCAACTGCCGAACCCACAGGCTGACCCTGAATCACAACAGAACGCTGATATGGGTTAACTATGGTGAAAAGGCATTTTGCCCTTGGTATAGCCTGGAAGTTCGTTCCATCACAAAAAGGAGACTTTGCAAAACAACAACAAAAAAAGAATCTACACAATGTTTTCTCTCTTTTCTCATACCTATGCTTAGAATTTTACTGGTTTCTGGTACTAGTATTACCGTATAGCTGCCTTGATTAAAAACTCACTCTAGAATCTAGGGCTGTATGTCCACATAGTTGCTCAACAAAATTAGGCAGGCAAAGTGGGAAACCAGCATCATCCGGGTTAATTGGTCTTGTTTTTCTTGCTGCACCTGACTTTAATAGAGAGCATTACTGGAAATGTATTTACTCAGTGCATGAGTTTACTATATTTATCTACCAGCAGCCAAGGACTGTTAAAGAACAGTGTAAGTTTCCCAATTCCACTCACCAGTCAATGTTCATTGTTTTGTGGCTACTTTTCACTACCAGTTTGGAACTGGAGCTGCATAGAAGAACAACAGTAAGATAGACTGAAAATGATATTGTCTTTAGCTTTCTAAGTGTAGAGATTTGCTTTATCTATTTTTGTTTGCTAGATATGACATTTAAATAGAATACAAGTGTTGTTGTTAGCTGCAAAGTCGTGTCTGACCCATCGCGACCCTATGGACAATGTTCCTCCAGGCCTTCCTGTCCTCTAACATCTTCTGGAGTCCATTTAAGCTCACGCCTACTGCTTTAGTGACCCCATCCAGCCACCTCATTCTCTGTCGTCCCCTTCTTCTATTGCCCTCAATCTTTCCCAGCATTAGGCTCTTCTCCAGTGAGTCCTTCCTTCTCATTAGATGGCCAAAGTATTTGAGTTTTAGCTTCAGGATCTGGCCTTCTAAAGAGCAGTCAGGGTTGATCTCCTCTAGGACTGACCGGTTTGATCGCCTTGCAGTCCAAGGGACTCGCAGGAGTCTTCTCCAGCACCATAGTTCAAAGGCCTCAATTCTTTGGCGCTCAGCCTTTTTTATGGTCCAGCTTTCACTGCCATACATTGCAACTGGGAAGACCATCGCCTTGACTATACGCACTTTTGTTGACAGGGTGATGTCTCTGCTTTTTAGTGTGCTGTCTAGATTTGCCATGGCTTTCCTTCCCAGGAGCAAGCGTTTTTTAATTTCTTGGCTACAGTCCCCATCTGCAGTGATCTTGGAGCCCAGGAAAATAAAATCTGTCACTACCTCCATTTCTTCCCCATCTATTTGCCAGGAATTGAGAGGGCCAGATGCCATGATCTTGGTTTTCTTAATGTTAAGTTTGAACCCAACCCAAGTTTTGCACTCAGAATACAAGTAATGTATACCAAAAGGAAAAAATATATATAAGGATGTTGTCTTTTTCCAACAAAGTGACTAATTAAGGAATTAGGCAGTAATTTATACACTGCAGTAAATAATGATTTTAACGTGATTTATAAAAAAAGCCATTGAGATTGAGATTGAGCTGATACATAATATTAAAGTGTTAAAAATAATACTGTAATATTTTATTGATTTGCCATTAGGCCACATCAGAATATAAAATTAAAATACATAATAAAAGATCACATATACAAAATAGAGTAAAAGGCATAACTAAAAATGCAAATCATATTTATGTGTCATCCCTACAATTCACTGAGATCCACATAGGCAATTTTCAATTGTCCTGTTTTGTTCAAGTAAAGAGCTGTATTATGTGTAAAATTGTTGGATTTATACAATATGTTAGGCCAGAGATCCCCAACCAGGGACCAGTTCCATGGAGAAAAGTTTTTCCGCGGACCAGAGAGTGCATGGGTTTGTGTGCTGCCTGTATCCCACGGATGGGGCTTTGTTTGGGCGGACCGGTTGCTGGCATGCCATGGCCCAGTACTGGTCCTTGGACCGGGGGTTGGAGACCCCTGTGTTAGGCAGATGGCTAGATGGATGGGCTTACAAATTGTAGGTTTTGAAGCTAAGAAAGAAAGAATAGGAATTTCTATGGGGTAAAGAAATTTTGCATGCTACCTGATTTTTTAGACCTTTATTAGAAATCCCTTACTTGCATCAACTAGAGAAGAAAAAATAATTACAAAGTACACATATTGCCTCAGAAGTAAATCTCACCATCTTCAGTGGGTTTACCACCTAATTAATGTGCTGGGAATAGCAGTTTTGGGGCCATTTTCGATGTTCCTTAACAATTACTCATGCTAGATCTTGGTCTTCATTCACTGCCTGATACTTAACTGCCCCTGAATAGCTAACATATTGTACTCCAGAGCTTCTCAAATGATGTGTGATAAAGAACCAATTTTTAAAATAATTTCCAACATACTGTGTACTGATTCTTTTGTAAAATACAATATGAATTATTGGAAAAATGAAATAAAACTCCCCAATGACATATAAACTCATCCAAACTGCAAACCCATCCAAACTGCATTTCAAGAAAATAACTTTTCAGAAGATTTAAAGAGGTGATCTCAAGAGCTGGTAGAGCTGAATGCTATTTCATGATGTTCAGAGGGGGAGAAAAAAATCAGATAAAACTCTCCTTGCTCGCTCTTGTTCTACCGCCCTGAAATGACCAAGCTTAGGGTGTGATGTAAATCAGCCCTTCGCCATGGCAGAGCACTATCCATGTATAAGTTTCATGCAGGCAGGGTATAACTTTAGATGATGAGTCGCGCCACAGGTGGTCTCAATCATGTCATGTGCTTTTAAGAGCTTACAAGGGGGAAGCTTTGGTGATGGGAGCCTGTGGAGAAAGGGTACTTTGCACACCACAGGAGAGCACTCCACATTTAAAAACCAGCCTCTTGGGGGGAAAAGGAGTGGGGAGAATATTAATCCTCTTCATTTGAAAAACTGTGTGTTCACCTGTTCTACTAAAACCCCTACAGGTTAGCCTCACCAGGACTATAGCAAGAAGGCCTAAATACCCTCTCCAGGAACAAGGTTCTCTTGACCATGATATCCACACCAGTGAACCAGGGAAGAAGGAAGGAAAATTCTGTCCGCATGAATGGCCAAAGCAATCTTCCTTGGCTTACCTTACATATACTTTATCTTAACACTGTGTACTACTTGTGTGGTATAAGCCAAAGTACAGTGACAGCTATTAATAACTTCTAAGACAGGGGTGTCAAACTCGCAACGTCACATGACCTGTCACAACGTATCGCAACTTTTTTTTCCATTGCCGGCAATGGGGTGGGCGCGATTTTGGCATGACGCATCCGGCCTGCAGGCTGGCAGTTTGACACCCCTGTTCTAAGAGAAGGCTTGGTACAATCCTCTCTTCATTCCTGCAATATCAGGAGGATGGAAGGCGCAGTCTGATCAGAAAGGGGAAAATGGACTATCAGGGTTTTCCAAACTGCCACCACTAGTTCTTCACTTTTTGAAAATTCACCACTGATGGTGTTGAAATGCAGATGGATAACAATTAGTTCTTAACTTGATCATTGTTCCCAAGATTCTATGCATCTCTCCAGAACCTGTAATTAAGTATCACACATTTACATAAGTGTTCTGACACACCATCCATCGTAACACATTAAAGAACAGGAGCCAGTTTTCCCATTTCATTTTCCCAGCAATAGGCTGTATAAGCCACACGTACTCCTGTATTCAGATACCATAAATTCATACGCACACTACATTAGTATGTTAGTTCTCTTATAAAACAGCACAGAAGACTTCAGTTGTTGTCTTTTCCTCCATTTTTCTTTGCAGACTGCTCTCAATAAATATAGGTATTAGCTATTTTATTGTTTTACTAAAACCAGAGCTAGCTGTGTTGAAATATCCTAATGAATCTTTTAATACCCACCCTTTAGCCAGGCTTTTACATTTATATAATCCAACACAAACATGCCATAGATGTAGTATTAGATATCATACTATAGCCCAGTGATGGGATTCAGCCAGTTCGCAGCAGTTTGGCAGAACCAGTAGCTAATTTTTTGTTGCCCAGGCCCAGAACGGACTTCCGGAAACGGCATCCACAAAGAGAACTGGTTGTTCACATATTTGAATCCCACCACTGCTACAGCCCCTGATCATTCAAATCATGGGATGCATGTTACATAAAATCAAACCACATTTTTTTTCTCTTGGTGAGATTATTAAGGAAAGAAACATTTTAATGTTCCATACAAGCTACTCACATCTTGAGTTTGTATAATTAACCCTATACACACATAAAGTCTTAAAGTGTTGGGCTTGGATGACTTATTTGACCATGAAACTCATCAGCTGCCATTGGGCCAATTGTTTTCAACTCATACCTTCTCACAGAATTGTTTTAATTGCAAGATAAAGGCAATGAAGTATTCACAGTCAGAGTCCAGCTGTGTTTGTGTTTCCCCCCCTCACCTCAGATTCTTAAGAGATAGTTTCAATTATAGTTTGACCATTGAAAATACCAGCCAGACTGATTGTGTAATGTAAGCCATCTGGCCCTCATGAATCTTCCCTGCCAGAAAATAGAAGATTTTCCTGAGGGGGGGGGTTGCCTCCTGAGAGTGAAAACTGTCTCATTGCTCAGATGTGGGCATTGCATATGTTGACACAATGAGAGATACTTGCATCAGGTGGGCTATACCAAGCGCATCCTCTTAGCATGGTCTTACTTATCTTTCCTCCATTTGCCTGATAGGACATGTCTGTAGTAGTCGGCTTAGTATTTTGCCTAAGGACAACATGGATGTTTTACTTCCCTGACTTGTTCTAGTGGGCTAACACTCTATCCCCACCCCAAGAAGACTGTCTCCATTGTCTGAATCTTAAGAGTAGCATAAAGTTCTAGTAATTATTACTCTGCAGTTATTAATTATTACTGAAATTTTTTTGAATAAGAATAATTTTGGTGACTTAGCTTCAGTTTCAGATAGTGCAGAGCTCCATTTCTTGGTAAAACAAATACTGTGAAGAGTATTTGAACCTACTTTTCTTTTATGGATAAAGAGAACAATAAAATTAATTGCCAACATTCTTGTTTTCTTTTTGCAATGTTAGAATTTCAAGATTAATTTGGAAGTTCAGCAAAAATCAGAGTGATAAGAAAATAGTACAAACACTGATTGCACTGCTGCTACCTCTTGCTTAATAATAAAGTGGATGGGCTAATAAAAGCAGGTATGGGAGGTAATTGTTTTGAGAGCACCAAAGACAAACATTCAGATGCCAAGAGAGAACTCCATATCTGTATGGAAAAGGAATTACAGGTAGTCCTCAACTTACAAACCACAATTGAATCCCAAATTTTTGTTGCTAAGTGAAATATTTGTTAAGTGAATTTTGCCCCATTTTATGACCTTTTGTGCCACAATTGTTAAGTGAATCATTGCAGTTGTTAAGTTAGTAGCACAGTTGTTAAGTGAATCTGGCTTCCCCATTGACTTTGCTTGTAAGAAGGTCACAAACATGATCACATGATTCAAGGGACACTGCAACCATCATAAATATGTCAGTTGCCAAGCACCTGAAATTTTGATGACATGACTGTGAGGATGCTGCAACAGTTGTATGTGTGAAAAATGCTCATAAGTCACTGTTTCCAGTGCCATTGTAATTTTGGTCACTAAATGAACTGTTGTTAGTTGAGAACTACCTGTACTTTTGCCTAATGCCCAATGGCTAAAAGGCAGAACAACATTGACAGATGCTGGGTAAAGATTCTGAACTGTTTCTTTTATTCAGACCACTGAAATCATTTAGGAATCATCTGTCATATAAAGTAGGAATTAGCAATGCGGTGCTTGCAGGCACCATAGTACCATTAACTGCTTCAGATAATATCCACAGGATCCAGTCCTTAAATTAAAAATTTGAAGAAGTGGTTAAAATGGCTAACCTCAATTGTCATAATTCTACTATTTGCAGCTGAAATCTTGCAAGATTTGAGATGATCTATAGTTTTAGTTAACTTCCTTTAAAATAATAATAATGCCCTCTCTAGGGATACCTCCAGTAGCTTCTTGGAACACAGATTAGGATTTATTGCTTGGCTGTAGAGAAATTTTTAAAGACCTGTGACAATTTCAGGGTCATTTACATTATAAAGGAGAAGATGATCATGAGGTGTCCTGAAGATCATCTAGGGGAAAAAAATCAGAACTTTGAATTGGGCTCAGAAACCAATTAGAAAGCATTTATCTTACAAACACTATCTTTCTCCAACTTTGAGTCTGTTCCTCTATTACAGACATGTCAAACACAAGGCCCGGGGGCCGGATCCGGCCCGCGAAGTGGTTTCATGCAGCCCGCGAAGCCATCCTGGAAACAGTGAGGGAACGGCCCCCACTGCCTTGGCCCTGGCCCAGAGACCCTCCTCCTGCCAGAGACCCTCAGATCTGTCCCACTCCTGCCCAGGCCCCCATTGGCACCCTTGATGCGAACGATGTAGAGCTGGCCACGCCCACCCAGCAGGCCATACGCACTCTAGCCACGCCCACCTAGCAAGCCACGCCCACCCTGGCCATACCCACCTGGCCCCCTGAGGGCAACCGCAATGCTGATGCGGCCCTCAATGAAATTGAGTTTGACACCCCTGCTCTATTAGGTTTGTGAGTTGAAGCAAGATTATTGATTATGAAAAAGTATCACATAATCTGAAATACAATATGAAGATGAATATCCACTTGTATGTCAGAGATAGCAGTAGAAGACATTTTCTTCATTTATTTGATCAAAGTTTTCAAATTAGAATTTTGTTAACAGATTTTGATGAAAAAAAATCAGGTATCTAAGATACATACAAATGATTAAAGGTCACAAGACCTCTTTTGTAAATCCAATGTGAAAAAATTATTCATGTCATTCTTTTGGTTTGTTATTTCTATATAGTTTTCAATTATTAAGACAGTACCCAACTTCGTTTGTATATCCAGTGTAGCATCTTTTTCCATATTATTTCTGTAGTCTGTCATTTTTAAAACCCATTTTAGATCATTGTTTTATCCAGTATAACTTGTTCCTCTTCTGTAGTAACTTTTAAAGTCTAGCTATGACACTCTTAAAATTTTCTACGTCCATTGTACAAAAATATCCTCCAGTACATTTAATATTAAAGTATTTTGCTCCATTCCTTATTAGTCAGATTTAAATATTCTCCTTTAATTGTAATCTTTAGTTCCTTCTGGTTTCCCCTCATTTTTCAAATCCATCTAGATTTATTACATTTGTGACATTCAAGAATCAATATATTAATGATCCTTTTTCTGTTTAATATTTTTTAAAGTCCTTAAACTTGTATTGAAAACTTGGTTTGCTAAGGATTGAAGAAAACTCACCTGATGCTATAAAAATATCGATCTTAAAGATTTATAATAAAAGAAAATCAGTTAACAAGCAGTTTCCAAGAGTGATCAGAAAAGAAGGTACAGATAGCCCTCGATTTATAACCACAATTGAACCCAAAATTTATGTTGCTGAGACATTTGTTAAGCAAGTTTTGCCGTGTTTTACTACTTTTATTGCCAGTTATTAAGTGAATCATTGCAGTTGTTAAGTTAGGAACAGATTGTTAAGTGAATCTGGCCTCCCCATTGACTTGTCAGGAAGTCGTAAAAGTTGATCACGTGACCCCAGGATACTACAGCTGTCAGAAATGAGTCAGTTGCCAAGTGTCCGAATTTTGATCATGTGACCATGGGGATGCTGCAATAGTCCTAAGTGTGAAAAATGGTTCTAAGTCACTTTTTTCAGTGCCATTGTAATTTTGAATGGTTACTAAATGAACTGTTGTAAATACAGTTGCAAGAAAAAGTATGTGAACCCTTTGGGATTACGTGGAGTTTTGCATGAATTGGCCATAAGATGCGCTCTAAACGCCATGTAAGTCACAACAATAGAAAAACACAGTCTGCTTAAAATAATACTACACAAACATTAGCTGTTGTCATGTTTTAATTGAACATAAGATGGAAACATTCACAGTGCAGGGTGGAAAAAGTATGTGAACCCCTAGCCTAATGACTTCTCCAAGAGCTAATTGGAGCCAGGAGTGAGCCAACCTTGACTCCAACCAGTGTGATGATATTGGATGTGTTGCTGACAGCTGTCCTGCCCTTTAAAAACACACACCTGTTTTGGGTTTACTGGTCTCAAGAAGCACTGTCTGATGTGAACCATGCCTCGCAGAAAAGAGCTCTCAGAAGACCTACGATCAAGAATTGTTGACTTGCATGAAGCTGGAAAGGGTTACAAAAGTATCTCCAAAAGCCTTGATGTTCATGTGTCCACGGTAAGACAGACTGTCTACAAATGGAGGAAGTTTAGCACTGTTGCTACTCTCCCTAGGCGTGGTCGTCCTGTAAAAATGACTGCAAGAGCACAGCGCATAATGCTTAATGAGGTAAAGAAGAATCCTAGAGTGTCAGCTAAAGACCTACAGAAATCTCTGGCACATGCTAACATTTTTGTTGACACATCTACAATAAGGAAAACATTAAACAAGAATGGAGTACATGGGAGGACACCACGGAGTAAGCCATTGCTGTCCAAAAATAATATTGCAGCACATTTGAAGTTTGCAAAAGAGCACCTGGATGTTCCACAGCACTACTTGCAAAATATACTGTGGACAGATGAAACCAAAATTGAGTTGTTTGGGAAAAACACACACTATGTGTGGAGAAAAAAAGGCACAGCACACCAACATCAAAACCTCATCCCCACTGTAAAACATGGTGGAGGGAGCATCATGGTTTGGGGCTGCTTTGCTGCCTCAGGGCCTGGACGGATTGTTGTCATTGATGGGAAAATGAATTCCAGAGTTTATTAGGACATTTTGCAGGAAAAAGTATAACCATCTGTCCGCCAACTGAAGCTCCGCAGAGGATGGGTGATGCAACAGGACAATGACCCAAAGCATACAAGTAATTCAACAAAACAATGGCTTCAACAGAACAGAATATGCTTTCTGGAGTGGCCGAGTCAGAGTCCTGACCTCAACCCGATTGAAATGCTGTGGCATGACCTTAAGAGAGCGATTCACACCAGACATCCCAAGAATATCGCTACACTGAAACAGTTTTGTGCAGAGGAGTGGTCCAATATTACTCCAGATCGTTGTGCAGGTCTGATCTGCAACTACAGGAAACGTTTGGTTGAGGTTATTGCTGCCAAAGGAGGGTCAACCAGTTATTAAGTCCAAAGGTTCACATACTTTTTCCACCCTGCACTGTGAATGTTTCCATCTTATGTTCAATTAAAACATGACAACAGCTAATGTTTGTGTAGTATTATTTTAAGCAGACTGTTTTTCTATTGTTGTGACTTACATGACGTTTAGAGCGCATTTTATGGCCAATTCATGCAAAACTCCACATAATCCGAAAGGGTTCACATACTTTTTCTTGCAACTGTACATGACTATTTGTATGTAAAACTAGTATCCCTAAAGGCACCTTGATTTGAATGAAAATGGCTTTTCCTTATCTCTTAAAGCTCTAAATCCACTGGAGACTGCTGACTTACAACCTCCTCATGAGGAGCAACTTTCTGGAGCACTTATGGGTGGTCTCAAGTCCTCTCCTTGTTTGGAAAAGAATTATTAATAGCTGTTCTACTTGCCAGGTTTTCACTCTATTATTGGTTCCATTTTTAACTGAGTGTCTTTGGTTTGCCTTTTCTTCCTCAGAAATCTGTTTAGAACTCTGTTCATTTATTTCTACGAATATTTCTGTTTGCTTACAAAAAGCATTTATTTTGCGGAAATAAATTTAGATTGAGATTAGTTAGAGAAGCAAGATTCTGATGCACTAGACTAGTGAGTGGACACTAAATAATAACTTGAATCTAAAGAGGTATTTTAAACACAGCAAACAGGCAAATGTGATTTTTTTCTTTGAAATACAGAAAGCAAATTAGTTCATCTTGCAGATTCCTCATACTGCTCTGAAATAGCAGAAACATTCTGAGTTCTGGATCATGTAAAAGTGATATAACCCATCTTACAATTTGGAAGTTTTGTTTTTAGTGTTATATCTGTAAATTGAATGTTAGCATTTTAAAAATTCAAAATTTATATATTTCTGATGTTACTATATTTTGGTAGAATAAACAAGTGTCTTTATTATAGGATAAAAGGATTGGGAGGACAAATCCTGCTGTTGCTCAAGAGAGATTTATATAATATATTGTAATGATGCCAGATAGTATCTAACAAGGAAGAAAATATCCTGTTTTCTGCAGTGCTTATGCCATTTTATCCCTTGGGGAAAGAACCTCCAGAATGATTAGATCCCAGCCATTGTATGCAACATGGATGAAAAAATAATTGGCTTGTTTTTAGCACTGTGGGGCCACCCTATCATTACTGGAGCAGAATGGAAAATACCTACATAAAAATAAGACATTTCCAGAAATCCCTCAATCCTTTCCACTTCTCTATTTTCATTCCTAATGTATGATTGAATGCTCTTCCCCCATTATACTTGTAGCTTGTTTCATTTGGAAACAGCTTAAAAAGAAAGTAACCTTGAAGAAGATTGAAAGGTTTCATAAGAAATATTCTTATTTCTCAGGGGAGCACAAATTCAGGAAAAGCCGGCAGAGTTTATATTGTCAAAAATGAAAGCAAAACAATGATTGTTTGCCTATATTATAAAAACTGGAAACTACAAAAGCTGCAGATGGCATAAATCAGATATATTTACCCCATTGTTTAATAGAAGACAGGCTGAATAAATAAAAGTATTTCTTAAAGAAAATAAGTTGGAAAAAAGTATTGAAGTTTGGTTCTTGTTCATATACAGTATTTCAGTGAGGAATAGAAGTTAGTATTTCTATCAGGACTGCATTACTTCCACATAGGAACTATCAGTTTAAAAAATGTAATAATTTTAGATGAATATCCAGCTTCTTGGATCTAAAGAGATTCTTCAATTATTTTTGAGGCTGAAGCATTCTCTTTCATAGAGGTGTCCTTGCTATTGAGATAAGGAACAACTTTTAAAGTAATTATATTTCACATTAACAGATGATTGTTCAGCATCCTGAAATACACTGAAGCAAACTTAAGACATAGCAGTGCACAGCACAAGTGTTTTATAAAGGTAATAAAGCAGTATCTTTCAATAACTGAGCAGTGTAGTTTCACTTAATATATTGAGAGTAGGGTCCTTTCTGGCCATATTTGGCATAAAAACGATGGGAATTTTTGATGGACAGCTTATAACAAAATTGCCATAATGAATGAGACAATGGAAAAGTGGCAGAAATGAAGCACAACAGAAAAATAACACATTCATAGCATACAGCATATTTGTTTCATAGTAATAGTCTGTGGCAGATAAAATCCTAGAATCTCTGGAATTCAAAATAAGATCAGACTTCAAAGCTGAGGTTTATTCCACATTGAAGCCCATTGGTTCCCATTTTCTACCTCATTTTTGTCACAATTTTTTTATATGTGATTGTTTTACAAGATTTATATACCTGTAGCATTAAAGAAACATACTAATTCCAAGATTTTCAATTTCTGTATTTGACAATCTTTTTGCCTCAACTGAAACTCATTCAGCATTTGTATACTTAATTATGCTCATATTCTCAAACTATGGTCACAAAAAATAAAAGCTTGTTTTATATTTTATACAGAAGTACCTCTTGGGTTTAATGGAGGTTCATGTGCCAACTGAACTGTCTTAAAGGGAATATCCAATTTCAGGAACTTTTTCTAGTACCAAGAACAGAAGTCTTCATAATGACATCTCAGTATTTTTAAGTATAAATAGATCTGTCAAATCAGGCATTTTATTCCAAGACCTCATGTCTGTTTCTTTTAAATCTTTATTTTGCTGTTTAATCTTACTTACATGTTATATTGCTGCCTATACTTGCTTTCAAAAATTATATTTTATAGTTTTATTATAAAATGCTTTTAGTGTCCTTGCACAAAACATACTGGCTTATATCTAAAATATAATTTTGGATTATGTCTGGGTTTCTTTTTAAAAAAAATAAAAATAGGCATTAACCTAGCAAACAATACTGACTGCAATTTGAACATAATATTCTGTTTTTAACAACTTCTGGGGATCTAGGAATCTTTGTCACTGAAAGTTAAATACCTCAAAGGAAAAACCTGTCCTCATTTAGCTGACTTAAATCAATACCACTTGACAACTGGCTAAGTCCCACAGATACGAGGTTAGCTTTCCCCAGAAAAATTGAAATATATTTCACCACTCTTGCTTTAAAGAAACAAGACAAAAAAAGTCAGCATGAGTTTTAACTTTACTAAATATTAACTTATCGGAGGAGACGCTCCATGTTTTATGCCAGAGATACTATTATGTAAATTCTGTAAGTTTTTTGCACAATTTTTATTGAAAATCCTTTTCATAAAAGACTCCTTTGCAGGATAGATTTATTGTATACCAAGTAAATAGTCAAATACGAAAGAATGTAATCCCTGAAAACAAGTAAGCCAGGTAAAAAACAACAAATACAAATTTGTCCTATCAGAAAGGAAACCCCATCCTAAGAGGTGCAAACAATTATACGGGCGCTTAATATAGTATGGTAAGCGCCCGCATAACTGTTTGTACATCTTAGGATGGGGTTTCCTTTTTGACAGGACAGGTAGTATCTATTACAAGTGCCTGTATAAACTGTAAATAGCATTTTAGAGTGAAGTTATTATAAGACCACAGGTGAAGATGCATACAAAAAGATGCATAAGTTCAGCACTGGCCTATTTTTGCTGACTCAGGAAAAGTCATTCTGAGGTTACTAGCAAATAGTTGTGGCATGCTAGAACACTCTCAAAAGCAGCATTATGACAGCTATATAACCAGCACAGCTTTCATCTAAAACTCAACTTTCCTAATCTTAGATGCAAGGAAAGTATCTTTGAAGCCAAGAAGAAAATGGTTATAAAACTGGAACCCAAGTAACAGCTATGATGTATCTGGTCATTTATTAAAAGCATGTCCTCAAGAGTCAGCTCTCTGTACTAACAGAAAAAAAAAGGGGGGGGGGGAAAAGAAATTCAAACTGTCCAGAAATGAGAGTGCTTGCTGTGCCCACTTTTAGGAAATGGACGATCAGAATAATAAGTTAGTTCCCACTGTTCCGAGTGTTCAGGAATTATGGCACAAGATTTTTCTGTGTCAACTAAGTGTTCATAAGCAGTCAGCACAAGAGGAGCCAAGTTTCAGTCAAGAAATTATGACAGAATTACAGATCTATAATCAGGAAGACACATTTGTTATAAATCCAGATATGAAAAGAGCTCTGATATGTTTGTCTACAGAGATGTAACAATTAGGACTCCCATTGCTTTACTGGCCGTAAGAATCCATATCTCTTCACAGATTTTTCAAATAATTCATATAGTTGCAATTTTCTGCATCTTTAAATTCTTCTGCCTGTTTTATATGCAGTCCATTGAATTTTCAGGTTGCAAGCCTGCAGAAGGGATCAATCCTTTGATGTAGGCACAGCTAGAAGATAGGAAACCGTCAGGCTCTGGCTCTACATTTTCAATATTGTCCATCTGATCTTTAGGACCATCCCAATTGATGTGGAAACGGGTGACTCGGGGATTGGAGGCCAGAATATTCCTCTGCAACTAGAAAAGCAGCAGAGAAATAATCAGCATTATGTAGAATATAAACGTAGGATCCTTGGTGCTCTTTGAGCTTGGTGTTTTTTTTCTTGCAGACATTTCATTACCAAACTAGGTAATATCATCAGTGCTCCTGTACTAGTCTGATAATGAAACAATCAAGAAAACCACCAAGCTCAGAGAACACCAAGGACCCCCACAGTTCAACCCTGAGCTACAAATATTCTCACATATTTATAAATAGAAATATAAGTACAAATAGAAGCAGATTATAATTCTTACTACTCTACGGTATTCCATCCAAGAAATCCCTGTGCAAGAGAGGTGCATGTTTTGCACAGATTCAGCTTTCTGTTCTGAATATTGAACTCCATCTCACCAAATCAATTTGCTTTAAATGTCTTTGTCAGAGTGTATCCTTTCTTCAATTAAATTACTAAGTTCCTGTACTTTGTTAAGATGATCACTAAACACTTGATATTAACTTTGAGATTTAAAGATCTTTCTCTTAGTATTTAGCAAGCAAAATCATTTAATCACACAAAAAATATTTGCTGTGGCTCAAAGAAAGTCAAAATTCATTCCGTATTGTAAGAACTATACATTTTTCTGCATCCTATTCAAGACATAGTGATTTGCTTAGGAAGCATATAGTAAATTGATACTGAGCAGGAATCATTGTAACCACCTCTGACCAAATTCTGGGATCCTAATTTGTATAACAGCTTCTCTATAATTGTGTATTCACCAATACTACATAACTGCTGATTCCAAGGATTACTGACGAGCTAGAGCTGCTATTTGGGGACTGCCTGAATTTTATTTTCTTCAAAACATGTTCTATTTTAATAAAAATCTATATATTACTAAAACTCGTGTGTCTGTAATCTTTAGCAGGGCAAAAAAGTGCACCATACAGCAAAACTCTGTAGACAAAGGTACTTGGAATGTGCTAGCTTACAGGACGCCAGGACTTGTTACTCTTTAAGGAATGAAACTTGGGAAAGTTGTGGTTGTTTCAGCACTGCTGCAGTCCTGTTATCCTCATTTCTGTGACAGCTTCCCAGCAACTTGGGCAAGCCCTCATTTCCTCCCCCACACAGCAACAGCCACTTAGCTGTCTGGTGGGAAGGGAAGGGAAGGAGGAAAGAAGGAACAGGGAGGGAGGGAAGGAAGGAAGAGGCAGGGAGGAAGAGAGAAAAGGAGCAGGAAGAAATAAGGAAAAGAGGGAGGGAGGGAGGGAGGGAGGAGAGAAAGAAGGAAGATTTCCAATACTCACTGCCATCTCCCCACAGTAAGGAAGCCAACAAGCCGTTAGCTCACCTGTGGTCATCCAGTTTCTCTTTTTAAGGAAATGTCTCTGAAACTATAATATATGATCCTCATTTACAAAGTTCCTAGATACCATCCCACAAATAAATGGGGAAGGCTGGAAAGCCTGCAGGGAGAAAGTCAGTGGGGATTCAGTGACCGTGGCTGATGGCAGGAGCATAGCAGTGAGCTTGGTCTTACAATTTCCCTTCTGGGAACCTTGCAGGGAAGGTTGCAAATAGCTCGGGTAAGTCTCCCCAACTCGTGCACCCTCCACCAGTCCCTTTACGCTTGCACTGCATCACTCAGTCTTGACCCACGGATCACAGGTTGCTTAGTTCACTATACTTCCCTAAACAGACATGCAAATAACTACTATATATTTGTACAATGGGCCTTTTATATCAGATAAGCAAAACAACTTATAATTTCCCACCTGACTCCTCATATTTCAGAAAATTATACCAGCCAATTTTCCTTCACCTAATTTCTAGGGAGTAGGTACTGTAATTTGGATGAAGAGTTGTTGCGTTAAACTGGAAAAAAAAACCCACAATGAGTGTGTTATTAATGTCTC
Organism: Vipera berus; assembly: GCF_964194415.1. Classification (NCBI taxonomy): domain Eukaryota; kingdom Metazoa; phylum Chordata; class Lepidosauria; order Squamata; family Viperidae; genus Vipera; species Vipera berus. Next base: position 181,650,520 of record NC_138203.1, on the reverse strand, counting down.
ACCTGGGAAAAGTCTGGCTTGAGAGGTGGGTTCTCCCTTAATTCAGGATTTATATATTCATTATTCACATAATACCCAATGCGGATAAACTCTTGACAAAGGTAGGTGCAAGTAATGAGTATTACTGTAACTCCCACAGCATCACTTTCAGGGATTAGATCAGGGTTGGGACTATTTGCCTACAGAAAAAACAAACAAAACAGATCAATGACATTTGTATCTTGCTGCTCTTTCAAAAAATACGAAGCATAAATGAATTCTCCATTTTATTATCAGCAAGCTATACATCACACTCACAAAACCCAAAATTACAACAATTCCTATGTTAAAAGATTTAAATCCATTCCTAAATAGCCCAAATCAGATATAATGTCCAACATATCTCACTGGATTTTAGCACAAAGGAAGCAAAATAGATCTCTGGCCTAATTTAGCACTATCAACATTGCAACAGTTTTCTATGATGTTAATTAGGAATCCTTCCCAGCCCTTATTCTGAGATATCAAACGTTGACCTCAGAACTTCTCCATACAGAACATTCACTGAATTGCTTAGCTATGATTGAATGTATATGGAATTTAGGACATATTCATCCAGAATATTACTAACAGAAATACTAAAGAAATTAATTTTCAAGTATTTGTAGATTTGTAGAATATTTTAATCCCACTTTTCTACTTAAAAAGCACTGCAAGTAATTAGACTTCTTTGCCAACTCATGCTGCGTCCCTGCTTTCCTTCTTTTTCCAGATAAAAAAAACATAGAGCTTACTTCAAACACAAACATATGTCTCCCAGCTGGAACAGGTCCTACCAGTACAGAATCAAGAATTTGATCATATTCCTCACTCTCTGCAGATCCCACATAGATGATCTTCCATTCCAAATCTGAAAGTATAAAAACAACAGGGATAGCAAGATTATAAATGCTATAATATTAAATCACTGAGAAATACACCATTCTCCACCCTTGCAAAGTGAAAATATTGACACAAATCACTGAATTAATGTGTTTGGGGATGTTATACATCTGCAAGAACAAGACTGATGTTGCTCTTATTGACTTCAGTAAGGCATTTGATAAATAAACAACTTTTTGGTAAGCTAGAAAAATGTGGGATGGTTGACCAACTACACTCAATGTGTAGTCCTCAATGGAATTACATCTACATGAAGGAAAGCATGCATTGGCGTACCCTGAGGTTCTGTCTTTGGCCCAGTATTTGTCATCTTCATAAATGATTTAGATGAGGAGATAGAAGGGGAACTCATCAAATTTGCAAATGAAACCAAGCTGGGGGAATAGTCAATCCTCTGTCAAGCATTAGACCCTATATCATTCTGAATAAGTAGCTGTCCATCTCTTTTTAAAAAACATCCAGTTTTGGAGCACCCACAACTTCTGAAGGCAAGCTGTTCCGCTGATTGTCACTGTCAAGAATAGGTTGCTTCTCTCTTTGGTAAGTTTCCATTCACTATTTCTTGTATGCCATCAGGTGCTTTGGAGAATAGGTTCACTCCCTCTTCTGTCACAGTCCCTCAAATATTAGAAGATTTATCATGTCACCCCAGTCCCTTTTCTTCATTTCACTAGACACAACCATTCAAACACAACCGTTCTTTGTATGTGTTAAGCCTCCAGCCCCCTAATCATCTTTTTTGTTCTTCTATGACTCTTTCTAGAGTCTCAACATTTTGTATTGTGGTGACAAGAACTGGACACAGTATTCCAAGTGTGGTCTTGGAAGGCAATATATAGCGGTACTAATACTTTACGTAATCTTGATACTACAGTATCAATAGGTTGATGTAGCCTAGCATTGGCTTTTTTGGAGCTGCTCTTGATGATCATTTTATTAGATAAAATCTTTCTTCAGTTCATCTCAGCTAAGTGACTTTGGATATCTACAGCAGTGAAAATCAGTAACTACTATGCATAATCTTCTATGACAGACTGTTGATGCGGCTATGACATTTGACTCATATAGTGCAGGAACTCTAATTACAAGAATCTACATACAGGATTTTTCCATGTCTTTTAAAGTCAAAATGCTGGGAAAATACATCAGTTTTTACCAACTGCTTCACCAAAATCTGGTGGAATGATTGGAGATGACTTCAGAAACTACAAAAATGTTTTCAAGGGCTCCATGTAGGCCTGGATTATACTCCCAGCTCTAGTCGTTTCTCTAGTTTTCATCAAAATCAATATAACTATAGTTACATACAATGCTCAACTACAGAAGTTATATTCTGCCTATGATTTAGATGGGTTTCTGAATGCACCTAGAGCTTTTCACCTTATTTGTTGGAGATACTGTTGGGTAATATATGGATTAAAGAGATACAGCTCTTCTGCAACCATGGACACAATCTTGGCAATAACTGAGCAAATTAAACCCAAACTGCATGATAAACCTGACAACTCAAAGCCACCAAATCAAACTTTGACCTTAAATGATGAACTGACAATCCAAAAACAAACAGAAGAAGTGGAAACAAACATCAAAATAGGAGACTTCAAAGAGCAACAAATGCAGCCTACAGAGAACCTTGAAGTCCAAACTCTAACTTCAACTACAAAACTTACAACTCAAAAAACAATACCCAAAGAAAGCAACATTAAGAGTGAAGATATCAAAGGCCTTCAAATACAGTATGTTGAGGATTCAGCTAATCAAATGATAACATCAGCTATTACTTTCTACCTAAGCCAGATGGAAATGGAAGAAAAAGACCAGACTGAATTAATGACAATTATATTACATCAAACATTAAAACCTGAGCTATTAAAGCAATATTTCAATGACTATAAAGGGGACACCTGCTTTGCAAAACTGTCATTTGGATGATCTCCTTGGATTCAAATAAGAGGTGGCGGAAGAAAGGGAGACACATTTAAGAATTTAAAGGCACTAAGATGGAAGCCTGACTGGCACAAAAGGAAGGCGAAAGTTAGATTTAAAAAATTAGACTTCTCTCTTTTTGGGGGATTTGTAAGGACAGAGCTTAAAAAAATCTCTCTTGATGGAAGGGGAATCTTTAAATAAATAAATATATGTATATGTGTGTGTGTGTGTGTGTGTATAAACTGATTTTATATTTAGGTTTTAGATCTTTAAAGAAAAACAAAATTAAGCTTCTAGTACACACACACACACACACACACACACACACACACATATATATATATATATATATATATATATATATATATATATATATATATATATATATATATATATATATATATATATATATATATGTATATATATATATATATATATATATATCCATCCCCTTCATGGATTACTGCCTTGTCGTGGCGAAGGGGCTTGCGTAATTCAATGAAGCTATGAGCTATGCCGTGCAGGGCCACCCAAGACGGAAAGGTCATAGCAGAGAGTTCTGACAAAACGTGATCCACTGGAGAAGGAAATGGCAAACCACTCCAGTATCTTTGCCATGAAAACCCTATGGACAGTACCAAAAGGCAAAACGATATGACGCTGGAAGATGAGCCCCTCAGGTCGGAAGGCATCCAATATACTACTGGGGAAGAGCAGAGGGCTAGTACTAGTAGCGCCAGAAAGAATGAAGCGACTGGGCCAAAGCCGAAAGGACGCTCAGCTGTGGATATGTCTGGTGGTGAAAGGAAAGTCCGATGCTATAAAGATTTTTTCTCCATAGGAACCTGGAATGTAAGATCCATGAATCAAGGAAAGCTGGACGTGGTCAAACAAGAGATGACAAGACTAAACATCGACATCTTAGGTATCAGCGAACTAAAATGGACAGGAATGGGTGAATTTAATTCAGATGACCATCAGGTATACTACTGCGGGCAAGAATCCCTCAGAAGAAATGGAGTAGCCTTCATAGTCAATAAAAAAGTAGGAAAAGCAATACTGGGATACAATCCTCAAAATGACAGAATGATCTCAGTTCGAATCCAAGGCAAACCATTCAATATCACAGTAGTCCAAGTCTATGCCCCAACCACCGGTGCTGAAGAGGATGAAATTGACCGGTTCTATGAAGCCCTACAGCACCTTATAGAACTAACACCCAAAAACGATGTCCTTATCATCATGGGGGATTGGAATGCTAAAGTAGGAAGCCAAAAGATAACTGGAATAACAGGCAAGTTTGGCCTTGGAGTACAAAATGAAGCAGGGCACAGGCTGATAGAATTTTGTCAAGAGAATACGATGGTGATAGCAAACACTCTTTTCCAACAACCCAAGAGACGGCTCTACACATGGACATCACCAGACGGTCAACACAGAAATCAGATTGACTATATGCTCTGCAGCCAAAGATGGAGAAGCTCTATACAGTCAGTAAAAACAAGACCAGGAGCTGACTGTGGCTCAGACCATGAGCTTCTTGTTGCAAAGTTTAGGCTTAAATTAAAGAAAGTAGGGAAAAGCGCTAGGCCAGTCAGGTATGAATTAAATCATATCCCTGTTCAATATACAGTAGAGGTGACAAATAGATTTAAGGAATTAGATCTGATAGACAGAGTGCCTGAAGAACTATGGACAGAGGTTCGCAACATTATACAACAGGTAGCAACCAAAACCATCCCAAAGAAAAAGAAATGCAAGAAAGCAAAATGGCTGTCTGAGGAAGCTTTGCAAATAGCTGAGGAAAGGAGGGAAGCGAAAGGCAAGGGAGAAAAAGAAAGATACGCCCAATTAAATGCAGAATTCCAAAGAATAGCTAGAAGAGATAAGAATGCCTTCTTAAATGAACAATGCAAAGAAATAGAAGAAAACAATAGAATAGGGAGGACCAGAGATCTTTTCAAGAAAATTGGAGAGATGAAAGGAACGTTTCATGCAAAAATGGGCATGATAAAGGACCAAAATGGCAGGGACCTAACAGAGGCAGAAGAGATTAAGAACAGGTGGCAAAATTACACAGAACTATACAAGAATGAGCTTAACGTCCCTGATAATCACAATGAGGTGGTCACTGACCTCAAGCCAGACATCCTAGAATGTGAAGTGAAGTGGGCCTTAGAAAAGCTGAGCAACAACAAAGCTAGTGGAGGTGACAGTATTCCAGCTGAGCTATTCAAAATCTTAAAAGACGATGCAGTAAAAGTTCTACACTCAATTTGCCAGCAAATTTGGAAAACTCAACAGTGGCCACAGGATTGGAAAAGATCAGTTTACATTCCAATTCCAAAGAAAGGCAGTGCCAAAGAATGTTCAAACTATCGCACCATTGCACTCATTTCACATGCTAGTAAAGTTATGCTTAAAATCCTACAAGCTAGACTCCAGCAGTATGTGGATCGAGAACTACCAGAAGTACAGGCAGGATTTCGAAGAGGCAGAGGAACTAGAGATCAAATTGCTAACATACGCTGGATCATAGAGAAAGCTAGAGAGTTCCAGAAAAACATCTACTTCTGCTTCATTGACTATGCTAAAGCCTTTGATTGTGTGGATCATAACAAACTGTGGCAAGTCCTTAAAGAGATGGGCATACCAGACCATCTTATTTGTCTCTTGAGAAACCTATATGCGGGTCAAGAAGCAACAGTGAGAACTGGACACGGAACCACTGACTGGTTCAAAATTGGGAAAGAAGTCCGGCAAGGCTGTATACTGTCACCTTGCCTATTTAACTTATATGCAGAGCACATCATGAGAAATGCAGGGCTAGATGAATCAAAAGTTGGAATTAAGATTGCCGGAAGAAACATCAACAACCTAAGATATGCAGATGATACCACTCTAATGGCAGAAAGTGAAGAAGAACTAAAGAGCCTCGTGTTGCGGGTGAAGAAGGAGAGTGCAAAAGTTGGGTTGAAACTTAACATTAAGAAAACCAAGATCATGGCATCCGGCCCTCTCAATTCCTGGCAAATAGATTGGGAGGAAATGGAGGTAGTGACAGATTTTATTTTCCTGGGCTCCAAGATCACTGCAGATGGGGACTGTAGCCAAGAAATTAAAAGACGCTTGCTCCTCGGGAGGAAAGCCATGGCAAATCTAGACAGCACACTAAAAAGCAGAGACATCACCCTGTCAACAAAAGTGCATATAGTCAAGGCTATGGTCTTCCCAGTTGCAATGTATGGCAGTGAAAGCTGGACCATAAGAAAGGCTGAGCGCCAAAGAATTGAAGCCTTTGAACTATGGTGCTGGAGAAGACTCCTGCGAGTCCCTTGGACTGCAAGGCGATCAAACCGGTCAGTCCTAGAGGAGATCAACCCTGACTGCTCTTTAGAAGGCCAGATCCTGAAGCTAAAACTCAAATACTTTGGCCACCTAATGAGAAGGAAGGACTCACTGGAGAAGAGCCTAATGCTGGGAAAGATTGAGGGCAATAGAAGAAGGGGACGACAGAGAATGAGGTGGCTGGATGGAGTCATTGAAGCAGTAGGCGTGAGCTTAGATGGACTCCAGAAGATGGTAGAGGATAGAGGACAGGAAGGCCTGGAGGAACATTGTCCATAGGGTCGCGATGGGTCGGACACGACTTCGCAACTAACAACAACAATATATATATATATATATATATATATATATATATATATATATATATATATATATATATATATATATATATATATATATATATATATATATATATATATATATATATACACACACATACATACATATATATATACACACACACACACACACACACACACACATATATATATATAATCCCATTTATATCCCGCCCTTCTCCGAAGATTCAGGGCGGCTTACAATCTAAAGCACAAATCAATGTGCTTTAGCAATAGCCTTCATTCTATGTATATGCCTGCTTATTAGGGCTTTCGCCCCCCCCCCCAAGCGGCATTATTACAAAGTCAGATTATTGCCCCCAACAATCTGGGTCCTCATTTTACCTACCTCGGAAGGATGGAAGGCTGAGTCAACCTTGAGCCTGGTGGGACACGAACCTGCACTAATTGCAGGCAGCATTACTTAAGGAGGCATTAGCCCACTGCTCCACTGAACTATACTATAGAAACTAGAATTTTATAACAAAAGATAGTATTTTAATAATTGTTGAACGGTTAAGACAAAAAATATTTTCCTAATAATTGGTGATCCGTTAAAATGAAAACTAGACTTTACTGCTAAAACATAATAATGTTTTGTAATGAATAATGTAAGTTTTGTAGACAAGAGATTCTTTATTGAAAAAGGGAATTGTGGGTTACCCCAAAATTAAGGTTTCTTTTGTATATTATAAGCTTTCTTTTGTATATTATAGAGTTGTTGTTGTTGTTAGCTGCGAAGTCTTGTCCGGCCCATCGCGACCCTATGGACAACGTTCCTCCAGGCCTTCCTGTCCTCTAACATCTTCTGGAGTCCATTTAAGCTCACGCCTACTGCTTCAGTGACTCCATCCAGCCATCTCATTCTCTGTCGTCCCCTTCTTCTATTGCCCTCAATCTTTCCCAGCATTAGGCTCTTCTCCAGTGAGTCCTTCCTTCTCATTAGGTGGCCAAAGTATTTGAGTTTTAGCTTCAGGATCTGGCCTTCTAAAGAGCAGTCAGGGTTGATCTCCTCTAGGACTGACCGGTTTGATTGCCTTGCAGTCCAAGGGACTCGCAGGAGTCTTCTCCAGCACCATAGTTCAAAGGCCTCAATTCTTTGGCGCTCAGCCTTTTTTATGGTCCAGCTTTCACTGCCATACATTGCAACTGGGAAGACCATAGTCTTGACTATACACACTTTTGTTGACAGGGTGATGTCTCTGCTTTTTAGTGTGCTGTCTAGATTTGCCATGGCTTTCCTCCCCAGGAGCAAGCATCTTTTAATTTCTTGGCTACAGTCCCCATCTGCAGTGATCTTGGAGCCCAGGAAAATAAAATCTGTCACTACCTCCATTTCTTCCCCATCTATTTGCCAGGAATTGAGAGGGCTGGATGCCATGATCTTGGTTTTCTTAATGTTAAGTTTCAACCCAAGTTTTGCACTCTCCTTCTTCACCCGCAACAAGAGGCTCTTTAGTTCTTCTTCACTTTCTGCCATTAGAGTGGTATCATCTGCATATCTTAGGTTGTTGATATTTCTTCCGGCAATCTTAATTCCAACTTTTGATTCATCTAGCCCTGCCTTTCTCATGATGTGCTCTGCATATGTTAAATAGGCAGGGCGACAGTATACAGCCTTGCCGGACTCCTTTCCCAATTTTGAACCAATCAGTGGTTCCGTGTCCAGTTCTCACTGTTGCTTCTTGGACCACATATAGGTTTCTCAAGAGACAAATAAGATGGTCTGGTACTCCCATCTCTTTAAGAACTTGCCACAGTTTGTTATGATCCACACAATCAAAGGCTTTAGCATAGTCAATGAAGCAGAAGTAGATGTTTTTCTGGAACTCCCTAGCTTTCTCCATGATCCAGCGTATGTTGGCAATTTGATCTCTAGTTCCTCTGCCTCTTCGAAATCCTGCCTGTACTTCTGGTAGTTCTCGATCCACATACTGCTGAAGTCTAGCTTGTAGGATTTTAAGCATGACGTTACTAGCATGAGAAATGAGTGCAATGGTGCGATAGTTTGAACATTCTTTGGCACTGCCTTTCTTTGGAATTGGAATGTAAACTGATCTTTTCCAATCCTGTGGCCACTGTTGAATTTTCCAAATTTGCTGGCAAATTGAGTGTAGCACTTTTACTGCATTGCCTTTTAAGATTTTGAATAGCTCAGCTGGAATACTGTCACCTCCACTAGCTTTGTTGTTGCTCAGCTTTTCTAAGGCCTACTTCACTTCACATTCTAGGATGTCTGGCTCGAGGTCAATGACCACCTTATTGTGATTATCAGGGACATTAAGCTCATTCTTGTATAGTTCCTCTGTGTAATTTTGCCACCTCTTCTTAATCTCTTCTGCCTGTTAGGTCCCTGCCATTTTGGTCCTTTATCATGCCCATTTTTGCATGAAACGTTCCCTTCATCTCTCCAATTTTCTTGAAAAGATCTCTGGTCCTCCCTATTCTATTGTTTTCTTCTATTTCTTTGCACTGTTCATTTAAGAAGGCATTCTTATCTCTTCTAGCTATTCTCTGAAATTCTGCATTCAATTGGGCGTATCTTTCTTTTTCTCCCTTGCATTTCGCTTCCCTCCTTTCCTCAGGTATTTGCAAAGCTTCCTCAGACAGCCATTTTGCTTTCTTGCATTTCTTTTTCTTTGGGATGGTTTTGGTTGCTACCTGTTGTACAATGTTGCGAATCTCTGTCCATAGTTCTTCAGGCACAATGTCTATGAGATCTAATTCCTTAAATCTATTTGTCACCTCTACTGTATATTCGTCAGGGATATGATTTAATTCATACCTGAGTGGCCTAGTGCTTTTCCCTACTTTCTTCAGTTTAAGCCTAAACTTTGCAATGAGATGGGAGATTACCCCATGCCGCAGCAGAAACCGGGTCTCACATGCCAGCCTGCCAATCATATCAGCATCCTAATCACATGAGCCACTACACTACTTTTCTTCAAGGTTATTTACAGGTGAACTACATGGTATTAACTGATGCTGAACTACATGGTATTAACTTTAGTTATATGTAAACAGAATCATATGAGAGTATCAGCAATGCAAAACAAGAAATATAATGTTTCTCCCAGATCCTTTTTCTGTGGTACCTCCTAGGCTTCTTTACAAGAGGAAAGTCATATATTTGATAAGTCATGCTATAGCACGGGTCGGCAACCTGCGGCTCCCAGTCGCCCGGTGCGCGTGCACCTCTCCGAATGGGAGGAGGTGCGCGTGCACCACTCCAAAGGGTTGGAGAGCTGCGCGCGCACCTCTCTCGCACCTCCGCCCGAACACCCGTTTGGAGACCTGTTGGTGTTCGGGCGGAGGTGCGGTTTGGAGACCTGCTGGTGCCGGTTTAGAAAGCTGCCGCGGCCCGCAACAGCTTTTTAAACCGGCACCAGCAGGTCTCCAAACTACTGTTCGGGCGGAGCTGCGCGCGCACCTCCGCCCGAACACCCGTGTCGAGACCTGGTGGTGTTCGGGCAGAGGTGCGGTTTGGAGACCTGCTGGTGCCGGGCGCTGCGTTGCGTCGCCGCCTTCAGCCTGGGCGTCGCCGGAGCCACCCCCGGGACCTCCAAACTGCCGCCCAACCTCCGCCCGAACACCAGCAGGTCTCCAAACCGCTGTTCGGGCGGAGCTGCGCGCGCACCTGCGCCCGAACACCCGTGTCGAGACCTGCTGGTGTTCGGGCGGAGGTGCGGTTTGGAAACCTGCTGGTGCCGGTTTAGAAAGCTGCCGCGGCCCGCAGCAGCTTTTTAAACCGGCACCAGCAGGTCTCCAAACCACTGTTCGGGCGGAGCTGCGCGCGCACCTCCGCCCGAACACCCGTGTCGAGACCTGCTGGTGTTCGGGCAGAGGTGCGGTTTGGAGACCTGCTGGTGCCGGGCGCTGGGTTGCGTCGCCGCCTTCAGCCCGGGCATCGCCGGAGCCACCCCCGGGACCTCCAAACTGCCGCCCGACCTCCGCCCGAACACCAGCAGGTCTCCAAACCGCTGTTCGGGCGGAGCTGCGCGCGCACCTCCGCCCGAACACCCGTGTCGAAACCTGCTGGTGTTCGGGCGGAGGTGCGGTTTGGAAACCTGCTGGTGCCGGTTTAGAAAGCTGCCGCGGCCCGCAGCAGCTTTTTAAACCGGCACCAGCAGGTCTCCAAACCACTGTTCGGGCGGAGCTGCGCGCGCACCTCCGCCCGAACACCCGTGTCGAGACCTGCTGGTGTTCGGGCGGAGGTGCGGTTTGGAAACCTGCTGGTGCCGGTTTAGAAAGCTGCCGCGGCCCGCAGCAGCTTTTTAAACCGGCACCAGCAGGTCTCCAAACCACTGTTCGGGCGGAGCTGCACGCGCACCTCCGCCCAAACACCCGTGTCGAGACCTGCTGGTGTTCGGGCAGAGGTGCGGTTTGGAGACCTGCTGGTGCCGGGTGCTGGGTTGCGTCGCCGCCTTCAGCCCGGGCATCGCCGGAGCCACCCCCGGGACCTCCAAACTGCCGCCCGACCTCCGCCCGAACACCAGCAGGTCTCCAAACCGCTGTTCGGGCGGAGCTGCGCATGCACCACTCCAAACCTTTGGAGAGGCGCGCGCGCAGCTCCGCCCGAATGTAATGTGCAGATGCATTTATTTGACAATGTAAAGTATCAAATGGGGGAAGGGTTGCTTTGCACGAAAGGGCTAATACTATTGTCAAAAAACCATAGGATAGAGCATAAAGCTTTTAATGAGCTGATAGTAAAAGCTTTTGTAAGCTCTGTAAATCAGCCCAACAGTTAAACAGAATACTATTTCTGTCTGATAAAATGATCTAAAAGCTTTCTGCACTGATAAGCCACAAGCAACATTCAACTGAAATCTGAAGTCATTCATGATTACCGGTATTACAGTAGTACTCTGAAAGTCCACCTACCTTCCAAAAACATACGTTTATTATATTCTAAAGCCAGAAAAGCCCTCCTTGTTTGCCACGACAGTACTGTAAGCTTGTTTGAACATCCCCAGCACGAATATCTATTGAGTTCCTCCAGATCAATACCTCCTCCCCCCCCCACACCAAATAAAGAGAAGATATTTTTTTTTGCTACAATATGAAGCACGAAGAACGTGCTATTAAATCTTGGAGGCAAGAAGCATTTAAAATTATTTCTGGGAAGAGATTGGGATAAACTTACCAGTCACACTGCAATTCCTCTCCTTCTCCCCCCCCCCCAACCTCCACAGTAGGTATTCAGTTTCATTTAAGCCCACTTCTTTCCCAATAACGCAAGGTAGTACGCTCCGCTTTTTGGTCCCCAAAGCCACTTTGTAAGAGGCCGGACAGCTACTCTTTTGGCCGAACATCCTAAGACCAAAATCTTCCCGCCGTTACGCATCTCCCCGCAGCTCTGCTCCTAGGAAGGCGGTCCGTTGGAGGTAGACGTCGCGTGCTGGCTCAACCTAATGCAGGGGTCGGCAACCTCGGCTCTTTTATGACTCGTGGACTTCAACTCCCAGAATTCCTGAGCCAGCTGTGCTGGCTCAGGAATTCTGGGAGTTGAAGTCCACGAGTCATAAAAGAGCCGAGGTTGCCGACCCCTGTCCTAATGCCTGATGCTCACCGTGGGGCAACGCCTCTCCGCACTCGAACTGCACCTGGAACCGGAGCGGGTGGTCAAACGGGCTCGGATTCTCCAGCAGCGAAACTCCCAAGACCGACACTCGCGCCATGACAGGTTCGCTCCGCTTCTCGGTCTTCTGTCCCGCGGGCTCCTTTTCCCAAACCCGCTCCGCGCGCCACCGGCTCAACGTCCCAGTCGCGCCACAACCAATCCTCGCACTTCGCGCCTGAGCAAAATCCGCCTCCCTCCTCCCGAGGAGCCACGCCCACCTTCCCCGCCAACCAATCGCCTTTCTTTTTCTTTTCCCCGGCGGGAGATCGCGCTAAAAAACAATCTGTCTTCGACTCGGGTTTCCCGCTCTCGGGCCCGAGACCCGGGTTTTAGCGGTCTGGGCGCTGCGTCTGTTTTGAGCGCCAAACGCTCATAGCTTATTGGCCCTTTCAGTTATGTGGCCGAACCAAAGAGGATGTGAGCCAGCTAACTCGACACTTCGCCTAGCGTGGGGCCTTCTAATGCTGTACTGTGGTGTAGAATAGAACGAAGAGTCCTGGGTAAAGGGGCTCAAGCATTCAAACGCAACTTTGGGGGTAAGACTTCACACGGCCTTGTGGAGTATGGAGAGTGGGTATTGGTGTGTGGGCAAAATCCAGAGGAATCAGTGAAAGCAAACGGGCAAGTACAAAAGAGCACCATGCACGCCATTAGATTCCCACTCCCCTTAATAGATATTTCAATAGTTGTTCTCCCACAGAATCTAGTTTTACCACCATGAACTAAACTAAATTTAGTTTTTAAATTTTTAATGAACTAAACTAAATTTTAGTTCATTAAGAATTGACCCCAGTGGGAAATGTCGGGCAAGTACAAAAGAACACCATGCACGCCATTAGATTCCCACTCCCCTTAATAGATATTTCAATAGTTGTTCTCCCACAGAATCTAGTTTTACCACCATGAACTAAACTAAATTTAGTTTTAAAATTTTTAATGAACTAAACTAAATTTTAGTTCATTAAGAATTGACCCCAGTGGGAAATGTAGCACAGATAATGAATTAATTGGTTTAAAACTATAAAGATGGGCTAATATTGTGAAATAAGAGTGGGAATGCAAAAAGGATCGGGTGAATCAAATTTGGTTTCTAAACAACATTGCAAGTAACAATTTTTTTCCTATTCACTTCTGTTAGATCAGAGTGGGTAGTTTGAGGACTAAAAAGTAGACCTGAACAGCTAAAGAGTGTAATGCTGATGTGGATACTCTTTGCTGTTATTTTAAAATGAGATGCATATTTAAAAGAAGGTTAAAATGAATGATAGAGATGGTGGTGGGAGGAACATTTATCCCCTTTGTCCTGATTTTGGGATTTAAACTCATAAACCAAGGCAATCAGACTCCAGCCTTGTTGGGCACAGTGCCTTAAGGAGGAATTTCTTCAGAACTATGAAGGATATAATGGGATTGTGTGACTTTAGTAAACTAGAAGAAGAAATTGATCATGAATGGATTATTTGTGTTACGTTTGTGTTGCAGGGAATGACTGGTGTCCAAGTTCATAGTGACAGCAATTGGCTATTTAGGATACTTAGTGACAAAGCAACAGTGAAAGCTGAAGTGCTGAAAAACAATCCAAATTTCCATCCAGTCAGCCTTCTAAGTGAGGGGTCCTTGGCGCTCCCTGAGCTTGCTTGTTTTTTTGCAGATGTTTCACTACCCAAACTATGTAACATCATCAGTGCTAGTCTAAAGTGCTAGTCTGATGTTAACTAGTTTGGGTAATGAAATGTCTACAAGAAAACAAGCAAGCTCAGACAGCGCCAAGGACCTCTCATTTCAACTCTGAGCTACAAATATTCTCATTTATTGGAGCCTTCTAAGTATCTCAGTAAACTAAACCAAGTATTTTAGCAAACTGAACAGCCTTGTATAGGGTTTTGTCTGAAAATCTAGTTCAATTCATATCAACTATGTTAAGCCTAGTGCTACACTATGGAATACATTTAGTGCTATGCTATGGAGCTGAAACATATTCTTAACATCCAAGAGATACACTGTATGTCCTTTAATTGACCTGAAAGCAGCTTTTAATTCAATTCCTAGAGACAGCCTCTGGGCAGAACAGATCTCCTTGTTTACTGATAGAAATTTAGGCTTCTGATCATGAAATATAATGAATTTTTTAAAATGCAAATTAGATGTGCAACAGTCCCCTCTCAAAGGGGAGTAAAAAAAAGCTATATACTTTTCCCATTTATTCAATTTTATATAAGTTCTATGATCTAAAAAAGTGAATTCCAACTTCCTAATTTGGCTAATAAAACTTTTTCAGTCCTCCAATACTGTATATGAATGCTGCAAAAAGCCACCAAGCTCTAGCTTTATATTGTGGAGAGAAAAAGTCAATTACTGCAAAACCAAAGCAATGGGCTTTAACCAAAAGGCAGGCTAGTTATACCTGCTGTTGTAAATGAAATTTATATGGAATAAACTAAGATCTTCAAATACCTGAGAATTATTTTTTTAATCCTCTGCTTTCTGCTACTGGCTAGCATCACAAGGTTACTAATTTAGTTTTAAGGTTTGCTGGCAGCAGAGGTAGTAATTATGTCTTTACCACTACACAGCATCTATAAAGCTAGCATAATGAACTTCCTGCTTTTTATGTGTCACAAATTTGTTCTTACCAAGATTTAAGTTTTGCAAAACTCCAAAATTTTAAGAACTATACTTTCAGCTCCTTGGTGTGTCTAATAATTCTTTGCTGTGCTTGTAATAGGGCCTCATATGTGACCCCCTGAGGCTATGTTGCTTAAGATTTTAGTGAAAACCTATTTTTTATCTGGGATCTTTTGTCATTTTAACTTTGGGGTAGTTAATAGTCAGCTAGAAAGAAAGGAATACTATCAGATGTATATCAACCCTGTATCTAGTTTAAAAGAGTGAAATAAATTAATCTGGATTTGAAATAATGTTTCTTGGAATCTAATCTTGAAAATGATTGGAGTTCCATTCCATTCCACTCCTACTAACTAACTCTTGAGTTTGTAACATTGAAAAGCTTTCTTCCAGGTAGGTTTAGTACTGTGCATCAATTATATCAGAAAGGAGATATAGTAACATTCCCCAAATCTTTAAATACCATTTTTCCCACCATGGAAATCTTTTTAAAATGTATTTGTGATTTTTTGTTTTTACTGTTTTATGTTTTACTTGTACATGCATATACTTCTTTTTGGATATTTTTATTTTATGATTTGATTGATTGATTGATGGCTGCTAAGCCTGTAATTGTAATAATTGAATTAAAACTTCTGAATGATACTGTATGGCATAATTTTACTTATAATATTTCACAACTTCAGTGGTGGATGCTGTTTTGTGCAAGCAAAACATGCTATATCTCTAAGATGGTCCAGGAATGGAGGAAGAAAAAAGTGAAATTTTCATCCTAGCCCTACCTTTTGTCCTTAAGTTACTGATGGTCCTCTATGATCATGTAACTGGGAACTGTTTATAGATGGATCATCCTTCATTAGTGAGGATGGCCATATGTGCTTTTTCTATTCTGTTGTTACTAATACTTTCATACTAAACTGCACCATCACTTCTGCTGTTCTGTTCAGGTTGCAGAACCTGAACAGTTCTGGCTTGCACTTGTACACTGGCCATGAGCTTTTCAGTGGCTGGCTGTTTTGACACTATCTTTTTGACATTTGTCATGCATCTGACCAGCTTTCCTTAGTTTCTCTGGACACTACATTGATAATGAATTTACTACAAATAGTCCTTGACAGCAATTCATTTAGTGACAGTTCAAAGTTACAACGGCACTGAAAAAAATGACATCGTTTTTCACAGTTACAATCTTTGTAGCATCCCCATGATCATACGATCAAAATTCAGATGCTTGGCAACTGGTTCATATTTATGATGGTTGCTATGTCCCAAGGTCATGGGATCCTGTTTTGCGAACCTCTGACAAGCAAAGTCAATGGGGAAGCCATATTCACTTGACAACCGGCTTACTTACTTATCAACTGCAGTGATTCACTTAACAGCTGTGACCAGAAAATCCGTAAAATGGGGCAAAACTCACTTAACAAATGTTTCACTTAACAACAGAAAATTTGGGCTCAGTTGAGGTCGTAAGTCGAGGACTACCTGTATTTCCTTATAACCTGAAACTTTTTTTGCCTATTACCATTTCTGTTTCCTATTACTGAACAAGAATATTCTTAATGTTTTGTGCTAAACATTAATTTAGATGGCATTGCAGTAAAAGCTGGTGCTCTTTCTGGTTTATTATTTTCTTCTTTCTACCTTTTTACTATTGAACTTTAGTTTTTTTTCTTTTATGGTCTGCCCTCTGTCAGGAATAATTTATTCTACTTCTTTACTTTCATGTTCTTGAACCTGTAGGCATTGTGCCTACAGATTCATCAATGCAGCTCCTTCCTTCATCCATACTGATATCTCTTCAAGTCTTTGCTCAGCTAGCACTGATGCCTCTTTGGCCAACATGGTGCCAAGAAATGGAAAATCATGGAATGGAATCCTATGCCCTTTCTGAATAAGTGGCACGCTGCTGATACTTCAGGCAAAATTAGTACCTCATTTTTGCAACTACTGAACAAGAAAAGTTTCGGCAGTGTGGGCTCAGTGGCTGAGGATTTAAACCATGCATTGAATACCTTCCATTGCTTGAAGCAACTTTGACATCTGGCTTTTCACTTCATTTTTTCTTGCTCCTGACTCTTGTTTTGTTCTCAACCTTAACCTGACTAAGTCTCTGGGCTTTTCCCGCAATACTTTCAAGATAGTACATGTTTTTGGATTATAAGCTGTTCGATCTAGCTTTATGTCTCCTCCTTAGCCTACCAGTAAGCTGTCATGCACACGGACACTGTTCATTCTCCTTTCCTGACTCTGTTATGTTTTTGTTTGCTCCTCCTCTCCTATACATGTGCTCTCTCATGCCTCTGCCTTGCCCTCTTGCCAAGCTTCTCCAGCCTCCCAACCAAGGGTTACCTTTCATTCCTGTATTTCCCCACAGTGAAGTCCCATTTGCTCTTTTAAAGACCAAAGAACCCCTTTGATATTTCCCTTAAATGCTATTAGTCTGTGTCAATATTCCCATCCCCTTGGTAATGCTCCCAATTGTTTTTTTTCACCTCACATATGTACTGGGTTTTCTCCACTAGCTTTCCTTTGTAGTAAACAAAATCAACCTGCTAGCACCATTCGGTGTCCTGGTAATCCTATGGGTCACGATCCCTTTTGTAATTAAAAACACTAAGATCATGGCATCAAGTCCCATCGCTTTCTGTCAAATAGAAGGGGGGAAAATGGAAGCAGTGACAGATTTTATTTACTTAGACTCCAAGATCACTGCAGACGGTGACTGCAGCCATGAAATTAAAAACCACTTGCTCTTGAGAGGAAAGCTATGAAAAACATAGCAGCATAATAAAAAGTAGAGATACTACCTTGCCAACAAAGATCTGTATATCAAAGCTATGGTTTTCCCAGTAGTAATTTATTGCTGTGACAGTTGGACCATAAGGAAGGCTGAGTGCTGAAGAATTGATGCTTTCGAATTGTGGTGCTGGAGAAGCCTCTTCAGAGTCCCTTGGGCTGGAAGGAGACCAAATCAGTCAACCCTAAAGGAAATCAAGGCTGACATATTCTGAAGCTGATGCTCAAATATTTTGGCCACATAATAAGAAGAGAGAACTCATTGGAAAAGACCCTGATGTTGGGAAATTTTAAAGGCAAAAAGGAGAAGGGGATGGCAAAGGATAGTGTCATCGGTGCAATGAACATACATTTAGGCAAACTCCAGGAGACAGTGGAGGACAGGAGAGCTTGGTGTGCGATGGTCCATGGATCATGAATTATTGGACATGACATAGTGACTGAACAACAACAACCTGAAAGTCATTTAACTAGAAATGTAAGTACCTCTTCCAGATGCCTTATTCATTCCATCCTTCATAAATGTGATCAAAATTATAGTGAAGTCAACCTTTCTCATTGGTCACTCAGTTTCTGGATGATGCAGTGCCACTAAAGAGAAGAAATGTTTATTCTGTGGGGTTTGCAGGCACATCTTTTGGACCTCTGGGAGTGTTCTGGATTCGTGAATTTTGGCTTAAATCACTTTTACTTTCATTTGGATTGGTACTTGTACTTTGGGCAACTGTGGTCTGGGGTGTGTGCATTATCAGTCTTTAGAACAGATGACTGCCTTGTATTGTTCTATATTCCACTTCAGATCATTTCAAATCCATTTCTAGAAGAGGCCAGTCCATATTGGTTTGCCTTCAGAGTGTTATTTCCTTGGATGGGAGTAAAGGAATTAGAATATGCTATTCAGAACATGTTTAAAGAATTTGAGCTATTTGCCAATACCACCATGAATATTACTTTGGCCTTACAAGATGAAATTAATTCAGTAGCTCAAGAGGTTCTTCAGAATAGATTAGCCTTGGACCATATCCTAGCAGCACACAGTAGAGTTTTTGTTTACTTAAATTGAACATGCTGTGCCTACCACAGTCATTCAGGCATCGTTGAAACAGGTTGATTTATTTTAGCTAATATTTCACAGTGCATGCATGTCCTCCCTAACTTTTCGTTGCTATTCCTGGTGTCAGTTGCTTCAATAACTTTTTGTTTGTGGAATTATTTTGCTCTTCTGTTGTTTGCCATGTTGTTGCTCATTGTGGATCCCATTTCTTCCACCATTCCTGAGATCAATTTTAGAGCTTAGGTAAAGGTAAAGGTTCCCCCGCACATGCGTGCTAGTCGTTTCCAACTCTAGGGAAACGATGCTCATCTCCGTTTCAAAGCCGAAGAGCCAGCGCTTGTCCAAGGACGTCTCCGTGGTCATGTGGCCGGCATGACTAGACGCCAAAGGCACACAGAACGCTGTTACCTTCCCACCGTGGTGGTCCCTATTTTTCTACTTGCATTTTTACGTGCTTTCAAACTGCTAGGTTGGCAGAAGCTGGGACGAGTAACAGGCTATTCAGAACATGTTTAAAGAATTTGAGCTATTTGCCAATACCACCATGAATATTACTTTGGCCTTACAAGATGAAATTAATTCAGTAGCTCAAGAGGTTCTTCAGAATAGATTAGCCTTGGACCATATCCTAGCAGCACACAGTAGAGTTTTTGTTTACTTAAATTGAACATGCTGTGCCTACCACAGTCATTCAGGCATCGTTGAAACAGGTTGATTTATTTTAGATAATATTTCACAGTGCATGCATGTCCTCCCTAACTTTTCGTTGCTATTCCTGGTGTCAGTTACTTCAATAACTTTTTGTTTGTGGAATTATTTTGCTCTTCTGTTGTTTGCCATGTTGTTGCTCATTGTGGATCCCATTTCTTCCACCATTCCTGAGATCAATTTTAGAGCTTAGGTAAAGGTAAAGGTTCCCCCGCACATGCGTGCTAGTCGTTTCCAACTCTAGGGAAACGATGCTCATCTCCGTTTCAAAGCCGAAGAGCCAGCGCTTGTCCAAGGACGTCTCCGTGGTCATGTGGCCGGCATGACTAGACGCCAAAGGCACACAGAACGCTGTTACCTTCCCACCGTGGTGGTCCCTATTTTTCTACTTGCATTTTTACGTGCTTTCAAACTGCTAGGTTGGCAGAAGCTGGGACGAGTAACAGGCACTCACTCTGTTACGCGGCACTCGGGATTCGACCCGCCAAACTGCCAACCTTCTGATCGACAAGCTCAGCGTCCTAACCCACTGAGCCACCGCGTCCCCTTAGAGCTTAGATTGGTCTAAATATCAACCAAAACCAGAAGGCTGGCTCTTAAGAAAGGATTCCCTTTCTTAAGGGGGAACTGCAAGGGATGAGAAGAACCATACACCCGGCAGCTATTACGAATAACTGTGTGTTTTGTCTAACTTCTTCACAAGGAAGCTGTGATGGTAGTCCCTCATTCTAAGAGAAAAGATGTTCTTGGCCGGATGCAAGAAAAGGGCAGCTCAGGTTTGGCAAAATGCAACTTATATGATGAAGCAGGTCAGCATGTGTTATAAGTTACATTTTGATTTGTTACAAATCAAAATAAATAATGGTGTCCCTTTCTTTATTCAGGACCTTCCTTTTACTGAAGGGAACATTTTCTTAGCACATTTTCCTGTGCTAAGAAAATAAAAGTTACCATATCTCATTGGGTTTAGTTCATTAACTCTTAAGGTCAGACAAATCCAGTCTAGCTCCTCATTCCTGCTCAGAGCTAGGAGCAATCCTATGATGCCTGAGGTTAGGAAAGCAGCCAAATAAATAAGGTAGCACTTAGTAACAAACTTAAGGCTCTGATGTGGGTGATCTGCCTTTTTTAAAAAAAATCCACCAAATCCTCAACTTTCCATTTTGCTTCCAGGAAAGATCACTTATTCTCTGTAGGTGCTTGCATACACAGGACCCCCAGGTTTATTTTCCTGAAAAACATTTCCTATAGATTATACTTTTCTCAGCATGCATAATTTGGGTTTGAAGAATACTGTATCTCTTGCTTCAGGTGGAGGCACTCCCTGCTTCCACTTAAGATAATCTGGAGAGCTAAAATCATGTTGACTGTTACTTGTGAGATTTGTGTGTTCCAAAAGATGTTACAGTAGTGTTCAGTTGTTCAAATTTTTATATTCCAAATTCTGAGTGGAGAGAAAGTAGATGTCTCATTGCATGTCAGTGAATAGCTTTATTAACAGCAGCATGGCTTAACCCAACCAGTTTTCCCACAATTGTATAACACAACAAATCCTAAATTAATTAACAAATGGATTGCACAGCATGCTAGACTTAAGTATAGTTGTCCTTTGTGTTAAAAAAGTGCACAATTTACACTGTTTATCAGTTATCTCCTATGGAAATGTATCTAGTTTATTACTTTAGATATACTCTAATTTGGAATTAGAGGCAGTGAGAAAGAAAGGCAGTGCCAAAGAATGTTCAAACTATCGCACCATTGCACTCATTTCTCATGCTAGTAAAGTCATGCTTAAAATCCTACAAGCTAGACTTCAGCAGTATGTGGATCGAGAACTACCAGAAGTACAGGCAGGATTTCGAAGAGGCAGAGGAACTAGAGATCAAATTGCCAACATACGCTGGATCATGGAGAAAGCTAGGGAGTTCCAGAAAAACATCTACTTCTGCTTCATTGACTATGCTAAAGCCTTTGATTGTGTGGATCACAACAAACTGTGGCAAGTTCTTAAAGAGATGGGAGTACCAGACCATCTTATTTGTCTCTTGAGAAACCTATATGCGGGTCAAGAAGCAACAGTGAGAACTGGACACGGAACCACTGATTGGTTCAAAATTGGGAAAGGAGTCCGGCAAGGCTGTATACTGTCGCCCTGCCTATTTAACTTATATGCAGAGCACATCATGAGAAAGGCAGGGCTAGATGAATCAAAAGTTGGAATTAAGATTGCCGGAAGAAATATCAACAACCTAAGATACGCAGATGATACCACTCTAATGGCAGAAAGTGAAGAAGAACTAAAGAGCCTCTTGTTGCAGGTGAAGAAGGAGAGTGCAAAACTTGGGTTGAAACTTAACATTAAGAAAACCAAGATCATGGCATCTGGCCCTCTCAATTCCTGGCAAATAGATGGGGAAGAAATGGAGGTAGTGACAGATTTTATTTTCCTGGGCTCCAAGATCACTGCAGACGGGGACTGTAGCCAAGAAATTAAAAGACGCTTGCTCCTGGGGAGGAAAGCCATGGCAAATCTAGACAGCACACTAAAAAGCAGAGACATCACCCTGTCAACAAAAGTGCGTATAGTCAAGGCTATGGTCTTCCCAGTTGCAATGTATGGCAGTGAAAGTTGGACCATAAGAAAGGCTGAGCGCCAAAGAATTGAGGCCTTTGAACTGTGGTGCTGGAGAAGACTCCTGCGAGTCCCTTGGACTGCAAGGCGATCAAACCGGTCAGTCCTAGAGGAGATCAATCCTGACTGCTCTTTAGAAGGCCAGATTCTGAAGCTAAAACTCAAGTACTTTGGCCACCTAATGAGAAGGAAAGACTCACTGGAGAAGAGCCTAATGCTGGGAAAGATCGAGGGCAATAGAAGAAGGGGACGACAGAGAATGAGGTGGCTGGATGGAGTCACTGAAGCAGTAGGCGCGAGCTTAAATGGACTCCAGAAGATGGTAGAGGACAGGAAGGCCTGGAGGAATGTTGTCCATAGGGTCGCGATGGGTCGGACACGACTTCGCAGCTAACAAAAACAACAATTTGGAATATCATTAAGACTGATTTTTAAAAAAGTAGAGTTCTGTAAAGAAAGCATACTAAATACATGGGCCTTGACATATTTAATACCGTACGTCATTTATAGCATATTCCGTATTAGCATATCCTGACACTACATTGTACTTGGTATGTTAAAATTGCAAATATAGGAATATTTGTCTTATTTTAAAGTAACAATGCAACAGTTGTTAAATTCTACATGGATTTTCATGTGCTTTACTTTAAATTTGAAATTTGTCCTAAGAAAAACAGTTCTCTTTCAGAAATCACTGAATTTTTTTTGTCATGGCAATTGATAGCTGACATCTTTAAGAACCTGATCAGTGTTTGGGTAATCCATTAGGAAATCCACATCTCTTCTCCATTTTTGTGTTTTTGCATATGTACATGTAGTATGATCAAATAAACCCTGTTTTGCTGAGCCATCTAGGAGCAGAAGAATTTGTAAATGAAAGATTGAGGGGCACATGGGGATAAATACAGTATATGTAGGAATAGATGAGATCAAGGTCTTCATGCTACCTGTTTGGTTTGGTTGTAATTTGGAAAATACAGCTTATGATTTAATACTATCTGTGAGCTTCCAGTTGTCATAGATATACAAGCCACACATTAGCATGATAAATAAATCCAATCACTGTTGTAAACTAAAAGAAGTTCAAGACTGATCTTCTTAAGTCCAGCGAGTATAGTATGTATAGTATATATGTGGTGTATAGTGTATATACAGTATGGGTGCACACTTGTGTGCAGGCTGAATTGTCCAGTACCAAGTTTGCTTCGTTGACATTTGCTGGAATTCATCCTATACTCCCAGTTCTCAGCGTGACAGCATGAAAGTGCTAAACTGAAGGGGTTTTTGCAAGTTTCAATCCAATCCTGATTCTGCTTGCTCACAAATACATCTAATTGATTTCATTTAGGTTTATTTGTGGGTACTTTGAATTCCTACTTGCTACCAGCCATTCCCGGGCTCCCCCCCCCCCCGGTGGGTTAACACGTGTCCCGTCTCAGCTGTCAAACATGTCAGAGGCAGTATTTCTTATGGGTCTGGCTCCTATTCGCTGCCTGCCTGCCTGCAGTGTCATTCAAGTCAGTTTCATGGTCTGGCCAGCAGAGAGCAGAAGGAGTCCTTGCCTTGCTACAGTACTCGAGGAGACAGAATATGGGCTGGGGCTCAGTTAGGGCAGGATACTGGAAAGGTTTACCGAGGGCTCCATCTGGTTTTCATACAATTGCAACATATGCCAGATGGAATATTTAGACAGACATATGTAATATAGGCAATACACGAACTAACCTTGCTTCTGTGTACCTCTGCTAATGTTTTCAGCTGCCCATTCTATATATTCATGCCCACAGGCACTTGCATGCAAATATGCTTCCCGTACGCACATTTGCATCCTCCTGTGGTGTGTTCCTATTATGTTAATAGTCGAAATAATCTTGCTTATCTTCAGAGAAACCTTGAGATTCCTCTGTAGTGTTTGTGGTAGCAGATAATTGTTGTATTATTTATACAGCCCCCACCTGTACCAATTGTTGCCTGGAGAGTTTAACATAAAAATTCAACTCAATAAAATAGACTAAGGCTACATTTTGAAATCTATTTTTAACGTGATTTAAATAAAAGAAACACTGTGCGACAAGGCATATGGTTCAGAACCTTACAGC
Source organism: Vipera berus (assembly GCF_964194415.1). Taxonomy (NCBI): domain Eukaryota; kingdom Metazoa; phylum Chordata; class Lepidosauria; order Squamata; family Viperidae; genus Vipera; species Vipera berus. Next base: position 181,626,444 of record NC_138203.1, on the reverse strand, counting down.
CTTGCAAAGCTGCTTGTGGCTAAAAGCCATCTAAAAGAGACACACTGCAGGCCTATAATATTTGTCAGTAAGTGGCTAGATGGCAGACGTGCAGACCAATTAATATCTCACAGCAAATAAGATGGTAACGTGTGAAGAAGCTTCTTGGACATTCATGCATTTTCCTACATTCCCAATATCATACAACCATATAATACATTCCAATCACAACACACATTAGCAATACACAACACACCCGTCAAACGTATTTCCTAAGGGCTAAAACTGCAGTAAGGCACAGAACTTAATTTTTGGAGGCCAGCTGAAATGGATACTAAATTGTGGATCTGCTTATTGTACTAAGCTAAGCCAAAGTGAGGGCATTTCACAGCCAATGGGCCACAGGTTATCACAGCATCATTTGTGCTACCTAGAGTGGGCGCTTAAGAGGGCAAAATTAGCATCTCAGTGCCAGGATTTAAGGCACCTATTAAAACAATCTGAAGCCTCAAAAAGCCTTGTTTTTTCTCCTTTGAGTTTTAAGAGGCAAAATGTGCTCCTGTTGCTTTTGTAGTCCTTAACAAGCATCTCCTCCCCCCACCCCCCAATTTAATCCTTAGGGTGGTTTACTTAGTTTTCATTTAGATCCAACCAATTGTAATTCACCAAAATATGTCTATCTAGCTCAGACATGTCAAACACAAGGCCCGGGGGCCGGATCCAGCCCGCGAACTGGTTTCATGTGGCCCGCGAACCCATCCTGGAAACAGTGAGGGAATGGCCCCCACTGCCTTGGCCCTGGTCCAGGCCGGCTGGGAGCCAATTTACACTTTTGTGGTGGCCATCTATGCTGAAACGCATTCAGTCTTAGCTCCACAAGGCCGTCTGGAAACAGTGAGGGACCGGCCCCTGCCATGTCGCCCCCACCCCGTGGGTGCGCGCTGGGGAGGTATCAGCCTTTGTGAGGAATGAAGAAATGCACCATTGCCTGGAAGTGGCCAGCACATGGCCCTGCCTACTTCGGGCAGGCTAGGGGCTGGGCAGCATTGTACTTCTCTTCAGATTCATGCCACCCGGCTCAGCCTCACCGCACTGTGAGGAGAGCACCCCGCTGCCTGCCAAAACCGAGCAGGCTGGGGGCTGGGCAGCATTGCGCAGGTAACATCGACTCTCACGCTGCTTATGGCATTCCCTCCCCCAGAGCCCACCAAGCCGGATATTTGAAGTAGGCGAGGACCATGTGCTGGCCACTTCCAGGCGATGGTGCATTTCTTCATTCCTCATGAAGGATGACACTTCCCCAGCTGTGTTTCTTGCCTGTTTTTCTCCCTCCCTCATTTCAAATATTTTCCCACCACTCTTAGGAAGGAAGGAAGGAGAGACAGGGAGGGTCTGAGGGAAGTCCTACCTTAGTCCTTCCCTGCTGCCCTTTCACCATCCACTTGCCCCCTCCTCCTGGCCTATCCTGGGGGGTCTCCATCCTATTGTTAAGGAAGCTTTGGATACAAAGCCAGGTCTCCTCATGTGGAGAGGGATCTCGTACCCATCATGGGCAACCTGGCTAAGAAGAGCAAGCACAGCAGCAGCAGCCTTGAGGAGGTAAGTGCAGCTGGGCGCCCCCTTGGGGAAGTGGGGCTGGGCTTAGTGCCATGGGTGCTTGAGGGCTTGGCTGGGCATTTGACCTCCGGGCCACCGTCCATCCCCCCTCCCCCACATGGCCTGAGAGGAGCAGTGAGGCTCCTCCAGTGGACCATGCCTTGGCACTTACCCCAGTCCCATCTCCTTCTGCCAGAGACCCCCAGATCTGTCCCACTCCTGCCCAAACCCCCATAGGTACCCTTGACACGAATGATGTAGAGCTGGCCATGCCCACCCAGTAGGCCACACGCACTCCAGCCACACCCACCCAATAGGCCGCGCCTACCCTGGCCACACCCACCTGGTCCCCTGCGGGAAACCGCAATGCTGATGCAGCCCTCAATGAAATTGAGTTTGACACCCTTGATCTAACTTTTATATGGAGCAAAAAAAATGGGAGTGGGCAAAGAAGGGAGCTAATAGCAAGAATAAGAATGAGATAGCATAAAGGATATGAATGAGGTAAAAGACCTAAACTGCCAGCATGACACACAAACTATGCCTTGTTTCTTATTCATCTCTTAGATATTTGGAAGAATGTCAGTTTGTGGTGATTTATTATATATTTTGGAAAAAAGAGGTCCCTGCCATAACTATTTGATTTTAAATGCAAATTTAAAATACATTCTTGCCAAAAATCTGACACACACACACACACCTCCCCCAAATTTTCAGCACCAGTTTTCTGCAAAATCAGAATGGTACAAAAAGCATGGCATAGAAATATCTATTGTAGTATTGTTTCAGGGATTCAAGTGCTCTGGAGTTATGAGAAAAATGTATCTGTAAAGTTTGGAAACAATTAAGTTTCATTGCCATGCTTGAATTGATTTGAAATATAGGACCTGTAAAATGAAAAATTGAAATCTACAGCCCAGTTCTTCTGTGACTGCAGCCTATTCTTGCATTGCTGCAGAAATGCACTCTTAACACATACAAACAGTTTTGTCCATACCTTGAGGGCTGCTCCAATCTGTAATATAATTAACTCTGACATAATCAAAATGTTTTTAATGTCAGTAATAGCTTGGAATAGTGTCAGTTTTGAACCATTTTTCAGACATTCATGGTGGAGGGAAAAATCATTCACAAAGAGCCTGCAATGGTGCTAATTGGCAGAGCTAATACAGGGCACTATGAGGAGAATAGAAGCACCATGCTGAGCTGGATTAATAGCTTACCTAGGGCAAAATTCTGTTACCACAGTGTCCAACTAGGTAACTCTTAAGAAGTTCATAAGCCATGACATAAGCACAGTAGTGTCTTCCAAGTTTATAGCAAACAGAATGGTAACTGGCTTGTGATGGTGTATAAAAGAGGAGTCCACATTTCCACTCTTGGTAGTTAGAACATATAAGATACTTTTGGTTGAATATTTTAGAGTAATTTTACCACAAATGCTGCAATAAATCTATTAGTGAGCAAATGTGAGTATATGATGTACATGTGTAGGAGAAATGTAGGGCCCTTTTCTTGTTTTTAAAGTCTTAGAACCATGGTAGTAAATATTAGCTAATTAACACCACTGAAGGCTCTTCGTTAATGATTTTTCCCACCACCATAAACGTCTGAAAAATGGTTCAAAACTGACACGACACAGAGCTATTAAGCAATGAAGCAGTTTACCATTTGAAGTCATGGCACTCCATTTTTGGAAGATTTTGACAGAAGACTGGACAGTCATTTGTCTGGGATGGTATGAGGATTACAGCACTAAACTGGGTGTTGGAGTAGAAGACTTCCAAGATCTCTTCCAACCCTATAATTCTATGATTTTCAAAATGTACCCAGTTGCCAAACGTTTGGGGATTTCTGATCTTATTTATGACTTATCCTCAAGATTTATTGTTAATTGGCCAGAGTCTTTACAAAACATATTTGAAGAACAGCTTGCCTTCCAGAATTGTAGGTGTTCCATCACTGGAGTTTTTCAAAAAAGGTTATTTGTATCAACAGAGACTACCAAGAAAAATGGAATTGTTTTTTTATATAAACCCACAGTTACAACCAAAACTGATAATGAACAATGATCATGGCAGATATGTAAGGGTTGAAATCAGTTGGAATGAAATTAAAACTATGGTATTGCAGAATAAATGACAATAAAGGCATATTTTTCAAGGGACCTCTGGAAAAATTGGTAGAATTATCCTATGAAAATCAGTGTTTTGGGGGAGATTAGAATGGAGTGGTGTGCCCATAAAAGGAATCTCTGAAAATAATTAAATCAATACAAGTGTTAATGCTACAATGATCTTGGCTGAAGCCATTTCCACTTCGTTTTAGGTTGCCACAGTAATGGGAGGGGGATGGATGATTTTAACATTAGGCTAAACAATAAATTGTCCCGGGAGAACCAAGGTCATTGCTGCCTGGGTTTTGGCGGGCTGAGCCTTCCGTTAGAAAGTAGTTAATTGGGGAATGTGATTTATGGCATAGTGCTAGGGTGGGAAGTTCAACTTTGTAAAATTGTAACCTTTGGGAGGGAACTCCAGTCTTGGTTTCACTTTTGACCGTGCCAATACTTTGTAGCCAATAAATATGTTTTTAAGGAAACCTCTTGTCTTGGAGTTCTGTTTTTACTGGTCTCATCTATCGGAACCATGACATCAAAGTAAATTATGAAATTATTTTTGAAATAATGGACAAATTTGAGCTTATAGATGTATAGAGACCAAAAAATGGTGATTCCAAAGTATACATATTTTCCTGAAAGGCATAGATATTTCTCAAAAAATAGATCTTTTAGATTTCTAAGGAAGTTGTTATTTATACTAATAAAGTAGAGTAGTTGCTAAAAACTTTTTCAGATCATAATTCAGTGACTTTAGTGTATAAGGGGAGAGGCAGAACTTACATATGAAAGCTAAATTAAGCTTTGCTACAAAAAGAATCAAAAACTGATGACTGCAAAAATTTGAAATAAATTTTTTGAGATGAATCTAAATAAAGGCCTGGATATAAGCCCAGTTTGAGATGCAAGTAACACTTTTATGGGAGGACAATTTATACAGCAAAATGGTAAATTGAAAAGGCAAAAAGCAAAAGCAAAATGGAGATGATAATGAAAGCAGAAGAATTAAAGAGGAAATTAAATTACAATTTCTGATTAAAAGTGTCTTACAAGAATTTATCCATGAAGATCTATGTGGCTTTTTGCTTAATAGACATTTAAGAAACAATATTACAAATATTCTTAATATTTGATAATATTTAGAACATCATAATGAAAAAATTAAATTGCATTGATGTCTCGATGCAAAAAAGTATTTGATAAGTTAAACTTGACTTTCCTTTCTAAAATTTTGTAAAATGTAGAATTTGGAGAAAAATGGGTAAAACCAATATATTCTTTACAAAGGCACAAATTATAGGTAATGGTGAACTGACAGAACTCTGAAACCCAGGGTTAAGACAAGGATGCCCACTTTTGCTGCTGCTTTTCATTCTGGCACTTGAAGTTTTGAACAAAGATATCAGACAAGATGAGAGACTAACTGGAATTAGGGTTTAAAAAGTACATAAATTAAGAGCATTTGTAGATAATTTGGTTTTAATTTGGAAAATCCTATGTAAGGAACAGATACGTTAATGGAAAAATTAAAGGAATTTGATATGTTGCTGGACTTAAAATTAATAAGGAGAAAACAAAGATGTTAACAAAAAATAAAGAATTTATTGCAAAAACAGATTTGTCAGATTGAGGAAAAAAAAATATGTTGGCGTTATTATGACTACCGGTAATACCAATTATATGTTACTTCACAATAATTATGTTAAGGTATTTATTTTATTTATTTATTTGCATCCTGACTTTATTATTTTTACAAATAATTCAAGATGGTGAACATTATTCAACACACCTATTTTCCTCACAACAGCAACCCTATGAAGTGGACTGAGAGAAAGTGATTGGCACAAAGTCATGCAGCTAGCTTTCATGGCTAAGGCAGGGCTTGAATTCACAGTTTTCTGCTTTCTAGCCTGGTGCCTTAACCACTAGACCAAACTAATCTCTCCATAATGTAGGAAATGAAATTAAGAAAGAAATATTAAGATGGGAAAAGTTGCAATTATCATTGTTTGGAAGTATTCTTTTGGTTAAAATGAATGTATTACTGAGAGAGATGTTTTATTTCAAACAATATCTGTTTAAAAAGTGATGCATCTTTCAATCAATGGCAAAAAGACATATCCAAATTTATATGGCAGTGTACGAAACCAAAGATTAACTCTAAAAATCTTCATTTTGCAAAAGAAGGAAAAGAATTACAGTTGCCTGATTTTAAAATGTATTTTGCAGCCTGCTGCTTGGTTTGGATGACAAGAGTGTATTTCGCTGAGAAAAAGAAAGTTAGAATTAGAAGCACATTACCTGAGGTTTGGTTGGCATAAGTTTTTATGGTATGATAACTGCAGCAAGATTATCTATGCTAATAGATGGATAAATGTTGAAGTATCCACAATGGATACTTGGATAATATACATGGCAGAACTGGCAAAGATGGCAAAATGCATCTGTTTGGTCAGGGACAAAATAAATAAGACTAGAAACTTTTTGTGAACTGAAAGTGGGAAAAAGGTGATTTCTGGAGATGGTAATTTCTGATGTGACAATTGAAAAAAGATTTAATAAGGGGGCTGAAGGGATATTAAGGCAGGATAATGAGTTTGATTGTAATTTCCATACAGAGGGATGGAAGTTCTTTATTTTTCTTTATTGTACTTTTTTCTTCATATACTTCTGTGTTTGTCTTTTAACTATGTAAACACTTAATAAAAATTAATAAAAACAGATAAGTTTATGATTTCAGGCTTCTGAATTCTATTTCCTTAAGGGATTCCCTCCCTCCAATTTTTGAATTTTGGGAATGGTTACACAGGAGATATATTTTTACTAAGTTAAATCTCTGGAGAATTTAAATCTGATTTGCATGAAGCACAAATTCTTACCTGCCTTTGATATATTTTGAGAGCATAGTAACAGTCATTAGTTTATGTCCCTTTAATCTTTATAAAATTTATCAATAGTTTTCATGAAATTTTATACTGTTGGTTCTTTATTTAGATCAGACATGTCAAACACAAGGCCCGTGGGCTGGATGTGGCCCGACATGTGGTTCCATCCGGCCCGGGGACCTGCTCTGAAAAGAGTGAAGGACTGGCCCGCTGCATCTCGGCCTGGCCCGGCCCAGGCCGACTGGGTGCTGATCTACAACCTGATTGCATCCATCAAAGCCAGAATGCGCTCAGCATTAAATCCACAGGGCAGTCCCGCCCCTCCCCCTGCGTGCGCACGCAAGCAGAGTCCAGTGTCCCTGCTGGCTGTCTTGTCACACATGCTGACTTCACCCAGGACGCCGGTGCTGGCCGTCTGCTGTGCGCACACTCGGGTGGTGGGGCAGAGGTGGCAAGGCAGCTGCTTGCTGATTCCAGTGGATCTTAGGCTGAGTGCGTTCTGGCTTTGATGGACGCAACCAGGTTGTGGATCAGCACCAACCCCCACCCCCACCAGCACTTCCAGCCTTGCAGCCATGAAGCTTTCCTTTCACTGGGACAGACACCACCCCCCCACGCAGGATAGCAAGACCGGCAGCAACATGGCAGCGCTGGCAATCTCTCCTTCTCCCATCACCCCTTCCTGAGCGTGGAGGAAGGAAAGAGATGAGAAGGAGAGAAGGAAGGAAGTGTAGCGGAGAGGGGAATTGGGGGGATCAGCGCTGGCTGGGAGGCTTTGCCGGAACTCTGGGGATTCAGCAGAGAGGTCGGGAGCTCCAGAGGCCTCCGCGGAGGCTGGGGGCGGGGCTCTTCAGGAGGGATTTTTAAAGGGGAAAAGGAGATTGACCAGAGGAAGAAGATTTTAGTTTCTCTTTTCTGGAGAGACAAGCCAGAAGGAGGGAGAGCGAGGTAGGAACTTTATTCTTTGGAGAGAGAATAAAAAACCTTTTTGCCTTCCTACCTCGCTCACCCTCCTTCTGGCTTGTCTCTGGAAAAGAGAAACTAAAATCTTCTTCCACCAGTCAATCTCCTCTTCCCCTTTAGAAATCCCTCCCCAAGAGCTCTGCCCTACCCCCAGCCTCCGCAGAGGCCTCTGGAGCTCTCGACCTCTCTGCTGAATCCCCAGAGCTCTGGCAAAGCCTCCCAGCCAGCGCTGATCCCCCCCAATTCCCCTCTCTGCTACACTTCCTTCCTTCATTCTCTCCTTCTCATCTTTCCTTCCTCAACGCTCAGGAAGGGATGATGGGAGGGGGAGAGATTGCCAGCGCTGCCATGTTGCTGCCGGTCTTGCTATCCTGTGTGGGGGTCTGTGCCAATGAAAGCGATGCCTTGTGGCTGCGAGGGTGGAGCTGCTGCTGGTGGTGGTGGGGGGTGGCGGCACTGATCTACAACTTGATTGCATCCATCAAAGCCAGAATAGACTCAGCCTTAAATCCACAGGGCAGCCCCACCCCACCCCCTGGGTGTGCACAAAAGTAGAGTCTGGCATCCCTGCTGGCTGTCCTGCCCTGCAGGCTGACTTCAGCCAGGATGCCGGCACTGGTTGTCTCCTGTGCGCACACCCGGGGGGCAGGACAGAGGTGGCAGGGCGGCTCCTTGCTGGTTCCAGTCGATCTTAGGCTGAGTGTGTTCTGGCTTTGATGGATGCAACCAGGTTGTAGATCAGCACCCCCCCCCCACCAGCACCTCCAGCCTTGCAGCCACGAGGCATCCCTTTCAACGGGACCGCCCCCACCCACCCACATATATAGGAATGGCCAGCAGCAGCATATTAGTGCTGGCAATCCCTCCCCCTCCCATCACCCCTTCCTGAGTGCGGGGGGAGGGAAGGAAAGAGATGAAAAGGCAAAGAAAGGAAAGGATGGAAGGTGGGAGGAAGGAAGGGAGGGTGGGAGGGAGGGAAAAAGGGAGAAAGGAAGGAAGGAACAGGGAGGAAGGAATGGAGAGGGAGGGAAGAAGGAAGGAAAGAATGGAGGGTGGGATGGAGAGAGGAAAGAACAGAGGATGGAAGGGAGGGTGGGAGGGACCATGTCCCAGCACTCACCCTGGTCCCACCCTTCTCTGCTGGAGACCCTCAGATCTTCCCCAGTCCTACCCAGGAACCCCTGAAGCAAGTGATGTTGAGCTGGCCACCCCCTCCCAGTAGGCCACGCCCATCCTAGCCACACCCACCCAGTAGGCCACACCCATCCTAGCCACACCCACCCAGTCCCCTGAGGGCAATCACCATGCTGATGTGGCCCTCAATGAAATTGAGTTTGACACCCCTGATTTAGATGATACATTGATTTATTTAGAAGTTTCATTATCCACATGGAATAGATCCAAATAGTATTGAACAGCTTTGCTAGTACAGCTCATATGCTAAACTTGAGAAATGTGCATTTACTATATTTGTTTTGGATTCTTTAGAGCATGGGTGTCAAACTCGCCACATCACATGATGTGTCGCAACATGTAGCGACTCTTTTTGCATTGCCAGCAATGGGGTGGGCACGGCTTTGGCATGATGAAACCGGCCCATGGGCCGGCAGTTTGACACCCCTGCTTTAGAGCACCATAGTTTTTCTGAGAACACTAGAATGTATCATACCAAAATTGATTTCATTCTGCCTTGCACCACCCTTTCTGTAGCCCAGTCCCTAAATCTGTTTTGTGATCTGAAAACTCTGTCCCCCCACCTATGCTACTGGCCTTGATTGATGCAAGTCTGAGTGATGAGAGGGCATATGCTAAGTTCATCAAGTGAATTTGCTTACAGTAGCAAGACTTATATTTGTGGGCTCTGCTAAATCCATCCTCTTGCTTTTACTGGAAATGGGAAGACTTGTATTCCCTTTTCCCTGAATAATTGAAACTACCACAATAGCATGCTAGTGGGCCATTTTGGCATATTTAAGACTGCTTAACTCTCTTTCTGAACTTTTGGTGGCTTTTGTTTGAACAGATATCAAAACCTGCTTGTTACACATGCCACAATTCCAAGCACTTAATGTAGAAACCTGGCAATTTAGTGCACCCTTGCCTCCTCTCACACAAAAGTTGGAAAGTAATTTGGATTTTATTATTGGCCTCCCATCTATCAGGACACTGTATCTGAGATGGTTCATTTCATCCCATGTTGAGCCTCCTGTCTATGCTAAATAAAACTTGATTATTCAACAGCAGTGGTGTCTGGCATCAAGGTATGCTAGTCATGTTATCTTGGAAAGAGGTACTTTTGGGAGAGTTGTTATTATGCTTTATTTCTTGGCATTTCTCCTATGATTGGGTCCTTGAAGAGATGAAGGGCTTTGTGTGGGTAAATGAAATTCTGGGCTATGTCATTGGACATGTATATGTCCAGAAGTGTCTCCCAAAGCGAACAGGCCATGATGGATAACTCAGACTAACACTGATCACATCCGCCAAACCGCATTGGATCACTGTGGCAGATTATGGTCTATTCCTTCCACATGCCAATACAACCTCAAAAATGGCCCTCATTCTCCGGAGGCCCTAGGGCAATTACCCAGGGCAGTGGGAAGACCTGCCCAAAAGCAGTGTGCTAAGAATCACTGGGTTAAATCAGATTAGCTTTGGACTTTGGACTTTGGACATAGGAACAGTCAACATTTGAACAATGAAAACAGACACTTGACTAGAAAAACTGCTGATTGAACTCAACAAATGTACAAATTGGGATATCATTGGATTATGTGAAACAAGATGAAAAGATGAAAATTCAGTTGAACTTGATAGGACTGGGCATTTACTGTACAGTAGAGATACTGAAGATGGACAATGTGGCAGAGTTGGTTTTCTTATCAACCAAAAGCTGAAAGACTCTAGTAAAATTTGAAAGTATATCAGACAGAGTAGTTCAATGCATCATTCAACTGAACCAACAATACAAGCTTCGAATCATCCAAGTTTACATGCCAATAATAAGCTATAGTGATGATGAGGTCAAACAGTTTTATGATAATGTGACCCACTTTCAAGACCAAAATGCTGATAAAAATACTAATAGGTGATTTTAATGCAAGAGTAGGTAGACCAATAATTAATTATTTAATTAATTAATTAATTAATTTTATTTGTATACCGCCCTTCTCCCGAAGGACTCAGGGCGGTGAACAGGGCAATACATGTTAAAAAACAGAATACAAAAATTAAAAAAGATTAAACAAGTGCCCAGAACTCTTAGATAGATTAAAACGCATTTAAAAGTAATAAAAACCCAACCCCCTCCCATCAGGCCAGGCCAGCTTGTTCGAAAAGATACGTCTTTAGATCGCGCCGGAAGGAGCGAAGGTCGGGCGCCATCCGGAGCTCAACCGGAAGATGGTTCCATAAATCCGGCGCACCCACAGAGAACGCCCTCCCCCTGGGGGCCACCAGTCGGCAATAACTGGAGAAAAAATGACTGGCCCATATGGAAGTGGTGAACAAGATAATAGAGGCAACAGACTAGTAGATTTTGCTGAAGGACAGGAACTTTATATAGCATGAACCTATTTTACAAGAAAAAGACTAGCAGAAAATGGACATGGAAGAATCCATCTGGGTACACAAGCAAAATTGACTAAATCATGTCAAATGATAAAACCATATTTTGCAATTGTACCATCAATCGTTTTAACATTGGAAGTGACCATAAAATGGTACGAGGTAAAGTGAAGACAGACTGTAGAAAAGAGCATATGAAAATGATAAAGTCATCACGAAAAACAAAAGAGTGATAAGCTATTAGAGGAGAACAGCAATTTTGAGAATCTATCAAATCGCTTTTCTCTGTTGTAAGATTTGGAAGAGATGAACATTATCGACCAAAATGAACAAATAGTCAAAAATGTCCTTGAATCTGCTATATCTGTAGCACCACCAGGAAAAAAACCCTCTACAGTCAAAAATCTTTCGATGAAATTATTGATTTAATGGAAAAATTATGGACAATGAAGAATACTGGAAATTTCACTAATAAACTGGAGTATGTTGAACTTTGCAAGACCATAAGAAAACATATCCAAGAAGAAACACATCAGTTTAACATGAAACATGTGAAAAAGGCAATTGAAGAAAACAGGATTAATAGAGCAAAATGCAAGCTTATAAATGTAAGATTTTTTTTGCATTAAAACATGAAGATGGCTCTGTATGTACAGTAGAACAAGAAAGGAAATGTTGGAAATACTTGGAAAATTCTATTCAGAACTATACAAAGATCAAGATCATTCAAAAGTAACAACACCAAAAGAGGAAATTCCAGATATCCTAGTGGAAGAAGTATCAAGTGCCATAAAATCAATGAAAAATGGCAAAGCTTCAGGAAATGACGCTGTTATGGTTGAAATGCTGAAAGCGGGTGGTCACAGTTTACACAAGATACTAGCAAAACTATACTCAAGATGCCTCAGAAAATTAAAAAAATACCTGTTGCATGGAAAATGGGGCCCAAGATTTAAAGAACCATCACCCAATAAGCGTTCTTTCAGTCATCTACAAGTTTGTCACCAAGATAATAGCAAAAAGAATATTGAGAACGTTAAATGTACAGTCAAAGGAGCTGGCAGGATTCAGAAGTGGCTACAGCACAATGGATCTCATCCAGGTTGTTCAGCAAGTCATTGAAAGGCACAATGAGTACACTGTGCTTCTGTGCATGGCTTTCGTTGACTACAAAAAGGCATTTGACTCAGTATCCCAGCAAGCAATAATTAATGCATTGCTCAACCAAGGCGTAGACATTGCTTACATAAAATTATTACAATCAATATATGAAAAAACTGATTCTTCCTAGGTGAATTAATTTATTAAATGTAACCTGGCTCTTTTTCAGGTTTATTTTTTTATTAGTTGATAATATAGAATACAAAAATACAAAAGCAAATACCGTAGTTTCCGGCGTATAAGACTACTTTTTAACCCATGAAAATCTTCTCAAAAGTCAGGGGTCGTCTTATAGGCCGGGTGCTGAAAATTTAGGGACAGGGCTGTCTGGAAAACCTGGAGCGGATCTCCCATTTAGTCTGCGCAGGGAAAGCGGGACCAATTGGAGAAGAAGCTGCAGTCTGTGATTTTTTACAGGCTGGGGTCTGGGCGTCTTTTCTTCTAAAGTTGAAGACCAGCTGTAGTATATCCCAACTTGAAAGGCAGGTGGGGAAGGCAGCAGCCAGAGCAGCGGCTTAGCTCTAAGGACACATTTGACTCAGGAACTGGGCGGGCTGGCTGGAAAACCTGGAGCGGATCTCCCATTTGGTCTTTTTTTAAAAAAATCCCATTTATATCCTGCCCTTCTCCGAAGACTCAGGGTGGCTTACAATTTAAAGCACAAATCAATGTGCTTAGCGATAGCCTTCATTCTGTGTATATGCCTGTTTATTAGGGCTTTCACCCCCCCAAGCAGCATTATTACAAAGTCAGCTTATTGCCCCCAACAATCTGGGTCCTCATTTTACCTACCTTGGAAGGATGGAAAGCTGAGTCAACCTTGAGCCTGGTGGGATGCGAACCTGCACTAATTGCAGGCAGCTTGTGTTACTTAAGGCTCTGCGCAGGGAAAGCTTTAGAGTGAATTAGGAAAAGTGAAAAAGTGAATTAGGAAAATAGGGAATAGTTGCTGGAATCAGGGGCTGCCACAAAGAAGAGGGAGTCAAGCTATTCTCCAAAGCACCTGAAAGCAGGACAAGAAGTAATGGATGGAAACTAATCAAGGAGAGAAGCAACCTAGAACTAAGGAGAAACTTCCTGACAGAACAATTAACCAGTGGAACAACCTGCCTCCAGAAGTGGTGAATGCTCCAACACTGGAGGTTTTTAAGAAGAGACTGGACAGCCATTTGCCTGAAATGGTATAGGGTTTCCTGCCTGAGCAGGGGGTTGGACTAGATGACCTCCAAGGTCCCCTCCAACTACTACTACTACTTCTTCTTCTTCTTCTTCTTCTTCTTCTTCTTCTTCTTCTTCTTCTTCTTCTTCTTCTTCTTCTTCTTCTATTATTATTATTATTATTATTATTATTATTATTATTATTATTATTATTATTATTATTATAGTTTAATCCACTTGCACTGTTTTATGTTTACATGTTTGATGACAAACAGCCTTATGTTTATAAGTGACAGTTTTCCTACTAAGCACCTGCATGTCATAAGCATTTGAATTAAAATTACCATATTAAAATCAAATCTTATGTTTTTTAATTTTTATTTGGTGTGCGTTGGAAGAGGGGTAGTCTTATCCGGCGAGTATAGCCTAAACCCTATAATTTAACAGGAAATGTAGGGGGTCGTCTTATACGCCCAGTCATCTTATACGCCGGAAAATACGGTAATAGGAAAAATATGGAAGAGAAAAGGAAAGGGAAAAGTAGAAAAGAAGGAAAAAAGAAAGTTGTCGACATCTGACTCCCCTTGGTGCAGTAAAATAAGATAATAATATCAAACCTCAACTTTTTACTTTTACATAATAGGATAAACTAGCCATTTCTACAGCAGTAATCTTGTTGTTGTTGTTGCGAAGTCGTGACCCTATGGACAACGTTCCTCCAGGCCTTCCTGTCCTCTACCATCTTCTGGAGTCCATTGAAGCTCATGCCTACTGCTTCAGTGACTCCATCCAGCCACCTCATTCTCTGTCGTCCCCTTCTTCTATTGCCCTCGATCTTTCCCAGCATTAGGCTCTTCTCCAGTGAGTCCTTCCTTCTCATTAGGTGGCCAAAGTATTTGAGTTTTAGCTTCAGGATCTGGCCTTCTAAAGAGCAGTCAGGGTTGATCTCCTCTAGGACTGACCGGTTTGATCGCCTTAGCAATAATCTATCTAATGGGTAAAAACCAAAACCAAAATTTCATTTTTTTCCACATCAAGCACAAAGTCCAGAAGTGGTTTCCAAGTAGAAACAAAAATAGTTGTGTTTTTTTCCTTTAATCAAAGCAGTCAATTTAGGCATCTCTGCTAACTCCATCAACTTTTGCAGCCATTCGTCCATTGTGGGAATTGTACCCAAGGGGCCAATTACTATTGGTGCTATATTTCTTTTCTTTGCCATAATTGTTCTACTTTTATTTGCAGGTCTTTATATTTCATAATTTTCTCCAGTTCTTTGTCTTATCTTTGGCTGTCTCCAGGTACTGCAATGTCCACTAGCCAGACTTTTTTTTGTCTTTCTTATTAACAGTTGTTAGATCTGGGATACTATGTTGCAAGTGCTTGTCTATTTGAATTCTAAAGTCCCAGAGGAATTTAACTTATTCATTTTCTATGGCTTTCTCTATTTTATGGTCCCACCAGTTCTTGCTTGCAGGCAAATGGTATTTCTTACAAATCTTCCAATGCACCATTGTTGCTACTTTGTCATGCCACTGTTTGTAGTCAGTCTGTGTGATCTTTCTGCAGCAGCTAACCAAGTGGTCCATTGTTTCTTCAGCTTCTTTGCAGAAGCAGCATTTGATATCTGTTGCTGTCTTATTAATTCTGGCTTTGTATGCATTTGTCTTAAGACTTGGTCTTTAACTTTACTGCTCTTAGCCATTGCCAGGTCTTGTTGTCTGCTCTGCCTGCTATTATTATTATTTATTATCTAAGCTACCAGCAAGACAACTGTTTATGGATGAGTTAGCATGTAACAACTCTATCCATTCTTCTACTTACAGATCATATTTTCTGACAAGTTATGGCTTTTACCTACTGCTGGATTCTGCCTTAGCCTCTCACATTCCTGATGCTATACATTTTCTACAGGAACGTTAGACAGTGTATCAGTTCCTTGGGAAACAGCTGGATCTTTTCTTCTGCCTGCATCTTCCTCTAGTATGAAAATCAACCCAATTTTTCCCCCTTATATTTCTGATCCTTGATTCCCTTCCATGCCACTTGTGTCTCCCCATCTTCTTCTCCAGTCTCAGCTGGGGGAGGAAAAATGCGATGTGGAATATATATTGGATTCCTGATGCAGAAAGAACAAATTGGAACACTTGATCCACTTAAAGGAATACACAGACCTAGGAAGCAGAGAAAATTTCCACACCCTCACCTGCTTTGCATGTTCCATTTGTAAAACCTGGAAAAATCCAAGCTTCCTAAATGATCTTCCAGTTTGCCTAAAGCACTAATGATTCTTCAGACTAAGGGGGAAGGCACCCCTTGGGACCACAAGGGAGAGGTGTAGGGTTGACTGCCTACAAAAATTCTATTGTGTCCCAGCTTAGCGTGGGGATGGGAAGTGATTGCTTTCCCTCCTTCCCTGCCTGCTTCCCTGCATGGTAATCTGGGGTTGATAAGAACACTCTTCCATCTTCCTCCCCCACTCCAGAACTTGGGAGTAGAAAATGACTGACGAGGAAGTTTCCTATAGAGTTTCCTATGGAGGAGATATTGACTTTGGGAAGAGAAAAAGGAGTGGACACCATTTGTCATCTTGTCAGTTAGGAGAGAATGGGAAAAAGTTTTATCATTTCTGCAATTGGATGGAGGGCATCTTTGGAAAAAGCACAACTTCTTTTTGATATATTTCTTCTGTTCAATCATATTCGATTCTCGGAGATAGCCTAGAAAAGATGCCCTGCATCTTTCTTGGCAAAGTTTTCAGAACTAGTTTGCCATTGCCTCCTTCCTAGGGCTGAGAGAAAGTGATTGGCCCAAGGTCCTCCAGCTGTCTTTATGCCTAAGGCAGGACTAGAACTCATGATCTCCCAATTCTAGCCTGATCTGTTGACCACTACAACAAACTGGCTCTCGGTTCTCTATAGGATTTACCTTATTCATAGCAGTTGCTGGAATTCATTCAGGATGGCTATTTAGCTTCTCTACAATAAAATTCTTCCATCAGAAGATCCAGGATTCTTTGTATCTGTTAATTATTCCAGTCTGGCTTGCTGAGGGACAAGGAGTAGGACAGAAGAACCTGACAATTTAGGTTTTATATCATTTTATTCTGATTTGTACTTTACTCTGCTGCTGCTCTTTTTTGCATTTAAGGATTGCTGCAAAGCAATGAATGCCATGGCGGGCAGCTCCTAGAAGTACTCTGTGCAGTACACAAAATGGCCCAGGAATAAGAGGAGCATTTCTCCAAACCTAACATTATCAAAGCAATAAAAATAATGGCCATGTGAAAACCCTTATCAGTGAAAGCAGTGAAAATCCCATTGTGTACTCATTGGTGACTAAACTAGCAATATACAGTTGGCAGAACCCAGCTCTCAGTTTAAATCAATCTTCTATGCAGCACCAAAAATGGTACTTCTGCTACTCTGCACAGCACAAAGAATGTATTTTTAAACACAGATTTAGCACTCTCGATAAGCATTAAATTTGGGTTTATTAAGAGGCTGCCTAAGATCTGATAAATGCTTTGGAAAGCACTGCTCAGGCGTAATGTGGGCAAATGCCTCTGCGGAAGCCAGTTGTCCATTCTTCCCTGCAACACAGCCAAAAGGGCCACGGAGAGAGTGTGTGCCCACAGCCACTTAAAACTATGTCAGTGTGATAATGCATTATTACAAAAGTGGAACAGCTTAAACTGTCTCCCTCCCTGGGCTGGGATGCGATAAAGGTAATGCCACAAGGACATGTCATTTAAAAATGGTACCAGGGCATGCTGATGTTGCAGTTAGGAGGACATGGGGATGAGACCACAGTGAGGGGCAAATGGCTGTTTAAGATTCTCGTTTTGAGTATCTCTACAGGTACTAGAAAACTCCACATCTGTAGTTGGCTGTGTACTCACCTATTAACAGTGAAGTCCCCAGTCTGTCTTTTGAAGGAGGAATTGTCAAATGAAAGCATTACAGGAAAATTTGTAGCTGTTTAATGAGGGACTGAGAGCGAAGTTACATGTGACATGCACTCAAACAGTTCTTTCTCCAGAATCTCTTTTTTTTAAAAGAAATAATAAAAAGCGGAGTCTCCAATACAAATGTCATTTCTGTCATAAGCTCAGTAGGAAGATTCAAGCTAGCTACCGCTTCTCAGTTTCAAATAATATAAAGCTCCTAATAACATCCTACTTCACAGAGTTTTCACAATCAGTACTGAATGACCAAACATACAAGCTTTCTAAACCACTGATAGTGCTGTTTATGAGTAACAGTTATAGTATTTCTGGGAACTGATGCAGACAATCCTCTGCAAATACAGTGTGTAGAATTCAGATTTGTGGGAATTGCTTTTTTTTTTAACCAGACTCCCAAGATATAGTAGTTGGGGTCATTGCAAAACAGTTCTGTAGGTACAGTATATAAACATAGAATTAAGGAACACAGTACCTCTGAGCAAGTGTGTGCTCAGCTCAAAGATAGTTTTCAAACCCATAATCGGGCTTTATAATCCTGACCTTAAAAAAAATCAAGACATGCTTTTTTAAAAAGCTTCCTTTGTTTCTGCAATTGTATTCTTTTTCTGAACTAGGATCATTTGTTTTGTTACAGTTCTAGAATGGGGACAGAAATCCCAAACATCTACTGCAAATAGTAAGAAATGTATTAGTAGGCCCAGATTTACCTTTCGACCACACCTGTCTTGATTTACTAAATTTTAAATTGACCCTTCAGACGTTAAATCAATTGCCTGCTTGGCTCATGGTCATTACTCCATACTTTGTTGTTGAAAAAAACAGGCTGAATGTTTGAAAATGGGCCAAGCACCATGTGGTTGTACTGCTGCTTTCCAGTCTGGGCTAGGACCAATATTTTTATTCTAGAATACAGGCTTAGTGGATTTTTTCCAAGCACAGTTTACCAATTACTCTGTATATCCTGCTTTTCCCTAGGGTTTCTTTCAGAGAGTCATTTAGCAAACGGATGCCTAGAAATATTCTCCCTCTCATAATATTTAAATCTGCTTGGGATAACAGGCTAGTAGTGAAAGGTGGAGGGATTTATTTTTTTTATTTTTTTTTAAAAAATGCTGTTTTATCACTTATGCAGAAGTGATGCTTATTAACATTTGGGAACAATCTACTCTGCAACTTGCACATTTTTAGTGAGGATTCCATTAAGAATTGTAGTCCCTGTTCTCTGATGCTGTGGCTGCACGTGTGACCCCCTGGGAAATTTGAGAGTGAGTGGCATCCCTTTTGAACAGATGGTATCTGGAGAGAGGAGATGTTGCTCTAAGAAATTTGGGTAGGAGATAGAGGAGTGCAAAGACAGTGCTGAATGAAGGGACTTACAATCTCAGGGGTCACCAGCCCACCCACAGTCGGGACCTCAGGGGGACTTTAATGTCCCCCAACTGCCCATCTACATCTGTACCTTTTGGCCTCTTGCACTGAACAGCCCTTGACATCCTGGCTGACCTTTGCCATTTTCCTGCTTTCACTGCCAACCATCTACTTTCTTTCCAAAGTTGCGCATGGCAGTTTCTTTGGGAGATCTGGAGAACAGGGCTAGCAGGCGCCTCATGAAGGGCCAGGGCCAGCATGCCTCATCAGCAGTGGGAGTACGAAGATGGTGAAGGACAGCTGGGGCTGTGGAGCACAGGACAGCCGAGGCTGGGACTTGTTTGGGGTAACTGTGGTTGCCTGTGGGGCAGGTGTGTCTTCCCAGTGCATTGCAGCTCAGGGCTTTTTGCAGCCCCAGAACTGCACTGTGCCAAGAAGCCCTTAAACTGCAGTGTGGCAGGTAACTCAAATGGTTCTGGGGCTGCTTGCTGCCCCCAAATTCGGGGTGCAGGGTGACCAAAAGGACAAAGATGGGAGAGAGATAGACAGGTGTGGAGAGTTAGAGGCAGTTCCTTATCTTGCTGAGACTTGAGACTGAGACGGATCAATCCTGGAATGGCTTGGATTGGAGTAAGTCCTTAGCTAACTGCTAGTGAAATTCAGTTAACGATGGCAAGGAGAAGGCTGGGATTGCTGTTGCTAAGTGATGCAGTCACATGACATCACACTTTACAACTGCATCGCTTAGCAACAGAAATTCTGGTTCCAGTTGTGGTTGTAAGTCGAGGACTGCTTGTATATTAATGGACTATAATGCCTTGCACTTACTGGCTGTGGTTAATGGATTTGCAGTCCAACGTAACTGGAGGGCAGGAGTTGTGATAGGATGCTTTAGATCATCCCCACTTTTACACCAGTTAATAATACAACTTATTTCCAGTTAGCAGAACTTAAGACTCTTTCAGCTTAGCCTCTCCAGATTTAATTTATCCAGAATTAATGATGGCCAGCCTCTCTCTAGGCAGCAGAAATGAGACCCCCTCCCCTCAGTTCTGCAGATGAGTGTGCGGGAATTGGTTGCAGGGCTGCCTGGCAGTGAAGGAGCCAGCTTGTCTGGTATTGATTAATTCTTACTCAGTTTTATATGAAGCTTTTAGATCTGGGTAGTGTCTCAGGGAAGGGGGAGTGACAAAGGAAAGACCATAGTAATGGGAGGTTAACTGAGGTTAGTCATAGGATTCATCAGCACCATAATTCTGTAACATTGGACACAGGGTGAAATAAAGATATCAGATGGAATTTAAAGGAGGGTAAGAGGCTAATTCATATGCCAGACCAGGCAGGGCTGAATCCCTTCTGGCTGTACAAGGAGTAGGGCAACTTATATGCAGAGCAATTTGAGCTGAATTCTAGTACAGTGACAATTCCATTGCTTTCTCTCCTCACTCATACGTGCAGGGGAAGCGCTCTTTCCCCTACCCATATAATGTAACCATAGCTTTTTAGTGATGAGGGTGCCTGATAAATGGATAGAGTAAGTTTTTGTCCTGAGGTATTTTTAAACAAACTTGATTTTGGGGCTGTTTCTGGGTCAACATAGACAGTTTTGGAGGGGGTGGCTGTATGAAATTAGAGTCACATTCTGCTGTTTACAGATGTGCTATTTGTTACAGGTTTCTTTAAAAAGACAATTTAGACAGTTAATATACATCTAATATTTGTTTTTCATTCAGTCATTGGTGTTTCCTGGAGACTGCCTGGACAAGGTTTCTGTGAAAACCTAGAAGCAAACAAACCTAGAAGCGAGCAAAGTTATAACCAGAAGCCAACATGGGTTTGTCAAAAATAGATTGTGCCAAACAAATCTTATTTCATTCTTTGACAAAGTGACAAAATTAGTGGACCACCAAAATGCAGTAAACATAGTATATATAAGGCATTTAACAAAGTAAACCACAACCTCCTTCTTAATAAGCTAAAAAAATGTGGAATAGACAGCATCGCCACCAGATGGATTTATTTTCCTTCTGATGATATTTTTTTGAGGGAAATAGGGATGTTTTTGGTGAGAAACTCATGATAGAACAGTGCAGGGAGTTATTTGGTGGCTGAACTTCCCCACCTTGGTGTCCACCGTGAGGTGGTAAGGTCTTGTAAATAAATAATTCAAATAATGCTCAGTTTATAATCACAATTGGAATAGGAATTTCAGTTGCTAAGCAATGCAGTCATTAAGCGAGTCTTCACATGACCAGGCCTGATTGTATAATCATGTTATCATGGTCATTAAGCAAATCACAGTTGTTAAGTGAATATGTGGTTGTTAAAAGAATCATGCAGCCATTAAGTGAATCCAGCTTCCCCAATTAACTTTGCTTGTTGGAAGCCGGCTTGGAAGGTTGCAAATCACAATCACGTGACCACAAGGTGCCGCAATCATCATAAATGCCAGCCAGTTGCCAAGCACCTAAATGTCAATCATGTGACTGAGTGAGCAGTGCAAACGTTGTAATCTCAAAGGCAGGTCATTGTTATGTATTGGGCTCAATGGTAATACCACGTGGATTGCTGGAGCAGCTAACAGCTCTCCAGCAACCCAGACTACAAGTCTCCAGTGCTGCTATTGGCTGTCCCTAGGTGGCAATGGTTCCTTCAAACCTATTGGCTGCCGCCTAGGGGCTAGACTATATATTGCGGCTAGTTACAGCCCAATTCTCAGTTCAGATCTTGCAAGCAATAAACCATGAGCTTTCCTGAACTCACTTGCCTCGTCTTCATTCCTGCACCAAAGAACCCGCTACACAACAGTAATCATAACCGAATCATCATTGAAGAAACATTTGTAAGTTAAGGAGTATTTGTAGTCTTTGGCTGAAAAGGGTGAAAAGAGTTAGGGTTGATAGACTGGTAAATGCTGGATATTCTCATAGTGACCTACTTTCTAAAATGACCTGAAATGATAGGGAGAACTTTATATCCAGTGAGGTTTTTAAATTGGAGCAAGAAAATTATGGACAGGTAGATATTGGTTGCCTGGAAGTCTTCTAAGTTAAACATGGTTGGACTTCCTCTGTTGGTCTTTTCTCTTAATAGTCTCTCTGTTTGAGTTGGTTAAACATCATTTATTTTCTTACAATATACATGTTGCGTAATAATATTGTAACAGTATTATGGATGGGGGTTTGAGGTTACCTAAATTGGTGACTTTGGTTTCTTATTTTCTTTCTCTACATTTAGGCTATTTCCTAATAATTAGAAGGCATGATATCCAGCACCAGCGCAAGCTATTCTCATATGCCTTGAGTATTTTGTGGCAGGGTAGCACTATTCCTGATTAGCATTTTGTTTTGAATTAGATAGGTGTTCCTGGAAAGGCATATTGCTTTGTGTGTGTGTGTGTGCATGTGCACGTGTATGCACATGTGCTTATTTATTTATAGGGCTTAAATGCTGTAACTAATGAGGGGCTTATGTATCCTATTCATATAAATAAGATTAAAAAGTACAGATTCTAAAACAAATGTCAGAGCAAAAAAGAATGAAACTATTTATTAATCTCCAAGTTATAGGAGGGAACAACTCACAACATTCCCACCCCCAAGGCCTGTTGAAAAAGTCATGTTTTAATGGCCTTTGTGAAACCATGCTGGGAAGGGGCTATCCAGATCTCAGGGGAATGCTATTCCAAAGGGAAGGAGTGAGGGAGGCAATTTAACACTAATTGTAGTACTGGAATAGCAATCCTGCTTCTACTTTATTCATCTCTGCATAAAGCATCTCACAGTAAAAAAGTGGAAGATAGTATTAAAATCATAAAAAGATACAATAATTGTGGAAAGGAGCAATTATTAAAAACTAAGTTAACAGGACAACATTTTGAACTTTTTCACTCCTGCCTAAAAAACAATAAGGACTTTGTGGAGAGACTCTCGGCATTACCACTAAGAAGGCCCCGTCAATTACAGTCACTTAATCATTTTTGAAGAGTAGACAATCGAGTGGATCTGAAAGGCTGATTAATGCAAACCAGGAAATATGTGTCCAGGAAAAGGAAACTTCTGTGCTGCCAGATATGGCTGAACAATTCCTGTCAGCTACCCAACATAAACTGTGGAGAAAGAGGCTGAGAGATGTTCAGCTGCACCTAAAGGGCCACAGATTTATCAAGTCTTATCCAGATGGTTTAGGACAAGACCAAATACAAAAGGAATTGCTTAGGAAAAAGAAGCAGCCCAAGAAATAGCAGAGCATGTTTTCAGGTGACGTGTCTTGTTTGGCATGACTCTTTCTTCCAGCAAAATTAATGCCCCTACACTTAAGAAATATAGCAGAAGACTGAGTATTCAGCCTAGACAAGCTTCAAAATCCATTTTAAAAACATTCAGTGTTGGTGCCTCAAAGGTAGGGCAAATATCTTGTTGCCTACCAGTAGTGATTGTGAACCTATCCATACAGCCTCCTTGGTGTAATATGAAGAAACACCACACACTGCTTGCCAAGGATATGTCCTCATGAGGTCACTCCATCTTACGGCCACCTCACTGCAAAGGCAGCCCAATGACATCTTTAGATGTTTTGGTAGAAAGGTTTTCCATGTTATGTCAGGACACCACAATCTAGACGCAGGGGTGTCAAACTGCCGGCCCGTGGGCCAGTTTCATCATACTGAAGCCGCGCCCACCCCATTGCCAGCAATGCAAAAAGAGTCGCGATATGTTGTGACACATCACGTGACGCGGCGAGTTTGACACCCATGATCTATTCTAGAATAATGGAGGAAAAAGCTTGAGTTGCAGTCAGGATCGCTGATCTGCTTGAATTTGTTTGGTCCAGCAGAGTTGCTATGGAACTATCCTTAAAAGCTGTTGGGCTCAGTTATGCCTCTTGACTGGGTTCTGTTCTGGCTTTAGGGAAAATGAAAATGGAGATCCTTCCTTCCTTCCTTCCTTCCTTCCTTCCTTCCTTCCTTCCTTCCTTCCTTCCTTCCTTCCTTCCTTCCTTCCTTCCAACACAACACCTAGTCACTACTCCAGCTCACCATTTTCATATGTACAGTGCTCTGGAGTGTGTGCGTTGTAAGACTTTCTGTTTGCTTGGGAACAAAAATTAAAAACAGATCTTGACTATTAATCAGTAATTGAATACTCAAATTGCTTCGAATAATAGATATGTTCATCTACATCAGACATGTCAAACACAAGGCCCGGGGGCCAGATCCGGCCCGTGAAGTGGTTTCATGTGGCCCACGAAGCCATCCTGGAAACAGTGAGGGAATGGCCCCCACTGCCTTGGCCCTGGCCCAGAGACCCTCCTTCTGCCAGAGACCCTCAGATCTGTCCCACTCCTGCCCAGGCCCCCATAGGCACCCTTAATGCGAACGATGTAGAGCTGGCCACGCCCACCCAGTAGGCTATACGCACTCTAGCCACGCCCACCCAGTAGGCCACACCCACCCAGGCCACACCCACCCGGCCCCCTGAGGGCAACCGCAATGCTGATGCGGCCCTCAATGAAATTGAGTTTGACACCCCTGATCTACATGTTCCATTTTCTTAAACCTCAGCTCCACAACTTTTGTTTAGCAGCTGCATCTAAGCTGCCTAAATCTGAACAACCAAGAGATAGAAACCAAGAGATAGAAACCACTTCAGAACTGAAGCTTCTTGGATGAGAAATGAAACATTTTCAAGGGAAAAAAGCCGAAGAAAGTTCAGTTGTCTTTTGGAAAAGCACCCTTGGGACAACCATATCCTGGATGTTTGAGAATCTCCATAGACAATAATATGTCAATTTGTTGACAATGCTTAGTATTTGAATTTCAGCCAGGAAACCATCAACCGCTCAAAGTGTTACATGGAATAATTGTAGAGATAGCAGTGCAGCATGATCTAGTTCCAGGTACGTGGTATGGACATACCATGAGGACAGCCAAATTTAGGGTAATAGCAATCCATGTTAGGAATAGCAGAAAGGCATGGCAAAAGGAGTTACACTCCTATAATACAAGTATTTTCAACAGAGATTTGAACTACTACCTTTCACATAGTCACAGTTACAATGGCCATGTAAAATACAGTTAGTAACTAAATCCATAAATTATATTTTCAGGGTGACTTGTCATTACTGTTCACATGCTGTTACTCTCTTTTCCTTGCTGCAAAAAAAGAAATTTAGATACTAGGCAAGAATTGCGTAACAATTCTGTATTTACTTCATGAAATAAAGATTAGCTGGAAAAGCTTCCAATGACAGACTCATGCCAGGTTTATAGAGTTGGACTCGAAGTTGATTTAGATTGTTTCTTCCACTTAGTATATGGATTGATTAACTGAGGCAAAACATGGGTTTCAGTGGGTGGAAGGCCAATTTCTACATGATGAAATTCTGATCTGAAATCGGAAAGGACAACAAAGGCACTTGAAATTAGGCACAAGATCCCCTGTGGAAATCCTGCCAATCTCACTAATAAAGTTGGGCAGCTTGTGCATTTAACTCCCCAGAACCATTTCTCTTCCTTTCCATTTATCTCAGGACTTCTCATCCAAATGTTTTACCTCAGCTTCTTGATTCCACTGCATTATCCACATTAGAGGAGTTGTTGGCATCAATTTTGCATGCAAGATAGCATCTCTACGAGGAAATCTAGCCTAAAAAAAAACTCTTTTGTGTGTGGCCAACAATGTCCTTTCTGACAGAATCCTTTGGATCACCTGGCAGGTAATTTGCAGTATAGGTGTCTGGTCCATGCCAACTGCCAGCTGGAAGGGAATAGCCAAGGGAGAAAAGACAGATGCTTCAGTCACCTCCTTATCCCCCTTAAACTTACACTTTCTTGGCATCTTTGCAGATGTTTTTATAAGCAGTAATGTAACAGAAATCTTCAAACACCTGGACCCACAAGTGCATAAGGAGCTTCATGATTTGGTAGTTGTTAGCAATTCATCGCTTCAGTTTATTGTGAAATTGGTGGCATTTTCTGTTGTCTTTAGTTACTTATCTAAACAAAAGGCAGCTCTGATGTTCAAAAAAGGCAGCTTTATAAATTTGACAATTTCCTGCCAATACAAGCAGAAAACTTTTGATTATTTTTATACCTATCTCCCCAGAATGTCATAATAAGCACAGTTTAGGCAAAATCCTCCCACCCAAAAACTGGCCTAGAAAACTTTGATGTATGTATGTATGTATGTATGTATGTATGTATGTATGTATGTATATGTATGTATTTTGGTGCCTTCAAGTCAGGGTTAATTTCTGGTGACTGCATAGACAAGTTCCTGCAGTTTTAAGAAGATATCCATTACCCAATAGCTTTATAACATGCTCAACTAGGTAGAGTAAAGGGTTAACTGATGTATTGGTATAACCACAAAGTATTATATTTGAGCCAAAATAGACCTAGTCATGTACAGAGTTAAACTAACTCCATTTATTCAGTCATATTGTGAGAACATGGAAACCTAGGTCATTAATTTGTCTATAATGGTCCTCCAAGAAAAAGAGCTGGAGAGAAAGTGCAGATGAATAGTAAGCCTCTCTATTACAGAACTCAGTGCCAGAGCTTGGCAGCAAAGCCAAATCTCCCAAATATTAATCTGTTGCAGCAGCTAAGCCTTTCCTGCTGCTGTGGTTTGCTTGACCAAGGGGAATGGGCTAATGAATTCAAGACCCCTTGCCAGTGCTTTGCTGGTACAAGAATTCAAAGACATACCAAGCATTTTCTGGAGAAAGCAGGTTAACTTTGTATTCCTACAGTAGCTCCTGTTTCCTCCTCCTCCTCCTGAATCAGAATTTTCCCCCGCTGCTCAATTAAAATGCTAGCCATACATCCTTGAGCTGGCAGAAACGTATGCTTGCTTCAGATACGCTGTCCCCATTTCCAATCTCTATCTTGCCTATCTGTTCAGACTCATCGCCAAATGATGCTTTTTGGATTTTGCATATGCAGCTTGTGATAAGCAAAACAACTGGTTGATTTCTTTGGCTTTGTTGTTTTCCTTCTTTTGCATGTCACAATCAGTGAGAAAAACATCTGCAAATCCTAGGGCCATTTTGGTCCAGAATTATATGCTCCTACTCTAATCTCTTTCTTGTACCCATTCTATACCACCTTCTACCATAAGCAAAATATGAATGAGGTTTTTAAAAGTCAGGAAGAAAGCTGGAGTCACACAAAGCTCTTTTACTTACGATTCCCTTCCTTCTCCTACCCCCTTTATATAGACAAGAAATGCTGACATGCTGCTTCTTTGTACTCTGTCCCAGAACCAAAAGAGTGAAGGTTGGTCCTCTTATTCCTATTGTGCTATTTTTGGGCTCATTCACATAACCTCCTCGCTCTTGCTTGAGGACACCCTTCTTACTTTTTTTAGTTGTGGTTATGCTGGAACTCCATCTAGAAGACTGAACCCAGTTGGTCTGGCTTGAAAGTAGCAGTTTCCCTGGGAAAATGGAAGATAACTTCCCATATGGGGCATTTTAAGTCACATGGAAGAAGAGCTTTTAGAATACAGCAGTCTGCTTGACTGCTGTTGGTTGACTGCAGGACCACCTTCTCCACTGGCTGCTGGGCTCTGAGTCTCCATAGCCATAAGCTTTGGCTACCAGAGGGAACAGAAAGCAATTTTGTTCTGTATGTCATTTGGTGGAAAGCTAAATGCAAGTCTTTTATACATTTCTTTGATGTATGAGCAACAACACTGACACACTTCATTGCCAAAAGTTATGGCGAGCTATGGTGAGCTATGGAGGCTGTGAGGACGACACTTGTTTAAAGTAAATTTCTCCCATATTAAGGAGGTGACCTTGATTGTTCTGTGAATGACCCCTTAGCCTTCCACGAAACTGGTAGAATTGTTGTATTTACAGCATTACCGGCCGAGCAATCTGCTTTGGACCTACCCACTGCTATTCACTTGATGTCTTCACGTGTAATGGGCAGCAGAACATAGCTGATGTTACATTTTGGTGCTGCTGTTGGATAGTACTGGTTATTCATTCAGAGGAAAATGCTGATTTAGTGTTGCATTCTCCTGCTGGGAATAAGATGAAGGCGATGTCCTTGAAACATAGCAGAAAAAACGATGTTGCAAAGTTATGTTTGCACCATGATTAGGGACAAGGGGGAAAAGGCCCTAAATGTGATTGCATACTGCCACAATCATCAGTAAAGAGATTTTACTAGATTAATGGTTGTTGAGTTTTATGCAAGCTTTATGAAGTCAATTTATCACAGTTTACGCACAAACATAAACGCGCAGAAACATTGATTTATTTTTAGCATGATTGGGGAGGTGGATAGAAACAGAAATATTAAATTCATCCATTTTAGATTAGATAAATTCCTAGAAGAACAGGCTAGAAGTTGGAGAAATGTAATCTTTTTAAAAAAATGAGTATAGTAAGAGCATTATCTGGAATCAGATCAGCTTCATACCATCAGTATCCATTGTGGACTGCTCTGAATGACCTCAATGCCCTCCTGTCTTTGCCAGCCCTTCTGTGTTGTGGAACAGATGAGGATTTGAACCCAGGACTTTCTATCTCCAAATCACATATTTTTGCTAGAGAGCTTGCTACTTGGTGAGGTGGAGTTGTTTTGGTACAACATCTTTAATGTTTTTTTTCCTTTTTTTAAAGTGCTGGGCTTAATGGCATTTTATTCAGAATGGTATTTTATTTTCAGAAATGACTAGTGATCCAGTCAATTGTTTTTTTTATGCACAATAATAATTTGTTTCAAAATCTGTTAAAATGCTCATCCTTGATTACCCAAAATAACACTGTACTTTTGAAATTTTATTGTACTATTATATTGAAAAAGATATCTAAGCCAAAATATCAGGAAACTACATTTAGTTCCTCAGATTATCCAGAGAATGAGGAATTTATATAATGAAATCTCAGTGCAATAAATTTTGTATACCGTGGAAAATTTACATCACTTATGTCATGATGTGGATAGTACTGTTGCTCATTTTGTAAGCTTTAAGCACTGATTGCTTGCTTCCTTCCTTCAACCTCTTGTCACCACTGCCACTGGTGATACATAAGATAAAAGACTAAGAGGTCATCCTTACTGTTTAATGAAAACTGATATCGGGGATAATGGCTTGTAAGGGTACCTCCAGATCCTAGTAAAAACTGTAAAGAAATCATTGTGGCAGTGAAGAAAAAAGAGGATTCCTTCCACATAATCTTTTCACTACAGTATGTTTTAGGAAAATGGAAGTTAAGCATGTACTTATTCCTCTTACTTCTCTTGTTTTTTCAAGTCACTTTGGAACCTTCTGGAAGGGACCAGCTTGACATGCCCAAGTGTGACATTCTAAATAAGGGAATTTAGAAGAATTTAGAAGGTCCTAACTCCTGTATCCCTATTCAAATGCTGAAAAACCAAATGCCCAAGTATACAACAGGTGGGACCAGACTCAGTAGTAGCAACTGTGAGAAGGATCTTGGAGTCCTAGCGGACAGTCACTTAAATATGAGCCAGCAGTGTGTGGTAGCAGCCAAAAAAGCCAACACAATCCTAGGCTGTATTAACAGAGGGATAGAATCAAGGCCACATGAGGTGTTAGTACCACTTTATAATACCTTGGTAAGACCACACTTGGAATACTGCATCCAGTCACCACAATATAAAAAAGTTGTTGAGACTCTAGAAAGAGTACAGAGAAGAGCAACAAAGATGATTAGGGGGCTGGAATCTAAAGCATATGAAAAACATTTGCAGGAATTGGATATGTCTAGTCTAATGAAAAGAAGGACTAAAGGTGACTTAATAACAGTATCTATGAGGCTGCCACAAAGAAAAGGGGGTCAACCTATTTTCCAAAGTACCTGAAGGCAGAAAAAGAAGCAATGGGTGGAAATTAATCAAGGAGAGAGAACTAGATCTAGAAATAAGGAGAAATTTCCTGAGAGAACAATTAATCAGTGGTATGATTGAAGTTGCAGATGCTCCATCACTGGAATTTTTAAAGGAGAGATTGGACAGCCTTTAGTCTGAAATGGTACAGAGTCTCCATATGAGGATGGGGTTGAATTGGAAGACCTTCAAGATCCCTTCCAAGTCTGTTATTCTGTTCTGCAGCCATTCCACCTCTGGACTTCAGGCCCTGCTTGCTCACTCCCATCTCACCATCGACTGCTGTTCCTTCTTACTGCTTCTATGGTCAATTGCACTGTCTAGTTGTCCTCATTAGCAAGAGGAACCCTTCAGGTGACTGAGGATGAGGATATTGTTGGCACCCTCTTCTAACTGTTTAACTGCCTTTACCTATAGCCCTTCTCAGCTGGACCTCCCTCCTGGATTGGGAGATCATCATGGCTTTGTTGGGACTGGGGAGAAACAAGGGCAGCTGCTGTTAAGGGGGAAGGGGGACAAGAGGACAAGGGGAAGACAAGCCTAGTATGGAACCTCTTCCTCTTCTGCCTTTCCTTTTTTTTCATACTGGGGGTTGAGCTTCCAGTAAGGCAGGAAGATGAAGAGATGCCATTTTCCCAAATAGGCACCATTTCCATCTGCTTATCCCAGAAGTTCATTTTGTATCATGGTGCACCTCATCACTATGACACATTCTGATATAATAGACAGTTGGAAATAACAGCTCTCCCACAATTAGTGTTTTAAGATGAGGTTTTACAGGACAGCCATCCAGAAAAAGAGCCACATCATTTTTTGAAACACTTGCCTGTGACGTTTCCATATCCTAAGGTAGATAATTTTATTTTAATTTGTACATTGCACTGTTTTAATTTGCCCTGTAAACTGCCCTGAGTCCCTCGGGAAAAGGGCGGTATATAAATTTAAACAAATAAATAAATAATTCAAGTATTTAATGTTAAAATATGAGCCAAAGCCAAGTCCAAAAATGCTCAAGAATTTCTAGAAGCTTGGCATTCTGACAAATTAATAGACACATAGACATAAGCAATATCTACATATTGTGCAAAAGAGACAATAAGCCAAAAAGGGAACAAAAAGACCAAAACACCTCTCCACCAACGATCAACATTCAGATGATAATAATAATAATAATAATAATAATAATAATAATAATAATAGTAATAATAATAATAATAATAATAATAATAATAATAATAATAATAAGAAGAAGAAGAAGAAGAAGAAGAAGAAGAAGAAGAAGAAGAAGAAGAAGAAGAAGAAGAAAAAGAAGAAGTTGGAAGGGACCTTGGAGGTCATCTAGTCCAACCCCCTGCTAAGGCAGGAAACCCTATACCATTTCAGACAAATGGCTGTCCAGTCTCTTCTTAAAAACTTCCAGTGTTGGAGCATTCACCACTTCTGGAGGCAGGTTGTTCCACTGGTTAGTTGTTCTAACTGTCAGGAAGTTTCTCCTTAGTTTTAGGTTGCTTCTCTCCTTGACTAGTTTCCATCCGTTGCTTCTTGTCCTGCTTTCAGGTGCTTTGGAGAATAGCTTGGCTCCCTCTTCTTTGTGGCGGCCCCTGAGATATTGGAACACTGCTATCATGTCACCCCTCACCCTTCTCTTCATTAAACTACACATACCCAATTCCAGCAACCGTTCCCTATATGTTTTAGCCTCCAGTCCCCCAATCATCTTTGTTGCTCTTCTCTGTACTCTTTCTAGAGTCTCAACATCTTTTTTACATCGTGGTGACCAAAACTGGATGCAGTATTCCAGGTGTGGCCTTACCAAGGCATTGTAAAGTGGTATTAGTATTTCACGTGATTTTGATTCTATTCCTCTGTTAATGCAGCCTAGCACTGTGTTGGCTTTTTGGCAGCTGCAGCACACTGCTGGCTCATATTGAAGTGATTGTCCACTAGGACTCCGAGATCCCTCTCACAGTTACTACTATCGAGCAAGGTACCACCTATACTATACCTGTGCATTTGATTTTTCCTGCCTAAATGCAGAACCTTACTTTTTTCACAATTGAATTTCATTTTGTTAGATAGTGCCCAGTGTTCGAGTCTGTCCAGATCCTCCTGTATCTTAAGCCTATCTTCTGGAGTATTGGCTATTCCTGCCAGCTTGGTGTCATCTGCAAATTTGATGAGTTCCCCATCTATCCCCTCATCCAAATCGTTGATGAAGATGTTGAAGAGCACTGGGCCCAGAACAGAGCCCTGGGGCACCCCACTACACACTTCCTTCCATGTAGATGCAGTTCCATTGACGACCACACGCTGAGTACGGCCTGTCAGCCAGCTATGAATCCATCTGGTGGTGATGCTATCTAACCCACATTTTTCTATCTTATCAAGTAGTAGGTTGTGATCTACTTTATCGAATGCCTTACTGAAATCCAAGTAAATTAAATCTACAGCATTCCTCTGGTTCACTAGTTTTGTCACTTGGTCAAAGAATGCAATAAGGTTTGTCTGGCACGATCTGTTTTTGACAAACCCATGTTGGCTTTTAGTGATAACTTTGTTCGCATCAAGGTGTTCGCTGATTTGTTGTTTGATTATCTTTTCCAGAATCTTCCCAGGTATTGAGGTCAGGCTGATAGGTCTGTAGTTTCCTGGATCTGTTTTTTTCCCTTTTTTGAAGATGGGAACTACACCAGCTCTCTTCCAGTCCTCTGGTAGCTCCAAGATTAAGATTAGACTATCATTCATCCAAAAATATCCCAATCAAGCTAACAGTAAACTACCGGGGCAATAGAATCTCCAAGACTACTTCCACAAACACAGTAGGGCCAGCCACTAGAATATAAACTGACAGCAAACCCCACTCCTTACTGGCACTGATGATGTTACCTAGTTTGTGTAATGAAACGTTTGCAGGAAAAAAAGCTCAGAGAACACCAAGACACTCATTTCAATCCTGAGCTACAAATATTCTCCTTTACTGGAAATTTTTCCACATTTTTTTAAAAAAAGGTGAAACACCGTTAGCAAATCTAAACTAATACGGTAGGTAGGATATTTCCAGAAATGAAGTCACTGAGAAACATGTATCTAGATATTGTATGCAAAAGACAGTTACCTTATCCATTCATTCAGGACAGCAGCACTCACAGAGTTCTGGTGATTAGAAACTCACATGACCACTTTTGAAGATTATAGGATATAGTTAGGAATTACCTTATGGATGTGACCACAGTAAGCTATGCAGATGTTGGAAGTGCAGTACTGAAAAGGCAACTGAAAAAAATGTACCTGATTCTGAACTAAACTGAGAGAATTATGTGGCTTTAATGTCAGACGATGCCCATGCAATGATTGGCAGGCAGAGTGAAGTTCTGAAGCTTCCAAAAAAGAAATGAAATGGTGTGAAAATGTATGGTGTTGGCTGAGCATGCCACTTAGCACACCTAGCAGCAAAATATGGGCAAGGACTCTTTTCTTTGATCCTCTCATTATATAGATGTTTTTCTTGCTTAAGTTGAGGGATAGACTCCTTCCACTGTGCTTCAACCCAACCCTCATTCATGGAGCCATACCGCTGATGGCATATACCTTCATTGGTCATGCAATTCCACGCCAGGGTGATTGTGGCCTCAGGGTTTATGTATATTTTAGATTCAACTTGGGGTTATTATTCAGGGGGGAAAAACAGTTGGAGGAAATCAGCCACATTTTTGCAGCTGCATCCAGTCTGTAAGTAGGAAACAAGGGGAGACAGTACAGGAGGCAGAGGCGATTGAACTCTGCAATCCTCCGCTGTTACAATGGCTGCTTACTCACTACCCCCTTCCCCAAATCTTAAATTGTAAGGCAACATGCTAGATGCAGTTTGGAAGGTGATTGGAGTACAAGTGATGTGGGAAGAATGTGTCAGCAAAGTCAATGGCCTTGAGGTAAGAATAACATTAATACCGTACAGGGGTGACAATTGACAAAATGTGGTGTGCTTCATTATTTAGATATCCTTGGTTTGAATTTGTCTAAGGCTGGTCTTGGCCCTGTTTTCTTAAGATTGAAGAGATGGAATATGTGTTGTTGGTGAAGCAACAAGCAAAAACAAACACAACTTTGTATGTCAGACTGTGTGTAGTGCAATGAACAAACCATGTTCCTGTTTCTGTTTCTGACATATTGGCAGGGTCATCTTCCTAAATCTAAATGGTGTGGAAGCTACCGTAGTTATATTAAAGACTCTTTCCCCATGTCTCCCTACTCTTCAGGTCCATTTTTGATTTGGCACTACAGTAGATACTGTATGCCTAACGGTAGACCAATACATTGTTATTTTTAAAATTTTTAAAGTTTTTCACTAACTATTTAATTCTGCTGATCATTTTATCTTTTTTTCTTATTTGCATGTCAATATTACTTCTTCCAAATGGAGTACATATGTATAAAAACAAGCAAGTTATAGAAGTTGTGGACCTAATTCACACAACACATGGAATGTACTGAAGATCTGAACTGATTCCCTGTTCTTGTTGCTGTAACCAGCCTGCAGGTAGGAAACTGAAGAAAAATGTCCCTAAAGTGGCTGAACAGGTTTCGTTCTCTTTTTATTAAAACACACAAGCCTGCACACACATTCTGTATGTGAACAGTATACATTGAAAAGGATTGCTCCATTACATTCTTTATTTTTTAGAGTGCTTCTTTGCGAGGATACAGTAGATCCAGAATTACATATTTTTTGCCTTGGAAGCAATTGTCTGAACATAATTTGCTACTGAACCCAGTTATCTTAGATGTTAAGCTTCTCAATGTTACCTGCTTTGTAATTACTTAAAATCTGTCCCATCAATGACAATCAATTCTGTGGACACTTTGGGTTTATACAGTTAATACTGTATGTTACCCTCCATAGTATTGTCACCCACAATAGACTTGCCAAAACAAGTCTGTTGTGGATCCCCTTAATTCATTACCTCATACCAATGCACGGCAACATAATTCAAAACATCCATATATATTTCAATGTTTTGAAATAGTGTTTCTTAACCTCAGCTATTTTAAGATGTGCAGACATCAACTTCCACAAATCCTCAGCCAACATATTGACTGGGATATTATGGGAATTGAAGTCCATACGTTTAAGATGCTGAGGTTGAGAAACCCTGTTTTGGACATTCAAAATGTAACCAAAAGAAGCATCAGAAAAAATGATTTTCCAAACCGTCTAACCACTTGCATTTTTCTTGCAATTGTACTCCTAGTACATTATAGCTCTCAAAATGATGTCATGGATAACAATTTAATTAATCCACATTTTCACATTCATGTCAATTACAGCTGATTTGCATTATTTTAATCTTTTCGGTATTTCTTACTAGGAAAAGATATTGCAGCTGCCTGGCATTTCATTGGCCTGCCATAATGTCATTTAATTATAGCTTGAATTTTAGCAACAGAAATTCTGGGCTCAGTTGTTGAGGGCTACCTGTATGTTAGTACACCTTTGCTCAATTCAACGAAGACATTTTGGAGGATACAGCACAGATGAAGGGTGGCTGCATTGCTGCACATTTCCATTGATATTTTTTTTTGAATGTCAAACCCATTCATGTATAAAGATTCTCTGTGCATTACATGAATTAAAATCATATGCTTCTTTTGGAAATATTTCTGAGAGAAAGCTTTTTTCCCCAACTTTGGGTTGACAAGGATCTCTGTCTGTCTATCTGTCCACTATCTATTTAATACTATTTAAAAACTTGCACAGAGTTTTTCACAGGTACAGTACAATCGTACGCATGTTCACTTAGAAACAACTTCCAGTTCAATATCTTGATGGTCACTGTAATAAACCAAAGCAATGATTCATGATAATTTAAAGCAGGGGTGTCAAACTCAATTTCATTGAGGGCCGCATCAGCATTGCGGCTGCCCTCAGGGGGCCGGGTGGGTGTGGCCAGGGTGGGCGTGGCCTACTGGGTGGGCGTGGCTAGAGTGCGTATGGCCTACTGGGTGGGCGTGGCCAGCTCTACATCGTTCGCATCAAGAGTGCCTATGGGGGCCCGGGCAGGAGTGGGACAGATCTGAGGGTCTCTGGCAGAAGGAGGGTCTCTGGGCCAGGGCCAAGGCAGTGGGGGCCGTTCCCTCACTGTTTCCAGGATGGCTTCGCGGGCCGCATGAAACCACTTCGCGGGCCGGATCCGGCCCCCGGGCCTTGTGTTTGACATGTCTGATTTAAAGGACTAATGGACTATGCAGAGTTCTCTTTCTAAGGTGTATCAGTGATATATACGTATGCATGTTTATACTCTTGGTGTGTCTGTGTGTTATACATAGGCACATACAAACATATACATACACGTACATACAAATGTATACATGTACATGTGTGCACATAGCCAGGGCTGTAGAGACAGAAAAGAATGCAATGCAAAAAGAAATGTAAAAGGGAAGAATTAAATAATATAAGACAAATAAAGGTAGTCCTCGACTTAACGACTATTTGCTTAGTGAACATTAAAAGTTACAAAGGGACTGAAAAAAGTGACAGGACTTTTTTTTTTCTCACGATGATTGCAGCATCCCCATGGCCACCTGATCGGAGTTCTGACACTTTTTTTTTTTATTACATTTATATACCGCCCTTTCCCGAAGGACTCAGGGCGGTTTACAGGGTAATTAAAAACCAAGATACAAAAGTTAAAAACAAGTTTAAAAAGAAATTATATTTGTCCCTGTATAAATAAAACCCCAGTTAAAATAAGATTAATCCTCAGCCTGGGCCAGAGAGCTCGAAGAGCCAGGTCTTCAGGTCCCGGCGGAATGAACGGAGGTCGGGGGCAGTCCTCAGCTCCACTGGCAGCTGGTTCCAAAGGGCAGGCGCCCCCACTGAGAAGGCCCTATCCCTGGGTGTCGTCCGCCGGCAATCTCTTACCGGTGGCACCCTGAGAAGACCCTCCCTGTGGGAGCGCACTGGGCGAAGGGCATTTGATGCTGGCAGCAGGTGTTCCCTCAGATATCCCGGACCCAAGCCATTTAGGGCTTTATAGGTCATCACCAGCAACTTGGCAACTGGCATATATTTGCGATGGTTGCAGTGTCCTGGGACCATGGGATTTCCTTTTGTGACCTTCTGACAAGCAAAGTCAACGGGGAAGCCAGATTCACTTAACAACAACTGCAGTGAATCACTTAATAGCTGTGGCAACACAGGTTGTAAAACAGGGCAAAGCCCAGAACCATCTTGCTTAGTAGCAGAAATTTTGGGCTCAGCTATGCTTGTAAGTTGAGGATTACCTATATGTTAAGTAAATGTAAAAGAAATAGGGTGAGGCATAAAGCAATGCTGATGACTGCTAATACAAACTTTGTTAAATTAATATCCTGCTGAGATAAAAACCTCAGATCACAACAATAAAATTAAACTTTTTGATACAGTGCAATTCAGTGGTCATTTTCTATGAAGTCTATATGGGAGTG
Source organism: Vipera berus (assembly GCF_964194415.1). Classification (NCBI taxonomy): domain Eukaryota; kingdom Metazoa; phylum Chordata; class Lepidosauria; order Squamata; family Viperidae; genus Vipera; species Vipera berus. The sequence continues at coordinate 181,589,350 of NC_138203.1, read as the reverse complement.
TGACTTTATGTGAGGACCTGCCTCCGTTTCGCTACCAAGAAAGCAGAACTCTTGAAACTGGCATCATTTCAAAAGGAACTGTTGTTGGCAGGTACAGAAAGCGGGAAAGCTAGGCAGGATCTGAGGACTTCCAGCCCGAATCAGTAGATTAAACCCGCGAAACAATAACCCCACCCCAATTGTCCATCCGGTCGGTTCAAACAGGCCAATCCACAGGTGACATCGAGCTGTGATAAGGTGCTTCTCTCAAGGTTGTTAGGTCTTCTCCAGTTCTTCCCTGTGTTCTGAGCTAAGGCAGATAGCCCCGAGGCATTCCTTTCACACCCCATAAAGGATACATCAAAGCAGACAGAGGAAACAGTCTCCGGTGCACTACAAGCCCCCCCCCCGTTACCCCCATCCCTCATAGGAGAATGACAGAACCCGAATAACCTAAACCCAGAGAATAATGATTAATAAATGAGGGTTCTGACACTTTATCTTATTTGCAGAATCCCCCTCTCCAATGTTCATCTTAACTATATGGGACAGAGTTAAATGAACTATTTATATTAGGTTCCAAAAGCTTTTGATTTCTGCAAAAGTCCCTCAGAAGCATACACATTAAGGATGCATCAATGCCTAAGTAACCCAGCTTATTTAGTCTTGTGGTTTCTTTAGCGTTCAGGCTCTTCTAGGCTTCTGTCAGTTAAATTGCAGTTGAAAATCAGAATAATTGAAATGGAAGCCCAAAAGGATCTTTCATTTACTAGGACCTCTGGATTTGCTCCTTGGTGCGCATCAATTAAACAGCAACATTGCTAGAAGAAATATCCAACAAAAGTAGGCCATAGTAATGCTAGAAAGGCATTCATTGCCCTTCATTTCTAAATAATACCATCTATGCTTTGGATTGGCACTATTTTTTTTAAAAAAAATACATGATGTATTTATAGTACTAATTGTATTGAATGTTATTACATGCTGCTGCATTATCTTTGTGAGAAAGTATATTCTAAATCTATATCCATGTGAAATTGTATATTGGGAGAAAAAATGTCTTGCACATAACAAGCTTTTGTACACACAAGCTTTTATAAAGCTAAGCCTTAGCCTATCCATGGATACAATTCAGGGACATATTCACCTACTGAGAAACATGTTTCCCCTTTCAAGCAATTTTCCTATTCTCTCTGAAAAAAATACAATCCACCTGAGAATAAATATAAGGGGGGGAAAAAAGAGAATAAGTTCTCATTGCCGAAGGAAGCAAAACAAAATATTGAAATTTATTTATATATACCTAGATGCATACATATGTATGTACATTTAGAGATTGCCTGACTCCATATTATTTTATATGGCTTATTTCCCCAGCTTGACATACAGCATCTTGGGACAGAATATCAACAGGATCCCTTGGATAGTCCAAGGCTAAGGTATATAATATAGCATTGGACTTTGAGGAAGTAGGAAAGAGAGAGTACTCACACTTCTGAATTTTGGTATTGAAGAAGACTCCTGAGAATATAATAGCCAAGAAAATAAATGTATAGATGAACCAATTAATCTCACTTAAGGCACAAATAACAAGGCTCAAATTACCATACTGTGGACATATTATGTGAAGACCTATCTTTCTGGAGAGGTCCAGTGGAACAGCTTGCCTTCAGAAATCCATCAGTGGAGATTTTTAAGAAGAAACTAGACAGTCTCTTGTCTGAGATGGTATAAATTCTCCTGCTTGAGCAGGGGGCTGGACTAGAAGACCTCCAAGATCCTATTCTATTCTATTCTATTCTATTCTATTCTATTCTATTCTATTCTATTCTATTCTATTCTATTCTATTCTATTCTATTCTATTCTATTCTATTCTATTCTATTCTATTCTATTCTATTCTATTCTATTCTATTCTATTCTATTCTATTCCTACTTGTTATTGTTCTCATTTATCAAAGCTAAGACAAAGAGAAGTTTGGTGTAGTGATTAAGGCACCAGACTAGAAAGTGGGACTTCATGAGGTCCTCCCTTAGCAATGAAAACCAGTTGGCTGACTTTTCGCCATCCCTTTCTCTCAGCCCAGCCTACCTCACAAGGTTGCTGTTGGGAAAATAGGAGGAAGGTGTGATGGATATGTTCGTTGCCTTGAGTTATTTGTAAAAATAATAATAGCAGGATATAAATATATAAATAAAACAATATCAGCCGGATCGTAGCGGGAGGAATTTGGAAAAGAAACTGATTGCATGTTGGTTGGAAGAAGATCGATATGTAGATTAATCAGGCTCCATAATAGCAAGTTTCCAAGAACAGAAGTGTGATGGACCCCATCACTCAAATTTCACATAGTCATCTGGTCCTCTTTTTGAACAAGTTAGTAGGAGTTATACTTTATTCTTCCCAGTTCCTCCCTCCTATAGCAGGGTTCAGGTTTATGTTTCGGACAATTTCATAGTTAATGTGTCTGATTATTTGGCTTTCCTGTTCTATTTCTACTGCATTCATTCCTTCAAGGTTTGTATTTCCTTTTTAGGAGATACTATAACGGGGAAAAAAGGCAAAAGGAAAACAGCCTAACCTCAGCAGAAATACTTAATGACAGCCTGTATCATGTGTAATGAACCACACTTAAGATCCTGTCTTCCCAGTTCTCTTATTTGTGTTCACTTTTGTTTCATTCTTTTGAAGCTATGAGGGTTTGCAAAAATATGTTCAAAAGCCCTGAAATTCTGGGAAAGCAGAAACAAATTATTTTTTTGTTATCTGATGTTTTGTTCTTGTATTTGGTCTTTCTAGCTTTCTACAGCAATCCTCCTTAGACAACAGTAAACAGCCAAACAGAAAAGAAAACGAATGCTGTTGATTTCAAGAATACATCTGTAAATCTCAAAAAATATATACAACTGTATAAGTACTTAGTTTCAAAAGGGAAAGTTTCCTTCTTTCACCCTTAACAGGTTGGTTTGAGCACAGTAATAAATTGCCTATCGTTTGCAGCACCCCGTAAAAATACAGGAGATAAATACCTAGATTAGAAGACATAAAGCCTTCTCCCAAGGACATTGATATGCTAACTGCGTGATCTGATACAGCCTTATGGTCATTCTGAGAAAACATTTGGAGTTTGGGTGTTCACATCTGCCTAGAGCAGAGGTGTCAAACTCAATTTCACTGAGGGCCGCATCAGCATTGCGGTTGCCCTCAGGGGGCTGGGTGGGTGTGGCCTGGGCAGGCGTGGCTAAAGTGCGTATGGCCTACTGCAGGGGTGTCAAACTCAATTTCATTGAGGGCCGCATCAGCATTGCGGTTGCCCTCAGGGGGCCGGGTGGGTGTGGCCAGGGTGGGCGTGGCCTACTGGGTGGGCGTGGCTAGAGTGCGTATGGCCTACTGGGTGGGTGTGGCCAGCTCTACATTGTTCGCATCAAGGGTGCCTATGGGGGCCTGGGCAGGAGTGGGACAGATCTGAGGGTCTCTGGCAGAAGGAGGGTCTCTGGGCCAGGGCCAAGGCAGTGGGGGCCGTTCCCTCACTGTTTCCAGGATGGCTTCGCGGGCCACATGAAACCATTTCGCGGGCCGGATCCGGCCCCCGGGCCTTGTGTTTGACATGTCTGGCCTACTGTGTGGGCATGGCCAGCTCTACATCGTTCGCATCAAGGGTGCCTATGGGGGCCTGGGCAGGAGTGGGACAGATCTGAGGGTCTCTGGAAGAAGGAGGGTCTCTGGGCCAGGGCCAAGGCAGTGGGGGCCGTTCCCTCACTGTTTCCAGGATGGCTTCGCGGGCCACATGAAACCATTTCGCGGGCCGGATCCGGCCCCCGGGCCTTGTGTTTGACATGTCTGGCCTACTGTGTGGGCATGGCCAGCTCTACATCGTTCGCATCAAGGGTGCCTATGGGGGCCTGGGCAGGAGTGGGACAGATCTGAGGGTCTCTGGCAGGAGGAGGGTCTCTGGGCCAGGGCCAAGGCAGTGGGGGCCGTTCCCTCACTGTTTCCAGGATGGCTTCGCGGGCCACATGAAACCACTTCACGGGCCAGATCCGGCCCCCGGGCCTTGTGTTTGACATGTCTGGCCTAGAGTTTTGGTAGATATCCTAGGGATATTGCATACTACGTGGAAGCAATTATCTGCTAAAAATAAGTTGTTTAGATGTACTCTTAATCATTCAGGCAAGCATTACCAGAAAAAGATTTACCCTCTCACCTCCACCGATGATGTAAATTTACATTGACAGGGACATGGAGTAAGGCTTTCCCACATAGTCTAACCTCAGTGCAGCAGCAGAAGCTGAAAATGTACAACATGGGCTATTATGTGAATAATATTAAAAGCAGATTTACACTTGGTCTTGGGATAGGTGTGTTCATTCCATTGTATAATGGCATGCTGTCTTAAGTTGTACTGTACAATTGTACTGAATATCTGTTATTACCCATGGTAAAGCAAGATGTGTAGAAAGACCGCCAGGTATAGTCCACAAAGAAATGTGGAAAGCCATGTGTGAAAAATCATGTGCTAAAAATTAACACACAAACATTTTGATACAATTACTTTATAGGACACAATCCAACCTACATAAAAACTGAGTGGACACATGTAGTCCACTAAATCTTGGTTGGTTCATACTGGGTTGTTTTACATTACATTCAGTAATGTTTACAGTATTCAACTGCACATACAGAAGAAATGTCTTTAAAAAACTCTGTTATCTGTAAACACTCATCCTGGGTTATGTGTTAAATGATAATTTTATCTTCATTATTATACTTAACTGTAGAATAACTGTACTTATATCTTTTATTTTATGTGCTTTATTGGTAGAAGGGACATTTTAAAGTAAAAATGACAACCTGAATTACATTTAACTTAGAAAAGCAGCTTAATAGTAGATAGAACAAATCCCCAGTACAGTAGTCTGATTCATGGGGTAATAGCCATAATATTCTCTAAATTAGCAATAGCTCTCTATTACTATATCATTAAATGAATTCACTGTTCTGTTTCTGAGATAAACAGGCCAAGCATTTGATGTGGGGAATACATCCATCCTTAGAAAAAGGCACATTCTGTTCCAGAACGTCAAGAATTCTACAGAAAAAGTGAGCTATTAGGAAGAAAAACCCACCTGATCAATATGGGCGCTCTATCTCATTGTCCCCTATCACTGCAATAATACAGGTATTTGACTTACAACAGTTTATGTAGTGACCATTCAAAGTTACAATGGCACTTAAAAAGTGACTTATGACCATTTTTCACACTTGCAAATGTTGCAGCATCCCCATGGTCACATGATCAAAATTCAGACACTTGACAAGTGGTTCATATTTATGACAGTTGCCGTGTCCTGGGGTCACCTTTTGTGACCTTCTGACAAGCAAAGTCAATGGGAAATCCCGATTCACTGAACAACCATGTTACAAAGTTAACAAATGCCATGATTCATTGAACAATTGTGGCAAGAAAAGTTGTAAACGGGGCAAGCTCACTTAACAAATGTTTCACTTAGCGACATTTTGGGCTCGTGATTGTAACTCAAGGACTACCTGTATTAGGAAAAAAGTACAATTGTCACACATGTAGACTTAAGTGATTCCTGGCTAGGAATGTAATTAAATGCAAGCAGGTCATGAAAGCCATTCCCATCTTGTTTCCATCTGGAGCATGTAGTTTAGAGGATGGAAATTGGCTCGGTGGGTTAGGACGCTGAGCTTGTCGATCAGATGGTCGGCAGTTTGGTGGGTCGAATCCCGAGTGCTGCGTAACAGAGTGAGCACCTGTTACTCATCCCAGCTTCTGCCAACCTAGCAGTTCGAAAGCACGTAAAAAAAAATGCAAGTAGAAAAATAGGGACCACTACAGTGGGAAGGTAACAGCGTTCCGTGCACCTTTGGCGTCTAGTCATGCCGGCCACATGACCACGGAGACGTCCTTGGACAAGCGCTGGCTCTTCGGCTTTGAAACGGAGATGAGCACCGGCCCCTAGAGTTGGAAACGACTAGCACGCATGTGCGGGGGAACCTTTACCTTTACCTGCTTGCAAAAGGCTGGTTTAAGATTTTTGCAATGGATAGTAAATTGTAATAGGGATATCCATTTTTGAAGAACATATAGTAGAAAAATATTCCTAATGATCACTATGTAAAACAGAAAAAGCTACAGGGAAGAGAGGAAGAGAAGAAATGTGTTCCTGAAGAGACAGCAAATCATGCTTCAGTGATCTTCATCTTTTCAATTCTAACCTGGTTGAGATGTAATCAACACATAAGTAGGGCTTGTTTTCTCAATCTTCATCTTCTTTTCATTAATTTCTTCCTTTTCTCTTCTTAAAATTATAAACAATAAAGTAAATGGAAGCCCATGATATACCAGTTGAAATTCCCAGAAAATCCCCAGCAGCCAGCTAGAGGAAATCGGTCTTTACCGTATTTTCTCTAGATGAGGAGAAAGCCAATTTCAGTTGAATAATAGTTGTGGGCAGAGGTTGCACCACTCCTTACCTGTCTTCTGTTTGATAATGCATTTGTTGTCTTCTTAACTATAGCCACATTTGCTCTTGTGTCCCTCATTGTCTCTAATATATGAGAATTAGTTATTTAAGTTGGAACAGTGAACACTTGAAGAAGCAATGAGATGATTGGCACCTGAGACATATAATAATAGATCAATAAAGAGGGCACTTCTTAACATTAGTCTTCCCATCCATCATGCCTCCAGCAACCCTAGACTTTTTAGGTGGAGTTCCAACATCTTTGGAGAGTCAAGGTCCTGCGCCTAACCAAGAAATGAGTTTGGATATTATGTTCAAATTGAAATCTGGTGTGAGATTTCTCTTGGTTGTATATCTGGCTATGTTTTATAGAAACATTTTATTCTCTTTATTTTCATATTATGGTGATGTCTACAGGATATGCAATTTTTCCTCCACAGAGCCTTTGGAAGCTACAGTGAAAGCTGCTTTCTCAGATGTAATATCAAAGTTCACTATTTCATAAATGCTCACTAGCTATAGAAGAGGCTGGAGAGCTTTAAACTCTGGATACTTAATTTACCTTATATATACACATATTAAGTTTCCATTAACCAGGCTAGAGGGCCAATTTTCACTGATAAAACTGCTAGCTATTTTCCTAGCATTGTAAATGCAACTTACATAGATGGAGGTGATCACTTTTATTTTAAAATATTTAAAGAGCTTCAAAATCAAATCTCCAATGTCCTATATAGTTTGGCCATTGCTGCGCGTTGCAATTCTTTCCATGCCATTACTCCCCATTATACTTGTTATACAGATTTATAGACATGGGATTCAACAGTTACATATTTTCAGCATTGTTCTCAGTTGGAAATATTTGGAAGTAGCCAAATGAATACAGTGGACTATAGGTAACTGGGGAAAAGTAGATCCAGTATTTGAGGGAAATGATCTACACTGACAAATACTTAACATATACCGGTATATATATATATATATATATATATATATATATATATATATATATATATATGTATGTATGTATGTGTGTGTGTGTGTGTGTGTGTGTGTGTGTGTGTGTGTGTGTGTGTGTGTGTGTGTATAATATCCTCTTGCATGATCTGTACATAACATTAAATGTTGAATCTTAGTATGATAGTTTATTTCAGAGGTGTTCTTAGAAGACAGAATTGTCTCAAGCCAACTTTTACTACTGTCATTTTAACGGTGTGTGTGTGTGTGTGTGTACTGTGAATGTAGAAACTTTAAAGCAGGGGTCTTCAAACTTGGCCCTTTTATGACTTGTGGACTTCAACTCCCAGAATTCCTCAGCCAGGCACGCTGCCTGAGGAATTTTGGGAGTTGAAGTCCACAAGTCATGAAAGGGCCAAGTTTGAAGATCCCTGCATTAAAGTCAGTCATTCCCAGCCAGCCAGCTCATGCCAGATGGACATTCCAGATTCATGAGTAAGGCATAGCTCTTGGTCATGTGTAAAAACAGATTTCCCATGCCTTCCCTCTGCTGAAAATAGGGTTTCTGTTTTTACTAATAAAATGTAGATGAGCAGGGGAGAGGTCCAGAAGAGTGGCCAAACAAGGGAGAGTTCACCACCTCAGCAGCCTCTGATTAAAGTTAAGTTCCCCAGAAAACTGGACGTCCAGGTAGAGCAGATGAACACTGGATTTAGAAAACTGATATTTTCAGTGTCTAGCTAAGAAATTGCATTAGGGTTTTTGATTTCTTTTTATTCTGTGTGGTGTTGTGTAATTTTTCTTCTTTTTCTCTGTATAAATGATGAAATAGAATCCTCAACTTTGTGTTCCTTTCCTCAGAGTGGGCAGGAAGCAGTTTCTTATTTATAGCTTTTTTGCATTATCTCCTAACACACAAGGAGAAAACATTCATTTATAGCAAAGCAATAATATGTTTTGGTCTGCCTGGAGCGTTTCTTTTTTTATTTTCTATTTAACTGTTGACAGTGATTAAGGCAACATGTTGTCTCCTTTTCTACAGTATTTAGTGTATGCCCTTTAAAGTTGAACCATAAAACGGGCTGTATGAAGAGAGCCAGTTTAGCATAGTGATTAAGGGATCAGGTGGAATACTGTACTATGTACTAGTCAAGCCTAAGGCCAATTGGGTGACCTTGTGCCAATTACTCTCTCTCAGCCCTAGGAAATAGACAATGGCAAACTAATTTTGAAAATCTTCTCAAGAAAACAGCAGGGACTTATTCAGGCAGTCACCAGAACTCAACATTTATTTATTTATTTTATTTTATTAAATTTATATACCGCCCTTTCCCGAAGGACTCAGGGCGGTTTACAGGGCATTTAAAACAACCAATACAAAAGTTAAAAACAAATTTAAAAAAGATTAAATCATCCCTAGAATTAAAAACCCCAGTTAAAAATTCTCAGCCTGGGCCGGAGAGCTCAAAGAGCCAGGTTTTCAGGTCCCGGTGGAATGAACGGAGGTCGGGGGCAGTCCTAAGCTCCACGGGCAGCTGGTTCCAGAGGGCAGGCGCACCCACAGAGAAGGCCCTTCCCCTGGGTGTTATCCACCGACAGTCTTTTATCGGCGGCACCCTGAGAAGACCCTCCCTGTGGGAGCGCACTGGATGAAGGGAGCTTGATGCTGGCAGCAGGTGTTCCCTCAGATATCCCGGACCCAAGCCATTCAGGGCTTTATAGGTCATCACCAGCAGCTTGAATCTCACCCGGAGGGCAACCGGAAGCCAATGCAGCTTTGACTCAATGCAACATTGCAACAATGCATCCAATGCAACATTGACTCAAAAGCATCTCCATCTAAAATGGGCTGTATATTTCTCTTCTTTTAAAATAAGTTTGGCTTTGTTTATATCTGGTGAGATGATCTATATCACAAAATGGAATGGGGAAGGAAGGTCTGAGCCCCCTAATCATACATCTCTAAGCTACATGGCCATAGCAGGTGCTACGTAAAGGTAAAGATAAAGGTTCCCCCGCATATGCATGCTAGTCGTTTCCGACTCTAGGGACCGGTGCTCATCTCCGTTTCAAAGCTGAAGAGCCAGCGCTTGTCTGAGGACGTCTCATGTGGCCGGCATGACTAGACGCCAAAGGCGCATGGAGCGCTGTTACCTTCCCACCGTAGTGGTCCCTATTTTTCTACTTGCATTTTTTTTTATGTGCTTTCGAACTGCTAGGTTGGCAGAAGCTGGGACGAGTAACAGGCGCTCACTCTGTTATGCGGCACTCGGGATTCAGGATTCCAAACTGCCGACCTTCTGATCGACAAGCTCAGCATCCTAACCCACTGAGCTACCAAGCCGCTAACCCACGCAGGAAGGGCTGGAGGTGAAGATCTAAAGCAGGAGTGTTAAACTGCTGGCCCCCGGGCCAGATGCATCATAGCACAACTGCGCCCACCCCATTGCCGGCAATGGAAAAAAGTCATGATATGTCGCGACATGTCATGTGACGTTGCGAGTTTGACACCCCTAAGATTTGAGATCTCCACCTCAGGGGCTCATCCATTTCAACATTATCATTTATTAAAAGAGTAGCATCAATATTTGAAAATAATTGTTCTTCATTCTTAAGATTTCAATTCTTTGCTTAAATGGAAAGCATCAGATTTCGTCCACATGTACGTACTTGAGGCAAACCTGTAACCTTAACGTGGACCTAGGATGCTGCTGTTGGCATTTTAATCTATTCTAGCTTATCAACATTTCCTACCCAAATTATAATTTTTGATGATTCCTATGTGCTTGAAAAAACAAGCTGAGTGCTTGACGCTTTTTTCAGAGCTCGAAAGTGCATTTCCTTCTGAACTACTGTCAGAGAATTTACTGTAGAAGAGGAAACAACAGCATAATATGAGAATGTGAAAAAGCATCCTAAATGTCAAGATATACAGTAAGCTCTGGCATTACGCCTTATAGTTATTAAACTGCAAATCACATATTAATACAGTGTGTGCATTTGTACTTCAGTAGATATATGTGAGGGACGCAGTGGCTCAGTGGGTTAGGACGCTGAGCTTGTCGATCAGATGGTCGGCAATTTGGTGGGTCGAATCCCGAGTGCCGGGTAACATAGTGAGCGCCTGTTACTCGTCCCAGCTTCTGCCAACCTAGCAGTTCGAAAGCACGTAAAAAAAATGCAAGTAGAAAAATAGGGACCACTACAGTGGGAAAGTAACAGTGTTCCGTGCGCCTTTGGCATCTAGTCATGCCAGCCACATGACCACGGAGACGTCCTCGGACAAGCGCTGGCTCTTCGGCTTTGAAACGGAGATGAGCACCGGCCCCTAGAGTTGGAAACGACTAGCACGCATGTGCGGGGGAACCTTTACCTTTTTAGATATATGTGCCCTGGACTGCCGATTCCAACTTTGATCATCCTGCAGAATAATGAAGGTGTAAGCACCACACCATTTTACATGTGAGCCTCATACTTCTTTCCCTGCAGGGAAACCTCAGACATCAGCCCCACTGGACAAGGTAAAGCTACTCTGGGTCCTTTGGATGTAGAGATGACCTAGCCCCATTTCCTTCATGGTGCCCCTGCAAATGCTACAGGGAAGGTGACTTTAGTTGTATGTGAATTCCATTCTGCAGCTATTTTGTTTAGAAAGTTATAAGAAGGCCTGATTTGGCTTGTGTAGGATTTCATTAACTCCCTCTTTTATGCATTCCCACAAGTCCCAATCAGCACACCTGCTGAGAAGGCTGATCTAGCCTTGTGCTAATGCTCTTTCTACCACTTAAGATTTATTTATTCATCAGTTTTATACCCTGCCCTTTCTCCTGGAACTTAAAAGAATGTACAGTACATGGTATCCCTTCCCTCCATTTTCTCCATTCCGAATGATCAATGACTCCCTGGCTGACAGTCCACTTGAACATGACTCTCCCTGGTGTTAGTCCAGCACCTTTAGTATCAGTACATACTACATCTCTTTTAATAGTTTGACTGACTATCAGCCTGATCTTGCTCTCTTTCAGTACTTTCCTCTCTTTGTCCAGTAACCTGTCTCACAGATGATGGTTACCTTACTTTGCTCATTTCTTGCTAGTCTTGTAAACCTTTCAGTTAATGGGTCATAAACATTTGCATATATATGTGTATTTGTGTTATAGCTGTAATCTTGCAAAAGTTTTATAGGAGACACATCTGTCAAAACTGGTGCAAATATAGCCTTTGACTCTGATCACCATGCCTTCCATGGCTGTGTAACTGCAATACTGTCTAGAGTGACAACTCTGGCTATGAAAACTTTGCTCTCCTGACTTAGATTTCCTCTGAAAAAGATAAAATAAAAAAGGAACCCAGTCCTCAAGGCTTTCATGTTTGAACATGTCCATATCATACCACCTTCTTACAAACAGCCGGACTAGTTTGATAATATATTCTATTTAATAATCCTGTGAGGGGTAGACAACCCCAGATGGCTTTGTAGGCATATCCTGTGAGCTATTAATTAAGTAGATGGCCAATAAAAGAGCTGAATATAGTTTTTCATACTGCGATAGGTATCTCCCATGAATAAGCCCCCAGGTTTTCTGCACTGGAGCCCACTCAACTGCCTTGAATATTTTACCATATTCTCCCGAATTATTAACCATGTGTGCCTGACTTAATTGTGTGTGTGTGTGTGTGTGTGTGTGTGTGTGTGTGTGTGTGGTGAATCTCTGGCATGATGACAGTATGAGATCTTTGAAGGCAACTAATATTGTATGTCTGAGATCCAAGAATAAAAGGTGGCAATCGTGTGATGCAATGTTGGTGATATTCATGATGCAGTGTTGGTGATACAGTGTTTTTGAATGGAGGGAAAACCATGCCCAACATGATTATATGTTAACATAACTGAATATCTTTTCCAAACCTCTTAATGTTATTCTGCAAAATGCTAGTCTGAGATATATTCCTTAATTGTTGATTTTTTTTACTGGCAAAAGTCCATCTTAAAAGGCAGAAGCTGTTCACATTTCAATATCTTCAGTGTTAGTTAAAGGCTAGTTATTGGCTTGTGGTCATTCTCTTGTTCTTATTTATATTTAATCTTATTCCCATTTGTTATTGTGCTTCTTGACTTTCAATATTAGAGCATGCAGATCATTTGCATTTTTGGCAGTCAGAAAAGCATTGTTAACACAGAGCAAGTTACGGTATTTCTTCAATTTTAAAATCAAATTCATCTTCCAGTTTAGGCCTCCCTTGATATGTATATTCAGCATATCACCTGAATAAATAAAGATCCTTGTCTTACTCCTTTGCTGGCATAGTATTAGACAGTTTTGCAATGTTTCTTTGAGATTATGGCTTTCCGTCCTGTGGAGATATGGATTTTGCATCAAGACAATGAGATCTTCTGGGATTCTCATTTTGCTAAAAACATTGTACAGCTCGACATGAACAGCACAAGCAAAAGCATTTCTACAATCAATGAAGCACATTTTTTGTAATTCTTTGACTTTTTCAATTACCCAGCATTCATCCGCCATAAGGTCACTTGCTCTGTGGCCTTTTCTAAAACCATCTTGTATATCTGCAATCTCCTTTTCCATGTAAGACTCTAATCTGTGTTGAATGATGCTAAGCGTTTATTGAAACTAAAGTTACTGTACAATACTTTGCATACTTTAAGTTTCATTTATTTGGTATTGATATGTAGATTGACCTCTTACAATCTGTTGGCCACTGTGTTGTTCTCCAGATTTACTGCCATAGTTTGGATAGAACCTTTAACTGATTTTTCTTATGACTTTGCCATATTTACATGTTATTTCATAAATTCCCAGAGCCTTCTGATTTGGTAATGAGCAAAGTGTTGATTTAATATCACTTTCTAATTCTAGAGGTTTTTGTAAAAAGGAAATATTTTTAAACTACTTTGGACATTGGCACACCTATCTTATAGAATTTCAGAATAGTCTTCCCATCCTCGTTTTTTGAATCGGTGGCTATCTGCTTATTGATTTGTTGTACCATATCAATTTGAAGCTGAAACTTCCTTCTTAGTTAGAACTGTTTGAAGACATTCCTTTTTGTGTGTGTCTGTTTCCCTCTTCAATACATTTACAGATATCAACGTGACAGTACTTCTCATCTCTTATAAGAGCTCTCTGAAATTCTTCCTTAAGCTCCTTGGCTTTGGCTTCTCTTCTTGGCAATTTCCAGTTTGCTTTTTTTCTATTTCTTTGTCTTTGGCAGCATCTTTGAACATTCATTTTTGCCAGCTTCTTTAATTTCATTACACAGTTTTGCTAGTTCCCTATGAATGTTCAGGACCTCAAAACAATTCCTGCTGCTTTTCTTGAAAGTGGTGTGTGTGTGTGTATTGAAGGTCACATCAGAGAAACTGGTTGGCTTTCTTCTGCAACTTTAGCTTGACTAGGAACTTGCACCTGAGCAGTTTGTATTTGTTCCACAATCTGCTCCAGTGACATCTTCGCTGTTATAACAGGTCTTCTACTCCTTATACCAATAATATAGTCAATTTGCATTTGTGTACTCCATTTGGTGATGCCTGTGTATATAGATATTGTTTTGATTGTTTGAAGACAGTGTTAGTAATGAAAAAACACCTGAATTTCCAGAAACAGGTATGTTATTCTGCTTCATTGTCCTTTCCTATGCTTCATAGTCCAACTCTACTTTCTTCCTTCCGGCATTTCTTTCTCCAGCCACTACATGCACATCTTGTTTGCATGTGCTGTCAATTTCAGACTCAACTTGTCTATAAAGCTCACCAAATAACTAAATTAATAGGCCAGCGAAATGCTGTGGACATAGTATATTTAGTCTTCAGCAAAGCATTTGACAAAGAAGCAAAGAAGACCACAACCTACTTCTTGATAAGCTAGAAAAATGTGGGAAAAATCCATCACTACCAGATGGATATGTAACTGGCTGACAAACCTTACTCAATGAGCAATCCTTAATGGTAGTACATTTCCATGGAGGGAAGTAAGCAATGGGGTACCACAAGGTTCTGTCTTAGGCCCAGCACTCTTCAATATCTTCATAAATGACTTAAATGAGGAAATAGAAGGGGAATTCATCAAATTTACAGATGACACGAAGCTGGCAGGCATAGCCAACACCCCAGAAGACAAGCTCAGGATCCCAAAAGATCTTGACAGACTTGAACAATGGGCCCTTTCCAACAAAATGAAATTTAATATGGAGAAAAGCAAGGTTTTACACCTGGGAAGAAAAACCAAAGGTACAAGTACAGATTAGGTGTCACCTGACTCAAAAACAGTAACTGTGATAGGGACCTTGGAGTCCTAGTGGATGATCACTTAAACATGAGTCAGCAGTGTGCGACGGCAGCCAAAAAAGCTAATACAATTTTTGGTTGTATAAACAGAGGCATGACGTGAAATATTAGTACCACTTTATAAAATGTTAGTAAGAGCACAGTTGGAATACTGCATCCAGTTTTGGTCAAATTACAAAAAAGATGTTGAGACTTTGGAAAAAGTACAAAGAAGAGCAATTAAATGATTAAAGGCCTGGAGACTAAAACATGAAGAACGGTTGCAGGATTTGGGTTTGGCTAGTCTAGAGAAAAGAAGGACTGGGGGGACATGATAGCAGTATTCCAGCATTTGAGAGGCTGCCACAAAGAGGAAGAAGGGGGTCAATTTATTTTCCAAAGCACCAGAGGGCAGGACAAGAAACAATGGATGGAAACTAATCAAGGAGAGAAGTAACCTGGAATTAAGGAGAAACTTCCTAACAGCAAGGACAATTAACCAGTAGAACAACTTGCCTTCAGATGTTGTGGGTGCTTCATCACTGGAGGCTTTTAAGAAGAGACTGGACAGTCACTTGTCTGAAACGGTATAGGATCTCCTCCTACTTGAGCAGTGGGCTGGACTAGAAGAATTCCAAGATCCCTTCCAGCTCTATTCTGATTCTGATTCATCAGCCTCATCTTCTTTTAGAGCAGTAGTTGGATAACGCCTCTTGAAGGGTTCTCCTCAAAATCCAATTGATATTATTTGATCATTGACTGCAATGTAGCAAGTAATGTTTTGCTGTATCATTCATGAATGTGGAAGCAATCCCGTTCTTTCTCTGAGTCTTGAGTAAAAACAACACAATCTGACTGAAAGCGCCCAATTCCAGTTCATTGTTTGCTGATGCTTAAGAAATCAATACGTAGTCAATTCATTTCATCTTTTATTTGTTGAGCATTTCCATGTTCATGCTTCTTATATTCCCATTATAATCCTGTCTTTGCATCTGTAGTACTTCAAATTTTTCTCTGTAGAATGTTGAGTGCCATCCAGCCTGGAGAGTTTGTTATCTACATGGTCAATAGTCAATCATGTTACCTTTATCCTTTGGTTTTCCCCACCACTAGCACCACTATGCATCTGATCAGAGAAGGGAGGAAGTTTTTGAGAAAGATGAGGAAGAATGCTGAGAGTACATGGAAAATATTTTCTCCCAATAAGGTTACTCAAGTTATGAAGGTCATTGTAGTTGCTCTGCTAAATCTAGTAGACATCAATTTGGGCAGCATGGATATAGAAAGATGCTGGACACAGATGATCACTTTACACAACAGCAAAGATGCACAATTAAGAAATGTTCCAAGAGATCTTCCATTCTAATCTCTGAGCCCTGGTGGTTTGATTCTGACTGGCTGAAGATTGACTCAGTCTTCCATCTTTCTGAGGTCGAAAAAATGAGGATCCAGATATGCTGACATTGTAAACCATTCAGAGAGTGCTGTAAAGAACTATGAAGCGGTATATAAATGTAAGTGCTACTGCTATTCTGCGCTTTGTCAGGAAGAAGACTAGTGATCAAATTTTGCAGCAGCACTTTGATACTAGATTAATAATAATTGTACTTAAGGAAATTCCAATTAGAATGCTATGTTAGAGAAGAGAATTTTTTTCTCAGACAAACATACCGGTAAGTAGAAAAAAATGGGATATTTAGAAGAGGTGATTTTTTTTTTACTTTTAACAGAATTCTGTGGAGGTTTTTTTTTTTTTGAATGGAGTGACAATGACAAGCATTGCTAACCAAATGCCACAACAGATACAGATTAGTGATGAGGATTCCATATGGGGCATTATGTATATTGAGTTTTCTAAAATGGTGGCCCAGCTGTGGGTTATAAATGCTTAATGTGGAATATTATGCAACAAATGCTCCTCAAAAAAGAAAAAATATGAAAAAGTTAAAACAAAATGTGATTTGTTTACAAGAAACACATATTACGGGAAAAA
Organism: Vipera berus; assembly: GCF_964194415.1. Taxonomy (NCBI): domain Eukaryota; kingdom Metazoa; phylum Chordata; class Lepidosauria; order Squamata; family Viperidae; genus Vipera; species Vipera berus. Next base: position 181,572,642 of record NC_138203.1, on the reverse strand, counting down.
AGTATAAAATATTTGAGTCAAAAAAAATGTGGGTGAAGAATTTATTTCGGCTGGAATGAAAAAAATGGAGTTGTATTGTGTATAAATACCCACCTATATGCAACATTTACATTGACTAATGATTGTAGCAAAGATCTTGGTGTAGAAGTTAACTTACTGGGGTTAAGGCTTTGATATTGAGAATTTATGCCCCAAATTAAGTAAAAAAAGCATTTTATAAAGGACCTTTGAAAAAAATATTGGACTTTATATTTAAAAATGGGTGTCTCCTGGGAGATGGAACAGAATGATTGCTTCACAAAAAATAGAACTGAGAAAAATATTAAAAATACACAAGGTAAATTACCAAAGGCTCATTTTTAATTTACCGTAGTTTCCAGCGTATAAGACTACATTTTAACCCATGAAAATCTTCTCAAAAGTCAGGGGTCGTCTTATACGCCAGGTGCTGAAAATTTAGGGACAGGGCTGGCTGGAAAACCTGGAGCGGATCTCCCATTTAGTCTGCGCAGGGAAAGCGGGACCAATTGGAGAAGAAGCTGCAGTCTGTGATTTTTTACAGGCTGGGGTCTGGGCGTCTTCTAAAGTTGAAAAGCAGCTGTAGGCAGGTGGGGAATGCAAGAGCAACTTGAAAGGCAGGTGGGGAAGGCAGCAGCCAGAGCAGCGGCTTAGCTCTAAGGACACATTTGACTCAGGAACTGGGCGGGCTGGCTGGAAAACCTGGAGCGTGTGTTATATATGTAAACAATCCTTTAATTGATGTGTATATATGTTAACAATACAAATAATACTGCATCATCAAAGTGTATAAACATAAAGCCATCTGACAGGAAAAAACGCGGGAACTTTGACAGCTGTCAAAGTTCCCCGCACAGCGCAAGCGCCACCACTGACAGCTCGCGGCTGTCAAACTCCGGACCATGAGGAAGCCTGAGCTGTCAAAGCGTCCACCGCACAGCGCAGGCGCAACCTCTGACAGCTCGCGGCTGTCAAAACACCAAACCACGCGGAAGCCGGAGCTGTCAACAGAAGACAACGCGGATTGGTCCCTGCCTGACACGGCGCCAAAAGAAACACCTCTGATTGGTCCTCGCTACCAGCTGCCGGCTATAAAAGCCGAACAAGTTATTCTATGTTGCCTTGCTTCTAATAAACCTGTTGTTAACTAGCCTGTCGTCCCGAGTGGTCCTTCGGCTACTTCACTGGCGACGAAGGTGGGATCGCTCCGGAGCTGAAGTCACGGCCGTGGAAGAGAGTTCCCGGCAAGAGCTGTCACGGAAGTTTTAACTTCCAGCGGAGCAACCCAGGACCGGACGACATGGCAAACTTCGGCCGTGTGAGGGAGTTTGATACCCGCCATCCCGAAAGATGGCAATCACACCTCGGCCAAGTCGAGGGATTCCTCCTCGTCAGTAAAATCACTGACGACCGAGCAAAGGCCGCAGCTCTGCTGTACATCAGTGGACCCCCGGTGTATGATGCAGCCGTCGGCTTGTTCAGCCCGGTGCCCATCACTGAAGTCTCCTACGCGGACCTAGTGGACCAGCTGAACAAGTACTACATGCCGGCTCGTTCAGAACTGTACTGGCGGGTGCAATTCGCACAGAAGAAACAACGGCAGGACGAGCCCGCCAACGAGTTCATCGCTGGGGTCAGACATGCCGCACGGAACTGCTGTTTCCCCGACCTGGAAGACCGCATCAGAGACCAGGTGGTGATCGGTCTGAGGGACGAGAGGCTACAGAAGAAACTGACGTCCAAACCCGACATGAACCTGGCAGAGCTGACCAGAGAGATCATGGCATACGAACACAGCCACAAGAAGAAGCCGACGAACACGACCCCAGAGACCCCTGCGACCGTCTACCAAGAAAGCGCGACCTTCAGCGACAGCGGAGAGTCGGTGGACTTCACCGATGGAGAAGCCCTACAGCGCAGAATGGAGCACCGGCAGCCAAGGAGAGGCAACACGTCGGACCGCCGTGGGTCCAGGAACCCCCCACCGCCACCATCGCGTTACGAGCAACGAGCCGCCTGTGCCAGCTGCGGGGGCAACCATGCCCGAGGAAGCTGCCGTTTTAGGAACGCGAAATGCCACAACTGCGGGAAGACTGGTCACATCAAGCCGGTGTGCCGCAGCAAGGGCCGGGACAACATCAATGAGGTGGAGGCAAATTCCCCAGGTAGGCCGGCTGCCCAGGCCAGCAGGGAAACCCCACCAGGGCCCCTGGTAGAGACAATAGACAGGGTAAACAGCATAAGCTCCAAGGTTAAGGTTTGGGTCAAAATTCAGGGGGTGCCTTGCCACATGGAAGTAGATTCAGGGTCAGCAGTCTCCTTAATTTCGCTGACAACCTATCAGGAGATCTGTCAGAAAGGCCGAGGACAAATTCCTCTGAAACAAACTCAGGTACACCTAGCGGACTTCCAGAAAACCCCCATTCCATTGGAAGGGAAAGCCAAGGTCGTGGTGCAGTACAAGGGGTTCAAGGGTCCCCTGGAGGTTTTAGTCACGCCAGGGAACCGTACCAACTTGATAGGGCTAAACTGGTTCAGTTCACTAGGCATCGCCCTAACGGGGGTTAACTCCATTCAAGCACCCAGCCTAGAAGCCGTTTGCGATAAGTACGCCGACGTTTTCGATGGCACTTTAGGAAAATATACGGGTCCCCCCATTTCCTTGCAGTTAAACCCAGCAATCCAACCAATTAAAATAAGAGCCAGGAGGGTACCCTTTGCCCTCAAAGAAAAAATTGAAAACGAACTTGATCGCCTCGTAGGACTAGGGGTGCTTGAGCCAACAGAAGGGGGAACCTGGGAGACCCCTATTGTCACCCCAATCAAACCTAATGGGGAAGTGAGAGTGTGCGCTGATTATAAGGCGACAGTCAACCTAGCCCTCAGCCCCCATGCTTACCCAGTGCCAGCGGTAAGGGACGTATTTGCTTCCATCCGCTCTGGCGCCCTTTTCGCCAAGCTTGATCTCACGCAGGCGTATTTGCAACTGCCTGTCACTGATGACACCGCGGAGGCCCAGACAATTGTCACCCACCGCGGTGCCTTTAAGGTAAAGAGGCTCCAATTTGGCATATCGGCGGCCCCGGGTATATTTCAGGGTATCATGGAGAAGACCCTGAAAGGAATACCCGGGGTCTGCCCCTATTTCGACGATGTTCTCATCGCCGGAGAAAACGAAGCGAACTTAGCTGACAGGCTGTCAGCTGTGCTGAGCCGGCTCAGAGAAGCCGGCCTCAAACTTAAGCGGGAAAAGTGCTCTATTGGAGTCACATCCACTGAATTCCTAGGGTACAAAATAGACAGCCAGGGCATCCACCCCACCTCTGAAAAACTTCAGGCTATCCAGACCGCACCCAGCCCTAGGAATAAGCAAGAGCTTCAATCCTTTCTAGGACTGTTAAACTTTTACCACGCCTTCATCCCCCATAAAGCCACTATTGCGGAGCCTCTGCACAGGCTCCTAGACAAGGGCACAACTTGGTCCTGGACCAAAGAACATGAGAATAGCTTCCAATCGTTAAAAAAGATTATCTGCCACAGTTCAACTATCACCCTTTTCAGAGAGGACACCCCAATATGCATCGCTTGCGATGCCTCGCCCTATGGAATCGGGGCTGTCTTAAGTCACCTATTCAAGGACGGTACACAAAGACCCATAGCCTTCTATTCACGCACTCTGACCAAAGCTGAAAGAAACTATGCACAAATTGACAGGGAAGCCCTAGCGATAGTAGCAGGGGTCAAAAAATTTCACGATTACCTGTATGGAAGACCATTTACTATATTTACGGATCACAAACCCCTGCTAGGCATATTCACTTGGAATAAAACTACTCCACAAATTCTCTCACCGAGAATTTTAAGATGGTCAACATTCTTAGCAGCCTATTCCTATCAGCTAATACATAAACCAGGTAAGGAATTGGGACATGCTGACTGCCTCAGCAGACTGCCCATACAAACCAGGGACTCAGACCCAGCCCCAGCCAGCCAGATTTTAGCAATCTCCCAACTTCCAGAATGCCCCCTGACTGCAAACATTATAGCTAATAACTCAGCCAAAGATAAGACACTCGCCAGAGTCCTCAAGTGGGCCACAACAGGGTGGCCAGCTCAAAACCCACAACCCCAATTCCAACCTTATTATAACAGAAAAAATGAGATCTCAACACATAGAGGATGCCTGCTGTGGGGAAATAGGGTCATCATACCAGAGAAAAACATAGACCAAACATTACACATTTTACATGAAGGACACCCTGGAATTGTAAAAATGAAGGCGATGGCTAGAAGTTATGTGTGGTGGCCAGGCATAGATAAACAAATTGAAAAGTATGTGGGTGGGTGTTATACCTGTCAAGAGACCAGAAATGAACCACCCCAAGCACCAATCCATAAATGGGAGACTACAAGGAACCCTTGGTCACGTATACATATAGATTTTGCAGGACCTATCCAGGGCCAAAGTTTCTTAATTGTAGTGGACAGCTATTCAAAATGGCTGGAAGTCACACCCCTTAGAAAAACAACATCCGAAGCCACTATTCAAGCCTTACGAAAAATATTCGCTACACACGGCCTACCTGACACCATAGTTTCCGACAACGGACCTCAATTCACCTCTCGTGAATTTCAGATCTTCGCTATGAAGAATTGTATTAGGCTGGTCACGTCGGCGCCGTTCCACCCATCGTCGAACGGAATGGCTGAAATTATGGTACGATCCACAAAAGAAGCGTTGAACAAATTCGTTAAAGGGAATTGGCAGAGGCGACTCAGCCAGTTCCTCTTATCACAACACACAACTCCATGCGCTACAACTGGCAAATCTCCGGCAGAATTAAGATGGGGGAGGAGGCTAATAACACGTCTCGACAGACTGCACCCTGACACATACCCGGAAGAAAAACAGCACCCCCACCCCGCCCGCACACTTAACCCAGGTCAATTGATTTGGGCACGATCATACACAGATAAAAACAAGTGGGTCCAAGGGACAGTAATAAAACAAACAGGGCCCATCTCATACCTTATAGCTACGCAGGCACAGGGCAACATACGCCGCCATATTGACCAGCTCAGACCCAGACAACCACCATACAATTCTGAGCGACCAACCAGTGCCGACATACAACCCCCACCGGAAATGATACCTAACCAGGAAGAGGAACACCAAAATGAAGAACCAGAACCAGACCACCCTCCACCCCTTCGCCGCTCAACCAGAAATCGAAAACCACCCACCTACCTAAAAGACTATCAGTGGGCAGGTTCAAACATCCAAGAGGAAAGAAATGCACCAGGGGAGGGGTAAGGGGTGTGTTATATATGTAAACAATCCTTTAATTGATGTGTATATATGTTAACAATACAAATAATACTGCATCATCAAAGTGTATAAACATAAAGCCATCTGACAGGAAAAAACGCGGGAACTTTGACAGCTGTCAAAGTTCCCCGCACAGCGCAAGCGCCACCACTGACAGCTCGCGGCTGTCAAACTCCGGACCATGAGGAAGCCTGAGCTGTCAAAGCGTCCACCGCACAGCGCAGGCGCAACCTCTGACAGCTCGCGGCTGTCAAAACACCAAACCACGCGGAAGCCGGAGCTGTCAACAGAAGACAACGCGGATTGGTCCCTGCCTGACACGGCGCCAAAAGAAACACCTCTGATTGGTCCTCGCTACCAGCTGCCGGCTATAAAAGCCGAACAAGTTATTCTATGTTGCCTTGCTTCTAATAAACCTGTTGTTAACTAGCCTGTCGTCCCGAGTGGTCCTTCGGCTACTTCAGAGCGGATCTCCCATTTGGTCTTTTTTTTAAAAAATCCCATTTATATCCTGCCCTTCTCCGAAGACTCAGGGTGGCTTACAATTTAAAGCACAAATCAATGTGCTTAGCAATAGCCTTCATTCTGTGTATATGCCTGTTTATTAGGGCTTTCACCCCCCCAGCAGCATTATTACAAAGTCAGCTTATTGCCCCCAACAATCTGGGTCCTCATTTTACCTACCTCGGAAGGATGGAAAGCTGAGTCAACCTTGAGCCTGGTGGGATGCGAACCAGCACTAATTGCAGGCAGCTGGTGTTATTTAAGGCTCTGCGCAGGGAAAGCTTTAGAGTGAATTAGGAAAAGTGAAAAAGTGAATTAGGAAAATAGGGAACGGTTGCTGGAATTGGGTATGTGTAGCTTAACGAAGAGAAGGGTGAGGGGTGACATGATAGCAGTGATCCAATATCTCAGGGGCTGCCACAAAGCAGAGGGAGCCAAGCTATTCTCCAAAGCACCTGAAAGCAGGACAAGAAGCAATGGATGGAAACTAGTCAAGGAGAGAAGCAACCTAGAACTAAGGAGAAACTTCCTGACAGTTAGAACAATTAACCAGTGGAACAACCTGCCTCCAGAAGTGGTGAATGCTCCAACACTGGAAGTTTTTAAGAAGAGACTGGACAGCCATTTGCCTGAAATGGTATAGGGCTTCCTGCCTTAGCAGGGGGTTGGACTAGATGACCTCCAAGGTCCCCTCCAACTTCTTCTTCTTCTTCTTCTTCTTCTTCTTCTTCTTCTTCTTCTTATTATTATTATTATTATTATTATTATTATTATTATTATTATAGTTTAATCCACTTGCACTGTTTTATGTTTACATGTTTGATGACAAACAGCCTTATGTTTATAAGTGACAGTTTTCCTACTAAGCACCTGCATGTCCATAAGCATTTGAATTAAAATTACCATATTAAAATCAAATCTGATGTTTTTTAATTTTTATTTGGTGTGCGTTGGAAGAGGGGTAGTTCTTATACGGCGAGTATAGCCCAAACCCTATAATTTAACAGGAAATGTAGGGGGTCGTCTTATACGCCCAGTCATCTTATACGCCGGAAAATACGGTAACAATAATTTGGAACTTGATGCATGGAGATATAAAATGTATTCTCCAAAGAATATATTTATCTGTCTGAAAGATATAGATCTTTTTCAAAATAGATATGGTTAGGTTTCTAAGACTTCGGCTATTAATGTACATAAAATGGGGACATTACCAAAGAATTTCTCAGATCACAATCCAGTGAGTTTAACTGTTAAAAGGAAAAAATGGCTCTTTTAGGTAGAGATTGTATATTGCTATAATAGGGAACGGTAATGAAGGATTGTAAAAAAAAGTTAAAATATTTTTTAAGAATAATCTTAATAAAAGCAAGAAGGATTTAGAATGCTAGTAAAGCTTTTGGAACAGGATATTTTATACAATGTAATAATGAACTTGAAAAGAAAAGGCAAGAGAACATACAAATTATTTTAGATGAGATAAAAAAATGGAGGAATTTCAGACTTTCCCAGGGCTGACAACTATTACTCATCAAATTAAGCATTTATATATATTACCTATGTTATTAGTGAGAGAGATGGAAATAAAGACGAATTATGCATAACAAATTTTGAATTTGCAAATAAATTGGGAAAATGGTTGTGAAAAGAAAAAGAAAAAAGCAATATTTAAATTAAAAAGAAAAAATGTTGAAGTAACAGATAATGCAAAAAGTGTTTTATCAATATTATTCTGCTTTATATACAGGTCAAGAAATTTTCTTAGAAAAATGTAATATTTACATTTACATAAACAGAAATTACCAAAGATTACAGAGAATCAGAGGCAAATTTTGAGTTAGGACGCTGAGCCTGTCGATCAGAAGGTCGGCAGTTTGGCGGGTCGAATCTGAGTGCCGCGTAACAGAGTGAGCGCCTGTTACTCGTCCCAGCTTCTGCCAACCTAGCAGTTCGAAAGCATGTAAAAAAAATGCAAGTAGAAAAATAGGGACCACTACGGTGGGAAAGTAACAGCGTTCCGTGCGCCTTTGGCGTCTAGTCATGCCGGCCACATGACCACGGAGACGTCCTCGGACAAGCGCTGGCTCTTTGGCTTTGAAACGGAGATGAGCACTGGCCCCTAGAGTTGGAAACGACTAGCACGCACGTGCGGGGGGAACCTTTACCTTTACCTTTATAACAGTAAGGGAAGTATGTGAAGCTATTAAAAAGAATAAAACAGGAAAGGCATCTGGCCCAAAGGAGTTGTCAGCTTCTTATTAAAAATGTTTTGAGGATGAGCTTTTACAAACATTACAACAAACAGCGAATAGTATTTTACAGAATGGGAAGATTCCTGATCATTGGGCACTTAAAAAGAAACTAATATAGTTTTAAGAGCTAAAGAGACATAACTTCAACAAGAAATTATCATCAAATATTGTTATTGAATAATGACTATAAATTATGTAGAATAATTTTGGCTTTGAGTTTATGAGGAATATCAATGCAAGCTTTTACCTAAAAGAGAATTACAAGGTAATATTAAAAATGTATTTTATATTCTGGAGTATTTTGAGCAACAGAATGAAAAACAAACTGCACTGATACTACTGGATGCAGAGAAGGCCTTTTGACCATTTGAACTGGATATTCTTGTTCGGATTCCTAGAATTTGAGTCTTGGAAATAATTTTATTAAACGGTACAATTGATTTATACTTCACAGAAAGCAGAAATAATTATTAGTGGAGAATTAACCAAACCTTTTAATGAGATTCATAAAGAGACAAGACAAGGATGCTCACTGTCTCCATTAAAGAAAAGACTGCATCTACATTTATTGGTGACTGGAAACCTCTCTTTTTGTGTAAAAATGAAACACTGAATTTGTGATTTATTATTTTGATGATTAGACAGGATAGATTATAAAAAGAGAGTCGTGATGTAACTTTAAAGAGAGAAGTTGAAAAGATAATTATATCTATAACTGCTGGGGAAAATATCAGAAGCTATTTCTTTATATCTTTATACCTTTTTTATATCCACCTTTTTTTATATCCACCTTTTACTGCATTTTCAGTTTTTTCAGTTTTTTTTCTTTTCTTTGTTCTAATTTAGTTTGTATTACTTATTACTGCTTTTTAAACTTTCCAAAAAAATATATATTTAAAAAAATATTTTTTTAAAAAGATGAAGAGGATAAATGTATAGGATATCCTTTCTCAACTGAGTTCTGCATTACTTTAGGGTTCTGTGAGAGAGATTGTGATTATAAAAGAAACCATTGTTTGTTTGTTTTGGAACCTGTATATGTCGTGCAATCTTAGCTGGAAATTTTTCATGCCGCAACTCAGTTGCCACAGTTCCCTGAAACCTAAAAATTATTTCAAGTGTTCTACCAGGGTAAAAAAAAGGCTGATATAAACTATGTCAGCGCTGCAACAATTGAGAAAACTGTAGCCATTTTATCTTTTGCTTTCATTGTGCTTCTTTATGCTTTGGGGGATTTTAGATGTAGAAGTGGGGTAGGGAGGAACGTTTGAGCATTTTCAGTTAGCCATAACAATTGCAGCTGTGTGTGAACTCAAGGTCAGTGTTAGATAAAGTTTTGGCGGGTTGAGAAGTTGGGAGGAAAGCCCGTGTTTTGGATTAATTGATGAATGTGATTTATAACAGCCTTCCTGGTATGGGATTTGCAACTTGTTACTTTGTATGGGGTGGGGGAGAGAACTTCAGTCTTGGTTTTAACTATGTAACTGCCGATACTTTGTTTTCTGAATAAAATGTTCTTTAAGAAATCTTTGCCTTGAAGTTCTTTTAATTGGGTTCATCCATCGGAACTGTTAGATACTGGGTTCGTTGCTTGATTGACAAGACGAGGCGAGTGAATTCAGCAAAGATCATTGTTTATTTGGTTGCAGGAACTGAACTGAGAAACAGGGCTGCGAATGCAGCAATTTATACCCTGGCCTCTAGGTGGTGGCCAATAGGCTTAAAGCAACCTATTGCCGCCCTAGAGGCAGCCAATGGTGGTGCTGGAGTCGGGTTGTCTGAGGAGCTGGGAGCCATTAGCCTGCTTCCCTGCTTGAGCAACCTTCCAGCGATTAACCCCACGTGATATTCCTTAGCAAGACAAAACCCAATAGATTACAGGAACCATAATGGAATATTTATAGCTGTGGTCATGGATAGGTAATTGACAAAGATAGATAGGGGAAAAAAGATTTGGGGTAGTGCACTATAAGAGACAGAGACAGAACCAAAGCTAACAGGCATCATCCAAACCAAAGATCAAATGACCAGCCCTAACTAATACTCTCTGCTGAAATCTATCACCTGCTACCAGCACTGACGAAATGAAATTCCTACCATAATTCTACATATGGGCTCTATCACATCTGAAGTTTGGCTTTCTCTTAACATAAACCTTTAATATATTAGTTCCTGTCTGACCTATTAAATAAGATAGATGGATAGATAGATAGATAGATAGATAGATAGATAGATAGATAGATAGATAGATAGATAGATAGATAGATAGATAGATAGATAGATAGATAGATAGGCAGGCAGGCAGGCAGGCAGACAGACAGACAAACTATTGTCATTTTTACTGTGGGCTCATTTGCATAAATTAAAAATGAAATGTTGCTTGCTCTCAAAAGTACACACATACAAACCACACAGTTAAACATGCTATGTACAACATATGTATAAACCTACACCATATAAATTGTTGTTGTTAGCTGCGAAGTCGTGTCCGACCCATCACAACCCCATGGACAACGTTCCTCCAGGCCTTCCTGTCCTCTACCATCTTCTGGGGTCCATTTAAGCTCACGCCTACTTGCTTCAATGACTCCATCCAGCCACCTCATTCTCTGTCGTCCTTTTCTTCTATTTCTTCTTCTCCAGTGAGTCCTTCCTTCTCATTAGGTGGCCAAAGTATTTGAGTTTTAGCTTCAGGATCTGGCCTTCTAAAGAGTAGTCAGGGTTGATCTCCTGTAGGACTGACCGGTTTGATCGCCTTGCAGTCCAAGGGACTCGCAGGAGTCTTCTCCAGCACCATAGTTCAAAGGCCTCAATTCTTTGGCGCTTAGCCTTTCTTATGGTCCAACTTTCACTGCCATACATTGCAACTGGGAAGACCATAGCCTGACTATACACACTTTTGTTGATAGGGTGATGTCTCTGCTTTTTAGTGTGCTGTCTAGATTTGCCATGGCTTTCCTCCCCAGGAGCAAGCATCTTTTAATTTCTTGGCTACAGTCCCTGTTGTGTAGTGGGTTCTGGAGAGTAGGAAGGACGCCAGGCCGATGAGTACAGCATAACAGCTCTTTATTAGGTGGAAGTGACCATACTGGGGAATAGGGGTTACCTGCACTCTTTATATACCTGGCCAGGTACACAGCCAACCAATCGGATTGAACCTCTGTTTCCCGCCGAAACTGCTTCGCGCCAAACAGTTACAGTTCAACGCCTCCTGGTGGTGACTCTTATACAAATGCTTTAGGTGTTCCTTTAAGCCTAATACATAACAGTCCCCATCTGCAGTGATCTTGGAGCCCAGGAAAATAAAATCTGTCACTACCTCCATTTCTTCCCCATCTATTTGCCAGGAATTGAGAGGGCCAGATGCCATGATCTTGGTTTTTTTAATATTAAGTTTCAACCCAGCTTTTGCACTCTTTTTTTTCACCCGCAACAAGAGGCTCTTTAGTTCTCCACTTTCTGCCATTAGAGTGGTATCATCTGCATATCTTAGGTTGTTGATATTTCTCCTGGCAATCTTAATTCCAACTTTTGATTCATCTAGTCCTACTTTTCTCATGATGTGCTCTGCATATAAGTTAAATAGGCAGGGCGACAGTGTACAGCCTTGCCGGACTCCTTTCCCAATTTTGAACCAATCAGTGGTTCCGTGTCCAGTTCTCACTGTTGCTTCTTGGACCACATATAGGTTTTTCAAGAGACAAATAAGATGGTCTGGTACTCCCATCTCTTTAAGAACTTGCCACAGTTTGTTGTGATCCACACAAAGGCTTTAGCATAGTCTAGGATGTCTGGCTCGAAGTCAGTGACCACCTCATCATGGTTATCAGGGACGTTAAGCTCATTCTTGTATAGTTCTTCTGTGTAATTTTGCCACCTCTTCTTAATCTCCTCTGCCTCTGTTAGGTCTCTGCCATTATGGTCCTTTATCATGCCCATTTTTGCATGAAACGTTCCCCTCATCTCTTCAATTTTCTTGAAGAGATCTCTGGTCCTCCCTATTCTATTGTTTTCTTCTATTTCTTTGCACTGTTCATTTAAGAAGGCATTCTTATCTCTTCTAGCTATTCTCTGGAATTCTGCATTCAATTGGGCGTATCTTTCTTTTTCTCCCTTGCCTTTCGCTTCCCTCCTTTCCTCAGCTATTTGCAAAGCTTCCTCAGACAGCCATTTTGCTTTCTTGCATTTCTTTTTCTTTGGGATGATTTTAGTTGCTACCTCTTGTACAATGTTGCGAACCTCTGTCCATAGTTCTTCAGGCACTCTCTCTATCAGATCTAATTCCTTAAATCTATTTGTCACCTCTACTGTATATTCAACAGGGATATGATTTAATTCATACCTGAGTGGCCTAGTGCTTTTCCCTACTTTCTTCAGTTTAAGCCTAAACTTTGCAATGAGAAGCTCATGGTCTGAGCCACAGTCAGCTCCTGGTCTTGTTTTGGCTGAAGAACACATAGTCAATCTGATTTCTGTGTTGACTATCTGGTGATGTCCATGTGTAGAGCCGTCTTTTGGGTTATTGGAAAAGAGTGTTTGCTATGACCATCGTATTCTCTTGACAAAATTCTATCAGCCTGTGCCCTGCTTCATTTTGTACTCCAAGGCCAAACTTGTTGTGATTCAGGGTCAGCCTGTGGGTTCGGCAGTTGGGTCGGACGACTCAGAGGAGGAGGGGTGTGTTGAAGACCTTGCTGAGGGGGTTGAAGATCTTGCTGATGATAGCCCTCAGCCAGGCCCCTCCCACTTGGTCACCACGGAGACCCAGCTGTGTGAGCCTGACAGTGTGGATGAAGATGACCCACAGCTGGCCCTGTTCAAGGACGCCCGACGCAGGAGGCAGTCAATTAGGAGTAAACAGAGGAAGGCAATGGGGCTTCTCGGAAGGAGGCAGAGAGAAGCCACGCCCTGAACTCTATATAAGGGGAATGTGTGGGGAGGGCTGGTTTGCTGAAGGCAACCGCTCGGATAGTGTTTCAAAGCTCCTGTTTCTTGGTTCGTGTCTTGTTTGTTTTTGTAGTAATAAATTTGGCAGGCATAATTCCAGCCTCTTGCCGTTTGTAAAGGGGTTGCCTTTTCTGCAGGGCCGGTAGCAGGCTGGTACAGAACAAAACTTGCCTGTTATTCTGGTTATCTTTTGGCTTCCTACTTTAGCATTCCAATCCCACATGATGATAAGGACATCATTCTTTTGGTGTTAGTTCTATAAGGTGCTGTAGGGCTTCATAGAACCGGTCAATTTCATCCTCTTCAGCACTGGTGGTTGGGGTGTAGACGTGGACTACTGTGATATTGAATGGTTTGCCTTGAATTCGAACTGAGATCATTCTGTCATTTTGGGGATTGTATCCCAGTATTGCTTTTCGTACTCTTTTATTGACTATGAAGGCTACTCCATTTCTTCTGAGGGATTCTTGCCTGCAGTAGTATACCTGATGGTCATCTGAATGAAATTCACCCATTCCTGTCCATACCATATAAATAACATATAGGTATTAATCACTGTCCACCTTGAATACATAGTGCAGGAGTGTCAAACTCACTGCATCACATGACGTGTTGCGACATATTGTGACTTTTTTCCCCTTGCTGGAGCTGGGAGTGGGCGCGGCTTCTGTGTGATGCATCCAGCACATGAGCTGACAGTTTGACACCCCTGACATTGCGGAAAGAGGAAGCTTGAGAGTTCACAAGGTTAATAATGTATGGAATAAACATACAGTGTCTCCATGGTCACATGATCAAAGTTTGGGTGCTTGGCAATTGGCTCATATTTATGACAAAGCAGTGTCCCAGAGTCATGTGATCAGCTTTTGTGACCTTCTGACAAGCAGCCAATGAAAAACAGATTCACTTAACAAACGGGCTACTAACCTATCAGCTGCAGTGATTCACTTAACAGCTGTGGCAAGAAAGGTTGTAAAATGGGGCAAAACTCACTTAACAAATGCCTCACTTAGCAACAGAAATTTGGGGCTCAATTGTGCTCATACTTCGAGGACTACTGTAGAGCATTCTTGGGAGAAAGGCATTTTAATAAATGGCGTCATGCTTTAATGTTCCCTCCCTCCTCTTGTCTGGGAAAGTCTGCAAGCGCCGGACTGCATCCTGAAATGGTTCAGAGAATGGGGTTCATCTATCCCTAGATTTCTTGGCATTCCAGGACTTGGAGTGGGGGGGGCAGCCATGCTAAGATTCTGTGTGAGAAGAAACTTCAGTTTCTTAGCTGCAATATACATGGAATCATCAGCCAAGAAAGTGACATCTGGTTGTTAATATGCAATAAAACAGCCATTGTAAATTTCATTAAAATTGAGTTATGACAAAACTTTGCCAAGAGTATAAATAGGACACAGCCAAAATCCACAGCTTGGAGGACAGACATGGTTATTTTCAGGCTTGGCTATCAAAGCTTATTATGTAGTCTACAGGCTTATGGCCTAAGAGAATATGGGAAGAGTCTTCAGAAGGCAGTCCGTAGACACTGAAGCTAACAGGTTTACTCATGAATCTGCTACTGAGCTGATGAAATAATGACAGAATGTATGGTGTTATATTAGAATCAAAACTTGCCATTTCATATTTACATCCGATCACATTTACATCAGACACAAGTATGTAAATCGTATGGTTTGTGAGTTATATTGCAAAGCAAATTTTATTATCTACCTACCCACTCTCTGTCCCTTGACATGAATGTGAACCTAGCTGATAGAATCAAAGAGTTGGAAGGGGCAGTTTAGCTCATCATCCAACCTTTTTCCCTGTATGAGTCCAAATTAAAGAATCCTGGACACGACTGTCTGCCTTCCATTCAACCACATCCAATCCCAACCTTTTGGGGTAATTGGTTCCCCTGTTGAAATGCTTTTCTTGTTAGAATTTTTTTTTAGTAGCATATAGCCTTCCACTAACTTAAAACCATTATTTGGTGTCCTGCACTCTTGGAACAAGAAGAAAAGATCTCAACCTACTTTATAACATCCTTTCAGGTATTTGGAGTTCTATTATATCCCCTTTTATCCATCTTATTTCAAGGCTAAACTTACTCAGCTCTTTCAATCTCTCTTCAAAGGACTTTTCTAGTCCCCACTATCATCTTTATTGCCCTTCTCTGAACCTGTTCCAAGCCTTCTTAACAAATGGACATAGTATGTAAGGTGGAATCAGACCAAAGAAGAACAAAGTGGATCCATTATTTCTCATGATTTGGAAATTATAGTTCTGCTGGTGCAACTTTAAATTCCATTTGTTGCCACATCTTACTGCTATCTTATATTCTGTTGGTAAATAATGGCTATTCCAAGATGAGGGACACCATTTGCTCTTTTCCAGCTATGTAGCACTTCATCAATTCTCCAAGATTTTTTAAAGACTGGAGAAAATTTTAGTCAGATCATCAGTTAGTGCAATAGAATATGGTGAGGAGTTGGATTTCCTGGAGGAAAGGGGGGCATTTCAGAAAAGTAAGAGGCAACTGAGTCCGGATGTTACATGTGAAAGAAGGAGGGTCAAGACAGTCCCTCCCCATTAGTAAACAGAGCATATTGTAGATGCAAATCGTAGAGCCTTCAGTCTGGCAAGATTTTGTCTATAGATGTGAAACCAATAAAGAACAGCTTGGAGAAATCACTATGTCTCATTCTTGGTTTTGGGCTTGACAGTTTCTTTAATACCACATGATGGAATTGATTTAGTTCAGATAAAATAATGCAAGGAAAAGAAATATTTCCTGATCGTGTTATGATTAATCTCAATCTTTGATCCTCCCCCTTCATTATGCCCTTCGTAATTTCCAAGTGAAGCATGTGATTTTTCTTTGGAGAGAACTAAAATAGGAATTGAATAGTCTTGATAAGTCTTCAAAGTTCTGTCATGTCTTTGCTCCTTGCAGTAGCATACTTCACAGTCGAATGGATTGGTCAATATACAATTGTTTCAGTTCCTCATACCGGTAGTAATGAATCACCAACTACTAGGACTCCTCATAGTTTCCTTACAGCCACATTGTGCCCTTTAGTGATCACCATCCACTCTCTTATTCTGCAGTATCTCTTTTTCTTTCCTTGAATACTCAAGGCCCATTTCATCTACAAGGACCTTAAAACTCTTTCTCAGTTTGAAAAATGCAAAGTATCTTCTATGTCTCATGTTATTGTTACTCTCATCCACTGTGCATTTTCCTCTCCTTGTCTGGCTTGTTTGTGGAATGTTATTTCCATTGTCTGTTTCTATTGTTGAACTTTGTCTGTCCGTTCGTCTGTCTGTCTGTCTATGGTTTTTTTTTTCATTTTAAAGGATCACATATATAGAGGCCTTTATTTCTTCTTATTCCTTTCTCGACCCCACTTTAGCCAACAAAAAATATTAGATTTAGATAAAAACTCCCTGTATTCCCTAAAACCCTGTTAATTAATTCACTGTTCTCCCATTCAGCTATCCATGAGAAACTTTTTTCCCTCAATAGCTACAATTTTTTCACATGTCAATGTTTCTAATCTTCCAAGCTCCCTGATTTCAAACTCTATGATTTTTCAAAAGGATAACTTTTTTCATGCCTTTCAGTAAAAGCAAAAGTTTCTATTTTTCTATGATTGAAGGTGGAGGGAAGGCAATTGAAGTTTCTCCAAAATGGGATATCAAAATGTTTGCCCAGTCACATAATAATGATCAAAAACTATCATTTTCATTCTTAGTTGCCTTTGCATAGCCAGGTTTTGGACATCATCACACTCAGGACTGTTTCAGATCCAATGTGAGTATGGCGTACTGTTCATTTCTCAAGGACAGAAGCAGTGACCTCCTTGAGCTGTCCCCACCTGACATTGAAGATAATCTCTGCTTTTTTCTGCTTCACATCAAAAATAATGTTTTCTGACTTGTATTGGTACAGTTTAGTAGTACAGGTTTCCAGATTCTATGTGGCAGGTGTGTCAAACTGACCGCCCGCGGGCCAGATGCATCACGCACAGGCCACGCTCACCCCGGCTCCGCAAAGGCAAAAAATGTGATACGTCACGATATGTCACTTGACGTGATCGAGTTTGACACCTGTGCTATGTGGGCTCCAGTAGACAAGAATGGGTCCTCAATAATTGGCTATATAGGTTTTAATGCTCAGACTAGCATTAAAGATACCTTCAGAAATGTCTTATTTTCTTAGATTGCCAGCTCAATGGGTCTTCTGAAAAGAAGGATTAAAAAAAATTAGGAGAATCCAATAATCAAGGAACTTGGTAAACATGGTTCAGATAGAACATTAAGCCATTTCTGTACCCCAAACAGAGGAAGAAACTGAATTCTGGAAAGGTGACTGGGATTGCCTATGACTTTTTGGATTAAACAGTTGTTGTTAGTTGCGAAGTCGTGTCCGACCCATTGCGACCCTATGGACAATGTTCCTCCAGGCCTTCCTGTCCTCTACCATCTTCTGGAGTCCATTTAAGCTCACACCTACTGCTTCAGTGACTCCATCCAGCCACCTCATTCTCTGTCGTCCTCTTCTTCTATTGCCCTCAATCTTTCCCAGCATTAGGCTCTTCTCCAGTGAGTCCTTCCTTCTCATTAGGTGGCCAAAGTATTTGAGTTTTAGCTTCAGGATCTGGCCTTCTAAAGAGCAGTCAGGGTTGATCTCCTCTAGGACTGACCGGTTTGATCGCCTTGCAGTCCAAGGGACTCACAGGAGTCTTCTCCAGCACCAGAGTTCAAAGGCCTCAATTCTTTGGCGCTCAGCCTTTTTTATGGTCCAACTTTCACTGCCATACATTGCAACTGGGAAGACCATAGCCTTGACTATACGCACTTTTGTTGACAGGGTGATGTCTCTGCTTTTTAGTGTGCTGTCTAGAGTTGCCATGGCTTTCCTCCCCAGGAGCAAGCGTCTTTTAATTTCTTGGCTACAGTCTCCATCTGCAGTGATCTTGGAGCCCAGGAAAATAAAACAGACTTTCCTACAAAATGATACTGAATCAGGAGAAAAAGTGGCAAGTGGTGGAAAAAGTAAGGTTATTAATATTTGCATGCTTTATTTTTTTCCACTGCTGTTCCCAACATTATCTTCCTTTGAAAAATGAAATCAGGTAATATTTGGTTCATGAATTCTTAATTTTCTGCTATTCTTGATTAAATTTATCAATTATTCAGTCTCTCCTGATATGTAGGCAAGAACTAGCCAGGGATTGTGGAAAGATTGTAATGAATTTGACTCTGTCTTTCTGTTTTGCACTAGGCATGGCCTAGAGCAGGGGTCGGCAACCTTAAACACTCAAAGAGCCACTTGGACCCGTTTCCCACAGAAAAGAAAACACTGGTAACTGCAAAACTCTCGCGTGCGAGGGGGCGGGGAGCTTAATTGAAGAGTTCAATTAAAAAGAAACAGAGGCTCTGTGCATGAGTTCTCTCTCTCTCTCTCTCTCCCCTCCCTCCCCTTCTCCCTCTCCCTCTCTTTCTCTCCCTCCCCCCCTCTCTCTCCCTCTCTCCGATCTTCTGCTCACCTGGCAAGCTGGCTTGATGCTGTTCTCCGATAAACTGACACACATTCTTATTGGGCTGGCTCTCTCCTGCCCTTGGTCTGCCAGTCCTCTTCCCCCACTCGTGTTTGTGTGTGTGTGTGTGTGTGTGTGTGTGTGTGAGAGAGAGAGAGAGAGAGAGAGAGAGAGAGAGAGAGAGAGAGAGAGAGAGAGAGAGAGAGAGAGAGAGAGAGAGAAGGGAAGCATAAGTGCGGAGTGGGAGCCACAGTAGAAGGCTCAAAGAGCCACATGCGGCTCCGGAGCCACCGGTTGCCAACCCCTGGCCTATAGCCTTTCTGGTTGCACTGATTTCTCAAATCCAAGGAATACACTGTAACAATTAGCCTACAGTTCTTCATCTTGGAATCATTGTCAACCATTGTGTTCAGAGAACTGGCAGGAAGGGAGGATTAGAATAAGAAGGGATAGCTAGTAGAAAGGATTGTACATGCAGCTTTTTGGTAATGTTATCTTAATTTTAGAAACAATGGAAGGTGTCTGAGTGAGTTTAAATTTAGTAATTTCATTCTTTCCCCATTTTTCAGCTTCATTTCTGTCTTTGCCAAATATGCCTCCTCCATTCTTCTTCTTCTGTATTTCTATCCCAGCCACAGCATTCTTTGTAGAAGAACAAGTTCCACAAATTGTGAAGGGAATAAGGTTGGCCATGTTTTATGAATTCAAAGATTTCAAGCTATTTTGATTTGAAAGGGCAGCATGAACACGGAGTGTGTTGCTAGGGCCCTGTTTGACAAACCTCGCCACCATTTCCTTTATTGTAATGGGTACATTCACATACATACTTGTACATACATACATTTGGTGCGTTTCTTGTTCCCCATCACTCTGTGTGTGTCTGTGTGTGTTTGCGCGCGGGGGCATGTGTATGTGTGATATATCTTCAATGGTAGGTATTTTTTGATAAGCCAGGATTGCATTTTTCTTTTTGTTTCTATATCACACCATTATTTCAAATTTAATGTGTGATCCTCTGTCCTTAGGAGCACTGATATTGTTCTGCCAGGTGCTGCAGACAAAAGGTGAGAGACATTCTCAGCCTCAAAGTGCTCAGAGCTTGTGAAAAGGCGGCAAAAGAAACCTGGGGATTGTACACAGGCGTGCTGCCCATCAGCTCAATGGAGGGAGTGTGCAAGGGAGAAGAAATGGAAGGAGGGGGAAATCTCCTGAAAAAAAAATGGATTGCCAGAGAGAGTACAAACATAAAACATTATCTGATTGGCCAGCAACATCTTTGTCACGCACCCAAATGCACACATAGACGTTTTAATACACACAACGCAAAGCTGGGGATTGAACACAGGCTTGTTGCCCATCAGTGGGGGGGAGGGTACAATGAGAATTGATGGGACTTCTAAAGGAAAATGAAGGTGAAAGCTTTGGGTTCGGACTTATTTTTGAAGCCAGTAAAATGCAAGGGAAAATTCGATTCCCAGTTCGGGTTAGGGTTAGGGTTAGGTGGCCTTGAAGTCAGAGTCAAAAATTGACATCAGGGTTAGATTTGCAATGGGTCTCTAAGGTAGTGAGGGTGCAGGTTTTTGCTCAGATCTATTTGTGTACCACAGTAAAATCATGGGAAAATCCTATTCTCAGTGATAATTAAACTAGGATTAGGGTTAGTGCTAGAATTAAGCTTTCTTGGAGTCAGGACTGAAAGTCAACATTAAAGTTAGATTTGCAGAGGCTCTGTAAGATAAATGAAGCTGACAGCTTTGCATTCAGACTTATTTTTGCAAAATATCTGAGAAAATATTATTCCAAGTGGAAATTAAACTAGGGTTAGCATTAGGCTTCCTTGAGGACAGAATCGAAAAATGACATCAGGTATAGGTTCGTGGAGGGTCTCTAACGAAAGTGTGGGTGACAACTTTACATTCAAACTTATTTGTGGAGCTTCCTTAGAATCAGGGGTGAAAACTAACACGGGGATTATATTTGTAGAGATTCGCTAACTGAAATGAGGTTGACAATTTTTGTTCGGACTTATTTCTCAACCACAGTAAAATGCATGAGAAAATCCCATTCCCAGTGAAATTTAAACTAGGGTTAGGGTTAAACTAGGGTTAAGCTTCCTTGAAGTCAGAGTGGAAAACTGACATTAGGGTTAGTTTTGCAGAGAGCCTCTAAGGAAAGTTAAGGTCACAGGTTTACCTTTGGATTTATGTGTGAACAAAATTACGTAAAGGTGTTGGCTCTCGGCTTCTTGGTCAGCAGGAAGACACTCAGACACAATAGAGTGGAGCCAAATTTGGTGTGGCAGGAGAGGTTGGCCAGAGAACGTGGCCAGAGGTTGCAGAGAAAAACATTCCAGAAACAAATCCCCCCAGTGTTTTTCTTTGGGAGGGGGGCAATGACATGGAGTGTTGCTGGCTCCTTCATCCCTAGATTGCCCTCCATCTTCCATCCCAGCCAAAATTATTTTTAAGAGATTGGAAATAATTCCATAAGTCACCCTTTGTATACTTTCCTTAACTTGTTCCTTCTGGAATTCAACAGAGTGATGCAGATGAACAGGAGAAGAGAATAGTGTTTTCTTTCAGCAGAGTCACAGATATGGTGGCTGTGTTTCCCTCTAGCTGCTTTAGGCCCTCTTAGGATGCTAAGTCCTGGACGTGATTATTTATCGTTTATTGAAGACTGTCGGTGTTACAGAGAAATAGACTCTGCTCCTAGATTGCTTTCTGAATTATACAGGCGGGGCAAGGAGAAGGGGAGAGTGTATAATCCAGGCCATTTTGCTGGGTGCACATAAGCCAGCTACGTGGAGAAGGGAGGTAGTCTGCTTGGCGTAGTGGCTTATTTCTAATTGTACTAAGAACAAATACAGGTACGTATGTGAGAAGGGGAGGCACCTGCATTCAACCATAGTACAATTGTCCTCTAGCAACATTAGCCTCCTGTGTTTTTATTTTATTTTATTTTTATTTTAATTCCATTTATATCCCGCCCTTCTCCGAAGACTCAGGGCGGCTTACAAGCTTAGCAGTAGCCTTCATTCTATGTATATGCCTGCTTATTAGGGCTTTCACACACACCCCAAGCGGCATTATTACAAAGTCAGCTTAATTGCCCCCAACTGTTGCAGCATCCCCAGGGTCATGTGATTTACATTCTGATGCTTGGCAACTGATTCATACTTATGATGGTCAGTGTCCCAGGGTCATGTGATCACCTGTTGCAACTTTTGGACAAGCGAAGTCAGTGGCCGGGTGTGTCTGGCCAGCTCGTCACTCAGGTTGTGGGGCGTCTATGGGGGAGATCCATGGGTCTCTGGTGGAGGGGGTGGGACTGGGGTGGGCACCTTCCCCCCTCATTGTCCCTTCCTTCCCCTTCAATTGTCCCTCTCTACCTCTCATCTTCCTTCCTGCCTTCCTTCCCTCTTTGTCACTTCCTTTCCTCCCTCCAACAAATTGCTCCCATGATCGAGCTCTATAAGTGATGTAGCTTAAGTCATCATTAGCTTCTCCAGAATAAATGCATTTTCCCCTTCAGGCTAGTACCATTCCAGCATAATTTAAGGGGATGTGTGTATATTTGGGAATAGTATAACCCCCATTACTTGATAGTAAGCTCAACTAACCAACTAGAAGTGTAATTGCAGATATGTTGTTTGAGATGTTTCCAGTTGCAAATGTGTGTGTCCTCACCATTTTTCCTCACTTTGTTCTCTTTGCTAGCATTGTCTCTTCTGCTCTGTTCATACTCACAATCTTCTCAACCTTACATGTAATGCCAGGAGGGCTTCTAGGCTTATGGCAAAACAGGGGAGCAGAGCTCTACGATTCCGTTTGAGAAAGAAGAGGGGGATATTCCAGTTTAACAGTATTCTGAAATGAATATTTATTGTACGATACAATCTTCCTGCTTTGACTCATTGTAGCGCCCACAAAATAATGAGAGTTTTGGAACTGTACATTTGTGATTTCTTTGCCAGTTTTCCTGTCTATCAATTCTAGTCATTTCTTCTTCTCCTTGAAGTAAATGATTGCTCAGCATTTTTTGTATTCTTAGGACTTAACTAGTTGCTCAATCACTTCCGCCTCTTTCCAGCTATTTTTGCCTATACTAAACTATACTGATTTGATGTTTTATGTTACGAGTGTTTAGTTTTAATATTTACGTGCTGCCTAAGGTCACCCCTAGGTGAGATAGGTGGCTACATGAATTGTTTAAATAAATAAACCAATAAGCTATTTTCTCTATTTTAGTTTTCTTTTTAAAAAATGTGGAGGATCCCAAATACTTAAACAACTTAAACAATCTAAATATTTGGAATGGAAGCCATCTTGATTTAGAGCATGGGTGTCAAACCTTTTGGCTGCCTGGGACACAGTGAGTGAAGAATTGTCTTGGGCTGCATATAAAATATATAGCATAGTTGATGTATATAATTAACAAACTTCCTTTATTTTGTAATAATTTTATTACAAATTGTGGAGCCACATTACTAACTGTCCAGGGCTACATGTGGTTCACAAACCATGGGTTGGACAGCCTGACTTAGTGGGAAGGTAGGAATGCAGAGAGATGCCCACTTGTTCAGGACCCCATTTCCTTTTCTCCTTGGCTGCCTCCATTGTGATTGGCCATCAAAGCTGTGTTCCTGGGTCTTCACAGTAGTCTACTGTTCAGCTCTTCACTGCTTTGTTTAATCCACATGTATGTAAAACTTATGTATGTATTTTCCTTCATTTACCTTTTTTTCAATTGAAGTAAAAATGCAACATCTACAGTAGATTTACATGGGTTCCAGTCCTGGGCAAGACCTCCTTTTAGCTAACTGATTGCCTTCTTGATCTTCTTCCCACTCACTGCCTTCCATCACTGCACTTATGTCTCTTGGTAATCAGAATCTTTCGTCACCACCACAATTTGGGGGCATGTACCCTACTCCTTCTATTGAAAAAAAAATGGGAGGAGACAGGCAAGGCAGGGTTGCTGCAGGAAACAACACATTGGATGAGAAGCAAGTCTCTTCACCCATTGAAGCCACCAGACAGAGGTGCTTTTTTAAATTTATTTTACAATCCTTTTACTTTGTTGCAGTCCCAGAGAATCCTAGGTGGCAAACAGCAATATATCAAAAACCCCAAATCGTATAACCTCAAAAACGAAATGCAAAAGTTGAATGCTGCACTCAGATCACTAGGATTCAAAGGCTGTGATTGCCTTCGTAATATGAACACGTTAGGGCTGTACTTACAGCCAGGGGGAGAGTTCCATAAAGTGGAAGAGGGCACAGAGAAGGCCTGCCATCTGGCCCATATTCTGTGAATATTCAAGGAAGCAACTTTTCATAGGTGCTTCCTAGACAACCAGATTGGTAGATCATACAGGTAGTACTCGATTAACAACAGGACCAGTAATTCCATTGCTAAGCAACGCTGTCATAAAATGTGATACCACATGATCGTGTCAGCTTATGTCAACAATTCCAGCAATTTCAGTTGCCATTTTTAAGAAAAATCTGTGTGTGTGATTGCCATTTTGTGATCTCCTGCCAGATTCCCCACTGACTTTGTTGAAAACTAGCAGTGCAGGTTGCAAATAGTGATCATGTGACTGTATGATCATTGTGAGCTGATTGCCAAGCACCTGAATCACAACCATGTGAATGTGGAGATGCTGCGGCAGCTGCAACTATGAGGACTGATTGCAACTCTCCTCATTCAGGGCCATCATAACACTGAACAGTTGCTGAACAAGTGGTCGTTAAACAAGGACTATACTATAGATTACAGGAATGTAAAGATAACAACCAGGCCTTTAAATTGGTTGCCAAGTATGTTGAGCATGAATGGTTAAAATTAATTATAATATTGTATACCTTCTATATTTTGTTACTTCTGACCTTCTTGGGCTATATATCTTTGCACATATCTAAACATGCAATCATGATCTTATGTAGGCTACAGTCCAAGAAAGCATATACTATAGCAAATATGTCAGTTTTTAATACAATACAAGATTTCATTGGCTTCCCTTATATATCAGCTTCCTCAAAGGCATTTAACTAAAGAGAGAGAGAAAATGTGCTTTGAATGTCAATTTTCAGGAAGGTGAATAGGCCACACATGTGTATGTTTACAGCACAGCATACTGTTCTCTTTATGGAGTTAACTATTGCAGATTGTGCTGCATATAGCCTATCTATGGATGATGGTGGTGGTGGTGGTGGTGGTTATACCTCCACAGTAACCAGAACGTATGGACATTCTCACTAAGTGAGCCTTTCTGGGCAGGTCAACACATTTGGGTATCACTTTTGGCTCTCCACTTGGATTGGAGTAACCCAATATGGAGAACTTGGAGAACTGAGTCACCACCTATTGAAATCCAGACCTGAAATCAGAAGACCATTTAATGCTAAGTCTAGTTAGAGCTCTTGTATCTCCCAAACTATCCCAGAGATGCTAAGAGTCAAAGGCACAGTGACAGCTGCTTAAAGGAGTAGGGATTAGACTGAATCGCAATACTGTAACTTTTTTTCTTGTGTACAGTCACAGCCATATGGCAGGCTACTGTACCTGTTCTATTTTGATTCTTCCCATACCATGTATCAGCAAGAGTCATGTCCCTGTCCTGCTATTAGCATATTTATGAGGTTCAGTGGAGCATAAGCATAAGCAGCCTAACCTTCTGCCAGATCCCCTTTTGCATCATCCATCCCTTTCCCAGCAAGGTGCCATGAGATATTCATGAGTAGCCTCATTCCTTTCCCAGTGGACCCTTGCTGCTGGCTGGCAGTAAGTACCATCTTTTTATTCTTATTTTTACTCAGGCACTTGGTAAGGATATGCCTGTGTGTGTGTGTGTGTGTGTGTGTGTGTGTGTGTGTGTGTGTACATACAGCCCAGAACTGCCATAATGTTATATCAAGACAGACAGCATCACAGCTTGATTCCCAACTATCCAGATCTGCTCCACACTCTGCCTTGAGTAGGTCTCTCTAGGCCTTGTTGTTAGTTGCGAAGTCGTGTCCGACCCATCGCGACCCCATGGACAACGTTCCTCCAGGCCTTCCTGTCCTCTACCACTAGGCCTAGGCCTAGTGAATTACTGGGGATCAGTGGGCCTTTACTTTTCTTGGATCGTATCCTCAAATGTACAGTATTAGTTCCCCTAGATTCAGATTGAGAGGTTAACGGTTCTGTGGCATGGTAATCAGGCTCTGAGCATAAATGGCAAATCTCAAACTTGATCTCTTCTGTAACAAAAAATACAAAGCAATGTGCGCAGCAATTGAACTGATCCCCTCCAGGTCTTCTCCCTTAGCCCAGCCTGATCTTGATCCGGTCTTGCTTTGTTCCTGGACCTTAGCTTTGCCTTCTGGACATGAACCTCCCTTGACTCCAGTGCATAAATAACAACTGTTGTGCATTGGTCAATCTTTGTTGGTCGCTTTTCTTCAATTCATCCCTCACTTCGAGGGAAGCGGAATTGGTTTCAGCATGAACCCTGTTGCAAGTCAACGCTGCATAGGACAGGGTAGGCATTCTCCCATGACTTCACTCTTTGATAATGTATTCCAGACTGACTGCGAGCATTCCTTAAGTGTGAGAACTGGTCTTAATAAATGTTTGAAATTGTCTCAGGACATTCTGTTTTTGAATCTCCTACCCTTTTGGAAAATATTTCAGCGTAGCAAATGGGTCAACTGCAGAAGCTGTGTGGTATGGAGAGGTATGCTATTTCCTCCAGTCTGCTTCAGCTAAAAGCCACAGAGAGTCGGAACCAATTCACAAAAGTACAAATTAAACATTATTCTTTTAAATCCACACTGGAACAAGGTAAGGCAAAAATGAGACAAGTAAACTAGATATGAAATTTACATATTGTACTCCTTTTTTTAAACTGCAGGTGGTCTTTAACCTACAACCATTATGGAGCCTGCCTGTTATGGGCGTACATCATGCCAATAGATAAGTGAGGCGTGCATATGATTGCCTCACTTCAATAGCCACTATCCCTACTCTGCCTTTTGCAATCGTTAAGTGTGCGAGTCATTAAGTGGGGCATGGGGTGCCTCAGGCAGTGGGAGCGGCCCCACACTTTAGGAACTGCCAAACTCACACACACACACTCACAGGCACCTGAGGCACCTCGAAACAGGCCCTAGGTCTGTGGGCACCAGTGGGTGAGATGGGAGGAGATTAGGTGGGGAGGGCTGGTGCAGTGTCCCTGCAGTCGGTCATAAGGGAGGGGATATTACCAAGTGCCCAATTTTTGTTCACATGACCCAGGGATACTACACTGGCTGTAACTTGGTGTACAGGTTGTAAGTCCCTTAGATCAGCACCAATGTAATTTCAAACAGTCACTGAATGAATGGTTGCAAATTGAGGACTTCATGTATTTAAAGTTTGGGTTTATTTATTTATTTTAATTATTTATTTAATTTAATTTTATTAAATTTATATACCGCCCTATTCCCATAGGACTCAGGGCGGTTTACAGGGAAGGCTAAAAACATAACATACAAAAATTAAAATCAGATTAAAACAATTAATTAAATCAAGTCCCCGAAATTTAAAACTAAAACCCAATAAAAAATTAAAACCCCTCAGCCTGGGCCAGACAGCTCGAAGAGCCAAGTTTTCAGGTCCCGGCGAAATGAGCGAAGGTCGGGGGCAGTCCTAAGTTCCATGGGGAGTTGGTTCCATAGGGCCGGTGCGCCCACAGAGAATGCTCTTCCCCTGGGAATAACCCACCGGCATTCCTTAACCGGCGGTATCCTGAGAAGGCCCTCCCTGTGGGAGTGCACAGGACTAAGGGAGCTTGATGACGGCAGCAGGTGTTCCCTCAGATAACCCGGACCCAAGCCATTTAGGGCTTTATAGGTCATCACCAGCACCTTGAATCTCACCCGAAGGGCAACCGGAAGCCAATGCAGCTTGCGGAGTAGAGGTGTTACATGGGAGTATCGGGAAACCCCCATCACAACTCACGCGGCCGCATTCTGCACCAGTTGAAGCCTCTGAGTGGTCCTCAAGGGCAGCCCCATGTAGAGAGCGTTGCAGTAGTCTAAACGGGAGGTCACGAGCGCATGAATGACTCTGCGTAGGGCATCTCGGTCCAGGTAGGGTCGCAACTGGCACACCAGGCGAACCTGGGCAAAAGCCCCCCTGGTCACGGCTCCTATGTGGTCTTCAAAATTGAGCCATGAATCCAGGAGGATGCCCAAGTTGCGAGCCCTATCAATGGGGGGTAGCACCTCACCCTCCATCGTTAAAGATGGAATAGTCTGGTTGACCCGAGATGCCGGTATGCACAGCCACTCAGTCTTGGCAGGATTGAGACGAAGCCTGTTTCTCCCCATCCAGACCCGGACCGCCTCCAGGCAACGGGACATCACGGCGAGGGCATCACTGGGTTGGTTTGGGGTGGAGAAAAAAAGTTGGGTATCATCAGCATACTGATGATACCCCACCCCGAAACCATGAATGATCTCGCCCAGCGGCTTCATATAGATGTTGAACAGGAGGAGAGAGAGAACCGACCCCTGAGGAACTCCACAAACGAGAGGCCTCGGGGCGGACCTCTGCCCTCCCGTCAACACCGACTGCGAGCGGCCCAGGAGATAGGAGGAGAACCACTGCAAAACAGTGCCTCCCACTCCCAACCCCCTGAGACGCCGCAGTAGGATACCATGGTTGATGGTATCAAAAGCCGCTGAGAGATCTAATAGGACTAGGACAGAGGAACAACCCCTGTCCCGAGCCCGCCAGAGATCATTCACCAGCGCGACCAATGCCGTCTCTGTGCTGTACCCAGGCCTGAAACCCGATTGGTACGGGTCCAGATAATCAGTTTCATCCAGGAACAGAGGAAGCTGATGCACCACCACATTCTCAACAACCTTCGCAAGAAAGCGAAGGTTGGAGACCGGACGATAGTTATTTAAAACAGCTGGGTCTAGGGCAGGCTTCTTGAGGAGGGGTCTCACCACCACTTCAAGGTGGCAGGGAAGATACCCTCCTTCAAGGAAGCAGTTATTACTGCCTGGAACCAGCCTCGTGTCTCCTCCCGAGCCGCATAAACCAGCCAGGAGGGGCACGGGTCCAACAAACAGGTGGTGGAGCTCAGCCTCCCCATCATCCTGTCCACATCATCAGGGGAAACAGGATCGAACTCAGTCCAGATAACATGCTCAAGACTGTCCGATTCCTCCACATCAGACTCTGCCCAGTCAGAGTCCAAACCGGCCTGGATCTGAGCGATTCTGTCTGTCAGATGACGACTAAACTCCTGGGCCCATCCCTGTAAGGGATCCTCCCTCACCTCCTGGTTAAGAAGGGAGCGAGTCACCCTAAACAGGGTGGCCGGGCGATTATCTGCGGACGCGATGAGGGCAGCAAAGTAATTAGCCTTCGCCGTCCTCATCGCCGCAAGATAAGACCTTATAAAGATTCTTAACTGCAATCGGTCAGATTCGGATCAGCTGGATCTCCAACAGCTCTCTACACCCCGTCTCCTACGCTTCATCTCCCGGAGCTCCACAGAAAACCATGGAGCCTACCGGGATCTGCGCCGGGTCAGGGGTCGCAAGGGTACAACACGGTCGAGCGCCTCGGTGGCAGCCCTTTCCCAGGCATCCACCAAGGCGTCGACCGGGCTGTGAGTGAGGGGGATAGGTATAGACCCAAGTGCCGTCTGGAACCGTTCCGGGTCCATTAGGCGCCTGGGGCGGAACCACCTGGTTGGCTCCGCAGCCCAGTAGCGGGGTGTGGCATAACAGAAGACCAATCGCAGGAGGTGATGATCGGACCATGACAGGGGGACAATAGTTGGCGAGCCCCCTTTCAGATCATCAAGCCACTGCCCAGATAAGAAAACTAGGTCAAGAGTGTGTCCCCCCCATGAGTCGGACCCTGAATTACTTGGGTCAGGTCCATGGCCGTCATAGAGGCCAAGAACTCCCGGGCTAACTCAGACGACCCTCCCAGAGAAGGCAGGTTAAAGTCGCCCAGAACTATAAGTCTGGGAAACTCAACCGACAACCCTGAGAGGGCGTCGAGAAGCCCGGGCAGGGCCGTTGCCACACAGCTGGGCACCAGGTATGTTAGCAACAAGCCCAACTGAGCCCCAGGGCCACACCTCAGGAGGAGGGACTCACTCCCGCCTATCTGTACAACAGTGGACTCCTGCAAACATAAGGTCTCCCGTATAACTACCGCCACCCCACCGCCCCTGCCCTGAGCCCTCGGCTGATGCAACACACAGAAACCTGGAGGGCAAAGCTCAGTCAGAGGGACACCTCCCTCTGAGCCCAACCAGGTTTCTGTAATACATGCCAGGTCCACGCGTTCCTCCTCGATCAAATCGTGGACGAGGGGAGCCTTATTCACCACGGATCTGGCATTGAAGTACACCAGCCTAAGCTCAGGGACCTGATCCCCCGCACCCCCGGATAAACGGGTACCAACTGGAGGGTCGGAGCACGCCACCGCTTGAAGACAGCGGGGGCGTGATCCCAGATGTCGATATGGCCCTCCGTGTGACCGCCTGCTGCCATTCCCAATCGTCGTGGGGATTTGAGACCCCACCCCAATGCCAGGAAAACCAGAAGCCCCCAACCCCCTCTCGCCGGGGACCATCTCAGGCCCAGACTGACAACCGGTTGAGGAAGCACATCCTAATTCCCTCCCAACCCTACCATTTCCCCCCCCTCCCTAACCCTTTAAAACAACCGGCTTCTTCAACAAGGCTGCTTATAATGCAGCCTTTCCCCAACATGACATCTGAATGCACTGGACTATGCGCTTTAGTCAAGACATCCAATTGCAAAAAAACTACCATAATGGCACAGCCTCCTCACATTATATTAAGCCATAATGTGAATTGCTTGATTTTGGCTTACCACGTTGCACAAACCTAGCCATTTTGTAAAATATACGACTTACAGTGTTGCACAAATAGTTAAACATTGCTTAGCACAGCATGTGAATTAGTGTGTCAGTGGTTCAGTGAGTGAAAGCTTTGTGCGCTGTTGACATTTCAGTGAAGAGGATCACCGGTTAGGAGGCAAAAGTAGCATATGAAAAAGAAGACAAGAGTCTTCAGAGAGACTGAGGATCAAAGTATATATTATTTAAAAAGCATCTTTTTATTTGTGCTGATTTTTTTTAAAAAAATGTAGATTATATTCACTGAAGGAAGCTAAAAATAATTATTGAGACTGAGTAGATAGGATGCATGCCCCAATCACAGTTGCAGAGGAAGTGGAATAGTTCCATGATGAATGGCAACACCTTATTGATAGTACTTGCCCAAAAGAAACCCTATTAATTATAAGAAACCAGAATACTAAAGTTGCAAGTAAAATAGAATCTGGACTGATGGGAAAATTTGGTCTTGGTGATTCCATTTGCTGCTGCAGCACCATGTAAAACACCTATTTGTAAGGGACTAGCAACATCAAGGGTGATTGAAAGTGGCTATGCTGGACCACAAAAAGGTTTTCCAGTTCTGCCTTTCACCACAATTTTGTTTCCCATAATTAACAGTTTCCAGTGCCAAAATGCATCCTAACTTTACATATCTGCACTTGGTATATCCCAAATCTACAAAAGCAGACTTCTTCTTTTTGCTGAATAATAAGGGATGGGATCTTCTTTTTCTGCTTATGGAGATTCTTAATCTAGGTCACAGTTGTCCCACGGTTGTCCCAACCAGTTTTCCAAGAGGCAACTGGACTTTCTTCTTTTATTTCCTTTGAAAATGCTTCGCTTCTCATCTGTTTATCTCTGTCAGATAAACCTCCAAATGGCCTCAGAGAGCTAAGACCAACCTTCCGAGAACTAATGACCAGATGACTGCAAGGAATATAAATCCTTCCATTCCCCACCATTCAGTCAGAAACAAAGAAGCTTCTTGGAGTAGAAGCGAAATATTTTCGAAGAAAACACACACACACACACACACACACCCTGAAAAGTACAGTTTCCTTTTTGAAAAAGCACTTTGGGATCTTCTTTTTCCCACAAGCACCTGATTTCAGGAAAGTCAAAGGGTGTGCAGACTGGCACAAAAAGGAAGGATGTTTTTACTCCCACATTGTCAGTTGGTTTGTCAATGGACTGGGAGAATGATTTTGTTTCGTTGCATTATTTTGCTTTTCTGACCATACGAACGGCATATTGGCAATCAGAGTGCTGTACCAGTGGCAAGCCCTGCAGATCGGAAGAAGGGTGTAAAGAGAATGCTGGTTAACACCAGCAGTGAGTGACTGTAGAGAAGCATTTTTTGTTTATGACCTCTTTTATGCTGTTTCATTCTGGATGACTCTAAGTGGCTTACAAGTCAAGAGAGCCCTCAACAATGGCAGTAAACTAGCAGATAAACCAACAATATTATAATGCATCATTACAGCACTCATGGCACTGTATCTCAAGCAGGAAAAAAATGCTAATTCATCCTAGTCCTCAAAGACTTTCTGAAATATGCAGCTCTTAACAATGTCTCAGGAGGTCATAAGGGAAGGGACTGCTATTGACTCTGAGGGCAAACTGCCCCACAAGGAGGGACAAATACTTACTTTTGTGCCCTCCTGCTGGATTTCCCTGTAATGAATCTATTTGCATAGATAGGGCAGGCAGGTTCCGTCCAGGAAAGGCAATCTCAAAGATGCCCAGGTAATACAAAATTGTAGATATACTAACCAGCTTTAATAGCACTCAGAAAGAGAGTGGTCCTGCAGCAGCGATGGAACATGGCAATAATGATGTCATATAGACAGCCACAATCTGCATCAGGTGAAGGTTGCAGGTGACTCTCCAGTGTATCCTCATATAGAGCCAATTACAGTAATCAGTTCAAGAGGTGGCAAGGATGTGAGTGACCGTAATCAGCGCCTTCTGTTCCAGAAAAGGCTGCAACTGGAACACTTGCGGTTCCTGGCTTTTCTGGCCATAACCTCCAGTTATGTATGCAGGTAAGCTGTGAGTCCAGGCTTCCAGGAGAAACAGACGCACACCCCTGCCGCTGCTCATTGTAGGCCTGTTTTTCAGGGAAGTGCAATCACATTTGGAGTCAATCTGTAATTGGCTAGTTTCTGAATTAACAGCCATTCCATCTTCTTGGGGTAAGCCAGAAACTATTTCTCACTATTCCTGATATCTTCCAGGAATTGGATCGTCTCATCTGTTTAGCTGAGAACCGAGATGTATAACAATGTATTTTCTACATATTGATCCTACTTAATCCTATACCTATACCAAGAAATGACCTCTCCTAGTAGTTTCCTTTAGCTATTCAACAGAATGGGAAAGAAGGTTGACCCTGAGGACATCTCATGCTGGAGTGCCTGAGAGCCTGACCTGTCCTCCCCCATGATCACCAACTGAAAGCTCACTCAGGAAGAAGCAAAGCTACTGTAATGTGGTGCTCTTACTCCTTACCTTCACAGAAGCCCCAGAAGGATATTTTGTCCAGTGATATCAAAGGTTGCCGAAACATCTCCTAGGCAAGGACAGTTGCACTTCTGCATTGAACTCCTGCAACAGATCATCCACAAGAGGAACAAGGGCCTCGTCCCTCCCCCGCCCCTGTGTTCTTATCTGAACGCTGGGTTTAGAAGACAGGGAGGCCAATCTCCAACTCTTCCTCACCTCTGTCGTCACCAAACTCTGGGAACTCTGATGCCTCTTCGCCTGGAGCAATAGCCACTTCGTGCTGTTTTTTTCTGCTGACACAAGTATTTCCTCTTGAATGGCAGGGACCTTCAAGATTTTGATTGTTTTCTAAGCTAAGAAGAAATGCACTGATGTTAAGGAAATGATTCTATACACACTTCCCAGGAGTATGCCCAGGTCAATGCCAGAGGGCTTACTTCTGAGGAGAAGTGCATTGGACTGAAATATAAGGCTTGCCGCAAAGGGATATCATCAATATTGTTTATTTGGTTTATTACTTTTTATCAAACCTTTTATTGTTGAATCCTTAAACGATTTCTGCTTTTTTCTTCCCTGCCTCATTGAAATACTATTTTATTTAAAATTCTGCTAGGGATCACATTTGGCCTCCCTTGAAATTAGATGCAGTGTAGTGGATTAGAGTAGGATTTGTAGGCAAAAGTCCAGGGGGCCCACTCAACAGAATAAGCAGGAATGGCTTGCCACATGTTGATGTTTGTGCATAAAATATGTAACTATCTAAAGGAGAGTCCTTCCAATAAAAACGGATTAACTGTCCCTGAGGCTGGGCTCAAAAAGCAAACGAAACTCTTGTGACGTTTCCTGGTCCTTTTTCATTCAGAGTATTGAGTGAAGTGTACTTTTGCAATCTGTAAGGGAGGGGGCAGAGTTTATTTCTTTATAGCTATCTGATAGCTGCATGGGCATGCCAGGGAGACAGTTGCACGGCTGGGGAGATGAGAGAAAATTGTGGCTCTTTTGGGAGATGTCAGCATTTGAGGGAATTAAGGAAAATAGGAACTTTAAACCTGGCAGAGACTTAATTCACCTAATTTGCTTATGGATTTCTATGAAAGAGTGAAAAAGGGGGGCTCAATTATTTAATTGTTCAATCAATTATTGCATTATAATAATTATGGGCTCTGATGAGCAGGAACGAGAACACGCAGATGAGTACAGACAAACTCATACTTTATTTAAGCAGAAACTGTACTGAGAGATTGGAGTCACCCTGCTTCAACATATAGCCAGGCCCTATGGTATTAACCAATCGGATTGAAGCTATACTTGCTGCCCAAAGTTGACCAATGGCAGGACTGGAGACGTCCTGTCTGGGTTGCTGGAGAACCGTTAGTTCTCCAGCACTGCACGTGGTGATATTCCAAAAGCCCAGTACATAACACCCCTCCCTCCTAAGATCAGGCTATAATACCCTTGACAATTGTCAAGGCCCAAAAACTGAACAATCATTCCCAGAGAAAAATCATCCAGATGTCTCAAGCTCTATGGTCTCCCCAAGATACACAAAGAAGGAACCCCACTCAGACCCATAGACAGCTCCATAGGCTCACCTCTACAAAATCTAGCCAAATTTCTTGCCAAACAACTACAGCCTTACGCAAATTCCATCATCTCACACGTACAAAACTCATTCCAATTCATAGAGATCATAAGTAAACTAAACTTACAGCCCTGTGACCTACTTGTGAGCTTCGATGTCATATCCCTCTTCACCCAAGTGCCAATCAAAGAAGCCTTGACAGCTATCCTAAATAAATACAACCCCCCTAAACACATCCTAGATCTGACCAACCACTGCCAAACACACACTTCATCTACAATGGACAAAGATACAAACAAATGGAAGGAGC
This sequence comes from Vipera berus, assembly GCF_964194415.1. Lineage (NCBI taxonomy): Eukaryota > Metazoa > Chordata > Lepidosauria > Squamata > Viperidae > Vipera > Vipera berus. The sequence continues at coordinate 181,537,728 of NC_138203.1, read as the reverse complement.
ACCCATGGGATCACCCCTTTCACTTGTCATCGCAAACCTCTACATGGAACACTTTGAAACCCTCGCTCTAGAAAAATCCAACCACGAACCCAAACTCTGGCTCAGATACGTAGATGACACCTTCGTAATCTGGCCACACGGCAAACAAAAACTGGATGACTTCCTCACACACCTCAACAGCCTACACCCCAAAATACAATTCACCATGGAAACAGAAGCTAACAATCAACTTCACTTCCTTGATGTCTTAGTCTACAAGAAATTCAACGGCTCCCTAGGACACACTATCTACCATAAAAAAACACACACAAACCGCTACCTGAACGCACTCTCACACCACCACCCAGCACAGATCAACTCCGTAGCCAAGACACTCATCTCCAGAACAAAACACCTAGCTGACGAACAACACCTAAAAACTGAACTACACACTCTCACTAACATACTAACAGCCAATGGATTCCAAAGAAACATGATTACCAACTTAATCTGAAGAGAGATACCCACAAAAATCCAAGATAGAGAACAAGAAAATGGCAAAGCCCTCCTCCCATACTTAAAAGGGATCACAGACAGAATCAGCAAGATCCTCCACAAACACAACATCAAAACAGCATTCTGCACAGACAGAAAAATATCCACCATCCTAAGAAACCCCAAAGACATATTTGGGTTAGAAAACCAAGGAGTATATGAAATCCCATGCACCACCTGCCCCACCACATACATTGGACAGACCAACAGAAGAATAAGTGCATGCATTGAAGAGCACAGGAACTCACTCAGAAAGGGAGAACAAACTTCATCCCTGTTCCAACACTTTAAGGCCACTGGACACGAAATTGATTTTAAAAACACCAGAACTATCGCCAAAATTGAACATTTTAACAACAGAATAATCAGAGAAGCCATTGAGATAGAAAAACACCCCCACAGCATGAACAAACGAGATGATACCTCTCGCCTACCAGCCATTTGGAAATCTGCCTTGATTGACAGACGAGTCCCAACCACCAAGAATGATACCAGACCCAAACTCATGATAACATCACATGACATCACCACCACACAACCATTCAAAAAGCAAATCCGAACCCACAACTATAACGACACTCAACCACAAAACAGAAACCTAACTACAGCTGCAACATCAGCCACTTTAAACCCCTCCAAACCACACAATAAGCAAACTGACACCCACTATAAAAACATGGCACCATCACAAACACGGAGCCGAACAAAAACAGCACAACTCACCAGTTCAGGTCTAAGGCTGGCAGCTGAGACCAGCCCATCCACTCAAAACACATCCCCACCCAATCAGAACACAGGCCCCATTCAAAACACACTCCCACCCAATCAGAACACAGCTAAGCCCCCACACAATCAGAGCACACCTCCACCCCATCAGAACACAGCCAAGCCTCCACCCACAGAACACACCCCCTTTGGCAGTTTAAAAAAGAAGAAAAAACAGCCACTATCACACACTTCTCCCAGAAGAACGAAGCTGAAGTCACTAGTCTGAGGATGACGGATGAGATTTCATCGAAATGTTGCCCTGATACCTCCAATTCTACGTGGGGAAAAACCCGAATGACCAAAGATCTACATATACAAACATACATACATACATATATATATATATGTATGGCTGACTGATGAGAACAAATAAGTTTGAAATGATCATATCGGTCTCTCTTTATTCTTTGTTAGCAAGCAAAAAAATTTACACAAATATGAGCTGCCACTGCTGTGGCTACTGCCTGTAGATGGCCTTGGGCTAGGCTGAAACAGAAAATAAGATTTGTCCCGTATATATATATATATATATATATATATATATATATATATATATATATATATATATATATATATATATATATATATATATATATATATATATATATATATATATATATATATATATATATATATATATATATATATATATATATATATATATATATATATATATATATATATATATATATATATATATATATATATATATATATATATATATATATATATATATATCAAGTTAATATATCTTATCCTTACACAATACCTTGTCATTTTCTCTAAAAATACAAAGAAAAACAATCTTCTTGCGATGTCTTATCTCATTCTAAAAACAAATCTTTAAAACCTCATCATTCAAACAATAAAAAAAATCCATTAAGGGCTACTAGAAACAACAAATTAAAAATATTAATCTTTCATCCCTTCAAATGATGTCCCACAAATTAATTTGTTATCTTCTCTTCATCTCCTTTCAATTTTAATACCGTAACTTATCATTTCTTTACAAATACAGCAAAGTCTCTCCTTCCCATATCTTATCTATAAACAAATCTTTAAATCCTCATCATTCAGTCCTAGTCAAGAAAAGCCATTAACATCTGGCTATTTCTCAAGAGCAATCCAGCACTTTTGGAGACATGCAACTTGGACTTGAGCCACCATCTGCTCTTGAATGAGAAGATGCCCCCACTGGATAGGTCAGAACAGAAGATTCCTCCTCCTTGGCATTAAGCTTTTCAGTAAAAGACTTTAGTTTTCCCTGTTATTCAGGTTAGCAGGCAAGTGTTTTTGAAGTGTGTGGTGCTACAACACAAGGACGACAGGATTTTTATTTTAACAGATGCAGCACAGTAAATATTTGTGGAATAAGATAGCTGTATGCTTAGATCTGCATACAAAAGCTAGCAATCATGTAAACAGAGCAGGCAAAGAAAGGAACAGAAAGTGGGAGCAAAGGTAAAATTATCCAACTGAGCAAAGCAGCTCCAGAAAGAAATAAAACATCCCTGATATTCTGACTGTACTTTTCCTGCCAACATTCCCTCACCAGTTCCAATTCTTCAGGTTTTTTGATCACAGTATCCTAGTCAAAGTTCAATAAGGAAAAATCTGCTTGCTGTATTTGCTACTCCCAGGAGCAATAGCCCATCCAAATTCAGGGGGGAAAAAATAAACTTTCAGCTGCATCTCGCAGCCTAGATTCCACCCCCTCACTGGAAGAGGAGAGTGGCTTTTTGACTTAACCTTATTTACTGCTGCCAGCCAACCTGCAAAACTTAGATCCACCGTGGTACAATATGTCATGTAAATATATCTAATGCGTGTGGATAAGTGGGTGTAAACACAGCAGGGAATGGATTCAGCTCTCCCTTCCTCCACATTTCTGATGTGCTTTAAAAACAGTTCTACTCTTAGCAACCAGATTCAAAGGAAGACAATGGGATAGGAGCTTTGTGCTGCATTAGGAGCTTTGTGGTGCATTAGTAAAGGGGATCTGAGCAGTTGTAACTTCTGTGCCGTACTTGTTCTGCTGCCACATATTGTTCTCTACGCCACTAATCCTTTTTTAAAATTATATACAGCCCAGCTTGAAGCTTCTTTCTCCTGCCCTAGACCATCTGCATGTACATTTTTCTCATCTCAGCATTCCAAAGAAATCCCATTGCTTCTCTCTTGCTGTGATGTATTGTCTGCAGGATGTCCATTTACAGATGTCAAGTTCCCTTCTGGGTCCTTGCTTGGACACTTTCCATGACATTCCACGATCATTTCACAACTCAGAATCACACCCAATGAATATAATATGAAGATTCATATTTTTTCTACTTGTCATACACATAGGGGAAAAATGACAATTTCATGACTCTGAACAATTTTTTATAGAAAATGGAGTGGAGGTAAAAAATATTCAGGGATAGCATCACTTGGTAAGTGGCCATGTAAATTGAGTAAAATAAAATCAAAAGTCCTTATTAAGTAAATTGATTTTTAAAAACATATCTCTTAGTTTTTCCCAGTGCCAGTTCCAATGAAATCTTTGGAGTGGAACACAGAAAGTTACTTGATATCATAGATCCTCTTAATTCAGTATTTAATTCTCTACATTGTTCGGTAGCAATATTGTAAGACAGCGTCTCCAGTCTTTGCTGGTTGGCAGCCTGGCTGGGAGAGGGGAACCGGGCTGTGTGAACAGCGGCCCAGTGCACATGTGTGCCTCAACTTGTGTGAGTGGTGGGCTGGCATGCGCATGCACACATACAGCTCAACTTGAGCAAGTTGAGCTGTACTCATATGTGCGTGCATGCCAGCCCACGCTTACACAAGTTGAGCTGCGTATGCCTGTGTATGTGTCAGCCTGCCGCTCGCACAGCCTGCTTTCAAATAGGCCATGGCTGTGTAGTGGGCCACGGTCCATCAATTGGGGACCCCCTACTGTAAGATTTCAAACATGAATCTTCTCCATCCCTATGTGGTAACAGAATGGGACAACTAGCCATGGAATAACTCACTGTGGGACAATCCACATGGGATAACTCAACATTATAAATATTATCCGCCAATGTTTTTTCAACATAATTCCATTGACAAAAATGGAAATAATGTTGAAGAAACAGTGGTGGATAACATTTATCATGTTGAGTTGTCCCCTGTGGGTTGTCCTGCAGCAAGTTGTGCCATGGTGAGTTGGCTGTGGTGAGATGGCCGCAGTGAAATTGTCACAGCATATTTCCTGCAGTGAGATGGCCGTGGCGAGTTGTCCTAGACCCACATGGAAATGCCAAGAAGAGAAACAATGATCTATTCTACATTATGATCTTATAAGTAAGTATTATGTCCTAAGTATTATCTCCTAATACTCAATATTTTGTCCCTTTTCCTTTCATTAGCAGCACTTATTAAGGACTCAAACAATTGCTAATTAAGAGAGAACATCTCTTTTGCTGGCTCCACCAGCTAGACTTTAGGGGTTGAAGCTTAAAAACCATAATTTAATTTGGAGTCCTTTAATTTTTAATACACATAGGTCTCACAACAGCTGTTTTTATAGGAGAAGCTAGAAGAAACTTAGTTTCAAATTCTGGTTTTAAAAAAATCCAAAATGGCAGCTGCTCAGGATATGAAAAATACAGTAAACGTTCAGTTTGAGTTAATGAACCATGCTTGAGAATGGTAAGATGGCCCTGTGTGGGTTTAGTAACCCAAACTGTTGAGCTTAGAATGCCATACAAACATGGCTTCAGGCACTTGACACTGCTATCCTTTCTATGCCTTGGTTCTTTAAAAAGCAATGGATCTGTCCTTGTCCTTGTGTCTATTGACCTGAAAATTGGAGAACAAGGCTGTTGTAAAAGAAAGAAACTGGGAGGTGTTATGAGATGAGAATTCCCACCAATGGGACAACAGACTGCCCAGAAGCTCTGCTGAGCTGCTACACTTCAAGAATAATGATTGGATTTGCTGGGATTTCATATACCTTGCAACAGAGCTAATAATATATTGACCCAGCTCCCAGAGTCTGCTGATCTCATGAGAACAGACAGATTTGGAGCTGATTCCACACGGCCACAAAAATTCCATGCAGAACTGCCTTTAGTGATCTGCCAGCGTTTCCATCAAGACAGTCAACCCATGCAGTTTTCTTCTAACAGTGACCTAGTTCACAGTTGTATTAGGTCATGATTTATTTAACCATGATTTATTAAATAAGCCACAATTGACTGGTCACACGCACCATACTAAGTTAATAGCTACTGTTTAAAAGCCAAGTGACTTGGTTCATATAGAGTAAGCCAAAACAAGTGAATTCAGCCTGTAGGTCATATGGTACAGAATACTACGAACTTGCCCACAATTTCCTTTTGATATTAGAGCGGAAAACATGCCCACATTATAACTAGGCAAGACTCAGAGAAACCACAAATAATAGTGGCCAATTAATTAGTGCTCTATTCTAAGTCAGAAATCAGAAATCACAAATTTGCATCTTTGTCCAATAGCCCTTTTGTACTGATGCAGCTGATTTACACTTTATATGATTTTTGGCAGTTACTGTTGGATTATGCCATTTGTATTTAACAATTAAGACATGCATCCCACTGAGAATGGTAATGTTGCCAGTTTAACCATTATATGGAATGAAAAAGACAGCAATAGTTATTCCCACCACTTTGCTTTCTGGATGATTGTTTTTGTGGTGTCTGAGTGTAGTGGAATATCTAGATAGGTTGTAGGGAGGGGATCAAGAAGTTCCTGAGTTTAGAGTTGTTGAACTGCGGTACCGTAAATGGTACAACCTGGACCTCTCCCAGAGTCCTTGAAGCCTTGTCTTGCCATTCCCAAGAGGGTACAATCAGTCTGGCAAGATTTTTGTAATATAGTGGACTAGCAATAAAATGGGACTCTTCATGTGTGACTCTTCATGTAGTTGTATTTGTCTGCCATTGAGCCAGAATTGATCCCTGGTGATTGCCTGGACAAGTCCCTGCAGTTTTCCTTTGCAATCTTTTTGGAAGCGGTTTGCCACTGCCTCCTTCCTAGGGCAGAAAGTGACTGTCCTAAAGTCACCCATTTGGCTCTGTGCCTAAGACAGGACTAGAATTCACAGTCTCCCATTTTGTAGCCTGTTGCCTTAAGCTCTACACTAGGGTGTCAAACTGCCAGCCCCCAGGCCAGATGCGTCATGCCAAAACCGTGCCCACCCCATTGCCGGCAATGGAGAAAAAGTCATGATATGTTGCAGCACGTCACATGACATTGTGAGTTTGACACCCCTGCTGTACACCAAAGTGGCTGTAGATTATATTGCCCACCCTTTTTTCCTTTCTATTCAGATTTCAGTTTTTGCCTGTATTAGAGCAGAAGAAGGATGCAGGCACCAGGTTTCCTCAGCTTGGTGCTTTGCATATGATGGCCCTAGAATTTGGGACCTGGTTGTAATTCTGGAATTTGAAGGACAACTTAGATATGATCTAGTTGACATTCATAGCTGAAGCCACCAGCCTGAGGATGACGGATGAGATTTCGTCGAAACGTTGCCCTGATACCTCCAATTCTACGTGGGAAAAAACCCGAATGACCAAAGATCTACATGTATGTATGTATGTATGTATGTATGTATGTATGTAATAACTGGATCCAGTTGATTTTTATAATGAATTCCTAGTGTGTTTTTTTAAGATGGTCCTGCAATAAGTGGCCCCTAATGTTGAAAATATATACTATCTGTCTGCATTGAACTGTTCGGTAATTATTGCTATTTGTTATTAATTATTATAGTTGTGTTTTAACACTCACTCCCACTGAAAATACAGTGGTGTGCAATTTGTCCTTGAGGGACTTTGCCAAGAGTAAAAATCTCATTAAGGGGCTTGAGGTTGTTTTCTTTTTCTTTTTTTAAATAGATTAGGGTTTCTGCGTTGTGTTTTTCTTCCTCCCTATTTGATTTAAATTAGTGAGATAATGAGCTCCCAGAGGGGTGAAATGCCGACAATTCCCAGTCAAAGCACCAGAGAGGAATTAAAGAGAGAAAAAAATGTTAAGACACTCCTGTGCTCCAAAAAGATCTAAAGCATCACTTTAGGATATCGAACTAGTACTACTTTTGGGCCCAGTTGAGTACTGAGAGAAATGAAGATAGGATCTTGGGGTCAAGAATTCAGAATGCTGATCAATAAAATGATTAGGGAGTCCACCAAACTCCATTGACATGCCTTACTACAGATTGAAGTAAGTGACACACCCATATACATTGTCACCTAAAGCAATAGGAACATAAGACTTACAGTATAAGCTCAGAATCTAAATATATGGAACCACAATATAATTAGCAAGCCTTTCCAGTCCAGACTCTCCAGATATGTGGATTTCAACTTCCAGAATTGGCAGCAATGATTATGCAAGCTGGGGGGATTCTGGGAGCTGAAGTATACACAATTAGATGGTGCCTAGGTTGAGGAAAGATGATAAAAAGATTGTCACAATTCATCAGGAGACAGTGCTCAAACTATGTCACCATGCACTTTGTTGGAAAGTGGACATCTGGGAAATAAAAAAGAGCCTATCTTGCATGCATACTTTGTTAGCATGAAAGGGGAAAAAAGGGTCCAAATATAACAGGTTCGACATTCTTATTTCTGTACGCATTACCTATAGTCCTCAACTTACAGCCATTTGTTTAGCAACTGTTCAAAGTTACAGCAGCATTAAAAAAAGTGGCTTACAACCATCCTTGCACTTACGACCACCACAGCATTTCCAGGGCTGTGTGATGAAAATTCAGGTGCTTGGCTACCAACATGTATTTACAACGGTTGCCCCGTCCCAGGTGATTGCTGTTTGTGACTCTCCAGACGGCTTCCAACAAGTAAAGCTGATGGGGGAAGCTGGATTTGCTTAACAATTGCAGGATTCACGTAATGGCTGCAGCGATTCTCTTAACAATCGTGGCAAAACGTCTTAAAATCAGGCATAATTCAATTAGCAACTGCCTTGCTTAGCAATACAATTTTTGATCCTATTGTAAGTTCAGGATTACCTGTATTTAGCTATTGTGAGGTTTGCTAAAGCCAATGATAAACAACCTAAGAGCAGTAGAAGCCATATCAGGAACAAAAGTTGAAGCAGTGTGGTGCTTGTGCAGTTATACTACGACATGTAGTTTGAGTGAGGGAACAAAGAAAGCATGCCATCTCAAGATCTGCATTGTTCTTTTTGTAGGTAGACTCCAGTAAAGAACAGTTAAGAACCCATGATCAGGAACACTGATTACAAGGACAACAAATACTGATAAGATTTGCAGGCGCAAAATATATGTAAATAAGTGTTTGACGAAAACACGCATACATAACCCTGCAACAGCAGCAACAGAATAATATTAAAGAGGCAGTGGGAAAGAGGGGAGAGGGGGTTGAGAAGGGGAAAGTGTTTATGGAAGAAAAAATAAGTCCCAGAAAAATTGTGGCTCTTCCTCATTCTCCTCTATGGTTGTGCAGGACATCGTGTTGAAAATATTCACTCCCCTTGTTTCCAATACGATAAAAATTGTACTGATTCCTGAATCCAGTGTATCTTGAGAATTAAAGAGTTAGTTTAGTATCCAGTGGCTCCAAAATGTCCTCCTTCTATTCCTGACAGGTTCCCTTTTGGCTCTTGATGCCACTGGAAGAACATCACTAACTTTCTTCTTCACTAGCTTCCTTCTTTCTCAGTAGAAGGAAAGGTCTGTGGTGTTTCAGATACCCTTTTTGGGTTTGTAGGATTGTACCTTTAAGCCATTCACCTACTTGTCTCTTGAGGTTAAATGTATAAGAACTAATTCAAGAGTTTGCAAAGGAAAAGGCCACAATTTAAATAAAGTGGATCTATTTATAGAATCATCCACATTAAAATGAATCAGTCTAGTAGAAGAGTTATTCAGAGGATACATTTATTGAGGCCAATCAAAAAGCCACAAATTAGCTAGCAGCTTTGGTGGGCTTTCCTTCATTCTGAAAGTTACACTAAACGACAAGGGTCAAAAGAGCGCAGTATAAATTATATATATATTAGAATTGTAGAAAATACAATTTTTGAAGTAAGAGTGTGAGTTTGGTTGGGTTTTTTTTGAGATTATACAAAGGTGCAGCAACGTACATGTTATATAACCTGGTACTAAATTTGGAAATGTTTCACAGAAAATGTACAAAATAGTGGTTTTGAAATTACAACTTACTTCTTTTTGCAGTGAAAGTATTTTAATCCTATGCTTATGGCACTGATATCTACTATATGGCTTCTGGTTCTTCCTTGTCTCTTCAATACACAGTATATCAGATTTTGTTTATGATTTAATTTCATTTGTTTTTATATTCTAAGATTATTTATGTTTATATTAACCATATAAATGACCTCTATTTCTGGCTGCCAGACATGCAAGCAAGTAGCAAGCAGCCAAATGAGAAGGGATAAGGAAGCAATGTGGCTTAATTGTCCATATAAGCAAGTGTTGATGTGGCATGGAATTTCAGCTAATACAATTCTTGCCTTTGCTGGATAAAAATCACAGAATAATCTTTTTTTTTTAAAAAAAAACTTTATTAAGTTTCAGTAAGAGGTAAAATATAAAGTATAAAATATAAATGTAAATGTAAAATATAAACAAAAAGGAATTAAAAAGGTTAGAAAAAAGGCAAAGTTTGGAGTGTAGAAAAAAAAAATAGAAAAAGAGTAACTTCTGACTTTTTTCAATACACATGCAAATATAAAATTCATTAACCTCTTAACTCTGAGATTAACAATAATACACGATGTTGCTATAATCATAAATAGTTCCAATTGTCAAATCCCAAAATTAAAGTTTCATTTTTTTCAGTTTCAAGCAAAAAGTCCAAAAGTGATCTCCACATAGAAACATAGTTGACAAAGTCTTCTCTTTGATCAAAGTAATTAGTTTTGCCATCTCAGCCAATTTCATTAACTTCAACATTCACGTTTGCATTGAGGAAATTTGTAAGTCCTTCTATCTTTGTGCATACAAAAGTCTTCTTCCTGTTGTCATACAAAACAACAAAGTCCCCTCTTTTCTTTCAATCTGTTTATCCATCAAACCTAAAAGATAAATCTCTGATTTCAATTGTACATTTAAGAATTATCTGAATTAACGTATGTACATCTGATTCCAATATTTCTTAACTTTCTTACATTTCCACCAAAGATAATAGAAGTACTTTTACATTGGTTAAATTTCCAACATATACAGTATTTGACAATCTATTATACATACTTGATAATTTATCAGATATTAAATATCAACCATATATCAGCTTACCAAAATTTTATTTCAAATTATAGTTCAACATAAATTTTAGTCCTTTACCCCACATATTCTCCCACTGATCGAACATTACATTATATTCAAAAAATTACCCATTTAATCGTATAGTCTATAACATAGTCATCTTCCATATCCATTGTCCCAGTTCCCAAGAAAACTGCAGTTGAGTGCCTGAATGACTACAGACCTGTTGTATTAATGTCTGTAGTCATGAAATGCTTCAAAAGACTGGTTCTCCAACATCTCAGGACATGCCTCCCATTGGATTTCGATAAACATCGATTTGCTTACAGGGGGAACAGGTCAACAGACGATGCCATAGCTACTGCTTTACACTCTGTAGCAAGTCATCTTGAGAAACGTGGAAGCTATGTCAGGATGCTTTTTGTTGATTATAGCTTGGCTTTCAACACCATTTTGCTGAGCACTCTCATCGAGAAGCTGGCTGACTTGAAATTTTCACCCTCTTATCTGTGATTGGATTCAAGACTTTCTTAGGGATCGGTTACAAACAGTGAGGGTCGGGTCCGCTTTGTCCACCCCACCTGAAGCTTTGCACCAGCTTGCCACAGGGCTGCGTGCTTAGCCCCTACCTGTACTCTTTGTACACATATGACTGTGTATCATCTGACCCATCTACTGCGATAATTAAGTTCGCAGATGATACTACCGTGGTGAGTCTTATTACAGGTGGGGATGAAACAGCATACAGGGCGGAGGTACAAAAACTATCCATATGGTGTAACAACAACTTGCACCTGAACATCAGCAAGACGAAAGAGATGGTGCTAGACTTCCGGAGGAAAAAGGAGGAACCTGCCCCACTTTACATCAGGGAGGACAGTGTGGAGAGAGTTTCCTCCTTTAAATTTCTGGGAGTCTACCCCTGCGAAGATCTGACCTGGAAAGTTAATACAACCCAGGTGGCCAGAAAGGCCCAACAGAGACTTTTCACTTTCTCAGGGTCTTGCGGAAGAACAGGGTAGAACAATGGCTTATGACCCTCTTTTACCCGTCTACTATAGAGAGCATCCACTCGTATGGTATTGTGGTTTGGTATGCTGGTCTGACAGCCGCGGATAGGAAAGTATTACAGAGGGTGGTGAGCACAGCACAAGACATTGTGGGCTATCCCCTGATACCACTGGATGACATCGCCAGGGCTCTCTGCCTTGGAAGAGTGAGGAAAATTCTCAGGGATGACTCACACCCTGGACAGTATCTCTTTACTCTCCTACCATCGGGTAGGAGATATAGGAGTATAGCCAGCCATACTAACAGGCTGAAGAACAGCTTTTATCCATGGGCTGTTAGGCTTTTGAATGGGAAATAATTTAATATAATATAATATAAACTTAATAATATAAACTTTATGCATAATTGACTTGTGAGGCCGGTGCATTGTGCAATTAGCTCACAGGGTGTAATAAGATGGAGGGTTTGTGTCACTGTAAGTTGGGGGTGGGGGCACGAAGGGAGGCTCAGCCAATCTCAATGTATACATGGTTGTACTTTGACAATAAAGGTTCATTCATTTCAATAAAAGCTTATATACCTTAGCAATAATATGGTCATCATTAGTTCACAAATCCAATTCAAAGTCAGTCATAAGGAAAGGAAACAATCCTGAAATGATAACTCTAGATCCAATAGGGATTAATTAACTTCAACCCAATGTCAACATATAGTTGATGAGGAAGACAGTACAGCCCTAGTGTGAAAACCCCATACAGTTTTAAAATAGATATATGTTGGTGCACACAAACACTTATACATCCACAGCATCATATCAATAGCCTGAGCATCATTTTTGCCATCTAAGGTTTTTCTGCTAGGCGTTGACAATGTTATTCCAATTCATGTACCGTATATACTTGAGTATAAGCCGACTCGAGTATAAGCCGAGACCCCCAATTTCACCCCCAAAAACTGGGAAAAGTTGTTGACTCGAGTATAAGCCGATCCACCGTTCTGCATGCCTCGGAGGCTGGATCCGCGCTCTGCAAGCCTCTGGGATCCTGGGAGGCCTAATGCAAGCACCAGCCTGCCTGCCTCAGGTCTCCCCCACCCCCAGATACTGGGCTTCAGCACAGCTGGCTGTCTTGCCAAAGAGAAACATCTGGGAAGGAAAACCCTGTCTTACCTCTTTCCCAATTCTGCCTCTGCCCTTCCTCCTACCAAGGTGTTCTGGGACTAGTTCCCTAGCCTTTTGGAGCTTTTGGTGTTCGCCCATCAGCTGTCTACGGGGAGGCAACAAAGCTGCCTCTCTAGGCTTTGAGAAAAGGCCCCTTGCACAAAAGGCAGCTTCAGGACGAGCTTCCAAAAACCCTTTCCTTCCTTAACGCCCTCCCCACCTTCCCCCAGAAAGCCATATTTCTTTTTTTTTTATTGAAAATTTTTATTGAAGTTACAATATTATCCCCTCCCCAACCCACCCCAGAACCCCTCCCCCTCCCCCATATTTCTTCAATAACAAAAACATAAAAAGCTGGTTGGGATGTACTCGCTGATTTCCCCCCCCCTTTTTTTAGATGCTAAAACTAAACTCTCCCTCTGCCTTCCAACCAATATCCCTTTTTAAAATCTTACCTTGGCTCCAGATGGAAGAGTAGAGGAACTAAGCTAGTAAGGAGAGAATTTTTTTCTGCAACTTTTTACTCCTGAAGTAGTAGTAGTAGTAATAGTAGTAGTAGGAATAATAATAATAAATCCCTAAAAGTTGTGCCAGAAAATGGAGGACGCTGGGTCTTTGCAAGTTTTAGCTGTCTGTCAGACTGCCTGAAAAGGGCGGCCTTCAGGCAGCCAGGCGGACAGCTAAAGCTTGCAAAGACCCAGCGTCCTCCATTTTCTGGCATAACCTTCGGAGATTACTTTAAAAAAAAAAACAAAAAAAACCTTCAGAGGAAAAACAGCTGCAGAAACATTTTGTCTCCTTGCTGGCTTGGTTCATCTACTCTTCAGCCAGGAGGGAGTCCAAGGCCTAGAGAAGGAGAGCTTTGCAGCATCCCTATGGACAGCTGATGGGCAGACAGCTGAAAGAAGCAGGCAGGCAGGGCGCGGAGGAACGGAGACCTGCAGGTCTCGGACTGCGGTGGCTTGGGAGAGGTGCGCGCGATCCCGGAAGCACCAAAGCCTCGGCCGCGCACAAGTCCTCGGTAAGTTTTTTTGTTGACTGGAGTATAAGCCGAAGTGGAATTTTTCAGCCCAAAAAGTGGGCTGAAAAATTCGGCTTATACTCAAGTATATACGGTAAGTAGTAAAACTACATATGACATTATCTGTTCTAGTTGGAAATTTCTCCTAGTTTTGGGCACTACCAGAAGGCTGTATTAAAATGCTACCCTCCATTGATAGGAACTGGTAGGGAAGTACACACACAAAATTGGCTGTTCTCATCATTGATCCATTTTCTGCCTCAGTAAAGAATCTAGCAACTAGTACTGTCCTTACTGTTATAGTGGGGATAAGTTAGGGAAAGTGATTGATAGATAATTCTGGTTTCATTTCTCCTCCTATTGTGCATCACCTGCCATCAAGAAAAAACACCATAAAGAGCTCTCCTTAGTGTTTGCATCATGAATATATTTTACTACATTATATATACCTGCTAGTTGGTGGACTGCAAGCACCAGTATATTGCTATGCAATATAGTCTATAGATTAGAAATCTTAATTTGCATCGTACAACATGAACACGCCAAGAAAAATAGGTGTTCGCATTTGTGGCATATCAACTTTTTGTATAGGCATTGCTGTACATGACACAGGTGTGACAATGGCTGGAACCAAATGTACAGTACATTTTCTCTAGGCTACTAAAAATGCAATGATTGACCAAGGCTAGGATGTGTTGCCAAGTCATCCTCTAGAACAGACATGTCAAACTTGCGACATCATGTCACATCACATGATGTATCGGGACTGTTTTGCCATTGTCGGCAATGTGGTGGGCGCAGCTTCCGTGTGACATGTCTGGCCCGTGGGTCGGCAGTTTGACACCCCTGCTGTAGAAGCTCCTTTGGTGATAACCATAGCGTATAGAAGATTGTAGTGTGGATTATAAGAGGAAATAAAGATGCCAACTAAGGAAATGAAATGCAAAGCAGGCATGTTGAATGTTCATGAAACTCAGAGGGGAGGTTATATTGAATAAAGATGGCATAATCTTGTGAATGTATAATGCAAAGAAGTGAAAGGCACAGGTTTAATTATGAATGAAACAATTACAAGGTATATGGAAAATATGAAATGGCATCATCTTGATCAGGGGTATCAAACTGCCGGCCCGCAGGCTGGATGCATCATAGCGAAACCGCGCCCAACCCATTGCCAGCAATGGCTAAAAAGTAGCGATACATCGTGACATGTCATGTGACATTCTGAGTTTATTTTATTTTATTTTTTTTATTTTATTAATATTTCTATACCGCCCTTCTCCCGAAGGACTCAGAATAAAATACAAAGTTACAAATATTAAAAAAAAAGATTAAATAGATCACCCCTGATCTAGATTAAGCTGGGTGGTGCATGTTACATTCCAATGAATGTTGATAATATTTAGAGGTGTATGAGTAGGAACTCTTTAATAGCTGGAGATGCTTGAACTGAACCTTAGCTTTTCAGCATGGAAACAGCTATTGCAACTTGAGTTCTGATTCTTACTACCCATTATGGCCTATAGAACAGACCCATTATTTGTAATTGCTGAATCATTATCAAATGCCTTTTGGGCATCTAGAAATATTAGTGCCAATTGTTTCCCTGGATGCAATTCATAATATTCCAATACATCTATTATCACTCTTAAATTATTTTTAATTTGTCTCTTTGGCAAAAAAACCATTTTGGTCTGAATATATAAATTCAGTTAAGAATCTTTTCAATCTCTTTGCCATTATTGAATTAAAAATTTTATAATCCACATTCAGTAACGATTTTGGTCTATATTTTTTTATCTGTGTCAAATCTGAGTCTTCTTTTGGTATTAAGGTAATATTTGCTTCTATCCATGTATTTGGGAGTTTAGCCTCCAACAAAATTCATTGCTTTTCTCATTTTTTTGTCTTCTTATGGCCTCTGTTATTTCCATCATTATTATTTTTTCCTCTAACATAATCTTACAGGTTTCTGAAATTTTTGGAAGTTTATTTTCTTCCAGATATTGGATCTTTCTCTCTCTTGGAATTTCTTTTATGTCATACAGTTTCTTGTAATATTCTTTAATTATCTTTTTTATATCTTCATTTTTAAATTGTAGGCAACCTTTTTCATCTACTAAATTGTTTGTCATTTTCTTCTCCTTCTGTTTTTTTAAGTTTATAAGCTAACCATCTTCCTGGTTTATTTGCATTTTCAAAAAAAATTGTTTTGCCCTTTTTATTTGCTGTGCCAATTTTTCTGAATCCAACAGATTTAGTTTGTGTTTTATTGTTTCCATTTCTCTTTTCAGAATCTTCTTTTGCGGATTCATTTGCAGTTCTGATTCTAGTTTTTCAAATTTTTCTTTTAATAGTATATATTGCTGTCTTTTCTGTTTGTTTGTTTTTTGTCATGTATGTTATAGCTATACCTCTAAAGTATGCTTGGGCTGTATCCCATACATTTTGTAATGTTGTATCTTCTTTTTTGTTTTCTTTGAAGAAAAACTCCATTTCTTTTTTTGCTAGTTCTATAAATTCTCTTTCTTTTAATATGCCATCCAGATCATATCGATTCTGGACCAGGATTTTTGACTGTTTGAATAAAATGTATATTGTAATTTTCCTGGATTAATTTCCCTCCAAATGTCTTGTACTCCAATTTCTTCTATTATATTACAAAAGGTCTTAGGTAATCTTCTTCCAGTTTTTCCTTTTTTACTACTTTTATAGTCTAATGTCCCATCCACTATCGCATTAAAGTCTCCTACTAAACAAATATTTTAGTACTCCATTTCTATTATTTTTCTATGGAGATTTTGATAGAATTCTTCCCGGTTATTATTTGGTGCGTAGATTACTACTAACAGTGTTTGTTTTTGATGTAAGTATATTTCTACCATCACAATTCTTCCTTCTTCATCTGAATAAATCATTTTAGAATCTATTGTCTCTTTAATATATACAGCAACACCTCTTTTTTTCTGTTGTGCTGATGCAGGATTAAGTTTCCCAATTTTGGGGTATTCCAACAGCTAATAATAATGTTTTTTATATGTGTCTCTTGCAAACAAATTATATCTATATTTAATTTCTGTAGTTTGCTAAAAATTGTGTTTCTTTTTGATGGGGAGTTTAGTCCATTTATATTCACTGAAAAAAATCCGTTTTCTTTCTACATTTCAATTATTTATATTTAGGTCTAGTCAATCTCGTGATCCTCTGCTCTCTGCCAGTTCCTTCACTCTCTTGATCAGATTTCTCTTTCTGTTCTCCTGTTTGTATAATTACTTCTTCAGTTGCTTCTTCTATTTGTTTCTGGCCTTTTCTCTCCTCTTGTCGATGTTGCACTCCTTCATCTAAGAATGCTTGATTTCTTTCACCAAAATCTTCTGCTTTCCAAACTGAATCCAATTGGTATCTTGTATTATTCCAGTTGATTAAAATCCCTTCTGGCATTAACCATCTGAAATTTATGCCTTTTGCAATCAGCTTTGTAGTTAAGAAATGATATTGTCTTCGAGTAGACCACAATTTCTTATTTTTGTATTTTAATGGCTTATCTCTAACTTTTCTCAGTATTTCATCTCTTGTTGTTTTCTTTATAAATCTTACATGCACTTCTCTGGGTAATTTGTATTTCCTTGCGTAGCTTGAATTCATTCAAAATATTTCATCTATCTCAATTTGCATCTCTGCTCTCAAAGCCTCTGCCAGGAGATCAGTAATCACAACTGCTATATTTTCTTCTCTGTCTTCAGGAATATTTTGAAATCTTAAGTAGTGTACCGCTTTCTCCATTTCTAAGATTGCCACCGCTTATTTTAGATTTGGGTTTGCTTGTTCTAATTTTTCATTTTCTTGTATTAGTATTTTCATTTTTTGTCAATATCATCTGATTTATTTTCCATTTTCTGAATTCTTTGTTCATTTTTAACAATCATTTGATGGTGGACTTCAAATTGTGTCTTTATGTCCAAGATTTGTTCATTTAATTTATCAAAGTTACTTTTTGTCTCTTCATGATTTTTTGTATTGATTCTTGAATTAATTTTAATGTAGTTTGTATCTCATTTTGAGCAGTGCTTATTTTCTAACACTGCAACATTGCTTCAATAAATCCCTGGGTTATTGGGCTAGATGTTCCAACAGAGAGTGCAGAGGATGTCTTTTTCATAAGTCTGGTGAGATTTGATGTACTCATTTTTCCAGCCAACTATCTTAGGCTAAAATCCAAACCATAAAAGGAGCCAACTACTTTAGGCTAAATTCAGTATCTCAAGGAGAGAAAACAAAATAAAACAAACAAAAAGAAACAAAACAAAAAAAACCCAACTATCTTAGGCTAAAATCCAACCCAAAAGAACGAGCCAACTGCCAAATCCTCCAGTCGAATCTCAGATGTAAAACGCCTGCTGTATCCAAGTAATTCCTGTTTGGGTTATATCCAGAGTCAACAAATATAATTGTAGAAAGTCTTTTCACTTGTAAACTCACACAAAGGCACTTTGTTTACACCAGGTGTTGTTTCAAGGTCAAACACTTTCAGATGCTTTTATTATTTAGTGTTACTGTAGTATCTTCTTTCAGCACTAGGTGTCCTCGTACACTGGTTTGTCAATATCTGGTTTTAAAAGATTATTACAAAGTTTTTCCTTTAAAGTTCTTTATAGGTTATTTGCCCTAGGAATTATATCTTTTTTTTCACATCCTGTAGGTTAAGTAGTCTTTCTTTGAGTCAGTTTAAGTTCAATTTTTAAGAGTTCTTTTATATTCTTTAAAATCCTTCCCCTTTCTGTAGTTGCTCGCCACTTTTAATGCTCTTCTCCCCTAGTCCTTCTGGGATCTTTACTTTATAGCTCTTCCCAATCAGGGGATCAACATTTTTAGGTCCAAAAGGAAAAGGAAAAAGAGCAGGCTCACCCAGTTTCAGCACGCTGTTGACAATCAGCTGTTTAGCAGAGCGCTGCAACTTTTGCTTTCCTTCCGGCTGGTGATGACTTGGGCTGTCTGGGTTTACCCAGCAGCCTTTCCTCCGTCCTTTTAGAGGGTTTCTTCATTCTGTTTGGACCAACTGCCATCTGGTCTGGACTCCTGAGGCATCCCTCCTTCTTTGTTGCCCCTCCAGGGCAACTTCCCGACTACTAGGAGTTGCCGGGCAGAACAAAATCAGGCTAAGAAGCTGGATCCCCAGCTTCTCCCACCCATCTCATCAAACGCCAAACTGGAAGTACCCCATCCATCAACATTCTTAACCTCCATCTCCCTCATAGAGGGGGCTCTGGGCAGTGTTAATCAAGCATGTTATTTTTTACACTGAATAAAGCTTATGCAGGATATATCTAACAGTTCATCATAATCAGAACTATGAACACTTGCCACTCAAACCTTTATTACTCTTGCATTTCTTGGGCACAGATGGAAATGCCTTTTATCTACCCACTTGCAACCTTAAGGTCATCTCTGAATCCTGTTAGTCATTTCTCACATCCTGGTAGATGCCAGTTGTTGTTGCTGCTGCTGCTGCTTTCCCAACATGTTTGCCATGTTTTCTTTTTTATAATTAGCACTTAAACCTTGCACTAAACCTCTCCTCTTTTCCAAATTAGTATAACCTCTATGTTGCTGCTCTGGTTTTTTGTTTTGTTTTTTTCCCCTCCAGCCAGTTCAGAACAATTCTGCTAAATTCATTGTTCTCATTTTTAAGACTCTGCTTTAGTACCTTGCCAGTTTTCTACATCAACATCAAGCATCCAGTCCTTTCAATTTAAAGTTATTTAAAGCTTTCAGTTTCTTTGCCTCAATTATATATTAAGGTTTTTCTTCTTTTTCTCAGCCAAACTCAGACTATCACTTTTTCCCTCTCTGTAGTAGATTTGCTCTTGTATTCTCACCCTAGAAAGCAGGCACAGTAGGCACCCACAATTAACCTTATATAGAATTCCCAGGCTCCATTATGTTGCCATAGATAAACAACTGCTATTCTATGGAACAGCTGACAGCAGTTAAATTATCAACACAAGTGCTCTACCATATTGTTATCTGCAGCAATGAAGGGATCAAAACAGTCAAAACGGTGATCATGCTTCCCCCCCCCAGTGTCATCACTCTGCTAAACACCTAACTCCCACAGTACTATCTTATTCCTAAAGGTAGAATAGAACAGAACAGAACAGAATAGAATAGAACTGGAAGGGACCTTGGAGGTCTTCTAGTCCAGCCCCCTGCTCAAGCAGGAGAACCTATACCATTTCAGACAAGTGACTGTCCAGTCTCTTCTTAAAAATCTCAGTGATGGAGCGCCCACGATGTCTGATTCCAGGTTGCTTCTCTTTGGTCAGTTTCCAACCATAGTTTCTTGTCTTTCCCTCTGGTGCTTTGGAGAATAGTTTGACCCCCCTCTTCTTTGTGGGAGCCCTTCAGATACTGGAATACTGCTATCATGTCACCCCTAT
Source organism: Vipera berus (assembly GCF_964194415.1). Classification (NCBI taxonomy): domain Eukaryota; kingdom Metazoa; phylum Chordata; class Lepidosauria; order Squamata; family Viperidae; genus Vipera; species Vipera berus. Next base: position 181,517,518 of record NC_138203.1, on the reverse strand, counting down.
TCCTTCTTTTTTTAGACTAGCCAAACCCAAATCCTACAGCCATTCTTCATATGCTTTAGTCTCCAGGCCTTTGATCATTTTAGTTGCTCTTCTAATATTTACCCATGTAGTAGGACTATATTGCTATTATCCTTCTCATCTTTCCTTTTATCTTCTCCTATTACTATAACTATGGTTTATGATCTATGACATCACTTTCGTGTTTGTATGTACACGGAGAGCTGATGTACTGTGTGTCCAATCACACTTGGCCAATAAAGAATATTCTATTCCATGGTGATCATGACTGTTATGTACTAAGCTCTTGAGAAATACCACGTGGGTTGCTGGAGCAGCTAACGGCTCTCCAGCAACCCAGACTACAAGTCTCCAGTGCTGCTATTGGCTATCCCTAGGCGGCAATGGTTACTTCAAACCTATTGGCTGCAATAAAGAATATTCTATTCCATGGTGATCGTGACTGTTATGTACTAAGCTCTTGAGAAATACCACGTGGGTTGCTGGAGCAGCTAACGGCTCTCCAGCAACCCAGACTACAAGTCTCCAGTGCTGCTATTGGCTATCCCTAGGCGGCAATGGTTACTTCAAACCTATTGGCTGCTGCATAGGGGCTAGACTATATATTGTGGCTAGTTGCAGCCATTTTCCTCAGTTCTGACTCTGCACGAAATAAACCATGAGTTTTCCTGTACTCAGTTATCTCTTCATTCCTGCGTCAAAGAACCTGCTACACAACACTGGCGACGAAGGTGGGATCCTGCTTCCCTAAAAAGAGCTGAAGTCTATGAGGGAAAGGCAGCGCACGCCGGAGGGAAAAGTCATTTCCCCCCCACCCTCTCAAGATCGGCTAGCAAGCTACGCTAGTGACCTTGTGCTCAGTGGACTCATTCCCTGAGAATGGGAAGCAGGATTCAGAAGAAACGCAGGAACCAGCAAAGACAGAAGGTTGGGAGACTTCGAGAATTCAACGTGAAGCACCCAGAGGAATGGCTATCCTATTTGTCACAGGTAGAATATTACCTTCAGGCAAAGCAGATCACGGAAGAAGGATTGAAGGCCTGGAATCAACAGACTCCAAAAGCAAACCAACATGCAACACCGCAACAGCCAGCAGCGAGAGAACACTTACAAGGCAGTTCTCTTTCCTAGATATAAAGGGTGTGGCGGATTCCGATCAGCCACGTGCAGAGCTTGTGGAAGGACAGGCCACATCGCAGCAGTTTGCAGAGCCTGCCAGAGAGACCGACCACCCAAGCACCAGTCAGAAGAACTGACTGGAAGAGGTACTGGGGCCCAGGGTCTGGTTAGTGTGGGGTTTTTCAGAAGCTGCAGAAGCGTGTGCCGCACTGGGGCCCAACGCCCCCTCAAACCTAAACTCAGACTCTTGGTAGAGCTACAAGGAGTTCCATGTAAGATGGAATTGGACTCTGGCTCTGCAGTCTCCATTATTTCTCAAGACACTTTTAACTTTGTGTGTAAGCGCAGTAACAACTGGGCCAAACTAAGGCCCTCAGACATAATCCTGACTGACTTTCAAAATGCTCAAGTTAAAGTTAAGGGAGAAGCCATTTTGAAAGTAAAATTTAAGGGGTTTTTGGGGCACCTGGATGTCATAGTAGTAGGGGGCCAGAGAACGAGTCTCATTGGACTCAATTGGTTTGATGCCTTAGGTATTCAGATTACTGGTATCAACTGGACACAAATTGCAGACCTCGCGTCTGTATGCGAAGACTATGCAGATGTTTTTGATTCAACCCTAGGAACATACACAGGCCTGCCTATCTCATTTAAGCTAGATCCCAACGTAGTCCTAATTAGGGTTAAGCCTCGTAGGGTCCCCTTTGCCTTAAAACATAAAATTGATTCAGAAATTGATAAGCTTGTAGAACAGGGCGTTTTACAGCCTGTTGATGGTGGGGAGTGGGAAACTCCTATAGTCACTCCATTTAAAGCCAACGGGGAAATTCACATTTGCGCTGACTATAAATGCACTCTAAATAAAGCCCTCAAGCAACACGCTTACCCGGTCCCAGTGGTCAACCACATTTTACCCTCCTTGCAAGGGGGTACTATTTTTGCTAAACTTGATTTAGCACAGGCCTATCAGCAATTGCCGGTTGATGAGGCCACATCATATGATCGTGACTCACAGGGGGGCTTTCAAAGTTAAACGCTTACAGTTTGGAGTCAGTGTTGCACCTGGCATTTTCCAGGGGATCATGGACCGTACACTTAAGGGTATTCAGGGTGTCTGCCCTTATTTTGATGATGTTCTTATTGCAGGGGAATCCCCAGAAGTGCTAGCCAGTAGGCTCAGGGCTGTTTTGCAGAAGCTTCATGAAGCAGGCCTCAAATTAAAAAAGAGCAAGTGTAGTATTGAGGTTCCTTCAACAGAATTCCTGGGTTTTTGAATTGATGCTAATGGCATTCACCCTGCTGATTTTAAAGTGAAGGCCATTAAAATGGCTCCTAGGCCCAAATCCAAAGGAGAGCTACAAGCATTCTTGGGCCTCCTAAACTTCTATCACACATTTCTACCTCATAAGGCCGCACTAGCAGAGCCCCTCCACAGGCTTCTAGATAAGAATGCTCCATGGAAATGGACTAACTTACATGAAAAAAGTTTCCAAGACTTAAAAGCACTATTGTCAGAAAAGTCCACTGTAACTCACTACAAAGAGTCTAAACCAGTATGTCTTGCATGTGATGCATCTCCATATGGGTTGGGGGCAGTTTTAAGTCACGTAGAAAAAAATGGAACACAGGTTCCTATAGCATTTTACTCAAGGACATTGTCCTCTGCTGAGCGCAACTATGCTCAGATTGACAAAGAGGCCCTAGCCATCATTGCTGGAATAAAAAAATTCCATGACTATTTATATGGCAGGGACTTCACGGTCTTTACAGACCATAAACCTCTCTTGGGACTTTTCACAACAGGCAAACAAACCCCCCCACATACTTTCCCCAAGAATGCTAAGATGGTCTATTTTTCTATCTGCATACACTTTTAAATTGATTCACAAACTGGGCAAAGAAATGGGCCATGCTGATGGCCTTAGCAGACTACCACTGCCACTAATGGAACCAGATCTGGCTCCAGCTGCTAGAATACTGTCCATACAGGACCTACCTTAATTCCCCCTCCATGCGGGGGACATTGCTGCTGAAACTGCCACAGATAGAACACTTAGTAGAGTATTGTCATGAGTATACACAGGCTGGTTGGACAAAAGCCCAGGTTCTGAATTTCAGAACTATTTTGTCAGAAGGCATGAGTTATCTGCCCACAAAGGGTGCATATTATGGGGAAACAGAGTCATAATTCAAACTTTCCTAAGAGACAGGGTTTTACAGTCATTACATGAAGGCCATCCAGGCATTGTCAGAATGAAAGCTTTAGCCAGAAGCTACCTTTGGTGGCCTGGCCTTGATAAGGACATTGAGGCACAAGTCCATGGTTGTTATACATGCCAGCAATCGAGGCCTGAAATGCCACAGGCTCCAGTTCACAGGTGGGAGGAAACACACACTCCCTGGTCTAGGATTCACATAGACTATGCTGGGCCCTTTCAGGGACAACTCTTCCTTATAGTTGTGGATAGCCACTCCAACCCCCCCAAGTGGGGTTGATGGGAGCTCCCCGATACTCCCATATTACACCCCTCCTGCGTGAGCTGCATTGGCTACCAGTTGCCCTCCGGGTGAGATTTAAGGTGCTGGTACTTACCTTTAAAGCCCTACATGGCTTAGGTCCGGGATATTTGCAGGACCATCTGCTGCCGGGAACAAATTCCCATCGTCCAGTACGCTCACACAGAGAAGGCCTCCTCAGGGTACCGTCAGCTAGGCAATGTCGGCTGGCGACCCCCAGGGGGAGGGCCTTCTCTGTGGGAGCGCCAGCCCTATGGAATCAGCTCCCCCCTGAGCTTCGGATGGCCCAAAACCTCCAATCCTTTCGCCGCGGCCTCCAAACACACCTGTTCCACCAGGCTGACCTAGACTGACAGGCATTTTAATTAATTTATATTTAGTATTTTTAATTCATTTTTTAAATTCTCTAATTTTAATTTATTGCACTGATGTTCTCAATTTCATTTTTATCTTGATTTCTGTACTTATTATATGTTTTGTTAGCCACCCTGAGTCCTTCGGGAGATAGGGCGGGATATAAATCCCATCAATAAATAATAAATAAATAAATGGCTGCAAGTAATTCCAGTTCCTAACATGACTACTGCTAGGACCATCCAGGTGCTGAGAAGACTCTTTGCCACACATGGGCTGCCAGATGTCTTAGTTTCAGACAATGGGGCCCAATTCACTGCTGCTGAATTTCAGGCCTTCCTTAGAGCTAATCTCATCAGACATGCAACGTCTGCGCCTTTTCATCCATCTTCTAATGGTCAAGGTGAATGCATGGTGAGGACAATGAAGGATTCACTCAAGCGCATTGTAACAGGTGACTGGCATCACAGATTGGCAGATTTTCTACTCTGCCAGCATTCTATGCCCTGCACTGCTACAGGCAAAAGTCCTGCTGAACTACATTGGGGGAGGCGTTTGATCACTAAACTGGACAGGTTGCATCCAGATAGAGTGACAGTGGGAAGCCTCTCGACCAAAACCCCCTAGGGGGCTGCAAATGGGCAATTGGGTTTGGGCCAGGAACTATGGTCATGGGAATCTGTGGGTTCCTGGTCAAATTACCAAAGCATCCGGGCCCCTGTCTTATGAAGTGGGGTTGGAGGGAGGGCGAGTTGTCAGATGCCACATTGATCAACTCAGAAAACGGTTTCCAGAATGGCCACTAAGTCAGGACTACATCATAAGTCCCTCCCAAGGTCCTCAAACTTGCGGCCAAGCCAGTCCTCACATGGACTCTCAGGTCTTTTCCTTCATAACTGAGGAGGAACCAGATGGAGAAGTGGGGAGTCCAGGAATGCAACACGGGTCCCCTGAAGGAGCAAGCCAACTGGACTTCAGCAACTGCTGTGCCTACTCTGCTGATCAGTCTGACTCTGGGGTGGGCCAACCTGGAGAGGCCAGCCAGAGAGCATCTAATCCCCTTGACTCAGGAGCACCAAGGGACACAGGTCTACCCAGCCCACTGGGTAAGCTGGTAGACCACAAAGTGACTGGAACTCCAAGACATTCCACAGACAAGCCTCCTTCTTATCTTGCTGATTATGTTATAAAATAAAGAGCTATAATATTGTTGCATTGCAGCTTGCCACTGTACTACAGAAACTAGCGTTATGATGTTAACTGTCTGGCGTACTGTCAATGAAGGCATATTCATTCATGTGCTATGACGTAACTGTCTAGTGTGCTGTCAATGAAGCCTATTCATTCAGATGTTGTTTAATAACATTGTAACCTATATGGGTTGTTTTTCTTCTATTACTATTATTTAAGTTTGTTTTGATAATGAGTCTTGATAATTGCATTAAGACTAACTTGTGTTAATATTGTCTGATCTAAGAGGGGAGGGGTGTTATGTACTTGGCTCATTAGTAACACCACGTGGGTTGCTGGCAGCCCAAACTACAAGTCTCCAGTGCTGCTATTGGCTATCCCTAGGTGGCAATGGTTGCTTCAAACCTATTGGCTGCCGCCTAGGGGCTAGACTATATATTGCGGCTAGTTGCAGTCATTTTCCTCAGTTCTGACTCTGCACAAAATAAACCATGAGTTTTCCTGTACTCAGTTATCTCTTCATTCCTGCGCCAAAGAACCTGCTACACAACAGTGACCACAGTCAGATCCTCCCTCTTTGTGTAGTCAGTGTTGACATGTATCAAACGTACTTGTCATTTTGACCCATGGTCTCTGTCTCCTGTCTTATAGGCCCCTCATGGCCATGTTTGATATTTTCCCCTTATATATCAAATAATTAGCCCAAGGTTTGCATGGTCTCTGTAGGCTGGAGATAAGCCAGAAAGATTAAAACACAGTTGTCAGCAAGGTGCTCACTTCTCAGGAGAAGTTCATAATAGTAGGATATGGTATTTTTTTCTAAGTACCAATTGGCCAATGTAACACAAGACTGCTTTTCCCTCTACATTCAAATACCATTTGGTGTCTCTTAGGTTTGGTCTCTCTTTGCCTTAAAAATTTAATTTAATATTTGCATTTGTATACCGCCCTTTCCCTAAGGACTCAGGGCGGTTTACAGGGAATTAAAAATCAAAACATACAAAAGTTAAAACCAATTAAAAAGCATTAAATTCACCCTGTACATTAAAACCCCAGTTAAAATTTTCTCCTCAGCCTGGGCCCGAGAGCTCAAAGAGCCAGGTCTTCAGGCCCCGGCGGAATGATCGGAGGTCGGGAGCAGTCCTCAGCTCTACCGGCAGCTGGTTCCAGAGGGCAGGCGCTCCCACTGAGAAGGCCCTATCCCTGGGTGTCACCCGCCGGCAATCTCTCACCGGCGGAACCCTGAGCAGACCCTCCCTGTGGGAGCGCACTGGGCGAAGGGCGTTTGATGCCGGCAGCAGGTGTTCCCTCAAATAACCCGGACCCAGGCCATGTAGGGCTTTATAGGTGATAACCAGCACCTTGAATTTCACCCGGAGGGCAACCGGAAGCCAATGCAGCTCGCGGAGTAGAGGTGTTACATGGGAGTATCGGGAAACCCCCATTACAACTCGCGCGGCCGCATTCTGCACCAGTTGAAGCCTCCGAGTGGTCTTCAAGGGCAGCCCCATGTAGAGAGCGTTACAGTAGTCCAAACGGGAGGTCACAAGCGCATGAGTGACTGTGCGTAGGGCGTCTCGGTCCAGATAGGGACGCAACTGGCGCACCAGGCGAACCTGTGCAAAAGCCCCCCTGGTCACGGCTCCTATGTGATCTTCAAAATTGAGCCGTGAATCCAGGAGGACGCCCAAGTTGCGAGCCCTATCAACGGGGGTAACACCTCACCCCCCATCGTTAGAGGTGGAATAACTTGGTTAACCCGAGACGCCGATATGCACAGCCACTCAGTCTTGGCGGGATTGAGACGAAGCCTGTTTCTCCCCATCCAGACCTGAACCGCCTCCAGGCACCGGGACATCACGGAGAGGGCATCACTGGGTTGGTTCGGGGTGGAAAGAAAAAGTTGGGTATCATCAGCGTACTGGTGATACCCCACCCCAAAAAGAAATCTTTTCATTTCTTCATTACAGCTGGAAGTACTTAAACTAAAGGAATTAGGAACCGAGATACTATTGTAAATTGGTCATGTCATCAAGATCCTAATCAATAATATTTTAGCCAAGATGGAAGCAGTTGATCCATTTTGGTAGAAAATGCTTCTTGACTGGAGTTTAATAGCCTTCTGGCTTACATTTTATTCTCTTGTGGTAACATTAACTAGATGAAGTGTTTATAGGAAGATATGTGATAGCTTTGGCTTGATAGATGAAATACCAAGTATTACAATCTAGACACAATTGGCAATTGTACTGCTGATATTGTTGCATGATGCTTATATCCTTACCCCCAACAACAGGGGGAAACTGAAAACATGCATACATTTTAAAAAAAATAATCTGCAAAGGAAAGGATTACACGGGAAAAGTATGATCTTGAAATTCAGGCAAGACACATCCCATGTATGTGAATTTGTCTAAGAATCCCAGGTGAATCTGAATTAATGCTTTCATTCCTCTGTTAACACTTGTAAAATTGCAGTCATTGCCTAAGGGAGCCATAGAAGTAGTCACCTAGCAAGATCGGTGCTGATTTGAACCTTCCTGTTTAAGTCAAAAAGAAAGAACAGATTGTACTGTATATACTTTTCTAATTTTGGCTGATGTTAAGGAGGAAAAAATAGGCTAATCTTGAGATACTGGAATAATTGGTAATTCAAATATTAAAATGTATCAAGTCCTGCTGATGCTGCCAAATCTGAAAAATAAAGGTCAGACTAATAATTGAGACATCTTATTTTTCTCTGATCTTTATGCTAACAAATCTCTTTTTTTAGTCCTTTTAGCTCAGGAAGGAGCAGGAAGAGATTTTCCACTGATGAATATCAGTGGAAACTTGGTTTTGTTTCTTAAAATTTGCTAATTTCTCCAGGGAAAAGATAACTCAATAATAACCCCAATCCAGCCAATCAGAGGAAAAGAAAGATTAACTTCTCTTTTCATTTCATGTAGTTTTAACCTAAAAGAAGCTAACCCAGCTTCCATTACACATAAGCCAACAAACACAGATAAATGTGTTTTTAAAATATTTCTCATGAATTTAGCCTGTCTCCTGCCCTTGTATTTTAAGCTTGTTTTATCCACTTGTCATCTTATTTTTCCCCAGAGTCAACCTAGTGCATTGGCCAATGCATTGTAAAGATGCATTTAACCTAATATCTATGTGTTAGCTTGCAAAGAGTTGCAACTATTGAATACCTTCCCCCATTTGCCATTAGTCCAAATTGTATGTAATAAATTGTAGTTATTACTTAAAGCTCCATTTTTGCATTTACAGAACACACAGCCCTGCATAATAACCTTTAAGTCTGTTCCTGTGGAAAATCCTGCTTGTTACAACATCACGGTGATATTTCACTTATTCATGAGGCACAGAACACACTCAACCTGACATTCTAACCTGACTTCTCACTATTCTGTTTTCCCCAGGTTTATATGTTAATTGTAATTGATACATGTGATTGGATAGTATATCCTATTTCACCCATTATACAAGTCATAACATGATTTATTTGTTAATACAGCATACTTACCAAAGGTGTGTCAGTTCTCGGTAGTTAAAATAGTGTATTAAACCCTTGCCTAGCACTACTGTATATTTGTACCAAATGGTGGTGCCTAATTGTAGCAGCTATTACACTAGCTTTAAAAAGGAAAGGTGAGCAATACTTTCTACATCAATCTATCTACAAATATTTACGGTGAGGAGGAGAGATGGAGAAGAAATAAATTGAGAGGAAGGAGAGCTCAAAAGAAGTGAATAGTTAAGAGGAGAAGAAATGAGATGGATATAGGGATTCTGAATGTGGAAGAAAAGGTCATTGTATTTGTAGTCTTAATGCTTCATAACATTTGCTAAGAGGTTTAGTTCAAAATTACACCATGCAATAGCTTCATGGCTTCCAGAACAATGAATTCAGTACAAACAAACTAAATAAGAAAACAGCAGTGGTCAGAGTTCATAAGTATTCACTTTATGTGATTTCCCAAACTTAAAATGCTATGGATAAGTAGCCTGAGCTCCGTTGTTTTCATGGCCAGGAGCCAAGTAAGCAACAATTGCAGTTTGAAGAAATATCATCAACATGGTGCCTCCCAGACTCATCAGGTGTTGTATAGTTTGGACACTGCCATCCTATTTAGATCTTCCTGAATAACTTACATTGACCCCCACACCTCTGTCTGCAGAGTTGCAGATTACTAGAGAAGAGCATCCCTGGAGTTCAATTCTGGTTCCTTCTTTCCTTACCTCCCTCCCTCCCTTTTTCTTTCTCTCTCTTTCACATACAAAATTATGCACTTGTCATTTATTTTTATTTTTTTATTTTTATTTTAATTCCATTTATATCCCGCCCTTCTCCGAAGACTCAGGGCGGCTTACAAGCTTAGCAGTAGCCTTCATTCTATGTATATGCCTGCTTATTAGGGCTTTCACACACACCCCCAAGCGGCATTATTACAAAGTCAGCTTAATTGCCCCCAACAATCTGGGTCCTCATTTTACCTACCTCGGAAGGATGGAAGGCTGAGTCAACCTTGAGCCTGGTGGGATGCGAACCTGCACTAATTGCAGGCAGCTGGTGTTACCTAAGGAGGCATTAGCCCACTGCTCCACCAAGGCTTATTTAACTTCCTTCCTTCTAGTCTGAATTTGGCACCTGTGCCCCTACACTGGGAGATTAGAGACTTTACCTTTATTTTGAGGTTTGCTGGACTCTGAATGCTGTGGTTATTTCCCCAGAGTTGATGGGACAATGTTTATTCAAGGTAAATAGCACCAAGAGGCTGGAGTTTGTGATATATTCTGCTTTTCCTCCCCCTGCTCTACATGTCATCTTGTTTACTCCCTTCTCTGTCCCTTAACCCTATTCACATCCAATGCTGCACATGTTCTCAACTAAAGCCACCTGTTCCCCATTATTTTAGATCTGAACTCTTTCTTTTTCTCTTCCATTGTTGTGATCTCCACCTTTGATGCTCTGTTGTTTACTAATGCACTTCCAATTTGATATCTACAGCAGGGGTCCCCAACCCCTGGTCCGTGGACCAATACCAGGCCATGGCATGCCAGCAACCGGTCCGCACAAAAAAGCAAAGCCCCATCTGTGGGATGCAGGCAACACACAAAACCACGCACCCTCCCTCCACAGAACCAGTCCCTGGTGCCCAAAATGTTGAGAACCTCTGATCTACAGAAATTCCAGATTAGTTCAGATCTGGGCTGCCTGGCTAGTTCCATCCACTAGGGTTACTCACTCCTGATTGACCACACTCCACATTTCTTGCTTAGAAATAGGATGTTTTCTGGAACGCCATGCTCTAATAGTCTAAGCATTTCAGACAGTCATGTAGTTTAGTTGCCCCTGAATTTATTTCAGCTACTTTTTTGTTCACCGCCCCTGTCACTAAGTGATTGCAGTTACATGACTTGGATGTCCCCATGAAGAAGGACAGGCAAAAACATAATTTGGTGTCTGAACAAGACAACAGGAACTATTTACTAGGGGGGATCCCAATGGGCATGGAAGTACAGTTTCTTTTTTTTATTAAAGAGTTTTACAAAAACAAAATTTTACAATATATCCCCAAATCCCCCCCACCCCAAACCCGCCCACTTCCCCCCCACTTCCCAGAGCTAAATACAGGATTATAGTTATAATACAGTAATCATATTCTAAATAAAAATTATGCATAATATACAATTAACCAAATTCATAATGTGCTTTAACTCCCCTTTAACATAACTACATACAAAGTACCAATAACAATATACCACTAAATTCTACTCATAAGCTAAATGGAACTTTTTAGTCCCATATTTGTTCTGAATATAATCTATCCATCTCCTCCAGACTGAAATATATCTTTCCTGTGAATGATCTTTCAAGTAAGCAGAAATCTTAGACATTTCTGCAAGATTCGAAACTTTAAACACCCATTCTTCTATAGTAGGCAAACTATCCTTCTTCCAATATTGTCCCACCAGTAACCGTGCTGCTGTTATCATATTCAACATCAAATTAGTTTCTTTAATGTCACAATCTACAACAATACCCAATAAAAACAATTGCGGAGAAAACTTTATCTTTCTCTTAAAAATCTTTTGAATGTTCCACCAAATTTTAATCCAAAAAGCTTTTATATTTCTACAAGTCCACCACATATGAAAATAGGTGGCTTCTAAACTACCACATCTCCAACATTTAGACTGTAAATTAGGATACATGTTAGACAACTTCTTGGGATCCAGATGCCATCTATAAAACATTTTATAAAAATTTTCTCTTAAGTTTTGAGCCTGAGTAAATTTAACATTTCTGACCCAAATTATCTCCCAAGGAAGTACAGTTTCTACTTGTTTCAGAAAGTCATTGAAAACTTGGCCGTTCTCTCAGGCCTTGGAGCAAAATAGTGGTGGAGCCCTTCTAAGATGCTTTAGTATTTTTCAGTGTTTGGTTTTTGGATGCTTATGATCTGTTTCTTTCTTTTTATTGTTTGTTTGTTTCAATTTAAACCACCCAGAGTCATTTGGAGTTGAGGAGCTTCTCAATTAAAAAGCAGAAAGCAGGTAGGCAGGCCGGCAGGAAGGCAAAAAAGGAAGTTGGCCTCTCACAGAGACATCATAATGAGGGGATTGCATTTATCAGTCTAAATTGGAAGACCATTTCTGGATAAGTTGCAGCTCCTAGTCATTTTTCTTTTATACATAACTGCAAGGAAAAATTATAAAGGAGAGTTTTAAATGGCAGGCAGAGCTAGTTTGGTGACATTTAGTGTTCTATGTGTAATAAGTCTGAACCTATGAAACATTCTGGAATGGGAAAACCTTACCCTTTTACTCTGTTTTGTCACATTGTATGAGCAAATATTAGAATAAAGTGGTAAGCTGATATTTGAGAGCCCTTTATTATATTTATATGAAAGAAAGATTACTCTCTACCTAGCCTTTAAATTTTCTGACAATAAAGTCAATGGGATAATGAATCTTTTTCTACCTTGTCTTCTGAAGATGAGGGGTCATTTTACATCTTGGATGATCTTCCTTTTAGGTAAATATGACATTTATTCATGATTATTTTTTGATAATCATTTTTTGGCACAAAATGGGTATAATCTTGTGGCTAGCCACTTACCATGCTGGTGTCTTGGCATGAAGACACTAGTGCACGAAGATACTAGTGTGGGGCCATTTCAGTGATAGACCTATGGAAGATCTAACATGGTTGTTTGCTTGCATTGAAGATGTTACCTAGACTGGTAACAAAACATCTGCAAGCAAACAACCAAGCTCTGAGAGCACCTAGTTCAATCTTGAGCTACCTATATTCTTGTCTATTAGTACTGATAGGTTAGTTGCTTCCTATATGTTCAAAAAATGGAACATTTGTGGTTGAAAAGATGAACTGCTTTATTGGGAGCAGGAACGGTTTCAGAAGTAAGACAAAAGACACTTTAATAACACATTTTTCAATGGCTTCTTTTTGCTTGATTTCACTATACTAAGCAGGTTTCACACTTGCTTAGTTACTCTATTGCACAAAAATGCATTAGGATTTTTTCAGAATCCTGGCTAGTGGTTATCAGCAAACATCTTGGCACAATCTGTTGATCCATCCTGTTTGGCTCTTCTTGCAAGTGGAGGAACTAAATTATTCAGGAGCCTGGTTAAAAACATATCTGGATCTTGGCATAGTGCCAAGTCTGGATCAAAAAACCTACTTTAAATTATGGTTTCAAATTAGATTAATTAAAATAGGAAGCAACGAGAAGTTTGGCTATAGCACTAAAGTTTGGTTATAGCCAGGGCTTTTTTTGTCATAGAACGCCCAGAACGGAGTTCCGGCACCTTTTTTGGATGGAACCTTGTAGGGTAGGCAAGGCGGTTTGTTTGACGTGTGTGAGTTCCGGCACTTTTTTTTTTACAAAAAAAACACTGGTTATAGCACTAAACTTTTCAGAAATTTTAGGTATTATGATTGCTCCTATGTAAGGGGAAGCCAATATTGTATAACCTATGAATCAAACAAAGACACTTGAGAGATAGGGATAGGTTTTCCATGGCATGTTTTCAATATATAACTCCAGTGACTCTGCCACAATTATAACATATTCAGACACCCCAAAGTAATTGAATAACAATACAAAGAGCCATTACTGATATCCCAATATTTGTACACCTGCCATAGGCATGAAAGCCGGCTGGGTGACCCTAGGCCAGTCACTGTCTCTCAGCCCAACCCATCATACAGGGTGGTTTTGTGGAACATATGAGGAAGGAATATTAGATATGTTCATCACTTTTACATATATGGCAGCATGTTGCTTGTTATTTTCTAGGGTGGTGAAAAGTTTGCCAATGAACCAAATAATGTAATTGTCCTAAAGTATTATATTTGAAGTATTGGCTTGAAGATGGTGGGGTAAGAGATTGCACTTTCTACTCAAGTATTAAGAGTCCTGAATCCTGGAGTCCCAATTTGCTTCCTTGTGTCTGATAACACTACAGTGGTCTGGATTATCTTCTGAAATGGAATAAATCTGGAAGGTAAGGTTGGAATGGTGCTTTAGAAGAAGGATGAACCATGAATCATACAATGTGTGTACCCCCCTCCCCATTTTTTGCAACTTGCAGAGGTCTCTGAGATTATGCTAAAAAGTAAGTACACAATCACTAAACAATAGTGACATACGTAACTTCCCACCAATTTTTGGTAGGAAACAAATGACATAGAATAAAGGAACAAAGTGAAATTGCTCGGTTGGCTTAATGTGCCCAGAAAGGTTTTTAAAAATCCATCTGTAAAAAAGTGGGGGGGAAACCCCTTTCCCCATGAGATTGTCCTGTCACTGTCAGTTTGCAGCAGCTCTTGCTCAGTGATATTTTCAAATGTACAATTGAATAGTTGAATGATTTGGATCCATTCCCATACAACATATGGATAAATGATGGGTTATTATTATTACAGCATACAGTAACAGAGTTGGAAGAAATCTTGGAGGTCTTCTAGTCCGACCTCCTGCTGAAACAGGAGACCCTATATCCATGGTGGCGAACCTATGGCCAGTTATTAATAATTCTGGGAACAGAAGTATGTCTCTGTTATAATGAGCTACAAGCAAAAAATATGGTAGCCCATTTACATGATACATTTTCACACGTATGTAATCATGGCAAGTATGCCAAAATCAGTAAGTAGTGCTGAAACTGGCCTGGAGGAGCAAGAGTACATGTACACAATGGCAAGGCTTGTATTTTCAATAGGCATGTAACTGATTGTTTTGCTAATGATAACCAAATGTCTCTGTTAAAGAGTGGAGTTTTCATTTTGTGGCACACCGCCCCTCCCCCCCATGTTTGCAAGTATTCCTTCTTTGAATAAAACAGCATTCTAGAAAACAGATTCCAATAATGATTTTTATCCTAAGAGGTTCATTTCCCAGACTGGAATCCAGATTTAAATTTTGAGCCAAACTCTACCTCCTTTTTCCCCCTGTCTCTGTAGAGATCCATAAGGTTATCAGTGAAACACAGAGGATAACAGACCATGCCTGTGCCATTCGTTTTGTGTCTCCTCAGAAGGCAATCCAGTGTTAATACATGTCAGCAAATGTGGTATGATCCAAATAGTGCTGTGTCCCCTTCCAGGTCCAGATTCCCATTTGTACACAGCCAGCTCTTTTCTCTCCTCTGCCCTTTTTCCATCTTTTCCACTGAAATTCATATGCAGCCTTAAAACAAGGAAAAAGTTGCCAAGGCTGCTAAGCAACAAAACACAAAGGGATAAGCCTTTGGCTCCCAACAAGCCTCTGCCCTTCCCTGGCTACACAGAAAATGGCTGCCTCCCAGCCTTGGCCCTGCCTTCCTTTTCTCTTCCCTCTCTCCCACCCCATCCCAAATATTTTAACAATGGGACTCATACAGATTTAGACACTCTTGATTTAGAGACAATTAGGCCCAGGGAGCTTACTACCTGGTGATTACTCAATCCTTCCCCCCCCCCTTCACCTTGACCTGATGGGTCACAATGACAACTGGAGACAAGAAATTGGCAGGGAGTATGCAAATACTGCCCCCTCCCACACTAAACTCCGATGGCACCTGCGTTCTAAGGGGGACCCAGGAGGCTGGAGAGGGTTGGGTTTCCAGGCTCTTGGTAGTTCAAGGGAGGGCAGTGAATGACAAGGCAGCTACAGCTGCCCCAAGACTTCATGGGGGCAGTGCCATGCAGCTCATTGCCCATGGCATACAGGCTCAGTTTTTGGGTCCTCTTATGAAATCACTTTGGGGTTTGGATTTACACTTTGGAAAAAACCGACACCACTGGTAGCCCCCCGAAACACGTTCAGTGCTGCTGCAATGGATATGTGTACATTTTACTGTGGTGATTGTAGGTGCCTCATGGTGTCCTGGCAACCTAACATATCTATCAGCTGGGTCCTATATCCTGAGCACTTTGTGGCTACTTTCAAAATTTAAGTCTGTGTGAGTGGGTGTGGGTATTTGTGAGAGACAGAGAGAAAGAGAGAGCGAAAGAGGGGGGAATATTTCGTATGTATGCTTATGAGATGTTAAGTGCATGTTGGGGGAAGGGAAGGTTAAATCAATGCAAGGCTACTTACACCTTTTCGCCTATGATTTGACATGCAACAATGCCTTTCATCCCCTTTTTTCTAAGATTGTTAATATTAAAAAGAAGTTTCTCTGGAACAGCATGAATAGATGCCAGTTTTTCAGAAAGTGCCTGAATAGCATGCTACTCTTTTTTTTTACTGTTTTATCATGTTAATGATTTCACTGTTTTAAGCATTTGAAATCATCTTGTAATCTACCTACAGAGCTCTAGATTAAAAGCTTAGTCAGTCAGAGTTATGCG
This sequence comes from Vipera berus, assembly GCF_964194415.1. Taxonomy (NCBI): domain Eukaryota; kingdom Metazoa; phylum Chordata; class Lepidosauria; order Squamata; family Viperidae; genus Vipera; species Vipera berus. The sequence goes on along the minus strand of NC_138203.1, from coordinate 181,501,449 downwards.
AACTCTTCTGCATCTTTTCCAGTCTAAGTATCTCTGATGCACAGTGGCTCATAGGGCGTAATTTCTCGTTGCAAGAACAATCCATCTCTAGGTGGCTATAGAGGCCCTTCTTCATTCTAGGCAGAGTACATTGGCAGAGGCTGGCAAGGAGGCCTTTGGGCATAGTCTCTTCACACCTTATACTGAAGTCTTTTGCTTAGGATTAAGAACTTTGTCATTTTTTTAATCAAAAATTGATAGTATCATTCAAAACATATTGTACTTGCTGTCAAGTCAGAGAGTGAAGCCATGACCAGAGTTTAACTGGAGCAGAAAAATATCCTGCTTGCTCCAGTGGCTGATTCTGACTGTAAAGTTACACCAAACCAGTGTGCTCGTGTTGGATGGAAAGGGAAGCAATTAATGAAGTACGTACATTAATGCTATAGCCTTGTCTATCACTACCCACCTTGTCTGTAGGGGGCAGCAGCTATGGAGAAGGCACATAATACTCAACAGACTCTTCAGTAATCTTTATACACCTCCAGGGGATTCATAGTTGAGAGAATTGTGTTCTAGAAGTGCTGAGCTTTACTCAAAACTTTAACTGGAATATCGGAACCCAACAATATATGGTTTTCTACAAACGCTTCAAACAGTTGGCTCACACCAAACAAGACAGCTGACCCCTTGCTTTTTGTCTATCCTGCAACCTTATGTTCATTGGCAGATGATCTGGGCCTACACTTGATTTTTGGATCTTAAATGGCTCTTGTAGCAGTTTTCCCCATCACAAGTACCCCATTGCTTGAGAAAGAAATTGAATGGATCAAGGGATCCTACTTACATCAGTTTCACATCCCATTTGTTTGCATGAAACAGGGGAAGAAGATTAAGTCCTCAGGAACATGGAGCTGAGAGGCTGTCTTTTACCTCAGATTCTTTTGTGGAATAAGTATAAAGTTTCCTTTAAGAAGAGTGTAACTTCACCACTGTGTAACTTCATCACTTACACCACTAAGTGGTATTTCATCAACACGTTTGAGGGATTTTCTTGACAACAGTACAGATGTAGTTCCCCATTGCCTTTTTCTGGCATGATTTTCAACTTTGTTAAACAGTTGGTTTAAAAAATCAACTTTGTTTTTTAGACCATGAACTAAGTACCCAACAGCTTTAACATACTGTTCCCCTCCAAATACTAAAAGAACTGAATCCTTTGGCTTTCTCAAGCCCAGAAAGAGCAGCCAATTGTTGCCCCCTACTGAAGTTTGCGGTGCATTGCCTAATAAAACCAGTCTCCCTAAAAAAGGCGAAGGTGTTGTCTCATAGGTCCCCCCCCCAAGAATCCTGTCTACAGTATAAGCAACCCATTTTCTTTTCCCAGCTTTTATATTAGCAGTTCCTCAAAATTCAAATGCTTTATTTTCAAGATTTCCAAACTATCATGTAAAAGTAATATTTATCTGAATGTTGAGGCACAGTGCTTCATCTGTTTATTTATTTATTTATTTATTTGTATCCTGCCTTTATTATTTTTACAAACAAAGGTAGCAAGCACATCCAACACATCTTCCTCCTCCTATTCTCCCCACAACAACAACAACCCTGTGAGGTAGGCAGAGAGAAAGACAGGCCAAAAGTCATCCAGCTGGCTTTCATGGATAAGCCTGAACTTGAACTTGCGGTCTCCCACTTTCTATCCTGGTGCCTTAACCACTAGACCAGGGGTAGGCAACCTTGGTTCTTTTATGACTCGTGGACTTGAAGTCCACGAGTCATAAAAGAGCCAAGGTTGCCTACCCATGCACTAGACCAAAACACACTCATCCTCTCCCTCTCTCCCCCTCCCCCTTCTCCCCCCCTCTCTCTTTCTCTCCCTCCCTTCCTCTGTCTCTCTCTGTCTCTCTCTCTCATTTTCCCAGTGACAAATTCTCTAAAGAAAAGGGTGACAGAGGCTGGGGAATGAAGAGGTCAGGAGCTGCTTTACTTCTTGTATACTTCAGAAATCATATTGTTGCTTTAAACAGTGGCCAGCTCTTGTCATCTAAATATTTGGTTTTTATAGTCAAAGTGGGCAAAAGTGCCTTCTGTTGATATAGCTTACATAAAGAATAGTGAATTTTTAGTTTAATTAGCAATTTTCAATTTCCTTGTTGAAATCATTTAGACAGAACTGTCTTGGCTTCGTATGAACACTACATGAATAATACATACTGGTCTTTCTCCCAAGAGCCTTGGTGGAGCAGTGGACTAATGCCTCCTTAAGTAACACCAGCTGCCTGCCATTAGTGCAGGTTCCCATCCCACCAGGCTCAAGGTTGACTCAGCCTTCCATCCTTCCGAGGTAGGTAAAATGAGGACCCAGATTGTTGGGGGCAATTAAGCTGACTTTGTAATAATGCCGCTTGGTGTGTGTGTGTGTGTGTGTGTGTGTGTGTGTGTGTGTGTGTGTGTGTGAAAGCCCTAATAAGCAGGCATATACATAGAATGAAGGCTACTGCTAAGCTTGTAAGCCGCCCTGAGTCTTCGGAGAAGGGCGGGATATAAATGGAATTAAAATTAAAATAAAAATAAAATAAATTCATAAAAGTCATATGGAGTGTATCCCTAAGTTGCATACCTTTTTACAGAACACTGCAATAGCTATCAATAAGACACTAAACAATAAAAAATAATATAAAACATCATAAACATGTCAAGAAGGATAAATACTGAAGGTACAATAGCACTGCGATTAGATCTCTAATTTGAGAGAAGGCAAACTAAAAGTCTGGAAATATCTAAAGTTCTCCTGGGAGAGAAAGAAAAGCACTGTACAAAAGGTAGTTCCTTAAATTGGAATACGATACCAAAAGACAAAAGACAATTTCTCTGACGTTCAATTGCTGCATGGCTTTGTAACACAACTCTGCTTGGGACAGTTTTTTAGAGTTTGGCTTGGCTTGACTGAAGCAAATGGAAGAGGAAGTAACCATTCCGGTAACCTCCTAACTCTTGAAGACAGTACAGCTAATAAAAAGTTTTTGCATAGTGTTGAAATCATCCAGTCCCCAGTAAAAATCTTCCCTTTTTCCAAACTAGGTGAATTTTCTGAATGATGTTTAAGGCAGGACTGTATACAACACATAGCTTGGTCCCTATCCAATATTTTTGCCTCTAGCAAAAACCTCTTGGCGTTGGCATGCTGGCTGCGGCTTAAAGAGGACTGAAGTCCAAAAGACTTGGTGGGGGGGGGGCACCACGTACAATCCCAAGAGGAGTTTATGAGAAGAAAATACAATGTTATTTTTCCCAAGGGCATTTTCTTCATAATACATTCACCATCTGCTAAGAGTTTTCATTTTAGAAATCAACACCTTAATCTACATTTACAGTATACAATATAATTGTCAATGACATCTGTAATTTGCTTCTCCCCATATCCCCATCTTAAAAAGTACCCAAACTGCTGGTTTAACAGTCTGCCAGCATTATGCATTAAAACAGATCTCCACTTTCTATTCTTCTTATCACCACTATGGGCCACCTACTATTTCTTGGACCAATAATTTCATCCTCCACCTTTCTAGTCCATTGCAAATGCACCTCTTATCTATGCTTTGATGTTTCAGAAACTAAGCCCTCCAGAGCAGAAGACTGAGAAGGATCTTGATAGACTTGAACACTAGGCCCTATACAACAAAATGCAATTCAGTGATGAGAAAAATAAGGTCCCACACTTAGGCAGGAAAACCAGCTGCACAGAAATAGAGTAGATAGTACCTGACTCTAGTAGTAGCTGAGAGGAATCTCAGAATCCTGGTGAGCAACCACTTAAATATGAGCCAGCAGTGGGCTTGTTGTTGTTAGTTGCGAAGTCGTGTCTGACCCATCGTGACCCCATGGACAATGTTCCTCCAGGCCTTCCTGTCCTGCCAAAAAAGCCAATGCAGTCCTATGCTGCATCAACATGAAGTGATAGTGCCACTTTATACTGCATTAGTCATACCAAACTTGGAATGCTGGGTCCAGTTCTGGTCATGACAATACATAAGGATATCCCAGAAAGAGTACAGAGAAAAGCATCAAAGATGATAAGAGGTAAAGAAGCTAACAATATGATGAACTTTTTGAAGGAACTAGTGTAGTCTAACAAGGAGAAGGACTAAAGGTGACATGATAGCACTTTTCTAGTACTTGAGGGGCTATCAGGGAAGAATGGGTCAACCTATTCTCTAAAGCACCTGAGGGCAGGGCAAGAAGTAACAGGTGGAAGATCATTAATGAAGAGCCAACCTAGAACTCAGGAGAAATTTCATGATGGTGAGAACAATTAATCATGGGATGGCTTGCCTCCAGAAGGTTTTCAACAAGAGATTGGACAGCTATTTCTCTGGAGTGATATAAGGTCTGGTTGAGCAGGGGGTAGACTATACTAAACTATACTAGAAGACCTCCAAGGGTTTTGTTATTCCAACCTTGTTATTCTATGTTATTCCATGCCTTCTTTTATTTGACTGCTTTTTCATTTACTGGTGGCTGCAAAGCTTTCAAAACATACCTCCAATACCTGTTTCAAGTTGCAGCTTTATAGACATTTCTGCTATACTGATCTTGGTGAAAAGGCTCAGATTGGAAGAGAGGAAGGCCACACAGGTGCTTGTGATTCTTCTAAGCTGCCTGCTCCTCCGCGTGGACCTGGCTCCAATTGGCTGTAGCACCTGGCACACACACACCCAGCAGATGTGCCACCATTTTGCTCTGAGCTATGGGGTGCTATGTTCTTTAGTGGGCAGCAGCTGCCTTTTATATTGTTGTTCCACAAAAGACCCATTAAGGCAATGACCTTTTCTTGCCCCATGTTACCCAGAAGTTCATTGTTCATTCAATCTGTATATCTCTCAATGGGCACCCTTTTGAGTATATTAAGTAATAGGAATTATAGTCTAAGCATACAAGCACAGACCCATGCCCTGGTTGTTTTAGAGCAGTTGTGGATTTTCAATAAGTGACTGTTATACAAAACATACTTCCTGTGATAACGAAAGCGGAAACTGTCCTTTTTGAAGCGTCTCACACAGCTTGGTTGAAAGCAACTGCTTTGGGATCTTTTGCTTGCTCATAGGTACATTGTGCTTTGCCCCTGTTGGGCAGGTTGTTTGACTTTAGATTTTGTGAGCTCAAGATGAGGAAGATAAATCTTTTATAACAAGATGGTCATGCCTGGCAGGCAGATGCTGTGAGGCCACTTCCATTATCTGGCCCATGTGGTAAATTGGTGTATGTCTGAGGTTAACTCTCTTTCCTCCTCTTCCCCTTCCTCACAGTCAAAAGAAAGTAGGAATAAGAGGACATGTACCTTTCCTTAAATAAAGTATCCATGTAGACATGGCTGCTTACACATTCCTGAGTCCACTACTGATGTTCTGAGTGCAGTCCAGTAATGTGAAGTAGAAAAGATGGATGCCCATCTCACGTGTTTTTGTGGCTGAGCTCCAAAAGAGAAATATCTTGAAGTGAACTCTGTTTCAGGGTGACTCACCAGACTTTTGGCAAGGATTAAAGGCTTCCTATCCTTCTAGCAGTGATCAGAGACTTGGCAGCAGTTCGGTCTGACAATAAATTCCTCTTCTTTTTTAGTTTTTTTCTGTTTTATTTTTATTATTTTTTTACATATTTAATCCCATCAATTTGCTTTAAACTGCTTAATTCATTCCAGGTACATAAATGGTAGATGAATTATAGCTCCATAGGCTGAACCATCAATAATATTGTTAAAGATTGAATTCTGACTTAATAGAAGACTTTCCCCATATCTTTGATTTTAAACTTCTCTATAGCTGAACAATAATCAATTTCAGTATAACTCTCACCTCTATATGGCAAGACTGATTCCCCCCCCCCAGTATTTGGCATCTATTATTGTTTCAACTGTCAATAAACAAAATATTGTTCTTTGAACTTGACAATAACAGTAATATTTGTAGATGAAAAAAGGGTGAAAGGATTATTATTTTTTTGCATTTACCAAAGTATTTTTCCAAACTTCTAATCATGTCCTCCATATATTCCTAAATGAAGTACTTGCCCTGGTTGTATATGGAGCAGGTGTTGAGGCAGCATCAGGGGTTGGGATGAATAAATTAGCTGAATCAGCACTCTGCTATCAGCATGCGGATTGTCAAGAAGATCTTTAGCAGCTCACCCCATCATAGCCATCTGTCCCCCTAGTGGCATGGCCTGCTCCCACTGAGGATGGAAAAACTCTCCCAGGCGGAAGGTGACAGTATCTGTATGCTCCCATCTTCTCATAGACAGGCAGACACTCTTCCATGTCAAGTTACTGATGGCAGATGCTTCTCCTCTGTTCTCAGCTCCCGTTGCCCAGGACTACCAAGCAAGTTCACTGCATTACTAACAAAGTAGTTTGATCACAGGCTCACGATAAAATGTCTTCTGAGTGCATACCTTGTGCTCAGGCGCAAGGAGCATGACCCCTGGCTGGTCTTTAATTCAACAACTCTGGCTATTGGGCTACTGGGACACACAGAAGGGAGATTCACAAAGTAGAGGTGGCTGGGAGTATCATATGTAGATATTTGTGCACGTGTATAGAGAGGAAATGCTGGAGTGGAATGTGGGAATATAGAAGCAAGGTCCTTAGACATCTGTATCCCCATTTATGAAGAATTATAAGAGCCATGGTGGCACAGTGGTTAGAATGCAGTATTGCATGCTCATTCTGCCAGCTGCCAGCAGTTTGATTCTCACTGGCTCAAGGTTGACTCAGCCTTCCATCCTTCTGAGGTCAGTAACATAAGGACCCAGATTGTTGTGGAAATATGCTGACATTTTAAAACGCTTAGAGAGGGGGCTGTAAAGCACTGTGAAGAGGTATATAAGCCTGTGAATTCAGCTTTTGATACCGCAGATGTAATTCTCAGATTTTGACTGTTCTGGATAAAATTATTGATTGCCCAGTTATCTAATACTTCTTCAGTTCCTCAATTTCGTCTGTCCTAGAACGGGGTTATTCTTTCAGGTCCATAACAGAGCCCCTTCTTGTTCATGCTCTTCCTTTCTCTCCCTGACTGTAGTCACACCTCAGTCACACTTGACTCTTTCTCAAATGTTTGAAACACTCAGGAAACTCAATTGTGTCAACTGTTTCCGATCTTTTCTAGAGCTACTCTTTCCTGGCCATATTGGCCAAGCATTGGTTATTACAAGTACGGTACTTCAATTAGATTAGATTGATCTGTAGTAGTCATGACTTATGAGCTGGAAAGGGACTCTGAGAAGAGATTAATGGTTTGGAGTTCTGCAGGGCTTAGTGAATGTTTGGGCAGGTGGAACAGGAAACCAATAAAAAAGGAAACAGTTGACCAGGTAGCAGTGTTTACCAAAGCTGGCTATCTTTTATTTCAGAGGAATCTAAAGAAGTACTAATTAGCATTATGTTTATTGGGAGATTTTGTCCTCTCAGAAGTAGAAGCAACTCTGAAGCCTGTGACAGATATTTGCTCATATATTTATTTTTATGTAATAAAATAAAATGGATATTTTAATTACTGAATGAGTAAAAACAGAACCTTTATTCATTTATTTGTTTGGTGGTTCATTTTTAAACTATTTCACAATAAAGAACTATGCACTGAAAAAAAAGAGTCAAATAGTCTACAGTATACTGTTCCTTAAAGGAGGGCTCCCCAACCCCTGGTCCATGGACCGGCACTGGGCCGCGGCATGCCAGGAACCGGGCCACGCAAAGAAGTGAAGTCCCATCCATGGGATGCAGGCAGCACATGAAACCATGCTCCCTCCGATCTGTGGAAAAACCTCTCTCCACAGAAACGGTCCCTGGTGCCCAAAAGAGCACAGCAAACAGGAAACAGAAAGAACTGTGAAATTGAAATAAGCAGAAATCTCTATTTAGAAGAAGCAATGCAGATGAGAGAAGCATAATAGGGAGGGGAACAGAGATACACCAAGAAATGAAGAGTACAAGGACATCAGTTCTGTTTTGTTTAGACAGCAGCTAAACTGGGACCTCTAAGATAAACTTTGCAAGATTTGTTTAGCTAAATCAGGGGTGTCAAACTCAATTTCATTGAGGGCCGCATCAGCATTGCGGTTGCCCTCAGGGGGCCGGGTAGGTATGGCCAGGGTGGGCGTGGCCTACTGGGTGGGCGTGGCTAAAGTGTGTATGGCCTACTGGGTGGGCGTGGCCAGCTCCACATCGTTGGCATCAAGGGTGCCTATGGGGGCCTGGGCAGGAGTGGGACAGATCTGAGGGTCTCTGGCAGAAGGAGGGTCTCTGGGCCAGGGCCAAGGCAGTGGTTGCCGTTCCCTCACTGTTTCCAGGATGGCTTTGCGGGCCACATGAAACCACTTCGCGGGCCAGATTTGGCCCCTGGGCCTTGTGTTTGACACGTCTGGGCTAAATGGTGCTATCTTGAAACTTTAGAAGTTATCCCTGGTAATAATTGTCTTTTATTTTTATCAATATACCACTCAAGGTATAATTTAAAGATGGTTCATAAATCTTGGCTAACAATGGTTTCTAGTTATGAATGAACTCAGAGGCCTGGGCTATTCTTGGTTAGTTTTGATGCTAATTAGAAGCAATCAACACTTCCTTTGCGGAATTTAATTTTGTGCTTTTGCTTTCAATTTCTTCACTTTTTTAGCTAAACAATAGTATTTCCATACTTAATATCTTCCTGAGCACAAGACTAAAATCTGCCCCTCCCCAAACCAACAAAACAAAAGCGAAGCTGGAGATACTTAGCAAAAGTGCTCAGAAATAAAGCACATACTTATTTGACATTAAATTCCACAACTGCTGCTGAAATTCCACAACAATATAACATACTCAAACAATCAGTAAAATAAATAGTCTATCAAAAAAGGGAAAAGCCCACCACCTCCTGAGGCACTCTGTTACATTATAAACCAGCTTGAACCACCAAACATTTTTCTAAATATTGCCTACTTTTAACCTAATGTTTTATTGAAAGTTTTACAAAGAACATCAAAACTAACACAAACTAATAAAAAGAAGCAGAAAAGAGTGAAAAGAAAAAATACAGAAATACAGCAACAAAGAAAAAAAGAAATAGAAGCTTCAATTCTCTTTGTAGCAAATATAAGAACAATTGCAATTTTTTTATTCTATGATTACCAAAGAAAGCTCACTCTTTCGTATTATACATTTTTTCTAGCCATCAAAACCACAAATCTTAAGTGCATTTTTTCCATTTTATGGAAAAAGCCTATAAGGGTTTTCCAGTCAACCATAAATGTAAGTATTGTTTTTTTTAAGCAAAGAAGTTAATTTAGCCATCTCTGCAAGTTCCATCATCTTCAACAACCATTCAATATTGTCTATTTTTAATAGTTTGTACCAGGGTTTCAGATCTTTCTTTGACAACAAAGTTGCTTCGATAGTAATATGAGATCCTTTCAAATATTTGATGATGATGTTTACTGCTTCTTCTTAAGCTAATCCTGTCCAACTCTTCCTTTTTCCCCTTTGGAACATCCTTTATTTTAGACTATTAGGTGGAATGGATACTTGAACCTTGTAGGGTCTATCAGTCATTATAGAAAGCAAGAGTGGGTTGCCTGGCTATTTCTGGAATTAGAAGAAGCACCCCAAGTATGTTATTCTTCTAATGTCTCATCTCCCAGTTTAGCTGGATACAAACCATCCCCAGAAAGGAAAAGCTGTCTGTTGGCCAAGCATTAACCAGCAAGGACCATCTTGGAAACCTATTGTAAAAGAAGACAGGGAGAAGAGGGTGGCTGGAAGCACCAGCCTTTGGATTTTGCCCCTCCTTTGTGAGTTGTTTAGTGTGAGTGTGAAAGAGAAAGTGACCGGAAGGGAAGATGAAAAAGAGGGGAATAAAAAAAAAGCATTTGGAGCTATAATTTATTCCTAGGGGCAATCAGGGAGAGACAGGGCATGCCTTAGCAGCTGGAGAGTCTTTTGTGCCAGTTTTCCTGCTGCAGAAGGATTAATAATGTGGCACTGGAGGGGACAAGAAGGTTTTGGACTAGGCTTATTGAATGGTTGCTTGGGTGGCTGTATGTATTCTTGCTAAAAGGATGAGATTGTTCTCGGGGAAGGCTTACCACAGGCCAGTGTACCACCTGCAAAGGCCTCCCCTCACTCTATGGTTTTCTCCCTCTCTCTCCTTTCCCCATTTCACCCATGGCTCATCCATCTTCATAGTCCTCTCTCTTTCCCTCCACCAGGCTGGCGCCTGGGGCACAACTGGCAGCCCATTATCTCAGCAGGTTCCTGCACACTGGCAGCTACCCTGCCTCTGATTCAGCAGGATTAACACAGCAGTGGTATGATCTGTGCAGCTCCAACCTTCAAACCATTGGCCCCACTCTAGTTCCCAAAAGAATTCGCTACACTGGCTCCTTTTCATCCTTTAAAGGTCCTAACATTCCTTCTGTTTATCCCTATTTATTTATTATATTTGTGAGTTGCTGAGAGCAGTATTAAGCAAGCAAGCAGTAGAAAGCAATAAAAATCACGGGAACAACTATATTCGTATCAATTCATGTTATACAACAAATGTGGAACTGTCACAGGGCTAAAGCAGTGAAGTCCACCATTTTAAAAATGAATGTTGTTGCATTTTAAATGCTATCACATTTAAATTAATGGCATAAACTTTTAAAGATTACAGCCCATTTTGTCAGCTACATGAATTGGTACCCTGAGCGACAGATTTTTATAGACATAGTATATAGGATGCTATATAATATGGCAGAGTGAGATACAATTGTGTATCTTAAGTGTGAATCGAAGAGAAATGAAATGTTGGAAATGCAGACAGTGACATAGTTTGAATTGTCATTATTCATACAATTGAGGTGATTGATAAAAATATTCTCTGGTATCAGGTAAATCAGCTAATATATGATTTATTTTTTAAAAAAAAAACTTCACCCTTTCAAGTTTCAGGCCTCTCATAATGAGTTGTAACTTTCTCATTCCGTTGTAGCTAGATTGAAATATTTTCACTTATTTATTTATGCAATTTATTAATTGCTTCAATTCAATTGGCTCTAGAGGTATACTGTATTAATAATAAAATAACAGCAAGAAGCAAAGAATTGCTGGAATCATAATAATACGGTACTGAAAACTGTAGTTTGGAACAAAAGGTTAAGATCCTATGAGACTTCCAAATACAAACTGGTGACATTTTAGTCCATAATAAGACAAATATGAATGTGTTTACAAAGAAACAAGTATGATTATTTGATGTTGCACTAGGTGAAGAGAGAGAGTCAATGAGAAAGAACAAGGAAAAAACAGGGAATAGAAAGACCTTCAAATAGAGTTTGAGCAAAAGGTGAAAAAGAAAGCTGTAGTGCAGACATGTCAAACACAAGGCCCGGGGGCCAGATCCGGCCCGCGAAGTGGTTTCATGCGGCCCGCGAAGCCATCCTGGAAACAGTGAGGGAGCGGCCCCCACTGCCTTGGCACTTGCCCCGGTCCCATCTCCTTCTGCCAGAGACCCTCAGATCTGTCCCACTCCTGCCCAGGCCCCCATAGGCACCCTTGATGCCAATGATGTAGAGCTGGCCACGCCCACCCAATAGGCCATACACACTCTAGCCACGCCCACCCAGTAGGCCACGCCCACCCAGGCCATACCCACCCGGCCCCCTGAGGGCAACTGCAATGCTGATGTGGCCCTCAATGAAATTGAGTTTGACACCCCTGCTGTAGTGGTACCAATAGTAGTTGATATACTTGGTGACAAACCAAAAAAAATCCAAGAAAGCACTTTTTCTCAGTAATAGAAAATGATAGAAATGAATCAATTCACCCATTACAATTTTTTTTCTCAATGCATCAGTTACAAAATTCTTACTTGGAACATAGCATATAAATACAAAGGTATCTTTACCTTAAATCAATAGGAAGGATCCGATAGTAAAAAAAAAAATCAAATCCAGTCAGAACTATCTGGTAAACTCTGTGTAAATAACAATAATAATACAAACTTAGTTAAAAACATTAATACAGAAAGGTATAATAAAACCAATACTGTTCTGCACAATTGTATTTTCTGTATGCTGCCAAAGTAACTGTGAGTGAAATAGGTGGTACCCAAATTCAATAAACAAACAAAATAATGGAGCTGAAGGCTCCACAATCAGTCTCCTTCCAAAAGAGTTGGGTTTTTATCGACTCATGGGAGGCCAAGAGAGTGAGGGCCATCTTCATCTTGGGCAGGGGCAGTTAAGCTCAGGAATAGCTGGCTCAGGAATTCTGGGAGTTGAAGTCCATGAGTCATAAAAGAGCCAAGGTTGCCTACCCCTGATGTTGGGGAACATTCTGCAGCAGTGATATATTTTTATTTTATTTTAATCCCATTTATATCCTGCCCTTCTCCGAAGACTCAGGGTGGCTTACAAGCTTAGCAATAGCCTTCATTCTATGTATATGCCTGCTTATTAGGGCTTTTGCCCCCCCCCCAAGTGGCATTATTACAAAGTCAGCTTAATTGCCCCCAACAATCTGGGTCCTCATTTTATCTACCTGGGAAGGATGGAAGGCTGAGTCAACCTTGAGCCTGGTGGGACTCGAACCTGCACTAATTGCAGGCAGCTGGTGTTACTTAAGGAGGCATTAGCCCACTGCTCCACCAAGGCTACTGAATTTGGACTGCCTGACATTTCAGGGGGCCTTCAAGGGTAGTCTCACAGTAAATCACAGTAATACAAGTGGCAGGTTGCAGAGTCACTATCCTCAGTGCATTCCTATTTTCAGTAAGGCTAAAACTGGCATTCCAGTTGAGGTTGGGCAAAGGCTTTCCATCCATTCCTCTAGCAGGCACTGTGAAGCTAGACGCAGAGTCCCCACTAAGAGTCAAAGGTGACACAATCCTGTAATTAGCAGGCTTCTGAATTAGCAGCCATTCTGTCTTGCTTGAGCTGAGTTGATGCTGTTTCTCCCCCAAATACCCACCATGCAGTAGGTCAGTTCTTTTATTACATTTCCTATTGGTCTTGGGTAGAGCAATACAGTTTGAGATACTTTGTATCAAATTAATGAATGACTTCTCCTGGCAATTTCAAGATAGGATAGGGGAGAGGACTGAGTCTTCCGGCAATCTCATAACAGATTTTCTAATAGCCTGACCTCTTGCCCCGATATCAGCAATTGGACTGGAAAGATTCTAGAGCAGATCAAAAAACAATAAATGTGTAAGCATGTTGAAATCATGGATTTGTAAAGGTCAAATCTTGTAAGACAAATCTTAATTCATTATTTCATCAGGTAACATCTTAGAACATTATGGGATTGTTGTGGTGGTCATAAGATGTCTTGACTTTGTCATAGCATTTGCCAATACATTCTGATAGTCTCATCAGCTAACAGATTAACATATATCACAGTCGGCTTACACTGTACTCAGAATGTTCATAAAGGATTCCACTCAAGTGGAAGTAAGAGGCCAGTTTGGATGCCATAAGGTTCAGTCCTCAGTACTCTTCAGCATTTTATTAATTATTTAAATGAAGAGATACATAATTTGTAAATGAAAAAAAACCTGGACGAGATAGCAAATGCTCCACATGACAGAAATATAAACATATGTCCTTTTCTCCACAACTGTGTGGAAGTCATATGTCATCGTCTTCTTTCAGGAGGCGTTCTGGTTTTCCAGCCCTAATATTCCTTGTAGGCTCCCACTGAAGTAAAAACCAAGCCTGAACCTGCTTAGCTTTTAAATTCAGACAAGGTTGGCCAGGTGCTGCCACCTGCTGAGACAAAAACCAGAAACAAAATTCAGAATGATCTTGACAGCATGGAGAAGTGGGCTGAAAAGAACAGAATGAATAATGGAAGTAAATGCCAAGTTCATTTTCTTAAGACACCATATTTTAAGAAAGAACGGGTGAAAAATAGAGAAATGCAGATGAACAGAGGATTGGAAACTCTGTCTCATAAGAAGAGAAGGAGCGAAGTAGGTATATTTAGCCTTGGGGGGAAAAAGAGCTATATCACATTTCTGCTTGATTTTCATGACACACAGCTACTTTATGTTGAGGCCAGAGCAGTTTCTTCTTTTGGTAGCATCTTTCCTATAAACTGCTTGTCCTGACAACTTCAGATAAGCTCACTTTTTCCCATTAGGAGACTAGAAACTAAGTCTTATAAAGACAGATTGAAGGAACTGAAAATGCTTAGCCTTGAGAAGAGAAAAATGAGGAGGATTTGACAGCATTCTTCAAATATCTAAAAAGATGTCACTCAGAAAAGGCCAAACCTGTTTGGTCTTGTTCCAGAATTGCTGGATGCAGCATAATGGATGTGTTTTACAGGATGGCTGATAGAACATTAGAAAAATCCTTCATAACCATTAGATCAATTTAACAGTGGAACCATTTGTCAAGAGAAGTGTTATGGTCCCCTTCGGGGGATGAATCAGAGGATGGACAAGACAATCCTCTATTTGGGGATACCTTAATTTGGAGTTGGAGTCCTGCATTGATCAGAGGCCTGGGCTCTTCCAACTCTGATTCTATAATCAGCCTTCCTCAACATGGTGCCCTCCAGAAAGCTTAGTCAACCACTCCCAGATTTTTCAGTCTCTGTGGTGAAGCAAAGCTCTGAGAATTGTTGTCTCAGGACATTTTGAGCAACCAAGTTGGGAAAGGCTTTTTTAACTACCAATGTCCAAAGCCATAAAGGACATTAGGTTTAGATGAAAATCGGTAACTGAATTCCCCCTGCAAACCCCGCCCCCCCGAAGAGCTAATATACAGTAATAGGGTTGTAATCTCCATCAAGATTTCTATTGCCATATTTTCTAAACTGAATTGTCCGAACAACCTTCAAAGGCATTACAATAATCCCAAAAGGTGAACATGGATTAAATCTCCATATCCTAATTCACTTTTTGCTAACTTGAGAATAGGTTGAAGACCTTTTAATGTTGGTATAAATGGAGCTCGCATTTAACTCTAGATTGTGATTCAGAACTGGGGTTTGCTCCATTTTAAGGTAGGTTAATTTCAGAGCATCTAATACACACTGAGGCTATACACACACACACACACACACACACACACACACACACACAAAGTCTGCTCAGGATTTTGAAAAAAAAACATGAAGGAGGGAGGGAGGAAGAAAAAGAGGCCATCTATGGCTAAGAAATGAAAACTAAATCAAATTAAAGTTGTTTCTTTTTGTAATTTGGTTACAGATAGATTCCAAGTCAGAAAGGCTGAAGCTGCATTCAGTCAGAAATGACTGTGCCCATTTTGGGACCTGCCTTGTTATACTTTAGCTCTGCTGGAGAAATGTTATCTGACAATTTATTTAAAGCCAGTTTGCAGCATCTACCTCCTACTGAAACTTTCGTCCTCTACTAGAAATCGTGGCTTTTGTAGTATTTCAGCATTGCAGGCCGTGATAAAATGATTCAAGGACAATGAATCCTGCTTCTGTGCATTCAGCTGGGGTCTACGGACTCTGCTTCTCATCTTCCTTCACTCACAAGGAGACAGCGCTCCTGCCCGATTCAAGAGCAGTTTGTTTTCATGCTATTCTAGGGAATGGTCCTGATCCCAGAACCTGAGATTTTAAAGGTTGTCAGCTGAGTCATATTATTGCCACAATGCTTCAATTGCAAAACAATCTGACTTTACATTAATCCCATCACTAGTTTCTGGCACATCCTTGGTATCTTCTAGCCAGTCTAACCTGATGTTCTCTTTGCTGCAGGTAGGAGGTAGCTAAATATAGCCTCTGTCCAGGAAAAGATATTCCTGGGGGCACTGTAAGTTCAGGCAATTCTGGCTGCCTGAAGAGATTCCCTTTTTCCTCACCCTCCTTAAACAAGGCTCTGTTTTATTTTGGCACAGTTTCCCTAATTGTCTATCCTGGAGTAATTGTTTGTTCTGCATAAAGCAAATGTCAGATGATGGATAGGGTGCAGATACTGTTGGAGGTCAGAGGATTGGGAATCAAATATTGTTAGGACGAGATACAGTAATGCAAAAAATAAACAAATGACAGCTACCCCTCCCCCAATATCATCAGGTGAAGCAGAAGAGCAGCCAAATGCTAGAAATTGACAATAAAATTTACTTAATTAGTATCTAGTAATCAGGAATTTATTAAATAACAGAAGAACGGGCATGTGTAACCTTTACATATTAGGACTCTGCATGTGGTCTTTCAGTCCCTCAGATATTGCGTCACTGATTTTTAATCATAAACTGCCAAGAAACGAGGGGCTGGTTTTGCATTATTTTTCTAAAAAAAAAATCCGGTTTCTGTTTTTCTGGTTAAACTTAACACATCCAAGAATTAAAACAGCAACAACAAAAAGAGTTCACTGAAATAAGAAAAAAACAAAATCATGGAAGTCTTACCATTTGAACGATATAATCACATTGCCAGGGTTATGGTTCGTTCTCCAAGCTTGTGGGTTGGTTTACCAGGCTAGGTAACATCTTCAGCGGCAATAGACATTGTGTTGTCTATTGTAGCTTTTGGCTGCTCCAAATGAGGGACAAAACTATCAATGCCATCTCTGGCTTCCCATCCATAACAATAAAGTGTTTTTCAAATGGAGCTCAAACTCTGGTGACCTGGCCCAACTGAACCTGGTCACTGTTGCCCCAACACATCCCAATGTTGTTGGGGTAGGCTAACCTGAAGGCTGAAGTGGCTTCAGAGAATTTGAAGAGGCCTTTTAAAGCTCTGACCCCAATCCCTGGCTCAGCCCACAATTCCATATTTGATGGGACCAAATTGTTAATGACTAAAATCTTAGTTCAGGGTAGGGGTCTATAAAATTTATATTGCTCAAGCTGCACTGTAAAAACTGTATTCACACTATTCTATTGTGCCCTTCCTTCCTTCCTTCCTTCCTTCCTTCCTTCCTTCCTTCCTTCCTTCCTTCCTTCCTTCCTTCCTTCCCTCCCTCCCTCCCTCCTTCCTTCCCTCCCTCCTTCCTTCCCTCCCTCCCTCCCATCTTGCTATGAAAGTATCACTGGAGGAGATAGTTCATAACTTTGCAGTGACAAATTTCAGAAAAGTATTGATTAAATGTAAAGTGGACTATTTAAGTGGTTTAACATGTAGATCTATTAAAATTAAAAAAGCAAATAGGATAATATATATCTAGGCCAACCAAGGAATTAAAAAAACCCGAGCAAACTTTGTCCCAACCCTTTTTTCAGGCTAGGTGGTATATTAAATTAAAATATCAAAAGAGAATCAGAGTGTTTTAGGGTAATAATCGAAGTGTTCCTTTGTGGCTATGGTATAACTTCACAAATGTAGAAAATATTATTTTGGAATTAAAAATAGAAAAATCCTATAATGAGTTGAAGTATTGCATGCACCCAGTGGTATTCTGGGTACAGGTGTTGCATATTTTCCCATGCCTTTCAAAATTGTGCTTTGACCCTGCTCAGAACCACAAAGGTGCGGGAGGCTTCAGAAATGCTAGGGCACAAGCATTCTTTCCGAGCTCCCCATACCTATTCATCTGAGAAGGGAATAACAATGGCCCCATTGCTACAGAGCTAGCTTTCCAGCCTTTTTATAAATCCTCTAGCCTCAGGCTATAAGGACCACTTCTGACTGAAAGGAGGAAAAAAATTTTTAGCACATCATTTTTCCCTGCTACAAGTCTGATGAGGGAGGCATGATCAGAGTTTGGTACATACAAACAGTGCTGTGAAATGAGACCGTGTGCAATTACCGCAATCTGCCACCATTATGTTCTGTCACACACACACACGCACACACACACACACACACACACACACCAGGAACCCGGCTTCATGAATCCAGGCCAGCAGACACACACACACACACACACACACACACACACACACACACACACCAGGAACCCGGCTTCATGAATCCAGGCCAGCAGACACACACACACACACACACACACACACACACACACACACACACACACACACCAGGAACCTGGCTTCATGAATCCAGGCCAGCAGACAGACCACACAGTCAGCAAATAGCACTAGAACCACACTCAGCCTTTCTGGGGCTGGTGGGAGAAGAAAATTGAAAGGAAACAACATGTCAGAGTAAACCTATTTGTGCGTGCTAAAATGCTCACAAAAGCTTAACTACAGGCCCATGAAAACACAAAGACAATTCTAGTACAAATAACTGCATAAGTAATATTTCACATATATATTCATTCATAGAAGGGAAAGTGTTACATCAAGCACTTAAATACAATAAACTAAGCATGATGAAAATATGACTTTTTTAATTTCTATCTACCCCATGCATATTTCTTTTCCTGGGGGGGGGGAAGCACTGATTATTTTACTGTACATTCTGACACATTTTATACATGAATTATACCACAGAGATTGTATGTTTATTTATTTGATTCTATTTTGGCACACACACACACACCCAACTCTAAAATGATTCTGGGCAGCTTCCATATCATCATAAATTACTTTGATAGCAAATAGTTTAACAAAAACTAACAATTTTGCCATCCACGGAGAAAAAGAAACATTAACATTTGGGACAGAATTAAAACCATTATAGCAGTCCTAATCTGTAATGTTCATGCAGTTCTTCTGCAAAATTCATGTGATGTTAGCATTGTGGTGTGAAGTTTTCCCTTCCCCTCTGTCTGTTACTATTTTGCTTTTATGGAAAGGCTGTGTCAGAATCATTGCATGGAAGCACGGGCAGCCTCTATTCATTCACACTTGTTCCACGCACACTTACATTTGATTTGCACTCTTTTTGTTTGCTAATTGCATTTCATATCTATTTATTTATATTTAGAAAATCGGGTTTGTATTTGTTCACTTTTTGCTCTTGCTCTGTCATCAACCATCACCCTTCTATCATTTCCATGTTCCCAAGCGTGTGAGGGTAAGGCTATACAGTAGCATAAATCGGTCAAAGTAGAAAAGGGACCTGCGTGGTTTTTAGGAACAGTTCTGACTGCTATGTGCTGCTGATTTTATGCTGACAGCTATACTAGTTGCATATTACCAGAACATTTTCCAAATCCTTAGTCGCTTATTCTGAACAGCTAAGACAATGCAACAGTAGCTATTCCTTTTCTTTCCTTTACATGCAGTCTTTCTTTGTGTGTGGGGTGGGGTGGAGATATGTGTGTGTGTGTGTGTGTGTGTGTGTTTGCGTGTGTGTGAAATTCCTTTTCCCAAGGAAAAGAAAGAGTCTGCTGGGCTGGCGTGGGGTGGAAAATGGGAGAGGAGAGGCAGCTCCCAGTGCCTATGGGTTTGACATGTCCCACACACCACCCGCCAGCCGTCATGCTCCCGCTGATGATGGATGAGACAGAATGAACGGCATCTCCTGGAGGGTTTTGAGGGAGGTGGAAAGAGGAACTGAAATTCATTTCCAAAGAGAAATAAATAAACTTGCCCACCCTGGGGCTGCCATCACTGCTGTATTCGCCAAGCTTTAATTTCATTCTTGATTTGATATGATTTCATTGCAAGATTTTGGAGGGGGAGGGAGGGAGAGGTGAGAAAGGAATATCCATGGGAGGAAAACAGTTGGGACTGCTAGAATGTGAATGTGGGAGAGAAACAAGATGTGAGTTCTCTCCCTGAATCTGAAAATAGACTGGAACCTAAAGGCTCCAAGAGGAAGGTTGTACGATTCAAAACCCCAGCATTCCATTTCCACTTTTGTGTAGCAAACATAATGGCTGGAAGCTAAAATTTTAGAAATTTCTTTTTATTGCTTCCCTGTATTTAGCTTTCCTTTACTCTAGATGCTCCTCTATTCTGTGAATAAATGATCTTTCGGGCTTATGGTGGCTGCCATGATGGAAAAGATGAATTGCTATGTTGTGAGCCTGCTCTCCCTTCTCCAGTATAGCACCCCAAGACGCTTACTTGGGCCTGGGCATGGGGCACACCTCCAAACAACATCCTGAGCCTTATTGCTCTTTTCTGTCAACATGTGTAAGTGCAAGTTAAGCCGAGAGGCAATCTTGTAAATAAGCATGATACTGGAATTTGGGATATAGCTTGCCTTCCCATTGTTTAAAATTGAAATATTTTTTCAAAAAAGTAAATCAGATGGAGCAGGGACTCTAGGTGGTAGAGGGATCTGTGGGAATCCTGGAAACTTACTACAGGATGTCTATAGGACTCTGTTCTATAGTTTTCTTTTCAAGCATATCCTCAGGCTTCTTCACTAGAATGAAAACATAACACCTGAATGTTGAGGATTTGTTTGTACTCTCTTTTCATTCTTTGCCCTTGCTGTATTTCTCCCCCCCCCCCCCCGTTTGGGACCACAAAGGTCAGGGCTTCTAGTCCCTAGTTGGCCATTAACCTCTTTTGATGTGACATGTGGCATCACTGGATCTTGGCAGCAGCCACTGCACCTAAAGTAGGGATATGGAATGGGGTGCAGCCCCTTCCCTGTCAAAAGAGAAAAGGTTTCTTTCTCCCTAAAGAAACTTGAATGGCTGTGCAACCTGAAACTTAAGGCCCCTTTTCTGGCATGGAGGGCTAACTTCTCAGAATTTCATAGAAGTCATTTCACAGAAGAACAAGGTTGGAAAGGACCTTGGTGGTCTTCTAGTCCAACCCCCTGCTCAGGCAGGAAACCTTATACCATTTCAGACATACATTCAGAATACTAGTCTCTGTCTAGGAGACAAAAAAAAACCTCGTCTGTCCATAAAAGTCTGGCACCACAACTGAAGCCTCAAGCCATGAAAGAGGACTCTCCATTAAACCCAAAATAGAACTTGGCTAAATTATGAAAGGAAAACAGACGCTCTTAGCTACTGTCCTTCAAGGTGTCTTCCCACCTTTTCTTTCTTCAGTTCTTGGCATTTCAAGGTGCTTTGGCAAAATCATCTGCAACTGCTTCTCTTCCAATGCCTGGCACGAAGGGGGAACAACAGAAGCAGCAAGCCAATGGTAGGATCTGACTTGGTGCTTTGGTTCTTATCCTTTCCTGTGAAGGAAATTTCTGAGCTAACAACCTTTTCACACAGTAAAGAATTTGGATAGGGAACAGGGAGAATCATAAAATAAACCCTGAATTACTGGAGAACAGTATAAAATACTTATTTGGGTCGCATGTGTAAGGACACGATAGTCCTCCATAGAGATGATTGATTCATTAGCAGGAACCCATGTTGGGGAAAAAATGTTCCAAAGTAGGTAAGCTCACTTCAGTGCATTTAGAGGAACATTCTATAGGATTCTAAGGATTTGCCTTCAAAGGACAAGGTCATGTTTCCTTCACAGGCTCATTTTGGCTCAGTTAAGTGTAGGAAAAAAATGCAACTCAGTCATGGGCAAAACTGCTCTGCTACTTGAGCCTAGGCTACAAAGGCAGGGACTGTTCTGTAGGCTACCATATTTTGGTGACAAAATGACTCAGATGACCACTAAATGGCAGCAAGGGGATAGTTTGTGCCATTTCTTTGCTACCATCTAGCAGTTTCCTGGATTTTTTTCCAGCCCAGAGAGGGTAGCACTGATGTTAGGTGTGGATGGCTCAGTTCATATAGTAGATGACAAGATGCTGATGTGTGAAACCGTACAGAGCTTTATGCCTCATTTTGTGATACTTTCTTTGTTTATACTAGTATTTAGAATACTGATCTAGAAACACAGGAAACATCTATGCATTTCTACCCAAACTAAATCCAATTCAGACTAGGATTTGGAAACAACTTTTTATTTCTCACTGCAAAGGAGGGCTAGTTCACACATGGTAAGCCAAGGTTTCCTGTCACAAATTACAGTTTTCCTAACGATGGCGTAAAAAATGAAGCTGCCTTGTACACAGGCCATTCTACTGCGGAATCCTGGTTCAAAGGGAGACTGTGAGGATCCCAAATGGGATTGGACACAGGGAGCCTCTCAGCCAGATTCTTTGTCCCATCCAGCCCCAGCCCCCTTCTGTGTTTCCCCTCCTGATGATGTCTTTGTGCTGCCAACTTCTCAGCTGTCAGAACCAAGAAGCTTTTGAGCACCCACCATTCAGACTTTCAAACACCCAACTCTGCCAGACTCGGTTGAAGCCCCCTGAGCTTCTGCCCTTGGCATTTGATCAATGAGATGAGTGATGGCCATGTGAGGCCAGGGTGAGAAATGCTCCCCTAGCTGTTCAAGTATGCAGAAGCTTTACCTAGTCCTCTCTCCATCTATCAGCAAGGGTGGCAGAGGGCCGAGCCTGCCTTGCTGCCACACAGATAGACATTCATAACCATAAGACAAATGACAGACAGACAGACTCACTCATACAGAACTTCCCTGATAGTGTAAGAATACAGCATATTGTGGTAGAACTGAGGATATCAGCCAAGTTCATGCAGGTATAGGAGTTTTACTTCATATACAACAGATTTGAGTCCAAAATAAGTTCCTCCGGAACAAGGATTACTATGTCAGCATAACAGGGAACACTAGTTAAATAGCAGGAAGCAGAAACTGCCCTTTGGCCTTTCCTGTGTGGAGGTATGAAAAAAGTGAAAAGTTGCTCCTTTACATTTTCTGAGTAGATGCCTGGTTCCTCAGACATTAGGAAGTTTCCTACTGTGCTCAACAGGTGTCCTTCTAGAACAACAGGGAAACCCTCCGTGATGGAAACAGGCAAATCTTTTCATTTGGCAATGCCTCTGGCCAAGAAGAAGGAATTATACTGGGAAGAAGGAAAGCAGGCAGAGATCTAAACTTGCAGGGAACAGAAAGTTTCATGAGTTATGAATTTTCAGCTATTTCTCCTAAGCTGGTAATGTTATGTTGAAAAATAACTTGTAGAAGTCAAAACCAGCAGGCTCTAGAGGATACCCACTTTGGGCGCATGCTTGAAAATTAAGTTAGTATTTCTTCATTTAATTATCAAATATATATATAGTTGCCTATATCCCCCGAAGTGACTCCATATGTAAAGTTACATTTTACGATACAGGCAATATGGCCACACACTGAAGTGCCCTGTTGTGGCACTGTTTATATGCAATTAAGATAAATAACAGTAGAACTTATATTTAGAAAATATAATGCAGAACTAAGTTTCTCTTCTAAATTCAGGTCCAGCCTTGAACAGAACAGAACAGAACAGAGTTGGAAGGGACCTTGGAGGTCTTCTAGTCCAACTCCCTGCTCAGGAAACCCTATACCATTTCAGACAAATGGTTGTCCAGTCTCTTCTTAAAAACTTCCAGTGTTGGAGCATTCACAGCTTCTGGAGGCAGGTTGCTCCACTGATTAACTGTTCTGTCAGGAAGTTTCTCCTTAGTTCTAGGTTGCTTTTCTCCTTGACTAGTTTCCATCCGTTGCTTCTTGTCTTGCCTTCAGGTGCTTTGGAGAATAGCTTGACTCCCTCCTCTTTGTGGCAGCCCCTGAGATATTGGAACACTGCTGTCATGTCAACCCTTTTACCTTGTTTTCATTAGACTAGACGTACCCAATTCCAGCAGCCATTATTTATATGTTTTAGCCTCCAGTCCCCTAATTATCTTTGTTGCTCTTCTCTCACTCTTCCTAGAGTCTCAACATCTTTTTTACATCGTGGTGACCAAAACTGGATGCAGTATTCCAAGTATGGCCTTACCAAGACATTGTAAAGTGGTATTAACACTTCACGTGGTCTTGATTCTATCCCTGTGTTAATGCAGCCTAACACTGTGTTGGCTTTTTTGACAGCTGGAGCACACTGCTGGCTCATATTTAAGTGATTGTCCACTAGGACTCCAAGATCCCTTTCACAGTTACTGCTATTGAGCCAGGTACCACCTATACTATACCTGTGCATTTGGTTCTTCTTCCCTAAATGTAGAACTTTACTTTTTTCACCATTGAATTTCATTTTGTTAGATAGCACCCAATGTTCAAGTCTGTCAAGATCTGTCTGTATCTTAAGCCTATCTTCCGGAATATTGGCTATTCCTGCCAACACTACAAATTTGATGAGTTCCCCATGTATCCCCTCATCCAAATCATTGATGAAGATGTTGAAAAGTATTGGTCCTGAAACAGAGCCTTGGGGTACCCCACTGCATACTTCCCTCTATGTAGATGCAGTTCCATTGAGGACTACATATTGAGTGGGTTGGTCAGCCAGTTACAAATCCATCTGGTGATGATGCTGTCTAACCCACATTTTTCTATCTTATCAAGTAGTAGGTTGTGGTCTAATGAAGTGCAAGTAAATTATATCCACAGTATTCTTTGGTCCACTAATTTTGACACTTTGTCAAAGAATGCAATAAGATTTTTCTGGCATGATCTGTTTTTGAAAATGTTGGCTTTTGGTTACGACTTTGTTTGCCTCTAGGTGTCTGCTGATTCATTGCTTGAATATATTTTCCAGAATCTTTCAGTATTGAGGTCAGGCTGATAGGTCCATAGTTTCCTGGATCATTCCTCCCCCCCCTTTTTTTTTTTTGAAGATGGAAACTTTTCCAGTCCTCTGGTAGTTCCCCAGTGCTCCAGGATCTTTGAAAGAGATAGTTCAGTGGTTCTGAGAGCACGTCTGCCAGTTCCTTCAGAACTTTGGGGTGCAATCCATCTGGTCCTGGTGATTTGAACTCATGTAGGGTGGACAGGTGCTCACTTACCATTTTCTTGCCTATTTTGATAGGCTGGACTATTTTTTCCTTTAACATCTTGTAAAGATGTTCATTTTGAGCCTAGGCTTGGGCTATTTGCTGATATTCTGTCTTAGTTATGTGCCCCTCTTTTCACTTTTTATACTTGTCCTTTTTGTCTTTCAATTTATCAGAGAGTTCTTTATGCAGCCATGCTGGTTTCTTTGGAGAGCGGTTATTTTTCTTATTCATTGATATTGTGCTAGACAGAGCTTGGAATCCTTCCCAAACTCTTTCTAAGTTTATTGAAATTAGCTCCCTTAAAGTCCAAGATTGTAGTTTGACTTTGTTCTATTGCTTGTGCTTGCATAATGTTGAATTCCAATATTGCATGATCATTCTCCCCCAGGGTCCCTTTAACTTGAACACCTTCTATCATTTCATCTTTGTTAGTGAGAATTAAGTCCAAAATGGCTGATCTCCTAGTTCCCTTCTCTACTTTTTTTGGAGACAAAGTTGTCTGCTAGGTTTGTCAGGAACCTGTTTGATCTTCCACTTGGTGCAGAGTTTGTCTCCCAGTTGATGTAATTAAAGTCCCCCATTACTACAGTATTGTGATGTGCTTTCTACATACCTTACTTAATTGACTAGTAAAAAGTTAATCTATTTCCTCTTTTTGGTTGAATGGCCTATATAGCTATGGCAATGTCATTTTTTTCACCTTTTATATTGACCCAAATGCATTCAGGACAGTTTTCATCATTGTTGTGCTCTATTTCTATAGAGATGTAATTATTTCTTATATATAGTGCAACTCCTCCTCCTCTTTTATTTGGTCTATTTCTTTTAAATAATTTAAATCCCTCTAGCTGTGTGTTCCATTCGTGATCATAATCTGGGGACTTGACGCCTGCATTGTAATTATGACATTACAGTGAGTTGTTGACCCAGGCAGTCCTGACTTAATAATAGCAACCAGAATAGCCAGAATTGCTTTAGCTAAGTGACACAGTCATGTGACATTGCACTTTATGACCACATTGCTCAGTGGTGGAAATTCTGGTCCCAATTGCCATCAAAACCCGTGAATTACCTGTACTATCTGTCTTCACTGGTATTCATTAAAGTCCAAAAGAATGCCAATGCAGTTAAGTGATGAATCAAAGACTATATATATAAAATGTATGTAAATGCCAATATTTCTTGTCTTAACCAGCATTTATTTCTCCAGAAGATTGGATGGATAGAAAAAGCAAAAGACAGCCTTTAAATAGAAATCTTGTTTGAGTGTGGGTGAGGGGAGGAATTGGAAAAAGCAGAAACAGTGGAATATGTTGAAAATATCTTTATAAACCAAGCTAAAGGAAGAAAAAGGGACGCGGTGGCTCAGTGGGTTAGGACGCTGAGCTTGTCAATCAGAAGGTCAGCAGTTTGGCACGTCGAATCCCGAGTGCTGCGTAACAGAGTGAGCGCCTGTTACTTGTCCCAGCTCCTGCCAACCTAGCAGTTCGAAAGCACGTAAAAATGCAAGTAGAAAAATAGGGACCACTACGGTGGGAAGGTAACAGCGTTCCATGCGTCGTTGGCGTCTAGTCATGCCGGCCACATGACCACGGAGACGTCCTCGGACAAGCACTGGCTCTTCGGCTTTGAAACGGAAATGAGCACCGGCCCCTAGAGTCGGAAACGACTAGCACGCATGTGCGGGGGAACCTTTACCTTTACCTTTTTAAAGGAAGAAAGAAACAGCGAAGAGAATTATTTGAAGAAATAATCATAAAATGCATAAATATCTATACGCCAGAGACAACTATCTAGAGACAATTGGACTGTGGTAATGTATAATAAAAGTATGAAAGCAATATTGAATGAGGACAGGGAAATTATGGATAAATTAACTGAATTATTTGCAATCATCTATACAGCAGAAGATCTTAAAGACAGAATCATCTAAATCTTGTTTTTTAGCAATACTAGTTAAAGTATTCGGTCCATTCTCTTAATGGGAGAAAGAGTTTTGCCAACTTTTCTAACCTGAGGCTCTCTGTGTTGGTCTTCAGTTCCCATAATCCCCAGCTAGCCCAGATGCTGCCAAGAGATTCAGGAGGTTAAAGTCTAAGACATCCGTGAGATACCAGCTTGGGGAAAGGCTATTTAGAATTGCTGACCTACTTTAGAAGTTGACGTGGATCCAAGTACTTCTGAATAAAGATTTTATCAGCATGTAGCATTTGGCAGGAATTAGAAGAAGAAACAAAGAGGACCAAGTTTCCTAAATAATTTTTCCCTTGTCAGAATCATTTTCAGGAAAAAAAATTACTCCTCTGACTTAATTTTGACATGATATGCTATAAGGACAGGCATGTTTCCTATAAAATTATCCTCACTTTGAAAAAGACTTGTTTTAAATTCATAGTGGCTGTTTCAGTTTAAAAACTGGAAGAATAATGTGGAGTATTAAAGCAATATAGAGTTTATCTCCTATTTCTCTCCGCCTCTTTTCCTTTGTTATTCTTCTCTCTCTTGTTTGATAATAATTTGTCAATCTCTAGGGACTTGTTGCACTCAATTTTTTCTTCTTTGAATCATCCCTTCTTTGGGCATTCAAAATATTAAGGGGTCTGTGACATAGACTTGCCTCACCAAACTCCCAAGGATGAAATCAAAGATGGCAGGAGGAAAATTGTGGATTTCAGAGTACATGGTGACACAGGATTCATCAGTGCAGTGTAAGTCTGTAAGCAAGCAAGTTCTAGAACAGTGATGGTGGACCTTTTAGGGTTGGCATATCAAAAGTTCAGAAAATGCCTAACTTGACTTTGCTGGCATGTGTCACACACACAGATCAAAGAGAAACAATTTCAGTCCCCGTCCCCCCCCCCACTTCCCATTTAGGCCACTCTGAACAACTATACAATACTAAGTGTTGGTGAATGCTGGCATGCCACTCAAAATATGGCATTTCACTTTTGACACGTGTGTCATAGGTTCACCATCACTTGGAATTGGGGGCAGAATGTAGAAGAACTGGAAGAGGTTCACTGAGGCATATTCTCTTCCCCCCCCTTGTTCCAAAGCTTATGGCAGATGAATCAATAAATTGGGTTGCTGAGAGCTGCTTTTCCATCACTTGATGTGGGCCAAGCACATGCCAGCTACTTGGAGACTGCAATGTCGCGTGGTCGCACAGAGAGACGGACACTTGAGCTGGGTAGTACTTCTTTATTGGATCAGGAATGAAGCTGGGGTGAAGGGGTTACCTGGTGTCTCTTTATACCTGCCCAGGTGAATCGCGACCAATAGATTCAAACCTGGGCTTCCCGCCAGTGCAGGTGGCCAATGGATTTAAACCCTGGCTTCCCGCCAGAGCTGACCATGCCCTGGGGCTGTCAACGACTTGCTCTATTCAGGCTTTCCCGCCAAAAGCGGTTATAGCCTGGAGCTGTCCAGCCCCCTGCTGTGCTGACATTCCGTGTATGCTTTAAGAGCATACACTACAGAGACCTATGGAGGGAACACATAATTTTAATAACCTAAATTGTAATCTCAAAAAGTGCAGGCAGTTTTATTTCAGATCTTTCCTTGTAGCTTCTATCTGTGTTTCCCTTCTCAGTTTTCACCTTCTTTTTTTTATTGAAAAGTTTTACAATACATTTTATCTTTAACAATCCCTTCCCCCCTCCCTCCACCCAGCCCTTCCTAACCCTCCCTATCCCTCCCCCCACCCCTTCCCCCCTCCCCCCTCCCCGACTTCCCAGAGCTAAATACAAGGTATAAAGGTAAAAACAATCATAAACAACCATATGTTAACAACAATAAACTATTAAGTCTATCGCACTCTAGCTCATATAAAATGACTACAAGCAATACTAATATCACATCAAAACTTATACAAATGCTAAATGAAACTTTTTAGTCCCATATTTGTTCTGGATGTAATCAATCCACTTTTTCCACTCCATAATATAACGTTGTTGCGAATGGTCTTTCAAATAGGCCGAAATCTTTGCCATTTCCGCCAGGTCAGAAACTTTTAGAGTCCATTCTTCTATAGTCGGCAGTTCCTCCTTCTTCCAATATTGACCTACTAAAAGTCTTGCTGCCGTAATTAAGTTCAAAGTTTTCACCTTCTTCACTCATGTGAATAAATACTGATGGAATGGTTGAAATGTAGATGCTCAGCATGACATTGGGTAAACTAATGTATCAAGTTACCCAGTAACCCCTGGTTCAAAGCAGTTGCACAGTAGTATACACTGGTTCCTAGTTTGATGGGACTTTCTTTTAATCGACAACTCTAATGTTAAAGGCCAATGTATCATAATAATGTCTGAATGCCTCCTTATTGCCTTATTCTCTAGCAAGAAATCACTTGGTCAATTACACCAACTAGCAATTCCTGCTTAAAAAAAGAGAGCAGGTATGGTATAGCAGTTCAAAAACAGGATCAGATACAAGGCTGGACCATGGCAAACAGGGTAGGGATCTGGAGGGAGAGACAAGAAGGAAGCAGGCAAGCAGCAATGGTGACTGTTCTCCAAAACAACACAAATCCAATAGCATCTCTATGTAAGGCTAAGACTTCAAATCCTCCATTTAGCCATGGACATTTAAGCCTGTTAATGATCTTCAGACAAATTTGTCTCAAATTTGTTGTAATGATAAAAATATATTCCTAACATTCTGGGTAAAGCACAAAAATAATTTAAAAAAACACTGATAATATTACCAAAGTTGCTTTCCAATTAACCCTGGTTTGCTTTTGCAAAACTCAAAGTTAAAGCAAATTGTTCTAGCTCTCCATGGATTATAGTAAAGGGGAAGACTCTGTGCTAGCAAAATTTAGTGGATATGTCATAGGTCAATAAAAGTATACATATTCTGGAAGTTTCCAGACTATGTTTTGGGAATTCTGAATTTAGAGGTTTGTCAAAAATTCCTCATGATAAGATCTTAGAAAGACTTCTTAATTCAGACAAACCCCAAAAGAGGCCCAGTGAGCCTAGCTAGAGTGCCCTAACTTTATTGTAGGTGTCAATTACTAAAGGTAAACATTTGAAGAATATTGAGTTTACTGAAGAATGGAAAGCAAGAGGGAGTTTCTAAAAAGACACACAGAAGAGGTACAGGATGCACACACTGCATGCTTCATTTCAACATCTTAACTTTACATTAAGGAGTGAGCAGAAGATAGATTTGGATCTATTATTTGATTCTGGGTGGTTTACACTAGATTAACAATTAAATTTAAATAATAAGAACTCTCATCCCACCCCCACTCCCTGCTCTGAAAAAAAAAGAAAGCTTCCTGGAAAAGTACATGTATTTTTTTGTGGGAAACGAAAATGAGTCTCAACTGAAAACAATTTTTGGCTCAACAACCAAGCCATCAGGGATGCTCTGTTTTCCTTGTGGACATAGAAGTGGTGTTTTTTTTTGTTTTTTTAGTTGAGGGTGTTGAAGGAAAAATCTTCATCAGTGTCAATCAGGCTCATCAAACTAAGTCAGTCTGATCTCCATTGTGACACATCTAGGTTAGCACCCATTTGAAAATCATTGATATCTCTGTTAAGCTCTGCATTGAATATTCTCCTTCAAACACTTTGATGCCTTAATGATTGGTAAATCACATTCATCAACTACAGTATACACATTGGCTTTCAAGATGGCACAGTTTAAACATATTGGTGGGAGGTATAATAATTCCAAATACCACGAGGCTGAAGAAACCATGAAAATGACCTTGAAGAAGCCATCAAGATAGTGTTAAGACAAAAACAGGTGCAGAGGAATGTTCTGTGAGGTGGGAAAGTACTAGAAAGAGATTTAGGCTGGCTCCTCCATGGCTTCCTGGGCTATAAGAGAGAGGGAAGTGAAAACAGAGCCAGACTTGCAATATTTATTACTATAGCCTGTCTCAATTATTCTATTTTTTTTTCTCCTGTGGAATCAGTTTCCCAATCTGGACAACCTTACAGAGATGACAGGAGGCCAAGCATACACATTGTGCTTCCAAGTGTAGTTGTTAGCCTTGCAAGATAATTCAGAAAGGAAGCATGCCCAAATGAGATAATTCTACTTTATTGTAAGGTTACATTAACAGAAACCTGCAGGTCTGAAAGTACACTTCTCCCTCTATTGCCTTTACAGCCCAAGAAACAAAGGAGGGTTTTCTTTGGCACATTTGCTATACCCACGTTCCTTCTTTGGGCTAAGCCGCCTTTTATCCAGCTGTTTTCCTGGCTGTAGCTCTTTCCTTTGTCTCCCAAGGTCATTCCTACATCTCCTTGGTAGTCATGTTTTTAGTATGAATTATTTTTATACATATTGCATTGCATTTTCTACCGATCGTTGGCCAGCCAGTCACTATTGCAAAATGAGTGGGCATATAAATCAATTAAAACAAGCAAGAATTCCAATGAACTGTTTATTCTGGATTTGATGGTTCAGTTTCAGATCCATTAGCTTTGGTAACAAAAAGATAATAGTACACAAACTCTAAAAGTTATAGTGCTGGATGATTCAATTGATAATATAACACTGACTCCATTGACATTATAATCCTATTCCTACCTCTGCTTCCCATCCTTGTAATCTTTAATGTTGCTAGAGATACCCAAAGCAGAGATTTGGGGTGCCTGTCTGGTCATCCAATGCTCAGATTATTCTGATCAATACTCTTGGAACTTGTCATCAGACTCAGAACCATCTCAGGACTCTATCTTTATTACATCAATGAACCACACAGATTTAAAACAAACAAGAAATTACAACTCCAGATGTACTTATTGGCAGGTCACGAGTGAATTGAAGACAATATCAGTTTATGTTCTCTAAATATGGTTGCTACAGCATCTCCAATCTACTGCCAGCAAGTCATATGAAAGTTCCCCGAGTTCTGTAAAAAAAAGTGGAAGGACATGAGGATGGCTTTCATCTTACTATCCTTGGGCAAAGAGGTGATTAAAGAATGAGTTCAAGTTGGTGGTCTGTGATTTTTATATAAAGTTGTGAGGAAATCATTCAAAATGGTGGTCTATGTGAGCACAAATCTGTCAATGTGAATGTACAAATGGTCACTGAAATAGTCCTAGTTACTGGTTAAAAAAAACAACCATATTTTTAAAATGCCTGCATCAGTGTTTTCCTTTGCATATATGTGAATATCATGTGCAATATACCTCATTCCTGTATAAAGTATAAACATTGGTATAATCTTTAACAAGAGTCCCTTTGGGGATGAGCATCGTTATAGAAAGCACAAGGAAGAAGAAAAAAATCAAAAGCCAAAGGAATTAAAGGCATGAGATAAGAAATTTAGCCGAATCTGTTTATACCAATATGATCAGCCATTTTTCCACTCCTTTGTATTCTTTCAAATCATCCTTGATTCCTTCATCCTTGTTTGGGACCACAAATTGACTTTTGTTTTTTAATAATCTTTCATATATATATGAGATTTCTTCAACTTTTCCAGCCTGGTGAGCATCATCTTGTTTTTAGAGGTCCCTAGAAATCTCCTTTGAGCCATGACACACTTCCACATATCTGTATTTAGAAGATCAGACTTTGTTAGTGAATACCTAGACTTTTCTTCTTTAAATAAGGCAGAACCTTTCACACTCACATCTGACTATCATGCCAATGGTTGAAACACCTGACCTGATTCTAATTTCCTCCTTGAAATGAACTGATAACCCTAAAGATTCATATACTTTTGCCACACACAAATATGTAGTTTTGGATAATTTTCCTAAATAAATAAATGAATATACACAATATCTTTGACTTATTTGTTTGAGTTCTTTTAATCTAGTTTTTAGACATGACAGGACCACGTTTTAAGTCATATTTATGCAGAAATATTGAAAACTCAAAAGGGTTCACAAACCTGTAAATCAAATCTATTGATATTATTATGCCCTTTCTCTAAATTGATTAATTGGTTGATTGATTGTGTACTATCAAGTCATTATCAACTCTTAGCAATCAGATAGGTAATTTAGCAAATATAAAATAAGCTTTCTTTATCATATAGTATTCATATATTTCCCAGTAACCTTCTGAAGAGTGTAACTCTTGCCTGGCAAAAAAGCAAACTGTATTTCCAAATCTTTGTTCATTGTCATATCGTCACTTCTGTCTTTTTTTATACAAATTCTACCATGCAACTTCGCAAACACAGTTAACAAAAAATAACCCCCTTGTAGTTTTTGCAGAACTTTCCCTACTAACAGCATTTTGCTAATAGACAGTGATGTAGATTTTACACTTATAATTAAATAAATCACACAGTTCAGAAGCAAATCAGATCTATATTTTAAGATTTCTCCAATTACCCCATCATTGCCTGCAGCCTTATCATTTTTCAACATTCTCACAGCATTTTAACTTCTTAATCTTTTTGCTGTTTGGCTTTTAACATTTGTAGCAATTGTTTCAATTCCACTCTACAAAATATAAGCACTATTCTTAGGCAAATCTCAAAAATACTTGTTCCAGGATTTGCCTACTTAAATTTCATCCCAAGCAATTACATTGCTTTTATTTTGATTCCATTCATTCTAGGGAAGGCTCCTTGTTTAGCCTTCTTCATGTATTCCAAAACAATTTTTAATTTCCATCAAAATTATTCTGAATGTTCTCTGCCTCTTTTACTGTTCCTTTGCTTCTTTTATACTCTTTCCTGTTGTTGATTTTTCTTTGTATATACATTAAATTTCTTTCATCCTCCCCACAATCTTTCCCTTATGTGTGGTTTCTCTCATACACAGCCTTTTGTATTTCATCATTCACCAAGTATCCTTTTTCACACTTCCCATTAGTGTAACTTCACATTTTTATCCAGCACTTTAGATAGATAGCTTTTATTGGAAAGATCAGAAATAGACAGTATAACAGTAGTTAGCATAATAAATATCAAGCAGGTGAAATTAGTTAAGAGGATTCAAATAAAAAATATTATTCAAGTAAACCAGAAGTGAATTATTTATGGATATTCACAGCTGAAATACAAAAGTTTGCAATGTTAGGCTTAATAAGAATTGTCATACCCAATAAAAGAAGATTAACATAAAATTCATCAGACTGGCCTGAAGCATGTGATAACAAAGGGGGGGGGGAAAGCTTCTTCAAGTGTCACTATAAAAAGAGCAGTGTTACAATCTGTGAAGGATAGATTCAATTGTGCCAGCACCACAGGGGCAATTTTAACTAAATATAGGAACTTCCCATATAAAAGTGCTGAAAGGAAGATATTATACCTATCTCTGATGCAAATTCTTGTTGAAATAAGGAGATAAGTAAAGTAATATAATTAGCCAATTTCCATCTGGTTTCTGGTTTCATTTTTCAATTGATTCTTTTTTGGGTATTATTTTCTTTTCTGTGTCCCCTTTTTTCAAGATTTGCTCTTGATAATACCAAACAATATTTTGTTTCACATTTAGGGTTTTTCAAAGCCTTAGTAACTTTCACTAATTCTCCTAATCTCATCAAATCTAATTAATCATATTGTTAGATGTACATATATACTGTATGTAGAAATAGGTTTATGCTTAAACCAAGTACCTAAAACAAACAGGCTGTTTTCTAAGCAGATTCTTGCCAATTACCATTCTTAGTCATTACTGAGTCCCTGAATGGTTCAGTAACTTTTTTTCTGTTGAATTTCCATTGTGCATTTACCTGGCAGAATTTTCTCCCCAGCCCTGCTGACATTCATCCAGAATGTTGCACAATTCTGGTAGAGAATCATCTCCATGCTACTTCTGTCTGTTTCTGTTTATGCCAGAGTAATGTGCCACTATCACTAACCTATTGATTCCTACGTATATTCATATTCACCCACAATAACATTTTCTGAATTACTTTAAACCCTTTCATTCATTATTAAAATTTCCAGCTTCACTTCTCTGCATGAATTCAATAAAACTCCACATGATCATTCAGATGTATTGCATTGTCCTCCTAAGTTCACAGGAACACCACATATCTACTTTCTTCTTTCATTTCACCCAGTAATTTATCATATACTTTGCTTACATTTCCACTCAAAATTTTCAATAAGCCATAGTCATCACCTGATGGGCTTATAGTTCTAACAATTATTAGCTTTCTCCAAAACCCTGAAGTCTACCTACCTGTCTCATGCCTATATGACTGTCAAATTTACATATTTGTAAGCTGACCTGTTTAAATCTCCTTCCCTTCCCCCTTTTCATAGTTATGTACATCTGTCCAGGACTTCCCCAAACACTTTTCTGTTCTGCTGTAACTAATCAGAAGCAACAGATGAACTAAAAGATTCTCTGTGTCCTTTCTCTGCTATTTTACACCACCTGGGTGGTTATATCTAGCAGTGGAGAAAATGGGAGAATGAGCATAAGGGTATAGAGAGATTTGTGAGGGTTGGATGCTGTGAATTAGTGCATCAAAAACACCTCCGCCCCTCCTCATACTGTATTCTTGTTATCAAAGAAACTGGCATAGACACTCAGGAAAAATCTGCTTGCACCATCGCTGTCTTAAGAGCAACATGAGCTTGTCAAGAATATCTTCCCATTTTTCTCTATGTGTCACTGCCAAGAACAAAATCGACTGCACCATGTGCCATAGTTAGCTATATCAACCTCACCCAGTCAATTATATGCAGTTACAGCATGTGGCTTTCTTGCAAATTCAAGCAGACTCAATAAAGTCTTCTGTCAATGATTTCTCCATGAGAAAATTTAATAATAGAGGAATTTCCATCTGAATATTATTATAGCTTTGGGAGCTTTCAGATGTTCCTGCTTATTTCTCTGGTTCAATCACTACTGTCGTGGCTCTGGCACCCTGCTTTTTCCTTTTTCTCCCCCAAACTCTGTCCCCAATACATTGCAGCATAAATAACAGCCCCACAGATTTTTTTTCACACAAGACATGAGAATCCCTAAGAATCTTTCTCCAACTCCTGTGTGCCTGTGTAGATGACTAATACCAATATGTGTGATTCATCCATCCTTTTTCCCCATTCCTACTAAATACACACTTTCCCAAAAGACTAGCCTATGCATAACTTTATACCTTTTTCAGATGGACTAATCTAAAATAAGTATTTTTTAAGAATTATACTTTTCGGCAGATTAATACAAAATTTCTGTGGTCTCTTATTGGGCAGAGGAGATTGGGCCCAACACAAGAAGTCTATTTCTATGGTAGTGGGTTCCTTTTAAAGATGGCATATATTTTCCATTCCTATACATTTATGTGTTTATTAAATGTTGCACATGTGTTCTGCAGCCCTGCAAAGTATCTCTGACAGCTACATCTCTCCCATCCAAATCTCCCACTCAGATTTCCTGATGCCTCTTTGGTTCTGCCTTGCTCCAGTCCTCTCACAGCAGCTCTTGCAAATGCATGTTCCTGGAATCATAACCCCTCACACATGCATTCTTTATTGCTTTTATAAATACATCTGTTTGGAAAAATAGTGCTGAATTGCTGAGGCTAAACAATTGCCATGTGGCATTCACTGAAGCCACATTGATCTTGCTAGCTCACTCCAGGCAGTTGCCCTTATTGCCTGCATTTTGGGAGGGGGGAGGCAAGAAGAAAGGAGAACACACACTG
This sequence comes from Vipera berus, assembly GCF_964194415.1. Lineage (NCBI taxonomy): Eukaryota > Metazoa > Chordata > Lepidosauria > Squamata > Viperidae > Vipera > Vipera berus. Next base: position 181,465,273 of record NC_138203.1, on the reverse strand, counting down.
GCCTTTAGAGGAAATAATGCAAGAAGACTGTAGCAGTAAGGAAGGGGAAGGAAGCAAAGTCATTTCCTTTCTTCTGATAGGTCAGTTGAGAAATATCATTGTCTTCTTCACCAGCTCTGGGCTACATGTGGCTCTAAAGTCTCATTTCTGTGGCCCTCAAAAACACCCCCGTGAACCTAAATTGTTGAAAACAGACAGCAGTCATCCCCACTCTTGAAGTGGGGAAATATAATACATGGAAAGGGTATCACTAGCTCTAAAATAGGCACATGCCAATTTAAAACAAAAGACTCCAAATTTCCTCCAAATCCATCTGTATATCTGCTGTCTCATCCACTTTGTGACCCAAATATTACCAGCTACACAAGAGGAAGGAGGTTATAGGAGAGTATAAGAGGATCGACATAATGTTGTTGAGTGTTGCAGTTCAAATCTTTTCAGTGTGGTGGATGATCAAGGATCAACTAATTAAGCTGAACAGCAAACGATCCAGAATAGATAAAAAATTGTCCTATGCAGATGTTCTAGTGAATCAATGAATTTCAAGACTACAAGATGTGATGACCATCAACTTGGACTGCTTTGAAAGGGACTTGAAGAAATGTACGTATATACAGTAGGTGAAGCAATCAATGGCCACTTATGATGGCTATGTATTAATTCTAGTCTCTGAGACTGAAAACCTATCAATATCAGTTTGCAGTGAATAGGAGTAAAAGGCCTACTTGGAGTATTCTAGGAAGACATCTTGGCTGCTCAGAGGCATCCAGACTGGCCTTCAAAGGGAGGCCAAGGAAGAAACCAGCATTGTGCCAAAGTGATGCAAATGTCCGTTTTCCATGTATGTTGGGAATTGCACACATGTATGAAAGAGGTAGAGCTTGTGAAGTGCCGGGACAAGTTTGCTCTCCTTTTAGTGAAAGTCCTGGATGCTAAGAAATTTGAAATGCATATGGATTTGAACAACTATCTAAAAAAACCTCATAACATGAATGCAAAGAAAATCTCCAGAACATGAGGCAGGCATAATCGTTGTCTAACTGGACCTGCATAGATCCTAGAGGAGCAAACCTGAATTCTCATTCTCTGCCACATGGCCAAGTTGCCTTCTCCAATTTGTATAATTACACACACTAAGTGAACGTGGTTACAGGTATCTGTGTACCTGATGGACATTGCCTAGGCTTCTGACCTGCTGAATAACCACTCACTAAACTTGGTGGGCAGACATAATCAGAAAAGATTTTTGTTTCCTGGCCTAAGGGTAAATATGATCACTTGAGGAGGGTCTCCATATCAAACTGCTGCCTAAGCAAAAGTGTGGACAGCCAAAAGGCTGGCAGCATTAGTACATTAATGGGTGAGGTGGCAGCAACCACGTCCCAACTCTCATGACATTTATTCCATTTATTCCAGCCTCAGATTCATCAGCAGGATATTCTTTCGCAGCAGAAAGGATTAGTGGGGTGGATGGTAGGTGAGAGACAGCTGCCCATTTTGGAATTAAGTCTGTTCTGCTTTATTCTTGTGTAGTCTTGCCTGCCACACTAGCAGGAAGGCCTTAACTGCCTCTGGCCCTTTAAGTCTAAGCAGGCCTTATCTCTGTGTGTGTATACACACACCTTTTTGTCTTTTTCCCCTTTTATAAAAGAATCAAGGTATTGAGCGCCACCGGGGGTGCTCACAGCTGCTGTTGCTGTGGCAACCAGTCTTCCTAACCTGTAATTGGTACAGAAAAGCAACCTGGTTTAAAGTTATTACAATGAAGGCAGACGGGATTTTTAGCTGATTTAGAAGCCTCCCCAGGTGCTGGTATAAATAGAACTGGAGAGACTAGCATAGGGACGACTCTATGCTAGGCAGGGGGTGCTCTCCTCCTCCTCCTCCTCCTCCTCCTCCTCGTCTGACATTCTTTGCTTGGCCTGGCCTCGGATAATGGGACGAAGCTCAACGGCCTTTGTAACCCAGAGCTGTTTCACACATCCTCTCTAGGAGATACTGTATGGCAGAGCAGGATTGCTGGGCTTTCTGAAGTTCAAATGCATTTGCCAAGAGAAAGAAGACATGCATTCAAAAAGGCACACAAAGGAGATTTCTGCATAATTTGTTTCCATTTTTAAAGTTGGCCTCTCTGGAACACCGGAAGGGTGATCCAGAAAAGTGGGAATGCATTCTGTGAACTGCTTTAGGCTTCAAGGCCTGGAGCTCGCTCCTATTGAGGCAAGACTTCCCTGGGAAGCCCTCTAGACCAGGGGTAGGCAACCTTGGCTCTTTTATGACTCCTGGACTTCAACTCCCAGAATTCCTGAGCCAGCAGTGCTGGCTCAGGAATTCTGGGAGTTGAAGTCCAGGAGTCATAAAAGAGCCAAGGTTGCCTACCTCTGCTCTAGACCAACCTCCCCCTCTATTTAAGTAGGATGTCCATTATTTTAGTCCCTCCCCACAAGGTGGCTATCCAAATTCTTTTAAAACACCAAGAAAAGAGAATCACAGTCTATTCCACAAGCAAGCAAGCCAACCAACCATACGGAAGCTTTCCTTAATGTTTTATTTAAACTGCTTTTAACATTTCTCTGGACAATTTCTGACCATTTTCCTCAAGCAGTTTTTCAGCACAAGCAGGATACAATGCTGTGTAATTTCATAGGCTACTTTTTCATAGGCTTAATGGTCACCTACTCTGAATCTAGTTCATATGCTGATTTTCAGCTTTCATTACAGGTAGTCCTTGACTTATAACTATTAGTTTAGCAACCATTCAAAGTTACAGTGGCACTGGAAAAAGTGACCGACAACTGGTCCTCATGCTCAAAACTGTCACAGCAGCCCCACAGACATGTGATCAAAATTCAGGCAGTTGGCAACCAGTGATGGTTGCGGTGCCCCAGCATCATGTTATCTCCATTTGGGACCTTCCCAGATGGCTTCCGACAAACTCAATGGGGGAAGCCAGATTCATTTAACAACTACAGGAATTTTAACAACTGTGGCAAAAATGGTCATAAAATTGAGTGTGACTCACTTAACAACCACCTTGCTTAGCAATGGAAATTTGGGTCCCTATTGTAGTCATAAGTTACTTGTGGTCTTATGGTTGGTCAGCATACAAGCGACTGGAACCTAGAGGACCGGAGATTACCCCCATCTGTGAAGCTGCCCATATCTCATGGGCAAAGCATTTTCAAAAATATAGCTGTGTTATTTGATGCAGCAAAAAAGAAGAATCAGTCTTGAGAGACATGGAAGATGAATACATGCCTTATTATAAAACTTCTGTGGACTAGAATCCACTTCATCCAATACTTGGTATTTTGTGTGAGTTGTCTGTAGACATACATGTAGGCAAAAAGAGAACAAACCAACAGCCAGTTAAGAGGAATGAAACACAAAAAATACAAAGAATGGCAATTAAATTAAATGTACATGTATGCAAAATTAGTGCTCCTTACAGCAGCAATAATTGATGACAATATAATTATTTTAGCACTGTCGTGTAAGCTAATACCACTAGGTGAAATACTATGGCATGATCAATGGGGGAATGTCCAAAGGATGCCCTGTCAATTACACAAGAATCTAACTAGGGACTTAACCTTCCTTATCCCTGTGGAAATTTTGATAGCCTGAACTATCTCAAGCTAGAATAAGAGAAGATGAGGAAGATCAACGAGTGACTATGGCTTTGCTGAAAGAACTTTTTTTTTTTACAGGATCAAAGCCTTTCCAGACTTCCAAACTTTCTTCACACCAACTCCAGAGCGGTTATAATTTTCATTCCATCACAAGCAATGAGAAGGATTTCTTTTAAGTAAGCAGGGAGAGGAAAAACAACAAAAATGCTGCCCTTCGTTTGGAGAATAGGACAGGATTTCTCTCTAACTGCAGAATCCTTGGCACCATCAATACCTTCACCCTGCCTGTAGGACAGAATGGGGAAAAAAACTATTGTTATTCAGAACCATTCAAAGAGAAATCAGTCATGAGCTGGTGTAACTCAGTCCACCATCCCTTAGTTTAAGATGGCCAACAGTAGAATATTCTGGTGCAAAGGAAAAGTTCTCTTCCTGCTTCTTTCTCCAACTTGGGAATTTCCCAGAGCTGTTGACATAAATGGGATAGTCAAAGAACTGAAGGGCAGGTTTTCACTTGTTACTTGATCACTATCAATGCAAGTTACTCATTGCTTTCTGAATGCAGGAATGGACGCTGACATTGTCCTTCCACTCCGGCCCAATGCAGCCACGTCCATGTTTCCAGCTTGGATTCAGAGCAGCTGTTTTCTGACCCAAGCTGTCAAGTGTTCAAGCAGACACTCCTGACTGCCTTCTAATAGCAGCCCAGTTCCAATTGGCTGCAATGCCTGTCACACCCCTCTCCTCCAGAAACTAATTATTGAATTGGGCAGCCACTCTGTCCTGGGTTGCCAGGCTGTTATCCTCTGCTGGTTGGCAGTTCCTTTTTTTTTTAAAAAAAAATGATGATGTTGCAATTGTCAGAACTATCTTCAACGCTAGAAGGTGATGCTCCATTCAGTCCTTCCATCTCCACATGGCACCTTCTGCATTTCTGCCCAGCCTCAGTGTGGCCTGTTCCCCATGCTTTCCATCCCTTGCCTCAGTTCGGCGAAAATTTCCCTTCCTCTTCCTTTATTTTTAAAAACATACAGTGTTTTAGATTGCAGTGATTGGAACATTGCTGCTTCCGTTCTGTGGCACTGAACTACTGAATCAGTTTTTTGCTACAAACTTTCTCCAGATTTACAGAACAGGAATGAAAGAACAACCTGTTCCATTGTGTTATGCTCTAGCATCAGAGCAACAACAAGGGAAGAAAGGAGAAAGAGAGGAATTGAGTTAGGGTGAAAGCAGATAATCTGAGAAGGGTCTGGGCGCCCATACGTGCAGATATCTTGGAAAGGAAGAGGCATAGGGAGTGAGAGCTGATGTAGTTCCCATCTTCAAAAAAGGGGAAAAAATAGATCCAGGAAACTACAGACCTATCAGCCTGACCTCAATACCTGGGAAGATTCTGGAAAAGATAATCAAACAACAAATCAGCGAACACCTTGATGCAAACAAAGTCATCACTAAAAGTCAACATGGGTTTGTCAAAAACAGATCATGTCAGAGAAATCTTATTACATTCTTTGACCAAGTGACAAAATTAGTGGACCAGAGGAATGCTGTAGATATAATTTACTTGGACTTCAGTAAGGCATTTGATAAAGTAGATCACAACCTACTACTTGATAAGATAGAAAAATGTGGGTTAGATAGCATCACCACCAGATGGATTCGTAGCTGGCTGACAGGCTGTACTGAGCATGTGGTCCTCAATGGAACTGCATCTACATGGAAGGAAGTGTGTAGTGGAGTGCCCCAGGGCTCTGTTCTGGGCCCAGTGCTCTTCAACATCTTCATTAACAATTTGGATGAGGGGATAGATGGGGAACTCATCAAATTTGCAGACGACACCAAGCTGGCAGGAATAGCCAATACTCCAGAAGATAGGCTTAAAATACAGGAGGATCTAGACAGACTCGAACACTGGGCGCTATCTAACAAAATGAAATTCAGTTGTGAAAAAAGTAAGGTTCTACATTTAGGCAGGAAAAATCAAATGCACAGGTATAGTATAGGTGGTACCTTGCTCAATAGTAGTAACTGTGAGAGGGATCTTGGAGTCCTAGTAGACAATCACTTAAATATGAGCCAGCAGTGTGCTGTAGCTGCCAAAAAAGCCAACACAGTGCTAGGCTGCATTAACAGAGGGATAGAATCAAGACCACGTGAAGTGTTAATACCACTTTACAATGTCTTGGTAAGGCCATACTTGGAATACTGCATCCAGTTTTGGTCACCATGATATAAAAATGTTGTTGAGACTCTGGGAAGAGTACAGAGAAGAGCAACAAATATGATTGGGGGACTGGAGGCTAAAACATATAGGGAATGGTTGCTGGAATTGGGTATGTATAGTTTATCGAAGAGAAGAGTGAGGGGTGACATGATAGCAGTGTTCCAATATCTCAGGGGCTGCCACAAAGAAGAGGGAGTCAAGCTATTCTCCAAAGGACCTGAAAGCAGGACAAGAAGCAATGGATGGAAGCTAGTCAAGGAGAGAAGCAACCTAGAACTAAGGAGAAACTTCCTGACAGTTAGAACAATTAACCAGTGGAACAACCTGCCTCCAGAAGTGGTGAATGCTCCAACACTGGAAGTTTTTAAGAAGAGACTGGACAGCCATTTGCCTGAAATGGTATAGGGTTTCTTGCCTGAGCAGGGGGTTGGACTAGATGACCTCCAAGGTCCCTTCCAAATAATAATAATAATAATAATAATAATAATAATAATAATAATAATAATAATAATAATAATAATAATAATAATAATAATAATAATAATAAAAAAGACAACAGTCCTTAAAAGGAAGAGGCAAGTTCTGGTGGTCTGGTTCACAGAGGACCCAGCCAGCCTTCTGTCCCCTACATGGGTGGGAAGAACTAGAAGAAGCAGGGAAGGGAAAGGTCATTCAGGCCTCGTGCTGGCCAATCTCAACTAAGCACCAGCAGGGCCTTGTTGCCAACCTATCGCAATCCAGATTGGCATTTCTGAAGTTGGCCTAAAGTTGCTATTTATATAATCCATATGGAGATAGGTTAGTATATAGGTTTGCTAAAACGGAATAGAGTAGAGTAGAGTAGAGTAGAGTAGAGTAGAGTAGAGTAGAATAACAAAGTTGGAAGGGATCTTGGAGGTCTTCTAATCCAAACCCTTGTTTAGGCAGGAACCCCTATACCTTTTCAGGCAAATGGCTGCCAATCTATTCTTAAAAACTTCCAGTGTTGGAGCATTCACAACTTCTGGAGGCAGGTTGTTCCTCTGATTAATTTTTCTAACTGTCAAAAAGTTTCTCCTGAGTTCCAGGTTGCTTCTCTCCTTGATTAGTTTCCATCCGTTGCTTCTTGTCCTGCCTTCAGGTGCTTTGGAGAATAGCTTGACTCCCTCTTCTTTGTGGCAACCCCTGAGATATGAGTTTTATGTCTTTTATAGTTTGTAGTTTGTTGAATTCAATAAGCTTTAATCTCAAATAAATGGGTATAAAATTGCAGTTCTGAATGGGTCACAATACACAAGATTGCATTATACAACTTGATGGCAGAACAGACAAGCTGTGCTCAAGGGGAAGAAGAAACAGATAAGCATCTGTAACTATCAGTGGGTTTCTGGTACACCTGAGTATTTACATGTTCATTGTTTAATTCCATAGCAACCCCCCAAATTACTTGTCATCCATTCTAGATCTTATGGCAGAGAAATTACATAACCCAGTGATCCAAATGTTATTTTGGAGGAGGAAGCTGACTTAAGTTCTTCTTCAGAAAATTTTCCTGTTCTATTTCTTTCGAGGGTTTTTAAATTCCTGGACGTGTCTCCACATTAGTATTTTTTTATGGTTCACTATGCCCTGATTCTATTTCCTTATTTCAAACACTCATTTCTGGTATGCCTCCATTATGTTGTGGAACAGGAGTGGCCACTAGAGGGCAGTGTGCTGCAGGGAGTAGAATAGGTATAAGGACTGTCTCAGAGACCTGTGAAACCAGCCTGCACAGATGTTGATTAGAAATAACCATCGTACAAATCCCCACCACATCCCCATCACCAAAACAAATCTCAAGCAGCAAGTGATGAAATATGAACGGCTACTATGACTGAAATTCTTGAAAACTAGTTCCGGTCAGAGTTGACACTATTAGACTAACGTACAATTAGTAAAGGCCATTTCTTATTTTTCTAAGTGTATCACAGCACGTTCCACATTTGACAGCAGACTCATCTCATATCTTCACGGAAAGACAATATTTCCTTGAATGAAATGCTGACAGTTACATGCCTGCAATTTGATTATTGATTGCAGGTAGTAGTACTTTCCTATCATTATTTATTTGCTTTTAAGAAAAGCAGATCAGATTTTAATAATGTTTGGAACAATTTGAGTTAATTCTTAATAGAACTCCTATCACTTCACAGACGAGGGTGATTCTGGCTTTTCTGTACCTATTTAGAAAGGTCATCATCAATCCTAGCTTTAATGGAAATCCATCGTAGGCAAATCTTCTACAGAGAGATGGATTATTGGTCCTTTTGCAAAAGAGAGACACAGCAAGAAGAGAGAGTGCAGATAGGAATCTGGGATTCCGCTTCTAGCAGAAAGGACGCCACGTGAAATAAAGCTTGGAAGCATCATCTGATGCTTGGACCACCTAATCCAGAATCTCATTCCAAATGTTTCCAGGCATTCTGAGGACACTGATCAATTTAGGAAAGGCTGAACGACAAGATGCCTATGCTTTTTAAGGTAGTTAATTGAATGATCTGTATCAATTTGAGATCCTACAGAGTTTATTTGTATTCTGTTCTTGGAAGGAAGAAACATTGTCCTGGTGCCCAAGAATGTTACCTTTGTTTTGTCATTTGTAGTGGTAGAGCCATAAACACTGATATGCAACTAATTATGACTGATTGCACAGCCATACATCTCAAGAAGACTCCATAGTTAAATCCCCACTATCTTCTTCTGTTGCTGTATTTATAATCAAACATTATTTATTATAAAAGACATGGGAATCAAAAAAATAAGACAAACCATTTTCACACATCCAGTTATATTTACAGGCCATGATTGTAATTTAATACATAGTTAACTCAGAGGAATTCCACCAAAACCATACTGAGCCTTACATTTATAGAAATAGAATAATAGGGTTGGACGAGACGTTGGAGATTTTCTAGTCCAGACATGTCAAACTCATGACGTCGCGCAACATATCGGAGCCTTTTTGCCATTGCCGGCAATGGGGTGGACGCAGCTTCCGGATGACGCGTCCGGCTTGCATCCGGCCTGCGGGCCAGCAGTTTGACACTCCTGTTCTAGTCCAACCCCCTGCTCAAGAAGGAAACCAGATACAATTCTTGCCAAATGGTTGTCCAATCTCTTCTTGAAAACCTCCAGTGATGGAGCACCCACAACTTCTAGAGGCAAGCCGTTCCACTGATAATTGTTCTCACTCTCAGGAAATTTCTCCTTCATTCTAGTTAGATGTCACTTTAATGATCTGCCCCCCATTACTTTTTGTCCTGACTGCAAGTGCTTTGGATAATAGGTTGATCCTCTTTCTGACTGCCCCTGAAGTACTGGAAGACTGCTATCATGTCACCCCTACAGTCCTTCTCTTTGTTAGACTAGACATACCTAATTCCCTCAATTTTTTGTTTTAAAGTTTAGCAGCCTCCAGACCCCCTTATTTTTGTTATTCTTCTCTGAACCTTCTAGAGTCTCAACATCTTTTTTGATCAGCTTCTGAAACAGCTCGAGCATTTCCAAAATTAATTGTCTTCAGCCAGTTGCATCTTTTGGAAATGCAGTCTTGTAAAGAAAATGTTATGTTAACTGCTAATGATGGAAGTTGGGAGGAAATCTTCCACATATTTTCCTTATTTTTTCTCTCTCTAAGCCTATCTGTCATAACCAATGGTAAAATTTGAAAGCCTCATTATCACCTCACTTCCTTGCCTGAGCAAGAAGATTAATTAACCTAGAGCTCTAACAGATGGTACCATCACTCTGGCTTTGAAAAAGTGTTAAAATCATCTCCCACTACATTCCACCCGCTCTTTTCGCTACCAAAAATATTACTGGATGCATTTGCAGTTACAAGGCTTTTAGGAAAACTGACTTGAGAGAATAAAGGACACCTTCACATCATCATCCTCTTCTGAGAATTTGCCCACACTGAAGCCAGCTTGTGAAAGTATCCCATCCTCTGAATGGTTCATAAATTAGCAGAAGCTGCTCTTTTTCTTTTCATCCAAATAGGAGTTGATTCAAACCACACAAACCTGAGGCTACTTTGGCTCAGGTCAATCCATCCGTGGCATCCCCACTATAGCCTGGATGATAAAGGGGAGACAGTTTAGCCAGCAAAATATACAAAACTGGAAAGGTTGCAGATATGTGGGTGGATTCACACAGAATGAATGCACTTGATGAAGTGGAGAACTGAGCTGAAATCAACCAAATAAAACTGAACCACAATGATGTGTGTGTGTGTGTGTGTGTGTGTGTGTGTGTGTGTGTGTGTAAACCTAAGTGTACAGATGCAATGTGAATAAACAGTAAAAGAGGACAGGGGAATGGTAGATGCAGGAACAAGGCACAGATATATACTGTATATATATATATATTTGGGGGGGGGGGGAAATACCTAAGGAAGATATGGTAAAAGAAAACATTTTCACTCGAGGATACCCAGGAGACCATTACATTTATTAGTCCTCTTCTAGCAGAGATGCAGACAAACATGGAATAGCTCAGAGGCAACTCTGTTCTCTACTGTGTAAGTGCTGGATTCCTTGCCTTCACGCTCAGTCCAAAAGGAGTACTGTGTCTTTTATGAAAGAAAGGTTTGATTTAGAATAGAAAAGACTTGCCTGACCCAATGCAGGAAGAAAAAAGTATCTGTGGACTGCTCAGGCTTCCCAGAAGAATTGTCGGTTAGCCTGGCAGGATTCATTCTGCTGGAGCTGGCCAAGCTTGAACTTTCTGCTTTCCGCATAGGAAGCTTTTTCCAACAGAGCTCCTGTGAATTGTCAAGAGTACCAGGAAAGGGCTGTGACATCCAATTGCTCCTCAGGAGCATACCGAGGGCAGGATTGACCCATTCTAGCTATCTACAGTACATGTCTAAGGCCAGCCCAGTCTTGATCTTGGCTTACTCTGTAGCTTGAAGCTCAAGCATGCTTCTTTGCAGGCTTGATCTCCTCCAGAAGCCTTGAGTCTCCCATCAGTCTTGGGTTCTCTCTCTCTCTCTCTCTCTCTCTCTCTCTCTCTCTCTCTCTCTCTCTCTCTCTCTCTCTCTCTCTCTCTCTCTCTCTCTCTCTCTCTCTCTCTCTCTCTCTCTCTTGCTGTCATACATAGCTCTGGCACATCCATTCTCTCCTTGGGTGTCGTTTTCTTGCCCCTTCTTCCTTGTGGTGTTGGATTGACAAACCTTTGCTGTGATTCCAACCTTCTCAAGAGCTTCCATGTTTGCTGATGCTGAGTCCACTGTAGTGGCACCTTGGCCCTAACTGCTGCTTCTGAGTGGTGGGATGAGGCACTCCACCGGTTATTCTTGTGCTCAACTAAGAGTTTACATATGGGAGAAGCTTGGGAAATTGAGATCCCATGCACAGTGACAGTAGCTCAGATGCTAAGCTTTTTGGAAAGTAGTTTGAGCATCAAAAGGAATCCACAGTGATGGCTGTGGCAGTGCTCTGTTACCCATGGGTAACTTAATTATAATTGTAGGGAATTAATGAGTTTTTCTGGGTTTGCACAACATGCTGAACCATAAACTAACCACACGGATTGGGTTGGCGTTAAGCTAAAATGTAGTTGGCTATGCTTGTAGCTTAGTCATTTATGTGAACACAATCGCTGGACATAAGCACTGGAATATAAACAAATGGAGGGGGAGAGAGAGAGATTGAGATTCACATGGTCATGAATCAATAGTCTCATGATAATCTGTTCAGTCCATTGAAAGACCACGGTCACCCTTGTGTAAGGCCTTCATTTTTGCAACCCACTAATGCCTATGGGGCTCCCCTAGTTCTCTTGCTTGATGCTAAAGGGGTGCCTTTGTTCTTCCTGGATCAGTTTCCGGCAATGGGAATGTGTGCACTCTTCCTTCCCCAGGCCAGGTGAGGCAGCTCCATGTTTTGTCTGAATGCAAGAAGGTCAGGGTGTCAGGAAGGGAATGGGTAGGGATACCAGTTGCTTACCTTTCGCCAGCAGGAGGCAGGTGCTTGCTTTTCAATCAGGGACTTTTCTTAATAGCCGAAGCCAGAAGCATTGACGGTTCCCTTGGCTTCCTCCCAAGCTTTTCAAAGACAGGTGTGAATGAGTTTCCAGGCACTCCTGGAAACAGATAAGCAGATAAAAAGAGCCAGAGAGGAGAAAGGCATGCTTCTGTGTGCAAAAGTGAGAAGAAAAGGCCCAATCGGGCAGTCCCGGAGGGAGGGAAGGAGGGAGGGAGAGGGGACTGGCATCCAGGAATTGCTATACCCTGCACTGCTCTGCACATCCTTGTAGAAGAGCTGCCATTCAGCTACATCCTTTTGTAGGATACTTTTTAAAAAGATATCCTTCAATAAAAGCTGGACCCCTACTGGCTTCAGAGGCATCACAATCCAATTTACTGGACAAAAGTACTGTGTGGATTGCTTCTGCCTTTTTCCAATATTTTTCAACTTCCTAATCTAGCCTCACTGCCCCCCCAGCTCCCAATTCCTAGGTCAGTGATGGCGAACCTTTTAGAGACCTAGTGCCCAAACTGCAACCCAAAACCCACTTACGTATCATTGGGTGCCAGGCGGGCGTGGCCCATTGGATGGTTGTGGCCCATTGGGTGGGCATACAGTAGCTGCGGTAGTCATAGCAGAGTGGGTGGGAGTGGCCACCTCGATGTTGCTCATGGGGAGGGACGCAAAATCATCCTGCAGCCATGGATCCATGCTCCGGAAGCTTGGAAAAGGCCTCTGCCACCCGGATAGGCCATGGGGGGGGGGGCCGCGGGAAATCGCTCTGCAGCCTGGACTCATGCTGGCAGCTGCCTCCAACATCCAGCCTGGATCCGCCCACCTCTTGCAGCTGCTCCCTGACTCCCAGTGCAGAGAGAAAGAGAGCGAGAGTGCAAGCGCACGTGGAGAGGTGGAGAGGAGCAGCCTGGCCCCACATCCCTCTGGGGCGATGGTGCGCATGCCCACAGGGACAGCTCTGCGTGCCGCCTGTGGCATGCGTGCCATAGGTTCGCCACCATGGTCCTAGGTAGTTCTCATCCATTCCCATTCCCATCCAGCACTAGTCTGGCTGCGCTTTGTTTCCAAGATACATGCTGCCACTCAAAGAGTGCCAGGATGTTGGAAGTTGAAAATTACTGCATCCCTTTCACAGCGGTGGGATTCAAATATGTGAACAACCGGTTCTCTGTCTGGATGCCGCTTCCGGAAGTCCATTCTGGGCCTGGGCAACAAAAAAAATTAGCTACTGGTTCTAGCGAAGTGGTGCGAACCGGTTGAATCCCACCACTGCCCCCCGCATGACCCCCATTTTCTAGAATTTAGTTGTGATCCTCAACATTCTGTAGCTACTGACCCTGTTGGGTTCAGGATAGTTTTAACTTGTTTGGTTGGGTGGAGGTTTCTTGGTCCTCAGATTTCTCTCAGCTTCTTTCCATCTATTTGTCTCTCGAGGGCTTTGACTTCTTTTCTATTGGCATTTGCTTGCATGTTCATTTTCTTCCGTACGAGGAAAAGAGATGCTCCATTTCAGAGTTTTCTTCATTACTGATTTATAACACCACTGGAGTGGCCTGGTGACCCCTATTTTTCTCCCTGATCCCAGGATACCAGCCTTGTCTTGTACCCAGGCCATGATTTATACCTTTTCCTGCTGTTTTCTGTATCTTCAAACATGCCATCTTTCCTTCTTAAGCTGTCATGTTGCCACTGCAGGGACCAGTGTGAGTAAACTGCTACTACTTCTTCTGCCCAAATCTCTAGGGAGTGCATTCATATGGCCAATCTTGGATTGTAATTCCCAAGCAGGATGACATTGACATGACAGATGGATTATATATCTAACGAAAAAGGATTGCATAGATATGTCACTCATCATTAATTGATCCGCCTGCATGCTGAAAAATATTCCTCTCTCCACCCATGCAGACAACACCCTGGCAGAGGTGGTTGAGCCAGTCCCCTATTCCCACAGGGCTATACATATTCCAGTCTCCAGGAGTGGAAGATCAGAGATGCCATGTCCTCTGCAGTAGTCTCAAAGCTGCAGCAAAGTCACTTCCTATCCGGAAGGAAGGAAGGAAGGAAGGAATGAAGGAAGGAAGGAAGGAAGGAAGGAAGGAAGGAAGGAAGGAAGGAAGGAAGGATGGATTGTTAGACTCAGTGAATCACAGTAAGGACTATTGTGGAGATATTAGGAGAAATCACATTTGTGCGTGGCAACTCTAGGATTTTGACCTTGTCCACGTTATCCTTTGCCCCAACACAGAGATGCCCTACAATGTATTAAAGGCAAGGACATGCACCTCTTCAACCAGTGCCTTCAAAGCAGCCATTTCTTCATCGCTGCTTCTTCCTATAGGCCACCTGGGAATTCAACCTCCTCTCTGGCCCCTCATCATCCATTTCAGAACCATTCACCTTCTTATAGTAGGAGAGGCTTTTCTCAACGCAGCTAAGCAGTCCCACTTTTCTTTACGCCCCATAGTTGGCAGGAACAACAAAAAGAGAGATGAAGGGGTATTGGGAATGACAGTACTCCTGGCCCCAAAAAACCACCCACTTCCTTCCATGGAAGGTCCATATTAGGCCAGGGGTGCAGCCTGAGTAGCTGCTTCCGTTGCAGCCCAGCATCTGCCATATCTCAGGTGATAACAATGCTGAGACCACAAAGGGATGTTCTTCACGTGGGTCCAAAGATCATCTGGTAGCTCACTGGCATGTCTGTTTTGCAGCTGAGACACCAAACCTTATTGGGCAAATGCACCTATACTCTAACCCTGTACCCTAACCCCATAGAAAAGTTATTTATGAATACATGATGGGCCTGCTGGCAAAAGACCCAACTGTGCCACTGGCAGAAGAGTGGTGTGTCTGCAGCCATCAGCAATTCTGTGAAGCTGCATTCAACTTCACCACATGGGTGTAACTTTTAGGCCTGAACCCTGGCGGGCGGTGGGGAGTAGAGAAAATTGGTTCTTCAACTGCCACTTCATGAGGGAGAATAGGACTTTTGGTGCCAAGGGACCCAGCATCGCAACGGGCCATTTTCTTCTCTCCCACCCTTTTTCCTTCAGCAGGAGAGTAGCGTTAAGAAGAATGCAGCAGCATGTTTTAGGGCTGTTTTGCAGAGAAACGCTTTTCCACTGTGCAGGCAGCAGGATTAAATATCCCCTGCCCGCAATTCTTTTGGTTCCTGCTCACAGTTGACTGAGAAAGGTTTGTTTAGCCCCAAATAATGTTTGGGGGCTAAAAGAAAACCTCACTAACTTCGTGCCTGTGGAATTTTGCTGTTTGCATGACATGCTCTCCCCTTCAGCAAACAGAGCCACCTGATTTGTCACTTGCAAAGCATTTAGGATGGCACTGAAAGTCAAGACAAAGTAGAATGAAGCCACCTCAAGGGCCTGGTTTTCTGCTGTGGAAAGTCTTTCAGATCAGACCCTGAAAGCCAGCATGCTTTTCATTTGATCTGCTAGAATCAGATTGGCAAAGTAGCTCAGTCCTGAATGCAAAAAGTGCAATAAACAGGACTATGATGCAAAATGGCAAACTTATATCATATAGTGCAGGGGTGTCAAACTCAATTTCATTGAGGGCCGCATCAGCATTGCGGTTGTCCTCAAGGGGCCGGGTGGGTGTGGCCTACTGGGTGGGCATGGCTAGAGTGCGTATGGCCTACTGGGTGGGCATGGCCAGCTCTACAACGTTCGCATCAAGGGTGCCTATGGGGGCCTGGGCAGGAGTGGGACAGATCTGAGGGTCTCTGGGCCAGGGCCAAGGCAGTGGGGAACGTTCCCTCACTGTTTCCAGGATAGCTTCGCGGGCCACATGAAACCACTTTGCGGGCCGGATCCGGCCCCCGGGCCTTGTGTTTGACATGTCTGATATAGTGAGTTGTCCTGGCCTTTCGATCTATTTTCCGATTCCAGGGGTTTAGGATTCGATGTTTTGCTTTGTTTTAAGTTGTGTTGTTGTTGTTTTGCTGCTGCTGCTGCTGCTTTCATCATTTCAACCCCCAAAAGGTAGGAAACAGGGGCAGTGATTTTGGGTTATGACACTGCTGAATTTTGGGGAGGGCTCTGCAGACTAACAAACCATGTGGCCCATCCTTGCATTAACACTATGCATCAATCTCTTGGCTTTGTACCATTCTGCATCTTTCCAAGAACAGAAGCCTTATTCCACCTTGCCCTTCTCTCACCATCTGCCAGAATGTTAAGTACACACTTGTATCCTCCAGCAGCAGCCCAAATAAGCTCGGGAACAAACATGTTAGTACTTTGTGAGAAACTCTGTACTAAGGAACCAGTTTCTTCATTGTGAGCAGATCTGCGGGTGAGCCTGCTGGATGAAAAGGCAGGCTGGAGTCCTTCACAACCCAAGTGATGAAACATACATTCTGACACTGCCCCTCATGTTTGTGTGCATAATGTTAGGATGCATAAAGAAAGAGTGAGCCTTGCACTGCAGTGTCACATAGCTCATTTTGGCATCCCTGTGGTTAAGAATGGGCAACTATTCTTATCAAGTACAGGTAGTCCTCAACCTATGACAACAATTGACCCCAGAATTTACATTGCTAAGCAAGGCAGTTGTTAAGTGAGTTTTGCTCCATTTTGTTAACTTTTTTGCCACAGTTGTTAAGCAAATCACCCAGTTATTATTATTATTATTATTTATTGAATTTCTATACCGCCCTTCTCCCGAAGGACTCAGGGTGGTGTACAGGGCAATTAAAATACAACATACAAAAGTTAAAAATAAAATTAAATTAATTCAGCCCTAACAAATAAATAGTTAAAAATGAACCCCAAACCCTTAGTCCAGGCTGGCCTGTTCAAATAACCAGGTTTTCAGGTCACGGCAGAAAGAGTGAAGGTCGGGAGCCATCCGGAGCTCAACAGGCAATTGATTCCAGAGGGCAGGCGCGCCCACAGAGAATGCTCTCCCCCTGGGGGTCGCCAGCCGACACTCCCTGACTGACGGCACCCTGAGGAGGCCCTCTCTGTGGGAGTGCACAGGACTAAGGGAAGTTGACGCCGGCAGCAGGTGCTCCCGTAAGTAATCCGGACCCATGCCATTTAGGGCTTTATAGGTCATCACCAGCACCTTGAATCTCACCCGGAGGGCAACTGGAAGCCAATGCAGCTCATGGAGAAGAGGTGTTACATGGGAGTATCGGAAGACCCCCATCACAACTCGCGCAGCTGCATTCTGCACCAGCTGAAGCCTCCGAGTGGTCCTCAAGGGCAGCCCCATGTAGAGAGCATTGCAGTAGTCTATTCGAGTTGTTAAGTGAATCATGCAATTCTTAAGTGAATCTGGCTTCCCCATTGACTTTGCTTGAGGAAGCTGTCTGGAAAGGTGACAAAAGGTGATCACATGACCCCGGGACAATGCAACTGTCATAAATACATGCAAGTTGCCAAGTGCCCAAATTTTGATTCCATTGTAGGAAGAATCCAGAGAAAGAAATATTTTGGGGAATATTAAAAAGGCAGAATATATTTCCCCAAAGGAATAATAGAGAAGATCTTAAAAGGCAAAAGGGTCATAAGTCTCATTTTTCAGTGCCATTGTAACTTTCAACAGTCACTAAACGAATGGTTGTAAGTCAATTGGAGAAGGGTGGCAGCATGTAGGACCTTTTTAGTAGCAGTACTGAATACCATACTTCATGAATTGATCTTAAGGGAGGGGAAAGACTTTAGCCTCAGAGGAACAGGTTAGAGCTTATATGGATGAACACAGTCAGTACAATCCAGTGTGCATGGACTGGGTGTGTTAGTAGGTTTGTGCCTCAAAGATGGTCCTGAAGAGAATATAATTTAATCTTTCTTTACAATGTTGTTGTTCAGTTAGTAAAATATGCATTCAGGTATCACCAGGCGAGAAGGCTGTTGTGATCCATTGGAACAAAGGTTTAGAGCAGAATTATAAGCAATTTGCATTCCATGGATTTCATGGAGTTCTAACCCTCCCCTTCTTTCTGCCCCCCCCCAAAGGATGCTACCAAAATTTCCACTATTTTAAAATAAATACAAAGGTTTAATATTCCAATTTTATTTGAAGAACAAATCCAGAAACTGAAAGGCAGAGCCAAAAATTCTATCTTGCCATCTCCAGTATTGTCTCTGCCACATCATGACATTTTTGGCTCTCAGTCAGAAGAAGCTGTCCCATTTATTTAGCGGAATTATTTGGGATGGCTAGGCTTTTTTAGCCTTTGTTCAAATGCGCATGCAGGATTTCTGTAAAACAAAGAAAGACATCTTCTCCACCTAGAAGATACGTGGGATAAACTGGGGGTTTCAGTCTAAGTTGAAAAAAGACAGCAAAACTGTAAACCTTACAATGTGTTTTTCTTTAGATTGTATTTGGCATCTGAGTGATGCCAAACCTGTCTGAGATGTGTGTAAACTTCCCCCACCCCCACATCTTCAAGCCAAGCATTGCTGATGAGGAAATTAGTTCTTTGATCCAACTATAGCTGTATGGCTGGGAACTAAGGTGGTGTAAATCAAATGTTCATAAGCTGTTTAATTTGCATAAAGTATTTTGCCTATAGAAAGAGTGGAGACATGAGCTTCCCTGAGTGCAAAGATCTTTCATTTTGACCTGCAATCAGCACAGATCATTGGCTATTGGTGTAGCTATAGAACTCTAGGCACTTAAGAGAACATGAAAAGGTGTTTTTTTAAAAAAGGCTTCAGAGACTCTAGAATTTTAGGACTCTCTACAGTTCTGACACATGACCTTGAGAATCTCCCTCAGCCTGGATAACTCTGCCTATACACAGTTCTTTCCAGTTTCAGCTTTTCCTTGATCTCCTTGGAGATGCTAAAGTTTGGCCTGGGACCTTCTGCCTTCAAACAGTATGCTCTGCCTCTAAGCTTGGACTTCAAATATCATAGTAAGAACGCATCAGAGGTATTCTACTGGTTGAGATTAAACAATAGGTTGGTCTTCGGATATATTGGCCTACAATCCCCACAGTGCTTTGTCACACAGGCTTACAGGAAGTCATAAGAACTGAAGTCCCAAGCCAGGGGAAGGCCCTGTATTATCTACTCCACATGGTATTCAAGGCAGGATGTAATTGCATCTGATAAGGCCCATCCTCGCTCCTGAGGATGTGAATTTCTATTTTGTGTATCTTGGACCTTGCAGTTCCCAGCTCCTGGGTACCTAATGTGTAATCCTGGAGGGACCCATAGAAAGCTCAGCATCCTAGTTGCTAATACTTTTGTCCCCTTTGTCTTCTCTCCCTTCAAGCCAGGAGGAGGTACTTGTAAGAAGGCAGATGAATGTTGCAAAACTAAATTTTCTCTGCTTCCTAGCAACAGTCGTCACGGTGCCAGAGTGGGGGTGGGAGGGACACATCAGGGTATCACACACCCCCTTTCCTGCTTCCCCATGCCTCATGTTATTTATATTGTGTTGACATCATTAGAATCCAATCCCTGTTTCCTATGGGAGCCTGTACTGCTCTGGTATGATTGTTGAGGGTGTGACATACAGGCAGTGTTCCCACACAAAAATGAAAGCAAACTCAGCTCTTTCACATATAAGCACAAAAGAGAACAGGAAAATAACTGCACAATGGATACAAAACTGAGTATAGCTTATGTGGACACTCTCTCTCTCTCTCTCTCTCTCTCTCTCTCTCTCTCTCTCTCTCTCTCTCTTCTAATATCTATCTACACACACACCACTACCACATCACACCACACCCATAGTTATATTAACTGGCAAATGAACAAACACACAAAACAGAAACATATGTCTGGCTTTTTATTTGGCAAAGGAAATAAATGGAGAGGTGTAAAGTGAAGAGAAACTTTAATGCTCAAGAGTTTATTAATTTGGATTCTTCCATATCAAAGATGTGTTTGTACAACACCAAAATTGCAGACAAGGGCTACCATACCTGAGCTGCATAAATTCAAGTGGCAGAAAAGATTTAAAGCTTCCCCTTGCATCTGTTGTGTGGATGTCCAGATCATGGCATCTCCCTCCTGTCTTTCTCTTCCTATCTCATGGTAGCTTTCCCAGATCTGGCACTTCCAAATACATTTGGACTATAATTCATAATATTCCCAACCAGCATGGCTAAAAATGATTGAGAATTAGAAGAACTAAGAATTGAGGCCTTTGAACTATGGTGCTGGAGAAGGCCCCTTCATGGATTACTGCCTTGTCGTGGCGAAGGGGCTTGCGTAATTCAATGAAGCTATGAGCTATGCCGTGCAGGGCCACCCAAGACGGAAAGGTCATAGCAGAGAGTTCTGACAAAACGTGATCCACTGGAGAAGGAAATGGCAACCCACTCCAGGATCTTTGCCATGAAAACCCTATGGACAGTACCAAAAGGCAAAACGATATGACGCTGGAAGATGAGCCCCTCAGGTCGGAAGGCGTCCAATATGCTACTGAGGAAGAGCAGAGGGCTAGTACTAGTAGCGCCAGAAAGAATGAAGTGACTGGGCCAAAGCCGAAAGGACGCTCAGCTGTGGATATGTCTGGTGGTGAAAGGAAAGTCCGATGCTGTAAAGATTTTTTCTCCATAGGAACCTGGAATGTAAGATCCATGAATCAAGGCAAGCTGGACGTGGTCAAACAAGAGATGACAAGACTGAACATTGACATCTTAGGTATCAGCTAACTAAAATGGACAGGAATGGGTGAATTTAATTCAGATGACCATCAGGTATACTACTGCGGGCAAGAATCCCTCAGAAGAAATGGAGTAGCCTTCATAGTCAATAAAAGAGTAGGAAAAGCAATACTGGGATACAATCCCCAAAATGACAGAATGATCTCAGTTCGAATCCAAGGCAAACCATTCAATATCACAGTAGTCCAAGTCTATGCCCCAACCACCAGTGCTGAAGAGGATGAAATTGACCGGTTCTATGAAGCCCTACAGCACCTTATAGAACTAACACCAAAAAATGATGTCCTTATCATCATGGGGGATTGGAATGCTAAAGTAGGAAGCCAAAAGATAACCGGAATAACAGGCAAGTTTGGCCTTGGAGTACAAAATGAAGCAGGGCACAGGCTGATAGAATTTTGTCAAGAGAATACGATGGTCATAGCAAACACTCTTTTCCAACAACCCAAGAGACGGCTCTACACATGGACATCACCAGACGGTCAACACAGAAATCAGATTGACTATATGCTCTGCAGCCAAAGATGGAGAAGCTCTATACAGTCAGTAAAAACAAGACCAGGAGCTGAATGTGGCTCAGACCATGAGCTTCTTGTTGCAAAGTTTAGGCTTAAACTGAAGAAAGTAGGGAAAAGCACTAGGCCAGTCAGGTATGAATTAAATCATATCCCTGTTGAATATACAGTAGAGGTGACAAATAGATTTAAGGAATTAGATCTAATAGACAGGGTGCCTGAAGAACTATGGACAGAGGTTCGCAACATTGTACAAGAGGTAGCAACCAAAACCATCCCAAAGAAAAAGAAATGCAAGAAAGCAAAATGGCTGTCTGAGGAAGCTTTGAAAATAGCTGAGGAAAGGAGGGAAGCAAAAGGCAAAGGAGAAAAAGAAAGATACGCCCAATTGAATGCAGAATTCCAGAGAATA
This sequence comes from Vipera berus, assembly GCF_964194415.1. Taxonomy (NCBI): domain Eukaryota; kingdom Metazoa; phylum Chordata; class Lepidosauria; order Squamata; family Viperidae; genus Vipera; species Vipera berus. The sequence continues at coordinate 181,443,823 of NC_138203.1, read as the reverse complement.
GCTAGAAGAGATAAGAATGCCTTCTTAAATGAACAGTGCAAAGAAATAGAAGAAAACAATAGAATAGGGAGGACCAGAGATCTTTTCAAGAAAATTGGAGAGATGAAGGGAACGTTCAATGCAAAAATGGGCATGATAAAGGACCAAAATGGCAGGGACCTAACAGAGGCAGAAGAGATTAAGAATAGATGGCAAAATTACACAGAAGAACTATACAAGAATGAGCTTAACGTCCCTGATAATCACAATGAGGTGGTCACTGACCTCGAGCCAGACATCCTAGAATGTGAAGTGAAGTGGGCCTTAGAAAAGCTGAGCAACAACAAAGCTAGTGGAGGTGACAGTATTCCAGCTGAGCTATTCAAAATCTTAAAAGATGATGCAGTAAAAGTGCTACACTCAATTTGCCAGCAAATTTGGAAAACTCAACAGTGGCCACAGGATTGGAAAAGATCAGTTTACATTCCAATTCCAAAGAAAGGCAGTGCCAAAGAATGTTCAAACTATCGCACCATTGCACTCATTTCTCATGCTAGTAAAGTTATGCTTAAAATCCTACAAGCTAGACTCCAGCAGTATGTGGATCGAGAACTACCAGAAGTACAGGCAGGATTTCGAAGAGGCAGAGGAACTAGAGATCAAATTGCCAACATACGCTGGATCATGGAGAAAGCTAGAGAGTTCCAGAAAAACATCTACTTCTGCTTCATTGACTATGCTAAAGCCTTTGATTGTGTGGATCATAACAAACTGTGGCAAGTTCTTAAAGAGATGGGAGTACCAGAACATCTTATTTGTCTCTTGAGAAACCTATATGCGGGCCAAGAAGCAACAGTGAGAACTGGACACGGAACCACTGATTGGTTCAAAATTGGGAAAGGAGTCCGGCAAGGCTGTATACTGTCGCCTTGCCTATTTAACTTATATGCAGAGCACATCATGAGAAAGGCAGGGCTAGATGAATCAAAAGTTGGAATTAAGATTGCTGGAAGAAATATCAACAACCTAAGATATGCAGATGATACCACTCTAATGGCAGAAAGTGAAGAGGAACTGAAGAGTCTCTTGTTGCGAGTGAAGAAGGAGAGTGGAAAAGTTGGGTTGGAACTAAACATTAAGAAAACCAAGATCATGGCATCCGGCCCTCTCAATTCCTGGCAAATAGATGGGGAAGAAATGGAGGTAGTGACAGATTTTATTTTCCTGGGCTCCAAGATCACTGCAGATGGGGACTGTAGTCAAGAAATTGAAAGACGCTTGCTCCTCGGGAGGAAAGCCATGGCAAATCTAGACAGCACACTAAAAAGCAGAGACATCACCCTGTCAACAAAAGTGCGAATAGTCAAGGCTATGGTCTTCCCAGTTGCAATGTATGGCAGTGAAAGTTGGACCATAAGAAAGGCTGAGTGCAAAAGAATTGAGGCCTTTGAACTATGGTGCTGGAGAAGACTCCTGCGAGTCCCTTGGACTGCAAGGCGATCAAACCGGTCAGTCCTAGAGGAGATCAACCCTGACTGCTCTTTAGAAGGCCAGATCCTGAAGCTAAAACTCAAATACTTTGATCACCTAATGGGGAGGAAGGACTCACTGGAGAAAAGCCTAATGCTGGGAAAGATTGAGGGCAATAGAAGAAGGGGACGACAGAGAATGAGGTGGCTGGATGGAGTCACTGAAGCAGTAGGCGTGAGCTTAAATGGACTCCAGAAGATGGTAGAGGACAGGAAAGCCTGGAGGAACATTGTCCATAGGGTCGCGATGGGTCGGACACGACTTCGCAACTAACAACAACAAAGCTGGAGAAGACTCCTGCAAGTCCCTTGGACTGCAAGGCGATCAAACTGGTCAGTCCTAGAGGAAATCAACCCTGACTGCTCTTTAGAAGGCCAGATCCTGAAGTTGAAACTCACTTTGGCCACCTAGTGAGAAGGAAGGACTCACTGGAGAAGAGCCTAATGCTGGGAAAGATTGAGGGCAATAAAAGAAGGGGACAACAGAGAATGAGGTGGCTGGATGGAATCACTGAAGCAGTAGGCGTGAGCCTAAATGGACTCCAGAAGATGATAGAAGACAGGAAGACCTGGAGGAACGTTGTCCATGGGGTCGCGATGGGTCGGACATGACTTCGCAGCTAACAACAACAAGAAGAAGAAGAAGAACTAACAGGCAACTATTGTTTATTAATTAATTTTGTTCTAAAACTACCCCAGGATTACTCAAGGCAAATGTTGGCAATTTTTGTAGTATTACTTTTTTTTAAAAAAAATCGAGTAAAAGCAAAACTACTGAAAAAAATATGAGTAGTAGAATTTCAACCATTACTAGCAGAACATACTATTAGATCATATTCATTTGTGGAAAGCTTGCCTCAATAAATAATCTTTGTTCAGAATATCCTAAATCTGCTGATGTGGGAGAAAGCCATTCTGAGATAGAGAATTCCCTACCTATGATACAGAGGTCAAAAACAAGAGGTTTGTTTTTGAGGCCCAGGAGAATTTGAAACTCATGGCTTGAAGAGGCTGAGAGAACTGGGGCTCTTTTACCATTAAGGGTCCACGTTCAAACAAAGGATGAGGCAGAAAACTCAAATTCATTCCAGCCGTGTCATTTTTCCTAATAATAATAATAATGATAATGATGATAATAATAATAATAATAATAATAATAATAATAATAATAATAATAATAATACTGTAATAATAATAATAATAATAATAATAATAATAATAATAATAATAATAATAATAATAATAATAATAATAATAATAATAATAATAATAAAGTTGGAAGGGACCTTGGAGGTCATCTAGTCCAACCCCCTGCTCAGGCAGGAAACCCTATAGTACCATTTCAGGCAAATGGCTGTCCAGTCTCTTCTTAAAAACTTCCAGTGTTGGAGCATTCACCACTTCTGGAGGCAGGTTGTTCCACTGGTTAGTTGTTCTAACTGTCAGGAAGTTTCTCCTTAGTTCTAGGTTGCTTCTCTCCTTGATTATTTTCCATCTGTTGCTTCTTGTCCTGCCTTCGGGTGCTTTGGAGAATAGCTTGACTCCCTCTTCTTTGTGGCAGCCCCTGAGATATTGGAACACTGCTATCATGTCCCCCCTCTCCCTTCTCTTCATTAAACTAGACATACCCAATTCCAGCAGCCGTTCCTTATATGTTTTAGCCTCCAGTCCCCTAATCATCTTTGTTGCTCTTCTCTGTACTCTTCCCAGAGTCTCAACAACATTTTTACATCATGGTGACCAAAACTGGATGCAGTATTCCAAGTGTGGCCTTACCAAGGCATTATAAAGTAGTATTAATACTTCACCTGATCTTGATTTTATCCCTCTGTTAATGCAGCCTAGCACTGTGTTGGCTTTTTTGGCAGCTGCAGCACACTGCTGGCTCATATTTAAGTGATTGTCCACTAGGACTCCAAGGTCCCCCTCACAGTTACTACTATTGAGCCAGGTACCACCTATACTATACCTGTGCATTTGGTTTTTCTTGCCTAAATGTAGAACCTTCCTTTTTTCACCATTGAATTTCATTTTGTTAGATAGCGCCCAGTGTTCAAGTCTGTATGATGCACTCAGTGTGTGCTTCTCCCATTCTTTCCTGCAGCAACCCTAAGATGTGAATAACAGGATAATAGAGTTGGAAGGGACCTTAGAGGTCTTCTAGGCCAACCCCCTGCTGAAGCAGGAGACCCTATACCATTTCAGAGAAACAGCTGTCTAATCTCTTCTTTAAAATATCCAATGATGGATATTCTGGGACAAGCCATTCCACTGGTTAATTGTTCTCACTGTCAGGAAACTTCTCCTTAGTTCTAGGCTGGTTCTCTCTTTGATTACTTTCCATCCATTGCTACTTATCCTTTGACCCCTCCCCTTCCCTGTGGCAGCTCCCGAAATATTGGAACACTGCTATCATGTCACCTCTAATCCTTCCTTTCATTAGATTAGACATAACCAGTTCTTGCAACTATTTTTCATACGTTTTAGCCACCAGCTCGCTAATCATCTGTGTTGGTCTTCTCTACATTTTTTCTAGAGTCTCAACATCTTTTTTTATATTGTGGCGACCAAAACTGAATGCAGATAAATGTGGTTTTATGACGGCATCATTTATGACGTGATCTTGAGTCTGTCCCTCTTTTAATGCAGCCTAAGACTATGGCTCAGTGGGTTAGGACGCTGAGCTTGTCGATCAGAAGATCAGCAGTTTGGCAGGTCGAAGAGTGAGCGCCTGTTACTCGTCCCAGCTTCTGCCAACCTAGCAGTTCGAAAGCACGTAAAAATGCAAGTAGAAAAATAGGGACCACTACGGTGGGAAAGTAACAGCGTTCCATGTGCCTTTGGCGTCTAGTCATTCCAGCCACATGACCACAGAGACATCCTCAGACAAACGCTGGCTCTTCGGCTTTGAAACGGAGATGAGCACCGGCCCCTAGAGTTGGAAACGACTAGCATGCATGTGAGGGGGAACCTTTACCTTTACCTTTACCTAAGACTATGTTGGCTTTTTTGGTGGCTGCAGCACACTGCTGGCTCATATTTAAGTGATTGTCCACTAGGACTCCTAGATCCCTCTCTCAATTACTGCCATTGAGCCATGTACTGCCTATTCTATACCTGTGCATCTAAGTTCAAATGTAAGTTTTCTCACCATTGAATTTCATTTTATTAGATAGGACCCAGTGTTCAAGTCTGTTGAGATCCTTCTAGATCAGGGGTAGGCAACCTTGGCTCTTTTATGACTCGTGGACTTCAACTCCCAGAATTCCTGAGCCAGCCATGCTGAGGGAAAGCAAGTTTCCAATCTGAGCCATGCTGGCTCAGGAATTCTGGGAGTTGAAGTCCACGAGTCATAAAAGAGCCAAGGTTGCCTGCCCCTGTTCTAGATCTTGAGCCTATCTTAACTTTTCAGGGTTAGTCTGAAAAAGAATGACTAACCCAAAGTCATCCACTGAATTTTGATAGTTGAAGGTCAACTTTGATTTCGTGGATGCCAAACAAGTCCAACACGGAAAGCACCTCTCGCAGAAAAGACGAGGAACTTGGACTTGTGGGATCACTGTAACCTATGTAACGTCTACCTCTGGCCCCTTCCAGATCCTTACTGAGATCTAATCTTTTTCTCAGCCTTTCATCATCTCTCTTAAAGCCCCAGCCCAACCCGTTTCCTCCCACGTATCCTGAACTCCCCCACTTGCATCAGCTGATCACAGAGAAGTACTTTTTTTTCCTTTCCACAAGATTATAAAATAGCACTTGGTGTTGTCAGTAAAGCTATTCTACAACTTCTTTTTCCTCATTGCCCATGCAAATTTTTACAGACTATTGCTAGTAGGCAGGTCTACCAAAACTGAATTGCTAAAATATGGGGATGACCAGATGGCAGTAAAGAAGAATTAAAAGTTCTCTGTAACCTGTTGTCATCTAGGGCCCATCGGTAATTTTGCAGCCTTTTGCTGGGAGTGATGGGCTAACTTCTCTCCGAGTCTCTTCTCCAGAGACTAGAATCCAGCTTTTAAATAACCTTTTCTATGGTCAGCCAAAAGCATTGTAATGCATCATCCCTGCATTATTTGAGGGCATTGCAATTGGGACCAAGCTTCTAAGTCAGCCCTCTCTAACAGTGCGGCACTGTCTGTGAATAGTCTACTACAGCAATGTTTCTCAACCTTAGCAGCTTTAAGATGTTTAAACTTCAACTCCCAGAATTCTAGGAGTTAAAATCCACTCATCTTAAAGTTACCAAGGTTGAGAAACACTGGTCTATAGTGATATCAGTGAAAGGTATCCTTAAGCCATTTTCTACAGAGCAAGAGAGTTGCTGCAGGCGGACTGCTTGGGAGGAGAAGCCTAATGATTACAATAGTGGCAGAGTCCCAAGGTTTGGGATGTTGGATTACTCTCAGCAGATATATACCTATTTCAATTTATATGCTATATACAAACACCAGAGATGCATCATTGAATTTGCTTGCCCCGAACAAGTGCAAACACCCTGAAAAATTCATAGCTGTTAATTAAAAATGGTTTCTATTGTGTAGTGGGTCCGACGCAAGGAAGAGACGCCAGCCGGTGTGTGAGTTCAGCTCTTTATTGGAAGGGGAAGTGAACTGGGGAATGAGGGCTACCTGGCCTCCTTATATACCTGGCCAGGTAAGCTAACAGCCAATGGGGTTGGCCCTAGGTTTCCCGCTGAAACTGTCCAGGCCAACGCCCCCTGGTGGCTGTTGCTATGCAGGTGCCTGCATACATAACACCCCTCCCCCCTTAGAGAAGAACCACATAACAACAACAACTTGCAACTACTATAACTAGGATTATATATTAAAAAAACAGTGGTGTTCTTGTGTGACGGTCACTTGCACACATAGTTCGACAGGTAGGCTGGTGTCCTGTGTGGACGGGTGGATCGTCTGGGTGTGCTTGGTCCCTGGGCTTGGACCGTGGGTTCCTGAGGCCTTTGTGCAGGGCTGCAAGGAGCTGGAATCAGGAAGTCCTCCTCCTCTGGTCCCTGCTCTGTGACGTCCACGGCTGGGTTGACCCCTCCTGGAGTGTGGTCCTCCTGTTGATCGTGTGCGTTGAGTTCAGGGACGTGTGTGACGCGCTCAGGGGCATGTGTGATGTGCTCAGGGACTCTTCCTCTGAGCTGATCGATGTGTCGCCTTATGCGTCTGTCCCCCTCCACCCCTACAATGTATGAAAGGGGTCCTGTTTTCTCGACCACTGTCCCCGGAACCCAGGGATGTCCAGCCCCATAGTTCCTTGCCCAGACCAGGTCCCCCAGGTTGAGGACCCTGTGTGTGGGTGATGATGGCAATGGTGATGGTAGTGATGCTGGTGGTGATGGTGAAGTCGCCCTTCCGGTCTCGGCTACTACCCGGTCTGGGTGTAGGCGGTCCAGCTTGGTGATGAGGCGCCGTCCCCATCGCAGTTCTGCTGGGCTCTTGCCGGTAGCCACGCATGGTGTTGTGTGTTGGGCTAGTAAAAATTTGGCCAGTCTGTGGTGCCAGTCCCCGCTGATGATGCGCCGGAGTGCGTCTTTGGTCGTCCTTACCATCCGTTCGGCCTGCCCGTTGGTAGATGGATGGAAAGGCGCGGAGGTGGCGTGCCTAATCCAGTTCACCTTCAAGAACGCCTGGAAATCAGCAGCAGTAAACTGAGGCCCATTATCAGACACAATTACGTCGGGGAGGCCGTGTGTGGCAAAGAGAGCTCTGAGCACCTGGATTGTCCTCCCCGAGGTCATGTTGGGGACAGGGACTACCTCTAACCACTTGGAGTGACTGTCCACCACTACTAAAAATAGTTGACCCTGGAATGGCCCCGCATAGTCAATGTGAATGCGGGACCATGGCGTGTGTGTGGCCTCCCACCGGTGTACTGGTGCAATGTGGCATTTCTGGCCTGGATCTCTGGCACTTGTAACAGACCCTGACCCGATCCTCAACCTCCTTGTCCAACCCGGGCCACCAGAGGTAGCTCCTAGCCAGTGCCTTCATTCTGACCACCCCCGGGTGCCCTTCGTGTAAGGAGTCCAATACCCTGGCGCGTAGCGCGGGTGGAATGATGACCCTGCTACCCCACAGGAGGCACCCCTTGTGTGTGGAGATTTCATCGTGTCTAATGAAATAGGCCTGAAACTCTGGCCCCGGGGATTTGTCCTGCCACCCTGTGCAAACCCATGAGTGCACCCTGCCCATGATGTTGTCTGTGGCTGTGTGGCTGGCAATGTCCTTGGCAAGAACTGGACACTCGGGTAGTTCCTGCAGGGCTAGGATCTGTGTGGCTGGTGCTGGGTCTGGGTCATGTGTGTCTAAGGGGAGCCTACTTAGACCGTCTGCGTGGCCCATCTCCTTCCCTGGCTTGTGCACCAGCTTGCAATTGTATGCTGCAAGGAAGATGGACCACCGGAGCATCCTGGGGGACAGAATCTGGGGGGTTTGCCTGTCTGTGGTGAACAGGCCCAGGAGTGGTTTGTGGTCCGTGAAGACAGTGAACTCCCTGCCATATAAGTAATCGTGGAATTTCTTGATTCCTGCCACGATTGCCAGAGCTTCTTTGTCTATTTGGGCGTAGTTTCTTTCTGCTCCAGACAGTGTCCTAGAATAGTATGCTATGGGAATTTGTGCCCCGTTGGGCTCAAGGTGGCTTAGGACAGCGCCCACACCGTAAGGGGATGCATCGCAGGTGATGCAAATGGGCTTGGACTCGATGAAATGGGTTACTGTGGACTTGTCCGACAGCAATGCCTTCAGGGCCTTGAAGCTCTGGTCATGGGTGGCCGTCCAGGCCCATGTTGCCTGCTTGTCTAGCAGCCTGTGGAGCGGTTCAGTGATGGCTGCCTTGTGTGGGAGGAATGTATGATAGAAATTCAGCAGACCCAGGAATGCCTGAAGCTCTGCTTTGTTCTTGGGTGTGGGTGCTAGTTTGATGGCCCTCACCTTGGATTCTGTGGGGTGGATTCCCCTGGCGTCTACTCTGAACCCCAAAAATTCTGTGGAAGGAACGCCTATGCTGCATTTTTCCTTTTTGAGTTTAAGGCCAGCTGTGCGCAGCCTTGCCAGCACTTCCCTAAGCCTACCTGCCAGTTCCTCTGCTGATGCTCCTGCGATCAGGATGTCATCAAAATAGGGGCAGACTCCTGGAATGCCCTTGAGTGTCTTTTCCATAACCTCCTGGAAAATGCCGGGAGCAACGCTGACTCCAAACTGCAGTCTGTTCACCCGGAATGCCCCCCTGTGGGTTACTATGGTTTGGTTGTCAGCTGTTTCCCTAGTAACCGTGAGTTGCTGGTACGCCTGCACAAGATCGAGCCTTGCAAAGATGGCGCCGCCTTGGAGGGAAGCGAGAACATGGCTGACCGCGGGAACCGGGTAAGCCTGCGGGTTTAGGGCGCGGTTCACCGAGCACTTATAGTCGGCGCAGATCCTTATTTCCCCGTTGGATTTGAGGGGGGTCACGATGGGTGTTTCGCACTCCCCTCCATCTACGGGCTCTAAGATTCCTTGGGCCACCAACTTGTCTAGTTCGCGCTCGATTTTGTGTTTGAGCGCGAAAGGGACTCGCCGCGGCCGGACCCTAACGGGGGAGACGTTCGAGTTAAGCTTGAATGATATGGGGGCCCCGGTGTACTTGCCTAATGACCCGTCGAAGACGTCGGTGAACTCCCGGCAAACGGCCTCAACGGAGTCCCCCTGGATCCGATGGATCCCGGATACTGATATTCCCAGGGCCTCAAACCAGTCCAGCCCGACCAGGCTGGCTCTGCGGCCCTCTACCACTACAACGTCCAGGTGCCCTTCGCGACCCTTAAACCCCACTGAAACGGTGGCCTCCCCCTTCACCTTGACCGGCGAATTCTGAAAATCGGTCAGGGTTAATTTAGTAGGCCGTAATTTAATCCGTTGCTTGCTCCGGCTAATTATGTGTTTAAGGGTCTCATCCGAAATAATCGAGACCGCTGATCCGGAGTCAAGCTCCATGCTGCAAGGGACGCCTTGCAAACGGATTGCTAATCTAATTTTGGGTTTGAGCAGCCGGCGGCTACCCGTGTGGTTAATGGCCAGCCGGCTCTTGACATAGCCAATTTTTGTTTTGGTGGAGGCCCCAGTACCTTCGAACGGCGGTTCCTCCAGCTGCAGCTCGTGGATCTCCTCCCGGGGGCGGCGGCTACGGCAGACGGCTGCTATGTGGCCTGTTTTCTTGCAGGCCCGACACGTGGCGGACCGGAACTTGCAGAGGCTGCGCACGTGGTTCCCACCACACCCTGCGCACCTCTGAGGAACGGCGGTGTTGCTGGGAGGCCTGGGCCTGTCTGGGCGTCTGGCTCGCTGGTCGGGGGTCGACTTCCGCTGGAGGAGGTCGATGCTCAGGTCGTCCTCCTCTGTGGCCCCTTGCCGGTGGACGCTGGTTGCCTGGTTGCCGGGCCGGATTCCCTGGCAGGCTTGGACGGCCCCGCAGGCCGCTTCGTGGGCTAGGATGGCGTCCTCGGCTTCCTGGAGAGAGACCTCCTCTCTTTCGAACAGGCGCTCCTGCAGCCGCCTGTCACGTAGGCCGCAAATCAGCCGGTCCCGTAGCCGCTCCTCCAAATTTGTGAACCTGCAAGCGACGGCAGCTTCCTGCAGGGCGGCGAGGAAGTCGGCGCCGGTCTGGTCGGGGCGCTGGTCCCTTTTCTCGAATTGTGACCGTGCGGCCACCTTGGAGCGCCGGGGCTTGAAATGTGTGTTGGGCCTGGCCACGAGGTCTCGGTACGCAACGGTGTTGATGGCCTCCTGGTTCACGGCGACTTCCAGCAGCGCTGGCCCCCCAAGGCAGAGCAGGGTGGCCGCCTTTGCACCGTCCTCCGATATCTGATTGAACCGCATGTACAGTTCAACGTGAGCCAGGTAACGGGCCCAGGTTTCGGGGCGGCGGGTCTCGAATTCGCGGGGTTGTCCGGCTCTAGCCATGGCGGCAGTTGCGGTCTTGGTCGTGGATGTGGCGCTTGGCGTTGCCGGTTCGGCTGGCGGTCGTGGGGGGAAGAAGGAAAAATGCCCTTCCCTTCGGCTCGCGGAGCGTTTCCCCAGTGACTTCAGCTCTTGGTCGGCAGCAATCCCACCTTCGTCGCCACTATTGTGTAGTGGGTCCGACGCAAGGAAGAGACGCCAGCCGGTGTGTGAGTTCAGCTCTTTATTGGAAGGGGAAGTGAACTGGGGAATGAGGGGTACCTGGCCTCCTTATATACCTGGCCAGGTAAGCTAACAGCCAATGGGGTTGGCCCTAGGTTTCCTGCTGAAACTGTCCAGGCCAACGCCCCCTGGTGGCTGTTGCTATGCAGGTGCCTGCATACATAACAGTTTCCACCTCAAAGAAACTCAGATGAAGCCGTCCCATTTTGAATTTTAGCTACTGATCCACCTAGCGTAGTATTGTCTATAATTACTGCTCAAGCGCTTTGCTATCTTCATATCTCTTCCACCATGGGTTGAAGAGTTTTCAGTTTCAGTTAGCCTTCGTTCATCAGTTTCCTGCTTTCCAATGTTTGTTGCACAGTAATTGCCTTATTTTTATGTAATTTTGATTGACATTACAGTAGTTGGACTTAATATTCTGGAAAGCAAGATTGAAATATCATACTACTATTAAGATAATGACACCCATAAGTGATTTTTGATTCCTGGCGACTACATCCTCGCAACTTTCTTGGCAGTATTAACATAATAGTTCACCCCTCTATTATATTGGGATTTTATATTCAACTTCCCAGCCATGAATTTCCTAGTTTCCTATCCAAGGGCTAATGAGGTCAGTTCTGGTCAGCTTCCAAGATCATTCCAAGTGGGCTAGGGGGTGCCACCTGCTTAGGCTATATGCTCTACCAATACAGCTGCTACCGGTATTTATGGTTATGGTGATGATAGCAGTGGAAGTAAATTTCATTTGAGTGGCCAGCCTGTGTGATCTCAGACTTGGATCCCTTGTAGCCCTTGAACTTGGATTCCTTTTTAAACAGGAAGCCTGGAGCCTGATTTTGCATCTTTTGTATGTAAAGCAGAGCGTTGTTTCCTGGGAGTGGGTCAGTTGTCATGGGCATCGTGTGTCTTTCATTGGCACACATAGAGAACATTGTCATTCTATTATTTCTGTATTGTAAAAGAAATTTTCCCTTGGAGATAGAAGCATTTACTCTTCGAGCCTATTTTCTAAATTTTTCCACAGCCTAACTAGATACTGCTAGATGATTACATTTCGATAAAAATTGACATTATTAGATTCATTGCAAAACCTCAGTCTTCCCTATTCTGGCATTTTTAGCACCAGAGATATCCTCAGTGCTATCACTCCTGCACTTAGATCTTATTTCATTCTTTATTACCTTTTCAGCTGGAGAAGTAAGTTTCTTTAGTCTCTATGAATAAACTTTCTTTCCTTACAGGTATTTAAACCAACGCCACGTAGTTGTGTACTTTCAGCTTGATGATGATATTAATATTGATGATGATATTAATATTAATGTTAATCTGATAATGTCATATTCTGGGTAATTTCTGCAATGTACTTTAAAGATCCCAGATCAAAATGTGGGATGTATTTTCCTCAGAGCAAACAATATCAGAGTTCACCAGTGAGTCTATGAACTCTTCTCAGGCCAGCATTCTCCAACAAAGTGCCCAGGGGCACCAGGAGTTCTGCAGACACTTTCTGTCAGACCCACCACTCCTTAAACCTCTGTGTGAAAACAATCCTTGGCTCCATTTGTTGGGAAAGGAATAGTTTTATTAGAAGTCAAGTTTATTGTGATCAAGCATAGCCAGAACTGAGAATTGCTCGCCAAAATCCCAAAGTTCAACTTTTCCCTCCCTTAACTGCCTCCCATCACTGACACACACACACACACACACACACACACACACACACACACACCCCATGACCAGTCAAGCAAGATATTTTCAGAACTATCACTTCAAGCATAGGTTTGGTATGGAGGTGCCTTCTCCCAGCCGGGTGACCTTGAAGCAAAGATTCAGGGAGATACAGCAGTCACTTTCATTTCTCACCAAGCATCCACCCTCCCATCCGCCCTCCATGGCAGACTGTCACCGCATAGTAGCGAAGTTACAAGCAAGCATGAGGTAGCAGCTGACACTTTCCTTGGGCTCCTTAGACTGTGTTACTGGCTTTATACAATGGCAGCCGTTCTGTGAAATGGGTATCCATACCCGCAGTTCCTTGATGGTATCCATAGTGATGCTCTCAAAATCCCAAATGTGTTTTTTGATCCTAAAAGTGGAGAAAGGGTGGGTGTTCATGCAAACAGCACAAGTTTTAAGGCAGAATTGAGGGCAGACTTCAATAAATTCATCAACACAGAAGAAATGTTCTTCTCGTACAACTGTACCGCTGCCTGCTGATTTTAATATTCATTTCTCCAGGGCACTTTTCAGGGAGACTCTCCCTGAAAACCTGGTTAAGTGTTTTTCCTCATCTTGTTTTTTAAAAAAGCAGTCTAATATCAAATGTAACTTAGATATACTCAGCCCTTTTTTATAGTGAATGGTCACCCAATTGGAATAAGATGAATCTACAGTTTGAATGGTATGTTCTACTCATTTAAAATATCAGAGGGAAAAATTATAAAACAAATAACCTTTCCTAAATATGTACTTTTAAAATATTCATGCCATGTCATGGTTCCAGTTGGCATTCATTTGTGTTAATTGGCTGTATAGGTTTTCATTATTTTATTCTCACTCTTCCCTCCCTGCCTCTTGGGCTTCCTTCAGCAATAGAAAAGGCCCATTTATTTTCATCTCCAGTGATGAAGCAATTGTTGGACTGGCGATGCAGAACAACAGACAATGTTCCTTTCCTGCCTTCCTGGCATCTCTGTACTTTTGGTCACCATGATTCCAGCAGGAGCAATCCGGCAATCAAAGGTTGCATGGCAAAAGTCGGAGAAGATGTGCTAGAAAGTCAATCAGGATCCTCCTGATGATCATTCCTTCCATCTTGGTCAACATACCCTTGTTTCTCCGAAAATAAGACCGGGTCTTTTTTTTGGGGGGGGGGCCTCCAAAAGAGGCACCAGGTCTTATTTGGGGTGTGTGTGTGTCTTTTATACTCACCTCCGGCATCGACAGCCTCACCCAGCTGATCCACTTCTTCTGACGGAAGGAGCAGCTGCATTTTGCAGCTGCGTTCTGGCCTGCATTTTGCAGTCAGGCCTTTCTGGAAGGCCTCTGCAGCTGAGTACCGAGCTATGAATTCAATCCAGAGATCGGTTCTCAGCTGCAGAGGCCTTCCGGAAAGGCCTGTGACTGAGAAATGCAGCCCTGGCTGCAAAAGATGCTGCAGAAGAAGTGGGCTGGTGAGGAGAGGCCTGGCTGCCAGGTAAGTGGGTGCAGGGCACGTGGGGCAGCTCCCCTCACCTGCCCTAGCTTGATTTTTAGGTTTGTGCCTCACCCCAAAACTAGGGCACATTTTGGGGTAGGGCTTATATTAGCCCCCACCCACCCTCAAATCAAGCTAGGGCTTATTTTCGGGGTAGGCCTTACTTTCGAGGAAATACAGTATCGGAGTGAGAAAACAACAAACTGTTCACAATTTTCTCTGTCTTCCTCTCTATATGCATTATGTTCCTTCATCCCTAGAAAGACTAATTTTTAAGAAAAAAAACTTTATTACAAATAATCCTCTACTTACCACAGTTCATTTAGTGACCATTCAAAGTTACAATGGCACTGAAAAAAGTGACTTATGACCGTTTTTCACACGACTGTTGCAGCGTCTCCATGTTGACGTGATCAGAATTCAGATGCTTGGCAACTGGCATGTATTTATGGCGGTTGCAGTGTCCCTGTGTCATATGATCACCTTTTGCGACCTTCTGACAAGCAAAGTCCATGGGGGAGCCAGATTCGCTTAACAACTGTGTTACTAACTTAACAGCTGCAGTGATTCACTTAACAATTGTGGCAAGGAAGGTCAAAATTCATTTAACAAATGTCTCGCTTACCAACAGAAAATTTGGGCTCAATTGTGGTTGTATGTCGAGGACTAACTGTAACTGGGCCTGAAGCCTTGTGTCTGGCCCAGAGAAAGCAGTTTTCCCAAAACTCAAAACAAGAAAAATCTGGAAATAAAGAAAGAGCTAACTGGGCTGAAGCTGTGATTAGGGCTGAGGAGATATTCTTTCCCTAAGCTGAAATTAAAAACGAGTGAGCTGGCTAGATGTAAAACAAACAGCCACCCTAACTCTTAAGAAGCTTCTTTCTTTGCCTGCAAGTTTCTGTATGTAGCAAAATTTGCTCTGGTGATTAGATTGGTGTCTGGTGATTATTCAGTACCGTTATTTCTTGAATATATTGATTTTGGATGTTATTGCAGCAAAGAGATGAATACCTGTGTATTGTGCAATTGCTTCAGCTGCAGAATGTACTTTTGCTGCCTTCCCTGAGGACAATCTGACCTCAGTTGTATTTTTTCCTAACCAAGCTTGAAAATACTTTAACTGAAAACATTGCTGTGTTGGATGAGGAACACATATTTTAGAAAATGCGCAAGTGCTGGAAACCGTGATTACCCAATAACTAGTTCTTGCTGTTTGGACAGCTGATGCCAAAACCAATCAATGCTTAGTTTTGCTAAGCACATGGCAGGTAGATCTGTGAAATTTTGGTACCCCTTGAACTCCGTACAAAAATATTTCTGTCTCCTAAGGGATAAAATGCATCAGGAAATTGTTCCCAGAGTCCTTGTCAAAGAGAACCAGAGATTCTTCCCCCTTAAAGGATATACTCAACTACTGCTTTCAGAACTAGGTCAGCAAATAGCACTTTCCCTATATTTTTATACATTTATTAAAGATGTTTTTTTAAAAAAACAAAAAGTAATACAAACTAATATAAAGTGAAAAGAAGAAATAAATAAAAGAGAAAGCTAAAAGTTCAAGAAAGGAAAAAAACTAAACGAAAAGAGATGCAAACAAACAGCTGTTGATCTTTGCAGCAGTTACAAATACAGTTATAAATTTACCTCTTACTCTATGGTTACAACATAACTCTTTTTCTATAATCTATTCTATATAATGATCAAAACCATAAATCGTAAGTTCATTGTTTTCTGTTTCACACAGAAATTTTACTATGGGTTTCCAGTCAGCAGTAAATGTAGGTATTGTCTTTTCTCTGATCAAAGAAGTCAATTTTGACAGCAAATACCAAATCTTTACCAACCAGTCCTCATTTGTGAATAATGTCGACTTTTTCCATCTTTGTGTATACAATAATCTTGCTGCAGTTATCATGTATAAAAAACAAACAGCGATGATTTTTTTTAAATTTATAACTTATGGTTTTCCCCCGCCACACAAATCTTTCTGTTTAAATGGTGCATCAGTTCTCAAAACAGGTATTGTCTGAAAGAAAAATATCATTCTAGGCAAAACATTCATTTTTATCACATAAATTCTCCCCAGGAATGACAGATCTCCCATCTTAACAGATCTTTCTAAATTTCATTCCATTTCTTAACATAATTATGTTGAAATAACATACAATTTATATTTGTCATAGTGATACCTGGTTACTTTATCTTCTTTTCAATCTTAAAATTCATTGATCCATTCATCAATTCTGTTTGATTTTCTATCTTCCTGCTTTGTTAACATCTTTTTCTTTTGTTTATTAATCTTAAAACCTGCTAATGTACCACATTCTTTTAATTTATCCATTAATATTTCAGTTACTTTTAAAGGCTCTTTCAGAACCAACACCAAGTCATCTGCAGAAGCCCTTAACTTGTAACCTTTATTCTCACAGCTCTTTTATCTTGTGTCTCTCTATATATTTCTATATGTTCTCTAATCTTATCTTATATCTCTTATATCTCTATCTCATCAATCAAAATAATATTTCAAGAACCAAAATAAACAAGAGAAGAGATGTTGGGCATCCCTGTCTTGTTCCTTGGTTTTGTTAGGTCACCATTAACAGTTATATGTACTTTCTGGGAAATATAAAATGACGTTACCTTTTTTATAAAATTCCATCCAAAATTCATAACTTTCAAAACAGCAAAGCACAGTTCAAACTGTCAAAGGTCTTCTCTCCATCTAAGAAAATCAATGTAGGTTGTTTTTTATTACATTGATCCAAATAGTCCAAAATGTTCAACACATTTCTAACATTGTCCTTTACGTATCTTTTAGATGAAACCCCACATCAATCCTCATAAATGGGCAATGTTTGATTCACAGGATGGCTGTTATTCTACAGATCAACATGTATTGTATTATGAAAGGATCAATTTCCTCATGTCAAAGCAACATATTAAACTTTTCAAACTGAGATATAGTTGTACTGAAATAACAGAATGTATAATTTATACACTGCAGGATCCAATCTGGGTCAGTCACCGGAACCAGAGTTTTAGTCTTCTGAGCTTTTGGACTCTTGCTGGAATCTGTTCTCAGGGAAACTCTCTTTACTGGAACATTCCTGGATATCCTGGGACACAGATGTTTACCTTCATTCGTACTTTATACACTAAATCTTTGCTATCTATTTCTCAGATTTTGGATGTTTCTTCTACCTATTGCTTTATGGCTCATTATCATCGCCACAGTGAGATATGAGACCGTCTTTAAAACCATCCCAAATGGATTTCAAATGTGGGAAGCATGCTTAGCTACTGATATTGGAATGTTAAAAAAAACATTTCTGACTGTTATTAAAAATGTAATGTCTTCTCTGAAAAGGCTTTTTTTGGAGGGGGATGTGTTATATTATTTCAGGATGGTAATTGAAATGCACCAGAAAATCATATGGATCAAAGTAAAATCTGTTCCGTATTTTGCTGCTAGATGTGCACATCTAACACTATACTTTTTCCCATAATTTCCTCTGTAGAACTCCATTGCACTTGCCAATCATTGCAGAAGCACTAAATGATGCTTTTGTCTTAGACACTACAAAATTCTCTGAGTCCTGAATCAGAGGCATTTTTCAATGACCTTTGCAATACTCTCAGCAGTTGCATAATATATCATGAGTGTATCCAGAATAAAAAGAATCCCAAATGAACCTTGAGGACCTTCAAATGCAGCAAGTATTAGGCAGAACCTGCCCACCTCAAAACTACTTTCTGTTCTAAATGTTTGTGGTGTTTTTTTCATAAGAATGTAGCTGCAGTACAAAGGTATAATAGAGGTTTTTGTGCAAATATAGTGATTTTTTTTTGACTCATGGCACTTCTGACAGAACAGAGTTTTGAGAGACAAGCATTTCATTGCTTCACTTCTTTTTCCACAGCTGCATTAAAACAGAATCTAGGACAGTAAAATTATTTGTCACTAGGTAGAACTGATTCATCTTCATGATTTGGGATTTAGGATGTGCAGTTCAAAAATGAAGAGAAGCCTTAAGAGAGAGAAGTAAAGAAGAAGGATTTTTAGCTCAGTCCTAGGTATGTTTACTTAGAAGTAAGTTCTCCTGAATCCAGTGGGATTTAAACTCTGGTAAATGTGCATGAAGCTATGCTTCCACTCTGGGTTGGAGATGGAATAAAAATCATTGGCCAGTGTATGTGGGATGAGAGTATTGCAAGACAAAAAAAAAGATGTGAGTTTAACAACCCGGAATAAGGGGGTTTCTCATACTGCTGGCTTCATCCTGGTTTCTCTCCCCCATCCCAACTTAGAAAGCAAAGCAGAGTTTAGCAAGATTAAATGGGACCTCACCTGGGACTTTTGAGGTGATTGAAGGTTAGGGTTAGGGTGCTGGAGTTTGTTGGATATCATGCCGGGAATTGGCCAGAAGCCAAGAAGCCAGTGCCAATGGGAAAACCAGGTGAAGAGGAAAAACTAAAATGAGACTTAAGCAAAGCCAAGGTCAGAGCCAAGGAGTCTGTGAGGTAGAGCCCAAAACATGAAGCCTGTCAGAGGCAGGTCAGGAACCTTATTCAGCATTTCAAACGTACCACTGGGAGAAGCAAAACCATACTGGACTTAGTAAACTGGAGAGAACAAATATTGCTCCTTCGAAACAATATCCCTGAATGATGTTGCCCCAAGTCCAAATAGCCGCCTTAAATTGCTACAAAATTTTATTCTTTAGTAAAAAAAAATGGTAATTTTTACTAAAGATTTTTTTTTTGCTTTCCTTTTTTGTTTCGGTTTTCCACATCTGTTGAGCAGAGGTTAGAGCAGTAAGAAACCTTCACCAGACAAGATCTTTTGGGAGGGCCTGGGGTTCCTTGGTAGAATCCAGTGCAAAAAGGTCTGGCCTGAATCCCCAACATTTCTTACTTTAACCTTCCACAGCCTATGTGCCTTCTACTTGTGCAAAGTTCAGCTCCCAAAATTCTCATGGCCAGAATTCTGGGAATTGCAATCTGCATTATTGCAGGGTATGCAAGCTGGAGAGGCTCTTGTTGAAAATCTTGCAGACTTGCTGCCAGCGAGATAGATGAACTCTGATGGCTTAGTGATTAGAATGCAGTATTGATGCTAACTCTGCCGACTGCCAGCAGGTCATTCCTGACCAGCTCAAGGTTGACTCATCCTTCCATCTTTCCAAGGTTGGTAAAATGAGGACCCAGATTCTTGGGGGCATTACGGTGACTCTGTACACTGCTTAGAAAATGCTGTGAAGCACTACGGAGTGGTATATAAGTCTAAGTGGGTAGCGCTATTGCTAGATGAGTTTACCTCAAAGTACCCTAGAGGTGTATTGGATGATAGCTTTTAGATTACTTAATACCAACAGCTATGCAGTTTTGGAATTGTAGAAGATACGTATGCAACTGGAGGGTACCACATTGTGGAAAACTGATATTGGCACTACCGAATAATGCAGTATCATTCTATATAAGGCATCATCATTATGGCCCTTGCTACACCCACAGCAGCCAATAGGCTTACTATTCTGTAAGAAATCCTGTGCAAAAGGAGACCTGGCTTTCAATCATTACTTAGCAGCTAGCACCTCTATGTACACCATCTAGTGCTAGCTTGGGTCTGCTAAGAAGGGAACAAATATGAACAATATGTGCCGTAGTTTTAAGGTAATCACAGGCCATATCAAGCCCCAGTGAACACAATAGAAACCAGATGTGAATTGTTGCCCAAAAATTCTTGGTGCTTTAGGCTCTTGCTCAGAAAAGATTATTGTAAGATTTTTTTCCCCCTTCATTCTCTCTCTCTCTCTCTCTCTCCATACAGCCGGGGAACCAAGAACGGCAGCACAGAAGTAGGATCGATGCATTCAAAGATGCAGCCTTTGCAGCACTTGCAAGCCCGTTTCTCCCCTTCCCTTTCCAAAGACAGAAAGCGTGTGATATTCCACAAGTGCAGAAGATCTAGGAAATGCATCCCTTCTCTTATTCCTCCTCCCACCTCCCTAAGAAGATTAAAGCCCCATTGTTCTCTTGCCAATTTTAGCCCATTAAGCAAGCTAATCACAAGGAAAGGCCATTATTGGCTGAACAACACACTGTAAATTATTAATGCAAAAAGCAGGATTGCATCTCTGGAGAGAAATCCTGGGCATCAGCCATCAGGGATAGCCCTGGTGGTGGGAGCCCTTTGGAATGAGAAAGCAGGAACAGCACTCATCTATCGCCTGTGTCAGTGGTGGTGGTGGTGGGAAGGGAGGGCACCTGCCAGAAGCCATCCTCCACCAAGAGGAAAGATGAAACACTCGTTCTTCATGGGGTAGAGCTGGGACTCGGTATTTCCAGAAGTGCTTACCAGATACAAGCGTCCCTCAGGACATAACCAGAGATTTCTCATTTGGGTGTGTGTGTGGATGAATCAGGTGGTCTGGTTCAGGGCACTACGATCCTCATTCAGCAAATACGGTATTTCAGAGCAGCTCCCTGGATGTCTGTGTGGCTTACGGAGGAGGGGGAGGGGGGGAACCTGATCAGTTTGCAGCCTTTCGCTATACTTCCTTGCAAACCCCAGTTACAGCAGTTATATTTTTCACACTCCCTGTTTGAAAGGCTCTAAAAATATGGAACTGCTTTACACCAAGCCCAGCTATTATATTGCCACTCTGACTGACAATGGCTCTTTGAGGCTTCAGGCACGTTTCTTTCCCCCCCCCCCGTTCTGTTACCTTGAAGTGAAACACTTTGGTGGTGCAGTTTAGGAGTTCTCTGGAGGCTGCATTAATTCCATAGATTGGGAGGTTCCCCCTTTGGAGGTACATAATTCTCTCGACAATGACCCTGTAAAATACACCAGGAAGAAAATTAGCGATATCTCATGTGTATTCATCAGTTTCATGAATTCGATCATGAATCCTGGGGGCTGTCCATAATTACCATGGCAGAGCCCTACTTTGCTCAGTTTAATAACAAAGAATTCATGAATGGATGGTGGAACAACTGTACAGCTGGATAGTTTCAAAAGCAGGGGAAGAATAACCAGGGAATATTAAGGAAAGCAGTGAATACCCCAACTCTTCCTCATGCAGAGCGGAGAAACTCATGATCATATCTCTCACAAAAGCAACTTGCTTTTCTTCCTGTGATTGACTACATTTGTATAGATGTGCAATGCATTTACAATATGAAGCAAAATAAATGTGAATATCTGTGGTGTCTAATTTATGTTCTCCATGATAATGGAGATCTGAACATGATACCTTCTGAGTATTTGGCTTCTGGTGATATTATAGTCAGCCTTTCTCAAAGCACCGAGGGGGAAAAGTGATGAGAGATGCAACTCAAAACATCTGGAGGGGACCAGGTGAGGAAGGCTGCTTTAAAATAAAGTGCTTCTGGAGGGCATTAAATGGCTATGCTGAAAAACTGGGTGTCTTTCCTACACTCTGTCCTATTTATGATGGACTTATGAGTAGCTTAAGAGTACAGGGTCAACACTAGGCTTCAAGAAAAACTCTCATGCTTTTTTCCCATAAAAAAAACTGCAGTAATATTAAGAAAAGCTGCCCTCCCCCATTTGAGTAAGCAAAAGAAACAGCTTATCCTGTGTTTTCAGCTCCTTTTGCAAATATTCTTCTAGCGTGTCTCTATGTTGGCTACCTTGCAGGTCTACCTATACAAAATGGCTTTTGTAATAAACAGGGAATTGGATGTAGGTATTAGGAATGTATGTCAAAAGCGTAAAGCCTTCTTATATTTGTTTTTCAAGAGAATGCATACTGAATGCTTAATATTGCTAGAGATATTAACAGATATAAAAAGTAACTACCAGAAACTGCTTTCAAGCATCTTGGTTCTTTGCTTCATTTTTTAATGTTGTTTGCAATTAAACAACCAACTGTATTGCAACCCAGAGCCAATTGTATTGAGATAGGTGGAGGAAGGAAGGGAGGGAGGGAGGGAGGGAGGGAGGGAGGGAGGGAGGGAGGGAGAGAGAGAGGGAGATACTTCAAATTATCCTGACAAAGAAGTAAAACTTTCCTTGGTAACACCTTGGTAACATCTTCATATGTGATGGATTACAACTCCCATCATCTCTCATCAGAAGTGCTTAATTCTGGGCATGACTGTCCTAATTTGTGTCATGGGATCCTTATATGGGCAGTGGCAATTCAATCAATGTTTTCTTCCAGGCAATAAGAAGAGCAGGCTAATGAAATCTAGCTGGAATTGCCAACTAAAGAAAAAAAAATCTGGCAGCACTCCTGTGTCTTGTAGAAACATAGAAAGCATTTCTTCCCATTACATGCTTGTGTATGAAGAGGATGGGAGAGAAGGCCTTTCAGAGTAAGGTTCTCCTACATTAAAGCCACGAAGCGTATCCATAGCTGGAGTAAATGAAGAAAAAAAAACACCTGTAGCAACTTGGGTGAACACCTTGGGGCACTGCTCTGGCTGCCTTGCTCATGGGATTTCAAACAGCAGCTGCACTGAACTTTTATGCTGTGACTCTTCCTTTCCTTGGTCTGCAGGATTCCCCTTCTCTACTTGTCTCAGACTGATGGGCAGGAATTTGAAGAGACTCTGGGGTCTGATGCCACCGTCTGGCTTTTCTGCTCCTGCAGAGCTTCTGCTTGCTGCTGCTCTATCCCACCAACTGCCCTGTCTGAGCTCCTTTCTGGGAAGTTGCACCCTCTGCACCCTCGAGCCTGGCACCGGCGCCATTCTCACAGCCAACGTGGTACCCGACTCTCCTGCCAGACGGGAATTGGCGTGGCCTTCTCGTAAATCATGCTTGGAACGGAGTGGGCTGGGAAGTACAACTGGGGGAGAGAGAGTGGCAAACCCCAGAGGGGCAGGGCGGGAGTGTTTGAGCAGGGAAGGGTCTGCAAGGCCATTAGTGAGACAAGGAGGGAAACCCTAATGGAAGAGCCTTGGGAGACTGGAGAAAGGAGGGGGGGGCTTGATTGAAGAGTTTAATTAAAAAGAAATAGAGGCTGCTCTGCATGAGTTCTCTCTCTCTCTCTCTCTCTCTCTCTCTCTCTCTCTCTCTCTCTCTCTCTCTCTCTCTCTCTCTCTCTCTCTCTCTCTTTCTCTTCCCCCCCCACCTTCCTATGGAGGCAGTTTCCAGAATCTGCAGGACCAGCAAGGCAGTGTGTTAGCAGCTCTACCAAACAAAATTAATCCTTGGAAACCTTAAAGAAAAGGCAGGACCTGAAGCATGTGGCACCCTTTTGCATAGCCCGCATCAGAGCAAACCTCTCAGGTGCACATCATGCCTCTATGCAATCTGATCCACCCTCTGTCTCCTAAGAGCCGGCGTACATGGCACTGCATGCAATGGCACACATTTGTTCAGCAACCCAGGCCTCTCCATCAAGCACAAAGCTGTAGGTTGACTCCTCGTGTCTCCACACTGAATTACTGCTACACGATTGGTGAAGTGAACCAAATCTGTACTCATGAAATATGCTTCAATGTATATTGAAAGGAAGGAAAAAAGAGCGCAACCAAAAACAACAACAACAACAACAACAACAACAACAACAAAAACCCCTGAAGTTAAGCAACAAGCAATTCATGTGTTTCATCTTCTGCCTCTTTTACCTCCCCCCCTCCCAGTATCATTGCCACCCAGGCCTATAATAAAAAGACAAATCTGAAATACATTTTTTTAAAAAAATGGATTTCACTTGGGAGTGGAAATCACTAAATTGTAGAGTGCACACAGTTTCCATGCAGAAAGTCCTTGGGTTCAATTTATGGGCTCCTTATGTTACAATGGGAAGATGTTTGCCTAAAACCACATGGTATGACTTCCAGACAGTGGAACTCGGTATAAGCATTTGGATGGATACTTCCCTTGACCTCTGCTGAGCTTCAGATTTCATCTGATTAAAATACAAAATGAAGATCAGATGAAATGCTGAAAAGAACTTAACTTCAGCATATTCTTTATAAGAATGCCTTCTGGCCCTCTTATAAGTCTCAAAGGCATTTTTGGAAAATAAAAAATGTTAAGTGGCCCTTTATTTTTACCTTGGAGAATTTTAGAGATAAGCTGAGATGGAGCGAGAGCCACCCACTATCATAAAGGCGTCTGACATATTTTGTCAAAGCGTTGACTGCTTCTTTACAATGATCAAGCCAGCTAAACTCAAAGCAATGCAGACAAGAGTGCTGGAGAGAGATACAGTTAAAAAAGAACCAAGGCTATTTATGTCTCTAAAAATGAATAATTGTGTTATTATTTGTGTTGCATCTCCTCACATTATGGATCTGCAAAAGTGTCAAACTACTGCCAACATTGGATGCTGAGCAAATAAGAATGGGAAACATTGACTTTCCCCATCATCCTTATCATCAGCTTAGAACATACATATACACATACATATAAAGAGGAGAAGGAGAAGGAATAACAGTAATAGATATAATAGCTGGATTTATCTTCTACCATTCCAATTTTCTAAAATCATTTTAACAATGGTTTAATTCACATACCATTTAAGAGGGCTTCTATGCAGCATATCACTGTGAAAGAAAAATAGACTCAAACTACAAAAATAATATTGTAGGAAACATTACATTTATTATTAGTAATGTTCCAGGCAATGTGCAATGTCAGGCTATGACACTTAGCATCTTTGTATTCATCAGATCTAACAGCACTGAGACATTCAGAGTAACCAGTCTTTCTCCCTAGATCTGAAGACTGCTACATTTTCAAGACAATGATGGTTCCTTCGTGACCAGGAAAATCTCCATCTTGTAAACTTTCATGTCATCATCATCATCAGAGAAGGAACCTTGGAGGTCTTCTAGTCCAGCACCATGCTCAGGCAGGAGACGCTATACCATTTCATATGAATGGCTGTCCAGTCTTTTGTTAAAAGCCTCCAATGATGGAGCACCCACAACCTATGAAGGCAATTCGTTCCAATGATTGATTATTCTCACTGTCAGGAAATTTCTCCTTAGTTCTAAGTTGCTTCTCTCCTTGGTTAGTTTCTATCCATTGCTTTTTGCCTTGCCTTCTGGTGTTTGGAAAATAAATTGACACCCCCCCCCCTTCTTTGTGGCAGCTCCTCAAATATTGTCACCCCTAGTTCTTCTTTTCACTGGATTAGACACACCCAATTCCTGCAACTGTTCTTTATATGTTTTAGCCTCCAGACCCCCTAATCATCTTAATTGCTCTTCTCTGCACTCTTTCCAGAGTCTCAACATCTTTTTTATATCACGGTGACCAAATCTGGAGTATTCCAAGTGTGGTCTTATAACACTTCATGTAAATGGTACTAACACTACACAAGATCTTGATTCTATTCCTCTCTTAATGCAGCCTAGGATTGCATTGGCTTTTTTTGGAGGCTGCGGAACACTTCTGGCTCACATTTAAGGGATTGTTTACTAGGACTCCAAGATCCCTTTCACAGTTATTACTCTTGAGCCAGGTTTTACCTAATTTGTGTTTGTTTGGTTTTTCTTCCCTAAGTGTAAAAGCTTGCTTTTCTCTACATTGAATTTCATTTTTTTAGATAGGGCTCAGCGTTCAAGTATGTCAAGATTCACCTGGATCTTGAGACTATCTTCTAGGGTGTTGGCTATTCCTCCCAACTTGGTGTTGTCTGCAAATTTGATGAATTTCCCTTCTATTCCCTCATCTGAATCACTCATGAAGATATTAAAGAGTAAGGTAAAGGTAAAGGTTCCCCCGCACATGCGTGCTAGTCGTTTCCAACTCTAGGGGCCGGTGCTCATCTCCGTTTCAAAGCTGAAGAGCCAGCGCTTGTCCGAGGACGTCTCCGTGGTCATGTGGCCGGCATGACTAGATGCCAAAGGCGCACGGAACGCTGTTACCTTTCCACTGTAGTGGTCCCTATTTTTCTACTTGCATTTTTACGTGCTTTCGAACTGCTAGGTTGGCAGAAGCTGGGACGAGTAACAGGCGCTCACTCTGTTATGCAGCGCTTGGGATTCGACCCGCCAAACTGCCAACCTTCTGACTGACAAGCTCACCATCCTAACCCACTGAGCCACCATGTCCCTATTACATTAAAGAGTACTGGGTCTAAAATGGAACCTTGGCGCATCCCACTGCTTACTTCCCTCCAGATGCAGTTCCATTGAGGACTATATATTGAATGTGGTTTGTCAGACAGTTACAAACCCATCCGGTGGTGATGCTGTCTATTTCACATTTTTCTAGCTTACCAAGAAGCAGATTGTGGTCTAATTTGTCAAATACCTTACTGAAAATTATAAATTTATAAATGCCTATATATTGCCTTTTGTTAATTTGCCAGTTTTCAAATGAGTGGATTACAAATCCCATCACCTATCAAATAATGTTGGCTGGCAGTGATTATAATTTTAGTTTAGTTGCAGCTGGAGGGCACTAAAAGTTATATGTAATTTATTTCATGATCTGTGAATAGTTGAAGGTAGCAATGTGTTAGCTGAATAATTTTTTTTTATCTCAAGTTCAAAAGCTTTTGCATATGACACCTCTTTCTTAAACAGAGAAATATATACTGCAAAAGGGCTGATTTACAAATGAGTTTACCCTGGCTATATTTCAGGTGAAAAAAAATAATTACAAATGCCTTGAATGAAATGATTTTTCATAAGAATGCAGGATATTAATAGAATGGCACGAACAAAGGGAATTAGAAGACTTGAAATAACTATAAAATTGCTTACGCTGTAAGTAGCAAATAAAAAAAAATGCTGTACATTTTCCTCAAAATATACAGCACGCCGCCACCACTCCAATCTCAGTTTAAGCTTTTATTGCATACTAATAAACTAACAAAAATGTCACGAAACAAATACGAAATCCAACAGAGTTAAGTGGGATTCAAAGGGAGAATGATACTGGTGCGCCAGTTAAACTTTGTATTTCTTCCCCATTGTGGTCGGTCGGTCTAACTGTCAAGGGTTCAATAGGTCAAAACAGAAACCGAACTCTGCCTACAATAGGATGCTATGGCTCAACTCACTTTGCAGCCATGATGACATCTTGATTAACTCAAGAAACTCACATTGCTACATTAATTGCAGATTAATGTAGACTGCAGGGGTTTTTTTAGCTTCTGTCCCATTAATCTACTACCTTCTATGGGGAATTCTGCACAGCAGCCTAAACAGCTTTTTTCCTCTCCTGCTCCTGTCTATTTGTGAAGCTGACTTTAGCAATTCCTGTTTGGCAATGAGGGCTGAACTGCAGCCATTGCACACCTTGACTGCAATGACTTGCCATTCTCTGCTCCTGGCCCTTCCTTCTGACCCATAAATAGTCTTCTACAGGTGGCCCTCTAAATGTCTACATTTTCATTTAAGGATTGTTCTCTCTTCACTAGTTTCTTCTTCTCCTTTACTTTCTCAGATATTTGCACACAAGGATGCCTTCACAATCTCTTCTCAGGTTATCTCTGTCGTGTAGCGGGTTCTTTGCAGGCAATAAGCGAGATGGAAGGTTACAAACAGGAACATGCTTTATTGAGGTAAACAGGAAAAGAACTGAAACAGTGGCTGCTGTGCAGCTACTTATATGGTTGGCCACTAGGTGGGGGCAATAGGTTTAAAGTAACGCGTTCCGGCCCCAAATCTACCAATGATCTTCTTGGAGACAACAAGTCTGGCTTAGTCAGAGACTGTTACACAGACACCCCATTGAACAACCTTTAAGCAGCATTTAAACAGACACGTGAATCAGTACAAGTAAAAATCCCAATACATTACACTGCTCCCCCCTAGAATGTACATACATTATTTAACAACATAATCTTGAAGATATTTCGGTGGTCTACATGACCATTCAGAATGCCTGGGGGTTCTGGGCAACTCCCAATCTACCTGCTTGCCTGCCAGGCTGGGTAGACCAGGACTTTGGGTTCACATGAGTTGACTCAAGTTCCTTTGGCTGGCCGTTCCTGGTTGGCCCAAACCAAAGTCCAGTGCAGTAGCTGGGTCAGCGGAGCTGCTGCCCTTTTCAGGTTGACCTTCCCCATCTGGAGCCCCAAGTTGCACCTCCTGACTGTGTCCATCCATGGCCACCTCCCCATTGTAATGACTGAATGAGTCCTCAGAGCATGTGAACTGCTCTGATAGACTGTTGGCTGCCAACTCTTGTTGCAGACCCTCTGGGGAGTCCTTGTTTAGTGACTGTTCAGCAAAACACCTTTGCAGCTGATCTATATGTCAGCGAACGACTTGCCCCCCCATCCAAGACCATCTCGTATGAGAGGGGTCCAGAGACCTTAACAATTTTACCAGCACCCACAAATTCCCATGCCCATAGTTCCGGGCCCACACCCCATCACCCACTTGCAACCCCCTTGGTGCTTTTCGGCGTGTGGTGTCTGCTGCTACTCGGTCAGGTTGCAACTTGTCCAGTTTCGTGATAAGTCGTCTTCCCCAGCGGAGTTCTGCTGGGCTTTTGCCCATTGCTGTGCATGGTGTAGTGTGCTGGCATAGCAAAAAATCAGCCAGCCTATGGTGCCAATCCCCTGAAACAATGCGCTTTAGCGACTCTTTCATCATATGCACCATGCATTCAGCCTGCCCGTTAGTCGAGGGGTGAAAAGGAGCCGACGTTGCGTACCTTATGAGGTTTGCCCTCAAGAAGGCCTGAAATTTGGACACTGTGAACATGGCCCCGTTGTCCGAGATTAAGACGTCCAGCAACCTATGTGTAGCAAAAAGCTTCCTAAGCACCTGGATGGT
Organism: Vipera berus; assembly: GCF_964194415.1. Taxonomy (NCBI): domain Eukaryota; kingdom Metazoa; phylum Chordata; class Lepidosauria; order Squamata; family Viperidae; genus Vipera; species Vipera berus. Next base: position 181,415,219 of record NC_138203.1, on the reverse strand, counting down.
CCTAGCAGTAGTCATAGTGGGTATAGGAATTACTTCCACCCATTTAGAGTGGCTGTCGACCACTATCAAAACCAACTGTCCCTGAAAGGGCCCAGCGAAGTCAGTGTGAATCCTTGACCACAGTGTATGAGTCTCCTCCCACCAGTGGACAGGGGCTTGTGGCATTTCTGGTTTGGACTGTTGACACGTGTAACACCCGTGTACTTGGGCCTCGATAGCCTTATCTTACTCTGGTCACCACAGGTAGCTCCGTGCCAGTGCCTTCATCCGGACGATACCCGGATGGCCCTCATGCAGCGACTGTAGTACTGACTGTAGCCTTAATGAACTGGGGACAATAACCCTGCTCCCCCATAGAATACAAACCCTTATGAGCTGAAAGCTCATGTCTTCGTGTGTAATAGCTCTGGAACTCTGGTCCTGGGCTATTTTTCAGCCATCCAGTGTGAACCCAGGACAGCAGCCTGCTTAAGTTTTTGTCTGCGGCTGTTTCTGCAGCTACATACCCAGCATGGAGGGGCAGATCTGGCAAATCTTGAATTGACAAGATGCGAGCAGCTGGAGCAGGATCTGGCTCCACATGTGGCAATGGCAACTGGCTAAGGCCATCTGCATGGCCCATGTCTTTGCTGGGTTTGTGAACCAGCCTGTAGCTGTAGGCTGACATAAAATGGACCACCTTAACATTCTGGGGGAAAGTATTTGAGGTGTCTGCCTGTCTGTGGTAAATAACCCCAACAATGACTTGTGGTCAGTGAAGACTGTGAATTTGCAGCCATACAAATAATCGTGGAATTTTTTAACCCCAGCCACAATGGCCAAAGCTTCTTTGTCAATCTGAGCATAATTGCACTCAGCCAAGAACAAGGTCCTTGAATAGTAAGCAATAGGGAACTGAGTCCCATCATCTGACAAATGGCTTAGTACAGCCCCAACCCCATAAGGGGATGCGTCACACACAATACAAACTGACAAGTTTTCATTAAAGTCCGTGAGCATTGAATTGGAGGACAGTAGAGATTTTACTGCCTTAAAACTGTTGTCCTGGACCTTGGTCCACTTCCACGGAGTGTTTTTATCTAAGAGCCAGTGTAAAGGCTCTGCCACTGTGGCCTTGTTAGGAATGCATGGTAAAAATTCAGGAGACCCAGGAATGCCTGGTGCTCTCCTTTAGACCTGGGGCTTGGTGCCAGCTGACTTGCCTTCAGCTTGGACTCTGCAGGATGGATGCCTTCAGCATCGATATGGAACCCCAGGAATTCTGTGGAAGGGACCCCAATTTTGAACTTGCACTTCTTCAGCTTGAGTCCCGCTGTGCGGAACAGTTGAAAGACGGCTTTGAGCTGCCTTACCAGGACCTCAGTGGACTCTCTGGTGATGAGTACATTGTCAAAATGGGGCAGACCTCTGGAATACCCTTGAGTGTACACTCCATGACTCCTGGAAGATCCCTGGGCTATGCTAACCCCGAATTGGAGGCGCTTGACCTTAAAATCCCCCTATGTGTCACAATTGTTTGTGTGGCCACTGTGGCCTCATCCATGGGTAACTGTTGATATACCTGTACCAAATCTAACTAAGCAAACACAGTACCCCCTTGCAACGATGCCAAAATGTGGCTCACGACTGGTACCGGGTACGCATGCTGCTGCAGTGCCCGGTTAATGGTACACTTGTAATCAGCGCAAATCCTGATTTCCCCATTGGCCTTAAGTGGCGTAACAATGGGAGTTTCCCACTCTCCCCCATCTACGGGCTGTAGTACTCCCTGACTGACTAGCTTGTCCAGCTCTGCATTGATTTTGTGTTTTAGTGCAAAAGGCACACAATGGGGCTTAATCCTAATTGGCACTACTGAAGGATCAAGCTTAAAGGCTATTGGAGGGCCCTTGTACTCTCCCAAGCTTGTGTCAAAAACATCTGTGAATTCCTCGCATACTGACACCAAGTTTGCTGATTGTGTCCAGTGGATTCCGGTTACTTGAACGCCCAGTGCATCAAACCAATCAAGCCCAATAAGGCTTGTTCTCTGGCCCTCCACCACAATGACATCTAGGGCCCCCGAAAACTCCTTGAATTTTACAGCTAAAGTGGCCTCCCCCTTAACGGCTACTCATGAATTCTGGAAGTCAGTTAGAATAATATCAGACGGCCGAAGCTTGGCCCATTTCTTGCTGCGGCTGCATACTAACTGGAAGGTCTCAAGGGAAATAATGGATACAGCTGAACTAGTGTCCAGTTCCATCCTGGAAGGAATGCCTTGCAGCTCAACTTGTAGCCGAAGTTTTTGTTTAAGGGGGCGGCGAGCTCCTGTGCAGCAGACACTCCTGTGGCTGGAGCAGAACCCTACTCTCTGTGGCCCCAGGGCCCCGGTACCTCTTCTGAGTGGCTCATCTGGTTGGTGGTCCTTCTGGCAACCTCTACAGACAGCTGCGATGTGGCCGGACTTCCCACAGGCCCAACCCAAATGTGCAGCTATTTATATGGTTGGCCACTAGGCGGTGGCCAATAGTTTTAAAGTAACGCATTCCCGTCCCAAATCTACCAATGATCTTCTTGGAGACAACAAGTCTGGCTTAGTCAGAGACTGTTACACAGACACCCCATTGAGCAACCTTTAAGCAGCATTTAAACAGACACGTGAATCAGTACAAGTAAAAATCCCAATACATTACAATCTCCTTTGACACTAATGCCAACTCTTTCCCTCCCTCCCTCTCCCTCCCTCCCTCCGTCCCTCCCTTCCTTTTCTCCACTATTGCTTTAAAGTTTAATGTTATAAGGACCATAGTAAAGGGAACCAGTTGCTCCTTTATTCCTATGTTACAGTAAAGGTCTATGGAAACTCTGCACAAGAAACAAGTGATGGTTCAGTTTTATGAAAGCAAAAAGTCTGTAGGTTCAGTCCAATGTGCTTATATTGCAATGTAAAGGGGTTTTTTTTGGGGGGGGGAGTTTTGCTATGCTGTGGGCAAGGGGTGGGAAAGCAAGAAGAGTGGGTCTCATCCAACTGTAATTTCCAAAAAGTTCAAAGTAATCCTAAATAAACTTGCAGTAATACAGTAATCCACTGGAGAAGGAAATGGCAACCCACTCCAGTATCTTTGCCATGAAAACCCTATGGACAGTACCAAAAGGCAAAACGATATGACGCTGGAAGATGAGCCCCTCAGGTCGGAAGGCGTCCAATATGCTACTGGGGAAGAGCAGAGGGCTAGTACTAGTAGCGCCAGAAAGAATGAAGCGACTGGGCCAAAGCCGAAAGGACGCTCAGCTGTGGATGTGTCTGGTGGTGAAAGGAAAGTCCGATGCTGTAAAGATTTTTTCTCCATAGGAACCTGGAATGTAAGATCCATGAATCAAGGCAAGCTGGACGTGGTCAAACAAGAGATGACAAGACTGAACATTGACATCTTAGGTATCAGCTAACTAAAATGGACAGGAATGGGTGAATTTAGCAACCAAAACCATCCCAAAGAAAAAGAAATGCAAGAAAGCAAAATGGCTGTCTGAGGAAGCTTTGCAAATAGCTAAGGAAAGGAGGGAAGCGAAAGGCAAGGGAGAAAAACATAGATATGCCCAATTGAATGCAGAATTCCAGAGAATAGCTAGAAGAGATAAGAATGCCTTCTTAAATGAACAGTGCAAAGAAATAGAAGAAAACAATAGAATAGGGAGGACCAGAGATCTTTTCAAGAAAATTGGAGAGATGAAGGGAACGTTTAATGCAAAAATGGGCATGATAAAGGACCAAAATGGCAGGGACCTAACAGAGGCAGAAGAGATTAAGAAGAGGTGGCAAAATTACACAGAAGAACTATACAAGAATGAGCTTAATGTCCCTGATAATCACAATGAGGTGGTCACTGACCTCGAGCCAGACATCCTAGAATGTGAAGTGAAGTGGGCCTTAGAAAAGCTGAGCAACAACAAAGCTAGTGGAGGTGACAGTATTCCAGCTGAGCTATTCAAAATCTTAAAAGACAGTGCAGTAAAAGTGCTACACTCAATTTGCCAGCAAATTTGGAAAACTCAACAGTGGCCACAGGATTGGAAAAGATCAGTTTACATTCCAATTCCAAAGAAAGGCAGTGCCAAAGAATGTTCAAACTATCGCACCATTGCACTCATTTCTCATGCTAGTAAAGTCATGCTTAAAATCCTACAAGCTAGACTTCAGCAGTATGTGGATCGAGAACTACCAGAAGTACAGGCAGGATTTCGAAGAGGCAGAGGAACTAGAGATCAAATTGCCAACATACGCTGGATCATGGAGAAAGCTAGGGAGTTCCAGAAAAACATCTACTTCTGCTTCATTGACTATGCTAAAGCCTTTGATTGTGTGGATCATAACAAACTGTGGCAAGTTCTTAAAGAGATGGGAGTACCAGACCATCTTATTTGTCTCTTGAGAAACCTATATGCGGGTCAAGAAGCAACAGTGAGAACTGGACATGGAACCACTGATTGGTTCAAAATTGGGAAAGGAGTCCGGCAAGGCTGTATACTGTCGCCCTGCCTATTTAACTTATATGCAGAGCACATCATGAGAAAGGCAGGGTGTTCTGAACCAGCCCTCTTCTCGCAACCCCTAATTAAAAGAAGAGTCTGGAAAGCGTCCAAGGCTAAAAGGCTTCTGCCAAGATTTAATTACGCAGTTAACAAAAACACAAGAGCTTGTCTTCTCAAGCGGAAAAGTTGCTTTCAGCAACCAGCCCCTCCCCAAACACTTCTTTTATAGAGAGCTCAGGGCGTGGTCTCCCTGTGCCTCCTCCCGAGGAGTCCCATAGTCTTTCTTTGTTTGTCCCTGCTCGTCTGCCTCCTGCGTCGGGCGTCCTTGAACAGGGCCAGCTGTGGGTCATCATCCTCCGCACTCTCGGGCTCACACAGCTGAGAAGAGGTCCCCGGCTGAGGACTCTGCAAAGCCTCCAAATCATCATCAGCCGGTTCGTTTCCCTCCTCCCCCACATCTGAGTCCTCCGATACATCGGAGCCGGCTGTCGGACCCACAGGCTGGCCCTGAGTCACAACACAGGGCTAGATGAATCAAAAGTTGGAATTAAGATTGCCGGAAGAAATATCAACAACCTAAGATACGCAGATGATACCACTCTAATGGCGGAAAGTGAAGAAGAACTAAAGAGCCTCTTGTTGCGGGTGAAGAAGGAGAGTGCAAAACTTGGGTTGAAACTTAACATTAAGAAAACCAAGATCATGGCATCTGGCCCTCTCAATTCCTGGCAAATAGATGGGGAAGAAATGGAGGTAGTGACAGATTTTATTTTCCTGGGCTCCAAGATCACTGCAGATGGGGACTGTAGCCAAGAAATTAAAAGACGCTTGCTCCTGGGGAGGAAAGCCATGGCAAATCTAGACAGCACACTAAAAAGCAGAGACATCACCCTGTCAACAAAAGTGCGTATAGTCAAGGCTATGGTCTTCCCAGTTGCAATGTATGGCAGTGAAAGTTGGACCATAAGAAAGGCTGAGCGCCAAAGAATTGAGGCCTTTGAACTATGGTGCTGGAGAAGACTCCTGCGAGTCCCTTGGACTGCAAGGCGATCAAACCGGTCAGTCCTAGAGGAGATCAATCCTGACTGCTCTTTAGAAGGCCAGATCCTGAAGCTAAAACTCAAATACTTTGGCCACCTAATGAGAAGGAAGGACTCATTGGAGAAGAGCCTAATGCTGGGAAAGATTGAGGGCAATAGAAGAAGGGGACGACAGAGAATGAGGTGGCTGGATGGAGTCACTGAAGCAGTAGGCGCGAGCTTAAATGGACTCCAGAAGATGGTAGAGGACAGGAAGGCCTGGAGGAATGTTGTCCATAGGGTCGCGATGGGTCGGACACGACTTCGCAGCTAACAACAACAAATACAGTCTAGATATAAAGAAGAAATGTATTTTTGCAGCTTGATGACATCCTCCTGTCCTGAGCAAAAAATAAGTAAACAGCAGGCCCAGGTAGCATTTGAAATTGTCGCCACATTTCCTATGGTCACTGTGAAGTACTGAGATGGAGAGGGGGAACTTAGCCTCTATGTGGATGTTAAAATTCCCAGAATTACCCATCTAGCGGATTCTTCTATCACTAGTTTAGATAGCAAAGGTGTTGGGCAATAGGGTGGGCAGCACAGCAACAGAATCTCATTCTGTCTCATTTCTTCTGTTCCGTAAGAATAACTGTCAAACGAACAGCTTCTGAATAGGTCCTCTATCCCTCTACCTTATCACTTTTTCAATGAAAATCCTGGAGGATGAGCTGAACAGATTCAGCCCACCACTTTCACCCTGACCAGGTCTTCATAATGAATGTTGGGTCAACTTTTTCCCACGGAATTTGATGTTGCCTGATTATATTTTTTTCATTCACCAACCTGATATTCAAGAGCATCATCATCAACTGTTTTGCACAGTTGGTGGACGGGCCATCAAGGTCTTGGGGAACAAATGAGTAAAAGGCAGAGATGATAGTATTCATCCTATTCATCCTCCCACTTTCGTCTGCAATTATTAGTCTGCCTGCCACCACTATTCCTCTTTGTCCACTAGGCTTGCAATGACCCTGTCACCTATTGGGTTCTTTGTACCTATTTACTTTTCCTTGCCTTTTCACTTCCTTGTCCTTCCTTGTTTTGTTCTGCTGTTTGACACCTTTGGATTCTTTTTTTCTGTTTTCTTGTCTACTCTCCATCTAATTTACCCTGCAGTTGCCCAAAATTCTCCCTTCTCTTCCCTTCCCCTCTCTTCCCCTTTCCATACTTTTTTATTTTATGCCTCCCCCCCCAGCTTCAAGAGGGGGGGGAAGGCATAAAACAAAGGCTTTCTTTTTTCACCAATTCCCACTAACAAAGAAGTAGCTAGTAGACCATGAAGCATGGCTGGAGTGCGCTGGGAAAACATAAGAACAACGAATCCTGCCTCAGCACTGAAACTGCCTTTTAAACAGAACTGATAGATGTGTCCATGAATGTTAAGAATTATTTACTTTAAAAAAAACCTGAAAAACATAGAACTTGAGACTGAACAGATGAGAATAACAAACAAACAATAATAATATGTTTAAATCTTTGAAGAAAAAGGCAGATGGAGTCTTCATAACAACCAATAAGTAAAGATACATGCTCATGCTCATTGTACAGGCATAAATTAAACCTAGTTCCAGTAGGGCTGAAAAAAGGATTAAGGGTGTTTTGGATCCTTGGAGTTGTTGAGTGATTCAGGAAGCAATATTTTTCAAAATATAAGTAGTATTGTGTGTGTGTGTGTGTGTGTGTGTGTGTGTATCCTTGAGTATGAAGCCAGATGCACTACTTGTGCAAGAAAAAGAATATGCTGACAGGTGTGAGGCCACTGTACATTCTTTACCTGCCCAATATATGACCCGGATTGTCCTACTGGCTTGGTTATCTTGCCAGATGCCACTACCAATTTATTCATATTAGCAATTATGCAAGAGTTATTGTAGTTAAAACTGGATTTTTCTGGCCTATTATCACAATTTATATTCTTCATTTTCTTACATCTTACCATTTGGGGGGTAAGCATAACAACCTGTTTGTCGATTATTTAAAATTTAATCAGTAAATGACCTTGCTGACTGTCTGTCCCTTCCTATTTTTTTCTGCTCAGCAGTTGTTCAGACCCTAGACTGCATCATGCTTTCAGGTCGTTCCACGTATTATGGCTACCCCACAACTAGTAGGAGTTGGGAGTAGGAGGCAAGATGCTGCTGTGGGAGTAATCAATCTATATGCATGGGGAGTGCGGCATACCTGCTAGTGCTTTCATTTTCTCCTATTTTTTCATCCACCTGTGCACTTTCTCCACTGCTCAGGTAAATAGGAGCATGTGCTTTGCTCTGGCATTCTTTCTGTTTGCTTCCTACCATGGCAGCCAAGCTTTAAAAAGAGGATTTCCTGGGCTAGATTTTTAGGCAGCAGCTCTTACTCTAACTTCGACCAGACAAAGTTGGCAGATACAGGAATCTGATTAGCTACTATAAAAAGCGGGATGTCTGTTCTCTGATGCAGCATTATGCCTCAGTTGTTCTTCAGAGAATGGCACGAACTGAACCAATGGTCCAACTCAGTGGCTGAATTTATACATCATGCTAAGCTATTTAGTCACTGTTCACTGAATGACAAGCTGGGCTCATATATCACTTTACCAAGAAAATAATCCAGATTTGGGCAGGCAAAGATTCTGTAGTGGCTGTAGTGTCATGTCTGGATGGATGAATGAATGACACTAGATTCAAGTCTCCACATTACAAGAGAGCAAAGTGGATGACACATGGCCTATTACTCTTAGGTAAAGGTAAAGGTTCCCCCGCACATGCGTGCTAGTCGTTTCCGACTCTAGGGGCCGGTGCTCATCTCCGTTTCATAGCCGAAGAGCCAGCGTTTGTCCAAGGACGTCTCCGTGGTCATGTGGCCGGCATGACTAGACGCCAAAGGCGCACGGAACGCTGTTACCTTCCCACCGTAGTGGTCCCTATTTTTCTACTTGCATTTTTACATGCTTTCGAACTGCTAGGTGGGCAGAAGCTGGGACGAGTAACAGGCGCTCACTCTGTTACGCGGCACTCGGGATTCGACCCGCCAAACTGCCGACCTTCTGATCGACAAGCTCAGCATCCTAACCCACTGAGCCACCGCGTCCCATTACTCTTACTTAGCCTAATTTATTTCTCAGGCTGTTGTGAGGATAATAGGTATCTATTCCCTTTACTGGATGTTTAAAAAATACTAGCGAAACTTTGGAAACACAAGCATTCATTAAAGGTTGACAATATGTATCTCTTTCTCCCAATATTTCTTTGCTGATATCCATACAAATATTATTAATAGATGTGGGGATGGTAACAGGGAAAGAAGATTAATTGTATTTTATTTTTTTACACTTCTTTGGAATAGGGGTTGTGTTCACTGCTTATTTTGGGCATGATAAGGGAACTTCCATTTTGCCCATTGCTCTTTGTGGGCTATTTATATCTCATCCTTCATCTGACAAATAAACAGCACTGTACATGATCCTCCTGCTTTATCCTCATAACAATCTTACAAATTAGGTTAGGCTGAAAGTTGGCTGTGTGGCTGAATGGGAATTTCTACTTGAGTCTTCTCAGTCTTAATCCAGTACTCTAATCACTGCAACACTGTCTGATGTGGTGCTGAGTTTCTCAAATCTCTGTTCCAAGAAAGAGATTGAATAGTTAACCAAAATGTATGTGATCTTATTCTTAAAATAACTTTCTGGCCTTCTAGCTGTTTGGGAGGATAAGCTACTTGATACTTACAAGAATTGCAGTTCAAAACAGCTGGAGGACATCAGGTTTTGTATCCCTGCTCACAAAATATACTGGGGGGGAGGAGGGGGAGAAATATATACACATGCAATAACTTTATCACAGTAAGCAATTTCATATACGGTACTTCCTTTTTGCTGGGAGCCATGAAGACTAAAGCAATACTAACAAGATTTTTTAATTCTTAAAAAAATTAAACATGCAAATACATAAAATATAAATATGCACAACATGGAAAATTTGGTTGTAAAAGTTGGTTGTAAAACAAAACTGTGTGTGTGAGACAGAATATATGCAATATCCAATAGCATTATAGCTTAATGCAAAAATCTTTAACCATGACTTCAGGTGATCATATGTGGACTAAAAAAAAATCTGTGTACACTACATGTTTCAGCAGTTTTGCCAAAGATTTACCACCTTGTGACACTAATGCCTAAGAACATTGAAAACCTTTCTAAAAAATATTTTGAGAGCCCCACATTTGCTATTTGGGGTAGCCATGGCTGATATGACACTTACTGGCACTATAGGGCTATGTCTGCATTCTTGTTTTCCTTAATGGGAATAATGCTGGCCTAGGACAGGGGTGGTCAATCATAGTGACTTTATGACCTGGAGACTTCAACTCCCAGAATTCCTGGCTGCTTCAGGAATTCTGACAGTTGAATTCCACAGATCATAAAGTTGCCATAATTGCCCATCCCTGGCCTAGGGGTAACTGGCCTCAACGATTCATTTGTATGACCTGGTTTCTGGGAATTGTCCTGATAATTGACATAGCAAGAACTCGTGATTCTGTTTTACCCTGAATCAAAGAGCAAAAAATTGTGTGATCCTATGATCCTAAATATAGTATGGATTTTCTGCTGTATAAACTAGTAGGGACTTTCTGCTTCTGCTATTCAAATGGTGGTGGTAGCAGAGGGAATGCATAAACTAAAACTGTCCATTTTGGTTAAGAAAGTACCAACTTGACATTTTTACACTGATTTTTAAAGTAATTGTTATTGATGAAGCAGGTAGATGAAATTCAGTGAGCACTTATACAGTCTATCAGAGGTTTTAAACAAAATGCAATCACAGATGGAGAAGGAAACCTAAGGCAACATACCAGAGCTTGTGTGTGTGTGTGTGTGTGTGTGTGAGAGAGAGAGAGAGAGAGAGAGAGAGAGAGAGAGAGAGAGAGAGAGAGAGAGAGAGAGAGAGAGAGAGAGAGAAAGGGAGGGAGGGAGGGAGGGAGGGAGGGAGGGAGGGAGGGAGGGAGGGAGAGAGAGAGAGAGAGAGAGAGAGAGAGAGAGAGAGAGAGAGAGAGATCTACATACAATTCACAGGACTTCTCTGGGGTACCTTTTAAAACTGAAGAACAAGAGGCAGTTAAGCAGCATTTCTACTCAGCTCAAATTAGGGACTCACAGCAGTATACTGTATATCATCCAACCATCCATTTTTGATAAATTTGTGAATTAGTGTAGGCATACAAATATTGACTGGCTTGAGATCATCCAGTGAACAGCAATTCATTTTGAATCCTGATCTCTTTAGTCCTAGATTCACTCTAAGTACTACATCACATAGAAAACAGAATATGCTTGTGTGTGTCCTTGCAACTGCATATACAGTACTTTAAAGTTAGAATTACATATCAGACTTATTATTAGCAAAGAACTGTCCCCATCGATGTTAAATTCCTAATCAATTAATTATACATGTTATGGTGCCTAATGGAAATATATATTGCCTTGTTAAAAGAAGAAAATGTATTGATACCCAGTGACGTGATGTTCCTATGTGGATCAGAATCAATCAATCTTGCAGCCAATACAGTCAGCCCACAAATAACCTTTTGGAAAGCAGTCTGTGAACTGTTTTCACTTTCTGCTTCTATATATCTTATCCTTTTAAGCAAATCCGTCTTCTAATTATTAGCTAAGTTGCTACAAACAGACAGCGGCTTATGACAAATAAAGTAGCACAACAATAACACGATCAGCAGCCATAGAGGGAATAGAGAGCATTAATGTAGAGATCTCATAAATGTAATACTCCAGCCACATTCATAGCATTGGTACAAAACTGCCACACTGTGAAGTCCTTCCTGTAGGTCTGAATTCAAAAGAGGCAAATCATTGTACTCAGTGGCTGTCAATTGGTTAAAGCTGCTGTTGCTGCTGCTGATTTACTGGTCAATTGAATCTTCAATTAGAAACTCAGTAATATATCATCTCGGTTCAGCTCCTGGGATCCTGTCCCGAGAGAACATGCATATTCAATCCTGGATTAGTTCCAGATGCCCTCTGAGTAACCCATCATTGGTAGCTCCACTGACATCCAGGAGAAGTCCATTTGTCTGAAAATTCATCGGTCACTCTCACCAATAAAATCACTCTGCCTTTTCGTAGCCAAACATGTTTTCTTTACCAACGCAAGGCTTCAGAAGAAAAACAAAGGGTGTGAAGTCATCTACAATCCCTTTCTCCTCAGTGCAGGTTATGTTTTTTAAGATGTATCTTTATGTTCATCTTTTGTTTAACAAATATGAACATGTGTTCTTATTCACACAGAATTTTTTAAAAAAATCAAGGAAATGTTCATACTTACAAATTAGGAATTTGCAGATAACGCCAATCAGGTTCCTCCTCCTACACAATCTTGACTATTAATTCCACTACTTCTTTATGTTCCTGGCATGTTTTTTTTAAAACAAACAAACAAACAAACAAATAACTCCTTGTCCTCCTATTCTGAGCCCTTTTTGTGTCACCTCCAGCTTTCTTTATGAATTGATCTGGTCCTGTAAGGCAGTGCTTTGGAACCGGTGGTAAGCGTACCACCTGTAGTACATTAGCACGTGGCAGGTGGTACGCAGCCTTGCCCAGCCAAGTGTAGTGAGGGAGGGAACACAGCACAGGACTTACTGTGATTGAGTCCTCTGGAGCTGCAGAGTGGCTAGGGAGAGGCAAAGGCCCTAGGCTCACTTCCGGCTCACCTGGATGAAAAGGGGGGGGGGAAGAGACAGGAGAGGCTATAAAAGGAGGCAGTTTGGGCAGGAGAGGGAGAGAGAGAAAAAGAGGCAGCCTTGTGAGGAGGTGGAATCAGCTTTAGTTGCACCAAAGGGAAAGGAGGAGGAGGGTGGGGGGAGAGGAGATCAAGCAGGCCAGCCATGTGCTGATCTACAACTTCTGTGGCAGCCATCTGTGCTGGCAGCAACAAACAGGCAAGAAATGCAGTGGGGGAGGGGTTGCCCTCCACACGGAATGAAGAAAGGTAGCAATGAAGAAAGGTAGCAATGAAGAAAGGCAGCAATGGCTGGAGGTGAGGCACGGAATGAGGGAGGGAGATGGAGAGTGGAAGGATTCTTATGTGCTTTTGTGACTTTGAAGTTCTGGGGTTTGTGTAATGTGGGCTTTGTGTTCTTAAGGAGTGTTTGGCAATTTCTATTTGGCTGATGGCTGATTTCTTGTGTTAGCTTCTATTGCTCTCCTATTGTTAGCTGTAAGTTATGCTGCAAGGGATTTTGAAATATTTTTCTCCTGAATGGATTTTGCCTGTACCATTCCTTTACTTATGAATGGAGCCATTTGGGGAGGCTGTCTTAGCCGGTAGCCAGTACTTATTACATTTTTTTCTTCCTTAAGTGCTGGCTGCTGGCTCCTTAAGTTTCCTTTCTAGCCAGTAGCTAATTCTTAAAGGGGAATGTGCCTTCTTAAGCTAGTTCCCTCAGTGGCTTGTCATTTCTGTCTCTGGAGGCTTTTCCTTGTTTGATGAATATATGGAAGAGGAAAATATGGGGGGTGGTGTTCAAATTGTTCCTTCAGAAGGAGATGGGAATGAGAAAGAGGGAGGCAGGAAAGGAGGAAGGGAGGGAAGGAAGTCCCACCTTAGCACTTGGCCACCAGCAGCCCTGCCATTGACTTTGCTTGTCAAAAGGTTGCAAAAGGGGGGGGTCACATGACCCTGGGACACTGTGACCATCATAAATATGAATCAGTTGCCAAGCATCTAAATATAAATCACATGACCCTTGGTATGCTGCAATGGTCATAAGTGGGGAAAAATGGTCATAAGTAATTTCAGTGCAATTGCAACTTTGAACAGGGTTTTTTTGGTCATCAAGGTTTTGACACTTTGCTAGGTGGTACTCGAATATTGCCATATCCTAAAAATGGTACAATCAGTGAAAAGGTTAAAAAGCCCTGCTCTAAGGTACGCCCCACTCAACCCTGATTTTGTATTTCCATACTATGTAATCATCCAGTGTTTTCTTCTTTGTCCATATTTGTCACTACTGTCAGAATAGGTACTTTGCTGTAGTTGTTCCTGTTTTATTTGGTTTTCTCAGAAGCTCATACATCTTTACTTAATGTTCAGCTTTCTAAGATAGGTCACTGTGCCACCTCAGTAATTTCCAATGTTTTAGGTTTATAATTAATTAGGGCTGTCAGACAAGTGAAGAATTGTTAGTTCATTATAATAAACTTGACTTTTACCTGATCAGTAAATTAATTGATTAAATTTAAATAAATGTGCATATTAGCAAATCTTGAAACAGATGTTTCTGAGATATTGAAGGAAGCAAGAGAAAATAAACAATAAACAAAATCTTGCCTTCCAGTACTATATCGTGGGGTTTTTTTCTTTAGTTATTAAACTAAACACACCAGAAGCACAATAACCCAATCAATGAAAAGTTGTGCCCTTAATTCACAGCTCTGAACATTAAAATTTGGATCTACTAATTAAAAAGCAACAACTACAAAAAAAAAAAGAATAAGGGGAACCATTAAGCTGTGAGGTGGTATTGGTTTTCAATGTCCCAAAACTGGCTCATGAAGGTCACTTAAAGGCATCTTCCTGAAAGCCTGCTCTGTCCCAGCACATTATTGGAAAAGACATCAACCCAATTGAAGTGGGAATTTCCTGACCCTGTAAACAAAGCCAGGTCCTAGAAGAGATCCTCCTGCAAGGCCCTCTTCAGCTTTGGAGGTGATACTTTCTGTTTTTCCAGCATGAGATGAAGCTGATCAATAAAAGCCCCCCCTCCCTCGCCCCCTCTTTCTGTGTGTGTTTGTGAGTGTGTGTGTGTGTGTGTGTGTGTGTGTGTGAGAGAGAGAGAGAGAGAGAGAGAGAGAGAGAGAGAGAGAGAGAGAGAGCAATGTAGCATTGTGTTGGAGTGTTTGGATGTTCCTCACCATGACGTTACAGGCTCCCGGGTGGCAATGGTATTTTGAAGAACTTGCACACTGCTGATATGAAGCTGTGATCTGCTAACCAGAAACAATTTATCCTTCAGACTGGAAAAGTTCTTCCCAGTATAATTAAAGCTTTGCATATTTGATTTGCTAAATGGACTGATCCAGAAAGATCTAGAAACTGTCCAGACTTCATGCAATTTCATCCCTTTCTGCCAACAGATAAACACGTATCAATTGTTCCTTTAAAAAAAACACATTTCGTCCAATTTAATTAAAGACCAACAAAACATTACAGCTGTTTATTTATAAACGTAGTAATAGACCCAATGCTTTAGACTTCCAAATTCATATGTAGATTGGACCTTCAAGTTGAACTGGATTGTTTGTCAACCACTTAAAAGCAAGTTGCACTGATTTTTTTTCTAAATGGCTGAATTGGAATTCAATCAGGCACTTTGTGAATGCCCCTTTATACATACATTCATATCTACAGGCTTATGTTATATATTGAATAATCTATGCCAAATATTTGATATAAGATTTGAATGTGGTATCAATTATATTGTGATATTTGCAATCAGCAATAATAACAATTTTGCTTAAGCATCAAATTAATTCCAGGGTGGCATATTTTTGATGGCTTTTAAGATGTTCAGTGAATGAAAAATAAATATGCATTGTGGCTTCTTAATTTATCAGCTGTAGATGCTTAGAAGACTGGTATTTACCCTTGCCTTGGACTTGGACATCATAGGAAATGCACAAGCCTATATAGAAGAGCAAGTTGAGCAGCCAACGGCATGAGGAAAGGAAATCATCATTTCAGAGCAATGCATTTAAAAAGAATTGACAATAACCAAGAATAATGTTTATTACAGGGGATTTTAAAAGAATTTGGAAGGAGACATGACCCTCATGTTTTTATAAATAGACATTAGCATTGGTATCTATTATATCTTAAATATAAATAGCTATATGTTCAGTGGTGGAATTCAGCCAATTTGCACCGTTTGGCAAAACCAGTAGCTATTTTTTTTGTTGCCCAGGCCCTGAATGGACTTCTGGAAGTGGCATCCACACAGAAACTGGTTGTTCACATATTTGAATCCCACCACTGTATACATTCCACCTGTAATGGAGAGGTAGGAACAATATGGGCCATTGCTGGCAAGGAACAATGGGAAGTTATAGTCCTTCTAGGTAAAGGTAAAGGTTCCCCCGCACATGCGTGCTAGTCATTTCCGACTCTAGGGGCCGGTGCTCATCTCCGTTTCAAAGCCGAAGAGCCAGCGCTTGTCCGAGGACATCATGTGGCCAGCATGACTAGACGCCAAAGGCGCACGGAATGCTGTTACCTTCCCACCGTAGTGGTACCTATTTTTCTACTTGCATTTTTATGTGCTTTCGAACTGCTAGGTGGGCAGAAGCTGGGACGAGTAACAGGCACTCACTCTGCTACACGGCACTCGGGATTCGACCCGCCAAACTGCCGACCTTCTGATCGACAAGCTCAGCGTCCTAACCCACTGACCCACCGCGTCCCTATAATCTAGAGAGCATCATGTTTGGGAAGTTATTGCTGGACTGTAGTCTCATCAACTTTCACCAGGGACCATGCTAGATCATATGGGAATTTTCAAACTTTGTAGAGCTACATCATGCTCTTTTCTGCTGAATGGGAAGATACTTTATCCTTTCAGCCAAGGAGAATTCTGCAATCAAGAATTTTGTATACTAAGAGTGACATGAAGAGAGAGGTTTTCGAGAGAAAACCTGTGAAATGATTTTTAGAGAGAATGAAGTATTTTGTGGCCAAGGACTGATCAATAAAAACCTGTATTGTTTTTGCATTGGAGAAGTGTTATCTCCAAGGAATATGCTGCTAGAGTGTGCTTTGGAATAGATGGCGAAGCCACAGGGTATAGCTGACAGGACTACTAAAAAATTATTCCCTTCAGAAGCTGTAGTAGATTTAGGCACATTGGCTTTAAACATCAGAGCCCTTTCCAAAGTAAGAAAGCCTTCAAGCAATCTTTCCAACCTGAAACCTTCCAGATGTGTTGGATTGCAACTTCCATAATTCTAGTGACTTCCCACCAAGCTGACAATGATTGCTTGAGGCAGGAAGAGGTCACTAGTGAACCTTTGGATAGAGGATCATGATAAATTTTCAGTAAAATTTGTGATTCCTCCCTCCCATCGTAGCCAGATGGCTCACTTTACTTACTATTAGCTCAAATCACAAGATGAGTTGAAATTGGTGGCACACATAAGAATAGTCTCTGCCTGAGTCCACAAATTTGGTTGTACTTGCAGTTAACTTGACAGATAGCTTTTGTACAATCTCCTCCATTCCCTTTTCCAGATTACAGTACAGAAGGCTTACATTTTTCTCTACTTAAACCTTATGTTCATTCCTGGAAATGCTCACAGAGAAAATCTGATTAACCAAGGCAGATAGCCATTATTTAGTCCAGATATTTAGAGGACAAAGTGTATTATACGAGCATTTCCGATTCATTTTTTTAAACAAAATGAATTTCTAACCTTTGTGGCAGCAGAAAAAAAGCTTGAAAAGGTGAATCTAAATGACAGAAAAAAGGAGATTGGGTTGAGGGACAAAACTGGGGTGGATTTCTGAGCAGAGAAACAAATTCTGATATCTGGTTGGTGGAAAACAAAAACTGGACTGGTTATCCCTTGACAGGAATGAACAACATTGATAATATCTGATTATTTTAGTCAAGTGGGAGTAAATAACTCACGTCATTTAATGCTGCACACTTACTTTCTCAGATGTAAGTCTCACTAAAGTCAATGGAGTTTACTCCTAAGCAGGTGTGTGTGGTTTTATCAAATCTTTTCAAACAGTTTTGTTTGCGAAAGCTTATAATGTTGCCTGATTTTTCATACAATCTTATATTAGAGAGAACCTTTAAATAGACATTCTCCTCCCTTCCCCCCCCCCAAATGTATTCGGTTGGGTTAACATGGATATTCCATGCACAAACCATAGCCTCAGAACACTAGATTTCAGATTCCATACATAGACAGTCTCTTTGTAGAGATTTGCAGAAACTCCCAAAGCAGTTAAACCCTGATTAGGAAAAACAAAGTGCTTGGCCAAAAAAATTGTTAATGGCAAAGAGAGAGTTCATTCCTGAGGGATAGGTAGAGCAGGTTAAAAAGTAAGCTTTCATTATCTTGGGGGAAAAAAATCAAACGTTTATTATCTCCTCAGACTTCAACTTACTATGTTTTTGTAACTCTGATTCAAAGCTCTCTCCTGTGGAAACGGCTTTATTCTTTCCCCCAAAACATCATTAATGTACAGCAGATGTGTCAAACACAAGGCCCGGGGGCCGGATCCGGCCCGCAAAGTGGTTTCATGCGGCCCCCGAAACCGTCCTGGAAACAGTGAGGGAACGGCCCCCACTGCCTTGGCCCTGGCCCAGAGACCCTTCTTCTGCCAGAGACCCTCAGATCTGTCCCACTTCTGCCCAGGCCCCCATAGGCACCCTTGATGCAAACAATGTAGAACTGTCCACGCCCACCCAGTAGGCCATACGCACTTTAGCCATGCCCACGCAGTAGGCCATGCCCACCCAGCCCCCTGAGGGCAATTGCAATGCTGATGCGGCCCTCAATGAAATTGAGTTTGACACCCCTGAGATAGAGAAACAAACTTCCGTGATTTTTAGCCAACTTTTTATCAATCGGTCCCAAAAAATCTTCTGAATTAATGTATGTATTTGAATCCAATTTTTTCAGCTTTTTTACCTATCCACCAAGAGTAATTTAAAAGTCCCTTTATTCACATTTCCAGCATAAATGTGAAATACCTTTATACTTTAGACAATTTTTCCAGTGTCAAATACCAACATCATTTTATAAAAAATTAAGGCTATAATATAATATGAATTTCAGTCTTTTCATCTGTATGCTGATTTTCTTTTGAATTGATGCATTTTTATTTTTTTTATTATGTTATGAGCCACCTGGAGTATTTGGACACCACTACTGAATAAAGTAGAAAGCAGATGACAAGGTTATGTCAAAAGCAGAATTAAAAAATAATTAAATTTTTAAATTTAATCTGAATTTTAAAGA
Organism: Vipera berus; assembly: GCF_964194415.1. Classification (NCBI taxonomy): domain Eukaryota; kingdom Metazoa; phylum Chordata; class Lepidosauria; order Squamata; family Viperidae; genus Vipera; species Vipera berus. The sequence goes on along the minus strand of NC_138203.1, from coordinate 181,396,604 downwards.
AAAATCTTCTGGAACAAAGTATAGGGGGTTGGGTTCCCCCATCCTTAACTCAGGGGTGTCAAATGTCTTTTAATAATGAACATTAAAAAAGTCAAAATTTTACTTGCAATGACCTAGCTGCCATTTTGACTTTTTTGACCTAAGTTGACAAAATGCAAGGACTTTGGCCAAATGAGCATGCAGTATTACCAATGCATGGGGTAGACAGATTTCCACAACTTACTTTATAGCCCAATTATTATTATTTGAACATAGCAATTTTGTTATTATATGTCACAGGATTTATTTAAAGGAACTGCGATCAAGTGCAACCATTTATTTTATTTTATTATTTTTTTAATTAAATTTATATACCACCCTTTCCCGAAGGACTCAGGGCGGTTTACAGGCTACTTTGCAGACAATAAATACAATTTGCATACTATACAATCTGCATACAATGAAAAGCATATAGTGGTGGGTTGTAGGCTGGGTTGTTTGATCAGCTGAAATTTATTCCCTTCCAATGCCATCCTCTTTTGTATTTATATTGGAGATTTTGCATTGCAAACTACAGTTTCTCCTTCAAAGGGGAGAATGTACTTGTGTAGAGCAGTTGCCCTCTCAGCAAAATCCAGCAGACAATCGCTTTGACTTGAGAAGCTTTTCCAGAAAGTCAGAGCAAAATTCGGGCTATCTTTCCTTTTTTTTTCGTGCAACTCACTCAACCATTACAAGTTTTGCATGCAACCCACTAAACCATTATTAGAGTTTGCAATTTTCTTTACTGAAACTGCCGCTTTGGAAAATATTGGTCCGGGCTGGAATGTTCAAATAGAAACTGGGGGGTGGGGGGAGAACAGTTTAAAAGTCAAACGCCAGCTCCTGAAATAAAATATGCTACAAGGTTGGAACGACTTACAAACTAGTATAAATACGATTTCATTGTAGCAGTCAGCAGATCTGGCTGGAAATGTCCCTTCGAGATACTTAAGAAAGTTTTCTCCCTCGAGTCCCCCCTTTCATTTTGAAGTTGGTATAGTCCTGAAGTTTATATTGCTTGCTGCAGAGCCAGCTCCGTTCATTTCAGAGGTGGGGGGGGTGGGGCAGGAGGAAAAGTATGATGTTTGTTTCGTTGAAACAATCGCTTTTTATTTTCCTGTTGTGTTAGGGACCAGCTTTTGCAATTCTCTTTAGGTTTTTTCCCCGGTTTATTCTGTGGTGGGGGTTTTATCGAGAGAGCCTGATATATCTATTAAGAAAACATTTTTTTTCTGTAGCTTTTCTTCCCGAACGCTCGGTCTCCATTAGTGGGAATTTTATCTTAGTTAAAAGCGGAAGGAGAAAAGGCTTTTTATAAAACGGGGTTGCCAGTGACAGGAATTTTTTTTTAGACTCAAATGTGGGGTTTTATTTTAAAAAAAATGATGGGTTTCTATGTCGTTTTATTTCAAAATTCAATTAAGACTAGGTTTCTAGGTCTTCTAAAATTCAACTAATTCTAGTCTTTCTATGCACCACATTATCCTGAATATTAGCTAGGTAAAACAAATTTAGTTAAATGCTGATTTAACTGCATTTTTCACATCTGGGTTTTGTGTAGAATTTGGGTTTCTTTCACTGGAAAAACAATAGGGTTTTTTCAGTTATGCTGAAAAGGTTTATTTTATGGGAAAGAGGCAGAAGAGTTTGAAAGATTTAAGGTTCTAGAAATTTTACATTTTACGTCAACTGCCCTGCTTGAAAGTTTGAATTCTGTATTTAGATTAAATTTCTAACTATGGGAAAGGAAGGTGATAAGATTTAGCAACTTTGCAATGAGATAGTTACTTCAGCAAGAAAAGTCTAGTTGGGACTACTAGACCAGTGTTTTTCAACCACTGTTCCGCGGCACACTAGTGTGCCGCGAGATGTTGCCTGGTGTGCCGTGGGAAAAATTGAAAAGTAATTATAAAATACTTTCTTTGTGTTTATTTGATTCCTATTCAAGAGAATTACTTTATATATAGTCAATATAGGCACAGAGTTAATTTTTTTAACATTTTCTAATGGTGGAGTGCCTCGTGATTTTTTTCATGAAACAAGTGTGCCTTTGCCCAAAAAAGGTTGAAAAACACTGTACTAGACCAATAATAGTTTTGCAAAACACAAAAGATGAGAAATTGGCTGCTTTGTTAACTATTGAAAAGGATTTGGGGTGGATCTTCTGAGTTGCCTTCAAGTTAGGAAATGGCTGCCTTGCTGTTGTTCAAAGGCCTTTCAATGTTTCTAAAACAGTAATTAAATTTGCTTGAGATAAAAGTAAACGGATTGTCCTTAAATTTTCTGGCCCAAGTTCCTATTGCCATTTTAGGTTCATTTTGCCAAAATGCACTCCTAGTTCCATGTTTTTTTCCCCACACTAAGTTTGCTACCCTTCCATTTTGAGATCATTCTTGATTTGCCTGGTGGATAGAGAAGATGAGGCTTTTTCAAATAGTTACATAGGAAACCTTTTAAACATTTAAGTTGGGCTAGTGCTGGTATTTTAAAGATGTAGGGTTTTTTAAAAAATCTGGGTGTTGGAAGTCTTGAAGTCTAGGCTTTTCTATACGCAACATTAACCTCTTCTATTAAAATTACACAGTACATAAAACAGGAAAAATAGTATTTCAAAACTGATCTTAAGTCTTTGTTATCTGGGTTTATTTGAACACAAAAGTCCTCTTTAAGGTTTCTAAGTTAGGCAATGATAGCCTGGAAGAGAAGAAATGAAACATCTTAAAATACAGTTTGAAGCAATTAAAAGTTAAAGGAATTTATTATAGTTGGCCTGCTTGTACCTCCTTATTGGGGCAATCTACCTTTTAAATTCAGAAGCAATTTAAGGAAAGGGGGCAGGTGATAGATAATTCAGCTCTTATTTAGAAACTTTGCAGGGAGATAACTGTTTTTAGCAATAAAGCCTGTAGCTGGGACTCTACTAGTAGTAGTATTTAATTTTCTCCAGCAAGGGGTTTTATAAAAGGTCTTTTAAAATGAGTTGCTTTGTTGGGCTTTAAAGAAAAATTTGGACTGCTTTTCTAGTTGAAAGATTATATATTTCATAAAAGGTTGCTTTCAAGTTAAATGGCTGCCTTGCCTTTTTTTTAAGAGCCCTTAATCCAATATTTTACTGCTCCAGCAAAAACACTATCCAAGTCCAGAAGCATGTTCAAGTATACGCTATGTCAGCCTTCAAAAAACATTCAAAAGACTCCAAAATAATTGGTATTTAATTTCATAATTGTTTTCTGCCCAGCAACAGCCAATATGGGGAATCAGATGCCCCTCTTATATTTCTAAGCACTATTACCTACATTTGTTGAGATATTTATACATAGGAATAAACCCCTAATCCCCTGATTCAGTTCATCTACTTTTAGGTTTTTCCCTGATAAAACTGTTTTAAATCCATACAGATTTCTGATAAAACTTTTTTTTTTGTTAACGTTCTTACATTTATTATACCTTCTTGGGTAGAGAAAAGACAAGGCGTTTCCAAATTATTTTGTGGCTTTGGCAGACTATTAATGTGAAGGTCTCTGGGACTTATAGTGGCTATTTTAATAGTTTTGTGAGTTGAAACACTGCTTAAGATTTATTTAGACATCCCACTTTTCTATAAGGCAGTGAATATAATACGCACACACACATATACACTCACTCTCACTTAATAGTCCTTTATCCTATTTAATAATCCTCAGAACAGAAGCATACATTTGGTTTCTATTTTTGACAAGCAAAAGATAACTTTAATACTCCTATTCATACAATGAAGGGTGCATGCATCTGGCTCCTAATTTTCAATTCCCATTAAATGATTTTGCTTGCCATTTGGTGCTGTCCTAATATAAATTGTGGCCCTAATTTTCCTACAACTTTGGGATTTGTGATAACATCTTTTTCTACTGAATAAATCTACCTTTTGCCTGACAAATGCATGTCACAGATACATTACAGTTGTTTCAAACTCCTGATGATTATTTTTTTTACCAAGAAACCTTGGGACAGCTTCCTACCTATGAATTCTGCCTCATTAAATAAACCCTGATACTTAGCTGGGGTGTGTTCTTCAGTATTTACCATTTGAACAATATTTGATTTATAGTGCCCCTCATTTTGTCAAAGCATTTCTGGGTAGTTCATTGTGTCAGAAGCAATACAAAGGTGTATTATATGACATAAAATTTGAAAGATTAAAATACAAGTTAAACAGATGTTGCCCAGGGACTAGCAACATTGTGTTCTGTTTTACTGCCATGAAGAAGTGGGCAGTGAACATGGTTAAAAACCGAAAGCAAGACTAGAAAATTAGAATGTCATAAATTAGGGGATACCTCAAGAGACTCAACTGATAAGCAACAAGGTCTTAAAAGGGGTTTTCAAAAAGTTGGTAGAGTTGGAACAATCTGAATTTTAAGGGGGGGGGCAGCATTCTAGGTTTAGGCTAACAATGTACATCATGCTTATTCTGATGAACAACCATTTATAAGGTCCTCCTTTCAAAAGAGATAATACATGGAAAATATAGTCGTCTCTCTGCTGTGGTGCTTGCATCTTAAGAGATAAATATAAATTAAATCTTGGACCAGCTTGTTTTCCAACATGTTTCAAAGACTTAAAACTTTGGTTGCATTTAGAGTATTCTGCATTTGTCTTAATCAAACTTAACAGTTCCAGATGAAATTTCCCAATTCCCCCCCCCCCCAATATTATTTAGGAGATTCAGAACCCAGCTTTATCTAGGCAAATAGCAAAATTCGTGGTTTATTTGAATAATGTAGATGGCTTGGTGGGGTTCGGGGACCTTACAGCTCTTCCTCCTCCACTACTACTATTTGTGAGTCCTATTTCTGGAGAATAGCAATTCATTATTTTTGCCTTGGGCTGCTTCAGGCTCTTGCTCTAACACAAACCCACCTTCCTTCTACCCCGCAATCTCTTGGCACCCCCAGTTGCCTCTGCTCAACTTCTGTAGCCATCCATCAGTTGCTGGACTGGTTAGGGAGATGTCTTTAAAAAGGGACTGGACATCAGTCCCTTTAAGATCCTGGCCCCTTTATGGGCAATCTGACTTGACAAGTATTTTGGAAGATCAGTTTCTGTACGTTCTTGGCAAGTTTTAATAAAGGGGAAAACCTTTCAGGTTGGGCTCCTAAGGGTATTGTACAACGCAATAGAGGTCAAAATAGAAAACCATGCAGCATAAGTTAAAATTGGGAATTATCAATTTGCCTTGTTGGAATCTCTTGAGCTTGGTTTTCAGGCTTGTATATGTTTTAAAGATGGTTCAACGTTTAGTCATTTCTGACTCATGCTACCCTGTCAAGAAAGGGGGTATTCATCTTTGTATCATTTGACCAATACCAAGTGAGCGAGATCTTTGCCTTTTGATCCACTAGCATCACTCACTTCTCCAATGAATTTGCACATTTGACATGGCCAAAGTAAATCCAATGTAGTCTTGTGATTTTGGCTTCTAGTGATGTGTTTCTGGATTTATAACATTGAGCACTTGTTTGCTCTAATGGCTGAAGAATTCTGGGAGTTGAAGTCCACAAAGTCATAAAAGGGCCATGTTTGAAGACCCCTACTCTATTTGCTTTAAGAACAGCAGTCTACTATATTTGTGCCTGGTCATCTCTCCATTGGACTACTGTAATGAGGTCTATGTGGAGCTATCCTTGAAGAGTGCTTGGAAGCTATGGCTGGTGTGGAATGCAGCGATGTGGGCAATTCCCAATTTACCACCTTTTTATACATGGATATTTAATTTTGCAGGAAACTGAATTGCTTAAGTAAATCTCTGCTACTTTTGCACAAAAGTTACCGGTCCTAGGAAGAGAGCTTTGATGCAATGTCTTTTATGCACATGTGTGATTGTGCAGAAGATCAGAGAAACCTGGGAGGAATGAGGGTTAATCAAGTAAATCCTAGTCCCAACTTCTCCAAGAATGCATGGACCATTACACATTTCTGTGACCACCTCGTGGGAGCCTGCAGAGTGGGGGTAGGGCAAGTGGCATGTGAATGTTACTGTCAGTCCATAAATAACCCAAATGGATAACATTTTGCACATCATGACTCAAAACGTCTTTGTTGATGTTGAGTGCATATAGCCTCTACAGTATGGCATCTCTGAACTCTAGTGGGAATATAGGCAGTTATTTAATAGCAAAAGCAATAGCACTTAGACTTATATACCGCTTCATAGTGCTTTACAGCCTTATCTAAATGGTTTATAGTCTCGGCATATTGCCCCCAACAATCTGGGTCCTCGTTTTACTGACCACAGAAGGGATGGAAGGTTGAGTCAACTTTGAGCCAGTTAGGATTGAACTCCTGGCTGTGGCAAGAGTTAGCCTGCAATACTGCATTCTAACCACTGTGCCACCATGGCTCTTCAACCAAAGAACCTCCTCCCATGGTTCCCACATTATTCTATGTCTTGATTTACCTAGTGTTACTTTGTGGGTTAAGTCATAACTGGCTGGGTTTGCATAGGCCCAGGGGTAAGCAACCTTGCTGTCTCAGGAAATCTGGGAGTTGGAAGTCCACGAGTCAAAAGAAAAGAGCCAAGGTGTTGCCTGACCCAGGGGAATTCATGAGTAAATTATGCAGTGACAGGAGTCACATCTGCTTAAAACAAACCAGTTTTGCATAGGCAAAGTGGAAAGACTGTCAAAAACTTCTCCAGATTTTGAGGTGTCTTGGTGCTCGCTAAACTTGCTTTCTTGCAGACTTATTACCCAAACTAAGTAACACCACCAGTGCTAGTAAGGAGTTTGCTCAGTTTACAGCAGACATGTCAAACACAAGGCCCGGGGGCCAGATCCGGCCCGCAAAGTGGCTTCATGTGGCCTGCGAAGCCATCCTAGAAACAGGGAACAGCCCCCACTGCCTTGGCCCTGGCCCAGAGACCCTCCTCCTGCCAGAGACCCTCAGATCTGTCCCACTCCTGCCCAGGCCCCCATAGGCACCCTTGATGCCAACGATGTAGAGCTGGCCATGCCCACCCAGTAGGCCATACGCACTCTAGCCACGCCCACCCAGTAGGCCATGCCCACCCTGGCCCCCCGAGGGCAACCGCAATGCTGATGCGGCCCTCAATGAAATTGAGTTTGACAACCCTGATGTACAGCATTAGAAATATCCTTGTACATTACTACCAGTCTGGGGTTTGGACATAGCCTGTTCACATACGGGCATTCTTTTAATGTTCACCAAGGTTTAAAAGTAGATGAAATGACAACCAAATTAGGATTCTTTTTTGGAGAATTATAACAAAAGAAAAAAATTAGAAAAAATAACTTTTTCCGACTAACATGTTTTAGTGTAAGCAGCAGTGAAAGCTTATATGCCTTTTAATAAAATTGTGTTAGTCAGAAAAACTGCTATCAAATTACTGATTATTTGCCACATAGACTAACATGACTCTCCCGTACAATGTCATGCTGCTAGTTAATCCTTGGTTTCTTGGAATAGTAATATTTTTCAATTCTGCCTCTTGGTCAAGTGACAAAAGTGCTCAATGGCCTTAAGAAAATACGTCCAAGTTTGAAAGCACAATTATGATAGCAATATTCCAGGCTTGTTTGTCTAGAGCAGGCATGTCAAACTGCCGGCCCATGGGCTGGATGTGTCACACTGAAACCACGCCCACCCCATTGCTGGCAATGGGAAAGTCCTGATATGTCATGACATCACATGACATTGCGAGTTTGACATGCCTACGTCTAAAGAGTTATTCTATCTATTGCTTCTCTCTGTCCACAAGAGGAGTGGACTCTGTCTAAGGCAGAGGTCACCAACCTTTTGGGCACCAGAGAAGGGTTCCGTGGAGAAAGGTTTTTCCACAGATTGGAGGGTGCATAGTTTTTGTGTGCTGCCTGCATCCACAGATGGGGCTTTGCTTGTTTGCAGGGACTGGTTCCTGGCATGCTGTGGCCTGGTACTGGTCCATAGACCAGGGGGGTTGGGGACCCCTGGTTTAAGAGCAAACAAGTTCCTGCATGAACGTACATTATCTAAACTACACTACATGGAGCAGATTTATATCTGTCAAGCAAATAATTCCAGGTTGGCAAAATTCTAAAACCTACTTAAAAAATGTAGTTTTTCTAAGTCATAGTTCTCCAAATGTGATAATGTACAAACAGATACAATTCACATAGAGAATCAGAGACGTGTCCTTACGGGATGATTTGTTCTCCTTGAAGGAGACAAAGATAAGCTTTTGATAAAAGATAAAAAACTAGAGACTGAAGTATAGCTTTCTTTATTAGACACATCTCACTTATGAAACTTGTATACAACAGCTATACTACAGAAGAGATATTTCACAGTTGTTTATCACTTATCTTTTTAACCACTATAGTATGAAGTAGGTAGATCTCCCATATAACTCCATTTGATTGTCCATTTATTCAAAACATACTTTCAAGATAGATTGAAGTCCCATATAAATTGGTCTCCACTTCAGAAAATTGACTGTTTTTTTTCGATTGAGTATCCAGGATGGTTAAGAAAATGGCTACATTTCTTTTTAGGGTCTTTTGGTTTCATGTGAAGATTTAGTTTACTAAACACTGTTTGATTTTGTATTGTTTACCTGTATTACATTGTTATTTATTGCACTGCTTTATTAATATGTTTTAATTAGGATATGTATAACAATGGAGAAGATAATCAGTTTTTGTGAGGGTTTGTGGACAAAGAAATAAATTGGTTGCTTACTTTACTTTTCTCTTCCTGGCTTTCTAAATCTATACAGCATAACAAAAGTGGGGAAGCTGTGGCCTTGCTCTAGATATCAATTCCTGTGAACCCCAGTCTGTATAATGGAACTATTAACTTCTGGAAGAAGTACGTTCTTTATCCCATTGTACTGGATGCACAATTTATTTAACATACACATGCAGAGGATCAGCAAATTATTTTGATAATTCTCTTTACACTATTTGTTCCAACCAAAATAATTTTAAGTCCTTAACCTACCATTGGCTGGGTTTACAAGACATGGAACAACAAGCTAGCAGACCATATTGTAGCCTAAAGATATTGTGTGAATTTAGCACAGGTTGCATGATTTATGGCTCAGATGTATTCTGTGAATCTGGGATTCAGAGTCAGGATTGTGTGCAGACATATTCAATAGCAGATCTATGTGAGGGACTAGAGATCAGTGACTTCATTTGTTCATGAATTGTCCTCAAAATTTCTAGAATAAAAGAAAAAAATCTTAGACAGCAGAGCTGAGAAAAAAATCTCTGCCAGGCAAGTAACTTTAGATATAACAGATAATTTCCCCGATCTATCATTGATTGTGTCCATCCAACATGCTTACCCATACCTAACCTAATCATGGTTTATTTAAAAACCCTATTTTATTATCACAGCATACTGAGTAATTTGCAGCTTCCTCAAATACAAAGGATTACCAACCCTAGAACTGCACAACACAGAATTCTAAAATGTGGCTAGGTAGTTGTTCTGCAACAAAAGCTAATGGAACGAGTTTTTTTAAATGCAGCTTCAGTGAAAATCACATGTAGTATTTCTTAGTTTTACCATGAGAGTAACAATGTATAACAGCAGATACTATCCTCACATCACACATAAGAGGTTGCAACTCTTGTTCACAGAGGTTTTAGAAGCAGAGGACCCCTCTTATCTTGTCAATTGGGATCAACAATGCACACCAGATGGCACTAAAGGTGCCATGATCTTAAAGTCTGTGTTGCATGAATTCATATGCAGTGTCTATTTTAAATAATTCAGTATACCAGGGTTATTAGTGTTTTATTTTCTAGCTGCTGTATTGAGAGGGTGGCCTTAAATCCCATCTCATCAATAAATGTAATAGAAATTTATAAACCACTTCTGCACATTGGCATAATTTTATTCCCATTTTATAGATCTTAGGATAAGGCTGTTGTTTGGCGTTCTGTGCAAACTCAAGCAATGAATTCAGTAAACCATTTTGAAGTAAACCCCTGGGTTGGTAAGTTGTGCAAAAATAGCCTGTGTTTTTAATTTGGTGTATAATAATGGAAGATACAATTTAACACAATTCTATCAAGACTTATTTTATATGAGCCGTTCAACAGAACAGAGATAACTTTCCAGAAGCGGCTAAACTATACGTCCCAGCATCCTTCATCTTAGACACATTTGAAGAGGGCTGCTGGGAGTTTTTGATCAGCTGCAGTTTTTTTTTAATCCCATTTATATCCCGCCCTTCTCTGAAGACTCAGGGCGGCTTACAATCTAAGCACAAATCAATGTGCTTAGCAATTTTTGATTTGAGCTGTCCCTGAAATACAGATGAAGGCTTGATTTTACCCCTATTTAATGAACTGATCTCACTGAAATTATTGCTCCACCTGCAAACGTCTCCGGATTTGTTTATTTCTTCCAATTGCTTGTGATATACCTTCATTTGTATGGTTTGAATTAATCAGGTATGTGTGTTTTGACACATGGCTAGTGAATTTCTAATACTATGACTTGAAAATGTCAATATCTTCAAAAAAATATATAGGAAACTGCCACCTACCAGATCAGACCATAGAGCCATCAGGTCAGATCATCGAGACCTCTATTTTAATGCCATCCCCTCTTGTCTTACAAGACCTTTTTGGCAGAAGTCTTCCAACACCTGCTGTTGGATCTTTTTCACCTGGCAATGCCACACCAAACCTCAAGCTTTCAGTACAGTATGCCTCATGTCTATTCTGCCCCAAGGTCCAGGAGTTTTCCTCTGTTTATTTAGGAATCGAATCTGCTTTGTTCCAGGAATGACCTGCAAAATGTGTCTACATGCATTTGCATTATCCTAAACTTCCAGATGTTACACTAGCCCACCATGTACCTATCGAGATTAAGGAATTTAGTCTTTCACAAGTCAGTACGGTCAGCATCACTAAAAGCTGGATAGTTCTGCTCGCTAACACTGTTAACCACAATATTTGTGCTTATATAGGACAAATGTATGTTTTTCTTAAGATAACTCAAGTTTCTGGGTTTGAAGTGTATGCGATGTAATAAACACACCAATTGGATTAAATTGTGGTTGCTTGGTTTATATATAAAGTTGTGCAATGAAGGGTAAAAATTCCCCAAAACTTAATTTACAGAATGGAGATGACACAATCTGCTTGAACAACATTGGGGACAAACCACAATATTCCCCCCCCTTAAAGAAGGTTCAAATAATCTTTGTATAGTTGTATAACAAATGCTGACCAGTAGTCATGTCACCTGCCAATCATCTTATTTTTGATCCATGGGCTAGATTTTCTGGTTACATGCATACTGATAAATACACAATTAATAAAATTGAGGCTGGTATGGGTCAACTTTTGTGATTACGTATACCTAGTTTCCATCTGAAAATACAAATGCCAATTTAAATTAACTTGTAAGCCAGCATCTATAAATGCCTAAGAAAGCTATAAAGACTTACTTGAATTCAGGAATCGTTAGTTTAGAGATCTTGGTTCGGGCATTTACTCTTTCAATTCTCCCCGTTGATGCTGGAATTGGGAACTGATTCTAAAGCTTCAAAATCCTCTAAGGATAATGGGCATCATGGACACATAATCACCCACCTCATCAGAGGTAAATAGAAAACTATAGATAAAGGTGGCTGGTGGTGGCGACAACTTGGGGCGTACAAGTTTTGTTTTGAAAGTTTTGTTTGGTTTTTTTACTCCTTCAGCAACCCTAATCAACCAAAGTTGTTACCATGCAACATTGAAACGTAAACACTCAGATTTGGGCCTGCAATCCACTCTGGAGTTACTTGCTGGATACATCAAAAATGCCTAACTAGATTCTCCAACAAGGGAATCTGTATAGTCCAGGGGTAGGCAACCTTGGCTCTTATGACTCATGGACTTCAACTCCCAGAATTCCTGAGCCAGCATGGCTCAGCTTGGAAACCTCTCCCTTTCCCCTCAGCATGGCTGGCTCAGGAATTATGGGAGTTGAAGTCCATGAGTCATAAAAGCCGAGGTTGCCTACCCCTGGTATAGTCAAAGCAGTCAAGATGGCGTGATGATCCAATGAGAAAACTGCCTGTGACACACATACAAAAATGAGTCAAGCTTTGCCCCATCGAAGGCACCATCTTGATTTTTTTTTAACCAAACTCTGGAATGCCTTCTAAGCGTAGTCAGGTGTGACCTATTCCTTGTGAGCATTTACAAGATCTCCCTGCTTCTTCCCATTTTTCATAATTCTGGAGGGGCTGGAAACTCCCCAACCCAAACATTTGGAAATTAAGCAAATCTGAAAAGCAGCCATTTGGGAAGACTACATGGAAAAAAAAGTTTCCTATAAGTCCCTCAAACCTGCGCACCTTTTTCTTCACGATACCATAATGCCTGATGTTTTATACTGCAGTACTTCCTGCCTTTGTTATTAATTCTCCAGGACCTTATATGAAGTCCTGCTTAATAATTGTAATTGTAATTGTAATTTTAATTAATTTTATTGCAATTGGGCTTTTCTATTTAATTCTTATCTTAACTTTTGTATATTGTATTTTTTTTGCATTTTATTGCCTTGTACACCGCCCTGAGTCCTTCGGGAGAAGGGCGGTATAGAAATTAAATAAATAAATAAAATAAATAAATAAATAATATCGTCTGCGGCTTCATCCTGAAATAATTCCCCTGCTACCCAATTTATTCAAATTCTTCAATCTAGCTTCCTTACACGTTTGCAGATCCATCCAAGGTATTCCTTCTTTCCAGACTAAAGTTCTCTCTTGCCCGCTCCCTTTCAAAAAACTCCGTTCCGGATTTTCTCCCTTACGTGTGAGATGTATTGTTGAACGCCTCCCAGGTGTATCCGTCACTTCTGGAATCCGCTCCGATTTTTCCCTCCCGCCTTCCCTCCCAGCCCTGAATAGAGCATCGGCTGGCTTGCCGTTGCCTCCCGGTCCTTAGGGAGCAAAGCAAGCATTACGCTTCTTCGTCAAGCACCCTCCCCCCCCGCGCGCCGGCTAGTAGTCCCGGGCTCTGTGGCTGAGGGTCTCGCGCAGGGGCTCGTGAGGGATTCGCGCGCTCGCTGCCGCCGATCGCCTCCGGCCTAGCCCCCTTCCCCCTTTCTTCCCCCCTTCAGTCACCTTCCTTTTGCATCTACTTCCCCCTCTCGCCTTGCCCGAGCGGGTCCGCCGGGAGGGGGCGTCCACCGCAAAAGGAGAAAGGGGGAAGAGTGTTTTGCCTCGGGGAAGGCAGCGGGGCAGCTGGAGCCCTCAGTCCACCGGGAGACGCGGAGGGGGAGTGGGGGGGGAGGAGGGAGAAGGCTGCTCGGAAGCTATCGGTGGTGAGGCCAGAGCTACACCCGGCCGCCTAGAGCCCCAAGCCTCCCCCCCCCGCCGCCGCCTCCGATCTCTTCGCGGTGGGTGCTCGTGGGGAGCGCGCGCGTGCTTGTTTGTGTGCGCTGTGGCGGGGGAGCGGAGGAGGAGACGGGCAGAGCAGGCAGACAGAGCCCCCACCCCGCCGCCGCCGCTCGCGCGCGCGCGTGTGTGTGTGTGATAGGGGGGTGGATCTTGGTTCGCTCGCCTCCACCGACTCCAAAATGCCCAGACTGCTTCGTACGGATGGCTATATTTCAAGGTTTCCTTTGGCAAAGCTAGGCGAGGGGCATCGCCTTGTGGAGGCGTCCGTCATTGACATCTCTTCGGAGGAAGGAGGGCTTTGATTTGGTCCTTCTTCTCTTCCTCCTTCCTCCCATCTGCTATTTTCCGAGGGGGCGGCTGCAAACAAAAAACAACAAAAATAATCATAATAGGGACATAGTCGATTGATAAGAGACGCCCCCTTCTCTTTCTTTCTTGCCCGCCCCATTTAACTCGCCGGCCCACCAGGGGCAAAAACAACCCGAAATCCGGACGCGTTATCTGTGTGTGTGTGTGCGCTCGCCCTCCTCCCCCCCCCCTTCTCTGAAATTGACGCCCCAAGGGGGAGCGATCGGAAGAAGATCGAGATCACGCATCCGATTGCCTCGTGTTTCCTAATATCTGCGGGGGCTCGAGCCCTGCCATTCCGGCGGCAGGATGGATTAGAGATCTCTGAATGGAGGAACCCGAGAGGACTGGATCGCAGAAGGTAAGGAGAAGCGAGGCTTGCTTTCGCGGGTGGGGAGGGGGGGTGGTGGTGGTGGTGGTGGTACGCGCGGGGTTGGTGTGTTGGTGGAAATTGCGCTGCCGAATTGTACCTCTCCCTTCATTCATCAGTGACTCTGTTGGCCTCGAACATCTGGAGAAATCGGATGGATGGCGAGTCGGTTTGCAAGAGGGCGCTGGTAGTTTTTGGCAAGATGATGATGGTGGTGATGGTGGTGATTGTTATTATGAGGGAGAAAATGGGATATTATCACCGTCATCATTACCTGAGCTTTCTTCTGGCTCTCTCTGCCCCCCACCCTCCCCTTTGGATACTGCTGGACCTGATGTTTGATAAGCGTCTCTCATGAACTGGCTTGCTTTGCGCCGTGAGACTTGAACGGGGGAGGGGGGGGTGTTGCTGACTGAACTGTGAGGCTGGGAGGAAGGGACCATTTCCTCCCTCCTTCCCTCTACTTCTCTCCCCCCCCCCACTTCATTTTCTCTGGAGGTTTGCTGCGATCTAGTCAGGGTTTTTTTTGCAAGCGAGGGTCCTTTTCGCCTGCGGGTGAGGCGGCCGCCTATCCTCCGTTCGGTTTCTGTGATGCCCAAGACAAAGCCCTCTGCAAAAAAAATTACCCTGCTCCTCGTCGCCGGTACTGCGGTATTTCCTCCCCCTCGATTTTGTATATATGTTTGGCGGGGGGGGGGGGAGAGAGGAAAGGAAATTGCCGTCAAAATACCGTAATGCACAAAGAGGAGGAGGGTAGGGCAGTTTCTGGCGATCTTTTCTCCAGGTTTATTCTTCTCTTCCCCGCAGCCCGTCTCCGGGCTTGTTTTGCTGCAGGGAGTGGGAAAAAGACCCGGAACCTGGTTAATGTCGCGGCAACGCTCAGTTTCTTGTAATTACCCTCCCTCCACCCCCCCCAAAAAATTTCTCTCATACGTGTCTATATGCAACAACCGGGTTTTAAAGGAAGAGGAGGTGGCGGGCGTACACACGCGCGCAAATCTCCCCCCTCCCCACACGTACAGGTCCAAGATGGGGAGGAGAAGGATGCAGGCAGAATGGTTAAATTGGGAATGTTAATTGGGGGGGGGCTCATGGGTTTGTTGTGA
Source organism: Vipera berus (assembly GCF_964194415.1). Classification (NCBI taxonomy): domain Eukaryota; kingdom Metazoa; phylum Chordata; class Lepidosauria; order Squamata; family Viperidae; genus Vipera; species Vipera berus. The sequence goes on along the minus strand of NC_138203.1, from coordinate 181,381,369 downwards.
TGGCTCTGGAGCTGTGCCATTCACTCCCCTCAGTGCCTACCCCACCCTCAATGCGTTGCTCTAGGGGTAAGTGAATGTGTGGCCCTTACTTCACCTCAGGCCAGGCCTTCCCTAAGCAGCTCCCCTATGGCCGCCAAAGGGTCCCTGAACTGAAAATATGGCTGTGAATCTAATTCTGTAGCAGTGGGGCCTGATCTTGATCTGTCCACAGAAAGGTTTTCAGTGAATGGTGGATGTGAATGCCATACGCTTGCGCGCACACACACACACACACACACATATTTTGGTATCTTGCATAATATCTCCTGATTCTCTCTGCCCCATAAGAAAGAAAGGCTGGCAAAGAATTTGGGGGGGCAGGTGGGCTATCTGGAAGAAACTTGGATTAAAATTATTGCATCCGCTCAAGTCTATTTTTCCCCCTTCCCCCCCCCTCTTCAATTAGCTGACAACCATGATTATTAGACTTGCGCTGATTTTAGGATGGGAGTGGAGATGGGATCAAATTATCTCTGCCCCCCCTTCCCCTATCATTATTCCCAAAATTAGGTTGACAGAGATGGTAGATTGATTGCTGCAACACAGTTTGATTTAAAATTCTTCACAGGGCTGAGAGACGGAAGGAGGAGAGTAGATTCAGTTTTACTGTGTCCTGAGATCTTCCCTAATTTGGTGAATATAGAGGCTGTCGAATTGTAATTATTAATGTTTTGAAGTGTTGGAAAATGAAATGACTGGGAAAAGGGGCTGTGTGTGTTTCTGTGTTTGGGAGGGACTAGCTAGAATGATTGGTAAGGGTGAATACAAATGTCAATAAACTAAACCCCCCCCCCAAAAAAAAAGATGTAGATAAAGGGGAAACAGAAGCTCAGAAAAAGAAATGGTTAGAAATCATGCTTTCTTCGCCTCCCTCTCCAAATTTATTATGAATAAACCTCTCCCCCATTCCCGAATTTCCTGTGGTAGCTTTCTGCTTTCAGTGGCAATTGAATAGTCTACCTTTCCCCCCAGCACCACCACCACCAACACTTGTGAACCATAAATGTCTTTTCTCAGCATTGACTTGGCTTGCTTGGCAAAGGTGAGGAAACTGAAAGGTGTCATTCAATAGATCTTTGGGGAATATCGGCAGCCCACAAGGATTGTTCAAAGGGAAAGTTGGCACCAGGAAGCAGAAGCTGGCCTTTTCTGAAATTTCCAAGTTGGGGAAATAAGATAAAGGGATAAGAAGAATTATCTTCTGTTAAATATCTTCATTCTGCCCTGAATGAAGCTCCCTTCTCCCCTATACCTGTCCAGTCTAACCCTTATGCCCATGCTTGCCTCCTATTACTTGGAAGACTCATTATCTTGGAAGATAATGTAGAGCCTTGTTATCACCTTTTTGATATATCAGATTGTACCCAGTACCCACCCATCTGTGCCTGAAGGGAGCGTTGCCGTGGAAAAGTGGGGCACCAGTCCATTCCTGTTGGAGCATTTTTGCAAGGTAGGGGGAGGAGAAGGCAGAGTGTAGCAAAGCAAAGCAAGTGTAGCTTTAACAGTTTCATAAAAGATCTGCAGCAGCAAAACCAAAGGCAGTATATACTATAAACAATGAGAATTTAAACCTATTCCTTTTTTCTAGAACAAGAATAATAATGGTTTAGAGTCTCAGTGCTGAGGCAGGAATATCATGTTTAATAGGATTAGGAAGATTTTTTTTTTGGGGGGGGGGGAAACCTGGCATCCATTACTATTGAATCTACTGCTAATGAACACTGTTGCCTTTGGATCCACTGTTCAGTTTAATAACTGGGTGCCCAGGCAGTTCTTCCTGGACGTTCTTCTCTATAAATTGGATGTGTTTCACACAGCTGAGGTTGTTCAGAATTAATGTTACACTGGTCAAACAGTGTTCATTAATTACAACCATGAATTCCGTAGAATTTTGTTGCAAGAACATACAATCTTTCATGTTAAGCTTGCTTATGGGTCAGGTAAACCGCAGGTAAACCCCAATCCCCAATGTGGGATTGGGATTCTCTGGCTGTGTTTGCACCAGCCAAAAGCAGGGCTGACAAACTGCTGGCCCACGGGCCGGATGCATTGTGCCGAAACCGTGCCCACCCCAGCTCCAGCAATGGGGAAAAATTTGCAATATGTCTTGACAGGTCACGTGATGTTGCGAATTTGACACCCCTGAGCTAAAGGATACAGCCATTCCTTCCTCAGTTAATTAACTCATTGTTCCATTCCAGTACCATACAATGCTGAGAGCAGAATCTGTTACCTCAAATTGTAGGACCTGCATTTTCATTTTCTTCATTTGAATAGTGATGTGGGAGACAGAAAATATAGCCCATCAATTCATTAGATTTGATAAGGCCTAAATAACATAAAGAAGACCCCACAGAGAAGACCTGAACCAAAAAGTCTCTAACTAGGATGATTACATAATGCAAGAGAACTATTTGTAATCTGCTGAGCTGTTGCAATTTGTGCAATATGAATTTGCAAAGTATAGATAGTTTTATAAGCATATTTGGAACAAGAACATTGTAACTGTGGGAAATAGGGAACTGAAAGTAGCAGATGGATGGAGGTTTCAGATGTACACAGATGTATGTGGAAAGTAATGGTCAACAAGAAAGAACAAGGAACTGATTTTGTAAATGTTGCAAGATAATGTCCATCTGTGGGTGGCCGTTATTGCAATGGGTTATTAATTAAGTGATACTGTGATATTATGTTTGCTATGTTCCAAATTATTAGCAAAATAAATATCTGAATCTTTAAGAATTATTGTTTTGTGTTGCTGTCTCTTGTCTTTTTCATTGGGTTTCTCCATGACAGTGAGTTTTTTCAACTCAGGGATATGTTGAATGCATACATTCCTGAAGTGAGATGCAAGACATGGAGATCTAGCTGATATGACCTCTTCCTCCAAAAAGTGCATCTCCTGCCTTTCTGGGACCTCCAGATTTGTTACACCTATGGAACATTTATGGCATAAGCAAGCTTAGGAGTTTTGGAAGCAATTCTTAGGATTTTTGTGCAAGTAGATCAAGACCCCTGCTTGATTTCATTTTCCATGAATCAATAAAGATGGATTTCCTGGTGGATGTAAATTGGCATTATTTTCTTTGAATGCAGGGGCGCTATGCTGCTTAACACCAGTTGGAGGTATGCAGCCTTTTGCCAAACACATTTGTCCTACGGCTCTTGTGGTACATGCACATTCTGTGGCAGATTCTTCACTTATATGAGCCTTTCTTTTAAAAGAACCCCATCTTCTGAAATTGACCAGCAGCAGCAGAAAAAATGCCTCTGAGCAGAGAGCTTTTCAATCAAATCTAAATCAACATTTCTCAGCATAGCTGCAACCTTGCCTTAGACTTCTCCACGGCTTCTAAGCTCAAGGGGGTCTTGGATGTCTGTATCCATGTCCCTTTGCACCCAGAACCACTAACGACTGAAAAAACCCTTTCTTATAATTTGGGATCCAAATTTCAACAGAATTTGGCCATTTGCAAGCTATTGCGTGCTTTGTTGGAGTTAAAAAGTCTTGATTTTCCAAAAGAGATGGGAAGGCAGTTGTGTATCTAAGAATTTGTGTGCAAGCTAACCACTAGTTTTGCCTGGTGGGGGGGAAGGGAGAACATTTTAAAATGTATTTACACTCTATGTATGGTAGAGAGATGTGTGTCTGAGAGAGTGTCAGTGTCCTCTTAGTTTATACAGTATATACAGTTCTTTAAAAATTGCTGTATTTAAGAAGTCAGGAAATGGGTAGGTATCAAGCTGTGTTACCTGTTCCTTTGAGAGAGGGGATATTTCCCTAGAGGCTCCCTGTGTAGTGCTGAATATATTAGTGTTCTGTCATTTGTGCTCTGAGCATCCATCTATCCCTATATGGTGAATGCAACCCTATTTTCTCATACATAATTATGCCTGTGTATTCTCACATGAACACGTACTTTCCCTTTTGTTATATTATCTTCTTTGGCTGGGGTGGCCAATCTTAGCAACTCTGTAAGGATTTTAAGTAATATGTTGAGGATGATTAGGGAAGGGCAGTCAGCTGAACTCTGGGTGAAGCGTATTCTTGTATTCTTTTCCATTGCAACTTCAAGCATTATGTTAATGAACAAACTCCTGCCTGTCTCCCATACCAGAGTCCTTTAATGGAGCCATTATTAGAACTGCTAGACCCCCAATTTGGTCTAGTGGTTGAGGCACCAGGCTAGAAAGCAGGAGATTCTGAGTTCTAGTTTTCTGAAAGCCAGCTGGATGACCTTGGGCCATTCATTCTCTCTCAGCCCACCCCACCCCACCCCACAAGGTTGTTGTGGTGAAAATAGGAGGAAGATGGTGTATTGGATATGTTTGCCACCTTGAGTTATTTGTAAAAATGAATAAAGGTGGTATGCAAACAAATAAATCTGGAAGAACCAACATTGAAATCTTGCAAAACTACCGTATTTTCCGGCGTATAAGACGACTTTTTAACCCATGAAAATCATCTCAAAAGTTGGGGGGTCGTCTTATACGCCCAGTCGTCTTATACGCCGGAAAATAGTACATAAATCAATCGAGCGCCCCCGTTCTTGCAAAGCAACTTCAAGCCTCCTTAGTCCAGTCCCCCCTCCAACGTGACACTCCCTTCCCACCCCCAAGAGCCTCTCAGGCCCTTCCCCTCCCCCTTGCAAACGCCAGACCCCGGGAGCTCTTGCGTCTATTCCAAAGGGTGGGTGGAAGGAAAAGCCCCTTTCGGCTCCGGCTTGGCTGCAAGTCAGCGAGCCCGGGAAGGCACGCCCTCCCCTCTCACTGTGGAGGAAGCAGGGCAGGCTGGCGTCAGGCGGGAGCCGGCAGGGCAGTCCTACGCACGCGCACGCTCCCCGTCTCCTAAGGAGTCCTCGGGGAGCCATGGCAGCCGCCTCACGCTCTTCCCTCTTGAAGCAGCATCGGCGGAGCCGTCGGGCGTGAGCCGGCAGGGCAGTCCTGCACACGCGCGCACTCCCCGGCTGCTAAGGAGCGCTCCTTAGGAGCCAGGGAGCGTGCGCGTGCGCAGGACTGCCCTGCTTCCTCCACAGTGAGAGGGGAGGGCGTGCCTTCCCGGGCTCGCTGATTTTCCAGCGTATAAGACGAAAAATCTTGAAAATCATCTCAAAAGTTGGGGGGGGGTCGTTTTATACGCCCAGTCGTCTTATACGCCAGAAAATACGGTATCTCAAAAATGGCCAGGATCCATTGTTTTGATTTCCAACAATACCCATAGAGGTACTGCAGTGAAGGCAGTATGGGAAATGGTGGTTAAACTCACTATTTAGGTATCACTGTCTCTTCATAGCTAATGCTGCCTATGAGTTGCTTATTACTAAGCCAGGGAAACCAGGTTAGCTGTTTCTGATAGGAGAGAGGGTTTGTCTGGGGGCTTCTTTTGCCCAGGACCTTCTCAAACCTCATGCTGTTTTTCTTTTCCAGCATTCAGCCGTAAGTTTCCTTGTGTGCGAAAGCTATCACCTTTCACTATAAATGCACGATTAGGCAGTGTCAAATTTCCATGGAGGATTTTTACTTTTCATAGAGTATAATTCTTCCCTGATTGATATTCAGGCCCTCCTAAGGGACTACTAAATTATCTAGAAAGTTGATTAGAACCAAGGCTGCCTAAATTTCAGGCATACTCTGAGGTGGTGTCATAAATCATCCAACCATAGAATTTTGGCATCTTGACATGCCCCTTTGACCATTGTGTTATTTGTAGTAATAGTTCTAAGTACTATAAAGCATTACAGGCATAACTCTGAGATATTCCAGATCACTGCAATAAACTGAATATGACAATAAAGCGAGTCACACAAATCTTTTGGTTTCCCAATGCATATAAAAGTTATGTTTATACTATAGTCTCTTAAGCGTGCAATAGCATCATGATTTTAAAAAAATAATGTGTACACTTTTAATTAAAAATATTTTATTGCTAAAAATGCTAATCATCCGAGTGTTCAGCAAATCATAATCTTTTTGCTAGTGGGGGCCTTGTAAAAAAATAAAATCTCTGTGCAGTGTAATAAAGCAAAGTGCAATAAAACAAGGTATGCCTGTACAATGAATTTCTGTCCTTCATTGAAAAGTCTCTATTTGTTCTCATTTCACATCTTAGAAACGTTACCTATGTATGAACTTTGTGGCTGATCCATGAAAATTCAGGCTTTATCCTGAAAGCCTACATCTCTTCTGTGCTTGCTGCCTTTAATCTTCTCTAGCCCTATGCCTAGCCTTCTGCTTCTTCAAACCTTGGAGGTGCCCTCTTAAAATCTTGCAGATTAGGAAAGTGGGAACACTTATACATTATATTGGCTTTGATGGCATCAGAACTTTCCTCAGCAATCACTTCTAATATAATATCCTTCCATCCATGATATCTACTACCACTAGCCCAGACATGTCAAACACAAGGCCTGGGGGCCAGATCCAGCCCGCGAAGTGGTTTCATGTGGCCCGCGAAGCCATCCTGGAAACGGTGAGGGAACGGCCCCCACTGCCTTGGCCCTGGCCGAGAGACCCTCCTTCTGCCAGAGACCCTCAGATCTGTCCCACTCCTGCCCAGGCCCCCATAGGCACCCTTGATGGGAATGATGTAGAGCTGGCCACGCCCACCCGACCCCCTGAGGGCAACCGCAATGCTGATGCAGCCCTCAATGAAATTGAGTTTGACACCCCTGCACTAGCCTATCAGCTGGTTGGTGCTGCTAGGAGTTGTAATCCAATGTCCTCAGCCACCCTTCTGTGGCTCATCTGCATCTCCACTGGATATGCCACCAATCAATGATTTTTTTCAATTTAATGTTTGCATTTTGCCATATTGGTACTTCTAATGCAATATCTATCTCGACTACAAGATCATTCATCTTAATAAGGCCTTGATAGGAATTTAGCCTTATGATGAAACTTTTAACTTTTGCCACATCAACACAGACTTATATAGAGTGGAATCACAATACCCTCTTTTTGGATTATGTATATAAAAACACCCTTTATTATCCTTTGTAAGTCATATACCTCATTTGGAATTGCTGACACATTTACATTATGTAGTTAACTACACCTATTCCACACTTTCCATGCATTTCTTCAGGCAAACCAGAAAATTATTTCAAGTCAAAAGATTATTCTTTAATGAGAGGATGGTTGTTATATGTTTCTTTTCTTCTCCTTCTTCTTGGTATAAGTGTTCATTTGCATGTGTTGATTATCATGCATGCCAAATTAAAATGGCTTCTTGTCTGGTGTTTAGAAGCACACCTGGTGCAGCACAGTTGAGACTGAAGTTATGCAGACTATAATGATAATTGATTGGTAGAATATTGGTGAAAATTGAATAGAAAACAAGGTTTGACTAGCCAAGATTTAAGATCTGGATTTGGGGTCTGAGAGAAACTTTATTAAGAGGAAGAGAGTTGTAAAAGATTCCCCAAGAGCAAAACTGGAATCTTATATTTATTTATGTTACTGAAACCTAAAGAATCCTGATGAACATGAATAAAAGAAGTGCTCAAAAGGGTAGACATGAACCAACAATTAAGAACAGGATGCTTTCAAGCCCATGACAAAAATCCACTTCTGGCTTTTTCCCAAGTTTTCTGTTTCTAGAAGCCTAATTTAAGATATGTGTAAAAAAAACTTCTTTGCTGTTAATGTATGACAATTGGAAATCAGAAACTTGCAAATTCCTCAGAGCTAGGAGTAGATTTACAATCAGTTTATGGTTGTCCCTGTGTCAAAAATTAGAAAAAAAATGCATTCAGCTTGAAAGAAAGGGGATTATGGAATAATATACCAAAGGTACATCCAAAGGTAATTCTTTAGACAATTTCACAAGTGTAAGTAGTAGATGGTCCCAGAATTCTTGGCTTGTCTTAGGCTATTTCTAGCACACAATGCCATGGTTAAAATTCCTTTGTTGTAAGAAATGCCAAGCCATATTCTCTGACTTCCTAAGAGAATGGGTTAGGTTCTTGTTTACTGATGGACAGAATAAAAGAGTCCATTATGAGTGAGGCTGATTAACCATGATATCTCCACACTTCTGAATGTAGATCATGAACCATATTCATTTAGGCACCTTGCTTGATATGCATAGACTCACACTGCTTTTTCAATCATTATTATTCCCATTAACCCTCGGGGCTTTGTGTTTCCATTAGTTTTGGCCTGATTTTTAAAAGTGAAAGCTCCTACTCCTAGTGCTCTGACACTGTTCTATGTTTTGATTCTTACAGTTTTTCATATCTCAAGACCCCAATCTTAATTCTCATCCTGTAGACAGAACATCTTATGGTTCCCCACAGAGAAAGTATACTATGAGACTGCCTTTAGTCCTACTCTTATCCTATTAGCTAATGCTTCCATTTCAGTAGTAGGGAAAGTGGTCTATAGAGGCAACCCACTGAGCTAGGGGAGGTCCTCATGCTGCACACTCTAGCACAGGGGTCTTCAAACTTAACCCTTGTGGACTTCAACTCCCAGAATTCCTCAGCCAGCATGCCTGGCTGAGGAATTCTGGGAGTTGAAGTCCACAAGTCAGAAAAGGGCCAGGTTTGAAGACCCCTGCTCTAGCAGCTGGCAAAAGTTAAGTCTCAGCATTTATATATTTTTTTCCATTTCTCATCCAGCTGTGTAGTTTTACAGGTTGTTTCATCAGTTGATCAAGTTGGCTGCCAAAGCATAGTGTGGAGGGCAGTTTGAGATTGCTCCTATCTTTTATACAGTGGCAGTGCTGGCTAATGGAGAAGTCACAGTGGTAATTTTGTTTCTGGAAGATTTATTTTTTATTTAATCCCATCCTTCTCCAAAGACTCAGGGTGGCTTACAATTTAAGCACAAACCAATGTGCTTAGCAATAGCTTTCATTCTATGTATATGCCTGCTTATTAGGGCTTTCACACACACACCCCAAGCGGCATTATTACAAAGTCAGCTTTATTGCCCCCAACAATCTGGGTCCTCATTTTACCTACCTCGGAAGGATGGAAGGCTGAGTCAACCTTGAGCCTGGTGGGATGCGAACCTGCACTAATTGCAGGCAGCTGGTGTTACTTAAGGAGGCATTAGTCCACTGATCCACCAAGATCTTGTTGGAATTTGGGTTCTGGATGATAATGAGAATAAAAAGATAGCCTTTTCCTCACTATTGAGCTAAAGCACTACCCACACACCTTTTAAGTCAACATACACCCTGAGAAATGCCACCCATTAAATGTATTATTCTCATTGCTAATCCCTGTCCTGCCTATTGTATTGGTTTTGAGTCACTGCCAAATAATGTCCTCATTGTTTATTTATTTTTTTTATTTTATTACATTTATATACCGCCCTTTCCCCGGAGGACTCAGGGCGGTTTACAGGGAATTAAAAACCAAAAATACAAAAGTTAAAAACCAAGTTTAAAAAAGATTAAATTTATCCCTGTACAAATAAAACCCCAATTAAAATAAATTGTGGAACGTGGCACTCCTTATGGGCAAGTGATTTGGTTTTCACTTCCAGCTTTGTTTGCCATCCTTTTTCAACACATCACCAGCTAGTGAAGAAAACCACCAACTAGCATTGGGGTAGGAACTTAAATGAATATGAAGCAAATCTATTATGCAAAGACACCAGGACAGAAATAGCCCCACAATTTGGGAGCTATAGATTTGTAACTACTTAGGTGGTCCTGGAGTTAAGGAAATGCGAAGCCAACCAGCTGCTGGATAACCACTCTCTTACTTCATAGGAGGTGAGGCCGGGAGAGGGAAAGAAATGACTGAAGGTGTCAAATATAGGGGGACCTGGCAAATCAGTAACAAATTTTTTTTGAACAGTGTAATGAAGAAAAATGGGGCTGTTGGATCTGAAGGTAAAGGTATATCAGTTAAAGCAGATTAGAACAACAGCTGCCTCTCTTCTTCCTCTAACTCAATAACGGAGTTGTGCTCTTCTCTTCTTTATCTTGTCAGATACCTGGAGAGAAGTTGGTGTAAAAAAAAAAAAGAAGTAGTGAGATGAGGGACACTTTGATGTTGTTGCTGGGAGGTGCTAGAACAAGGGGGAAAATACTAAATTTAGATCAATAGAGCTATGGGCAATGAAAAGTTGTCTCAGTTAAAGGCTAGGAACAAGATAAGGGCAATGCTGGGAGAAAATTGGTGTTATCAGGACATGATTGCATCTTGATTAAGTGCAAATGGGGAGAGAGCCCATTATATGAGGACTGTTCCCCATCTGAGACTAAATTATAAAGCAGAGGAATTTGTTCAGTGACTCTTTTATAGGTACAGGCAGTTTTATTTTTCTGAAATTGCTAAATGTCCACTACAATGTAAGATTTTAATCCACTTTTAGAGTCTGGGTATTTTTTTTAAAAAAAAATAGCCTCTTCTGCTGATCCCATTAAGTTGAGCTGGTTGCATTTGTTTCTCAAAAATAAAACTGAGCAGTGTTCATGAGCAATTTCTTTTAATACTAAAAACAGGTACTTGCCAGAGCTCTTCAAACCTAACTTAAGTATTGAAAGTAAAAATGTGAAAGACAGAAGATGGTAGGAAGAATAAATCTATGCCCTATTTTTTTTGCCTCCCACTCTCCTCTTTCCCATATCTGTATGTTATTTATTTTGCACCCTTTTTATGTTTGTGGAATGGTGGATTTATAAACTGTTCCTTTGTAGAAGGTTTTGGGCTTCTGATCCAATATGAGTGCTACTTAGAATTATTCATTCCTTTAGGGGAAATTCTGGTTTATTGCAACAACCTTTCATATAATTCAATATCTTTCCAATTTTGCTTCAAGAAGAATTTGATCTGATGCATGTATAAAGTTGGCACTGTGGACGTGCATTGTCTCCATACACAGTAAATTTTCTATTGTGAAAATTGGTTAGTGCAGTTTAGTATATAAAGGTAAAGGAAAAGGTTCCCCCGCACATACGTGCTAGTCGTTTCCAACTCTAGGGGCCAGTGCTCATCTCCTTTTCAAAGCTGAAGAGCCAACGTTTGTCCGAGGACATCTCCATGGTCATGTGGCCGGCATGACTAGATGCTAAAGACGTACGGAACACTGTTACCTTCCCACCATAGTGGTCCCTATTTTTCTACTTGCATTTTTACGTGCTTTCGAACTGCTATGTTGGCAGAAGCTGGGACGAGTAACAGGCACTCACTCTGCTATGCGGCACTCAGGATTCGACCTGCCAAACTGCCGACCTTCTGATTGACAAGCTCAGCATCCTAACCCACTGAGCCACCACCACGTCCCCAGTTTAGTATATAAATAATAATAAAAAGTAGACATAGCATATGTGCCCCCTACTGTTAGGGGCCTATGTGGGAAGAAAATATTCTCAATTTGACCTTTCGTGCTTTCCTTGACACCAGGCTGACCATGGTGGGTCTGAAGGAGGCCGTGTGAGACAGAGGGGTCATGGAGAGTACTGATCCATAGAGTGGCCAAGGGTTGGACACAGCTGAATGGCTGCTGATGAACATACATTGTTCTAAATATATAAATCAAGACCAAGATAAATGTTAGCTGTATTGACAGGCTGCCACAAAAAAGAGGGAGTCAAGCTATTCTCCAAAGCACCTGAAAGTAGGACAAGAAGCAACAAATGGAAACTAGTCAAGGAGAAAAGCAACCTAGAACTAAGGAGAAACTTCCTGTCAGTTAGAACAATTAACCAGTGAAACAACCTGCCTCCAGAAGCAGTGAATGCTCCAACAGTGGAAGTTTTTAAGAAGAGACTGCACAGCCATTTGCCTGAAATGGTATAGGGTTTCCTGCCTGAGCAGGGGGTTGGACTAGATGACCTCCAAAGTCCCTTCCAACTTTTAATATTATTATTATTATTATTATTATTATTATTATTATTATTATTATTATTATTATTATTATTATTATTATTATTATTATTATTATTATTTGCTCAGCATGACTGTTAATTCTGCAAAAGCAGAAATGGCTATTCTCCATTCATATTAAACAACATATATCTTTTTTTTCTACCACTTTTTCTACCTTCCTTCCAGTCCACACTCTTTCTTAGCACTTTCCCCATCCATAGTTCCCACTCAGTTTTTTTGATAAGGCAGCAATTGATAATTGGACAGTGATGTGACTATGTGATAAACGGTGAGAGCCAAGTTGGGAGAAGCATTCTAGGTTAACCTGGTCAAGGACCTGGAGTGTGTGGGGAAAAGTTCAAACCAAGCTTTTGTCCAAAACAACACATTCCTGCAGGAGGAAAGATGAGAGGTGCTTCTTGGCTGAAATTCTTCTTTAAAAATTTTGATGATGAAGAAAATGATATAGGGCTCAAAAAACAACTCTATACCTCTTTGACAAATAGCAATTCAGTTAAATAATTCTTCAGGGCTTAATCCAAGAACTGGCAAGCTGATGATCCCAAGCTGTTTCAGATTTCAGCTCTCATTACCTCCAGCTAGCATAATAATCAGTAAATGGTTGTGGGAAGAGTAGTTTAAAATATCTTCCTCTTAGTTGTTTTTTTAGGAAATGAAAGTGGTGGGGTTTGGGAGGGCATGTGCCCACTATGATCAAAGTTGCTTTTCCATAAAACATTCTTGCTTCTTCTGATACTTAGTACCATATGCAGGATCGTGAGTAGGACCCAGGATCCTTGACATTCAGCTCATTGCTGTACAGTCAATGGAATAGAGCCTCTTACATTCATTTCATTCCGCTCTTACGTGTGATACTATGAGGGTCATTGACTGAAAACTGTAAAGCCAAACTGTAAACATTGACTAAGTGTTCCCAGGAATGGTCCCTCCAGGAGCTATGGAGATTAATGAGCATTAATTATCTCCTGGCTGCCTGTCACCAGGGGATCCCAACACACCTTGCAGACAGCACTGAATAGGCTCAGAGAAACAGAGAAGGCGAACTTTATTAAAGCTTTGTTTTAATAACCCCTTCTATCTCCTACTTCTAACCATCTCTCACAAGAGCCTTGGCTTTCAGGAAACAGCCTCTTCGATGTAATGTCTATCTTCTTAATGGCAGTAACTCTAGTTTACCATAAATGTTCTTACTTTTTAATTAGAGTTGCTACGTAATGCCACTTTCCATATTGAATTGTTCACAGGACACTATTTGGATTATACGCTGTGATAAACGTATTTAAGAGCAGTATGCCATCTATATCTTTCAGAACAACTGGTTTGTCCTAATATAGCTGCATGGAAAGAAACTTGAATGATACATTTTAGTGCAAGCTATCTGAAACAAAAAGTGTAAAATGCTGCACAGCAATCTATTTTGGCAATCAATATATATTTATCAGTAGGATGGGAAGAGAAGGGGAGATGGAATACTGTGGTGGCGCAGTGGTTAGAATGTAGTACTGCAGGCTATTTCTGCTGGCTGCCAGCAGTTCAGCAATTCTCACTGGCTCAAAGTTGACTCAGCCTTCCGTCCTTCCAAGGTCGGTAAAATGAGGACCCAGATTGTTGGGGGGGCAGTATGCTGACTCTGTAAACCACTTAGAGCTGTAAAGTACATACATACATACAAACAAACGTGTGTGTGTGTGTGTGTGTGTGTGTGCACATACATATATAACCTGTTTCCCTGAAAATAAGGCCTGGTCTTATTTTTTATTTTATTTTTTGCCTCCAAAAGAGGTACCAGGTCTTATTTTGGAGGGGGTCTTTTCCACTCAACTCCAGCACCAACAGCCCCAGCCAGCCAGCCCACTTCTTCTGTGACCAAAGGAGCAGCTTCATTCTGCAGCTGAGAATGGAGCTTTGGCCTGCATTTCACAGTCAAAGGCCTTTACGGAAGGCCACTGCAGTTGAGAACCGAGCTATGGATTCAATCGATACTTGGTTCTCGGCTGCAGTGGTCTTCCAGAAAAGCCTCTGACTGCAAAATGCAGACCTGGGAATGCTGCAGAAGAGGAGAGGCCTGGCTGCAACGATAAGCAGGTGTGGGGTGTATATGTATATGTGTGTATATATATGATATATGTGTGTGTGTGTATACACACTCACAAATACATATATATGTCTTCTGGATATTCACTCTCATTTTACTTAGAGATTTATTTATCTTAAAATCCCTTAATTTCATTTTTTAAAAATGCAAAGGTACCTTTAACTGAAGCATTGGCCCCAAATGTAAATGGATGCTGCAGCAATGCCTGTGGGCCCTAGATGTTTGCAGCCTAGTGCTTGAATTGCATTCTGATAAATTAATGTGTAATTTGCCACACATTCCAAGGCTACCATTTTCTGAGCATTCTGCTAAATATTTTTGCTATCAAAATTCCAAATATTGCTCCTGGCCTTAAATATTAGAGATATCTCCACTAAAGCATATTGTGATAATAGTTTAGATTTGGCTTAGTACAATGTATGAATCCAACTACTGTGATTTATAAATCATGGTTTAAGTCTTAGTATCATGCTCAAACTTTGCAATCCCCCAAACTCCTAAAATTATAAATTTGTATAGCATGCCACAAATAATATAATGATTTCATTTAGGATCAGGCAAGAAATAGACCATTCTGCATACTTTTTTGAGCTAGTCTTAGTTTTAGTCCTTAGTCCTTTTGCTGGTTTGTTCATCTTTAATTTTTTTCTTAAAAATCTCTATCTGAAGATAGAGAGCTAAACTTCAAAGCGTACATCAAGTCACTCATATAAAAGATGTGTTCAAGCAATTACTGCTAAAATATATACACCTACTGTTCTCAAGGACAAGTCATAGCAGATAAGTTATTCTGAACTACCTTTCCTATAATTTCTTTTTTTGCAGGATAACATTAAGTCTCCTAAATATGTAGTCACATATATGCACACTAATTTCTGAAAGGAAACTCCCACACATGGGCTCCTACCCTTCACTTACTACCCTATGGATGAATATTGCAATTATAAGAACAGCTGAGAGAGTGACAGTGGAATTGGAGATGGCTACTGGTCATGATCACTCAGTCTTCAAAAGATTAAGAGCTTAATTGCATGGCAGGATGTGACATTATGTCTTGCTGCTGGGTGACAGAATAATAATCCCTCCCCCCCCAAGCACTGGTGGCTACCTCTTCTTTCACAAAGGGGATACAGGGTTTGAGCAAGCATACTGTACAAATGAAAAAGCCTTAGAAAGCCAGAGTGATGGTAGTGCAAGAGGTGGAGTTTCTACATCCCCCTGACTTCGCCTGGTGTCCAAAGAAGCAGGAAGAAGGTGGGGATACAGCAATATATGCATGACTGCAGAACAAAACCAGCTTGTTTACAAGCCTACCTCCAGCAGTCTTCCCTTCCTCCTCAACTTAGTGGCATGGTGTGCTGACTCCTTTCATTTGGGAGTTAGCCATCGCTTGAGGAGTTTGTTATTCAGATCCTTTCTAGTCCATAAGGTGGATACCATAAATAGGGTATGAATGTAATAGCACCTTCCCATCTGTGTTTTCCAGCAAAGTGGTGCTGAGGAATACGTATGTCTGTGTTTTCAAGTCAGTCTTGACTCCTGTTAAGCGACTAGACAAATCGTTGAAACTTTCAGGGCAAGATTTTAGAAGAGGTTTGCCCTTGCATTCCTCTTAGGGCTGAGAGAGAGTGACTGGCCCAAGGCCACCTGGGTGGATTTGCGCCAAAGGTGAAACTAGATCCCATGGACTCCGAATTTCTAGCCTGGTACCTGAAACCACTACACCAAACTATTTACCACTGAGGAATATATATCTCAAATATTGGAGATAGTACTCTACGATATTAAACATGATTCCGAAAAAGTGAACTCTGCCCATCTCTTTTATGCATTAAACTAACTTGATATTTCCAGGCTTCCATACAAGCCTGAAAAAAAGAGTCCAGTAGAACTCTAAAAATGTTAATATATTTATCCCGGTTTCAGCAGAAGCCTGAAAAAAAGTTGAGGTGCTTTACTGAATCACACCGAGGTGCTGTGCTAATCCCAGGCCTGAAGCAATTCTTCCAAATCATTTTTGAAGTGTGCATAGCTTTAATAAGTAGGAACATCTTCCATGAGTTTAAATAATCCCTTTTTAATGGTGTCCCAAGTTGGTGATCACCACTATTATCTTGCAGTAGCAAATCTCACAGTTGAATTATGCATAGTTTGAAAAAGTGTAACTTACTTTTTTATTTCCCTTGAACTTCTTGGATTATAATATGTGAGCAAGAAGGAAGATGTCTTCCTTTGTTCTTCTACATACGATGCCAGGCATCTTTTCATATGCCTTTTATTTTATAAGTTCATACTCTGCTTTATTGTTGTTTTAAAAAAGAAGGCCATTGTGTTGTAGAACAGTTTTCTCTTGGCTGTGATTTGATCTTGAGCTTCATTTGGTCTGTGTGACATTTTCTCAAGGAGAAGGTACACATGCTGCCATGAAGATGGATCGTCTTGATACAAGCTAGCCTGTTCTCTGGCTTCTGTTTTCTTTAGGTGGCTGAATTGAAGCTCCCTTTTGCAAAAACTTGGGTTCTGCAATGCGATCTAGATTTTTGGGCACCAGCAACAGCGTCTTTGCCTGCATACAGGGCAAAAGGCTTGACCTCTGGAAATGAAACTTATGTTTAGCTGTTCTCCACATTAGAACTTGACTGGATGTCAGTGAGAGCAATTCTGGGAAGTGTGTCTATTGCAGTGTGTTTCTAACTATCTGCGATCCTGTCACTCTTAATAAGATCACTCTCTTCCTGTCAATAATATCATTCACTGCTGAGACATAAGCACAGGGAGGGGAGTGGGAGATGTCATTTCTTCCAACCCACTCACCAGTGAAATAATCTTTTAGTGAAGTAATATTCCACAGCAGGAGGAAATTTTGAGGACTAATTTGGATGAATAAAATATTTTAATAGGGTTGGAAATGACAATGACATGTAAGTTCTTCTAAAAGACAAGAAAGGGGAAACTTTTTTCTCAATATCAGTTGTGATCAGTTCACACATAGCCTAATCCAGAGATTGTGACGTATCGCAACTTTTTTGCCAATGCTGGCAATGGGGTGGGCACGGTTTCGTTATGATGCATCGGGCCGGCAGTTTGACACCCCTGGCCTAATCAGTTCTTTCCACTCCATAAGGACACCTCTAATCTGGCTATGTCTGCCCTACCCATTGGGTGAGAGCTCCCTTAATTTTCTGGTTACACAACTCTTTCAACTTTGTTGAAAAGGAGTAGCAAATTCAGTATAGGACAAGAATGAGTAGAAAGGGACAAGGGAAGACCTGGAGACTGACCAGTTCGATATATTTGTCAGTTTTCCTATCCCATGGATGGTCAGAGGGTTATATCCCTTTGTGGCGATGTACTGAACTGAGGTTTTTGTGGTTGCCCTATAAATTTTGGGTGATTTTACCTTGGACTGTCCATGTGTAAGGTTCTGTATTGAAGGCTGACCTTTGGCCCTCTTGCAATGATCTGCAGATGGTAGAAATTCATGGTGCTATCCTGGCTTAAATGCATTATTCTTATCAAGCTCATAGGGCACCTGTGTGTTTCTCAAAGGCTGGTCTTAATTAGCATGCTTAAAAGAAGTCTGGTCCCATTCACAGGATCTACAAACAGTTTTTCATTGAAGTTTCATTCCGATTACAGGAACAGTTTGAATTAAATGGGTAGCCCAAGTCAGCTGGATAAATGAGTAGTATAAGATAAGAAAAAGAAAGGGGAGAGAGATTACAAAGGTTAAGGATCACAGCTGAGAATGGAATCACACATGATTAAAAGAATATGCTCCATTGCTCTATAAAGTTGACAAATAATGCTATATATTATGCACCAATTGACAATTGGGTCATTTATAGTTGCCAGTTCCCTATTCCCATCCAACTTCTGATGAATCACAGCACCCAGCAATCACATCCCTTTCATTTTAACACAAAGCGGCAAGCAAAAAGTGCATCTCTGGCAAAAGCCATGGTTGGAAGGCCATCCTCCACAAAACAGATCCTCATACATACAATTGCTGTCACTCAGTTACTGATAAAAGGGCCCTCATTACATTGAGAGCTTTTATGAGTAACAATCTATTGTTCTTACTTTTTCTCATAGAGCTAACTAGGTGCTGCACATTACCTAAATATTAAATAGGGCTTTGCACGCTTCAAAAATGGTTCAGAAAAAACTATTTTTTATTTTTTTTTATTAAAGAGTTTTACAAAAAAAGATTTTACAATACATATCCCCAAAACCAACCCACCCCCTCCCACCCCACTTCCCAGAGCTAAATACAGGGTTATAGATATAATAATCATATTCTAACTAAAAATTATCCATAATATAAAATTAACCAAATTCATAATGTGCTTTAACTCCCCTTTAACATAAATACATACAAAGTACTAACACTGAAATTAATAATAATATCCCTCTAAAATCTACTCATAAGCTAAATGGAACTTTTTAGTCCCATATTTATTCTGAATATAATCTATCCATCTCCTCCAAACTGAAATATATCTTTCCTGTGAATGATCCTTCAAATAAGCAGAAATCTTAGACATTTCTGCAAGATTCGATACTTTAAACACCCATTCTTCTATAGTAGGCAAACTATCCTTCTTCCAGTATTGTCCCACCAGTAACCGTGCTGCTGTTATCAAATTCAACATCAAATTGGTTTCTTTAACATCACAATCTACAACAATGCCCAATAAAAACAATTGCGGAGAGAACTTTATCTTTCTCTTAAAAATCTTTTGAATGTTCCACCAAATTTTAACCCAGAAAGCTTTTATATTTCTGCAAGTCCACCACATATGTAAATAGGTGGCTTCTAAACTACCACATCTCCAGCATTTAGACTGTAAGTTAGGATACATACTAGACAACTTTTTGGGATCCAGATGCCATCTATAAAACATTTTATAAAAATTTTGAGCCTGAGTAAATTTAACATTTCTAACCCAAATTACCTCCCAAGTATCCAACGGAATTGGTTCCTGGATATTTTGTGCCCACTTTATCATACAATCTTTAACTAATTCCGTTTCGGAATCCAATTCAATTAAAACATTATATATCCTCTTTATATGTGCACAATTTAAATCTAATTTGCTTTACTAAATTTTCATCTGTAATTGTGATGCCAACCTTCTGATCCAACTTCCACCTAGCTTTCAGTTGGGTATATTGAAACCAAGAGTAACTTATGTTTTCTTGTCTTAACTCATCTAATGATTTAAGTTGCCAATCATTCCCTTCCAATCTAAGTAATTCCTTATAGGAAAACATATCCAAACTCACTCCCATAGTTACACCTTCTATTGCGTGTCCAGGAATTCCCCAGTGCCTTGTTGCGTGTCTGGAAAAAGTATTATTATAAGTTAAATTATAAAATACCGATTTGCAGAAAAAACTATTTGAACTTTATGGGAAGACAGCATCTTTGTTATTCATCACAGCAGGCTGTTTTCCAGGCTTCTATGCAAACCTGAAAAAAAGATGCTGCTGCTTTAAAAGTTGTATTAAAAGAGCAGTTTCTTCTTTCCTCAAGGTTCATGCAAAATTTTGAAAAAGTAAGGTTGCTTTAATGAATACCAAAGAGAAGTATATCATGTGAGCTGCAAAGCCCTTCTTAATCAATTTTGAAACATGCACCACCCTACTGAATATTTAACTCTCCTGAATATGAAATTGTCTACATGGGTAGGACAGAAAGGTCTACATAACTTTTAATTACTAACATATCCAAATGAAATTTTAGTTGAGTCTATTAGATAGAGACTAAAATTGCTTGACATGCTTACCTACAGTATGCTTGTGGCTTAATCAAGTGAATTTCTTGAGTGACAGTGAACTGTAAATTAACCATAAATAATAGCATGTTTTGATAGCAAAATTAGCTAAATTATGGTTTGCTAGTTTGCAGTTCAATGTGTGATACAAGCATTTGCAATTTGATCTCAGTCTTGACTTAAGCAAGGCAGAGGATCTTTGCTGTCAATCTAGGAAAGGCTTTGCTAAATATGTGTGTGAGAGAGAGAAGTTTTAATCAAGTACCATCCCAGCAGCCTATAAAGATACATATCTATCTATCTATGTATCTATTTATCTATCTATCTACCTTTGATCATAATTTCACCCTCTCGTGAGTGCCACAAAATGGGAGAGCAAGCTATGTTTTGCTGCTCCTGAATTTGGCTTCTATCACTGACCTAGATAGGAGTGCTGATCAGGTATGCCAATACTATAGCACAATTCACAATTTAGATTCTTCTCAATAAAGGAACAAGAATCCAACACTTCTGGATGTTTCCCCCTTGCAACCCTCCCAATAATGAATACATTATTTAAAAGCAAGAAAGCAACCCTCATTATCATATCTAGAAAATTACCCCCCTCCCCTGAACCAGCAATTTGCCTGCCATGCAGCTCCACTCTGACTTGCCCATTAATTACAGGGATGAAAAATCATTTGGAAGTCAGGAAAGAAAACTAATTGGATCTCCCCCCACTACCAGTAAGAATTAACGAGAGATAAAGAAGCTATAACAAGGTGGGATCCATAATCCATAGTCATTGGAAAGGGTCTACACTGGAATCTTTCTTTCTTTCTTTCTTTCTTTCTTTCTTTCTTTCTTTCTTTCTTTCTTTCTTTCTTTCTTTCTTTCTTTCTTTCTTTCTTTCTTATCATTTAGAACTATAGCCACTCGGCTTCCATTTAGCCTATATAACCTATATTATCTGTTGGACTGGAGCTCCTGTAAACCCCAGCCAGTAGCTCCATTGATTGGAGAAGATGTAATTCTCCTCTAATTCTTCCAAATCAGTCCTGGCTGGAAAAACTGCATCATGGTGGCTAAGGATATGAATTATGATTCAAGTCTTGCCTTTGCCATTAATGGAGATACTTATTATCAGATCAATTATTTAGGCAAACCCCATCTGCAGTAGATAGGTAAACTGTGCCGGCCTGCCTTATAAAGTTGGAGCAAGCTAAATATACAAATCCTTTGAATATCTGAAAGTGCTACATAAAGCACGCTAAGTATTATTATAATCCTCTACGCTGAATACACATTAGCGGAGCTCAGAACACCCAGAAGGAATTCGTGGTTTAAGGGCTAAAAGCAGCCCAGTCCAAGGGCAGGCAGCATTATGAAGAGATTGATTTAAGTTCACACTTTATATGATACAAGAGATCCATGAACATGTTTTTCTTTTAGAACTTAGATAGCCTGTTTAGACTCAGGAGTATAGTTTTGGACAAAATGGAGTTTTCCCTCTTGGTTCTCTCTTCCCCGAATAAACTGGCTCTCCTTAGCAGTGGGCTATGGTAGTTGCTTTTAATTTCATACTAATGGATGTTGGAAGGCCTGTTAATAAAAGTCAGGGCATTGGATAGTAGACAGTGTCTGTCCCAATGTTGCAGGTAGCAGAATTACAACCTATGAGAAGAGGCCATCATATCAGATGGATTGCTACCTTGCGCCTAGCTGAGGTTACTGTTTCAGAAGAGGCAGTGTTCCAGCTGTGTCCTGACCTTGATTGCTGGAATTGCTGATGAGTGGGAATCTGACACTGGAATCTTGGGGGATAAGATTCATTTCATAGCAGCAGAGCTATCGAATTTCCTTTGCCTTATGCATTGCTTGCTTAATCCATTGGCACCATGATTTTAAGAGATGGGGATTTCTGCTCTTAGACCTAACAGCAAAGAGTATAATGTAATGAACATTACCAGCCTAGCCTGACACATGCCTTTCCCATGTGCCAGCCCCACTCTAAACAAGTTTGTATGCTGGCAGTGCTTATGTATTTTAGTACAGACTGGAATTAGGAGCACTTTTGTTAAGTGTTTGGTTTATGGAGGATGCGTAAAACAGCTAGTTTGGTACAGGGGTTAAGGCATCAGGTTTGAAGCTGGGAGACCCTGAAATTCTAATGCTACATGAAACACAAAGCCAGCTGGATGACCTTGGACCACTTACTTTCTCTCAACCCTGGGAAGAAAGCAATGGCACACCACTTCGGAAGAAACCTTGCAAGAAAATCACAGGCAGTCACCAAGAGTTAATTGGTGGCTTGTGACTCAAAGGCACCAACCCCCTCCCCACAAACAAACCTGCATATTGTATGAAAGAAAAATCATCTTTTTCTTATTCATCAATATGATAAAAATTGGTTTTTACATACCGGTATAATTGAATATATGCATGTGTGCATGTGAAAATGAAGATAGATGTGTTAGACTATATATATTATTGTGACCCTTTTCTGTACATTAGCCAAGTCTGAACAAGAATGTCATTTAAATGAAACACCAACATATGAAGGTGAGCAACTCATAAAACTGCATATTATTTCTTTACATAAAATCATTTCATAGGCACACCTTCATAAATCTCGGATTATATCTGCTGGATACCTATTCTATACCTTTCCTGCCAAGGATTGAAAAAGAGAAAGGGTTTATCTCCATCTGTAAATGCTTCCAGATCGGGTGGTGGGGGTGGTGGAGTGGGGACTTAAATTGTGCTATTGTTCTAGTGCCGGGGTAGGCAACCTTGGCTCTTTTATGACTCGTGGACTTCAACTCCCAGAATTCAAACTCCCCATGGCTGGCTGGGGAATTCTGGGAACTGAAGTCCACACAGCTTAAAGTTCCTGAGGTTGAGAAACATTGGTCTAGTGCCGGGGTAGGCAACCTTGGCTCTTTTATGACTCGTGGACTTCAACTTCCAGAATTCCTGAACCAGTCATAAAAGAGCCAAGGTTGCCTACCCCTGTTCTAGTAGATGCCTAGAAACCTGAAGGTAGACCCTGAAATTTAGCTGTTGAAGTACCAATGTTATGTTAATTTTCCTCTGTTTGTGATTGAAATTATTGTAGAACTCCTTTGGCAATGAGTTCAAGATGGGATAAATGCAAGTCCAAGAACAGAAGAAGACCTTCTCCTTGGGGAATCGTTCTTCCATTTCATAGTTTTTAACTAGAAGCAGAGCATCTGGATTGAAACAGCCTATAAACCCCAACAATAAATTAAAAAAATAAAAATAAAGGCATTCGGGTTGCCTAGCTGTAGAGTTTGAGTGACAAGGTGCTAGAAAGGGCTGCTCAGTCTTCCATCTCTTCAGAATGAGGCTATCATCTAATTAAAGAGATCTTAGTTGATTAAGTATAATGAGTTTTAGTTGATTAAATAATTGATTACTCAATTAATTTTGCAAATGAGTTAGGCAATTGTTCTAAAACAAACAGCAAAACTTTGATTTTAGGTAATGCATTTGTGTGCCACAGAAGAGTGAATCTTACACTTGGTCACTCCTTGTTTCAAAGATGCCTTAAAGACCTACATTTTCTTTTAGCTGATACTGGTCAGTTTGTACATAAATACCCATCGTACTGCCTGCCCCATCTATTTTTAAAAATTACATTATGCAGCTTCCAAAAAAAAGGTGTATGAAAAATAGCAAGCCCAAAAGTTAAAGGCACGGGATAAAGAAAAGCAAAAGTAAATACAGCTAAAATTAATTTATACCAGCTCCATTCACTATATCTCTATATATCTTCATATCTTTGCAAATATTGTTGCTTCCACTACATCTACACACCAATTCCTATTTGTTCTTTAATGCTGATCATTAAATGCCATTGAGCTATTGGAATTTGTTACCATAGGAAGTGGTGATATTCAGAATAGCTAAATAAGGGAATTAAATCATGTAGGAGGAGATTAATGTATATTAATCAAGGCTATATCTTGTTTCCAATAACTTGCTATATTGATTTTATATTTCCTCCACGTTATGCATCCATTCACATGGTACCCACCAATACAAAAAAGAAACAGTAACTTGGCATTCAGATCTTCATAGTGGGCTTCCTAGAATATTTAATTGGTCAATATATCTTCCTCCTTTCTCCACTATTAGATTGCCTTTATTTTTCAGTTATGGTTCATAAAATGCATTAAGCAATGTTGTAGGATGAGTTATAATGCTAGGCAGTACTTTAAACTGTGGTTCAGTGTGTCTTAACCAACATTTGAAGTCAGTTTATTCTAGGCTAGTTTTCTGTAACCAATGTAGCTTTTAGGTAAAGGTAAAGGTTCCCCCGCACATGCGTGCTAGTCGTTTCCGACTCTAGGGGCCGGTGCTCATCTCCGTTTCAAAGCCGAAGAGCCAGCACTTGTCCGAAGACGTCTCCGTGGTCATGTGGCCGGCATGACTAGACGCCAAAGGCGCACGGAACGCTGTTACCTTCCCACCGTAGTGGTCCCTATTTTTCTACTTGCATTTTTATGTGCTTTCGAACTGCTAGGTTGGCAGAAGCTGGGACGAGTAACAGGCGCTCACTCTGTTACATGGCACTTGGGATTCGACCCGCCAAACTGCCGACCTTCTGATCGACAAGCTCAGCGTCCTAACCCACTGACCCACCGCGTCCCTTTTAATGTAGCTTTTAAACCCAGACTAATTGCTAAATTAGACAACCATAGCCACTATTTTTGGTAAACAAAGAAGAAACTACTGTGGTTTTTAGAAGTGCAGTGAATATACTTTGCCATGTCATTTAGGGAACACCCACTGAAAGGGTCCATTAATTGGGTTACACGGAATCATGTTACTGGTCCAGAGGTGGGTAACATGGTGCCCCATCCTCAATTTCTTGAATTTCCATTCCTATCAGCTGTAGCCAGGTTAGACAGTGGGAAAGGTATTAGGTATGACTACCAAAGACATCCTGAAGAAGCGGCTTTCTCCAATTTTATTACTTGAGATCCATTTACATTTCAGAGACTGATACTGTGATGGTGTACACAGGGAATAGATTACTTCCCTGAACTGTGACCTTCCACCAACATGCAAATTTGAATGAGGGGTGGGAACGTTTCCGACAGCCATTCAGTCTTTTTATGTATCCTTTTGTTTCTGCGCCCGCGGAACATATTCCAGCTTTCTTCCACAGCGAGCAGATTTTGGGCAGAAAAGAACCAGATGACAAATTATGAGAATTAAGACCACAGTGGGAGTAAGCTTAGTCCTGCTGATAGAATGCCTCTGAATTAGAGAATGAAGCACTGAAATCTGTTGCGGTACTAAACAAATGACATTTCATGCAAGTGTTTCCAAAGAATGGCAGATTTGGTGGGTTACAGCTATATCTGTGCCAGCTGCTTTCTTGTTCTCCATGGGTTGGATCCAGAGTTAGAGCAGACCAAGTGAAATCAATAGGACAATCATAAATTATTTTAATCCCATTGGTTTAGTCTGTCTGGTCTAGGAGTGACTAAGTCTGTACCAAGTCACTGACTCCTATACAAGGGTGGTGAGAATCTGTAAGAGTTTTGCCCATATTGTTTTTGTGTGTCTTGTTCTGCAGTGATAAACAATTATTACACCAATTTATTGCCCTTCTCCTGCCATAGAGCTAGAGGTTTGTAGATCAGCGGTGTGTTTTAAATGCCTTGTTATATCTTCGTAAAGGGCAAAAGTGTGCGCACAGCATAATCGGACCATTAAAACAGTAAGACACAAAGATAAACAATAGCTTTCCCCCCCCCCCCCTGTTTTTGTAAAGGTAAAGGTAAAGGTTCCCCCGCACATGTGTGCTAGTCGTTTCCGACTCTAGGGGCCGGTGCTCATCTCCGTTTCATAGCCGAAGAGCCAGCGCTTGTCCGAGGACATCTCCGTGGTCATGTGGCCGGCATGACTAGACGCCAAAGGCGCACGGAACGCTGTTACCTTCCCACCATAGTGGTCCCTATTTTTCTACTTGCATTTTTACGTGCTTTCGAACTGTTTTTGAGAGGTTATCTTTTCACCCTTTTTCTCTGACCATTCTAGTCTTCACATATCTGAACGCTTGGAATTTTTTTAAAAAAACATTATAGAATATTTTTAAAAGGTCTCTAGGCAGCAACAAAGTTAAGAAAAGATGTAAATTACTAATAACAGCCAAGCCACAAAAGATATCAATCATTGTAGCCAGAGACCATTCAAAGGGCACACCCCTACAGCTAGCAAAGCCATTAAGATAGCAATCATCTGAGGATGCCTTGATGACTTCTTGAAAGGCAAAAAGATTTGCAACTATTGTATGTCTTGTTGCATTTTATAACCACAGCTGCAAAAATAACGTGCAAATTCATGTTGGTGAAAATCCATATCTTTAAAAACAAGTACTATAGTTTCTTCTGGATATATTGGGAAGTTCAGATCTCTAATACCAACAGGTTAAAGTTGAAAAGGACTTTATGTAATACTGTGTTTTGGCTCTCCCTGTTTATTTTCTGTTCCTTTCCTATTTTATTGTTATTTTATCTTTCGAAGGGAATTCTTTTAAAACAATTTGTCAGGGATCTATATATGCACTAATTGCATCAGGTTTGAGATTATTAGTTTTCTGGGGTCTTTAGTCCAGTCATTCTCCAGTTGGTACATCCCAGATATGTTGGGAAAACAACCCCCCACCACTTCCTAGGGAACGTGGCTAGCAAAAGTGCAGTCTGCTCTGAAAGCTGATTTTCTGAATATAGATCAGGGTTGTCAAACTCAATTTCAAACTCAATGAAACCGCATCAGCATTGCGGTTTCCCTCGGGGCCAGGTGGGTGTGGCCAGGGTGGGCGCAGCCTACTGGGTGGGCGTGGCTGGAGTGCGTGTGGCCTACTGGGTGGGCATGGCTAGCTCTACATCATTCATGTCAAGGGTGGCTATGGGGGCCTGGGCAGGAGTGGGACAGATCTGAGGGTCTCTGGCAGAAGGAGATGGGACTGGGGCAAGTGCCAAGTCATGGTCCACTGGAGGAGCCTCACTGTTCCTCTCAGGCCATGTGAGGGAGGGGGGCTGGACGGTGGTCCGGAGGTCAAATGCCCAGCCAAGCCCTCAAGCACCCATGGCACTAAGCCCTGCCCCACTTCCCCAAGGGGGCACCCAGCTGCACTTACCTCCTCAAGGCTGCTGCTGCTGTGCTTGCTCTCCTTAGCCAGGTTGCCCATGATGGGTACGAGGTCCCTCTCCACGTGAGGAGACCTGGCTTTGTATCCAAAGCTTCCTTAGCAATAGGATGGGAGACGCCCCAGGATAGGCCAGGAGGAGGGGGCAAGGGGATGGTGAAAGGGCAGCAGGGAAGGACTAAGGCAGAACTTCCCTCAGACCCTCCTTCCTTCCTCACTCTCCTTCCTTCGAGTGGTGGGAAAATATTTAAGATGAGGGAGGAAGAAAAACAGGCAAGAAACGCAGCTGGGGAAGTGTCATCCTTTGTGAAGAATGAAATGCACCATCGCCTGGAAATGGCCAGCACATGGTCCTCACCTACTTCACATATCCGACTTGGTGGGCTCTGGGGGAGGGGATGCCATGAGCAGCATGAGTTGTTGTTACCTGCACAATGCTGCCCAGCCCCCAGCCTCCCCGGTTTTGGCAGGCAGCGGGGTGCTCTCCTCACAGTGCTGAGAGGCTGAGCCAGGTGGCATGAATCTGAAGAGAAATGCAATGCTGCCCAGGCCCTAGCCTGCCCGAAGTAGGCAGGGCCATATGCTGGCCACTTCCAGGCAATGGTGCACTTCTTCATTCCTCACAAAGGGTGATAGCTCCCCAGCGCGCGCCCAGGGGGTGGGGCCAACGCAGCAGGGGCTGGTCCCAGATGGCCTTGTGGCGCTAAGACTGAATGCGTTTCAGCATAGATGGCCACCACGAAATTGTACATTGGCTCTCAGCTGGCCTGGGCCAGGGCCAAGGCAGTGGGGGCCGTTCCCTCACTGTTTCCAGGATGGCTTCGCGGGCCACATGAAACCACTTAGCGGGCCGGATCCGGGCCCCGGGCCTTGTGTTTGACATGTCTGATATAGATGGATACATTTGGATTCCCATCTTCCTCAGCCTCAGAACAACATGCATTGATACAAAACATTCATATACAGTATTTCCACCCTTTTATTTCTCAGCTTGAACACTTATCAAAATAGAAAGTACTGCCGAATAACTTTTGAATTTCAAAGTAACCCGTAACAGGTACCAGCTGAAGACATAAGCTGTTACTGTTAAGGAAAATTTTCTATTAATTAACTAATACGAGTACTTCACGAACCAGGAGGAGACACCATCAATACATGATAGAGCTACGTCAAAAAAAAATCTTTATACATAATGGAATTTGAGAGAGAACAAGAGTATTACAGATAGACAAAATTTTCTCTTTCTGCGAAATATAGCTGAGAATGTGCATACATGTAATGTGTGTGTGTGTGTAAGTGTGTAAAATGTTATCTTTGCAGATAGCAAGCTGGTTTCAGTGAATTTAAGGAAGTAGGAAGCAGGATTGTATCTGGCAGGAAACCTGACTTCTGTGTTAATGCTTCACATGTCACGAGGATATATTGTAGTTTCGTTAAGACAAGTAGTGATTTCTCTGATAAATGAACTCAAGCCAAATTGAAATGGAGTTGAAACTGGCTGGTTTTACAATAGACATAGTTTAATGAATCATGGTTAAGTTTTGGAGGAAAGTTTAAACTTCCATCAATCTAAAATAGCAGCAGTAGCAACCAAAGCCTTCCCACAATTTTGGTTGGAGAGGGAAGAGAGGAATTTGCAAGGCCAAAGTTAATTGTATTTCATGGCATCTGAATAATGGTGAGCAGACTCCATTATTTTCCATTATGGTCCCTTATGACAGTGGTGCATAAATTGGAGACTATCTAGCTGACTTTCTGAGGAGTTGTCCTGCTTTCAGAGTCTAAAATACCTGAGTGATTTGCAGTCTGGTTATAGGGCAGTCTTCTACTTGATCAATACTGTATAGAATACCTAAAGTGCAACAGCTGGAATACTTAACAGCTTCCTTACGCTGGAGCTCCTGAGAAATGTACTGTAGTCCCAACCTATATTTAACACCATTCATTTTCACTTACTAACCAGTTGCTTTGGAAGCCTCTGTTTAGGAAGAAGGGTGGAGTGCAAATATTGCAATAAGTACACGAATACAATAAATATATTTTTATAAACAGTTTAGAAGTCTTTTTCAGGTCTAGTTTCATAAGAGAACAGGCACAACTAAATATAAACTTCTTCTTTGACTTCTGTTTACAGTAACTGCACAGGTCAGTGTGTGATCAAATGGCATGACCATCATATTTACTGTAGCTGGTTTAATTATTAGAATTTAGATAACACCCCTTTATTGAACATCTGGACTATTGTGAGAAAAAGAAGCTTCATCAATAAGAGACAGAAATGATCAGGTTTGGTTCCCCTGACACTTCCAGTCAAAAGAATGTCAGAAAGCAACACAAAGAAAGCTCTCTGTCTACAACTATGGAGAACAGCAGCCAGCTGGGGAAGATCAGTCAGGCAACCTTTGGGGCTGGTGGGATATTTGAGAGTGCGTGGTGTGCTCTCACAAAAGGGCTGTTATGCCTGTTCACAAAATGGTGGCCGTTCATGGTAGAGTCACTCACAGAACTGTGAATTTAGCAGAGAGCCGGTATAATGTGGCGGTACAGGTGCTGGACCAGCATTTGGTTCAGCCATAGAGGTTCCCTGGGAGACTTTGGGCCACTCTCAGCCCCTACCTTATGTCACAAGGTTATTGTGGTGAAAAATAAGAGGAGGAAGCGCTATATATCCCATCTATATGCTATGACAAGTATACTTCTAGCCAATAAGTAGAGTGGTGAGATTGCCCCCCCTTCCCCCCAGTTTACTTTCTGCCCTGTTTTCCTGGGTCTGTGGACCTCTTCTAAACGAAGCAGTGAGCTGCCCTTCTCCTTTCCCATTTTATTTGCTAAGAAAGCACCTACAGATTTCAGAGTCATTCTTTGTAAATAAAAGAACACTAAAGGTTACTCATTCCTTTTGTAGCATGCCAGCTTCTTTGAACAAATATTAAATAAAATAGCATTTAAAACATTTAAAAGAACAAGTTGAGCAAAGCCAGGGGCATCTGCGAAAGTTGAGTAAAAAAAAAATCAAGATAATGGCAGCAACTGTGCAATCAAAGCCCCCCCCCTTTTGTATGCATGTTGCATGCATAATGCACATGTGGAGAGGGGTTGGCTTTGATTTATTAGAGTATTATTTGTTCAGTGTGTGAAACATGAAATCCTTTTTCACAGAATTTTATGTTACTAGGTTTTTACACTGCACTGGTTTGTACCAGTAAAGATAAATGGTACTGGAATAAAAACAATTAAAGACTTGGAGTGGATACTTGTGTGTATTTAGGACTGATATATGCATATCCCATTCTTTTCCTTTTACCTTTATTTTAATATTTTGAGCACTTGATGGCCAAAATACTGTGGAAGATGGAAATTAAATTGGGTCTATGGCATTAAGCTGAGATTCTGATTTGAAAACATGTGTTCTGGTTATACCTTAGCTATAAACTCAGTCGTGTAGTTATTTGACATTTTTAGCTGTAATCAGCCATATTGCAGTTAACTGAGACTAACAGTATCCCCCTCAGATATTTGTAGTGAGAATGATATTTAAAAAGCCTTAAATGTGCTGTACATAATTGTTTACAGATAAATAAAAGAGATTACTAATAAAGTAATGTTCCTCATCCAAGGTGTTGAATGTAGTGTAGTTGGCCCTTTTCCAACATGTTAGTAAAGGTGTTACAAAAAGGGAGAATTTGCTTTAGCTACAATTGGTTTCTCATTATGTTTCTGTTTTTAGCATCACAGCATGGTATATGTGCCACTGAATATGCCATTTTAAAGTTGCCAAGCCAGGATTTTCCACTATAAATCCTGCAGACTTGTGGTAGTTCCCTCATGCAATTTGTTATGATCCAGATTCTTCTTTATTTACAACTATCATATATACAAACATCCAATTTATTTTGCTATAAATGTACTCCTATGACTTCAGACATCTCCAGAGCACTTGGGGAAAAAACCCTAAAGCCCAAGGTGAAAGAAAATAGATGATTTCTGCACGGAAAATGCAATATAATAGAAGGTAGTGCCAAACCTTTCCTCTGTCTGCTGTTTTCCCCAAAGCCCCTTATCAGATGATTTTTTTTCTCCCCCAGGCAGCTCAGATTTTGAGCCATGGGGCCTTGCTGGGAGCAAAATGACTGAGGATAGAAACTGCAGGAAAGGTTTGGTGTTGGCCTCCTCCCAAAACCTGCTTTTTTCTGCTAAAAATCATTGGCTCTTCCTCCTGCATTTCACCTCACTTGAAGTGGAGAAATGAGTTCAGGGCCTGCATTCAGAGACACTCGAGGGAAACAGAGCTTGTGGCCACTGGATTTCTTCCCCCTGATGACCTCAGGCAATCAAGGCTTCAGGAACAGGGACAGTAGCATCACAAAGATGGAAGTGGTGGCATTTGCATGAAGGTCTCTGTGAGCAGAACTGTACCACCTTAGCTTTCAGGTAAAGGAGTCTTTAGATACCTTTGGTCCAGTTCTCCAAGCCTGGGGAAATGAATACCATGGTATTAATCAAGGTTTCTGCAGACATTTTGTCCCTTGTCTTTGCTAGGCTTCCTCAAGGCTACCATTCAGAAAGGGGTGTAGGGGGTGAGGGAATGGGTATAGGTAAGGGGTGAGGTTACCTTGCAATGTTTGAAATCTATAAGATTCAAGAGGCCACCAGCAAGACTAGCAAAAATGTTTAAAAATATGTCAGATAGATGCTGGAAATGTAAGCACAATTCAGACACGTACTATCATATTTGGTGGACATGCGGCAGAGCAAAAGCTTATTGGAAAAAGATACATGCTTGGTTAGAAAAAGTACTAGGTGAACATGTTGTCTTTAAACCTGAACTTTTCTTCCTAGGTATAATGCCTGAAAAGATTAACAAGCAAAGTCTATATTTGATCTTACACATCACTACAGCAGCGAGAATAATCTTTGCACAATATTGAAGAATGAAGGACTACCACCAGAGGAAGAAATAATCAGAAAAATATGGGAATCCACAGAGATGGATAGATTAACTATGAGATTGAAAGATAAAGAAGACACAGATTACTACCAAACTTGGGACTTAGTTTTATTGTTGCGTTAGAGGAAAGAATGAAGGATTAGGAATTGAAAATGTATTAGCATAGCTGATCCCAGACAGCTCGTTAGTTGAAAAAATAACTTATGTACGTAAAAGAAAATTAATAAAAACTTCATAAAAAAAGGATCAGTTGGTGATGGAAGTTTCCTAGAAGGTATAGCTCGGTTGTTGGGAGTGGTACTGTCTTCATTTTGATTGATCTTCTGTTTGTTATGGACCTGATTTGGATCAGGCACCTGGCTGAGTGGTAGACTGTATCTATTAAAAGGATCGTTCTGCATTTTAAAGCTTAGTCTAGATCACAGGTCTGCAACCTGCGGCTCCGGAGCCGCATGCGGCTCTTTCTGCTGTCTCCTGCGGCTCCCAGTCCTCTGCCATGTGCAGTCCCCCCCCAAAAAAAAGTGGGACTAAAAAAGTTCAATCAATTCAAATATGCAGGGTAGGTGCATATCTCGCCTTGGCTCCACTCTTCAGTCAAACTCTGTTCTGCGCATGCGCGCACATGCACACACATTTTTTGCGGCTCCCAGCTTTTCCTTTTGTGAGGGAACCGGTTCCGAGTGGCTCTTTGACTGTTTCAGGTTGCTAACCCCTGGTCTAGATCAACCCTATCCACCCACCCTGATTTAAGCTTTTCCCTGACCTGTTTATTTGAAGCCAGAGCCTTCATTGCAATGGAGGTTTCCTTACATCAGAGACTATTCTGTTTAGCTCCATGGTTGCTGCCTTGAGTGGTGCAGTCCAGCCACAGATACATAGTATAACAGGCTGCTGGTTGTTTGGCCTTGCATGGTTGCTGTCCCTGAGTTTCCAGAAGTGTATCAGTACTGAAGTGGTGCCTGCAGGAATGGTCTACTTGCACAACAGCTGGAGCTGGCTGGTAAAGACGTACAAACATGTTGGCTTCTTTCTATATTCTGAAAAGTAGCAAGCTTCGGCTTTCAGTTTCATAGAAGGAAACAGAGATTTCATATGACTTCATGCTTCTACCTGTTGCTGTTTATCTAGTGCAGACTCAAAAGCAGAGCTTTTTTGCATATTTGCTGTTGGCTTTTCATTAGAATAAAACTACAGGTGCGAGGGTTGGTTCCCATTGATCTAAGACAGACTTGTTCTTGAGTAAACGCATTAGATTGCAGTGTCACTAAGGTTTTTTTTCCCCTCCAAAGTTTCAAGAGCTGTTTGCACATTAGGCAGTGAGAATGACAACTTTCCTAGACTATGCATTCAGCAAGGAGGTCAGCAGCGTGCCATATTTTTCTGAAAGCTGAGCCCGATACATAAAGTTATCATACATTTAGCATTCGAAAGGAACACTGAAAAACTTTAGATGTACCTCAGATATGTAATAGGTGTAGCAGCCCTTCCTTGTAGAAAGGAAGCACAGGTTGGTACGCTTCTCTTGGGTACAGCTCTTCTGTGGATTTGGAAGCTGCGTTTCATATTCAGCAGTTTACGATGAAGAAATTGGGATCTTGGCCAGTGGCTACTGTACACAAAATTATTGAGGACAAAATAGAAATTGCCAGGCTCTGAAAGCGAGGCATTTAGACAAAGGTCAGATAGGCAAAGTTGGGGATTGGTTATTCTATTGGCTAGAAAAAGTGTTTATTGATTATTCTATTGGTTAGAAAAAGGGGGGGGGAGCAGGTAGGTAGCTCTGCTGTAACTAAGACTCATTTGTGAGCAGCCCTACAGCAATTGCATTACCAGTTTGCATGGAGATGGATGGAGATGGATGGATATGGACGGACAGACAGATAGATGACAGAGTATCTTGATTAAATTCTGTGAAGGAAAATTGGGTCACAAATACAATGGAGCTGCCAAGATGGCAATTGGAATTAGGGCCTGGTAAAGCCCATGTAAATAGAATTTCTTCATCACCTAAAGTGCAAGATGAGATTAATTCCTGGGAGAAACAAGTAGAAAGAGAAGCAACTACAATAATGGCAGAAATGTGGGCCATTCATTTTAAATGGGAAGAGTGAAAGAATTAGCAGCACCTGACCAAAAAAAAAAAAAAAATTAAGTAGCTTTTTAAATACTACTTGCTTTATATTTAGTTGGTTGGTTGTTTAGTTGTCTGCTCTACTGTTTCAGGAGTGACTATGGTCACTCTTTTCATAAATACAATACCAGGCTGTCCACTTGCCTAAACCTTATGCTTTTGCAGATGGATGTCAGGGGCTTGATGTTTAATAGTCATTATTATCAGTAAAAAAAATCTATTGTTTGACTAGGTATTTTCTGCATGTTGTACTTAGAGTCACAAACAGATTTTTTTTTTCATAAGCTGACCTTGGTGGTCTTTTTTCCATCATGTGACCCATTGATTTTTTATATAAACATTTATTTGTTCGTTTACTTGTTTGTTCATAAGGGTTTTCTGTTATGCTTTTCTTATTCGACTATGCATCTTTTTGCTCTCAGTAATGTAGGCTGATTTTTGAGATGTCTAAGGAAGGTGCTAGTTCATATACAGTTGACTCCTTCTGAATATAGGAATATGGATGGTCACTTTATTTCAAATTGAACTTGTCTTCTATCCTCTGTTCTGATTCATGGTAGATATTTTCCCAGCATCTGCCATCTGATCCTTTTAATTAGATGCCAGGACTATATCTAGGACCTTCCCCATAAAAAATATGTGCCCTATTGTGATCCTTACTTTGATTTTATGATCTGTAATTTTATCCCACAGTGAGATAACATTGATGGCTTCACATGTCCTCTTTCTCTTTCTATCTTTCGAACCCTTTGCTCATAGGTTTTCCTTCCCTGCCTGTCTTGCTGGCATCTGAACTGAGATCTTGCTTCAGAATCATTTCCTTTCCAGCTCCCAGTCTTTCCAGTGAATAAAGAGTCAAAATTAGCAATAAATCTATACTCCCTTAGGAATCAAAACCAGGGAGGAAGTGTCTCTTCCAAGTTTTCATCTTTTCAGGAATGGTCTACTAGCAATGACTTATACCTTTCTCTTAGTGTACTGAACCTGGCAATAAGCAGCCATTCAACTCTCCAACAATGCATAATTTGTCATTCTAGTTTTAAGGAGCTATAAGGATGGATTTGATATTCTAGTACCTTCTCGGAAATGAATGCCTTTTTTTTGTGCAAGAACCAATTTGAGATAGCACCATGTCACCCACAACAAGTGTGTCATTAAACTGACAAGGAAATTAGTGTCTGCCATGTCATAGCTTCGTATCTGATCATTTGCAAGAAACATTGTTTCTGATGAAGATTCCAGCACATTAAAAAAAAAAGCTTTCATGACCAAAATAGACAGTGGAACGGCTGTTAATCTAGCAGGCACAGGGAAACAAACCTGGATAGACTAGCTCTCTATTTCTCTCTCTTATCACTAGTCTTTAGTGATTTCTGTTCTCCTTCCTGCTGTTACTACAAAGTCAAGTGTGTGAGCAATCTAGTGCATTAAGGAAGAAGGGGGAAACATGATGAAGATGGGTTAAGATGGCGAAGTCACTTTTGCTCCTCTGCCATATGGAAAAGCTAGATTTGGAGATAGGTATGTTTCTGCAGAATTATGTAATTATATGAATTTCTTTCTCCAAATATTAGGACAGCCCAAAAGAAGTGTGTAATTATAAAATGCATTATGTGAGTTACAATTATCATCATCGTATCAGGGAAAGATTATACTAGCCATTATGCTACCCTCTGAATGTGCTAAGCTCCAACATTTTTAATTTGCTGGTCATTCTGGCTATGGAGTTCAACATGGTTGGAAAATCTCAGAAGGCTAAAAGAGAGGGCTGGAAGATTTAACAAGAAGGATCTATTTAAATGGAACATATATATTCATAGTTTATCACACAACAGCATTCTGGACTAGATGAACTTTAAACTAGCATGGCAACCATCTTGTTACCATGATGAGAATGGGAGAAATAAATAAAAGGGGTTTTAAACTCTTTCACTGTCCTCTCACAAAACCAGGTACAGAGTATTCTATAGGTATAGATATTCAGGCAGTTGAAGGACATCGACTGCAATAGCTTTTATCTTTTCTCTGTATCCCATTTTTTTCAGTCCATCCCATTTCAGGGCTTCCCTTATTTCTTCTGAGATAAGAAGGTTGGATTGGATCTCCCACCCATCCGTGTGCTTCTAAACATCTACCTGCAGAGATATTGCCATTTTAGCTCTCATACTTACAGTCCTAAATCCTGACTTGCTAGAGCCATTTTAAGCTTAAGGTTAATTGATTTGAGACCATCTCTCTCTTTTGTCCTTTATTTACTACCTAAAATCTCATTAAAATAAACACAATGGAAAGGAGAAAGAAAAACTCAAGGGGCAAAGCAGCAAAACTCAGCATTTTAAAGCTGTGGATTAAAAGAACACAGAAAACAATTTCCTAATTCTCCTGTAGTGGAAGAAAGGGGCAAAGGTTTTGCCTAGGAGATGAGCCATCCCAGTGTGAGCTACTGATTCTATGGTTCTACTGCCAGCATTTGCAAAATGTCTAGGACAATAGCAACCTCAAATTTGCCTGCAGACTATAATTATTTCCTGGCATCCTTTCTGGAGCTCCCAATATGAATTTCCCCAAATAGGCATTTTATTCTCTTTTATTTTAAATCTTTCCTGTTCTGTTTACACATACACACACTAGCAGATTAACAATGGATCCAACATAAAATAGTCCTCAAAGTCTAGGAATTAGCAAAGAGATGGTAGAGAGGAAGGATCCTACCTGTATTCAGGCAAATTCTGCCCACAGCCTGCAGTTTGATCCTGACAGGGCTCAAGGTTGACTCAGCTTTCTAGCCTCCCAAAGTTGGTAAAATGAGGAGCCAGCTTGTTGGGGGTAATATGCTGACATTGTGAACTGCCCAGAGAGTGCTGTAAAGCACTATGGGGCAGCATATAAACATACGGTAAGTATTTTTATTTTTATTTTATTTTTAATCCCATTTATATCCCGCCCTTCTCCGAAGACTCAGGGCGGCTTACAATCTAAGCACAATCAATGTGCTTAGCAATAGCCTTCATTCTATGTATATGCCTGCTTATTAGGGCTTTCGCCCCCCCCCCCAAGTGGCATTATTACAAAGTCAGCTTATTGCCCCCAACAATCTGGGTCCTCATTTTACCTACCTCGGAAGGATGGAAGGCTGAGTCAACCTTGAGCCTGGTGGGATGCGAACCTGCACTAATTGCAGGCCGCTGGTGTTACTTAAGGAGGCATTAGCCCACTGCTCCACCAAGGCTCTTCTATTGTAGTAGCAATAGTACTATTGCTATCAGGCTTAAACTAAAAAAACACCCACTTTCAATTATTCCTAAGGGATTGGATGAGGACAACCAATAGGACAAGACTAGCTAGAGGGAGAAGATAGTTCTGGAGCCTAGAAACAAGGACTGAAAACAAAGAGGCTTTAGGAAGGCCCTCTGATCTTGGGATAGCAATTTCACACCGATGTTCTGAACAATTCAGTGTCCTAGAATAGATACATAAAGCAAGCTATTGGTTGTGATCTTTTCCAAAATGATACTCTGACATCAGCTTAAGGAGGATACACAGGACATGGATAATGTCCCAGTCTGATAATCATGTTAATTTATTAATTTTATATGCTGCCTGGCGACCAGTAACTCTGGACTATTTGTAAATTGTTAAAAACAAGGAAACAATAAAAAAAAGAATAAAGATGGCAGAAATAACAAAACCAGGTGGAACAAAAAGGGAAGAAACAATCATACTTGCCAAAGGCCTGAAGGAAGAACCAGGTCTTCAAGGCCTTTCAAATCACCAGCAGGGGCAGGGCTGTTAAAATCTTGAACTTCACTCCAAAGGGCAAACAATGCTACCTACAAGGAACACTTCTGAGATCTGTTTAAGTGAAGGACACTGGAGTGCGCCAACCCCGCCAGATTGGATTAGCCAGGCAGATACTATGGGAGACAGGTAATCCATCAAGTAGACATATCCTATGTTATAGGTGACAGCCCGGTCCTTGAATTGCATCTGGAAGTAAAATGATAACCAGTACAACTTGCAAAGCAGAGGTGTTACATGAGGATACCAAGACATGCCTATCACTGCCTTCCAGCTGCATTCTGAACCAGTTGAGGTTCCCAGGTGGTCTTCAAAGGCAGACCCACGTAGATTGCATTGCAGTTGTCAAGCCATGAGGTAACCAAGGCATGAAAAACTGTCTATAAGGCACCCCAGATGAAGCTGTGCAAATGCTTTCCTGACCACAGCTGCCACCTGCTCAAGCAGGACCTGTGAGTCTAGGATGAATCCCAAATTACCCCTCTGCCCTTGAATGGGGAAGTACCAATGCTCCAAGATTAAAGGTGGAATATCCCGATATTTTTTCTCTCACTGGTAAATTGACATTTGTGTGAGAGTACCCACACTATGCTGATCACTTTGTGATCCTTCACCTTTCAAAAGTTCCAGCATGCTGTGTTGCTAGCATTAAAATGTTTATATTTTAATGCTAGCAATGTGATAAATACATAGATTTATGAGTGGCAAACCTTCTTGGAACCTAGCTGTAAATTTCAGGATTTACATTTTTTTTACTCAATTATATTTTTATTGCATATAGTCTTACTCATAGTAATTTGTTCTAGAATTCTTAGAAATTTTGATACACTTGTTGGTTTACATTGTGTAAGAGAGCTATCAAATCAGATAGAGATTAAACCAAACTTCCCAGTTGTGTCCTAGTTCTTGATTTTTCCATGTTCTTCAACTTACTGTAGCAGACAAAAGCTGTTTCATGTATAGTTTCTAAGTTCCTACCTCATTCTAGGGATATCCAAGTCTTTCATTAATTAGTACAGATTATTTAATTTATTTATTTATTTATTTATTTAAATTTATATACCGCCCTATTCCCGTAGGACTCAGGGCGGTTTACAGGGAAAATTAAAAGTTAAAATACATCACATACAATTAAAATCGATTAAAACTAAGATTAAATTAATCCCTGAACTTAACTAAAACCCCATTAATTAAATAATAAAAAATAATTAAAACCCCTCAGTCTGGGCCAGACAGCTCAAAAAACCAAGTTTTCAAGTCCCTACGAAATGAGCGAAGGTCGGGGGCGGTCCTAAGCTCCGTGGGAAGCTAGTTCCAAAGGGCCGGCGCGCCCACAGAGAACGCCCTTCCCCTGGGAATAACCTGCCGGCATTCCTTAACCGGCGGTACCCTAAGAAGGCCCTCCCTGTGGGAGCGCACAGGACGATGGGAAGTTGATGCCGGCAGCAGGTGTTCCCTTAGATAATACGGACCCAAGCCATTTAGAGCTTTATAGGTCATTACCAGTACCTTGAATCTCACCCAGAGGGCAACTGGAAGCCAATGCAGCTCACGGAGAAGAGGTGTTACGCAGGAGTATTAGGAAACTCCCATAACAACTCGCGCAGCTGCATTCTGCACCAGCTGAAGCCTCCGAGTGCTCCTCAAGGGCAGCCCCATGTAGAGAGCGTTGCAGTAGTCTAGCCGGGAGGTCACAAGTGCATGGGTGACTGCGTAGGACATCTTGGTCCAGATAGGGCCACAACTGGCGCACCAGATGAAGCTGGGCAAAAGCCCCCCTGGTCACGGCTCCTATATGATCTTCAAAATAGAGCCGTGAATCCAAGAGGACGCCCAAGTTGTGAGCCCTATCGCCTGGGGGTAACACCTCACCCCCCCATCATTAGTGGTGGAACAACCTGGTTTATCCGAGATGCCGATATGCACAGCCACTCAGTCTTGGCAGGATTGAGTTGAAGCCTGTTTCTCCCCATCCAAACCCGGACCGCTTCCAGGCAACGGGACATCACATCGAGTGCATCACTGGGTTGGTTCGGGGTGGAAAGAAAAAGTTGGGTATCATCAGCGTACTGATGATACCCCACCCCGAAACCACGAATGAGCTCGCCCAGCGGTTTCATGTAGATGTTGAACAGGAGGGGAGAGAGGACCGACCCCTGAGGGACTCCACAAACGAGAGACCTCAGGGCGGACCTCTGCCCTCCCGTCAACACCGACTGTGAGCGGCCCAGGAGGTAGGAGGAGAACCACCATAAAACGGTGCCTCCCACTCCCAACCCACTGAGATGCTGCAGTAGGATACCATGGTCGATGGTATCGAAAGCCGCTGAGAGATCTAAAAGTACTAGGACAGAGGAACATCCCCTGTCCCGAGCCCGCCAGAGATCATTCACCAGTGCGACCAATGCCGTCTCAGTGCTGTACCCGGGCCTGAAACCCAATTGGTACGGGTCCAGATAATCAGTTTCCTCCAGGAACAGAGGAAGCTGATGCGCCACCACACTCTCAACCTTCGCCAAAAAGCGAAGGTTGCAGACCGGACGATAGTTATTTAAAACAGCTGGGTCCAGGGCAGGCTTCTTGACGAGGGGCCTCACCACCGCCTCCTTCAAGGCAGCGGGGAAGATACCCTCCTTCAAGGAAGCAGTTATTACTGCCTGGAACCAGCCTCGTGTCTCCTCCCAAGCCGCATAGACCAGCCAGGAGGGGCACGGGTCCAACAAACAAGTGGTGGAGCTCAGTCTCCTCATAATCCTGTCCACGTCATCGGGAGAAACAGGGTCAAGCTCAGTCCAGATAACATGCTCAAGACCGCTTGATTCCTCCATGCCAGACTCTGCCCAGTCAGAGTCCAAACCGGTCCGGATCTGAGCGATTTTGTCCACCAGATGATGGCTAAACTCCTCAGCCCGACCCTGTAAGGGTTCCTCCCTCACCTCCCGATTAAGGAGAGAGCGAGTCACCCTAAACAGGGCGGCTGGGTGATTATCTGCGGACGCGATGAGGGCAGCGAAGTAATTAGACTTCGCCGTCCTCATCGCAGCGAGGTAAGACCTTGTAAAGGCTCTTAGTCGCAATCGGTCAGATTCAGACCGGGTGGACCTCCAACCGCTCTCTAGACCCCGTCTCCAACGCTTCATCTCCCGGAGCTCCACAGTAAACCATGGAGCCCAACGGCATCTGTGCCGAGTCTGGGGTCGCAAGGGTACAACACGGTCGAGGGCCTCGGTAGCCGCCCTTTCCCAGGCATCAACCAAGGCATCGACCGGGCTGTGAGTGAGGGAGATAGGTAAGGACCCAAGCGCCGTCTGGAACCGTTCTGGGTCCATTAGGCGCCTGGGACGGAACCATCTGGTCGGTTCCACAGCCTGGCAGCAGGGGGTGGCACAATGGAAGACCAGCTGCAGGAGATAATGATTGGACCATGACGGGGGGACAGCAGATGGCGAGCCCCCTCCCAAATCATCCAACCATTGTCCAGATAGAAAAATCAGGTCAAGGGTGTGACCCGCCCCATGAGTCGGGCCCTGAATTACTTGGGTCAGGTCCATGGCCGTCATGGAAGCCATGAACTCCCGAGCTAACTCTGACGACTCTCCCAGGGAAGGCAGGTTGAAGTCGCCCAGAACTATAAGTCTGGGAAACTCCACCGTCAACCCTGAGAGGGTGTCGAGCAGCTCAGGCAGGACCGTTGCCACACAGCTGGGCACCAGGTATGTTAGCAACAGATCCAACTGAGCCCGAGGGCTACATCTCATGAGAAGGGACTCACTCCCGCCTATCTGGACAACGGTGGTCTCCTGCGGACATAAGGTCTCCCGTATATCCACCGCCACCCCACCGCCCCTGCCCTGAGCCCGAGACTGGTGTAGCACACAGAAACCCGGAGGGCCAAGTTTAACCAGAGGGACACCGCCCTCTGGGCCCAACCAAGTCTCCGTAATGCATGCCAGATCCGCGTGTCCCTCCTTGATCAATTCCCGGACGAGGGGAGCCTTGTTCACCACAGATCTGGCATTGAAACACACCAGTCTGAGCTCAGGGTCCTGATCCCCCTCGCCCCCGGATACAAGGGTACTAACCGGAGGTTCGGAACACGCCACCGCTCGAAGATAGCGGGGGCGCGGTCCCGGATATTGATACGGCCCTCCGTGTAACCGCCTGCTGCCATTCCCAATCGTCGTGGGGATTTTCAACCCCACCCCCATACCAACGGAACCAAAAGCCCACGCCCCCAACCCCATCTCACCGGGAACTATTGGAGGCCCAGACTGACAGCCGGTTGATAAAACCCTCCCTGATTCCCTCCCCTCCCTCCCATTCCCACCCCTCCCTAACCCTTTAAAACAACCGGCTAAAAAACATACAAGGGGCCTCTTAATGCATTTCCACCAGAGGCCCCTATTTAAGCCCTCTCAGGGTCCCAAAAATTGGGCCCGTCCTTAAGGGAAGTAAGGGACATGGTGACCGGTCGTATCCAGGAGGGAGGAGCCCCCCTGAGAGCATACAAGTCCGTGCTAGAGTATTGTATATGAACCATATCATGATAACAACTGCATAGGGGCCATAAACCAATGAGCAATTAGATGACCATAATAATGTGATGTTATGAGCCAGAGAATCTTGGTTTAATGTTCTAATCATTAGCATCCCTTTCCAATGTGTTTCTCTGCATAGAATATAATGTTTTGTTTTATTGTAACAATAGAGACTGTTGAAAACAAAGGTGTACGGAGATTCTGAAAATGACTTCAGACATCTGTTTTGAAAAAATATAGAAGCCTTTGAAAATTAACCTAAAAATCAATCTTTGCTTAGGAAGGATTTTTCCCCTACTGAAATTTAGCCCTTTGTGAAATGGTGCTGCTCACTGTTTTGTTTCTCTGCACAATTGTCTCTTCTGCCCTCCATCCAATTTTGTTTCCCGCTTTCCCTTCCCTACCCATTGAATCTATTGGATAACATCATCCTTGACTATCAAATTGTCCCTGTATAGTGCAGAATAGGATGGGAACATCTTGTTCTTGAAGAGGGAAAAGAGTACTTATTCTCCAGCATGAAGATGGAGACACTATTTGAAAGGTGTCCAGAATATACCCAAAGGAGGACAACTTGGATGAAAAAGGATAGATTATGAACTATGAAATAATTCTGAGGTTGAACTTGACCAGCCGTGAGTTGATTTACAGTACTGCTTCAAAAAGGAAATCTGGGATGAAATAAGACATATTTCTGCTCAGAAATGAGCAACTTCCATGTTAAATAAACTCATAAATATAAAATTATCCGGGAATGGAAGTTCAATGGAATAAATGATTAAGTATCTCTCTGTTCAGAAGACAATAAAATAGTATGAAGTTTTCTGATAATCTAATCAAGGAATTGATATTAATTTCATTACCAGGAAAGTACAAATACATGGGGAAATTAATCAACCTTCCTAATAATTTTTTTTCTTTGAGAATAGAAAATGAGAAGGTGCAGGCATACTACCAGGATTAGAAAGATGCAACCTGAAGGGAATTCTGTGAACAAGAAAAAAGGAAATGCTGTCCATCATTACTGTAAAAGAAAGGGACATATTAAAAGAGAATGAGACTTTAGAAAGCTAAGACTCATAGAAGAGATAATGGGATCAAATGGCATAAAAGAAAAGTCAAGTCTCCCTAGGAATTGCAAACATAATGAGATGCAAAGAAACAGCAAATAAATGCTTACTTGACATTGGATATATTCTGAATTTGGAAAAAAAAAGTTTTCTGCTAGATAGTGCATCAAGCCAATATATCTGCAACAAAGGTGTGCTTATAAGTCTTGATGAACCTTACCAAGGAAAAATTAAATTAGGAAATTGAATGTTAATAGGTGGGGAAAAGGGTACCATT
This sequence comes from Vipera berus, assembly GCF_964194415.1. NCBI lineage: Eukaryota > Metazoa > Chordata > Lepidosauria > Squamata > Viperidae > Vipera > Vipera berus. The sequence goes on along the minus strand of NC_138203.1, from coordinate 181,337,679 downwards.
AAACTGAAATGCCTAATAGGTCATCATGAAAGGAGAAATATATTACATACATGAATTGTATGAAACTTGCTTATGTTTTTATGTAATGTGACTGTAAAATTGTGTTTAAAAATAAAGTCACATTCTTGCAAAGGCGCATGAACTGATGCTGGTGGAAAAGCACAGTGAAACTAATTTTCTGGAGTTATGCAATCCAAGGCAAACAAAATAGCAGGATGCATACATAATAATAATCCTGTAATATGGCTTAGAAGATTTAGTCCCAGAGATGAGTCTGTTATGAAGAAAATAAGGGATAAGGACTTAGCAATTGGACTGAATGTTTGTCCTTGCAAGAAACAAAGGAATCAAAATGTGACTGTTGTTTAAAAGCAAATGGAAAAAGGAACAGGTTTCCCAAGGCTGAATTCAAATAAGGCTGTCAGCTATTGGAACTTGTATTTTCAGTCTTATGGGATCCCATGCCAATCAAAATAAAAGATGGGAAAAACTACTTTGTAATGCTCATATAGTCTGCAACTCAAAGCATAGTTGCGCTCATCTCTTAGCCAATAAGATTAGAAAAAAATCAAATTGTCCTGTCTTTATACAGAAAACAAGTTTAACAGAAAAAGCAAGTTATTAAGGTATGATAATGGGGGAGAATATTACATCCTGGAATTTGAGGAGAACTTGAAGAATGAAGGCACAAAATGTGAAGAATAGCAGAATAACAAAGTGGATCTTGGAGGTCTTCTAGCCCAACCCCACGCCCAAGCAGGAGAGTCTATCCAGGCATGTCAAACTGCCGGCACTCAGGCTGGATGCGTCACAATGAAACCATGCCCACCCCATTGCTGGCAATGGGGGAAAAGTCCGAATACGTCATGCGATGTCATGTGACGTCACGAGTTTTGACATGGTATAGACTGATAGTCTCTTCTTAAAAACTTCAGAAGTTGCACTCACAACTTCTGAATATTAGGCAATAAACCTGAGCAAAATGGAAAAAGCCTGTTAAGCACAATAAGGTGTTTTTTGGTTGATACAAAAGATTTTTGGTGGAAAACATAGCTACTTATCTGCAAAACATTTTATCAACAAAAAATGGAGGCAAATTCCTATGTGATTATGGAATGGGAGCAATCCAATCAGCCATACAGTACATGAAGTTATTTAAATGTAAAGCTTATACATATATGTCTGAAGGTAAAAAGGGAGTAAATTCAATTGCAGAGCCTTATTTGTAATAGCTATGGACTATCAAGTGGAGCATTCTGCAATTTGGATATATGAGTTTACTGAGTACATTAGATGCCAATTAACTCATAGCCACAGCCATTTTTCAACAGAATATATCATCTTCTATTCTGTTTCCCCCTTTCTTTTTCCAGATTCTTTTGAAGGAGGAAGTAAAATATCTACATGTGAGGGAATTGTTGGATATATCCAGATGAGGGTCAATTGGCTTGGTGAATGTGGCCATTTTAACCAGTAATTATTTATATTTTTCAAATTAAATTCAATTTATGTGTTTATTTTTCCTTGGCCATGCCCTTTTTTTTGGGGGGGGGGGGAGGTATGTATATTTTCACCTATAAATATCTCAGATTTTTCCTGGGAACCCTGAACTAACAAGCTGGGAAATGGACAATTATGTATAGAATATTATATTTCCAAGAATATCTCTGGGCTCCATATGGGTTTTGTGGACATTTTTAGAAAATGAAAATCATGCATGACCGCTTTACTTCAAAATACACTCAATTTCCCTGTAAAAAGCAAAGGTAGACTAAAAAGTGGTACAGGATTTCTAATAGGGATAGTGAAATAGTGGGGAATAGGTTTTACCCATTTACTTTCCATTAAATCAGTCCAGCAATTCTGAATAAAAAAAAATGGTTGAGGGGGGCGGGGGGAAGATATGTGTTTAACTCTGTTCTTCGTGTCTTTGCTAGTTCATCTTTTTGCAAATTTGCTAGCATATCATTATTAGCTCTTGCTGAATGCAAGAATCATTGCTGAATCATTTATTTTTATTAAGGATAAATTTAGTATTTCTTGTACTGTTCTGGTTCTCGATAGCTATTCTTCAGGAAAAAGGACTCTGAACTTATGGTATCTTGAGGTTACACTAACATTTTTGGGAGAGAGAAGGGCTGTGGGGCATGGGTTAGGTAGTAATAGTAAACAGCCTACATGTGGATGGAATTTGGGGAAGGGTAACTTTTGTTCTTAAATTATGTTAAGACTACTTGAGGCTTTGCACTCTGTTTTCAGTGTGTTTTTTTTCTCTGTACGAAAATGGTGGGAAGCCAGGTTTTTTTATTTTTTGTACTTGATTTGAAAGTGTCCATGGACAACAACAGAAAGATTTGTTGCCTTTGACTCTCCTAGTTTTGGAGAGGATTTTAAAAATTTCTCTTTATAGGGAGTTTGGTCTCCAAATGTATTATTTCTAAGAAAATTGGAGAAATTGTGAGTGACAGACATGACATGGCAAGTTCCAAAACTGTAACTGTCCATAAAAACTGCTTTCCTGACTGAACAGCAAAACAACAACACTGGTAGATTTCTCATCACCCTTGTTCTGGTGATGCATTTTTCACTCAGAATCTGTGGAGAAACATTCTTCTCCCATTTTATCTAGGCTGGCCTTGAAATCGCTTAGATTGCCTCTACCAATGTAGCGCTATGTCTGTCACTAAGTATTTTTCTTCAAGAAATGGGTTTTGCAGCAGCTGCCAAGAATAACAGGATAAGACAAACTCCAGCGTTGCCCTTGGGTAAAGGAAAGGCCTGTCTGGTTCCACAGAAAAGCATCCTAAGCCCAGGATGAGTAAATCAGAGCATTGCCCAGCCCAGAAAGTGCCTGCTCTCAAAGGGAGCCTTTGTGAATACATCCTTCAGCAATCCTGGGTATCAGCAAAGGCCAGAAAGGAAAGGAATGCATCATGTATGTACAGGGAGAGGGCCTTGTTTGATGGCCATCTCTTTAATTTCTCTAAGGAGCCTACTTTAATAAGAAATGGGTGTCCTGATGTCCTGATAAATCAACAGCGTGGAGGAGGAAAAAAGGTATTTCCTCAGGCAGAATCCTTCATGCTGACAGATCCTGTGCACAGTGATAAATCAACCTGTTCCTCAAAGATCTACCCCAAACAAAAATGCATGTGCAAACCAATTAGGGTCATGTCTCTCTCTCCCCTACCCCGCAGGGAAGAAAAAATACAAGGAAAAATATGCCTACTTGTTTACACCATTGTGTGAGAATCACACAGTTCTCTATTTTTTTCTGATTATGTATTTTTGGTAGTCATACTGGTTTCCAGATAAGCATAATTGTAGTGAAATATACACTTGCCTGATTTGAAATGACAATGTAATACTCCCCCCCACCCCAATATTAGGATTATATCTGTATAGGGGGGGGAAATGATGTGTGCAATGGTCCATAGCCTTTAATGAATGAAACCAATTTTCTATTCTTCATTCCATGGTCTGAAAAGGAAGCATTTTCTTCCAACTCCTTTGTATATAAGCTCATATCTATATTAGAAGGATTACAACTGGAGTACCCTGTAGCCCACCTCGGGGGATACAGTACATTGCACTGTGTAGATCTCAGTGCAGAAGAAATGTGAGCAGTCCCTCTGCTTCCTAAGTTATTTCAGTTATATATATATATATATATATATATATATATATATATATATATATATATATATATATATATATATATATATATATATATATATATATATATATATATATATATATATATATATATATATATATATATATATATATATACATATATATGTATATGTATATGTATATGTATATGTATATATATGTAAATTATTCAAATTGCTAATAAAGAATTTGGGAGGCTGAGATGATCATTTCAAACTTCTTATGTTCTCATCAGTCAGTCATACCCTTTATCTGAGATTCAAACCTGGACTGATTATATATTAGGCAGTTGTTTTAACTTCCTGAGCCACAGGTTCTTTCTCTCTTTTATTAGCTAGAAGGCAAGGGAAATATGTGTTAAGAATTTGTCAAGGCTTTTTGAATGCACCTTGCTAATTAACTCTTTCTTTCCTGCTTTGGCCTGACTCAAGACTCAAGAAAGAGTTAATTAGCAAGGTGCATTCAAAAAGCCTTGACAAATTTTTAACACATATTTCCCTTGCCTTCTAGCTAATAAAAGAGAAAGAACCTGTGGCTCAGGAAGTTAAAACAACTGCCTAATATATAATCAGCCCAGGTTCGAATCTCAGATAAAGGGTATGACTGACTGATGAGAACGTAAGAAGTTCGAAATGATCATCTCAGCCTCCCAAATTCTTTATTAGCAATTTGAATAATTTACACAAATAATGAGCTGTCATAAGTTGACTATATCCTGTGGATAAGCCTTGAGTCAGGCCAAAGCAGGAAAGAAAGAGTTAATTAGCAAGGTGCATTCAAAAAGCCTTGACAAATTCTTAACATATATATGGGCTAGTGCTCATCTCAGTTTCAAAGCCGAAGAGCCAGCGCTTGTCCGAGGATGTCTCCGTGGTCATGTGACCGACGCATATATCTCAAAAAAATAAAGGGAACAGAAAATAAGACATCCTACTATTAAATACAGTACATTGTGTTTATGTTGTTATTATTTCAAAAGTATTTTTTAAAAAGTTGGAAGTAGTTGAATAAGACAGCTAGTTTATGTTGTTATTATTTCAAAAGTATTTTTTAAAAAGTTGGAAGTAGTTGAAGGAAATACATCACACAAGTCAAAACAAAACAAAAGCCATCCACCACCCCTGGCAGATGGTCCATTTCTAGGGAAAAAACGGCAAAATGCTGTTGCTTGGCTCTAAGTGCCTGGTTCTAAATGATTTCAGACTGAACTACTTTAAAGGTTATCTCCTCCCACCTGGGAGGATTTCAACACCATCCCTGGAATCCCTTCTCTTTACACCCCTGTTTTCAGAGCTTTCAGGAGTGGTTCTACTAGTGGAAAGTTGCTTGGGTGTGGTCTGCCCTTTTAGTCCTTCTGGATAAAACCTAGGTGGAGTCAAATCTTTGACATCAGTTAAAGACTTTTTAATTTTCTGGGTCTTTCAAAGTACAAGTGAATTTGGTTTGATCTGCTCTTGCCACTTTATATTTCCATGGTCCTGTTGTTTTATTGTGTTTCTTTTGATTATCAATTTTATCCAGGGCTTTTTTTTGTCATAGAATGCTCAGAACGGAGTTCCGGCACCTTTTTTGGATGGAACCTTGTAGGGTAGGCAAGGTGGGTTATATGACACGTGTGAGTTCCGGCACCTTTTTCTTTTACAAAAAAAGCACTGGTTTTATTGTTTTAATAAGGTTGTCGACTGCTCTGTAAGCAGTAATTCTGCACAAGGCAGGGCATTACCCACATTACATTCCACCCATCATCTTCAGTGCCAGGATTTAAAATCCATTATGCGGAAAATTATATCAGATCCACCCCAGGTTTCATTCTCAGAACCAGAACGAAGGTAGAGTTAGTTACCTTCTAATAATTAAAACCTGAAGTGGTTCCCTTTTGTTCTATAAACCCCTGTGACCAAACAAAGGTGCCTTTTTTCTTTTGTCATTGCTACTTTGTAAGAATAGATCAAGCTAGAAAGACATTCAACACCGAGGTCTTTAAGACCATTCAAAATAACAAGGATCCATTACACCTGAAGACTAAAGGCATTTAGGAATAATGCACTCTCTTTAGATGCAGTATTTAGGAGTCCAATTTTCTGCAAAGTAAACATGGTATTGGCACAAGAGAAAATGACTGTATTAACACGCATACGCACATCTATGATACATTGTTTTGAGCTTGAAAGACATCCAGACTCTAGAACAGGGATCTTCAAACTTGGCCCTTTTATGACTTGTGGACTTCAACTCCCAGAATTCCTCAGCCAGCGTGCCTGGCTGAGGAATTCTGGGAGCTGAAGTCCACGAGTCATAATAGGGCCAAGTTTGAAGACCCCTGTTCTAGAAGCAACCTCTGCAGACTTGAAATATTTTCATTTGAAAATGCTTGTATGTGAGTCATTTTGCACATCACATATATATTTTAGTCCTTTTAAATTAAAGATATAAAAATATCACAGGCCTTTTACAAAGCATGCAGGCTCTCATACATGTTCTATTCTGTTGCACGACAGAATTTTTCTTGACGATTCTTCCCAAAGTTGTAAGCATTTAAATGGACCCATTCCCTCTGGGTTGAGATAGGGAATGCTTGCCAGAAACATAAGCACAAATCTTGAGCTGATACATTACCTTGTAGGATTTAATACATAACAAATAATGAGCAACTCTCCCCATTCTAAGGCAGGTTTATGACCTCAGAAATTAGTTCCTATGTGACGGGAAACTTAATTAGTATGGTTGCTGCACATGTGGCAACCTCTGCAAATATGTAAAGCAGGGGTCTTCAGACTTGGCCCTTTTATGATTTGTGGACTTCAACTCCCAGAATTCCTCAACCTGGCACACTGGCTGAAGAATTTTGGGAGTTGAAGTCCACAAGTCATAAAAGGGCCAGGTTTGAAGACCCCTGACGTAAAGGCTCCCCTCTGCAGTCAATTATGCCATGTCTATGGAGGCAGGCTTGTCAGTATATAACACTTTATATATATATATAAAGTGTTTGTTAAGTATTTAGAATACCTTGCTAGGCCCCAAACACGGGGCAAATCTTATTTCCTGTTTCAGCCTAACCCAAGGCCATCAACAGGCTGTAGTCACAACAGTGACAGCCATATATATATGGCATACAATGACTCACAGTATATGGATCCCTGTGACCTAGTTATATTTCTTCACTAAGATCGAAGGGTAAAAATGCCAACTGCACAAAGCTTCACTGTGCCACTAAAAAGCTTCCAAAATACCAGCTTCCCAAGTGAGGGAAATCAGAAGTTAGGATTGAAATAGTAAAATATTTAAAAATAGCAAGAGCTATTTTGAGCAAGAGTTTTAGGGTATTCATCACTTGTATTTTGTTTATCTGTGAACTTATATGTCACCTGCTCTGGGTAATTTGCCTTCTCTTCCCCTACCCCCCCCTTATGCACACACACATGCACTTGCGCACACATACACATGCACACACAGACCTGTGTGGGGAATGTGTGGGTGCATACATGCATTAAAATTACACAATTTGAAGCAAAAAATATATCTCTATGTTCTGGCTAGCTCGTTCCATATAGAAAAAACAGAATTTACTGTTGATGTTAGAAAAACCCCTAAGCAGCATCTGCAAAAACATCTGAGTACCTTGGACACTGTATTGGAATAACTGATCTTGCAATCAATAACTTCAGCCAAAGGTATGTAAAGCTTTGTACACAAAAGGACATAGATTGGGTAACTATAATTCAACACGAAAGGGATATGGCATCTCAGGGTGCCATTCATCACCCGTGCTGCCATATTCTGGAGCAGGGGTCCCCAACCCCCCAGGCCACAACCCGGTCCTGTTCAGAAGTGGGCCGCGTGCTCAGGCCCTCTGCTTGCGCAGGCCAGTTCCCCTCTCCTCCCATTCACCAGGCCACCAAGCCATAGAGGGTGGGGACCTCTATATTCTAGAGTAGAGTATCTTCAAAGGCTACCCGATAAAGAGCATATTGCAGCAATGCAATTGGGAAAGCATCTGCGTCACAGATGTTGTTGTCTAGCAGCAAGAACAAAGAGTACATTTACAAATCTATTGCTTAAGAGCAACCCCCAGTCAGCAAAAACTGTCTAAATTCAGCTTTGGTTTGCTCTTCACATCTAGTGCTGATGACCCGGAGATACTAGAAGGTTCTCAAAGTATCCAACCTGAACTTTCAAACTGAATTCAGTCGTGCAGTATTTATATGTGTGCTATCAGTACTCAGGTTTCATTATTCAAACAATTTTCTATATAGGGGTGCTATTGACTTTAGTACAAGATGGAGCTGCTTAGGAGATACCATGTCAAATGCCTACAAGGGTTCATTATTTCATTCTCCGCCCTCAGACATGCAGTCCCTGAGATGTCTGAAATACAATGGGATGTATTAACCTTAAGAGTGGCCCAACCTCTATACATTACTATTCAAACTTTCATACTCCAAAATTCTCCCCCATGCATTTTTTTCCTGCCTGTCTTCTCTCCTTGCTCCTCTGTTGCTGCTTTGTTGCTCCTTTTCAAAGACTTTTATCCCACATTTTTTTAGATTTATACAACTCAAGGTCGCAAACATCAACACTTCCTCCTCCTACTTTCCCAACAACAGCCCTGTGAGGTGAGTTGCACTAAGGCAAAGGGACTGGCCCAAAGTCACCCAGCATAGCAAAGAGGAGGCAGGCTCTGCAGGAAAAGGTGGTTTCTCAAAGGCAGATTTTATTGTTGGAGGGAAAATGCTTTCCTTCTGCTATCACCATCTGACCAGTCTCTGGGCTAAGATGGAAAGAAAATTTTTAATCTCAACTCCTGCTTTGCTTGCTTCACAGTAGTCTGACAGCTTTCCTTCTGGTCTGGGATTGCTGATGCAAGCCAGTCATTAGGAATGATTTCTGGTGTAAGTAGTATGGCATATTGGTTCCTTCTAGAAGCGGTATGTTGCCTTGAGAAAGAGTGCTCAGCATAACTCTAAAGAACCATATAAAGTATGAAACCATGGTAGTGGTTAGAATGCAGTATTGCAGGCAAACTCTGCCCACAGCCAGTAGTTTGATCCTGACCGGCTCAAGATTGACTAAGCCTTCCATTCTCCCAAGGTTGGTAAAATGAGGACCCAGATTGTTGGGGGCAATAGGCTGACATTGTAAACCGCTCAGAGAGTGCTGTAAAGTATATACTGTAAGTCTAAGTGCTATTCAAGTTCTCCAGATCTTTTTATCAGGGAGGGTGATAAACTGAAGAAAAAAGAGGAAGGGAAAGGGGTATTTTCCATGTGGAAACTGATTTTAGGCAGCGTTGAAATATGACAGAAGCCTGTAGATTTTCAAATTATGCCTGAGTGCTAGACTAGATAACCTCATGTCCCTCCAGAGTTTTTGAACAACATACCAGGGGGTATGGGATCACCTGTCTCTGCTATGCTAGACACTGAGATGGCTTCAGTTTATCTCCAGGGTTTTCCCAAGGATAGCTGGAACAAAGAAACAAGGAAATTATTGTTGAGCACCGTTTGAAATGTATTCAAAGCCATCAAGTCAGTGGAAGCCAGTTTCAATCACTAGGTTGAGAATTTGAAAAACTCATAGATAATAAAGTCCAAAGTTTAAATATAGAAAATTATTTTCCTTTACTATAGAAGGAATGTTGTGGAATGGGCATATATTGGCTTAAGACTGGAAAACTGCCCACGATTGTTACTTTTGGCACTATTGAAACACATTTGAAATAAATCTAGTCAGATTTAGATGTCTAAATCAACTATTCTCAGATTCCAGTTTTCTGGGACAGCCATTCCTATAACTTTTCCCTATCTGCAGGATATGTATTTGTATGTAAAAATGTTTCTTAAACTTTTTGTTCTTGAGACCTCTTCCCACTTTTAAAACTTATGGAGGACCTCAAAAGAGCTTTTATTTGTGTAAGGTAAATTTATCAATATTTACCATATGAAAAATGAAAACTGTTGCATTTGTAGAATATTGATTGGATCATGCAAGAATAACAATATTAAAACCGGTAGATATTAACATAAAATATTTTTCCTGAAAAATCCTATTTTTAAAAAAAGAAATAGAAATAATAATGAGAAGAATGATATTCTTTTGATATCTTTAATATCCCCCAATAATTTTGATTTCACAGACCTCTTAACGGATGCCCCCCCCCCTTGGATCATATTTTAAGAAAGACTGGCAAAATCTAGGGAGGCACCAGATGTCTAATTTCAACGATGCCATTAATTCAATTGTAACAATCTAAATGTTAGTTTATGGAGTACTTAGAATCAAACTACATATGATGGTTTGCCGTGAGCTGCTTCTTCCATAAGTTACTTAATTCAAAGCACAGATGGACCACTTATTGTCCACCCTTTGCCTATGTAGCCCTCAGTAGCTAGGTAGCAACTGATTTGGTGGGCTGGGGTGTAAAGTGCTGACATGTTTTGTTTTTTTCCCCCCAGAGGGGAGCATGTGCTCCTGACAGGCTTCCACAGAGAGTTGCTTGCAGATGAGAGCGGATGAGACCTTTTATTTTGAGATGAACGTGTGTATAATAGTCTGAGTGCACAACGATGCGTATGCATTCAAAGCTCCCAATAAACAGTCCGAACGCAAATATAGAAATATTACCTGATTTTAAGAAAAACAGGAGCTTTGATCATTTCCTCTTTAAAGAAAATCTATTTGGCAATCAAGATCAGAAGAATTAGCTCTTTCTCTCTCTTGTGTATCTGTTCAGACTTAGAAATTATTCTTTGTTTTAAAAAAAAAATGAAAAAAAATCCCACAGATCTTTGGAACAAAGAGATGCAACTTCATGTCATGTCTAGCTTCATCCATACAACATGAGGTCCCAGTTAACAAAATGACACATACTAATAGAGGAAGAAAATAATAATAACGCCCACTTTGCTTACATCCTATTGGGCATCTTAATGAGCTATTTGTATTCAGTTGAACAGATCTTGGAATAGTTTCCATAATTTCCTGGAAATGTTGCGCAATGTGTTTTTCTCATGAAAAACGCGAACAGCATGTGTACAGTAATATTTAAAAGGGAAGGAGGAAGAGAAGGCAGCAGCTAGAAAATAATACAAAAATTAATAATGGGGACCTTATAGCCCCAATCCAATTATGACTTCCGTTCTCATTTAATTATTCCCATCCTTATCAAAATGCAGATATCTTAGTGGAGCTCAGCTGAACTTTGCGGTATTGTAAAATGTTTTGGTTACTAAATTTAAGACATTTGGAAATTAATAGAAAATAAGAATGTTATACTGTATTATTAATTAGTTGATGTAAGATGGTGAGAAATAGAATATATTCAAACAGATAAGATGTGTATCCTGAACATTAGATTTTGTGATGAATTGTGATAAAGGGAACTTTGGTTATTTAAAATTTGGAAATTTTAAATGTTAAATTTAAATATTAATGGGAAACTAAAAATTGGGAAAAATTGATTAGGACATTGATTGCCTATAAAGACTGAATGTTAAAATAACCAGGATATGTATAGGCTAAAAATTATTGATAAATGTAAGAATGTTATTTTTATTGATTGATATAATAAGAATTGTATTAGTTTAAACATGAGACAGTAAATACTAAGGGGAAAAGAGAGGAAATATTTAATGTAATAGTTTGAGACTTCTACTAAAGATACTTGTATGGTATTGAATTATCGATTAATTCAGCCGCCACGTTGCTTTTTAAATACTTAAATGTAAAATTAGAAAATCAATAAAACATTTTTTTAAAAAAAAACACATTTTCTAGCAGATGTAGATTTCCATCTCTATCAGCTATATACTAGTAGACAAGTAGATGTGAACTCCAGTTTGCTTCCAAAAGAAAATTGAAGAATCAGGGGCAACAATTTTATTGTAGAGTTCAATACCTTTGTGGGGCATGCAGATGAAAGCTAAAGGGAACTTATTTTCTTTAGACAATGAAAGTAGAGGAGGTTGGAGATATCGAAAAATTTTCATAAATCTAAGCTGCTTTCTAATTCATGATATGTATACTCTAGGTATGATGATGAAAAATTGTGTAAAATTTCTTTAAAAGCACCCAGATAGAGTTGTGGAAGATGGAATCTGAGGCTAAGTTAGTTAGACCTCTCATCTTGCAGATGTTGATCCCAAACTGTAGGCTGACAAAATCGGGCTATGATTGATGGAACTGGAATATCTGGTTATGCTGCTTTCCCACTACACAGTTCCATAGATAGGAATAGAAATAAGTCTAGAGGGACCATGGATGGACACAGTAAGCTTACTGTTCAGATATGCATGCAGTCATGACATTTAATTGTCAAAGACGACAAATCTGTGCATTTCAGTTTTGCTCCTGGCTGGCTGACAAAATGTCATAATGGATTCTTGGGTGATGCAGAATCTCTGGAGTACCGGTTTACCCAGAAGAGCCACATCAGAGGAATTTGGAAATCATAAAAAGACAGACGTCTGGCTGTTCGCTTCATGATGTGAGCCTTGTGATACAAATAATAATGAGAAATATTGAAGATTACAATAGGTTAAGGAAACAGAAAATGGGGTGATTAAGCTCACACTATATAGTTTGCCCTTGATTTAATGTAAACCTGGATTGCCCAGCTATTCATTGCCCAACTAAGAATTAGACTTTGACCTGCTGGTTATTGTTTCTACTATTAACTCAATAAAATTTAAAGAGGAGTGGGAACCTAGCTTGCGCTAACCCAATGCTTGTGAACAGCAACTAATTGAATGTTTGAATCCTATCTCCTTACAAAAGCTAGAAGACCAGGATCCAGATTAAGATCAACGCACTAGGTGGATAAAGGGTTACACCTTGACTGTTGCTCTAAGCTGTGTGAGGATAATTTATCAGCCGGCAAAAGCATTGGCTTCTATTGATCTGTGCGTGGCCCTGTGCAAATAGAGTCAGAGGGAGTGAGAATTAGTCCCAGCATGATGGTGACATTACTGTTTCTATTACAGAGCAGACCTGCTTCGGCTTAAAGCCATGCTGTGCTAGGCGGTGAACAAATACAGAACACAAAATAGCCTCTGCCCCAGAGTCTTCCCAGCCCAGGTTATCAGGAATAGGCAGTGCTTTTTTTGTATTAAAAAAAAAGGTGCCGGAACTCACACATGTCATACAACCCACCTTGCGGTTCCATCCATAAAAGGTGCCGGAACTCCGTTCTGGGCATTCTATGAGGAAAAAAGCCCCCAGAATAGGGAAGTCTGGGAGAAGAGTCCAAGACTGGACAGGGCTATAATCTGGATTGGATTCTTCTATTGCCCTAGTAGCCGCCTTACTGGTCTGCTTGCCTGCCTGTCTTCCCAGAATCTCATTTATACTCAAAAGCTTCAGGGGTGGCTTTTAGTTACTTGAAAGCACATATCCCTTTGTTTCTGCCTGTCTCATTTTTCAGGATCCCCTCTGCCTAACTTCATCCAACCTCACCCAATCTTCTATTTCTTCCTGGCCCAGTTGCTGCCTATGATGACAGGGAGAATATGATAGACAGACCAGAGGGCAGGCAGGCAGACACTCAAGTTCAGAGGCTCAACCATCAAGTGCGCCAGGAACGAAACAGAGGTTGCATCCAGTTAGAAAAAAAGCTCTGCCTTTTGCACTCCACGGCCAGAGCATCCCACTCACCTGTGGGCCAGCCTTCCTCCCAGTCTCTTGCTCTTCATATGGCAGCAGGGGCTGGACTGCTATAGACTGCGGATGCTGGTCTTCAAGCGAAAAATAGGCAGAAATGGCAGAGGACAAAGAAGGAGAAAGAGGAAAATATGGTTATTATAAGAAGGCAGAATTGGTTCTCATGTAGGAGATCCTTGGGAGCTAGAAAAAAAGTTGCTGTATCTCAAGTTGTTTCTAGTCACTTAATTATTCTGAGGTCTCGTATCACTGTAAGAATCAGGAAAAAAAATCATATTGTTATTGGATCAAATTGATTACGCTAATCCCCCTTCTCTTTTAACAGTTAGTAGTTATTCATAGGGCATAATCTTTATTCAAGGAACAAGCGAAAAGAGAAAACTCAGATTTTTGCGGTGATTGTTCAGTACTGAGATTAAAAACATGAAGAGCCCTCTAAGGATCAAACAAGTGTCTGTATTCATCCATCAAGGACAAAGCACACACTGTATCCAACACATCAGTTGGTTTCTGGGATAGCCTGAACTTCCAATTTAGGGAGGCAGAATGGTAATCAAATGAGAGGAGATCTAGAGACATTTCAAAAAAAATGATTAAGGGATTTTAAGGGATTAAATAAGGGTGATTAAAAGAGCTCAGCATATTCAGAGCAAAGACAGGAAGTACACAGATACAGCCTGATGCATTTAGGAAGCAAATGTAAATAGTAAATAAAGGCAAATAGGGATTTCCCCTCTTATTCTTTCTGAGCACAAAGTTGAGGATAAAGAAGAGGGTAAGCATACCGTATATACTTGAGTATAAGCCGAATTTTTCAGCCCACTTTTTGGGCTGAAAAATTCCACTTCGGCTTATACTCCAGTCAACAAAAAAAACTTACCGAGGACTTGTGCGCGGCCGAGGCTTTGGTGCTTCCGGGATCGCGCGCACCTCTCCCAAGCCACCGCCGTCCGGAGACCTGCCGAAGTTTGAGGAGGTTTGGGGAGGTGCGCGCGCACCTCCCCAAACCTCCCCAAACGTCGGCAGGTCTCCGGACCTCCGCGCCCTGCCTGCCTGCTTCTTTCCGCAGCGGAAAGAAGCAGGCAGGCAGGGCGCGGAGGAACGGAGACCTGCCGACGTTTGGGGAGGTTTGGGCGCCTCCCCAAACGTCGCCGGGTCTCCGTTCCTCCGCGCCCTGCCTGCCTGCTTCTTTCCGCTGCGGAAAGAAGCAGGCAGGCAGGGCGCGGAGGAACGGAGACCTGCCGACGTTTGGGGAGGTTTGGGCGCCTCCCCAAACCTCCCCAAACGTCGCCGGGTCTCTGTTCCTCTGCGCCCTGCCTGCCTGCTTCTTTCCGCGATCCTGGAAGCACCGAAACAAGTCCTCGGTAAGCTCCGGGCGGTCACTTGCTTCGCGTCTCCTGAGGGAAGGGGGGGCGACTGGAGCGGGCGTGTTTCCTCGCCTGCTGGGCGCCGCGATTTGCCCGGGGAACGCGCAGGCCCCGAATGGCAGCGTGGAGCGAGGAAGCGGACAGCCAGGGCTTCCCCGAGAGCCGCGGCCACACAGGGTATTCCTGTGTATTCAGGCTTGCAAAATGGCGGATCGAGCCTCTGCTGGCGGCAGAGGCTTGCAGAACGGCGGATCGGCTTATACTCGAGTCAACAACTTTTTCCAGTTTTGGGGGGTGAAATTGGGGGTCTCGGCTTATAGTCGAGTCGGCTTATACTCAAGTATATACGGTAATTGAAAACATAAAGTAAGGAAAACAAGGAAGGAAGTGTCTATGGAGATTCTCAGTCATCCAGGTCAGGGTTCTCCCAAAGGTGCCCCCCCCCAAGAGATAAGTGATAAGTGATAAGCAAAATTAGGTTTTAATTTGTTTTCAATATCTGTATTTGTGCATTCTGTTATTTATGTCACTGTTCACCGCCCTGAGTCCTTAGGGAGAAGGGGCGGTATACAAATAAAATAAATAAATAAATAAATAAATAAATAAATAAATAAATAAATAAATAAATAAATAAGTGGCCTTTTTGTTTTTCTTTGAAAACATTTCACTTCTCATCCAAGAAGCTTCTTCAGCTCTGAGGGAAAGAAGAGCTGTTGAACCACAAATGTTCTTCTTCTTTCTCCTGCTAAGGGTGAGAAAAGAACTCCTGCCATCATTACAAGTAGCCTCAATTTACAACCATTTGTTTAGCAATAGTTTGAAATGATATTGGAAAAATGTGATTTATGACAGGTCCTTGAACTTCCAACGATTGTAGCAACCCCCATAGTCTACATGATCGCAATCCAGGCACTTGGCAACTGGCATGCACTTATGATGGTTTCAGTGTCCTGGGGTCACATTGATTGGTATTTGTGACATTCCCTGCCAACGTCTAACAAGCAGAGTCAATGGGGGAAGCCAGATTCACTTTAACAGCCATGGAGATTTGCTTAATGACCATGATAAAAAGGTCATAAAAATGGGCAGTCCTGTGATGGCTCACTTAGTGACTTTGTCACTTAGTGACAGAAGTTTTGGTCCTGACTGTGGCCATAAGTCAAGAACTATCGGTACCCATTTTCATAATTTCTATGTTTGGTGAGTCAAAGCCCATGTATGTTAAAGCTGCCAGGGTTGAGAAACAGGGGATTAATCATGCCGGCTGGAGAATTCTGGAAGTTGAAGTCCATTTATCTGAAAGCTGCCAAGGTTGAGAAACAATTTGTTTAAATATGAAACAATGTATATTCTTGGTAGCCTTCACTGAGGATGCTCTGGTGAATGTTCTGCCCACTTCTGCCAAGGATCCTTTTTATCCTTTCTGACACTTGTAAATGAACTGACAGCGAAGGCTCTAGCAGCACTTCAGTTGCTTTTGCAATTTGAATAAAAAAAGTGATGGTTTGTGTTTGTTATGCAGACCAAACCCTGATTTTATAAGTTTAGACAAAATGGCAAACAAATGGAAATTTTTAACCTCCCCCCCCCCCCGGCCCCCAATTGAATGGAAGGGCTGCCTATGAGGAAAGAGTGTAATATGCAAATCTGAAAGCTGGCGATTCGATCAGGCTATGGCTTGATATTCAGAATTAAGCCATGTGTGGTGTTTCCAGGAAAAGGAAAATTATCTCCATCAGATGTTTTGCTCCAAGTTGAATTATTTAGAATAATTGCTGTTCAGACTAAACAGATCTATTCTCCGTGATACACACCATATTAACCATATGGTATTTGATTTCTGCAAACAGAAAAATACTTATTGTGGTTATTAATTGTTTTAATGCTTTAACAACCCAATAATTCTTTAGTTGTTATTTTACAAGGTTGAAGTTATCAACTCCTTTTGTGTTAAGACATTAAACATCCAGGCCTATTGGGTAAAGAGCCTATGTGTGCATGGAAAGAAGTCATTTTCCAAGATGAGTCTAGTGACAATAGTTTTGGAATAGGGGCCAAATAGGATCCATTCCCCATGGCTGGCTGGGGAATTCTGGGAACTGAAGTCCACACATCTTAAAGTTCCTGAGGCTGAGAAACATTGGTCTAGTGCCTTTGCTTTTGAATGTAAAGCTGGAGATTCTTAGGATTTATTGATTGCCCCAGGAAAGCTGCAGTGGCTGCAAGGCTGCCCAGGATGATGGGTAAAGAGAGAAAGAAAGTCTGAGATTGTTTCGGGAGTTGATAAGCTCATCTGTGGTAAAAAGTTTGCCAGCATCAAGTTTTGCTAGTATTGCTATACACCTCATGTTAAGTGATAAATTACCAAGTGCTATCTGCTAGATCAGACCCAACATAGATATATATGATCTGTATGCTAGAATGAAAGATTTCATTTCACACATGTTATGGTACACATAAATGTTCCATATCTTCTGTTTGCACAGTTTCAACAAAATGAAACAGCTGAGATATTTGTATAAAAGGATATTGCATTTTCCACTTTTATAGATGCAATTAACGGGGGAAAAGTCTGGCTGCTTGGTGACTGTGCATAAGATTCAACTATCTTCTCCTATAAAGCAGGCTCGGAAACTAAATTGTTTGTTTATTAAAGTACTAAAATGAATTCAAATCATTACATTAAAAGAATACAATCATCAATCTAACTCAGAACATTAAAACCATTAAGGGAGTCAGAATCATCCATAATAAACTTTTAAAAAAACTGTGTATGGTGAGGTTTAATATTAGGTTTATACATTACACTGAGCCATGGTTGGTAATTAGGCAAGCCTAGGTTCATACCACATGCTAAGATAAAATTAAACAAGTCACATAAATCTCTCATCTGATGAAAGAAAATAGTAATAACCTATTGATAAAGTAATTTCCTAGGAAGCACACATTTAAGAATAAACCAGGCCTTGAGGCAAAGAAGAGATTGACTTAGGGAATGTGTGTTTTCCTGACAAAATTGAAAAGAGAGGAGAGGCTTCTCCTTGTGCTTTGGGGGAGGAAGAAGTGGGGAGATGTGGAACAAATTCTCCCAAATGATCAGTTTTCAGGGAAAGTTAATCTTTCAGTAATTTCCTTTATCCAGGACCACACTGAGATAATGGTTTATTCTGATATATATTTCTGGTTTAATGGGTATCGCTGTTACACGTTTCATCCATAATTGTGCAGTTTCGATGGGCAGGTCGCAGTATTTCGTAATTTTTGTCAGTTCTTTTTGTTCGACTCTGGCATCTCCTGGTACAGCGATATCAATCAGCTGTACGCTTTGGTTCTCTACAACTGCAATATCTGGCGTGTTGTGTTCCAAATGGCGATCTGTCTGTATTCGGAAGTCCCACAAGATCTTCACCCTCTCATTCTCGACAGGTTTTCCACCCTATGTTCCCACAACTTTTCGGACACAAGCAAGTCGTATTTTTTGCACAATGCCCAGTGGATTAGTTTAGCAGCTGCTGCTATTATTATTATTATTATTATTATTATTATTATTATTATTATTATTATTATTATTATTATTAAATTTTATATGCCACCCATCTCATAATTCATATCAGCAGTGTATGGAGAGCTGTGTGAATGTCCTTTCCTGTATCTTTTTTTTTTAAAGCAGAAACCCAGAGCTGTGGTGGTACAATGGATAGAATGCAATATTGCAGGCGAACTATGTCCACAGCCAGGAGTTCAATCCTGACTATCTCAAGGTTAACCCATCTTTCTGAGATCTCTGATTGTTGGGGGCAATATGCTGACCTTGTAAACCACTCAGTGCCTTAAAGCACTATGGAGCAGTATATAAGTCTAAGTGCTATTGCTATTTAATTTTTTTGCTCCTTTCAACACTTAAAACTTCGAACGTGCTAGTCTGACTAAAACCGACTTATATTTTTTCTTTACATTTGGCTTTGAAGAGGAAGGTTAAACTCAACTAAGATATTACAATATGGCTAGTTGTGTGACACCAAGCCTCCAGCAAGATCTGCAGTTTTACAAGTCTTAATGAAAAGGGATGAGAACATTCAGAAGCACTCACAAAATGTCACCACAGTGTGCAAAGTTTCATAATGTTGGGGCTCTTCAGCGCCTATAATGTATCCTGTTTCCACCTGGCCCCCTGGACCATGCTAAGCCATAGCAATACATCATAAGCCACAGCTGTCTAGTAAACCTGCTAAGCTACAAACGCTTACGTAGTTGGATTCACATAACACATGGGTGCTTCTGGTTTACAACATCCTTCTTGGCTGATTGGGGACACGGTGGCTCAGTGGGTTAGGACGCTGAGCTTGTCGATCAGAAGGTCGGCAGTTTGTCGGGTCGAATCC
Source organism: Vipera berus (assembly GCF_964194415.1). Taxonomy (NCBI): domain Eukaryota; kingdom Metazoa; phylum Chordata; class Lepidosauria; order Squamata; family Viperidae; genus Vipera; species Vipera berus. The sequence goes on along the minus strand of NC_138203.1, from coordinate 181,318,601 downwards.
TGAGTGCCATGTAACAGAGTGAGCGCCTGTTACTCGTCCCAGCTTCTGCCAACCTAGCAGTTCGAAAGCACTTAAAAATGCAAGTAGAAAAATAGGGACCACTACGGTGGGAAGGTAACAGCGTTCCGTGCGCCTTTGGCGTCCAGTCATGCCGGCCACATGACCACGGAGACGTCCTCGGACAAGCGCTGGCTCTTCGGCTTTGAAACAGAGATGAGCACCGGCCCCTAGAGTCGGAAACGACTAGCACGCATGTGCGGGGGAACCTTTACCTTTACCTTTAATGTAAATAGTTTTTGTTCTGTCTTTTGAAATAACTCTGCCCAGCCTTCTAACAGCATTCCGTGCACCTTTGGCATGTAGTCATGCCGGCCACATGGCCACGGAGACGTCCTCAGACAAGTGGCTAAGTCCTCTTCGGCTTTGAAACGGAGATGAGCACCGGCCCCTAGAGTTGGAAACGACTACCACGCATGAGCGGGGGAACCTTTACCTTTACCTTTTACCTCTTGGCTGATTATGACCACTCAGTTGTGTGCTAAATATTGTTATCTAGTCAGCAGTCATGCCCCTTGTACCACCCACAACACAACCCCTGTGGTTGCCCTTCAGTTCACGTGGCCCTAATGTCTCATCAACCAGGTCCTTAGCACTATGTAATTGTTGTTGTTTTTTCCTCTAATAATTTTGAAAAGATCCTGGTTTCTATGGTAAGCAGGGAGTTGAACCGGATGGGCTGTAGAAATAGTTACATATAGCACCAAGGATACCCAGCATCTTTTCTTCTATTTAACCAATAAGTTTTACTCCTACTTTTCAGCTACTGACCATAGAAGGTAGAGAGATCCTCATTCCAATGCCAGCTCTCTGTTCACAAGGCTTTTGTTTGAACTTATAAAAACAGTGGTCCTGCTTATAAAAGCACAGGATACACTGCGGGGAAAGGAGTTTAATGACAGAAGTTGCCAGGGCACCTTTGTATTTAGAAGTGGAATCTAGTCCTCTTGACAGCCAATAAATCCACTGGTGCTGGTCTCTGTTAGCACTCCTGGACTCCCTTTTTTGCACCTCCTTTGGGGTTATTGTTAAATGCTTTTACTTAGCCAAACTTGGCAGAATTGGGAGGGGAGCGGGGTTTTTTAGACAACTTTTAAAGAAGCTCTGTAAGAAATGTGCCTTTTGCATTAGCGCAAACCAGAGGCATGTAAGGCAGCTATTTCAGAAATCACATGTAATAATTAGGATATTGATATCATGCTCATAAGTTTGGCTTTAAAACAAGTATAGCCTATCTGCTAAGTTATGGTAGTAGATAATCTTTTGAGCCATCAAATTCCTATACTGCATTCCGTGTGTAGAGACATTTTCTGTTCAGAATTACTGAATTAAATATATGTTGTGTCTTGGTTTTGACATATATTTTATTGCTGTCGTAACCTGGTGGGGTTTTTAAAGCTACAAAGTGGTGTACTTTAAATATATCTAATTAATAAATACACCAAGTTATAGTATTTCAGATCATCAGTTTGGAATAGTGGTTCATTTCCGGTGTAGAATATGAATCTTTTCTTGCTAGGAAGTGATTTTCTTTTAAGAGTGGCTAAAACTGCAATATAAAACGGCAGTGAGACTTTGCTGGGCTAGTGGTTTCATGCATAGCTATTTGGAGTGTTGAATGTGGTTTCTCAGCTCTGACTAAAGCTACTGAACAATTTTAACGTATTACATGCAAACATACACCCTGCTTTTCATATATCTTGCCTTTCATAGGGCATCTCTCTCTCTCTCTCTCTCTAAACAATGACTAGGGCAAGACCTGTTTAGCTTCTTCATGGCAGTTTCAGTGTAGGTCTCCTCTTTACACATTGCATACTCCTTTTCCCATCAGCACATGCTTTGTTTGTCAACGTCATCCTCCACATCCCCAAATTGAAAACAAAGCTACTGTAGATCAGATATTTGCTGTATGGCCAACATTGGGGTAAATGATCTATCAAATAGTCCAGGTGGTGGTCTGCAGAAGGGTTACATAAGCCTGTTAGATAAAATAAAGAGGCACCAGCTTGAAAGGGCACAAGGTTTAATGAGAGATGTAAAAAAGATGTCCCTCCTTTCTGAATCTGATTTCTAGTTCTGGGAATTCAGAATCCAGCTGCTTTAGCCATGGGTCTAGCAAGGAAGGGGAGGTCAATGCTAAACAAAATTCTCATTCCAGGAACTTTTTGCTGTCTGGGAAATAAAAGAGTTGTATTAACATACTTCTTCCTGGGATGATCCTCACATGCTGTTGCACTTTTGTCATGATTTGGGTGGACACGAACCTGCTATATTCTAGGTCAACTGTTTGTCCTCCAGATGCTGCCTATACCAACAAAGGAAGGGGTTATGGTTTGAACCCATTTCTTAAACGTGCGGTTTAAATAAGCTAAAAGAGAAGATCTGCTTACGAGCACAGAGAAATAAAACCCACACATTGAAAGTGAAGGGCAAAAGCTGTGTTGTCTTTGCTTCCACTCCAGTGTTCAACCACTGCATCATGCGGCACCTGCTCAGCACGCAACGACAAATGGCTTTTTGCTCCCCCTGCATAATCATCTCTTCTGGGCCTACATCTGGCTGCTGTCTCACCCTGGTGTACATTGCAGAGATATGTACATCGCAGCCCTCTTGGGGGTAATGCAATAATTTGGCAGTTTTAGATGTAATTAGGCAGTTTCTTAAGAAGCCGTGTCTTTTCCCAAGAGAGTGCAAGCAAGAGAGCAGCCTTGTGGAGAGTTGATAAATCCATAATTAGGGGAGGTTTCTGAAAGTGTCTTGAATGCACACTGCCCTGCCTGGGGAAGTGTGTTCCTGGTCGTGTTTCAGAAAGCCCAGTCACTAAACTCAAGGACAAAGACTTGAGGCCCAGCAAAGGAACAGCTTTCTCTCAGCTCCAAGAAAGGGCCGGCAGGGGAACAATTTCCCGCCCGCTTGTTAAAGCTCTAGCTTAAGCTGGGATGGTGTGAGTCAGTTTGCCTGGCAGAGCAGGAAATTAACATGAAAGACTCTGCAGGGATAATCTCTCCCATCATTAAGAGCTGACACAATTGGTCAAGAGCCAGGCACTGCAAAGAAAGAGGGAAAGAGGTCTGAGCCACGGTGCTTACTTGCACCATCCTTACTCAATGGCCTGACATTAAGGTTGCTTGGTGGGATAAGTCTTTTCTTCACTGGATCCATTTTGAAACCACAACAGTTCCCTGAAGCACGTTGTAAATCCTTATCATCAGTGTGACCAGTCACATTTATTGTTTGGGATGAGCGCTAACCCCCACCTGGTGCCTGATAATAAAAATCAGAATATGAAATATTGGCAGTTTGGGACAGCTATTTCCTTGGAAAAATTAATAGCAGGGACTTTGGTCAGTGGCGTATGTATTATACTATTCAATTAGCTTGTGTGATCATCTTCCGTCATAGAAGCATTACACCACGGAGATACATGGCATTTAGCTGTGATTAAACTTCTGACAGAAGTTAATACCCCATTATTGATCTTATTAGAGTAAAAAAGATTGGGTATAGAGCTTCAGTGGAATGAGTATTCTGTGTCAAGATTCAGAATGTCCACCAGGGTTGGGTGAAGAAATTTGGGGTGCCCTGCACAAGTGCATTTTATAACAAAGCAGCATCTGTTGAATAAGTCAAGCGTACCTACATCTTTCCTTTTGTGTAGCAGAGCCTTCTTTGATGGTAAATTATTCTTCATATTAACTGTAGGTAATGTAGGGTTTGGAGGAACATCTGTTTAAGATAAAAACCCTCTTATGTCAACCTGAGCTGCTTGTAGTTTCAAACATAAGGAAGTAATTTGTCATTGGCTTCTTCCAGATTCTTTTTTTTTATTTCTCAGACTACATTATAGCCTTGAGATTTCCTGATGGTTTCCTACCCAAGGTACTAATCAAATCTAATATGGCTGAGCTTTTGTAAAGATCAGTCAGGTTTGGCTACCCAAACTCTGAATAGTCACCATGCTGGCACACAGAAGATGCCAGTGGAAGTGATTTTGCCTCAGCTGTGAGTGTCCTGCTCAGAACACAGCGTTCCCTGGCTGTGATGTATATGGTCCTATTTTACCCCATCTCCTACTACCCTATTCTGTGAGAAAATTTACAACTGCTCGCTCATGTTGTGTCCTCAGCTTCTATGGGAAATCACGGGCTCTGTGCCAGGGAACCAGGCACTGAAGCCAAGACTTGGACATCTGTATCTTCTCATTCCCTTGTGCTGTAGCTGTCAGCATTCTCCTTCACATTAGTGAACTGGGGAGAGTTACAGTGCTCAGGAACAAACACTGTTTCCCACAGGGATTGCAATACCTTTCCGCCACAGTAGGAAGAACTAGTAGGAAGAACAGAGTAGGAAGAATAGGAGAGGGCTTAGGATGTGAGAGAAACTGGAAACAGCAGTCTAATGCTAGTTAAGTTTTGTAGACTTCATTGAAAACGTTCAGTGATTTATTATGCTTCGCTCCAACAAAGCGTATCCTTTTTCATATGCAGAACTCACATTCCGAATGAATGTGAAAGAGCTTTGGGCTTGTGGATCTCCTTTATAGGACCCACAAGTCCTGAGAACTCCTAGTATGTGCTGTCTCTTTTATTGTTAAGGGTTTCCTAGAATCAGCTTCCAAAAGTCTTTCTTCAGTACACACTTTATTACTCTTCCAAGTCAAGGAATGCAAATCGATTCCCATACAAGGCAATGGAAAGAGGTGTAGTTTTGTTTGGGTTTTTTTGACAGTATAGTGTACTGTTCCATTACTGAGTGGACATTCCTTTGGTCATAGACTGTAAGGGGATTCTGTTCTGAGCCGTAGCACAGGAGGTGGCCAAGGAGAAGAAAGAGCCATTGTGTTTAATTCAGTTAAGACCCCCGTTAGAGCTCAACTGCGATTGAGTAGTAAGTAGGTGGTGCAGCATCTGTCTAACAGCAGGGGGGGACTAAGGCTCAGGAGCGGGTTATTGTTTTTCTGTGTTAGAGATACTTAATCCCATGTTTACACCCTCCTTTGAGTGAGCAAGGGCTGTGGGTCAACCCTACATTGATCAAATCTTCTGTTTAAATGGTGCTTTGGATCAGAACCCGTGTCCAGTCTGATTTTCTAATAGTATGTTCAAATTCAGATGTTGGTGCATTGAGAGGCAAAGCAATCACATGTTCTTCTGATGGTTATTGGGTCTGCATTAACCAAGCTTCACTTCAGTATCTCTCTAAAACTAAGATGGCACAGATAAAGCCTTCTAGAGGTCCATTTTCTTGGAAACTTGAAAAGTCCATTAATCAAAGTTCTGTCTCACTTATATTCACTGCACTTTATGAAAGGGAATCTTTATCTACCAATGATGATGCAAATATGTGGCATAATGATTAAGGAGATGGAAAACCTCAGGCATGGGAACTTCCTGGATGAAATGCTGGATTTTTTTTAATTGTTGTCTTCTATATATTATACTGGTGTGGTACAGTAAGTATTTCTACTTCTACTTCAATTATTTCAGCATGACCTTGGTATTCTCCAGGTTACCATGCAGTGACCTCTAAATTCCAATGCCCACCAAAACTGATTTATTCCACTGAACAGCCTGTATGTGCATTTTTCTTAGTGAGATGTAAAATTTGTGTGTACCATTGAGAAAAAAAGAATGGTTAGCACTGTGACTAGAAAAGGTATTTGGGGGGGGGAGTAATAATAGAGACGTGGTGCTTTCCTTGATTCTAGATAACTAATGAACACCGAATGTCTCTTCCATTTCCCCCATTCTGTTCCACAATAATTGCTTATGCAGATCAATGGAATAGTTTAATGAAGGAAAGGGGAAACAGCTCACAGAATAGGAGGGATGGTTTTCTGCCTCTCTGAAGCCTTCTAGGGACGCGGTGGCTCAGTGGGTTAGGACGCTGAGCTTGTTGATCAGAAGGTCGGCAGTTTGGCGGGTCGAATCCCGAGTGCCGTGTAGCAGAGTGAGCGCCTGTTACTCGTCCCAGCTTCTGCCAACCTAGCAGTTCGAAAGCATGTAAAAATGCAAGTAGAAAAATAGGGACCACTACGGTGGGAAGGTAACAGCGTTCCGTGCGCCTTTGGCGTCTAGTCATGCCGGCCACATGACCACGGAGAGGTCCTCGGACAAGCGCTGGCTCTTCGGCTTTGAAACGGAGATGAGCACCGGCCCCTAGAGTCGGAAACGACTAGCACGCGTGTGCGGGGGAACCTTTACCTTTACCTTTAATAATAGAGAAGAGAAAGGGGGGAATAGAGATGACAGTGTAGGGAAGCTGCATAGTGGAAAAAATGGAAAAAGGAAGATTGATGGAAATACAGAGAAATCTGTTCTACAGCAGAGAGAACAGAGTGCAATTCATTGTTTCCTGAGTGGACAGAGACACCCTCCCCTCAGCCTCCATATACCTCAGCATCCTACCTGAAGGTTTCAGGACTCTCACAGACATTAATGATGCCTAGAAGGCTTCAGAGAGGCAGAAAACCATCCCTCCTATTCTGTGAGCTGTTTCCCCTTTCCTTCATTAAACTATTCCATTGATCTGCATAAGCAATTATTGTGGAACAGAATGGGGGAAATGGAAGAGACATTCGGTGTTCATAAGTTATCTAGAATCAAGGAAAGCAGTGAGATTTGTGTAAAAATTCTGATTATTCAGGATGGAAAGATCTACCTAGACCGTTGAATTTAATTCCATTCTAAACTCTATGAGTGGACAGTTGTATGGTGTGTGAGGTTTGGTATAAGTAAATATAAAATGGGGCAAAAAATAAAATCCCTGTATAAAAATGGGATCAGGGCTATCTTTGATTTCAGAAGAAGGGAGGAAAAGAAAACCTTAGCTATTGCATCAGTGAAAAAGATAATATCAAAATGGTCTAGTGGTGAAGGCACGAGGCTAAACACCAGGAGACTGTGTGCTCTAAGTCCCATCTCAAATCTGAAAGCCTGGTGGACAACAATGTCCCCAGTGTCATGTTCAAGCAAGAAGTTGGTCAATCAATTCCTATTGCAACCAATGGATAAATACTCGGTTGATCTGAAAAAATTAGACCCTGCACTTTTTTTTTTTTTTTTTTAATTCCATTTATATCCTGCCCTTCTCCGAAGACTCAGGGCGGCTTACAAGCTTAGCAGTAGCCTTCATTCTATGTATATGCCTGCTTATTAGGGCTTTCACACACACACACCCAAGCGGCATTATTACAAAGTCAGCTTAATTGCCCCCAACAATCTGGGTCCTCATTTTACCTACCTCGGAAGGATGGAAGGCTGAGTCAACCTTGAGCCTGGTGGGATGCGAACCTGCACTAATGGCAGGCAGCTGGTGTTACTTAAGGAGGCATTAGCCCACTGCGCCACCAAGGCTCTTTTTTTTTTTTTTTTTTTGAGGGGAAAATGCCAAGAAGAAAAAATAAGAGAAACTGTAAGAAAAGAAATAAAGAAAAATCAAATGCTGACATACGTTCAATGAGTTGCCACTGTACTGAAATGGGGGGGGGGGCGGAATCCAGAGGAAATGGTTCTTATCAGATCTGCAGATGACACTGAGCTGGGGAAACTGCTAGTTCCTTAAACGCATATCAAAATGACCTTGAGAAGTTCGACCATTGGACCAAATCCAATTGTAGGAAGTTTATGGTTCTGTGTCCGTATAATAAAATTTCATTATTCAGGTTCAGAACTGGGAAGACTTAACAGCAATGTGTGTATGAAAAGGAACCAAAGGTACTAGTCAACCAGTATTTGAACATGAATAATCCATATGATGCAGTAAATAAAAAAGCTAATGTGATATCACGCTGCATTAACAAAAGCTTCATATTTAGATCAGAGAAAGTAGTTGTTTGATTATATTCTGTCTGGGTTGGACTGCATACTGATTACAATCCTTTTTTCTGGTGTTATTCCACTTCCAAAAGGATATGATGTTGGAGACACAGAGGAGAGATAAAGAGTGTGATAAAGAGTCTAGAAACCTAGGTCAAGAGAAACAGTAAAAATAGCTGGAATGTTTGGGTTGCAAAAAAGAAAATAATAATGTGGTATGATAGTACAGTAATCTTCAGATAGTCATACAGCAGACATGTCAAACACAAGGCCCGGGGGCCGGATCCGGCCCGAGAAGTGGTTTCATGTGGCCTGCGAAGCCATCCTGGAAACGGTGAGGGAACGGCCCCCATTGCCTTGGCCCCGGCCCAGAGACCCTCCTTCTGCCAGAGACCCTCAGCTCTGTCCCACTCCTGCCCAGGCCCCCATAGGCACCCTTGATGCGAACGATGTAGAGCTGGCCATGCCCACCCAGTAGGCCATACACACTCTAGCCACGCCCACCCAGTAGGCCACGCCCACCCAGGCCATACCCACCCAGCCCCCTGAGGGCAACCACAATGCTGATGCGGCCCTCAATGAAATTGAGTTTGACAACCCTGTCATATAGCTTCCACATCCAAAAAGTGGGAGGCCTCTTCTCTATCGAAACCAAGAGGAAGACAAAGACTATCAGATTAAAATTAAAATTAAAAGTAGTGGGCAGTCTGCCAATTACAACAGTAGAGTCCTCTTGCTGGAAGATTTCAAATGGAGGCTGAATAATCACTTGTTAGAGACATCTAAACTGATTCCTGTACTTTAGGTTATCTAGTAAGGAGCTCGACTAGATGACTTACAGTGTCTTCTAAACCATATGTAATTCTACAATGAAGAAATACCTTCCTAATGGTGGCTAAAAGTCCTCAGTTAAGTAGTGAGAGTAACTTTAGAGAAATTAAGACTGGGAGCACAATTTATATGGTATGGAAAAAACAGAGAGCATTTTTTCCTGACACCTCAACATAGTAGATTTTGAGACTCGCCAATAAATCTAATTGATTGGAGATTCCTGCCACATAATTAAGTTGTGCAGTCACTAACCCAAGATGTGTTAATGGCCACTTGTTTAAGTAGATTTAAAAGAAGATTAGACTTGGTTCCTGAGGGATAATAATTTAGGTAAGCCTGCATGTATATAAAAAGTATACCTCTGTCTACCAGATAGGTTGATGGAGGCCTTTCTTATACTATTGCTTTCTGGAGTTATTTTGCTACTCATAATGTAAAGTGGGATGATGGATTTTAGATTAAATATTTTAAATTAATCCAAGAAGAATTTTCAGATAGAACTGAAAGATGGAGATGAAGAGGGGGAAAGAGGAAAAAAAAGGCAGGTAGAAAATAGTTTGTGTATGATATGACTTCTTTCAGGTTTTTGTAATAAAGCCGTTGGACTAACAGACTTTATTTCCTTTTTCTAACTTGTGCTGATGAATTATTGTCTTCAGTGTTTAATTTAACCAAGGTGGGATGTGTTTTGGATAGTGTTATTATATTCTAATTATTAAATAGCATGGGCATTAATTGTACCTTAGGCTATTTCTTCATTTCAGAAATGGAGAAGAGGAGGAGATGCATCATCAAAAATGAGGAGCATGTGCATTTGCATAAATTTTAAATTTTCAGATTTTTGAATGAATTATTGTAATTTGAGTTAGGAGGATTAATACCAGACATAATTCAGTATGCTGTCCATGTACTAAGGTTTGCTCTATATTTTATGATTATCTTTAAACCAAATTTGAACTGGACATTTTTTTTAAGAGGAGTTGCTATTGTAAAATAGGACAAAAAGACACATCTGAATGAATAGCGTTCTTGACTGGCATGTCCACTGATTCTTTTTTGACTGTGTATTTAGAAGTCAAGTCTAGGTGGACAATATTTTTGTAGCTATGAGCTGTACTAATAGTTGGTGGGGGAGGTAATGGTGAACTATGTCATGCATATCAGGACCACATTTTCCAGGTTTCCCTCTCTTCTGGGAAAAGGTAAGAAGGAATTTCTTTCATTCTTCTAAATCAGACATGTCAAACACAAGGCCCGGGGGCCGGATCCGGCCCGCGAAGTGGTTTCATGCGGCCCGCGAAGCCATCCTGGAAACAGTGAGGGAACGGCCCCCACTGCCTTGGCCCTGGCCCAGAGACCTTCCTTCTGCCAGAGACCCTCAGATCTGTCCCACTCCTGCCCAGGCCCCCATAGGCACCCTTGATGCGAACGATGTAGAGCTGGCCACGCCCACCTGGTAGACCATTCACTTTAGCCACACCCACCCAGTAGGCCACACCCACCCTGGCCATTTCCACCCAGCCCGCTGAGGGCAACCGCAATGCTGATGTGGCCCTCAATGAAATTGAGTTTGACGCCCCTGTTCTAAATGTTTAGAGCTTATTTTAGCAAGAATTTTCACCTTGATTTTCCACAATTGTCTGATAAGTATCAGCTGTATAGTTAAACATTCCAGGACTTATGCAAAAGGATATGTACAGGTGCCTTTGCTTTAAATTTCAACTTTCCTAATTAGAGAAAGAATAAGGCATTGTTTCCTACATCGGAAGACTTCAGTTTTAATAATCTTGTGTCTTAGCCTTAATGGAAGCAAAAATTTGCTAGCTTTGCCCGGTCTCCAAGCTCCACAAGGAGAAATGGATGGCACAATACATTTGTCTTGTGTACAATGAGGAAAGAAACCCACAGCATTTATTAATGTTTTCCCTTTGTTAAAGATAAGCCCAATTTTAAGAATTTTCTGGCTAAAGTTTGATGTCCCGTCAACCCTGAGAGGAATGTCATCTTTGAAAGGCCAGAGAATTTAGAAGCATGGAAAAATGTTGAAGCATTTTTTTAAAGCTTTAAAAAGTAGTCCAAATGTGCATCTGTTAATTTAAAAAGAGAGGCACCTTGGAAATTGATGCTTGGAATTCTCGACAAAAGTCTCCCTGTGATATTTCTGCTAATACAGGGCTTAATTCTTTGCAAAGCCATAGAGATGGCAAGGCTCTGCGAATTGATCAGAATCTAAGGACAGTAAGAGAAGGTCTTGAAGGAGATAACCTGCATTCCATAAATATTGCAGGAGCTATTTTCAGAATTCAGTCACAGTTCTACCAAAGTCCAGAAAAGTATAGCTCAGCATTCAGAAGCAACAAGGCACACTCCCTTAGCTATTATGAACCATTTCCCAGTTAAGGGAGAACATGTTTTCTAAAAAATCATACCCGTGCCTTGGGCCTCATATGTTCAGATAATGGCCACAGCAGTAGAAGAAAGCCAATTTTCATTTCGCAAAGATATATTCTCACTATTGCATACATTTAAGTATTTGTTGGGCAGCTAGTTTGAAAATAGAGTCATCACCTTAGATAGCTTCCTCAGTTGTGAAACAGTTCCATAATAGGATTGCTAAAATTGGGAGAAATAGAAGGGGCTAAAAGGATGACTCTGAATATTTTGTTCTAAACCTATGTGAGACCATGGAGGATACAAACGCCCTGTAGGATACCTCATTCCCTTCTTTATAAAGTGAAAATTATTCTAGGAAAAAGAAAAAAATAGTGACTTGTGAACAAAAAGGCAGGCTATGTTTGTAAAATAAATATTTAAATCTTGCATAATTAACAAAAACGTGACGCCTGTGTTGTACCAAATATGCATACGTCTAGTTCTGGAAATTTAAAGTTACATTTTAAAAGCATATATTTCCATTAATAGAAGCTGTTCTCTCACAAGTGGCAGAAGTCAATGTATTTTTCCAGGCTGTATGCCCCAGGTGGCTTCTGGAAAATGCTGTTGACAACCTAAGGGCTAAACTGGCTACCTTTATCACACCCTTTGAGAGAGTCTCTTTTTAACTTTTCCATCGGTAGTATGTATTTCCAAAGTTTTTCCAAAAAAAATGAGAGGGCCACGGAAATACAAAAGGAAACATTGTCTTCATAGACAGCATTTTAATTCGTGCATACAAAAGAGAAGCCATTCCAAAAAGCCCAGCATTTGATTTGATTAGGATCCCTGAATCCATGCTGGTTGAACAAAGAGAAATGTGTTTTTGACCAAATGGACAGGATTACATTCTACATAACATGGCACAAAGCCAAGAAGGTAAATGTTATTGGAAAATGAAAAGCACTTGCACAGTTTAGAAACGGTGAAGTACTTTGTTGCAAAAAGCCAAAGTAGTTATGTTGGCTACAAAAGAGAATTTTCTATTAAAAAATCCTCACTAGCCAATACTTTTATCAGATGAATTCTACGTTGCAGACAGTGCAAACATAAAGAAAACTCACACAATATTCTTTAGCTGTTGACTGACCTAATATGTAAAGGCATTACCACAACATAGCACATTAAGTTGCATCTATTTGTACCTACAGTACAGAACCAGTCTATAAACCTACTATGGAATCTGTTATCCTAAGTTTGAGAATTGGATGAGGACACTGTCCTTACAAAGATAAAGATGATTTCTTGCTGGAATTGGGTATGTGTAGTTTAATGAAGAGAAGGGTGAGGGGTGACATGATAGCAGTGTTCCAATATCTCAGGGGCTACCACAAAGAAGAGGGAGTCAAGCTATTCTCCAAAGCACCTGAAAGCAGGACAAGAAGCAACAGATGGAAACTAGTCAAGGAGAGAAGCAACCTAGAACTAAGGAGAAACTTCCTGACAGTTAGAACAACTAACCAGTGGAACAACCTGCCTCCAGAAATGGTGAATGCTCCAACACTGGAAGTTTTTAAGAAGAGACTGGACAGCCATTTGGCTGAAATGGTACTATAGGGTTTCCTGCCTGAGCAGGGGGTTGGACTAGATGACCTCCAAGGTCCCTTCCAACTTCTTCTTCTTCTTATTATTATTATTATTATTATTATTAGTAGTAGTAGTAGTAGTAGTAGTAGTAGTAGTAGTAGTAGTAGTAAAGAATTTATGCTATCAAGAAACCTGCAACCTCCATGCTGATGCAAGGAATTATCAGCTACGATGGGATCCTACACTTCCTCTAATTCAGAATAGATCCCACTTGTAATCTGCTTCAGAAGTCTTAACAAAGGTGAAAATTTCTAGTCATAAAAGGAAATATTCAACTGGAAAATATTCATATGCAAACCAAACTAATCTGCTTAGGAAATTTCAAAATAAAATGTTTTGATATTTTTAAAAAATAATCAAAAATAACCATTTCAAAATGTTTAAGAGGCATTAAAAAGGTAAAGGTTCCCCCACACATGCGTGCTAGTCGTTTCCGACTCTAGGGGGCGGTGCTCATCTCCGTTTCAAAGCCGAAGAGCCAGCGCTTGTCCGAGGACATCTCCGTGGTCATGTGGCTGGCATGACTAGATGCCAAAGGCGCACGGAACGCTGTTACCTTCCCACCGTAGTGGTCCTTATTTTTCTACTTGCATTTTTACGTGCTTTCGAACTGCTAGGTTGGCAGAAGCTGGGACGAGTAACAGGCGCTCACTCTGCTACGCGGCACTCGGGATTCGACCCGCCAAACTGCTGACCTTCTGATCGACAAGCTCAGCGTCCTAACCCACTGAGCCACCGTGTCCCTTTAAGAGGCATTACATAAATATAATAATATATTTCATTGTAAGTTTTAATTAAAAGTTATAATTAAAAATTAGTACACTACATAATGATTCTTGATGAATTATTACAAAAATAAGTGTTTGCAGTCTCTTCTACTATGTTATTTAGAAATCAGTTTCCATATCACTTTAAAAAAAAACTGAAGCCATCCTGATTGCATAATACATATATCTTTTCATTGTCCTTATAGCCCAGTCCACACCTCCAAACTGACTCTGAATGGAATACAACAAGGACAGAATCCAAAATAATTTATTAAAATCATTGAGCAAAATAAATTAAACACTTGCTAGAAAACCCAGTAAGGTGGAGATCATTTGTATCTCTTAAGTGGGGGGAACATTCCATAGGATAACAGTGCCAGTGAGAAGGCTTATATCATAAGGCCCCATCATAAAGACAAAGGACCTGCCATACGGTCTCCTGTGATGACTGGCCTGAACAAGCAGTTTCTACCCTGCCATGGCAAATGAACTTACCAACTGGAAAAATTTCCCCTTAAATAATTGATTCCAAAACCTTTTAAAAAAATCCCAGGATGAGGAATACTTGTTTGTTCTATACCCCAGGTCAGGATGTTCAAAGTAAGTAAACTAATTGTAAGTCATAATGAAAAGGAACCTGTATTATTATACCATAATATATGGATGAATAACCAATATTTTGCTGTACATATGGGTGCCCAGCCAGTGGTGGGATTCAGCCAGTTCGCATCACTTCAGCAGAACCGGTAGCTAATTTTTTGTTGCCCAGGCCCAGATTGGACTTCCAGAAGCGGCATCCACACAGAGAACCGGTTGTTCACGTATCTGAATCCCACCACTGTGCCCAGCCCTCTTTTTTGCAGCTTCCAACCATACTAGTAGAGGAAACCAACGCCTCTCAAGTCACATTAGTGAAGCTCTCAAAGAACCTGTTGTGATTCAGGGTCAGCCTGTGGGTTCGGCAGTTGGGTCGGACGACTCAGAGGAGGAGGAGGGGGGTGTTGAAGAGCTTGCTGAGGGGATTGGACAGCTTGATGAGAGCCCCCAGCAAGGCCCCTCTCATCTGGTCACGATGCAGACCCAGCTGTGTGAGCCTGACAGCGTGGATGAAGATGACCCACAGCTGGCCCTGTTCAAGGACGCCCGACGCAGGAGGCAGTCAGTCAGGAGTAAACAGAGGGAGGCAATGGGGCACCTCGGAAGGAGGCACAGAGAGGCCATGCCCTGAACTGTATTTAAGGGGAATGTGTGGGAGGGCTGGTTTGCTGAAGGCAACCACTTGGATTGTTCCTGCTTCTTAGCTCGTGTTTTATGGTTGGTGTCTTGTCTTGCTCTGTTTTATGTGAATAAATTTGTCAGGCGTAATTCCAGCCTCTTGCCGTTTGTAGAGGGGTTGTCCCTGCCTTTTCTGCAGGGCCGGTAGCAGGCTGGTACAGAACAGAACCTGCTTGATAGTTACAAAGTGAAAGTGCCACATCCAGGCTTATATGTACACATGAAAACTCCCTATTGCAGTCAGTTTTGTGTTCTCTTGGTTTGCTATAGTTGTCTTAATGTAATTTTACAGTGGGGCACTATCGCTCATAACGTTTAGTTCTGTACATGAATGTTTTCTGAATAGGACTGATTTCCTATAGAAAACCTCAGCTTCTACTATGCTATAGCAGAATGTCTCCAAAGTCAGCCTTACCCGCTTCACATGATTACCCCTTTCCTATAATTAAAGACAATAATTTAAAATATATGCCTTCCAGTTGTCAAAAAATGACCGGTCCCTTAACAAGTAAAGAAATCTTTACTTGAGTTTATCCAGAACAAGTATAGGGTTAAGAAGTTTCATGTAGCATTTGAATAAGTCTTCTTTCTTTTCTTCTTTTTCTATTTTTGTTTTTCTATATATATTTAATATATATATATATCATCCTATATAAGCTAGAGCGTGATGGATTTTAGAGTTTATGGATGTTAGTATATGGTTGTTTATGATTGTTTTTTTATATACCTTGTATTTAGCTCTGGGAAGTCGGGGGGGGGAGGGGGGGAGGGGGGAGAGGTAGGGGGGGAGGGAGAAGGGAGGGGGAGGGGGGATTTTTAAAGGAAAAATTGTATGTTAAAACTTTTTAATAAAAAAAAAAAAGAAATTTTTTTTTTCCTCACCAAATATCTGAAAGCCTAATTAAGTGCAGCAAGCGTCTTTAAAATGAGCTATTTCCAATGGGCATCATTTTTACTCTTAGGTGCAACTAGATCCCTGGTCCTGCAGAGACCTAGTTGTTGGTGTCAGAAATGGGGTCAGTGGGTACAGGATACACATCATCTAAAGTTTAGAGATATAGCCAAGGGCTATGAGAATGGACTCCAGAGCAATACGTAAAGCTTTGAAAAGAAGAAGGGGGGGGGGAAACAGGAGAGCAGAAAAACAGTTTGCCATTGGCTCTCTGAAAAAGCTAATTCTAAAGTTGCTGGCAATCTTACAGCACTTGTAAGATAGAATAACCTTTATTGTCTTTTTTTTTACTGTGGGCACAACAGCACACATCAAAAATGAAATTTAGTTGCCCACTCTCAAAGTGAACACATACATGTATGTGAAAAGGAGTCTCTGAGGAGAGAAAAAAGCATCTCAGATGTACAGCATGGCAGAATGGCCATGTATTCTGGGCTTCCCTGCAGACAGTCCCTGAAGCAGTTCTACAGTCTTGGAACTAACAGATACAGTATTTCAAGTCTTGAGTCCTTGTAAGACGTCCTTTAGGCTGGCAGCTGACAACTGCCTAGTCTAAAAATCTGCTATAAATATGAAATGGTAGCCTGTGTGGCCTGTTTCTTGAATCCCCCTATAGCTGAATCCGGTAAATGACATCTGGAAAAGGGGGAGTATGATCTATTCAGTATATAGATGTGGCTTACATTGTGTCTTATTTTTCCTACGCTTGACTTCACCAGATTCCCCTGGAGGTGGGGACCAAAAGCCATCTGATTGAGAAGCTGGACAGAATAATCCTGCGGTGAAAGACTATGCTGTCATTATTGATCTCTTTTTCGGGTCTTCTGTGCAACTTACCCTCTTTCCTTAAGGAGTTATTTGTGCTCTGATATGAGAAATACACACATAACAAATGCTGATAGTGTTATTTGTTCAGTCATATGACTGAGTTGTGTTTTTCTGACAGAGCTCCAGTTGCCTTAAAGAATGGTCTGACAAGCCAAACCGTATTAGGTGAAGCTTGTCCTATAATTTCATATCTGTGACACGAAATATTTTCCTGCTAATTTTCTGCTGGGTATTTTTGCAATTCTTTGGTGAAAGGAGCCAT
This sequence comes from Vipera berus, assembly GCF_964194415.1. Taxonomy (NCBI): domain Eukaryota; kingdom Metazoa; phylum Chordata; class Lepidosauria; order Squamata; family Viperidae; genus Vipera; species Vipera berus. The sequence continues at coordinate 181,301,792 of NC_138203.1, read as the reverse complement.
ACTCAACCTTTGAGAGAGAGAGGGGGGAGGGTCAGAGTGGGCATGCTTGTGGAAGATAATGAATTGAGTAACCAAATTTCCAAAAAATAAAACCAGGACACATTAATTTGGAATATATTTGCATATTTATTAATGCTAATCCATAACTTCAAGTATATTGTAAGCAGAATTGGGCACCATATCTGCAAACATCCAGACAACCACTAGAATGATAGGGGGGGGAAACTCAGCAGAAAACTCTATTTGCTGCCATCTAGTGATAATCTTAACTTTTTGCAGCCCAGATATGGTAAATGTCTACGGCAGGGGTCTTCAAACTTGGCCCTTTTATGATTTGTGCACTTCAACTCCCAGAATTCCTTAGCTAGCGTGCCTGGCTGAGGAATTCTGGGAGTTGAAGTCCACAAGACATCAAAGGGCCAAGTTTGAAGACCCCTGGTCTATGGAGATTCTCAATTCAGTTCTGGCTGTATAGTGGGGAGTGTTCTGAAGAAAAGTTGGGTGAGAAGTGAAACATTTTCAAGGAAAAAAACCCAAGAAAGTCCAGTTGCTTTTTGGTAGCTCTAAGGACCATGAACAGTCAAATGTGCATGTTGATTTTTCCTGTGCCAGGACTTATACTGGTGCGGCCACTGACCAGGTTGCCAGGATGTTGAGACTCTAGAAAGAGTACAGAGAAGCGCAACAAAGATGATTAGGGGACTGGAGGCTAAAATATATAAGGAACGGTTGCTGGAATTGGGTATGTCCAGTTTAAGGAAGAGAAGAGCGAGGGGTGACATGATAGATTGTTCCAATATCTCAGGGGCTACCACAAAGAAGAGGGAGTCAAGCTATTCTCCAAAACACCTGAAGGCAGGAAAAGAAGCAATGGATGGAAACTAATCAAAGAGAAAAGCAACCTAGAACTAAGGAGAAACTTCCTGACAGTTAGAACAATTAACCAGTGGAACAACCTGCCTCCAGAAGCGGTGAATGCTCCAACACTGGAAGTTTTTAAGAAGAGACTGGACAGCCATTTGGCTGAAATGGTATAGGGTTTCCTGCCTGAGCAGGGGGTTGGACTAGATGACCTCCTAGCTCAGGGGTGTCAAACTCAATTTCATTGAGGGCCGCATCAGCATTGCAGTTGCCCTCAGGGGGCCGGGTGGGTATGGCCTGGGTGGGCGTGGCCTACTAGGTGGGCATGGCTAGTGTGTGTATGGCCTACTGGGTGGGCATGGCCAGCTCTACATCATTCGCATCAAGGGTGCCTATGGTGGCCTGGGCAGGAGTGGGACAGATCTGAGGGTCTCTGGCGGAAGGAGGGTCTCTGGGCCAGGGCCAAGGCAGTGGGGGCCGTTCCCTCACTGTTTCCAGGATGGCTTCGCGGGCCACATGAAACCACTTTGCGGGCCGGATCCGGCCCCCGGGCCTTGTGTTTGACATGTCTGTCCTAGCTTCACACAGTTCAATTTGCCCATTTCTTCATTGAAGGAATAACGTACTGAAGGAATATGCAGAAGGCTGCAAAGAAAAAGAATCCTTATTTTCAATTTTTATTCAAATATTAGCAATATTACTACTGGTAATATTTGAATAATGCTGGAGTACTGAGGAGACTTTTCAGGGGTTTGGGGAGGTGAGGTGCTTTGGGAGGTGTGTGGGTTGTTTTTTTTTAAGGTGAGTCCTTAAAAAACATGATTTCACCCAAATTATCTTGGGAGGTGGGGAACGAAGGCACAATTCAAACTGAAGAGGACTTTGAAAATGATGTTATGTAGGATCCTGAGTTTCCCTGGAAGCTATTCAGTTTTACTCAGGGACAAAACTGTCCCTGGCGTATTCCAGGACCCATACTAAGATCACACAGGGAGACTGCCAGATCCAGAAAGTCTGGCATGTGTCATGGATGCACTAGGTTGATGCTCTCTCATGCATCCAGCCTCTTCCCAACACACAATTTCTTCCATGTCTCAGGTACAGGAATTTCTTAGCAGACAGGGAAACTCTGAAACAGTTTTTGGTGTTTTTTTTATCTACTAGAGATGAAGGGCAGAAATACAGTTCTATTCTGATAGAATACCTCATAATGGCCAATGTAACTCTGTATCTCAAAAGCAAATCTGACAGAATTTAACTCAGTAATACTTCTCTATATATGTGCTTGTATCCTATCCAAAATTTGAGTTTCCTTAACATAAAGTCTTAATATTCTGGCTCTAAAGAACCTGTTAAATCAAAATAAATATTCAAAAGCTTGGATAGAACTTACAGTAACTTTGAATCTTATCTTAAGATATATACTTTGTTTACTATACTGGTAGTATTTATGTATTACTTGGATTTTAATAACCATCTATAGTTTTTTAAATGATAAAATATTCTCATGAATTACATGAATCCAGTTAATGAAATATTGAAAATTTTAATCTTATTTATGACACTTATAAATTCTGTTTACTAACTCCTTGTTTTCACTTTCTGAATTTTTCTCAGCTTTTTTTCTCTTCTTTCTTTTTTCATATTCTTAATAAAATGTCATTTAAAAAAATGAAAACCACTGCAGTAAAATTACCTTAGCTTTCAAATATTAGAAACCTTACCACTCACTGTTCCTTTGTTTCAAGAACTCAGAGGAAATGTGTCTCTAACTAACATCAGTCTTTGATAAACATTTGATTTGGAGGCATTCAATGGAGGATACATTCACGTGGCCATTGTTTTTGAAATTAAATAGGAGTATATAAATAGCTGTGTTTTGTTGAAGACTCCTTGCAGAGATGTCTTAAGTTTTGAGATGTGTGAATGAGCAAGTGGGCGAAAACCCCCTGCAGAGAAACAAGTTCTCTTTTGGAAAACAGAGAGGTATAAGGAGAATCTGTTTCAAATGTTTTTACCATTTTCTACCAATAGCCAGCAACGAATCCTTGTGGATTCCAGCTACTTCTGTCTGGAGATATTGGTTTCACGTTATTACACAATATGTTCTGATGAAAGTATTCTTGAGACAATCTACTCTTTTGGGGTACATGTACTTTGGATAAAATCAGTAATTCCAGTTCAGTCTTTTGATTCTTGAAATATCCTCTTCTAGAGAGAATAGATTGTTGTTGTTGTTAGTTGCGAAGTCGTGTCCGACCCATCGCGACCCTATGGACAACGTTCCTCCAGGCCTTCCTGTCCTCTACCATCTTCTGGAGTCCATTTAAGCTCATGCCTACTGCTTCAGTGACTCCATCCAGCCACCTCATTCTCTGTCGTCCCCTTCTTCTATTGCCCTCAATCTTTCCCAGCATTAGGCTCTTCTCCAGTGAGAGAATAGATAGGGTTTCATAAAAGGCTTCTAATTTTTCTGGGAAGAGATAGATATGTTAATCTGAAGGGCCAGAGAATGGAGAGGCTGATTGAGGACCACAAGGTGTATCCTTTAAAGCAGGAAAAATAATGTTAGCATGATTTCTATAGGAGGCAGATTAAGGACAGGAGGTAATAACTCACCCCTGTGCTAATTCCTGACTCAAGTCTTCTCTTTTTCCACCAGGCCTGCTGTGATTTACCGTCCTTGGGGATGAACAGAGTGGCTCCTGGTCGCTGACAACTCCCAGCATTCACTGCAGGATGGCCCAGCTCATCCACGCCCTTTGGAGCCTGTGCATCACCACTGTCCTTGTCACCTCAGCCACACAAGGTAAGGCGAACAGAGAACTGACATCCCTCAGGAAGGAGGGCAGCTTCCAAAACAGGGCAGGCCTTGCAATGAATTAATTCATGAGCCTGTGCCACCCAATGCTAGAAAAAGCTGAAGAAGAGAGACATTTTCTTTTCTAGACAAAATTTAAAAATGTGAATTTCTGAAATAAAACCTTTTATTTCCTTTCACAATAAACAGTAAAAAGAATTTTATAATAGTGTTTAGCAACTTCCCTTGACAATGTCAAAATATTTTCTAATTAAGTACTAAAAACGGGGCTGCTTTACTTAGAAATGCACAATGTTTACAGTTGAAATTTCTGTCTCTTTGTCTCCTGTATATAGGTATCTGATCAAATTGTATTTAATATCACATCTTCCTAACTAGTAAGAAGAGGCTACTTGCCTCTAGTAATTGCAAAGGAGATCCTGGTACCATGGCAGTGCTCTTTGGACAGTTACTGAATTCCAGTTCTAAGGTCCTGGGTTGGGAAAACATGAACAGCAAAATGGATGAGCACGCTAACATTATAAATCTTGTAAGCAAATAACCTGAAGCTGTTTTTGGGAGACCCAGTTCTAGTAATAGATGGTTAGATATGCTCATTGTGGGGATAACACATTTGTCTGCAAAACTAGCAGGCTATTTTGGTGCTCATACTGAATTTATACACCTGGAAGGTTTTTTGGAAATTTCTAGCAACTACTGTGACTGCTATCTTTTTTCTTCTTTTTTTTGGTAGGCTTCCTTTACTTCTAAGAGGTATAGAGAAAGTGAACATTTAAGAAGGAAACCTTGTCTAGCAATGAGTTTCCAATCAAAGCCATTTTAGACAGCTGAAAAGAACTGTCTGGTAAGAGAATCCGGGGGGAAAAAAGAGACCAAGGTTTTTTTATCAAGGCAGATGGGGAGGAAAATAGCTAATCTTGTTCCTCAGCTGATGCCTATCTTCTGTTTTTCTGCTTGTTGAGCCTTCCAGTCTTTTCATCTTGGCAAATGAAAGATCAACAAATACTTTAGTTCATCTTGTCATACAAATTTTCCTCACATTGTGATTAGAGCAGCTTTCTCGGATTTGGCACCCTCCACATGTGTTGGGCATTCTGGTAAGGATGACTGAAGTTGTAGTCCATTACAGTACATCTAAAGATCCTAGATGGGATAAAAAATTTTTAAAAAGTTGATTATTAATAAATTTCAACTGTTGGCTAGGTATTAATTGCTTTCCAAAATACCTTCACATGTTGCTCATACATGTGATATACAATCAGTGTACAGCGGATATTAAGAACAGGAATCCCGATTATCAGAATAACAGAGTTGGAAGGGGCTGTAAAAAAAAAAGCAGTGCATCAGCAGTACATAAGGGTACACAGAGTTGGGAGGGACCTTGGAGGTCTTCTAATCCAACCTCTGCTCAAGCAGGAGGACTCTATATCATTCCAGACAAATGGCTACCCAGTCTCTTCTTAAAAGCTTCTAGTGATGGAGCACCCATACTTTCTGGAGGCAAGCTATTCCACTGGCTAATTTTTTCTTGTTATCAGGAACCCGCTTGGGGTGTGTGTGTGTGTGTGTGTGTGAAAGCCCTAATAAGCAGGCATATACATAGAATGAAGGCTACTGCTAAGCTTGTAAGCCGCCCTGAGTCTTAGGAGAAGGGCGGGATATAAATGGAATTAAAATTAAAATAAAATAAAATACCATTCCAGCCAAGTGGCTATCCAGTCTCTTCTTAAAAGATTCCCCTCAAGTTCTGGAGGAAAGCAGTTCCACTGGTCTATTATTTTCACTATCAGGAAATTTCTCCTTAGTTGCAGGTTGGTTCTCTCCTTGATTAGTTTCCACCCATTGCTTCTTCAGCTTTGGCCTGTCCCCATAGATTTCACATCTTTCACATCCCCATAAATGTTACAAAATACCTCTGAACAGGGGCTGGAATGTAGAAAAATGCAGTAAAAGTTATCAGCTTGGTTTCAAAGAAAAAGGGAAAAATGGGTGAGGATGTAATACGTGCTCCTTAGAATAAAGTATGATTTCCTATCACTCTTTGTATTTAGTCCTGCTTACATTAATTTTATTTATTTTTTATTTATTTATTTTAATTCCATTTATATCCCGCCCTTCTCCGAAGACTCAGGGCGGCTTACAAGCTTAGCAGTAGCCTTCATTCTATGTATATGCCTGCTTATTAGGGCTTTCACACACCCCCAAGCGGCATTATTACAAAGTCAGCTTAATTGCCCCCAACCATCTGGGTCCTCATTTTACCTACCTCGGAAGGATGGAAGGCTGAGTCAACCTTGAGCCTGGTGGGACGCGAACCTGCACTAATTGCAGGCAGCTGGTGTTACTTAAGGAGGCATTAGCCCACTGCTCCACCAAGGCTCTGTTAAATGGGGAGGAGATTGTTCTTCAGTGATTATATGGCATTTCCAAATTCAATTTTATGTAATTTTAAGTATTTTCTGCTTTTGGAAACAGACATCCCACATCCCTCAAGTACTATTTCAACTCTATGGTTCCTGGAGGGGAAGGAGTGACAGAAGAAGTTTTATTATTATTATTTTTTTAAAAAAATGGATCCACATACCACCATCTGCCTTGTATTTTAATCTTTTAGACTGGTGATTTTCACTAGTGAGAATAGAGTTGATTAGAAATCTCAGACTCCTGCCAAGAGAAGAATAGGCATCCACAGTCTGAGAGTACAGGGTGACTATATTTGTCTAGATGAACATACCTTTGAAGATCTACCATATTTCAGAATGCCTAGAGGAAAGAGACCAGATTTGTTTCCTAAAATGAAATGCTCAGAATTCATAGAATGTTGCCCATCATGTTTGTCCTAAAGGGAGACACCTTCTGCTCGTGTTCTTTTATTTTGGGTTTTCAGATTTTGAATGAAAGGAAGATGGGTAATTGAGTACTGCCTATTGCAGAGGTCTTCAAACTCGGCCCTTTTATGACTCATGGACTTCAACTCCCAGAATTTCTCAGCCAGGCATGCTGGCTGAGGAATTCTGGGAGTTGAAGTCCATGAGTCATAAAAGGGCCGAGTTTGAAGACCCCTGGCCTATTGGAACCACTAAAAGCCAGCTGCATTTAGACCCAAGTATCTTGACTCATTTGAGCATTTTTTTTCACTTTGATAATATCTCTTGGCTAATATACTTAACCACCAATATTTCTTACACACATGTGTACCGGTCCATCATGTTTTCTTTAAGTGTTATATATTTCACTGTTTTCTATATTTTTTACAAAAATCCCACAAAACAATCTTTGCTGAATGGATCCCATCATGAGTTATATGACCTAAGCGAATCAGTGTAGTTTTCACTTTAACTGGTGTGCTATGGTGCTTCTCCACTTCCCTTTGTACTGTGAACATAGCCAAGAAATTAAGGTGGTGGAAATGTTGCTGCCTTAGCCATATGTTTTCTGCCCTAAATCTTATTACATATCACCCTCTTGGGTTTTTACTCAGCCGAATTTGATTGGTAGTGTCAGTTTGTATGCATGCCTAAGCCGCCCTGAGTCTTCGGAGAAGGGCGGGATATAAATGGAATTAAAATAAATAAAATAAAATAAATAAAGAATTGGAGGTAGTCTCACTTTCCCATTTGCACCTGTATGCTTTTAACTTGACAATTTGGATTCTGAAAAAAAGGGAGAAAACTGCTTTAAAATAGGCTTGGTCATTATAATACTGAGTACATGCAATTTGTTAAAGCCCTTCTGATGTCTACTGTAGTTGTTTGTTTTAGTATCCTAGTCAGATGCTTTCAATGGGAGTTGATAATTGTTACCTACCCTGAGCCTTTCAAATATTGAAAACTTTGATGAAACAATAAACAAAAATGAAGAAATATTTTACTAGAATCATTATATCTAAGTCTTGACTTTTGTGAAAAGATTTGAATGCCATATTGTGGGAGTTTTCAAACTCTGTGAGTTTTCTTAGGTTTCTGTCTGAAAGATTTTTCATGAGAGCTAAATCTGCAGAGCCTTTCTCCCATGCATCAGAAAGAGAACCTTAACTTAGTTTAAAACAGGAGATCTTTTTGGATACGAACCTTAAATCAGTTTGAAATCATGGACTCAAAGGCCTGTGTTTTAAATCAAGATCCTTGTTTAGTGTATAAAGCTATAACCAGATTAAAATGAAACTTCTTTTATATTCCTCTTGCTATCAGAAAAACAATTCTTTGGCATTCACTGAGCAAGAGATGTGAACCTATCCAAATGTAGCACGTAACTCAATGTGGTGTATGAACAAGTTTATTTTAATTAGTTCAACAGACCATGGGCAAAACCTTAATCTTGACCATCTTCTTTCAGAATGGGTTGGGGCCACAACTTTCTTTTAGTTTGAGTGACAAAAATGGCTGCCTTAGGAAACTACAAGTCTTAAGCCTGCTAGACAATAAAACAAAGCTAAAGACAACTGAAATAATAGAGGGGGAAAGAAGAAAGTCCCAAACCAAATTAAAATTACTTTGTATGTATAAAAGAACCAAAAAGAAATTGTAACCAAAGTTATGCTGAAAAAGCAGTTTTTGCAGCCTTCCAGAATGCAACGGCTGGGCCCTACCCTACCTTTGGGGGCAGCATGCTCCTAGCTGTGGAGAACTTTAAAGGTAATAACCATCACTTTGAAATGGACATGGAGGTAGTGAGTAACTACACTGTACACAAATATGTAACCACAAAAAAATAATCTGTGTACTGTTGCAAGAAAGCAGACGGTACTAATGAGATTTCTGTCTTATCCAGTTTGTTGTGAGATGTTAGCATTCTACTTTTCTAAAGAAAGTTCTAGCGGAGGTGGTTTCACCATAAATCTTCCAAACTGTCCCAAATCAGGGCTTTTCTGTTCTCTGCTTTTCACTTCAAGGATGGTACTGTGGTGATGGCTGTTTTTGGTACTTCATTTCTTACAGCCCTTTGACAACAGCCTGGCACTTGGAAGGTGCTTAAAGCCAAACCTAGCCTTTGTGTATGTGTCTCTAAACAAAACCAGATGTGCAGTAATGCTTGGCTCATAATTTGCACGACTGATCTTGAGACCCAAATAGAAAAGGCTAATGGCCATCTGTGTTGCACATAAAACAACAGTGGACAGAAACATAATTGGCACCTAGGAGGACAGTAGAGCTCACACAAACCAAAAAAAATCCAGATTCTTCCCCCATTTTTATTAAATAAATAATCTTGGACAAATAATCCTGAATGGCCACGATTTCTGTCATCCATCATCTGAAAGTCAGCAAGTCATAAAGACACCAAGGTATGGGTGATTCCTTGAGCATAAAGGTCTTTGCATTCTGTGATGAATAGAGTCAGTTCATGTCAATTAAATCTTCCTGACCATCTTTCTGTCCAGTTCTACCTTTCTGCCCAATTCCGATCTGGTATATCTTTTCTTATGTGCCCACAGTGAGCGTAAAGCACGCATAGGCATTCTGGAGTGGAAATGCAGCCTCCTGTAGCTAAACCAGATAGATGTCAATGTTGTGGTGAAGGGGAAAGAAAGCAAGGCTAGAAATAGTGAGAAGGAGTAAGAGTAAAAAGGGAAGTTACAATCACTGGAAAGCAGTTACTAAAAATATGCATATCTTTGCACACCACCCTTAGCATTGTCAGGTTCAGATTTGGAGATGAAAGTTAATTCTTTGGGACTCCAAACCTTGGAAGAGTCAGCCTATGTGAAGAAGAAGTAAATCCTAATCTGCCGCTTAGAGACGCTTCATATTTGTTCATAATTGTCATTTTAGCTATCCTTCATTCTTGCTGTGGAGTAGTGAAACAAGAGTCCAGCTAGGCCAAAAGGAAAGGAAAGGAAATTAGACCAAAGAAGCCTGAGGGCTGGCATTGTCACTGCAGACCATTGTCACACACACTGCTGGAGCCTTTAAAGCTTCTGACACAGATATTTGGGGTTTTGAGCTAGCAACGGTACCCAACTCTGTGATCATCTTTCTATTCAAAATCACAGCCATCTAGCAAAAACCTGTAGTAAAGGCAGCTAATGGAATGAGGAGGTGGAAAGAAAGGTTCCTCCACAATATGATGCCCATGAAGTGTTTAGCAAAGGCTCTGATCACACCTACCAGGACCAATGGAGGAGGGGAGTGAGTGTGAATTGCTGGAGAACAGACATTAAGTATACCATCCCTTTAAGCTAGCCTGTTAATTCTCCACTGCGGCAGAGGACATTGTTGTGTTGGCTGTGTTGAAGCTGCAAGCCAGCCTCTGTTTGGTACACTGTGGGTGGGAAGGATCTTGTTCTTCACTTCAGGCTTGCCAATTATTTGGGGGTGATTCTGATACCCACCATTAGGCATCTCTGCCATTTGAAACCAAATCAGCGCCGTAGCCTTAACAATGGCAAACACATTAAGATGCAGTTGGGAGGCTGTGGTCTTCATTGAAGAGAGCTTCTCCCTAGGCTACCAGTGTGAAAATTCATGGCTTTGACATCTAATTTTATTTATTATTTATTTATTTATTAATTGAATTTATATACCGCCCTATTCCTGAAGGACTCAGGGCGGTTCACAGGGCAAGTTAAAAACAATACAAAAAGAGAGAATAAAATAGAATTAAATTAATACAAGCCCACAAGATTAAGATAAAGTTAAAATTGAAATTTAAAATTAATTTAATTTAAAATCCCTCAGTCCAGGCCATTCAATTCAAACAACCAGGTTTTTAAGTCCCGGCAAAACGAGCGAAGGTCGGGGGCAGTCCGAAGTTCCATCGGCAGTTCGTTCCAAAGGGCGGGTGCGCCCACAGAGAACGCCCTCCCCCTGGGAATCACCCGCCGGCAATCTCTAACCGGCGGAAGCCTAAGGAGGCCCTCCCTGTGGGCGTGCACAGGACGATGGGAAGCTGATGCTGGCAGCAGGTGCTCCCTAAGGTAATCTGGACCCATGCCATTTTCTACTGGAACCCAGCTCTTTCATCCCTTCTTCACTTGCTGTCTTCCACTGGTATTGCTGTTCTCAGTTGTCCTGGTTTTTTTTTTCCAGCTCCGACCTTCTCTTGTCTGCTGGGCTCTCCCCACATCTCAAACACCAGCGCCAGGCTGTACTAGTTAGTTACTCAGCTAATGGTTTAATTACAGACTGCCTCCACGGGGCTCTTCCATTAACCCAGCAAGGGGGAAGGAAAAATTACACAAAGAGCATCTATGACATGCTTGCTTTCTAGCCCCACTCTCTTATCTTCCCTTTGAAGTCCTGAGTGCCACTAATGTGTGCTTCCCACTAGAAGCTTTAACAATTGTCCTTGGAGTCAAATGCAGGAACCGATTGGCTGATTAGAACATCCAGCAAGGAAGAAATAAGCCCAAAAGGAATGCAGATGTTCTGCCAGATGGGGCCATAACATGCCCCCAAGCAACCCTTGCTAAACTCTTCCTGCCATTTATTTTACCTGGTGATGCGCTATCACCTTCCTTCCGTCTCCTTGGGAGACAGGGAAAGGGGAAAATGGAGACTTTGGCTAATGGATTATGGAGGCTAAAACAGCTGGGAAAAGGTAGGCCAAAGCAAATAGAACTCTGAACAACTGGGACATTTTGTCCTGGATGATACTGTGGAAAACCATGATGTAGTCATCAGTTCAGATGCAAAAGTGTTTTAGGTCATACAAGTGTTTTGTTGCTACCCTACCATTTTCTCAAGCTCTTGTCCTTGTTAGTCATCCCTTGATGGAATTATGAAAAAGCTAATACAATCCTTGGTTTTATAAACAGAGGCATAGAATCAAAATTACATTAAGCATTAATACTGCTTTATAAATCCTTAGTAAGACCACACCTGGATTACTGCATCCAGTTTTGGTCACCACATTACAAAAAAGGTGCTGAGACTTTGGAAAAAGTGCAAAGAAGAGCAGCTAAGATGATTAAGGGCCTGAAGACAAAAACATATGAGGAACGGTTGCAGGAATTGGGTTTGGCCAGTCTAGAGAAAAGAAGGACTAGGGGGTGACATGATAGCAGTATTCTAGTATTTGAGTGGCTGCCACAAGGAGGATGGGGTCAATTTATTTTCCAAAGCGTCGGAAGGCAAGACAAGAAACAATGGATGGAAACTACTCAAGTAGAAAAGGAACCTGGAGTTAAGGAGAAATTTCCTAACAGTGAGGACAATTAACCAGTGGAACAGCTTGCCTTCCGCAGTTGTAGGTGCTTCCATCACTGGAGGATTTTGAGAAAAGACTAGACAGTCACCTGACTGAAATGGTATAGGGTCTCCTGCTTGAGCAGGGGGTTGGACTAGAAGACCTCCAATGTCCCTTACAGCTCTATTCTGATGGATTGAATGCATACTATAGTGCTACATCTTACCTTTCAGCAATTCTGACCACAAAATGAGAGCAGCAGCACCTGCCAGGTAAGAAGTAACAGTGCCTTATCCTTCTAGTTCAGGCATGTTAAACTGCCGGCCCGTGGGCCAGATGCATCATACCGAAACTGCACCCACCCCATTGCCGGCAATGGGGGAAAAGTCACGATACGTCGTGCAATGTCACGTGACATTGCGAGTTTGACAGGCCTGCTCTAGTTTTTCATTCAGAGGACAGAGAACTATAGTGCAAAGAGGTGACCTGTTGATCATCTGTGAAGAGGCAACAAGTCATCTCCTTTTTGAGACAGCTATCATTGTAACTGGAACATCACATGACATTAGTATGCAGTTACAGCAAATTTACAATGAAGAAATCTTTGGGATAAAGATAGTCATTGAAGGTAGCTAGATATTCCAAAGCACAGGAAGGATATAATGTTGATGAGGGGGGGAAATGGCTAAAGGGGTGGAGCTCATGTGTGAGAGTGAACACTTTTCTGTAGCATTTCCAGGAATAGCTGGGCCCAGGATACCTCTTTCCCATAATTTTTTTACCTCACATAGAAAGATTTCTAAAATAAATACTTAACCACAATTGTCTGATGACTAGAAACTAATTCCAAAGATCTAACTGTTCGGAATAGATGCTTGGGGTCACTGTCTCTCTGGCTTATAGAGATGGTGACAGAATTCTGCAATGGTGGACTTCCAGCTCAGCATCCATTGTTATCTTTTCCCATCCTTCTTTAACAAAAACAAACAGAAACATCTAGCACGAATATTTTTGGAAACTTTCCTAATGGCATGTTTGGACTTCAAATGGTTTTTCCTCTTGTTTACTTCCCACCTCCACCTCTTCAGTCTCACAAAACCTTGCAGGATTCAAAAGGATTGTAAAGAATTTTCTCAGACCCTTTTCTCAGCTGCTGTCTCTAAAGTGGGTGGTGTGGGAAGCCAAGAGCTTTATGAAAAACATGTCTGGGTTTTTAAAGACATACCTGCCTGAATCTGTAGAGTTTAGGTGGAATATGCAGCTCAGCCCCACAAATAGGAGCCAGTGTTTTTTCTTTTTCTTTTTACTTCTTGGGTGGTGCAAGGACACACATAGCCTCACATTTAAAACCTACCCAGCTGTGCCACAGTGGAGATATAAAGGATTCCAGATCCCTACTATTCTCATCAAGGACTGAAAATGAAAACAAAAGATGTGGAGAAAGATGGTGCAGGTCACAAGCAAAATATAAGACAAACTATCAGAGAAAAATAAAATTCTGGTTTATCTATCTCCTGTTCTGTGTAGCATGGAAAATAACCATAGGCTTTTTAGGCCTTGGTCTCATTGAATACTTAAACAGGGGAGAAAATTACAGCCAGCAGTCAGGGGATGGAATCGAATTTCAAGACTGAGTTGCATACTAACCTGTTTTCTTACTCTCTCATTTCTTATTTCAGCAGGCCTAAGCCGTGCCGGCTTACCCTTTGGTCTGGTTCGGCGGGAACTGGCGTGCGAGGGCTATCCTATTGAGCTGCGTTGCCCAGGCAGTGATGTCATCATGGTGGAGAATGCTAACTATGGCCGCACAGATGACAAGATCTGTGATGCTGACCCCTTCCAGATGGAGAATGTCCAGTGCTATCTGCCGGACGCCTTCAAAATCATGTCCCAAAGGTAAATGGTTTCATAGGTCTCCATGAAATATTATGGAGCAATCCCTCTTCCGCAATCTTTCTCTCTGTCACGCTAGTAAATACAAAAAAAATAATATTGTAGAGATGGAGAAGTTGCAAAAAAGCAAAATCTGAGCAGTTTTGCAATTGAATGACTTAAAAATAACAGCGAGGAGTATAATTATACTGATGTACAGTGATAAAATTGTGGCACATGGACTTTTGTTAACTCTCGCACAATACTGGAATTCAGGGTGACTCTCTGAAGCAAAATGCAAGGCATCTGTTCTTTATTGCAAGGAAGAACCTTACAATAGCAAGGAGTATTCTATATGCCTCCTGATCATTTGAAAGTAAAGGTGGAATTTAATACTACCATCATCATCATCATCATCATCATCTAGTATAGCTACAGTCATCTGCTAGTTGTGTTTGGTTCAGTTTAGCAAGGTTTTTCTGCAAGTAGATTTCACATAACGAGCACTGCATGAAATTAAAAGGAAATCCACTTAACAATCTTCAGCTTACTGAAGACGTTTGAAAATCTGTTTCATTATAGATACCAGAGCCCACTTTGTCCAGGAGAAGCTAATAAAAGACAGAACGTGCATATGTTTTGGAGTAAATGAGCAGAAAGGGGTGGGTGAGTGGGTCACCTCAAACAGAATAAATTACAAAGGACACTTTGGAATTCACAGCACTGAAAATGACAACTGCTCAACTATTCAAATCTCAGCCAGTCTACCTTCATTGTTTTGACCCTAAAATAATTCAAGTTTATACAAGCCATCAACTATTCTATTTATTGTTCCTGATTAAAAATTCCCTGAAGTCTCCACATATTCCATTATGTATACAGGTCAGGTATTCACAGACTTTCCAGGAAATCTTTCCATCTATGTAGTTTGACAAGGTAACTACTTTAATGAGAAATAGTGTGGATAGAATCCATCTCGATTTCAGCAATGTTTTTGACAAGGTTCCCCAGGACATTCTCATTGACAAGTGGGATTTGGATGGCACTAGATAAGGGAGCTCTAGAACCGGCTGGCTAACTGCGCTAAGTATTAATGGCTCTAGATCAAGTTAGAGAGCAGTGGCCAGGCAGGACCAGCAAGGATTTGTCTCAAGACAGTACTATTAACATTTTTATTAATGATCTGGGCAATAGGATTGGTGGGCTACTTCTCAAATTCATTTAAGAAACAATATTGGGAGGTCTGGTCAACCCTTAGGAAACAATTGCAATCTAATATGCACAGGCTGGAAGACTGGACTCCCTGTCCTGCAACAGGGAGAAAAGTAAGGTGTTATTATATTTAGGGACAGAAGATGGCTTGGAAGCAGTATGCCAGATAATGACTTGGGTGTGATCAGTGACAGTAAGCCATGAGCCACCAGTGTGGTATGACAACTAAAAAGATTAATGCAGTTCTGGACTGCTTTAAAAGTAGCGTTGTTTCAAAGATGCCTGAAGATCTTATTCCCCTTTGCTATGCACTAGTTAGAGCATACCTGGAGTACTGTGTACAGTCCTGGGCACCACATTTCCAGAATATTGACTGGCTAGAACAGTGGTTCTCAACATTTTATTCACCACAGACTCTCTTAAAATACCTTTTGTGGCCACAGATCATGGCCACGGACCACCAAGACCTAACTCAAGATTTAAGTTATACCATTTCTTCAAGCCTTCATGGACCACAGAGTGGGAACCACCAAGTTAGAACATATCCAGAGGAGAATGACAAGAATGATACAGGTATTTGAAGACATAACTTTCATGAGGACAGATTGAAGGAATTTGGGATAGGCAGTCTGGAGAAAAAAACAAGAGAGCAGTATTAAGGTATACAAAAGGTGCCAAAGGGAAGATGGTTAGCAACTGTTTTTCATTGCCATAGAGATTAAGATGCATCTAGTTGCTATTGTTAGTGCATTGTGTAGCAGGATGACATGTGGTCAAAACATAAGGCTCCCAATTGTCTTCAGGCAAGTGAGAGATGAAGTGTCCATTTAGTGAGCTGCAGCATCTGTCATTCCTTTTCCCTAAACGGAAACCAAGTGAAATTTAGATCTGGTTGTAAAATATACAGCATGACCATCCATGTAAACTTGGGCAAGAGATTTTGAATTCTGACAACACAACTTTTACTTTCTTTCTTTTCCATGGCTTTATTTAAATTCTTTGTTCTCTTTAAATGTGCTTAAGTGGAATATCTGCTACAATATATGAAGTATATAATTTTGTTTGAGAGCCAGTTTGCAGTAATAGTTAAAGGCATCCAGCTAGAATCTAGGAGACCATGAGTTCAAGTCCTGATTTAGGTATAAAACCAGGTGAGTGAGTTTGGCCAATCACTCTGTTTCAGCCCCAAGAAGAATACATGGACAGACCACTTCTGAAAACATTTCCAAGAAAAGTGCAGAGATTTGTCCAGTTAATTACCAGGAGTCAAGACTGACTCAAAGATGCACCCCCCCTCTGCCTCCCTCCACCTCCCTCCCTCCCTCCCTCTCCCTCCCCACCCTCTCTCTCTCTCTCCCTCCCTCTTTTTCACACACACACACACACACACACACACAAACACAGATATTTACATAGCAGACCATAATTGGGCGATATTTTTTCCCAGGAAATTCCTTACTAATTCTTGCTCGTACCTTTTGCAATTTTAAGAGGGGAATAAGTTAGCAATTCTTGACCGGTGAACAGCAGGCAGTAGTCTCACATTGGGAGTTTCAGAACATGAAGGGATTTTGGATCCAAAGAGTCTTCAGTTTGCCCTGGATACCACCCAGGTTCTGAATTCATCCAATTAGTGGACCTGGGAGTTAGGATTGTTTCTTTAGGAACAGAGACATTCAGAATATTTTTTTTCCCATTTGCCAGTGACAGGATACTGCAGTTGTTCAGTATACTGCAATTTTTCATTTCTTTTATATCGTCAGCATCATCTTTACAGTCTTTATTTTAGAACCCATATTTTTCTGTTGTCTTCCAACTTCCAAGCTTTTTCTTCAAAATAGACACTCATAAACAAAAAAAATGATAAAAGATCAGCCAACTTAATATTTGAAATTTCCAAAAGTGGATTAGTTGCATCCAAGACTACTTAAAGGAGTTTCATATCAGGATGCCTTTTTCTGATCTTTGAAAAATCATTGAGGACAGGTGTAGAGCCAGAGGACTGGAAGAGAACAAATGTTGTTGCTAGCTATCGTAATTCATGCCTTCATCACCTGCAGTGAACTCTACATGGGTCAGCATTTAAGACCATCTAGAAGCTATAATTGGTTCAAACTGCAGCCACTTGCTTGTTAGTGGCACACATCATCAGGAATATTTTACAAGGCCCTGCATTAATTTCAAAAAGGCTTCTGGGTTCAAGTTATTGGTTCAGACTTATAAATTCCTATATGATTTAGCACTTAGATACCTTCAAGACTACATTCTCCAGCCTGAATTGAACTGACCAACTCATTTGTTCAGGAAAAACTGTTGGTAGTGCCCCACTTCCATGGGGTGGGGGGACTTCTGTTTTTTGGAACAGCGTCCTAATTAAGATCTGGCTGTCCCCCCTTGGTGTGCTCTTGGAAAATGCTGAAAATTAAACTCTTCCAAAGAGGTTTTATAGCCTGAGTAGGTATCGTTTGGTTTTTTTTATTTTATTATTTATAACTTGTTTTGATTGGTTGAAATATTGTTGTTTGTTTATGGATAACCTATTTGTATTATATGGGCATTTTTCTTGCATTATTATTATTAAGCACCAAGAGTCCTCAAATATTACATTAGGTTACAAGTTGAATGAATGAGAAGGGAAAAAAAGAGGATCCAATTAATTACAGACTGGTTGGAGGGCGGGCGGGCAAAAGTGTAGGACAGTTTTTTAAGCAGATTTTTTAATACGGGCCAGATGGTACTGCCATGAGCTAGCTAGATACAGACTGATTGAACAATCATACCCAACGAACATACATCAGGTGTTCAGGCTAGAACAGGGCTTTTCAACCAGTGGTACGGGTACCACCTGTGGTACATTGGCACCTGGCAGGTGGTACGCAACCATCCTAGAAAAGTTGTAGTGGGGGAGGGGAATGAGCTGAACCAGTGGCAGCACCGCACAAGCCTGAGCGAGAGATGGCTGGAGCTGCAGGGCTGTCAGGGCTCAGTGGAAGCGCCAGGATCAGCACTTCTTTGGGGCTGTCAGCGCTCAGCGGAAGCGCCAAGATCAGCGCCAGGCTCCAGCTGGAGCTCGGCGCTGATCCTGGTGCTTCTGAACCCAGAAGAAGCGCCGATCAGCTGGAATGTTGCAGCATCTCCAGAGTCTTGTGATTTACATTTAGATGATTGGCAACTGATTCATATTTATGACGGTCACAGTGTCCCAGGGTCGTGTGAAGTGACCAAAATCTGCTGCAACCACCCAGCAGATGGGGGGGAATAAAACCAAACTCCCCCCACCCCATGCCCAAATATAAATTTTATATTTGGATGACCCAAAGACAGACAAACAACAAACACTTTAAAAGATGGTATCAAATCAGAAGGCTTTTCACAAGTTGTAGGAGAAAGCATCTAGATACATTTGAACAGGGATAAATGTAAAGTGTTTCATTGGAGTAAGAAAAATGAAAGGCATGAGTGTAGGATGAAAGAAGCCAAACTGAGCAACAATACATGCAAAAAAAAAACCCTGAGTGTCTTGGTGGATCCCAGGATCAACACGATCCCAGGATCTACACGAACCAAAAGTGTGATACCACAGCCAAAAAACCCAAATGTTATTTATTTTATTTATTTATTTAATTAGATTTTTATACCGCCCTGTTCCCGAAGGACTCAGGGCGGTTTACAGGGCAGCATAAAATACAATATAAAAGATAATAGAAAATTAAAATGAATTAAATTAGTTAGCCCAACAATTAAAACAATATTTAAAAAGCTAAAACCCCTTCAGTCCAGGCCTGATAGATCGAAAAGCCAGGTTTTCAGGTCCTGGCGAAATGAACGCAGATCGGGGGCGGTCCGGAGTTCCACAGGTAAATCATTCCAAAGGGCAGGCGCGCCCACAGAGAACGCTCTTCCCCTGGGAATAACCCGCCGGCATTCCTTAACCGGCAGTATCCTGAGAAGGCCCTCCATGTGGGAGCGCACGGGACGAAGGGAGCTTGATGCCGGCAGCAGGTGTTCCCTCAAATAACCCGGACCCAAGCCATTAAGGGCTTTATAGGTCATCACCAGCACCTTGAATCTCACCCGAAGGGCAACCGGAAGCCAATGCAGCTCGCGGAGTAGAGGTGTTACATGGGAGTATCGGGAAGCCCCCATCACAACTCACGTGGCCGCATTCTGCACCAGTTGAAGCCTCCGGGTGGTCCTCAAGGGCAGCCCCATGTAGAGAGCGTTGCAGTAGTGTAAACGGGAGGTCACGAGCGCATGAGTGATTGTGCGTAGGGCATCTCGGTCCATATAGGGTCGCAACTGGCGTACCAGGCGAACCTGGGCAAAAGCCCCCCTGGTCACGGCTCCTATATGGTCTTCTAAACTGAGCCGTGAATCCAGGAGGATGCCCAAGTTGTGAGCCCTATCAACGGGGGGTAACACCTCACCCCCCATAGTTAACGATGGACAAAACTGGTTTTCCCGAGATGCCGGTATGCACAGCCACTCAGTCTTGGCAGGATTGAGTCGGAGCCTGTTTCTCCCCATCCAGACCTGCACCGCCTCCAGGCAACAGGACATCACGTCGAGGGCATCACTGAGTTGGTTCGGGGTGGAAAGAAAAAGTTGGGTATCATCAGCGTACTGATGATACCCCACCCCGAAACCACGAATGATCTCACCCAGCGGCTTCATATAGATGTTGAACAGGAGGGGAGAGAGGACCGACCCCTGAGGAACTCCACAAACGAGAGGCCTCGGGGTGGACCTCTGGCCTCCCGTCAACACCGACTGCGAACGGCCCAGGAGGCAGGAGGAGAACCACTGTAAAACAGTGCCCCCCACTCCCAACCTCCTGAGACGTCGCAGCAGGATACCATGGTCGATGGTATCAAAAGCCGCTGAGAGATCTAAAAGGACTAGGACAGAGGAGCAACCCCTGTCTCGAGCCCGCCAGAGATCATTCATCAGCGTGACCAATGCCGTCTCCGTGCTGTACCCGGGTCTGAAACCCGATTGGTACGGGTCCAGATAATCAGTTTCCTCCAGGAACAGAGGAAGCTGATGCGCTACCACACTCTCAACAACCTTCACCAAAAAGCGGAGGTTGGAGACTGGACGATCGTTATTCAAAATGGCTGGGTCCAGGGCAGGCTTCTTGAGAAGGGGTCTCACCACCGCCTCCTTCAAGGCGGCAGGAAAGACACCCTCACTCAAAGAGGCAGATATCACTGCCTGGAACCAGCCTCGTGTCTCCTCCCGAGCTGAATAAACCAGCCAGGAGGGGCACGGGTCCAATAAACAGGTGGTAGAGCTCAGCCTCCCCATAATCCTGTCCACCTCCTCGGGAGTCACAGGATCAAACTCAATCCAGAAAATACTACTCTCAAGACTGCTTGATTCCTCCCCGTCAGACTCTGCCCAGTCAGAGTCCAAACCGGTCCGGATCTGAGCAATTTTGTCCGCCAGATGCTGGCTGAACTCCTCCTGCTAAAATCAACAGAAGTAAAATGCTAAGATCAAGGAAAGTAATCATTTGTCTCTCTTCTACATAGTTGAGACAACATCTAGGATATTGTGTCTTGTTCACAATTTAGGAAGGGCATTGACAAACTAAAGTGTGTTTAAAGAAGAGCATCCAAAATGATGAGGATCCTGGAAGGGAAATCCTAGGAGGAACATTAGGCAGTATGCTTAATTTGGAGAAAAGAAGACTGCAGGGAAACATGATAGCTGTCTTCAAGTATCTGAAGGGCTGTCATGTAGAAGGCTGGGCAGAGTTATTTCAAAAGACAGAACAAAAACTATTTACATTAAAGGTAAAGGTAAAGGTTCCCCCGCACATGCGTGCTAGTCGTTTCCGACTCTAGGGGCTCATCTCTGTTTCAAAGCCGAAGAGCCAGCGCTTGTCCGAGGACGTCTCCGTGGTCATGTGGCCGGCATGACTGGACGCCAAAGGCGCACGGAACGCTGTTACCTTCCCACCGTAGTGGTCCCTATTTTTCTACTTGAATTTTTATGTGCTTTCGAACTGCTAGGTTGGCAGAAGCTGGGACGAGTAACAGGCGCTCACTCTGTTACGTGGCACTCGGGATGAGGATCCTGGAAGGGAAATCCTAGGAGGAACATTAGGCAGTATGCTTAATTTGGAGAAAAGAAGACTGCAGGGAAACATGATAGCTGTCTTCAAGTATCTGAAGGGCTGTCATGTAGAAGGCTGGGCAGAGTTATTTCAAAAGACAGAACAAAAACTATTTACATTAAAGGTAAAGGTAAAGGTTCCCCCGCACATGCGTGCTAGTCGTTTCCGACTCTAGGGGCTCATCTCTGTTTCAAAGCCGAAGAGCCAGCGCTTGTCCGAGGACGTCTCCGTGGTCATGTGGCCGGCATGACTGGACGCCAAAGGCGCACGGAACGCTGTTACCTTCCCACCGTAGTGGTCCCTATTTTTCTACTTGAATTTTTATGTGCTTTCGAACTGCTAGGTTGGCAGAAGCTGGGACGAGTAACAGGCGCTCACTCTGTTACGTGGCACTCGGGATTCGACCCGCCAAACTGCCGACCTTCTGATCGACAAGCTCAGCGTCCTAACCCACTGAGCCACCGTGTCCCTTTATATATTTACATTACAACAGTGTAAATATTGATTGGCCGTAAGAAAGGACTTCCAAATGGGAAGAGTTGTTCAACTGGGGATGGGGCGGTCTTGGGACCCTCCTCTCTTGGAATTGTTTAAAGAGAGGCTGGATGGTCATATGTTGGAGATGCTGTGGCGGTGCATTCCTGCACTGGACAGGAACTTGGACTAGGGCAGGGGTAGGCAACCTTGGCTCTTTTATGACTCGTGGACTTCAATTCCCAGAATTCCTGAGCCAGCATGGCTGGCTCAGGAATTCTGGGAGTTGAAGTCCAAGAGTCATAAAAGAGCCAAGGTTGCCTACCCCTGGACTAGGGGATCTCCGTGATACATCCCAACCCTTATACTGTATGATTCGAGAAATGTAACTGCACTTCCAATCCTGCCTGATAAATTTTTAAACAATTAAAAATATCTAACTAAAAACAGACAGACAATTTGGTGTGGGATCAAGATACCAGGCTACAAACCAGAAGACTATGACATTTATTTCCACCTTAGGCACCAAGCCAGCTGGGTGATCTTGAGCCAGTCACTCTCTTTCAGCCCTAGGAAGGAGGAAATGGCAAACCATTTCTGGAATCTTGCCAAGAAAACTGCAGGAACTTCTCCAGGGAGTCACTAAGAGTCAATACTGACTTCAAGGAACCAAAAGCAACAATAACAACTAAAAATAGAATTGTTTGCTCTATTCCTGCACTTTAATTCCTGTGACATGCATTTCCATTCAGTTATAGTGTGTAAACTTTGCTCTTGGCTTCCTTTGTCTTTTCCCACTATTATTCTTTAATAACTCCAGTACAGTTCTTTCTCATACTCTGATTGGTTTATGGACGGTAGATCTGGCCTCAATTTTTCAATTGTGACATAGTAGGATTCCCTTCCCAGATAGTGTCCCAACCTTCTCAATGTTCCTTTTGCTATTAATAGCATACTAATGTTGTTTTCCCCATTAGACAATCTTGAAATGGCTTACTATGTGAAGAAATGGGATAATTCAAAGTATAACATCAATAATTGCAAAACTCAAAGACAGCGTTAGCAAACAATACATCAGAAACTATTTTCAAGGTACTTCTATTCTGATGCCTATAGGCCTTGTCTGAAAGTTTTCCTAACCAAGTTAATTTGGTTTGCTCTTTAAAACTGTGGTTTTTGTTAGAATTCTAATACTGAAAGGAGCCATGTGAGCAGTTGCACAGTTCATAAACATTATATACAGTCAAAAAAATTGTTTGAATGGCCAGTTTTTAGTTTGATGTATATATATATTTTCTATGTACAAAATTCCCTCTGCTTTCTTGGAGAGAGAAAGAGCTTCCCAACTCTTGCACGGTTTTTGGCAAGAAACAGATTTGGACCTCATTATAGATTCATTATAGATTCAAGAAAAGGGACGCGGTGGTTCAGTGGGTTAGGACGCTGAGCTTGTCGATCAGAAGGTCAGCAGTTTGGCGGGTCGAATCCCAAGTGCCGCGTAACAGAGTGAGCGCCTGTTACTCGTCCCAGCTTCTGCCAACCTAGCAGTTCGAAAGCACGTAAAAACGCAAGTAGAAAAATAGGGACCACTCCGGTGGGAAGGCAACAGCGTTCCGTGCACCTTTGGCGTCTAGTCATGCCGGCCACATGACCACAGAGATGTCCTCGGACAAGCGCTGGCTCTTCAGCTTTGAAACAGAGATGAGCACCGGCCCCTAGAGTCAGAAACGACTAGCACACATGTGCAGGGAAACCTTTACCTTTACCATATTTTATAGATTCAAGAAATTTGTCTATTGCTTAATTTTTCCTCTGTTATCACCACCATTTTTTTTAACTGTGTTGTAATTCCTCAATTCTTCTTTCCCCACAAGGTTTTTCTTAATTTTGACCTATGTCCTAGGCTTGCAGTCAGATGTACTGTAATCTTTCTCTGAACTGCACTCCTCATATCTCACATTTCGGCCCTTTGAGTGAAGCATTCAGAGATGAGGGACATAGTTTGTGGATTTTCCAAAGAGAGTGATATAACCACCTGACTAGATACTGACTGATGGGGCTGTGCAGGCCTGGAAGCACTGCTGCCCTAACCTTGTCCAACTTATTTTACAGGTAAACTGAGCTTCAGTGAAAGCAGGTGGTGCCTGTTTGGTCCCAGGAGGCCTAAGCTGATACTGGCTCCAGTTGCTTTGGCAGCCGACAGCCCCTGGGAGTCCCCCTCCAACCTCTCTTGCCTGTTGCATCAGCCTTTTGAGGAGAGCAGGTGGCAGGAGCTAACCAAGTGGGAACTAAGGAGACTGTGATTCTTAGTTCTCCTTCTGGACCTCCATTCTGCTAAGATCCGAATTATTTAGCAATAGGCTGTGAGGAGACTGCTTCCTTGAAATGTCAGATAGGATAGGTTAGGGAATGGTTGTTTTTTTTAAAAAAAATCATATACAGATTTTTAAATTTGGCTGGTTACATTTGGGGATCGGATAATAATGTTCATTATTACCTGATCCCCACATGCACCATATCAGATTTGCTCATCCACACTCCCCGCCCCCCACTTTCCCCCATTTTAGGCTTGTTTTTAAGATGTAGTAAGTTCAATGTGTTCTTATAGTACTTTTCTTAGAGTACATTTTTTTATAGTACATTCCTTATATTGGGCCGGATGGGCTTATTATCCAACAGCAAGGGAGGAACTAAACTGAATTGTATTTTGCCCCTATAAGACAATATCCATGTCTAAATGGTAGTGCTATACAGGAGTTATGCATCTTCTTCAGGACTTGTACAAATACATGTTTGATCTTGACAGGAAAGAAATATAGCTTAAGCATCTAGGTCAGGGGTAGGCAACCTCGGCTCTTTTGTGACTCATGGACTTCAACTCCCAGAATTCCTGAGCCAGGCTCAGGAATTCTGGGAGTTGAAGTCCATGAGTCACAAAAGAGCCGAGGTTGCCTACCCCTCTGATCTAGGTGCATGCATAGATTTCTGGACAGGCATCAAATACTAAACTTCAATATTTGAATTTTATTTGAATTTGTTTGAGATGTTCTGTGTTGAGATTTGCCTCTCAGACTATACCCAGCCAGTATAGGAGTTGGCCTGTATAATCCTACTTTCAGGGAAGAGTATTTTCTGATTTCTGACAAGTTTTCAGCGGACCACTTCTGTTGTAGGATGAGTGGAGGACTCCTTATGTGTACATTAGGGTAGACATATCAATTAGTTATCCTAGTATTAGATTTACCTGCTCCCGGCTTACAGCTTCATGTCTGAGATTACCACCTGCATCTGAAGCTTCGAATAGCAATGGGTGCAGTGTTGTTGTTGTTTTTTAGCTCTGCAAAGCAAGTGCAGTTAAAAGTGTCAGTCAGTTCCATCTAGTGGTTTCCCTTAGAACTGCATTATGTCTCTGCCTTAATAATGTTTCCTCATTTTCCCTTCTCTTTCAGGTGCAATAATCGGACACAGTGCGTAGTGGTAGCCGGCTCAGATGCTTTTCCAGACCCTTGCCCTGGCACCTACAAGTACTTGGAGGTCCAATACGACTGTGTCCCCTACAGTGAGTTCATTTCTCGTTGTATTATGATGCCTCGTCTTGTTTCTGTTCTTGATCCAAATGAGATCCCCCGCCTGACCCAGGGAGGAGCGATTCCACAGGCTGGCACACCCATCTACTGGCACAAAGCAGGGGATCTACTTAGGGGAAATACTACTTAGCAGTTGACTGTGGTGCCTCTTGTGCCAGGGGATTTCAATGGCTAAAATAATAATTTCACCTAATTCCCAAGTTTTAAGAATGGAATTGAATCTAATGCATTAGTTCTGGAAAGCTGGGCAAGAGGAATCCTAATTGTTCCATTGTCAACTCACCTTGTGTTGGATGGTCACTGTTTACATTTCTCCACCTTTTCTTGTCATCCAGTAGTTTGTATCCTTGGGTGCCGAGCACCTGACTGGGCCCAAAGGTCTAGTTTTAAACTTGGGGGATAATATTTTTTGAGCAAAAAGTTAATTTTTTAAATCAGATTTTGGATGAAGGTTGAATACCAGATCCTTTTTATACTTTTACCTGATCCCTCCATCACCTTTGAGCATTTAGAGCTAAATATTGCCTAACATTGGTCTTCTCCAGGATCATATTTCAGTCCGCCTCTCCTGAAGCTGAATTTAAGAAAAATAAAAATTCATCACAGAACAGACCTTCAGGGAAAAAAATGTTCCTCCCATATAAGGCCACCCATAACTGCATATGGAGGGTGCAGAGGTTTGAAATACATGCTCCTAAAATGCACTGTATGTTTCTGATTGTTGTAGATTTGTTTTTGTACATACCTATGGATCTATAGCATTTAGCTAACCTTTATGTGAGTGTCCATTTAAAGGATATACCCACACTCTTATCTTGTCTATATTTATATAGACATATGGATATACATACATACATATTCATGCTTCATATAGTCTGCATATATACATATATAAATATATATATATATATGCATTGCATCCATGCATATATGGTCTGTAGGCCCATATGGATGGTACAGAGGTATATGGCTATCTCCATGTTGGTGTGCATGCATATGACTCTGTGTGTACACACATGCATGTCTCAATGTTTCGGTGTATGCTTGGGGGTGGTTTTGTGTGTTTCGTATTAGAGCTAAATCATCTGGGTGGTGGGAGGTGGGAACCTGTTTGAAATGTAGCCATGGCAGCAGGATGAAGGGTACTGCCTCTTCCCAGAGGACAGGCAAGTGGAAAATGACTCTGCCACATGGCTGTCCTCAGTCACCGAGGTTAGGGTGTTTGCATACATACATATGCTTTGAATGCTGCTAAGCTCAGCTGGGTGTATGGCCATTTGGATATATGTACATTTTGGTTTTGAGTGTATGTTTGAGAGCCCACATGGTGTGAGTGATATATCAGTGGCCTTATAAGTATGTCTATGCATATTTATTGAATGTGGCCATGTATGCGCTTGTACCATCATCCAGACTAAGATACTTAAAATAAAACTTGGCAACTGTTCTCTTTCTTGGAAAAAGAGGAAATCAAGGTAGGCATCCCTTAAAAAAATTAAGATAATGCAATTATTTTTCTCAAAAAGAACATGTGATTTTAAAAAAATACAAGTATGCTAACAAACAGCGCTCAAGGAGAGTTTGATTTTCTGGCTTGTGAGAAAATGGTGAAATCTGGAAGTAGGACAGTTTTCTATTACAAGCTGCCCCTGTCTCCTGGATCCCATTTTTTTTCATTCCTATTGATGGATCAAACTGAGTAGTTGCAGGGGGGGAGGGGTGGTGGTGGTATAACGGCCACTCCCTGAACTAGTTTTTCAACACTAGGACTTGCTGAAGAATCTGAATTAAAACTGGATCCTGTAATGTTGGGCGGTGGATCAAGGAAGAAACTTTTTATTTCAGAGCCTGACTTAAATCTATTTCTCTTTGTATCATGGATCCTGACCAAGCCTAGTAAGTCTCATCTGGCAAGCCTAATAAGAGCTACTGAACTGCCAGCTTGGGATGTCCTTCCTCCCTGGGTCAGCAACTGATATACCCTCTCCTTTCCTGTTCTGTTATTTGGGGTGTGTGGAGAGGTTGGCTCTTCCTTGCTTCATACCTTATCCACTCTCCACTGGGTCTTGGGTCCATGTGGGAGGGATAATCATTCAGGGTGTATCCCCTTCCCTCCATGCTAATACCCCTTTGGTTTCTCCTCACAGATAAAATGGAGTGATGCAGGGCAGACGTGGCCTCTTAACTTCTTAACATTCATTCCTGCCCCTTTTCCTTCCAGCTACCTGATGGTGCCGAAACAAATCAATCAACACTCATCTCAGGGTGTAACCAGTCCTGACCCCCTCAGAATTAACAGCACTGAGAACACACCAAACCAGCAAAGGGCACTAAATTATTGCTTTATAAAAAGGGGAGAGAAGATGCAGATGGCATTGGGGTAGGAAAGCAGGATGGGTGGATGTGCCTATGAGCATAGCTGTAGAAATAATTATCTCCTCAGCACAGGTGACCTCAGGGCCTGGAAATGACCCACTGCATCCATTTGCTTACATCGCAGTTTATATATTTTTCGTATAAGTAATATTTACATATAAGTACATTTACAAACTTTTGTTTAGTTTTACACATTTTTTTCATATCCAGTTCTTGGAGACCCCCTGGATAAATCTCGGCAATTTTCTTGGCAAAGAATTTCAGAAGTGGTTTGCCATTGCCTCCTTCCTAGGGGCTGAGAGAAAATGACTGCACCATGGTTACCCAGCTGGCTTTCTGCCTAAAGTGAGGCTAAAACTCAGGGATTCCTGAGGCCAGCTGGCCCGCTGTTTTACACATAGTCAAATGCATATTACATACATGTATATTTCCATAATTTAAAATGTTTGTATGCATACATTGTGTACACGTATGCACACAAACACCCTTCCATCTTTCAATCTCATGCAAAATACACATATTTTTGTATACGTAGTATAGTGTACATAAATAAGTATGTACTGTATGGATGCAGACGAGGACAGCAAGGGAGATTTCTTGGAACAGTTCATGTTTATGAATTCCATACCAAGTTATACGTATCACGAAAATGCACTGGCTAATTTACTCATATATATTTTCCCCTGAAGACTTTTCATGGTATTGTTTAGGCATTTATCCACCAAGTTTTTGAAACTGTGGATAAGCACGTTAACATGAACTCTTCTATGATCCCCTTTTCCCTCCTTTTTTCTCACATTCTTGGTGTGGAGAGATGTTGACTTAGGCTACACCAAAGGTTTCTATAAAAATCATCTAATGAATGAGTCCATCTCAAGCTAGAAGATGCACACACAGATCTAGAGTGGACATCAACAATTCCCAAGACACAGTTTGTGAAGCCAAGGATATAGTATGGCTAAGCGAAGCCATCGTCTGTCTCTTCTATCAAGAATGTCTTGTGGTCACATCGGGCTTTCTGTAGAACCAGAATTCAGTTCCTGATCTTGTTACACCTTGTCCAGTCTCAGTGTTTCTCCTATTCTCTGCTGGTTGCTCTATCCTGTTTCTTTAAACAGGGGAAAGCTTGATCCAATGCTGTTTCTGTTGGGCTCAGGACTGGGGCAGGTGATGGGAGGGGAAAGCAAGAAACTGGAGTTGTGGCGGGGAGAGATGGGTCATAGAGCGAGAGCAGAGATGAGAGGGGCCTCTGTTGTCAGATCCTTTTGCTTCTTTCTTTGCAGCTCCTTCCACTCTAACCATACACCAATCTTCCTTCCTCAGGGGCCAGTCTGTCATGTGGAAAAAAATAAAACCATTTAATGTGTCCTATTTTTTGGGTTTGATTTTTAGTGGATTTTATTATGGTGTGTGTGTATATATATATATATGTATATGTATATGTATATGTATATGTATATGTATATGTATATGTATATGTATATGTATTAAACACAACCTCCCTCTCCCTTACCTTCTTTTGGCTTTCTCCCAACTATCCTTTCTCTTCTTTCACTCCACCTTTTTTCTGCCGCTTGCTTCCTTTGCTTTTTCATAGACCAGGGGTACTTACTCCCTCTCTGCTTGAGGAATCTTTCATTCAAATGTTGGGATGTGGGTATTTAAGCAACTAGTGATGCCACCACTTGCCCAGGAAAGTAGTTGTTTGTACAATGTCTGGATTCTGTCCTATAAAGGATTGAAGTTGTTGAGGAGTTGCCAAACAAGACTTGTTAAAACTAGGCAAAGAGCAGGAAGTTGCAGGAAATGCAGCACTTAATAAAACGGGGGGCTATGCCAGAAAGAATATTCAAGGAACCACGTTTTTGGAGCCTATTGGTAATTTAGATATTTATATTTGCATTGGGCAGATTTAGATGAGATGAAAAACCTCATATTGTCAACACTTTTGCAGAAGACTCAGACTTTTTAGGTGAATGTATGATATAGTTTTCAACAGGTTATTTATTCATAATCTGTGAGAGCTTACTTCCTCTGAATTTGGCCATTTGTATAAATAATCTAATTTATTAGTTGGGCTTAGGCCAGGAGATACGTCCAAGCCCTTGTTCAACCACAAATTTCTTGAATGGTTGATAGTCAACAACTGTCTTGTTGTGGGGATAGGTGAAGGAGAGGCCTCCTAAAGTAATGTCAGCTCTTGGACAAAATATGTGATATTCTGGGCACTTGAAAAAAAAGACTTTATTATGGAGTGGAGAAGCCATCATTTTCCCTAAAGGACATTCTAGGGCAGCCTACATCGAAGAGCTGGACCCAAGGTGAAGCAGGAGTGCCCTTCACTAGGGAAATGTATCTGCTCACAAGCTCTGTGAAGTCACAGCATTCCATAGTATTGCCAGAGAAAATACCAGTTTTCCTACAATTTCACCTACACTGTATTTGAGCAAGAAATAAATTGGTTCATCTCTTCACTGCTGCCAGCATGATAGGAATGGAGAGATCCAGAGCTGCTTTCAGAGCAGTACAGAATTCTTATGAGGAGCAGTAGGAATCAAGATTTGTTAGGAGGAGGAGGAGAAGGAGGAGGAGGAATTGGGAGGCGTAATTCCAGAGACTATTAAAAACAAATTTTGAGCCTGAATTCAGACAACCTTATTGCTTAATTTTGCACAGTATGTTCCTTCTTTCTTAACACATATGTCTCCAATTTTGCTTGTAGTTTAAAAAAAGGAAGAGATACTGCTTATCTAAGATGTACCTGGCTACATATTTCAATCTATTTTTAAACAGACTTTGGAAATTTTAAACCGCATACACAAATCAACAAAACTTGTTTACTGAAGGCAAAGATAGGATAGGTAAACACATCAAGAAATGAAATTCCTTTTATACTGCCTTTAGCTGTCTGCCAAAATAAATAAAATATCTCTTTCATTTGAAGTCAGTTCCATAACCCAGAAGTGGCTACATTCAGGCTTATGAGTTCTATTCAGTTTTTCTTTTCTAGAATCACAGGAGTAAAACCAATAAAGATATATACATGGAATTAAAAATGAAGACATTTCTAGGCACAAACCTGGGGATCTGAATTCAGTATCTGAATGAACTAAATGCTGAGTTCTTTCACATGAAAGTGCATTCTTGCAAGCTCCAAGGTTGTTGGTTTATATTATTATTATTGTTATTATTATTATTATTATTATTATTAATTATTATTTCAGTAACATATTTAGGCAGAAGAAAATTTTACATTTGTAGCTATTTTTAAACAATTGGAAGACACTGCAAATTTACTGCAAATCACTCTTAAGTTCTACTAGTAAATACCAATTTAGCTTCTGTTTTTCCTTGTCCTAAATAATGTAATAATTATGGCTACCCCAAAAAATGTCTGTAAAATGTTTAATAAGGATCTGCATATGTCTTGAAAGATTCTTCTCTGTCATTTGGAGACATAAGTTCTGAAAGGTTTGGGTTTTTGTTTTGTTTTTTGCTTTAGAGTCATGAAGTCTGACTCAGTATATATATATCTGAAGGGCAGAAAATGAAAATATGTAGTCATTCCAGCTGTGCTATTAGTGAATGGTTTAGATTGAACTCAAAGGAAAAAAAAGTTAATATCAGTATTATTATTAGAAAAATTGTTTTGGCTCAATATGTTACAAAGATCAGGAAATAATACTTATACTGTTCCATTAGATTTAGGAGCAAGTTCAATTTTTAGCATCACTTTCAAAAAAAGAATGAGAAAAAGAGATCAAGGCAGGTAATAAAGAATTGAAAGGAAGTGTGCTCAAATTGCCTATTAGTGTTCTAAAACAGATGAAGATGAAACGGACTTTTAAGTGGCTTCAGCTACTTCGATAATTCCATAGAATGTCAAATAATAGTTGCTGTGGCCAATGAGAGTAGGACTAAAAGCAGTAGATTTATGGTGATACAATAGAAGTCCTGGAATGTTCTTGTAGTAACAAGAGCAGCTAACAAAGGAACTAATTGCTGAAATAAACAATAGCTTAATACAAAGTGACTAGATATATGAGGAGAGTTTTAGGACTTGCTGCAGACTCCATGATTCTTTAAAGAGCTCTGCCTCGATTTATTTTAATAGAACAAGTCTTCATCGTTCTATTTTTTCTTCATTGATTCTCTGCTCACATCTATGTGTTGGCAAAATTGGAGGCCTTTGCTGTCTCTGTAGCTGCAATCTACTTGTCCTCAATTATGAGCACGTGCAGATGCAGTCTTCCTTTATCCTGATCTTCACTCAGACCATTTCTTCTAGACTTCTAACGTTCCAATTGTATTTCTGACTAGGGAGCTGGTGGTGCGTGATTCTTGGAAAATTCTGGGAAGTGGTTCTCATAGATCAACCTTGGGCCAAATAAGCCTAGAATGTCCTTTGCCAACAGAGCTGACAAATAGTGTAGAGTTTTGCAACTGATTATGCAATTGTCATCTTACCTGAGACTCCATTACACTTTGCCCTTGAGAGGACAGAAAATATGAACCTTATATTAGCATCCTACGTTCTTTTGTAAGAATTTAGGAATTTTTCTACACAAATTCCTTTTAATACCCCAATGCTATGTGTGGTTTTTAACATATAAAATGTATAAGTGGTTATATATTTTTTTAAGGCAATAAACTATGGTGTTAATTTAGTTAATGGCTAACCTATGGAGCAGAAATACCTTCCCTTCCCCCCCACCCACTTTTCATTGGTTTGATAATCTATAACTGGAATCTCCTTCTTGAAAGTTGATTCCAGCGACAAAATTAAATGTCTAGGCATATTTTTTCTTACAGAAATCTGCAGTGCTAGCCAAGTGCCAGTCAATTGTTGTTTGACTTCCTAAAAGGGTTGTCTTTTAATTCTGGAGACCCACTGTTCCATAGGCTTAGTGCAAACTATCTAATTTTAAACTCGTCTGAGTGACAGTTTCTCGTTGCTTCAAGATCCTGCTGGCTTCAGCTGTTCTACCATCATTCCCTATATTCTTGTTTACACACATATATTCCCACAATTTAGATTCATTCCTTTATATACAAGAGACTTGTATTTATAAGGTTCATAAATAATAATAGATAATAATTATCTAATAAGCATTCTAATAAATTATGGGATGAAATTCTAAACTTCTGAATTACAAAACTTGTTGGCAAACCACTTATATTATGTGGAGCCCCAGTAGTGCAATGGTTAGAATGCAGTATTACAGATTACCTCTGCCCCTGGCAGGCGTTTGATCCTAACTGGCTTAAGGTTGACTCAGCCTTGCATCCTTCTGAGGTCAGTAAAATGAGGACCCAGATTGTTGGGGGCAATAGGCTGACTCTGTAAACTGCTTAGAGCAGACATGTCAAACACAAGGCCCGGGGGCTGGATCCGGCCCGCAAAGTGGTTTCATGTGGCCCACGAAGCCATCCTGGAAACAGTGAGAGAACAGCCCCCACTGCCTTGGCCCTGGCCGAGAGACCCTCCTTCTGCCAGAGACCCTCAGATCTGTCCCATTCCTGCCCAGGCCCCCATAGGCACCCTTGATGCAAACGATGTAGAGCTGGCCATGCCCACCCAGTAGGCCATACGCACTCTAGCCACGCCCACCCAGCAGGCCACACCCACCCTGGCCATACCCATTCGGCCCCTTGAGGGCAACTGCAATGCTGATGCAGCCCTCAGTGAAATTGAGTTTGACACCCCTGGCTTAGAGAGTGCTGCAAAGCACTATGAAGAGGTATATAAGTCTTTCTTACTTTCTTCTCTCCAAATTCTATGTAAGTGATCAGTAAATAATGTACTGCACATGCTGATTCTGACATTAGCCTTGGTGTATTTTTTTAGCAATTCAGAGAGTTGCTAATACCCAGTAGATGCAATGGATTACAACTCCTATCTTCTGTAATGTACCATCAGTGGTCATATTGTCTAGGGTTATTAGTTCTTACAGGGGACATCAGACAGGTAAAGGCTGATCTAGAGTCTCACTAACTGAAAAACAAAAATACCCTGTCTGTTAATGTTTAATTTTAATATATGGTAAAGGCACTGAAAAGTTAAGATCAACCCTTCCAAATTAATCCCTGCAAAAGATAAATTGGTGAATTATAGAGACAGAATTTGAAGATACTATGAACTTATAATTTATCTTATTCTATGGCCAAGTCATCTGGGACCATACAGTGTTCCCCAAAGTTTTGAATTGTGAAATGTAAAGTCTCCTTCAATTTCTGATGACTTTATGGGCATATCCATATAGTTTCCTTGGTAACCCATGAAAGTAGTTTGCCATTACCTTGTTCTCGGATTTTTTGTTTTTTAACCTCTCACTCTAGTCCAGGGGTGTCAAATTGCCGGCCCGTGGGCCAGACGCATCACAACAAAACCACGCCCACCCCATTGCCGGCAATGGGGAAAAAGCTCCGATACGTCGCGCGACGTCACGTGACGTCGCGAGTTTGACACCCCTGCTCTAGTCTGTGCCTTGAGCATGTCCTAATGGACTCCCAGGATAGTACTAGCATGAATTTGCTTAGCAAAATTTCCATTGTGTTCCTGTGTATATATGTATTTATGCCATTTGCATATGCCAATGGTATAAATACATATACCATTGTATTTATGTTAATTTTGTTAATTTTATGAAAGTGCTCTTTATGCATCTTTCTACAGTTGAAGACGAAGTTCACCTCCAGTAACCTTACTACTCTGATATTTCTTTTTACTCAAATTTTATTTTTTATTGATAATAGACTGTAAAAAGCAGAAATATATAATTTAGCACTGTCTCCATATTGTGGGCAGACAGATATTTCCATAAAGGTCACAGTCAAAATATCTTTAAAAAGAGCAAAGGAACCTTAGAGAAACCCTATTCTGAATGTGGAGGTTCCAATTAAACATCACGACTAGTAGATAATTGGGACAAATTTTCTGTGAAATTGTATTGTCCAGTCTTGCCTTTACCACACTATAGAGCTACCCTTTACATTCTGAACTGCAGCTTAAATTAGACACAAGTTGCTATTGGGCTCAGAACACGAGTTGGTGTGATTGCTACTGTATGCCATAATTTATATAGAGTTCAGAAAGGTTTCAGCTTCATTCGAACCACAGCTCTCCTTATAACACTATATCCTTGTTTTTGTTTCCTGCTTCTTATTATAAAAATTCCATCAGAGAGTAAAGACATGCTACTTCTGACATTTCTTTCTTGCATACCTGCTTAATTTTGTCCTGTGTAACACTGCAGTTACAATATCTGTAGATTATTCAGAAATCACCACTCCAATATATGTGGCTTTAGATCTTGTTTTGGAAGAATAAATGTATCTAAAGAAATGAGGCCTGACAGGCCTTATTGTTAGGTTAAACTAATTAATAGAAAACCATATACTCACTGATATTAACAATATAATATAAACGCATTGTTATAATTATGACAGTAAAACATGCCTGGAAAATTATGTTATAAACTGATAGACTCCAGAAAATTTGTCCATATTTCTTAATAATAATAATAATAATAATAATAATAATAATAATAATAATAATAATAATAATAATAATAATAATAATAATAATAATTTAATTTCTATACCGCCCTTCTCCCGAAGGACTCAGGGCAGTGTACAGGGCAATAAATACAATAAAAATACAATGTACAAAAGTTAGCCCAATTACAATAAAAATTAATAAAATTAATATTAAAATACCCCACACCCATCAGACCAGGCTGGCTTGTTCAAAATCTGAACTGTTGATATGTGTTGTTTTTTACCAGTTGAATTGGGTTTTTTTTTTGTAATTGTTGTTTTCTTCAACAAGGGGAAAGAAAATAGATACATATATGTATATGCATATGCATATGTATAAATTTCATTCAGTTGTGTTCAATTCTTGAAGACTGCCTGGACAAATACCTGCAGCTTTCTTGGGAAAATTTTTCAGAAGTAATTTGCCATTGCCTCCTTCCTCGGGCTGAGAGAGAGTGATTGGCCCAAGCTTACCTAGCTGGCTTTGATGGTAGAGCTCCCAGATTCCTAGTTTCTAGCACGATGCCTCAGCTGCATCAGGGTCTTAATTCATATATTACTTAACTCATATATTACTACCTTCTAAATTATTCACCTGCCATCTATCATATCTCTATTATTTGGGGCCAGTCCTAGGAATCTTCCATTTGTCCATTGAAGATTGGGTATT
Organism: Vipera berus; assembly: GCF_964194415.1. Taxonomy (NCBI): domain Eukaryota; kingdom Metazoa; phylum Chordata; class Lepidosauria; order Squamata; family Viperidae; genus Vipera; species Vipera berus. Next base: position 181,266,132 of record NC_138203.1, on the reverse strand, counting down.
ACTTATAGAGAATCTCTAAGCCCTTTATCGGAAACATCTGGCATGAGCATTGGAATGTCTAGTAACTAGCATTCTTTAATTTTGAATGTGAACCTGTGATTTGAGATTTTTATCTAGATATGAAGTTGAGAAACTGTAGCTGAATGGCAGAATGTCTTCATAAAGCCCTAGATTAAGGGCTAGATCTTCCTAAAATGTCTTCAGAGCTACTTCCAAGTTAGTCAGACATTAGTTAGACTCTGCAGAATGTTGCACTTCAATATCTACAAAACTGCAGAAAATGTATTTATTTATAGTTGTACTTATACGTTTAGATGCTGCCCACTCCAAGAGCTCTCAGCGACTTACAAAAAAGTACACATTTAACAGATAATTCTAAACGGTTTAAAAATTCTAAAACAAATTACAGGTGAAAGCCAGTTTAGTGCAGACATTAAGGAATCAGGCAAAATCTGGGTGGCTGTGAAGCCTTACGCATGAAGCCAGCTGGGTGAACATGGAGCAGAGCCCTCTATCATCCCTAGGAAGGCAGCAATGGCAAATCCACTTCTGAAGTCTTGCCAAGAAAACTGCAGGGACTAGTCCTGGCAGTCATCAGGAGTCAACATTGAGCTACAAGTAGAAGGGGTTTAAGCCCGTTCCTCGGGACTAATAAGAATGGTGATTGCAATATATTTTGTAGTATGACCTTCCCTTGGACAAAACAAATTTGCTGTTGGTGTATTTGCGGTGAGACCCATAAAAAATGCTCCATAGGGTCTGTCCCTCATCTTAAAAACTGACTGGCAATCTTGGACCTATGCCAGGAGGAAGAGAGACATAGGAACAATATTAATATGTAGAAATATATATTGATTTATATTTACAGAAGAATAGTTTTGGTTGGATTTAGAGTAGGTGAACAGGTAGTGCATATCTGTGGTCAGGTTGGGTATGCCTTTCTTAGACATTAAGTAAAGATTTGGGGAATATATATTTTTCTTTTCAAAGTCTTACTCTTTCCCTTTTTCATATTTCTGCTTACTCTTTCTCTCCCCCCCCCCAATTCTGCTCTTTTCTCCTGCAAATGCTTTCCACCCAGCAGACCCCTTTTGTGTTTTGCTCTTTTGTTGTCCTTCCTGGTTGGCTTTGATTTCTGATTTTTCTTTTGAAGGGCAATGTTGCTGGCACCAAGTTTAAGGGCGGGTGGGGAGGAGGACCCTGCACACCTCAAACTGTTCAGATGCTGTCAGGAGGGGGAGACCCAGGGGAGACTTCCCCCAGCAAACCCCACACACACTCTGCCTTGATGTGACTCCAAAGCGGGAGGGGCTGGTGTTTGTTCAGCTGGCGGGAAGATTGGGGGGATGGGAGATGGACAGTTGAAGAAAAAAAATGGCTACTTTGGGGTGGGGGAGAAACAAAAGGAATTTAATCTCTTTTCTCTTTTTTTCCCTTCTTGCACCTTTTTTTTCAATATATTTTTTCTTCTCTCCCTTCGATGCATAAAGTAGAAGTGGAACAGAAAGGTAAACAACAACATTACCACTGACCCCACCCCTAACCCAGCACCTTGTTTTTTTTTCCTCTGTGGCCATATTTAATGTGACCTTCCTTTCCCTCTTCTCCCTGCCCCTTCTTCTCCTAACCTCCCACCTGCCCTCCCCTTGGCTTCCCTTCCTCTTCTTTCTTTGGTCTCACTAATTCCAATTGGCATCCTCTCTAGAAACAAATCTGCCAATCACTAAACAGCCACTCAGCAAATAAAGGAGGTAAAGCCATCATCTAACAACAGCCCTGCCAAACGTTCCATGTTTCCGTGCTCACATGTGGAGGGGAAGCACTATGAATGCTTGGGCGATGCCTGTCCTTCTCTGGTTTTGCTTCCTTCAGGGGAAATACACTTTTCCAAACCGTTCTTGCCTGCGTCTTTTATCATTCAACTGATTTTCTCTGCTCCTTCCTTTCTTCATGTTTCCATGGCAACCAACTGGGTACCTTGGCCTACCTCAACCACTTTTCTTTCTTTCTTTCTTTCTTTTCTTTCTTTCTTTCTTTCTTTCTTTCTTTCTTTCTTTCTTTCTTTCTTTCTTTCTTTCTTTCTTTCTTTCTTTCTTTCTTTCTTTCCTTAAAATTTTCTGAAATTACAAAAGAACAATAGGTGGTTTGTTTTTATTTAATTCATCCCCATACACACACACACACTTTGATTTCAGTTTGGGCATTTCAAATATTTGTTCCAGGGCTTCCTGTGTATTTTTAAAAAGTCTTTACATGCATACATTGATCATTGTTACCATTATGGAAGCCATTTGGTTTTAGACATTCAACAAGATCCCAGGAGATATGTACACCTTTTGATCCTATATTCAGCAAAAGTAGATGCCCTGCAATCAATGGGGCCTTTTTTCCTTCTCCCAAGCCTCAAAGTGCTCTCTTGAAATGAAAGGGGTTGTTTTTTTTAAAAAAAATCCACTACTGGATGTAATGGAGATGTTCTTTTGAGCTTCTTACACATTGGAACCTCCCCCCATCTTCCAGAAGTGTTGATTGACAGTTCCCTGACCATGGTGACTGCAGATAATAAGAACTGTAATTTAGTCAGGATGCCACCAGGTTGGGGAAGTCTTACAATTAGTAATATACTACCTAAGGAATAGATGCTCATACTAAGTGACGTCACCCTAAGCAAAGATAAACTTAGCCTTCACCATGCTCTGACAAGCAAAGTGAATCATGGGTTGCTAAAGCTGAGCATTAATGACTTCATTTGTAATCCATCTTTCAGTGGAAATTTCACTCAAAGCTTGTACAGTTCTTTGATGAGAATTCCCAAGCTGTATCTCAAATGGAGTTTACTTTCCTTGCAAATATACTCAGAGTCAGCTTGAAAAGGCTTTTTCTCTTTTTGGTGAGTTCTACCTATCAAAATGACATGGAAATTAGATACGCCCAAAGCAGTGGTGGGATTCAAATATGTGAACAACCGGTTCTCTGTGTGGATGCCACTTCCGGTAGTCCATTCTGGCCTGGGCAACAAAAAATTAGCTACCGGTTCTGCCGAAGTGGTGCGAACTGGCTGAATCTCACCACTGGCCCAAAGTAAAGATATGTATGAAGTAAATTATTCTGATATACTAACCATTTCAATATGGGCATTTTTAATTTTTGTACATATTTCTTTTTCTTTCTTTCTTTCCTTCTTTCCTTCCTTCCTTCTTTCCTTCCTTTCTTTTTTCTTAATTCCTGATCAAATCCTGGATGATTTTGTGTTTTTTAAAAAATTCTTTTCCATTTCTGCTTTTTTTTAATTTAAAGAAAGCTGCAGTCATGATCATTGACTCTGTCTGTTATTGGGGGAAGATGGGGATGGTGCATGAAGGAAGGGGGTCAGTAAATGTGTTGTATTGACTAGATTTATTAACCTAATGTAAGTATCTGAAATCACAATTGCAATGAGCCTCTTTGAACAAGAGACAAGCTGCCAAGTTAGATCTAGAAATTCAAACAATTATTTGCAAGGCAGTACAACTAAAAAGCCAGGCTTGATTCTACCCAAACCATGTCTTTCTTTTCTTCCTCTCTCCCCTCTCTTTCTCTCTTTAGTTTGTTCTAAAAGCACGTTTTTCCCCCCACTATATTAGTTTGGAAATTTTTTCCCAAGATTGGGGATGGAGGCATATACTTATACTTTTCTTTTCCACAGGTTTCCATGGTTTTGGATGTGGTTTTTTTATTGATCGTTTCCTTCTCTGTTTCTGACATCTTCTCCCCCAACCCCAGAACACAGTTGCCCCATCCCGAATTAGAAGGCTGAGTCGGCACTACCCCATCCATGAGGGATCGGAACCAGTTAACGCTTTGTGCTGCCCCTCCCTCTCCAGTGCTTCATTCTTTAATGGTGTGTTTCTCCTCCTTGTGCCAGGAGTCATCCATCCCACCCCACCAACCCAGATGGGAAACTGGGTTGAGCTGAACCTGTGAAAGTCCAGGAAGCTGCTTCGGGGCAAGGTTGCCAAGCAAGGGTTCAGAGCAGGGAAGCAAGATTAGAGCCCTGAAATTCTTTGAATCTTGCCCACCTCTTCCCTGTCACCATCCTTTCCCATCTAAGGTTCCTTAGCTTCAAAATGGGGGTCAAGAAGCTGAAAATGGCAGAGATGTTCATGTAAAACTAACCACCGCTCAGGTCAAGTTATATTGTAGCCGACATCTCCAGTCTGATGGGTGAAAATAAAAAGTGAAGGCAGCACATTCACTTGCAGGTAGGCCTCAACCTACGACCACGACTGAACCCCAAATTTCTGTTTCTAAGCAAGACAGTTGTTAAGTGAGTTGCACCCCATTTTATGAGGTTTTTTGCCAAAGATGTTAAGAAAATCACTGCAGTTGTTAAGTTAGCCTGGTTGTTAAGTGAATCTGGATTCCCCATTGACTAGGCTTGTCAGAAAGTAGCAAAAAGTGATCACATGATCCGGAGACATAGCAAGTGTCCTAAATACGTGCCAGTTGCCAAGCATCCAAATTTTGATCACAAGATCATGAGGATGCTGCAATGGATGTAAATGTGAAAAATGGTCATAAGTCATTTTTTCAGTGCTGTTGTAACTTTGAACAGTCACTAAATGAATGATTGTAAGTTGAGGACTACCTATAGATAACTACATAACCAGAGGCATGTAGATACATAACCAGAGGCATGTAGATATCTTTACATTAAGAACAATATGGTTGGATGTGTTTGAGTGTGTATTTGCCTGAACATTTTGCATATATGTAAAAATGCACATGTGCAAACAAATAACTTACACAAATGCACAAGAAACGCAAACCATAAGCTTCATTAAATAGGCAGTATACTTTTAAATATGGTCCAGCTGTTCTTATAAGCATCAATAGATATAAGGATGTGTGTCCATCTCCATGATTGCTCTATAGAAAAGCATAAAATTTGATGTATTGTAAATCATGACATTCATAGTACTTCTGGTCTTGAGGCTCCTCTTTTTCTTCAAGTTTATAGTGCCCTTTCTTCGGCTTAGCTACATGTTTTGAAGAAGCAGGATCAGAGAATGGCTCCAGGCAACCTGCCCATTTCCATCCCATAATTGACAGCCTTATTTGAAAGAAAGGAAAAACACAAAGTGCAATGCATGACGAATAGTAACACAATATTTAAATAGTTACATGTAGACCAGCCCAAACATTCCTAGGGCCTTCTTGGTTCAGAACAATGGCAAATGAAGTTCAACACATCTGGATGCTGTCAAAATAGATAAGGCTGGTTAGGAATTGCTAGGCTAAAGGCAACTTTCCTTTGAATTTTTCACTTAGAAGGCTACTCTATAGACAAAAATACTCATAAAGTTCCCTTAATAAGTACCAAGAGTTTTCAGGTGCTAGAATAGTCACTAGACATGGCATTTGGAGCTCACAGGTTCAAACTCTGGCTTTTCACCTATGACATCATTTCTAATTATGAACTATTTCCCTGACACATTCCCAGGAGAGTTGGATGGATTTGGGCATGATATGGATCCCTGACTATGTGATTGCTTTTATCTTCTGGGGATATAAGTAGGGGAGGGACTTCTCCAGCTTGGGAAATCCAACATGGCCCCTCCCAATAATAAGCAGAGAAACAATTTCCTTACCAAAAGGGAACAGTCCATTTTAAATATTGGAGGAAAGTATCATGATCAGTGATTGATAACTTCAACAAGTCATACACCTTGAGGTTCCTTGCTATGGTATCCTCTCTATGGCTAACATTTATTTCTAGGCTTATTTTACAACAGGAGCGATGTATGCAGTTATTTCTTACATTATGCTCCAGGGGTTTGGTCTGGTTTTTCCCCTGACACAAATATCAAAAAAATCAATAACATTTCTGGAAGTCAAACTGATCTTTGCTTGAACAATATAAAAAGTGGCTTGTAGAATACAGGTGTCATCAATATGATAGTAAAAATTGTGTTCAGCCAAATTGATGCGACACCAACATGGTCCTAAGAATTAAGTCTTGAACCCCATGTCAGTAAAGACAAAACCTCTGAAATGGTCATAATTTACACTTAGTGAGCCTTGAATGAGTTTGCTCTTGACTTTAGAGGGACTCACTATGACAAGGTTTGAAAATCATGGATTAGACAGAGATAGACAGCTAATACAAGGAACATCATGCAGTGCTATAAAATCCAACTGCTTCACATTAAGCGGTTCTTGTCTGGTGATTCACAACAGAAAACACTATAGGGATCTTTAACAGACCTTGTCATTAACATCTAGGCTAGTTGGCTTCTCTCCTCCCTGACTCATTGCCATACAGTGGTAAACCCATTTATCACTTTGCATTTCCACTGTACTATACATCAAATAATAGCTCTGTTGTATGCAAGAAGACTAAATAGATGATCTTCAAACATCTGGTAAATGAGACAAAATAAGTTCCCTTTCTTCCTAATTAAAAGTGAATAGGCAAATTGCAGGTGGTCTTCCTTGGCTTGCTATATCTATGCAATCTTTGCATGAGTTACTTAGAGAACTTAAAAAGTCAAAATGTATACACTGTGGCACATTACAGCTGTAATATGAAATGTAACTTCCAAATAACCATTAGCTCTCTTATCCCGGTTCCTTGAGAACTATCTCCAGTTTTCAAGGAAAGAATAATGCTTACTAGTTAGGTTTATACTAGCCAGCATCCTTATTCTTAACAGGGCATAGACAACATTTGGGCCACACGTGGCTTCTCCAACCTCATTTTTCCTTCCCTTCGAGCCCCCAAGATCATAACACTGAATTTCATCAGCATTTTTTTACAATAGGGGAAGGAGGAAAATAGATATGTTAACCCACGGGGGGGGGGGGGACCAACATATTTATTGGGCATTAAAAGACATCCTCAGCTCTAATAAAGCCTTTTTCTTTCATTCTTCAAAAGCAGGCTGAACATTTCTGATGTCACCACAGTGTTATTAGTTATAGTCCTTGCAGACTTCATAGACAAAATAATAATAAAATAAAAGTATGGTCCATACATCAGAAAAGCCCTAGCTCAGCCCTCTTCAAAACTCATTATTGCTCACTGTGAATACCTCTTTTCCATTCCATCTACCAGTTCTCCAAATGAGCTCAGGAGGCAGAATTTGCCAGCAGCTAGAATGGCAGAATATTTATTAATCAGAATTATTTATTATAACTAAGTAGAGTGCAGCACAACATCTCCATGGAGACCCAAACACTGTGAATAAGAGTGAACTCACCAGGTTGCTGACTCAGCCCTGCTTGTTCCCTCTGGAGTTATCTAGAGATTGTGACCATTGAAAAAAAACTGTCCATCATACTCATAAGCTCATATAAGTCTTGTTGATTTCGAGGAAATTTAAACATTTTAAACTATGCCATAGTGTATGCTCAGAATCTTAACCTAATCACCTTTATGCAAAAATGGATATGTCCATTTGCACTGTAGCTCTGCCTGAGTCTGGGAAATCAGGGGAAGGGTATTTGTAAATATTTATGAGAGCTGGCATTGACAAAAATGCTGTTTTCCTCCATGACTGTTGCCAGTCTTCTTCCTGGATTATTTGCCAATCATTTCTAGGGCTGTTGGTGTATCTCATCTACATGTGTGGTGGTATAGTTTGATGTGGAATCTAAATTATGCCCAACTCCAATAAGACTTGCTACATCTGGTGTGATGTGGCATTTCATAGTGACTGTGCAGATGTAATAACGGGAGAGCAGAGAATTCACTAGTGCATCCACAAAACCCATTGCCAGACCTTTTAAGGCTGCTATAACAAAGCCTGAATGCCATTGAGGCTGCAGAGTGAGAAAAATAACTTTCACAGTGGAAATTGTAAGCTTCTACCCAGCAGTAACTGGGTTGCTGACAATCCAGTTTCTCCTCGCCCTATACCAGTGTGTCGATACTTGTACATCAGAGCAGTACGGTGCTGGGTCTTAATGAAAACATCTTACAGCCTTTAAGCCCTACAATTTGCATTTGGTTTGACTGCTCCAGTGTCTTCTTTATAGCTGCTTAGTAACACTGTGCTATAATGGACAGGTGAATTCTCTGCTGCAATCCTGCTCTCCTCAATCCACTCCACCCCTCCTTCCATCACTAAATGCTTTTCTTTCCTCCCAGCCTTGCTCCAGCTAACCAGAGGCAGATACTTGCAGAATGCTGGCCTGTTTTTGTCTTCCTTTCAAACTTTTTCCTCCTGGCTTTTCCCAAGGCTACGGGCAGCCAATTGGGATGTGGGTGAAAGGGAGGGGCTTCCTTCCCCCTCTGCCCAGCCTCCTTTCCCCCCCCTCCCCCCACTGTCACTTCACTCCTCCACCTCCTGCCATGTGCACTAGCCTCATGTCCTTTGCCGCTCCGAATCAAACCTGGCTGATAAATTGCTCCAATGGCACCCAGGATATGGGAAGCAGAAGCTTTGGGTAATTTCATCCTTCTGCTATGACTCTGTAAGCTCTTATTTCCAGAAGGGAGACAGTCCCTGTGCTAATCTACAGCTCTCTGTCCCCAGGGCTTAAAAGTAGTCTCTTTCAGAGGAAGAGGAAACACCCTGTCTTTTATATTCAGTGGGCTTCTAAGCAGCCAAGCTTTGGATTATTTTGTGCTTGTTTTCTTTTCCCATTGCCCATTCAATAATGTTTAATAATGGTAGAATATTTCAGGCTGGCAGGCCCTCGTTCTTTTTCCATTAGAAGGCATTTCCTCAGAACTGCTTGGAGGACAGTGATAAGATGTAGAAGAACATTTCTCGGAGGGGTGTGAGATAAAAAGAGTCTGAAGCAATGGAAGTTTGAAACCTGGGCTCCTAATTTCTGCTTCTAAATGCATGATTACTTTCTGTTTTAGGAACTGCACTGAGCTAACTTGCAGCTCTGATATTCTAGCTAATTACTTCAACCCCAAGGAAAAGAAAGACCACTAATAATTGCCTTTGTAGATGCAGAAATGGGTCCAGTTTCTTTCTGCCTCATTATTATTGATGGTTATGCCAACGTAAAACTTGGCTTTAGGTGCGGCATGATGACGGGCATAGATTAATCTTGGTCCATGGAGTTGGTGAAGCAAATTCCTTTTATAGTGCTATAATCCTTTGATCAGAGTACTTCAAGATTTACTGGAACCAATATGATATAAGTATCCAATAAATTAAAAAAAAGGTGTCCTTCCTCTAGAGATACCCATAGAAGATAAAGGACCATCAATCCTATAAATCCAAAAACACGACTCCTCACACTACTCAATTCATTCCTTAGGATAGACAGTGCAGCAATTCCATACTTAATTTCAAAGATGTGATGTGGAAGCTTTAACTTCCATACCATTAGATGTATCCCCTAGGTACCTCCAGTGGAGAGGATTTGTGAGGTCTAGCTCATTGTAATTGCTTTTCCAGAGCTTTTAACTCTTCTGACCTCCATAGAATGAGTAAAGCATACAGTCAGGGAATGGGGTTGTAGCTGTAAGTTCACCAGTACTCCCGTTCATATTTCTGGCTTATCCAAATAATATTACTTAGACTTTGGCAGGGAAACAATTTAACATTCCCTGCTAAATTTCAAAGTACGGCAAAGTGGGGGAGGATGGTTTGGAATCCTTATATTCCCATTTTAATTTGATCTGGACAAAGTGTTGATTTCCTCTGATGCTCCCCACCCATCCCTCCCATTATTTAACTTCACTGAGCCATCTCAGCTCAATAACAGATAAAAGTGTCATGATTGCAGCTGCTCTGAAAATTCAGCGCGGATTTCACTTCTCCTGCCAACAACCTTTTACAAATTTATCCTCTCTCTCTCTCTCTCTCTCTCTCTTTCTTTCTTTCTCTCTCTTTCTTTTTTCCTTGTTCTGTCACATTCTTTCTGAATTTTCACCCTTCCCCTTTTTACCCAAACATCCTTTCCTCCCTTACATCCCCTCCCTAGTATTCGTTTGCCCAGGGACGCTGCACAAGATCCTGGAACCTACCTCGGCCCATGAATCAGAGCACCAGTCTGGAGCTTGGTGCAAGGATCCTCTTCAAGCAGGAGACCGAATATATGTCATGCCCTGGATCCCATACAGGACAGACACTCTGACAGAGTATGCTTCATGGGAAGACTATGTAAGTGCCCGACATACCACCACATATCGCTTGCCCAACAGAGTCGATGGCACTGGCTTTGTGGTGTATGATGGAGCAGTCTTCTACAATAAAGAGCGGACGCGCAACATTATCAAGTATGATCTGCGGACACGGATTAAAAGTGGAGAAACGGTTATCAATACAGCCAACTATCATGACACTTCACCCTACCGTTGGGGTGGGAAGACTGACATTGACTTGGCTGTTGATGAAAATGGGCTATGGGTCATTTATGCCACTGAAAGCAACAATGGACGGTTAGTGGTAAGCCAGCTCAACCCTTATACGCTACGCTTTGAAGGCACATGGGAAACTGGTTATGACAAACGCTCGGCATCCAATGCTTTCATGGTGTGTGGAGTCCTCTATGTGGTACGGACAGTCTATGTTGATGACGACAGTGAGGCTGCAGGGAACCGTGTTGACTATGCCTTCAATACTAATATGAATCGTGAAGAACCGATCTCTCTGACCTTCCCTAATCCTTACCAGTTCATCTCTTCCATTGACTATAACCCCCGTGATAATCAGCTTTATGTATGGAATAATTATTTTGTTCTGCGTTACTCTCTTGAGTTTGGTCCACCCGATCCTAGCACTGGTGAGCTATTATCCTAAGATAAAAGTTTGGGTGGGGGAAAAAAGGAGCTGTCAGTGTTTGGAAATTATGGGGATTTTTGTTCCAATTTTTATAGTATTGATAAAAATACTTCGAGACAAAAAGAATGAGTCATCTTGCATAGATATGAATTTCTTAATTATACAATTTGGCACGCAGATCTTATGAGATTATCTTTTAAAAATAGATTCTTCAATATACGTTTTATACCAACTTTCTTTAAATCAGTGTGCTCCCGCTGAGTTGGAGCATTAGAATTACTATGTGCATTTTGGCTGAAAATTCTGGGATTTGTAGGTTAACACATCTGGAGAGCACTAGGTTGCAGAAGATGTTTTACACTAAATCTTATATATCACCAGTCCCCAGTTGCATATGAATTAGGATTGCTATCTTTTGACTTCAGCTAAATATCTTTTGATGGCTATCTCTTTACTTTAGCTAATTAAATAAAACAAACATATATTTTCCATATTCTAAAAGTGATTGCAAGTTTTTGAGGCAACTCAGCTCCTACTATTTGATATGAAGGACAATAATCATATTTCAAGAAACTTTCAAGCATGTATTAGCAATATCACTTTAAAAAGAAAGGCTTAAATTTTTTCACTGACTTCTAAAATATCTTTAATTGTGCTACTTGCTGCAAGCAGTTCTTCAGGCTCCAGTCAAATAGTAAGTATTGGAAAGTTTATTCACTTCAATTCAAACTCATTGTGACCCCAACAGAGTCAGCATCCGCCTGAAGTTCTGACAGTTAACATCACATGGAGTTTAAATTGAGAGATGGATTGTCTGATGTTCAGTATTTGGCAGAAGGCTAGAGGCTACAAAACTAATTCCTTAAAACTGGGCAGAAGGAGAAAAATTCAGTCTTGTTTTAAATAAAAGAGGTTCAAGATTAGTCATGCTCTGGTATAGGGCCAGATTCAGATCTGTTTATTCCAATATGCCACTAATTTGTTTTTCATACATACTCCATTCATCCCAGTTGCACAGCTTCTGTCTGAATGGCATTTGAAACTGAGCATTTCCTCAGTTAACATCCCCATGCTGTGGCTGGATGAATGGGATTGAGCCTTAGTGAGAATAATGGATCAGTTGTATCTGAAGGAGTCACACGCATATTTTCAGATGGGATGGGACATTACTTAAATTACTTAAATAAGCACTGAGTGCTACAGTTTGCTATATTTTAAAATTAAAAAGAATTTCAGTGTGAAGACATGGTTTGTATTTCATATTCCTAAGAAACATCTGACAAAAGTTATCATAAATGGTATGTGGGCTAAGGGAATATGAGGAAGCTGGTCCAGATTAACCATCTTAGATATACTGAAATCAAAAAGTAATATAACTTGGAAATTTGATGAGTTTTTGCAATTTATATAATCTACACAGGGAAGATCCAGACACATTGATATGTAAAGGAATATACTGTATACCGAGCCTCATGGAATATTTGCCAGCAGTAAAACAAGGGTCAGAAAATTTGGGCTGGAATCAATAGAGAGGAAGAAAGAATATATATAATTCTTTTGGTATCATTAGCTCCTTTTCAGAATATTCTGCATTTGGACATTTAGTAATCACGATCTCCTCTTTTTTAAAAAAAATATTTTTGCAACCATGGCAACTAGAATTTGTGATACTAAAGAAAATCTGGGACTCTTTATAACCTGGAGAACTGCATCTTTTGTTACAAATGTGATCATGATTAAATGATGATTCCATTCAATGAGATTTTCTGGCTAAAATAAATAATACTGTGGTGAGAACTCAGCAAGGGAACATATGTTTTACATGTACAAAGTTTTAAGTACACCTCTTGATATTTTTTAGGGTAAAGGAACTGAAATAGCAACACAGGGCATGAAAAGAGACTCTGCTGAAAATTTTAGGGATCCACTGCAAATCTAGATGTACCATAAGATTGGATCGATGCAAAGCAACATCACTGAAAGTGGAGTTGTAATAAGCATAGGCATTTTTAAAAATTAAGATTTTACAACTAAAGACCTGAATGGGAAGGGAGGGATATTTTGTATATAGAAGGGATTGCTTGTCCTCAACTGTCTTTCTGCCCACAGGCCCGGTCACCTCAACACCACTCAGCACGACAACCACTATTCATCCCACCACTGTCACCAGCACAATATCACCTGTTGTTACAACCACTCGACAGCCACCCCTTACAACCCACCCTGTAGGTGCCATAAATCAGAAGGGTACAGAACTGCACACGGTCACTGCCATAATGCCCAGTACCCGCCGTCCACCAGCAAACAACCAGCACATCTTTCCAGAGCTCTTCTGTGAGGCAAAGGAGGTGAGGCGTGTCCAGTGGCCGGCCACGCAACAAGGCATGCTGGTGGAAAGGCCTTGCCCAAAGGGCACGAGAGGTAAAAATAAGCAGCTTCACCAGGGGTAACCTTAGGCAAATTGTTCTGGTCTTTATTTGAAGAGGCAAATGCCTTCGGATGCTTACCAGATCCCAATGAAAGAAGCTGGGGCTCAGGCAGGGTGTAATTCTTCCATTAGTCTACGCTAGAAGTTATAGCCTTGAGGTGGCAAAAACCTGTACTGGAATGAAATCTGCTGGCCTGGTTCCTGTGTCTCAACTTGCCTTTCTATGGCAACTACCTGATTTCAGTCTTCATACACCTTCAGGCTTTCTTTGGACACCACTGAGCTACTGGTGTAGCTCTCAATTGTGAGCTTGGGATGTGATGAAAACAGCAATATGAAGACGTGGTTGGATAAAGATGCTGCTGGAGCATATTTGTAGGGTAATTAAGGGCAAGGGAAGAATCTACCTGGGAAGCCATCTCTCGACAAACTTAATAATGCTTCTTCAGAGACCTTTAACAAGGGGTTGTTTTCGTAGTGGGAACAGATAGGAATGATAGGCTGAAACCACAATAGCTGAAATTGATTAACAAGTCTTTCTTGCTGTCCCACTCACAGGTATTGCTTCTTTCCAATGCCTTGCTACCCTTGGTATTTGGAACCCACGTGGGCCTGATCTCAGCAACTGCACAAGTCCTTGGGTCAACCAGGTGGCCCAGAAGGTATCATTCTCTTCCCAGAAGTTGTCCCTGCCCTCTAGACAGTTCATCTTCACAATGTGTATCAGGCTTCTTCATGCCTGCACAACTCTTCTGCTGGATTGAGGCTAGTCTGTATTTCTTTCCTCTTGACAGATAAAGAGTGGAGAGAATGCAGCCAACATTGCTACCGAGCTTGCCCGACATACGCGTGGTGCCATCTACGCTGGAGATGTTAGTTCCTCTGTCAAATTAATGGAGCAGCTCTTAGATATCTTGGATGCTCAACTGCAGGCACTGCGTCCAATAGAGAGGGAGTCCGCTGGCAAAAACTACAACAAGGTGCATGGTGATATGTTAACTGGGAGGTTGTTCTCAGCAGGTTGTGTGTCCTGACCTTATATTTCACTTTTCTGGACCGCTGAAACAGAATAGCAATTTGGCATAAACCTTTTAGCAGCCTAAACATCCAATGGTTGGACAAATACATGTTACACGTCTGCATGCCTTTTTTTTTTGCCTTACAATAAACACTTAGCAATTTAGTTTTCCATCCCTCTTGATTATTAGCTTTGATATGAGAATAGTTATGAAGAAATATCTTTAGATGGCTAATTCTGTGGTACAGTCTACCAGATGCTGCTACTATATAGAGTCTCTGGTCATGTTTTATTGGTTTTCCTATAGGATTCTGTATTAGCTCTGCTGATAACAATGCAGAATGCTGAAATAATGATCAATCATGTGAGTGCCTTCAAGAATAGCTAATGTTTTATTGAGTTAATGTGACCTAATCCTATGTAAGTGTCGAGGATTATAATTCTGGTGATAATTTTGAATTCAGGCCTGAAAGCATAAATAAAAAAACTTAAGAATTTGATCAAATGTACAGTGTGAGGAAATAAAAAAGGTAAAAAAATGGATACAATTAAAAAATTATCAAACTCAACTTGTCTCTTTGAATAACAACTAGTAAATTAAAATTTAAAATTGGATTCACACTGTCATTTAGGATATTTCTTTTTTTATTACCTGATGCCTGATGCCTGGTGATTTTATGACTGGAACAAACCATTTCAAGGAAACCCATAGATAAAATGTATTGGGGTAGAGTGAAGCCTTTGGGGAACTCTAATAATTTTCTCCTTGTTTTGGTATATGGACCATCATTGACACTTGGCTTGTATGCTGTACTCTACAGATGCATAAGAGAGAAAGGACCTGCAAAGACTATATCAAGGTGAGGACATCAATGTTCTAAATTCAGGTAGGAATAGCTATGGGCAAGAAGTAACCTGTCAAACATCTGCGGTTCTCAGGGAAATGCTGACATTTCTCTGAGACCTGCATGTTTCTACATCAAAGAAAGTGCTTCATTTAGAAGTACCCTAAATTTAGAGCAGCATTAAAAAGTTGTTTGTTATTAAAATATTTATATCCCACACCTGATATACTCATATTGTATAACTTTCTAGTAGTATATATGAAAATGTTCAGCAGCCTGTGGAATTTATAACGAAGCAGACAAGAGAATCTTTCGGGGAAGGAAGGACATGCTTTGCTACCAAAAATATTTTTGTTCTTTGGTCTTGTCCCAATCCTGGATGAATTTCACTTAATTACATGACTTACACAGGAAACATACTTTATATAACAATGGTCCTCATTTAAATTGTTCTGGCTATACAACTGATATGGATATCCACCAAACATCCCACATGAGATAGCCATATGTAAAAACCTTAACATTGGAAACAATACATAGAAAACTTCCACCAAGCCTATATCATTTTAATTTTGTGTAGGAAGCCATTTGTAGCTGTCCAGAATACAAATAACCATGCAAGTAATGTCTCAACTACTACTGCTACTAGTACTACTTAAAAACTATGCCAGTATGGCTGATTTAATATAATATAAAGTTTCATGGGGCTTTTAAAAAAATTTATAAATAAAAGATTGCAGATCATTTATTTGGAATAGGGTCATAAATGCATGCTCTTGAACTGAGTGACACAAAAGAGATTCTAAGTCAAACTTCTCAGCTTGGCACCATCTCATTGTGTTGAATTTCAATCCCTAGACTAAAGAAAATAAAAGATGTTAGCTATGGTGGCTGAACTTCCAAGAAATCTGGAGGATACATCCGGAGAGGGAAAAGTCATTTAAAAATAAAGGAGAAATGACTTTTCAAAAACTGTGATAAATTAAATAAATATTTAAACATGGGAGCTATGCTACGTCTCGCCCTGCAAGCAAAGTAATTGTATCTTATAGTTGCTTGTAGAAAGTACTTGCCCACTTTATAATACTTAAAGTAATGATGAGCAATGCCTGTAGTTCCTGAGGTGAAGAATTGTTTTCTAGTTGTGGATTTTTTGGGGAATTACTGTGCCTTGAGTACAGAATTAGCATTTCAGAAATTGAAAAGCTGCTTCCATCCATACAAGAATTTTGATCCAATGAAAATAAGCTGGTTAGGTAAGAAAATGGGGAGGAGGAGAGAGAGAATATACAGTTACTACAGTATTTCCATAAATAGTAGCATCTTTGAATTGGCCCATTCTACTCAGGAGATGCACCTAACTAGCAATGGCAAAATGACAATCTCAGAACCTCCAGGTTTTGAGACTTAAAAAATGAATAACACCCAGGGTGTCATGGATAAAGATTAATAATATATATGTCTTTTGTCTGTCAAATATAAGTGGTAGCATGAAGAATGCATCTGTAGCCATCTTTGCTCAGTGGCAAAGAGGAGAAAAGGAAAGTGCGAGAGCAGAAGAACTGTTGGAAGGGAACGGACTATGAGAAGTGGATCCATTTCCTCAAAACTCAATGTCATTCTAGGCTGTGGTGGAGACGGTGGACAACCTCCTGCGTCCAGAGGCACTGGAATCGTGGAAGGACATGAATGCCACGGAGCAAGTGCACACTGCCACCATGCTGCTTGATATCCTGGAAGAGGGAGCTTTCCTTCTGGCTGACAACGTCAAAGAACCAGCCCGTTTTGTCACTGCTAAGAATAATGTTGGTAAGCATCAGTCTGTCTGCCTGCTTTATCTTGAAGAAGTCAATTGGGAAGAAGGGAACTTCACAGAGTGTGTGGGCGCAGCAGACGTATGCCTCTCTGGAGCAATTCTAAAGCAGCCAACCATTCTTTCTTTGAAATGTGTGTACTGAACCTTATTGTACACAGTGCCTATGCTTTGTAAACCTAGGGAGGAGGGAGCCTTTATCAAATGCAAACTGTCAAAAAAGGTGCTATTTATTTTTTAAAGGCTCTTGAGTTATGCCTCCTGGCAGTGTCCTTATTTCTCCGTCGCACCCATAGAAATGTGATCTGTATTTCCATTGCATAACATATTGGAGAAAAAGGTTTCTTACATGGAAGTAGCATTAATTTCATTTAGTCTTCATTACATATAAGGAAAGAATATCTGTTGCATTCCCCACTTCCTTACTTCAGGAGCCTGGTACAAATAGTTATGTGGGGTAAAAACAAGAGAAAGGTTTTCACTGGTCAGGCACAAGACTGGGTCTGCTTGGCACAGCCCCAGGTAGGATGATAGCAAGTTACCATTATCTCACTTAATCAAGAGAGCTTTAGGATATCTTTTCATCATTCATTCAAAGCATCATCAGTTGGCCTGCTTTACAAAGTTATTGCAATGATAAAGTAATAATATAAGATTATTATAACACAGAAATTTATAAAATGCTTTTCACATTGCTTTGTGCTATAGAACTAACAGCCATAACGCATAATGTATGATGAGTTCTCCTCACGTGTCTGTCATGTTCTACAGTGATCTAGAAATAGACTCACAACTTCCCAGGCTGCTACTTTAAGGGTGCTTGAATTCATCTCTTGAAGAAGATGGTGCTGCCATGGGCAGAATCATACCAAACATGGTTACATATTAGATGCCGCATTAAAATGTTTTTTTTAGGCAGAAAGTACAAGTGCAGCCAATGGTGTTAAAACAAGTAGAAAAGAATAGGGTATTAAACTGGAGAATAGAAAAAAGAGTAGGCTTAGGAGAGGTAGAATTTAGAAATTTCCCATCCAGTCTCTTGGCCATATACTGCCCTGTTGAAAATGTAGGTACCCTCTTATATCTCAGGCAGTGATTATCTGTTCTTGAGGTCAAATCCATTCTTAAGCTATTACCAACTTTTTAGCAATGTAGTCCAAGCCATTTCATTACACAAAAATGACATATTATGTGATACTAGCTAGACCAAAATAAATAAATAAATCAGAAAATCCAGTCAGTTTTGCAAACCATTTTCCTTGTGTGCAAAAATTCTCACAATAGTGTTCTGCATAACTATAAATTAATAACTTGCCTAAACTTGTTCTGTTTAACATCTTAATAGTATAAATCAGTTCTAATAAATAGCTTTCTTTTCCCTAAAGTCTAAAAGTTAAATATAAATCAGTGTATATCTTTTAAAAATTCCCCTTAAGCCATAAAAAAGAAAGAAAAAAAATTAAGCTCTATCATTGCAACATGTATATTCCATTTATCCTCTTAATATTTCATCAATTGTTAAAATAATATCTTTTATTATGTCATTGCAAAATCTATAATATAATTCAAAGTTATATTCTGATAACTAATCTATTTCATTATATAATAGTTTCCCTATCTAAAATGCATACATATTCTATTTATCATCCTTACAGTTGATCTATAATTAACAAAGTATGTTTTATTGTTTGTGGCTAATTTTCATTCCATTAAAAATCTAAATCCTAAATATAAAATCAGTTTACTTCTTGTAACAGTTCCCCTTGGCCCATTAAAAGAGAATATAAGCTTTATTATTGCCAATCCCCACATTTACAACAACAACAACAAAAAGCAATAAATCATTTTTTAAAATCTAACTCTTGCTTTCTTCTTGTGCCAGGCAGGCTTCCATATCATTGCCTTTAACTTCTTAAATGTGTCTCCCTTTCTTCCTACACACATTGTTTGAATCCAGGGAGACCATCCAATTATCAATTTTTGAAAGAAAATGACCCCTTTATAGTCATTAAATTTTTGTTCTAATAAGTCCAATCTCCTTGATTGGCGTAGTACAGCTGTCATTAATTCAATCTGATCTTCTCCTTTCAAATCCATCTGGCTTAGATAAGAGGTCATGTCTAATGTTGTAATTATCGTTTGGTTAGTTAGAGTCTTAATGTACTGTATTTGAGGGTCTTTGGCGTCCTCCATTTTAATATTGCTTTCTTCAGCTTCTGTTATTTGTTGGATTGTAAGTTTTATAGTTGAGATCAAAGTTTGGGCATCAAGGCTCTCAGTAGATTGTAGTTGCTGTGTTTTAAAGTCCCCTATTTTGTTGTTGATTTCCTCATCCTCTGTTAGATTTTGAGTTGTCAGTTCATCAGTTGAAGTCAGAGTCTCATTAGGTGAGTTTATGCTGTCAGATTTGTCTTTACGTTTAGCTTTAGTTTCTGCAGTCATTGCCAAAATTGTATCAAGAATGAGTTTATAGTCAAGTGGTGGGATGTATTCTTCCATTTCTTTAGTATTTTGCAGATAGGCCTTTAGTGGAGGCTAATTTAAGAAAAGCCAGTAAATGTCCACCTCCACTATTCCTAAAAGTTGTTTTCAATGCCAGTTGTTCCCAATTTTTATCTTTAAAGATAGTGTCAAGGGCAACTCTATTACAGGCAGATCTCAGAGTAAAAAAAAAAGGTTTACTTGCTATACTAGGTTTTGCCACAAGATGTCCTCACTTGCATATAGAATCCTTTTTTAGTTACCCAAAAATTTCAAAAATCCAAAATAAAATAGCTTAATTAATTCTTTTGAGGCTTTAAAGTTATAAATCCCCAGGTAGGCAGCTGCCAGTTTTTCAAAAAGTGAGGAGAATTTTCCAAGAAAGTCCCACAGGAAAGAGATTAGGGAAGTAAAAAGGGTAAGGTCTCACCCAAATCCTCCATATTGCTTCATTGTGCTTAGGTGGTGCTGTGGCTTTTGGCAGGGAACGGCTTAACATGGCCAATCTCTTCTTCTTCAGGCCAGAGGAGAACTCCGGATCAAACGGAGGGCTGCCACCCTTCCGCGATCTCTGGGAGCTGGCCTCCTCGCAGTGGTCGCCCCTCCAGGGTGACTTTTAACCCTTTGCAGGGTCCTCCGAAGGAGTAAGACCGGATGGCAGTGGGAGAGATTCTCCCAGCACGTCTGCCAGTGTCGCAAGCACAAACCGGAAGCCTGAAACATGCAAATTTTTAGATAATTACTACAGCTTCTTATTGTTTGATCTGCATTTTTGTGTTAACCTATTCCATTCTTCCCTCCCATTATAGTGTTGGAGGTCTCTGTGTTAAATACAGAAGGGCAAGTGCCTGATATTGTGTTCCCACATGAATATACCACCAGAAACTCAATCCAGCTATCAGCCAACACAATCAAGCAAAACAGTCGTAATGGTGAGCAAGAGAAGGAATTCTAGATTTGGGGAGGACCTTGATAAACATCTTCCTGGAACATTTTGGAGACCATCATCATGCATTACCTCTTTTCCTCCCTTTCTAGCAATAATTGATCCTGTCTATTACACCCCAGGCTATAGGACTGATCTCCTTTCCCTTTGTTCCATAGGGGTGGTCAAAGTTGTTTTCATCCTCTACAATAATTTGGGATTTTTCCTTTCTACTGAGAATGCCACAATCAAGCTTGGAAGTGAAGTTGGTCCACTTAGCCCCTCACTTGTTGTCAATTCACAAGTTATTGCTGCCTCCATCAACAAGGAATCTAGTCGTGTCTTCCTTATGGACCCTGTCATCTTTACTCTTTCCCACCTGGAGGTGAGATAAGCATGATTCCTGGGATCGTTCTATCTGTTTCCTTTTCTTTGCACATTTCAATAAATCCCATACCCTGGTACTTGTGCCTTTTAATCTGTACTAAACTACAACAGCGGCAAAGTTACACTCTGTAAAGGCTTCACTGCTAATGTTTTAGGTAAAGGTAAAGGTTCCCCCCCACATGCATGCTGGTTGTTTCCAACTCTAGGGGCCGGTGCTCATCTCCGTTTCAAAGCCGAAGAGCCAGCGCTTGTCCAAGGACGTCTCCATGGTCATGTGGCTGGCATGACTAGACGCCAAAGGCGCACAGAATGCTGTTACCTTCCCACCATAGTGGTCCCTATTTTTCTACTTGCATTTTTTACATGCTTTTGAACTGCTAGGTTGGCAGAAGCTGGGACGAGTAACAGGCGCTCACTCTGTTATGCAGCACTCGGGATTCGACCCGCCAAACTGCCAACCTTCTGATCAGCAAGCTCAGCATCCTAACCCACTGAGCCACCGCGTCCCTGCTAATGTTTTGAGCATGTATAAATTCACTTTTAATCAAGTCATACATTTTTTTCGGTATCTGTATTCAGGAAGTGCCCTTCCCCCCACCAATCTTTTTTCTATTGATGACACCCAGGCCCATTTCTGTTTCCACATAGGACAAGAATCACTTCAATGCCAATTGCTCTTTCTGGAACTATTCGGAGCGTTCCATGATGGGATACTGGTCCACACAGGGCTGCCGGCTGATGGAGACCAACAAGACCCACACCACCTGTGCTTGCAGTCATCTCACCAATTTTGCTGTCCTCATGGCACACCGTGAAATTGTAAGCATATCACTCACCTAAAGAACGGCGGGAGAAAATACGACAGCTTGTTAGGTGGAGGGAAATGGTTTCCGGTCATTGGGGCCATCCTTTTAACTCTTAATGCATGCTGAATCTTTATCTTGTTGTATGGGTCATATGTAAAATCAGGGCAGTTGTTACTCTTCAGATGTTAAGAAGATGGTCAGTCTATGATGCCCTGTAAACCGCCCTGAGTCCTTCGGGAATAGGGCGGTATAGAAAACTAACTAACTGAATGAATGAATGAATGAATGAATGAATGAATGAATGAATGAATGAATGAGAAATGGCTTCGCAGTATTTGGAAAATGCCCAAAGCACACCACAGCTACCTATTAGTGGAGACCATTGTTCTAATTACTAAGTTCAGTATAAAATTTAGCATGCAGCTAAGGGGATAGGGGAACCACACTCACCGGGCTTCTTCCTTTTTTTTCTTTTCAGTATCAGGGCCGCATCAATGAACTTCTGCTGTCTGTCATCACATGGGTGGGCATTGTAATTTCTCTGGTCTGCTTGGCCATTTGCATATCCACCTTTTGTTTCCTCCGTGGGTTGCAAACTGACCGCAACACCATCCACAAGAACCTCTGCATCAATCTCTTCATGACTGAGCTCCTTTTTCTTATTGGAATTGACAAGACACAATATGAGGTATGTGATGGTTTTCCTTTCCTATCATATACAAAGCCACCATGGACTGTTCCTCTGCATAGTGGGATCTGCAAGGCACATTGGGGAGATGAGGTAGAATATGCTAGGATGGGGCTCTCACTAGGTTTCATTTGGTTTGCCAAATTCAGGGTGACATTGACAGTAAGCCTTTTCAATTCAGAAAATGGTGTAAGTGTGTGTGTGCCTGCATACGTCCCTTGGACTGTTATTCCACTGAAGATCTCACTGACCTCTGTGTATTACTAAAGAAATATTAGACTGCAAAAAGATTTTCAGATAACATGTTTTCAAATATTTATTTGTTGAATTCACAAAAGTGAGAGGTTATCGTAGGATAGATTACAGAAAGAATATAACTTTGGAGAGAGATGTTAAAATATATTTATATTTATAACTGCTGTGAAGAAGCCACTTTATATCTTATTTTTATTCTTCTAGTCTTCTTCAGCATTTTTTCTTTTCTTGGACTTTTTTTTTGCTTTTTCTTTTTTCTTCCTTACTTTGTACTAGTTTATATTAGTTTTTATCTTCTTGTTTAAAAGGTTCAATAAAAAATATATGAAAATAAGAGTTACTTAGCTTGGAAGTAGAATTCTATTTTCTCTGTGAAGCATCTTCCCTTTAGCATCTTCCCTTCTCTTTATGGAGGAAGGTTACCCGCTGCCTCTTTTCAGTGCAACAGCATAGTCTTAAGATTATGGCATTGATTATGATTGTGTAGTGGTGATGATGATAACCATAGCAGGAATAGTACACATCACCCATTTATGAGGTTTTGGGGGTAGGGGAAACATCTGCCTGTCTTTCTAGGCTATGTGTCCACCTAAATAAGATTTTTTTAAAAAGATAAACTTGAGCAACTTTCTCTCATCAGTTGGCAAAGACAGGGAACAGGGAGGAAGAGATTAATAGATCCTTCTAGGAATTCAAGAGCATTTCTAATAGTATAATCTCAGCTTATCAAAATTCAGAGAAGAATCTCTGTGTTATAAGTGATAGGAGAAATATTTAAGACTGGGGAAGCAAACACTAAATACAATTCAGCACTGCGGTGCAAGCAACCAAAAGCTGCAGATGATTCAGTTGCCCCTAAAGAAGTCCTAAGGCAGAGGTCCTCAATCTTTTGGGCACCAGGGAACGGTTCCTTGGAGAGAGGCTTTTTTCGCGGACTGGAGGGGGCATGGTTTTGTGTGCTGCCTGCATCCTGTTTGCACAGACTGGTTTCTGGCATGCTGTGGACCGGTGCTAGTCCACGGACCGGGGGTTGGGGACCCCTGTCCTAGGGCACATGATGAGTGGAAGTAGGGTGACTTAATGAAAGAATATTGTTGAAGGGGGCCAATGTACACAACAAATGGAAACAGTTTGTGGCCTTGCGTATATTGTTACAAAGAGATTCCACTACTGTTCACCATTACCCAGGCTGGCTATGCTGATGGAAGCTGTAGTTTGGAATTTGGGCAGTCTTTAAAGAGCAGCAATTGGTGCACAGAATGATTTGTAGAGATGAAGACAGCCTTCTCTTTTTCTAATATCAACAACATATAAATTGCATGTTGCATAACTGGAAGCACAATGTAGAGATTTTAAATAAATCATATCCCCCCCCCAAAGATACACAAAAATCCATGCTAACTGGTATTCTTTTCCCTTCAACCCCAGATTGCCTGCCCCATCTTTGCTGGGCTGCTTCACTACTTTTTCCTGGCAGCATTCTCCTGGATGTGCCTGGAGGCCATTCACCTTTACCTCATGCTGGTTGAAGTGTTTGAAAGCGAGTATTCCCGTAGGAAATACTACTACCTAGGTGGCTATTGTTTTCCTGCCCTGGTAGTGGGAATTGCTGCTGCCATTGACTACCGGAGCTATGGCACTGAAAAGGCGTAAGTAGAGGGGCCACAGCTGGTGGAGGATGAACAAGAATGATGTTCTGTTTTTAATCACAGATCCAATGTGTAAATGTAAGGAAGAGGATAAATACATTATCCTTTGAGATGTGGTAGAAGTACTAGATTTTAATTGAAAGAAGAAGTAAAAATTTAGAGATAAGACAAGGGATACCAAAAGGAAAGGTATGCTAGAAGACCAAAGCAGTTGGATGAACAAGGAATTAATCTAGGTTTCCAAGCAAGTTTCGGGGAAATTATCATTGCATGCCAGTCAAACTACTGTATGCAGTAGTGAAGGTGTGGGATGTCCACTGTTCTTTGAGTCTCTGTTTAAGCATGTCTTGCTCTCTTTTGGCAGTTGTTGGCTTCGAGTTGATAACTATTTCATCTGGAGTTTCATTGGACCCGTTTCTTTTGTTATTGGGGTGAGTCATCGAAGGATTGTTTGGCATAGTTGAGGATGGATTTTTCCCTCGGTCTTATAATCCAAGACTTCAAACTAAACCTGGATAGAGTACTGAAGTCCTTATTCCAACACTTCCCAATCCATTAGATATCCTTTTTCTTCCCAAAGCTCAGAATATGTGCTGTAATGCACATCTGACTCCAAAACAGTGCAGTGGGAATTCATTGCCATTCTCAGAATGGGACAGAAAACGGTTTCTAACTGGGGGAACTGTAAGGCAAAGAATTCCCATCACACACGTCCCTTCGTTGGTTCGTTCGTTCATTCGTTTATCCATCTGTACATATCTTCCAGATCAACCTTGTGTTCCTCATGATCACTCTGCACAAGATGATCCGCAACACATCTGTCCTCAAGCCTGACTCCAGCCGACTTGACAATATCAAGTAAGTTTCTCTTTTGATTCCTTTTGATCTTCTGATGTAGGTTGAAACACCTCCTTATCTTAATAGCTTAATTCTGTTGTCATCTGAACAAACGTAGGACACTGGAACAAAACATGTCCAGCCTAGACAAAGTAGGCATCTCTATGTTTAAATGTAGGACCTTTCTCAAGCCCTCGTCAGTGAGTCCAGCAATATCTCATTACCAACTCACAGCTGAAAATGAAAAACATAGTTCCAGAGAAAGGGGTTTGAAGAGTTGAAATGGTCCTTATGGCATGCTGAACTTTGGAAGTGGCTCAGAAACAGGATGATTCCTTGAAGCATTTGTCTAGACTCTAGCCAAGGCCTTTGGACAGCTGATGTTTTTGCAAAACAACCCCCTGCAAAGATTTCTTGAAGTCATTCCCTCATTTTCAAAAAACACAACCTTGCATACCCCTGTAAAAGGAATTCCCATTCTCCTAGATAAATAGAGTTGTTTTATTCAACAGCAAATGAAGTGAAAAGCATACCTCATTAACAAAATTGGGAAAGATTTTTTGCAGCAAATAGTTTACAAATGACAAACTGTCAAAACACATGCGTTACTCACAAGTTCACACCTTCTTATACTCGTTTTCATAATAGAATAATCCAGCCAGTTGTAATTGTTGGGCAGAACTTACTTTGCTTGTTGCTAAGTTAAGACAAATAGTTCCATTTTAACATCTACCAAACTGAGAAATGCAGTGTTCATTAACCTTCCTTAATCTAACTCAAGTGACTCAGAACCATGCTTAAGGGTACCTGGAGCAAGAATGAACAAACACATCCAAGAGAGGCTGATAATCCCTAGGAGTTCCAAGAATGAAGCCGAATGCAATCCGTGGATACCCTCTTTAGCAGCTCCCAGAATGCCCTCTAACTATCATGATGAAAATCAGTGTTTGGGTTCCCTCCATTTTTCAGTCAGTCAGTGCATGAAAATTGAACAGAAGGCATCCAAGAAACCTAGTTTATATAGTATCGCCCTGATGTGCACATGATTTAAGAATCCTGTAAACCTGGAATTCAGTAGTGGGGAACTTTAGCTCTGCAGGTATTAATTAAACGGAAACTCTAGTACATTAGCTAGGAAGGGATGCTGGAATCTGTAGTTAGCAGTAGATGGAAGGTTTCCACCTTGGATTATAGACAGAATCAGGGCTTTTTTTCTCATAGAACGCTCAGAACGGAGTTCCGGCACCTTTTTTGGATGAAACCTTGTAGGATAGGCAAGGCGGGTTGTATGACATGTGTGAGTTCCGGCACCTTTTTCTTTTACAAAAAAAGCACTGGACAGAATTGACATAGTACTTTCTATTTCCTAATACTGTTATCAAAAGAGTACAACTATTATTTTCAGAAAACAGTTCAGTTCTTTCATGCTGATTTTTTTCTTCTGTTTTTCCAATTTGTCTAATTGCAAAGAATGTATTCACCTCTGGTATGATTTTACAGCTATGTCTATTTTGGATTCCAGTTCAGCTCAATGTGTCAATATGCTGTTTGGGGTTTTTAAATATTTCATACAAATTGACACTTCCTGATATTTGTCTTTATTCAGAAAAGCAAAAGAATTAATTTTTAATGGCTACTTATGTATACAATCCTTCAAATATATTTCTCATGTAATCATCCCAAAATAGTATACAAATAACAAAACAAAAATATAATAATACATCAATAAACAATATACTAACAGACATTAAATGGGGATAAATAAAGGACATAAAAAGAAGAAAAATACATAGCACTCGCAGAGGGAATACATGAATGTCTGCAAAAGAAAGAAGGATATTTGTGCCCTATGTTTGCTCAGAAATAGGTCTGGTAACAGTCTCATAGGTTTTTATTGGCTCATTCCAGAGGGACATATGGTGGGGGTGGTATGGGCTCCTTTCTCCATACAGTCTGTTCAGATCTTCAGTATCCACAAGCTGAGCATATTAAACAACAGAATAAAGTAGGTCCCAAAGGGACAACATCATACCTGCTCTGACAATGGTGTCCAAATCAAAATGCATCTATTGATGCTTCCTTTGCAAACAATAGTATCAACTATTTAGAGTGAGGCATAAAGTCTTCCAGCTTATCATCCCACATTCCCAGCATTCTGGTGCAGGAGATAGAAAAGCAGATG
The DNA here is from genome assembly GCF_964194415.1 of Vipera berus. NCBI lineage: Eukaryota > Metazoa > Chordata > Lepidosauria > Squamata > Viperidae > Vipera > Vipera berus. The sequence goes on along the minus strand of NC_138203.1, from coordinate 181,239,088 downwards.
CAGTGGAAAATAGGTAATTGTTGCTGTCCTTGCTGCCATGGAATAATATTCTTAATCAACTTGAACCTTTGATGTCCTGACTGATCCCAAGATTTATTCCAGCTGTTCTCAAAAAGCTGCCATGCCTTTTGTTTCATATGTTTCAGTTCCCTGTCAAATCAGGTGGGGACAGTCTTATGTATTGTCCATGCTGTTTTTTGTGTTCTACTGATCAGCCAGTATAGGAAAATCCCCAAGTGGATTCAGTAAATCAAATCCATTATACCAGGGGTGTCAGACTCGCAACATCACGTGACGTGTCACGACATATCTTGACTTTTTCCCATTCCCAGCAATGGGTTGGGGGTGGTTTTGCTATGATGCATCCGGCCCGTGGGCTGGCCATTTGACACCCCTGCATTAGATACTAGGGGCAAACCATTTTGACTAGTCCATAACCTGTGCAGATGTTTATACTGATGGCTAGCCTGGTAACCATATAATGATCTGTCTATGACAGTGAAATTTATATGGTGCTTCTCTACCCTCCAGTCACTTATTTACCATCTGAGCAGAATAGTGACATCTGCATGTATGGGGCCAAATACTAATTGATACTCTCCATGGTTGCATGGCAGACAAGATCAAATCATGAGCTAATCCAAAATGAAACTGTATAAATGCTATATCCCAAATTGCTGAGCCAGCCCAGGAAAAAAGAATACTACACTGTAAGGAAAGTAGTATAACAACAGAAATCCTCCATTGTTCCAAACACCCAATTATAAGAACATGCATTCAACATTAGTGGACTGCTGGTGTAAATATCAAGTCAATGAGAGAGAATTCATGTACATTCTATCTTTCATATGTCACACAACAGGGGGGAGCACTTACGTTGTGCTTTAAAAAATGTATACATGAGAAGGCTTTCCTGTTGAAGGTACATATGAACCAGGAGGCAGAACAAGTAGTATGTGTGTGACCTGAGAATCAAAATGATTTAAGGTTGATTCAAGCCATGTATGATTCTGGGATTGAGGCTAATATTAATATAAAAATATAATTAAAACTAGGGGCCACTTCTTTGAAGATACTTTGGATTCTAAGAGTAGCTCATAACAGGTGACCAAGGCTTTCTCCACCCCAAAGCAATCATGTTAGACTTTCCCACTATGTGGCAATATCCTGTGCCTGTTATTAGCATCGCTATAAAAAGTAGAGACTAAGAAAGTGATTTGGACTTTCTTTGCTGCAAAACCCAGAAATGAGAAACAACTGTACATCAGGGATATTTTAGTGAGAAATCCCTTTCGAAAAGAACTTACTGGGAAATAAGAACTTATTGGGAATGGGAAGAATAAGGGAAGACAACAATCATATGTGGAATATTCTGAATATAAAAGAATGAGGCCATGTCTTGTTATACGATTCCTATCCGAGGAAGCTCTTTGTAGGATACATGGATAGACTGAATGCTATATGATGGGGAATATTCAACTTCCTGTATTAAAAAAACTTGACTGAAAACAAATATGTTTATGGAATCTAAGAGTAGCAAAATCCATTGTTTTAATGAAAATTGAATGTTCTTCAGTCTAAATAAAGTATCTTCCATTTCTGAGTTTCCGGAACTTTCTTCTTACTAATTTCAATAATATCAGTTCCAGTAGAATAAAGTTTTAAAAAGAGCATAAATGTATGAATGTGTGCTCAGAAACAAAGCTGAATATCTAATTATTCAGGCTTTCTGGTATCAGGCCACCTTACAAAGGGCTAGGCTGAAGCATAGTTATACTACAAAAAAAGTTTGTGTGTTAAATTTGGTATACTTTTGATATTTTAAAACACCAGAAGATTAAAATAAATATTGCTATGTATGAGAGAGAGAGGAGAAAAAAGAATGCCAAGATGAAATTTAGGATAGAGAACTGCAGGGAACTGTGAATGGGGAATGTGATGATATTCCCCCCCCCCATTTCATTTGTAATACATGAATAAAAGCAGAGGGTAATAGCAGAGGGCCAAAGTAAAAGAGGCAGCTTTATAACCGTCAGCATGATTTGATAAGGATGATTAAGAAAACAGAGCCCACTAAGCAGTTTTTTGACTAGTAACATCTGACACACAACCCCATCAGAGAACTGGAGGAAATATTTTTTTTCCCTTATCTCATGTCTTCTCACCCATTTATTTCTGGTTCACCCTCTGGCATCAGCAGAGGAACTCTTTCCTTCATTACATATACAGAAAAACAAATCCCAGTATTCAGTCAAACACACTTTCTCTTCCTTCACTCCTAAATTTACCCTTGGGAGAAAAGCTATGAAAAACAGTTAATAAATTCTTTCTTAGAGAGCAAGGAGGAAGAAAGTACTTTCAGGACCATTAAGGCCTGGGAATGTGAGTTGCCCCTGTAGAAGTAATAATGTGTTACCTTGGATTTTATATTCACTGTCTTAGGCTGCTGTTCAGGCTATATGACATTTAAATCTCACTTAAGGTCCTTCCAGTCCCTCGCCTTGTGGCTTGTTGTGTAAATGAGCATTTTGGTGTATTTTTTCATAAAGTGTGCAGCACAGGCAGATTCTGGTCCATCCAGAATCCAGAATAGCTGACTCAAGAATTCTGGGAGTTGAACTCCATGAGTCATAAAAAGAGCCGAGGTTGCCTAGCCCTGTAGCTCCATCTCATCAAGCACTGAGGTAAAACCACATTCACCTTCTCAAGGCAGCTTGCCCTGTGTACAAGGTTGAGGAACCCACTTTCTGAAGGTAGGAGGAAGATGTGAGGAGTGAAGCCCCAATGTAATCGATGCTCATCTTTTTTTTTAATACTATATTTATTTTGCCTTATCCACAAAAGTAAAATACGAAACAAAAAATAAGCAAATCCAGCACTAACAACAAAAAAGAAAAGAGATTGGTGTACAAAGAAAGGGGGGGGGGGAAATGACCCAAGTATCAAATAAATTTAACATCAAACATATAGAATCCACCCCAGCTGGATTCTCCTCCCCTTTATATAGTGGGTCTAGGAATAGTTATAAGCTTTCCCATCCCTATTTAACATGAATACTATATTAAATAAACAAATATTCCAGGTGAGGGGAATCAATGCCTCTCTTGTATTTACTAGTCTCTCTTTCTACAGGTCTTGGGCACTTGGAGCCATTACTCTACTTTTTCTCCTGGGCCTCACCTGGGCCTTTGGCCTCCTCTTTATCAACAAGGAATCTATTGTCATGGCCTACCTCTTCACTACCTTCAATGCTTTCCAGGGCATGTTCTTCTTTGTTTTTCATTGTGCACTGCAGAAAAAGGTGGGTAGTTCTGATATTGAAAAACACGACACAGGTTAGAATGGCAGGTTGTGGAAAACCAGTGAAGTTGATATGCAAAATGCTGATCCAGGGGCTTTATAAAAGCAACAGGGCTTCCTAGTCACAGGCCTAGGCTTCTTTGCAGAAAACCAGCACTGACTGTAGGATACTTTGAATCTACGTTGACTAATTACGAATTGAACTATCTGATGAAATAATTTCATTTGGTTATAGACAACCTGTGACAGTTGGGTCCTCATTTCAGAGATATTTCCCTACCAGAGCCTTCAATGTCTTTAACAATGGAAGAGCTTAATGTACCTAAACCATTCTTTAAAATTCAGGATACATATTCAGAAATGTAGATGCCTTGAAAGTAGCCCATGTTGAAGTGTACAGCACATTCAAAACATCAGAAGTTTGATCACAGGAACTGTTTTATCACATTTTGTATTGTGTCATAAAATGCTCTATAATAATTTTATGTCATAAAATGTTTTATAAAATTTGCCAAATTCCAGTTCCACAGGAGTCATGTGTCCTGGGTTTTGGACACATTCTCTAAGTTAGCCCATTTGAGGTACCATGATTGAAAAAGTTTTGCACCGTTTTGCTAAGTTAAGAGTTACAGACACAAGAGTTTTAGTAGCATATAGATACTAGTCTTAATAATTAGCTGATTAAGATATCCAATTGGCATAGATTTTGTATGTTATGTACTGGGCTTTTGGGTACCACGCCACGTGCATTGCTGGAGAACTAACGGTTCTCCAGCAACCCAGACAGGCCGTCTCTGGGCCTGTAATTGGTCAGCCTCAGGCGGCAAGCGCGGGTTCAATTTTATTGGTTGCTACCATAGGGCTTGCCTATATATTGGGGCTGGGAGCGGCCCAAGCCTAAGTACAGTTCCAGCTTGAATAAAAGAATGAGTTTCTCTGTACTCAGCCGTGTGTCTTCATTCCTGCTCACCAGAGCCCACGACTTAACATTATATGGATAAAAATTTCTAGTTTTGAACCTAGATGAATTAAATCATGCACAACTCATCGTGATTTGTGAGAAAAAGTATATTTGACTTTTTTCAGACAGTGTTTGTTACCAGGGGTTGGGGGTTTTTTTGTAATTAGTACTCTTTTATTTTAAAAAAAATATTCCTGACAAAGTGAGACACCTTTTTACTTTATACATTTTTCCTTATTTAAGCAAGTAAACGAAAGTTCCACCTCTAGTTTTGCATGATGGTAAAGATTGTTTCTGAAAAGCCAAGAATAGTTGCTGAAATAACAGCAGAAAGAGCCCTTGTGTTACTGGGAAGTGTTCTTATCCACACAAGTGAAAGGATACTGTGTAAGTATTCTGTGTTTCTCTTGTTAATGCTTGTATGTATGTGGTAAGTAAAAAAGACAGAAGCAGCAGCAAAGGAAGTTCCAGGTGCAATATGTTACCAATTTCACCCCTCTTAAAGCAGAGTACAATGAATGGCTTGTCTGAAAGCTGAATGGAACAATGCATTTTCTCCCTTTCCCTTTTTTCCCCTCTTTCCCCTGTTTTGCATTAGGTGCACCGGGAGTTCAGCAAATGCCTGCGACATGCATCCTGTTGCCTCCGGAGCCAACCAGGTGCCACACTAGGCTCCCTCAAGACCTCAGCTATCCGCAGCAACAACCGTTACTACTCTGGGACACAGGTAAAGTCTGGCAGGGATTAGTGCAGATCAGTCACTGGACAGACGATTTAGTTAAATCTAGAGGATTTAGTCAAACTAAAGGTTTTAAGAAGACCAGGACATGAATGTAAGATGAATGGGTAAAATGGACAAAATTCTGTTACATCCAGAATGGGCTTGTCTTTTCAGAGCCGAATCCGGAGAATGTGGAATGATACTGTGAGGAAACAGACGGAGTCCAGCTTCATGGCAGGTGATCTCAACAGCACTCCGACACTTAACCGAGGTGAGTGGTCACCATCCATCATTTCCAATGAACCCATCCTAAACCAGAATGAGAATCTGCACCCGTACAAGTGAAGAGGAAAATCCGTACTGCTGAGTATTGTGTTGTGGGTTCTGGAACGCAGGAAGGACGTCAGGCGATGAATACAGCACACGTTCTTTATTGAAGGGTAGACGGTACTGGGTGAATAGGGGTTACCTGTGCCATATTTGTACCTGTCCAGGTACACTTCCAGCCAATAGATTTAAACCTGGCTTTCCCACCGAGGGTCCAGGTACACTTCCAGCCAATAGATTTAAACGTGGCTTTCCCGCCGAAACGCTGCTCCCGGCCACAGCAGTTTCGGCCCAGCGCCACCTGGTGGTATCGGTAGAGCCGTTGCTTGCAGTGTTATTAAACCCCATACATAACACCAAGTAAAAAGATTTCCTGCCCTAAGCGGGCAGTCACAAAGCCCCTTCTTCAACTCCTAACCTAATACTTTGCATCAATTTCTTCTGAAGTAGCCTTCTCTTTCTTAGCTATCGCCGGATGTCCTCTCAAGAAAATGATAAAACTCCAGTCTAGCTTATATTGTAGTGATCATTCCTCCAAAGAACTTCCCTATCATCTACAACAGAGGCCCCCAACCTTTTGGGCACCAGGGACCAGTTTTGCGGAGAAAGAGGGGGTGTGGTTTTGTGTGCTGCCTGCATTCCTCAAATGGGGCTTCACTGGTTTTCACGGCCCAGTTGCTGGCATGCCGTGGCCCGGTGCCAGTCCACGGACCAGGGATTGTGGACCCCTGGTCTACAACTCTTCACCACCCACCCAGATACAGACATTTGTGTCCTGCAGAATCCTAACACTTGTGCATACACTCTCTTTGCAGGTACAATGGGGAACCACCTGTTGACCAACCCCGTGCTGCAGACACGGGGCGGGAGCAGTCCCTACAACACACTCATTGCTGAGTCTGTGGGCTTCAACCCTGCCTCACCCCCTGTCTTCAACTCTCCAGGTAAGATGGTCACCATCTAGAAGGAGAAGCCTTCTTTTTTCACTTCTGAGTTTGCGATTGGAAAAAGGTTCTGGGTCCATGCACCTCGTCAATAGAAGGGACATTATACAAATCCGGACTACAGGATGTACATTGTACACATTGGGGGAGCGCAACCTTTTCAACTCTGCCGAGGTTGAATTTGAGACTTTATCCATGCAAACCACAGGCTCTTCCACCAAACTCAGACCAGTGGGATATGAAGATTGTGGATCATAGCTAATATTCGACTAAAATGCTGTGGCCACCTGGGTAACTCCCTTTCTTTTCTTTTCTTTCCCCTTTTTCTCTCCTAATCGACGCTGCCTCCAGGGAGCTTCCGAGAGTCCAGTACGTCCCTCCTTTCCAGTTCCATTTCGCAGTAATGTTTCCTTCATTGCTAGTTTGACTGGCAGGCTGGGGTGGGTGCGCAACAGGCATGGGCAAGCGTGTGCCATTCTTTCTGTTGGCTGCAGGGAGTGCTGGCTCTGGGAGGGACTCTTCGGGCTTCACTTTTCCATTTATTTTAGCTGTGGGGAAGCCATATGGCTTTTGCAGTACTAGCTGTAGGCACCAGATGGAGCAAGTAGCAACCACAGAGCTCAGAAATACCCAACCTAGCCACTCTCCCAGTCATGCTGGATTAAAGCAGTGGGCCCAGTGATCTGGCTGGGGCTCCCTGCCTAAAGTATCTGCTTTGCTGCTTTACTCTGTTGCCTTTCAGCATCTTTCCTCTGTGGGCAAAGAGGTGGCATCCATACTGCATAATGCATGTGGCTGTGCTTGGCTAAATTAGGCATTTCCCATATGGCTGTTTCCTTCTCCATCACCTATAACTTATGCGCAATTACACTTTTCTACACGCGGACACACTTACGCCTCACAAACCCATGCCACATATCTAAGTGGGCATTGCTCACAGATGCAGCTGTTCTAACACAAGCATTTTTAAAAAAAAAATCCCAGGCCCTTGAATCCTGAGCTATTTGCACACAGTCAACATTTGCACACAACCAAAAGAGAAGTGAATTGCAGATTCACTGACTCAATGAAAAAGAACATTGAAATTATTCACCATTTGTTTGGAAATACACCTTCTCAGGGACAACAGCTCTACATGTTTGTTCTTTGTTTTAGAATGCTGGGGTCTCAAAGTGACTCTGTGCTTGTTTTTAAATCTTGTGGAACTAGGGAGGCCGAGACAAGGGAAAAAGTAAGATGCTGTTTCATACACGCAGCCATCACTTAGGACACTTCAGGAAATATTTGAGCCTTGCTTATTTAGGGAGTGACTCCTTTACTTACTTACTGAAAGCAACTCCCTATCTTAATAATTTAATGTTATCTCAAAAGCTTATACTATACTTTGGGTATAGCATGACAATTCTTTCCCAATGGTGCAGTTATATAACTTGATATTCTGGACTTTGGGGTTTTCTTGGGGGGTGGAGGGAAGAGAATATTTCCTTAGATGAATACTTCTAAATGTGGTTAACCAGCCCTGTTTCCTTTGGGTGTCTGGTGTGTGTTGCATCTGTGCCCGAAAACCCTACTCTGAGGGCTCTTCAGCCAAGAGCAAATCAGTAAAAACCCATTTGGCATTTCCCATATGGCTGTTTTCTTATCCATCACCACCTTCTCTTTAACAGGAGTGGGTTTGGTTAAAAAGGTTCCTTGTCTCTTCCACAGGATTGTAAAAATAGTTAGATCAAATCTTCAAAGTGTCTTGTTGAAATAAAGGGAGAGTGTATAGAACTCTGAAATAAGCCCTTTCCCCCCCCCCGCCGCCGCCCCCGAAACACACTAGCCAATTCAGTTCAGCGCAAATTGTCTTTCCAGCAGCAGTTTTAGATTCATTTCTCTTTGCCTTTATATAGAGGGGGTTAGAAGTGGAGTCAGTTTGAGGCTACCTCCTTTCTCTGAACACGAGCCAATTGCCTTGGGAATCGTGCCATATGATTCCCACCCAGGCAATTCTCCTTTGTCCCAGCACAAACACATTCATAGCGCTTGTGTGCCTAAACATTCATGAGTTCATGCTGCTCAGATGTCTTTCATATGTTTCCAGTGAACAGCTTGCCTTTTAATGTACATCTTGGAGTTACTCCTTCCACCGCCCCCAAGAAGGTGCGCAGGGCCTCCCTCCTATTTTCTGCCACTAATGCCCCTATCTGTGCTGCCCCTTACAGAGCACCCCCTGAACAACAGCCGAGACGCTTGTGGCATGGACACCCTCCCGCTCAATGGCAACTTCAATAACAGCTACTCCCTCCGCAGTGGTGACTTCTCCGCCGAGGGTACCAAGATGGCTGATTGTCGACGAAACCTGAGTGATGCTGCGGCCTTTGAAAAAATGATCATCTCTGAGCTGGTGCATAACAACTTGAGGGGGGGAGGCAGTGGTGCAGTCAAGGGAGGTGGGGGTTCCACTGAGACCTCCAACCCCCCTGGGCCTCCTCCCCCTCCCAATGTAGTAGCAGGGGGAGGGGGAACCAACAATGAGGATGACGCCATTGTGCCTGATGCCCCTTCCTTGACACATGAGGAGAACATGGAAATTGAACTTATGTATAAGGCCTTAGAGGAGCCACTCTTGCTTCAGAGGGCACAGTCCATCCTATACCAGAGCGACCTGGAGGAGTCAGAAAGCTGCACAGCTGACCTGACAGAGGGGGGTGACGGCCAAGCTCCTTCGCCCAACAGGGACTCATTATACACCAGTATGACCAATCTGAGGGACTCCCCGTATCCGGACAGCAGCCCTGAGGCAGTTGGGGAAGTGCTTCCTCATGCCCAAGCCATCAATGAGATCTACTATACCAACCGGCCAGCCTTGGTGCAGCGCAACCAGCTCCAGGCCTACTACCAAGTCCGGAGACCCAGCAATGATGGGTATTTGGTCCCACCAAGCTTAGAGAACCCTGCAGTGGAGGGAGATGGCCAAATGCAGCTGGTGACCAGCCTTTGAGGGGCTGAAAAGGGACTAAGGGACCATACCTCCTAACCCCAACATGGCATCCTTGCTGTGACCTGAACATTTTCATTTTTTGCTGGAGAAATGGTGGGGAAGAAGAGAATGGAGCAGGCTGGGGAATGAGTGGAAGAGAGAAGGTGGAAGGAAGAGTGGAGGCAGAGGTCTTCTCCAAAGGGATGGGTAGCCATTTTATCCAGCTATCTTTCCACCCACTTAGTTTTCCAGACAGAAAGTGAGACATTGTCTATTAGAAGATCTCAGTTCCTTTTCCAGGCAAATGCAATGGAGGAAAGAGAGCAGTATCTAGGCAAGAAGATCAGACTAACGACAACACCTCCTAGAAAATGGAGGGGGAACAATAGATTGAGAAAGTTTGAAAGTTGAAAATTAATTTTTATTGCTTCAATAATCAAAGCCATGAGGGTGCCATGTGCAGAGAATGGGGCACATGGAGAAATACCCTGCACCCACTCTCCACCCTCCCTTCCCCATGACTTTATTGGCTTGTTTTCAGGCAACAAGAAAACACGAACAAAAAGGCACATAGCCTTCTTAGAGTTTAGATGCAGCCAATGGCCACTGAGCTGCCCCATGTCATAGGAAAAGGTACACAAGGGGGGGGGAAGGAAGGAGCTGTTCAGTTGATGCTAAGACCACAACTAGCCTCCCAGTATTTGTTGGGAAGCCCACAGGTTATCAGTGGGATTTCTATTGGTTCCTTATTTGTTGCATCAGAGTGGCAAGACTGCCCCCCCAAAAAATGATCTTCCTTTTTTTTCCTTTGTCTTTTTAAAGCTACATAGATATACTTAAGCTGCAGCATTGCTTCTGGGGAAGAAGGAGAAAGTAGCACTGAGCTGGCTTATTTTCATTTTTGCTTAACTTTTTGTTGCCACATTTAATGGTCATTCCCCCTTTTAATTTCTTTTCTGTGGCCACCAAGCTTGAAACCATACAAAATACAGATGAGGAGGGATGGAATTGAGGGCAGCTGTCAGCTGGGTCAATCCCTCACCCAATCTACTGTGTTCCTTCTCCAACATTTAGTAGTGATGCAAGAAGAATCCTCTTCCTTCTGTCTCATTCCTGCCTGTGAAGACGCAAAAGCAAAAATCAGGAGTACTTGCAATGCAAATATGGCTGCCATCCGAACATATTTGGGACCGCATGGGGAGAAACAGGAGTGTTGAACTCTTTTTTCCCCCCCAAAAAACTGGATGGATTGTGTCTTTCAAACAAATGAGAAAAACAAAACAAAAACACTTAACCCAGACTGCACTTTTTCCCCAAAGGAAGAAATAGCAAATCTCCCTCTTCAAGCACAACTCCGACTTTACTCAACAGCTCTTGTCCCTGGAGAGCTAGAGGAGGAACCGGTCTCACCTAGAGGCACCATATCTCTGGCGGGCGGTGGGCAGGGTGAACGGGGTCTAAGGGAAGGGGGAAGGGATACCAGTTGAAATGCTGTAAATAGGAGATCCTCAAAACATCAACCAAGAATCGATTTACTCACTTGAAAAAGGAAAACTACAAACCAAGGAACTTTTCTGTCTGGGTTTGAAATATATCTATATCCAAATATATATAGATATATAGCACTCCGCTCTGCTCTGGTCCCATGTGTATATGGGAGCATTAAAGGGGAAAGAAAAACCCTTCTTTGATGAAGACAATGGGGGGGGAGCCTACCAAGAGCAGATTTTTACAATCAAGGAAAAAAGAAACATTTTGGCACAATTTTTATGTAATATATAACATATACTGCGTCATTTCTGTGACCTTGAAGCATTTTCCCTTTCCTTCCAGATGAGGTACTTTTTTCATACATCCTGATGAAGTTGATTATTTTCTCATTAACTGACACTTTGCAACTGTGGGTGGGGAGAAAAAATTCAAAGTTTTTACCGCAAGACCCAAAGATGCTGTAGTTCTGCAATGCTGTAGGTGCCAGGAAAATCCTTTGCTTTTAGAAATTTTAGTAGCAGGGGTGGGCAGATAGGGTTTCACTTCCTTTTTTTAAGAAGCCACACTCTGCGTATTTATTTGAAACATCCAGGCTAGCATTTGCCAGGTGACATTCTGTCAAAGAAGGTAACTGGTGTGTGGTTTTCACTGGCCAGAGCCTCAAGGCATTCAGTGTTTTGATTTCATTTTGTTTGGCTTTCGATCCCCTCAGAGCTGATATATCGATGACTGTTCAAAGCTAAAACAGAGAATCTGCTGTTTTTAAGTAAGCTTTCTAGATAGCTTGGGCTTTCTCAGAGAGAAAGATGAACCATCCTCCAGTGTCTGGTCCCGCTGTCTCTTACCTCACTGCCAATATTAACAATGAACCAACCCCCTCCCCAGTAAATTACCATATAGGAGATGCTGTGGATTTCACCAGGAGGCAAATCTAATCCTGATCCATTTGCATTTTCGGTTCCTCAGGTTTCCCTGAGAGTGTGGCATGACTAGATCTTTCTAACAAACACTGGGACACCCTAAACTGTGCTTGAATAATTTGGGGAAAAGAGAATCCATGCTACATGTCTTTTTCGACCAATAACCCAAATACTGTGGAAGGTTATCTGCCAGCTGCAACAAAGCATGTAGGTGAACTGCATTCCGTAGCTTTACATCTAAGGATAAATGGATAGTTCTCTGGAGTGCAGAGCTTGAGCTGGCATGTTTTCAAATCAAGAGGAATTATGCATAGTAGAATTAGGTGGAATATTCCGCATATAATCTTTTCCTCCTGCCTCTCCAGCTCACAGTAATAGCCACACTCCTGCATTTAGTCACAATGAAATTGGCATTTTTTAAAGGTGCCCAAATAGCTTTTGCTTTATATCCAGATCATGAGTACATAGGGCACAAGGAAATGGATAGCAGGGCTTTTTGTCCTTTGTGCTATTGCGTTACTCGCTGGTATTGCAGTGCAAGAAATGGAGAGGATTGCTAGGGTTGCTAGCAAACCCTTCTGAGTCCAAACTCCTTCTGCCACAGTTTTGATTTTGCCCCCAAGTCAGTGTGTGATTAAGTAAAACTAAGATCCTGCTTTCATTTCCCTGTTCCATCCACAAACTGTGGTTTTGATCAGTCCCCTTCCAATACCAAATGGCCTTATTCACCCCACTTCCCTTTGCTGTGTTGATCCAAGGAAGGCTCTGGGTTCAGGAATCTCCTTGGCTTTTATTCCAAGAGGTACCTCTGTGTGGAAACCTCGCATTAAAAGCAAAATGAAAACAAAGAAACCAAAGACTGCCCTTGTTCTCCCTGCAAAGAGTTGAAGCTATGAGGATTGAGTTTTTGGCAGCCCAACACAAAGCTTTGCACTTTCCTGCATGTTAGGTGTTCAAGGTCCATTCAGCTGGTGAACCTTGGAGGAAGGAGGAAATCGACAGACAGATGAGTTAATATCAGTGTTATTTCATGTGGTCTCCTGGTACCAGGAAAAAAATGTGGGAAGAGTAACTCTATTGGTAGCAGTTGTGATAAGGGGATTTTAGGGTCCAAACCTTGGAATCAGCTCAAATATTAACAGTTTTATACAGAGAGGCAGCTTCTTCCTGTTCTCAAATTTGGAATTTAACATTGCCCTGTTCTTTGAATGCTAGTTGCCACTAGGCAAAACACACTACTATTTTGAACTTGAGTAAGTTATATAGACACAGAGACAGGTATTTTAAATTTAAACTGAAGAGAGAAGCCCCAAAGAGTTTTGTATATTAATGGGAATGAGTAGAGAGACACAACTAGCTATAAGCAGACATGGAATAAAAGGCAATAGTATGTCACTCAATATGACTGCCTGGAGCAGTGCTTCTCAACTTTGGTAACTTTCAGATGTGTGGACGTCAACTCCCAGAATTCCCAGGCAGCATAACACACTGGCTGGGGAATTATGGGAGTTGCCGTCCACACATCTGAAAGTTGCCAAGGTTGAGAAATATTGTTCTAAGGCTACAGTAGTTTCATCTAGGAATGTTGGAGGAGAGGGGATCAACAGCATCACAATATCCCTGGTGTAACAAAGTGGTACAAATGCTGGGTTCTAGTTTAGTGGCCCGGTAGCAGATTTTTTTAAAAAATGGTTTTGTTTTGCATTTGGAGTGCAAGCCCAAGGAATATAACAACAAGCTGTGGGAATCCAGATATGTGATTTGCAGAAACTAGTCTCAGAGCAGACTGAACTTATTATAATTTAAATGGAGGACACCTCCACACTTAACATTTCAGAAGATAACATGCCTGGGCTACAATTACTTTTAAACATTATGCCTCTTTATTTATAGTCACATGTAATAATCTTTCTTCTCAGACTTCTGCAGTTTCCCACTTCTTGTTCTTACAGTTCTTGGGGAGTGGGGGGGGAGGAACATAAAAGCATGCAAAATAAAATTATGCTTTAAATAGGGTTTTACCATAGGTTGTAGAATGGCACCGTGTTGCTTACTGCTCCCTAACACTGACGTTGCTGGGGGTGAGGGGTGGGGTTTACTGCCACAGCAAAGCTGATACCATTGCACTTTCCACCTTGAATCCAAGACCTTGTGTATGTGTGTCATTCGGATCTGTTAACAGATTGCCGAGAATTGGTGGGTGAATATAATTTCTCTCTGCAGTAATGATATTACTTCCTTCAAAATGGCAACAGCATTTATTGGGAGAGTGTAGAGTTTTGCTTCTTAAGATTTTTCCTGGGGACTGCATCATTCAGATGCCCTCGCTCCTTCCAGCGACATACACTAAAGAAGGGCACCATGGAGTCCTGTTGTGCTGCTTCCAAAAAGCTCAGTGTCATTCTCTCTGAAGTCCTGGATTGAGTTGGTCGGGGAGTGTCTTTAGCTTAGGTCTTGTGCAGATTAATATAGTACAGATACTGAATCGTCATGACTTTGTACAGGATGCCTCTTTATATTTGTCTTTTATTTTATAACACTGAAATCTCATTCTGGAGGTCACAGGAAGGAATGAAAAATATCAAAAGTTTGAAGAAGAAAACCAGGAGATAGGTACTGCTCATCATGAGTGCTTGGGAGACAGTAATTGCTACTTCTGTGCTGATAGCCAGAGAGGGCATGGGATTCCCTGAGGAGGGCCTGAACAGCTTCCCATTCAACAATTGTTCTAAATGTCTCTGGTTGTTCTGTGCATGGCGTTCATTTCTGCTTGCAATCCATTAATTGAAGGGTCTGGACTGCAGTTCTCTTTCTCTACACTTTTGTCTAAGACTTATGCAAATCCGTGAGCTCCACTCACTTTAGCAAAAGTATTCCATTCAGCTTTTCCAGAGCCATTTCTTATCACTGCCTTGGTGCAATGCAACCAGATGTGCAAGTTAATCCAAATTATCCCCTCTGGCCTTCAGGCCAGCATAGCACGGAGGATATGGGCCACATATGGTCTATATTCTCCATTCTTCTGAAGATGGGTGGGGAAGTCAGCCCTCCACAGCTACACTGTTGTCTGCTCTTCAAGGCCATCACTGTTTTCCCTAAAACTGGCTGTCTGCAAGTCAACATGAGGGGCACATATGCATAAGCTAGTTCAGGACAGCACTACCTCTAGGGCAACTTTAGAACTCAGACTCTGCTGCTCTAAAAATCACTCTGAGCTTAATCACTAGAAGCAGTGGCACACATGCTCTGTTCCCTTTTTGTGTGAGAGTGAAATGCACTTCTTTCTCTGCTAGGAACTCTCAGGCTGCTTCCAAACTCTTCATGTGTGAGGCTGAAGGGTTATTATTTTGCAAAGTCCATGGGAGGACAGCTACAAAGCCTGAACCAGCAACCAGCAGCTCACAAAAGTGGAGAACTGTTCATCCTTCTCAAATTACATGAACAAGACTGGTGCTCCAGTAGGATCTCTGTTTAAGGGGAGTCCGTTTTCCTATTATTTGACGAGGAAGAGTCTTCTGTTGGCTCCTTATCCCAGCAGCTCCTCACTTGAAACTGGTCTTGTTTTTAAGGTCCTATGCACCAGCCTGTGCCTCTCTGTGTGTGCTGGGGTGTCCTTAAAGCGAGACTACCAGGAGTTCCAGTAAGAACTCTTGTGTCTGTAGATTAGTCTACCCCAATAGTGGTGCTGGCTGGGGATGATGAGATACTGTCAGGGAGAGAATGGGTCGGGGAAGGTTGCATTAAATATTTCTGTGTCAAGCAAGCACAGCAGCGCAAGAGAAGTGTTTGCACTAGGACAGGGAGGGGATGTGTGGCAGCAGAAAAGATGATGGCGGCACACTCTGGAGAGCATCAGGCTAGTTTCCGGTTCAAGCCACACTGCCTCTTCGAAGCTGTCCCATCCCAGCCCTTTCCCTGCCCCCATTGCTTTCCCAGTTCAGTTTCCCTCCAGGTTTACCGGTGAAGCCGTGCCTTTTGAATGGCAGCGTGAAGGAAGGCCTGGGCCAAGAGGTCAGGGCTCGTGGGGAACAGTTTGACTCGTGCTCTCCCACCTTGGTCCCTCACTTCCCCTTCTTCCCCATGGTGCTGATCCATTTCTATTTCCACTCCACTGCTTTGGTCTAGTACGTCTCTTCTTCCTTCCCATTTCTCTGTCTTTCAGTTCCTTTCCCTTCCCCTCAACATGCCAAACCAATTTTGGGTCGAGTGCATTAAACAGAAAAAAAAATATATAATGAAAATTTTAAAAATATTTAAAAAAATGGAAACTTGTTGAGTTACAAAAAAAAAAATTAAAATAATAAAGGAAATACAATTTCTTGGAACTCCAGGTGGCTGTGGATTTTTTTTTCCAGTGTTAATTTGTTCAAGAGAACAAAGCCAAGGTTGATTAAGACTCTTAACAGTTTAGTCTAATCTCATTCTTCTGGGGGCTCTAAGACATGCCAAATCCTTGTGTTGGTACTGAAGTAACGACGCCTCAGTCAGGGTACTCATTCTAAGGATGAAGCCAGTTACTGAATGTAACACTCTATTCTAACATGCATGATTTAAAAAAAGTTCTGAGAATAGTCTTGTTTTCTCAGGAACAGTTCTAATTTTTTTTAAAAGGTTAGAATTGGCTAAACATACTTTTCCTTGTTTTGTCTCAATAAGAACTGAAAAGTTGACAAGAGTCTGTTCCCATTTCACAGCTTTAAATAGTTGCTGCTTTGATGAAAACAAGAAGTAGGAAGTAGAGAAAGGGCCACAACTCAGGGTACAGCCCAAAGGTTCCCAGTTGTTGAATCAGGAAAGGCCTCAACAACTTAGTTGTAGTACTGGTGATCTGGAGAGAAAAAACCCACCAAACTAGAAGGGCAACAATTTGGTTCATAATAAGGCAAATCCCTGTGTTCGTAAAGGAGTCAAACTGTCAAAAATTTTCTAGTTTGCAAGATTTCTTTCTAGCTTGTTGGGGAGCTGGAGAGAAAAAAAGGCATCTGGATGCTGAACCCTGTGGAGGGGGGGGGCTCCACCAATTTTTCTGCAGGACACTCACAGGAGAACTCGGCATGCCAGGCTAACCATGGCCTGGACTTAGAGGCTGATGTGGTACCCTGGTCACCCACTTAGGGAGACCCACCACAATTCTTCTTTGTCCTCATTGAAAGCTCCAGCTGTGGTCAGGAATGCCACCTCCATGACAAGGCTGGGGGTGAGGTGATCCTGTGGCTACTCATTGTTAACTCCCAGACTCCTCAAGCACTCTGTCAAAGAGAAGGGATGCTGGGTGTTGTAGTTCAAGAATGTCTGAAAGGCCTCAGCTTAAGACTTCCTCTGTGCAAGAAGCTGCTGTATTCTACCTACTCCACAGCTATATCTAGAGCAGGGGTAGGCAACCTCGGCTCTTTTTTGACTCATGGACTTCAACTCCCAGAATTCCTGAGTCAGCCATGTTCTGTCTTAGGATAATTAAGCCTCATGTCCTTGAGTCAGGAACCTTCCAAAGACAGAATTATGATCAGCTCTAATTTGGAGGTGATGATGGAGGTTGTAACCTAGACTAGGTCACGTGCCAACCCCCACATTTTAATACTCTTACATCTATGTTGTGCGTATACCAATCTGGTACTGTAATCCCTTCATTTGGCTGGGAGCTCTATTCAGCATAACTTCTACCACCCTCTCCTTTTCATACCACAGACTCATGGGGTAGTTTGGCAATGGCACAGAATGGAGCTCTGAGCCACACGCCCAAACTCTTCACTGATTTAGACCATGTTGAAGATGTAGAATTTGTGGTTGTAATAATAATTGCAATGATAGTACATCTAGCTGCGATGATGGTGGTAGTGGTGATAACTGCTTTTGCCACAATAGGTTCTCTATGGTTCTGGCCTTGTAAAGCATCTTTGTAGCGTGAGAAACAAGCTCCATTTTACTTTGCAGGTGATGACCAAGAGGGAACTGATTCTGTAATGATGCAGCTGATGTAAATGCAGCTGTAAGAGGGGATGGGACACAGGCAATTTTCAGCACTTCATTAAAAGGTTGCACTGCAGTTTCTTCTTAAAACATTTTGAAAGCTGCAAGGCAGCCTTTCTGTGCCATTCAGACACATTGAACTACAACTCTTATAGTCTTGAGCCAGCATAGCTATTTGCTGAGGTGGAAGGCTGGAGGGTACTAAGCTGAAAAAAAGGCTACATTAGAAGATACATTTCCTTCGTTCCCCTTTTCATCCCTACAAGCTACTTTCCTGATTTCCCACACAAGAGCAAATACCATCTTGAAGTGCATGGGGAAGAAATGAAGACTGCATTGTGGGTAGCAAATTATCTAGTATTTTGACCCTGAGTCAAATATGAATTACATTGCACCCCTCACCTGCATACATAATGAGAGCAAATAGCGCATGAGATCCCATCATGGATGTTTCAGTCTCATCTGAAATTCACTGCAGAAAAAGGAGTGTTCATGTTGGCTAAACTGCCAATATCCTAAATCTTTATGTAGTTGGGATTTGGCCAGGAAACCACTCCCCATTGGCTTGTGATTAACAAGAATGCAGCTACTATATTCTGGTTGTAGTGAATGCTAATGAAGCCCAGTCTTAGAAGGAACACAAGCACACTTACTGCAGGTTGGAGAAATCAGGTTTTTTAGTTTAGCTACAATCCTATTCTGCCACTCTTCACATAAATATCCACTGAGCAATGTAAAAAAAACCAGTTTTAAAAAAATCAGGGACACAAATATGCAGTGAGATAAAACAAGATGCAGAGAGATGAAATTTAGAGTAAATTAAGCTTAGCAATACACCCTATGGCTGAATTATATCTGGGAACAATGTTGAGTTTTATGCATTGACCATAGGTCAAAGACTATTTGCCATCTTGAATGATGATGATGGTGGTGTTGTTATCCATCCAATCATGTCTGACTCTTGGCAATTCTATGGGCCAGGTCTCTCGACTTCTTTCAATCTTGTACTCCTTCTTTGAATTGCTCTGTGATCCAGCTGATGCCTGCTGTAATGGTGCCCAGCCAAGGCATTCTTTAGTGGTCTGGTTTCTTTTTACTGCTAACACTTCCAAGTATCATTGCTTTCTCCAATAAATTCCACCTGCATGACATGGCCAAAATAGGCTAGACACAGTTTTGTGATTTTTGCCTACAGAATTTCAGATATTTGTTAACATTTTCTTTTCATTCTTGAAAAAGCAGGCAGACCTATGACTTTTATAGGGGATTCAAACTAATCATAAAGGTATTTGGCTATAAAGTCATACCCAGAATCAAATGGGGGGAAAAAACTTTCACAACATGGCCCCCTACTTGGTGGGAGTAAGTCACATGCTCTGGAAAGTGTACATGCAACTCACCTTTAGTACTATTCTTTCTTTGGCATACCCAGTGGCTCCTTGTAAGGAAACATCAAGTGACCTGGATTCAGTCCCTGTATTGTTTTTCTCTCTAATAAAAAAACCCTTTTTTTTTAAACATATCCACCCACACAATCGTGCCAAATTCTTATTAGCTAGGAGATACTATCAGAAAGATCAGTTACCTTTCCACTGAGCTATAAAATGTTAGACGAAACTAAGAATGCGAACATAAGGTTATGGGCAGCATTTTCCTCTATAACTTTTGTCTTAGAATGCTGAACTTCTTTCTTAAATTAGCACCATAATTCTTCCTGGGTTTAAAAATAAAGAGGGAGCATGTGTTACAAGTTGCTGGCCACAAACATTCAGGCATCCTCATGGCAGATGGTTCCCAGATGGAAGAGATGGGCTTGAAGCTATTTTTAATAAAGACCAAAATTTGGCTGTTTATTTGGCTGAGTATGTGAGAACTCAGCTCTGCGAAGAACCGGAGGCCTTGAACAACTGGGAAGACTTTCTGGAAGCTGGAGAGCAAAGTGACAAGTTTAACATGGCTCTTCTCCCAGATCTGAAGGTGTTCTTTGAGTGTCCCTAAACAAATGATTTTCTCAAGCTTCAGAATGGACTGCAGTTTCTTCTTTAAATGCTTGAAAGGTGTGAGGCAGCTTTTCTGTGCTGTCCAGATGCATTAAGCTACTATAGTCTCCAGCCAGCACTACCATATTATTTGCTGAGGTGATGGCAATTGGGGTCCAAACAATTTGGAGGAGTCCAGGCTGAAAAAGACTGCAGTAAGTCATTCCAGTTTGAAATAGGGAGAATTTTTAACTTCTTCTGCCTCTTCAGTACAGGCTGTTCCAGATTTAAAATCCATAAACCTGTGAAAGATACCACAAGCCCGGCAGCTAGAAAACTATGCACTTATGGGTATTGTTGTTCCCTTTCCGCCAATTGCAAATATATTTGTTACTTTGGGGTCACTGCATATATAAAAATATTGATCAACCTTGCCCAGTGTAACCATTTCTCCAGAATTAACACAAGTAACTCATTTTACTTGGAAGCTGGATGGGGCAGGATTTCCAGGATAATTTAAGATAACTAATCTTTCACTGGGGAATAAAAACAATTCCAGGTAGGGGGAAAGTTCATGACCAGATTAGAATTATTGTCTGGACTTTCCCCCCACCTACCCCCATTCCTTATGGCTATTTTTTGCATAGTTTTCTCACCAAGGAAATCAAGGCTCTACCCTACTTTCATACTCAGAATCAACCTGTGATGGTCCATCATTCCAGCTGCTGTTAGAAAGTCAAGACGGCAAAGATAGATTTGTGTCTGTGAGGGATGTGGTTTCCAATTAGCAGGAACTCCCACCTTGTCCATTCTGTGAGAATTTACCTTCTTTCACAACTGATGGGGCAACAGCTCCTTGCTGCCATTGTCATCATGACTCTGACTCTTTTGGAGGATGGCAACATTGTGCATCTCTACAGTAGCCAACTGGAGGAGTTTGAAAGAAAAAGCCAACTCCAGAGGGGAAGAAAGAAGAGGCAGCGGGCTAGCTAGCTGTTGCTCTTAGCAAAGGCTAAAAGTGAACAAAGCCCCAGCAATTCTAAAGGGTGAAGTGACAACACACAAGAACCCCACGAGCCCATGCAATGGCATGAAAATGTTGGGAATGGTTTGTTGGGGACAAAGCCAATGGCTCTGTGGAAGGATCCTATTATGGCTGGGATTATAGGGTGTGCTAAGATATACTTTGCTTAACCAATGACAGGGCATGAACCATGGTTGGAATAACTATATTTTACAAACCTTAGTGGTTGGGTTCAAATATGGTAAATCCAAAATAAGCACAGGCTTCATTTTGGCTTAGCCTGTTGTGTGAAACTGGCAACAACCAGTTCACATTTCAGCAAGACTAGAGGTGTAACTAATATTTTTGTAGTTTCAGTCCAACTTGCTATATTAGCATTTGGAATACTATGCTAATAATTATATAATAATAAACATTAATGTTAACAATTGATATTAAATATTAATGCTAATAATGCCTTAGCAGAGACCTATGTACAGAGTAGAGAATTTGAAAAGGCAGAGCTGGGTAACAGATCTTTTTTTCCATGTGTTTTTCTTTGGAACTGGATGGAAATGCCATTAGAAATAACAGCTCATTTTATGGTAAAGCTACAAAGAATTACAAAATCATAAAAGTCTGAACTCAGTAATGTAAACATAGTATCTTGACTTGTGGGAACTAAAAGAGTGAGCCAGCAAACCATCAAGATTATTAAGGGGGGAAATATTTTCAAGATAGGATGTTAACCCATTTGTGTCATAGAGGGAGTGGCATAACTGTCCCAAATTGCAATCAGCTATTTTAGAGGATTAGCACAAGTAAGTGTGTTGTGTGTGTGTGTTGCCATCTTCTTCCTTAAGTGGACTAAACATCCAAACATTTGTAGCTACTATTTTGGGTTAACAGAAATTATTGTGTAGTGGGTCTGACGCAAGGAAGAGACGCCAGCCGGTGTGTGAGTTCAGCTCTTTATTGGAAGGGGGGTAGTGAACTGGGGAATGAGGGTTACCTGGCCTCCTTAAATACCTAGCCAGGTAAACGGACAGCCAATGGGGTTGGCCCTAGGTTTTCCGCCGAAACTGGGTTTCCTGCCAAAACCGTTCAGGCCAACGCCCCCTGGTGGCTGTTGCTATGCAGGTGCCTGCATACATAACACCCCTCCCCCCCTTAGAGAAGAACCACATAACAATGAACAACTTGCAACTAACTATAACTATATACACTGTGTGTCCATAATAAAAAAACAATGCAACTGTGTGAGGGTCATTTGCACACATAGTCCGACAGGTAGGCAGGTGTCCTGTGGGGTCGGGTGGACCTGGGTGTGGCCTGGCCCTGGGCTTGGGCAGCTGGTTTCTGGGGCCTCTGTGCTGGGTTGAACAGAACTGGGTTCAGGAGGCCCTCCTCCTCTGGTTCCTGCTCTGTGTTGTTTCTGGTTGGGCTGGCCTCTCCTGGGGTGTGGCTCTACGGTTGGGTGTGTGTGGTGCGCTCAGGGACTCTTCCTCTGAGCTGATCGATGTGTCGCCTTATGTGTCTGTCCCCCTCCACCCCCACGATGTAGAAGAGGGGTCCAGTTATTTCAACCACTGTTCCTGGAACCCATGGATGCCCTGCCCCGTAGTTCCTTGCCCAGACCAGGTCCCCCACGTTGAGAACTCTGTGTGCTGGTGATGATGACGATGAAGATGATGATGATGATGATGATGGTGGTGGTGACCTAACCGTCTCGGCTGCTACCCGGTCTGGGTGTAAATGGTCCAGCTTGGTGATGAGGCACCGTCCCCATCGCAGTTCTGCTGGGCTCTTCCCGGTAGCAACGCATGGTGTAGTGTGCTGGGCGAGTAGGAATTTGGCCAGTCTGTGGTGCCAGTCCCCGCTAATGATGCGCCGGAGTGCGTCTTTGGTCGTCTTTACCATCCGTTCGGCTTGCCCGTTGGTCGATGGATGGAAAGGCGCGGAGGTGGCGTGCCTAATCCAGTTCGCCTTCAAAAACGCCTGGAAATCAGTAGCGGTAAACTGAGGCCCATTGTCAGACACAATTACGTCGGGGAGGCCGTGTGTGGCAAAGAGAGCTCTGAGCACCTGGATTGTCCTCCCCGAGGTCACGTTGGGCACTGGGACTACCTCCAACCACTTGGAGTGGCTGTCCACCACTACTAAGAATAGCTGGCCCTGGAATGGCCCTGCATAGTCAATGTGGATGCGGGACCAGGGTGTGTGTGTGGCCTCCCACCTGTGCACGGGTGCGTGTGGCATTTCCAGTCTGGATCTCTGGCACGTGTAACAGGCCTTGACCCGTTCCTCAATGTCCTTGTCCAGCCCTGGCCACCAGAGGTAGCTTCTGGCCAGGGCCTTCATCCTAACCACCCCCGGGTGTCCCTCGTGTAAGGAGTCCAATACCCTGCCCCGTACTGCGGTGGGAATGATGACTCTGCTTCCCCAGAGGAGGCAGCCCCTGTGTGTGGAGATCTCGTTGCGCCTGGTGAAATAGGCCTGGTACTCATGTCCCGGGGACTTGTCCTGCCACCCTGTGCAAACCCAGGAATGTACCCTGCTCATGATGTTGTCTGTGGCTGTGTGGCTGGCAATGTCCTTGGCATAAACTGGGCACTCTGGTAGCTCCTGCAGTGCTAGGATCTGTGTGGCTGGGGCCGGGTCTGGATCTGGGGTGTCTATGGGTAGCCTACTTAGACCGTCTGCGTGGCCCATCTCCTTCCCTGGCTTATGCACCAGCTTGCAATTGTAGGCTACAAGGAAGATGGACCACCAGAGCATTCTGGGGGACAGGATTTGTGGGGTCTGCCTGTCCGTTGTGAACAGGCCTAGGAGTGGTTTGTGGTCCGTGTAGACAGTGAAATCCCTGCCGTACAGATAATCGTGGAATTTTTTGATACCTGCCACGATTGCCAGGGCTTCTCTGTCGATTTGGGCATAGTGTCTTTCTGCTCCAGACAGTGTCCTGGAATAATAGGCTATGGGGATTTGCGCCCCATTGGGCTCAAGGTGGCTGAGTACTGTGCCCACACCGTAAGGGGATGCATTGCATGCGATGCAAATGGGCTTGGACTCGATGAAGTGGGTTACTGTGAACTTATCCGACAGTAGTGCTTTCAAAGCCTTGAAGCTATGGTTGTGGGCGGCAATCCAGACCCATGCTGCCTGCTTGTCTAGTAGCCTGTGGAGTGGCTCTGCAATGGCTGCCTTGTGTGGGAGGAATGCATGGTAGAAGTTCAACAGGCCCAGGAATGCTTGTAGCTCTGTCTTGTTCTTGGGTGTGGGTGCTAGCTTGATGGCCCTCACCTTGGATTCTGTGGGGTGAATTCCCCTGGCATCTACTCTGAACCCCAGGAATTCTGTGGAGGGCACCCCTATGCTGCATTTCTCCCTTTTGAGTTTAAGTCCAGCTGTGCGTAGCCTGGACAGTACCTCCCTGAGCCTACCTGCTAGTTCTTCTGCTGACGCTCCTGCAATCAGGATGTCATCAAAATAGGGGCAGACCCCTGGGATGCCCTTGAGTGTCTTCTCCATGACTTCCTGAAAAATGCCAGGAGCCATGCTAACTCCAAACTGCAGCCTGTTCACCCGGAACACCCCCCTGTGTGTCACTATAGTTTGAATGTCAGCTGTGGCCCGCGTGACCGTGAGTTGCTGGTATGCCTGCACAAGATCGAGCCTTGCAAAGATGGCGCCGCCTTGGAGGGAAGCAAGAACGTGGCTGACCGTGGGGACCGGGTAAGCGTGCGGGTTTAGGGCGCGGTTCACCGAACACTTGTAGTCGGCGCAGATCCTAATTTCCCCGTTGAATTTGAGGGAGGTGACGATTGGGGTTTCCCACTCACCCCCCCATCGACAGGCTCTAAGATTCCCTGGGCCACTAGTTTATCTAATTCGCGCTCTATTTTTTGTTTGAGCGCGAAGGGGACTCGCCGCGGCCGGACCCTAATTGGGGGAATGTTCGAGTTAAGCTTGAACGATATGGGGGGCCCTGTGTACCTGCCCAGTGTCCCGTCGAAGATGTCTGCGAATTTCTTGCAGATGGTCTCGACGGGGTCCCCCTGGATCAGGTGGATCCCGGTGACTGCGATTCCCATGGCCTCGAACCAGTCTAGGCCGACTAGGCTGGCTCTCCGGCCCTCTACTACTACAACCCCCAGGTGCTCTTCGCGACCTTTAAACCCCACCGAGACGGTGGCCTCCCCTCTTACCTTGACCGGTGAGTTCTGGAAATCGGTCAGGGTTAAATTTGTAGGCCGTAATTTAATCCGCTGCTTGCTCCAGCTATTTATGTAGTTAAGGGTCTCGTCCGAAATGATCGAGACTGCTGATCTGGAGTCAAGCTCCATGCTGCAAGGGATGCCTTGCAAGCGGATTGTTAATCTAATTTTAGGTTTGAGTAGCCGGCGGCTACCCGTGTGATTAATGGCCAGCCGGCTCTCAACATAGCCAATTCGCGCTTTGGTCGGGGCCCCAGTACCTTCGAATGGCGATTCCTCTGGCTGCAGCTCGTGGATCTCCTCTTGGGGGCAGCGGCTACGGCAGACCGCGGCTATGTGGCCTGTTTTCTTGCAGGCCCGGCACGTGGCTGACCGGAACTTGCAGAGGCTGCGCACGTGGTTCCCACCACACCCTACGCACTTCTGAGGGTTGGCGGCGTTGCTGGGAGGCCTGGTCTTGTCTGGCCGCCTGGCTCGCTGGTCTGGGGTCGACTTCCGCTGGAGGAGGTTGATGCTCTGGTCGTCCTCCTCCGAGGCAAATTGCCGATTAACGCTGGTCACCTGGTTGCCGGACCGGGTTTCCTGGCAGGCTTGGACGGCCCCGCAGGCCGCTTCGTGGGTGAGGATGGCGTCCTCGGCTTCCTGGATCGAAACCTCCTCTCTCTCGAACAGGCGCTCTTGCAGCCGCCTGTCTCGTAGGCCGCAGATCAGCTGGTCCCGTAGCCGCTCCTCCAAGTTCGAGAACCTGCAGGCGACGGCGGCTTCTCGTAGGGTGGTGAGGAAATCGGCACCGGTCTTGTCGGGGCGCTGGTCCCTTTTTTCGAATTGTGACCGCGCGGCCACCTTGGAGCGCCGGGGCTTGAAATGGACGTTGAGTCTGGCCACGAGGTCCCGGTACGCAACGGTGTTGATGGCCTCCTGGGGGAACAGGTTCGCGGCGATCTCCAACAGCGCTGGCCCCCCGAGGCAAAGCAGTGCTGCCGCCTTCGCACCATCCTCTGATATCTGGTTGAACCGCATGTACAGTTCAACGTGAGCCAGGTAACGGGCCCAGGTCTCGGGGTGACGGGTGTCGAACCCGCGGGGTTGTCTGGCTCTTGCCATGGCAGTGCGGTTGCAGTCTCGGTCGCGGTGCAGTGTGTGGTCTCGGTTTCGGCTGCGGTGACCGGCATGGTCTGGTCGGCTGGTCGGCTGGCGGTCGTGGGGGAGAAGGAAGGAAAATGCCTTTCCCTTCAGCTCGCGGAGCGTCTCCCCAGTGACTTCAGCTCTTGGTCGGCAGCAATCCCACCTTCGTCGCCACTATTGTGTAGTGGGTCCGACGCAAGGAAGAGACGCCAGCCGGTGTGTGAGTTCAGCTCTTTATTGGAAGGGGGGTAGTGAACTGGGGAATGAGGGTTACCTGGCCTCCTTAAATACCTAGCCAGGTAAACGGACAGCCAATGGGGTTGGCCCTAGGTTTCCCGCCGAAACTGGGTTTCCCGCCAAAACCGTTCAGGCCAACGCCCCCTGGTGGCTGTTGCTATGCAGGTGCCTGCATACATAACAGAAATCATAATTTGAAACCAACGCTTATAGACTTTAAGGATGTGGAGATAGATTAGCATTGTGAGGGAACTAAAAATGTGTTTGACATTCTTTATTCTCTTTCTTACAAAATTAAAGAAAGTTATTGAGGCTTTATTATTATACCTATATTTTTGTTGAATAAGGCATAGTAAACAAGTCCATTCCAAACAACAATGACTAAGTTCATACTACCATAAATTATGGTTGGGCAAGTGGTACCACCCAGATTAGTTTGTACATAACACTAAATGGCAAGAAGGAAAGGACAAATAGACTTATAAGACTAATTTGTACTTGCAGGTACTTTTTTTGTCTGCATGTTTGCTCAATGAAGACTTTAAAAAGGAATACACTTAATTACAGAAAAAAATATATTTCATATATGCACATATCCAATGGCTCTTCTTTATGACATTTTGACTACAAAAATGTTCTTCAGCATGGAAACATCTGTGTGGTCCTTCCTGGAATTATGAACATGTAGCTATCTGAAATCTGAAAGACCACTTATATAAGAACCGAATTCATTCACATCCCAGATAGTAATATTCTTCAAGCAGCCATCATAGGGCTACGGTTGTCAGAAGGTTTTATAGTGAGATACCTTTAGTCTTCCTCACCCCACACTCTATCAGTCAAAGATCCTCTGCCCCCTAAAATCAGTCTGAGCATTCATCTCTCCCCAGCAATCTTTAGGTCATCCAGTGTTCTTCAGGAGGAGATGTGTACTCAGTTTCAACATTTGGTTGTGACTGTTCTCAGTTGGTTTGCAAGTGACTCTTTTTGGGGGGTGCAGTTGTGCAATGTACTGTTCAATCAGCCTGTGCAAATGAAAAGTATGCAGTCGAGGGGTGCTGTGCAGATTGTTTTGTCTCAACGAAATTTGACTTGGTTGTATGAGAAAATTAGAAGGTTCACTAGACAGAAAACGTCCAGCTACTACAACTTCAAGCCTGGGTTCATTCATTATATTAATACTGCGTGTCTGGTTTGGTTTGGTTTTGGCTTAGTATGCTTCCAAGGCTGTCCTCCATGGATCCTTAGTAATCCTCACAGTTAGTGCTGGAGATTTCAGGAACAAAAGGGAGAAAAGTGAAAGTAGGAGTATAACCAGTGGTGGGATTAAGCCGGTTCACACCACTTCAGCAGAACCGGTAGCTAATTTTTTTGTTGCCCAGGCCCAGAATGGACTTCCGGAAGCGGCATCCACACAGAGAACCAGTTGTTCACATACCGTATTTGAATCCTACCACTGAGTATAACCCCAAATAACTTCAGCTTTCTCATTATCTTTTTATCAGAAATCTGTGTATTTTGGAACTAAAAGTATCATCGACCACAACTGTACTAAAAATGTTTAAAAACACTTGCTGGTGTGATTGTTTGCAAACATTCTTAGGGATATAAAAACCCAGTCAATTGTTGTGAATCCAGCAATTGTGGTTTATTTAAATATGTAATTGTATAGGATGACTGAATTTTGAATAGTAAAGGGCTGAATGAAACATTTTTTTAGGAGAATAAAAGACATATAGGCAAACATTGATCCAATGTAAATGGTCCTTGCGATATACTTAAACAGTGGTTTTGTTTTTTCTCTGTTCTGGGAAGAGATTGGTAGGCAGAATCTGCACTTTTCTACAGTTAAATAGCAATAATTGTTGCAAATGCTGTGGGGGGAAAAAGGTAAACAAGGTATGGGGATACAAGCATCCTTAGGATATCCCAGACTACCCACCTGTGATTTGTTCAGAGTGAACCTAAACATACCACTAAGGGAAAGCCCAATGTTGTACATCGCAAAGATTGACCCAATAAACCAGAGGTGTCAAACTCAATTCCATTGAGGGCCGCATCAGCATTGCGGTTGCCATCAGGGGGCCGGGTGGGTGTGGCCTGGGTGGGTGTGGCCTGGGTGGGTGTGGCCTACTGGGTGGGTGTGGCTAAAGTGTGTATGGCCTACTGGGTGGGCATGGCCAGCTCTACATCGTTCGCATCAAGGGTGCCTATGGGGGCCCGGGCAGGAGTGGGACAGATCTGGCAGGAGGAGGGTGTCTGGGCCAGGGCCAAGGCAGTGGGGGCCGTTCCCTCACTGTTTCCAGGATGGCTTCACGGGCCGCATGAAACCACTTCGCGGGCCGGATCTGGCCCCTGGGCCTTGTGTTTGACATGTCTGCAATAAACACTCTGAAATAGCTTTCCACCAAGACATTTTTCTTATCAACAAAGTCAATGGGCAGATGGGGCTGAGGAGAGAAAAACACGGGGGATTTGGGCAAGGTATAATGTGAACTACACAAACACACCCGCAGACCCACTAATACTGTGCGATTTCTGGTTTGGGTGAGAAGGACCTGCTCTCATCACAGAAGGTGAAGAGAAGCAGGATCTAGTTTTGAGCAGGAAAAAATAGGAGGCCACTGTGCATAAATTGCCCTTCCTGCTTTTGTGCTGTGCTTGAAGCTCTCAGACAGGAAAGAAGCTCTGCTGTAATTAAATAGGAAATAGTTAGGGTTTAGTTCTGACTGCTAGAGCTATTAATGGCTGAGGCTCTGCTTTCAATTATGGTGAAACTCCTGGATCCAAATACCAAAGAGCATCAGCTATTCATATATGAGCACACAGATTAATTAGATAGCCTAAAATAAAGTGCTCTAAAAGAGCTTTTTAGGATAGACACCCGAATGCTGTTTTTCCACCAAAGAAATAATTATGGTTTCATCAAAACAATTAGATTAACTAGCCAAGGTCTTCTCTTGGCCATGCCTGTGGTTCTGTGCTGCTTTCTTCCTAAGAACTAGGCTTTTAAAGGCTTCTATTTTCTGCCTTCCTCCTTTCAAAGGCATGGCTTTTCTAAAGAAGGGACAGTGTGGTGCCACACAAAAGAAGAAGTGCACTTTTTAAAGATATTTGTATAGTTTTGGGAACAAGATTTACGTACCTAAAATTTGCACACTGCATCAGCTGCGAAACAGCTGATTCAACTTAGGCTCTGTGGTTTATTGGCCTTGACCCTCTCATGGCCATGCAGGCACTTTATCTAAGTCAGAGGTCTTCAAACTTGGCCCTTTTATGACTTGTGGACTTCAACACCCCTGGCTGAGGAATTCTGGGCATTGAAGTCCATAAGTCATAAAAGGGCCAAGTTTGAAGACCCCCTGATCTAAGTTGTAGTGAAAGGATATGTTAAAAAGCTGGATCTGCTTTGGTGGGTTTCCTCTTTATATTCAGGTCTGCTATCCAACATATCCCATGTGTGCCAGTCTTCTTGATCTGTATGTGCTGGGCTCTAAATCCTATACATCTCAGCCGGCTTGGCCATGGGAAAAGCCACATCTGACAAATGGATCAATAAAGGGGGAAAAAAATCCCATCTGGTCAAGGTGTGCCTGTCATGTACTGGGTTCGTTGTGCAAGAACAAAGACGAGGCAAGTGAGTTCAGCAAAGAACATTGTTTATTGCTTGCAGGATCTGAACTGGGGAACAGGGCTGCAAATGCAGCAATTTATACCCTGGCCTCTAGGCAGCGGCCAATAGGTTTAAAGCAACCTATTGCCACCCTAGAGGCAACCAATAGCAGCGCTAGAGACGGGCTGTCTGAGGAGCTGTGAGCCGTTAGCCAGCTTCCCTGCTCATACAGACTTCCAGCAGTTACCACGTGGTGTTCCCTTAACAAAACAAGCCCAATACATTACAGTGCCAATCCCGCAGAGTCCTTGCTGGACCTATTTTCTTCAGATTCTAAATAATTGGGCAATATTGTTATTAATAATAAAATGCACGTAAACCAATTCTTCATTATCTATTTCTATCAGTATTTTTACTCTCTTAGTGGCTTCTGGTTTTATCCACTTGCTGATGGACAAGCAAAGGGAGCAAAAGCATTGAAATACATTTAGATGTCTCACCCTATCCCTTTTTTCAGAGGGGGAAAAAAGCAATAGGCCACTGTACCAGTTCATGGAAAGAGATTGCCTGGATTTGTATTTGAGGGATATGTATATTTTTAAATCTTCATATTATCACTAAAACAGGTTGAGATCACCCACATAGTCCTAGTCATTGAATCCATCGTATATTTATCCTTGCCTCTCATTATCTAATGGGAAAGGAAGTGAGAAGGAAAAGGTCATGGCACAGATTGTGCCTCTGAGTCAAACATGGTGTGAATAGGATGATACTGGTCCCAACAGAATGCACAATCAACAGTTCAGACACAACAGCAGGCACTCCTGTCTCCAGTATACCAGACAATGGACTTAGTGCTGACCCAGCAATAGGAAACTATAGATTAATCTACAGGTGGGTGGCTGTTTCTCCCACTCCCCTCTGTAGTGAAGGACAAATCAATTGGGTTGTATTTTCTGATGACAGGAGTGCAGAAATGGAAACATTAGTATGACATTAAATGTTCCACAAAATGATACAATCTATATACCAGGGGGTGTGAATGAGTAACCCAAATGCAATTATGACTATGTTCACCCAATCAGTTTAACCTAATTATAAATTAAATCTTTTCCTTCATAAGCTAAAATGACCTGTATTCACATAACATGCTAAGCCATACACTCATGCATGCGCACACAGAGATACTATGGTAAACACCAAATAACCTTATGATCCTAATAATAAGGGCTCTATTGCATTAGTATCCCCTCCTTTGCAATTCAATCACTATTTACAAGACATGAGTACATAATCTAATACATGTGGATTCTGTGATGGCCATTTACTGTGCTGAAGATATTAATATTTGCCATCAATCATATAAAATCAGCTATTTCCCCCTCCCAATTATGGGATTTAGATTAACTTCTCAGTGACCATTTAATCTTAAATTACAGAAACAAAACCTTACCTAATTTTTGTATGACAATATTTTCTGAATATTCCCTCATACTGCAGCTGTTTAATTTTCTGTATCTCTTAGCTAATATCTAGTCATTGTCGGAAATTTACAAGCTTTATGTGGTAGCTCTATTTGCAGCCTTGCTTACCACAATAACCTCATTGAACTCAGTAATGAGATAGGAAATGATGTAAACATGGGTAAAATAATTGGTATATTGTCCATAACAATCTGGTGCTCTCCAAATTTAATTTTACTAGCTGCCAATTGCTTCCCCCATTTCCCCATGGAGAATGCAGATAGTGATCAGCATGTTGTGCTATACAGGCAGAAATATGTTTGTGACAAGGAACTGTATGCACACAGCTACAGTGGTTTGCTAGAAAAACACAAAGGAAATTCTCATGCTAAATTATAGTTCCATCGTTCTTGTTTGTACCTGAAAGATTGCAAGCATTGTGTTACTGTGTCCAGCTCTTTAGCAAGATAACAGAAACATAGGAATAGGCAAGGCTGATCAAGGATTTGAGGAAGGGAACATGTGCCCACATCAGTCTGAAATGTCCAAAATGTCACACTCTAATCTTTCCAACTCCTGGTCACCTGAGTGCCTCTAGTGTAATAAGTAGTGATGTGTAACCAATTTCATATTACTTGAAGCTGCAGTTGGATGCTTTTGGCCTAAAATGGAAACCATCACCATAACTTTGTAGTATGCCTGAAAACAACATAAACTTGTCTGACACATGGGATGGGAGTGAGATAAATACAACTTCATGGCAACCCAAAAGAATAAAATTATTACTAAGGGATATTTATGTTCTGCACAGGCCCTCTCAAGTATACCATTAAATTAGGGCACCTTAAATTAAGTCAAGTATCCTCCTTAGACCTTACATCTCAGTAGATATATTCACTATTCAAAACTCTTGTGCAATAATCAGCCAATTTATTTCATTATAAATGCAGGTTAATCAGAGAACAAAACAATGTTGGAATTTAGATGAATTCCTACTCTCCTAGGAATTGCTGTGAGTATAAGTAATGTTTCAGAAGCTTATATACAATCCTACAAAATCTGGAATTGTAAAGAGATTGCTGTGTTGTTGTTAGCTGCGAAGTCGTGTCCGACCCATCGCGACCCTATGGACAACATTCCTCCAGGCCTTCCTGTCCTCTACCATCTTCTGGAGTCCATTTAAGCTCACGCCTACTGCTTCAGTGACTCCATCCAGCCACCTCATTCTCTGTCGTCCCCTTCTTCTATTGCCCTCGATCTTTCCCAGCATTAGGCTCTTCTCCAGTGAGTCCTTCCTTCTCATTAGGTGGCCAAAGTATTTGAGTTTTAGCTTCAGGATCTGGCCTTCTAAAGAGCAGTCAGGATTGATCTCCTCTAGGACTGACCGGTTTGATCGCCTTGCAGTCCAAGGGACTCGCAGGAGTCTTCTCCAGCACCATAGTTCAAAGGCCTCAATTCTTTGGCGCTCAGCCTTTCTTATGGTCCAACTTTCACTGCCATATATTGCAACTGGGAAGACCATAGCCTTGACTATACGCACTTTTGTTGACAGGGTGATGTCTCTGCTTTTTAGTGTGCTGTCTAGATTTGCCATGGCTTTCCTCCCCAGGAGCAAGCGTCTTTTAATTTCTTGGCTACAGTCCCCATCTGCAGTGATCTTGGAGCCCAGGAAAATAAAATCTGTCACTACCTCCATTTCTTCCCCATCTATTTGCCAGGAATTGAGAGGGCCAGATGCCATGATCTTGGTTTTCTTAATGTTAAGTTTCAACCCAAGTTTTGCACTCTCCTTCTTCACCCGCAACAAGAGGCTCTTTAGTTCTTCTTCACTTTCTGCCATTAGAGTGGTATCATCTGCGTATCTTAGGTTGTTGATATTTCTTCCGGCAATCTTAATTCCAACTTTTGATTCATCTAGCCCTGCCTTTCTCATGATGTGCTCTGCATATAAGTTAAATAGGCAGGGCGACAGTATACAGCCTTGCCGGACTCCTTTCCCAATTTTGAACCAATCAGTGGTTCCATGTCCAGTTCTCACTGTTGCTTCTTGACCCGCATATAGGTTTCTCAAGAGACAAATAAGATGATCTGGTACTCCCATCTCTTTAAGAACTTGGCACAGTTTGTTATGATCCACACAATCAAAGGCTTTAGCATAGTCAATGAAGCAGAAGTAGATGTTTTTCTGGAACTCCCTAGCTTTCTCCATGATCCAGCGTATGTTGGCAATTTGATCTCTAGTTCCTCTGCCTCTTCGAAATCCTGCCTGTACTTCTGGTAGTTCTCGATCCACATACTGCTGAAGTCTAGCTTGTAGGATTTTAAGCATGACTTTACTAGCATGAGAAATGAGTGCAATGGTGCGATAGTTTGAACATTCTTTGGCACTGCCTTTCTTTGGAATTGGGATGTAAACTGATCTTTTCCAATCCTGTGGCCACTGTTGAGTTTTCCAAATTTGCTGGCAAATTGAGTGTAGCACTTTTACTGCACTGTCTTTTAAGATTTTGAATAGCTCAGCTGGAATATTGTCACCTCCATTAGCTTTGTTGTTGCTCAGCTTTTCTAAGGCCCACTTCACTTCACATTCTAGGATGTCTGGCTCGAGGTCAGTGACCACCTCATTGTGATTATCTGGGACGTTAAGCTCATTCTTGTATAGTTCTTCTGTGTAATTTTGCCACCTCTTCTTAATCTCTTCTGCCTCTGTTAGGTCCCTGCCATTTTGGTCCTTTATCATGCCCATTTTTGCATTAAACGTTCCCTTCATCTCTCCAATTTTCTTGAAAAGATCTCTGGTCCTCCCTATTCTATTGTTTTCTTCTATTTCTTTGCACTGTTCATTTAAGAAGGCATTCTTATCTCTTCTAGCTATTCTTTGGAATTCTGCATTCAATTGGGCATATCTATGTTTTTCTCCCTTGCCTTTCGCTTCCCTCCTTTCCTCAGCTATTTGCAAAGCTTCCTCAGACAGCCATTTTGCTTTCTTGCATTTCTTTTTCTTTGGGATGGTTTTGGTTGCTACCTGTTGTACAATGTCACGAACCTCTGTCCATAGTTCTTCAGGCACTCTGTCTATCAGATCTAATTCCTTAAATCTATTTGTCACCTCTACTGTATATTCAACAGGGATATGATTTAATTCATACCTGAGTGGCCTAGTGCTTTTCCCTACTTTCTTCAGTTTAAGCCTAAACTTTGCAAGGAGAAGCTCATGGTCTGAGCCACAGTCAGCTCCTGGTCTTGTTTTTACTGACTGTATAGAGCTTCTCCATCTTTGGCTGCAGAGCATATAGTCAATCTGATTTCTGTGTTGACCGTCTGGTGATGTCCATGTGTAGAGCCGTCTCTTGGGTTGTTGGAAAAGAGTGTTTGCTATGACCATCATATTCTCTTGACAAAATTCTATCAGCCTGTGCCCTGCTTCATTTTGTACTCCAAGGCCAAACTTGCCTGTTATTCCAGTTATCTTTTGGCTTCCTACTTTAGCATTCCAATCCCCCATGATGATAAGGACATCATTTTTTGGTGTTAGTTCTATAAGGTGCTGTAGGGCTTCATAGAACCGGTCAATTTCATCCTCTTCAGCACCGGTGGTTGGGGCATAGACTTGGACTACTGTGATATTGAATGGTTTGTCTTGGATTCGAACTGAGATCATTCTGTCATTTTGAGGATTGTATCCCAGTATTGCTTTTCCTACTCTTTTATTGACTATGAAGGCTACTCCATTTCTTCTGAGGGATTCTTGCCCGCAGTAGTATACCTGATGGTCATCTGAATTAAATTCACCCATTCCTGTCCATTTTAGTTCGCTGATACCTAAGATGTCGATGTTTAGTCTTGTCATCTCTTGTTTGACCACGTCCAGCTTTCCTTGATTCATGGATCTTACATTCCAGGTTCCTATGGAGAAAAAATCTTTACAGCATCGGACTTTCCTTTCACCACCAGACATATCCACAGCTGAGCGTCCTTTCGGCTTTGGCCCAGTCGCTTCATTCTTTCTGGCACTACTAGTACTGGCCCTCTGCTCTTCCCCAGTAGCATATTGGACGCCTTCCGACCTGAGGGGCTCATCTTCCAGCGTCATATCGTTTTGCCTTTTGGTACTGTCCATAGGGTTTTCATGGCAAAGATAATGGAGTGGTTTGCCATTTCCTTCTCCAGTGGATCACGTTTTGTCAGAACTCTCTGCTATGACCTGTCCGTCTTGGGTGGCCCTGCACGGCATAGCTCATAGCTTCATTGAATTACACAAGCCCCTTCGCCACGACAAGGCAGTAATCCATGAAGGGGAAAGAGATTGCAGATAAATGTAAATTATAGTCTTCCTAGCAATCAATCAGATCCATAGAAAATTGCAAAATATCCTAACCAGTAAGACTCAACTCTCCATGTATTTCTTATTAGCTGTTCCATACTATTGATTGAGTTTGGAAAGACATATTCCTGAGAGTATGGCTGTGCCAATGGGTAGGGGAAAAAACAGGAATCCAGAAGAGTTTGTCTAATTATTTCTTTAACTCAGACAACCATTCCAAACTTTATGATGTGAAAGCTGCGTGTGCATGAGTCAGTGCCTATGTGCTCATTCAACAAAGCTAGCTACTGTTTTTAAAATATATATATGGTTCAGCTGAGCAATTTGCATTCAGATTGATTCTACCGCTAGATGTTGGTCTGACATTTGTTATATTTATTAAGCAGGACCAAACTGTCAAGGTGATGATTTAAGAGCTGACCAGCTGATGCAATGATGAGAATGAGTCAGCAGGGTCTTTGGCTGTTGTCTCTTTAAGAGCCTGTGTAAAAAGGGGGAGGCTCTGCTAGTGTGTCTTCTCTTCTTTTCCCTTTCCTGCTGTATTTGCAGTTTGTTGGATTCTGCTCGTAGCACGTGTATGTATATTGTTCCTAATGATATTTGTATAGCATTGTAGATATTGTAGATAAACCACCATTTGTTACAAACCACTGTTTGCTGTGTCTGCTCCTGGATTGTCCCAAGCGATAGGACTGTGCGTGCTCTGACACAAACGGATATTTCCAAAGAAACATATGTTCAGGAATCCATTTATGGTGGGACATAAATCAGGTTCTAGAGGGCACAATTTACATCTGCAACGCCTTTTAGACAACCTTTTCAAACCTGGTGCACTCCAAATATTATGGACTTCAATTCCTTTTGAACATGACTATTGGTAGAAGGTGGTATGAGCTACAATCCATCACATCTGGAAATCATTGGGTTGGGAAAGACTATCTTATGATATTTGTGGCCATCAATGAGACTAGTTTGGCTGAGAAATTGTAATAAATTGGTAGTTTCAGAACAGTAATTATTCAGGTTGGCTAATTTTAAGATTAGCAAAATTGTAATTGTTATCAGTAAAGATCTGGTTTACCAAATAAAATGTTTCTTTGGAGTTGTCTTGGGCTACAATCTAAAACTTAGAATCCCCTTTAAAATTCTTATTATTAAGATGCTGCTGCAAAAATAATTTATATATTTTGAAATAACATGCTCACTTGTCACTTCAGCAAATTCCCCTGGCCTAATACCAGCATCATGTCATTTATTTCAGCATTCCATAGGCTCCCTAAAATACATGCACGTAGTACTTTTTTCACATGTGTTTTTAAGTAGGTGTTAAGGGAATGGCACTGTGGCCTAGAGGTGAAGATGCTAGCCTCCCATTCAATCCTAGGCAGCGACAGATGCTGCAGCAAACTCTATGTAGACCTCAGGAAGGATATTCAGTCAGTAAATGCTCAGCTCCACCCAGTTGCTCCGACTCGACCCCTAAACAAGGGATTACCAGATCATTAAAAGAAAACGTATGCATTAAAGATTGAGGAACCAAGAATAATGCAACAAGATGTGGGTGTGGTGAATATGCTCTTCTTCCCTTTCCAGGTCTGGAGGTTGATCAAAATTCTAATGCTAAATAATTTAGAACAGGCATGTCAAATTGCCTGCCTGTGGGTCGGATGCGTCACGCTGAAACCGTGCCCACCCCATTGCTGGCAATGGGCGAAAAGGTTGCAATACGTTATGCGACATCGCAATATGTTGTGCGATGACATGAGTTTGACATGCCTGATTTAGAAGAATAACTATCACACATAATTGGTAGATTTATGGAGAAAGTTATACATTTAAGGCAGTAAACAGTAACATTTCTCACAGTCACTTATGATTGCTTTCTATTGGTGCTAGGCCTGGAGAGTCACTTTTAAATTTTTATTAAGTGAGAGATGGGAACAAATCCAGGATGTAAATACAGCTGAATTTCTCAGAAATAACAATATCAAAATGCAATATATGTAGAAGAAAGGATTCTGGGGAGAAAAACATTGTAGTGAAGAGTTAACTTTCCACTTGAAGGAAAGGAAGAGATCCAAAAAATAAAGCCATTAATTAGAAGACAATGTGAAAATATAGTTTATAAGGCAAAAATCCCTTAAGAATGTGTGGGCAAAGTTAAAAAAACCGGTATTACCACATATACAATCTGTGAAAACAATAAGCACATAATCACATTGCAAAAATAGCAAACTAAAATAAGCTATTTAAAGTATGTTTTTAAATACTCCTATGTCAAATGAGGGAGAATTGACTTTTTTTAAATAGCTAGGAAAAGCCCAGGGCTATAAAGAGACCGAGTTTGGTTTTTAGCAGATAATTCGGTTAAATTTATTTATTCTGTCTTCTGTAAATATTTCTGATTCAAAATAGCTTCTAGTATTTGCATTAGTTGAATGATTATGAAAGCATTATGAAAGCATTTTGTGGACTGTGTTTCTTTTATCAACAATTGCTGAACCTTTAATAAATGCATCTACCTATCCACCCACCTACCTATTTATTTGTATTTTATATTTCTTAACCACCTATCTCCTTCTCTGTACCAATTTATAGTGAATTTGTCTACATTTTTATATGTAAATGACATGTTAGCAATGCTTTGAATGGAGGTTCTTGAATTTTGTATGCATTTCGTTTGTATACAAGTTTTGTATCTTATAGATGTGGCAAATTCACTCCAAACCACTGAAGGCCAAGTCAACAAATCTTAAAGATGGAGAAAGAGGGCTGGTTTAAGTATCATCTTTTGCACAGAAGTCCTTCATACCAATCCAGGTTTTCCTTTCCCCCTTGATTATCCATAAATCCAGCCCTTTTCTCTTCAGAAACCCATCTCTCCCTATTCATCATACTGTCACATTAATACTTTATTCAAGTGCACCTTCCCTCTTGAGACTATTATTTACTTAAAACTTCTACACCACCCATTTCACTCTATAATAAGACACTGGGCAGCTTATCTCCAGCTAGCCAAAATGCAGGGTTCTTACCTAAACAGAATGTACCAAAGGAACATTCTGGCAGGTACAGCTCATGAGAGTAATAAGGGAACTTATATTAGTGGTACATTCTTCCTTTTATGTGACTGTAGTGAACCATAGTTGTTTTTCCTTGATGTAGAGCAGACATGTCAAACACAAGGCCCGGGGGCCAGATCCGGCCCGCGAAGTGGTTTCATGCGGCCCGCAAAGCCATCCTGTCAACAGGGAACGGCCCTCACTGCCTTGGCCCTGGCCCAGAGACCCTCCTTCTACCAGAGACCCTCAGATCTGTCCCACTCCTGCCCAGGCCCCCATAGGCACCCTTGATGCGAACGATGTAGAGCTGGCCACGCCTACCCAGTAGGCCATACACACTCTAGCCACGCCCACCCAGTAGGCCACGCCCACCCAGCCCCCTGAGGGCAACCGCAGTGCTGATGTGGCCCTCAATGAAATTGAGTTTTGACACCCCTGATGTAGAGCAAACATATTGAGGATGCAAAACCCCATATACCCACAAGGCAACAGAAAAGAGATAGAAACCTTTAACTTTTTGCAATTACCTGTCAATTATCTGCTAGATGTGGTATGCACAGATGAGATTTCCAAACAAACATAAGGACATTAAGCAGGCACTAAACTAGACTAAGAATTTTATTTTGTGTAAGGGAATTTCTCAGGGTGAATTGACTGTATAGTCTCTTGAATGATGGTATCTTGAAGTTTGTATTAGTTTTTCTTTTTATCTGGTTGATAGAAAAGACACTGTTGGCATGGAATTTGCATCAAATGAAGTTGACTTACCACAAGTTCACCACCATCAGATTTCCTCAACTCAGAGCTTTCAATATATGTTAGAATGTAAATGCCGTATCTGGAAAGCCCCCAAATTATTCTACAATAACTGGCAGGTGTTGCTCATGGTTTCAAGCAGAAACCTCTTTAAGTTCTACTTGCTGATTTAAAATACAAAAATTAAGCTATTTGATAATCACACTTTTCTTGTCCCTGAACTGCAGTTTTGGTTGAGAACTTCCACCAAGTCCTTCGCTACTGGCTGCTATTCTACCATCTGTTCAGGAAACTTTGGGGTTTTGCAAGCATGTTTTCTAGACACAAAAATATGTTTGCATTCTGCTTTTGCCTTCTGGTCCTCAAGAAAGTATATCGAAAAAGCTGAAATTCTGTGAAAACAAATTCCAACCAAGCTTAGGAAAATGTATTCTGAT
Source organism: Vipera berus (assembly GCF_964194415.1). Lineage (NCBI taxonomy): Eukaryota > Metazoa > Chordata > Lepidosauria > Squamata > Viperidae > Vipera > Vipera berus. The sequence continues at coordinate 181,199,276 of NC_138203.1, read as the reverse complement.
GTAAAAAAAAATAAAGCTGTGCAGGATCCAATCTGAGTTGGTCACCAGGACCAGAGGCTTAGTCTTCCGAGCTTTCAGACCCGTGCTGGAGCCCATCCACAGGGAACTTCTTTCTCACCCAGAATGTGTTGGCAAAGAATCCCTCATGTGTCGGCACATTCTGGGTGAGAGAGAAGTTCCCCGAAGATGGGCTCCAGCACAAGTTCCGAAAGCTCGGAAGACTAAGCCTCTGGTCCCAGTGACAGACCCCAAATTGGATTCTGCAACACTATCCTGGGTCAAAGTATATTTGCCTTCATTCGTAAAGTTGTCACATGTACCTGTGACATCAAGTTTCAAACATGTTTCCAGTAAATGTTGCCATGTGACATAAATCCTCAACCCAATGAATACAGAGACAAATTTAGTTGAGCCAAATTTAGTTGAGTCTTTCATAAATAAGACTTAAATGCGGGATGATTTTAAGCATCAGAATTAACTGAACAGGCATTCATTTGCAGTAATTATTTATTCCCATTGTTTTCCTGGTTTTGTTGTAATAATCCAAAATTAGGGATTCTTTTGGATTGCTTCGAGGAAATCAGGTTTTTAATTTATGCTGTTATTTTTGACTTTTGTACATTTTCAGCCTTCTTTCTCATGTGTTCCTTTTCTGCTGAGAAAATGGTCCCATGCTGGTGGGGGGTGGGGGGTGGGCAGGGCTGTCAGACAGCTGTCCTTTTGTGGTTTCCTGAATACTCTCTTCCTACTTCAGGGAATTCTACAGATCATGTCAATTCTGTACTGCAATGCATTTCCCTACTCAAAGGAGGAAAATACATATTAATTAATCCCAAGCCATAAAATGCAATAGCACACCAGCTACCATCTCTCATTTCAATGAATTCTTTTGTCAGTAGAACAATCAAAAAGGGAGGAAAGAGCCATCAGGCAGAGTCAGAATTGGTGGGTGGAATTTCCCAGATGATCTTCCTGAATTTCCTGGCTTTTTCTCCTCTGTGCAGAGGACTGTGTAGGTCTGGCCACCCACTCTGGGGCCCCAAGCAAACTTGTACTAGAAACTAATAACATTCTATTAGTACATCAGAATTCTCTACACGGAACTGGAAGATCTTTGTACAGCTGATACATGGGTCAGAAACATTCCATAAACGATAATGGTCGCTAGGATAGGGATATGGGCAATGTTTAAATTTGTTAAATAATAAATAAATGGAAAAAATGGGACAAGACAGTCTGAAGGACAATGTTCAAGACCTAAATGCCAGCCCATCAAGCTTCAGTAAATGAAACTGCAAAAATGGCCATCTTGTATTTTGCCATAGGCAACAAAAGCCTTTATATACCAGATTTCAGGAGAACTTTGTGAACAATTATAAGTTGCTTCAGAGCCAAGGTATGATTTTAAGGTGTCCAGTTCCTTTCCATATGTCACAGAGGGTCTACAAATACATATAAATTCATGTTTGTGTTTTACAAAAGAATAGTTTTACTGCGTGGAATGACATTTTAGTGAGGAACTTCTTTGGTGTGTCAGATGCCAGAGCTTCTCAGTCTGCAGCCTTTGTCAGCAGAAATCTAAAAACAATTCTTACTACAGTATTTGGTAACCTCATCCCCACCCAAGCTAAAAGCTAGGGATGGTAGAGGGGAACTCTGGAATCTATGGGAGGCAAAAATATCTGGGAGTACCTTTTCAGACTAACAAAAGTTATTGAAAGTTACAAATATGAGCTATAGTAGTCGTTCACTTCATCAGGTGTTTGGAGTGGCTATTAGGATATGTTAGACAGAGTGTGTATAACACAATGGGTTTTATTAAGATACTTGTAAGGTTCTTGTAATCTGTCACAGGTACCCAGCATCTGCATAACCAATTTGTCTTTTCTTCCCCACTCCCAACTTAAATCTTACCTTAGTAGTCACTCTGTACATTGGATGAAGTGAGCTACAGCTTACAAAAGCTTGTTTTTTAAAAAATAGTTAAGTTTAAGAAAAGGTAGAGGTTGATGTTATTAATTAAATGTTCAGATCTGTGCCTTTTACTCATTTAGTGTGAATTTCAGTTGATAATTATAACATTTTACTGTATATATATTGAGCATTGTAAAGCATATTTTAATTTCTATTAAAGTATTGGGATTTAGATTTTTCTAAGCCATCCTTAAGCCTCATAGATAAAATTCTAACTACTGTTTCTTCTACTGTCTTTGCCTCTTCTTTCAAAGTTCTTAATTTTATCCAAGTCCACTTATAATTTCCATGAAATAACTCCAGTAACTCTTTTGTATTTCAGTTTAAAAAGGTAGTCAACGCCATTCTTTTGATACATTATTAGTTTGTCCTTTTGTACTTCTGATCATCCCATTCCATTAGTAAATCCAGTATTTCTACGACTTTCTTGCCAGTTGTAGTTTCTAAGTTTATCTTAAAGTCCATTTGGATTATCTTCAAAGGAGTTTGTTCATCTTTAGTTAACAACTTTTGTTTCCAGTAAAGAGTTAAAAAGCTCAAGGACATCACAAACTCTGGACCAACATTTTATTTATTTATTTATTTAATTTAATTTTTATACCGCCCTTCTCCCGAAGGACTCAGGGCGGTGTACAGGGCAATACAATAAAATACAATATATAAAAATTAAAAAATATTAAATAGCCCAATTCAATAAATTAATACAAAACGTTAAACCCATCAGACCAGGCCGGCTTGTTCAAATAAATATGTTTTTAGGTCACGTCGGAAGGAGCGAAGGTCGGGAGCCGTCCGGAGCTCCACCGGTAAATGGTTCCACAGGTCTGGCGCGCCCACAGAGAATGCCCTCCCCCTGGGGGCCGCCAGTCGACACTCTTTGACCGATGGCACCCTAAGGAGGCCCTCTCTGTGGGAGCGCACTGGACGAAGGGAAGTTGATGCCGGCAGCAGGTGCTCCCGTAAGTAACCCGGACCCATGCCATTTAGGGCTTTATAGGTCGTAACCAGCACCTTGAATCTTACCCGGAGGGCAACCGGAAGCCAATGCAGCTCACAGAGTAGAGGTGTTACGTGGGAGTATCGGGAAGCCCCCACCACCACTTGCGCGGCTGCATTCTGCACCAGCTGGAGCCTCCGAGTAGTCCTCAAGGGCAGCCCCATGTAGAGAGCATTGCAGTAGTCCAAACGGGAGGTCACGAGTGCATGAGTGACTGTGCACAAGGCATCCCGGTCTAGATAGGGCCGTAACTGACACACCAGACGAACCTGGGCGAAGACCCCCCTAGTCACAGCTCCTATATGATCATCCAAGGAGAGCTGTGAATCTAGGAGGACACCCAAGTTGCGAGCCCTATCTACGGGGGGTAATATCTCACCCCCCATAATTAACGATGGAATATTCTGAATTTCCCGAGACACCGGCACACACAGCCACTCAGTCTTGTCAGGGTTGAGCCGAAGCCTGTTCCTCCCCATCCAGACCCGGACTGCCTCCAGGCAACGGGACATCATGGAGAGGGCATCACTGGGGTGGTTTGGGGTAGAAATAAAAAGCTGGGTATCATCCGCATATTGATGATACCCAACCCCAAAACCAAGAATGATCTCACCCAGCGGCTTCATATAGATGTTGAACAGGAGAGGCGAGAGGACCGACCCCTGAGGAACTCCACAAACAAGAGGCCTCGAGGCCGACCTCTGCCCTCCTGCCAACACCGACTGCGAACGTCCCAGGAGGTAGGAGAACCACCGTAAAACGGTGCCTCCCACTCCCAACCCCCCAAAGACGCCGCAGTAAGATACCATGGTCGATGGTATCAAAAGCCGCTGAGAGGTCTAATAGGACTAGGACAGAGGAGCAACCTCTGTCCCGAGCCCGCCAGAGATCATTCACCAGCGCGACCAATGCCGTCTCCGTGCTGTACCTGGGCCTGAAGCCCGATTGGTACGGGTCTAGATAATCAGCTTCCTCCAGGAACAGAGGGAGCTGCTGCGCCACCACACTCTCAACAACCTTCGCAAGGAAGCGAAGGTTGGAGACTGGACGAAAGTTGTTTAAAACAGCTGGGTCCAGGACAGGCTTCTTGAGGAGGGGTCTCACCACCACCTCCTTCAAGGTGGCGGGAAAACTACCCTCATTCAGAGAAGCAGTTATCACTGCCTGGAGCCAGCCTCGTGTCCCCTCCCGAGCCGAATAAACCAGCCAGGAGGGGCACGGGTCCAATAAACACGTGGTGGAGCTCAGCCTCCCCATAATCCTGTCCACCTCTTCCGGAGTCACAGGGTCGAACCCCTCCCAGATGACATCGACAAGACCACCCATGTTCTCACCGTCAGACTCTGCCCAGTCGGAGGCCAAACCGGTCCGGATCCGAGCAATTTTGTCCGACAGATGCTGGCTAAACTCCTCGGCGCGACCCTGCAAGGGTTCCTCCCTCACCTCCTGATTCAGGAGGGAGCGAGTCACCCTAAACAGGGCGGCCGGGCGATTATCTGCAGACGCAATGAGGGCAGCAAAGTAGTTTGACCTCGCTGTCCTCATCGCTGCGAGATAAGACCTAGTGAAGGACCTTAGTTGCAATCGGTCGGATTCAGACCGGCTGGACCTCCAACAGCTCTCTAGGCCCCGTCTCCGACGCTTCATCTCCCGGAGCTCCGCGGAAAACCACAGAGCCCACTGGGATCTGCACCGGGTCAGGGGCCGCATGGGTACAACTTGGTCGAGTGCCTCAGTGGCTGCCTTTTCCCAGGCTTCCACTAGGGCCTCGGCCGAGCTGTGAACTAAGGCGGCAGGTGGGGACCCAAGGGCCGCCTGGAACCGCTCAGGGTCCATTAGGCGCCTGGGGCAGAACCATCTAGTTGGTTCAACAGCCCCACGACGGGGATTGGCAAAATCGAAGACCAGCCGCAGGAGATGATGATCGGTCCATGACAGGGGCGTAACAATTGGAGAGCCCCCACCCAGATCATCCAACCACTGGCCAGATAGAAAAATCAAATCGAGCGTGTGACCCCCCCCATGAGTCGGACCCTGAATTACTTGCGTCAGGTCCATGGCCGCCATGGAAGCCATGAACTCCCGAGCTAACTCAGATGATCCCCCCAGGGATGGCAGATTGAAGTCACCCGAAATTATAAATCTGGGGAACTCAATCACCAACCCCGAGAGGATATCGAGAAGCTCAGGCAGGGCTGCTGCTATGCGACTAGGCGAAAGGTACACAAGCAGCAAGCCCAACTGAGCCCTAGGGCCACATCTCATGAGGAGAGACTCACACCCGGCTATTTGGACAATGGTGGCCTCCCGCGGACATAAGGTCTCCCTCATGACTACCGCCACACCCCTGCCCCTACCCTGAGCCCGAGGCCGGTGCAGCACCCGGAAACCAGTGGGCAAATATCAACCAGGGGGGTACCTCCCTCTGGGCCCAACCAGGTCTCCGTGATGCAAGCCAGGTCCGCACGCTCCTCCTCAACCAAATCACAGATGAGCGGGGCCTTATTAACTACAGACCTGGCATTGAAATACACAAGCCTGAGCTCAGGTGGCTACTCATCCCTGTTCCCGGGACCACGGGACGAAACCAGAGGGTCGGAGCGCATCACCGCTTGAAGACAGCGGGGACGCACTCCCGGGTATTGATACGGCCCTCTGTTCAAGCATCTGCTGCCATTCCCTAACGTCGTGGGAATAGGTACTCCCACACCCCGCTCCGGGGCCCTGGAGGCAACCCGCCCAAGCCCCGTCTGACCATGATCTATTCCAGGCCTGGCCTGAACAGCGAATGGTGGACACTCCCCAAAATCCAACCAAGAACGCAAACCCTCCCTTTTCTTTAACATAGCCATCATATATGCTTTGGTAATCAACCTTCAAAGTCTTGTTTTGCATTTGAAATGTAAACAAGACAGATTTTCCCCACGTAAGAAGATCTTTCTAATTAATTTTCAAAGTCTTTCTTTAAATCAGTTTCACTATTAGAATCTTTCCTGAAACAAATCTAAAGCTACTCCTTTGCTGTATATTGCACAAAAGAGGCAAAAAATAAAGATCTTATAAAGCTGAAAAGATGTAATTTTCTTTCTTTTGAACTGGATTGAAGGGAAACTCTCCCAGAGACTGGTAAGCTTGTGGTTCCAAAGGTTTGTCAATCTTAAACAGGAAATTTTAAAAAAAAACACAAAATCATTAAAGATAGGTTTGGTCAAACACTGAGTCTATGAAAGGCTGCATTCATAATTCAGAGTATGATGGAACCCATACTTCCCAGATTATTGCAAGCAGTTGCACAAACTTTGATTTCTGCTGTTTACTTACAAAAGTCAGCTGTTCAGACTACATGCAGTAGATATAAAAAGTCTACTTACCCCTGTTAAAATGCCACGTTTCTGAGATGTTAAATCAAGATAAATCACTTAGATTTTTTTTCCACCTTTAATATAACATATAAGCTGCACAATTCAACTGAAAAACAAACTAAAATCTTTTAGAGGGGAAAATAACAATATATAACATGGTTACGTACGTGTGCCCACCCTTAAATTAATACTTCATGGAAGCACCTTTTGATTTTATGACAACATTCAGTCTTTTGGGGTAGGAGCTATCAGTATGGTACATCTTGCCTTGAATCTTTTTCCACTCTTCCTTGCAAAAGTGCTCCAAATTTGTCACATTGCAAGCCCACTTCAGGTCACCCTCACGGATTTCAATTGGATTCAGGTCCAAGATCTAGCTAGGCCATTCCAGAACTGTGATCTTCGGGGGAAGACATTGCTTTGTTTATTTGGAGGTACGCTTGGGTCATTTTTGTGTTGAAAAGTGAAAATCCGCTTCATCTTCAGCATTTTAGCAGAGGCCTGACGTTTTTGTACCAAAATTGACCGATATTTGGAACCATTCACAATTCCCTCCACCTTGACTGAAGCTCCAGTTCCACCTGAAGGAAAGCAGCTCCAAAGCATGCCACTGCCCTGCTTCCCTGCGGACATGGTGTTCTTTTAGCGATGCACAAAGTTGTTTTTGCCCCACGCACACTTTTTGGAATTAGGGCCAAAAAGTTCATCCTTGGTCTCATTGGATCATAACACATTTTCTCACATGCTTTTGCCAGACTTGATGTATGTTTTTTTGCAAAATGTAGCCAGGCTTGGATGTTTTTCTTTGTAAGAAAAGGTTTTCATCTTGCCACCCTACCCCACAGCGCAAATATATGAAGAATGTGGGAGATTTTTTATCACATGTAGTACAAAACCAGTACTTGCCAGCTGTAAATTCTTACAGCTCCTTTAATGTTTTCTTGACCGCTTGGCAGGCTCTCCAACCAGTTTTCTTCTTTTTCATCAATTAGGAAAATCCAGTTCTTGGTAACGTCACTGTCATGCCATAATTTTTCCACTTGTTGATGACTGTCTTCACTGTGTTCCATGGTATACCCAAAGCTAGGGGGGGAAAATGTACCCTTTTCCTGACTGAAGCCTTCCAACAATGGTATCCCTTTGATGTTTTGCAAGTTCTTTGCAGATTAAGGCTTTTGCTGTAAGAGGCAACTGAGTAAATGTCAGAAAAATCCTACCAGAACAACTGAACTTTATATGGATTTGATCAGATTCACTTTAACTGATGGCAGATGTGTAGTGTCTGCTATTTAACATAAGAATGAATGTGATTGGTTAATTCTAAACACAGCTACATCCCTATTTATAAGAGGTTGTGCACATATGCAACCATGTTGTTGTACATTTCTATTGTTTCACCCCCCACCCCACTAAAATTGTTTTTCAATTGAATTGTAGTTATATGTTATATTAGAGGAAAATTCGAAGATGTAGCCTGATTTTTTTTCTTACATCTCAAAACCTGGCATTTCAACAGGGATGTGTAGGTTTTTTTAATATATCCACTGGGCAATCTCCAGATCTTTGTTCTACAGAGAATTTCAACAATCTGGATCTGATATCCAGCTGCTTTTTTGGGTGTAATAACACCACCCCCCCACATGTGTGGAGCAGAGAAAAATGTGGGCATTGATTTGCCTTGACTCACTGGAAGCTCTTAAAGTATTAGGATTTAGATCTGAAGAAGCTGTATTTCATCCAGTTTAGCATATTCTTCATTTTTGTGTTTTGTGTAAGAGCATGACTCAGTCTTACAGCAACTATTTTGAGTGAAAATATATTATCTCCTCTTGCAGTTATAACAAGGATAAGGTATATGTGTCTATATTCTATAAATAAATTGGATCAGAATGAATTGATCCAGTTATTAATAGCATTCCATCATTTAGTTCCATAGAATAAAGCATTCTGAAAATTCTTACTGGCTTAAAAAAACTCCCTCTTATAAATCAATTTGTAGGATGAGCAATTTGTAGGTGAAGAAGCCCAAGAGAATTTAGGTATTTGTCAAAGTGAACTATTACATCCTTTGATGTTTATCCCTTGCACTCAACTTGTACTGATATGCACAGAACACAGGCTAGCAATCAGTATAATATTGTCAGGCTACAAAGGCCTTTGAAGTTCTGAATTTCTCCCGCAAAGTTATAGATGGTTGGTTTCTGGCTTGTTTTCTTCCCTTCTCTCTGCCAAACAATGTAAGAAAGAATACCCAGCTTTTTGCTACACCAAGAGTTCAAATGACAACTGAAAATTGTGGTTTCAGTTCTTGGTACTGTGCCTTTTTTTTAAATGCAGAAATTGAATACAATAACAATAAAGCTAGAAATAAATCAGTTCATATTCTGTATTGTTATAATATCTAGAATTCAGGCATGGGCCAGAAATAGCATTGGATGCCCTGGTTGATTATATCAAAACTTAATAAAACCCCACTTGAGACCACACCTGGAATACTGCAACCAATTCTGGTCACCATATTACAAAAAAGATGTTGAGACCTTGGAAAAAGTTCAGAGAAGAGCAACTAAGATGACACAAGGCCTGGAGACTAAAACATATGAAGAACGGCTGCAGGACTTGGGTTTGGCTAGTCCACGGGTCGGCAACCCGCGGCTCCGGAGCTGCATGCAGCTCTTTGAGCCGTCTCCTGCGGCTCCCAGCCGCCCGGTGTGCGCGCACCTCTTCGAACGGGCAGTGGTGCGCGCACACCTCTCCAAATGGAGAGTGGCACCGCCCGTTCCGAGAGGTGCGCACGCACCTTTCCGAAGGGCGGAGGTGCGCGCGCACCTCTCCAAGCCGCCGCCGTCCCGTCCAGAGACCTGCCGCGTTCGTCAAACAGACGAACACGGCAGCTGTGCAAACGGGATGGCGGCGGTTTGGAGAGGTGCACACGCACTCTCCAAACCGCCGCCATCCCGTTTGCACAGCTACCGTGTTCATCAATGTTTGACGAACGCGGCAGGTCTCCGGATGGGACAGCGGCGGTTTGGCGAGTGCGCGCGCACCTCTCCCAAGCCGCCGCCGTCCGTCGGCAGGTCTCCGGACGGCGGCGGCTTGGGAGAGGTGCGCGCACACTCTCCAAACCGCCGCCATCCCGTTTGCACAGCTGTTTTGCGCATGCGCGTGAGTGGACGCACGCGCGTGCACTTTTTGCGGCTCCCACTTTTTTGTTTGTGTGATGGAACCGGTTCTGAGTGGCTCTTTTCCTTTTTCCGGTTGCCGACCCCTGGGCTAGTCTAAAGAAAAGGGGCGACATGACAGCAGTATTCCAGTATTTGAGAGGCTGCCACAAAGAAGAGGGCATTAAACTATTCTCCAAAGCACCAGGGGGCAGGACAAGAAACAATGATTGGAAACTGATCAAAGAGAGAAGCAACCTGGAATTAAGAAGAAAGTTCCTAGCAGTGAGGACAATTAACCAGTGAAACAGCTTGCCTTCAGAAATCGTGGGTGCTCAATCACTGGAGGTTTTTAAGAAGAGACTGGACAATCACTTGTCAGAGATGATATAGGTTCTCCTACTTGAGCCGGGGGGGGGGCTGGATTAGAAGATCTCCAAGGTCCCTTCCAGCTCTAATTCTATTCTATTCTATTCTATTCTATTCTATTCTATTCTATTCTATTCTATTCTATTCTATTCTATTCTATTCTATTCTATTCTATTCTATTCTATTCTATTCTATTCTATTATTCTCCTAGTGTTCTGGATTGCTTTTTGGCATTCAGCATCATTAACCATGGCATCCCCATTAACCATCTGCAAGGGTTAGTGTGGCAACACTATATCCCACTTAAGTAGATAGTATCGGTCAGCATACAAGAAGAAAAGGTAATACCTGGCTCCTCCAGGTTGAAATGCCTTGGAGCTTGTCTTTCTCCCCAATGATTTTTAGCTTCTATCTAGAATTTCTGGGATTATCTGCTAATTTGGGGTGAAGTATCATCAATACACTAATGATACATAACATATTGCTACCCTAGCTTTAGAAGATTACATGGAGCCAGGTGAGACTAAAGCACTCATATTAAATATCTGCAAGACTGTGTAGATGTTTGATCAATTTGGCTTGATTCTAATTACCAATTTGGCTTTGGGCTTCCCTAAAAAAAGCAGGTTGATGATTTGGGGATCTCCTGGTCCCATGACTACTGCTCAAGCAGTAGAGAAGAAGGCATAGTCATGGGGCCTTGTCCAACTTTGGTTGGTGTGTCAGTTGCGGGCCTTTGGAGACCAGGACACTTTTGCAGCAGTGACATATGTCATCATCACCTCATGGCTAGACTACTGCAAATTCTGAACTCTGATGGCAACTTAGAAGTTGTTGGTTCAAAATGCAGCCCCTAAACTTCATCCAGGAGGAAGGAGAGTCAACCTTTGTGGATGTCACTTCATTTGTTCCAATAGGCCACTGGGCCCAATTGAAGGTGCTGGCTTTGATCTTAAAAGCCCTACAGGGCTTACTTGCTTGTTCATTCATTCATGCATTCATTATGTGCCCATCTCACCTAACTGACCCTTGGGCATTTTGGACCTGAGCTTGGCATTCATGTACTTATAGGATCATATCTCCCAAGTGCAATCAGTATAACCTTTGTGTTCATTTCAAGGTCTTCACCTCTTGTAAAATTAAGTGGGTTAAATTTCAGAGGCACACTTTCTCAGTGGTGGCTTAATGCAATGCGGACTGATTTCCCCCCATATATGTGGGGAAACCTCATCTTGCTTGCAAACCAGCTATGACACCCAAACTCTTCTGATGGTCTGGCTCTTGGTGTGGGCAACAGACCCAGGTTGCATTTTAATTTTGACTCTGTGAATTAAGTTTTATTTTTCTTTATGTGCACCATCTGGAATAGTGGGAAGTATGGAAGTGCTATTAAATACCTGTGAAAAGTGAAAACTAAAAAAAAACAGGTTTAGGAAAGAATTCTATGGCTGCAATTCCAAACATACGGTGCAAAGTCCAAATCTTCTCAGCATCAGAAAAGTTGACTAAAGTCAAGGGCCAGAAATAACAAGTTGCAGAATAATAGAGTTGGAAGGGACCTGGGAGGTCATCTAGTCCAACCTCCAGCTCAAGCAGGAGACCCTTTCCCCCCAAAAAACACACACACACACACACACACACACACACACACACACAACAACAACAACAACACTTGTAGTCCTTTCAAACCTCCATCGAAGCTTAACAAAGTCGCCCTCCTCGCTTGGCCATACAAAGACCCGAATCTGGGAGTCTCGAGCGTGAGACAATGCAGAGTTCTGGGTTCCTCCACGTCTACTCGTTAAAAAAAGGAGAAGTCGGAGTCCTGGCACCTCTGCTGAGGGAAGCCACACCACACCCCAAGATACGTCAGACTGGGCCGACCCCAGCAAACGCCCCCTCTGTCGGCCGCCGGCCCTCCCTTATGAACTTCTGGCTGGGACGCCACCGGCTTTGGCGCTCTCGGCCCCTGAGTCTTCGCCCGTTCTTAGCAGCATGGCCAAGCTCACCCCCTGGCAGCTTCTGGCTACGGGTAAGTGCCTCCCTCTGTGCCGCTTCGCGCTTCCCGTCTCAGCTGGGCTCCACGCCGCTAGGTATTTTTTTTTAAAAAAATTGCATTTGATTTGATTTAGCCTCCTAAAAGTTCCTCTGCTTTTTTTTTTTTTTTGCACGAGACGTTTGCGGCTAGGGCAGGGGTAGGCAACCTCGGCTCTTTTATGACTCCTGGACTTCAACTCCCAGAATTCCTGAGCCAGTCATAAAAGAGCCGAGGTTGCCTACCCCTGGGCTAGGGCGAAAAGACTCAATAGTTAAGCCGAGGTTCCGGGGTTGCCTTCCCGTCTACGGGTTGGGAAAAACGTGGGGTCGAATCAGACATTTTTGCCCCCCTCCACCAATGCTAAACCCTGCCGGCTCGTTTCTCCCTAGTCAACAGAAATCAGGTGGTCCCTTGCCCGATCACGCTTGATCAAGATTTTGCGAAACTGATTTAAAACTTTTCCTGAGCAGTTGTTTTTTTAAAAAAAAAATCCAGCGGGACAGAAGGCATTGCTTTTTCTTCTTCCAGGCCGTTTAACCCTTTCTCTGCCGGCCCTTTGTTTTCTCAAAAAACTCTCGCCACGCCCCAAAGATAGGGAGAAACGAGGCGGAGAAGTATGAATGGAAATCGTTTTTCCTACCTCTTTAAAAGTTGATATAATATCCCGGAGGGGTGGGGAATGTAAGGAAACTAATTAGGGATACCTCAGGCAATATTTATTCATCTGGATTCTGGAGCATTCTCCTCTAGGGACCAAAGCTGGTGTACATCGTAATTCTTTCCATTTTGCCCTCATAGCAACCTTGTAAAATGGATTATTGTAGGCTGAGAGAGGGTAACTGGTCGAAATCGTTTGTGAAATTTTAGGGCTGAATGCTCAAGGGACTTGAATCTGTCTGGTCTTTAATTAACTAGTGTTCCTATTCAGAGTCAAAAAATTGCAGGTCTAAAGTTCTTCAAGCAAGGTGATAAATACCACCACGAAAAGAAAAAAAACATATTACTCAGCTGTGAATTTTGAGAAGGGCAATTGGTTAATTACTTCCTTAGTATCAAGCACTACTTGCACTTCGAGGGGGGAGGGGGAGGAAGGAGACACAAATTCTGTAGTAACAACAAACTGCAGCACCAGCTCATCCTGGAAAGTGTGCATAATATGTGCAATCTATCCGAATCAGAAGAATTTGATGCCTCTAAAAGACCACATACCAAGTGCTGAAGTAGCAGAGTGAAAGAGCAAGGGAAGAAAATCTAAAATCATGAAAAATAAAATCACGCATCAAACTGAGGATTTACTAGATCAAAAGAAATAGAATCATACATAAACGTAACAAACATGAACACAATATTTCATTTTTATTGTGTATACATGTATAGCTGGTCGTTATTGCAAATAGTTGGAAGAGAATGCATATCCAAGAATTGCCCAGTTTTTGAGAAAATATGAGAAAAAAGAAACTAAAAGCACAATTGGAACAACTAAAAGAAACCTGTGCAATCTTTAGGAGGGTTGCAGATGTTCAGTTCCTTGTGAAAAGTTGGGTGGCGGAAAGAATTGGTTTATGAACCAAGGAATAATAGTACAGTGCATCTCTGTCCTGTCTACTACACTAGCGTGGTTGTGACAAATGCTGGCTTAGCTTCTGAAGAGAGAATGGAAAGAAAATTGAGAAATAGTTATGACAGAATGGGGTGGGACAGGAGGCTGTTTAGTGGAGCAGCAAATGTGATACTTCCTTTTGAAATAGGATGGGAGGAATGCTTTTTAGGCCATTTTATGAACAAATGTAGTAAATTAAAACAATAAAACCAAGTTTTCCCTTCAGGGTGAAGGCTGCGTTTCCTTCTGGGCTGAGGGGAGCAGGAACAATAAGATTTTTCAGTTTGCAGTTTGGCAAGTTTCAGTGAAAAGCTCTTTCATGATTATTTATGTTATTTATATCCTGCCTTTTCTTACAGGAGCTCAAGGCAACATAAAAAACACAAAAACTCTGTTTATCCAAAATGTTGAAGCACAGCCAACCATACTTTTAGTCTAGCATATTGTGTGAACCTGGCTCATGTATGTGATGTGAACACAGAAAAATTGGGTCAATAGAGAAAGACATGATTTATTTAATATGTATGTCATATGAAAAGGGGGAATTTTGAGGTCATGCTAAAGACCTTTCAGGGGAAAAATGGAAAATGAGCAGTTTTTCTTTCTCAAATCTATCTATTACATGAAACTACAATCTTAAACAGACTTGATAGTGGATTTACTTTGCAGGGGCTGTATATAGGATTATACTATTATTCCTGGCATGAGCTCAAGACTTACTTGTGTGTGTTATTCTTATAGAATATTCTCCCACCCTCTTCCAATCTGTTTGGAGGTGGTGCTTTGTGCATTTTCTTCAGAACTAGCTGCAAAAGCATACTGGCCAGGACTTCTGGAGCTGGGTCACAGACATTTGGCTAGCCAGCTTCTCAGTCTGTTGTCTTGATGTCACAGGGTCAAGCCATGGCTTTATCAGAAAGCTTTTCCTGAAGAATTGAGAGCCCTTTTGTGTTTTAACCTAGAATTATACCATGGCTGAGTCAGTGTTAACCTGGCTGCCTCTTTTTTAACATTTATATTTTTAGACTGGATATTGTCTTTATTGTGCCTTTAAATCATACTGGCTTCTGTGGGTAAAAATACAGTCCTTGATTGTTGGTTTAGTGACCATCCTGAGTTACAACAGCACTAAAAAAGGTGACATGACTCTTGTTCACACTTAACACACATGGTCATTTGATCAAAATCCAGATGCTTGGCAACTGGTTCATATTTATGATAGTTGCAGTGTCCTGGGATCATGTGATCACCTTTTGTGACCTTCTGACAAGCAAAGTCAAAGAGAAGCCAGTTTCACTTAACAACTGTTACTGATTTAACAACTGCAGTGATTTACTTAACACCTGTGGCAAGAAAGGCCGGAAAATGGGACAAAACTCACTTAACAACCATTTTGTTTAGCAACAGAATTTGGGGCTCAATTGTGGTTGTACGTTGAGGACTAACTGTATAAAAATTGATCAGTTATAAATATGTTTTAGTGGAGTAGGTGGTACTTTATTTGGTTGGATTTATTTAGTTACATTTAAGATGATGATGAGCCAGTTGGGTATACTGGTTAAGACACCAGGCTGAAAACCTCAGACCTGGGTGTCTGCGGTGATCTTGGCCAGCCTCTCAGCCCTAAGAAGAATGCAGTGGCAAACCACTTCTGAAATCTTAGCAAGAAAACTGCCGGGACTTGTTGAGAAAATTCCCAGGAGTCAACACTGGGAGGGAGGGGGGAAGGAAAGGGAAGGAAGGAAGGAAGGAAGGAAGGAAGGAAGGAAGGAAGGAAGGAAGGAAGGAAGGGACTAAGAATGAAGAGACATATAATTTTTGCTAGCATACAAAAAATATTTTACATGAGTTTGTGTATACCAATTAACTACCAGTCAATAACAACTAGGATCGAAAGAGAATCCAGAATGAATTCAGAGTGCTCAATGGGACCCAGATCGCCCATCAAAAGACTCTTGTATGAACAAACTTTTCCTAAACAATTCTGAGCAAAGACATGTTTAGTTTAACATGTCTGAACAGGTGCTGCATGTCTGTCTGTTTACAATAAGGATCATTTTTTGCTCAGATTTTTGCTCCACTCTGATAGCAATAGTAGTAATAAAAGAGTAAAGTTTCCATAGCACTTCGTTTTTAATTTTTTATTAGTTAAAAGTTTTAAGCAATTACTATTTTACACATCACCACCATATAAAGTAGGATTTTTCCATATAGATTTTTTGGGGGCAAAATCTAGATTTAATTTTTGAGTTGGATGCCATGTGTTCTGTCCCAGCCTACGTGAGTCCTTATTATGCTCACAAGGAGAAACCCCTCTTCCAAGAAACAGGCAGGAACCGCAAGAAAAAACAACCCCTTTTATTCTCACAGACCTGAGTCAGTGTCCAAGACAAACAAACACAGTCCAGACTTCCGGTGGCGGCGCGGCGCCGAAGACAGCCTTCCCCGGCTGCCCGCGGCTCAGCTGTTTGTTTTTTTGCCCGAAACAGCGCCGACCAGCTGTTCGGGCGAAATTGAAGCCCCCTCCTTGGGAGAAGAGGAGGGGGTGAGGCCCCTGGTAGGGGTAGAGTTCTCCGGGGCCGCCTGAGCATGGAGCTTGGGCGGCTGAAGGATTGAACTCCCCCGAAGCCTGGGTTGCTCCCAGCTGGCCGGCGTCTCTGCTCTGAACTTCTTGGAGCAGAGCCAGGCGTCTGCGAACCATCCCTGCCTGAAGAAAGGACTATGATTTAAAGGAGCAGGCAGAGCGGTACAAGTGGCAAAGGTGAAGAGGATTATTTTACTATACTCTCTAGCTTGTTGGACTTTTTAAACTTTAAGTGAAAGTGCGTCATAATTGAGGACTAAAAGATGGCGGCGAAACCTCCCCCTAAAACTCTTCGGAGCGGTGGATCCTCGCCGTTGCAACAGTCATCACTACAGGCGTTGCACCCTTCTGAAGCGCTGACATCGAAGGACTTACGAGATGCTCTGGATAAACTTTTGGAATCAATCAATCAATCAATGAGTGATAAATTTGCACAGATGGAGGAGAAATTGGAGAAATTGGAGGAGAGAATGGAAGAGAGGATGGAACAGAAGCTCAGCGTGATGAAGGTAGACATTTTGTCTTCAGTGCATAAAGTGGCGGAATGTGTGGAAGAATTAGATGAAAAAATGGATGATTTGGCTCAAAGGAATGCTATATTAGAAGTAAAAGCACGGGAGAATGAAATTGCAAGAGACAAAGTGGAAAGGGAGGTAAGCCTAGCCCAATATTACCAGATGCAGTTTGCTGTCAGAATCAGAGGTTTAAAAGAGAACATTAAAGAAGATTTAAAGCAGCTGATTTCTGAGGCTCTTGAAGTGGTATTAAATCAGCCAGCATCTGAAATAAGAGCAGCTATGGATAAAGTGTTTCGGGTGAATTCATGGATTGCCAGACAGAGAAAGTTGCCTAGAGATGTGGTTTATTTTGCAAAAAGAGAGATTAGAGATCAAGTTATACAAGCTGCCTATGATGCTAAAGTGGTGATTGCTGAACAAGAAGTCTTGGTTTTAAAAGAAATTCCTCCAAGGATTTTAAGGGGAAGGAAGGACTATACATTTCTCGTGCATGAGCTTAAGCAAAGAGATATAAGGTTCAGATGGGAGATTCCAGATGGGCTGATGGTGATGCATGAAGGTAAAAGGTATCGGCTGATTACTGTAAAGCAAGCGCGTGATTTCTACAATAATGTCTTAAAAGCAACCCCATTAACACTTCTGGAAGCTGGAAAGGGATCTGGAGAAGGAGAACATCAAGAGGATGAAACAGAGGAAAGTGGTGCTGGAGGAGATCAAGCTACAACTTCTTTGGATGATCCTAGAGAGCAAAGAGTAACGCGTGCTGCTTTAAAACGAGCAAAGAAAATAAAAGAACAAGATCAGCAAAAGTCTTCAGATTCTTCACAACGTACATATAGTCAAGCTGTGGGAGGAGCACGGCCTAAAGAAGTTAGTCCTATCAAAGCTGTGGTCCAAGAGCTTTTGGAGGATATGCATGGCAACTAAATTTCTAACCTGGAATGTTAATGGACTAAATTCACCGCAGAAGAGGAAGAAAGTTTTTCAATATTTAAAACAATTTAAGATAGATGTTATATGTTTGCAAGAAACGCATATTAGAGTTTTGGATCAAAAGCATTTATTGAACTCGAGACTGGGTACGCAATTTGTTGCCTCTGCAGAGAATAAGAAAAATGGAGTGGTTGTTTATGTTAAAAGTGCCTTAACAGCAGACTTAATTGAAGCAGATAAGCATGGAAGATATGTTATGATTGAGCTGTTGTTAGAAGGTAAAAAGACGCTTCTAGTTGGATTATATGCACCTAACCAACAACAAGCTGATTTTTTTAGCTTACTCCACACAAAGCTTACCCAGTTGGATTATAAATCTTTTATTTTTATGGGAGACTGGAATGGTGTTTTGGATGTACAGTTGGACAAGGCTGGAGCTTTTAAGCGCATTCCAAGTCATGCTAGACTGCCTAAATCTTTTTTTGAAATGAAGGATGACCTGGAATTGCGAGATATTTGGCGTGAGAGACACTTGCGGGAGAAGGATTATACTTTTTATTCTGACAGACACCAATCTTTTTCGAGGATTGATTTTATTTTGTTGACTAATGATTTTTTTTTGAGAACTAAAAAGGTGAAGATTTGTGCAAGAACTATTTCTGACCACAGTCCAGTTTGGTTGGAGATTGATAAGGAGAAAAGAGACAGGCGCTCGTGGCGCGTAAATGAGAATTTGTTTAGAAATCAGAGAAATGTGGAAGAATGCAAACAGCGGATGAAGGATTTTTTTGAGATTAATATGAATAAGGGTACCTCTATGGACATGGTTTGGGATGCTAGCAAGGCCTATATGAGAGGGGTGTTGATATATATGAATAATAGATATAGACGTGCAGTGGAAACTAGAAGGAAAGAACTGGAGAATGAAATAAAGGAAAAAGAAAAGGCTTTGATTTTGAACCCAGAGGATGTGAAGATCAAGGAGGCTATTAGACTGCTAAGAGGACAATTTGATAAATTAATGGCAGATCAAGTGGCAACCAATCTGCGGTTTGCTAGGCACAATACTTTTTGCAACGCTAATAAACCAGGCAGATGGTTAGCTTATAGACTGAGGAAAAAACAAAGGGCCTCTAATATAGATAAGATTGAGTATAAAGGAAGGGTTGTGTTTCAACAGAATCTTATTAAGGATGCTTTTGTGGATTTTTATTCGAAATTATATACTAAAGAGGAAATTAATGTAAAAGATATTGATATATACTTGGAGAATGCTAGCATCCCGGTTCTTACGCAAGTACAAAAAGAGGGGATTAATCAACTGATTACAGAAGAAGAAATTCTTACAGCAATTAAGGAGTTGAAGGTGGATAAAGCGCCAGGCACGGATGGCTTGACTGCGGCCTATTATAAAAATTTACAATTTGAGATGATAAAGCCGTTAAAGGAACTGTTTCAGACAATTCAGAGGGGGGGAAAGGTGCCACCGTCTTGGAGAACAGCTTTTATCTCTTTGATTCCGAAGGAAGACCAGGATGCTACTCAAGTTAAAAACTACAGACCGATATCGCTTTTAAATACAGATTATAAGATATTTGCTAAGGTTTTGGCTAATAGACTGATGAGGGTTCTGCAACAGGTGATTCATGGGGATCAAACGGGGTTTATTAGTGGCAGGCAAATGAAAAATAATGTGAGACATATAGTTGATGTGTTAGAGTTTTTGGAAAGGCACAACCAGATCTCTGCAGCGCTAATTTTTTTAGATGCTGAAAAGGCCTTTGATCAATTGAATTGGCAATTTTTGTTGAAAGTTTTAGATAAAATGGATTTTGGGGAAAATTTTTTACAGCCGATTAGGGCATTATATCAAAAACAAACTGCCCGAATCATAGTTAACAATAGCCTGACAGTAGCATGTAATATTGAGAAGGGCACAAGGCAAGGGTGTCCGTTATCGCCCTTGTTATTTGTGTTAACATTAGAGATACTATTGGTTAAGATTCGGAACTCGGAAAAAATTAAAGGGATACAAGTTGGAGATCAGGACTATAGATTGAGAGCATTTGCAGATGATCTGGTTGTTACAGTGACCCAGCCAGAGAACTCTGTTGTGGACCTGATGGAGATAATAACACAATATGGGAAGGTTTCTGGATTTAAAGTAAATACACAGAAAACTAAAATTTTGGCTGGAAATATGACAGTTTCACAGAAGGCTCTCTTAGAAGGATTAACTGGATTTGAGATTGTTAAAAGGGTTAAATATCTGGGGGTGATTTTGTCACCCTCTAATACAAAGCTATATAAAAATAATTATGAAAAACTATGGGGGAAAATTCAAAAGGAATTGGAGAGTTGGCAAAAATTGCAATTGTCTTTGCTGGGACGGATTGCAGCAGTGAAAATGAATGTCCTGCCCAAATTTTTATTTTTGTTTCAAATGATACCGATTCTTAAGAAAGATTCTAATCTGGAGGAATGGCAGCGAGGTATCAATAAATTTGTGTGGGCAGGGAAAAAGCCACGAGTTAAACTTAAGATTATGCAGGATACTCGTGAGAGAGGTGGCCTTAAATTGCCTAATCTTAAATTATATTATGAAGCTGCTGCATTAGTAGGAATAAGCGATTGGATTAATTTGACGCAATTGAGGTTATTAAATCTTGAGGGCCATGATTTGTTGTTTGGCTGGCATGCATATTTGTTGTATGATAAGAAGGTAGATACTGTGTTTAGGATGCATATTTTAAGACAGGCATTGCTGAGAGTTTGGAAGAAGTATAGACAAAAGCTAAGCAGCAAGATACCATTGTGGGCAATTCCAAAACACGCAATAGAAAATATACATGCTGGTTTCAAACATGATGTGACTACGTACAAGGAAATTTTAAGCCTGGAAAGGAATGTTTGGTGTTTGAAATCATATAGCCTCTTGCGAGAAGAGAAGGTTGTTCAATCTTGGTTTCAATATATTCAATTACAGGCCAGGTGGAAAGAAGACCAGAAAAATGGATTTACAATGACTGATGGAAATTTGATAAAGCAGATTAGAAATCAGGGGTCAGCACATATTAAACGGATATATCTTGCATTGATAGAGATTGACTCGGAAACAGAGCTTGTTAAGGATTGTATGATAAAATGGGCCCAAAATATCCAGGAAGTTATTACAATGGACACGTGGGAAAAGATTTGGGTGAGGAACGTAAAATTTACTCAAGCTCAAAATTTAAGAGAGAACTTTTACAAAATGTTTTATAGATGGCATCTAGATCCTAAAAAGCTTGCAAGTATGTATCCGAATTATCAGCCTAAGTGTTGGAGGTGTGGTGATGAAGATGCAACGTATTTTCACATATGGTGGACATGTAAGAAGGTTAAGGCTTTTTGGATAAAAGTCTGGTGGAATATGCAGAAGATTTTTAAACAGAGGATAAAGTTTTGTCCGCAACTTTTTTTGTTGGGAATAATTGCAGACGCTACAGTTGTGGACACCAAGCTGATGTTGAACTTAATTACGGCGGCAAGACTTTTGATAGGCCAATATTGGAAGAAAGAGGAACTGCCGACCATAGAAGAGAGGACTTTAAAGGTTTCCGACCTGGCAGAGATGGCGAAGATTTCGGCTTATTTGAAAGATCATTCGCAAGAACGCTATATTATGGAATGGAGAAAATGGATTGAGTTTATCCAGAACAAGTATAGGGTTAAGAAGTTTTATGTAGCATTCGAATAAGTCTTCTTTCGGTTTTTTTTTTCGTTTTTTTTATTCTAGTTTTTTATATATATTTAATATTGTTAAGGTGTGTCTTATCCTATATAAGCTAGAGAGTGATGGATTTTAGAATTTATAGTTGTTAGTATATGGAGGAGGAAGGACTCACTGGAGAAGAGCCTAATGCTGGGAAAGATTGAGGGCAAGAGAAGAAGGGGACGACAGAGAATGAGGTGGCTGGATGGAGTCACTGAAGCAGTAGGCGTGAGCCTAAATGGACTCCAGAAGATGGTAGAGGACAGGAAAGCCTGGAGGAACATTGTCCATAGGGTCGCGATGGGTCGGACACGACTTCGCAACTAACAACAACAACAACAACAAAGTATATGGTTGTTTATGGTTGCCTTTTTATATATATATACCTTGTATTTAGCTCTGGGAAGTCGGGGGGGGAGGGGGGGGTGGAGGGAGAGGGGGAGGGAGGGAGGTTGGGGGGAGGTAGGGGGGAGCAGGGAGGGGGAAGGGGGATTTCTTAAGGGAAAACTGTATTTTAAAACTTTTCAATAAAAAAAAAAAACAAACACAGTCCACAGAAACTCGATCCTCAACACAAACAGATGCTTTCAGCAACCAGCACCTCCCACACCTTCCCTTTTATAATTCAGCCAAGGCGAGCCTTCCTAATGCCTTCTCCTTTGCCTTTGGAGCCACCCCATTGCATTCCTCTGTCCTACTCGCTTCTCTTGCCTGCACTTTCGTGCATCCTGAATTTGTCCCAACAGTTCTTCATTACTGTCCAACTCAGGCTCCCAGTGCAGCTGTGTTTCAGTCTGAGTGTGAGTAGAGGGGCCAGGCTCCTCGTCCGACTATAAGTCTTGGAGCTCCTCAGAGCCTTTCTCTGACTCTAATGTCACTCCAGGCCCCTCCTCCTCATCTGATTCCTCAGACTCAGCTGCTGGATCCACTGGCTGGTGAGGAATCACAACACCATGTATACTCCATGTATAATCCAAAAGAGGTGTTGGAGGTGTTTGATTTAATTCAATAGAGTTAATATTGTTACACCTTTGCCAGGTTAAGATTTGCACTTCAGAGAAAACTTTTCAAATGCCATATATATAGTTTTATAGTGAAAGGACTTCAAAGACTACAAATAATGTACCACTCAGGTATATTAGGACACCCAGGACCCTGGCAAAGAAATTAAGTAATGGCCTTATCTATAGTCTACACTAATTCAGTGTCTTGTCAGAATATAAAAGAGAAGCTAAGAATCCTTTTCTTTTTTCTCATTGGCTCCATCATAGTTTTCTGGTCACTACCCTTCTTTGAAAAGACTTGTAATCTTGGAAACAGTTGAAGAGGTCATGATTTACGGCAGAAAGATTATATTTTTAATTTTAAGACATATTTTAATATTTGGCATGTTGACAACTTCTTGGAATTATACATTCTTTGACCCTGGTTCCACTTCTTAAGTGACTTTTAGAGGGAAGTAGGGATGACATCAATGTGATTTAGCAATATACTGTTTTTCGGTTGCAAAACACATAGATGGTAAATTCTAAATCTGTTTATGGAGACTGAATGTCTAGCCTTGAAGCTCTTTTTCTCTTGATAGAGTAAGCATCCATCCTCATGCTTCTTGCTAGAAAAGTTCAAAAAAAGAGATTAAATCAGATTGGTGTTAAATTTTTGTATTTACCATTCCCTTAAAATATCTATGAGTTATATATTTTTTTAAAAAAATAACTTAAACTTTTTTCATATGCATCTTTTCCCAATAAGTGCATGTGAGAAAGTTTTCCCTAATACAGGTACTCCTCAACTTACAACAGTTTGTTTAATTACCATTCATAGTTACAACGGCACTGAAAAAAAGTGACTTATGACCATTTTTAACACGACCTTTGCAGCAACCCCAGAGTCGCATGATTTACATTCAGATGCTTGAAAACTGGTTTGTATTTATGACGGTTGCAGTGTCCTGGGGTCATGTGATCACCTTTTGCAACCATCAAAGCAAAAGTCTATGATGAAGCCAGATTCACTTAACAGCTGACTTACTAATTTAACAATTGCAGTGATTCACTTGACAGATGTAGCAAGACAAGTCATAAAATGGGTCAAAACTCACTTAACAAATTTCTCACTTAGCAACATAAGTTCTGGGTTCAATTGTCATAAGTTGAGGACTTCCTGTATATAACATATTAAGTGTTCTACAGCAGGGGTCCCCAACCCCCGGTCTGTGGAACGGTACCGGGCTGCAGCATGCCAGCAACCGGGCTGCACAAATGAGCAAAGCCCCATCCACAGGATTCAGGCAGCACACAAGACCACGCACCCTCCGGTCCACGGAAACACCTCTCTCCACGTAACCAGTCCCTGGTGCCCAATAGGTTGGGGACCTCTGTTCTACAGTATATGTACATGTGAGATCTGAAGAGATGATTTTCATATGTCAAGCTTTCCTTAACTTGTAATGATGGGGTAGCCGAGTTAGACAAACATAGCTTGATTTAATAAACCGAGAGGTGAATAAACTTTTTGTCCATGCTTACAGATTTCTTACATCAGTTTCTAATGCAGAGGAACAAGTCAAGTTATCTTCAGTTAATCACAGTTTTCCATATCCTCTAAACAGTAAAACAGTGCTTATCATTTCTTGGGGGAAAAAACCCTAAGATTTACAATGGGCTTAACATTTTGATTTGATATTTTTAAAAAACCATGATTAGATATTACTTTTTAACTTAATTATTGTTTCTGCAAAAAGACCAGTTATATAGGAGATGAGTTTTTAACACGTTTTTTTTCAGTGAGATATAATAATCCAATTTAATCCTTGTGCTCACTGATCTGATAAGAATTGCCTTTTCGTCTGAAAATAATGGACTGGAAATGGTGAAATCCCTTTGGTATTGACTGTAAAGTCACCCCCATCCCCACCCTGGGGAATAAGTAAATGACAATATCCTACCAAGATTTCCTTTTCCTAGCTGTCTGAAGAAAACAAAATCCCTCCCTATTTCTTTTAAAAATCAATATTTACTTCATAACCTTTTCTTTCAAACAGGAAAATTTAGAAGTTGCCATTTAAAAAAAAATTGGATAGTGTATGTGAGTTTAAGGATGGTGTAATCAAAATAGAATTTGGAAGATTCAAATATACAAAGCCGGGCCAGAGAAAAGTACAAAAGTAAGAGCAATGGATGTTTATGTATGTTTGCTTAATACTGAGGAAGAGAACAAGAGAACAAGATTGATTGGAAACCTATTCTGATTTCTCTTCTGGACTCTCTGTGGAATTGTCTTATCAAATTTCTCCCCCAAAGCCAAATGATTTTCTTTTGTTGTCATAGCTACCTAGGCTTATATTTGCTAAATTACTGGATTTGCACAGGCCTCTGGTTGAGCCAGTTCACTTCTGACAGATACTGTAGTTTGTTTCCATGTCAATTTCTTCCTTGCTCAGATGACAGTCACACCAGAAGTTCATCTGCCTCATCCCCTCCAATCTCTAACCCTGTAAACCAGGGGTCTTCAAACTTGGCCCTTTTATGACTTGTGGACTTCAATTCCCAGAATTCCTCAGCCAGAGTGCCTGGCTGAGGAATTCTGGGAGTTGAAGTCCACAAGTCATAAAAGGGCCAAGTTTGAAGACCCCTGCTGTAAACTGATCAAACTTTATGAGCTGTCCTAGCCATGGCTTCCCTCTTGCCATTGGATATAGACTTCTCTCAGGACTTGTTTTTTCAGGTTCTACATGACTTGCTTATAGTCGTGTCCCTAGTTGAATACACAGTGAGCTTGTATTAAAGATATTCACCAAGATCAGATACAGTATTCTGCCTTAGCCCAGTCTCTTTCATACGGTTGACATTTAGATCAAAGTTTCTGTCAAAACCTAGGCAGCACAACCTTTCACAGAAGGTGGAAAAATCTATATTATAGTATGCATATTAATTCTATACTGTTGTTGTTGTTAGCTGCAAAGTCGTGTCCGACTCATCGCGACCCTATGGACAACGTTCCTCCAGCCTTCCTGTCCTCTACCATCTTCTGGAGTCCATTTAAGCTCACGCCTACTGCTTCAGTGACTCCATCCAGCCACCTCATTCTCTGTCGTCCCCTTCTTCTATTGCCCTCAATCTTTCCCAGCATTAGGCTCTTCTCCAGTGAGTCCTCCCTTCTCATTAGGTGGCCAAAGTATTTGAGTTAATTCTATACTGTAATAGCAACCAACTAAAATTTTCACATTGGTCTCTCCCTTCATTATGAAAAATTGTACTATACAGTATTGTTTTCCTTTGATTATCTTTTCCTTAATTACTGAATTGGTGCTGAAATGTTAGATTGAAGAGGTACAGTGCGAATTAAAAACCAAGAATATTTCAGACCCAGTATTACCCCATTAGGAACTTATTCCTATAAAAATGCAGTCTAGGGTCTCAGATAAACTATAAATAGAAAGCAGAATAGATTTTGTTACTTATCCTAGAAAGAAAAAGAGTGGGAAACTATTTCATATGATATCAGGATGCTGCCACTTGACCTGATTAAAGTCTTTTATAAAAGCTGTCTTATTCTTGTACCACAAAACAAACCAGATGATATCCAAGTTGGTTTGAGTCTAATCAGGCTGCTTTCTGGATCACCAAATTAGCAAGAGAACTGCACCTTGTATTTAATATATATCTGTAGCCACAGTTGTTTTTTAGTTGCATATCTTGCAGACATAGAACGTGAAGAATCTAGACTAATTCCTCCTCCTATTTATAAGACTAGGGAACTCCCACTCAAGGCTGGTGTAGGGGAGCCCTCCAGAAGGCTAAATCCAGTGCCAAAAATGATGACTTATTGCTACACCTGCTCGTATGGAATGTGTAGGTCCTGGAATAGCAGCTTCTAATCAACATCAATGTAGCTAAGAATGGGAGAGTTTGATCTTGACTTCACAAAACAGAGTCTTGGTTGTTTAGTCATTCAGAGGGGAGAGACAAAAGCTGCTGGGTATTTCCAGGGCATCATAGCAAACAAAAAAAAGTTGTTTTGCTCTGATTGTTTTACACTCTCTTAATAATAATAATAATTTTATTTATATACCGCCCTTCTCCCGAAGGACTCAGGGCGGTGAACAGGGCAAATGTATAAAAATACAAAAATACAAAAGTTAAAAGGAATTAAACATAATGCCCAAGCTAAAAACAGTAAATACAAATATTAAGAACAATAAAAAACCCAACCCATCCCCCATGAGGCCAAGCCAGCTTGTTCAAATAAATGCGTTTTCAGATCGCGTCGGAAGGAGCGAAGGTCGGGCGCCATCCGGAGCTCAACCAGCAACCGATTTCATAAATCCGGGGCGCCCACAGAGAAGGACCTCCCCCTGGGGGCCACCAAACGACATTCTCTGATCGGTGGCACCCTGAGGAGGCCCTCTCTGTGGGAATGCACGGGGCGGAGGGAAGTTGATGCCGGCAGCAGGTACTCCCTAAGGTACTCCGGACCCATGGCATGTAGGGCCTTGAACACCATTACCAGTACCTTGAATCTCACCCGGAAGACAACTGGGAGCCAATGCAGCTCACGGAACAGAGGTGTAACATGGGAGTATCGGGAAACTCCCAACACGACTCTCGCGGCTGCATTCTGTACCAGTTGGAGCCTCCGAGTGGTCCTCAAGGGCAGCCCCATGTAGAGAGCGTTGCAGTAGTCCAAACAAGAGGTCATGAGCGCATGAGTGACCGTACACAGGGCATCCCGGTCTAGATAGGGCCGCAACTGGCGCACCAGGCGAACCTGGGCGAAGGCCCCCCTAGTCACGGCCACCATGTGATCTTCCAAAGAAAGCCGTGAATCTGAATTTAGGTGTCAGTGTATTCATAGTGTTATTTCAAATAATTTCAAGTCGTACATAATAGAATGGCTACAAGAAGCCTGAAAAACAGGATATTATAGAAATTTCCATCAATTCAGAATATTGATACTGAGCGTTAAGTTAAATAACTATGAAGGGCAAAGTTGTAATCTCAGTTGCTGATGTAGATAGTTATTTCTTGTGGAGATCAAAATGTTGACTCTCCTGGAAGAAGTACTCCATGCGAGAGAGGGGAAAGAAAGTTAGCTGTGATAATCCTTAGCTGATGTGAACTGGAGTAAAGACTTATGGGGAAGAACATTTTTTTTTTATTGAAAAGTTTTAAAATACAGTTTTCCCTTAAGAAACCCCCCTTCCCCCTCCCTGCTCCCCCCCTACCTCCCCCCAACCTCCCTCCCCCTCTCCCTCCACCCCCCCTCCCCCCCCCCGACTTCCCAGAGCTAAATACAAGGTATATGTATATAAAAAGACAACCATAAGCAACCATATACTAGCAACTATAAATTCTAAAATCCATCACTCTCTAGCTTATATAAGATAAGACACAAGTAAAGACTTATGGGGAAGAACATTATAATCCAATTCTGATCCTTATATATTTTTCATAGAACCTCTGCAATGCTTTGTTGTGTCTTACCCAGATTTGGCCTTTCATTATATGATTATAAAGCAGCTTAATGGTAATCTTTAGAAATTCTGCGTTACGTGGCCCTGTGGTCATATGACACTTAGTTTTCCTTGGTGACATTTGTTTATGCTTTTGAGATGGGGAAAGACCTTGGTTATTTCTTCACAATTTGTTCAGGAAATAAAGTGCCTTTCTAACTTGGTTTCACATAGTAATTTTGCAACTACCACAGCTTCCTTTAATGTTGCCTCTATTTGTTGTTCCCTAGATAGAAAGGGTGATTTCAAAATTGTATGGAAAGACTGAAACCCCTATGCAGAACTGAACGATGCCATTTTCTCATACTTCAACCTCAAAACTTCCTATCCTCTCACTACACAGAGATTTTAATATCCTTAGTGATGTACTGGTAACTACTATCTTCTAGGTCAAATCTATAGCCTTTCACCCTGGTGGAGAAACCCTTCTCTCCCACTTTTGACCTGACTGCACCATCTGTACCTAGCCAATACCAGGAAAGCTAAGAAGAAGCAGTTAAGGGGAAAATGCATGTGTTTTCAAAATCCACAAACCTGAATAAATGCATAAACCTCTATTTGTGAAGGAAAACCCTTTTATTTTAAGTGCCAAAAGACCTAGATATCACAATTGGCCCAAACTAGCAAATGAAAGACGTGTTATAGTAAGAAGGAATCTGCAGAGGAGCAGATGAAGAAAGGAGGAATCAGAATGAGCACATGATCCCCGCTGATCTTGGCTTAACTGAGAAGGTTTCTTGTTAACTGCACCATTTTGAGAGCAGCCTGTCTATTTCTGCCCTGCTAGAAATGAGCTAAACAACCCCAAACCCATTGGTACATAGTGCCTGAACAACTGTATGAACCCTGGTGGTAGAATGCAGCCTTGCAAGCTAACTTTGCCCACTGCCAGAAGTGGGATCCTGAACGGCTCAACATTGACTCAGTCTTCCATCCTTCCAACATTGGTAAAATGAGGACCGAAATTGCTGTGGGCAGTATGCTGACATTTGTAAACAGCTCAGAGAGTGCTGTAAAGCACTATGGAATGGTATACAAGTCTCAGTGCTATTGCTATTTCAGATATCTATTCTAAACAAAAATAAGCCTTTAACTCTCTAATGCAGGGTGTCAAACTCAATTTCACTGAGGGCCGCATCAGCATTGCGGTTGCCCTCAGGGGGCCGGGTGGGTATGGCCAGGGTGGGTGTGGCCTACTGGGTGGGCGTGGCTAGAGTACATATGGCCTACTGGGTGGGCATGGCCAGCTCTACATTGTTTGCATCAAGGGTGCCTATGGGGGCCTGGGCAGGAGTAGGACAGATCTGAGGGTCTCTGGCAGAATCTGAGGGTCTCTGGCAGAAGGACGGTCTCTGGGCCAGGGCCAAGGCAGTGGGGGCCGTTCCCTCACTGTTTCCAGGATGGCTTCGCGGGCCACATGAAACCACTTCGCGGGCCGGATCCAGCCCCCGGGCCTTGTGTTTGACATGTCTGCTCTAATGGAATTGGTGACCATGAAAGATGGAATTTGAGTTTGAGTTTGAGTTTTATTTGATTTAGTTTGAGTTTGAGTTTTATTTGATTTATATTTTTATTTGAATCACTCATACTTACTCTTCCTTCATTCTTGCTCTTACCACTGCTTCCCATAGAGAAGTACCATCTTTCTCCTTTTCTGTGGAAGGTGTGTAGCAATCCAAAGAAGAGCAGGAACATCAGATTAACTACACCATCAGTGTTGTCATAAAAAGAACTTGCCATGAAAACATCCTATTTCTTTCTCATTTAAAATGGCCAAAATTTCAAGGCAAGGCAGAAATAAATAAATCATTCAGGAAAATGGCAGTGATCTATTGCTCTAGGCTTATTTTTGTTTGAGAAATTTCAGCAGGCAACTTGCACCAAAAGGTCAAGGAGTCTTACTCAAGCACTTACTAAGAAAGGAATGTGTCAGGAAGAAGTGAAGTGCCAGCAATATGCAGATTTTTACTCAGCTTTATTGTGCATTTATTGATTATACTTAGCTTTATTGTTGGGTCAAACCAAGAATTACCCTCAGCCACTTTCTTGTAAAAGTCATGGATATTCAAGAACCAGTTGGATTCCAAGGTAGGCCAAAGCATTGGGACTGTTGTGTACTGCCTCAAAGTGCCCATTTAGTTTTGGTAAGCTTGGGTGAAACAAGGGTGAAGGGGAGCATAGGCTGAGATGCCCTCAGCGAGAAAAGGAGACCATAGGCTAGACTGTGGAACAAAATAATCCACTTCAGTGGCTGCAATTAAGTCCCAGCTTCTTCCTAGCAAGCACATCTCCTCCCACCCTTTGGTTCTTTATCAAGGAAAAGAAAAATGACATCTGCTGGTTCTTGTTTGGATATTGCAAAATACAATATTTTTGTGCTACCCCTTCAAGATAGAAGAAATTGAGCAGTCTAATCTGCTATATTTTAAATTATCAACATTCAGGTCTAGCCAAATTCAGCAGTGACAATCAACCAGCATCCCAAGCAACAGGCATGCTTCAAAGTATGTGATGAAGCAATTTGCATAACTCCTGCCACTGGAAGAATATCCAGAGAATAAAGATAACACTTCCTCATTCTCAGACCACTAAAGTCTATCCACTGTCCAACTTCCATGTATATGCCCAACTAGCAAAACATTAAAAAAAATGTGGGGACCGATATACAAATGTATTGTTTTTAGGCGCTTTCTGTGGAGACTTTAGGGTTCAGGTTTTATAATGTAATGTGACAACAGAAACGTTGTGCCTCTAAAGAAGAGGTAAAAAAAAATCTTGTTTTGGTTAATGTGATAAATGTGTCTTTATGGTTTCAGATATTTTCTGGAAAGGAAACTATCAACTGTTGCAATTTTTGTGTAAACAACCACCTACATATTTAAGAATTCTGTACCCAAATCCCTGAATTTCTCAGAACAAAGAAATAGATAAATTATTTCACAGACCAAGGGTAGAGAATTTTGAAGCAAAATTACCTGTCTTACATACATGTCTCTTGTGACAGATTAGTGTGTAAATAGTCATCAGACTGTACATCTGAAGCATCATAGTTTGGTTCTTGATTTTCTTTTTTCTTTAGAAGTTTCTATAGAAGGAGTTACTATAATTGCCATTGCAACTTCCTCTATTACAGGGCTTTTCAACCAGTGGTACGGGTACCACCTGTGGTACATTAGCACTTGGCAGGTGGTACGCGACCATCCTAGAAAAGTGGTAGCGGGAGAGGGGAATGAGCTGAACTGGTGGCAACACCGCACAAGGGCTCAGCGGAAGCACCAGGATCAGCGCTTGGGGGGCTCTTTTTTTCAGCACCATTGTAACTTTAAACAGTTACTAAGCGAACTGTTGTAAGTCAAAGACTACCTGTACTTCATCACTTTTTTCCTTTTTTTGGCACCTTGTTTGGCACCAAGTTTTTGACACCTTGCTAGGCTACTGGTGGTACTTGGATGTTGCCATATCCTAAAAGTGGTACAATGGGTGAAAAGGTTGAAAAGCCCTGCTCTATTAAGCTTTCACAATGAGGGATGCTGTGAGGTTAGTAGTAAAATATTTGAGGCATTATTTCAGAGTCTAAAGGCAAAGGCAAAAACTGGCCCAGTTTAATAAATTGCAAAAGAATGGCACATTGAGAGATAACATCTCACTCTCACACATATGCTATTAATCTTGTGATTTTGTGCCTTGGGGTTTGCAACCACAGGCATTTTTGCTGTATCCTATTACTGGTGCTTCAGAAATGGCAAAGTGTTTAAAATAAAGTTGCCCTGTGTTGGAAAAATCAGTCTGGCTTTCCACTGAAAGGAATTGGAGCTTTGCCAGCCTCCTAGCTCCTGGGAACACAGAGTGAGCTGGCATGATCAGGGTAAAATAGACTTGTCGCTCTATCAACATTGGGCATTTTGAAAATAACAGAAGCCCGTCACCATGGCAAACACAAAAACAGAAAGAAATGTTAGCAATTTATTATCTTTGATTTTGGTCAAAAGAGGAAACCAGTGGGCTTTCTGCAAACTCAAGGCACACAAATGCATAAGAAACATCTACATTCATGTTTTCCGTTTAGTCAGATTCTGAAAATAAGAGCAGTCTGGGTCAATCTCCAGTGCATTTGAAAAAATCTTCAGAGCTTTGTAGGCAGATGGGTGGATCATATAGAGGTGCCCAGAGATACTGAGGCTATTCCATATGAGCCTGAATAATGTTAGTGACGCTTTTTTAAAAAATCCATATTTTTCAGGGAAATGTTTCAGATGGTGTTAAAGGGCAGTCAGGTAGATTTGGACAAGGCTCAACTTTATAGTCTGTTTGGTATACAATATTTGGAATTTTTTTAAGTATGTTATGACTGCACCAGTCACAACAAAAAAATTCAGTTGACAAAAAGCAAGCTAGTGAAGCAAAGAACTCTCTACCTGTTCTTGGGGAAGGGAAACTTTTTATGTATTTATTTGTTTGTTTGTTATCTATTGTTCTCTTCCTTCTTCCAATGCTGAGCAAATACAATCCTCGCTGCTGTCAATAAATGAAATGTTAGATATACACTTTGTTTGTCAACTTTTTCTGGTACTATACCTAATAAGAAAAGTTCAGGTTTAAAATCTATATGTTTCTCTAACATTTTTTCTAACCAAGTGTGTATTTTAGCCCAAAATTTCCTTTCTTTACCGTGGGAAGGGAAACCGAACAGAACTTAAGGAGCTAAGAAGATTCCATCATTGCTAAAAACAGGGTAGCATATTGTCCGTTTGAATCAAGACACAGGGAGGATGTTCACTACATGACTTTGAAGATTGCCTGTCCAGTCGGAGTAACTTTGTTAATGATTCTTGAACATGTCTTGGTTCATAAATGGCTTAGAGGCCTGAACCCCATCTCTCACTGTTGAGCATAACAAGCCAGAAGCATTGTAAGCAGGAGGTGATCTGAGAAAGCCTAGCTAAATACTGTAAGCAAATTCCAAGCAAGACAGGCAGGTCAGTGCTGAGGCTTTGCACTAGAGAAAAGGACCCATTGGCAGAAACTGTTGAGTACTGGACTGCTCTGTACCAGGGGTAGGCAACCTCGGCTCTTTTATGACTCATGGACTTCAACTCCCAGAATTCCTGAGCCAGCCATGCTGGCTCAGGAATTCTGGGAGTTGAAGTCCATGAGTCATAAAAGAGCCAAGGTTGCCTACCTGCTCTATACTATTAATCTGTGACATAATACTTCACAGCATGCAGCATTTATTTCCCGACACACACCCTCCCACAAAATAATAATAATAATAATAATAATAATAATAATAATAATAATAATAATAACAACAACAACAACAACAACAACAACAACAACAACAACAAAAGATAAAAATACTCTACATTTTGTTCACAGTAATCTGAAAACTTTCAAAATGCTTGTTTGGAACTACGAACAGAAAAGCTAGAGAAAACATGATGAAAACAGCAGAGATTAATGAGAAGATTTAAGGAAGAGGGCTTTTTAAAACTTTGTTACAGAAACTTGATGATAGCATAAAAACATGTGCCAATACTGTGACTGATAAGACACTTAAGTTACAGAATGAGGGCAGGATCCAGAATGAACTGAAGTGGCCGTGTTCCCATGTGTCTTGGGCTGGTGGGTAGCATGTCATGTGAACACCGTAACCTAGGCATCCGATCTCATGAATCAACCTTGAGAAGTTATGGATAGCCTGAAACTGACTGCTCAGCTGGGTCATCAGAACAGCTTATGTGAAAGGGGGGGAGGGGCTAATAGCCAGCTTCCTTCCTGTCATAATGGAGAGAAAATTAGATTACAACATCGCTTTAGTTTTTACATCCCCTGTGCCCACCATGGCTGTGAAAAGGAGGTAGACAAAGTAGAGGTGACTAAACATAAGTTTTTTTTTAATTTCAATTTAAAGTGGTCTCTTTAAAATTGTCAGGGGGGAAAAATACAGGAAATTATCCCTTTGGGGCAGCTGGGAGGGGATCATATTGGCTAATTTATAACTGCCTCAGTTATTCCAAATTGTGCGCTGCTAGTTCATACATATAAGGGAGTTGACTGAGGGAGAAAATGAGCTGGTATTATGGAGCAAGAGGAGCAATAACATAGTTAAAGTGCATTTTTATTTTGATCATTTTATTCTCAAGTCATTGTTCACCACCCAGAGTCTTTCTTCATTGGGGAAATTTACAAATATTGCAAATAGAGCCATATAGAGCCTTGGTGGAGCAGTGGGCTAATGCCTCCTTAAGTAACACCAGCTGCCTGAAATTAGTGCAGGTTCGCATCCCACCAGGCTCAAGGTTGACTCAGCCTTCCATCCTTCCGAGGTAGGTAAAATGAGGACCCAGATTGTTGGGGGCAATTAAGCTGACTTTGTAATAATGCCGCTTGGGTGTGTGTGTGTGAAAGCCCTAATAAGCAGGCATATACATAGAATGAAGGCTACTGCTAAGCTTGTAAGCCGCCCTGAGTCTTCGGAGAAGGGTGGGATATAAATGGAATTAAAATAAAAAATAAAAAAAATATGTATTCAGTTCTGAGAGGGTGCTCAAAGTTTTTGCGCACGTAAAAACTGAGTAACAGAACTCGGGAAATAATAAAGAAGAAAATATGTCTTGAGAACATGCAGAAAGCATTTTGCAAGCCACGGTGTACTTTAAATGCATTTTACACTCAAGTGGGGGAAAAAAGTGCCTTGCTGGCAGAGACTAGAAAATGCTTTTTAGAAACGGAACAATGCTCTCATAGTGGTCATCTGTGAATTTTAAATATTTGGAAGAATGAACTCTTGGATACGCATGGATTTGGGAAATTATGTATGTAGTGCTTGGTTGACTGAATTATTGAAGAAATGTATGATAGAAACAAGGAAATGAACACATCTTAGTAAACTTTTTTGTAAACATTCAAGTTCAAATGATAAATATGAAAAGCAGCAGACTGCCACCATCCCAAGTAAAATCATAGCTTCCTTGTAACATTTTTGCTTATGCTTTGTTAATGTAAACAAATATACCTTAGTCTTTCTTCATCTGCTGCTTTCCAATTGTGCTGGACTGCAATTCCCAGAATTTCAAGCCAGCTGTATTTCATCCATCACAAGGGCAACAGGTTGCAGAAGGAAGGAATGTAGCTAATAACGTTTCCTAACACAAAGGCTTGGAAGATGCTTCCTGATGAACAGTCCTGATGTAGGGCACACCTGTGCAAATACCAAGTGTTATCCTTAATTGATTTTCTCTCTAAAAAGAAATGTATTAAAAATTATGGGAATTAGTAGAAAGGTTATATAGGGAGAAGGAAGTTGTCTTGACATCCAAGTAAAGTAATTGTCCATAGAACAGAACATCATCAGAGTGGATAGGGACCTTCTAGCCCAACCCCTTGCTCCAGCAGAAGACCCTATATTATTTCAGACAAATAGCTGTCCAGTCTCTTCTTAAAAGCCTCCAATCACTACTTCTGAAGGCAAATTATTCCACTGGTTGATTGTTCTCACTGTCAGGAAATTTCTCCTTATTTCTAGGTTGCTTCTCTCCTTGTTTAGTTTCCATCCATTATTTCTTGTCTTGCCTTCTGGTGCTTTGGAGAACAGGTTGATTCCCTATTGTTTGTAATAGCCCCTCAAATATTGGAAGACTGCTATCATGTTATCCCTAGTCCTTCTTTTTCACTAGACTAGATATACCCAATTCCTGCAACCGTTCTTCATATTAATCTTTCATACTCAATTAAAGCACCCTAAACCTTCCATAAAGGCTATAGTAATTTTTCCATTATTGAACATTGCACCAAGAGGAACTAACAAACACCAGCCCCCAATGTTGTTCTACCTAACTCAAAAATATTTGTGTTGTAACTAGCAGAATATTTGAGTTCCTTCCTAATATAAGGCAACCCTACCCTGCCCCCACTCCAGTTAAAATTGACGATTCTTTTTAGGAAAAAAAACCTGTTACAATACTTAAGGCCCATATGGGTAGCTTTTTGGATCCTACATTATTCATAATCTCTGAATGTGGAGAAATGGTCTGATATCTGTGAAATCCCCATATCTGTCATCTGTTTGGTATTCAAGTCAAATGAGTGCTGATATTTCCCAGCAACAATAAATTTGCTTGTGGCAATTGGTCAATTTCCAACAAACTGATGTGAGAGCTTCTAGATGGAACTGAATAGCCTCCCTAACCTTAGAAGACAGGAACTTCAGTGAGAAGGTAAGAGCCAGGGCACCATGAATAAAGAGCATTGATGTCTTTGGAGCAAAGATTAGTGTACAATCTAGTGCCCTTCAAGTATATTTACACCTCACTGTCTTTAGCCTTGTAAATTGGAGATAAAGGATGAAGTAGTCTAACACAGGGCTTTTCAACCAGTGGTACGGGTACCATCTGTGGTACATTGGCACCTGGCAGGTGGTACGCAACCATACTAGAAAAGTGGTAGCGGGGGAGGGGAATGAGCAGCACCACAAAAGCCTGAGCGAGAGATTGCTGGAGCTGCAGGGCTGTCAGGGCTCAGTGGAAGCGCCAGGATCAGTGCCAGGCTCCAGTGGAGCTCAGCGCTGATCCTGGCACTTCTGAGCCCAGAGGAAGCACCGATCAGCTGGAATATTGCAGCATCTCCAGGGTCTTGTGATTTACATTCAGATGGTTGGAAACGGATTCATATTTATGATGGTCACAGTGTGCCAGGGTCATGTGAAGTGACCAAAATCTGCTGCAACGACCCAGCAGACGGGGGGGGATAAAAACCAACCACCCCACCCCACCCCACCCCTGCTGCCAATCCTCAACAGAAATGCTCACAACAATGAAAACCTCGGACAAGAGGAAGAGCACCGCTGGGCAGGCAGGCAGGTGATCTTGCTTGGCTGTGGCTTGGGAGGCACTTTTACCAGTGCCATTGTAACTTCGAACAATCACTAAGTGAATTGTTGTAAGTCGAGGACTACCTGTACTTCATCACTTTTTTCCTTTTTGGGGGGGTCATCAAGTTTTTGACACCTTGCTACACGACTGGTGGTATGTTGCCATATCCTAAAAGTGGTACAATGGGTGAAAAGGTTGAAAAGCCCTGGTCTAACAGATCCGAAGGGGGCCATATTGGGGACGGTCAGTTTGTGGAATAAGACATTCCCTGACTCTATATTCTCTCTTTGTTTTTAGGCCTCCTCATTTTCTTTTTCCAATCAGTTCTTCTCCAAAATCAAGGTACGTTTCTCCCAGATCTAAAAATTGTTGGAAGCATTAGAAAGCTCATTTAAATTCACTGTCATTAAACAAATTATTTTCTCTTGAGTAGGTATACTACTAAATAACATCAGGGTAGAGAAGAATACTTTAGGTCCAAATATTGAGTAGTGTAGACTCTGCAGAAATTCCAAAAGCTAAGAGCTATTGCGCAGCCACATTCAGGAAAAAAAATCAAGGGAGCTCATTCAGACAAAGTCATGCTAAAAGCAAAAACACCGGGAGTATGTCTTATTAAAGTATGGTTTTTCAGATGAGTTCATGTGATTATGCACCCTTGGAATTTAGTTTTAGTTTTAGACATTTTAAAAGGATACCTGGTGTTCTTAAGTATGACAATTATTTATTTATTTTATTTATTTAATTGATTTTATATACCGCCCTATTCCCGAAGGACTCAGGGCAGTTTACAGGGCGAGTTAAAACAATACAAATAAGTACACTTTAAAATAGAATTAAATTAAGACTAGCCCACAATTAAACAAATTAAAATTAAATTAAAATTAAAATTAAATTAAACCCCCCTCAGTCCAGGCCAGCAACATCAA
This sequence comes from Vipera berus, assembly GCF_964194415.1. Classification (NCBI taxonomy): domain Eukaryota; kingdom Metazoa; phylum Chordata; class Lepidosauria; order Squamata; family Viperidae; genus Vipera; species Vipera berus. The sequence continues at coordinate 181,161,673 of NC_138203.1, read as the reverse complement.
ACAACCAAGTTTTAAGGTCCCGGCGAAACGAGCGAAGGTCTGGGGCAGTCCGAAGTTCTACCGGCAGTTCATTCCATAGGGCAGGCGTGCCCACAGAGAATGCCCTCCCCCTTGGAACCATCCATCGGCATTCCCTAACCAGCGGAACCCTAAGGAGGCCCTCCCTGTGGGAGCGCACAGGACACTGGGAGGCTGATGCTGGCAGCAGGTGCTCCCTGAGATAATCCCGACCCATGCCATTTAGGGCTTTATAGGTCATCACCAGCACCTTGAATCTCACCTGGAGGAGAATTGGAAGCCAATGCAGCTCGCGGAGAAGAGGTGTTACATGAGAGTATCGGGGAAACTCCCATTACTACTCGCACAGCTGCATTTTGCACCAGCTGAAGCCTCCGAGTGGTCCTCAAGGGCAGCCCCATGTAGAGAGCGTTGCAGTAGTCTAACCGGGAGGTAACGAGCACATGAGTGACTGTGCGTAGGGCATCTCGGTCCAAATAGGGTCGCAACTGGCGCACCAGGCGAATCTGGGCAAAAGCCCCCCTGATCACAGCTCCTATATGATCTTCCAAACTGAGCTGTGAATCCAGGAGAACGCCCAAGTTACGAGCCCTATCAACGGGGGGTAACACCTCATCCCCCATCGTTAACGATGGACAAAAATGATTCACCCGAGATGCCGGTATGCACAGCCACTCAGTCTTGGCAGGATTGAGTCAAAGCCTCTTTCTTCCCATCCAAACCTGAACCGCCTCCAGGCAACGGGACATCACGATGAGGGCATCACTGGGTTGGTTCGGGGTGGAAAGAAAAAGCTGGGTATCATCAGCATACTGATGATACCCCACCCCGAAACCACGAATGATCTCACCCAGCGGCTTCATATAGATGTTGAACAGGAGGGGAGAGAGAACCGATCCCTGAGGAACTCCACAAACGAGAGGCCTCAGGGCGGATCTCTGCCCTCCCGTCAACACCGACTGCGAACGGCCCAAGAGGTAGGAGGAGAACCACTGTAAAACAGTGCCCCCACTCCCAGTCCCCTGAGTCGTCGCAGCAAGATACCATGGTCGATGGTATCAAAAGCCGCTGAGAGGTCTAATAGGACTAGGACAGAGGAACAATCCCTGTCCCGGGCCCACCAGAGATCATTTACCAGCGCAAACAATGTCGTCTCCGTGCTGTACCCGGGCCTGAAGCCCGATTGGCACAGGTCAAGATAATCTGTTTTGTCCAGGAACAGAGGGAGCTGATGTGCTACCACACTCTCAACAACCTTTGCCAAAAAGCAAAGGTTGGAGACCGGATGATAGTTGTTCAAAATCGCTAGATCCAGGGCAGGCTTCTTGAGAAGGGGTCTCACCACTGCCTCCTTCAGGGAGGCGGGGAAAATACCTTCCCTCAAAGAAGCAGATATTACTGCCTGGAACCAGCCTCGTGTCTTCTCCTGAGCTGAATAAACCAGCCAGGAGGGACAATGAGCCTAAGCATGACACATCTTCAAGGGAGAAAACCATGGACTTCTGCAGGCAGTTGGGATGGAACTGATGATCTCTACTTAGAGGACAGGAAAGAAGAAGTTGGGGAACCAGAGTGAAAGCTGAATAGTGATATATAGATGCATGTCAGCTGAAGTTGATAACACAGAACCAGAGATGAAGCCTTGTGCAGAAGCAGCAGCACAAATAATGAATTCCAGAGGTTATCAAGACTTCTTGGTTAAACTGTTTGTAAAATGTTTCACAGGAGTATCAGTAAAAACAGATGGCACTGTAAATCTGCCTGCTTTGCTTTTGCAACACATTCAAAATTGCAACTTCTTGACTCAAAAGTTTTAATTTTGAAGAGGAGGGAAAGTTGGATGCTTCCTTGTCTTGCCAACATTTAGTTTGCTGTTCACATAGTTAAGAAATCCTGATATCATCCTGTTTATGCAGAGGTAACTAATTTCAGAACTCTGCTGCATTCTAAGAACAGCCTACATCTTATAAATTAACAATACTTTGTGCAAGTAAGTCATAACTTGGGAATATGCCTAAAGCCGTTTAGACATGGGAAGACAGCATAAATCAATTTTAAATGATAAGAGCTGGATACAATTACCATATTGTGGTTAAATCTTAAGAGTTAATGCAGAAATTGCAACAAAATTGTTGATAGAGTAGATTTTTGCTAGTCTATTTGGAAATATACTTTTGAAACCAATTTGTTTTTAAGGGATGACTTAGATAAACTCCGATCTCTTTACTCTACAGTAGAACTATGAACCATGTACTTTCAAATGACTAGGGGATTTTTTACACACTATAATTTTTACTTTTGTAACCCAAAACACATTTTCAGGATCTGCCAGACATTTTAGGCCTTCATGAAGCACTGAATGCCAAAACAGTCAATTTATTTCAAATTATATCACTCAAGAAAATTGGGGTTATCATAAAATCTTAGACTACAGAAATAAATTTACAGAATTGTAGCTCCTGTCATAAGGTCTTCTGTCCAAGACTGAGATGAAAGACAACAGCATGTCCTTATGCATTGAAATATATTTGAATCCTATCTATGCAAAAGAGTAATATAAGGTACTTCGTGTGAAATAGGCAAGATGCTATCTACTCTGGTGTGTGTGGCGGGGGAGGTAGAGTTGGATCCAGTTTGGAGGATGTGCACTACAGCACAGCCAATAGAGTGGACTGCTTCTCACTGATGTTGCTCTTAGCTCTGTATATTCTAAACAAATTGCAACTATTGCAGCAAATCTGATGCAGGCATATGACTCAGGATATCAGGTTTGCCTGGGCAATGATGAAAAACATTGCAGGCATGGGACATCTTACTATCTGTAAGATTTCTTCAACTAACCCAGGAGGCTGGGTTGGGTGAGTATGAAAAAAATATTGTTAGATAGAGCAGCAGTAGTAGCAAAAAATGAAAAAAAAATCTCACCTATTAGAATAAGGAAATGGTAACTTAGCTTTAATTTCTAAGATTCCATTTGTCAGCTGAAAACAGGAGATTACCAGTGTTGTTAGTTTTGCAACAGCTTTAAAATGCAATACAGGTAGTCCTTGATGTATGACCACATTTGAGCCATCATATTTCCACGAGGATGCTCTCAACAGTCATAAGTGTGAAAAGTCACACTGCAATGGTCATAAGTCACTTTTGTCATTGTAACTTTGAATGCGGACTACCTGTAATCAGTTGTCTTATTTCAACGTTTGGAAAAGCACTACCCATATATGCATCCTGAATTGATCAGCAACTACATACATGGAGTGATGGAAAAATATTCATCCAAATTTCTTCTCTGTTTGAGTCTGCAGACCACATGGTTTCAGCATCAAGGCACTTTTTTCTTTTCTTTTCTCCCCTGTACATATTGGCCATTTTTTAAAAAAAAAACTTTGAAAATAATCTGATTTCCCCCCCCCCTCCCCTAATGTTCTCCTGTTCTTCTTATAGTTGACAATAATTGTCTAAATCTCTGTGGAAAAAATGCTTTGTGTAAGAATTACAGCTGCTCTTGCGAAAGGGGATTTTGGAGAAAATCAAATAAAGAGAAAACTTTCAAGAATGCCAGTGAAAATGACTGTACATGTAAGTGCTTTCTATGTAGCCTATCATTCTTTAAACATGGTAATTATTGCCTCCTTCATATGCTGACAGCACATAAACAAAGAGTTACTATGTGCATTAAACCAATTAAGTCTCTAAAAGCCTGTTTGATAATGTTTATTTCTGACCATCAGCGACTCCTTGATATATCCATTTTAGGAAACAGTTGCCCACTGGGCTTTTTATTTGCTGAGGTTTTCACTCCAAAGTGTAGATAAAACTAGGAGAAAAACTAAATTTGATTGAATTGAAATTGATTGGAACTAAATTATTTGGTGTATACTTATGTAACGTCCTATGTATCTATTGATTGATCTGTATTCCCTCTTAAAAATTACAGTTGAATGGAAATACAGTTTGAGAATCTGCCAGAAATATTAGTTATTACTAAAGAAAGAATTTAGTTTGGAGGAAGTGTGATATAGCATGGCCTAGACATGGATGTGTTCTAACTAATGCCTTTCTTCCCTCTGCATTCTGAAAAGCTTGCATCAGATATCCAGCAGAAGAAAAATGTATGGAAGGATATAAGCCCTGCGTTGGTCATACTGACATGTGTTGTGGTAATTGACTTCTTGTTTTCCATAAGGGAGTGAGCTAAAGTTAGGAGGAGGGCAGCAATGACAAACCGTTGCCAGGATCACGATTACAATCTGCAGATTTGTGTATCATCCCCCTCCGCCCTCCCCCACACACACAGCTTGTAGTTTTTGGAGACTCTGAATTGGAGATATTCCATGCACAGGTCAATTAAAATGGCATTGTTTTTCCTATTGTCTCTCGTCAGCTTAAAGAGGGTTTTATTAGGATAGGATGGAAACAAAAACAGTTCTTTCGAACAGAGTTCCCCAACCTTTCCGGTTTGGTGGCCTGGAGCAGGGGGGAGGGGGGAAAGAGGGGATGGTTTTGTGGGCGGGGCAGGTGTGTTAGTATGTGTGGTCACTCTTTTTGGTCCACAGTTCAGATACATCATCAGTGACAGGTGGTTTGAAGATCTGTTAGTGGGGCCACAAAAAAAATTCCTGGAAGGCATTCAGGGATGTTGTTGAGAATTTTCTTGGCAACTACAGAGCAGTAAACTAAATCCAGCTGGTTGTCAAACTTCTTACAGCATACAAGGCCATGAAGATTCATTTTTTGCATTCTCACTTGGACTTCTTTTCCAAAAAAACTAGGTGACAAACATTAGGACATTACTACAGTAGGACATTATTGCAATGGAAAAACAGTATTTAGGGCAACTGAAATTCATCAATGCTGGCTATTGTTGGAAACTACAGTGAGATGCATCGGACACTGAGTACAAACAAATTTGAGCTCATGCAGCATGTCGGAAACATTATATGATTAAATACCTTATAGCCACGGTTCCCAACCTTTTCTATACCCTGCACCCCTAGAATGCTTCTGATATATTCTCGCACCCCTTACAAAAGTTCAAAATAATGGCAGTGAATTACACATGTACACTATGCAGACGTTTTTGCACCCCCAGGAATATTGTCTTGCACCCCCTGTTGGGAAGCCCTGCATTACAGTCATTAAAAGTTAATTTGATATCAATCTGAAATTATATTTCTGTCCAATTTGAAGGGATTTGTATCTCATTATCAATTATAATTTTTCAAGAAGCAAAGCCTTTGAAAAAAATGTATTGTCCAGTGTAATGACTGGGCAACAGGGTTCATAATGCAAGAACAACTTTCATATGGCAAAGATCAAACTCTTATTTCTAATTTGCAAAAAAAACGTAATATAAAAACAAAAAAGGGAGATTTTTTTTCCCCATCCTGGCAATGTGGATGCACCCTGTATTAACGGGAAGATCTCCCTCAAATTTTTTCTCAGTCTGATTCTACAGATTAGACTCCCTCCCTTTTCTGCCTCTTAAGATTGGTGTCTATTTTTAAGTCCAGTGAAGAAATGTATTTCTGATGTCAGATAATTTCTTTTCCTGAACGTCTTCTAGCTGATTCTACCTGTAAAAGTGAACAGTGTGGAAAACATGGTCAATGTCTGAGAGACTGTGCAGGCTTCGATTGCGGGTGCAAACCAGGATTTTACTTACCTAAGGGGGGAAGTGAATTCAAGAATGTGAATGAAAGTAATTGTGAAGGTAAGTGCCTTCTAGAGCTCTTATTTCTTTATGCATGGCACATGATTTTACTCCAGGCAACGCACTGATAGCACATGAGCAGAGAGTTATTGTAGAGGCAGAAGTCTGTTACACTGTGGAACTGGAAATGGCAAACTCTCAATAAACTTATGTCTTTCCACCCAGCACTGAAAGGAAAGAGTTTCTTGCATCATAGCCAAAGAGAATGAAGCTCATTTGCTGTCTTGCCATCTGCATTTTCCCCACCAACACCTTTTTTTTTTGCACTGCTTCAAACATTTGGGGTTATCATGTATTTGTACCCATGTATGTCCATGTAACCCAAGCTTGTCAATATCTGTTTCTGACCATCAGTGGCTCCTTGAGATCTGATAGTCGGTCCTACCAATTGCTCACTAAGCTTTTGATCTGCTGTGGATTGCACTCCAAAAAGTATGGAAACATCTGACCATCAGTGGCTCCTTGAGATCTGATAGTCGGTCCTACCAATTGCTCACTAAGCTTTTGATCTGCTGTGGATTGCACTCCAAAAAGTATGGAAACAAAGACAAAATCTAAATCTGATTTAATCGATCTTCAACTAATTAAAATAATTGCTACAAATTAACACAATGTTTTGCATGTGCTTACTCACTTCCTCTTTTTGTTCTGTTAAAAATTACAATTTGATGGCAATTTATAAAAGGGCCAAAATATTTTTGTGAGCTCTATGCACCCCTTAGGGCCTACGGTTTATGTACTCTTATTTTGGAGGTACTCTCCAAACTCAGCTCTTTTCCCGGAATTTCCCACTGACTTGCTGCATGTAGATGTATGGATGTCTTGACCTACAAGAGTTACTTCTCAGAATCAACCAAATCGAGCCAACTGATCCATGAAAATGGGCCATTCTAGGAACATATTAAGAAAGGAACTTTTTCATATATTAAATGTAATTGGAGTAAACCCAATGCCAATATTAAGCTAGTAGGTAATAATCTAGGCTACTTTTTTATTTTAATGCTACTAAACTGCACATTTGGAGAAAACATCAGAATAATATTATTATTATGATTGGCTCCCAGCAGCTGAATGTTGTTTTTTTTTACCTGCTACTGAATATGTTGTATATTTTAAACTTAAAATGGATATTTGCTTGTTCTTTTGCCTTTCCATTTGGACGAGGGAATAGTTTTAAGTTTGTTGAGAATACTCTAAATTAGGCTTACCTTTATTTTTTCTAGTCTTATCATTTGTGAGGGCATGGTTTTAAATTCAGGGTCTTTTTTCATTTTAGGAAAAGAATATGGATTTTGCTATTACAGATAGGACCATTATCTGTTTTACTATGCTTCATTTCTTGCAAAATGAAAAAGAGAGTGCAATTTCTCCAAAGGCGCTCGTTCCCCTTTCACGTTTCTGCTGTCTTTGTATCCATGGCAGAGATCTTTGAATCTAATTAAATAATTGGGTCTGAGGATTTATTAAGAATCTCACTGGTTATTCATGATAAAGTGACCAGAATGTCATTCCAATGCTTAGCGTTTGCAGTTATCCATTTTCTTTGGGTTTGCAATGAATGGAATGAAAAGTACTCATTATTGTACAGGAAAGGGAAATATAGTCACAGGGTCGTTTGGGCATCATCCCCATCCTTTCACTTTCATTTTTAATACATGCCCGATGATGAGGGAATTACTTCAGCTTTGGTTACTCCTCATTTCTTTCTTTTATCTGTTACTGCCATGACTGGAACTGAACCTCTGTTTACTTGGAAAACTGGACTTGGGTTTTTTCTGAGCATTCTGTCCCTCTTTTAAGCAGGAGATTTCTCAGTTACTTTAAAGTAGTGACATTCAAAATGAATTTATTGGACGACCCTCAGATCTGATCCTCTTTGTCATTTAACTGCAAAAATAATGGTCAGTTCCCTTCATCATTGCCTGAGTGTAAGGATGAGCTGGATAACGGTGAACAGAATGAAAATAAGCTCAGACAAGACAGAAGTACTGTCATTCAGTAGGAAACCAGACTTTGGGGTTAGTGTTAGACAAAGTTGTATTCCCTCTGAAAGAGCAGATTGAAATGTTAGTTTTAATATTTGAAGTCCTACATTTCCTCTGGTCTGGCCATTTGAAGGGCTACCTATCTCTGTGCCTGTCTTATCAGTATGTAGGTCACCAGGAAAGAAACCCACTTTCAGAGCCCATTGGTTAATCGGGAGAAGAAGGCCTTTCACCCACCTTACTCCCAAGCTGGGGAAGAGTTGTTTTCAAGAGTTAAGACTGTCTTCTTCAGCTAGGTCCCTTGGGTTGTAGTAATAATAATTGGAGCTGCTTTTTTATTTTTAAAAAAACCAAAAATCTAGATTGACCCATTGATAGAACGGTAGGATCTAAATCAAACGAACAAAGTAGTTTTCTCTGCTCACAGTATGGTGACTCAGCCACAATGCCCATGCAGTTCACCACTTCAGAGTTTTTGTCCCAAGTATGTATGTTACAGCATGTTGCTTTGCAGAGTTTGCATGGGAAATGGCTTGGCCTTTTGCAGCTGTAAACAGTTTTTTCTCTGCTACAACACAGCTTTCCCAACCTGGGCCTTCCTCAGTTAGGTGGACTCAGCTCCTATAATCCTCAGTGGCCATGCTGGATGGGGAATTCTGGGAGCTGCAGTCCTTTCTCCTCTGGGGAATAAACGCCCAGGTTGGAAGATGCTAGCATAATCGGTTGTGGCATTTTGCCATGTTTCATTTAGCACTACTTTCTTCTTGCAGACATTGATGAGTGCAAGAGAAATGTTTCCATCTGTGGTCCCAAGGGGAGCTGCATTAACACTGAAGGGGATTACCACTGTAAATGCAAGCAAGGATATGGAAAGAGCTTTAAAGATGATAGAAAGCTATGCAGAGGTACATCTGAGTGAGAACACAACTTCTATGTTATGGAACCACACTAATACATTGGAGGGTGACAAATCACTTCTGTAGTTAATTATTTTTGCGGAATGATTTTGAAGTGATTATAGAGCCAGAGATGGTCAAAATGCATAAGAATGTTACCAATAAAGGAGAATATCTGCAGCTCAGGGTTGAAATGAGGATCCTTTGTGTTTTCTGAGCTTGCTTGTTTTTTTGCAGACGTTTCATTACCCAAACTAGGTAACATCATCAGTGCTCACTGATGATGCAGTGCACTGATGATGTTACCTAGCTTGGGTGATGAAACTTCTGCAAAAAAGCAAGCAAGCTCAGAGAGCTCCAAAGACCCTGCTCTTGAAGTTGCCAAACAAAACAAGACTTATGAGAAAAGTATTTATCTTTAAAATAACCATGATTGTGGGCTATTATTTGAAACATTTTTAGAAACTGCAATGTTTGGGGCATGAATTATTATGGAGAATCGGTTTCTTTTCAATCATATATGTTTGAGGTTTTACTTCAGAACATGTTTGTGCTGTTTGAAGTCACTAGTGTCTCTCTTTCTAGTAAGAGCTTGGCAGTGGCTGGCTTTCTTACATAAGCCTTTGCCAGCTGGCATCCTCCAAATGTGCTGTGTCTAGAACTCCTAGAATTCCATAGAGTGGCTGGGATTTGAATTACAGAAGTTACATAGTCACAACAGGCCTGGAGATCAAATCAGAGAAACGAGTATCTGTTGTCTCGATTTGTCTAATAGCTTCATTTTGTCCATTCATAAGGTTAAAATGGAAGAAAATTAATTCCTGTTGTTTAGTCAGGAAAAGTTACATTAAATAGCTGAAAATTGTCAAAAGGCATCTTGCTCATTTTTTAATGGATCAAAAAGACGTTGGGAAAGATCTTTCATGGAGCAAGCAGGGATATGACGATCATCCATGACATACGTTGTGATATACATTGTCCGTGCCCTGTGTCCTTGTGATCCAAGCAGCTGTACCTAAGGGAATGAGAAGTGAATAGTTACTCAATACAGTAGTGTTGAGGAATTAGGAGAAAAGTTTATGATCCCAGGCAGAGTGACTTGCCAGTCAATTCCCTCAGCATCAGTGGAGGACAACTGTTCTATCTGCAATGCTGAAATAAGATGCAATTGCCAATTATGTTAGTTTAAAATTTCAAGAATCTAGAGTGATGAGAAGATGTGATTGTTTTAGCTTGGGCAGCAAAATATCTTGGTTTACTCCTGGTTGCCATCTGTTCACAGTCTGGCTGGAAACTACAGTACATTCTATCATAAAGAGATGACTATCTTTGAGGGGCTTGTGTATCACATGAGAGAAGAGGCTGAGAAAAATCATACTATTTGAAAATTATTTGGTAATTGTCCACATCAGCCTATGGGTTGAGGTATTTTTTGAGGCAATGGAGCAAGATAACATTCTTGCCATTGCTTAAATGCTATATAAATCATCAGTATGGGTAAGGTGTCTGGGATAAGGTAAAATATTCTCTTTAATCATCGAAACTCTTCCCAAAAATCACACTTGTAAATTTCCCATGTCAATATATCATTTCTAACTTCATTAGTTATTTTCAAACAACATACAATTCATATTAGTCAAGATAACTCAAATATTTAACCTTTTTATCAATTTTTTTTTCATAAGATTGTCTTGATTTTGTATAGTCACATTTTTTTTACAAACCTATTTATCAATCCTGAAATCTGTTAGTCTACTAAAGTCTCTCAAAAAATTTTCATCAAAAACTCAGTCCCTTTCTGGGGGTCTTGTAAAATCAAACCCAAATCATCTGCAAAACCTCTCAGTGAATAGGTTCTGAATATATAAGTACAGGCAATCCTCACCTTATGACCACAGTGGAGCCCCAAATTTCCATTTCTAAGCGAAACATTTGTTAAGTGGATTTTGCCCCTTTTTACGACCTTTCTTGCCACAGTTGTTAAGTGAATCACTGCAGCTGTTAAATTAGTAAAATGGTTGTTAAGCGAATCTGGCTTCCCCATTGACTTTGCTTGTCAGAAGTTCGCAAAAGGAGATCACATGACCCCAGGACACATAAATATGAGCCAGTTGCCAAGTGTCTGAATTTTGATCACGTGACCAAGGGGATGCTGCAACAGTCTTAAGTGTGAAAATGGTCATAAGTCACTTTTTTCAGTACAGTTGTAACTTCGAACAGTCACTTAATGAACTGTCGTAAGTCGAGGATTGCCTATAAATGTTTAATGGCACTTTTTAAAATACCTCTACAAAATTGTCAAAGCTAAGTGTCCTGTGATTCTAATTTATACATCAATATTTGCACATACTGAGGCTTACAGTTTCACTTCTATAACCAGGAAAGTATTTGGAACACACGGTGGGCCATGTTTTATGATCTTGGAGCAATTTCTCATTCCTTTTCAGAAGCTTGTCCTAGAGCAGGAGTAGGCAATCTCGGCTCTTTTATGACTCATGGACTTCAATTCCCAGAATTCCTGAGCCAGCCGGCTCAGGAATTCTGGGAGTTGAAGTCCATGAGTCATAAAAGAGCCGAGATTGCCTACCCCTGTCCTAGAGAGAGGCTATCAGCTCCAATTTAAAGACAAACTGAGATATATATACCTTGGTCTGTTGCAATCCGTGTGGATGTGTTATATTGGTTTATGGAAGCATGATTAGAATGTCAGACATACAGAATACCTCACAGGCAGAATACTTGTAACAAGTCTGAGCTTTTTTATTTAGTTGGGTTTTTTCCCCCTTCTCATTTTCCTTTTTTTTCTTTTTTTCTTTTTTTTATTAAAGAGTTTTACAAATACATTTTAAATATAAAAACCCATCCCTCCCTCTCCCTCCCCCCCCCCGACTTCCCAGAGCAAATACAGGATATTAACCCTAACAATTTTAAACTATAATGTGCTAACTAGCTATAATAACACTTTAAGTCCTATCGCACTTTAACTCTCCTTAAAAATAACTAAATAATAACATATCTTATAAATCTAATACTTATTCAAATGCTAAATGAAACTTTTTAGTCCCATATTTATTCTGGATATAATCAATCCATCTTCTCCATTCCAAAATATATCTTTGTTGCGAATGATCTTTCAAATATGCGGAGATTTTTGCCATTTCTGCCAGGTTCGAAACTTTTAAAGTCCATATTCTATAGTAGGCAAATCCTCCTTCTTCCAATATTGCGCTACCAAAAGTCTTGCTGCCGTTATTAAATTCAACATCAATTTAGTTTCTATAGCAGTCTATAGTAATACCCAGCAAAAATAATTGTGGAGAAAACTTTATCTTTTTCTTAAATATCTTCTGCATATTCCACCAAATTTTAATCCAAAAAGCTTTTACTTTTTTACAAGTCCACCATATATGATAATACGTTGCATCATCACAACCACACCTCCAGCATTTAGGCTGATAATTTGGATATATAGATGCCAATTTCTTAGGATCTAAATGCCATCTATAAAACATCTTATAAAAATTTTCTCTTAAATTTTGTGCCTGTGTAAATTTTACATTTCTGACCCAGATTGTTTCCCAAGTATCCATCGTTATTGGTTCTTGAATATTCTGGACCCAACCCTTCTCATTTTCCTTTCTTGCATTAAGTAGTCTTACATTAGTTTTATATTCATCCCTCTTTTGTTTTTAACAGATATTAATGAGTGTAATGGAAATGCTTGCGATGAAACTGCCCATTGCGTCAACTATGAAGGAAGTTATTCATGTTACTGCCCGCCAGGATATTTCCAATATTCCAATGCTGTCCAGGAGAATAAAACAAAGATAAAATGCAAAGGTAAATTCGAAAGGAGAAGATGAAATTAAGGGCAGAAGCAGCCTTTTTACAGAAAACAGCCCCACAATGGCTCAGACCACACGGGAGCTTATTGTTAGGCAACAAGCTACAGGCAGGGCTGGAATCACTTAGCTAATTTCCCCTACATAAGACGGTCCAAGAACTGAGAATAAATGAGATTTATTGAAGAAACTTGGAAACCATTATCAAAAGCATTTCAGCAATTGAGATAAAACAAAAAGTAGCTTTTTTAATAAAGGCAAGGTTCAAATCTTCTTTGGCTTAATTTTTCACCCCATCTTATCTAATAAAGTAGTTGGCTTCCTAAATTGTTACGGTAAATCTTTTTTTTTCTGTCCTTTTGCTTTTGCAATGGTCAGCTTTGTTCTTGTTTTTTACAGACAGTATGCGAAGGGACTTTCATGTTAACTTATATTTCTCGATCATCGTTGTCTTAAATTTTAAAAATTGCATGCTTGCTGTGTTTGCCTTAAAATAGCATTATAATTTGGTTTATATTTATCATAATAAAATTAAATTCAGGCAAGGGAAAAATAATTTTAAAAGGTACATTGATTGTCTCAATATAACGAGAACTGCTTTCCTTGCTCAGCTTGTTTTACTGGCTCCCTGCATATAAAAACAATTTGATTCTAGACCTGTTAAGAGTGATCATTTTCTGTTCAAGCCACATCTACGTCGGCTACCTGGGCACATTATTTTCTTACATCTTCCACTGATGGCTCATCTCTGCAGGGGTGACAAGTTTCCACCCCCCTGGAACTCTGGTTTGACAGCTGTATCTTACAGCCTAAGTGATTGGCTACAATTAGCCCCCCTCTGTTCTCCAGTTCTGCCTCATTAAGGCCGTTCTGGGGTTAGGAGCATTGCTAGCCAGAGCCCTGAACCCAGCAGTTCAGATGGGAAAATCTATGCGGCCAGTATGATTTGGACAAACAGGCTTCACGCAGTTAAAATTTCTTAAAATATATTCCAGCATAGTCCTGTTTAGATATGGATTACCAGACTTAGCAACTCAGCAAGTCATCTTCAGAGAAAAATCTCAAATTGTAGTTCCCTGTCTCATGTTTAAACATATTTTATGCTGCTCCTAGTATTCAGGCTTTTACATTTTTGGAGCAAGAGCCAACAGTTGGGTCACATTCAGAAAACAAGCCATGACAAATGTGCAGCTGTACCAACCCAGCAAGCGAAAGAATGGTGCCTCTTCCATCCTTTCCAGGGACCAAACCTTGGGCCTTTTATATATGCAGAACAACCGTTTTCTCGTCCCCTTTTTGCCTCTGTCGTGCTGTTTCTGTGCCACACTGTTTCTCTGGATTAAATGTTGCTGGAAAACTTCTGCCCTTGACTGGCATGATGATTTTTGGCAAATCTCGTTCAACCTTTTTTTTTTTAATAGACTAATAGCGATTTGCCTTGTGGCACCATTAAGAGGACCAAAGCAATAAAAAGCATTGAATAAAGGAAAAGTACCAAGCATAGTTTCTCTTCAGTTGCATTATTAGGGCAAAGCAAGATCTTTTTTCACAGCGCCCTGAGACTTGGTCCTATTAGTTTCCACTCAGAAATAGATAAAGTGATCTGATCAATATAAAGTATAACCTAGCATGCTTCGGAAAATAAGTAAAATGAAGAGATTTTTAGAAATTATTTAAAAAAAAAACATTTCTCCATAAATTGTTTGTTCTGTCCCCAGAATTCAACTATCCCATCATACCTTCATGGAATAACTGTTCAGGTAAACAGGTGAGTCCTAAATGCTTAGATCTTGAAGTCAAGATTAAATTTATGGTATGTAAATAATACTAAATTTCCCTTTTGATGGAATGGCCACCACATCTCTGGATGTAACAGTATTTAACTTAGGGGTTTGTTTTCTAACTTGACCAAATCATTGCCTCCCGAACAGCAGCCTAATGGCTTTTTAAATAAACAGCAATAACAACACCTAACATTACAATACAATTTAATGACATGATTTGCCTTGGTTAAGCAAATTGTGAAGAGTTGCATGTAGTTATCTCACTGAACTGCCTCAACCTAGTAATTACTAAGAGTTTGTCTGTGTTTTGCCTTGTAATCTTAAGGATCAGAAGATAGGGTTGTTTTTTTAAAGAAAACACGGTAGGATTTTTCAGGATAGTGAATTAAATGGCATACAGTACATGATTTCTACATTTATGGTGTGTCGGGATTAGATCTCTGCAGAATTGGACTCAAGCATATGATATTGGGGAAAGATGCTGCTGTTTCAAGACATCACAGTATAGCCATGCTCTCATGTTCTCTCATGCTTATTTGGAGCTTGGATCCAAATCTCTGAGAGCCTTAAATATACCTAGTGCTGGTTTATTTGTTCGTTAAGACAGAGAAGGGCAGATTATAGCATTTGTGGAAATTGTTCTCCTGGAATTTTATTCTTGAAATGTATTCGTTGGTTAATAGGGCTTTTGAAACGGTAGTTTTCTATCCAGTGTATAGTGTGTGTGTGTGTGTGTGTGATATTTCATATTCATATTTTGTATTTCATATTTCTTCATCATGGTTCTCCCTCTGATCCTTGTCCCCTAATGGTGTTTGCCGGGTGTTGCTTTGCAGAGTTTCCTTTGCAACATTACTACTCAGCTGGGAAACCTCTTTGGTTCACCGCCAAATGTGAGCAGCCAAATGGATTCGAAGAGGCATTTGTGGGTATGTTTTCAGTTTAGTTACTGACTTACAGGAAAAGGCAACTTGAGAAAATATGTAAGAAAACAAGCTGACAGGAGATGCATTGAAGGAAGCTCCCTGCCCTGCCTACCCTGCATCCATCGTGTATTAAGACTAACGCAGTTCATATCTTCGGCATTTTTCACACTGCACATGATTGCACAACATCCCAATCTAAAAGGGTAGCCAGTTATCATATGCTAGTCAAACAACAATGGATCTTTTATGCATCTGTGTGTGAGTATTTCCTTCCACTCTCCAATAAATGAACCATCATTCTAGATATGATACAAAAGAAGCAGCAGCCGGGTTCACATCTTTTAGACAAGCCTTTAATTTCTCCCACAGCCAAGAAACCTCTGCTTCCCATTGCTGCAGACCCTGTCTTAGCCTTCTTCATTTGCATCCCTGCCTTCCAACTTCTCTTCTATCTGAAGATTCCCTGCGCCATCCACCCCTTCCCCATCACTTAACACAAACAAGGATTGCTCAATGCTGGCAGGTCAGCTTAGTTTAGAGGCTGTTTTAAGACCAATCCCAGCTGTGGGCTTCATATGAAAGATGGACAGGGAGAAGGAGTGAGAGAAAAAGAAAAGTGGTGGTGGCATCAAATAGATGTTGATAGACAAAACTTTTATTCTGGAACCACAGAAGCTGCATGCAAATATTCTGAAGTTAGCAAACAGGTAAATAAATCCCTGTCACTAGCAGTTAACTCTGAGAAAGATATTTCTGCCTCCCAAAATAATGTAGAATAATACTCTTACATGAATACCTTTAAAACGTAAACAACAACTAAAACTATTGCTATTCCAGTCACATGTACTATTTTATATCACTTCTAAAAAGCAAGGGAAAAATATTTTGAGTTGGAGTTAAAATCCATGCAAAAATTAATTCAAGTGAGTATCCGTAGTATATAGAAACATGTACTCTATAACAGCATTACCATCGTTTTTGTTGACAGACTCCTGGCTGGAGCTGTGTTTATAGATCCTTTACTTGTGAATTTCTAAATAGATCCCAGCCAGTTGTTAATGAGGAAGGAAACAGTTTTCATATCACTAAAATGCCCATTTCATAAAGAATGCAGGGGGATGAAGCTTGCTGTTTACTATTGCTGTTCTTACGGTGATCATTTATGTCAGGGGTGTCAAACTCAATTTCATTGAGGGCCACATCAGCATTGTGGTTGCCCTCAGGGGGCCGGGTGGGCGTGGCCAGGGTGAGCGTGGCCTACTGGGTGGGCGTGGCTGGAGTGGGCGTGGCCTACTGGGTGGGCGTGGCCAGCTCTACATCGTTCACATCAAGGGTGCTTATGGGGGCCTGGGCAGGAGTGGGACAGATCTGAGGGTCTCTGGCAGAAGGAGGGTCTCTGGGCCAGGGCCAAGGCAGTAGGGGCCGTTCCCTCACTGTTTCCAGGATGGCTTCACGGGCCACATGAAACCACTTTGCGGGCCGGATCCGGCCCCCGGGCCTTGTGTTTAACATGTCTGATTTATGTAATGTAAGAGGATACAAATCAATGTATAAACTAATATATTTAATTTGTCTTAAATAATAAAGGTGGGAAAAGCTGAAATAATTTTACTGTAAAAATGGGGAGATTATAGTTTGATAGCCAATTTTGAGGACACACCAATCTTGTTTGGGTTGTTTTGTTTTGTTTTTCTTTGGTTTTGTCACTCAAGTACTTTCTAGCTGTTTGGCGGAAAGCTGATGCTGTAACACATTAGCTCATATTCTCATCTGTGGATCCTCAACCATATGGGGTCAAAATGTGGCTCACCCATCAAATGGCTCCAGTGGAGGCCTTGACCACTCGTAGTCCCTACAGATCAGAAAAGATTCTTTTTCCATCTCAGCATTTGTCCTTTGGGGGGAATGGAAGGACACCCCTCCAATAAAGCATTTTTCTTCTTTTCTCCAAAAACTGTACATTCTAAGTAGGACCCAGAGGCATTCATGGCCACAAATATGATGCTCGATACCAGTGCTCTGCTTTATAGTGTGCTAGATTACCTTTTAATTAAAAGAATCTTTTAATGTGATAACAAAGGAGACATCACCAGGCATATTCAGTTGGCTGCTGGTAAAGAGGCAGATTATTTCTTAGATTTTACATGCTCAAAAATCCCACTGGAATTCCCCATTCCTGTGCTTATCTATGTACAGTGGATTTAACAATGACTCAGTGTCTCTGAGTGCCAGCTTTTCTCATAAACACAAATGTCAACATGTTTTAGGAAACACTGGACAAAGTGGACAATCTGTTGAACTTGATGGAGGCTGAGAATAAGCAGCAAAGTCAGCAGGTGGCGACTAAGATCATGGAGCTGATGGAGGCCAGGCTCAGGATGTTTGCGTTTGCCCTACCCAGTGGAACCACCACCATCAAGCCCAGAGCAGGTACAAGTTAGTATACAGAGTTGGAGTTATTTGAGATTTCCTTCAGGACCTTGCCCAGGAATTCTCTCCTTTATTGACTGCAATGACACCTCCTTTGTGTCTTAGCCACCCCTAATGTGGTGCCTTTCAGATGAATTTGACTGTGCCTTAAGGAGAAGGAGGAGGACACTTTTGAAATATGAAATTAGCTCTCCTTCCCCAGTTTCATTCTGCTTTATGATATATTTCTCTCCTCCTCCCCCCCCCCCCGCCCCTTGCTGAGTAAATCTGTTGCTTGAATAGTTGGAATATTTTGAGGAAAGTGATGTTTGTTTCAGAGACCCTGCCACTTGCCCTTTCCTGTTCCCTACTAACCTTGTCATCTTCCTTTTCTTTCGTAATAGAGCTGGTGATGGAAATCAGGACAGCTGAGAACACAAGCCAAGGTCTGGCGCAACTGTGGCTGGAGGACACACAGATGGAAGTAAGCTGGGAAGAAGCAAGCAAGAAGGGAGAAGGTAAAAAGCTGCGGCAGGGCAACCGAGGGCTTGTCTGCGGGGTATGCTGTGAGAAGGAACAGAATGCCCGTAATGGGCTGGAAAAGCCGAGGGAGAAGGCAGCAGAAGGGAAAAGCTCTTCTTGGGGGTCAGAGCTTCTGGGACAGACTTTGGGCCTGGGAGAGAAGTTCTCTTCCCTTTGGGAAGCCACGTTGTCTTAGGACAGGGGTAGGCAACCTCGGCTCTTTTATGACTCACGGACTTCAACTCCCAGAATTCATGAGTCAGCTGTGCTGACTCAGGAATTCTGGGAGTTGAAGTCCATGAGTCATAAAAGAGCCGAGGTTGCCTACCCCTGTCTTAGGAGTAATTAGATGAGAAACGTGTGTCAGTGGAAGGTGGAACTTGCTGTCTTTCAGCAGGCTGCTACAGAAGAGTTCTTGCCAGAGATATAGGTCGCTGCGGAGTGATTTTCTTTCTTACTCTCCTGCCTTCCTTCTTGTTGTTGTTGTTAGCTGCGAAGTCGTGTCCGACCCATTGCGACCCCATGGACCACTTTCCTCCAGGCCTTCCTGTCCTCTACCATCTTCTGGCCTTCCTTCTACTTGCCTTCTTTTTCTTAATAGACCTGTGGATCTGTTCCTCTTCTGCCTCACCCTTCATCACGTAGGCAGAGAAATAGGTTTCTTTGAGCCATAGATTGCCTATCCAAGGGAATGGGCAGATAAATAGAATTAAGGAACCGGGGTGGGCCAGGAGAGGGGAAAACCTGGCAGCATTTCCTTTGCAGCTGTTCTGGACATTGTGAAGAAAAGTGAAATACTGGAAAACAACTGATTGTGAAGACATGTCAGTGTTTTATTTTAAGAAAAATAATGGCAAGAGGAAAGATCATTTTTTTTCTTCTTCTTACTATATTAGATGAGAGGGATGCTCAAAGGAATTTAATTAGGAAAATGTTCAGGACACAATGTTGGATTTAAATGTATGGAATGTACAACGCTGGGTGTAAATGTACGGTGAAGAAATAGTTTTTTGAAGTTGTTTGACAGGATGAAGAATAGAGCAATTCATATTTCTGAAATATTTCTAAATAATGTTGGGAGTTAGAGAATTTAAGGGAAAGATTGTCTCTGCTTGTGTTTCCCAGAAACATCTCTTTATTTATGTCTATCAACAGAATACTAAACTAGATGGACATTCAGTCTGATGCAAGACAATTCATAGGTTTTGAAGAAACGACAGGCAGTTTTTTGTGTTGATAGGTTTCTTAAAACTAAATGATATATGACCACAATAATATATATATTATTGAACTTGGATAAAATATATAAACAGAAGGAAAAGGCACAAAAAAGGCAAAGGAATAGAGTCAGGTGAATAAACTAGGGATATACAAATACATTAAAATTATAATTTGCCATTATTCCAATAAGCAATTGAATATACTATATTCTTTAAATTCTTAAAAATGACAGTTAAATTCTGTACAGAATTCAAATATCTAGAGCAACGGAATAAATTATTAATACCACAACAATTGTTAACTGGCAATTGTACAATGACACTATGGGGAAAGGGAGGAGTATCAAAAAATTCTATATGAATATCTTTCCAAGGTAGATTGTCCAAGAGAAAATTCCCTAGTTTGCTAGTTCTTTGTTTGCAAAGAATATTTTTCCACATAGACCTGAATTTGGACATACTATTTCTCTCCATTGGCAGCTTAAACAGACAGAATCCACTCACTGCTTATGTACTGTGGATCACCATTGGGCTGTCTCATCCCAGCAGCTTCTGCATCCTCACATCTCAATCACTCTTCCCTTTTCAGGCCCCAGTGTTGTTGGCCTCCTGTCTTATCAAAACCTGGGATCCATCCTGACAGGTGCACCTGTTGAAGGAAGCGACTGGGAGCAAATTGTAAAGTCAAAGCAAGAGACTGACAAGCCCAACTATAAAGTATTGTCCAAGGTGGCATCTGCTTTTCTAGGCCATAATGAGACCACTGCCCTAAGCAATTCCGTCACATTCTCCTTTAACCATCCCAAACCAGTGAGTATCCATTTCTTCTTTGTCTTCCCTGGATCTAGAGAATGGCAATAGTATATCCTTTTGTTACTCCCGTAAGAGCCATTTAACCAAGGAAACAGCCTTTCCTGGAGAGAAAGTACTATATAGTTTGTCTTCTACTTAGCCACACTCAGAAGTGAGCCGTTGGACGGATTTTGACACTAATTCACATTAAAGACCAGGAAGCCCAATTTGTCTGCTTTTCTTGCTTGCTGTATGTGTAATAATATGTGGGAAAGACCTTGGTAGACCAGTGTAGAGATGCGGCCTTTGGAATGGTCAGATCAGAGAGGACATAGCATGCAGCTGGATAAAAATAATCCTTAACTTACAACTGCAATTGAGACCACAATTTTAGTCACTAAGGCATGCAGTCATAAGTGAGTCATCTCATGACCACACCTCATTTTATGTCCATTTTTACTGTGGTCATTAAGCAAATCACGTGGCTGTTAAGTGAACCATGTAGTCATTTAGCAAATACAGCTTCCTCAATCGACTTGGCTGGTTGGGAAGTTGCAAACCATGATCCCATGATGGCAAGACCCTGCAAACATTGTAAATGCAAGCTGGTTGCCAAGCGCCTGAACTGCAGTCATGTGACTGTGGGGTTGGTGCAACTTTGAGGAGGGGTTGTAAGTCACTTTCTCCAAGGCTGTTGAATCTCTGAATTATTATGAAATGAATGGTCCTTAAGTCAAGGATTACCTGTACTGGATGGAGCAAGAGGCTCAGAAAAGACCCTCCCTAATATCTCAGACTGCAAAGGAGTCAGCAGATTTTTACCTGTAGATTTGCAAGACTCTGTTAATATAGCCTGATAGTAAAGTAGGATTAGCTCATCTGGTCATGTTTCCTGTCTGCTCTGCTGGGAAGGCTGACAATATACGCAGAGTTCAAATTTGTATGTATTTGATAATATTGGCTCATTCATCCTGTCCCCATATTCCTATTTTTTTTTCCTTCTAGGAATCAAATGCTCTGAAGGTGATTTGTGCTTTTTGGAAGCCCACTGAAACGGGTGGAAATTGGTCTCAAGAAGGTTGTGTACGTCTGAACATTAGTACTGCCAACAGGACATATTGCAGCTGCAAACATCTGACCAGCTTTGCAGTGCTCATGGCCTTCTATGATGTGGAGGCAAGTCCCAACTAGAGAATAGAGAACTTAGGACTGGGTTTAGTCAGGGAATTTTTTTAAAAAAAATGGTTGTAGGATTGATTAGTTATTCATAACTGGAGTTCCTTGTATACCCTGTGTTTCCCTGAAAATAAGACTCACCCCAAAAATAAGCCCTAGCCTGACTTTTGGGGGTGGGCCTAATTTAAGCTTTACACCCAAAAATAAGCCTCAGAGGGTGGACGTGGCTAGCAGAAGAGACGGCGAGCGCCCGACGGCCGCCTGGCGCAGCACTGGTAAGTCTGAGTGTGAAGGCAGAGGTGTGGGGGAGGCAGGCGATCCAGACGGGTTGCGCGGCCACCTGGCTCATGGGAGGCTCGCGTGGCGGCACCAGTAGCAGGCAGAGTGCATCAGGATCGCCTGCCTTCCCCCCATGCCTCTGCCTCCACCTGCTGCCGGTGCCGCCGTGTGAGCCTCCCACAAGCCAGGCGGCCGCGCAGCATGTCTGGATCGCCTACCTCCCCCTCCTGTGCCTCTGCCTGGCTCCACCGCGCATTTTTCACCCAGGAGGAGACTGGAAGCTTCATCTGCTTGCAAATGGAGCGAATTGCTCTATTTCAAAGCGCTCCATTTGCAAACAGACAAAACTCCTCATTTCTCTGTCCGGGTGAAAAGTTTTTGGGTGCCTATGGGGCTGAGCCATGCAGAGTCAACCTGGAGCTGGGTGGCACCAAAGTCAAAATAAATAAATATTTGCACTTCTACCCATTGCTGCACTCTCACCATCATCTTGTGTCTCCTTGGATGACCAGTTTGTTCATTCATTTGGAGTGTAGCCCTCCACTAGGAGAACATCCAGGCATCCAAGGCTCAGACAAAATGTCATGACAGAAGGTGGAATCAAGCCTAAGATGGCAAGAAAAGAGAGAAGGAGACTTTTTTTTGCAGATGGCTTGGTTCAATTCAGTTGGTTGGCTGTTAGAAAGACTAGCCTATTCCACCTGAATATTGGGAAAATGGCGCCTATAGGACCTTCACTGTCGAGGGATCTACAAAAATAATAGCAAGACCATGGGAGTAGTGAAGATGATGGGCTCTTAAAGCAAAAGTATTGAGATAAAATTAGTAGCAAGGCAAGATTTTGATTAAAGTATTTATTGGAATTAGCTGCTTTAAGGAGAATCAGCTTCCTGGTATTTAAGGAGAGGAGGCAAAAAAACACTTCAGCCAGAGATCTGAGCTGGTCAACTACTTTTCAGTCTGATTTTTGAGCCTTTCTTCTTCTTATCGTCTCCTGAAGCATCAAAGAATTATCACTAGCTATTGGCAATTTAAGTTTAAATCATTCGCTTTTTATTAGCCGAAGCTTCTTTCAAGTAGAGTTGACAAGACCTGACTTCTACTGCATTGCCTTAATTAATTAATTACCTATACTGGTCTTTACTCTAGGATTGGGGCCTGTCTATCATCACAAAGATTGGGCTGTTTCTATCTCTGATCTGCCTATTCTTCTCCATCCTCACCTTCCTGTTCTGCCATGCCATCCGAGGTATCCGCACCACCATACACCTCCACCTTTGCCTGGCTCTCTTTGCTGCCCATGTCATCTTCTTGGGCGCTGGGATTTCTACCAATACGGTAAGTAACTGGCAAGGATTTTGATTACGCATTTGGGGAAGGTATTCTGGGGGAAACAGCTGAAAGAAGTGGAAAAATCCTCCATTTAATGTGGCCAATCCTCTATAATGTGCATTTAAAAAATGAGATCTTACCTCCCACTTTTAGAATATCATTAAAAATGCATCTGCCCCTGCTTTAATAGAGAATATGGGAGAGATTGAATTTCTAGCCTGTTAGCTGACAGTGGGGTGCTAACTTTCCTCCTTCCCACTGTCCAGGTTAAGTGCCATCAATAGGGGAAAGTTGCCTAATGGACATATAAATACAATATTGTTTGTCAGCTCCTTCTATGGTCAGTTAGTACCCTGTAAGTCCAGTCCAGTTCCTAACATTATGAAGGTCTGTGCTTGTTCCTTCAAGATTGGAGTACCTAACAGACCAAACAGTGAGAATGCCAAGAGGCACAAGTATTAAGGGGTGCTGTTGGACCTTAAAGGAGTAGGAATAAAGAGTGCATCACATTTCTCTTTGAACATAATTTTCCTGGATATGAAAGATGTCCTCCTCTGGGAAGAAGGAGGATATTTGAAGACCAGACTGGATTTTGAAACTGCTACCAGAACAGCTGAGTCTAATCTTCGTTTCCTTTTTTAGATGGCATGTGTTGTAGTTGCTGGATTGCTCCATTATTTCTTCCTCTGCGTCTTCTTTTGGATGCTACTGGAAGGTGTGCAGCTCTACTTGATGGTAGTTCAGGTCTTCAACACACATAGCCTTAAACATTGGCACATCTTCCTTGTGGGATATGGGCTCCCAGCTGTCTTGGTGGGCATCTCCGCTGCCATCAATAGCAAAGGATATAGCAGCAAAAAGTGAGTCCTGAATTTGGATCTTTATCCACCTCCACCCAGTCATGAGCTAGAGAGTATCTGTGTATTGTGCACTGAAGGTGAGGTGACAAGGTCTTGAATATGAATGTTGGTAGGTCCTCCAGTGCATGTCATGCTAGAATTGCTTGTGAAGTAAAAGGGCTGAGCAGGCAAGTAGAGGAAGCTATAGTGGCCAGCCTTAAGTCCCTGTGACATTGACATTGACATTGACATTCTACACATTCCAGCATGATTGGTAGTGAGCTTTCTTAGGAAAGTGAATTTCTAAAGGGGCAGAAGAACAGATCTAAATGAACTGTGAGAAAATAACCATATACATCCAGTTGCCTACAAAACAAGTCACCCTCTGTCTTTCCATACAGCTGCTGGCTTTCCAGGGAACGTGGGTTCTTGTGGAGTTTCCTGGGACCTATCTCCTTCATCATCATGGTAATGCTGAATGCATACTCAAGAGCTACTTAAAATGTTAATCTCTGAACAATATCCCAGCTTCTGTCTATTATAGTTTAATGAAGAGAAGGACTAGGGGGTGACATGATAGCAGCGTTCCAGTATCTCAGGGGTTGCCACAAAGAAGAGGGAGTCAAGCTATTCTCCAAAGCACCTGAAGGCAGGAGAAGAAGCAATGGATGGAAACTAATCAAGAGAGAAGCAACCTAGAACTAAGGAGAAATTTCCTGACAGTTAGAACAATTAATCAGTGGAACAACCTGCTTCCAGAAGTGGTGAATGCTCCAACACTGGAAGTTTTTAAGAACAGACTGCACAGCCATTTGTCTGAAATGGTATAGGATTTCCTGCCTGATCAGGGGGTTGGAATAGAAGATTCCAAGGTCCCTTCCAGCTATTCTATTCTATTCTATTCTACTCTACTCTACTCTACTCTACTCTACTCTACTCTACTCTACTCTACTCTACTCTACTCTACTCTACTCTACTCTACTCTACTCTACTCTACTCTACTCTACTCTACTCTACTCTACTCTACTCTACTCTACTCTACTCTACTCCATTCCATTCCATTCCATTCCATTCCATTCCATTCCATTCCATTCCATTCTATTCTATTCTATTCTATTCTATTCTATTCTATTCTATTCTATTCTATTCTATTCTATTCTTTTTGAAGGCATCTTATTATTTGTAGGTAGCTCTGGATGTAGTAGTCCAATTCCTGCGATATGTCCCTTGAACCACTTCTGCTAGGGACAACTTTTGCCTCTCCTTTAGAAAGGCATTTGCTCCAGTTCTTACATGTATTATCTGATGTCATATTAAAATGCTTCTCCCCTCCCCCCCATTATATGACATAAATAAACCAAACTGAAATGACTCCTGGGTGACTATACAGCTTGGATTTAATTTGTTAAAGCAGAATTCTCTAACTCTAACACTGTCCAGCTTTCAAAAGCTTAACACTCTATCTTTAAGCTTCCATTAAGGAAGCTAGAAAAGCTGTGATATTTAGGCTAGTGCTCATCTCAAAGCCTGATTATCCTTATCCAATATTTTCTGCACAGGTCAATGCTGTTGTCTTTCTTATTACTGTCTGGAGGCTTTCCGAGAAGTTTGCTGACATTAACCCTGATTTGACTAAATTAAAAAAGCAGAGGTAAGTAGCCAAGAAAAAGTGATCGTCTATGTCTTAAAAGATCAGGAATTAATAACTGGTGAGATTATAATAATCCCCTTGGATAATAAATGATTTATTTAATAAAATGGTTTTCAGAAGCTCCATCTAATATAATCCTGGTGGAGAATTAAGGCATAAGCTGTTACCTAGCCCTGTTTGATGTAATAGATGCCCTTCACATTCTGTTTTGAAGCTAGTCCTCATTACATAAGGTCAGGGACCATAGCAACCTGTGTTAAGTTGTGTCCTTAATCTCTTTTTCTTACAGGGTGCTCACAATCACAGCCATTGCACAGCTCTGTATTCTAGGCATCACTTGGATCTTTGGCTTGTTTCAGTTCAGCAACCAAACCCTCGTCATGTCTTACCTCTTCACCATCTTTAACAGCCTACAGGGTCTCTTCATCTTTCTCCTGCACTGTGTACTCAAGAAACAGGTACCTGCATTTGTAGAAAAGCAGATATGTTGGGAACCAGCTCAGAGACTGAAATATTCTGGTCATTTATTTGGGAGTAAAGCATATTGAATATGATAGGATGTACTTCTCAGCAGACAGGATTGGACTGTAAGTTGGGCATATAATATTGAGTGTTTGCGGGGGGGGAGACTCAAAGACTGGCAAGTATCAAGGTGTGTATGTGTGCAAACCAGGGAAAAGACACAGATACAAAGAGCAGTTTCCTAAAGTTGTTGTTTGTGTCTAGGTGCGCGATGACTATTACCGCTGGTTGTGCCAGGGCAGACGTGGCAAGACCCAGAGTTCTGACAAGTATTCAGAATTCAGTTCCACATCCGGTTCCAACACGTTAAGGGTAAGAGCTAGTGAAAGATTTCATCCTCCAGATTCCCTGAGTGTGGAGCTGTCCTGCAATGCTGTTTTGACTTTGAGTCTGGCCTTAATGTTCCTCCACTTGGTCCTTTTAAAAACAATCAAGAATCAGACTAAACCTGAATCAAGACCTGGAACAGCTTTATTCTCCACCTGTCCTACTGCTTTTAGAAGCCGTGCAAATCAATCACCAATAATGCTTGCTTCTAATGAGGTGCAAGTGGGTGTATTTGATATCTCTCCAGTCATTTTATAATTGAGAACATATGTCAATGTGAAATAATGGGAAAAATATTTGACATAAGGATTAATCTGAACAGAAATCCTAGGGCAAGAAAATAGGGAGCAACTCTGAGATACAGGAAAAGGGATATTCAGATGACCTAGTGTGAACATAGATTAGAACTGACCAACTGCACTATATAACTGTAAGTAGGAAAATAGAGAGAACATGACCCCTGAGGACTACTGTATCTCAGCAGTTTCTGTAGATTATTGACAGGTTAGTTTTTCAGGGCTTCTAAATCAAGCAGAATCCAGATCACTTAACCAAGGATTATTAAAAGTCATATGACTCACATTTAAATTGAAGTTATTGGCTGTGTAGTTTGAGCTTAAAATTGATTCTCTGGCTGTGGTGCTACAGACTTTGTATTATTTGCATAGGTAAAGTTTGCATTGTCCTATAAGTTGACAGGAAAATGTCCTTTCTTAAAACAGAAGGACTTACAAATCTATTGAAATTCATGTCTGTTATCAAGAATTAATGAAATATTTACTCCAGTGGAAGCAAACAATTACTAGATAATTCTAAAGGCTGTCTTTCTTTTCTTCCACAGTCTCCCAAACCTTTGAAAGAATCTGGAATATAACAGAGTTTTCAGAAATAAAGAATTCCAGGTG
Source organism: Vipera berus (assembly GCF_964194415.1). Taxonomy (NCBI): domain Eukaryota; kingdom Metazoa; phylum Chordata; class Lepidosauria; order Squamata; family Viperidae; genus Vipera; species Vipera berus. The sequence goes on along the minus strand of NC_138203.1, from coordinate 181,134,535 downwards.
TGCTGCTTTGCATATAAACATTTCCAGGGAAAAGATGGGCTGGATAACAGAACTATTGCCTGCTGATTCAGACCTACTGCAATAAGGACAGTGAAACTGCCAGAAACCTATGCAAGGATCCATCCAGCAAGCTCTGGAACCAGGCCCACATTAATCTTATATTGGTACAGGGCTTCATCAAATGTTCCCTTTCATGCTGAGGCTCTTCTCTCTCAAAGAGAGGAACATTTCTTTTTAAAAGGGTACTTCTACATATGACACTTTCATAAAAGGTCCTTCCCGTGGACACTGGTTAGTCGTCTGCCTGGCTATTATGCATCAAAAATTTGAAATGAATTTTACATAACAGGAACGATCTTTTTCGTCCAGTACAAGTGGCCTATGGACTGATCTGATAGCATTTCCCCTAATGCTTATTAAGTTATTTTCAAGTATAAACCTATGATTGTCTGCAGTACCTATTAAAACAAGTAGAAAGAGGGATGATAAATATGGTTTATCAAGTGTATTTAAGGAGTTAGGCAAGGCAAAGGACTGGCAAGGATGCTGTAATTTAGGACTGGACAAAGAACTTCACATTATTTTGCTTTGGAATTACATTTGTCCAAAATATATAAATTTTGAATTTCGCCAGTCAATGAGATTATAAAGCCAGGTCCCTTTTTAGGTAGTTATAAAATTGTCCTGGTCTGAATAGTCCTGCACATAAAAATGTATGTAAATGTAGAAACATACATTTTGCCTACATGGTGTAGGTAAAATACAGACCTTTTAGCGAATGATCTAATTTTTGATGTAGAAGGACTTTTATTTATTTTTAATAGAAAACTAAGCCTTCATTTGCAACCTTGCACACTGAGCCAGGCTTAATTAGGTATAAGTAATCCCCTGCTATAAAACTGTTTAAATTATAGTTCTTTTCCATTGCCCAAAGATTTTAGTGTTTCTTGGTGCATTAAATGTCTGCCATGCTCAAAATTCAAATTCAGCTCAAAAAGGCAGATCTAAATAATCTAGCATCTCATGGGCTGCTTCATATCTGACACCTTTGAGTAGAAGCACAGAAATAGAGGAAGAGTTTTCATTTGATGTTGTTTTACTGCTGTTCCCTGGAGTTCTGCATGTGATAACAAGATGCAATGACAAAAAAGGGGTATAGGATATAGAACAATCTCAGCTACAAGAATCCAGGTAATGTTGTTTATTCAGACAAGTAGCCACAATTATAAACTTGAGGTGGTGGTGTTTTTTTTTATTATCTGGATGGAACGCTTGCAGGGAACAGAAGAGCTTGGGTTAGATTAGAAAGTTAAAAGCAATATCTCGAAAGGCAGTGATGGAAAAACTCTTCCATATTCTTATAAGAAAACAACACAAATACAAAATCTTCAGGAGTCAAGGCTGACTCAGTTTTCCTTTTTTAAATGAAGTTAATGAACTTTTCTACAGTGGCCATTCCCAGAAAATATTGAAAAATTTCATGTTTAGACCAATTAGGTTTGAATTGTTTCCAATATTCCTAACTTTTTTTCTAAAGTGCTTGGTATTTGTATTTTATATGTATCTCAGTTCCAGGTGTGCCTCATTTGCATGTAAATAGCAAAACACCAGAGTTCACAGCTATTTTTCTACTGAATTTTGCTCCCAAAATTATTCACCAGTTAGACCTAGTCTTTGCATGCACCTTTTGTAGTATTGGAATATGTAAATTTATACTTGAGATGGGGTGGGGAGGAAATGGATGGATTAATTTTACTGATGCTTCTACTATTGTTTCTACTATTGTTTCCATAACTGCCAGTCTTGAAATATATTCACTCTAAGAGTGCCTTTAAAGATGTATAATTTTTTTTTAAAAAATTTATCCAATTACCTATGTACTTTCTTAAAGCATTTTTCCCCTCAATCCTTCACCTTTTAATTAAATCAAGAGAAATCTGGTTGCATCTTTTCTATTTTAATAGAAGAGAATATATGTAGCTCACGGTTGAACTGTGTAGTCTTTAGTGCTGTCTGAGTTTAGTTATTTGCTTGGAGATATTTAATTAGCCAACTAAGTGACATCATCAGTAGGAGTAAGTGTGAAGTTTGCTCTCTGAATCACATAAGTACAAAGACTGCAACAACCCAAGAATACTAGAAAAAGGAAACTGACCACATATACAAAATCCTCCAACAAAATGGATACCCATAGAACTTTATCAAAAGTGCCTGACCACTCAATAGCACAATCAACACAACTATGAAAAGGATGACGCTGCCTTACATCAGAAACAACCCACGGTTACAAGCACGTGGCATTAGTGTAGCACACAAACCAATTAAAGCTGTCCAAAACATAAGTAAACCAAAAGACCAGGAGCCCAAGAAGAAGAAAACAGAAGCCATCTACATCATGTAATTCAAGTATTATAGCAACCATTATGTAGGATGGACAGGTAGAAGACTGGAGAGTACATCCATGAACACCAACTAGCAGTCAGAGGACATTATGAAAATTCCTTAATCTCACAACACATAAGCAGACTTAACCATATAACTGAAAAATTATGAACATTCTGGACCAAGCTAAATCCAAAAATGCTAGGCAATTCCTGGATGCTTGGCAGTCAGACAAATTAGTTATTAACAGACACAGAAGAAGAAAAAAACACACATACACCATTCAAAAGAGGCAATTTAAAAAAGCTAAGGAAACAAAAAGATCAGGACTCATCTTTTCCATCAGCCGACACCCAGATAAGCAAGGATTAGCACCAGACAAACAAGCAGAAAATAATACCCTAATCAAGGGAGGAGCAGGGAATCACATTCTCACCAAAACTTACAGGGCAAACTACTGCCTAGGCCAGGGGTAGGCAACCTCGGCTCTTTTATGACTCATGGACTTCAACTCCCAGAATTCCATGAGTCATAAAAAGAGCCGAGGTTGCCTACCCCTGGCATAGGCAGTCCTTAAGAATGTCTGACTTAAGGGCAATCCTTAAATGCGAACAGGCTGCCTATTACTAAAAATAGCAGACACCATTGTTCTTCCCCATTCTGACGAAGCAATGAGACCATGTGTTTTTTTTATATATAGCAGTTTTCATCTTCTTTCAGTAGCTCCTGAAAGTATCGCACAGCTTTAGTGCTCTGTTGGTTTGACAAAGGACAATACAGTCTGCCATTTTTTAATAATAGGCAGTCTATTTGTAACTACGAGTTCAAGTTAAAGAATTTGTAAATACAAATTCAAGTTAAAGACAGAGAACTTGTTCTTAACCTGGGGACTGCCTATATATAAACAGGGAGCAAATCACACATTCACTCTCTAATGACCTTACCTGGTAATGAAATGACTGCAAGCAAATCGCCAAGCTCAGACAGTGCCAAGGATTTCATAACACATTTTATTAAAAGGCTTAAGCTTTCATGGATGCATGGAGGGGCTGAACCGACATAGAATTTAAATTGGAATGAGATGGGTCAGAAGGGAGGGGAAGACAGGGTAGTTCTGCAGGTGCAAATTATGTATGAAACAGATTACAAGCACTATATCAATTAACAATTGTAATACATTAAAATCTCATTATATTTTGTTAGCTAGCCTGAAACTTTTTAACGGTATGAGTTGAGCAATCTCTCAAGTTTTTTCTTCCTCCCCCTTCCCAAAAATTTTGAGATCTGTAATGGAATCTCCTGTCAGGTTCAAAGGCTCCAGGATTACTTTGCCATTCCTTTAAATCCTGGTGTCAAACTTGAATCCATTAATTCTTTTTGCAAAGTTTGGACTGTTTGGCCTACACAGAATCCAGAGAGGATAGCATTTATTACATTAGAACAGTCTGTAAAGAGGCCTCTAATGTGTGTATGAAGTTGTTGGGGCCTGTGAAGGTGGTGTTGATGTGTGTATGTGTGTGTGGGGGGGGGTGGTTGGTTGGGATTATCTGCTTCCTGTGTTAACATCATAACAATTATTTCTTGTCATCTACTTCAGATAGGATGGTTTTCTGTACGCAAGTATGGGCCTGCCACCCAGTGCCTAAAAAGAATGCAGTGTCCAGTATAGGCTACAACTTATTGTGAGTGGCTTGAACTGCACATAACTAGTAATGTTGTATTTTTGTAGTATTGTAATACATTTTCCCTGGGAATTGATCTGGCTGTTGTCTACTGAATTTAGGTGAGTTATCTTTAGAATGTCCGGTTTAATCCATCAGTTGCACATCTCTGAAAGCTGGCCAGAACAAATGCAATTGTAATTTAGATCCTATAGATATATTCAATACTATATTCCGGGTGGAAACTGGAGACATGCAGCAGACATAGTGATTTGTAGAGTTCCTGAATAATATAGTTTGCATTCATTGTGTTTTACCATGACATCAAAGTGGAATTTTTTTAATACATGGGGAAAAATTCAGTTAATCAAATGAAGATGTTCACAAATGTGAAGCCATGTGTGTAATATGCCTTCAAATATTGCTGATTGAAGATATGTTGTCAAAGGTGAAGTCATGTAGCAGTATGCAATCAGTCGGTGGCAAGACACGATAGCTTCATGGTTAAAATGTTGGTGAAATTTCCAACATAACTTAGGAAATCTATCTATGGAGATTCTCAGTCATCCAGGTCAGATATCCCAAAGGCACTTTTTCATGAGGCAACTGTTTTTCTTTGAAGACATTTCGCTTCTCATCCAAGAAGCTTCTTCAACTCTTGACTAGATGGTGAGGAATGGAAGGGTTTATATACTCCATGCAGGCACCTAGTCATTTGCATTCTTTTAGAGCAGACATGTCAAACTTGTGACGTCACGTGATGGGCAACGTATCGGAGCTTTTTCTCCATTGCCGGCACGAGGGTGGGCACGGTTTCCTGATTATGCATCCAGCCTGCGGGCCGGCAGTTTGACACCCATTTTAGAGAATTGTTTATGCCACCTGGAGGTTAGGTCATCAGGATCACCTGAGGTGCAAATGGGCATGGAGCCTTCTTGGAACTGTTGAAAGGACTGTGTTCTAGACTGGAGATAGATGTTATAAACCTCCCCCTGTTGAGAAGAGGACTGTTCAGTTTTGACATAGATGGCCTCTTTGACCTCTTTCAATAACCAGCGGTCCTCTCTGTCCAAAATGTGGACTTTGCTGTCTTTGAAAGAGTGGCCTTTGTCTTTTAAGGAAAACAAAGTCCAGTTGCCTCGTGAAAAAGCACCTTTAGGAAGTCTGTGGTGTCTTTTATATACTTGGTATAAGATCTAAATGCAGAGTCCATGAAACCTGACATTCTGATTGATAAGGTGCATGTAATCTGACTCGCATATAATCTGCATAATCACCATCTTCCCCTCCTGTTCCCCTTCTTATCCCAATTTAAATCCTACATCAGTTTAGCCACTCCATGCATCTGATAAGTGGGCTGTAGCTAAATGCCTTTCAACAACATTCGTTACTTTAAAAAAGTTACTTGTGATTTGGGGCTATCACACAGCTGTCCTCCTACAACATCCTTTTGTTATTTTGAAATTGCAAGTCTTGCTATTTTTCCAAAGAAGTAAAAAAATACGGGATGTTTAGTATTTGGGTACTCCATCTAGATTGGATAATGGAAGGCCTAAGTAGATGTAAGTATCATGTACTTATCATGTACCAAAACAGCACTCCTGAATATACCACTTTCTCAAAACTGGCAGCCTCTTGAGGACTTCCATTCCCATCTTAGTTTATTTAATAACAAGTAGCCTCAAGCAAACCTGAAACCAAATGAAGACTAGACAAGGTATATATTAGAGAGAAGCCCAACACACACAAGGAAAATTGATTGTCCTGAAAGCACTCCAAGTAGGTCAAGGAAGTGAAGGTTGGAGACCGCAGAAAGTGGAAGAAGCAAGCAAGAATGTGCATATGTGTGTTTTCTATAACCAGTAGATTCATTATGCATTAAGACAGCCCCAAAAAGTTATTTTAAATTTTTATTTATGAAACATAGCCTCAGGGGCTGACTATTCAGAAAATAGAAACATCTAATTAAAAAAGCCCCCAGGCTTGAGCTGAGGCAAAAATACCATCTGGGCACTTTGTAAGACTTCACGTTAAGAACCAAAACCCCAACATTTTGCATAGCGTATCTTTTCAAGAAGATATTCATCTGAGTTCAGCAGAAGACGTGGGATGTGCTCAACCTCCTGTTCCACTCTGGGTTCCGTGAACTCAGGCTACCGGCTTTGTTCTACTGCAAGAGACCAGATGAAAAATAGCAGTCAGTTACTCAGTCATCCTCTGCAGCCAAATTAGTTGAATGCTGCCTCTGTGGTGCTGGAGAGTCCAGTCTCAACTCTCCAAAGCTAGGAGGGGGCCATTCTCTTGGGAGCTTAAAGCTGTCCCCTTGTACAAGTCAGCAGGCACTGTCATCGGTGCTTTGTTTCTCCATTAATTAGGTCTACTTTTGAAGAAGTGTATCTGAAGTGTACATGGAAACCTTACCAGTCATATCCTGTCCTTAAAACAGCCTTCCTTATTGGTAAAACAGCCATCTCTGCCCCCCGCCCCGCCCCAACAGTCCCATTTCATGGTCGCCTTTCGCTCATTCCTATCATGCATCTGGCCTCCTAAACAAACTGAAGATTTAACTGAGAAAAATATTGATGCTATATATTTATACAAATGCATTTCCCCATATTTCAATTATGGAACACGTAGAAGAGAGTTTACAGAGGGTGCAAGTGTCTTTACTTTCAAACCAGCAATGGATACTTGTTCCACCCCTTGCTGCTACCGGCTAATTTAAGGATTTATAATTGTTTCCAGCACTCAAGTGTGCAGGCCTAGCTCTCCTCAGTAGGGCACAAGTAGCAACACAATCATCCTTCTACAGCAGAGTTTCTTAAACTATTTGTTTCTCAGAACCCCTTTCCACTTTTAAGAATTATTGAGGTCTCCCCCAAATGTTTTTGTTTGTTTGTATTTACTATATCAAAGATAAAAAATGTGCTGTTCTCTTGATGGATGGGATATAATATATATATATATATATATATATATATATATATATATATATATATATATATATATATATATATATATATATATATATATATATATATATATATATATATATATATATATATATATATGTTTAAGTATTTGTCAAGGCTTTTTGAATGGACCTTGCTAATTAACTCTTTCATTCCTGTTTTGGCCCGGCTCAGGGCTTATCCACAGGAACTAGTCAACTTATGACAGCTCATTATTTGTGCAAATTATTCAAATTGCTAATAAAGGATTTGGGAGGCTAAGATGATCATTTCGAACTCATTTATGTTCTCATCAGTTAGTCTGATGAGAACATAAATGACTAACTGATGAGAACATAAATGAGTTCGAAATGATCATCTTAGCCTCCCAAATTCTTTATTAGCAATTTGAATAATTTGCACATATATATATATACATATACATATATATATATATATATATATATACATATATATATACATATATATATATATATACATATATATATACATATATATATATATATATATATATATATATATATATATATATATATATATATATATATATATATATATATATATTATATATATATATTTATATATATATACACATACATACACGATTTTAGACTGGCAAATATTGATTTTGCAGGTCACAGACAGGATGTTGGGGCACCCTTAGGGGTCCTAGAACCAACTTTAAGAAACACTGATCTATAGGATCCCCAGAAACAGAACCAGGTAGTAATCCTGCATTAGCTACACTTGTAATTTTATATCTCTATCTCTGATCTGCAAAACAACAACAAAAAACCTCTGGCAACCATGACTCAGTACAATACAGGTAGTCCTCAATGTACAAGCACAATAGAGTCCAAAATTTCCATTGTTAAGCAAGGCAGTTGCTAAATGAATTTTGCCCCATTTCAATCTTTTTTGCCAGTTAAGCAAATCATTGCAGCTAAGTTAATCATTCGGTCATTAAGTGGATCCGGCTTCCCCCGTTGACTTTCCTTGTCAGAAGCTGGCTGGGGAGGATACAAACGGTGATCACATAACCCCGGGACAGTGCAACTGTCATAAATACACGCTGGCTTCCAAGCACCCAAATTTTGATTGTGTGATCATGGGGACGCTGCAATGGTCATAAGTGTGAAAAACGGTCACAAGTCACTTTTTTTAAATGCCATTGTAACTTCAGTCACTAAACAAATGCCTGTAAGTTGAGGACTATTTGTACACCTGGGTTATTATAATGTACCCTGCTTGGTGGTACCTTTGAAGAGCATCCATAAAATACAATTGGCCCAAAATGTCGTATATTGGAGTAGTCATATTCCTATAAAGTCTACACTGCACAGGTTATCAAAAGGTTTTAGGGTGCAGTTCAGATCTTTAACTTGCAAACCCTACACCTGGGCTCTTACAGCAGGGCTTTTCAACCAGTGGTACGGGTACCACCTGTGGTACATTGGCACCTGGCAGGTGGTACGCGACCATCCTAGAAAAGTGGTGGCGGGGGAGGGGAATGAGCTGAACCGGTGGCAGCACTGCACAAGCCTAAGCGAGAGATGGCTGGAGCTAGGTGACTGGTGGTACTCAGATTTTGCCATATCCTAAAAGTGGTACAATGGGTGAAAAGGTCGAAAAGCCCTGTCTTACAGGATCACTTCCTCTCTGAGCCATCTTCTTAATCCGGTATGCAGATCCTTGCAAAATTGTCTTGACAGTCCCCTAGCTTTTTGAGGTGATTCCAAATGCTGTTTGTGTCACAGTCTCTTTACTGTGGAACAATTTCCCTCTTAAAGCTGACTTTCCAGAAAATAGTAAAAAAAAAAGGAAACTGTCCTGAGAGGTACTTGGGAGGACCGAGGAAAAGTCGCCACTGCACTTTTTAAACTCTTATTTTATGCTATTTTGATTTTATATGGGTTTAGCGTGGGCTATATATTAGGAATCAACGTAGATTATGGCAGTATAAAATGCAATAAAGAAAGGTAAACGAATCAATACATACTATAAGAGGAGATGTCTATCTCTTCTGGGAGCTCAGCCACGTTGACCTCAAAGCGATCCTGTACTTCATTAAGGATTTTGGCATCACCTTCGTCTGACACAAAGGTAATCGCCAAGCCTTTCGTACCAAAGCGCCCAGCCCGGGCCACCTGGAGAGAGAAGATTGTATGAAGGATCAAAAGAAGCTCCTCCCCAAACTGAATCCAGTATTTCAAAGATATCCGTCAGAGGGATAAATCAGATGCTCACTTAAAAATCAGGCAAACTTCATTTAAGAATTTTCATCAGAAAAATCAAATCCAAAAAGAGGCTGGGAATCCATGAAGAGAGTGATCAGAAGCCATCCAGAATTTGCAAGCCACCAGCTCCTTACCGCAACTGGCAAGGTATTAGAACAGAAGCAACAAACCTGATTTCACTCACCCTGTGTAAATAGGTATCGGAATCCTCAGGCATATCATAGTTGAAGACTATGTTGACTCGCTCTATGTCCATCCCACGGCCAAAAAGATTAGTGGCCACCAAGATACGACGCTGGAAGTCTTTGAACTGTTGATACCGAGAGAGCCTGCCAAAAAAATAAAAAATACTTCCTTGAACTTCATGATTCCTCTCCGGAGCTGAGTCTGATTCTTACGCCCAAAGTACTTAGAACTAGTTAGTACAACGCTTGACTTTTTTTTTTAACTATCAAGACATAATTGTCCCCATATTCCATTCTCAAAAGCATAGATACTACAAGCGATGTTCAGGTTTCAGACTCTGATGCTGCTCACCTCTCTTCCTGAGACATGCCCCTGTGTATAGCAATAGCTGGGAAGTTCTGCTCGATCAGAAGTTGGGCTAATGCCATGCAGCGCTGCACAGACTTTACAAATATCACAACCTGCAGGGATGGGGAGAGCAAAAGGGGTTGATCTGGAAGCCCTACAGATTCCCATTAGCCTTCAACTCCCATTGTGACCATAGCTTCCAACCCCAGGAGGTGGGATACCACTTACAAGCCATGGTTGCCAATCCTTTCATACAGACCTGATTGAACTCAAGTACATCCAGCAGGTCAAAAAGTTTGCGGTTTTTCTCTGTGTCCTTCAGCTTTACATAGTATTGCTGCAGACCATGCAGAGTCAGCTTTGTCTCGTCATCTACAAATACCTCCATGGGCTGGAAATAGCGAACAAATGATTATAGCAAAATCCTCTCCTGTGCATACATATTAACATACAGTCATGAATAAATATTAATGTAAAATGCAAACATTCTGAAATTTACAGAAATAACGTTTGTTCCTACATCTGGCACATACGATGAAGTAAGCCATAACTCACAAAAACTTTTTTTTTAACTAACACATTAATTAAACATGTTAGTTGAAAAAAGTGCTATTGGACATCCTCTGATTTCTGCCACCACAGAAAACATGGCCCTCCTCTATTTTATTCCTAGGACTACTATGAATATGGTCTAGAGATAATTCTAGCATTATTCCTTTTGTAGGATTGTACATTATCAAGCTTCAACTTTAAAAAAAAATCTGCTGAAGAGCGTATACAGATTTCTCAGTAATGTGAACCACAAAATTGGTCCCTAACTTAATGGGCATTTATCATGACTTTTATCTGTGTCCAATCAATGAAGCAAAAAAAGAATCTTTCACAACTAAATAAATGAGTTGGGTAGAATACATCAAGTTATTACCTTTTAGGACCACCATCATGTAATAATTGCAGTCAGATCTCTTAAACTGCACCTGAATCTGTGCTAGTGTTGTGATTCAGGGTCAGCCTGTGGGTTCGGCAGTTGGGTCGGACGATTCAGAGGGGGGGTGTTGAAGAGCTTGCTGAGAATAATATTGAGGCTCCACAGAGCCCTCAGCCAGGCCCCTCCCATCTGGTCACGACGCAGACCCAGCTGTGTGAGCCTGACAGTGTGGATGAAGATGACCCACAGCTGGCCCTGTTCAAGGACGCCAGACGCAGGAGGCAGTCAATCAGGAGTAAACAGAGGAAGGCAATGGGGCACCTCGGAAGGAGGCAGAGAGAAGCCACGCCCTGAACTGTATAAAAGGGGAATGTGTGGGAGGGCTGGTTTGCTGAAGGCAACCGTTTGAATAGCTCCTGTTTCATGGTTCGTGTTTGCTCTGTTTATGTTTTTATGTTAATAAATTTGGCAGGCTTAGTTCCAGCCTCTTGCCTTCTTGTAAAAGGGGTTGTCCCTGCCTTTTATGCAGGGCCGGTAGCAGGCTGGTACAGAACAGCTAGTGGCAGGATCAGTTACAAGACTAAGTCCTAACTTTTCCTATGTCTTAAGCAGCTAGCCACTTTCGCTGCACCAACCCTCAGGGCAAGGTCTCCTCTAGGATTTTATTGAATGGTAAACTACAGTACATTCTTCCCAGGATTTCTTTCTAGTGTATCTGCAATGTTGCTAGGAGGAGGCATAAGTGATGGCAAATGTGTAACAATATAATTATGCAAATACTGCCCTGATTTATAATTGTGGTATTTGCATGATTAACATTTGCTGCTGACATTTGCTGCTTTCAAGTACCCGCAATCTGCTTCATACCCCCACCTGTTGCCCCAAACAGGATGTTGACAGGAACACAAAACTGACTCGGCAGATTCTCTTTTGTCTACGTTGCGTGTGTATGCTGCATGGACTGTCCCCACTGGGCAGCAAAAGGTGAGACTTTAGCACTTACATCCTGCATGAACTTCCTGCAGACAGGCCGGATCTCCTTGCTCAAGGTGGCACTAAACATCATGCACTGCTTTTCAGGGGGAGTCAATCGAAAGATCTCCTGTACGTCACGGCGCATGTCTAAAAGAAACGCGGATAAAAATAAAGAGTTGCCAACAAAAGCAGATTTGAAATTCAAGGATTCATTAGCTCAACCACTCCCTGTCACTATTTCTCACACTCAAATGTTTTATTGTAATGGCCAAGAGAACAGAGATGCAATAGAACTCTAAACATTTCTACAGAGAGCTTCCTCAACTCATCTTTGCCTCTTCTGATTACAACCTGTAAAACCAGACACTTTTTTCTTTGTACCCTTCCATAAAAAATTATCAGCTGTAGTATACAAATAAGCAAAACAGTATCAGAAATAATCCCCAACCACCTTTGACGTGACCTCGCAACTGTGATTTTTACAAAAGCATTTCAAACAAGCCCTTGACATCTTTATTTTCCAAAATGCCACTGGGCCGCATGTAATTAATCATAATAATGTAATTAGAGGCCAATGCTCAGCTTTCATGTGCTCCAACTATTCATCCTTCTCAAAGGAAAAAAGGAACAGGTTAGGCTGCAAATGAAAACCACGGACGAGCTGACTAACAGGAGGGTTTCAAAGAAGACAGGTAAAGGTTGAGTTGCAAGCGATCGCCAAGTGAGAAAAGGAAAGCATAGAAAAGAGAGGAAAGGCAGCTCAGGGAAAAAGCACAAAACGGATGTGGAAATAAACGGCAGGAGAAGTGAGAAAGAAAGGTGTGCTCTTGGATAATGGAAGTCTTGGGAAAAAGCATCGGGGGAGAATGAGCCCAGCCCCAAGAAAACAGTCGAAATGGACGGTTTGTTTTCTAGGGCTTTGTATTCTACCTCTTGGATAAACTGTCTTTCAGCAATATTAGCAAACATTTCTGTGAAAGTCTGTGAGTAGCTATGTGCACCATAGTAGACATTTTGTGAATGGGCACCCTGTTTTCTTTGATTACTATAGGGCCTATAAAGGTTTCCCTTCAGGTGTGTTTAAATGCCATATAGATCAGCTCAAATCAGGATATATGAGATTCTTAACCTGGCATCTTTTGTATGTTTTTGGATTACAACTCTTCAAGAGTCATGGTTAGCGATGTGATTTATTCCTTGAAGGACATCTGATTGCACATAGATGATTTATGACTTGTACCTGCACACAAAGCAGCCTGTTCCTAGGTTGCACAAAAGAATTAAGCCATTGTTCGTCTGCTTGGACAAATGGCTGATTGCATGTTATAGATAAGGAGTTTCTGACAGCACAGCAAAAAACAGAGCTGTAAGCTTGCAATAGTAATATGAAAAATGTTTCCAGTTTGAGAAGTTTTAAATTCAAAGCAATACTCTTTCTGAGTTTGATAATAATAATAATAATAAATTTGGAAGGGACCTTGGAGGTCATCTAGTCCAACCCCCTGCTCAGGCAGGAAACCTTATACCATTTCAGGTAAATGGCTGTCCAGTCTCTTCTTAAAAACCTCCAGTGTTGGAGCATTCACCACCTCTGGAGGCAGGTTGTTCCACTGGTTAATTGTTCTGTCAGGAAGTTTCTCCTTAGTTCTAGGTTGCTTCTCTCCTTGACTAGTTTCCATCCATTGCTTCTTGTCCTGCTTTCAGGTGCTTTGGAGAATAGCTTGACTCCCTCTTCTTTGTGGCAGCCCCTGAGATACTGGAACACTGCTATCATGTCACCCCTCACCCTTCTCTTCCTTAAACTGGACATACCCAATTCCAGCAGCTGTTCCTTATATGTTTTAGCCTCCAGTCCGCTGATCATATTTGTTGCTCTTCTCTGTACTCTTTCTAGAGTCTCAACATTTTTTTGATGGAATACAACTTTCCCCTTTGTGTTGGGTGTTGCTCAGACTATTCTGGAAGTATTCCAAGCCAAAGGCATTCCAAACGTTGTGTGTTTTGTATGCTTTGTCAGAGGTCCCCAACCTTTTGGGCACCAGGGACCAGTTGCGTGGCGAAAGGTTTTTCCGTGGACCGGAGGGGGCGTGGTTTCATGTACTGCCTGCATCCCGCGGATGGGGCTTTGCCTGTTTGTGCAGCCCGGTACCAGTCCATGGACCGGTGGTTGGGGACCCCTGCTTTACGTTATGTCAGTGCAGAAAGCTTTTTCCGGTGTTTCTATTTCACTGTTACCTTGTCATAAGGCCCTCTCTTCAGGGCAGGCAATAGGTTTCTTTTTGAAGTTTCTAAAATATATCAGATAAAGCTGAGCAATTCGGAAATATTGCTAAGCTCTTCCCCCCCCCCCCCGCGTGTTTGCACTTTAATTCCATCCCAACTGAATTAAAGTGGTAGTTTTTGTTTTGTCTCAGGATGATATGCATCCTCGCTGTACAAACTAACAGCCGTTCCTCCTCTATCGGAAAAGAGAGAGGGAGTTACCGATATACCCCTTTAAAAGAGCTTTACTTTACTACTAGCAGGGCAAGGCACTCTTCCAATACAATTTTTTTTAAAATTCCATTTATATCCCGCCCTTCTCCGAAGACTCAGGGCGGCTTACAAGCTTAGCAGTAATTTGGAAGACACGCTTCATCATACTTCATGTAAATATTGCAACTTGTACTTTTTTAAAGCAGCTCACTTCTATGAGCACCTGAAAATAGCTGCTTAAAGGTTGCAGTAGACGGATTCATTAAAGCAGCACTATTTTTTCAGGTTTTCCTGATGTCTGAAAAGGTCTGACGGTTTACTGAATAATAAATGGGTGCTCTGTTCAAGTGAAGTCTGAATCATGCACACCAAATCTCTATCTCAGTGTCTTGTTCTCTAATTTGGGCACCAGGCCATTTTCCTACAATAGGTCAAGTATGAGCCTTGGTGGAGCAGTGGGCTAATGCCTCCTTAAGTAACACCAGCTGCCTGCAATTAGTGCAGGTTCGCATCCCACCAGGCTCAAGGTTGACTCAGCCTTCCATCCTTCCGAGGTAGGTAAAATGAGGACCCAGATTGTCGGGGGCAATAAGCTGACTTTGTAATAATGCCGCTTGGGGGGTGTATGAAAGCCCTAATAAGCAGGCATATACATAGAATGAAGGCTACTGCTAAGCTTGTAAGCCGCCCTGAGTCTTCGGAGAAGGGCGGGATATAAATGGAATTAAAATAAAAAAAATAAAAATAAAAAAGTATTCTATACTCTATAAACAATTCCAGTTTTATTTGGACTTCTCCAGCCTACACCCCCCCTTCCCTTCCCCAAGTTCTCTTACCTAGCTGCTCGAGCATCTTGTCACATTCATCCAAAACAAAATGCTTCACATTGCGCAGGTTGAGTGTCTTGTTGCGCACCAATGCTAGAGTACGGCCTGGGGTTCCCACCACAATATGGGGACAGTTTTTCTTAAGTACCTCTTCATCTTTCTTGATAGAAAGCCCCCCAAAGAAAACTGACACCTGCAGGAGAATTGGAAATCACTTGGATGACTTTGCAATGCATTATTTATACAATGCAGTAAATAAAATTCAAACACAGCACCTTTGGTGTAGCAATACAGTACCAGGCTAGAAACCAGGAGACCATGAATTCTAGTCCTGCCTTAGGCACAAAGCCAGCTGGGTGACTTTGGACCAGTCACTCTCAGCTCTGGAAAGGAAACAATGGCAAACCACTTCTGAAAAATGTAGTTAATAAAAGTACAGGGACTAATTTAGGTAGCCACCAGGGGTCAACAATAAATCAAGGGAACAGATGCACAAACACACACAAACAAATAAAGCTCTTGAAAGCTAGGATTCACACTAGTTACCTTTTTTTCTAGAAGGAAGAGACAAGGATTTCAGTCACTTTGAAACAATAAACGGGCACAAGAAGACCAAGATAAGCTTTTATACAATACTAGACAATCCTGTGACCCGTTGGATCACTCTTTGACAGAATGGTAGTACAACCACGTGACCAAAATGAACATTAAGTTTTAGGTTGATCCTATTTTTACCCTACTGCTGGATGGTCCCATGATCATCTAACAAGAGTGTATATATATCATAAAAAAACCTAACTCTAGTGGCAAACAACCTTCAATAGTAAGTCAATATTTACTTACCTAAACAGATAAACAGAATGACCATGGGCAGACAAAAAAGCAGTTGGAGTGGGACCATCTCTTAATTTCCTGTCAGCTTCTCCACTGATTGTGGGAAGCTGGCAGAGGGTGTTAGAAATTATGATCACCTGACTGTGGAGACGCTGCAATGGCGAGCAACTTTGCAAATAAAATGGATCTGAACATCATGGAACTTTGAATTCCACAGGAGTCCTAGGTATTTTACGCATCCTTTAAGTTAGCTTATTTTAGGAACCTTGGTTAAAAAATTGATGTGATATAATGCACTTGGGCTAACTTAAGAGTACAGAGAGACAGACATAGTAGGAGTTCTAGTAGTACATAGATTTTAGAATCAAATAATTAGCCCGTTACGATCATTGGTTTGGTGTATTAGCTAAGGCATTGGGTTGAAAACTAGACCAAAGTTCTAGTCCTGTATTAGCTGGGTGATTTTGGGCTTGTCTGTCACTCTCGGTCCTAGGAAGAAGGCAATGGCAAACCATTTTTTGAAATTTTGCCAGGAAAACTGCAAGGACCTATACAGAAAATCACGAGGAGCCCACAATGACTCAAAGGCAGCCCTCCCCCCAAAATCCCATTAGTTCAGAACTGTCTATTTTCACTAGAAACAGTTCTCTGAGATCTTAGAGACTTTTCCTAGAAGTACCTGGAAATACAAGGGACTGAACAGAGGAATATTTATATGGTAAGTACGTGTGGTTTCCTCTTAATATCAAAAGTCCAAAAAAGAATCCTACTACAAGCTCTCCAAAAAAAGCTTTAGGTGATGTCCATGAAGAAATACGAGCAAGCCAATGCCAAGGTAAGGGCATTCTCTCTCTCTTTCTCCATATAAACTCCTTCCCCAATTAATTATAGATGTTATTCACAATATATTTCCAGAGATATTTTTTTTTAAAAATAGTAAGGATTCTAAATATTTTGAAGCCCAAAGCAATACTTGCCCCTCACCTTGACATTGGTCATATACTTTGAGAAGCGTTCATATTCTTTACTGATCTGAAATGCCAGTTCCCGGGTATGACACATCACTAGCACGGAGACCTAGCAGAATGAAAAGAAATATTGATACAAAGGCATCAAGAAAAGTTCTTTAGTCGTTTGGATGGGGAGGAGCTATTCCCCAACTCAACGCTACCCAGACAGAGTGGCTGTGGGTGTCTGAATTACTCAGGTCTCAGGATATTCCATCTTCGACCTAGGATGGAATTGCACTTCTCCCTTCAAGGTTGGCACAGATGTGAGGTCTTCCTGGATTCACAGCCCCTGCCCTGCTGTGGCAGCTCTCGCCAGGAAAGCCTTCGCAAAATTCATCTAGTGAGACAGTTGTGTGCTTTCCTAGATCAAGGGGCCTTTCAGACAGTTGCTCATGCCCATGTCACCTTGTGGCTTGGAGTACTGCAGTGCTCTCTACATAGGTCTACCCTTGAAGACCACCCAGTAGCTTCAGACTGTTGTGACATAAACAATACTGCATGCCCAAGACATGCCAATGTAACATCTCTGCCTCGCAAGCTGCACCGGTTGATAATTTGCTTGCAGGTGTGTTTCAAGACACTGGCTGTTACCTACAAGGTTCTACATGACAGTGCCTGCTTAGTTGAAGGACTGCCTATCTCCTATAACATCTACCTGGCTGATTAGATCCTCCAGGGTTGGCACGCTCCAGTTCCTTTTATGTTTTATTGTAATTTTCTTTTACTGTAGCGAGCCATCAAAAGCCATTGAGAGTTGGGCGAAATACAAGTTTAATAAATTACTATTACATGAATCAAGAGCCTCCGCCGGACTATGAAATAACATTTTGCAACAGCAGAGATACGGTTGAAAGCATCTGGAAGTCTAACTGTATGATTGAAGTCTTCTTCTTTTTAAAAGTGCAAGAAATCTGTGTTAAGAGGTGAAGGTTCAACAGCACCCTCTCACACACACCTCAGAGATGAAAATACTAAAACACCTCAAATGGAATCTGACTCTTGACGAATTGGAATTGCTAAGAAAAGCACACTGAAAACAAAAAAAAAAAACCAGCATCTCCATTAATTTTTATCCTTTTTGGTGTCCATGCCCAGAATCGTTGCACTCATGGTAGTTGAATCACATTTATTAATATCGGGGGCGAGTTATTACCCCCCGTAGATAAGGCTCGCAATCTGGGTGTCCTCTTAGATTCACAGCTCTCCTTAGATGATCATATAGGAGCTGTGACTAGAGGGGCCTTCGCCCAGGTTCGTCTGGTGCGCCAGCTGCGACCCTATCTGGACCTGGATGCCTTGCGTACAGTCACCCATGCACTTGTGACCTCTCGTCTTGACTACTGCAACGCTCTTTACATGGGGCTGCCCTTGAGAACCACTCGGAAGCTTCAGCTGGTGCAGAGTGCAGCTGCACGAGTGCTTTTGGGGGTCTCCCGATACTCCCATATTACACCTCTGCTCCGTGAGCTGAACTGGCTTCCAGTTGCCTTCCGGGTGAAATTCAAGGTGCTAGTGATGACATACAAAGCCCTACATGGCATGGGTCCGGATTACCTACGGGAACACCTACTGCCGGCGTCAACGTCCCTCCGTCCTGTGCGCTCCCACAGAGAGGGCCTCCTCAGGGTGCCACCGGTCAGAGAATGTCGGCTGGTGACCCCCAGGGGGAGAGCATTCTCGGTGGGTGCGCCAATCTTTTGGAACCGCTTACCGGCTGAAATCCGGATGGCCCCCGACCTTCGCTCCTTCCGGCGTGATCTAAAAACTTATCTATTCCAACAAGCCGGCCTGGCCTGATGGATTTGGGTTTTAAAATTTTCTCACTTTATTGCTTTATTGTATTCTTACTTTATTGCTCTGTACACCGCCCTGAGTCCTCCGGGAGAAGGGCGGTATATAAAACAAACAAACAAATAAATAAATAAATTTACAAGACTCCTACCACCTACTTATGGTATATAGCTTTCTGTTAACAAACTCTTTCCCAACTTCCTTTACATACCTGCCCATCCAGTGGCTCAATCTGCTGCAGAGTAGCCAATACAAAAACAGCAGTCTTGCCCATGCCTGATTTGGCTTGACATAGTACATCCATGCCTAGAATTGCCTGTGGAATGCATTCATGTTGTACTGATAGGGAAAGAATAAAAAATAACTACACAAGAGTCACTGGAGATATGAAAGTATCTCATTTCTATGACAAACTCCAGCAGCCTTGATCCAAACTTCCCTTCTTTCAAACAGATATTCCGTATTATATCCTTGGAGATGAAGTATCCTACATACATATCCCATAAGGAAGTAATGTTTTCAGACTACTGGCATTTAATCCATGCCTCACTTTGTATTACAAAACAAATGTAACAGACTGTAAAGACCTTTGGTGTGAATTAGCTGTTCCATAATAGGCTTTTACTGGCATACTGCAAATCCCTAACCTTTCCCCTTAAATATAAGATCCTACTCCACATCCTAAAGGGAGCTCAGGCGCTAACAGGACTTCAGAATTGGCTAACTGAAAAATTATGTCTCTTGTGCCAGACTGAACTGAGATCTTGCATCAAAGATGATATAGTTTTGTGAAATTTATCTCTTTCAGAATTGCTAAAGCGAGTGAGTGTTTTTTTTTTACAGATATTAAATAACATGTTTAAAGTAGTAAAAGAAACCAGACATATTATTTGTTCACTTATACTCTCTTTATATATCGGTTGGTCCCACAGTGAAGTTCTGGTAACATTCTAAGATATGTAAATTTTTAAAAAAATTAAAAAATACTTTCTCACACAATTGTAATAACCTCCAATATTGAAATTTTATTTACAGAGCTCCCCATATGATCATCATCACAGTGGCTGTGCTAGACTCAATATCGATAACAATTAAAACCAAACTATCCCACCCCTGCAGCCCCCAGCTCTCACCCTGCACCGCGTAGCACCACTGGCAGTTGCTTCCCGGTGGGTGAACTGGGCTGATTGATGTGGGGGACCAAAGGCCTTGGCTCAGCTCCTACCTTCTGATGGATGTTCAAAGCCACAATCCACAATGGCACGAAGTAATTCTGGCTTCAGCAGGAAATCTCGGAAGCCAGAACTGTGAATGGAGACATAAGAGCCCTTCACATCCTTTTTAACAAGGGGAGGAGCTGCATCTGTCACTCCTTGAGGCTCTTCGTCATCTTCATAATCCAGCAACTCATTCTCCACATCCTGCTCAGCCATATCCTTCAGGGAAAGCAAAAAGCACAGAACTTCTGTAATACATTGATGGATGACAGCTAAATCCAGGATGAGGGAGACCAAAACTAAAATGGAACTACAGGTGTACTTGGAGGTAGCGATTAATAGACTCCAGCTTGAAGCTATTTATAGCCATCAATTCTGAGCAAATCCTACTGATAGAGTTTGACTAACTTCCCAACTTCTCAAAGTTGTAATTTTTCAAGCAAGTTGTGAGCCTAAGATCAGCATCACTCATTTTTCCATCCTCAGCTATTATTTTTCAGGTCAGATGCCATTTTTTAAAAAAGCTACACGCAATATTGTTGATATCAAACCCATGTTACCATGCATTTATTATAGTAGGCACATTCTTTCCCCCTTAATACAAACTTTTTAAGTCATAGAAGTTGTTGTAAAAATAATCCAAAACAGAGGGCAAGGAATTGACAAGATTCTGACTAAGTGATTTGGCCTTCTCACAAGCCACAGAACCTATTAAGAACATATCTATCTTTCAAACAAGTCTTCAAAGATCTATGATAAAATTATAGTGCTGAAGTTATAATCTCATCCCTGCTGTACTAAATGTATTTATAAATGGTAGACATCAATCTCTTTTCATATACTTTTACCCATCAATCTTCATGGATTTTCAAAGAATGCTATGCAGACAATGCTCGTTTTAAAACAGTCTGTATTTAAATCAAGGATAAAAATATTGTTCTCTTGTATCTACCTGTTCCTCATTAACATTAGGAAAACTCATTTTCAATGTTAATTCTTTTAATTAATATTTCATCTGTCAAGGAACAGAAAAGATTAGCTAAATCACAGATTAATCATAATGAGTCTTCCATCAATGCTACAGAGAAAGGGCTAGGTGATTTGCTCATCATTCAAGAGGACTTTTACTTAGTCTCCATTAAGAAATACAAATGTGGACTGACAGCCAGTCTTAAGCTGGTCTCCAATTTTAACCCACTCTTTCACATGGAGCTAATTTCCATAGGCTTTATGGAAATTACATATCCATTAATGCAGACCCAATTTGATGTGGTGATTAAAGCCATCAGACTAAACACCAGGAGATTATGTAGTACCATGAAGCCAGCTGGGTGACATTGGGCTAGATTTTTCCTCAGCCCTTGGAGAAAGGCAATGGGAAATCACTTCCAAAAAGGTTGCCAAGAAAACTTCATGGGCTTGTTCATCTAGTCAATAAGAGTTGACACTGACTCAGGCGTGCAACCATGCACACAAACTGAAGTAGACAGGAATAAACAAAATTGCTTTTTAAAAATGGTTCATAACATGATAATGTATCCTACAATTCCTGCCCTCAGGAATGAGCATCCTCCTTTATGTCCTTTAGGAAATTGCAAAAACCTTGTTCTCACAAGCTATTGGAACAGGGGGGACTGCGGAGTCCTCCTTCTGTATTGCTGATTTGATTTGTTTTGGTACCTTGATCTTCAAGTCAGTTATACTTTCTCTGTGTTATTGTCTTTTTTTAGTTGTAAACCACCCAGAGTAACTTGGGAGTTAGGTAGCCTATAAAGATACTTCTGACTTCCCTAACCCAAAGACCTCCTGATATACTGGACACCAGCCTCGCATCTCACTGTTGGTAGAATGGGACTTGGCATTGAGAAGACAAACCCAGAGGTTCTATCTAAGCCTAAGGTGACTTGCATTATAGGAAGCAGCCTTTCTTTGTTTGAAGCAAAAGAGGGTAGTGGCTGAGATGCAGAATTAGGAAAACCTTGGTCCAAATTCACCACCACCATTTAGGAGTGCCTCTAGGTCAAAGCATTGATTTCTCAAGAGTTATTCTTGGGAGAAATAACTGGATGCTACATCTCCCCTTGAGAAGCAAAGGTGGAGTAAAAAAATAAAATCTAATAAAT
The DNA here is from genome assembly GCF_964194415.1 of Vipera berus. Taxonomy (NCBI): domain Eukaryota; kingdom Metazoa; phylum Chordata; class Lepidosauria; order Squamata; family Viperidae; genus Vipera; species Vipera berus. The sequence continues at coordinate 181,112,569 of NC_138203.1, read as the reverse complement.
AACGTTTAGTATTCATAAACAGAAAAAGACAGACAATTAGCGAAGGTAAAAAAACATTATTTCCAAAAACTACTGAAAAAAAAGACTTCAACCAACCCAGAAGTTACAAATTGACTTTTCTATATGTTTTTTTTTTGGTTTGTTTTTAAATAGCACTGCGTTAGCTTTCGTTTATGGGGAAACTTCCCACAGACATTTAATCATACTCTTTTGTCTGTTTTTAATTCACCTAGATCACAGGTCTGCATCCCGCGGCTCCGGAGCCGCATGCGGCTCTTTCAGCCGTCTCCTGCGGCTCCCAGTCCTCTGCCATGTGCAGTCCAAAAAAAAAAAAGTGGGACTAAAAAAGTTCAACCAATCAATTCAAATATGCAGGGTAGGTGCATATCTCGCCTTGGCTCCACTCTTCAGTCAAACCCTGTTCTGCGCATGCGCGCATGTATGCACATGCACGCACATTTTTTGCGACTCCGAGTTTTTCCTTTTGTGAGGGAACCGGTTCCGAGTGGCTCTTTTACTGTTTCAGGTTGCTGACCCCTGACCTAGATAATGGTATAAGGTTTCCTGCCTGAGCAGGGGGTTGGACTAGATGACCTCCAAGGTCCCTTCCAACTTTATTATTATTATTATTATTATTATTATTATTATTATTATTATTATTATTATTATTATTTAGGATACTCCGTCGGAGGGCCCTATGGAAGTTGCTGCCGGGAGGAGGAAAAAAAGCGCAAAGCTTCGCTCCCAACGAGGAGGAGGAGGACCGGACGGCGGAGGAAGCTACGAGCCGAGCGTTGAAACCGGAACGTCGCCAAGAGTTCGCCTAGCTGCGGGGCTCCTACCCGGCCGAAGACCTCCGAAACCGGCGGCGGCGGCTTCAAGCTTATGGCTCCCCGCAACCTGCACCTCTCCTTCTGCGCCGCTTAACTTGGCGGGCGGAGAGGCAGCTCGAACCTTTACTTTCCATGATAAAAGGGGGTGGAGGGTGGAGGGGGGGAGTGCCCGGATAGACAACCCAGTTCCCCAAATAGCTTTTGCACGTATCCCAGCAGGGTAAAGTAAATCGTTTGAACGGATCAGTCACGGGGTCGAGCACACGAGAACCTTTCCCTCCCCCCCCCCCGCCCTTATGTGCAACACCAAGCCGGCGCCTGTCCGTCACCGGCCCCTGGAACCGCGACCGAAAGTCCGAGGAGCCGCACGCCGGGCGGGCTCTCTCCTGCCCTTAGGGAGCTTCCACGCCGCTTCCCTCGCTCCCGCCTCACGGTACCAATTCACCTACCCGCGTCCAACTCGAGCTTCTGCTTCGACCGCTGAACGCGCTCGCCCCACGCCAATTGGAACGAGGGCGGACTGGGGAAGGAAGTTTTTCCCCCCTCTCATTGGCCATCGTCAAACAAAGGCCCGCCTCCCCGCAAAAGAGAGAAGGAAATCGTCGGTTCCTAAGCCTGCCAGTCTCGTGTACTTGCTTAATGATTGGCTGGAAGGATGCATGCCGGCTCCTTCCTGTCTTTCAAGTCCCGTGGCTTTACGGAGAAATGGCTGCCGGGAGTGGGAAAGGGAAGTCGGGGCAGCTGAAGTTTCTCCGGCGAGTGTATGGCGGTGAACTGCAAAGAGGAACTGATCGCCATTTTGGGTGCGGGCAGATGTGTTCTCGAGTGCTTTTCTGTTTAGGAATAAGAAATGATTTTCCTTAGTATTGTTAGTAAATAATTGCTAGTGTAACTATGTAAGAACCCGAACCTGTTTTGAGGAAGAAACAGTTTTAAAAGACGGGAAGTCACAAGGAACGGAATGCATTAGGATGGCTTTCCGTCAATTGAGATTGAAGCAAGAGAGTGAGTTGGGTTTGAGATAAATGAAAACGAGGAGTTGTAATACTTACCTTTGAAATAAAATGGAAGGGTTTCAGGATTTTACTTTCTTTTTAAGTAAGCTTTTTATTATTATTTTTCCTCTACATACATATGTTAATTTTTCAATCAGCGTGTGATCTGGGTTCAAAAAACGTTAAGACATAATCAAGTCCTATTCTTTGATTCTTTCCTCTAGCCATTTGTAGAATAAATTCCAGCTTTGGTAATATTCTGTTTCTTCTTTATCGTTCAGTCTCATAGTTAATCTGTCCATCTCAGCGCATTCCAATATTTTTTTAATCTTTCTCTGATGGTATTCCTTCTTCCAGTATTGCGCATAGATTATTCTTGCTGCCGTTGTAATACGTAGAACCAAATATAAATTTTGCTTATTAATCTTTTCTGGTATTATACCTAATAGAAAAAAATCAGGATTAAATACTACATGTTCTCCTAATATTTTTTCTAACCAAGCATGTATTTTTTCCAATAGTCCTTTATCACATGTCCACCAGATATGATAGTAGGTACCTGAATTATGTTTACATTTCCAACATCTATCTGACATATTTTTAACCATTTTTTGCTAATCTCGCTGGTGGCAGGTGCCATCTATAAAACATTTTATATAAATTTTCTTTATACACAGTTGACATTGTCAGTTTATAGTTTCTCTCCCATAATTTTTGCCATTTTTCTAATTCTATATTATAACCAAAGTTTTTTGTCCACCTTGTCATTATCTCTTTAGTTTGTTTACTTTCCATCTCTAAAATTAACAAAAAATTAGGATTTTAACACTAAACTCAAGCCCTCGAGAATAATGCAAAAATGCCTGGAGCACCTATTTCTCCACCAGCCAAACTCACAAGTCCTGCGCAGGATCAGAGTATTTGAGTTGCCCACAAATTATAGACGTCCGCGGGAACCAACACTATTCCTGTAGCTTTTCAAAGCTAATGTTCTTAAAACCCCCATTCAGCCAAATGAGTTAAATACATCTCAGTTATATAAAACTAAAATACTTTTGAGGCAGGAAAAACCACAACTTTGATAGGCAAAAAACAGGCATATTTAGAGTATAGTCCAGATAGCTACATAGTGACCAGAGCCAAAATTGCCAGATTCACCATACATACAAGCTAGATGCAGGAATACAATATAGATTGTGTAATGTATTGGCCTCAACTGTTGAAATCACTTGCTTAATGTGTGACCTTAATTGTATTTAAGTGAAGGATTGCTTAACTTTCTGTTACTGCAACCCAGACTGTCTGTCTCCAAGCTGATAATTTTGTTTGGGGCGGGAAACTTACTTTAAACCTATTGGTTGCCATATGTATAGCTGTTCAGCAGCCTCTAGGGCCGCTTCTGTTGTTAGTTAATAAACATGTTTGCTGTTTCAACACTCTGTCTCAATGCCTAACCGAACTAAGAACTTAACAGATTGTCTGCTGTATTATTTTGGGGGGAAAACATGTGTTTTTGAAAATGATAAACACCCATTTCTCAATCAATCAGTTTGTACAAACATAGACTGATGCTATCAGATTCAGTTTCTAACTGTTCCCAGCAAAACATGGCAATGGGTAGCATTTTTTTTAACCAGAGTGATGACTTCCCCAAGAGCTGGATCATTCCAGCTCACTAGTCATACAGCAGAAGTGCTTCAATAAGACTCAAAATGTCCTTAAGCAAGGAAACAAGGAAAACTGTTTTGAATGAACCAAAATGTGTTGCTCTTTGGACATTTTGGATCTTATTGCATCAAGACAATCTCTTCTATAAGTGGGATGTTTGCAGAGTTTGGCTAGTTGAGGTATGACCACTTAAGACGTTTTTCAAAAAATATGCAGTTTCCCCCCAAAATGGCAGTATAATACGGAACTTCTGTATTCCATCAAAAACCCCTCTAGTTTTGTGCTGTCATTGAATGTGTTCTGCTTGATGAATTAGAAAAGTCTTCTGAGGAATTATTGTGGTCAACGACCAGCAATTTGTATCCTTATGTATTCACATTCTGTTCAAACAAATTAATAATTTATATATATATTGTTATATAAAGTTCTATTCTCAGAAGGTTGCTTAACTCAGCTTTCTATAGAGTGCTTACTATAAGTAATTTAGAAATCTATCTTAGAGTCAATGTGATGCTGAAATGTACTACGTTAGTTCTTATACTTTTTATGCCACTTTTAGAGCGGTGAAGAGCCTTGGTGGAGCAGTGGGCTAATTTATTTATTTATTTATTTATTTATTTATTTATTTATTTAATTTTATTTTATTACATTTATATACCGCCCTTTCCCGGAGGACTCAGGGTGGTTTACAGGGTAATTAAAAACCAAAAATACAAAAGTTAAAAACCAAGTTTAAAAAAGATTAAATTTATCCCTGTATAAATAAAACCCCTTATGCCTCCTTAAGTAACACCAGCTGCCTGCAATTAGTGCAGGTTCGAGTCCCACCAGGCTTAAGGTTGACTCAGCTTTCCATCCTTCCGAGGTAGGTAAAATGAGGACCCAGATGGTTGGGGGCAATTAAGCTGACTTTGTAATAATGCCGCTTGGGTGTGTGTGTGTGAAAGCCCTAATAAGCAGGCATATACATAGAATGAAGGCTACTGCTAAGCTTGTAAGCCGCCCTGAGTCTTCGGAGAAGGGCGGGATATAAATGGAATTAAAATAAAAAATAAAAAAAATAAAAAGTGTACAAACACCAATTATGTTCAAATACAGTTATCAAAGTATAAACATAGATACAGTAAAACAGATGAAAATAAAATTATAATTTTTCCCATCTAAATTCATAGATCCCCTGAAACCTATCCAGAGACCCTCCATAAGGCATTTGTGGGCCCAGGTTAAGAACCCTACACTCCTTGATGTGAATGAAATATGTGTCCTATATACAGTGCTTTTTTTATAAAAGAAAAAGGTGCCGAAACTCACACATGTCATACAACCCGCCTTGCCTACCCTACAAGGTTCCATCCAAAAAAGGTGCCGGAACTCCGTTCTGAGCGTTCTATGAGAAAAAAAGCCCTGCCTATATAGGAAAGAGTGAGACAGCACATGCCTACCACTTAAAACTCAAGAAATGTTTCAGTATTCGATGACTTTAAAATGCTAGAAAGAGCTTGGGCAAATATACAAGACGTGACTTGCAGTTTCAAAGTTGCATGAATTTAACTTTAGAGTTGCTAATGGAAAAATGAAAAAAAAACACATTCTCCTTTTACTGATACTGGCTTTAATAATTTTTAACAGCTCTGGAACATGACATCCTACAGTATTTCAGGAACTTGTTGCTTATTTGAAGAGTCTAAAAACCTAGCAAGTATTTGTTCAGTCTAACAAATGAAAGCTCTCAGCTTCAAAAGCTTCTAAAACTCTTCCAGCAATCTAGCCTTGATACTTCAGAAAGAAAAGCTATAGAAAGACTATCCTGACTTTGTCTCTTACGGATGCATTTTGTGAGCAGAACAATTCCCTCAGACAGTGAATAATTCTGCCAGTTTTAATACATGCATCTCTTTTCAAATCAACCCCAAATATATTTTGTAAAAGTGCTGCAAAGAAGCACCAACCTGGTTTCGATTGAATGGTTAAACATGAGGATAAATACAAGGCATTTATTTTACAGAAGACTTTATAGAATTAGAGATTTAATTGTAACCCCAAGTATATTTTGTAAAAGTGCTGCAAAGAAGCACCAACCTGGTTTCGATTGAATGGTTAAACATGAGGATAAATACAAGGCATTTACCGTATTTTACAGAAGACTTTATAGAATTAGAGATTTAATTGTAACCCCAAGTTTATTTTGTAAAAGTGCTGCAAAGAAGCACCAACCTGGTTTCGATTGACTAAAGTATATGAAGCAAAGCACTATCAATAATAGTTAAAAATAGTATATAACTATAATAATAATGAACTCTCAAAAATGTAATACAAAAGTCTTAGACTGCTTTTGAGAGTCTAAATGCAGGATAATTTGGGTAGTGAACTTAATGAATCTCATCAGACTTCCTTGTGGCAAGCAAATTCCTTTCACAGTAAATTATTTCAGCAAGTCCCCATGAATCTATATATTATTAAAACTCTGTTTGTGTGTGACCTTTACCTAGCTGAAATGTATCATAAATCAAAAATTGTTGAAGGTACCTCAAATGGGCTAACTTACAATGCATGCAAAATCTGGAATCCATGTCTTCCATGGAATTGAAATTTGGAAATTTTTATAAAATATGACGTAAGCATTATCATAAAACATTTTATGACTTAATACAGAATTTGATGTGGTTAATTCCTGATGTTTAATTGTGCTATACAATTCAACATGGCTATTTTAAAGACATATACATCTCTTGAATATCTATGGATTGTAAATAACTTTTCCAATGAAGATAATAGAAGCTCAGCTACTGTTGAAGTCATTGAGAAATCTGGTAAGGAAATGATAACCGAGGGGCCACAGGTTGTTTAATTTACCATAAAAATAATCTATAGGTGGTGTCATACTTCACTAACATTGCATTATTATCCAGTTAGTCAATGTTCTGAGTTGAAAGATTTGGAAGAAATAAATAATTCAACTATCTTTGATAATAAATCCTGAGGTGTTTTACTATCTATATTTTATTCTGCATGTAAATCAATTCACCTAAAAAATTAATTCATTTTTTCTTATTACCTACTTTATTTTTATTTTAAAATGTAGAGATACCGAAATCTTTTATTGGAACAATAATATTGAAAACCATGGGATATTATTTTGCTGAAAAATTATTGCAGTGAAATACTTTGGAAAATTATAGTGGAAAAATTCAAGTAATTTGGTCATGATTTATTATCTGTATTGACATTTTCCTAATAGATTAGTTTTGATAATACAAATGTCATTGTAGGCAGATTTTCTAATTTATTTGGATTTGTTGGATTTTTTTAAAGTTTGTATTATTTTTATTCTGTGTTGCAAAATAAAAAATACAACTTTTCTTATATGTGTTTACCATAATTCTTTATTTTCATTTCTGTTATTTACATTTGTGTACATTTTGTTACATATTTTAACAAAGCAAAAACATTACAGTGTTTGTATACATTCTGTTCCAGTCTTGCAAAAACAACACACCAGCATGGCTGACCTTTGAAATAAATATTTAGACCGCTAGATGGCAGGGCTCTTTTTTTATTTCTGTTTTGTTTTATAACAGGTGCCCTTCCAACTCTGCATTCTTGCTTAACTTTCTTCTTCATGTTTTAACTGGATGGTCTACGTTTTAAAGGCAGCACTTTCTTCACGCATAACAGGACACCAGCTATACGTATTATGTGCCCTGTGAAAAATTTCAACATACGTGCAGGACCTGTTATTACTCATAGGAGGGTTAGTTCTGTTGCAGTATGTTCAGGCTGCATTTCTGACTTCCAGGTTTCTTATGAACATAAAATTCTTCCAAATGAATTCCAGTCATTGTTACTGCAGGTAAAGAAAAACAAGACTATATCCAGCCTAGTTTTGCAAAGTTGGCCAGTGCGTTTCCAAAATACATGGTGTTAGTATCCGCTTTTAAAAGAAAAAAAGAAAAAAAGTGAACATTCCTTTTATTTCCTTGTGGTTTTTTTTTCTAAATTATTGTAGTTTATCTTTTATTCTGAAACAAGGCAATTTTTTAAAAAGTGAAATGTGGCTTATAATATTTAACATTGTAACATTAGAATAATTACCATAGTGAACCCATGGAAACACACAGCTTGTCACAATTTCAAAATAGTCAAGATATCCCATTCATGATCTCATTAATGCAAGAAGTAAAGTCACAAGGATAGGGAAGCTTTTCATGGCTAGTTGAATGTTTTATCTGGTATTAGAAGACCTAATTTTTGCACTGCCAATCTTACTGTTGATTTGTTTACTAAATTTAATAGCCTGTGTTATGTTGTTTTCAAATGGGATTTTAAATGTTTATGTTTAGATGTTTCCATTTTGTTATTTGTGTGGTATCCTAGACATTGGAAAAATGAGTCAATAAATGAATAAATAATTAGAACTGAAGCTGAAGTACCTTTCCACAGCCTGATCTCTCAGATATATTGTCTATCAGTTCTTAACATCTACAGCCCTGAATAGTATGAAGGAGTAGCCTCAGAATACATTGGAACTGATATGAGTTGTTATATTCAAAGAAACATAACCTAAAGAAACATAACTGGCATCTGGAATAATGCTCTTGAAAATGTGGTGTTGGCAATGCTGATAATGCAGTGCTGGTGATGCTGTGCAGCAATCATATATATGAAATACACACTGTGGTATACTTGAAAGTTATGTACATTTTACTGCACGTGTTCTCCTGGGCCCAGCCAGCAGGATGACTCACGATTAAGAAGACCAGAACTCTGAGCACTTAGCATCTGCACTAAGAGGTCTGTAGCTAAGGTGTGAGAAGGTTCCTCAAATCCAATTGTTAGGAGCTGCTGGTAATCCCCTGTGGGCTGATGACACAACACCCTGTGTGAAGAAAAAGGGAGAAGTTGGAGGTGGTCATTATAGCATACATTATCTAGACAAGTGCTGTGGAGACATTTATCAATAGACAAAGGGCAAATGAAGTGTAATGCATGTATAAATTTCTTTCATATCAGTGCTTTCAGATGGCTGGCTGTTCTTAACAATTGTACTAACACAATATGTCTGGGTTTTTTTAAAGTAACTTGGATAATAAGAGAAAAATAAGAGAAAGGTTTACATTTGGAAGACTACCATCCTTTTAGAGGCAACAGAACATCTATAGAATAAAAGTGTTCTCTGGAAGCATCAGGTATCTATTATAAAACTACAGTATCTTTCCAGTATTTATCTTTTTATATTTTGCTTTTGAATCTTCAAAAGTGCTTCTTTGTACTGTATATATTTTTCAGAAAATGTGTATTGTTGACTCAATCACCAGTCACAGTATTGAATTCAGTCATAATATTGAATTAAGCAGATGGGATCATCTACATTTGTTTTTACCACAATAAAACTGAGTGGGAAGTTACAGCACACACTCACAGACACACAATCAATTTTGTCCCACACATTTCAACTACATCCCACATTATGTAAATAGGAAACTGTTTTAGATAAAATTGCAATAGTGTTGTGATATGCAATACTCTAAATTTCCAGTGCAGAATTCTTATTCATAATTTCCCATTAGAATGTTTGCTGATGCCAAAGACAATGGAAGCTGTTTCAAATATAATTTTAATACAGATAGGTCTGTGTTCCTTTAACAAATTTGAAAGCAATAATATACATACAGTTAAAGTTAATGTTTCTGAACATAATCTTGGTAGGAACATAGCTACCAAGGACAAGTAGCAACGATGGAGCATTCAATTGATGGAATGATGGCCTGTCTGTGTTACTTTCAAATATGGTTCACAAATGCATGAGTGACTAGTACAACTGTATTATGTAGTTTAAGTATTGGAGACTGGAGATAATGTATTTGAATATCTAAGGAAAGTTTTATGTGAATTAAATATTTGTATAGTGATGGAAGTGATGATGATGCATTGCAGCATTTCAATTACTTTAGAGGATATGAAACTTTAGTTTTCCCTCAAGGATTAGGTCCTCAATTATTTCAGTGCAAATTTAGAGCAGTCTTTGGATATCTGTGCAATAGAAGAGCTTACTGTTTGTATAGTTAGTCCTCGACTTATGACTGGTTGCTTAGGGACCATTTGAAGTTAAGCTGGATCTACCCTGGGATACTTACAACCTGATGGCCAACCCCCCCCCCACATACACACACATACACATTTATATAACCACATTTCCAGCACTTGGCAACCTACCCACATTTATGGCCATTTGCAATGTCCCACAATCATATGATTGTGTTTTATGATGTTGTTGCTGAAAACCAGCATTTATTTCTGGTTTTCAACAAAACTCATCCATAACAAAGAATCAGCTTACTTAACAACTATAGTATTCACTAATAACCACTGCAAAAATTGTAAAATCAAGTCAGTCAGTCACATGGGTGACCCCTTTATGATTGTCACAAATTATGACCCTACTGGCCAAACTCTATTACGGTCATAAGGTGTGAACTATGTGTAGAATGCCTTTCATTCAATCCCAGTTGACTCAACCTTCCCAACATTCACCCATCATGGTGAACATTGATAGTCAAAAGAAAAGAATGCTAGATTAAAGGGACAAAATAATTCAATCTAACACAGAGCAAATAATATGTATAATATATATATATAGACATACAACAAAATTATGGATATGTTATCTAGATGACACTTTCATCTTAATAAAAATGAACAATTGGAGAAGATACATTAACAACACATTCAAAGGAATAAAATTCACAAGGGAAGAAGAAAATAATAACACATTAACCTTCCTGTCTATCCTGTAGAAAATGATGGCAAATTAGAAACCTAAGTCTGTCAGGTCTGCCATCTCCAACTTCTTTGCTTCGCTGGCATCCTGCCATAAATTGTAAGGGAGGGGGAAAGAATTTGGGGTAGTAAAATATGGGCCTGGGAATGAGAAGACAAACAGCAGGAGGGGAGACACATTGACAAGAACCAGAGGTGCCAAACTGGAATAAACCAGCCTCCAAGGACACCTGGCCTGGGAAATGAATGTGAAACTGCATTGAGAGACTCCAAGCTCCGAACCATTAACAAAACATCATAAAGGCATCTTTTTGGACACTGATGGACTGGCCAAGGGTGGGAGGGCTGGGGAAAGGAGGGAAAGTGTAACATTTGCATGGGAATATTCAGATCTAGCTTTACTTTCACTGCAACCACTTAACTTTAGTAAAAGAACCTATCACTTCAACCGTCTATGCTAGGGCAGTCTTTTGAAACAATACCAATACTAACCAACTATTCTACCAAAGCAACAACTCAAAGCAATTCCTTTAAGAGAAGTTGTATAAGAATATAATTTAGATAAGTATAAGAATATTATTTAGATAAGTACAAACACACTGCAGCTACCCAGTATGCCAGTAAGAGGAAGCAGATCACCTGGACAAAATCTTCTAACACAGGGTTTTTCAACTTTTTCACCCATTGTACCACTTTTAGGATATGGCAACATCCGTATACCACCAGTCACCTAGCAAGGTGTCAAAAACGTGATGACCAAAAAAAAAAAAAAGGAAAAAAGTGATGTACAGGTAGTCCACAACTTACAACAGTTGGCTTAGTGACTGTTTGAAGTTACAATGGCACTGAAAAAAGTGCCCCACAAGCCACAGCCGAACAAGACACCTGCCTGCCCGCCCGGCGGCACTCTTCCTCCTGTCCGAGGTTTTCATTGTTGTGAGCATTTCTGTTGAGGATTGGCAGTGGGGGGGGGTGTTTGGTTTTTATTCCCCCCCATCTGCTGGGTGGTTGAAGCAGGTTTTGGTCACTTCACATGATCCTGGGACACTGTGACCGTCATAAATATGAATCAGTTGCCAAGCATCTGAATGTAAACAACAAAACCCTGGAGATGCTGCAACATTCCAGCTGATCGGTGCTTCTTCTGGCCTCAGAAGCGCCGGGATCAGTGCCGAGCTCCAGCTGGAGCCTGGCGCTGATCCTGGGACTTCCACTGAGCCCTGACAGCCCTGCAGCTCCAGCCATCTCTCGCTCAGGCTTGTGCGGTGCTGCCACTGGTTCAGCTCATTCTCCTCCCCCGCTACCACTTTTCTAGGATGGTCGTGTACCACCTGCCAGGTGCCAATGTACCACAGGTGGTACCTGTACCACTGGTTGAAAAGCCCTGTTCTAACAGACTGAAGACTCAGGCAATTTTTTCAAAAAGCCCCTGACTAGACAACCTGTTGCAGCACAACCTATGAAAAGGATAACACTCCTATATAACAAAAACATCTTGGAGTCAACCAACAGAATACTACAGTCACTTCACATCACAATAGTACACAAATCAATTAAAGTCCTTTGAAAAATCTTAAGTAAACCAAGAGATCCAGTAATCTAAGAAGATAAAACAGGAGTCATCTACAACATACAATGTAAGAACTGTAACAGCCACTATGTAGGACATACTGGCAGAAGATCAGCAGAGCACAGCCATGAACATCAACTTGCAGTCAGAAGGCATGACAACTCCTTAATCTCACAACACCCAAACAAATTCAACCACAGTTTCAACTGAGAAACTATTTGCATTTTTTTTCTTCCATTTAATCAGATTTTTGGAGACTGCCTGGACAAGTTCCTGCAGTTTTCTTGGCAAGGTTTTCCAGAAATAGTTTGCCATTGCTTCCTTCCTAGGGCTAGAGAAAGTGACTGACCCAGATCATCCAGTTGCTCAAAGTGGGACTAGAATTCACAGTGTCCCAGTTTCCAGCCTGATGCCTTAACCATTACACCATTACATTAAGTCAGTCTGTGTAAGTGTTATGCCAATGTCCTATCTCTAGTTCTGCACACCTACCAGGATAGCACATCAGAACTGTGTTCACTGTCAGGATCTACAGGCACCCAGCGTCCTATGGACCAAAGCTTCTGCATTTTCACAGTTGTTTCATCTCCTGTATCACGGAAGCATAGGAAGTAGCTATAACACAAGGACAAGATTGCATGGAAGCAGTGAAGTGGTTGGCTGATCAAATAGCCTCTGGGAAACTCAAGAAATAAACATTAATTAAGACCAAAGAAAGAATTACATTGATATAATATGGGGTAGCTTTGGAATGACACCATTCTTTCAGCATCAGAGGTATGGAAAGAGATAAGTGTTAATAAATGATCTGCCTAGCCAGGTCATATCTACCCTCCCCATATATCTCAGTGCTGGATGAGATTACCCAACATCATGTGATGGGATATCAGTATGCAGATGATACTCAGCTCTGCATCTCCATTCCTGATGATCCAAATGATGCTGTGGCTGCCCTTTTGCATTGCATGGAGGTTGTGGGAGTCTGAATGGGGGACAACAGGCTGCAACTGAACTGGTGAAATGGAGTGCTGTGGGTTCAAGGAGCTTTGGGATCTGGTTATCATCTTTAGTTCCGGATGGGGTTGCACTCTCCCAGATAGACCTGGTGTGCAACCTGGGGATTCTCCTAGACTCACGACTCCTGCTCAAAGAGCACATGGAAGTTGTGGCTAGAAGGACCTTTGCACAACTTCATGTTGTGGATCAGTCGTGCCTTTATCTGGATTATTAGACCCTGCGCAAGTCACTCATGTCCTGGCTATCTCTCGGTTGGATTGCTGTAATGCATTTTACATGAGGCTATGCTTAAAGACTATTTGGAAGCTATAGCAAGTCTGGAATACAGCAGCGCAGATAGCTCTGGGGGCCCTAGGGTGGCACATATAATACCACTGTTGCATGAGCTGCAGTTTGTTTCTGGGTCCCATTCGAGGTATTGGTTTTTACCTTTAAAGCCCTTTATGCATGGGTCCAGGGTATCCCCAATGGGACTTGCCTGCCCTATTCACTTCAGCGGAAGGAGCCTATCACAGACCCCACCTGCTAAAGAATCCCAGCTGGTGGGATCAAGGAGAAGAGCCTTTTCTACTGTGATACACTCACCCCCCCCCCACACACACACACATTCTACCACTTGAGGCAAGAACTGCTCCCACCCTTTAAGTCTTCCAGAAGAGTATCAAAACCTGGTTTTTCCAGTCGCTCACCACTGGAGATAGTTAATGGGGTAAGATGAAGATCTTATCCCCATGCTGTCCATCTTCGTGGTTCTAGTTTTTTATATAACTTTTTAAAACTTTTACTGTTTGTAAACCACCCAAAGTGGCCCTATCAGTGAGATGGGTAGGATATAAATTTAATAAATAAATACAAATAAAATAACCTCAGTATATACAGCAACTCACTATTCTGTCCGGAGTGTTTGATTTCGAGCAGCAGAACCTTCCAAGATGTCCAGGTTCCAGCGCATCTTCTTATAAAGATTGTGAGGAAGATGAGCAGCTGTGTATGGTGCTGAGATACAGTATCGAAAGATAGAAACTTGCAGAGTCTCATTCATCCAGAATTTCCCACAGAAGAAACACGATATGCTGGTGGAGATTTTGAGACAAATACCGAGTGACAGATATGTTTGTGCATGTACAGAAGAAGAAAGTTGAGACAAATGGCAGGTTTGAAACCAAGAGCCATTTCCAGTAACTTTTGAAGAAAAATTATGAATGTGAACCTAAGTTATCAAAACATAATGGAACTTTAGGCCTCTTTTCAGTATTCCTGAAAATGGGATAGGATCATCCTAGATTTAGACATTTTCAAAAAGAATATTTAGGCAAACTTTAATGAGCTGTTCACTTTTCTGTCTGTTAACAGTCTAAGAGTACTTCAGTTAACAGTCTAAGAGCAAAAATACACTATAAAAGTGTACTTCATGGCACATGCCAAATCTTGGTTTTATTTGGAAGACTATTTCCTCCAATTCTACACATTTGAATGATTAGCAAAGATCACTTCTGAAACATTTTTGTCTAACCTTGCATCATCTTGCATTGGCGAATTTGTTTTAACAATTTTTATTTGTTTTAATTTTTATTTATTGGAATGTTTATTGTTGCTGTTTTGACTTGTAAGCTGCCTAGGGTCATATAATTGAGATGGACAGCTATACAAATTTAAATAAATAAATAAATAAATAAATAAATAAATAAATAAATAAATAAATAAATAAATAAATAAATCACACTACGTACATAGAGCTAACCTTTCCCTAACGGATGCATTGTACCTGAATGGATCTGTGTCTTCAAGAGAAACAAAGCTGAAAGAAGCATACATCAGCACCAGTTGCTCAAGCTGGCAAGCCAATTGTTGAGAAATTTCCAGAAGCTGTGGCAAATAAAATGTTTGAGACTGGAGACTAAAAAACAAGATCTTAAACAATGTTAGGCAAGTCCTTGAGACCAAGCTAATCCCCAATATTTACAATATTTAGCAATCAAGTTTTGTTCTTCCATTAGCTAAAACTTGAGGCTTCATGGCATGGGGGGGGTATTACAGCCAAATTCCTCATATCTGAAATCTAAGAGAAAAACTAAGTCTGGGGTATTTCTGCCTCCTTCCCTCTCAGCAGGAGGAGAAAGCACAGCTTTCAACCAACAGTCAGTTCACTACCAACAAAAAAAAGGGGGGGGGAGGAAGTGAGGAAGAAATGTGTTGCCTCCTTTTTCTGTTCTGCCATACAGCTTCCATTGCTTACCCTGAATTAGGCAGCAAGATCTGGGTACTGTGAGAGTGGACAGCTTTCAGTATTTCCCCCCCCCCCAAAAAAAAAGACAGTGTGCAGTTCTTCCCAACCATTAATTTTGTGGTGAAAAAAAGTGGTGGGAGTTAGGAGGCCAATTACAAATGGAGGAGGTCAAGGTCCAAATACCCAGGAAAAGTCTGTGAATAAAAACCTATTTTAGCAGCATCCTATGCTGGAGGACTGTGAGGGTTTCCACAGGCAAGCAACGCATATTGCTGAAACATTGCTTATAGATGAACAAATGTCATTGGATTAGTATAGAGATGTCTCTTCTTGCCATCTAATAGGCATGTTGCTAAGTTGTGTGCCTAGCTGTAGGTGGAGAAACCTGGAGCATTTCCTGTCAAAAAAATGTCAGGAACACACACACACACACACACACACACACACACAAAGGATCTGACCACTTCTCATCTTTTGCTGCTCAAGAACCTGGCCAGGTATGTCAAAGTTGTCCTCTGAAAGGGAAGAAGCAGGGAAGTGCAAGAGCATGGACTGTGAACCATCCTTTGGGAACCTAGATAGGCATTGTCAAGCAGTTCTGTGAATAAGGAAGCACCCTTCACGAGTGTCCCCATACTGTAAATTCCCTGCCAGGCAGAAACAATATATGGAAGGCTTGCTGGGGTGTTGGGGAAAAGCAACAATGGGAGGAATGGAAAAACGGTAAAAGAAAGTACTCCTGTAGAAAAGGACCGAAAGATCACCTTTAAGAACAACTGCAAAATCCTGAGTTATTAGACTGATGTGAGAAATACACAGCAGGTTTCTGACAAAATTGTAGACTTCCTGCAGCAAGAAAATGATGAAGAAGGACACTTAAATAATGGGCTGTATGCTAAACAATAACTAAGGGGCAACAGCCAGTGCATTTTCTGTGAATGGTCATGTGTGTTCATCTGAGTATACCTACCTTTTATGGATCTGGGAATCTAACCATCCCATACTAAAAGGCGTGTATAAACTTCTCCATCTAACCTAGAGCATGTCCACACAGTGTTTGTGTTGATTCAGAACCGAATTTGTACCACCGAACAGTATAGTCTGGTTTTGAGAGAGAAGTCTTCTCCTACACCCACTCCAATATAGGTTTGTTTTTGTTTTTGTTTAGAAAACCAAGGAAAAGCTGCAGACCTGAACAATTGGTGGGAACTTGAGATTTACTCCTTCTTGTATCCCCCATATTAATATGTTATCCTTCCCCCTTTGGAGGATTTTGTTACATGTAAAAAAGAATTACTTGGGGGGGGTTTGGATATTTACAAATCACCTACCCTAATAGTGCTTTCCCTCATAGTAACATGGATTTGGGGAGAGATGGTAGCAAATTATTTCCTTTTTCTGCTGCATTGGGTAGGACAGGATTCTTTTTAGTCCAAGACCCACAGCCATGTGAGGGATGGGACTTTGATTCAACAGAGTACATTGTACTCCCCGATTGATTTGCTGGAAAAAAAGCACTAAATGGTCATAGTAATCGCTGCTCATTTTCAGCACTTGGAGGTTGGAAGATGTGAAGATAATTGCAGGTGTCCGTCAAACAACTTTGGAAAAATTGGAAGTGGAAACTGGGAAAAAGTGACACATTAGGTTTATCAATGATGCTGTTACATCCATCTGCTCAGTGTAGTGTCACTTTCTTTGTTTTATCCAATTTATCCTGAAATGTTCCCTTCTAATACATTTATACAGTTTCCCTAAGATAGAGCTTGTGTCTGTTTTACTTTTAAGAGGTTACTTTTGTGAAAGACAAATGTGGAACAATGATAAAAATGATACATACTTTGACGGGTAGAGTTGAAATTACATTGTAATTTTGGTGCTGCACACAAGAAGCATCTGATTATAAGCTACAATATAACTGAAACCTCTGGAATGAATCTCAATGACCTTCCACGAACTAAAGAAATAAGAATTTTGAAGAGTTTTTCTATTCTGGAACCTATTTCTCCTCCCCTCTTTCTCAGGTTAGTTTCACAAAGATGCAGAGTAGTTGTCTCTGTTCCCCCCCCCCCTCAACCTAACTGGATGGAATAGGACCAAGGGCTTCAATGGGAACACTCACTCTTTTCCGGACTGGTTCCTGCGGAGGTCTTAAATAAGGTGTGCAGCTGCGTGCTGTAGATTCCAAATAGTGGAAATATGGCTGGCACATCTGCAAAAAGGTGGGCATGGCTTTGGCAAACTGTTCCTTCTGCATTCTGTCTCTGCTGAAAATAGGACAGCACTACGTCAAGGGGAGCCACTGCCTTTGCTCCCTGCTCAGCACTATTCTGTGACATACTGTACCTGCTAGTGCCACTGCACACATACGCTTGTGTATGTGCATACACACACACACACGCTACACTTGGGGCATATATAGGCTGCAGTTGAGGAATATCCTATCAACAACTCCAGGCTGGGTTCAAAATGTGAAAGCTTCATCTTTTTAATTGAGGTATGGCAAAGAGCTTGGTAGAAAAATATATGGATATTGCTGCCTTTGGGCACCAGGATACCTACTGGAATCAGCAAGGTATCAGGAATGCAGTGCTTTACAGACCATCCTAATGGGAAAAACAATACAGAAATTCTCTTTCATATCTTAATTCCTGCCTTATCTTGTTCAGTGCCTTTCCAGCCTGTTTTGATATTGCTCTTTGAAACAAACCATAATTTTAACAGTATTTAAGATATTTAGAAGAATGGTGTTTAGCATGTTCAATTCATGATTTATCCTAGTCTGAGCAAGGGGTCTAAAAATAAGAGAAAACTCTGGGGACAAAGAAAAAAGTAATGGGTGACATTGCATTTTTAAGGGTTCCCTTCTTTATTACCAAATCATGACAGATGCCCAAACAAAAAGCAGGATTAGATCTGAGTTTCAACCAGATTAACCTACAGCAGGCATAGGAGGTTAGACACAGATTTTCCCCCCCTTAATTTTGAAGACACAGGCCTTTTCCCTCTGTTGAGCTAAAGTACTTTTTATTGTCCTTGATTTGGTAATAAACTACACCAGCAGTCAAGTTGGGGGAGAGGAGGAGTGGGGAGTATCAAAACAGTTATATTAGCAGTCACAATAGTGTCACTAAAGTCCACCCCCCCTTTATAAAATATATGAGACAGATACATTAGATTAGAAAGAGGCAGGGCTTAGAAGTACAGTATATGGTTGCAATCACCATCTTGATTTTTTTTTACCTACCCCCATGGATGCCCCTGTATACCAGCAAGAAATTTGCTGCCTCCATTTTTAATCTGTATCTTGCTTTTATTGCCTGGTTTCACTGTTGCTGCTTGTGACCTGATCCGAGCTAATGGGTGACAGATGTTTAAGCATCTTGAGGCTATCTTTGGCTAGTGATGGAGTCAGCGCAAAAATATTTTAACTCTAGTCCAGCAAAGGAGGACTTATCCTTATATTAGTCATAAACTGGGGATTAGACGAAAGAAACATCATGGAGAAAAGAAATGCATACTGAACAAGCTCACAAGAACTCCAAGATCTTCTGATCAATCATATTTACTAAAGTTAACAAGCCATGTTCAAACAATCTCAGCAATTGCTGTTTCAAAAGCCCTACACAGAGAAAAAGCATTCAGTACTTATTGCGTTTCTCCTTCCTGTTTGTAAGAGGAAGAGCTGTTGGGCAGATTTAAAGCATTTGTGCTCCTTCCTTCCACTCCTTCTGGATCCCTTTCCCACCATGAGGACAGCACAATTGCCAATACAACAGCAGCTCTCTTGAAAAAAGAGCAACCAAAATATTGCAGTGCAATAGAGAAATACGAAGTACAATAGTATATCCATAGGTAGGTATAGTTGTGTAGCAATATGGAGATATAAAAATAAAAGATAGATATTGTACAGAAGTGCAGAGTGATAGAAGTGTAGCTGTGGAACTAAGAACACTGGAATAGAAGCAACTTTTGCTTTTGTTGTTTAACATCTGGATGTCAGAAATTTTTGATCATTTATTTAATTTTCCTCCTATCCATGTCTGCAAGGCTCACTGAAATTCAGTTCAACTCCTAATGGTCATGTTCATATAGTTTGCTTTGGTAATAAAGTGAAAGTACTTTTGCATTCATGTCGATTTTAACTTTCCAGTTGCTGGAATTCTAGAGCTGTGGAATTTCCCTGTGGCTTCTATCTAGGTATTATACAGGTCCAATCCCATTAAGGTTTATGAAATCAACTAAGGTTGGCTGGTGCTGACATGTGCTGGGCACTGCTTTCTTAGATATTATATTATTCTTGGCTATATTAAAATAATTAAACTCAAGTTTCAGCACTGTGCTGTCAAAAGGTTGCTAGTATTTTAACCCACCTGTACAGAAGGTAAGTCTGGAAGTCCTCCGCTTTCTTCAGCAAATATTTCAATTTTTCAGTTATTGGAGCAAGCAACTTTTCTAAAGTGATGTTCATTTCTGATGGAGTCTCAGTCTGTGGTTGAGCATTGCTCAGCCAGTGAGATTCTGCAATTGGAGGAGATATAAGACATAGTCCTGGACTACGAGGACTGAGATTTGGGGTGCCTTCAGGGCTAGATATTGGAATATCCAGACAGCCATCTGAGAGACAACTGTACGCTTGCTTACTGGCCATCTTCAATGACCTGCTTCAGGCAATCTGCCAAGAAAAAGATAGAGAACTAAACAACTAGATAGCTTAAGTAGCTCCAGAATGCTACCAAACAAAAATGGAAATCTCAAAATGACAGCTTTACCCTCCCATGCCACTTTTGTATTATGATCATGAGTTTGAGGTTCACTGAATGACCATTGACACCTGTAATTCAATGTACCTCTCATACAATGTGTGAAAAAAGGGAGAGTCCCAACACAGCAAATTCCTTAAAGAGTGGGTGGATAAAGTGTTTTTTTTAAAAGTGATGTTATCATCACTTAGTAAGTTATTATGCAAATTTTTCCAAATATATGTGTACACCAGATGAGCAGTGTGGTGGCCTAGAGGTGGTGATTCTCACCTCCCACTTGGAAGATTGAGAATTCAGTTCTAGGTAGTGACAGATGTTTGTCTATCACGGCACAAAGAGAAAATATCTGCTGTGAACTCCGGATAGGTGTCAAGAACGGCATCCAGCCAGTAAACGCTCAGCTCCATTCAATTGCCCTGACTCCATCCCAAATCTAGAGATTACAGGGTCATAAATAGGGAAAAAATGTGTACACCAGCCAACTGAAGAAGAAAAAAGGGCATTGGAAGAATATCTGAAGGACAGTGAAGAAGATGCATTGCAACTAATATACCATGAAGGCTTACTGGGTACTGGAGAGATCAAACTGACCTACAAGAAAGACCAACCAAATGAAGACTAGAAAAAAAAGACATGCCAAGGCAAAATATTATATGACCAATACATTAAAAAAGATAGGCAAGGCAGGTAACAACAAGATCTGGCAATGGCTAAGAGCAGGAAAGTTGAAGAAGTTGAGGAGCTAATTCTGCCTGCAATAGGCCAAGCCTTAAGAACACATGAATACAAAACCAGAACTGAGAAACAGCAACAGACAGCAAGAAGATGAAGAAACAATGGACCACTTAGTTAGCTACTACAAGAAGATTGCACGGACTGATTATAAAAACAGCATGGCAAACTAGCAACAATGGTGCATTATAATAACTACCAAGAAATAGCATTTGCCTGTAAGGAAGAACTGGGGTGGGGGTGGGGGTGTGTGGCAAAGTAATAAAAAAGGAAGAAGCTAAAATGCTCTTGGACTTCAGAATTCAAACAGACAAGCATCTGTCATATAACACCCCAGACTTAACTTTCAGTAAGAAAGACAAAAAAAGTCTGTAGAGTGGACACTGCAGTATCTGGAGACAGCAGAATAAAAGTGAAAGAAGTAGAGAAAATCATAACATGCAAAGACCTGAAAACAGATGTAGAATAACTGGCAAAAGAAACACAGATAGTACCAAGAGTAATAGGTGCCTTAGGTACAATCCCCAAACATCTGCCACTTGAATACAATCAGCATTGACAAAATCACCATCAATCAATTGCAAAAGGCAGCTTTACTTGGAACAGCTTACATCCTGATGGTAACCTTTAACACCATCAAGGGAAACCCCCTGCCTACTCTAGGTTCTAGTTCTTGGGAAGTACTCAGTAGGTAGATAAAAATGCCAAAACATCTCATGCCAAAATTAAACATAAAACATATTTAAACATCTGGTTGACTCTGTGACCAAACAACAATAACAACTCAAACTAATTACAATCATAATTAACTCTGGCAGGATTCACAAAGTGGATTATAATACACATGAAATTAAACTGTGATACATATGTGGTTTTTGGGCTACTGTAGAGCATCCAAAAGGTGAGGCACTCCAGTATTTCGCAAATCACACATCCACAGTTAAGACAATATGAACATGGTACTGGAAGATAAGAAGACAAGCTTATGGGGAAAAGTGGACGGCAAACTGAAGTACAAGTAGTCTTTGATTTAAAACCATTTGTTTAGTGACCTTTTGAAGTTATAACAGAACTGAAAAAAGGGACTTATGACCATTTTTCACACAACCATTGCAGCAGTCATGTGATCAACGTTCCACTGCTTGGCAACTGGTCGATATGACAGTTGGAATGTCCCAGGTCATGTGATCACCTTCTGGCAAGCAAAGCCAATGGGGAAGCCAGATTCACTTAACCGCCGTGTTATTAACTTGACAACTGCAGAGATTCACCTGTGGCAAGAAAGATCATAAAAAGGGCCAAAACACACTTAAAAAATGTCTCACTCACCAACAGAAATTTTGGGCTCAATTGTAGTCATATGTCGAGGACTACCTGTAATACTGATGCTTATTATGTGAATTAAAGTTCCTAATAAGGCTTCAGATAAAAGTAAAGTTTGATTTGGCCTAGATATGTAGAATAGTGTTTTATTTTTAAAGTGATAAACACTAGTTTACTTAAAATTTTGCTCTCTCAGGAAATTATAATTCAATATCTTCAAGTTAGTACACACACATGGAGAAAAAAATAGCCCTGGGCAACAGGTTCAGCAAGATATGTACCATTTGGAAACCAAACTTTGAAAAATACCAACTTCCCCACAGTGAAGCAAATTTACTATGTTGCACCGGTGATCAATTTTCTTCCTTGTATTGTTTTGTTTGCTCGTATTTGGAAACAGTAAAGATATCGCTCTGATGGGAACCATAGATAACAAGGTAAAATCTTCAACATAATACAGAGGATCCAGTCTGTGGATCAAGGGAGATGTCACTGTGAAGAGGAAATCTTTGGGGGGAAAGAGACCCACCTAGGTTTGACAGAAGACCAATCCACAGACTGTTACAGTTGGAACACTGATGCTCAGCCTCAGCAGGGTTAGATTTTTCTAGAAGTCAGTGACTGTTAAGGTTTAAAGAGTGAACCGTAACGGTTCCTTCCCAGCCAGTAGATTTTGCCTTGACCACATGTTCTCTTCAGCAGGAAAGGTTTCTACCTCCTCTCTTCCAGATACTTAGGAGCTAATGCCTGAACAGAGATTCAGGTAGCCTTTGAACATTTGCTATGCCTGATTTGTGTGATGTGTATCAGAGTTTTTGTAAATGCATTGCAAACCTATTTCTTTGGTCCACTGGCCCTTTAAATCGATAATTCCAATCGTCTTCCAATTATTTTCCTTATGTAATAGAGATGAAGTAACAGACTGAGAAAAATCATTTGTCAAGATCTTCCACAAAATCTGAGAAATAAAGATGGACTTTGTCTTACTCAATAAATTCTCAAGACACAATCTGAAGTGCTTTATACGAATGTTGAATTTGTTTTTGATATGTACCAAATGCAGCAACAAAACATTTTAGAAGAAAGACATTAAAACATGCCAGGGGAGCAATGGGAGGAGGGCAGTTGAAAGTGTCATCGCTCATTCATGCCCTATGAATGATGGCTGCTAAGGCATCACTGATGTACAGTATGGTGAGTGGGTCATATGGAAAAACCCACATTATTTGAAACAATGTCTATCAGTGAACAAAGTATTTAGCATGCAGAGAACTTTAAATAAGTTTCTTGTGCTCTTTGATGCCATGTGATCACATTTATCAACAATAGAATATTAATAGTCTTACCTACTTCCACACTATAATTATATGCACTTTCTTTCTCATGGTAGCATGAAAGTAGTTGGAAACTGGCCGTAGTTATTGTGGGCCTTTCTCCTTGCCTATTGGCCCTCTGCTTACAACCACAAACACCACCAGAATTTCCGTTGATAAGTAAGGCAGTTAAGTGAATAGCACTCAATTATACTGCCTTTTTTGCCACGGTTGTTAAATAAATCACTGCAATTAAGTGAATCATGTGGTTGTTGTTAAGCAAATGTGGCTTAACCCATTGACTTTGCTTGTTGGAAGCCAGCTGGGAGGTCAGGGGGCAATCACATGAACCCCAGGATGCTGCACATGCCAATTGCAAAGTGTCCAAATTTTGATTATGTGACTGTGGAGATGTCACAATACTGTAGTCATAAATGCCAGAACTGGTTGTAAGTCACTTTTTGCAATGTCATTGTAACAGCCGTCTCCGTGCTGTGTCCGGGCCTGAAGCCCGATTGGTACGGGTCCAGATAATCAGTTTCCTCCAGGAACAGAGGGAGCTGATGCGCCACCACACTCTCGACAACCTTCGCCAGAAAGCGAAGGTTGGAGACTGGACGGTAGTTGTTTAAAACAGCCGGGTCCAAAGCAGGCTTCTTGAGAAGGGGTCTCACCACCGCCTCCTTCAAGGCGGCAGGAAAGACACCCTCCTTCAAGGAAGCAGTTATTACTGCATGGAACCAGCCTCGTGTTCCTTCCCGAGCCGCATAAGCTAGCCAGGAGGGGCACGGATCCAACAAACAGGTGGTGGTGCTCAGTCTCCCCATGATCCTGTCCACATCATCAGGGGAAACAGGGTCGAACTCATTCCAGATAACGTGCTCAAGACCGCCTGATTCCTCCACATTAGACTCTGCCCAGTCAGAGTCCAAGCCGGTCCGGATCCGAGCGATTTTGTCCGCCAGATGATGACTAAACTCCTCGGCTCGTCCCTGCAAGGGATCCTCTCTCACCTCCTGATTAAGGAGGGAGCGAGTCACCCTAAACAGGGCGGCCGGGCGATTATCTGCGGACGCGATAAGGGCGGCAAAGTAGTTAGACTTCGCCGTCCTTATCGCCGCAAGATAAGACCTTATAAAGGTTCTTAACTGCAATCGGTCGGATTCGGATCGGCTGGATCTCCAACCGCTCTCTAGACCTCGTCTCCGCCGCTTCATCTCCCGGAGCTCCACAGAGAACCATGGGGCCCAACGGGATCTGCGTCGGGTCAGAGGTCGCATGGGTACAATGCAGTCGAGTGCCCTGGTGGCTGCCGTTTCCCAGGCCTCCACCAGGGCATCGACTGGGCTGTGGGTAAGGGTGATAGGTATAGGCCCAAGCGCCCTCTGGAACCGATCTGGGTCCATTAGGCGCCTGGGGCGGAACCACCTGGTCGGCTCCGCCGCCCAGCGGCGGGGGATGGCATGACGGAAAACTAGCCTCAGGAGGTAATGGTCTTATGACCGTTGCAGCATCCCTGTGGTCACATGATTAAAATCCGGATGCTTAGCAACTGACATGTACAATGCTTGCAGTGTCCCAGGTTCGTATGATCACCTTTTGACAACCTTCTGACAAGCAAATAGAGAAGCCAGATTCACTTAATAACCATGTTACAAACTTAACAATTGCAGTGATTCCCTTAACAACTGCAGCAAGAAAGGTCATAAAAAGGGATAAAACTCACTTAACAACTGTCTTGCTTAGGAACAGAAATTTTGGGTTTCAGTGTGCTCGTAATTCGAGGACTACCTGTAAAAGCAGGAGGTTAATCTAACATACATCCTGTTCTGTTTTGAGGGGAGGGGAAACAAAAAAGCCACTTCTCATCATTCTTCACAGAAGAATGTGAAACTTTTATCTGGGAACTGAGTTTCAAATATCTCTTTTGTACTATGTTGATGTTGAGTCACCCATAGTGCAGATTTTTCTAATGATGGAGATAAGATGAACATGTGAATCTGTCTCCAAGTTCAACCTTATCTTCAAAAATACCTTTACATAATGAGCTTTTTAGAATCATATTTAAGATTCTGTCATGAAAATATATACAGTTCTTCAATGCAAATTAGTAAAGAAGATAATCTGAATAATCTGAAAGAATTTTAGAAAGGATTTACTGCCACCTAACTGGACATAACACTGATTTTTTTCCCCAAAGACTACAATGAAAAACATCCCATTTTAGACGTTATTGAAAGCTTTATGACCTGAAGAATTATTTGAAGAACTAAAAAAATAAAAGCAGCCAGCAATTTAGCAATCATTTTATACTGTGAGGAAATTTCCATGGAATATATACTTTCTTTCTTGTCTTTCCAGTTGCTTCTTTAGGGTGTGTAATGGGCCAGTATTGTCTAGCAAAAACATGAATGTGAACATTTCTAATGAGTGTTCAATTTCTTTTGTATTTTAAGGAATTCTAAAATACTCCAGATTCCCATATGTGAATATTTTGTTATGAGCAAAAATTGAAAGTGAATGTGGCAGGGGGATACAGATAATAGAAACATCTCCTTATGTGTTAGGTACCCTATGACCTGCTTATTTATTCTTTAACTTTATATTCTCTAAATTAACTCTAAATGAACATACTTAAGATAAAGTCAGAATGTTAACTGATTTCTCATTAATTAAAAATTTCTAATCTTGCATCTATTAATGTCCTCAGATTCTACAACTGTACATGCCAGTGTTTAAAAGTTAAGAATGTGTTGTGATTCAGGGTCAGCCTGTGGGTTCGGCAGTTGGGTCGGACGACTCAGAGGAGGAGGGGGGGTGTTGAAGAGCTTGCTGATGATGGCCTTGAGGCTCCGCAGAGCCCTCAGCCAGGCCCCTCCCACCTGGTCACGACGGAGACCCAGCTGTGTGAGCCTGACAGCGTGGATGAAGATGACCCACAGCTGGCCCTGTTCAAGGACGCCTGATGCAGGAGGCAGTCAATCAGGAGGAAACAGAGGAAGGCAATGGGGCACCTCAGAAGGAGGCAGAGAGAGGCCACGCCCTGAACTGTATAAAAGGGGAATGTGTGGGAGGGCTGGTTTGCTGAAGGGAACCGCTTGAATAGTTCCTGTTTCATAGCTCCTGTTTCATGGTTGGTGTCTGTTTTATGTTAATAAATTTGGCAGGCTTTATTCCAGCCTCTTGCCGTTTGTAAAGGAGTAGTCCCTGCTTTTTCTGCAGGGCCTGTAGCAGGCTGGTACAGAACAGAATGTACCCTATTGGATAATGGCAATTAACGTTATGTGAGAAAAATTACACTCATTCTAAAATATAAACCTCAATTGGATTAAGTTTTGGAACTTTTTTGGTATCAGTTGGAAATAAAATGGACGTTACAAAAGTACATGCACAGTACATATTCACTTTTCTTCCTTAATAATGCTTTCTTCTTTTCATCAACCAATGGTGAGTGGGAAATTGTTGCTAACATGAATAAACATCTGATCTACATGGTCTACTACAGTGGTGGCGAACCTATGGCACACATACCAAAGGTGGCACACAGAGCCTTATCTGTTGACACGTGCGCTGAAGCCCCAGTCCTAGGCCTTCGACTGGGTTTTATAAAACCTTTTCACTTTAGGCCTCCACCGCCATGTGCAAAAAAAATATTAAAAAATGGCAGTGTCCATTTTCCTCTATGAGTTCATGCTGAGGTAATCCTAACCCTAACCCTAAGTGGAATTTTCCTCCAATGGGATTTTCCATGCATTTTACCAGGAAACATAGAAAGGGCAGCCTAGAAAACTCAATGCCCTCCTAACCATACCCAAACAGTCCGAGTTTGTTGGTGATGTCCATTTTGCTCTCTCAGTTCATGGTGACCTAACACTAACTCTATGTGGAATTTTCCTCCAATGGGATTTTCCCATGTATTTTACCAGGAAACATAGATATGGCAGCCTAGAAAAGTCAATGCCCTCCTATCCATACCCAAGCACTCCGAATTTTTTGGCGACGTCCATTTTTCTCTTTGAGTTCATCGTGACCTTACCCTAACCCTAAGATGAATTTTCCTCCAATGGGATTTTTGTATGTATTTTACCAGGAAACATAGAAAGGGCAGCCTAGAAAAGTCAGTGCCCTCCTAACCATCCCCAAACACTCCGAATTTGTTGATGATGTCCATTTTGCTCAAGAGTTCATGGTGACCTAATCCTAACCCTAAGTGGAATTTTCCTGCAATGGGATTTTCCCATGTATTTTACCAGGAAAAATATATAGGGCAGCCTAGAAAAGTCAGTGCCCTCCTAACCATACCCAAGCACTTCGAATTTGTTGGTGATGTTCATTTTGCTCTATGAGTTCATGGTGGCCTAACCCTAACCCTAAGTGGAATTTTCCTCCAATGGGATTTTCCCATGTATTTTACCAGGAAACAATAGATAGGGCAGCCTAGAAAAGTCAGTGCCCTCCTAACCATACCCAAGCACTCTGAGTTTGTTGGTGATGTCCATTTTGCTCTATGTGTTCATGATGACCTAACCCTAAGTGGAATTTTCCTGCAATGGGATTTTCCCATGTATTTTACCAGGAAACATAGATAGGGCAGGCTAGAAATCCCAGTGCCTTTCTAACCATACCCAAGCACTCTCAATTTGTTGGCAATGTAGATTTTGCTCTCCAAGTTCATGTTGACCTAACCCTAACCCTATGTTCATGTTGACCTAACCCTAACCCTAAACCTATGGGATGCATGCCACAGGTGGCACGCAGAGCCCTCTCTGCAGGCACGCATGTTATCGCCCCAGTCCTAGGCCTTCAGCTTGCTTTTATAAAACCTTTTTGCTTTTAGCCTCCCCCGTGTGCAAAAAAAAAAGGTTCAATCAATTTCAACTTCTCACAGGGAAAAAACAGATCTCGCAAAGTTGGAATTGATTGAACTTTTTAGTCCCACCCAGTTTGCTGTTACCCCTGCAGCTACACCCACCCAATGGGCCACACCCACCTGGCACCTGACGATACGTAAGTGGGTTTTGGGTCGCAGTTTGGGCACTCGGTCTCTAAAAGGTTCGGCATCATTGGTCTAGTGCAGGGGTCAGCAACCTGAAACAGTGAAAGAGCCACTTGGAACTGGTTCCCTCACAAAAGGAAAAACTGGGAGCCGCAAAAAATGTGAGCACATGCGCGTACATGCGTGCATGCGCAGAACAGGGTTTGACTGAAGAGTGGAGCCAAGGCGAGATATGCACCTACCCTGCATATTTGAATTGATTGGTTGAACTTTTTTAGTCCCACTTTTTTTGGGGGGGGGGGACTGCACATGGCAGAGGACTGGGAGCCGCAGGAGACGGCTGAAAGAGCCGCATGTGTCTCCGGAGCCACGGGTTGCAGACCTGTGGTCTAGTGCAAGACACCCAGAAACCTATCACTAAATATCTATTTATTTTGTTCCCATTTCTATTGTAACATCAAAGTTGCTATTAGAGGCTTCTTAACAGATCCTTAACAGGCCTGGGTAGGGAGGCTCTCCATTTGGTCACACATGCCCTGGTCTCCCGTTTGGAGTACTGCAATGTGCTCTACATGGGGCTGCCCTTGAAAAGTTTCTAGAACCTTCAGCTGCTACAAAATGTATCCACATAACCAACGTTGGGCACCCAAAGAACTGCACGTGTAACACCTCTGCTATGCAAGCTGCATTGGGTCCCAATCTGTTTTGGGGGCTAATTCAAGGTGTTGGTTATGACCTTTAAAGTCCTACATGGCATGGGGCCAGGCTAGCTACAAAACTGTCTTCACACCATCACATCAGTGCATCCTATCCGGTCAGGGAGGGAAGGTATGTTGCAGACCCCACAAGTTAAATAATTCTGATTATCAGAATCTAGAAAGAGACCCTTCTCTGCCATTGTCCCCGCTGTTGGAAACATTCTCCCCGTAAAGGGGAGGCGGGCTCCCAGTCTCCTGGCCTTTCAAAAATATGTAAAAACCTGGCTCTGTCATCTCACTCGGGTCTCACAGAGGAGCAGCTGTGGGGCTGGTTATTGCCAGAACCCTCCTCTGCTTTTTAATTAACTTTTAATCTCAACTTTATCTTCACCACTATTTTTTTTATTTAGTTCTTATGTTTTTAACATTTTATTTGTACCCTCCTGCCGAGTTTCTCTGTGAAGGAGATGGGCGATTCGTAAATGTGATAAACGTTCATTATATTTCTCTTAGCATTGAGCTTTGCAGATTAGGCGATATTTAAATGGGAAAAAAATATTTCCTAACCTAACCTCTTCCCATTTTCCTAATTCCAGAAAACCTAGGACTGAAAGCGAATGCTGGACTTTTGTCTGAAGTTGCATCTTTTGGGAGGTTCGACGACATGATGCGCAGCTGCCCAATTCCTGACGTTGTCAATATTCCTGAAGCAGATTCCATTATAATTTATATACAGCTGCCAGTAAATTTCCGGGAGCCATAGCGGAAGAGCCAGGCGAGGTTGAGAATCGAAACAATATTTATATATTGTTTGCAATATATAATTCTCTTCTCCTCCTGACCGCTTTCAGTATGATCTGCTTAGAGATACTTTCTCTTGCAACCAGCCCTCCCGAGCCACTGGAATATCTAACGGCAAAAATAATTGCTTTTTGCATTACTGCTTATTTTTTCTTTTCCCCATGTCTGGACCTTACCTATTGTCAGATGTGTACCATACTTTTATCTCAAACCTCAAAAGACCAACTTGGTTTAAGGAGTGGGACTCAGAAAACGCACTGCCTGACTTTGGCTAGTCATTTTGTTTTAGCCCCGGATAACCCAGCATTGCTTGTGGAAAGAAATAGAGGTTTCTTTATGACTTTGTGAGCCCCTGAAGGGCAGATGAGATATGAATCTAAGAAGTGGTTGGGCTGAATGGTTCCCCTTCCGGTCTTACTAATGGCCAGGTTTGTAGTCTCAAAACATACATAGAAAGGGCCAGCAAAAGTAGAGGAGGATCCTCCCTAAGAAGCTGTCTCCTGCTTCAAGCAGATTGCAAGCAAAATCAAATAGGGCAGATTCAGTGGTGGGATTCAGCCAGTTCACACCACTTCGGCAGAACCGGTAGCTAATTTTTTGTTGCCCAGGCCCAGAATGGACTTCCGGAAGCGGCTTCCACATAGAGAACCGGTTATTCACATATTTGAATCCCACCACTGGATAGATTGCTAAAAATCCAATCCTGAGCATTTCTGGTTTACAGTCAAGAAAATGCATATTGAATTGCAGCATAATGGTTGAGCCACACCACAGTCTCTTGGTTGGGTGTCATTTCAGTAATAAGCAAGCAGATAAAAAGCTTACCTACATAGATGTTTCAATAGCTTTTCCTAATGGCTCAATATAGATAGTATTTTTCTCACACACATTACTATCCCGTGCAACAAAAGCCTCATAATTGGTGTTGTGCAGTTGTTACTGATAGGGGCCACATCATACTGTCATACAATATATGTATCACAAGAGAGTGGGGATTAATAAATTAAAGATCCTTGCTATGCAGAAATACTAATTTATTATTTCAAACTTGTGTATCAACCTCTACAGGCAGTCCTCAATGTACAACCACAGTCAAGACCATAATTTCTAAGCAAGATGGGTGTTAAATGAATCTGCTTCCCCATTGCTCATTGGAAGCCAGCTGGGAAGATTGCAAATGGGGATCACATGACCCCAGGATGCTGCAACCATCCAAACACATGCTAGTTGCGCAGTGCCTGAATTGTAATCATGTGACCATGGGCATGCTGTGAAAGTCATAAATGCAAGAACTGGTTGTAAGTCACTTTTTTCAGTGCCACTGTAACTTTGATCACCAAACAGTTGTAAACTGAGTTACTTGTGTACTGATTCAGCATGTTTCAATTACCCTCTATAGGTAGTCCTCATTTGATGACTGCCTTGTTTAATGACTGTTTGCACTTATGATGAAAAAGTAACTTAACAACCAATCCTTGCAGGGTTTATAAAACAAAGGGAAAGATGAAGTAAGGTCATAAGTACAGTTTCACTTAGCAACCGCTTCGCTTAACAACCAATTTGCCAGTCCCAATTGTGGTAGTTAAACAAAGGCTACTTGTACTTAAGTTGTAAAGAATACAGAATATTAAGTGGAAGAAGAAATGAATATGGAACTATTATGAAAACTTTTACAAGAGCAACTTTGGTTATCCCTCCAAAGTAGTAAGAAGTAGGGTTTCAGATGAAGGTCTGTACTAGTTTCCTAATACAGGGATATGCTTTATTGAGCTGTTTAGTTGAAGCAGTCACCTTATCTTTGGTTCAGAACCACCTCTTTGCTCCCTCTGTGTGTATGAGAAATTTCCCTGGTTTCCAAAGACAAATTAACTGGTGCTGCCAAAGTGAATCCAACCAAGTACTGATAGGGAATTTATGCTCTTTGTGCAGATTCCCCATAAATCTAATGGCATTTTGGAAACTTATCTTTATCAGTGTAGTAATGAGACTACAAAATCTAGTGGGAAAAGGCAAACTTGCCACCATTTATGATTTAGTTCCACTGGCTTCAATGTTGCAAAAACAAATGTTATATAAAAGACAATCCAGAATAATATGGAGCAATTTCACAGTAATCTTGTCTAGAATCATACCGTCACCTTTTTGTAGTCACTGTTCATCTAGTACAAAGATATGCATGATAAACAAGGTGTTTATTTTGTAACAAGGCAATAAAGGAGAATGAGCACCTAATTCAACAACTTTTCTGGAAAAGTATTTGCACTTTATTGTAATGCACACATTTACTCTCTAGTCTTAAGACTTAGGAATTTGGTCTTAGTACTCTGCATCCAACAGATCACATTCTTTCTTATGGAAACTTATGTTAATTTCCCCTCTGCTATCAAACTTTACTTAAAACACCACTGTAAAACTAAGACTGTGGGTCTAGGGTCTACAAATCTAATCTGAAGAAAGGCTAAAATACCTTTTCACTTGCCCTATTCCCTTGAATGCTGAATGACACTGTTCAGCTAAAGGATTTTTTTTGCCAATATCTTCCAATATTTTGCTAAGCTCAATACATTTGTATTGAAATGTATACAGTTTAAAACTCAGGCTTCATAACACAGTGTGGTTCTGGTCAGGCAACAGAGGTAGTAACATTAGTAAAGGAAACTTAATAAATATGACAGTTTTAGCATGATGGTGTCTCTTAGCACAAATTCACATAGCTACTAAGATTAGACATGCTTTGGAAAAGATCTAAAAGGCAGAAGAGGAGGCACACAGGTAGTTAAAACCCTATCTGCTAATAAAGGCTATTCTTCAGAACTCATGTTGCAATGCTGAAGTTTCTTATGAACTGGATTGCACCAGGACTGCCTCCATAATAGAGGACTGAAACCTGAAGTTGATTTTAAAGCAGGTTGTGCTGCAATTAACAATAATGAATGCATCCATCTTTCTGATGATTAAAAAAAATTGTGGTCTGCCATATTTGAGCTTCACCCCCCCATGACTGCTAGAATCAAGTTTTTTCCATCTTTTTCCTGCTATCTAGTGGTTGTCCAGATGTATGCATTGGTAATGTAATGCAGAGGTACAGAAGGAGCAAACAAAAATTAAAACCTTAAACTCCTTAAATAAATCACGTGTGCTTGAGTTCCTTTCTAAGCCTCATTCTTAATCCTTCCCAAAAGAGTGACTGTGCCTTTTCCTTGCCTTGCAAAACACAGTAACAAATCCATGCTCCTACTCTTCTGAAACAGCAAATTATATCTAGGAGGAACCTTTGTTGTTTTCTTTAAATAAAAATTATTGCCTGTTCCAATCCTTCAATTTTATCATACAGGTCTAGACTTGAAAAGTTTTCTTTGAGAAAAAAAAGATATAGAAATTATGTCCTGTTTTATTTAACAAATCAAACTTGTATTTCTTAAAAATGGCAGGTTTGTTCTAATCTCTTGACCAAGTGTATTTTAAAGGGATGTACTTTGGCAGTCCTGCAAAGTGATGGCAGTGACCTCTAAAAATATTCTTACCCAGCCATAACTTATAGTACTAGGCACAGCTTACTATTTTTTTTAAAAAAAAGATAATATACTGCACTTGAGATATTGCCATTTTTGTTTATGCTCCTTATATATCTGCATTCAAAAAGTTCAGACCATGTTGTAAGGAAGTCAGATTAATAAAAAGCAGAATATTTCCTAATGAGGGCTGAAGAAAGGCAATCAATCATTCTGTAGGACAAGTGCTCCTGATGCAGAAGGAACCCAATGAAGTTATTTTAATGTGGACAATTATAATAGTAGATGTTGCATTCTGAACAGAATTATGCTTTCATTAGATACACTGCAAAGGCCTTCTCCTTTCTCACTGCCTCTTTCTTCATGAATATTTTATTTGCCAGAGCAATAACTCAAAACTCTATCTAGCCCTGTCCAGTATATCTTCTTGTTGGCAGACCAGGGCAAGCACAAATACATCGTCACTACTGAAAGTTAGAAATAAGAGGCAGAATTGTTGATTAAAGCTACCAAATTAGCAAGAAGTGTCTGGGCAATGGCTGACTTCTATTAAATCATAAGCCAATCCCACCAACTTTGCACAACACACTGAACCATAAATTAGCCAAGCTACATTTTAGTCTACAGTTATACAAACCCATTCTCTTATTTGTGTATTTCATGTTCTGATGTCCTTGATGTTCACTTATAACTGTTTTCTATCTCTCTTTCTTCTTTTTAACTACAGATCTACTACAGAAAAATAAACTAAAACAGCTAGTTATCTGTCTGAAAGCATCCAGAGTCTCAACCCCCTTTTTCTCCTGAGGTCTGATATACTCTCTTGGCATAATAGTGTGCAGATCTCCAAGAGAACTGGGATATAAAAAGGAAACTAAACAATTTGATCATTATTTCCAAATGATGGTTTTGAGTTCATGTTGCTCTGAAATCCACAATGATTTTGCTCTATAATCAAGTATATCCCCTCACTGAATCAAGTATTTTGTCCTGAGAAATTCTCCTCCAGTTTAAAATATTAAATAAGCCTCTGTGTATGTATGGCTTGTTGGCCATTTAACTGAAAACTAGCTGTGGTGAAGGTGCAAGTATATAGTTCTTACACTATTCAAGTGTGATGTACCTTTCATTAAATTACTATAAATTGGTGACCAGAATCACACGAGCAATAATTTTTCATTTGGTGCCACTATTTTCTTGATTGTTTCTTGCAAATATTTTAATGTCATTATTTCCAAACCAGACCTAGATGTTCACTAATACCTAAACAAATTTCTTCAGACTATGGAACTTAGGACCTTAAGAAGCTTTCTGCCCCAGCTACCGCTATGGGATGGGTACAAAGCCTGTGAATTCCCAGGAAGGGTAAGATAATAATTTACACATTCACTAGCAGTACGTATGTCTATCTTTTGAACATGGAGGGGGAAAATAAGTGAGCTTTTTGCAAATGGTTGTACAGAAAGCCCAGAATTACAGTGTTGCTTCAAAATCGACCCAAGAGAGTTTGTGCACTGAAAGAAAGCTGTGATGCAGAATGAGATTCAGTTTTCCCTTCTGGGTTAGAATTTCAAGCAGTGAATTTCAGCAATAGTATCAGAAAGGCAACTCCTTTTTTCACAATATGCTTTTAAAAAAATCCTTCAGTATGTTAAGAGCAGAGAATGTCCCTTTGACTTCAGCATCTCCAGTATTGGTGGATTCCTAATAATAGTTTTGCTTGTTCCAACAGAAAGTTTGGGAATCATTGTAGGCAACAGTTTCATGAAGATGCAGGTTGACAAAGCTATGTTGGCTGTCAATCTTTCTTTCTCCCTTTCTTTCTCTTCTCTCCCCTCCCTTTGAGCCAGCAGGTGCCCAACTTTCTGCATGAATTATATTGTTGTCTGGACAATGCAGAAATATTACTGGAATTTGCCCTTCTAATCCCAGAGCAGGCATACACTGGTGAACGCTACTCATTCCACATTTTGCTAGCAATGTGATTGGGTTTTCTGGATTTTGCTTCTGGGGCTAGCAGGCAGTACTGGGAAGTGTCTTGAGTCAATGGAGGGACAGAATTCTGCCTCACAGAGCTGGCAGTGTTGAGGAAGTCTCCTTGCCATCACTTCCAGAGCTAGCAGACACTGGAGACATAATCAAAATCTTTGAAGGCATCCTGTTCCTTTTGAGTGAGGGGCCGTGATTCACGGGGTGGTGTCAGCACAGCTGCTTCAGCTGTAAACTCCTCATCAAAGTTGCTGATGTCTTCACGGCCCTTAATTACTGGCACAAAGGGTGGTTTGACCTTACGAGCCAGCAAAGCTTCCCATTCAATGCTCTGTGTACAAGGGGAAAAAAGTAAGAACTCTTGACTTCTTTGAGATGATTGTTAACATTAATTACAAAAGGAAATTATATAAATGAATAACACACTGAAAAGTATACAAAAGCAAGAAAAGTATACAAAATAAGCTACAAGATGCTGGAAATATATGGAGCCTACAGCAATAATTAACAATAAAAACCATCCATGTCAGAACAAGAAGTTTTCTTTTCAAAATCCTTATTTGATGGCCATTTCTACTGTACTTCATTTGAGCTATAGATTTTAGATGCAGAAATAGTGCAGGAAATCTTCCACTTCAGAAAAGGAGAAACTGTCCACAGACAGTAAAAGTCTTTTGGGTGCAACAAGACTGCTTTTTTAATAGCATAAATGTGATCAGATATATGAAAGTAGCCTATGTTTTAATGGATTAAAATTTCTCTGCCTTTGAAGCAGACATATAAGGGATCTGCTTTTTATGCTACAACAGTGTGTCCTTCTCTAAGAAGGCACAAAGGAACACTGTCTTGGTTGCTCTAGTATAGCCCGAGTGAAGGATGATCTCAATTGATAGTTTCAGCCCAGAATACAGTGCAGAACTTTCTTTGAACGAATCCATAACTAACAATCTGAAGAAAGAATAGAAAAGGAATGAGGTACTTACTCTGAAAAATGGGTGCTTCTTCACATCCTCTGCATCACGCTCACTAGAACCCAAGCGCCTTTCTGGATTCCGACGCAGCAGCTGAATGAAAAGTGAGGTTGTCAACATCAAATCAATAAGGGCAGACAAAGCAACTCTTACCCACCACCTTCTCCCCCAAGCCCAGAACAGTATTTTGCATGGCTATATCGTGTTTTATGTTTTCCTGCCTGCCCCAAATCTAATGTCAGTATGGAAACGTTGCAACTAAACCTACGTTCGTTAAGTTCAAGTCTCCGTCCCTGTGTTCTCCTAATCCTACAACCCCATTAGAAGAATCTCCTCTCCGGTTTTAGTCCTGGCAAATTTACAGTTGAAGCAGGAGGCACTCACCCGGCGCATGATTCCAATTGCCTCTGTGGAAAGAAAACGGGGGTAGCGCACCTCATCATTGACAATGCTGTCAAATACTTCTTCTTCATCGTCTCCTGGGAATGGGGACTACAACATCAATTGGGACAGAATTGGATATCAGTCTGGATTCTTCCATCATTCTCAGAATCAATTGCATCCATCCTCACCAATCCTAGATTCCCAGAAAAAACTTGAGAAACTGGATCAGAATCTCCCAACCTGGATAGTTTCCAGTCTTAAACTCCCAGAGTTCAAGCATGCTTCCTGGGGAATTTTGAGAGTATGAAGGCCACAGACTCGGAAGTTGCCCAGATTAAGAAATACGTTAGCCTCCTGTATCAAGCTCCCTGCCACACATTTAAATATACCATTTAGTTTATTTTTCCCTTAATGTTCAATGGCATGACTTCAAACAATGAAGACCCATTCCCAAGCATCTAATCCAAAACCCTGTTTTGCCCCACTTTCCATTTTCTGTAATTACATAAGGGTGACTTACCTCACCTACAAGCATCTCATAGATAAGGACCCCCAAGCCCCACCAATCGACTGCTCTTGTATACGAGGTGTCTGTAAGCACCTCAGGAGCCAGAAACTCTGGTGTTCCACAGAATGTGCTGGTACGGTCAGCATAGCCCATTCCTGGCAAACAAAAAGAAAAGCTGTATTAAAAATACGACTTCAGCAACAATCCTCAACAAAAGTGTAGAGAAGAACAAAAATTTCAAAATCCTCATAGAAAGTTCTGAAATAGGGACAGGATTGTCCACAGCCAGGAGTGGGGGGCGGAATGGCATCCAAATGTGAGTGTAAAAATGAGCAACTGAAGTCCCAACCTACCCCTTAATGCATCACACACAGGTAAAATGGTGTGGGACTTGATCACCTGGTTACATTTGACATTTTGATGTCATTGACCACAACCCCTAGAAATCCCCGAGAATAGGGCCTTTTCCCCAACATTTACTGCTAACTTTTATATTTTTGCATATCACAAGGCTACCAATGCATGCATGATGACTGTACAAAAAATCTTGGCAAAATAGATTCTTCTCTCACCTCTTTTGCAGTCTCTGCTCTCCCCAACTGACACCTAGGGGTTTTTTTGAACAGCTTCAGATCAGATTCTGCTAATCAAGCCAGCATAATTCCGAGAGACATATTATGTTTTCATTTTATTTAAAATATTTATGCCAACTTTGGAGAAATTAACCCATCCCCCAAAATCACCTTCTTTGCAGAGGCCAAAATCTGCAATTTTCACAAAGCCTTCTGTGTCCAATAGTAGGTTATCCAGCTTCAGATCCCTGAAGGATAAGAAAACTTTTAAGTAAAATAAATGCTGCATTTTGTAGGAATTGTTACTTACTGCCACAAAAATCAGACAATGGCGTTTCTAAACTTTTTACACAGGAACCCTCCATTATAACTTTAGCTCTTTGTGGCAGGATCTAAAGACATTACTACATTTCCAAAGTCATGTTTAGGAGAAATGGTTTGAACAACGCTTATCCTTGCTAAGTGAATGTGAAAAGAATTGGAAATTAATATGCAAATGGTTCTTCCTTACTGACTGCTCATTAAGCAACCAACGTTGTGACCGCATTGAAAAAGTGGATAAGTCCTCATTCTTGCAACCGTCAGTGCGCGCCCCCCCGTGATTGTAATTTGGGCACTTGACAATCAGTGCATATTTAAAATGGTCCTGGAATCATGTGATTGCCATCAATGACCTTCAAAGCAAAGTCAATAGGGAAGCTGGCAGGAAGTCACAAGTATTATGACATGTTTAATAACCAAGATGATTTGCTTAATAACTGCAGCTAGAACAGAAATCATAAGTTATTGCAGTCATATGACATTTCACTTTCCAACACAGTTGCCGATCCCAACTGTGGTCAGTAAATGAGGACTACCTATGGTGTAATAATACGATGTGAAAAGATGCAGAAAAGACTATGAAAGAAAGGGAACATATGGAATGGCTTTAATAGTGATACGTACCTATATACTATCTTGTGGTCATGAAGAAACTGCAGGCCCAGGACCACACAAGCAGCATAAAACCTGAAGGTGAGAACAAACTGTGAAACCCCTGCAGCAGAGGTAACGCCAGCTCTATTCTGGCAGTCAACAATGATTCCCATTTGTGGGAGCTATAATCTAAGAGAGAATAATGATATAACAAATAAATGGGGCTAAAAACCCAAGACCTAAATCTGCTCTCAGTACATTGGAAGGATAGCAACATTTAAAATGGCACCCAACAAGGTTCTTTCAGGAACCCTTTAAGATGCATTTTTTTGGTACTGTAAGGTCTGCCTTCTCTCTGATGTGGCACTTACGTTGCACGTGGCTCTGAGAAAACATCAGTGTGTATGTGCATCATGAGGTCTCCACCTGCTGTGTACTCCATGACAAAACAGACATGCTGGGGTGTCTGGAAACAGGCGAAAAGGTTCACTAGGAAAGGATGCCGTGCTTGGGTCACAATCTCAAAAATCCGCTTCTCACACATCAGGCTAGGAAGAGGGGGGAAACTATCAGGATGGGAGACAGCTATATGCAATTCGATCCTCAGTCATGTTAACTATCACTTTCATAATTGCAGTGGTGCACAACTACACATCATTAAAAAAGAACAGACCTTGACACACTTGCACATTTGAGCAGTTCTATACTATGATTATATATTTGTCTGGGCATTTACCCTTTCCATTTCTAACTCACAGTTAACTCACCTCTCTACTTCATCTCTCGCAACAATATCCCCTTTCTTTAAGGCCTTAATAGCAAGCAGTTCTTTTGTTCGGTGTGACTCAGATAACAACACCTATATAAAAGATGAACAGAAGCAAAGTCGTTATTTAAGATATTGATCAGTGACTAGGAATAGTGGTCAGGAAATGCAAAGCAGGCTCACAGAGAAAAAAAATATCTTTCAGCTCTGCATCAGGTTTGTTCTCAGCTTGATTGTTTTTTAGTATTTTGATTTTGATCAGGCATATAAATGTAATTTAAGTCCTATTGCGATAACTGGTCTTGTTTTGGTAACATCAACAGTTATAAAGAATGTCATCCTATTTTTCCATAACATATATGTTATGAAAGGATTCACTTAAAATCATTGTTTTGGATACTTTTAAGGCATATATTTGTAGCCATATGACTGCACGTTTCAGGGAAAAATAAAAAACTAAAAAAACTTGAAAAATAAAGTTTAGAAGCTTTTAGAACATATGCAAGAAAACCTACAATGGCAACTTTAAGACTTGTGGACTTCAACTCCCAGAATTCCCTGGCAAGCATGGCTGGCTGTGGAATTGTGGGAGTCGAAGTCCACAAGTGTTAAAGTTGCCAAGGTTGGAGACCCCTCTCCTAAAGGATTGCAAGAACAGCACTTGTAGAATGGCATGAGGCCACCTCTGCAAGAAGACCACTCCTCTCATTGGCTGCCGTGTCTGTCAAAAGCTTCAGAAAAATGAGAAGGTAAGTTCAGTGCTCCCACACATGGCTGGGTGACTGGACAGGGAGCAGGGCAAAGCGTCTAGGGCAGTGGCAGCTTCGTGTGTGCTGGTAGCCCCAGGAGCCAGCTGAGGCTCCCACATGCTGCTAGGAGGGAAGCAGGTCCAGGGCCACAGCAGCTTCATATGTCCCAGTAACCCCTGGAACTAGCCAAGGGCTCCCATACATGGCTGGGTGGAGAGCAGTCTGAAGGCCTGCAGGACTGCGGTAGCTTTGCATGCACTATAGTTCCTGGAATGCCCAATGCCAATGGGCCCTGGGCCTCCCAGAGCTTCCCCCATCCCTTGAGGCACTCCCGCATTCTGCTTAATCTAAGCAATTGGGTGAGATGGGATTGGGATTGTTGGAGCAAAGCAGTCACATGGTGTCACTTAATAACTGCTTCACTCAAATGATAAGAGATTTTGGGCCCAACTGTGGTCTTTTCAGTCAAGGATTACCTGTACTGGAGTTACAAAGGAGACGTATTAAAGTTTTGAAAGACTTGATGAGGAATAAAGAGAAGAAAAAGATGAAAAATCAGTATGTATACACACACACACACATGTATGTATGTATGTATAGGTAAAGGTTCCCCCGCACATGCGTGCTAGTCGTTTCTGACTCTAGGGGCCGGTGCTCATCTCCATTTCAAAGCCGAAGAGCCAGCGCTTGTCCGAGGACATCTCCGTGGTCATGTGGCCGGCATGACTAGACGCCAAAGGCGCACGGAACGCTGTTACCTTCCCACCGGAGTGGTTCCTATTTTTCTACTTGCATTTTTACGTGCTTTCGAACTGCTAGGGTGACAGAAGCTGGGACAAGTAACAGGCGCTCACTCTGCTATGCGGCACTCGGGATTCGATCGGCAGTTTGGTGGGTTGAATCCCGAGTGCCGCGTAGCAGAGTGAGCGCCTGTTACTCGTCCCAGCTTCTGCCAACCTAGCAGTTCGAAAGCACGTAAAAATGCAAGTAGAAAAATAGGGACCACTCCGGTGGGAAGGTAACCGCGTTCCGTGCGCCTTTGGCGTCTAGTCATGCCGGCCACATGACCACGGAGACGTTCTCGGACAAGCGCTGGCTCTTCGGCTTTCAAACGGAGATGAGCACCGGCCCCTAGTGTTGGAAACGACTAGCACGCATGAGTGAGGGAACCTTTACCTTATATATATATGTGTGTGTGTGTGTGTGTGTGTGTGTGTGTATACACACACACACACACACACACACACACTATAGAGTTTGAAGAATTTCAAGCAGATTGATAAATTAATAGGAATGTTTTTATAAAAACCATCCATTAAATGTTCTTAATCTAAAAAAAATCATATAATGATAGGGGCTTTAACTGTCTTGAATGTCAGCTTTATTAGTGTGCATATATATGCTGAGTTGCATTTCACTATGGAACTAAATTATTATCTGACCCTCTTTGATAGGATAGAAAGGAGTGGTTCCTTTTTTAACCAAAATTTTTATTGAATTTCCAGTATTAAGAGTTGTAACAAAAATATTACTCATTTATGACAGAAAAAGACAGTGCTGCCAAGAAGTTTTAGCTAAGATCAAATGTAGTATCTAGATTTAAAATCTTGAGCTGGTATTAGTTGTTTGTTCTCTGCTTAGGAATTTGTTCTTTTTTGATATGATGGAAATACTGATCAATATCTTCTGTGTTGTCAGGGTTTAATGCTAAGTTTAAAAACTGAGCTGTTTCAATGTATACCATTCTACCTCTCTTTCTCTTTTCTTTTCTTAACAATAACATATATTAAAGATGAAAGGAACAGGACTGCCACATTCCAAACATTGTGTTTACTCTCATTATGCTACTAATTGATGATTCTGCATCCATCAAGATGGAGGCAGATGTTTTGTATTGAGAGACTGGCAAAAACTGGGGGGAGGGCATGCAATACTCACTTTGCCAAAGTGCCCGCGACCGAGCACAGCTACAAAATGGAAATCATCCATAGTGAGAGGTGTTTTTCTCAGATGGCTGCTACAAAATAAAAGAGAAAGTCAGGGGTGGCTCCCTACCACTAGCTCTACCCCAACACACATACACAAATCCTTATACAAAAAAATAAAGTTGTTAAAAGTCAATGATTTAGCAAAATCAGCTCTGGGCATTCCTTTTTTTCTATAAATATATATAAAACAACTTTTCCCAATCCTCCTGATTTGTGGGCTTTAGAATCCCTTAGCCAACGTGGCCATTGATGATAATCGTGGGAACTACATCTAAACAGGTCAAAAAGGAAGATTGAGTCAGGCGTTATTCATCTACCAGTTAAATAAGTTCCTGATCATTCAAGCAGGATTGAAATTAGCAAAATAAATAAATAAACAACCCTGTTTCTTTATACAGGGACTTATCAAAATAATTGTATCTTGCATGATCACATGAATACTTATATGGGGTAAATGCAGATGTAATTGATGGCATACCACCAGAATTGACTGGCATAATTTTATCAGTAAGTTCATACGAGATGTAGGTCAAGGAGAGGGAGCAAAAGCAAAGAAACATCTTAAAGACAAGGAAATTATCTGT
This sequence comes from Vipera berus, assembly GCF_964194415.1. Lineage (NCBI taxonomy): Eukaryota > Metazoa > Chordata > Lepidosauria > Squamata > Viperidae > Vipera > Vipera berus. Next base: position 181,069,918 of record NC_138203.1, on the reverse strand, counting down.
GTTTTGCCTAGAGATATATTAACTCAGCTCCCATTAGAATTCACTGTTTGCAAGGTGAGCAGAGCACACTGTGGATGTTCTGCCATGATGGGGAATTAAGTCATTTATTATCAGACATTGTACTGGTGACATCTGTATCCTCATTTCAGACATCACTATATGCATTAGAGTTTTTGAACCACTATGCATTGTGCACATTTAATGAAGCAAATCCTAGGTAGAAAAATCAGTGTATCATCAACTATGCATTTATTTGCAACACAGACTGTTTATAATATGCTGACAGAACAAGGAGTTGGAGACGTAAGTGAGCCATTTCACAGGAAAGAGTAATTAATAGCAAGATAAAACAATTAAAAGAGTCTATGATGGCAGAAAATGGGAAAAAGCTGTTACCTACCTGTGAAAAATACTTTCAGATCCTCTAGTCTCACCTCCTGAACCTAACTCCATTTGAAAGACCTCCTCCTCAGCTTGTGAAGTCTGTAAAGAAATAGAAATATAAAAAAAAGAAGTAACTGCTGGAAAACAGGAGCTTCCCTGCCTGCCGAAACTGAAAAAGAGACACTTACCAGTAAGAGCTTCCCAGGAAGTTCAGGATCATCCTGGCCCAAATGCCCAATTTGAACTCTATCCCCTTCCAAGTTCAGCTTCTCAATGGCAATGTCCCTGGATGGGGGGGGGGGAAGAATTACATGGAAAATTACCAAAGAAACTACAACCTGAGGAGAAATTGGGTTAATTAAGGTATTTACTCCAGGGGTCGAGGCACTGATGCTTTCCAAATGTTTCTGAATTACAAATACAAGCGGTCCTAGCCTTCACAGTCAATAGTAAGGGACGTTGTAAGCTACACATGGGGACAGATTTTATTTTAGGACTATAATCCTGAGGTGATTTAGCAGGACATCCAAGGAATTTTATATTAGCCCCTTAAATATAGGTGGCGTGATGGCTCAGCGGTTAAGATGCTGAGCTTGTTGGCTAGAAAGCCGACAGCCCGGGTTCAAGAACCAAGCATTGCTCTCTGAGTGAGCTCCCATCTTTGCCTAGCTCCTGCCAAGCTAGCAGTTGGAAAGCACGCAAATGCGAGTGCCACTTTGGTGGGAAGGAGACAGTGCTCCCTGATATCATGCTGGTCACATGACCGCCTTTGGACAGCATTGGCTCAATGGCCCTTGGAATGGGCCCCTTACAGTCAGTTATGACCAGCGGAGTAAAATCTGCAGGGACTCCTTTCCTTCCTCAAACATACGGCTTCAGAAATATTCACACCTTAGCTTTCTTTCATCAGCCAATAGCAACAAAGTCAAATAAGTATAATATGAAACATGAAAACATGGTTTTTAAATGCTGCAGCAGCTCCACCGCACACCTTCAAGTATATGAAACACCTACCCAGAGCTCTGCCTACTTTCTGAGCCAGATGTTGGAGTCATCTGCGTTGAGGGGCTATAAGTCCCTGTAGTACTGGCAGTGGGAATGAGGCGTCGCAGGAGACGTACCCAAGTGGCAATATCAATGTTCATCTGACGAGCACGCAAGAAAGCTTTCCCTAGGAAAGACACAGCTGGAATTTTGCAAGTGATGTCACACAGGCAGGCATACACGTTTAAGGGGACTAGGGGATCAAACCAAAGACACCCAGAGCTAGCATCCCATTTCCACAGCAGCCAAGAAATACAGGTAGTCCTCAACTTACGACCACAATGGAGCCCAATATTTCTGTTGTTAAGTGAGGCAGTTATTGAGTATTGCCTTATTTTACAAACCTTCTTGCCTCAGTTGTTAAGTGAGTCACTGCAGGTGATAAGTTAGTAATCCGGTTGTTAAGTGAATCTAGCTTCCCCTTTGACTTTACTTGTCAGGAGGTCACAAAAAGTGATTACATGACCTTGGGACATAATAATGGTTATACATATGAACCAGTTGCTAAGCATCTGAATTTTGATCATATGATCATGGGGATACTGCAAAAGTTGTAACTGTGAAAAACAGTCATAAGTCAGTTTTTTCAGTGCTGTTGTAACTTTGAACGGCCACTAAATGAACTGTTGTAAGTCAAGGACTACCTGTACTATATCTTTGTGAAGCCTGTAAGTAGTTTTCTAAGTTATTCCTCAGAAATTCATAGAGGTATATTATTATCCTGGACAGTGCATCATAGATATTTGAGCATTAACAGCCTTATCCCTCATTAATATTCTTATACTCCTTTCAAAACATTTAACCTAATGGCCATCAGTTCTTATGACACCTAGTTCCATAGGCCAATTCTGTGCTACATGTAAATATTTATAATTGTTCCAGTCATTCAAAAAGGATCATTTGATTACCTAACAGCTTAGTGCTATGCTAATCCATAACAATCAGGAATCATGACATGAAGGTCACTACAGGAATGTATGAGATCAGCGGTACAGGAAAATTCTCAAACCTGCCTTCATCAGTTCAAATTTAACCATTTATGTTTTTATATATTTATGCAGAAAAATGCCACTGGGAAAACAGAAATTAGTATTAGCCTCCATCCAAATACCATACATTCATGAACAAATCCAAACATACTGTATAGGATCAAATCCCCAAGAAGAGACAACAATATAAGAACTAAGTCTACATAAATGGCCAAGAAAGTGGGTTATGAAATGCTTAGACTAAAACCTACACTTGCTACTTTTTATTTATTAAATTTATACATAGCCAATGTAAATGAGATCTTCTTACTCCACTAACTATTTCCATCATGAACCACCCCACTGAGACCCCAAGCCAACTGGCCGAACCAGGTCTTCAGGCCCTTTTGGAAAGCCAGTGGGGTGGGGGCAGATCTCATCTAGAGGGGCACAATGTTCCAGAAAGTGGGAACCAGGGAAGAAATGACTCTTCTTCTCCTGGACCCAACCAGTCAAAAATCCTTGACTGACAGAGTCTGCAGCATGCCCCTTCTGCCAGATCTGTTGTATATCCAATATAAGCTATTATCCATTTACCTTCAGCTCCATCCAACAAGGACTAGGAAACCTGAAGGCCTCCAAATGTTATTGGATTCCAATCCTCATTAAACTCAGCCAGCCTATCCCCAAAGTCTGGATTACAAGAAAGCTGTTATGGTAAAGGATCTTTTGTAAGGATTAGATGAAATTATTGAGGTATTATTGAGGCATTGAGGTACTCTTAATATTTAAAGTATGCTATGCAGGTTTCCAGATACCCATGCATGTGTATTTGTCTCATAAAAGATGCAGGTATTTAACATTTAATGAAAGCAGCTACTGAAGCCATTTTTTGAAAATGATGTGCTCAAGTTATGGAACGGAGCATTTAAATGCAGCAAGAAAATAGTTGAGTATGTTACAAGACTAGATTTCATTGGGGAGGCCAATTGGTTACTTTTCTGCCTGAGATCCTAGCAGGAAATGTTCCCTTGGAGAAAAAAAAATACTTTGGAGAAGCTCATCCTTGGCCTGCTCATCCTCACCCTTACTCAGTCACACAATGAGAATAATGTGAACAACCACGCATGATATGCAACAATGACGACAGATATTCCACACCAAAAAATACGTGATACTCTAGCACCTTATTTCCAATGCCATTTCTCTCCCAAAGCTAACCAAGCTGGCAATTGGTATGACCTGGTCCTTCAACACTGTAGACTAAGGAAGTACTCGAGGCTGGCTGATCAAGATTCAAACTGTGGTCTGACTTCTTACCTTGCTGCTTGGAGAAGATCTTCTTCTGTCGCTGGAGCTTGGGTATGCGCTCAATGACAGGGTTAAAAAAGATAACCTGCAGCAAGAGAGTGTACGGTAAGCTAGGCAAAGGGGCAGTGCATCCTGAGAAACAGCTCCTGCTGCAACACTGCTGCAACACTGCTGCAGTGAAAAGCAGCCTTGAGGCTCAGGCTGTTTCTTTCGCAAGCTAGATCGACCCAGATGCGAACAGCAACCTCTGGCTGACTGGGGCTGAGGAGCCTCCATCTAAAAGGAGGAATTCAGTCCTGCTCCTCTTCATCAGCCATCATCAGCACTTCATCAGACATGAGCCTCAGAGTGCAAGGCTCCCACCCACAGTTCCACTACCCCACTTTCTGCAGTAGCCGAAAGGTCAAACCTCCATCCACTACATTAAAAAACAAACCCCAAACCAGAAATCACTGATGTTTATTTATGAAGACATTCCTATTACTCTTCATCTTTAATACATTCAAAGTGAATCACAACCTGGCTGAAATATAAAATAAACACCATCCTAAAATGATTAAGGCCATAGGTTTAACAAATAAAGCAGGGAAAGATTGAAAAATGAAAGCTTGAAATAACACAAAATCTTAGCAGCATATCTAAAGAGTTCAAAGTGTGGGATCCAGCCCCATGCTAAAGCCTCAAGGCTGTACAAGCAAGCATATCTAGTATGGCTTCTGGAGAGTCACAAATGGTCAGGAAAAGAACCTTTAGCTCGGTTAATGAAGCACAACAAAACTGAAATATTTTGACTTCACTTAGCATCTCAAGGATAGTGTTAATTATAAGCAAATAATCTTGTAATGTGAATTGTTTGTGATGGCAAAATCTTTCCATAAAGTAAAAACTTCCATTAGAAACTGACCAATATTAAAAGGATGAAATATTTATTCATTATAAGCCATTATTTTGTGATGATTTGAAAGTTAGCATCTTGTAATATGTAGGACCTCAAAAAATAACAATTTTGTCCCAGACTATTTGACAACTTTGCTCAGTAATTCCAAGTTATTCATTTTTTTTAAGGTTGAGCTTTTATTACAGGGACATTTTCACTTATTTTTTACATAAACTGTAATAAATTATACATTGAAGTATTCCACAGATAATTCATGTTTTAGGGCAATTTAGTTCCAATCCAGAGCTAAAATATTCCATCATCATATACTGATTTGATTGCTGAAAATTGCAACATCATTTTTCAAAGATAATCAAGGAATACCTTATCTGATATTAAACATAGGGGTTGCACATGAAGAAAAAAACTAGGTTGATTAAAATATGGGGTATTTATGCAAATAGAAAGATGTGGGATGGGAATAGCTTTGATGATGATTTGTCCCTTATTTTTTAAAATGGAAGTACACAAGTAGCATATTGCAATGGGGTTCAGTAAGAACAATTATTTTAAAGTAATAACACTATTTCAAAACATATTTGTAAAAACTGAATTTTCACAACAGGAAATAGCACCATGTCTAATCAGTGACACCAAAAATATAAAAAAGAAAAGAAAGAAATGTTTTGTCCTTCTTGAGTTATTGATAAACTGTGTGGGTCTTATTGTCACTGGTTAAGTTTCCTGAAGATCATTTCCTGTCTCAAAGTACTTGGGATTTTAACATTCATAAAAAATTGCTGACTTTGGGAATAAGGTGAATCCATTGGAATTGGGCAGCTAATAAATTCAAATAAATAACTAAAGCTTTGTCAGTTACTTTTCACCTGACTCCCTCTCCATTTCATTGCTGATATGGTATAATCGAAACAGGCTGAGTGAACAAACTGAAGAATCTCACACAACAGTTTTTATATAAAGAATCTTTTTAACTCTGATACAGTGCAGTATCAATACTGGATAAGGATAGACCTTCTCTACAGGCTGAATAAACTAAGAAGCAAATGCCTGATTCTATAATGAAGCAGCCGAGTAGAGATGGGATCCTATAGCCCCATTATTCCTGTTCATTGGCCAGACTAGTGGGGCTCCCATGACATCTAATGGCCCACATGTCTTCCCCATTCCACTCCCTTTGGGGGGGGAAAAAGGAAAACTCGTGTAATTGATTTATATCTAAGTATGTGATGTTGCAAACATACAGCACGTATGGATTAATGGTGGAATTATCACACACAAGAAGTGGAAACAGGAAAATAAGATGCCTGAATACTTTTTCAGTAGCATGTAGATAATAATGCTCTCCCTTCATTCTCTCCACAACTGTACATATAGCACTTACAGGTGAAACTCGAAAAATTAGAATATCGTGCAAAAGTTCATTTATTTCAGTAATGCAACTTAAAAGGGGAAACTAATATATGAGGTAGACTCATTACATGCAAAGCAAGATAGTTCAAGCCGTGATTTGTCATAATTGTGATGATTATGGCGTACAGCTCATGAAAACCCCAAATACAAAATCTCAGAAAATTAGAATATTGTGAAAAGGTGCAATATTCGAGGCTCAAAGTGTCCCACTCTAATCAGCTAATTAAGCCATAACACCTGCAAAGGGTTCCTGAGCCTTTAAATGGTCTCTCAGTCTGGTTCAGTAGGAATCACAATCATGGGGAAGACTGCTGACCTGACAGTTGTGCAGAAAACCATCACTGACACCCTCCATAAGGAGGGAAAGCCTCAAAAAGTAATTGCAAAAGAAGTTGGATGTTCCCAAAGTGCTGTATCAAAGCACATTAATAGAAAGTTATGTGGAAGGGAAAAGCGTGGAAGAAAAAGGTGCACAAGCAGTAGGGATGACCGCAGCCTGGAGAGGATTGTCAGGAAAAGGTCATTCAAAAGTGTTGGGGACTTTCACAAGGAGTGGACTGAGGCTGGAGTCAGTGCACCAAGAGCTACCACACAGAGACGGATCCTGGACATGGGCTTCAAATGTCGTATTCCTCATCAAGCTGCTCCTGAACAACAAACAATGTCAGAAGCATCTTACCTGGACTAAAGAAAAACAGACCTGGTCTGTTGCTCAGTGGTCCAAAGTCCTCTTTTCTGATGAGAGCAACTTTTGCATCTCATTTGGAAACCAAGGACCCACAGTCTGGAGGAAGAATGGAGAGGCACACACTGCAAGATGCTTGAAGTCCAGTGTGAAGTTTCCACAGTCTGTGTTGGTTTGGGGAGCCATGTCATCTGCTGGTGTTGGTCCACTGTGCTTCAGGGTCAAGTCCAGGGTCAACGCAGCCGTCTACCAGGAGATTTTGGAGCACTTCATGCTTCCTTCCGCAGACGAGCTTTATGGGGATGCTGACTTCATTTTCCAGCAGGACTTGGCACCTGCCCACACTGCCAAAAGCACCAAAACCTGGTTCAATGACCGTAGGATTACTGTGCTTGATTGGCCAGCAAACTCGCCTGACCTGAACCCCATAGAGAATCTATGGGGCATTGCCAAGAGAAAGATGAGAGACATGAGACCGAACAATGCAGAAGAGCTAAAGGCCGCTAGTGAAGCATTCTGGTCTTCCATAACACCTCAGCAGTGCCACAGGCTGATAGCTTCCATGCCATGCCGTATTAAGGCAGTAATTGCTGCAAAAGGGGCCCAAACCAAGTACTGAGTACATATGCATGCTTATACTTTTCAGAGGTCCGATATTGTTCTATGTACACTCCTTGTTTTATTGATTGCATGTAATATTCTAATTTTCTGAGATTGTGGATTTGGGGTTTTCATGAGCTGTACATCATAATCATCACAATTATGACAAATCACGGCTTGAACTATCCTGCTTTGCATGTAATGGGTCTATCTCATATATTAGTTTCTCCTTTTAAGTTGCATTACTGAAATAAATGAACTTTTGCACGATATTCTAATTTTTCGAGTTTCACCTGTATATAAAGAAGCCACCATTGTTTAAATTCATTCACTGTGTAAAAGTATTGCAGAACAATATTTGGGACATGTTGCTGCTACCATGCTCTTTCTGGATTTCAACACTTTCTATCCACTCACTCAATAAAAATAATCTAAGTACTAGAATGTCAGTTCCTTCCCACCCACCTTGACCGCAATCATTTTTTTCCCCTGTTACCTCTGCTAACAGAGTGCCCTGTGGCTCCAATTCCAGGTGAATTTCATGGCGCTCATTGTCAAGAAAATCTTCCAGCTTGAGGTATTTCAGAGCACAGAGACTGCGGTAGTCACGCCAATAGACACCAATCTCCAGCTCTCTTGACTGATATGGAGAGAAGAGATCCATTAAAAAGATCAGCAGCAAGTAGTCACTGTCTCCACAACACATCCACCACTCCTACATTGAGGTCCAAATTGTTTCCTAACAATCAGTTAACAGGGGCTTCACCATATTTCTCTATCTGAAGAATGGTGATATCAAAGAGTACACAAAAGAGATCATTATGAACAGATGCACTTTAATAAATATGAAAAATATCGACTGGAAAACAAAATAAAATAATTTTTATAATAACCTGATTCCTCTCCTTGCAGTTATTATTCATGTGACTATGGCATGAAATTGGAGGGGTAACATGACTTCTTTGCCACAGAGATATGAGCAGAGAGATGTTTATATAGTACAGATCTGGTATCTGAAGCCCATTAAAAAGGCACCATCTTTGCACATACCCTTTCTAATTCCACTGTGAAAACCTGGTTCCAAGCTTGTAGGCCAATGGCTTTCCAAGCGGTCTGGCCTACAACTCCATTGTCCAACTTCAATACAGCACTTATTTCATCTATGAGAGAAACAATTGGAATGCTGAGAAAGAGCAAATAAGATAAGAGAGCTGAATATAAGAATTTCGTTTCATGCTGACCAACTGCATTAACACCAATGCAGCACTAAAACATATTAACATCCGTCTTATTCATTCTCTCATTTTAGTGCAGTTCACCCTCAAGACTACTTACTGCTGGTATCTTCTGATTTGATGGTGGTCCTGCCACTTACACTGCCACTGCGATTATATAGCCCTCGCCCGCTGCGGCTCATGAATGAAGGCCGTGCTTCACCAGGACTGTTGCAAGGCAGGCAGACAGTGGAGCCACGGGTACGTCCTGGGACAACCTCCAGCAACCCACTGCAGCCTAACAACTGCACTTCCAGGGTCCCTGCCAACAAAAAACTTCTAAGAACCAAAGTCTGGAACGTTTAAAACAAAACAACAATATTTTCTTTAAGAGAGAGTCAGCAAGAGATCAGGCAAAACAAAATAAATCCTATTATCTCATTTGTGTATGGAAAAGAAGGTACATTAAGAAAGGATTAGAAAGCGCAGAAAACAACTACTGTATGAGATGGGGATACTGACTAAGTAGAATGTTCTCATTGTTGCTGTTATTAATTATTACAATTTCATTTCTATATCACCTTCTTAAATGGCTCAGACCGAATTAAACACAGTCAATAACTAAACCGAAACATTCTGGCAATAGACTGACCCAAGCTATGCCCAGGGAGAAGGGGAAACGCAGTCACCTGTGAGTGGAGATGGCTTTGACAGGGTATTATACTGGTTATGCTGGTAGGAACTGGTATTGCGGGCACTGAAGGCAGGAGAGGAGGCCAAGATGAGTTCCTCCTTGATGATGCAGGCCTTTGGATGATCTTCAGGCAGTTCAGCTAGACGTTGCTCCAGAGAATATCGCAAAAGATCCAACTTCTGGCTTGATTCGTTCAGCCTGGTCTGTGCCTACAGCAAAGGTCCAGATCATCAAGTACCAATTTGGCTCGGCCTAGTAATGACCCATTTTATATGCTCCTTCCATTTCCACACAGTTTCCAAACCAAAACAGTCCGCCTGATATATTAACAGTGATATAGACTCAGCACCCTTCTTCAGCAAGTGGACTGTTGGATCCCAGGCCATATCTCAGATACAGAGCTTAAAAGTAGGAAACCAAAGTGCAGTATTCCCTGTGCCCATGGTACAGGTTATAGGAAATCTATATGTAATGCAATGTTTTTTAACTCTTCTCCAGCAATTATTAGCATTTAGATGCAAATGTTCTGACAATGAATAAACCTGTCACAACTTTTGACAAAAACTAGTTGCTTTTTTGTTTGTTTGAGGGATTTAATTGACTAGGGCATACATTGTGAGGCTTCAGATTAACAGTGGCCTCCCAAAATGTCAACTGTGATCCACTTCAAATGTTTGTTTATTGTGTTTCTAGACTTTCCATCTCCCAGAACAGACACAAATGTTGTCTTTGAACTGTAATTTTTAATATGCCAGAAGTGGGATAATATTAAATATATCAGAAAGTCATATTAATTTAATTTAATTTAATGCAACTTTTTTCTAAATTGTGGTTTTTAAGATTCCATCCCAAAGTCAGACACAGTGCTTAGTCTAAAGAAGACTGAGCCTATTTAGCATAGGAAGCTGTGTTTGGACAATAAGCACGCCGGCTGAGAATGCTTACTTGTAGGGCCAAACACATCTAGAAACACCAGTCTGGGAACAGGTGATGCAAAAGTTGCAAATATATGTCAGAGAATGGCATAAATGGAAACAAGAATTTTAGGTTATTTCTATTCTGCTGTAAATTATGGCTAATTTACAGTAGCACTGAATTGCTGACTGCTTCATTTCTTCAATCATTTTATGTATCTTTATTATATATTACCAACCAAGCAAACTGCACCATTACCTCAGAAATAGCATGACGATCCTGAACTTTGCCGGAGCTCAGAAGGCGCAGTACATTTTTGGCACCTTCAGATATAGCATATTCTACTTGAAAGTGATGGCGAAGCTCCTCAATTCTCAATTCTATGGCGCTTAGATCTGTGTTCCCTGCAAGGAACATTAAAAAGTCAGTCTATTTCCATTTGTATGCTTAGCGCCAGGGCCACGAAATGACACCCACAACTTCCCTAGTTCAGTGCCAGCCTTAACTATTATGTATTTCCCAGAATATCCTCAACCCCTTGTAAAGACATTTATAGGAAATAAACACGATGGAGGAATATAGTCCAGTGCTCTATTGGAGGTAAGACTATTTGCCTGCAAATAATAGGAAAGGAACATCCAAGGCTGGAGGGAACTGGAGAAAATAGAGAGAACAGCCTCACTGATAGGATATAAACATAAATAGATTCATTGTGACTGCCTACCTATCATAGCAGCCATTTTGTCACTTTGACAAGCTCTTACATTTTATGGTGCATACTAGTCCCAAAAGGAATCCCTGGCTTAAAAGAATGATAGATCCCTTTGTGCTTAGCTCCAAAGGGAAACACACAGACCTGCATCCAGACCCAGAAATAGGGCCTTCACACCAGTTGGGGAAAAGGCAGGACTTTAAACTGTTCCAAAAAACCATTTCCTAGTTTGAGAGAGCAACAGGGACGTTGGCCTTTCTGAAGTGACAGCCTGGTTATCACATAAACAGAGCTTGCAGCAAACAGGGTTTTTTTTCTTGTCTTCTTCACCTTGCCCATCTTCCATAGTCAGCTGCACCTCGTCAGCTTGCACAGCCTTGCGAATCTGCATGCGGATAATGTTTATCTTGGTTTTGCTATCTTGTAGCATTTGCTGGGCTGTCTGGAGCAGCTTCCGATCCTAGATGGAAGACCAAAGGGGAGGACTGAATTCTCTCCAGCAGAAGAAAAGTATTGAAAATCACAGAAAAATCAATGTAGCTGGCAATAGGTTTAAGACAGGCTGACAGACCAACTGACCGAAATAAGCTGTAAGAATACACACAGAACAAACTGGACTGCCTTCCTTCCAGGATATTAACAATTATTATCTCCAATAGTTATCTCTCTTTAATTCTGCCCATCCATCAAGAGTTGGGTGATCTTCCAAAATGTAATCAATCAATCAATCTGGCAGGATCCAGGAAATGTGCCTTTTCTGTTGTTGCTCCTGGCCATTGGGTCAGCATTCTCTTTGAGATCTGGCTGACCTTGACCCCGTCTGCCTTTCAAAAGGCATTAAAGACCTGAGTCCCCCCCCTTCAGAACTGGGTCTCTGACCAGTATGACCACTTGGATAATTTTTCCCCCCTGCCACTTTATGTGTCTACGGTATATAAATTTGGGGGGGGGGTTGATCTTTTTTATTATAGGGTTTTATTCTTTAATGATGTACACCATCCTGAATCATGTGACAAGTGGATGGTCATAAGAGATAAATAGATAGATAGATAGATAGATAGATAGATAGATAGATAGATAGATAGATGATAGATAGAGTAAATGAATAAATAAATAAATAAATAATGAATGAATAAATACATACATACATACTTCCCAAGCCTGAGGACTCAAACTGTTACCCTCGTATGTTGCTAGTGGAGTGGGAATACAGGAATTCTAATGGGTTTTCAGTTAATCACAAGAACTGTCTATTTCTTCAACCAAAATTATTTCCAAAATAATTCTTTATTTAAAGAACATTCAGATTTTTAAATTATGAGAAACCATGACTTCAAACGGCAAATATATATATTACATTCCTGGATTTACAGAAGCATCTGCTTCTGTCAAAGTTCGTGGATGCTAAAATGCAGCACTGAGATCAATTCAATCAATATTTGTCTTTTGGATGATAAGAATCAGCATCAAGGATATAATTAATTATATATGAAATGTAGACCACAATTTGCTAAGTCATAGGCCACACCATTTCATTCAATGTTTTAAAGAAGCATTTTTTCCAGGTCTTTTTGTACTGAGGATGGTTCACAGTAAGGAGTTGGCCAAATGAGCTTAACCCCCAAATGAGGTTGTTTTTTTCCTCTTCCCCAAGAGAATGTTGTGCTATTTTTGTTTCTACTTGCAAAGCAAGGGAATGTTCTATTTCAAGGTAACTTGAGCCCCTTGAAGGAGCAGTTATCAGAAGCTGCTTGTTCTTGTGCTATAAACTGTTTAAACATTTTAGAACAGTGTATTCCAAAGGTTTCTAGTGGGAGATATGTCAAGCATCAACACAGACATAATTCTGTAATTATCTAAGGAACTTTGGAAATCAGCACATTGGTTTGTTACTTCTGCTTTGCAGGAAAAAACATGTAAGGGCAACCAGGGATGCTCATATGCATTCTTATTGAAAACGTCTTGGATACTTTAGTTGGGGGAAAAAAAAGTTCCTAACACTTTTTGAGAGAACGGGGCTACTAAAACAGGCAACACTGACTTAGACGGATAGTCAGATTCCTTATCAGGTTGAGGACACCGATGCAGATATTTCTTTTGCAGGGCAGACATATTACTTGAGCATACGTAAAATGACAAGAAATGCCTTTGTTTAGAGGAGGAGGACAGTGGAAAGGAAAACAAACAAACATACTTTGGCAGCACCGTTGGCATACATCTGGATCATGTTCTCTGCTCCCTGCTTCACTTTCAACTCAATGTTGAGCTGCTTTTCCAGACCAGCAATACGACTTTTATTAGCTGTTGATCGGCTCAGGCTGCCCGGTGATTGTGGGGCATCTAAAAAGGAATCAGTCATAGACATTAATGTAAGCAGGATGCACATCCTTAAAAAGAACCCTCTGAATTTCTGGACAGAAAGCAAGGAGAGGGTGTCACAAGCCTAGAAGAATGGAAGGTTCTCTGTGTCAGGGACATAGATACCGCAAAGAAACATTCATCCTTCCCCTCTCTGATTCTCTTCTCTATCATGGGGGGGGGGGAGGAGAGGATTTACCAATGTCAGCAATATATAGTGATCAAAAAAACCCACAGAAAACTGCTGAGCATTTTTATATTATATTGAACAGGTCTTGTGCAGCCCTCAGGGTCCTCATGTTGGCAAGAGTGTAATTATTTCAATTTATTATCAAAAAGCAGCCAAGATTGAAGAGTTAAAGAATCTCCCCCTTCTTAGTTGAAATTTGTGAATAGGGAATAAATATTACTTCATTAACATAGCTGCTTCTGTCAGAGTTAGTGCTTCTCTCTTGCTTTTTAACTACAGTACTATTTCTCTCTTTTCATTCCTTCTTTTTCTCCTTTCCCCATTAACATTTTCTAGTTGATCTCTTACTTGATCATCCTTCCTTTCCACCCCAATATTCTGGCTTTTGCTCTCTTGGGTTTGAATGCCATAATGTCCTCTGTCAAGTTTGGGGCAGGTCAATCACTCAACTAGGTGGGAAAGAAATGTAAGTAAACACAATAATTTAAGAGAAGGAGGCACAAGTCTACCCAATTTATTTGGAGAAATAATTTAATATATCTTGAAAATACTCTAGTCTCTTGCTCACTTATTGTTTTATAACCTGCCTTTATTATTTTTTATGAATAACTTAACATACCTAAAACAGGTAGTCCTCGACTTATGACCACAACTGAGCCCAAAATTTCTCTTGCTAAGCAAAACAATTGTTAAGTGAGCCTTGTCCCGTTTTACAACCTTTCTTACCACAGCTTTTAAGGGAATCACTGCAGTTGTTAAATTAGTAACCCGGTTGTTAAGTGAGCCTAGCTTCCCCCTTGACTTTGCTTGTCAGAAGGTCACAAAAGGTGACCACATGACCCCAGGACACTGCAACGGTCATAAATCTGAGCCAGTTGCCAAGGGTCTGAAAATTGATCACGTGACCATGGGGTTGTAAGTGTAAAAAAGGATCATAAGTCACTTTTTTCAGTGCTGCTGTAACATCAAACAGTCACAAAATGAATAGTTGTAAGTCAAGGATTACCTGTACTCCTTCCTATTTTCCTCACAACAACAACCCTGTGAGATGAGGCTGAGAGAAGTGACTGGCCCAAAGTCAACTAGCTGCTTTTCCATGCTTAAGGCAGAGCTAGAACTCATGCTCCCAGTTTCTAGCCTTGTGCCTTAACCATAATTCAAAATGCACATTGCAAACTTTCTTTGACTTTCAAAGATTACAACAGGAGTATCTAAAGACTATTCCCAGTGACTAACAATCAAATGCTTTACTTTGTTGGGAAGAGGACCCTTGCAGTACTAGTAATCCAATTCTCAAATGTTCTCCTGAAGACTACTCAATAGATATCTGATATAAACAAATTTTAAAATGATTTTTAATATCTAAAATGTAGGAAGTGTTTGATATGTTCTTTCACAGCCATAGAGTTAAATGTGTTGGATTGCAATTCCTATCATTCCTCAGCCACTATAGATAATAAAAGTGGCTGTTAACCAATCTGGTTGGGAACACTAGTTTAGTAAAACAGATTTTGCAGTTTCATGGTTTATTTTTAAAATATTACTTTAAGTGATATTTTAGATACCTTGAAAATATTCTGAATTATAAAGGTTATAATTAAGGCATAAAATTAAAATATGTATGGAGGACATAGGAAGATCTGCCACAAGCAATGGTCAGATTTCTCAATATGATCTACTTTGTAGCTTACAATATATCACATATAAGAGGATTTTGTGTGTGTATGTCTGGAGTCAGTCTGGATGAACAAGTCCATGCAGTTTTCTTGGCAATATTTTCAGAAATGGTTTGACGCTACCTTCCTTCTAGGGTTGAAAGTGAATAATTGGCCCAAAACTATCCCACTGACTTCCTGCCTTAGGGAGGACTAGAACTCATAGTCTCCTGCTTTCTGTCTTGGTGTATTTAACTACTACACCAAACTGGCTCTCATAAAAGCAAATATCCTGGTTTAAATCATAGGCCTTCGCAAATATAATTCCATAAAACAGGTAATGCCTGTTACAAAGCAGCTGCATCTTATTAGTGCTGAGAAAGAGCCCTATTTCAATGAAAAACCATTTAATGTAGGACATATTTTACTTGACGTGATGAGAGAGAAACTAAGAGACAAATAAAACATGTTGTTATTTCTTTAAGTGTAAAAGGTTAAACAATGGAAATATGTCAAATAGGATTTATTACACAATTTTCTCAACTGAACAACACATTTCCAATGAGGCCACAAGAGAAAGGCCAGATCCTGAAGCTAAAACTCAAATACTTTGGCCACCTAATGAGAAGGAAGATTCAATCAACCTAATGTTTTTTTTTGTTAGTTTTTGAGGTTTCATGGAATTCTCAGTTTTTACTCTGTCTGCCATACAAAGTTTCTCGGGCAGATGGGCGGCAATATGAATTGGATTAATAAATAAGTAATAAATAAAACTATGTAGGAGGGTTTTTTTTATAACGTATATATTATCTACATTCTGTGGACACTGTTACTCTATTGTTGTTGTTAGTTGCGAAGTCATGTCTGACCCATCACGACCCTATGGACAATGTTCCTCCAGGCCTTCCTGTCCTCTACCATCTTCTGGAGTCCATTTAAGCTCACGCCTACTGCTTCAGTGACTCCATCCAGCCACCTCATTCTCTGTCTTCCTGTTCTTCTATTGCCCTCAATCTTTCCCAGCATTAGGCTCTTCTCCAGTGAGTCCTTCCTTCTCATTAGGTGGCCAAAGTATTTGAGTTTTAGCTTCAGGATCTGGCCTTCTAAAGAGCAGTCAGGGTTGATCTCCTCTAGGACTGACCGGTTTGATCGCCTTGCAGTCCAAGGGACTCGCAGGAGTCTTCTCCAGCACCATAGTTCAAAGGCCTCAATTCTTTGGCGCTCAGCCTTTTTTATGGTCCAGCTTTCACTGCTATACATTGCAACTGGGAAGACCATAGCCTTGACTATACGCACTTTTGTTGACAGGGTGATACCTCTGCTTTTTAGTGTGCTGTCTAGATTTGCCATGGCTTTCCTCTCGAGGAGCAAGCGTCTTTTAATTTCTTGGCTACAGTCTCCATCTGCAGTGAACTTGGAGCCCAGGAAAATAAAATCTGTCACTACCTCCATTTCTTCTACTCTATTAGAGTATTTATATAATTTATATTCTATCTATGTACATTTTGGGTCCTAGACAATATTTTGTGGATCTGGCATTAGACAGTTGTCAGGTCATAAATTTCCAAATTAGTGTTTTCTGTCCTTTTGATTTCCTGGGGCAAAGATCTAACTATGAAATTAGATGCTTATTCTTAAGAAAGACTGGCAGAACAGCTTGGTATTTACGGCTTGGTAATTATTTGCTTTACAGTAAAGCAAACCAACTAGGACAACACTTTTTATAGAAAAGCAGCTTCCCATTGTAGACCTTAGAGGAAGAGAATCATGGTAGTCTCTGGTAGAGAAAAAAAAATCAAATCTGGTAGTGCGTTTTCAAATTAACACATTTTATTGAAAAGTGTAGATGTGGTATAATTGTTAAGGTGCTGGGCTAGAAACTAGGAGATTGTGAATTCTAGTCCTGCTTTGGGCATAAAATCCACCCAATCTATCTGAGCCCAGTCTACCTCTCAGGGTTGTTGTTGTGGGGAAAATAGGAAGCAGTATTATATATGTTTGCCACCTTGGGTTACTTATAAATAATAAGGGAGAGGGGGGGGGGAGGCTATAGCTCATTTCATCAGCGAAGTGAAACTGTTGATGTGAACTTCGTCTCTCAAAAGCCTTTAAATGTGTTACTCAAAAAAGCGCTACCAGACTCTTGATTAAAGAAAAGGAGCCTCTGATATCCCAAAGATGATTTTTCAAAAGGCAAGTGGACTTTGTTTTTCCTTGAAGATATTTCGCTTTTCATCCAAGAATCTTCTTCAGTTCTGATCAATTCATCTCTTTTAAGCAAGTGATTCTGGAATGGATAATCCCACAGAATATGGACAGTGTTGTTCAACAACATCATACCAAAATTTGCAGGACTAAATGGAGTCAAGCTCAAGCATTCTTCTAGTCAGAATTCTCTCATCAGTAGGGGCTGTGGGTGCACAGTATATACCACAGTAGCATTTCCCTAAAGCTTATAAAGCTCAGTGTAGTGTTTCTTGTTTTTGTTTGCAGGAGTTCTGAGTTTTGGGCCCAAAATCATTACTATTCCCCCCCACTGAGGAGGAAATAGCCACACCCATGTACCAAACTCTTTCTAGTCCAGCTGTTTACTGTCTGAACTTCTCTCCTCCTCCATTTTGTGGCATGCGTTTTAGAATGGAGTCAGGTACAATAGCAGCCACTTCCTCTTTGATAAAGTTTCAGCAGCTTCTACATATGATGTAGTCCTAAGTTTTGTACAACACAGTTCTTGCCTTGCTGAACCCTCTACTAAAGGACAGGATGCAGGACAAGTATTCCACAAGAAAGATAAGAGCAGAAACACAGGCAGGTCTACACAAAGAACTCTGGGGGACCATCTTGATTTTGCTTAATCTCTACAACTTCAAGAGGAGATGGCATTTTCTTTCTGCCTCTTTTTGTCCCATAAGATTAATTCTGAGAAGATCAAGAGTTTATCTTTCTGTTACCCACATCTCTGCAATGGCTGGAATAAAAACTGGACAATGAAATAGTAGGGGCATCTGATCTGTTCTAGATGACCATTGGATTGCAGTGAGACTATTCTGTATCACTGTGCTACTCCTATCCAAATCTGGTCTTTCGCATCCCAGATCGGGTAGCCCTAAGCAAGAGAGGAAAAAGCATTCATCAGGTCTGCTTCCCTCCTGAATTTTCAGGTTTCACTTGCCAACAGACTAGAGTATGGATTATATACAAAAGCTTTTTGAAACAATCCTTGGCAACTAAACAACTTCTATTAAAGGTTCATAATGCTAACTATACATAAGGAAATCATTTGGTTTTGATACTGTGTGTCATCAGTAACAGATGAAGCAAACTGAAACTGGATTAATAACATTAATTCTTTTCATATGCTTTCCTAAAAGGTAGAATTGGTTTAGAAAATAAGGTTATGAAAATGCTGATTTACATGTGTTTATTTTAGCCAGTAAATAAATAGTTATTACTTTGCATTTCTTTAAAATACAAAAAAAGTGGCTGACAGATCTCATTCAATAGAAATATAAATGTGAAAACTAACAAAAATATAAAATGCATGCATAATGATAGAAGTATATTGATTTTGAGATAGATGATGGATGGATGTATGTTATAAGCTATATGGAGTCACCTATGTATGAGTTGGGTGGCTATATAAATTTGCTAAATAAACAAATAAATTGATTCTGAAATTAGTATATTGATCTTTCAACAGCTACTACTCCTGGACTTGTCAGGCTACAATCCACATAATCTATCATATAAAATGAGCCACTGTCACAGTCCAGAATAACTGAGAAATAAGAAAGAGAAGAAAACTATTCAGCCCAAAATTTTAGAGGAAAGATAGATGCTGTAGATTGGAGCTGAGGGATGGAAAGCACTTTGAATATTTTTAAAACTTCATGCATGCATTTTAATGTTTTTTCCCCCTTCTGTTACCTGTTTTGATTATCTAGATGGTCAGAAAGGCTACAGCTCAAGTTCCAAGTCGTGAAAGCTCAGATGGCTCTTTGGGGCATGTTCCGCCCAACTCAGTGAAGAACCTTCACCATCAACCTTGGCAATTTTAAGACGTGTGGACTTCAACTCTGAGAATTTTCCCCATGGTGGCTGGGGAATTCTGGGAGTTGAAGTCCATACAGCTTCAAACTGCAAAGGTTAAGAAACACTGGCCCAACCTATGTCAAAGGGAGGTTGCTATTGAGGGGGAAAACAGGAAAAGGGAGTGCTACATACATCATTTGTTGTCTTGAAAGAAGGACAGGATATAAATCTAATAAGTAAGCTAAAATGAATGAATACACCAATAAATAAATAATAGGCTAGACACATCAACCTATCAGTAACTAAATTCAATTTGTTAAAGAACTTGAACAATAATTCAAATGAATTATTACTCATGCAGGAAGAATTTATTATACATGAGACACGTATTACAAATCAGAGCAGCACTCTTATCAACCTCAAAGTATTTGGTTTCGAATAAGTGCCTTTACTTTAAGTTTCAATGTTGGAAAGTCTGCAGAGATAAGATAGATTCACAAGCTCCATATGCTCGTGCACACACATGTACTATCTTTTTTTTTCTTCCTAGTGTTTCTCTAAAAGTGTCCACTTTTTGGGTAGGAAGAGCAACACTTGGTTGCAACAAGAATTGACTGGCCAGCTTGTTGCCTAAGCTTGACATTGAGGGTTGAGAGAGAGAGGACTGGGCCAAAACCACGCAGCCAACTTTTATGCCTAAGGCAGGCCTAGAATTCAGTCTCTTTCTAGTCTGGTGCCTTAACCACTACTAGACCAAACTGGCTCTCACACATACAGTATACTACACACACACAAAATGTACTACAAAATCCCTTGAGAATATATGGAGATGCCATCAGATCTAGATAAGTAAGTAATGCACAGTTTTTGACAAAGTAATTGCTTCCTTTGAAGTGCCAGCCATTATATCAGAGACAAACACAAACATTGCCTAATTTCCTCATCAGCCAGCAGAGTTTTCAGAAAGGTGTCACTGGTTGTTTCTTTCCTAATGAAAGAAACCATCAAAACTCAGATTAAGAATGGTTTTCTACTGCTATAAACTTCTTCTAGGGAAATTTATTGTGCTTATTCTACCGAGAGCTGACAACAATCTTTAGTTCCTTTTCCAAATGAGTGCTTCTCTCTGCACCATGTAATATCTAATCCCATGTTTCTCCCCCCTCACACACACACACACACACCAAAATTTAGCACACTCACCCCCCAGCTCTTCGGGGTCCTTGACCACAATGTGTGCATTGAGATCCTGAAGGTGGTGATGCAACGTCTCCAGTTTGCGGTTGGAGTTCTTGAGCAAGTTTTCCACATTGGAGAGATTCTTACGGTCTGTGGTAGCCTTGCGCAAATTTTCTGCTCCCTCCTTTATTTTCAGTTCTTTGCGGATCTCACGTTTAATTTTCTCTTTCTCCTCATCCAATTTCTGCTGCACGCTGGTGTCTGAAAAATCTGAGCTCTGGTCCAGACCCAGGTGCTCCAGGACTGACCAGTTGCCTGGGTCACTCTGCAAAAGAAGCATGGCAAAAAAGTTACTACCAAAAAAGGCTATCAACATTAATATTTGTCTCTGTCCCTTTGATTCCTTTCTGAAATTGTAAAAGCCTTGAAAATATCCTAGTGCTGTAAACTAGGCAAAAGGAAAAAAAATCCAACAAACTGAACCCCTTCAACAATTTTAACCCTTTCCTTGAATGTATTATAGTTGCAACGAGTAGCTGTCTCTAAATATAAGCAGCAACTACAATGCAATATAGGTAGTCCTCAACTTACAATTACAATTGGGAGTGGAATTTCAGTTGCTAAGCATTAAACAAATTGTCATGCGACAAAACCTGATTGTTAAACAAATCATCGTGATTGTCAATGTGTCACATGGCCATTAAACAAATCCAGCTTCTCCAATTGACTTTGTTTATCAAAAGCTGGCTGAGAAAGTCTCAAAACACAAGCACGTAATCACAAAAGGCTGCAACTATCATAAATGTTGTGATCACATGACTGTGGAAGCAATGTGATGGTTGTAACTTCAAGGATGGGTTGTAAGTCATTTTTTCCGTCACTGCTGTAACTTCAAACCATCATTAAACAATGGTACAGTTGTAAGTCAAGAATTACCTCAATTCTGGTATGGAATAAAATCAGTCATTACTGAGTGTTTCAATTTAAAACAAGGAATCTACATGTAGTCCTTGACTTACAACCATTCAGTTAGTGATCATTCGAAGTTACAAAGGCACTGAAAAAAGTGATTTAAGACCAATTTTCACACTTGCAACCATTAAGGAGCATCCTCATGGTCACATGATCAAAATTTTGAGTGCTTGGCAACTGGCATGTATTTATGACAGTTGCACTGTCCCGGGGTCATGTGATCACCATTTGCAACCTTCCCAGTTGGCTTCCAACCAGCAAAATCAATGGGGGAAGCCAGCTTTGCTTAATGACCACATGATTCACTTAAAGCACAGCAGTGATTGGCTGAACAACTGTGGCAAAAAGGTTGTAAAATGGGGGAAAACTCACTTAACAACTGCCTTGCTTAGCAATGGAAATTTTGGGCTCAATTGCGGTTGTAAGTTCACTTAAATATATAAACTTGGTTGTTGAAAACTAAATTTACATCTAAATTTCAATCATTATTCATTACATTTAAAACTAAATTTTAATATTAATATTAATATTTAAATATTAAAATTAAATATTAAATATTAAAATTTAATAAAAATTAATATTTACACAAACATAAGCCTAATGAGGATATAGTATTAAATGTATATAAATGACCTTCATATGCATGTATTCCTCATTCTCATCCCATATTTTGCCATTTATCAGAAGCAGGAAGTTGGAAAATTATATGGTTTCCTGAAGCACGCTAAATTCAAGTAATAGTACATGATGTTGGCCCTCCCTTAAAGAACCTCTGTCAAGATTAATCACAGGTAGGGTTTGGCTGTAACAAATATTCTAATTTCCCAGCAGTCAGGCTTGAAGGAAGCAAGGAGAATTCATCAGCCAAATTCAGTTTCATTTTAATAAAAAATATACTTCAAGTAATTCATTAACTTATATACAGCATTGTTTTAATAGCGAATTCCTGCTAGTAAAATAAGAAGCAAGAGAGAAACAGATATACAATTGTATTAGCTGCAGGACTGGAAAAGAAAAATGGATCAAGGACAATATTTGACAATATTTAATCTCTATTCCATTTTTATTGTAAGCTCCTTTTCTCCTCAGACCTAGAACCTAATTTCTAGGTTCTACGCCAACTACATTCCTTCTCATCACCCTTTTCCATCTAAAGATAAAACCCAGAAATCTTGGTTTCTGTCTTTTTTCTGCATCCAAACATACTTTCCTTCCTTCCTTCCTTTCCCCGAATATACCATATGCAGCTTTACCCTGGATATCTTTTTGATGCTGATGTTGACAACTGCTCCCAACCTCCCTGAACTGCAGTCTTAAGAATCTTGTTTCACTTGGCAAACAAAGTCAATAATTCCCATGCTTAGACTTATATATTAGGGCTACAGAACTCCTAACAGGCACTACTAGTTTGAAGAGCTGGTAGAAAAAAAAACCTACCGTATACTTGCATACTTTGCTATAAAAAACCAAAAATAGTTTCACAAAACAAGTTAGCCTATACTGAAATCTTAGCTGATCAATGTGGTATTTTAATTATGCTGGAATAGGAATTATCTTAAGCCTTATGTCTATACAAATCTAATTGTGAATAGAAGTATTTAATAGGGACGGTAACATTTCTCCTTAAGATTCCAAATACATTGATATTTTGTTTGCTTTTGTGTGGTTTCTTTTCTTCTATTTTTCCATTTGGTTCCAATGCTGCTTTATTTATTTATTTTTACCTTCATAATTTCATTGATCACTGTGTTTAAAATACTGTTTTGTTTTGAAAGATGGTGGAAAGCTTGTGATTTTTTTTCAACAGCACAAGGTTTCTACCATCTGTTCACTGAGATAAGAAGTATTACTATCGTTCTTCCTCTTAAACGAGCTCAGAGCAATCTACAAAACAATAAAGAAGTGCAATAAACAAGTTTTATTTTGCACATAGACCTATAATTGATGCTGCAGAATATGCTATTTAATACATGAATATATTATTTAACATTTAGTAACAATGTATGTACCTCTTTGCTACATCATGTTCCTTTTATTTATCACATGTCTCCCTCTTTCATCACAGCCACAAATTTGAAGACTTTTCATTTCCAATTTTAGTTAACCGCAATTTGTCATATCATTCAACTCTGTAAACGTGCTTAGTATTTAGAAGGATTTATTATAAAAAGAATATTTATTGTATGATACTGGTCTGTATCAAACAAACAATACTTCATAAGAGCCAAATCCTTTTCAATTCTGTCAATATAGTTATTTTTTATTTTTATTTATTTAAAAGTCTAATAATGTCACTCATAGTAACCACACACAAAAACAGCAAAAAAGCCAATCAATCGCAATAAAACACATGGCATCTCAAGGCAACACTCTCCCACACATCAAAATACCCTCTTGTTAGGCTTCAGCCTTATCTCACCCTAATATTTGTGGAAAAGTCAGCTTTTCAAGCTGTTACAGAAAGCAAGAAAATCGAATGCTTGCTGAATCTCTGGAATCCTAGGCGCCCTTAGATGACAGTATTTAACAGAAAAGACTTGAAGCTCACTCACCCATCTATAGGTAGTTCTCGACTTATGACCACAATTGAGCCCAAAATTTCTGTTGTTGAGTGAGAATTTTTTAAGTGAGTTTTCTCCCTTTTTACATTTCTTGTCACAGTTGTTAAGTGCATCACTGCAGTTGATAAGTTAATAACGTGGTTGTTGAGTGAATCCGGCTTCCCCATTGACTTTGCTTGTCAGGAGGTCGCAAAAGGTGATCACATGACCCTGGGACACTGCCATGGTCATAAGTATGAACCAGTTGCCAAACATCTGAATTTTGATCACGTGTGAAAAACGGTCATAGGTCACTTTTTTTCAGTGCCGTTGTAACTTTGAATGGTCACTAAATAAACTGTTGTAAATCGAGGACTACTGTAATTGGATGTGATGGACAGATACACTCAAGAAGATACAGACTCCCAAGTAACCTTGGCATCAAAGGCGAAAACCACCATCTTGAATTCTGCCCCTCGTAACAAAACCCCTGGGACTCAGAGAAGCTCATACACAGCAGTGTAATATGGGCAAAATATGGACGCCCAAAACTGCATAATTTCCAGAGGGATCTCGAGAATCCTTACTTACAGAGGAAATCACAGTAATCCAGATAGGAAATGACCAGGGCATGACTACTGTATAATATCTCCTGGTTCAGTAAATGGGTGTAACCGGCACACAAAATGCCTCTATGTAAAATCTCCCTAGCCTGGCTAGGTCCATCTGCTCCTTAGGCAGAAGCCCCAAATCCAGGAGGATCTCCCAAGTCAAAATTAAGGATAGGAACTGAGTAAAAATTTAAAGCACTTAGTCACTAATAATGGACAAATTGGTGCCCACTTGGAATGGGAAATTATAGACCAGTAGATTCTTCTTGCCCCGGAAGTCAGAAGCGATTACAGTATTCCAACTACAGACTACAACCCCAAAATAATCAGCTGTGTAATAAAATGACATTCACGCTGCTCATTCAATAACATAATCAACATGTGAGAAACCTCCTGAAGGGAATTTAAGAAGTGGGCTAGAAAACGCAACGGGCAGCTGCTGTCTTCTCATGTTTCACGAAACAAGGAAGAATGTTCCAAACATTGGAGGAGGAAGGGGGCCCTTTTTCTTCCTATGTATTAATTGTCATTTTCCATAATAGGGTAAACCTAAAGAATCAGAGAAAATAGCAGTGGGAATAGCTAAAATATTACACTGAAGTGAATGGGAGGAGAAAAAGAGAGCCAGTTCACTAAAGGTTTGGAGCAAAGCAAGATGCAGATAGATCTCTCTAAATGAACAGAAACTTGCATGGATTTGCTCTCTGATAAGACTAATGTTTTAAAAAATAATTCTAGTTAATACATAAAGACTTTATGACATCAAATACGTTCTGCAGTAAAAAAATTGTAAGCTTATTCTTTCTTAATACACAGTATTTGTACTCCACTCAACAAACTCGTAACTCTATTGCTGCTGTATGCTGTCGTTTCTTCTCTTAAACTCCACACATGGCCGACAATATTTTCCCCTAATCCACTGAGATTGCCAAACACGCCACTCTTACCACCATTCCTCAGCAAGCTGTCCTCAGATGGTGGGATGATGGTAAATATTCGGCTAGATTAAATCTATGGATATGCAGCCCTCACCCAGTCTTGCATGAGGCTCTCCTTTCGTATAAAAGTGTGCTTGTTTAAGTCTTTAATGTAGTTACTCTGTAATATTCAGCAATATTTTAGATCAGGCACCAATCCTCCATTGTACAGCAAATTAAGAATTCAAACTTCCAGGTCATTTGTGGGTAAGGCACCATGGATCTTAAACCAGAAACACACTTTATGGTGCAGGATACACATAGTAGTGGGATTCAGATATGTGAACAACCAGTTCTTTGTGCGGATGCCGCTTCTGGAAGTCCATTCTAGGCCTGGGCAACAAAAAATAGCTACCAGTTCTGCCGAGTTGGTGTGAACCGGCTGAATCCTACCACTGGATATACACCCATATCTCCATATTTGTGCTATAATGTTTCTCCAGCCTAATTCCTCACTTAATCTGAAATTCCACCTCCCATTTAACTTCTGTATTCATACTACTATAAGGCTTGGCACAAAGAGCCTCCCTCTCTGGTTATTAAGAGATGCAAGAAAAAGGAGAGGGATGTTCAAGTGATTTCCCAATCATCTCCTGCTCCCTTTCAAAAGGTGGTACCTCCAGGTCATGCTCAGAGCTGGTGTCTGGTTCTGAAAAGGACATCCGAGAGCCAGGAGATAAAACAGCAGGCCACTGGTTCCCTTGCTACTGTGTGCTGACTGCACCCTCACTTCCTGCATGTTGATTCAAACAGCTCTTCCAACTTGTGTGCAAACAAACCACTTCCTAATACAGTTCCTGCATTTGCTAGTAACACCAAAACAGAGGCCAACTGAAGGAATGAAAATGAGGCTCGCATATCCTCCTGCTGACTTCTCATAATTCATTGTCTTTATGAGTTAATTTTACATAAATACATATCTACCATGTTATTCTCTACGCAGTTAAGCACTGTTACTACATGAAGCGGGGGGGGAGGGGGGAAACAAAAGTAATAAGCAAAATAAATTTGAGATAGAAGACAAAAGCAAAACAAATGTAAATCTAGTTTACGTTATGACCATTCCCTACACCCACTTCATATCGTTCCAATTTTGCAAACTGCCTTTCTTCCATCACAGCCATACCCAATTTCAAATACTGTCTTTTGTTCTTTAAACTTCTCGTCTCGCTCTTTAAATCTCTTTTTCAATCCTCTCTAACCACAATATTCTCAGTCTTTCCCTTTGTTTCAATTCATTCACTTTTCCTTACTATATTTGAGAGTGAATTTTCAAAGGGGAGGAGGATTCCAAAATTACAGCTAGGATAACTTCTTCATATGGACCAATTAAAATTGCACATTTACTTATTTTTTTAACAAATAAATTTATATACCGGTAGTTGCCCAACTCACATATAGGATAACAATATAGTGAGAAAGGTTTTACATTGCTCAGAATTTTTCTTCAAACTAAGAAAAACAGCTGAGAGAAAAAAGCAAGGAGGCCAAGAGTTTGCAAGCGATAAATCACAGAATGGAATGCAAAAGGTGGTAGACTGATCTAAACGAATTAAGGCGATTTTGGATGCAAAATAATTTCAAGATGTACTAAAGGTTGCTGTGAAGAACAAACTAACAGATAATAGCTATTTTCTCACCTTTTGAAAATATATTGTCTTTATGTAATTATTTGGTTTGCTTTCCATACTGACTAGTATGCAGGTAAGAAGGGGAACAAGGATGATCGTAATAGTTTTTCTACTAGCTACAAAGCTAATAATTAAAATAATGAATAATTAAGGACATTACATCATTCCCAACCCAATGAGATATATATATATATATATATATATATATATATATATATATATATATATATATATATATATATATATATATATATATATATATATATATATATATATATATATATATATATATTAGCAATTTGAATAATTTACACAAATAATGAACTGTCGTAAGTTGTGACTATAGCCTGCGGATAGCCTTGGGCTAGGCTGAAACAGGAAAGAAGATTTAACTAGCAAGGTATTCAAAAAGACTTGACAAATACTTCTCTCTCTCTCTCTCTCTCTCTCTCTCTCTCTCTCTCTCTCTCTCTCACACACACACACACACACACACACACACACACACAGAGAGAGAATCTATCAATACTTAATTGGTATAAGAAACAAAACAAATCTACTATGAAAGGTGCGTCCTTTTAACACTGATTAGATAAAACAAGTTCAATTATGCAGGAGTAACTAATCTCTCAGAGATGCCATCTTTGAGGGTTCATTACTTTAGCAAATAAATGTGTTGGCTTTTCAAAATTTCTTTTTCACATGATCTATAAGGGTTTCTTACATTGCTTACACGAAATAACTTATATAGTGTATCTGCAACCCTTTTGTTATGTTTCTCCATATTATAAATCTTGGATTAGAAAATATTCCATAAATTCAAACATTTGTTAATTTATATCAGTCCCAGCTGGTATGATTCACAAAACTATTAAATCATTTTGCATAAAAATTTAATACTGTTTGTACTGAGGAAGCAAGCAGCCAGAAGGAACAGAGCACATATTACAGGGCAAGTAACACAAAAGTACAGACGTGGCCAATGTCTTCTGGAATGGCACTGTCCTGTGAGGATGTGAAAACAAAAGGAATCTGCTAGTGTGGCTGTGAAGATAAACCTCACCAGAATGGCACTTGCAGGCTTAGACTGTATTTCTTGAAGATTGGGACATGTATGTCTTACTGGCTGTCTCAGCCCTGAGTGGGACTCAGGCCAAGTCACGCTCTGAACCTCCTCTGTGCTTGCTCTGGAACCTTCTGATGCAATGCAGGAAATGAAGTTCCTGCTGACTCACCACACTTCCTTCAGAATCAGAGTTGACCTTAACACAGCGTAGCAGACACTGCAATGCAAAGGTCAAGGCAAGAGGGAGGAAAGCTCTTTAGCTAATGTTAGGACACCAAAGTTAAGGCCAGCATGATTCTACATGGAAGAGGACAAAGCTCCGTTTACTTTTTCATTTTTTCCTGTATTCCAGTCACAGAAGACAAAACTGTGCAAGTATTGGAAAAGTTCAAAAATCATGTATGTCAACAGTGAGGTGCAAATACATCTAACGGGAGGCAATAAACAAGCTGCTCCATGTCTACTACGCATTTCCTACAAGATTTATCTTAAAGATCTGAGACTGAGTTCTTTAGAGTAAAAATACAGATACACCTCTAAACATATATAAATGAGTTTTTCATAATAGAAAATAGTATACAGCCTGGAAAGGTACACTGGACTTACCATGAAAGCTCTCTTAGGATACAGGAAATTCTACAGAATCTCCTTATCACTCCAGAGTCAAGGTTAGCCTAGAAAGAGTTCTGATGCAGCTTCCTGTGGGAGGGGATAGTTCCTTTTTCGCAGTTTCATAATGACAAACCAGAAAAAAAGCCCACAAAAGAACACTTGGGAAGATTAGGAATAAGGGAGACATGGTTAAACTATATACTGTACACTGGTTCCACATATTGATGGGCCCCCCAATGTGTATTTCTTCCTACTTTGTACTACAGAAATATCCAGTGCTTTTTTTGTAAAAGAAAAAGGTGCCGGAACTCACACATGTCATACAACTCGCCTTGCCTATCCTACAAGGTTCCATCCAAAAAAGTTGCCGGAACTCCGTTCTGAGCATTCTATGAGAAAAAAAGCCCTGGAAATATCTATGTGGTTTGGCTACACCAACTCCTGTGTGAAAAGAGAACCTTCATAGATAAATCTCACGTAGTACTTTCCTGCATCTGAGAGAAGACATTCTATATTATAATACAATGTGCTATAGATGTCTTTAGAGAGACCCTTTAGACGGGGCAACTCTAGAAATGCCTTGGTAAATGTCAAAGGTGATCAAGATAGTTGCATTCCCAGAGAAGAAGATCAGAATTCTCAATGAGGAGAGTTTATCCTGAGTTCTGCAGCCTAATTTGAAATAAACTTCATTCATGTTAAGATCATATTCAATAAAACTTAAAAGCCTGATGACACTGTTGAAAGAAAACCTGGAGGCTATCTGAGGCTCTGAAATCCACTCTCCTTAGGTACATTTTGATGTTTTATCTGGTACCTGGTTTCTACCAATTCTTCTCTAGTTTTGTCTTGAGGTGGGGGAGAAAGAAGAATGAATCATTTCCTAATCCTTGCAAAAGACTGAATTTATCTTGGTTATGAAGGCTGTATCTAGGCACAAAGTGATAGCACTCACTGGATGGTACAGAACTTCTTTTTGGCAGAAAGCTCACCTATTTTTGACATATGCCCAACAAAGGTTATATATCAAGTGCAGGAAATCACAAGTCAAGGTGGTTCAAATGAATACACATTTATGGCAGGCTAACACTCTGTACAAAATCTGAACTACTATTGGTCAAAGCAAATTGGCAATAGATAAGAATCAAAGGAATTCAGGAAGTGCTGGACTTAGATCTCTTGTGGACGCAAAGGGATTCAAGACTGCTGACATGTTTGATCTCTCCCTCGGTCTCACCCTAGTCATCTCCTACATTATAGCTACTTTCCATTAAGGATAATTTGTACAGTGGCTGAATGAGGCTCTGCCTAAAGGGCCATGATGGAAACTAGTAGGTATCGGGTGGTCTTAATAAGGAAGCCAATTTAATGTGTAGGTGGACCACATGATGCTTATTCTCCAGTTTGAAGACTGAGAAGGAATGCTTGGTTGCAGAACTTTCATTAAGGCCCTTGCATAAGAAGAGTAGGAGTATTAGTGAAATTCCCTTTCTTTGGTTCATCTGCAGTGCAACCCTATCCCTCCCTCAGCAGCGGAAGCACTGGTTGGTAGTCAAAAAACGAAGTATACTATCATGCCATTTGGGAGCAGACCCTTGCCTCAGCTCTAGCCATTGCGATTTGTGACTCTCCTGGCCCTGCATCTGAGTTACTAAACTGAAAACTGAGGAAAAAGGGAACAAAGAAAGAAGAGGTAATTATGAAGAAGGAGTCTGCATTTCATGGTTTGTGAAGGCAGCTGGCTCATATCCTCTCTGGAGCAAGGCTGGACTGGAATTGAGAAAATAACTATCCTTTCCTATGAAAATCTACATTAGAATTCTAGGTCCGCAGCATGCCAGAAACCAGGCCACACAAACAAGTGAAGCCCCATCTATGAGATGCAGGAAGCACACAAAACCACGCCCCCTCTGGTCTACAGAAAAGCCTCTCTCCATGGAACCAGTCCCTGGTGCCCAAAAGGTTGAGGGCTGCTGCAGTAGAGGATGTCCTGGCTCTGCTGTAGGAAAAAGGTAAATGCTAAAACAAGAAAACTCAATGTACTATGATGCCCAGTGCTAAACACCATGAAATAAGAAGGATTAACCATTTTTCCAACTGTAGAAAAATCTATGCACAAAGGACATCTGATCCTGCACCATTCAAAGTCAGAAGTTCAGCCAGCAGAGCTCCAAAAACCGATTCATGTACAGCTTGGCTTTTTGACCCATCAAGCAGGGTTATTTTGCTCCCTTCATGTAAGTCAACTTAGTTTGCTTATGTTGTCGAGGATGATAGACTATAAAAGTTTTTCTCCGGGAAAGATGACATATAACTATGCTGCATATTCGCATACGATCCAGATGACACAGAAATGAGATAAGTAATTTTAGATGTGCAGATGCTTAGAACTCTCAAACAAGCTTGTGTCATGAGCCAGCTGTCAGGAAAAGACAATGGGCTGTATAGATCATTCAAGCTAGCATTTGTTATTGTAGCATTGGGAATAACAAAAGATACTCTGCCCCAATGAAATATGCAAGCTAATGGATACAGCATTGTTGTTGTTGTTGTTGTTAGCTGCGAAGTCGTGTCCGACCCATCGCGACCCTATGGACAACATTCCTCCAGGCCTTCCTGTCCTCTACCATCTTCTGGAGTCCATTTAAGCTCACGCCTACTGCTTCAGTGACTCCATCCAGCCACCTCATTCTCTGTCGTCCCCTTCTTCTATTGCCCTCGATCTTTCCCAGCATTAGGCTCTTCTCCAGTGAGTCCTTCCTTCTCATTAGGTGGCCAAAGTACTTGAGTTTTAGCTTCAGGATCTGGCCTTCTAAAGAGCAGTCAGGATTGATCTCCTCTAGGACTGACCGGTTTGATCGCCTTGCGGTCCAAGGGACTCGCAGGAGTCTTCTCCAGCACCACAGTTCAAAGGCCTCAATTCTTTGGCGCTCAGCCTTTCTTATGGTCCAACTTTCACTGCCATACGTTGCAACTGGGAAGACCATAGCCTTGACTATACGCACTTTTGTTGACAGGGTGATGTCTCTGCTTTTTAGTGTGCTGTCTAGATTTGCCATGGCTTTCCTCCCCAGGAGCAAGCGTCTTTTAATTTCTTGGCTACAGTCCCCATCTGCAGTGATCTTGGAGCCCAGGAAAATAAAATCTGTCACTACCTCCATTTCTTCCCCATCTATTTGCCAGGAATTGAGAGGGCCAGATGCCATGATCTTGGTTTTCTTAATGTTAAGTTTCAACCCAAGTTTTGCACTCTCCTTCTTCACCTGCAACAAGAGGCTCTTTAGTTCTTCTTCACTTTCTGCCATTAGAGTGGTATCATCTGCGTATCTTAGGTTGTTGATATTTCTTCCGGCAATCTTAATTCCAACTTTTGATTCATCTAGCCCTGCCTTTCTCATGATGTGCTCTGCATATAAGTTAAATAGGCAGGGCGACAGTATACAGCCTTGCCGGACTCCTTTCCCAATTTTGAACCAATCAGTGGTTCCGTGTCCAGTTCTCACTGTTGCTTCTTGACCCGCATATAGGTTTCTCAAGAGACAAATAAGATGGTCTGGTACTCCCATCTCTTTAAGAACTTGCCACAGTTTGTTATGATCCACACAATCAAAGGCTTTAGCATAGTCAATGAAGCAGAAGTAGATGTTTTTCTGGAACTCCCTAGCTTTCTCCATGATCCAGCGTATGTTGGCAATTTGATCTCTAGTTCCTCTGCCTCTTCGAAATCCTGCCTGCACTTCTGGTAGTTCTCGATCCACATACTGCTGAAGTCTAGCTTGTAGGATTTTAAGCATGACTTTACTAGCATGAGAAATGAGTGCAATGGTGCGATAGTTTGAACATTCTTTGGCACTGCCTTTCTTTGGAATTGGAATGTAAACTGATCTTTTCCAATCCTGTGGCCATTGTTGAGTTTTCCAAATTTGCTGGCAAATTGAGTGTAGCACTTTTACTGCATTGTCTTTTAAGATTTTGAATAGCTCAGCTGGAATACTGTCACTTCCACTAGCTTTGTTGTTGCTCAGCTTTTCTAAGGCCCACTTCACTTCACATTCTAGGATGTCTGGCTCGAGGTCAGTGACCACCTCATTGTGATTATCAGGGACGTTAAGCTCATTCTTGTATAGTTCTTCTGTGTAATTTTGCCACCTCTTCTTAATCTCTTCTGCCTCTGTTAGGTCCCTGCCATTTTGGTCCTTTATCATGCCCATTTTTGCATTAAACGTTCCCTTCATTTCTCCAATTTTCTTGAAAAGATCTCTGGTCCTCCCTATTCTATTATTTTCTTCTATTTCTTTGCACTGTTCATTTAAGAAGGCATTCTTATCTCTTCTAGCTATTCTCTGGAATTCTGCATTCAATTGGGTGTATCTTTCTTTTTCTCCCTTGCCTTTCGCTTCCCTCCTTTCCTCAGCTATTTGCAAAGCTTCCTCAGACAGCCATTTTGCTTTCTTGCATTTCTTTTTCTTTGGGATGGTTTTGGTTGCTACCTGTTGTACAATGTCGCGAACCTCTGTCCATAGTTCTTCAGGCACTCTGTCTATCAGATCTAATTCCTTAAATCTATTTGTCACCTCTACTGTATATTCAACAGGGATATGATTTAATTCATACCTGAGTGGCCTAGTGCTTTTCCCTACTTTCTTCAGTTTAAGCCTAAACTTTGCAAGGAGAAGCTCATGGTCTGAGCCACAGTCAGCTCCTGGTCTTGTTTTTACTGACTGTATAGAGCTTCTCCATCTTTGGCTGCAGAGCATATAGTCAATCTGATTTCTGTGTTGACCATCTGGTGATGTCCATGTGTAGAGCCGTCTCTTGGGTTGTTGGAAAAGAGTGTTTGCTATGACCATTGTATTCTCTTGACAGAATTCTATCAGCCTGTGCCCTGCTTCATTTTGCACTCCAAGGCCAAACTTGCCTGTTATTCCAGTTATCTTTTGGCTTCCTACTTTAGCATTCCAATCCCCCATGATGATAAGAACATCATTTTTTGGTGTTAGTTCTATAAGGTGCTGTAGTGCTTCATAGAACTGGTCAATTTCATCCTCTTCAGCACTGGTGGTTGGGGCATAGACCTGGACTACTGTGATATTGAATGGTTTGCCTTGGATTCGAACTGAGATCATTCTGTCATTTTGAGGATTGTATCCCAGTATTGCTTTTCCTACTCTTTTATTGACTATGAAGGCTACTCCATTTCTTCTGAAGGATTCTTGCCCACAGTAGTATACCTGATGGTCATCTGAATTAAATTCACCCATTCCTGTCCATTTTAGTTCGCTGATACCTAAGATGTCAATGTTCAGTCTTGTCATCTGTTGTTTGACCACGTCCAGTTTTCCTTGATTCATGGATCTTACATTCCAGGTTCCTATGGAGAAAAAATCTTTACAGCATCGGACTTTCCTTTCACCACCAGACATATCCACAGCTGAGCGTCCTTTCGGCTTTGGCCCAGTCGCTTCATTCTTTCTGGCGCTACTAGTACTAGCCCTCTGCTCTTCCCCAGTAGCATATTGGACACCTTCCGACCTGAGGGGCTCATCTTCCAGCGTCATATCGTTTTGCCTTTTGGTACTGTCCATGGGGTTTTCATGGCAAAGATACTGGAGTGGGTTGCCATTTCCTTCTCCAGTGGATCACGTTTTGTCAGAACTCTCTGCTATGACCTGTCCGTCTTGGGTGGCCCTGCACGGCATAGCTCATAGCTTCATTGAATTACGCAAGCCCCTTCGCCACGACAAGGCAGTAATCCATGAAGGGGATTAGAAGGAATTAAAAATAATTGTACAATGTTATAACGTTCGTCCACTTTATATCTAAAGGTGAAGCAGCTAATTCCCAGCTATGTTTTATTCTGTTGAATATTATGTTGAATCATTCACTAGCGTACAAAAACAAAATAAAACTGATTCAATCTGTGTCATAGATATGTACTATTCTACATTCTAATTTTACTGGTGTTTCTTATTATGTTGCACCATGGATACTAGTATAGTTTGTCAAATGTGTATGCTTTCCACTTTCCAGTATTTATTCCAGATTTGTTAGTTATAAATCCTTCTCATATATTTGAACCTGGATTCTCTTCACATGTACATGTTTAATATAGATATTAGGTGGTGAATCAAACACAGATTCAGTAATCTTCTGAAGATTATTTTTAAGTATAATCTTCTCCTGAAGGGTTTCTGTAAACTGACTATATTTCCTAGGATATACAGTGGTATTTGAAAGTTCTGGCTTAACTAAACTATACATACAGTATGCTCTCACATGTATGTTTCTAATTCATTGAAACAAATTCTGTTGTTTTTATTTTATTCAAGTTACTTCACACATAAGGTGATTTAAGTAACTCTGAACAATTATACTATTCTACTTATCCTTGGAAAAAGGATATATAGGTTGTAAGAATTGTACCAATTATGTTTCTTCCAATTTTTCACTTCCAGTTAAGACAGTTCCAGCCCAGTTGTATGGAATAGATTTTATGATATCTATTTTGCTCTAGCTTATTGCTTATAGTATTTTCTTAGCATTTTAAGGGAGTAAATACTCAGAATATTTTAATTAAAAAGAGCGTAGCATACCAAATGCTGGTGTCTGTTTGGTATAATTTTGATGACAATTAAAAACAAGATATGCTATAATATCTGATATGACTTAAAATTCTTTTTTGGGCTGGGCTGTGAAACAATCTGAGCTTGAAACTTTCAAAACCCAGAAAAAAATGTTTTAAATATTCCCAGCTGCTTTCTTCTTATATTATTCTGATTCCCAATGTCCCACAGCTAGTTTTTTTTTTAAATCCACCAGACAGCCATAGAGTTGAAAAGGACAAATAAAGCATGCATTACATGTTCCATCTCTGTTATCATTGGCTGGAATCATTTGAAAGGACTCAATGAGGATGAGGAAGCATCAGTTAAGCACATGTTCCAAGTCTCAGAAGCTCCATTTCAGACCTAAGAAAAATAATGCTGCCTGCCTACTACAAAAATTCAGTAGAGCTTTTCAATTTGTTGATATCAGGATTCAGATCAGGAACCCTACCCTTAACCTGGAATTCCTGGATTGAGATGTTCTTTTCCCCATGTATTTTTGTGTTTACTTTTCTTTTTGTAAATAATTGCCAAATAGAGAATGTATACTGTGCATAAACATCAGGAAGAAATCTCAACCCAATAGCTAAAGAAATCTATTATTTGCATAAACTGGTTCTATTACTGCTAATTCTTTGATGAGTTCATTTCTTTGGCTGTTTTAGCAAGTCAGATTCAGCCTGCAAAACAGTGCTTAACATTTGCTATCATTGCGCTTTGCATTTCTAACACATATACATGAACTCAAGCAGAGGCTTGAGTATATTCCATGAAAGTACATTGACTGTGTTTCATGAAAGGAGCCAGCTATTCTCTTCTAACTCACTGATATGGCTTTTTTATAGTGTAGCTGTTTGGATCTGAAGCATAACAAGTGTTTTGGATCAGGCATGATGAGCACAGTGGCTTTATCTGTTAGGAACTACTTTAAAAAAAGGCATGCCTTTTCTTGGACCCTTTGTCTGTGGTAACCATACATCCCTACAAAATGAAAGAGAAGAGCAAAGGAACCTACTTTCCTGAATAGTTTTGTGAGGTAAAATATTTTTAGGTGTAATTCAATGGATTAAGATTCAAATCTGTTACAGAACCTTCAGTCTCAAAAAACCTACCTTAAACTCGAACTTGTGGGAGAAGTGTGGGATTCTAGAGAATATGATGCTCTGCTCCAGTTTTACTCAGTGATAAGGGCCCCTTTGGGACCAACACTCAGCACAGCTATAAAAGGAAAGCAACTGTTTCTGTACAAAATAGCTTGAAGAAAGCCCTGAAGGCCTAAGAAATCTAGGCAGCAGGAATTTAAAAAAAAGACCTTTTTTCTGGTCTTCTTTTAGACTGACTATGGCTTTCACAGAGGGTGAGAGGAAACATGGAGATAATATTCCCCCTTGTTCTTTTTCAATAGATGCTAAAAGCTGCCACAAAAATTATGTTCTGCCCTTGCTGCAATTAGATTTGCCTTTTTGTTCATTTTGTTTTAAATCAGACTCAAGAATCCCTTTTCACTGGAGCCTAGAACAGAACAACCTCTCTCTTCTAACTTTTAATGAATTAAAATGGTAATGTGTAAATTGGGGACAAGTCATTAGGATCATATGTTTTATTATTTTCATAATAATCAAGGATTAGAGACTGCCATGCTAACTGAAATGTAGAGGACACCAAGGGGCTCTGCCGCCACAATTCTGACAGATGCTTTGGGTGCTGCTACTAAATTAACTGCAACCATTACATGCCTATATATCAGGAAGTAAATGGCTAAGGTTACTAATCTGCCATCTTTTCAAAGCCACCAGAATCGTCTTACCTTCTATCACTTTTATCTTTTTTTCCTGGGCAGGTGAGTATACTTGGCTATATCCACTTACTGTTTTTATTTTCTAAAAATTCCTGTAGGATTTTGTGTGAATCAAGAGATAGGCTTGTTTTGAAGGAGACCTGACTTTCAACCTGAGTTCTGGATACTTATAATCAATCATTCATGGGCATGCCACAATATTCAGAATGTGCTGGTTTACCTCAGTTTTACCTCCTTATGCCATATTGCATTTGACAGTCTAATTTATGGGAAAACAAAGATTATTCAGAAAATATGAGCAAATGGTAGGTTTGCTGCCACATTACAACGGTATAATCTGGAGATTTTCTTGGACCCAGAATTGCTCATTCCCAATATAATAGGACTGTAACAAATCTGAGCTTGCAATCAATCTTTCTTATGCATATAGTGTTAAATACTGTCTATAGATTCATAAACTATATTTTTTATGCATGGTAAATGAGAGATCCCTCATAGAGCTTTGTCATTTGACAGAAATGTCAATTAGAGCTGATTTTCTATCCATTGAAGAAACTACTATTAGGTTATCACATATTGCACACCTTCAAGTCAAATGTAAGCAGATGCACAGATGTTGTTGTTTTTTTAGACTAAGAGAATACCTGGAGATTTTTACTAGTGCTGCTATAATACAGATTTCTCCTAAGTAGCAACAAAGATATATTTTCTTCCTTTCACCTCTGTCCATCCTAAATAATGAGTATAGCCCTGCAGGTGAATAAACACAGTAATTAGGCTGAAGGAAAACATTTGCCTTAGGTGCAGAGCTTGCATTAACCTTCTCCAAACCCATCAAGCAAAGAGAATCAGCAACAGTGAGGTGACTGAGGTGAAGGAAAAGGTACCTCAAGTGGCCTAATTCTTTATTTCTGGTCTTCAAAGCTGAAAGAGCGTAGTCTTTATAAAACATCAGAGAACTGAGCTCTACAAATGTGTATTGGAATAAATTAGTTTCTCCCTTGAAGTGGATTATGCATTTCATTCAGCCTACAGTATTTCCATTTCTGATATGGGTTGCTGGTATGCTGCTCTCAACTGTCAAAATTTACTGATTGTAGCATAACTATGTAATCCTTATCCCTGGCAGGATAAATACAGTATGTAATCAACACATTTGTAATGTTCATGTCTTCCAAGGGGATACACCTATTTCAGGCAGAACAATCATGTGGAGGAGGACCAACTTGAAATGCCCAAAAAAGTGACACCTCAAAATAAGATAGCAACTGTATCAAGTGATGTACAGTACCATCACTGAAGAGAGCACAAAAAACTGAGAAAAAGAATTTCAAATTGTTAATGAAGTGCTATATTTTGTTTCATGAAGCAGAATTCTGAAAGTTTCAGTAGTCAACAAGCTTTCTCTCGCTGTCCTAGTATATGCACAAAGACACACACAGACATTTGAACTGCCACAGCTCAGATGTCAAAATCAGCACAACCACTAGATGGCAGCAAAAGCTCCAAAACATCAAATTCTGCTGCCAACTAGTGGTCACAAACACCCACATACTTTTTTTTTAATAAAACAGTTCTGAACTTTAAGTATCAGGGGTGCTGAAAATCTAAAGGGTGCAATGCAGTGAGTCGTGTAACCTTGACATAGCAATGTAGCAAAGATTTCCAGAAATACTACTGCTGCATAACAACATTTTGTGGAATCTCCTTAGCTGGATGAATGGATGCCAATGGTAAACAAACCACTGAGAAAGTACTAGTTCATATGTAAGCTACAAAACAACAAAAATTCAAAATAAACAAAACAAAAACCCAAAACAAGTGAAACAAAAACCAGGAATTTAAAGGATTATAAGAAGAAGACAAGCTGAAACAAGAACTGGACTTAAGCCATCAAACAGCCAGCAGGTTCCAGACATCCTTTTTATTTTAAAAGGGAACTGACTGGAGAAACTGCTGTGATTGGAAACCAAGCCTTATAGTGAAAACCTGCAATGCAGCTTAATACGTCCAGTCTCAGCAGGACATAAACCCTTTGAAGCAAATGGAACAGTTGACCATTTGTTTGGAGAGGCCAACCCATTATCTCAGGGGCAGACAGTATATAGTTCATGGCAGTGCTTTTTTTGTAAAAGAAAAAGGTGCCGGAACTCACACATGTCATACAACCCACCTTGCCTACCCTACAAGGTTCCATCCAAAAAAGGTGCCAGAACTCCGTTCTAAGCGTTCTATGAGAAAAAAGGCCCTGGTTCATGGGCTGCATACATCCCCAGCATAACAACACCATACTACCAAACTGTAGCCAATGTTTGATAATACCATCCCAGCTTAAAATAAGCATTGGAATGGGAGTGGCGCTTAAACTGCACCCTCTCAGGATCCAAATCACACCAGTGACGTTTGACAATTTTGCAACTGAACTTGATTCTGAAATTTGAAAAACTGCTTCTGCATTTTCCAAAAATGTCACACATCACCAGCTGCCTGTGGCTTTCCACCTACTTGGAAGAGTAAGCTGCACAATCCAGGAAAGTTGACCATCCCAGCCTTAGCTAAAGCAGCTACTCCTGGAACCCTGGACAGCAAAACTCTCTATGGGAGAAAAATCTTTTATTCTTTCTTTGGTTTTGTAAAATTAAGTTTCCAAAACCTAACTGCATGGCCTCTACTAACCTTACAATGTCAACAACAAACCAAGTTGATCTGCCAGGGTGAGAAAAAGCATCACTCAAGCATTACCAACCCAATGAGGTACTATAAACACAGTTTCTGAATAACTGTTTCCAGCCCTCTAGTGCTTTTAGTTTAAGTTTGGATGGTGGGGACAACACTTACAAAAATGTGAATTCTTACTTATAAGGCCCTCTTGCTCCGATATGATATTCCCAACAACGACAGGCTGAAATTTTCAGAATTTGGAGAGAATCTTATGACGTTTCTTAAGCAGTAGGCCTTTTTAGGCCCTGTAGAGATATGAAACACACTCTTCTAATTTCATTAAAAATAACATTCCTGAGTGTTTGTATTTTGCCACTAAATTTGATAGCATAATCCGAAAAATTTAGAGAAATCACAAAGTCACATGGCCACTATTGCTACAAATTAATTCCTTGAAAACCGACTCTAAAGAAACAAATTTACCTATGCCCTTTTGGGGTAGCTTCTGGATGAATTTGGAAACATACATTGCTACGCATATAAAGAAATAACCTCAAGATTTCTTTACACTGAATTGCTTCAATGTATTCTGGCCCAGATGCTTTGTTCACATATCTTGAAATATACTGCTAAAAAAAATAAAGGGAACACAAGATAAGACATCCTGCTATTAAATACAGTACATTGTGTTGTTTAAGTGTTCCCTTTATTTTTTTGAGCAGTATAGATGTAGGGTGGGCAGGAGGAGATTCTTTGAAATTATTCACAATCAGAAGCTTTTTTGTCTTCTTCACAAAGAGACACAGTGAAGGAAAGAAGAGTGTGCCTGGTTTAAATTTTAAGCTTGCCACTGAGTTCTTTAAGTAGTACAGCTGAAAGGACAACTATTTGCTTCTGCAACTTTGGAAACTACACCACATTGACATGCCTGCTTAAAATATTACATATCAATACTGGCTTTAATCATCTGGTAAACAAAACTGACTTTATATTGGTACTTCAAGTTCCAGTTCACTGATATCCAATGATGCAGACAAATTCTTGTAATAATAATAAAGTTGGAAGGGACCTTGGAGGTCATCTAGTTCAATTTAATTTAA
Organism: Vipera berus; assembly: GCF_964194415.1. Lineage (NCBI taxonomy): Eukaryota > Metazoa > Chordata > Lepidosauria > Squamata > Viperidae > Vipera > Vipera berus. Next base: position 181,029,096 of record NC_138203.1, on the reverse strand, counting down.
TTTAATTTAATTTATTAATATTTCTATACCGCCCTTCTCCCGAAGGACTCAGGGCGGTATACAGGGCAAGAATAAAACACAGAGTTACAAAAATTAAAAGGTAATTAAATACATGCCCATAAAAACAATTGGTACATAATAAAAAACCCCAATAAAATGATAATAAAACCCCCACCAATCCCCCCTCAGGCCAGGCCGGCTTGTTCGAACAGGTATGTTTTCAGATCGCGGCGAAAGGAGCGAAGATCGGGCGCCGTCCGGAGCTCAACCGGTAACTGGTTCCATAGCTCCGGGGCGCCCACAGAGAAAGACCTCCCCCTGGGGGCCACCAATCTACATTCTCTGACCGGTGGCACCCTGAGGAGTCCCTCTCTGTGGGAACGCACAGGGCGGAGGGAAGTTGACGCCGGCAGCAGGTGTTCCCTAAGGTACTCTGGACCCCTGCCATGTAGGGCTTTAAACACCATTACTAGTACCTTGAATCTCACCCGGAAGACAACTGGCAACCAATGCAGCTCACGGAGCAGAGGTGTGACATGGGAGTATCGGGAAACTCCCAACACAACTCTCACGGCTGCATTCTGTGCCAGTTGGAGCTTCCGGGTGGTCCTCAAGGGCAGCCCCATGTAGAGAGCGTTGCAGTAGTCTAGTCGAGAGGTCACGAGCGCGTGAGTGACCGTGCATAGATCATCCCGGCTTAGATACGGCCGCAACTGGCGCACCAGGCGAACCTGGGCGAAAGCCCCCCTAGTCACAGCTCCTATATGGTCTTCCAAGGTGAGCCGTGAATCTAGGAGGACTCCCAAGTTGCGAGCCCTATCTACGGGGGGTAATAATTCGCCCCCCATAGCGAGAGGTGAAATGTCCGAATAAACCCGGGATGAAGGTATGCAAAGCCACTCGGTCTTGTCGGGGTTGAGTTGAAGTCTGTTCCTCCCCATCCAGACCCGAACCGCCTCCAGGCAACGGGACATCACGGTGAGGGCATCACTGGGGTGGTTTGGGGTCGAAAAGAAAAGCTGGGTATCATCAGCATACTGATGATACCCAACTCCAAAACCACGAATGATCTCACCCAGCGGTTTCATATAGATGTTGAACAGGAGAGGCGAGAGGACCGACCCCTGAGGAACTCCACAAATGAGAGACCTCGCGGTCGACCTCTGCCCTCCTGCCAACACCGACTGCGAGCGTCCCTGGAGATAGGAGGAGAACCACTGTAAAACCGTGCCTCCCACTCCTAATCCCCTGAGACGCCGCAGCAAGATACCATGGTCGATGGTATCGAAAGCTGCTGAGAGGTCTAATAGGACCAGAACAGAGGAATGCCCCCTGTCCCGAGCCCTCCAGAGATCATTCACCAGCGCGACCAATGCCGTCTCCGTGCTGTACCCGGGCCTGAAACCCGATTGGTACGGGTCTAGATAATCCGCTTCATCCAGGACCAGAGGGAGCTGATGTGCCACCACACTCTCAACAACCTTCGCAAGAAAGCGAAGGTTGGAGACAGGACGAAAGTTGTTCAATACAGCTGGGTCCAAGGCAGGCTTCTTGAGGAGAGGCCTCACCACCGCCTCTTTCAAGACGGCGGGGAAGCTGCCCTCACTCAAAGAAGCCGATATAACTGCCTGGAACCAGCTGCGTGTCCTCTCCCGGGCTGCATAGACCAGCCAGGAAGGGCACGGGTCCAATAAACATGTGGTGGTGCTCAGCCTCCCCATGATCCTGTCCACTTCCTCCGGAGTCACAGAATCAAACTCCTCCCAGGTGATATCGACAAGACTGCCCGTGTCCTGCTCGACAGACTCGGCCCAGTCAGAGTCCAGACCGGTCCGAATCCGAGCGATTTTGTCCGACAGATGCTGGTTAAACTCCTCGGCACGACCCTGCAAGGGTTCCTCCCTCACCTCCTGATTCAGGAGGGAGCGAGTCACCCTAAAAAGGGCGGCCGGGCGATTATCTGCGGATGCGATAAGGGTGGCGAAGTGGTTAGACCTCGCCTCCCTTATCGCAGCGAGATAAGACCTAGTATAGGTTCTTAGTCGCAATCGGTCGGATTCGGATCGGCTGGATCTCCAACCGCTCTCTAGGCCCCGTCTCCGACGCTTCATCTCCCGGAGCTCCGCGGAGAACCATGGAGCTCGACGGGATCTGCACCGGGTCAGGGGCCGCAGGGGTACAACTCGGTCAAGAGCCTCAGTGGCTGCCCTTTCCCAGGCTTCCACTAAGGCATCTGCCGAGCTGTGAGCAAGGGAGGCAGGTGGGGACCCCAGCGCCGCCTGGAACCTCTGGGGATCCATTAAGCGTCTGGGGCGGTACCATTTGATAGGTTCCACACACCCACGGCAGGGGGTGGCAAAACGGAAGACCAGCCGCAGGAGATGATGATCGGTCCATGACAGGGGCATAACAATTGGGGAGCCCCCACCAAGATCATCTAACCACCGTCCAGATAAGAAAACTAGGTCAAGGGTGTGGCCTCCCTCATGAGTCGGTCCCGAAATTACTTGCGTCAGGTCCATGGCCGTCATGGAAGCCATGAACTCCCGAGCCAACTCGGATGATCCTCCCAGAGATGGTAGATTGAAGTCCCCCAAAACTATAAGTTTCGGGAACTCAATCACCAACCCAGAGAGGACATCGAGAAGCTCAGGCAGGGCTGCTGCTGCGTGACTAGGCGAAAGGTACACCAGCAGCAAGCCCAACTGCGCACCTGGGCCGCATCTCAAGAAGAGAGACTCACACCCGACTATCTGGGGAACGGTGGCCTCCCGTGGGCACAAGGTCTCCCTCATAACAACAGCCACTCCCCCACCCCTACCCTGAGCCCGAGGCCGGTGTAGCACCCGGAAACCTGGTGGGCAAAGATCAACCAGAGGAATACCGCCCTCTGGGCCCAACCAAGTTTCCGTGATGCAAGCCAGGTCCGCCTGCTCACCCTCGACCAAGTTACGGATGAGAAGAGCTTTGTTAGCGACAGACCTGGCATTCAAGTACACCAGCCGGAGCTCAGGAGGCTGCACATCCTCACTCCCGGGACCTCGGGGCGGAGCCAGAGGGTCGGAGTGCCTCACCGCTTCTAAGCAGCGGAGAGACCTTCCCTGAGATCGATACGGCCCTCTGTTCCTACACCTGCTGCCATTCCCTAACGTCGTGGGAATGGGTAATCCCACGACTGGCCCTGGAGCCCCAGAAGAAACCGACCCCCACTCCTCCCCCCGCGATCCGCCTCGGCACTGGCCTGAACAGAGGTTGTTGGACTGCCCCCCTCGTCCAAACAACCAAAAGAAGTACCCTCCCCCCTCCCTAACCCCCGAAAAAATTTCGACAAAAAACTAACCAGGGGCCTCTTGTTAGGTTTACGTCGGAGGCCCCTACCCGTTCCCAGCCATCTCTCAGGGTCCCAATAAGTGGGCCCTTCCTCGAGATTGTACGCGGCTGGAAAGGCGGGTCGCCCCCAGGAAGGGGGAGCACCCCTGAGGGCGAGCAAGTCCGTAGAGGAATACCTAAGATAAGGCATAAGAGCAGTCCAGATGCAGGCAGTCCATAGTCAGTAAGGAAGGTCTAAGCAGAGGACAAATAGGTGTCCTGACCCTCCACCCAGCCACTGCCACTCAGCTGGGTGCACCCCCAGGACAGGCCAACCACCGTCCTCTCACGACAGTCGCAAGGCCTATTCCTGGGGGGGTGGTCTGAAACACCCATCCTGGGTATAGCATGTCCCCTAGAGCTCTCACCTCTAGGGGCAGCAGATGTAAGTTCAAGCCACCCTCTCACGGTGGCTAATACCCAGGGAACTCTGAATCCTTTGGGGATGATATGTGGGTGACAATAAGCAACAGTCCGAAGGCAGAAGTATAGTAATATAATACGCCATCAAAGTCTGCACTACTAAACAGCCGAGTCCTCCGTTGCTCTGCCGTTCCAGAAGATTGTTCATGGCCACAACTCCATGGGCCCTCAGTTCTGCAGTCATTGGGGCCTTCCAGATTGTGGTCTACTGAGTCTAACTCCCTTAGGTCCAAAAATCCATTGGCACCGACCGGAATCACAACAGGTGCCGCGGAGAGCATAGATCTTTCAAGGGACCGCTGGGCTCCATTGGGATCCACCGGAGTTGACCGGCTAACCCAGGAACCTTCGGGGCCACCAGCAACAGTGAGGGTACCAGGGTATCTGGAACAAGCAAAGCAAACAGGGGAGAAGACAAGTCGAGTGCAGCATCGCCGCTGAGCCACCAAGGCCGCTACCACCGCCGGAGCGCCGCTGCAGACGCCGCCGCCATTGCTGCCGCCACCAGGACGCCGCTGGAACCAAAAACGATCCAGCCATTCCCGCCGCCGATGGAAAACGGGCCAAAAAGGCTCAGGCGGGAGCGGGCGAACGGTCGGGCAAACGATCGAGCGAGCAAACGTCTAACAAGAGCGGGCCAAAAGGCAGCAATCGATAACAAAGGCGGCCTAAAGCGGCCTGGGAGCAACGCCGCCGCCGTCGCCATCGGAATGAGCCGAGAACGCCGTCGCCGCCACAGCCGAAGGCAGACCGAGCCGACCACAGAAACGGCCCGAGACGGCCCGAAAACGCCTCCGCCGAGACCGCCAACAGCCAGGGACCATCCGAAGACGCCGGCTCCGCCACCGCCGAAAACGGTGCCGCCGGCCGCCGAAAACACCAAACGCCGCCAGAAACGGCCCGGAAAACACCCAAAGCAGCGGGAAGACGCCGCAAACATCCAGTCCGGGAAAGCAGCAGACCAGCAGCCCAGCATTATCCAGCTGCCTAATTCGTTGCCATCACTATCACCCCAACACAGAGGTATGAACACCCCTGGGGGGCTCCTGGGACGCCTGGTTTCTGGGACTTGCAGAACTCAGCCTAACAGGTCCGCCTGCACGTCCGCCATCTTGCTTGTTCAACCCCCTGATCAGGCAGGAAACCCTATACCATTTCAGACAAATGGCTGTCCAGTCTCTTCTTAAAAACTTTCAGTGTTGGAGCATTCACAGCTTCTGGAGGCAGGTTGCTCCACTGATTAACTGTTCTGTCAGGAAGTTTCTCCTTAGTTCTAGGTTGCTTCTCTCTTTGGTTAGTTTCCATTCATTGCTTCTTGGAGAATAGCTTGACTCCCTCCTTTGTGGCAACCCCTGAGATATTGGAACACTGCTATCATGTCACCCCTTGTCCTTCTCTTCGTTAAACTACACATACTCAATCCCAGCAGCCCTTCCTTATATGTTTTAGCCTCCAGTCCCCTAGTCATCTTTGTTGCTCTTCTCTGTACTCTTTCTAGAGTCTCAACATCTTTTTTACATTGTGGTGACCGAAATTCCAAGTGTGGCCTTACCAAGGCATTGTAAAGTGGTATTAACACTTTACGTGATTCTTAGGGCAGGTATGACAAATTGTTTATCCTTTTCCCAGTTTGGCTTCTTGATGATGAAGTTATCCATTCAGTTGAATCCAGCTCTTGGTGATTCTATGGGCCAGATCTCTCCACATTTTTCAATTTTTATTTGAGTTTTTCTATGTTCTGGTGGGTGCCAGTTTTAATAGTGTGCAGCCACTGTGTTCTTTGATGGCCTGGTTTCCTTTTACCACTAACTCTTCCAAACATAACTGCTTTCTCCAATAAATTCCCCCGCATGACATGGCCAAAGTAAGTGAGATGCAGTTTCATGATTTTGCCTTCTAGTGACATGTCTGGGGTTATGCGCTACAGTACTTGCTTGTTAGTCATGTGTGCTGTCCAAGGAATACACAGGAGAGTTCTCCAGCACCACAGCTCAAATAAATCTTCCTGTCTTGCTTTTTTAACTTTCACAACCTTAGATAGCTACAGGGAACACAACAGAGCAAAGTAATTTACATTTGGTTGCCAAATTGATGTCTTTCCTTTCCATATTCGGCTCATGTTCATCTTTGCTGTGAGATCCAGTGCAATCTGACATTTTATTTATGTGCTACATTCATCGCTTTGAGTTATCTGTAATCCTAGGAAAGTGAATTTTTCCACACATTCCACTCTTCACCATCAATTACTAGTTTGATGTTTCTCTTTCTTGCAGTGGTCATGAGCTTGGTCATTTTGATGTTCAGAAAGAAATTCTCACTTTCTTCTTTGATTTTCTTGATCAGATGTTCCAGGCCTTCACTGGTTTCTAAGAGGATTGTTTTAATGTTAGCATATCAAAGATTGTTGATGTTTCTTTCAGCAATTTAGAAAGGGAGACACCAATTGGTGTCTCCATATAGTGTTTACACAGTGGCTTCCTGATTTGTGTACAATGATTGCACCCAACTTGACCAGATGTGCTGGTACCCCCAGGTCTTATAGCTTTTCATGATCAACACAATCAGAGGCTTTCTTGTAGTCAATGAAGCTCATGTACCGTAAATGATCCTTTGATATTCATTAGATTTTTCCATGATCCAGTGCAGAGTTGCAATATGATCGTAGATGCCATGATCTCTTTGGAAACCAGCTTGGACATTTGATAGTTCCCTTTTGATGGTTGGTGGTAGACATTGTTGTATAATTTTAAGTAGAACCTTCCTAATGTGAAGGATGAGAGCAATTGTGAGATAATTGGAGTAATCTGTCACCCTTGTTTGGCAGTGGAATGAACACTGAGCATTTCCAGTCCTGTGGCCACGTGTTAGCTTCCCAGATTTTCTCGCACAGATCTTTAATGACGTTGGGTGGTACAGGTCTAAGTAATTCTGCAGGGATAGTGTCAACACCTGGAGTCTTGTTGTTTGGCAGTTGGTTCATCACCCATATGATCTCTTCCTAAAGGATGGTCAATTCTATTTCTACTTCTCTTTCCTCATCATCCTGAGGCTGGGCTCCTTTGCTACCTGCATACAATTCTTCTGTATGTTCTCACCATATGTTCTTGATGCCTTCTTAGTCAGACAATTCTTTCCCTTGTTTTTAATGATACCTTTACGAGCAATAAATGGTGTTCGGATCTTTTTCATTTGCATAAATGCATTCCTGGTGTGACCCTTCATGTGGGCCTCTTCAAGTTGTTTATATTGCTCATCATCATTTAATTATTAATTAATTAGGCTTAACAGATGACAGACAAGGAAAGAAGAGACAGTTGTAGGAATTTATGATGCTTCCTTGAGTATAGAGCAATTACAGCACTAACGACAGTTCTGAAAAAAAAATCTAATTTAGGCTTAGAAATAGGCAACTCTAGTTCATTTATTTACATATCTTTCTTATACAATATAAGGTCCCTGAGTAAATGGATAGTGACCAACTCTAGGACTATTCAAAGTATATTATTTTCTAGATCCATTTCTACTTGAGTTTGGTCAAAGACTCTCTTCATCAACCCTGCTGGCTAATTAGAGATTTCCATAGTTAAAAATTATAGCAGTAAATTATTAAAATGTGAAATGCCAAAAATAAGAGTTTTAATCTCAAAACTAAAATAGCGGTTAATATTTATTCCACAATAACTAATACAAATATTACTGCTGGTACTTAAGATTTTATCAAAGGCTTAGTTTAATTGTGTTTCAGGATGCAGTTGCTCACAGATGAGTTCAATCAACATCAGCTGTTGCTTGCCTTGGCTTCTTACATGGGCTAAGATGAAGATTAATTGGCAGTGGCAGATAGGTTTATTTCAGGCAATCCACAAAGAACAGACTCTTGTTTTTTCTGCCACACAGAGAACTTTTTTTTAATGCAGCTACAGTATTAACAAAACAAGGCAACAGATTTAACCTTGTTCTTGATAAACAGTTTTGTTTTAGGGTAGAAGCTTTGTGCACTGAAGGCCCCAGTATCAATTCCTCGAAGCTTGAATTTAAAAAGATTAAGTTGCAGGTGATCACAAATACCTTTGTTCTGAAAACCTGAAACACAGAGTAGACAATAGCAGTTTAGAGTATTTGATGTCAAGCAGCATTTTTCGTTGTTTTAAGGTTGAAGTGAAGAATTTTTTTAAACAGAATTTTTCACCCTCTTTAGTCACTTATTAGAAAATATATATGGATGCTCATTTTATATACCATAATTCTGGACAGCTTACAGCAACTACAATAAAATCATGTAAAAAAAAATAAAAAACCTAAAACAAACAAAATCTCAAAAGGCATGGCCTTGGCACTCTTAAACAACACTTCCCAATAACAACAGTCACTGGGCTCCAGCTTCAGTGGATCCCAACGCTTGGAAAAAGAGCTAATTTTTGAAGGCCTACTGGAAGAATAATGGCCTGCTGATGGGGGTGGTGGTGGTGTTGTTCTACAAGATAGGGACCACTACTGAGAAGGCATACTACATTTTTTACAGAAGGCTCTTGGAGCATGCCCATCTATCTAGTGAAAATAAGCAGATACCCTCACAGAGAGGCAATCTGACAAATAAGCTGGTACCAAGTCATTTAGGGCTTCAAAGCTGATAACCAGTACCAGAAAAACTGGAAGCCAGTGCAGCTTGTGCAGCAATGCTACAAACTGTGCACCTGCTACATTCTGAACCAGTTGCTATTTCCTGAAGTTCATCAAAGGAAGCCCCATACAGAGTGTGCTGCAGTGTTCTTATCACTGGGAAGTGGAAACGCCACGAGTGAATGTGAGCAAGGCCTCTTGGTCTATGAATGGGCTCAACTGGCACACAATGGATCTGTGCAAAGCCCCCACCCCCACCCCTCAGATACAGCATTCTCAAGCAGGATCGTAAGTCCAAGAGGATCCCAAAGTTGTGCATCAACTCTGCCAGGAAAGTGCTGCCCCACTGAGAGTTGGGGAGGGGGGTTTACTACTTTCCAGTGAAATTCTCTTGTCGTGTTCCTGCTTTGCTTCCAAAACAAGAAGGAAACCAGTGGTCATAGTAGTTGGCTACAAAATCCAGCCAATAAACCAAAAGGACTGGTCATTCCAAGAATATAATACTATTTCCAATTCTCAACATTCTATTTCCCATAAATACCAATTATCCTCCAACATCACAAATATCTTATAACAACAGTGGTTGAATTTATTATTGTAGCACTGGATGGTTTTTGTTATTGAAATTGGGCCAAATTTTAGAACGGGAAATAAAACAATACCGTACTATGCAACATTCCCTTAGTGTATCATGGTTTTCAAGGCACTAGGCAATTTTCTAATGTATCCTGCAGGGCATTAACCAAGTGCCAATACAGCAGCGTGATAAATAATTTATGCAAGTTGGCAAACAGCCGACACAAAGCAATGGGAATAAAGATCTTAACTTTGCTGCCAGGAGTTGTGCATTCAGCAACTGGAGAAATGGGGAGGAAGAGGAGGAGGAGGAAGAATAATTCCTGCTATAGTTAGCATCCTCTGTGAAATAGTTTAGGGTTAACAAGTAGCTTTCCTAAATTCTGTAAATAGTTTGAGTTTCTGCAAATAATCATCTAAATAACCCAAACCTCTTGCATAACAGAACCAAAGCACCCACAAGATACTATAAGGATAAATGCTGGGCTCAGACACACCAGAACAACAAATACATACATATCTTGACATGTGCCATGATTCACAGCTTTCTGCATTTCACTTCACCATACTGGAAGCATTTGCCCCAGTCATGGTAATAAATCTCTCTACTCTGGAAAATTAAATTCTGCATTCACGCAGCTAGCTAACAGAATGAGCTACTCAAACTTAACATGGCTAGGTAAGTTATTGCCAACAAGGAATTATATATACACAGAAAAATCAACCTGCTGCATAAAGGAGATAAGCTGCTTGTGGGGGAGGGGAAGAGGAAGAGTCTCAGGGCCTTTCCCTCCCTCTCTTTTTGAGCCAAAAGACATTTTGGCCATTCTTTTGTGAACCTTGAGTCACAGCATCTGTTCCATATTTACACAGCAATTCTTTCTGGCCTAAGAACTGCTGGTTTCCCTCTTGCCAGCTTCAGCCTTTATATAAGCTAATGCTGTGGGTCTAAATGCAGGGAAAAGCTTAATGCCATGATGCAGCACAAGGTAAATTTTACTACTGACCTTTTGTTTTTATATCCTGCACTTACACTAGATCGATAAAAAAAAGCACAACTGCACTCCTCATTTTAAAGACAGAACAAGAAAAAAGGTGGAGGGGAAAATGAAAACAAAGATAAAGGGTTTATTTTTAATGTGGCAAGGACTTTAGTTTCTCCCTCTGGCATCTGTGAAGGAGCCACTGAATGACAGTTGCAAATAAAGTGAAACCTAGTAAACCTAGTTTTCCTGATGGCCTTTCTTTCTTACTGTTACAGTAAAATATCTGATGACTAATGGTTGCAAGAAAGGTAAAACCCAGTGCATACTAGATCACAGAAAATAGGAAGGAAAAGGCTTTTATGAAAATGCTAGCCTATTAAGGTTGCTTTCTTATAAACTGAATGCCAACTACATTGTGCATGCTAAAATTATTGAAATATTTATCCATTCTATATCTATTAGCTTCTGTTTTTAAAAACTATTTTATAATTACTATTTCTCATACAACTCCTTTGCAAATAGCAATAAACACACTACATACTACAATAATATCCTTCTAAGATGCTAGGTGTAACATACATTTAAAGAAGAGTTGGGAGAGCAGGAAAAATAGCGTGCGCCAATATCTTTGTCTTCAAAATCCCAAATAAATACATTCTTTACAGGATTCTTACTGTTCAGAAACTGTAACTTTCCTACTGCAAAGAATGGAAAAATCTGTCCTCTATTTTCCAGTGTTGAAAAACAAGCAAAACTGCAACTCTCCATCCTCTTCAAATTGCTTTGGCTTTTCCTATGAATATTTTGTTTAGAAAAAATAACACTTTCAATTATACCTGATTTTTTTTTAATCAGGAAACTTTCATGTGAAACTAGAGATTTTCCAAGATGTCTCTCCTGCATGACACTCCATTCTGCCCTCACATGTAACACTAACCACCATTACAGGGAGTAGAATTTCTAAATCACACATGGAAAATTACTAGAAAATCCCCTGCCATTCACAGCTCAGATACTGTGGCACTAGGAAGAGTGTTAAAGCCAGATAATTGGCAAGACAGTTTTCATTCTTCACTGTTCATTGTTTACTTGGTCATTTGTTACTCAGAATTCTGATTAGAGAGGCTGATATGTTACAACAAACAGAGGAATTGGGACACATTCTCTTTTTTCAGGGGGCTTTGGATTTGGCCTGCTGGTCTAGATTCTCCCAGAGGACCAAGCTTATTTAGCAGACTCTCAAAAGACTGCTACAGGACAATAAAAACCAAACTCAAATTGTTACATCCATCTTCTGCCTTGGAATTTTTTCATGTTTGGTTGCTGTAGGGGTATAGAATTTCTTTTCTTTCTCTCTATCTGAATTCTCTTTCCTCCTTTAATGTACTGCAGGCATACAAAGAACAGACTGAAGCACTGCCCAAAGTATAAATTTATTCTTTTCCAGAAAAAACTTTGGGGGAAGGGTTTGTTAAAGATCTTACGTATAAGCCTGGCACATTTTCAATGTATGGCTGAATGCCTGTATCAGGCTCTGCAAATCCAAGCCAGTTCCCACATTAACCATTCTCAGGGCCAAGGAAGCATAAGAACCTGTCTGTTGGACCCACCTGGCTCCTCTATATAAAAGCTCCGTTAGCCTGCTTTTTTGTGGATAATTCAGGTGAGCTAACATATGGGGCCATAAGGAAGCCAAACTATTTGCTGAAAAAGACACAGAGATGCAGATCAAAGCCAAAACCATCCCAAGTGCTTCTGAAGGACAAGTGGCTAGAGAAGATTCTGCCCTACTACTAACACAGTGGGATGTAGAAGTTTAGCAAAAGGTGTGATGGCAACCAAGGCATCCAATTTCCTGCCAGCAAGCTCCCCCTGTGTAGGTCACTAGAGTTTAGTAGAGATTATGAGAAACTTTGCAGGAAGACATTGTTTCTGTTACCATCCATAGGCAAAATGGGGGAGGGGGAGAAAGGATGGCGCTTGAACAAAAAACGGCCTTGATTTTGAAAAGCCAAGAAATGTTAATTTGCCTGAGCAAATTCATTTTAGGTTAATGAAGCAGGCTGTACTTTCTTCCACCCCTTTTTCCAACTCTGTCTTGGACAAAAGCCAGAGAGAGAAAAACTGACTCAGATGCTGGGAACCAGGGGAAATTGTTGCCTTTTGTCTAAAGGGACCTTCAAAAGATTTGCAGTTGTGTAGGAGAAGAGAACTGGTCATACAGTTGATTCATCCCTCCCAAGAAACCCTGCCAAAGTATCAGGAACTAAACTGGCACATTACAGGCTAATGAAGCAGGCTGTGTCCATGTTACAATAAGATAAGAGAAAATTTCCCACTAGGCCAGAGGTAGGCAACCTTGGCTCTTTTATGACTCGTGGACTTCAACTCCCAGAATTCCTGAGCCAGCTGACACAGGAATTCTGGGAGTTGAAGTCCACGAGTCATAAAAGAGCCAAGGTTGCTTACCCCTGCACTAGGCCATCTGAACCCACCACCCAGCCCACCCATTTAATGGAACTGATTATAGTGGGATGCATTTAGTACCAGGAGGCACTTAGTGGAACTAGAATTACATTTACTGATGATTGGAACAGGGATTAGTGCATGAATTAAAAGCAAATTCACTAAGTGAGAGCAAGCATCACAGCTTGCAATACTTGGTATTACCGCTCAGACTAGAGATTCTGGACATTTCATCATCCTCTCTAGGGAATCCTGATAGATGAGATTATAAATTTCTAAGTGAATGATCAGCACTCCTGCTGAACTACAATTCCTAGGTTTCTTTGGGGAAAATTAAGACAATTATAATGAGGCACAAAAAGTTTATAGTACAGGACTGTCTGAAAAAAATGTTATGATGCAAGACATTGTTCCCGGAACAGTACCTATGAGCAGGTGATATGTGGAACATGTTGTCAATTAATGATTACAATTTGAATGAGGTGTTTGGTTTCTTTCCTTCTGCCTTCATGGAGGGAAAAAACAAGGAAAAATTAACAGGTAAAACAGCTTTCTGTACATGATTTAATTGCATTTATAGCTTATTACTCCCTTTAGTCATTTTACAGTAATTATAGCAATTTCTGTTATTTAATCCCCAATATGATTCTATATTCAGATATAACAATTTGAATTCTGGAACACAGGATTCACAGCCAATAATTATCAGCAATTATAACTATGAATGGTGGGTGATGGAAAGAGCTATTTCTCCACAAAGAATGGAAAATAATCAGCTAATTTTTAACTCATCCTTAAATTATCTAATTATGGGAGACCAGAAGGTTGATGAAATTTATCTACCAAATTATTTAGTGAGGACAATATGGAAAAAGGGCAGTGAAGAACTCTAAATGGATTTCTACAAACAAGAGGATCAGGCCTAAGGTGCTCAACTCTCTTCCACTGGGTGTGTTCAGAGAAAGGCTTGATAATAATGTATCAGGAGTGCTTCCTGCACTCAGCAGGAAATTAGGTGGATGGCTCCTTCCAATTCTAGATGAGACTTACTATAAACAGCACTGAATGATGCACATTATAGCATAGTAGTAACAATTTTTAAAAAGCCTAAATTCACACGTATACTAATGGTGAATAGTCTAAGAGAGACTGACTAGGAAAGAGATCTTCTGGTAGGGATGGAAGCTTGATGAAAACTTTTAATTAAACTGTTCTGGAAAAGACAATCTTCATCTTGAGAACCATTAGAAAGGATTTTTTTTAAAATGTCATCATAATGAGTCATACTTGGACTACTATGGACAGTTCTGTTCAACAAATAAAAAGTGGTGAAATCATTTTCCTATGGAAAAAAATTGCCAAAATCAAGCTTCTTTGCTTAGAAAAGAAAGAGGTATAAAATTGGACAAGTCACTGAAAAAATAAAAATAAGTTCTTTTTCCCATCATTAGATTGGAACTTTACAGCATGTAAGTGAATAGGAACATGGTTCCCCAGAAACCATCATACTTGGGAGTCCTGCTTATCAGGTGTTGCAAGGTATCTGCTCTATGACAAAGAGTAACAATATCCTATCCATCACTGAAGTATAGTGCTTTCTCTTGACTATCAGTCCATCCTAATATAAGTGTTCTCCTCCCTAGAGAAAAACTGTTTCACAAAGTAGGCCATATGAACCTATCCAATTTTGCAATCCTACTTTGTATTTAATTAAACCCTGCCAGGGCTTTTATTGTCATAGAACGCTCAGAACGGAGTTCTGGCACCTTTTTTGGATGGAACCTTGTAGGATAGGCAAGGCAGGTTGTATGACATGTGTGAGTTCCGGCACCTTTTTCTTTTACAAAAAAAGCACTGAACCCTGCTGATGTTTTCAGTACTGTTTCAATTTTCCAATACAAAGGGTAGTAAAGTATCTGAATCCTGATTTAGATTTCTGTTAAACCATTTTAGCAATTTTTAACCAATGGATATACTGTACTGAATTCTCTTAGGCCACACAGAGGGAGAGAGAGAGAGAGGGCTGGCTTCAAGCAAGGTCACCTCTGACTTTTCACATTAATGGAAAGCATTTCTTGAATGCAAGCCGATTTAGCCACACAAGGAAAAATACTCCAGTCACTCATTGTAAACTAAAAGACAGAAGCCTGGAGGAAAGAATCATGGGAAGGCTCTCTGTAAATCACTCAGTCTTCTAAAGTTAAAGTGGTTTAAAAAAATTCATAAATAAATAAAACAAGCTTAAGCATACTTTGGCTAAGGAAGAAGTATGGAAAACAACTTGAGATTTAGAACTGCTTGACACAGCAGCAGGGAAACTGTTGTTTAATCAAAACATAGCTAAGGCCAAGAGGTGTCTGAGATAACAAAGAGAGAAACAAGGAAGCCTTCGTTGCTGCCCTTCACTGTTTCCAGCTGCAGCAGCAGCAGCTTGGGCTTTACATCACTGTTGGGCTTAAGCAGCATTCCTAGTGGCTATGAGATAAAAGTAAATTTACAGTTATGTTATCGAGTCTGCTTCTTGACCAGATACCTTGTGAATCAAATGTAATCTGTGAAAATATGACACCTGCTGTACTTTTAGAAAGTGACGTTGAAAGCGAACATCACGTGATGGGAGCAGGAGCTAGTAGCAATGAAGCAGCCACCACTTTCCCAAATTTCACCCCTTGGGAGTCATGGACACATTCTGTAAGTCAGCCCATTTAAGGTACCTTGATTCAAAAATTGTTGCCTATGATTTCATCCAGTTAAAGGTCATGACAATAAGAATTTCAGTAGTGTCTAGATCCGCCCTAAGATTCAAAACAGCACATTAAAGCAAAGTTGAGGAAATCATACCAATGTTTCTAAGTGCAGTATCCCTCGTGGACAAATTATAAGACATTCGTTAATTAGTTGAAAACTACTTTGCATTCAATCATCCTGCTTAAATTCCCTCCTGTCACGTCCAAATTAAATAACAGCAGCCAAGGGAATTTAAATAGAGTCTTTGTTCCTGTTTTAGCATGGAAACAAGGAGTAAGGTTAAACAGATGAAAGTAGCTTTTCAAAAAATCAGTCAACTTGTTTGCTGTTGGTTAGCAAATTGTATGCTCTTATGTCTTGCTGCTTCTTTTGTATGAAGTAGAAGAGCAGGCAATGGCAATCAGGAGAATAAAAGGCTTTGAAATGTGAATTTACAAAAGATAACTTAAAATATCATAACTTGAATGAGTCCTTCACGGAGAAAAAAGAGATTGGGAAATTGGAAATGTCATGTAGGAAATGAAATTAGAATATTCTATAATACATATGCAATGAGAAGTATTTCCTACCTAAATTAATTACACTAGAAAAGATTAAGGGAAAATGCAGGACTGGCTTAAAAATTGTACAGTACATGGATTGACAAAAATACAACATTCTAGTTTTGGACAGTAATATCAAAGTAGCAAACAGCATTGATCGTTACCAATATCTGCACACAAAAAAACAGCTTTGCTTAATGCACTCCACAAATATCTATTTCCCTTCTCAAAATGGAAGATCACTCCATTCTAAGACATACATAATAAATTTCAAGACAACTTTCAAATGATTTTTCATTAAGAAGCCACACATTTTGGCTGACCTGACTAGCTAATCAGCCTAATTTTATTTATGAACAACACTGATTTCTTCTTGCCTCTTCTTCCTCTTTGTAGGAGTCCTAATAAGCTTGAATCCACAAAGCAACTTACAGGCATTTTGAATATAGTACTATGAAATATAATATAAAGCCAGAGATAAGAAGGAATTATTGTTCAGGGAAAGATGATTAAATATATGAACCTTTGTCCCAAATATGAAAGATTCCTATTGTTAAATTAGCTATTGAAAGATTGAATACATGAACTAGATTTCTAAGCAAACTTTTTTATTGCAAAGGTACTTGGTTTTTGCTCAGTTTTCTAATCCATTGCTTTCTGAATCCATGTACTTTTGATTTAGTTCGAAAATTTGCTAATTTTGGCTCAGTGTGGAAAGCAGGCCTAAGAAATGATTTATTACATTATAATAATCAAGTATATCAAAATTGTACCTCAAGGTTTGTTCACTGTTTTGTTGTTCTTCAATACCGATAACAGCATATCCTTGAAATAGAACATGTCTCTAATTATTTTGTACTGTTCTGAAATTGTATTTCCTATATGTGTACAGACAAATCCAAGGACCAAGGACTACAGTGTAATCATACTGTTTTGTTCCAAGTGGCATCCATAAAGTGGAATGGAAAACAGTGGATTCCCCACACCTCCCAATTCATCATTCACTTGCAGCTCCTTAAGCACAAAGGGTCGCAGGAATGGACAACTTATGAAAATAAAGCTCTGATTAACAGTGTCAACATTAGCCAATTGCCAGTCAGAGCCAATATATAGCAAAGATATTATAAGAAATCAGTATCCATAGCAAACTGTTTGCTTGTACGACAACAGCCATTCAGAAAAGTTGTAGCTTAGCCTTGCAGTGAAGCCACCAGAACAGCTTCTCAAAATCAGAAGCAGGCAGATGTAGCAATCAGAGGCACTTTGTATTCAAAGAAGAATCTCATTTTCTCTCACACACAAATACACACACTAAAAGAACCCCATTGCTTCTCTCACCTCCATTGCAAAAAGGATTCAAAGCTTTGAGCATTGAGAAGTACAAGCAGTTCTTCTCTGTTCTTCCAGACAATATTCTGTACCCAAGATGAATGTGGAAATACTAAACAGGCACACAAGAGCCTTGGCAGACACATGAATTTCGTTCTCACTTCTCAAGGGCCCAACATGAAGCCCTTTTTTATACACACACACACACACACACACACACACACACAAATATAGTGTTATAGGGCATCAGTTTCTGGTTTCAGTTCCATTTTGTGAAAAGCAAATCAGTCTCCAGGCAAGAGGCTGAAAAAGGTTATACTGCAGGGTAGAACAACATAAAGCACTCCAAGCATTTCTGAATTGCAACTCTCAATAGCTGCACAAATCATGACGGTTGCCTTGAATTCTAGTTCAAAAACATGGAATACTACAGGTCACCTTTTCTCTATTCTATAGCTATTAAACTCTCATGGTCCCACAAGTTCAAACCAATACAACAAAATACAGCCAGTCTTTGACTTACAAGTGGTTGTTTAGCAACTGTTCAAAGTTACAATGGATCTCTCTGGGTGTAATTACGACCCAGTTCTGACATCCAGCTACATCCTGTGCAGTCATGTGTCTTCATGGTGTATGCTCAGCAACCAGCCCGCATTTACAACTGTTTGCCGCGTCCCACAATCACATGACCACTTTTTAGAATGGTTTTGCTGAAAAATCAGCATTTACTTCTGATTTTTGGCAAAACTGGCCCATAGGGAACCATTGGTTCACTTAATGGCCATGTTGTTTGCTTTATGTTGCCTGAGTTCACCTAATGATCATCACAAAAAAGGTCATAAAAAGGGTGAATCACATGGGTGATCCAACTTACAACCGTCACGACTTACAACCATGATGGGCAGGCTCCATTACAGTCACAAGTTGAGCACTACCTATAAAACATACATTCATAGACATAGTGCCCTCCAAGACTTGTTGGGTGGTGAGGTGTCTTGCAGTTTGGGCTGGAATGTACTATTGGAAGGTTATCAAAGGAAGCTAAACATATAAACATGTATAAACCCAATCTAGACAGTAGCCACTGTGACCAGAAACTTCCAATTCTAGGCATAGCCTTGTGTGAATCTACATGTGCTTGCAAAACTATATACATATGTCTAGAGACTTGTAGATTTTCTCAGGTGAAAAAAATGTACTAGTAAAATTTTGTCGTAAACAGTTTTGGGAAACAGAACGTATACATAGGAAATGAACCATATTTCAGTCTCATGTTTTTGAGATATGCAGGCAGACTAATATACTTAAATGGATCCATGGTTATAAAGATATAATTTGGGAGCTCGCTCTTTGTAACCTAAAAAATATTCACATCAGGTAAATGTGCCTATGCCAAACTACATTTTAGGTTTTGCTCTATTTTAAAAACTCTGCATTTTCTTCTATTTAGACACCGAGAAAGACAGCTTGAATCCGTTACTAAGGAAGTAATTTGAGGCTCCTGGGACATGAGAAGCAAGAACTGCATAAACATTTCCAAAGAAATATTTGCATTATTCTGTTAAGAGAAAAAAATAAGTCAAATAACATTGCAACTGTAAAATCTAATTTATCATGGCTGGACCAGTCTGGATGCAATAAATTAATCAAAAGAAGCGAAAGAAAGAAAGAAAGAAAGAAAGAAAGAAAGAAGAGAGAGAGAGAGAGAGAGAGAGAGAGAGAGAAAGAAAGAAAGAAAGAAAGAAAGAAAGAAAGAAAGAAAGAAAGAAAGAAAGAAAGAAAGAAAGAAAGAAAGAAAGAAAGAAAGAAATCTGGTTGGGGGGATGCAAAACTGAAGGAAAATAAAAAGCAAACAAATCAGACAATGAAAATTACATACAATTAAAATAGTTGCAGCTGTCATTTAAAAGGCAATGTTATCCTGGATTTGGTAAATTACTGAATATGTATCACTTAATTTAAAAAAGCACCTGTGACCTCAGTTCAGGTAATGACAAGACTGAATTTCTTGACCAAGTATACATAATTTCTGCGTTGGTTCTCCTCCTTTCTCCAGGGTCGCTCGCAGTCGGTGTTGGCAGGGGGACAGAGGTCGACCCCGAGGCCTCTCGCTTGCGGAGTCCCTCAGGGGTCGGTCCTCTCGCCTCTCCTGTTCAACATCTACATGAAACCGCTGGGCGAGATCATTCGCAGCTTTGGAGTAGGGTACCATCAGTATGCTGATGACACCCAGCTTTTCATCTCAACCCCAAACAACATCAGTGATGCCCTCGACGTGATGTCCCGCTGCCTGAAAGCGGTCCGGGAATGGATGGGGAGGAACAGGCTTCAACTGAACCCGGACAAGACTGAATGGCTGTACGTACCGGCAAGCCAGGATACTCAGAACATCCCATCCCTTAACATCGGAGACAAGTTACTACCCCCTGTTGATAGGGCCCGCAACCTGGGTGTCCTCCTTGACTCGCAGCTCTCCCTGGAAGATCACATAGGAGCTGTGACCAAGGGGGCCTTCTCCCGGGTTCGACTAGTTCGCCAATTACGGCCTTATCTGGACCTGGATGCCTTACGTACAGTCACCCATGCTCTTGTGACCTCTCGCCTAGACTATTGTAACGCTCTCTACATGGGGCTGCCCTTGAGATCCACTCGGAAGCTTCAACTGGTGCAAAGTGCAGCGGCACGGACACTCTTGGGAGCCTCCCGATACTCCCATATCACACCTCTCCTCCGTGCGCTGCACTGGCTTCCAGTTGCCTTCCGTGTGAAGTTCAAGGTGCTAACAATGACATACAAAGCCCTACATGGCATGGGTCCGGACTACCTACGGGAGCACCTTCTGCCAATGTCAGCACCCCACCGTCCTGTGCGCTCCCACAGAGAGGGCCTCCTCAGGGTGCCACCGCTCAAGGAATGTCGGCTGGTGGCCCCCAGGGGGAGGGCATTCTCAGTGGGTGCGCCAGCCCTCTGGAACAGCTTACCAACCGAAATCCGGATGGCCCCCGACCTCCGCACCTTCCGGCGCGAATTAAAAACTTACCTGTTCCAGCAGTCCGGCCTGGCCTGATAGCTCTAATTGGGGTCCCAGTTTGTATTTTACTATTGTTTTTTTCACTATTGTTCATTCTGTATGCCTACCTTATTCTGTACACCGCCCCGAGTCCCTCGGGAGAAGGGCGGTTTATAAAAACAAACAAACAAACAAATAAATAAATAAATAATTTCAGAATTGGATTTCCTTCTGAAATTCTTCCCACTCCCTTCCCCCATAGGATGGCCAATACCCAATAGCTTGGTAGGTTGCAATGGTCCTTTCCTATAAAGATAAATAACCATGGACCAACCCTGACCACTTTTTGGTGGCCTGCAGAAATTTTGCTGTGAAATTTAATGCCCCAAACTACAAACATAATTTTGGTAGAAGCAAAAAGAGGTCAGCAGAAAGGCTTATCACAATGAAAGGGTTCTTTTTTTCCAAATCACAATCTCTGAAAATCCTAGTCCTACTTACGTGTATAATATCATAATGACACTGCTGCACTCACTGCAGCCATTAGTTGTTCTAAAAGTACCAAAATTAAAAACACGTTTCCCTCCCTAAGTAGCTGTCAAATGTTTTGATATTGCTATTTCTCAGATTTTCAGAATCTGACCTAACTATGCTATTAGTCAAAAATATTAAACATTGTTGATTAAATAAATTAATATAGGAACAAAGCTGTCATCTGATTCTGCCTGTGGTTTGTGTCTTTTATATGTAGTTTTTTGTTACTGGTGTCGCTGTAAAGAAAACAAAGTCTACAAGCAAAAAATAATATCCAGATTCAGCAACTGCCCTTGACAAAACACTGAAATAATTTTAGCTGCGTACTAAAGATGCCAAAGATCCTGTCATTTTCTCTTTTTAGTTATCTTGTAGTTATTAAACTGGGCATTAATCCAGCATTGATTAACTATATCTAATTAGATGGGCATCATAAATCCTCAAACTATATGGTAAAATCAAACCTGCTATACACCAAACCAAGCATGATTGGTATTAATTTCACAATTCATCACAACATAACCAAGCAGACTTATCAATAATTTCCTTCTTATGCAGGCTATTGTTCAACTTTATAGCCTGCATTTCAACATTTGGAACACATGTGTATTCCACAATCCTTGTCCATATGTAGCCTGATCACGTGCAGGGGATTTAAAATTTAGACACAAATAAGTCTACAGAAGGCAAATGAAATTATTCCATCATCTGTCAGTCAACTCTATACAGGAAACTGAAAACTAAGATTCTTGATAGCAAGCAGGTCCTGTTAACAGAAATGGTAATTAATAGCATTACTCCCTGATGGATTTTTAGTTATGTTGAGAATTATCACCTGATTTGCTTGTTGATTTAAAAGCAACCACAACATTCTCAAGATTGGGAATTTATTATGTACTGAGCAGCAAAATCTATGTATATTTTCTTGGAAGGAAGTCATGTTATCTATCTATGTTGTCCTTATTCAGTGACTTTTTGTCATCCAGGAACTACATTTCACTAGGACTATCTGTCAATACCCCTTCATGGATTACTGCCTTGTCGTGGCGAAGGGGCTTGCGTAATTCAATGAAGCTATGAGCTATGCCGTGCAGGGCCACCCAAGACGGACAGGTCATAGCCGAGAGTTCTGACAAAACGTGATCCACTGGAGAAGGAAATGGCAAACCACTCCAGTATCTTTGCCGTGAAAACCCTATGGACAGTACCAAAAGGCAAAACGATATGACGCTGGAAGATGAGCCCCTCAGGTCGGAAGGCGTCCAATATGCTACTGGGGAAGAGCAGAGGGCTAGTACTAGTAGCGCCAGAAAGAATGAAGCGACTGGGCCAAAGCCGAAAGGACGCTCAGCTGTGGATGTGTCTGGTGGTGAAAGGAAAGTCCGATGCTGTAAAGATTTTTTCTCCATAGGAACCTGGAATGTAAGATCCATGAATCAAGGAAAGCTGGACGTGGTCAAACAAGAGATGACAAGACTGAACATCGACATCTTAGGTATCAGCGAACTAAAATGGACAGGAATGGGTGAATTTAATTCAGATGACCATCAGGTATACTACTGCGGGCAAGAATCCCTCAGAAGAAATGGAGTAGCCTTCATAGTCAATAAAAGAGTAGGAAAAGCAATACTGGGATACAATCCTCAAAATGACAGAATGATCTCAGTTCGAATCCAAGGCAAACCATTCAATATCACAGTAGTCCAAGTCTATGCCCCAACCACCAGTGCTGAAGAGGATGAAATTGACCGGTTCTATGAAGCCCTACAGCACCTTATAGAACTAACACCCAAAAATGATGTCCTTATCATCATGGGGGATTGGAATGCTAAAGTAGGAAGCCAAAAGATAACTGGAATAACAGGCAAGTTTGGCCTTGGAGTACAAAATGAAGCAGGGCACAGGCTGATAGAATTTTGTCAAGAGAATACGATGGTCATAGCAAACACTCTTTTCCAACAACCCAAGAGACGGCTCTACACATGGACATCACCAGACGGTCATCACAGAAATCAGATTGACTATATGCTCTGCAGCCAAAGATGGAGAAGCTCTATACAGTCAGTAAAAACAAGACCAGGAGCTGACTGTGGCTCAGACCATGAGCTTCTCCTTGCAAAGTTTAAGCTTAAACTGAAGAAAGTAGGGAAAAGCACTAGGCCACTCAGGTATGAATTAAATCATATCCCTGTTGAATATACAGTAGAGGTGACAAATAGATTTAAGGAATTAGATCTGATAGACAGAGTGCCTGAAGAACTATGGACAGAGGTTCGCGACATTGTACAACAGGTAGCAACCAAAACCATCCCAAAGAAAAAGAAATGCAAGAAAGCAAAATGGCTGTCTGAGGAAGCTTTGCAAATAGCTAAGGAAAGGAGGGAAGCGAAAGGCAAGGGAGAAAAACATAGATATGCCCAATTGAATGCAGAATTCCAGAGAATAGCTAGAAGAGATAAGAATGCCTTCTTAAATGAACAGTGCAAAGAAATAGAAGAAAACAATAGAATAGGGAGGACCAGAGATCTTTTCAAGAAAATTGGAGAGATGAAGGGAACGTTTAATGCAAAAATGGGCATGATAAAGGACCAAAATGGCAGGGACCTAACAGAGGCAGAAGAGATTAAGAAGAGGTGGCAAAATTACACAGAAGAACTATACAAGAATGAGCTTAATGTCCCTGATAATCACAATGAGGTGGTCACTGACCTCGAGCCAGACATCCTAGAATGTGAAGTGAAGTGGGCCTTAGAAAAGCTGAGCAACAACAAAGCTAGTGGAGGTGACAGTATTCCAGCTGAGCTATTCAAAATCTTAAAAGACAGTGCAGTAAAAGTGCTACACTCAATTTGCCAGCAAATTTGGAAAACTCAACAGTGGCCACAGGATTGGAAAAGATCAGTTTACATTCCAATTCCAAAGAAAGGCAGTGCCAAAGAATGTTCAAACTATCGCACCATTGCACTCATTTCTCATGCTAGTAAAGTCATGCTTAAAATCCTACAAGCTAGACTTCAGCAGTATGTGGATCGAGAACTACCAGAAGTACAGGCAGGATTTCGAAGAGGCAGAGGAACTAGAGATCAAATTGCCAACATACGCTGGATCATGGAGAAAGCTAGGGAGTTCCAGAAAAACATCTACTTCTGCTTCATTGACTATGCTAAAGCCTTTGATTGTGTGGATCATAACAAACTGTGGCAAGTTCTTAAAGAGATGGGAGTACCAGACCATCTTATTTGTCTCTTGAGAAACCTATATGCGGGTCAAGAAGCAACAGTGAGAACTGGACACGGAACCACTGATTGGTTCAAAATTGGGAAAGGAGTCCGGCAAGGCTGTATACTGTCGCCCTGCCTATTTAACTTATATGCAGAGCACATCATGAGAAAGGCAGGGCTAGATGAATCAAAAGTTGGAATTAAGATTGCCGGAAGAAATATCAACAACCTAAGATACGCAGATGATACCACTCTAATGGCAGAAAGTGAAGAAGAACTAAAGAGCCTCTTGTTGCGGGTGAAGAAGGAGAGTGCAAAACTTGGGTTGAAACTTAACATTAAGAAAACCAAGATCATGGCATCTGGCCCTCTCAATTCCTGGCAAATAGATGGGGAAGAAATGGAGGTAGTGACAGATTTTATTTTCCTGGGCTCCAAGATCACTGCAGATGGGGACTGTAGCCAAGAAATTAAAAGACGCTTGCTCCTGGGGAGGAAAGCCATGGCAAATCTAGACAGCACACTAAAAAGCAGAGACATCACCCTGTCAACAAAAGTGCGTATAGTCAAGGCTATGGTCTTCCCAGTTGCAATGTATGGCAGTGAAAGTTGGACCATAAGAAAGGCTGAGCGCCAAAGAATTGAGGCCTTTGAACTATGGTGCTGGAGAAGACTCCTGCGAGTCCCTTGGACTGCAAGGCGATCAAACCGGTCAGTCCTAGAGGAGATCAATCCTGACTGCTCTTTAGAAGGCCAGATCCTGAAGCTAAAACTCAAATACTTTGGCCACCTAATGAGAAGGAAGGACTCACTGGAGAAAAGCCTAATGCTGGGAAAGATCGAGGGCAATAGAAGAAGGGGACGACAGAGAATGAGGTGGCTGGATGGAGTCACTGAAGCAGTAGGCGTGAGCTTAAATGGACTCCAGAATATGGTAGAGGACAGGAAGGCCTGGAGGAATGTTGTCCATAGGGTCGCGATGGGTCGGACACGACTTCGCAGCTAACAACAACAATCTGTCAATAACTGCTTTTTAAAATTCTTGTAAAATTTATGTTTATATAATTTAATAACGTTGCCTTGAATTGCCTTTTTTCCCCAAGCACCATGGTCTTCTCTAATGAATCTTGTCTTTCCAGTATATATTCAAAATATCTAAGTCTTACGTTTGTTATTAATATTTGTCCTTCATGTAGCCCAAAATATTCTCAACAATTTTCCAGAGCAGCAGCTTCATTTTTCCTTGTTTAGTCTTTCTAATGATCCAACTTTCATCACTCTAAGTCATTACTGGGGAAACCATAATTTTGACAATACATTGTTCATTGTCAATGTGATGTCTCTATATTTTAGTATCTAACATTGTCCAGACGATAAAATGTTTCCCTCTTTTTCTTAAATATATCTGTTGTTTTAAATATGTCTCTTGTCCAGGAAGCAATGCTAGTAATCACCATTTCTGTTAAATAATAGGACCTATTCATATTCAGTTATCTTCAGTTTTTTGTATTCCTTGTATTACCTTACCTTTTGCTCTTCTCTAGAACTCAGCATTTATTTGGAATAATTTTCCTCTGCTTTTATTGCCTTTCAGAGTTTTTTGGGAGGGGCAGTGTTTTCAGTATATCAAGAGATAACTATTTTACATTTCAAGATACCTTTATTTGCTTCACCTGTGTGGTATCTTGAATTTCTGCCCAAAGTTATTCAGGCACTACTATACAGTTATCAAATCTGATACATTTAACCTATTACCTTCATAATGCAATCATGTGGAATATTGCTGATATTGTTTATATGGTATTTGTTTTATGAATTTAAGTGCTAATTTTTAATCAAGAATGTTACAATCTGAACTGCAGTCAGTACCTGGCTTTGTTTTTGTGACAAAAAAGAATTTCCATCTTTGCCTAAAGGGTACGTAGAGTTTCATTCTGATATTCTCCATCTGTCCACGTGCAGAGTCCTCTTTTAGGTGGTTAAAACATTTAGTATGCCTGGCAGAACTCTTTCCTGCTTCATTTTATAAAGTAAGGTAACATTATTATTTCAGATGTTATTTTACTTCCAATTTTATTATTCCCGTCTCCTATAATTAGTAAGATATATTTCGCCGGTGTTGTATCTACAAGATGCTGTAAATTGTTACATCTGTACAAACTGTTTATGCCCTGCCTCTGCTGTTGGAACATAGGTTAGGATCACCATAATACTGATTGGTTTGCCTTGAATTTGATCTGACACTATAATATTGTTGTATTCAAGCACTGCCTTTGACATTCCTTTTTTAAATAATGATGGTAACTCTGTTTTGTTTTCAGTGGAAGCTCCTCTGAGGTGAAGTGATCCATTTTACTCCATTTAAGCTTACTCATCCCCTTGACATTGGTTCTGAATGTCTTGATTCACGGTTCTAACAGTCTACGTACCAGCAGTAGACATACCTTTGCAATACTGAATTTTATTTTATTTTTTGCCTCTGGGCTGATATAGATGACATCAATATATATCCTAGTGTCTCTGTTTAGAATTGAGTGAATTTTCTTTTTCTTGGAAACAATTCTCACTGAATTCTATAGTATTAATTTCTAACTTCCCCAAAATTGCAGCTACAGTATGTAGATGTATAGGGGGACGCGGTGGCTCAGTGGGTTAGGACGCTGAGCTTGTCGATCAGAAGGTCAGCAGTTTGGCGGGTCAAATCCCGAGTGCCACGTAACAGAGTGAGCGTCTGTTACTCGTCCCAGCTTCTGCCAACCTAGCAGTTCGAAAGCACGTAAAAATGCAAGTAGAAAAATAGGGACCACTACGGTGGGAAGGTAACAGCGTTCCGTGCGCCTTTGGCGTCTAGTCATGCCGGCCACATAACCATGGAGACGTCCTCGGACAAGCGCTGACTCTTTGGCTTTGAAACGGAGATGAGCACCGCCCCTAGAGTCGAAAATGACTAGCACGCATGTGCGGGGGAGCCTTTACCTAGATGTATAGGGCAACTCAAAAAGGTCTAAGGTCAACAAGTCACTTTAAAAAAAACAAAAACAGCTGCAATACTAGAAACTTAGTTTTGAGCAATGTCACTTAAAATCTTCTCTCATTCACAGGAAGAAAAAAGTCGAATGGTAAAAATGTATTATTAACAGCAACATGAAGCTCTATGATTTGAATGTTAAAAGCAATACTAGATGTTCTTTGGCATTCTACTAAAAAGTTATTGAATTGAATGATTTCATTAAAAACAGCACCTGAATTGTGATAATAACCTTGTGGGTTTTCAGACCATCACAATATTTACATCCTTGGTTCAGAGAGATAGTCCACTGTTGAAGTGAAGGAAATGCCTTACTGTTCAATGTCGTTACCAACTTTCCAAAATGCTTTTGATTTTTTTTAAAAAAATTAGAATATAAACAGATAATTGCTACCCACACTTAGTATCAATCTCAGATATTGAAGAAGGGAACACTGTCCTTTATAACCATATAAAGCTTACTCTAAAATATTTATAGACAGTGACTTAAGTCTTCAGATAGCATTGAAATGAGATGGGCAGAAAATAAATCTAATAAATTAAAAAAATGCATCTTATCTGCTTTGGCCCATAGTTCAATTCCACCTTTTGGATTTATATGTTTATACAATATGCACATAACTTTATCTACAGTTTACTATTTACTATTAATTCAGACAAAAAGAAAAGTTGTTGCATGGCAGATCCCTGTCTATATAAATATTCAAATAGTTTCTGAGACCTGAGCCTTTGCAGTAAATTTTAAAAAAGAAGAAATGGCATTAACGCCAAGAGTTTTGGTTTTGTTTTTTTAAAAAATCCAATAAAACTTAGTGTAATCTAGGCACTGGATATTAATGGTATTCAAGGAAAGCAGGACTGTTATGTTTACAGCAGTAAACAACAAATTAAAGGTAGGATTGCAATCAACCGTCAACATAATTCTAGAACAGGGTTTTAAAACTATTATTTTTTTAGCAAACTGTAATGACTTTGTTCCCACATAAATCTATATGAAAGTAGGGGCTTCATACATCACATTGTCCAAGCCAAACAAATCATTTTATGACTTGCTTTTATGCATGACACAGCCAATATCCACAGGGTGGTCTCTAAGCTGGCCAGCCAAACAATAATGGCTTTCAGCTAAGGGATTCTAGGCATCTACAGAATAAATTAAAAATAAACATAGCAAAGAACTCTTAGTTCTTCCCCAAGATTACAATTTCTGGGACTTGCTGGATAGAAATTAAAACAATGAAACTACTCAGAATCAGGTTTAAATGTTGATATAGGAACATATTAACTGAGTTGTTCAAGGTTTCTCTGGGAACTTGCATCAGAAGAGTAGATAAATTAACATGATTTGCAAGATTCCTCCCTTCAGATGGATCGTCAGGGTCTTTCTGACTATCTACACAACACCCTCTCTTTTCCCTCCGCATTTTGAATCTGGTGCCTCAAATATTTTCACATGCACTTTTTTCCCTACACCACATACATTTTTTCCCATGCACTGTCTTTTCCCTAATTTGGGGAACAGATTTGGAGAAGCAAAAGAAACAGCTTTGCAACTCCAAAGAGGAACACTTGATCCTCTCCATTAACTAAATCTGAATTGTTTATATAAAAAGTAAAGCTTCTCTCCTAAATGAATAAGATAGATTCAATCTTCGTTCAAGCCAGAGGTTACAAATTACTGCTGTCAGGCTCCTTTGGAGAATGTTCCACACACCTTCCATCCATAGCACAGTCACCATGTAACTGTTACACTAGTACACACTTCAGATTGCACAACCAGCAATGGAAAGAACACAATAATTTAACTTTCCCTCCAAATCAAGAGAAGGTTTGGATCCATAAGCCAAGGAATGCAAAGAGTTGGAATTATTTATCTTTCACATAAACAAAATAAAAACTCTGAACTCTATTACTATTAACCACTTTGAAGGGTGGAACCATAATGTTCAGTGATATACACAACTGTTCCTCTGAAAAATTTATCTATCTAGTTGGCTATTGTCCAGCATCTGTTGTAGAGAATATATGGAAACTCAAAGCACAGAAACATACTGTTTTGCTACCGAAACATGCAACAGCATATTCCTGTTGGACAAACTCTAACTTTCAGCTCCCACATGCTACAGGACAGGGGTAGGCAACCTCGGCTCTTTTATGACTCATGGACTTCAACTCCCAGAATTCCTGAGTCAGCTGACTCAGGAATTCTGGGAGTTGAAGTCCATGAGTCATAAAAGAGCCGAGGTTGCCTACCCTTGCTATAGGAGATACTCCAGAGGATCAGCACCATTAAGGCTATTAAAAGAGAGCCTTCATCTGAATACAGAAACATTAAAATGGGACTGCAAAGAATACTATATGAGGCTGCAGAAAAGAAATATAAGCAGACAATAAGGGATGCTAACAATGCTTGGAAGGAACCTAACATTAATAACATTAAAATCAACAATCAGTTATTTAAATAGACTAGAAGCAGAAGAATGACTAAGAAAATTGGAATGACAGAGAAGTTAAAGTAGATCTAAGAAATAGCTTAAATGAAAAGTTAATCCCTCAAATGTATCTTTGTGCAGAAGACTAGAAAATATTTTCAGGAATAAAGTACTATATATGAAAGTGAGGCAAATTGATTTTGAGATTGATGAATAAGATTGCAAAGGGATCCTCAAGGCATGAGAAAAAAGATTGTGGTCTGCAATCCATTTACCAGGACAGAAAATCTGAATGACATGTGAAAATCAGACAAGGGAAACCTGTTCAGCTGTTAACAACCTTTTTGGTGGATGAGTTACCACAGTCCAGGTCAAGAAGGCAGAATTAGGCAGCTTCCCTTGCAAGGAGAACAGGCAAATTACCAAGAACACAAAGCTGTTTACAGCTACTTACAGCCACAAATCAAAATTTTCAGAGTCTACTATTACCAGATTTACTAAAACGATAAAAGGAATTAGATTACAGAAATATCGGCAACTGGATATATTTACTTTAGCACCCAAATTATCTTTAAATTCATTTCTTGACATTCTGTTTAATCACTGTTATATATACTGAGAAAGTTATCAACCTGTGTTCTTGATAAAAGAAGAACATGCATATATTTTCTACTTGTAATATTTTTTCCTATCCTCTTTCACAGTCTCTTAGCCAACCATTACAAGCCTTTTGACAAAGTAGATGAAAATCTCCTGAGGAAACTTATTTCAGTTATGAAAGAAGTTTTTTAATTGGATCAATAATTAGTAACCAGTAAGAATACAAAGCAAAATGTAAAATAAATGGACAAGAGTTCCCTGCTGCTCCTTAATTGTTCATAAATAATTTGCAATTCAAGGTAAGCAGAAGCTATATTTTCTAACACCAGTTAATGTAGGATGATTAATGAGACAACAACAATTCCCAAATGATCTCTCCACACTGAAGGAATTTAAAATAAACAAGCATAAAATGGCCAACATATAAACAAGTACAATTTGAAGCACAAAAAACTCTAACTTTTGTGAATGCACCTGGTAGTGACTGTTCAGATCCTGCAATTCCTATAGATAACTCAATAAAATATCCATCCAGTGCACAACTGTTGGAAAGAAGGCCATTAAAAATTAAAATGTTCATATTGTGATGTAATAAACAAGTGCCAGATGCAACCACACTTCGAATAAGTAATACAGATCTGATTGCATCTCAAAAAGGTTATGTTAAATTGTTCTTGAAAAGGTGGAGAAAAGTTCATTCAATTTGATATCAGAATCCAGTATCATTACGTGAATTTGTACCATGAGAGCTTCAAGACAGAAGAGTTGTAACTGTTCATATTGCCACTACGTGGTAGAGAATTCCAGTTTATAATACAAACCTAAACTGTGAAATTCATTGCTGCAAGATGTACAGATGCCCACAAATTGCTTGGACTTTAAAAGGGTACTGAGTAATTTATGACTACTTTACCATAAAAATATGAGTACTGTATGCTATTAAGCATGATGATTACATATTATTTCCAAGATTGGAGACAGCATGAAGTATTTAGGCAGAAAGGTACATCTGCATTTTTGTCTTGCTTGTGTAAATCTCAAAGGCATTTACTGGCTGCTCTAGGAACAAAATGCTGGACTTCAGCCTCTTCTATTCTTAAGGCTCTGTGCAAAGAGAATATTCACATTCATGAATTTTACCATCACATTAGATTTTCTTGTAATGGCTAGAAATGTAAACTGCCTCTGTCAAATTCTGCTGCCATATAATCAGTACAAAGATTTAGGCAAAACTATTATCCTACCATGAAAATAATACTGTGTAAAAAATAAAAAATGAATGTTCATCCTACATGCGATATATCTGCTGCACACTGCGTAATCTGTACATTACAGCTCAGTAATGACACACTAAGGGACGCGGTGGCTCAGTGGGTTAGGACGCTGAACTTGTCGATCGGAAGGTCGGCAGTTTGGCGGGTCGAATCCTGAGTGCCGCGTAACAGAGTGAGCGCCTGTTACTCGTCCCAGCTTCTGCCCACCTAGCAGTTCGAAAGCATGTAAAAATGCAAGTAGAAAAATAGGGACCACTACGGTGGGAAGGTAACAGCGTTCCGTGCGCCTTTGGCGTCTAGTCATGCCGGCCACATGACCACGGAGACGTCCTCGGACAAGCGCTGGCTCTTCGGCTATGAAACGGAGATGAGCACCGGCCCCTAGAGTCGGAAACGACTAGCACACATGTGCGGGGGAACCTTTACCTTTACCTTTAATGACACACTACTTATATACAAAAGATAAGACTGAAGAAAACAAAGTAGTTATTGCTCCTTCTTAAACTTTTTTTTAGCATTTGATGAAATTTTTAAAAAATCTAGACACATGGAACTTCTACCTATTAATTTCATATCAGACTAGATGGGAAAGGTTTTTCAACAGGTGATTCAACTGCTACTCCAGGCAGCCATGATGGTGACAGATATAGACCTTTTTCAGTTGAGTTTCAGGCTGGGACACAGTACTGAAGCAGCATTGAACATTCTCATGCAGCACTTCTGGCAGAACCTGGATAGGTTACTTAGTTCTCCTTGATGCCTCAGAGATTTTTGATACCATTAATTATTGCATTGTTCTGGATTGCCTATTGGGAGTAGGGGTGAAGGTGGGAACAGTTCTATGGTAGTTCTGCTCTCTTCTATGTGGATGGTCCCAACTGATATTGACAGTGGAGGAGACGTTAAAGCTAAGGCTCCTAACCTGTGGGGTGCCTCAAGGATCAATACTGTCACCGCTTCTATTTAATTTCTACATGAAGCCATTGGCAAGGCCATCTAATAATTTGAATCAAATATCAATAATACGCTGGTGGGATCAGTTTTATATTTATATCTTAATTCCAGGCCATCCTATTGATGCTGGAATCTGGAGACCTCAGGGCTCTGAATGACATAGAACAGACTTATATTCAATCTCAGCAAGACTGAGAGGCTGGGGATACTTTGACCTCTTGTCCCAGAAATTTTCATCTTTAGTCCTAGATGGGGTAGTACAGTATTTCCCCCTTTGAGATTTGTGTGTAGCTTAGGAATTCTCCTGGATTGTCAGCTCCTTATCTTTAAAGGAAGGAAGATCTTTGCACAGATTCTTCTGCTGTATCAGTTGCACCCACTTCTAGATTGGGGAGGCTCTCCAGATAATCAGTCATCCTCTTCACTTCATGTTTAGACAATAACAATGTGCTTTACAAGGGGCTGCCCTTGAAGACCACCTGGAATCTATAACCAGTCCAGAATGTGGCATTGCAAACAGTAATACGTATGCCATAATGTATGCCCAGGTAATACCCTGTTCTATGAAATACATGAGGGACGCAGTGGCTCAGTGGGTTAGGACGCTGAGCTTGTCGATCAGAAGGTCAGCAGTTTGGTGGGTTAAATCCCGAGTGCCACGTAACAGAGTGAGCACCTGTTACTCGTCCCAGCTTCTGCCAACCTAGCAGTTCGAAAGCACGTAAAAATGCAAGTAGAAAAATAGGGACCACTACCGTGGGAAGGTAACAGCATTCCGTGCGCCTTTGGCGTCTAGTCATGCCAGCCACATGATCATGGAGACGTCCTTGGACAAGCGCTGGCTCTTTGGCTTTGAAACGGAGATGAGCACCGGCCCCTAGAGTTGGAAACGACTAGCACGCATGTGCAGGGGAACCTTTACCTTTACTTTTTATGAAATACATTGGTTGTCAGTTAGCTTCTGAGTGCAATTCAATATGCTGGTTACCATTTACAAAGAGGTCTAGCTATCTGAGGAATTGCCTATCCCCAATCATTTCTACCTTGTATTATTGGGCAAAATTGGCATGCTTTGGGTCCATCAACTAATCAAGGTCATC
Source organism: Vipera berus (assembly GCF_964194415.1). Taxonomy (NCBI): domain Eukaryota; kingdom Metazoa; phylum Chordata; class Lepidosauria; order Squamata; family Viperidae; genus Vipera; species Vipera berus. Next base: position 180,995,884 of record NC_138203.1, on the reverse strand, counting down.
TGATGAGACCCAGGAAATTTACTCCCTGGAATAGAGATCTCCCAAAAGATCCATATGGCCCTATCTTGTCTAGTTTTAATCAGTTTTTGACATCAGTTTTTCCCCCACATCTTAGATTCGGGTGGTAGTAAATTTCCTGTTGGGACCAATGCTGCAACGTTTAAAAATTATTTTGATTTCTCATTTTTAATATCATACACTGCCCAGTGGCCCTCTATGTTTGATAGATTTTTCCCATGTATACCTTAATTGGCTCTATCAGACATGGTTTTTAGCTATTAGTCAACACCTGATATTCAAAGTCCCCAACTTAACTTACATAATGGCCCCAACGAGAAGAACTTCCTCAAATTTAGATAATAAGCAAACATGGGTTCTATTTTTTTGAATTCCAGGTGCTTCTGCTTCTTTATTTTTACTTTTTCGTGGACTATTGGCAACTTCAATGAGACCAGTTACAACTTTATCACCTTTACTCTGATTTGTGAATTTAGTCTTATGTGAAACTCATTTTTTGCTGGCTTGTTGTTAAATCATATATTGATCTACCTTTAAACATTTGCATATAAATTTCTATAAATAAAGTTAAGCAATTCTAAACTATTGCAAATATACCTAAAAACATTAAGCCTATATTCTTTGGCATTTGTCTAAGCCTGGGATTTGTTATACATTACATTAAGACAAGGATCAAAAGTGAATCCGCAGAAAAACAAAATCTGATTTGATTCTAACTTAGTCAGAAACTAATATTGTAAGATCTTACCTATAATGCTTTACTATAGATGGCTCTGCATGACATTCTGAATCACAAAGTAGCCAATCACATTTTAGCCTGATTTGTCATTTGAGCCCAGGTGGTACAATTAACTGATGGTTCCAAAACATCATACAAATATAGAAAATAGGGTTAAGTAAACTATGTGTTTCAATAAGCCATTGGTAAATGCATCATGTGAACACAATCATTACATTAAAAATGGTTGGACAAACTACCCATAGAAAAGAAATAATACTTTGTCCAACTGAGTGGAAAAATTTGCCACATAATAAATTTGCATTAGGTTTTCACATTTTTTACTTGAAGTCTAGAAGGCACTGGTATTAAATTGTGAAAAAGGAACTGTCTTTTTTCTATTTGTCTCATTTAAGGACAAAGATCTAAACTAAATGTTACACATCCTCATGAGTAAATGGCTATTTTTCCAAATGAAAAACAAATCTTAAATATCACAGTCTGGAGGTAAGAAATGTGAGTGCTTGTTTTCCCCCGTCTCGCTGATGAAATAAGATATCAAAATTTTACATCACGTTTTAATTTATTCAACATATTTAAAGTCTGCTTTTCAAAAATCTAAGCTTAATAACAAAGCTTTCAGACAATAAGATAAAAACATTTAAACATGTAAACTTTTACTGAAAAACTGTACTGTCATTCAGAAAGTAAAAGTACATTTGAAGTTTAAAGAAGTTTATAAAACTTTAAATACTTCTATTTCTATTCCTCTGCAGCCAACTGCACAATTCTAAAGCTATTTTTCTTTTTTTAAAACAGATATTAATGTATGCATTCAATGCCTTCAACTTAGCACATTCTCATGTACCCTTGCATGTATGCATAATCTGAAGAGGCTGAAATTCAGTTCACAGTTCAAAGCAAGCTGTTCTCTAGCTCTTTGTTTTATATTTGTCATTTTTGCAATCTTTTGAAGTATTTTGTCTAAAAAAATTATTCTTCATTTCAAACACCACAAGCTAAACAATATAAAATGCAATGTCAGGCTTAATCTGAAGTTTTGTCCCTTTTAGCTCAATAGACTGTTGACAGTACAAGGTAAGGGCTGACAGTAATGGATTTGATTATCAGCACCATATCTTTAATAATTGAAATGTTGTTAGCTCTACAGACAAGTAAGAATGATTTTAGCACATCGATTTTTAAGCTGGCAATGATCATTTAAACAAGCAAGCAACAAAGCATATAGTAGCTATAATTCTTATCTTGCAGTTTACTGTAGATTCCCATTCTTTCCAAAGCAGACTAATGGCCAAGAAAATTGGCCACAAAGCAGAAATCTCCATCCAGCAGTTACAGAAAGTCTTTAATATTCCAATCAACAGGTAGCCTTATATGCTGAATCCTTAAAACTCCATTGCAGGGCCATTCCACATAATACTGTCTAAATGAAATTTGCCTAGCAAATGCTTTATTTCAGGAAATGGTCTGTGTATGTCTCCCTGATTAAAAATCTTACATCAGCACTTTAAACTCCTTTTTCAAGAGAACTCCCCAGATACCACAGAAAGAAACAATAAATCCAAACAAATGAAAATAGCTTGACAGCAAAAAAAACACCTTAAACTGACAGCAACAATCATAGTACAAGGGAGAAAGTAAAAATATGTGTAAAGATAGGTTATTACATCTCTTGCAATATTATTCAGAGGAAATAAAATGTATCGTATTCCTAGCAAAAATCAAGAAGAATTATATTCCATTTCATTTCCTAAAGGGGAAACATCCTTCTGAAGTTAAAGAAAGGTCTCATTCAGTTTTACCATTATAGGACACACAAAGGAAGAAGGAATAGAATTTCCAAGGCTGATGGCACTGACAGATTCAGACTCAGAAGCAGGTAAGAATAGCCAGGCTGAATAAAGCCAAATGCCCTTCCGATTAAGAATTCTGATGTGCCCATACCCCATCAGATCTATACCAATGGGAAATCCATAACCAAGATGATGCACTAGCACCCTCCAATTGACATTTCTACCTATTGATACTGAGACAAAGGACCTCATAATACACAATCATCATTATCCATGTATCTGTTCAAAGTTTTTCAAACTGGGAACCCCCATCTCTTAAGGTTTGTGGTAGAGAATTCTGTAGTTTCACTGCACACTTCCTCAAGCAATTTTTTCCCCCTGTCTGAATCTCAAAGTATTCGGCTTCCGGGTGGGTAGAATTCTAATATTAGGAGAACAAAAAATCTCTATTTAATCTCTTCATACTGTGCCTAACTTCATATGTTTTTGTCATACGTTCTTTTGCTTAAAATCTAAAATGGTGTAGCTTCTTTTCATTGGGGTCGACCACTGAACCTTTTGACTGCTCTAATTCCACAATATCTTCTTGAAATGTCAGGACCAGAAGTATAAACAGCATTCCAAGTATGGTCAGAGACAGGAGTAGACAAAGACACTGCAGCATTTGTCAGCGATATTTTCTATTCCTTTTCCAATGATCCTTAAAGCACAGTGGAATTGGCTCTTTCACAGAAACCATTCATAGGATGTTTTTGCCACAGCCTCAATATCTGCTTCCTTATCAGGCACTAACTCAGATGGACATTCTTGCCTTCCAGCCAGTGAAACATGAATGGTTTCGCCAATCTCTATACATGTTCTCCCAGTTTCCAATGTCTTTTTTTGTCTTTTTACCATCCAAAATAAGTTAAGTCAAGTAAGCAAACCTCGCCACATGATTACTCACGGGTGAGATGTCTACTTCAAAGGTTAAAAAAGAAATGAAGTCTTCAATTAGCTATCATCCCATCTAAAACCAGGCTCGTTTCTGTCCCTCTTTGAAAGAGGTAGTGACAAGATGACAAGAGGTAGAAGGCAGGCACTCAGTGATTAACTATCTTCTACAGACTCCCCTCAATCTCCCACCCAAGCCAGATGGACATGTACACACATACCCACTGATATTATGTATCTGTTCATGGGCTTCCACGGGCAAAAGATGCTACTAACCAGTTTCCCTGATCAATGAAGCAGAATGTTCGTGTTTACCGAACAGAGACCCCCAGGACACTACCAAGCAGCAATCCGAGTCTAGGTCCCTGAATCTCTTAAGTCTCCCTTTCCTCCTACCAGTACTTACGGAAGGATAAACATAAGCAAGCCGCCGGGGGGGGGGGGGGAAAGAGAGGACAGTACCAGATCGCGCAGTGAAAGCCTGAATACCAGGAATGGCCAGCAGCCCCTGTCGCCCCCGCTGCCACCAGCTGGCAGGAGGAGCGAGAAGGGCGCCGAGCTAAGTCCGAACCAGGTGCAAGAAGGCGTCCCGCAGCCGCTCATCTGTTGCTACTCCAAAGGAGGCAGCGATCGGCGGCCCTTTCCCCTCCCAATCTCGTCGCGCCGGCTCTCTGGTGGGAATAGAGGCAGGAGCGAGAAAGTCTGGCTTCTTACCTGAAGCGAATCATTCGCCATCTCCGCCTCCCTCGTTTCCCGCCGAGTCTCAGCTGGCTTCCTCCTCTTCTTCGCGTCGCGTCGTTCCTGGGGAAAGCGGCTGCTCCCCGGGGCGCCCTTACAGCTACAGCCGATTCGCCATCCTCTCCTCCTCCGCCGCTGGTTGGCGGGGCGTGCAGGGAGCCGTTGAGCCCCACAAGAGGGCGGTCCACCCACCCACCCACCCACAAAGCAAGCAAGCAAGCAACGGCCGAGCGGACCAAAGGAAGCAGGACTCGAAAGCCTCCCTTAATAAGAGGCAGCAGCTCGCTCCGGCGGGCAGGCAGCTGTCTTGCAGCGGCTGCGATGGCTGCAGGAGTAGCAGTTGTAGTAGCAGCAGCAGCAGCTTCGTCTCCCCGCGGCCCCCACAAAACCTTCGGACGGAGTGCGGAGCTGCACAGAAATACCCTCCCTCCCCCTCCCTCCCTCCTGACCCGAGTACAGTGTGCGCCGCTCACTCTTATTGTTGCGGCGGCCGAGCTGGCTGGCTGGCTCGCTCCCTCCCAGCGCCCAACTTGCCGGACTGGTCACGTGAGCGGAGGAGCGCGAACCGAGTCGGGCAAGCGGTGGGGCGAGGAGCGAGGCCGAGAGACTTATTGTGGCTGCAGCGAGCTTCGGGGAGGGGGGGGAGGGAGCTGACCGAGACGGGCTACGGGCTACTACAGCTTTGCGGGTTTGCTTTGCCGCAGCTGCAAACAAGCGGCAGCCGCGCGCTTTAAAGGCCGCTTTTTTTCCCTTTTCGGAAAGGGAAGAGAGATTAGCAGCGAGGAGGGAGGGAGGGAGGAAACGGAGCCCCATTATTTTCCTTCGCTGTGCTTCGCGGAGGCTGGGCTGGTGGCGGCAGCAGCAGCTCTTTTTTCTAACTTGAAGGACGGGGGCGAGGCTGTTTTGGACACTAGTTTTGGAGAGGGAGGCCTGGCTTCCGTTTAGAGCAGGGGTCTTCAAACTTGGCCCTTTTATGACTTGTGGACTTTAACTCCCAGAATTCCTCAGCCAGCTTCGCTGGCTGAGGAATTCTGGGAGTTGAAGTCCACAAGTCATAAAAGGGCCAAGTTTGAAGACCCCTGGTTTAGAGGCTCCCCGCTGCAAGCCGCCTTTTCTCTGCGCTGCTTGCTCAGCCCAGAGTTGAAACCTGGACCTACCGTGAGGAGGAATGAAGTAGCTACGGTAGAGATCTTATTTGAGGAGTTATTAAAAACATTTAAACAGAATTTGAGGTTCTTTTTTCCCCTCCTAAGAAAAGCAGTTACCGACTTTTCTGCCTTACGACTTTCTCTTACCTGAGAAAGCCCTGATGGATCAGGTGCTGCTGGATGGGGGTGGCGGTGCAGTATTTGGGGAGCTAACTGTCGCAGCTACTATCGTAGTTTTAATTTTTCTACAAGTCCTTAGAGGAGTTGCCACCCATCTTTTTTTAGAACACCGTTCCACTTTAGTGAATTCTTTGGTTGTACTTTTTTTTAATCAAATACCTCTCAGAGTAGCTCAAGGATATATATACTGTAGTGCAAAATGCAGCTGGAAAATAAATTATTGTGCCTCGAGCACTGCTTATATGAAGCATTAGACCACCCCTGATTTCTCCCAATTTTAGCCTTCATACCTCAGCTTGCCTCCCCAATGTTTGCTAAAATGGCCTTTCACAAGTGGAAAAAGGGGCAGCAGTCTCATTGTACCTATTGTAAACTGTATTTACAGACATAAAAGGGAGGTTTATTGCAGTGTATCTATAGAGCAGGGGTGTCAAACGGAGGCTGCGCCTAACGTGACGTGGCGAGTTTGACACTCGTGCTGTAGAGAGATGTTGAGTTAATAATAATAATAATAATAATAATAATAATAATAATAATAATAATAATAATAATAATAATAATAATAAGGTTGGAAGGGACCTTGGAGGTCATCTAGTCCAACCCCCTGCTCAGGCAGGAAACCTTATACCATTTCAGGCAAATGGCTGTCCAGTCTCTTCTTAAAAACCTCCAGTGTTGGAGCATTCACCACCTCTGGAGGCAGGTTGTTCCACTGGTTAATTGTTCTAACTGTCAGGAAGTTTAGGTTGCTTCTCTCCTTGACTAGTTTCCATCCGTTGCTTCTTGTCCTGCTTTCAGGTGCTTTGGAGAATAGCTTGACTCCCTCTTCTTTGTGGTAGCCCCTGAGATATTGGAACACTGCTATCGTGTCACCCCTCACCCTTCTCTTCATTAAACTACACATATCCAATTCCAGCAACCGTTCCCTATATGTTTTAGCCTCCAGCCCCCTAATCATCTTTGTTGCTCTTCTCTGTACCCTTTCTAGAGTCTCGACATCTTTTTTACATCGTGGTGACCAAAACTGGATGCAGTATTCCAGGTGTGGCCTTACCAAAGCATTCTAAAGCGGTATTAGTACTTCACTTGATCTTGATTCTATCCCTCTGTTAATGCAGCCTAGCGCTGTGTTGGCTTTTTTGGCAGCTGCAGCACACTGCTGGCTCATATTGAAGTGATTGTCTACTAAGACTCCGAGATCCCTCTCACAGTTACTACTATTGAGCAAGGTACCACCTATACCACGGGTCGGCAACCCGCGGCTCCAAAGCCGCCTGCGGCTCTTTGAGCCGTCTCCTGCGGCTCCCAGCCGCCCGGTGCGTGCGCACCTCTTCGAACGGGCAGTGGTGCGTGCGCACCTCTCCAAATGGAGAGTGGCACCGCCCGTTCTGAGAGGTGCGCGCGCACCTCTCCGAACGAGCGGAGGTGCGCGTGCACCTCTCCAAACCTTTGGAGAGGTGCGCGCGCACCTCCGCCCGAACGGGCAGCGGCGCCGCTCTTTGGGAAAGCTGCCGCTGCCCGTTCCAACAGGTGCGCGTGCACCTCCGCTCGTTCGGAGAGGTGCACGCGCGCCTCTCGGAACAGGCAGTGGCTCTGCTTGTTGGGAAAGCTGCCACGGCCCGTTTGCAGAGCTGCCGCCTTCCTCCGAAGGCGGTAGCTCTGCAAACGGGCCATCGCCGTTGCGCAACCGGTTCCATCATACATTAAAAAAATGGCAACCGCGCGTGTCCACGCATGAGCAAGAAAAAATGTTTTGCGCATGCGCAAGAAAAAATGTTTTGCGCATACGCAAAACGTTTTCTGCGCATGCGCGTGCATGGACGCACGCACGCGGCTCCCACTTTTTTTTATGTGTGATGGAACCGGTTCCCAGTGGCTCTTTTCCTTTTTCAGGTTGACGACTCCTGACCTATACCACATGTCTGCAACCCGCGGCTCCGGAGCCACATGCGGCTCTTTCAGCCATCTCCTGCGGCTCCCAGTCTTCTGCCATGTGCTGTCCAAAAAAAAAAAAAGTGCGACTAAAAATGTTCGACCAATCAATTCAAATATGCAGGGTAGGTGCATATCACGCCTTGGCTCCACTCTTCAGTCAAACCCTGTTCTGCACATGTGTGCATGTACGCGCATGCGCACACATTTTTTTTGCGGCTCCCAGTTTTTCCTTTTGTGAGGGAACCGGTTCTGAGTGGCTCTTTCAGTGTTTCAGGTTGTTGACCCCTGACCTATACTATACCTATGCATTTGATTTTTCCTGCCTAAATGTAGAACCTTACTTTTTTCACCATTGAATTTCATTTTGTTAGATAGCACCCAGTGTTCGAGTCTGTCCAGATCCTTCTGTATCTTAAGCCTATCTTCTGGAGTATTGGCTATTCCTGCCAGCTTGGTGTCGTCTGCAAATTTGATGAGTTCCCCATCTATCCCCTCATCCAAATCATTAATGAAGATATTGAAGAGCACTGGGCCCAGAACAGAGCCCTGGGGCACCCCACTACACACTTCCTTCCATGTAGATGCGGTTCCATTGAGGACCACACGCTGAGTACGGCCTGTCAGCCAGCTACGAATCCATCTGGTGGTAAAGCTATCTAACCCACATTTTTCTATCTTCTCAAGTAGTAGGTTGTGATCTACTTTCTCAAATGCCTTACTGAAGTCCAAGTAAATTATATCTACAGCATTCCTCTGGTCCACTAGTTTTGTCACTTGGTCAAAGAATGTAATAAGATTTGTCTGGCATGATCTGTTTTTGACAAACCCATGTTGACTTTTAGTGATGACTTTGTTTGCATCAAGGTGTTCGCTGATTTGTTGTTTGATTATCTTTTCCAGAATCTTCCCAGGTATTGAGGTCAGGCTGATAGGTCTGTAGTTTCCTGGATCTATTTTTTTCCCTTTTTTGAAGATGGGAACTACCGTATATACTTGAGTATAAGCCGACTCGATTATAAGCCGAGACCCCTAATTTTACCCCAAAAAACTGGAAAAAGTTGGTGACTCGAGTATAAGCCGAGGCTGGGAAATGCAGCAGCTCACGGTAAATTTCAAAAATAAAAATACAGGTAGATAACAATAAAATTGCTTTAATTGAGGCATGTGGAAAAGAGGGTCAACAAAAACAATATATTATCAGTATATTCAACAAAAACAATATATTATCAGTATATTCAACAAAAACAATATATTATCAGTATATTCAACAAAAACAATATATAATATTAAAGTATTAACAATAACTTTAAATGTACAAAAACCTTAACTCAATAAGCAACTAAGCTAAAACACAAGCATCAAAATCCTTCAAAACTGGATTCCTCCTCCTCATCTGTATCTGCAAACAGAGCTTCAGCTGTAGCTGGTGTGAGGTTATCATCATATACATTGTCACAGAGTTCGCTGTCATCACTATCACAGTTGTCCTCCTCATGCAAAGCAGTGTCTTCACTGCCATCCATAGCATTACTTATGCCACATTTCCTGAAGGCGTGCTTCACCATGTCCTCTGGAATCTCTTCCCATGCATCACGAACCCACTTTGCTATCAGTTCTATGTCAGGCTTCATCATATTTCCACCTTTTGTTAGTCGGGCTTGACCAGATGACATCCATTCGCACCACATCTTTCGCACACGGTCTTTGAAAGGTTTATTTAAACACACATCTAAGGGCTGTAATACAGATGTAAGCCCACCTGGAATAACGGCTAAAGTAACTTGAGAAGACTTTGCCAATGTTTTTATGTCATCAGATGTGTGGGCTCTGAACATATCCCAAACTAGCAATGATGGTTTTTTCTTTAAGGCTGCTCCTGGTCGTCCATTCCAAACTTCTTCCAGCCACTTTTTTGTTCCATCTTCATCCATCCAGCCTTTAACATGTGGGCGCACTGTAATTCGTGGTGGGAATTTGACCTTTTTAGGCAAGGTCTTTCTTTTAAAAATAATGACAGGCCGCAGCTTAGTTCCATTAGCCAAACATGACAGAACAACTGTAAAATGGTTTTTCTCATTACCTGTGGTTCTGAGTAAAACAGTTTTGTCTCCCAAACTTGCCACGGTTCTGTTGCTTGGAAGATCAAAGGTCATAGGTGTTTCATCCATATTCCCAATATCTCCCAGGTCATAGTTATGGATCTTTCTTTGTTTTATGATGAATGAATGGAATGACATCACTTTTTCATCAAGGTCTTTTGGCAACTTCTGTGAAATCTTTGTTCTTTGCCGCAAACATAGGCCATACCTATTCATGAAGCCAGTACACCATCCTGCTGACGCAACAAAATTTTCAATGCCTGGTACTTTTAATTTGTCATCTTTAGCCATTTGAAGGGCACGTAAGCGAATTCCCATGCGTGTTACGCAGTAACCATTTTGACGACACTCCATAACCCATTCATGCAATTCAGTCTCTAGAGCCACATATGGAGTTGTTAAACCACGTCGAGCTTTTTTTGCCTTTGGAATCTTTTCCAACTCAGCTTTCATTTTCCGCCACTCCCTCACTTGTTTTTCATCAACACCAAATTCCCTACTTGCAATACTGTTATTGCTTTTTTCTGCTCTTAACACAACCTTTAGTTTGAAAGCAGCTTCGTATGACCTGCGTCTTTGTTTTGGTGCAGGAGTACTAGAAGTACTGGGCTCCATTGGTGCAGGAGTACTAGAAGTACTGGGCTCCATTGGTGCAGGAGTACTAGAAGTACTGGGCTCCATTGGTGCAGGAGTACTAGAAGTACTGGGCTCCATTGGTGCAGGAGTACTAGAAGTACTGGGCTCCATTTCTAACAGGAATGGGGAGGTCTGCTAGGGAGGCGGCAGTCAAGCGTTGTTTCCCTCCTCGTGGGTGTGTGTGTGTGGGGGGGAGGGGGCAGTCAAGCGTTGTTTCCCTCCTCAGTCAAGCTTGTTTCCCTCCTCGTGCGTGCGTGTGTGTGTGGGGGAGGGGCTTGTTTCCCTCCTCAGTCAAGCTTGTTTCCCTCCTCGTGCGTGTGTGTGTGTGGGGGGGGAGGGGCTTGTTTCCCTCCTCAGTCAAGCTTGTTTCCCTCCTCGTGCGTGTGTGGGGGGGAGGGGCTTGTTTCCCTCCTCAGTCAAGCTTGTTTCCCTCCGTCTGTGTGTGTGTGTGTGTGTGTGTGTGTGTGGCAGTAAAGCCTTGTTTCCACGTGGGCCCCGGGCTGCACCCCCGGTGACTCCGCTCCCTCCCCTCCCCTCCGGGCCGGGCTTCTCTCCGCCCGTCCGCCCGCTGGCTGGCTGGGCTGCTGCGCCACCGCTGGTCCCGGGCGAGGCAGCGGGCGAGCGAGCGAATGACTTTAGGCATTGGCGGGGCGGGAGGAGGGGGCAGGGCAGGGCAGGGCAGCGTCCTGTCCCGAAGGTGCCCAGACGCAACGCTGGGGTCTGAAAAAGGGAGCCGAGCTGCCAAACGGGATGCGCGGCTCCGGGAAAGGGGGATTGATTCCCCGCCACCTCGCAACCCCGCCGCTCGATTCCACCCGGCCCTCCCGCCGCGCCTCCCCTCAACGAGCGCCGGGGGGAGTCTGTGTGTGTGTGTGGGGGGGGTTAAAGTCCCCTCACCGATCTGCTGGAGAAGCGCTTCCGAGAGCTCCGGCTGAACATGGCAGCGGCTCCCCACCGGCGAAGGACGAGCGCCGAGTCTGGCGGGCCGGACTCCGGCGGGTCCCGGGAATCGCCCCCCGAATGACTTTAGGCATTGGTGGGGCGGGAGGAGGGGGAAGGGCAGGGCAGGGCAGGGCAGCGTCCTGTCCCGAAGGTGCCCAGACGCAACGCTGGGGTCTGAAAAAGGGAGCCGAGCTGCCAAACGGGACGCGCGGCTCCGGGAAAGGGGGATTGATTCCCCGCCACCTCGCAACCCCGCCGCTCGATTCCACCCGGCCCTCCCGCCGCGCCTCCCCTCAACGAGCACTGGGGGGGAGTCTGTGTGTGTGTGGGGGGGTTAAAGTCCCCTCACCGATCTGCTGGAGAAGCGCTTCCGAGAGCTCCGGCTGAACATGGCAGTGGCTCCCCACCGGCGAAGGACGAGCGTCGAGTCTGGCGGGCCGGACTCCGGCGGGTCCCGGGAATCGCCCCCCGAATGACTTTAGGCATTGGCGGGGCGGGAGGAGGGGGAAGGGCAGGGCAGGGCAGGGCAGGGCAGCGTCCTGTCCCGAAGGTGCCCAGACGCAACGCTGCGTGCGTGCGTGTGTGTGTGTGTGTGTGTGTGTGTCAAGCGTTGTGTTGTTTCCACGTGGGCCCCGGGCTGCGTCCCCGGCGACTCCGCTCCCTCCCCTCACCTCCGGGCTGGGCTTCTCGCCGGCGGGCTGGCTGGCTGGTGCTGGTCCCCGGGCGAGGAAGCGAGCAAGCAGGCGAGCGACAGCGGCATTTTCGGGGCGGCACGGGTGAGCGATGGGGAGAGAAAGCACGGGTGAGCGATGGGGAGAGAAAGCACGGGTGAGCGATGGGGAGAGAAAGCACGGGTGAGCGATGGGGGGGAAAGCACGGGTGAGCGATGGGGGGGGAAAGCACGGGTGAGCGATGGGGAGAGAAAGCACGGGTGAGCGATGGGGGGGGGAAAGCACGGGTGAGCGATGGGGGGGAAAGCACGGGTGAGCGATGGGGGGGAAAGCACGGGTGAGCGACTCCGCTCCCTCCCCTCACCTCCGGGCCGGGCTTCTCGCCGGCAGGCTGGCTGGCTGGTGCTGGTCCCCGGGCGAGGAAGCGAGCGAGCGGCAGCGGCATTTTCGGGGCGGCACGGGTGAGCGATGGGGAGAGAAAGCACGGGTGAGCGATGGGGAGAGAAAGCACGGGTGAGCGATGGGGGAAAGCACGGGTGAGCGATGGGGGGGGAAAGCACGGGTGAGCGATGGGGAGAGAAAGCACGGGTGAGCGATGGGGAGAGAAAGCACGGGTGAGCGATGGGGGGGGAAAGCACGGGTGAGCGATGGGGAAAGCACGGGTGAGCGATGGGGAGAGAAAGCACGGGTGAGCGATGGGGGGGGAAAGCACGGGTGAGCGATGGGGGGGGAAAGCACGGGTGAGCGACTCCGCTCCCTCCCCTCACCTCCGGGCCGGGCTTCTCGCCGGCGGGCTGGCTGGCTGGTGCTGGTCCCCGGGCGAGGCAGCGAGCGAGCGGGCGAGCGGCAGCGGCATTTTCGGGGCGGCACGGATGAGCGATGGGGGGGGAAAGCGGCAGCGGCATTTTCGGGGGCAGCGGGTGAGCGATGGGGGGGGGAAAGCGGCAGCGGCGGTTGTTGGGGGCGCAGCAGGCGAGGCAGCTTCTCTCAGCAGCCTGTTCCGAACGAAGGGACAATTCTTTTTTTTGTTGACTGGAGTATAAGCCGAAGTGGAGTTTTTCAGCCCAAAAAGTGGGCTGAAAAATTCGGCTTATACTCAAGTATATACGGTACATCATCTCTCTTCCAGTCCTGTGGTAGTTCCCCAGTGCTCCAGGATCTTTGAAAAATATAGTTCAGTGGTTCTGAGATCACGTCTGCCAGTTCCTTGAGAACCTTGGGGTGTAATCCATCTGGTCCTGGTGATTTGAACTCATCTAGGCTGGACAGGTGCTCACCATTTTCTTGCCTATCTTAACTTGCGTTTCTATTCTGTTTTTTATGGCACTGGTTTGGGTAGGTTGGACTGTTTTTTCCCTTTGTGTAAAGACAGATGCAAAAAACGAATTAAATAGTTCTGCTTTCTCCCTATTGCTTGTCACCTTCTTGCCACTTTCCCCCATTAATGGACCAATCATTTCCTTAACTTTTTTCTTGTTTTTTATATGTTGAAAGAAGCATTTTTTGTTATATTTGACTTTGGTCGCAAGCCTTAGTTCATTTTGAGCCTTAGCTTTCCTCACTTCATCTTTGCAGGTACGGGCTATTTGCTGATATTCTGACTTAGTTATGTGCCCCTCTTTCCAATTCTTATACTTGTCCTTTTTATCTTTCAATTTATCAGAGAGTTCTTTATGCAGCCATGCTGGTTTCTTTTGAGAGCTGTTATTTTTCTTCTTTGTTGGTATTGTACTAGACTGGGCCTTTATTATCTCACTTTTCAAAATTTCCCAAGCTTCTTCGAGTTGTTTTCCCCTTTAGGATTCTCATCCATGGAATTCTTCCCATGGTCTCTCTAAGTTTATTGAAATTAGCTCTTTTAAAGTCCAAGACTCTAGTTTGGCTGTGTTCTATTACTTGTGCCTCCAGAATGTTGAATTCCAATATTGCATGATCACTTCCCCCCAAGGTTCCTGTGGCTTCGACACCTTCTATCATTTCATCTCTGTTTGTGAGAATTAAATCCAATATGGCTAATCTCCTAGTTCCCTTCTCTACTTTTTGGGAGAGAAAGTTGTCTGCTAGGTTTGACAGGAATCTGTTTGATCTTCCACTTGGTGCAGAGTTTGTCTCCCAGTTGATGGAGCACTAATAGTAGCCCTATATTCACTTTTCGTTTGACACTCATTCACTGGCTGGTTTTGACCTGTGTGGCTTTGTCTGGTTGAAATCAAACAGAATTAGGTGTGATACTGGAAGAAGTGCCTCTGCCCTTTATCAGTGAGGATAGAAAGATTCCCCTTGTTGTGATTGTAGTGCTGACATGCAAACTATTAAACATATTGTGCAAAATTGCCCATGATGCATTGGGCCACAGCCTCTTGCCCACTGGGCCACGTGAAGGAATGGCCAGTGCATGCGCACATGTGCATGTACTAAACCCCCACACACACACACACTAGCGCTGCCCCGAGCATCCCACTGGCACTAGCACCCTGCGTCCCACTGGCCACCCCACCCCAGTGTGTCCCACCGGCACTAGTGCCACCCATTGCATCTCGCCAACACCAGTGCTGCCCATTTGCAGCACTCGCGCCCGTGCAGCCATTTGCATGTGCGCATGCACTCACACGTGGCCCATTTGTGCACGAGCATACAGGACTCATTTTTGCACACATGCACATAGCAGTACCTGCCTTTCTTTCTGGGCTGCCAAATCAAAAAGGTTGGAGACCTCTGATCTAGAAGGTCTCATAGTGAGTTAGCGCATGCCCAAGATGGCGGATGTGCTTGGCTGAGCTCCGCGAGCTCCAGCTGCTAAGCGTCCCTTGGGAGCCCCTCACAAGCCTTTAGGCTTTCTGAGATGGGGATTGGGGGTTTGTGGTAAGAGGCAGAGAGGCAACTAGGAGGTTGACGAAGCTGGCAGTGACCTACTTAGACTCCTATTTTCCGAGCTGCCCGTCTGCTGGCCCTGCTGTCCTCCGGCTGTCTCCTCTCGCTGTTTGCCTTTTCCGGACTATCTGCGGCTGCTCGTGTCCGACGCCGGCGTTTCCTGCTGTTTCGGGCCGTTCTGGGCCGCCTTGGCGTTCTCAGGCTGGTTCTGGTCGGTGAGGAGGATGCCCGTCGGCGAGGAGGACGCCCGTGAGTCTGCTCGGGTGGCGGCGATGGCGTGGGCGTCGGCGCTGGTTGCGGTGGTCTTTCGGGCCGCACTCGGCGGCGGCCCGTGCTCGGCGGCGGCGGCCCGAGTCTGGCGGCGACGGCGGCATGTTCTGGCCGCTCTTGGCGATCAACAGCTGACGGGACGTTTCTGGGGCCTGCTTTCGGGCCGCTTCCGGCGGCACCGGCGTTTCTGGGACTGTTTGCCCCATTCGCGGGGGCCGGCTGCTGGCTTTGGCGCTTTTTGGGCTTTTGGCCCCTCTCGCCGGCGGTGGGACTCCCATGTTGCCCCAGGTCACATCGGGCCACTCTCGGCGGCGGTGTCGCCCTCGGGCCGTTTTGGCGGCGGAGAGGGCGACTGCTATTCATCTTGGCGACGATGGTGGATTCTATCCTGGCTTCGGGCCACCTTCTGCGGCGACGGCGTCTTCGGGCCGTTTCAGCGGCGGAGAAGACGACCGCGGGTCATCTTAATGGAGCAAGAAACGACATGTGATTCCTGCACCGCTTTTGCACTGCTTCTGCAGCGATGACGGCGACTTCAGACCATCTTTACTATCCTGGCCTGCCTACCCTTTTTGCCTTGAACATACACATTTATCATCTTTCTGCCTACCCCCCCCCTCTCCCCTTGGATTTTGGATTTTGGACACACCTGGGTACTGGCCACGGTGGGAGAGTGGCTTGACTTTTTCATCTGCAGCCCCATAGAGGTGGGAGCTCTATGGGGTATGCCTGCCCAGAGTATATCTGGACCACCCCCAGGAACAGAGTTGCAACCCATCGTGAGAGGGCGGGGGGCGGCCTGTCTCTGGGGGCACCCAACTGAGTGGCAGTGAAGTTGGGTGTGGATCCAGATATTTGTCTCCATGCTTCGATCCTCCCATGGATACAACCAATGGGATGCCTATTCTGGACTTGCTGGACCCATATGCGACAATACACCAGCACGGACTTGCACGCCCTCGGGGGTGCCCCCCTCTCCTGGGTGCGACCCGCCTCCTTAAATACTCTTAATCTCGATGAAGGGCCCGAGTTCTGGGACCCTGAGAGATGGCTGGGCAGGGGCAGGGGCCGTCAACACAAATTTAATAGGAGGCCCCTGATTACTTTTTTATCGAAATTTTTTATGGGGTTAGGGAGAGGGGTGGGAGACGGGGGTTGTCTGGCTATGGGGGGTGGCCAATCAACCATGGCTCAGGCCAGACCTAGGTCTGACCGCGCGGGGGGAGAACAGGGTGTGGTTGTCTTCGGGGCTCATGAGCGGGTCGTGGGATTACCGATTCCCACGACGGGGAATGGCAGCAGGTGGATAGACAGAGGGCCGTATCGTTACCGGGAGGGCCGTCTCCGCTATTTGCAAGCAGTGAGGCGCTCCGACCCTCTGCCTCTTCCCCGAGGTTCCGGGAGCGAGGATGTGCAGCCTCCTGAGCTCCGGCTGGTGTACCTGAATGCCAGGTCCGTGGTTAACAAAGCTCCCCTCGTTAGGGATTTAGTTGAGGGTGAGCACGCGGACCTGGCTTGCATCACGGAGACTTGGTTGGGCCCAGAGGGTGGGGTCCCTTTGGTTGACCTTTGCCCACCAGGCTTCCGGGTGCTACACCGGCCACGAGCTCAAGGTAGGGGTGGGGGTGTGGCGGTGACTATCAGGGAGACCTTATGTCCGCAGGAGACCACCGTTCCTCAGATAGTCGGGTGTGAGTCTCTCTTTGTGAGATTTGGTTCTGGGGCGCAGTTGGGCTTGCTGCTGGTGTACATTTCGCCTAGTCGCGCAGCGGCAGCCCTGCCCGAGCTGCTCGATATCCTCTCGGGGTTGGTGGTTGAGTTCCCCAAACTTATAGTTTTGGGAGACTTCAATCTACCATCCCTGGGAGGCTCATCTGAGCTAGCTCGGGAGTTCATGGCTTCCATGACGGCCATGGACCTGACGCAAGTAATTTCTGAACCAACTCATGAGGGAGGCCACACCCTTGACCTGATTTTCTTATCTGGGCGGTGGTTGTATGATCTTGGTGGGGGCTCTCCATTTATTATGCCCCTGTCATGGACCGATCATCACCTCCTGCGGCTGGTCTTCCGTTTTGCCACCCCCCGCCGTGGGGGTACGGAGCCAATTAGATGGTACCGCCCCAGACTCTTAATGGATCCTGATAGATTCCAAGCGGCGCTGGGGTCCCCACCTGCCTCCATCGCTCACAACTCGGCGGATGCCTTAGTGGAAGCCTGGGAAAGGGCAGCCACTGAGGCACTTGACCGGGTTGTACCCTTGCGGCCCCTGACCTGGTGCAGATCCCAGCGAGCTCCATGGTTCTCCGCGGAGCTCCGGGAGATGAAGCGTCGGAAACGGGGCCTAGAGAGCTGCTGGAGGTCTAGCCGATCTGAATCCGACCGGTTGCGGTTAAGAACCTATATTAGGTCTTATCTCGCAGCGATGAGGGCGGCGAGGTGTAATTACTTCTCTACCCTCATCGCGTCCGCAGATAATCGCCCGGCCGCCCTGTTTAGGGTGACTCGCTCCCTTCTTAATCAGGAGGTGAGGGAGGATCCCTTGCAGGGTCGTGCCGAGGAATTTAGTCAACATCTGTCGGATAAAATCGCTCGGATTCGGACCGGTTTGGACTCCAGCTGGGCAGAGTCTGGCGATCAGGACACGGGCGGTCTTGCCAATGTTATCTGGGAGGAGTTTGATTCTGTGACCCCTGATGAAGTGGACAGGATTATGGGGAGGCTGAGCTCCACCACATGTTTATTGGATCCGTGCACTTCCTGGCTGGTTTATGCAGCTAGGGAGAGGACATGAGGCTGGCTCCTGTTGTGACTCAGGGCCAGCCTGTGGGCCCGGCAGCCGGCTCGGATGTATCGGATGACTCAGATGAGGGGGAGGAGGAGGGTGTGGAAGACGAACCGGCTGATGATGGCTTGCAGGCTTGGCAGAGCTCCCAGCCGGGGCCCTCTTCTCAGCTGCGTGAGCCCGATAGTGCGGAGGATGATGACCCACAGCTGGCCCTGTTCAAGGACGCCCGACGCAGGAGGCAGTCGAGCAGGAACAAACAAAGAAAGGCTGTGGGACTCCTCGGGAGGAGGCACAGGGAGACCACGCCCTGAACTCTAAATAAAAGGAGTGTTTGGGGAGGGGCTGGTTGCTGAAAGCAACCCTTCCGCTTGAGGATTCAAGTTCTTGTGTTTCTTGTTCTGTTGTTTTGCTTGTGAATTAAACTTGGCAGACGCTTTGCAGCCTCAGACGCTCTCCAGTCTCTACTACTTGAACAGGGGTTTGCCTTATTACAAGGCCGGTAGTTGGCTGGTTCAGAACAGTTTGCTTTCAGCCTCCCACCCCTTACTACTACGATGGAGCAGCTTCTTGCCGAGAATGCTCAGCTCACCCAGCAACTCACTTTACTGGCAGCTCAGGTGGCTCAACTGCAAGCTCAGGTACATGCTGCACCCCCACCCAGGAGGAAATGTCAGATAGCTATGCCGGATAAATTTGCTGGCAATCCAGAACTGTTTCCTGCCTTCCTGGGACAATGCCAGCTTTTTATCAGCGTGAGAGCAGCTGATTTCCCCACTGACCGAGATAAGGTGGGATTCGTGTTGAGCCTTCTGTCGGGGGATGCAGCTCGTTGGGGCACGCCTCTGCTGGCACAGCCTAGCCCTTTGTTGGATAACTTTGGGGGGTTTTGTGACCATATGCGCCTCATGTACGAGGACCCGATTAAGGCGCAGACTGCCACCCGACGCCTGAAAGCTTTGAGGCAGGGTCAGCACCCCCTGCAGGCCTACATCAGCGATTTCCGGCTGCTTAGCCAGGATTCCGCCTGGAATGAGGCTGCGCTCGTGGATGCCTTCCAGGATGGCTTGTCGGAGGAGATGTTGGATGAGCTGGCCCGCGTGGACATTCCCTCAGACCTGAATGGGCTGATCCATCTTTGTCTGCGGATCGATGCCCGGCTGCAGCAGCGAAAGAGTCGCCGTGCCACCCCACAGACCCCTGCCGCTCCTGTTGAGCGTGTGCCCCCAGTCCAGAGGGAGGAGCCAATGGAGCTGGGTGCCGCCCGGTCCCGTCTATCGGTGACGGAAATGGACAGACGACGATCGGGGGGGTTGTGTTTTTACTGTGGGGACCCTGGACATTTGGCTGCTTCTTGCCCAAAGAAGCGTCAGCGGGCATCAGTGACCAAGCCGGCCCCGAGAAAGTCCCCTGCTTTGCTGTCGGGAAACGGCCCGAGCCCGATCTAGACGGTGTGATAGATCGGGCGACCCACCACGACCACGCCGAGCGACGCCATTCCGACGGTGCCTGTGAACCTCCACGGCATTTG
This sequence comes from Vipera berus, assembly GCF_964194415.1. NCBI lineage: Eukaryota > Metazoa > Chordata > Lepidosauria > Squamata > Viperidae > Vipera > Vipera berus. Next base: position 180,976,595 of record NC_138203.1, on the reverse strand, counting down.
ATTTTGGAGGCACGTCTGATCCTTCCTGGCAAGCCAGAGGGGATTCCGGTCCATGCCTTAATTGACTCTGGGGCTACCACTAACTTCATGGACTCTGCCTTCGTGGCCAAATGGGCTGTTCCCCAGTGTCCGGTGGATCCGCCCATGCTAGTGGAGACTATTGATGGTCGAGTGCTCCTGTCCGGGCCTATTACGGCCGCCACGCAACCAGTGTGTATGGCCATCAGTTCCCATGTGGAGGCCATTCAGTTCTACATCACTTCGGATCTGCACTTCCCCGTGGTCCTGGGACTGGCGTGGCTCCGGGCGCATGATCCACAGATCTATTGGTCTCAGAACTTGGTCACCTTCCCAAGTTTGCAGTGCGTGGACCACACCCGCCATATCTGTGCCGGCCAGGTGGAGGGTTCCTCAGGGGTTTCCTTGCCTCCCGAACTGTCCGACTTTGCTGATGTGTTCAGCGAGTCAGAGGCGGACCAATTACCCCCGCACAGGCCCTATGACTGTTCCATTGATCTAGTCCCTGATGCGCCTCTCCCAGTGGGGCGTTTGTACTCCATGTCGGAGCCCGAGTTGGCTGCATTGCGGGACTTCCTGACAAAGAATTTGGCTCGTGGTTTCATCCGGCCCTCGTCCTCGCCAGTGTCTGCGCCCGTGCTCTTCGTCAAAAAGAAGTCGGGCGAGTTACGGCTTTGCTGTGACTACCGGAAACTCAACGCCATCACGGTGCGTAACCGCTACCCGCTGCCCCTCATCCCCGAGCTCTTGGACCGACTCCGGGAGGCTAAGATCTTCACGAAACTGGACCTGCGTGGAGCTTACAACCTCGTCAGGGTTCGGCCGGGTGATGAGTGGAAGACGGCGTTTGGTACTCGCTATGGACATTTCGAGTACACGGTGATGCCGTTTGGCCTGACCAACGCCCCCGCTGTGTTTCAGCATTTTATGAACGACATCTTTCGAGATCTGTTGGACCAGTTTGTCGTGATTTACCTGGACGACATCCTGATTTACTCCCCGTCGCGTGAAGCGCATCATCAGCATCTCCGTCAGGTCCTGCAGCGCCTCCGGAAACATCGGCTGTTTGCCAAGTTGGAGAAGTGCCAGTTCTACCAGGTGACCATCGATTTCCTGGGTCACCGCATTTCTCCTGAGGGCATCGCCATGGAACCGAGTAAAGTTGAGTCGTTGCAGAGTTGGCAACCCCCGCGTCGCGTGAAGGATGTTCAGCGACTTCTTGGATTTGCCAACTACTACCGAACATTCATCCCTGGCTTTGCTGCCCTGACAGCCCCCCTCACCCGGCTCCTGCAGAAGAAGACTCGGTTCCAGTGGAACGCCCCCGAACAACAGGCGTTCCAAGCTTTGAAGGACGCCTTCATGAAGGAGCCCATCTTGAAGCATGCTGACCCGCAACGGCCGTTTGTCGTGGAGGCGGACGCCTCCGACATTGCCATTGGGGCCGTGTTACTCCAGGCAGCGACGCCCAACGGTACCCTTTTCCCTTGCGCGTATCACTCTCGGAAATTGAATCCCTCGGAGCGCAACTATACCATCTGGGAGAAGGAGCTGCTGGCCATCAAGGCGGCGTTCGAGGCTTGGAGGCATCATCTGGAGGGGGCGCGGCATCAAATCGAGGTCCGGACGGACCACAAGAATCTGGAAAGCCTGCAGACCGCTCGGAATTTGAACCAACGCCAGATCCGGTGGTCCCTCTTCTTTGCGAGGTTTGACTTCCGGGTGCGGTACATACCAAGCGGGCACAACCAGAGAGCGGATGCTCTGTCCAGGAAGCCCGAGTACAACCGAGTGGAAGACAAGCTTCCGCCCAGGACAGTGATCCCCGTCGAGTCTTTTGCTGCGGTGCGGGAGCCGGTGGATATACGGGCTCGGATCCGGGAGGCGCAGCAGCAGGAGGCGTGGGTGGCTCAGCGGAAGGAAGAGGTGGGGCCAGATTCGCCTTGGTCGGTCACGGATGGACTCCTGTATTATCGTGACCGGCTCTATGTTCCAGGAGGGCCACTCAGGGGACTCGTCCTCAGCCAGTGTCATGATAACCCGGCTGCGGGGCATTTTGGCCTGTTCAAGACTCTGAACCTGGTTTCCCGTACCTTCTGGTGGCCCCGAGTCCGACACGACGTCCAGTCTTATGTCACCTCCTGCATCCCATGCAGGCAGGCCAAGTCAGCGACAGGGGCCCCGCCTGGTTTACTGCAGCCTTTGCCAACACCCAAGAGACCCTGGGGGGCTGTGTCCATGGACTTTCTGACGGATCTACCCCCATCCTCCGGCTTCACGACAGTGTTTGTGGTGGTGGACATGTTGACCAAGATGGCGCACTTCATCCCCTGTCGCGGCTTGCCGTCAGCTCGCGCCACTAGTCGCATGTTCATCCAGCAGGTGTTCCGGCTGCACGGCCTTCCCGATAGAGTCGTCTCCGATAGGGGGGCCCAGTTTACAGCCCGCTTCTGGCAGGAGTTGATGCGGGCGTTGGACATTAAGGTTTGCCTCTCGTCCGCGCATCATCCTCAGACCGACGGGGGTACTGAGGTCATCGGCATCTTAGAGCAGTATCTGCGCTGCTACGTTAACCTGCAGCAGGACAATTGGGTGGACTATTTGGCCATAGCCGAGTTTGCCTTTAACAACTCGCAGCACACCTCCACGCAGATGACACCGTTCTTGGCCAACGTGGGTTATCACCCCCGGTTTTTCCCCCTTTCTCCCGTGGACTCACCGGAGCCGGCAGCGAACGAATTCATGGCGGAGTTACAGGCGATCCATCGGTTGGTGCGACGGCAGCTGGAGAAGGCCAAGGCCGACTACAAGAGGTTCGCCGATCGGTCGAGAAGGGATACGCCTCCACTATCGGTGGGGGATCGGGTCTGGTTGTCCACCAGGAACCTACCATCCACTCGGCCGGCGAGGAAGCTGGACCACCGTTACCTTGGACCGTTCCCAGTCGAGGCCGTCATCAATCCGGTCGCCTATCGTTTAACTCTGCCACGTTCCCTGCGCGTGCATCCCGTCTTCCATCGGTCCTTGTTGGTCCCCGAACAACCGGCTTGTCCACTTCGCCAAGCGGAACCTCCCCCATCAGGACCTCGTGATGGAGGCAGCACCCCCGAGTACGAGGTCGCCAGCATCCGGGATTCCTGCTGGCTGAAAGGTCGCTTCCAGTACCTGATCGAGTGGAAAGGGTACGGGCCGGAGGACTTCACATGGGAAGACGCGACCGCCGTTCATGCCCCTGCGTTGGTGACTGCTTTTCACGAACAGTTCCCATCCCGACCGCATCCGGATCGGCAGCCCCGGGGGAAGGGCCCTGCGGTGCGGGATAGTGTTGTGACTCAGGGCCAGCCTGTGGGCCCGGCAGCCGGCTCGGATGTATCAGATGACTCAGATGAGGGGGAGGAGGAGGGTGTGGAAGACGAACCGGCTGATGATGGCTTGCAGGCTTGGCAGAGCTCCCAGCCGGGGCCCTCTTCTCAGCTGCGTGAGCCCGATAGTGCGGAGGATGATGACCCACAGCTGGCCCTGTTCAAGGACGCCCGACGCAGGAGGCAGTCGAGCAGGAACAAACAAAGAAAGGCTGTGGGACTCCTCGGGAGGAGGCACAGGGAGACCACGCCCTGAACTCTAAATAAAAGGAGTGTTTGGGGAGGGGCTGGTTGCTGAAAGCAACCCTTCCGCTTGAGGATTCAAGTTCTTGTGTTTCTTGTTCTGTTGTTTTGCTTGTGAATTAAACTTGGCAGACGCTTTGCAGCCTCAGACGCTCTCCAGTCTCTACTACTTGAACAGGGGTTTGCCTTATTACAAGGCCGGTAGTTGGCTGGTTCAGAACAGCTCCAGGCGGTTATATCTGCTTCTTTGAGTGAGGGTTATTTCCCCACCGTCTTGAAGGAGGCGGTGGTGAGACCTCTCCTCAAGAAGCCTGCCTTGGACCCAGCTGTATTGAACAACTTTCGTCCAGTCTCCAACCTTCGCTTTCTTGCGAAGGTTGTTGAGAGTGTGGTGGCGCATCAGCTCCCTCTGGTCCTGGATGAAGCGGATTATTTGGACCCTTACCAATCGGGTTTCAGGCCCGGGTACAGCACGGAGACGGCATTGGTCGCTCTGGTGAATGATCTCTGGAGGGCTCGGCATAGGGGATATTCCTCTGTCCTAGTCCTATTAGACCTCTCGGCGGCTTTCGATACCATCGACCATGGTATCTTGCTGCGGCGTCTCAGGGGATTGGGAGTGGGAGGCACAGTTCTTCAGTGGTTCTCCTCCTATCTCCTGGGACGCTCGCAGTCGGTGTTGGCAGGGGGGCAGAGATCGGCCCCTAGGTCTCTCGTTTGTGGAGTTCCTCAGGGGTCGGTTCTCTTGCCTCTCCTGTTCAACATCTACATGAAACCGCTGGGTGAGATCATTCGTGGTTTTGGAGTTGGGTATCATCAATATGCCGATGATACCCAACTTTTCATTTCGACCCCAAACCACCCCAGTGATGCTCTCGCTGTGATGTCCCGTTGCCTGGAGGCGGTTCGGGTCTGGATGGGGAGGAACAGACTTCAACTCAACCCTGACAAGACTGACTGGCTGTACATTCCGGCATCCCGGGACATTCAAAATGTTCCATCGCTTTCTATGGGGGGTGAGCTCTTACCCCCCGTGGATAGGGCGCGCAACTTGGGAGTCCTCCTAGATTCACGACTTACTCTGGAAGACCATATAGGAGCTGTGACTAGGGGGGCTTTCGCCCAGGTTCGCCTGGTGTGCCAGTTGCGGCCCTATCTGGACCGGGATGCCCTGTGTACGGTCACTCATGCGCTCGTGACCTCTCGCCTAGACTATTGTAATGCTCTCTACATGGGGCTTCCCTTGAAGACTACTCGGAGGCTCCAACTGGTACAGAATGCGGCCGCGAGAGTTGTCTTGGGAGTTTCCCGGTACTCCCATGTTACACCTTTGCTCCGCGAGCTGCATTGGTTACCAGTTGTCTTCCGGTTGAGGTTCAAGGTCTTGGTTATGATCTTTAAGTCCTTACATGGCATGGGTCTGGGATACCTCGAGGACCACCTGCTGCCGGCGTCAACTCCCCTCCGCCCTGTGCGTGCCCACAGAGAGGGCCTCCTCAGGGTGCCTCCGGTCAGGGAATGTCGACTGGTCGCCCCCAGGGGGAGGGCCTTCTCTGTGGGTGCTCCGGCATTATGGAACCAACTGCCGGTTGAGCTCCGGATGGCATCGGACCTCCGATCCTTCCGTCGCGGGTTGAAGACCCACTTGTTTGAATTAGCTGGTCTGGCCTGATGGGGAATATGGGTTTTTTAATTGGTTTTTATTATTCTATCATTGTTGTATTTTAATTGGGCATGGTTTAATTCTCTTTTAATTTTTGTATAGCTATTTATATATGCCCTGTGAACCGCCCTGAGTCCCTAGGGAGAAGGGCGGTATAGAAATCAAATAAATGAAATGAAATGAAATGAAATGAAGCAACACCAGAGGAGATCACATGGATAGCTGCATTGGACATCCAGTTATGAGGCCATTGCCATACCCCCATAGAAGGTTTACTTATAATTACAAGGACTCTCTCTCTCTCTCTCTCTCTCTCTGTGTGTGTATGTATTTGTGGTAAGTGGTTCATTGTCTCGTCTTTGAAAACATTGGATCCTTAGCTAAATATCAATCCAAATAATCCCACATCTTTCAAACTGCTCCAAGTCCTATTTTTTTCTAGTAGTAATAATGATAATTATACTTAGTGTGTGCTTATAACAAATGCAGTAAAGTAGATTAAAATTATGTTCAATGTAAACAGTAACACAGTAATTCATGTGCTTCATTCTAATATACATATTTCCAAATGGTAGGAAATCTATACTATAAATCAGCAGTCCTCAATCTTTCTGGAACCAGGGACAGGTTTCATGGAAAATAATTCTTCCATAGACTGGGGGGAGGATGGTTTTGCGTGTAACCTAGATTTGTGCATGTGCCGATGAAACTCACCACTTTCATGGCCCAGTTCCTTACAGGCCACAGACCGGTATCGTTCTGCAGCCCAGGGGTGGGGACCCCTGCTATAAATTACCGTATATACTTGAGTATAAGCCGACTCGAGTATAAGCCGAGACCCCTAATTTTACCCCAAAAAACTGGAAAAAGTTATTGACTCGAGTATAAGCCGAGGCTGGGAAATGCAGCAGCTCACGGTAAATTTCAAAAATAAAAATACAGGTAGATAACAATAAAATTGCTTTAATTGAGGCATGTGGAAAAGAGGGTCAACAAAAACAATATATTATCAGTATATTCAACAAAAACAATATATTATCAGTATATTCAACAAAAACAATATATTATCAGTATATTCAACAAAAACAATATATAACATTAAAGTATTAACAATAACTTTAAATGTACAAAAACCTTAACTCAATAAGCAACCAAGCTAAAACACAAGCATCAAAATCCTTCAAAACTGGATTCCTCCTCCTCATCTGTATCTGCAAACAGAGCTTCAGCTGTAGCTGGTGTGAGGTTATCATCATATACATTGTCACAGAGTTCGCTGTCATCACTATCACAGTTGTCCTCCTCATGCAAAGCAGTGTCTTCACTGCCATCCATAGCATTACTTATGCCACATTTCCTGAAGGCGTGCTTCACCATGTCCTCTGGAATCTCTTCCCATGCATCACGAACCCACTTTGCTATCAGTTCTATGTCAGGCTTCATCATATTTCCACCTTTTGTTAGTCGGGCTTGACCAGATGACATCCATTCGCACCACATCTTTCGCACACGGTCTTTGAAAGGTTTATTTAAACACACATCTAAGGGCTGTAATACAGATGTAAGCCCACCTGGAATAACGGCTAAAGTAACTTGAGAAGACTTTGCCAATGTTTTTATGTCATCAGATGTGTGGGCTCTGAACATATCCCAAACTAGCAATGATGGTTTTTTCTTTAAGGCTGCTCCTGGTCGTCCATTCCAAACTTCTTCCAGCCACTTTTTTGTTCCATCTTCATCCATCCAGCCTTTAACATGTGGGCGCACTGTAATTCGTGGTGGGAATTTGACCTTTTTAGGCAAGGTCTTTCTTTTAAAAATAATGACAGGCCGCAGCTTAGTTCCATTAGCCAAACATGACAGAACAACTGTAAAATGGTTTTTCTCATTACCTGTGGTTCTGAGTAAAACAGTTTTGTCTCCCAAACTTGCCACGGTTCTGTTGCTTGGAAGATCAAAGGTCATAGGTGTTTCATCCATATTCCCAATATCTCCCAGGTCATAGTTATGGATCTTTCTTTGTTTTATGATGAATGAATGGAATGACATCACTTTTTCATCAAGGTCTTTTGGCAACTTCTGTGAAATCTTTGTTCTTTGCCGCAAACATAGGCCATACCTATTCATGAAGCCAGTACACCATCCTGCTGACGCAACAAAATTTTCAATGCCTGGTACTTTTAATTTGTCATCTTTAGCCATTTGAAGGGCACGTAAGCGAATTCCCATGCGTGTTACGCAGTAACCATTTTGACGACACTCCATAACCCATTCATGCAATTCAGTCTCTAGAGCCACATATGGAGTTGTTAAACCACGTCGAGCTTTTTTTGCCTTTGGAATCTTTTCCAACTCAGCTTTCATTTTCCGCCACTCCCTCACTTGTTTTTCATCAACACCAAATTCCCTACTTGCAATACTGTTATTGCTTTTTTCTGCTCTTGACACAACCTTTAGTTTGAAAGCAGCTTCGTATGACCTGCATCTTTGTTTTGGTGCAGGATTAGAAGTACTGGGATCCATTTCTAACAGGAATGGGGAGGTCTGCTAGGGAGGCGGCAGTCAAGCGTTGTTTCCCTCCTCGTGGGTGTGTGTGTGTGGGGGGGGCAGTCAAGCGTTGTTTCCCTCCTCGTGCGTGTGTGTGTGGGGGGGGGGCAGTCAAGCGTTGTTTCCCTCGTGCGCGCGCGTGCGTGTGTGTGGGGCAGTCAAGCGTTGTTTCCCTCCTCAGTCAAGCTTGTTTCCCTCCACGTGCGTGCGTGTGTGTGTGCGTGTGTGTGTCAGTCAAGCGTTGTTTCCACGTGGGCCCCGGGCTGCGCCCCCGGCGACTCCGCTCCCTCCCCTGCCCTCCGGGCCGGGCTTCTCTCCGCCCGTCCGCCCGCCGGCGGGCTGGCTGGCTGGGCTGCTGCGCGACTGAGCTCCGCCTGGCGCCGGACTGCAGCGCCACCGCTGGTCCCGGGCAAGGCAGCGGGCGAGCGAGCGAGCGGGCGAGCGAGCGGTGGCTGGCTGTGGCTTTGGGGCGGCGCCGCTGGTCCCGGGCGAGGCAGCGGGCGAGCGAGCGAGCGCGCTCCGCAGGGCAGGCTCTCTCCGCCGGGACACGGGCGGCGGCGGCTGGCTGTGGCTTTGGGGCGGATGGGCGTGGCCTGCATGTGACATTTGGCCCACGAGCCACCACTTTTGACACTCCTGGCATAGGGTCTCTTGCTAGAAGACCTCCAAGGTCCCAACACTACTCTTATGTTCTAACTCACAGAACCTGCTAAACCATCAAATAAGAGTTTATCAACTGCACTGGCTGGATTTTAAAAAACCACTTGAATTCAGAATTAAATAAATCCCACTTCAGCGGAAAATAAAATGGAACATTCCAACCAATTTGTTCCTTACTCAGAAAACCATGATTAAACCAAATGCATGAACCAAGTTGTTGGGGGGTTAGGGTTATAGAGTTGAAGCAGATAAGCTATTAGTCTGAGTCTTCTTGCATCCCCAGACTTCCAATCTGGCTTCATCAGGTGAATAGTTAGAAAGATCAAAATCTATTACAAGTTGAGCTTTGCTCATGGTAATGTCAACCAGGTAGAAGATACCTGGACACTGTTACAACAGTAGCTTGCAGTTACTTCTAACAGTTTAGCAATCCTTTATCATATCAAGGTGTCTTCCATAGAACTAATGTCAAGCCCCGCCGGCTTGCCATCCGACCGGGCCTCGCCATCCTCGCCGACTCCGCCCCCCTCAGCAACAAGGGCCCGCCGGCCTTCCGGAGCCGCCGCAGCTCACCGCCGAACAGCTGACGGGCGCGTCTGCGGCTACCCGGCAGGGGCGGAGCAAGGTGCTCACCAGCCGGCTCACGGGCGCGCCTGCGCAGGACGAGCCCACCGCCCAACAGCTGACGGGCGCGCCTGCAGCCAACTGGCAGGGGCGGGGTCGGGCGCCCTCCAGCCAGCTACCGGGCACGCCTGCGCAGGGCGGGCCCACGGCCGAACAACTGCCAGGCGCGCCTGTGGCCAACCGGCGGGGGCGGGGCCAAGCACCGTCCAGCCAGCTACCGGGCGCGCCTGCACAGTACGGACCCCCGGCACCCGGCTCCGGGGCTGCAGGATGCGCCTGCGTCTGGGCCCTGGACACAGCACCAGCCGGTGGCCACACGAACAATGGAGCGCCCCGCAAGTGCTCCTATGCAGCCGGAGCCAGGGCAAGTGGAGAGTGAGGGAGAAGCAGCCGGAAGGACTAGCGCAGACTGGATGGTGGCCATGCCTGCGCTGCCGCTCTCATCGGCTGTGTGTGCGGCTGGACCAAGGGGGGAAAGCACGACCGCAGGAACAGGAGGGCCAGGGGACATGGAGCAGGGGAAGGACGGGACTCACCTGGAGGACGGCCCGGCAGGATGCGGCAACACACGCAATGGGTGGTGGGTGTGCACGGTGATGGGTGGGGCTTTTATGGGGAAATGGGCGGATGCCGGTTTGCTCTGGCAGGGTGGGCTAGGGTGGTGCTGCACGATAAAAGAAGCGTTGAGGCAGGATGCCATCAACGCTGACCTTTTCCATGGTTTGTTTTGTGTGTTGGGAGAAATAAACCTTGTCACCCGTACCTTCGTTGTGTTCGTGTTTCATCGCTGAGGACGTCGTGACAGTAAGTCAGCGTTGACTTGGGTTTCCTTCTGCTGTTACCTACATTCCGGGCATGGCAGAGGAACCACAGGGGCTTGCTTTGGCAGCCGATGGGGAAGGGGCCATGGGGGCTACAGCTGCAGCACCGCCTGACCTGGTTGTGGTGGAGGGGCCTCAACCGGTGGTGCGGCCGAAGACCAAGGGAGTTGTGCCCATGGCCGTTAACAGCGGAGGCAGGGAGGAAGGGCCTCGGGCTCGGAGCGGGGAGTGGTGGTACAGTCCTGCGCTGGAGCACCTGGACTTGGCCCATGGAAAGTCCCACTCAGGGGTCTCGGCAGCGGCCTGGAGAGAGCAGCGGCTGATGGAGGAGGAAGGCGAGGAGTGGAGTTACTCCACGGCTCCAGGAGCCTATACGCTGGACGTGTTGCGGGACCGTTTCGGGGAGTTTGGGAGTCAGGACCCCACGCCTTGGTCACCTTTGGGTCCGAGCCGTGAGACGCGGCAGTGGTCGCTGCAGGGGCCAATGCCTAGCCAGACGGGCCGGCCTGGTATTCATCTGGCAAGCTCGAGGTTCCGTGGCCCGCCATCACAGCCAACGGCTTCAGGGACCGCTCGAGCCGAACGACCATCCCGAGGCATTAGAACAGGCAGAGTCTGCCAGGTGGACAACGACGGCCAGGGCACCTACCAGGCCATGGAGCGGGCAGTACCAGGCACCAGGTACGAGGGGGCCCAGGCACCAGGGGGGGTCCTGGGGCCCGGGGTTGTTCTGGGGCCCTCCGCCCCTGCCAGTGACGTATGGTGGTCACCCTGATCGGCTCGCCATGTTCCTGAGCCACACCATCCATCATCTAGACCAGTACGGTGCGGCCTACGCCTCCCAATGGGCCATGGTGGTGGCCATCACCGCGAGCCTGCAGGGAGAGGCCGCGGCGTGGGCGGCTGACCTGTACGGGGAGCATGCTCGGGAGCTGGCCGACGTTGGACTGTTCCTAGAAGCACTGGAAACGCAGTCCGAGGACGTGGCCCGTACCCATAGGGCTGAGGCGGAGGTGGTGGGGCTGCGGCAACAAGGCAGGCCTGCGGCCCAGTATGACAGCGAGTTCCGCCGAGTGGCTCGCAAGCTACACTCCTGGCCGGAATGCCTGCTGGTGCACCACTTCCAGGCAGGGTTGGACGGGGCGCTACGTAGGGCATGCATGGTGTGCCCGAGCGACTGCTGGAGTGGTATCGTGTCGCTGTTGAACTTGACGTTCGGCTGCATGAGGGCAGGGGAAAGCCAGAGGGGGCGGTTGGGCCCCGCAGAATTCCCAATAAGCCGAAGGAGGAGGACCGGAAGACCGTGGCACCAGCGGCAAAACCACCTGCACCACCCACAAGGCCAACCATAAGACATTTCCGGTGGGACCAGCCGGGGCACCGTGTGGCCGATTGCCCCTTGCCGGTGCCCCGTGTGGCTGCAGCCACCCCCCCTGGCAAGGGAGCCACAGCACGGAAGTCGGTGGAGCGTTCAAGAGCTGCCCACCAGATGGCAACCCTCATGATGACACCATCAACGGGGATGGAGACACCCGGGGCCAACGACCCAGAACCCTACAAAAGCCAGGAGGAGGAGGAGGAGGAGGACCCCATGGTGAGTGACCCGGTGGTACCTTTCACGGTTCCGATTGTGCTCGTCAACCCACAGACTGTTTGGAGGGAGGCCTGCCCGGCACTGATTGACTCAGGCAGTACCCGGTGCCTACTCAGCCAGACGGTGGTTACCCGGTTGGGACTGGAGGTGCGGCGACTACCAACCCCTCTCCGTATTCAGCAGGTGGATGGGTCCCTTCTGGGGGGGCCCCCGGTGACCCATGTGACGAGCCCTATCCGTCTGGAGATGGGGACTCATTGGGAGACATTACGGTTTCTTGTCATTCCGTCCATGACAGAGGCGGTAATCCTGGGGCTGACGTGGCTCAACAAGTGGGGTCCCACGATATGGTGGGAAGGGGGATGTCGACATCTGCGGTTGGGGACAGGGCCACAACCGCCACCACACGCATATGGGTCCTTCTGGCCAGCCAGGGGGCGAGAAAGTCCAAGGGACAGAAGGGGTGGTGGGAGCCCACTTTCCACAGGCATACGCCGACCTGGCTGAGGTGTTTCACGAGAGGGAGTGTGATGCCTTGCCTCCCCACCGAGCAACAGACTGCGCCATGGAGCTTGAGCCGGGTGTCAAGCTGCCAAAGCCGCGCATGTATGCCCTAACACCCCGCGAGATGCAGGAATTGTGGCGGCACATCGATAAAAACCTCGCAAGGGGATTCATCCAACCCGCTCGGTCCAAGATAGCGGCGTCAATACTGTTCCGAGAAAAGAAGGATGGCACGTTCCGACTGTGTGTGGACTTCTGCGGTGTCAACGCGGTCTGCGTGTAACACTTGTATCCGCTACCCCTCATGAAGGACCTCCTGACACACCTGTCGACGGGTCGCATCTTCACGAGATTGGATTTACGGGAGGCGTATTACCGGGTGAGGATCAGAGCCGGGGATGAATGGAAGACGGTGTTCAACTGTCCGTTGGGCAGCTTCCAGTTCCGGGTTATGCCGTTCGGGCTCCAGGGAGCCCTAGCAGTCTTTATGCAACTGATAAACCAGGTACTTCACAAGCACCTGTACCGTGGGGTGCTGGTTTACCTGGACGACATCCTGATCTACTCCAAGACCATGGAGGAGCACGTCACCCTTGTACGCCAGGTGCTACGGAAGCTGCTGGCCGCCCGTCTCTACGTGAAACTCAGGAAATGTGAGTTTCACAAGACAAGGTTGGATTACCTGGGGCATCGGGTTTCGGCGAGTGGCATAGAGATGGACCCTCATAAGGTGGAGGCCGTGCAGCAGTGGCAAGCGCCGCGGACGCGACGACAGCTTCAAAGCTTCCTGGGGTTTGCGAACTTCTATTGTCAATTTATCCCAGGCTTTGCAGCGATAGCCCTGCCGTTGACGTACCTGTTGCGTACGCAGCAGACCGGGGAGAAGCCACGTCTGGGGCTGAAGTTGGCATGGACCACCACGTGCCAACAGGCGTTCGAGTCCCTGAAAGCCTTGTTCGCTAAGGAACCGGTGTTGGCGCACCCCAATCCGGACCTACCGTACGTGGTCCAAGTCGATGCCAGCAACGTCGCGGTAGGGGCTGTGTTATTGCAACGAAACGCGGAGGGCGCATTCCAACCATGTGCCTACTCGTCCAAGAAGCTGTCGTCCGCAGAGCGTGCATTGCCAATTTGGGAAAAAGAGGCGTTCGCCGTGCGCACGGCCCTGGAGACGTGGCGTCATCTATTGGAGGGGGCTGCCCACCCCTTCGAGGTCTGGACGGACCATAAAAACCTAGAGGTCCTACAGTCGCCAAGAAAGCTGGCGCCTAAGCACGTCAGGTGGGCTTTTTTCCGGCGGTTCAACTTTGTTCTAAAATACGTGCCGGGGGGACGGAGCTTTCTTGCCGACGCGCTCTCACGGCTTCCGCAGTACAACACCAAACGGGAAGCAGTGGTGCAAGAGCTCATCCCGCCAGGTGGATCTGCGGCCGCAAACCAGGCGGTCTGTGGGGTGGGGGACGGTCTGTCCCGTCCCATGAGTGATGCTCTGGCTACAGACACCTGGCTGAAGGAGCACCCCGGCCTTCTCACCCTGCACGATGGCTTGGCCTGGCATGGGGATAGGCTATATGTGCCCCGTGCTCTTCGCTCCACCGTTCTGCACTGGTGTCACGACGCCAAACAGGCTGGCCATTTCGGCTTCCTCAAAACCCTACACTTGGCATGGCGCCAATTCTGGTGGCCGTGCATGAAGACATACGTGGAACAACACGTATGGAGCTCTCACGTGTGTGCCACAGCAAAACCCCGTGTTGGGAAGCCATTAGGACTGTTACAGACGGTATCGGACCCCGAACGGCCATGGCAAGACGTTGCCATGGACTTTGTCGTCGGGTTGCCGGAAAGCAGCAGCCACACGGTGATCTGGACGGTCGTCGACCTCTTCTCCAGACAGGCACACTTCATCCCCTGTAAAGGACTACCGTCTGCCAAACGGTTGGCATGGATGTTTCTTACACATGTCTCTCGGCTACACGGGGTTCCCCGACGGATAATCTCGGATCGTGGGGTCCAATTTACGGCACGGTTCTGGCAGGAGTTTCTGCGACACATCGGGTCCACCCAGGGCCTGAGCTCTGGCTATCACCCGAGCACCAATGGAGCCACTGAGAGGGCCAACGCCATGGTGGAAAGGCTTCTCAGAAGTTACATGTCATACCAACAAACAGACTGGGTAGACCTCCTTGTGTTTGCTGAGGTCGCCCACAACAATGCTGTGCACAGCAGCACGGGCTTGACACCGTATCGGGTGGTGGCGGGGTATGACCTCGTCCCTGTCCCTGAGTGTGGTCAAGGACCGGTAGCGCCCACCGGGCCCAGGGAGTGGATGCGCCAACTAGAGGGTGTTTGGAAGGTCACCAAGGAGACGATGGCAAAGGCCCAAGCAAGGGCAAAGGAGCAGGCAGACAGGAAGCAGGAACCTTATGAGACCCCCAAGCCCGGGGAGTGGGTATACCTGTCGACTAAGTACCTAGAGTTGCGGGTGCCGAGCAAGAAGTTAGGCCCCAAGTTCCTTGGCCCTTTCCAAGTGGTCCGAGTGATCAACCCCGTGACAGTACTGTTAGAGATTAAACTTGATTTGGGTGACAATATTATATAATGGAGTAAAAGCACCTTTAAGGAGTTAAACGGTCTAAGGGTGTGGCTGTAATTATTCCACATAAAAGAGAGTTAGATGTTACACGTAGCGGCTCTTGTATATGTGTTTGATGTTAGTGTTTGGATACCTCTTGTTCTCTTGTTTGCTAACTTGATATTTATTCTCTCAAGAATCAACTGCTTGCTACAGTGTATATTGTTTTTGATATTAGTAAGCAGCTTTTGTATTTTGATACTATGTTTTTTATGGACTGACTTTTATGTGCATGATACTGGATTGATACTTGGACTATTTCTTACTGTGTTTCTTTTTGTTGTCTGAGTAAAAAATAAGTTATAAAACTCGTGTTAGTGCATTACTGTTTGCCTAAAAGTCCCAGTACAACTTCCACTGTGTATTAATAATACTCTGTTAAACAAACCATTTTTTCAACAACATATTCTAACAATGGTTATTGGGCCCAGATCCAGTGTGGTGCTGAGGACAGGCACAGTATTGTATTTATATTTCCTAACTGAGTTTTGAAATTCAGACAATGGCACAAGGACTATTCAATCCATTCTGCATTACCCGGCTTAATGGGTCAAACTACGTATCCTGGTCTACACAATGTAGTTTGCTATTACAAAATCAAGGTCTTTGGAAGATAGTCCATAATCCTCCTGATGTAACTGCCTGGGATCCAACTAATGAAGAAGATAACAAGAAGATTGTAGACTTCAATAAAGACAATGATAAGGCTTTATCTATTATTGGGCTAACATTAGGAGACCAACAGCTAGTCCATGTGCGTGGAGAAGAGTCTGCTGCTAAATGTTGGGCTAAGTTGAAAAAGATTTTTGTTCGGGACAGTGTTGGTGCTCATATAAATCTTACCAGAAAGCTATTTAGAGCTAGACTGGAAAAGAATGGCGATATGTTAGCTCACCTTAACTTTATAAAAGCAACTTTGTTGGAACTGCAAGAAAAAGAACTTATTTTCTCAGAGCTTCACCAGGTTTACATCATTTTATCATCATTGGATGAGAGCTACGATGCCTTTGTATCGTCCTTGGAGGTTTTGTCCAAAGAAGACCTAACTGTTTCTTCAATAACTGGAAGGTTGTTGGAAGAATCAAGATGTCGTATGGAGAGAAAACAGTTGAGAGAGCCATTGCAACAAGAAATAAAGAAGACTGAATCTGCTTATATTTTAAGGAAATGCTTTAATTGTGGGTTAAAGGGACATATTGCTAAGTTTTGTCAGAATAGTAATTGTCAGAGAAAGGAAAGCCATAGAAAGAATAAAAAGCTGATTAATGTAGCTGTAGCTAATAGAACTACTAATAACCACAATTGGTGGGTGGTAGATAGTGGAGCTACACACTGTATTTCAAAAATAAAAAGGGATTTTGAGAATATAAGGTCTAGTAAAAAATATATTTCTATGGCTAATGGCTGGAGAGTCAAGGTCTCTGGAGAGGGTAAGGTTTACTGTTCATTTTTAAAACAAAATTTGGAAATGCTATATGTTCCCAGATGTGATTATAATCTATTATCAGTTAAGGCATTATTGGAAGCAGGTTTTAAAGTTACTTTCCAAGGGGAGGAATGTCTTATTCAAAAGAATGAAGTGAACTTAATAGCTAATATGAAAGATGGTTTGTTTGTAATTAGCAATGATCCTATTATAATGGCTACTACTTGTACAAATCAAAAACCACATGATGAATGTATTCATTTATTACATAGAAGATTGGGTCATGTGAATTTTAATACACTAAAAAGAACTGTAGCTTTGTCTAATGGGTTTAAGTTAAAGGCTTGTAAGAAATATCTGCAGTGTAACGTATGTGGTAGAGAAAAGAGCAGGGCAGCACCAGCTAATAGGTTAGATGGATTTAAAACCACAACTCCATTAGAACTGGTATTTATGGATTTGATAGGTCCTATGAAACCCAGTTTAGGGGGTGCTTGCTACATATTAAATATTCTAGACCATTATAGCAGATATGGGTTCTGTTATCTCCTTACGTCAAAAACTGAAACTATACAAACAATATCTAATTGGCTCAAGTTTGTACAAAGGAAAACTCAGTTAAATGTAAAAACCATAATAACAGACAATGGAACTGAGTTTGTTAATAAACAGTTCAATGAGCTGTTAGTTTCAGAGGGAATAGAGCATAGACGTACAGCTCCTTATAGACCTCAGCATAATGCATTTGTTGAACGGAGGGGCCAAACATTGCAAGCTATGATTAGATCTATGATTGAAGATTCTGGTTTACCTGATAGCTTATGGGGAGAAGCAGCAAAATGTGCTAATCATATTTTAAACAATGTGGTTAGTTCAGCTACAGGTAAAAGTCCTTATACCTTATGGTATAAGAGAAAACCAAATCTTAGTTATATTCACACATTTGGGACACCTGCTTGGGTACATATTCCAAGTTCAATAAGAAATAAAGGAGAACATAGAGCTAAACAATTATTTTTTGTTGGCTATGAGTTAAACCATAAGTCTTATCGGTTCTGGGAGAAAGGTACTAAAAACATTTATTGTAGTTCTAGCGCTGTTTTTCAAGAACAGTCAGGCTGGGAAAGGGTAGAAGATATTGTATATATTCCTCAACAAGATTTAACTAACTCCTCAAATGAAAGTGATAAAGAAGAGGAGGAACCTGCTAGAGAGATCAAACAAGAACCACTGATAGTGGAGACAGGAGAGGAAGAAGATAATAATGTAAATGTACCTATAAGTCCAATAATTCTCAGAAGGTCTAACAGGGAAAGACGACAGCCTGATCGTTTCGAGGCAGGTTTAATTTGTCAAATAGACATTGAACCTTCTAATGTTGAAGAAATAAAAATGTATCCTGAGAATGAAAGAAAGAATTGGAAAGTAGCTATGGATAAAGAAATAAAGTCTTTGCAAGATCTTAATGTTTATCAAGAGGTTAAAATACCTAAAACAGAAAAGTTAATTGGATGTAAATGGGTTTTTAAACTGAAAGAAAGTGTTACAGGAGAGGTAATACATAAAGCAAGATTAGTTGCTCAAGGATTTGCACAGAATAATAGTGATTATGATGAAGTATTTTCCCCAACGTTAAGAGCTTCCACTCTTAGGGCTGCTTTAGTTTGGGCAGCAAATAAGAATTATAGTATAAAACATGTAGATATTGAAACTGCTTATTTGCATGCAACATTAAACCATGATATATATATATGAAAGTTCCATCAGGAATAGAAAGTAAGGTAGGGTACTGTTGGAAACTGAATAAGAGTTTGTATGGTTTAAAACAGTCAGGTTATGAGTGGAATAGATGTTTAGTAAAAGAGTTAAATAGTTTGGGATTTAAAGCTAGTATTGCAGATCCTTGTTTATTTATAAAACAGCAAAATAGTGAATTATCATTGTTATTATTATTCACTGATGATATTGCTATTATAGCAAAAGATGAAACAGAAACTGAAAGAATAATTTCAGGGTTAAAAAGAAAATTTAGAGTAAAAGATCTAGGAGCTATTAGTCATTATCTAGGGCTGGATATTGTCAGGAATAGTAAAGGATTTAAACTGTCTCAAGCTAAGAAAATTAATGGTTTGCTGAAACGTTATAATATGGAAAACTGTAAACCAGTAAAAACACCTATGGTTCAAGGTTTTGAGAGTTCAGCAGATAACAGCAATGTCTTTGATAAAAAGATATATCAATCATTAATAGGCAGCTTGATGTATTTATGTAACTGGTCAAGACCTGACATAGCATTTACAGTTAATCATTTAGCTAGATATTGTGAGAATCCTACAACCAGATGTTGGCAAGGTGCGAAAAGAGTTTTAAGATATTTGAAGCACACCATACATTATTCTCTATATCTAGAGCCAACAAAGGAATTGGAACTAAAAGCATTTGCAGATGCTAGTTTTGCATCTGATACTGTAACCAGGAAATCCACTTCAGGATTGGTTGTATTATTGGGAAACGCTTTAGTAGGATGGAGGTCTAACAGACAGAAGCATATAAGCTTATCAACAACTGAATCCGAATTTTCTTGTTTATCTTTATTATGTACTGAGCTATTGGTATGGAAACAATTATTGTTTGATATGGGTTTAAATTGTAATGAACCAATAAAAGTGTATGAAGACAATCAAGCAGCTATAAAATTAGCAACTAATGCTGCAGTGAAAACTAGATCAAAACATACGGATCTACGGTATCTAAATGTCAGACAATGTGTTAAAGATAATTTGATTAAACTGGAATATTGTGCAACTGAAGATAATATTGCTGACCAGTTTACTAAAGCTCAGGGTGCTATAAAGCATAAATCTGTTTGTGATATGTGTAATTTGAGATTGTAAAAATATATGTATAATATGCCACCCAAAAGGGGAGATTGTTAGAGATTAAACTTGATTTGGGTGACATTATTATATAATGGAGTAAAAGCACCTTTAAGGAGTTAAACGGTCTAAGGGTGTGGCTGTAATTATTCCACATAAAAGAGAGATGTTACACGTAGCGGCTCTTGTATATGCGTTTGATGTTAGTGTTTGGATACCTCTTGTTTGCTAACTTGATATTTATTCTCTCAAGAATCAACTGCTTGCTACAGTGTATATTGTTTTTGATATTAGTAAGCAGCTTTTGTATTTTGATACTATGTTTTTTATGGACTGACTTTTATGTGCATGATACTGGATTGATACTTGGACTATTTCTTACTGTGTTTCTTTTTGTTGTCTGAGTAAAAAATAAGTTATAAAACTCGTGTTAGTGCATTACTGTTTGCCTAAAAGTCCCAGTACAACTTCCACTGTGTATTAATAATACTCTGTTAAACAAACCATTTTTTCAACAACATATTCTAACATGAGCAGGCAGACAGGCAGGAGGAACAGGCAGGAGCAGGCAGACAGGAAGCAGGAACCTTATGAGACCCCCAAGCCCGGGGAGTGGGTATACCTGTCGACTAAGTACCTAGAGTTGCGGGTGCCGAGCAAGAAGTTAGGCCCCAAGTTCCTTGGCCCTTTCCAAGTGGTCCGAGTGATCAACCCCGTGACAGTACAACTACGGTTGCCGAAGTTCCTAGGGAAGGTCCACCCGGTCTTCCACAGCAGCCTGTTGAGACCCACTAGGGGGTTGATAGGGAGGGCGGGTGGAAATGCACCGGGGCCTGTCCACGGGGACCAGTACGAAATACAGGCAGTCCTTGATTCACGGGTACAGAGGGGACGGCTGCAGTACCTCGTGCTGTGGAAGGAGTACCCACTGTCGGAGGCTTCCTGGGTGGATAGAGGGGATGTCCGGGCAGCCCGCCTGGTCATGGCCTTCCATCATGCACATCCAAACAAGCCGGGGGCTGGAGCCGGGGACTCAGTGGCCGGGGTCCACGGACGTTCATCTTGTCCTTTTTTTTCAGGTGGACCTGTGGTAGGGGAAGCCGACTGTCAAGCCCCGCCGGCTTGCCATCTGACCGGGCCTCGCTGTCCTCACCGTTATCGCCATCGTCCTCACCGACTCCGCCCCCCTCAGCAGCAACACAGGCCCGCCGGCCTTCCAGAGCCGCCGCAGCTCGCCACCGAACAGCTGATGGGCGCATCTGCGGCTACCCGGCAGGGGCAGAGCCGGGCGCTCACCAGCCGGCTCACGGGCGCGCCTGCGCAGGATGAGCCCATCGCCCAACAGCTGACGGGCACACCCGCAGCCAACTGGCGGGGTCGGGCGCCCTCCAGCCAGCTACCGGGCGCGCCTGCGCAGGGTGGGCCCACTGCTGAACAGCTGTTGGGCACACCCGCGGCCAACTGGCGGGGGCAGGGCCGGGCGCCCTCCAGCCAGCTACCGGGCGTGCCTGTGCTGTGCGGACCCACCGCCAAACAGCTGACAGGCACGTCCACGGCCAACCGGCGGGGCCAAGCGCCCTCCAGCCAGCTACCGGGCGCGCCTGCACAGTACGGACCCCCGGCACCTGGCTCTGGGGCTGCGCCTGCGTCTTGAGCCCTGGACACAGCACCAGCCGGTGGCTGCATGAACAATGGAGCGCCCCGCAAGTGCTCCTATGCAGCCGGAGCCAGGGCGAGTGGAGAGCGAGGGAGAAGCAGCCGGAAGGACTAGCGCAGACTGGATGGTGGCCATGCCTGTGCTGCCTCTGTCGTCGACCGTGCGTGCGGCTGGACCAAGGGGGGAAAGCACGACTGCAGGAACAGGAGGGGCCAGGGGGACATGGAGCAGGGGAAGGACGGGACTCGCCTGGAGGACGGCCCGGCAGGACGCAGTAACACACGCAATGGGTGGTGGGTGTACACGGTGATGGGTGGGGCTTTTATGGGGAAATGGGCGGATGCCGGTTTGCTCTGGCAGGGTGGGGTTAGGGCGGTGCTGCACGATAAAAGAAGCGTTGAGGCAGGATGCCGTCAATGCTGACTTTTTCCAGAGTTTGTTTTTTGTGTTGGAGAAATAAACCTTGTCACCCGTACCTTCGTTGTGTTCGTGTTTCATCGCTGAGGACGTTGTGACAACTAACAGTTGAGGGTTGCCTACCCCTGGCTCTAGATAATAGAGATGACATCATCAAAAATGGGGAAAGTTAGCTCTTTTCTGCCATCCAGCTTTCTGCAACCCAAGTACAGGTGGTGTGTCTTACATTTGTTTAGAGCGCATTTGAGGTCACACCACCACATAAAAAGTGACTTATGAATGGTCCTCATGCTGCAGCATCTCGTTACATGATCAAAATTTGGACACCTGGACACCTGGCAACTAGTTGTTTGGGGTGTGTGTGTGTGTGTGTGTGTGTGTGTATCTATGACATTTACAGCACCCCAAAATCATCTGATCATTTCTAACCATCCCAGCCAGCTTCCAACAAGGAAAATCAATGGGGGGGAGAAAGCTGTATTTACTTAACGGCCATGAGATTCACTTAATTACTGCAGTGATTCCCTTATCCATGGGGGGGGGGGGGAAAGGTGGTAAATTGGGAATGACTCATTTAAGAACCCTCCAGCTTAGCAATGGAAATTGTGATCCCATTGGTGGTTCATAAGTCAAGGACTATCTGTACAAGATTCTTAGAATCTTAAAAAGACCCAAATGTTTTTCCATCAGCTTTGCTAGAACTGCTAGTTGTTGTTTATGCAATAAATTGTTCCTAGGGTGATGCTGTTTCAGAACTGTTTTTTTTTCAAGACACGCAGATTCGTGGGAACAGTTTGAGTACTTTCCTCTGAACTCTTTATGAATTTCGTTGACTCGGCTGGACTGGAGTTATTGTAGTGTGTGAATTTGCTCTCAAATGACTATTAGCATGACAAATTTCACTGGTATTGTCAAGACAAGACTCGCACCACAAACTACCATTAAAGAAAGAGGCAGAGCCCGGGGAAGAGAAACCTGGAAGATTTTTATTTTATTTTATTTTTCCAACAGAGTTAAAAGTTGCTTTCTGATCTGACAGCAGCACTGAAATTCCAAAGTTGGTTGTCAGGTGTCTTTTGAATGTTTATTACTCTATGTAGCCAAGTTTTTTTTAAAAAAAACTTTCCCCAGCTTCTGTTTTAGCATTCTTTTCTGCCTGCCTTAACTTGAAAAGCTATTCCTTTGCAAATCTTTGTTATGGTGAAACCTCTCCTTGCCCTTCCATTCTGCCTCCTGAAGAATCAGCTTCTTTTGAGCATCCTCAGCAACACAGATAGTCCTTATGTCCAGTTGCTTAGTGACTGTTCAAAATTATAATAGTCTCCCTTCTTCCCCCCACCCCCCACAAAAAAGGTAGTTATGATCTGGTTCCAAACTTTTGATGGTTACCCCTGGTTACATTTATTTTATTTATTTATTTTATTGCATTTATATACCGCCCTTTCCCTGAGGACTCAGGGCGGTTTACAGGGAGTTAAAAATCAAACATACAAAAATTAAAAGCCAAGTTAAAAAATATTAAATCAACCCTGTGCTATTAAAAACCCCAATTAAAATAATTTTCTCCTCAGCCTGGGCCCCGAGAGCTCAAAGAGCCAGGTCTTCAGGCCCCGGCGGAATGATCGGAGGTCGGGGGCAGTCCTCAGCTCCACCGGCAGCTGGTTCAAGTGATTTATGACAATTTTGCAGAACACTGGTATTATCTGTCCTTTTTAACAAAAATGCTCCATAGCAAACAATGAGTTCGTTTAAGGACCACAGATTCACTTAACAACCATGGCAATTTGTTTAATGATCACCATCCCCAGAATTGCCCACATCGCTGCATTCCACACCAGCCATAGCTTCCAAGCACTCTTCAAGGATAGCTCCACATAGACCTCATTACAGTAGTCCAATGGACAGATGACCAGGCACAAATAGATATAGTAGACTGCTGTTCTTAAAGCAAATAGAGCAGGGGTCTTCAAACATGGCCCTTTTATGACTTTGTGGACTTCAACTCCCAGAATTCTTCAGCCATTAGACAGAGCAAACAAGTGCTCAATGTTATAAATCCAGAAACACATCACTAGAAGCCAAAATCACAAGACTACATTGGATTTACTTTGGCCATGTCAAACGTGCAAATTCATTGGAGAAGTAAGTGATGCTAGTGGATCAAAAGGCAAAGATCTCACTCACTTGGTATTGGTCAAATATGATACAAAGATGAATACCCCCTTTCTTGACAGGGTAGCATGAGTCAGAAATGACTAAATGTTGAACCATTTTAAAATCTTTAAAACATATACAAGCCTGAAAACCAAGCTCAAGAGATTCCAACAAGGCAAATTGATAATTCCCAATTTTAACTTATGCTGCATAGTTTTCTATTTTGACCTCTATTGCGTTGTACAATACCCTTAGGAGCCCAACCTGAAAGATTTTCCCCTTTATTAAAACTTGCCAAGGTACACTGAGAACGTACAGAAACTGATCTTCCAAAATACTTGTCAAGTCAGATTGCCCATAAAGGGGCCAGGATCTTAAAGGGACTGATGTCCAGTCCCTTTTTAAAGACATCTCCTTAACCAGTCCAGCAACTGATGGATGGCTACAGAAGTTGAGCAGAGGCAACTGGGGGTGCCAAGAGATCGGGGGTAGAAGGAAGGTGGGTTTGTGTTAGAGCAAGAGCCTGAAGCAGCCCAAGGCAAAAATAATGAATTGCTATTCTCCAGAAATAGGACTCACAAATAGTAGTAGTGGAGGAGGAAGAGCTGTAAGGTCCCCGAACCCCACCAAGCCATCTACATTATTCAAATAAACCACAAATTTTGCTATTTGCCTAGATAAAGCTGGGTTCTGAATCTCCTAAATAATATTGGGGGGGGAATTGGGAAATTTCATCTGGAACTGTTAAGTTTGATTAAGACAAATGCAGAATACTCTAAATGCAACCAAAGTTTTAAGTCTTTGAAACATGTTGGAAAACAAGCTGGTCCAAGATTTAATTTATATTTATTTCTTAAGATGCAAGCACCAAAGCAAAGAGGAGACTATATTTTTCATGTATTATCTCTTTTGAAAGGAGGACCTTATAAATGGTTGTTCATCAGAATAAGCATGATGTACATTGTTAGCCTAAACCTAGAATGCTGCCCCCCCTTAAAATTCAGATTGTTCCAACTCTACCAACTTTTTGAAAACCCCTTTTAAGACCTTGTTGCTTATCAGTTGAGTCTCTTGAGGTATCCCCCAATTTATGACATTCTAATTTTCTAGTCTTGCTTTCGGTTTTTAACTATGTCCACTGCCCACTTCTTCATGGCAGTAAAACAGAACACAATGTTGCTAGTCCCTGGGCAACATCTGTTTAACTTGTATTTTAATCTTTCAAATTTTATGTCATATAATACACCTTTGCATTGCTTCTGACACAATGAACTACCCAGAAATGCTTTGACAAAATGAGGGGCACTATAAATCAAATATTGTTCAAATGGTAAATACTGAAGAACACACCCCAGCTAAGTATCAGGGTTTATTTAATGAGGCAGAATTCATAGGTAGGAAGCTGTCCCAAGGTTTCTTGGTAAAAAAAAATCATTATCAGGAGTTTGAAACAACTGTAATGTATCTGTGACATGCATTTGTCAGGCAAAAGGTAGATTTATTCAGTAGAAAAAGATGTTATCACAAATCCCAAAGTTGTAGGAAAATTAGGGCCACAATTTATATTAGGACAGCACCAAATGGCAAGCAAAATCATTTAATGGGAATTGAAAATTAGGAGCCAGATGCATGCACCCTTCATTGTATGAATAGGAGTATTAAAGTTATCTTTTGCTTGTCAAAAATAGAAACCAAATGTATGCTTCTGTTCTGAGGATTATTAAATAGGAGAAAGGACTATCAAGTGAGTGTATATGTGTGTGCGCGTATTATATTCACTGCCTTATAGAAAAGTGGGATGTCTAAATAAATCTTAAGCAGTGTTTCAACTCACAAAACTATTAAAATAGCCACTATAAGTCCCAGAGACCTTCACATTAATAGTCTGCCAAAGCCACAAAATAATTTGGAAACGCCTTGTCTTTTCTCTACCCAAGAAGGTATAATAAATGTAAGAACGTTAACAACAAAAAAAGTTTTATCAGAAATCTGTATGGATTTAAAACAGTTTTGTCAGGGAAAAACCTAAAAGTAGATGAACTGAATCAGGGGATTAAGGGCTTATTCCTATGTATAAATATCTCAACAAATGTAGGTAATAGTGCTTAGAAATATTAGAGGGGCATCTGATTCCCCATATTGGCTGTTGCTGGGCAGAAAACAATTATGAAATTAAATATCAATTATTTTGGAGTCTTTTGAATGTTTTTTGAAGGCTGACATACATGCTTCTGGACTTGGATAGTGTTTTTGCTGGAGCAGTAAAATATTGGATTAAGGGCTCTTTAAAAAAAAGGCAAGGCAGCCATTTAACTTGAAAGCAACCTTTTATGAAATATATAATCTTTCAACTAGAAAAGCAGTCCAAATTTTTCTTTAAAGCCCAACAAAGCAACTCATTTTAAAAGACCTTTTATAAAACCTCTTGCTGGAGAAAATTAAATACTACTACTAGTAGAGTCCCAGCTACAGGCTTTATTGCTAAAAACAGCTATCTCCCTGCAAAGTTTCTAAATAAGAGCTGAATTATCTATCACCTGCCCCCTTTCCTTAAATTGCTTCTGAATTTAAAAGGTAGATTGCCCCAATAAGGAGGTACAAGCAGGCCAACTATAATAAATTCCTTTAACTTTTAATTGCTTCAAACTGTATTTTAAGATGTTTCATTTCTTCTCTTCCAGGCTATCATTGCCTAACTTAGAAACCTTAAAGAGGACTTTTGTGTTCAAATAAACCCAGATAACAAAGACTTAAGATCAGTCTTAGTAGACAATCACTTCAATATGAGCCAGCAGTGTGCTGCAGCTGCCAAAAAGGCCAACACAGTGCTAGGCTGCATTAACAGAGGGATAGAATCAAGATCAAGTGAAGTACTAATACCAATTCACAATGCTTTGGTAAGGCCACACCTGGAATACTGCATCCAGTTTTGGTCACCACGATGTAAAAAAGATGTCGAGACTCTAGAAAGGGTACAGAGAAGAGCAACAAAGATGATTAGGGGGCTGGAGGCTAAAACATATATATAGGGAACGGTTGCTGGAATTGGGTATGTGTAGTTTAATGAAGAGAAGGGTGAGGGGTGACACGATAGCAGTGTTCCAATATCTCAGGGGCTACCACAAAGAGGGAGTCAAGCTATTCTCCAAAGCACCTGAAAGCAGGACAAGAAGCAACGGATGGAAACTAGTCAAGGAGAGAAGCAACCTAGAACTAAGGAGAAACTTCCTGACAGTTAGAACAATTAACCAGTGGAACAACCTGCCTCCAGAGGTGGTGAATGCTCCAACACTGGAGGTTTTTAAGAAGAGACTGGACAGCCATTTGCCTGAAATGGTATAAGGTTTCCTGCCTGAGCAGGAGGTTGGACTAGATGACCTCCAAGGTCCCTTCCAACTTTATTATTATTAGTTTTGAAATACTATTTTTCCTGTTTTATGTACTGTGTAATTTTAATAGAAGAGGTTAATGTTGCGTATAGAAAAGCCTAGACTTCAAGACTTCCAACACCCAGATTTTTTTTAAAAAAACCTACATCTTTAAAATACCAGCACTAGCCCAACTTAAATGTTAAAAAGGTTTCCTATGTAACTATTTGAAAAAGCCTCATCTTCTCTATCCACCAGGCAAATCAAGAATGATCTCAAAATGGAAGGGTAGCAAACTTAGTGTGGGGGAAAAAAAACATGGAACTAGGAGTGCATTTTGGCAAAATGAACCTAAAATGGCAATAGGAACTTGGGCCAGAAAATTTAAGGACAATCCGTTTACTTTTATCTCAAGCAAATTTAATTACTGTTTTTAGAAACATTGAAAGGCCTTTGAACAATAGCAAGGCAGCCATTTCCTAACTTGAAGGCAACTCAGAAGATCCACCCCAAATCCTTTTCAACAGTTAACAAAGCAGCCAATTTCTCATCTTTTGTGTTTTGCAAAACTATTATTGGTCTAGTCCCAACTAGACTTTTCCTGCTGAAGTAACTATCTCATTGCAAAGTTGCTAAATCTTATCACCTTCCCTTCCCATAGTTAGAAATTTAATCTAAATACAGAATTCAAACTTTCAAGCAAGGCAGTTGACGTAAAATTTCTAGAACCTTAAATCTTTCAAACTCTTCTGCCTCTTTCCCATAAAATAAATGTTTTCAGCATAACTGAAAAAACCCTATTGTTTTTCCAGTGAAAGAAACCCAAATTCTACACAAAACCCAGATGTGAAAAACACAGTTAAATCAGCATTTAACTAAATTTGTTTTACCTAGCTAATATTCAGGATAATGTGGAGCATAGAAAGAGACTAGAATTACTAGAATTAGTTGAATTTTAGAAGACCTAGAAACCTAGTCTTAATTGAATTTTGAAATAAAACGACATAGAAACCCATCCAGTTTTTTTAAAATAAAACCCCACATTTTGAGTCAAAAAAAAATTCCTGTCACTGGCAACCCCGTTTTATAAAAAGCCTTTTCTCCTTCCACTTTTAACTAAGATAAATTCCCACTAATGGAGACCGAGCGTTCGGAAAGAAAAGCTATAGAAAAAAATGTTTTCTTAATAGATATATCAGGCTCTCTCGATAAAACCCCCACCACAGAATAAACCGGGGAAAAAAACTAAAGAGAATTGCAAAAGCTGGCCCCTAATGCAACAGGAAAATAAAAAGCGATTGTTTCAACGAAACGAACACCGTACTTTTCCTCCTCCTCCACCCCGCCCAACCTCTGAAATGAACGGAGCTGGCTCTGCAGCAAGCAATATAAACTTCAGGACTATACCAACTTCAAAATGAAAGGGGGGACTCGAGGGAGAAAACTTTCTTAAGTATCTCGAAGGGACATTTCCAGCCAGATCTGCTGACTGCTACAATGAAATCGTATTTATACTAGTTTGTAAGTCGTTTCAACCTTGTAGCATATTTTATTTCAGGAGCTGGCGTTTGACTTTTAAACTGTTCTCCCCCCACCCCCCAGTTTCTATTTGAACATTCCAGCCCGGACCAATATTTTCCAAAGCGGCAGTTTCAGTAAAGAAAATTGCAAACTCTAATAATGGTTTAGTGGGTTGCATGCAAAACTTGTAATGGTTGAGTGAGTTGCACGAAAAAAAAAGGAAAGATAGCCCGAATTTTGCTCTGACTTTCTGGAAAAGCTTCTCAAGTCAAAGCGATTGTCTGCTGGATTTTGCTGAGAGGGCAACTGCTCTACACAAGTACATTCTCCCCTTTGAAGGAGAAACTGCAGTTTGCAATGCAAAATCTCCAATATAAATACAAAAGAGGATGGCATTGGAAGGGAATAAATTTCAGCTGATGAAACAACCCAGCCTACAACCCACCACTATATGCTTTTCATTGTATGCAGATTGTATAGTATGCAAATTGTATTTATTGTCTGCAAAGTACCCTGTAAACCGCCCTGAGTCCTTCGGGAAAGGGCTGTATATAAATTTAATAAAAAAATAATAAAATAAAATAAATGGTTGCACTTGATCGCAGTTCCTTTAAATAAATCCTGTGACATATAATAACAAAATTGCTATGTTCAAATAATAATAATTGGGCTATAAAGTAAGTTGTGGAAATCTGTCTACCCCATGCATTGGTAATACTGCATGCTCATTTGGCCAAAGTCCTTGCATTTTGTCAACTTAGGTCAAAAAAGTCAAAATGGCAGCTAGGTCATTGCAAGTAAA
The DNA here is from genome assembly GCF_964194415.1 of Vipera berus. NCBI lineage: Eukaryota > Metazoa > Chordata > Lepidosauria > Squamata > Viperidae > Vipera > Vipera berus. Next base: position 180,947,703 of record NC_138203.1, on the reverse strand, counting down.
AATTTGACTTTTTTAATGTTCATTATTAAGACACATTTGACACCCCTGAGTTAAGGATGGGGGAACCCAACCCCCTATACTTTGTTCCAGAAGATTTTTCTTTCAAATTCAGATTAAATTTAAAAATTTAATTATTTTTTAATTCTGCTTTTGACATAACCTTGTCATCTGCTTTCTACTTTATTCAGTAGTGGTGTCCAAATACTCCAGGTGGCTCATAACATAATAAAAAAAATAAAAATGCATCAATTCAAAAGAAATCAGCATACAGATGAAAAGACTGAAATTCATATTATATTATAGCCTTAATTTTTATAAAATGATGTTGGTATTTGACACTGGAAAAATTGTCTAAAGTATAAAGGTATTTCACATTTATGCTGGAAATGTGAATAAGGGGACTTTTTAATTACTCTTGGTGGATAGGTAAAAAAGCTGAAAAAATTGGATTCAAATACATACATTAATTCAGAAGATTTTAAATTTTAACTGTAGCCAGATATGTTTTTTTGGGACCGACTGATAAAAAGTTGGCTAAAAATCACGGACGTTTGTTTCTCTATCTCAGGGGTGTCAAACTCAATTTCACTGAGGGCTGCATCAGCATTGCAATTGCCCTCAGGGGCCCGGGTGGGTGTGGCCTGGGTGGGCATGGCCTACTGGGTGGGCGTGGCTAAAGTGCGTATGGCCTACTGGGTGGGCATGGCCAGCTCTACATTGTTCTCATCAAGGGTGCCTATGGGGGCCTGGGCAGGAGTGAGACAGATCTGAGGGTCTCTGGGCCAGGGCCTAGGCAGTGGGGGCCGTTCCCTCACTGTTTCCAGGATGGCTTCGGGGGCCGCATGAAACCACTTTGAGGGCCGGCCCCGGCCCCTGGGCCTTGTGTTTGACATGTCTGCTTTAGAAGCTTCACAGAATTTCTGCAAAAAAAGGGGGGGGCTTTTAAAACTTCAAGGGATGAGTCCTTATGTAATGGTGATGATTCCAGGAATAGAAGCTAAATGGGAAAAGGCTCTAAAATATAAAGTAATCAGTTTAACATGAAGCAAAACTAATCAACTTTGATTGCATGATTGAGCCAAGTATACAGGTTCATGAACTGTAATCAAGCTATTAAAATAACTTGCATTCAGTCAACACATATTTGTAGGATTACACATACTGTATGTTAAATCTGTTTCATTTTTGCATCAACACTCTATACATTCCAATTCTTCCATAAATTAACATCCTACCTTGAAAATAAAAAGGCAGAGTTTAAATTTGACTCAACAGATCACAATTCCTTAGAAAAGGACAGGCTGCCAGGAAACAAATTCCTAATCCACAAGCAAGTTTATGCTTCATTTTGCATTCTGGCTTTATAATTAATATTTATAGTAAGAATACTGAACACCTTACAAAGTATGCAAGGCTAATGTGTTAGATCAGGGGTGGGGAACTATGGCCCCTTTAAGACTTGTGGACTTCAATTCCCAGAATTCCTGAGCCAGCTGGCTCAGAAATTCTGGGGGTTGAAGTCCACAAGTCATAAAGCGGCCATAGTTCCCCATTTCTCTGTTAGATGATTAACATTTTTGGTTTGCTTCTTGTAATTATAATAACCAGTTACATCAGGGTCCTTAAGTCATTAAGCTTTTAATTTTTATTATGGATGAATCTCTTATGGGAAAGAAAATAGCAAACTGTAACTTATGACTGCTTTACCATCAATAACAAAGGGTTTTTTTTGAAAAAAACTGTATAAAATTTAAATCCTTTTAGGCAAACCTCATTGTTCAAATCTACATTAGTGATTAATGTAGGTTTGCCTCAGATTTTTGGATCATCCCCCTTACAAATTTTGAATCAAATCATTTCACCAAGGAACTGGAACAAATCAAATCTACAACTAACATAGATTTGAACAATAAGGTTTGTCTAAAAGGATTTAAATCAGTGTATTTGACTATATTGTCGTAGAATTGTACTGAATATATTTAAGTTTGTATAACTAATTATATACTATTAACTGTCAAAATCAATTCACCCATAATTGTATATAAGGGCCTCTTCATTTTTAAAAAGAAAGTTGATAATTACCAAGGTTGTAGTCTAGCTTGGAAAATTGAAAAACATTCCAGCAGAACATAATGGCAAACTACTAATATACTGTTGCCAAGAAAACTGCATGGATGTATCCACCGAGTCATTAAGTTCAACTTGAAAGAGGCATAAGGAAGTTATCAAAACCTTTGTTGTAAGCACAGTACCAAGTTTCTTAGCACGCTATCTCAAACTGTGCTGATCTTCAGGATTTTCTATAAATAGACAACTCCAGCAACACATTTGCTATGAATTATTTTGCTACACTCATACTGTGAAGGTTTCAAGTCTTTTGAAAAGTCACCCTCATTTCAGAAAAGTTTCACTAGAGCACTGTCTTCTATTTAGAAAATGAATTATTATATTAATTCTTCTAATTAGAAAACAAATTATGGAGTCTGCCAATGTACTGTATATATGTAAAGAATATAAATATGTACTTTTCTACATAAGTTATTTTAGTATACTGAACTGGTCATATACCCATTACCACAAACCAAATCCACATTGTATCATATCTACTTGTAAAATCTATTTTTGTCTTGAGGTATTTCCATAGGGTCACAGCTTGACTTGTAAGTAAAGTAGTAAAATACAATATTGTAGCTTACAGTAAAGCAGAGTATTGCACTATTTTATAGCAAAAAAAAGTAATAGCTGCAGAATAAAACAGCTGTAAAAAGATGTTTGATAATATTATACTGTTAGATGTTTAGTGCCAGCCATTGGCAGTTCCCCAAAAGGGTCATCAGATGGAGACAAGGAGGCTTCTTTGCTTCCACTGATGAGCCAAGGGTCTCGGACCCACAGCCCCATTGGTGAGAGTGTTTTATGGCCAAGGAGGGGCCAAGACCCCCCATAAATACCTCTGCACGAGGGGCTGCTCTTTGTTCTCCATTTTCCAGCTTCTTGTTCTGCTTCTACTCCTAGTTAGTTTAGTCATGTAATCCTAGCTTGTTTTGTTTTATTTTATTTCTCTCTCACATGCAGGCATGAATGCTTTCATGCCAAGTATTTCTTTCTCTTTGATCTATCATGAATAAAGCTAACATGATTGCATCTCTGCGTTATGCCTTTGCTTGGAAGCACCTTTAACGATTCATTGTGAGAACACCTCACAAGTTGGTAGCAGAGAGGATGGTTTAAAGGAAAGCTTCCAAGTTTGCAGAAGATTTGAAACTGAAATGGATGGCCGCAGATCCCAGATCGTGACCAGGAGTCATCAATCAAAGATGCCTACATCCAAGACTTCAGTCCCTGAGGCAACCTCAGCTGCAGATGAAAACGCGGATGGCCTTCATTCCGTCAGAGGATCCAGCAGAGCGTCCAGGACCCCTTCACATGCCTCTCTACAACTGAACGCCACAGAGGAGAGCATACAAGGTTTGCAGACTGTCCAAGATTGCTCAGATGCTGCAGAAACGGACCTGGCTGAGACCAAACGCCGCGTGAGTAAACTGACTGCACAGGAACGTGAAGAGCTGCTTAAAGAGATCCTTGCAATGCAGGAGGAGGGAGGGGCAGCCCAGGGAACAGCTCAGAAAGCCTTAGAACCCCTGGTGAGCCTCTCCCTAGAGACCACGAGGCCCCCAAATATGGCACCCGCCTCCCTTAGTGACCCCGGGACCCCAAGGCTTTTGGCGCGAACCCGCCCCCCCAGCTGTGAGCTACAGCTTCCTGGGGCAAGCGGAAACAAGATGGCTCCGCCCACGTGGTCTGGCACAGGAAACAAGATGGCAGCCCCCACTAAATCTAACAAAGACTTGATTTGTTTAAGTCTGGAAGGCCAGCAGTCCCTGGCATCCAGCCAAAATTGCCAGCAATCCCTGGCATAGAGCAGAAATGACATGCAATCCCTGGCTTCTAGCCACAGCAGCATGCATATTCCTGATTTCTCCCCCCCACAAAGCCTAAAGTGCTATGATGGCGATGAGATCTCCCCAGCCGATACTAATACAAATACAAATGCAATTAAAACGGCCATCCAAGTCCTGACTACGGCCCTGGGGGCCAAGCAGACGTCGGGGGTGCCCACCCCCCCCAAGGCTTCCCATCCTCTCCCCAGGGCCCAACTGCCGGGGGGAATCCAGCCTGCAGCCTCCCAACAATCAACCCCCACGGACCCCCACCTTCTCTTCAGGTCTTCATGACCAGCGAGGGCAAAGAGAAACAGACAATGATGAAAATCCATGTGCTTGCAGAAACAAGAAAGGGATGCCGGCCGGCAAATCTGGGCTCCGCCCCCCCAATGCCTCATGGGAAGAAGGAAGAAACCCTGAACAACGCCCTCCCCCGGGTCACATGGTTCCCGGGCACGCCCACCTGGAGTCAATAAGTAATCAAGAAAGGATTCCCTCCTCGACCACTAGAGGGACCCCTTTCACTGAAGGATTCACTTCAGAATTAAGCATTTTTCCGCTTCCTTTTACATCAATGGACATATCAAAAAATTTTGAAAGTGGGTCTGATAAGGACTATATTCCTGCAGCAAATTTGCCAAATGATTTTAAAAAACTACAGCTGGATGGGGAGAATTATAGCAGTTGGAGTAAAGATATACAGCTATATCTCTTAAAGAATGGGATTCTACAAATGGTTCGAAAACCACCCCCTCCCCCATGGGGACGTCAAGAAGAGCTGCGACACTTGCAGGCTTATTCTGCTCTACTCAGTTCTCTGGACAATAACTTGTTCCCTAGCATTCCAGCTGGTCTCAGAGCTGCTGAGGTCTGGAAACTGTTATTCAAATTATTCAACAGCGATACCATTGGTTCCATCACCAGATATACAACTGAGCTCTATACAACCAAACTGAAATTTGGTGCCAGCATGCCTGAACATCTTGCAAAATTAAAGGCACTCAGGGCAGAATTGATTTCCAGAGATTTTCCTGTGTCTGATGTAAGCATGCTCTCCATAATTTTTACTTCTCTAGACAGGAGTTGGAGCAATTTCATTGTTTCACTCGAAGCGGTCAAGAGGGAAGACATAAATCTGTCCTACCTCACAGGGAGACTGATCGAAGAAGATCGGAGAAGGAGAGATGCTGGAGAATACGCTAGAGTCACCACTCAGCAAGCCAGAAGGGGGCGCCACAACTCAGAGCAAATTAATGCTCTGCTTAAGTGTTTCATCTGTGGCTCTGAGGAGCATCTCAAGAAAGACTGCCCCCATCAACATCAAGCCCCTAAACGTGGTCCCAATCAAGTAAGAGGCAAAGGGGGAGGAAGGGGGCGTGGCAGGGGCAAGGGAAATTCACTGCATACTTGTTCCCTCACCCCCACAACAAAGGCTGATAGCTCCACTGACTTATGGTTGCTGGACTCTGGAGCTTCTTCTCACATTACTAATATGAGTCAAGGTTTTAAAAGGTTAAAGAAAATTAACTCATCTGTCAAGGTTGCAAACGGTGATACTGCTTCAATTGTTGGGGAGGGTTTTGTTTCTGTACCTGGACTTGGAAAAGTAGAAGGTGACTTGCACGCGCCTTCCATAGCCAACAACCTTTTGAGCATCACCAAATTGTGTGACGATGACAAAGTGGAAGTCTTATTTCGCAAGGGGGGAGGTCATGTCACCCGGGACCAGAGGGTCATTGGAAATATTACCATAATAAATGGCTTACCATATTTTTCTCCCAAGCCACCACAGCCTGCCCCAAGGCTTTCCAAGGGCAGTGTGGGCAAGGAGCCTGAATCTCAGCAGGCACCTGCAGCACCACTCAAAGCAACCAGAGCCAAGAGAGTGTCAATGGGGAAGCCAATTCACGATAAGTGCGCCCACTTATTGCACAGAAGGCTGGGCCATGCAAGCTTCCCTGTAGTTAAAAAGATGGGAGAATTTGCTGAGGGAGTCCAGCTCAAGGACTGTGACGTGTTTCTGGACTGTGCCATTTGCAAGAAAACAAAGAGGAAGGCTGCTCCTATATCAAAGGTGTCATTACGCAAGACTCAATATCCATACCAACTAGTACATGTTGACCTAGTTGGGCCTTTTACACCTTCCCTAGGAAAGAAAAGATATTTTCTCACTGCCGTTGATGATTTTTCACGTTACGGTCACGTATATACCCTCACAGAAAAATCTGAAGCCTTTGATGCCATAAAGTCACTGTACAACTTCGTAGAGACCCAGTACAAGACCAAGATCGCACAATTGCAGAGCGATCGCGGGGCTGAGTTCATGTCTCAGAAGTTCCAGGACTGGGTAAGGCGTAAGGGCATCCGCCATTTTCTAACTGCACCGTTCACCCCGTCGCAAAATGGTGTAGCTGAGAAAAGGAATGGAATCCTGCAAACCATGATGCGTAGTCTGATTGCAGACGCGGGTGTCGCAGAATCATACTGGGGGGAGGCAATTCATTATGCCAATTACACCTTAAACCGCACCTGGAGCAGTGTTGTAAACCAGACCCCATATTTCCTGGTTCACGGTAGGAAACCAAATCTGGCACATTTGCGCGTGTTCGGTTCCTATGCATGGGTACACATCCCCAAGCAGCTGCGGAAGAAGGGGAGATCTGTTTCCCAGAGACTAAGGTTCTTGGGCTATGCTCCTGGCTCCAAGGCCTATCGTTTCCTGGGAGAAGGGGGCAGGCCTGTGACTTCCCAATCTGCCTCTTTCGAAGAGGATTCCAATTGGACTCAGATCCACTCAAATGATCTGAGCCCATATGCCAACCGACCCAGCAAGGACACCCCGACCGCGACATCACCACAGGCGACCTCGTACCCTGCCACCGACGAAAGTGAGGAACAAGACGAAGATGCGTCCAGTCCCATGGAGGAAGACACACCGTCTTCACCCCCAGCGACACCTCAGAGACCCGCGGAAGAAAAGAGCGGTGAGTGGCAGAAGGTAAGGAGGTCAAAGCGGTCCAACAAAGGGGTCCCGCCAAAGAGAATTGACATTGGCCACATCGCGTCTGTCAACAGCGTTGTGGTCACCCCAAAGTCCTTCTCTGACATCCAGGAGCTGCCCATCGAGGAGCAGGAGAGATGGCAGCTCGCGATGGAGAAGGAAATGCAGAGCTTAAAACAACTTAAGGTCTTCACCCCCCAGCAACCTCCAAAGGAGAGGAAAGTCATTGGCACAAGGTGGGTTTACAAGGCCAAACCACTTGCCAATGGTCTCTACCTGTATAAGGCCCGTTTGGTAGCCCAGGGCTTCGCTCAGCGTTATATGGAGGACTACTCGGAGACTTACTCTCCAACCGTCCGGGCAGAGAGTGTCAAGGCCGCCCTCGTGACTGCAGCTGCTCTGGGAGAAGAAGTCTTCCAATTTGACATCCAGACGGCTTACCTCCACGCCAACTTGGACCGGCAGATCTACGTGAAGGCTCCTCCTGGCTACCAGCAAGAAGGGGGAAATACATGGTTGCTTCACAAAGGGTTATATGGTCTTAAGCAGTCAGGGAAATTATGGTATGACTGTCTTAGAAAGAGTTTAGAACGAGTTGGTTTCTCAGAATCTCATGCAGATCAATGTGTTTTCACACGCAATTCCAAGGGAACCACAGAACGGGTGTTAGTTTATGTGGACGACCTATTATATGTAGGGCCTAACAAGGAAAAGTGTGATGAATTTGCCAAGGCCCTGGAAGAAAAGTTTACTCTGAAGTCTTTGGGGCGGGTTGACAAGTACTTGGGTGTGCATATTTTGGCCACTAAAGGGGGGTTCGCTCTATCTCAAAAAGAAAAGATAGAGGAATTACTGGCCAAATGCAAAATGACAGAATCTAATCCTACGCATAGCCCAATGCAAAGCGACTTTTACAACCACACCCATAAGGACGGTCCTGAGTTCACAGATAACACGCTTTACAGATCTGTGATTGGCTCCTTGCTATACATCAGCAATTGGAGCAGACCTGACATAGCTTTAGCTGTGAACCTATTGTCCAGGCACGTGGAACACCCAAAGGAATTCCACTGGACTGCTGTCAAAAGGGTGCTTAGATACCTAAAGGGCACAGCTGATGCCCTCCTTACGCTAGAACCAGAGAAGGGGAAGACGGCCCAGCTCTCCGCTTACTCAGACGCAGACTGGGCTGGAGACACCAAAACTAGACGGAGCACTTCTGGTTTCCTCATATTGCTAAATGGCTGCCCAATACATTGGCATGTTAGGCAGCAAAAATTTATTTCTTGCTCCACGGCCGAGGCTGAATATGCCAGCCTGTCAGACACGGCCAATGATTTGACTTGGTTCAATGAGCTGATAACAAGCATCTGGGCATCTCCCCCTCTGCCCATCCAAATTCTAGAGGACAACACTGCCGCAATTGCAATCTCGGAGGCTTATGCAGTAGGCTCCAGATCTCGCCATATAGACATACGCTATAAAAATGTCAGACAGCTTACCAAAAAGGGTTTTATACATGTTGAGCACTGTAACACAGCTGACCAGATAGCTGATCTGTTCACCAAACCTGTTCCCATTGACCGGCACAACCTTCTGTGTAAGCGTTTGTGTTTGGCCTTCTGAATGTTTTTCATGCATGTCTATGACACCTGCTCACCCCTTACATACATTCACTGGTCCCTGTCATTGGCTGGCAAGAAGGGGAATTGTTAGATGTTTAGTGCCAGCCATTGGCAGTTCCCCAAAAGGGTCATCAGATGGAGACAAGGAGGCTTCTTTGCTTCCACTGATGAGCCAAGGGTCTCGGACCCACAGCCCCATTGGTGAGAGTGTTTTATGGCCAAGGAGGGGCCAAGACCCCCCATAAATACCTCTGCACGAGGGTCTGCTCTTTGTTCTCCATTTTCCAGCTTCTTGTTCTGCTTCTACTCCTAGTTAGTTTAGTCATGTAATCCTAGCTTGTTTTGTTTTATTTTATTTCTCTCTCACATGCAGGCATGAATGCTTTCATGCCAAGTATTTCTTTCTCTTTGATCTATGATGAATAAAGCTAACATGATTGCATCTCTGCGTTATGCCTTTGCTTGGAAGCACCTTTAACGATTCATTGTGAGAACACCTCACATATACAACATATCTCAAAGGGCTTATTGAAAAAATGTTTATATCGACCTTTCAAATATGGGCAGAAATAACACATCCACATTGTATGGATAAATAAATATATTCATTTCACTGTATTTATATCTGATCTCTTTTGTGCTATCTTCACATTGTTTTCAGGTTAAGTAACAGCTATTACCCTACAATTAAAACTGAAAGTTCTAAGCAACTTGGAATAATTTTATTTCACTTTTTTCTACATGCATTTCATTCATTATCTGACGTCTTTCTCTTTTACCTCTAAAAGTATACTTATGAAAACAAACTGCTCGGGGAGGAGGGAGTTTTTTATGTTTGAAAATGTATTGTAAAACTTTTTAATAAAAAGAAAGAAAACAAACTGCTCAGTAGTATGCTCATGAAACACTCCCAAAAGTTTAATTGCTTCCCTCCTGTTTCAGCGGAGTGGCAAAATAAAATAATTTCACTGATCTTAAATTTGTTTTATAATCCTTCTGATCCGATATATTTTTTTAAATTAATCCAATTCTTTTTGCCTTTCTTGCTTTGCTTTTTTAATTTCGATTTCTAACACTACAGATATCTTGGGACTGAAAGCAAAAAGCAAAATATGTAAAATAAACACAATCATATGCATAGCTTTCTAACTCAATTAAAATTTCTGAGCTGTTCAGAAGCACATTAGAAATATAACAATAACTCCAACAAAGATAACTATAGCATGAATAACGCTCTATTGCAGTTTTAATTTTGCCAAGTCAAGGGGCAGCTATTATGTCAGAAAAAATGTTAAATCAGCAGAGGCTCTTAATAACGCATAGGGAACAAAGCCAAATTCAGGAGTACCTCAAGCTGTACTCCAAGCTTTAAGGAGACAGCAATTTTTGAACATGTATTAAAATATATGTCTCCACTCAGTTAATCAATTTTCTCAACCAATAGTAGCCCTTTTATGTAGATCAGACATGTCAAATTTGCGATGTCATGTGATATTGTGCGATGTATTGGAACTTTTTCCCTATTGCCAGCAATGGGGTGGGCGCGTTTCATCACGATGCATCCGGCCCACAGGACAGCAGTTTGACGCCCCTGATGTAGATTAATCTTCCAATTATTCATTAAAAATGAATCCAAATTATTTGCAAACTACCACAAGTCCAGGATATAGGAAAGCTAAAGGAGTGCAGGAAAAAAAAGAATATCTGAAATATTTCTGCTCTTTGAGATTAGTGACAGCACATGTCTTAGGAAGGAACAAAAGAATACAGGTAGAGCTGCCTACATGCCAATGATTGTTATAGTAACTGACATAGATTTAAAGCCACTGTCCTCTATCCTGAGTAAGTATATTGAATGACACTCCCCACCATCGCCATCCAGCATGGTGAGCCCCTTTCTGTTATCCCTTATAGATCTTAAAGACTTGGCTGTTTCTTCCAGACACTGAGTTAGCTAGAATAAGTGTCCCTTGAGTGTTATTGTGTTGACTGCTGAGGTATGTCCCTCAATTATCACCTTTATTTTTATTATAAGTCTTCGAAGTGTATACCACCTAGAATAATTTTGAGTTGAATGGCTTTATAAAAAGGAAGGGAGGGGGGTACAACTGGATGTAAGAGATTCAATTTCTGAATAAAATTAATCTATAAAATGTGATCATTAATCTGAAGTGATTTTGATAATATATAATTTCAGAATAATTCATATAGATTAAAAGCCTCACTTTTGTGACAAAAGTACTGTAGCTAGAATATTACCCTTGTTTTGGTATAAAAATAGTTTTGTTCATAATATCCATACATGTTCAAGAAAGCAAGTTCTCACTTTAGATTTGAAGAACATTGCCAATAGCAATCAAAAGGTGATAGAGATCATTTGTTATCTGAGCCCTCCATGGCAGATAATTTGCATATTTCCCTTGTTTTAATGTTAAATATTTTAACATGTTAGTTTTAATATATATTATTGCATTTAGTTGATAGGTGCCAATTATTTTCAACATATATCTACAAACAGGTTGTAGGCAGTCATTCTTTATAAAACAATCTAATAAGTATAACACCAAGTTTACCTCTAAGTAGGTTAAATGAAACTATCTTCTCATTAAATATCACAAATAATCACGTTAGAATCAAATAAAGCGGAAATAGACAGAAATACAAGAACCTTTGTCCTGATACTTCAGAATCATTTCTCCCAAAATCTGTACATGTGATCAAATAAAGGAATAGATATTTAGGCATGTACGAGTAGTCCTCAACTTACAAACATTTAATAACCATTTGAAGTCACAATGGAACTGAAAAAAGTGACTTAAGACCATTTTTCACACAACTTTTGCAGCATCCCTATGGTCATATGATCAAAATTCTTGGCAACTGGCATGTATTCATGACAGTTGCAGTGTTCCAGAGTCACCTTTTGAGACTTTCTGACAAGCAAAGTCAATGGAGAAGCCAGATCCATTTAACAACCCTGTTACTAACTGAATAACTGCAGTGATCCACTTAACAACTGTGGCAAGAAAGGTCATAAAATGGAGCAAAACTCATTTAACAACTGTCTTGCTTAGCAATGGAATTTTTGGACTCATAGTTGTAAATCGAGGACTACCTGTATAGCACAAAGATTCAGATCAGGGAAGGGTTCAGTAAGTAAGACTTTGCACGGCATGGCAAGAACTAGAATCCGCCCAACTGGTTTTGTCTGGCAGGGTTGGGACCCTCCTGGTTCTATCAGTTAATTCCAGGCCATCCTGTTGGGCCGTTGTTCTACTCTGTTCTTCTGCAAGACCCTGAGGAAGTGGAGTCTCTGTTGGGCCTTTCTGGCCACCTGGGTTGTATTAACTTTCCAGGTAAGATCTTCACAGAGGTAGACTCCCAGGAATTTAAAGGAGGAAACTCTCTCCCCCCATGTAAAGTGGGGCAGGTTCCTCTTTTCCTCTGGAAGTCTAGCACCATCTCTTTTGTCTTGCCGATGTTCAGGTGCAAGTTGTTCTCCGAACACCATATGGATAGTATTTGTACCTCCCCCCTGAATGCTGTTTCATCTCCACCTGTAATAAGACCCACCACAGTTGTATCATCTGCGAACTTGATTATCGCATTAGATGGTTCAGACGATACACAATCGTGTGTACAATGAATACAGGTAGGGGCTAAGCACGCAGCCCTGTGGCGAGCCGGTGCAAAGCTTCAGGGGGGTGGATAAAACAGACCCGACCCTCACTGTTTGTAGCCGGTCACTGAGAAAGTCTTTAATCCAATCACAGATGGAGGGGGAAAAATTCAAGTCAATAATAACAATAATAATAATAATAATAACAATAACAATAACAACAATAATAATAAGTTGGAAGGGACCTTGGAGGTCATCTAGTCCAACCCCCTGCTAAGGCAGGAAACCCTATACCATTTCAGGCAAATGTCAGGATCCCTGCTAATTGGTCGGCACAATTCCTAACCACTATCCCCAGCACCCCATCTGGGCCTGCAGCTTTGCTGGGATTCACAGCCTTCAGTACAGCTCTCACTTGGTGTTCACACAGGGTGAGCAGCTGAGAATCAGAAGGCCGGCCAGGAGAGGCTACGGGGTCTGGTCTTTTCACCTCGTAGCGAGTGAAGAAGATATTCAGCTCCTCTGCCAACGAGACATTGGTATTAACCATGTTCCTCGTATTGCCCTTGTGGTTGGTTAGGTGCTGCAGTCCCTGCCACACTTGCTTCGGATTGTTGTCTGATAGGTGGTTCCCACCTTGTATTTATATTGTTGTTTTGCCATCCTAATGCCTCTTCTGAGATTTGCCCTGGCCTCTCTGTATGTGTCCCTGTCCCCTGCCTTAAAGGCAGAATCCCGGGCTCTCAGGAGTGTTCGTACCTCTGCAGTCATCCAGGGTTTGCAAATGGTTATATATCATACAAATGGTTATATATCATAGTGATTAGGTTCAAACATTATTCTAGCTAACAAAACACTTCGTTGCTCAGTAAGATGTTTAAAATCAGCCCATGTGAAAGAAAGAGTGGAAAAAGTGAAACATGTAAAAACTGTTTGGAAATGTGAATTTTTCTTTGTTCTTCCTTAGCCCAAATTGTACATTTTTATTGAAAGGGCTAGAAATACACTAAGAGCTGCTCTGTACTTATTACCATAGTTTGTTATTTCATTGATGTATACAACATAAAATAAAATTGTTTTGGGTTGGCTTTTTATTTTCCCAGGAATTGAACATAGAAAGACATATATTTGCATCCTCTTAAATATGTTACTGATACTTCATACTACTTCAGCTAAAATTAAATATGACTGAATCAGCAATGGACTACAGAAGTTGTTTGAAAACACATACTGTACTTTAAGTGGGACATGCATCTAAAATATAGGCTGGGATCCTTGGCACATTCCTGATATGACAGATCTACTTTGTCATCACCACATAATTCCTAGATTCATACATCATGCTAAATCATAAGGACTAGTTTGTGAACCACAGTGGCTGGGTCCATACAGGTAGGTAATCCTCAAGTTACAACTGCAGTTGGACTGAAATTTTCATTGTTAAGCAATGCAGTCATAAAGCTTGATGTCATGTGACTACATCACAGTGGTTAAGCGAGGATCATGGTCATTAAGCAAGCAGGACCGTCTGCTGCCAGGAACGACTTCCCATCGCCCAGTACGCTCACACAGAGAAGGCCTCCTCAGGGTGCCGTCGGCTAGACAGTGTCAGCTGGCGACCCCCAGGGGGAGGGCCTTCTCTGTGGGAGCGCCTGCCCTGTGGAATCAGCTTCCCTTTGAGCTCCGGATGGCCCCGGATCTCCGGTCCTTTTGTCGCAACCTCAAAACATTTCTTTTCCATCAGGCTGACCTGGACTGACGATAGGTTTTTTTTTTTTAAATGTTTTTAATATTTTATCACTGGGGCTTGTTAGTTTAATCTTTTTTTTTAAACATTTGTATTATTGTGTTTTATTGTTAGCCACCCTGAGTCCTTCGGGAGATAGGGCGGCATATAAGTCCCAATAATAAATAAATAAATAAATAAACTTCTTTGTACCTTCGTTTTATCAACCAAAGTCAATGGGAAAGCTGGCAGGAAGTTGCAAGTCACAGAAGGTTCACAAGCAGGCTGTTAGACAGGTAAGTGGCTGCTGCCAGGTGGGAGAGGGAGAAAAGAGACACGTGGGTGACTGAAGCACTACACAAGCACTACCTGAGTTGGTTGCTGCTGGCTGGGGGAGGGTATGTGTGGTTGGAGAGGCACTGTATGAGCACAGCAGGGCTGGGGAAGGGTGTGTTGGTGAGTGGGTGAGGGAGACTTACTAGAGCAACTTATAACCTTCCTTACTGGCTTCCCAATTGACTTTTCTTGTGGGAAGTTAGCAGGGAAGATCACAAATGTGTGACCGCATGATGTTGCAACCATCATAAATGCAAACTAGTTGCCAAGCATCTAGATTGTGATCATGTGACTAGAGGAGTACGGAAACAGTCAGAACTTCAAGAATCACCTGTGACAACCACTTGTTCAGCACTGTTCAGACAGTTGTTGAATGAGTGGTCAAAGACTACCTGTATATCACAGTAAAATAAAACCAAGGATCTTAATGACTTAGCAAGGTATGTGAATTCAATCAAAGCATGAAAGAATTCTTAGAGAATGACAAAAGCAACACTAGTTAAAATCCAAAATGAAATGTACTGTTCCAGCTTCATTTGTTTCCTGTTAGGTGGCACCCTCTAATGGCTACATTACCCTACTATAGACTTCAAAGAACAGAAAACACATTTTATAGAAATGGAATGAGATTCCCACTTCCATTTCTCTGTGACCTCTGTGACAATATAAAGGAAAGGAAATATTTAAATCAGTCATAATAGCTTTAACGTTCGCAATTTCAATTTGCTACTTTGCCTCCTCTTTAGTAAAAACCCGTGTTTGCTACTATAATTAAATCAGAAAGCAAGAGCTACATCCTGTAATTGGAAGCTGCAATTCTACTTGAAGGACTAGTTCAAAACATACATGGTAGGCTAAGTCTAACAGTAACCTATTATTTGCATTAAAAATAAAATCAGTTAACAAAAGCAGTGTGAGTAGAAGAGGATCAAAGAATTGTACCGAAAAACATGATAATGTAAATCAGACTAACAATGAAACTCAGAATTCTAAAACAGCTTACAACTGAACTAGGACATATTTAATCTCAAACTAATAAGAAATTAATTTTGAAAATGACATAGAATTTTGGTACATACAAAAATTGGAAGAAATATAAATTCCAACAGTACATATTGCTAATTCTATACACAGTGGCATTCAAAAACTATGGACTCAATGTCAAAGACAGCATTATAGATCCAGATTCAAGTTAGTATTGCTTATACAGATAATCCTCAACTTACAACTATTCATTTAGTGACTGACGTTACAGCAGCACTGAAAAAAGTGACTTCTGACCATTTTTCACATTCTCAACTATTGCAGCATCCCCATGGTCATGTGATCAAAATTCAGACACTTGGCAACTGACTCATATTTATGAAGGATGCAGTGACCCAGGGTCATGTGGTCACCGTGTGCGACCTTCTGACAAGCAAAGTCAATGGAGAAGCCAGATTCACTTAACAACCGCATTACTAACTTAACTGCAGTGATTCACTTAACAACTGTGGCAAGAAAGGTCATAAAATGGGGCAAAACTCACTTAATAACTGTCTCACTTAGCAACAAAAATTTTGGGCTCAACTGTGGTTGTAAGTCAAGGACTAGCTGTACAAGAAATTTAGAATGACCTAATTAGCTCACTGTATAGATGTTCAATTTTGATGGGCAACTACTAAATGTACACTTTTAATTAAACTAGTAAATATACATGTTTCTGCCTTCTACACTGCCTGGGCTTTCAAGATGTGAAATGCAAGAGGATACTGTCATGGAATTTAGTGTCTATATTAGAGATCCTACTTTGTATAAAATAGTATGAGCATGCTTGGGGTAAAGCTAAGTTCTTTTCTTTTTCTACTTGTGTGCCATATTGGCTGAAATGTGCCCAAACTGGACCCATACTGTATTTACTATTAGTGGGGAAAGTTGTATGTGACATTGATGTAAAAGGCAATGTATGGACAAGATGGAAATAAATATAGTTTGCAAGGATAGAAGGTATAGACGCATATAGTGAAAGGAGTTGATGTAAACTAACTATAGTTATATTTCCTTATGTCATGACTTTAATTTCTTCCTTAGTACTATGATGGGTATTTATGTGTGTGTGTGTTTGTGTGTGTGTGTGTTGTTTGCATGTGTAGAATCTGTCAACTCTCTTCCTCAAGCATATTCTTGAGTCCTTGAGAACTAGTAGAGAGTGCGAACACTAATGGCATTGAAGAGTGCTGACCCCACTGAACAATTACACTGTCCCCCGCTGGGCACTAGGACTAGGGCAGGGGTAGGCAACCTCAGCTCTTTTATGACTCCTGGACTTCAACTCCCAGAATTCCTGAGCCAACTGGCTCAGGAATTCTGGGAGTTGAAGTCCACGAGTCATAAAAGAGCCGAGGTTGCCTACCCCTGGACTAGGGTAATCAGAAAAATGTGCCCTGGTGTGCTTTCCAAAACCCTGCTCTGCTTACTGTACTTCTCAGCATTTTTCTTGTGAGATTAACGTTCCGTTTTTTAAAGATACATGTAGTGGGTGGAAGTGGTTAGCAACTTTATCCAATGTTCTAAAAGACATGTATCTTTCATAATACCATTTGTTGTTAGTTGTGAAGTCGTGTCCAACCCATCGCGACCCTATGGACAACGTTCCTCCAGGCCTTCCTGTCCTCTACCATCTTCTGGAGTCCATTTAAGCTCACGCCTACTGCTTCAGTGACTCCATCCAGCCACCTCATTCTCTTGTCGTCCCATTCTTCTCTTGCCCTCAACCTTTCCCAGTATAAGGCTCTTCTCCAGTGAGTCCTTCCTTCTCATTAGGTGGCCAAAGTATTTGAGTTTCAACTTCAGGATCTGGCCTTCTAAAGAGCAGTCAGGGTTGATTTCCTCTAGGACTGACCGGTTTGATCGCCTTGCAGTCCAACGGACTCACAGGAGTCTTCTCCAGCACCATAGTTCAAAGGCCTCAATTCTTTGGCGCTCAGCCTTTGTTATGGTCCAACTTTCACAGCCATACATTGCAGCTGGAAAGACCATAGCCTTGACTATATGCACTTTTGTTGGCAGGGTGACGTCTCTGCTTTTTAGTGTGCTGTCTAGATTTGCCATGGCTTTCCTCCCCAGAAGCAAACATCTTTTAATTTCTTGGCTGCAGTCCCCGTCTGCGGTGATCTTGGAGCCCAGGAAAATAAAATCTGTCACTAACTCCATTTCTTCCCCATCTACTTGCCAGGAATTGAGAGGGCCGGGTGCCATGATCTTGGTTTTCTTAATGTTTAGTTTCAACCCAACTTTTGCACTCTCCTTCTTCACTCGCAACAAGAGGCTCTTTAGTTCCTCTTCACTTACTGCCATTAGAGTGGTATCATCTGCATATCTTAGGTTGTTGATATTTCTCCCGGCAATCTTAATTCCAACTTTTGATTCATCTAGCCCTGCCTTTCTCATGATGTGCTCTGTATATAAGTTAAATAGGCAGGGTGACAGTATACAGCCTTGCCGGACTCCTTTCCCAATTTTGAACCAATCAGTGGTTCCGTGTCCAGTTCTCACTGTTGCTTTCTTGGCCCGCATATAGGTTTCTCAAGAGACAAATAACATGGTCTGGTACTCCCATTTCTTTAAGAACTTGCCACAGTTTGTCGTGATCCACACAATCAAAGGCTTTAGCATAGTCAATGAAGCAGAAGTAGATGTTTTTCTGGAACTCTCTAGCTTTCTCCATGATCCAGCATATGTTGGCAATTTGATCTCTAGTTCCTCTGCCTCTTCAAAATCCTGCCTGTACTTCTGATAGTTGTTGATCCACATACTGCTGGAGTCTAGCTTGTAGCATTATAAGCATTACTTTACTAGCATGTGAAATGAGTGCAATGGTGTAATAGTTTGAACATTCTTTGGCACTGCCTTTCTTTGGAATTGGAATGTAAACTGCTCTTTTCCAATCCTGTGGCCACTGTTGAGTTTTCCAAATTTGCTGGCAAATTGAGTGTAGCACTCTTATTGCATCGTCTTCTAAGATTTTGAATAGCTCAGCTGGAATACTGTCACCTCCACTAGCTTTGTTGTTGCTCAGCTTTTCTAAGGCCCACTTCACTTCACATTCTAGGATGTCTGGCTCGAGGTCAGTGACCACCTCATCTGGTTATCAGGGACATTAAGCTCGTTCTTGTATGGTTCTTCTGTGTAATTTTGCCACCTCTTCTTAATCTCTTCTGCCTGTTAGGTCCCTGCCATTTTGGTCCTTTATCATGCCCATTTTTGCATGAAACGTTCCCTTCATCTCTCCAATTTTCTTGAAGAGATCTCTGGTCCTCCCTATTCTACTGTTTTCTTCTATTTCTTTGCACTGTTCATTTAAGAAGGCATTCTTATCTCTTCTAGCTATTCTCTGGAATTCTGCATTCAATGGGTGTATCTTTCTTTTTCTCCCTTGCCTTTTGCTTCCCTCCTTTCCTCAGCTATTTGCAAAGCTTCCTCAGACAGTCATTTTGCTTTCTTGCATTTCTTTTTCTTTGGGATGATTTTAGTTGCAACCTCTTGTACAATGTTGTGAACCTCTGTCCATAGTTCTTCAGGCACTCTGTCTATCAGATCTAATTCCTTAAATCTATTTGTCACCTCTACTGTATATTCAACAGGGATATGATTTAATTCATACCTGAGTGGCCTAGTTCTTTTCCCTACTTTCTTCAGTTTAAGCCTAAACTTTGCAGTGAGAAGTTCATGGTCTGAGCCACAGTCAGCTCCTGGTCTTGTTTTTACTGACTGTATAGAGCTTCTCCATCTTTGGCTGCAGAGCACATAGTCAATCTGATTTCTGTGTTGACTGTCTGGTGATGTCCATGTGTAGAGCCGTCTCTTGGGTTGTTGGAAAAGAGTGTTTGCTATGACCATCGTATTCTCTTGACAAAATTCTATCAGCCTGTGCCCTGCTTCATTTTGTACTCCAAGGCCAAACTTGCCTGTTATTCCGGTTATCTTTTGGCTTCCTACTTTAACATTCCAATCCCCCCGATGATAAGTACATCATTTTTTTGGTGTTAGTTCTATAAGGTGCTGTAGGGCTTCATAGAACTGGTCAATTTCATCCTCTTCAGCACCGGTGGTTGGGGCATAGACTTGGACTACTGTGATATTGAATGGTTTGCCTTGGATTCAAACTGAGATCATTCTGTCATTTTGGGGATTGTATCCTAGTATTGCTTTTCCTACTCTTTTATTGACTATGAAGGCTACTCCATTTCTTCTGAGGGATTCTTGCCTGCAGTAGTATACCTGATGGTCATCTGAATTAAATTCACCCATTCCTGTCCATTTTAGTTTGCTGATTCCTAAAATGTCGATGTTCAGTCTTGTCATCTCTTGGTTGACCAAGTCCAGCTTGCTTTGATTCATGGATCTTACATTCCAAGTTCCTATGGAGAAAAAAATCTTTACAGCATTGGACTTTCCTTTCACCACCAGACACATCCACAACTGAGCGTGCTTTCAGCTTTGGCCCAGTCGCTTCATTCTTTCTGGCGCTACTAGTACTAGCCCTCTGCTCTTCCCCAGTAGCATATTGGACAGCTTCTGACCTGAGAGGCTCATCTTCCAGCATCATATTGTTTTGCCTTTTGGTACTGTCCATAGGGTTTTCATGGCAAAGATACTGGAGTGGGTTGCCATTTCCTTCTCCAGCGGAACATGTTTTGTCAGAACTCTCTGCTATGACTTGTCCGTCTTGGGTAGCCCTGCATGGCATAGCTCATAGCTTCCTTAAATTACGCAAGCCCCTTCACCACGACAAGGCAGTAATCCATGAAGGCGTATAATACCATACCAAAAGCAAATACCAGATATTGCTGAACATACAGCAAGCCTTAAAGCAAGCTTATAACAGAAGAGCATTTTCCCCCCTAAAATAAGTCTCGTTCCAGTACGCAGCATGTACAGACTCAGATAAGACAGTCTTCCTAGTTTATCTACCAATGACATTGCAGTAGACCTAACAGAAGCAAGCCAGTGTTTGGGAAATCATTCAGATTTTTTCCATTTCTTTACCTTTAGCCGAGCAATTTGAAGGCAATAATTTCCCAGTTCACCTGGACTGACCGATTTTAAAACTGGGCTTTTAAAATTTGTATCTCAGAGCACCAAACAGCTTGAACAGTCAGTGTTGGGTTGGCTGCACCCTCTCTATTGCTTTTTTCATAGAATGCCATCTGGTTATGCCAAGTGCCAAGAGCCCAATGCATTTTTCTCCTCTCCACACAGGCATTTTAGGCAGTGACAGAGAATAAACAGAAGAAATTAGTTATCAAAACAAAAACTGGCAATATAATTTACATAAACCTCTGGCTAGCTGAGAAGGAAAGGCTTTCTCTTTCCACACAATTTTTTGGTAATAAAAATAACAAATCACAAAACAGTGATGTGAATCATCTACTTTCTTTTTTCCCCGTTACACAGTCTTTAATAATACCAATCCATGAATTCAGCCATTTCACATAGAGGTTAGTGCGCTGTTCTTTGACACCAATGTAAAGCTTTTTGAGTAGTCCCACATCCTCCATCCATTTCTCACCCCGCGCAAGAGAAAAGGGGACAGCGGGGGTCCTGAAGTCAAACGAGATGTCCTTCAAGTTTAACCGATTTAAAGAGGACAACTGTTATTTCCTTCCTTATAACCAGCCTTCTCCTAAAGCACGTTCCTTTTGCACCTCTGTAAGAAACTGGATGGCAAAACAGGAGCATTTATTCTTCTTTTGCAGACCATGACTTCCCCTGAAGCTTTTGAGGACTTCATGCCTGAGGAATTCAGGGGAGGATGACTTTGGCAAGGCTGCACTGCCGGATTGCAAGACTCGAAGGCATAAAGTGGAAAAGGAGTTTTGGTACAATTAAGGTGGCGCAGAAATTTGAGTTGTAGCAATTTTGCCAGTCTTGGTTTTCTTTGGAATAAAGCTTCCCGATGCAGCGGGCACTCTTGGAACAGGCTACTGAGCTACTCAAACATAAACCTGGGTGTGATACAAGCAGTAATGTTGCATCATAAAGACAATGTCGAAGATGATGGAGAAGAATCATCTACTTTCACTGACAGTTGGAGCATTTCCTTAAATCTTAAATACGGAAAAAAATCAATGCAGTCTAAAGGATATCATGTGCATACTTTTAGGAAAATAAAAGTTACTATTATTAAAGTCAATACAGGTGATCCTCGAGGCTGTTTGAGGGTTATCGACATTTTCCAGTGCACTTTGGGGAAGAAATCCCTGAGGTTGGAATTGGTACATTCCAATGACTCTTTGACCAACTGCCTTGCTCTGACTGAGGAAGCTGCCTCGATGGGCAGTGAAACATCTCACAAAAATTAGTCCAGTTTCAATGATTCGACCTTCAGATAAAATCTTCAGACAACTCTACTTGGATGACCGAGAATTTTCATTGACAGGTGATCCTCAACTTACAACCATAATTGGATCCTGAACTTTTGTCACTAAGCAAGGCATTTGTTAAATTATTGTGAATCATCGTTGACTTTGTTTGTCAGAAGCTTGCTGGGAAAATTGCAAATGGCAGTCATGTAACCTGTGGATCCTGCAACTATCATCAATACAAACAGCAAATGCCAGTTGCCAAACATCTGAATTTTGATCATGTGACCATGGGGACATTGGGATGGTTGTGTGAGGATTATTTGTAAGTTACTTTTCTCAGCACTATTGTAACTTTGAACAGTACTAAACAAATGGTTGTAATTTAAGAACAACATCTAGTTTGGAACCATTTTAAAAGGGCACAAAGTCCAATAAAGTAGTTTTCGATTTATGACCACAATTGAGCCCAAAATCTCTGTTGCCAAGCAAGGCAGTTGTTAAGTAAAATTTGCCCATTTTACAACCTTGCTTGCTTGTTAAGTGAATCACTGCAGTTGTTAAGTTAGTAACACGGGTTGTTAAGTTAATCGAGCTTTCCCATTGATTTTGCTTGTCAGAAAGTCACAAAAAGGGATCACATGACCCTGGGACACTGCAACCATCATAAATATGAGTCAGTTGCCAAGTGTCTGAATTTTGATCATGTGACCATGGAGATGCTGCAACAGTCAATAAGTGTTAAAAACATTCTAAGTCATTTTTTTAGTGCCATTGTAACTTCAAGCGGTCACTAAACAAACTGTTGTAAGTCAAGGACTACCTGTATTTTTTAAACTTTTTTTCTCTCAGGACTGCTTCCCATTTTTAAAAATTAAAGAACCCCAGGAGAGCTTTTGCTTATATGGCTATGTTTATCAATATTTACTATATTAAAAATTAAAACTGATGCATTCACTGCCAATATGCTTCTCATAATTTTTTGATGGGATTTTAATATTGTATTATTTTTCAGCATAGGCTGGCAAATTATTTTTATTTTGTGGACCTCTCAGAAGGACCACACCTTGATAAACACTCAGATGGGCAAACGTAACTCGATTGGCATCTACTAGATGACAATAAAGTTAACTGATAGTGTGCTTTCTGTAAGCTAAAGTGGTAATGAAGGCCTTCATAATCCAATGATTGTTTTTAAAAATGATGCATTTCAATCACACAAAAAATACCTCACCAGCAGGATTTTCCAAAGCTGTAATCTGCCCCCCAACAGCCTGCCCAGGCTTTTATAATAGCTACAGTAGCTGTGGCCTCATGAATAATTCAATCTAATGCTTTGCTCAATTCAAAGTTGTATATCCTGTTCCACAAAGATAGTGTTTTTCTCAGAAAACACTATTAAATGTATTTTTTATTTAAAAGACTAAAAGGCTATATCTTGATTATATTCAGATATATGGATATATGATCTAGGAATGTGATATTGACATATATAGGTATGCAAATGTATAGCGGATTGAGCATGATATAACATAATTTGTATAACAATTGTGCAGTTTAATTGCATACTATTATATAATTATATAATATGTTGAGTTTGGGAACATAAATTATAATTAGGCGTTGGTGCTACATTTTTTTAAAAAGTGCTCAATGTCTATAATAACTACATATACAATATATCAAATATTTGTATGCAACCATATTTAAATCCAAAATATTCAAAGCTCTGCCTTTTAGGTTATTTTTTAATGTCTGCTCAGCCATTTTATCTTCATGCAGTAAATCTAGACATTATAATCAGCTACAGTTTTTCCTATTTTTTCTCAGTTAAGTTTTTCTTGCCATAGGAAATCTATTTAAGAGGAGAAAAATAGAATACCAGGACATATCTGTACATGACATATATGGTGATAGATTAGGCCGCTATAGCTTCCATTGACTGCACTGGCAAATGACAGACTGATGGTACAGTAATAAATACTTAGCAATTTGTTACAAACACAATTTGCCATTTAATCTGTTTCTGATCATAATCTAATCAAATTCATTTATTTAGTTTCATATTTTTATTTATTTATTTTTATTTATTTTAATTCCATTTATATCCCGCCCTTCTCCGAAGACTCATCTAGGCTAGACATTTATTCCATTGATTTTACATGCTTGTCAGTTGGGCTATTTCTCCACAGGACAAAAGAGAAACAAGTGATAATATATGCAGCAGAAGTTAAAGGATTTCAGCCAGCAGGATTAGAATGAAATCTATGGAAATTCATTCAGAAAAAAAATGACACATAAAAAGTTCTCTAGTGCCTTGTATAAATTACACCGAAATTATTTGCATCAGTGCTTGAAAATGATAATATCCACCAACTATATAAAACTATGATTTATAATGAAGGGGGAATAAAAGAATGCCTTATGAACTATTGATTGCCTGAATTTTCCAAATATAGAAAAAAGATAATCAAAGAATTAAGCAACTTTGGCTTGTAAGGAATAAATAGCTCTCCAGCTATTTG
The DNA here is from genome assembly GCF_964194415.1 of Vipera berus. Classification (NCBI taxonomy): domain Eukaryota; kingdom Metazoa; phylum Chordata; class Lepidosauria; order Squamata; family Viperidae; genus Vipera; species Vipera berus. The sequence continues at coordinate 180,923,584 of NC_138203.1, read as the reverse complement.
GATATAGCTATGTAGCCCTTTTTACCGTAATATTGCAAGTGCACCAAACAAGACTTCTTTAGACTTTTTGATATTTAAATTGCTTGTAGTTATTTTATAAGAGTTAAAGTGCGATAGATTTAATATTTTATTGTTGTTTGCATAAGGTAGACTATGATTGTTTGTATTTTTATACCCTGTATTGAGCTCTGGGAAGTCGGGGAGGGGGGAGGGGGAGGGGAGGGAGGTGTTGGGGAGGGTTGGGGAGAGGGGAGGGGGTTGGGAGGGGTTTTCTTTTTAAAAAATGTATTGTAAAACTTTTCAATAAAAAAAATACTTCTTTAGACTTTTCTTAAGGAACTGAACACCTTCAGAAAAATCTACAGTGCGCTGGACTAAGCAGCAAATAAGTGCAAAGGCTTACAAAGGTTTTAAATGGTGGACACAGAATTTCAAGCTTGCAATTGCAAACTCCTTACCCTACTATTCCTAAATCCGTTCTACCTGGAGACACACAGGATCTCCTTTCTTATTTTTCACATCCCAGAATAGCCAGAATGCAGTACGTCAGCCCTTACTGTTGCCGTTGTTGGCCTTGTTTTCTCCACGGGGCATGACTTACTGAAGTGTTGTTTTTTTTCCTGCTGCTTTTTCTCTACCGCCAAATACCTACCCGAGGCAAAACAACTTGCTTCTGGTTCCGTCACATTTGTCACGTGATCCCTCTGCAGTGTACGCAAGAATCGCCCGCGGGAGGTTTCAAGCTCGCCCCCTCTCGCCTCGCTTTACGCGTCTTGTTTTTAAACCCACAAAAACATCCATTTTAAAGAGGCAGCGAAAGCTCCTCGAGCCCCTCGGCCGGAGAGACCCCAGAGCAGGGGTCTTCAAACTTGGCCCTTTTATGACTTGTGGACTTCAACTCCCAGAATTCCTCAGCCAGCAAAGCTGGCTGAGGAATTCTGGGAGTTGAAGTCCACAAGTCATAAAAGGGCCAAGTTTGAAGACCCCTGCCCCAGAGGCTGGGGAGGGGGGGGGGAAAGAAGAGTCACGTATTATGCAAGGGAACGTGAAATGTCACTGTGCGGCCCGCGATAATTTGGAAGGCGTCCTCGGTTCTCCCAAGTCCCCATTTCCGACTACGGTCGGCGGCGGCGGCGATCCATTCATAAAAGAGAGGGGCTTCGTCACGGGCATTCCGGGGTTAACCAGGAGGCTGGCTGAAGGATCAGATAAGCGAGCCTTCCTTCTCCCCCCCCCCCCCCCCAGCAATCGTCAGCCTGCCGGGGAAAGGCTTGGCACGGCTGTGGCGAAAGAGGGCGGGCCAACAGGCCGAGAGAGGGGCGGCTGGGAGTAGACCTATTTCCCAGCCGCCGTGAGCAAGGAAGGGAGACCGAGCAGGGGACGACCGTGTGTGTGCGTGCGTGTCCTGGGTGCCCGAGCGGGAAAGAAAACGGGAATCAGCAGCCCAGACGTGACAAGGGGCTCGGAACAGCCGACATGCCTGCCTCGGGAGGGGAGTAAGTCATCTGAGCGCCGGAGTCGGCGCCTTCTCCTTTGCCACCCTACTCTTGCTTCTTAAGGCGAAGAAGGCTGCGAAGGGGAAGGGGCGTTCGGGGAGCCGGCGCTGATATTCGTCGGGTCGCTTTCGGCAAACCCGTCCCCTCTGCGTCGCTTTGGCTTTGGAAAGAGTGACGGGGTGGATGGGTGGAGGAAGCGGACGGGAGAGAAAACATTCGGGAAAGCTCGATTTGGGGCCTGAGCCGACACTCGATTCAGCCCAGAAAAGTTTTGACAGGATCTGGAAACTTTCCCCCCCAAGTCGAGAGGTGTGAGCGGCTTGCTCAGCTGGGCTGGGATATTGGCAGCTTCTTATACAGCAGGAGTCTTCAAACTTGGCCCTTTGGTGACTCGTGGACTTCAACTCCCAGGATTCTTCAGCCAGCGTGCCTGGCTGAGGAATTCTGGGAGTTGAAGTCCACGAGTCACCAAAGGGCCAGGTTTGAAGACCCCTGTTATATAGGCTTGAGCGAATGCTGGTGGGGTATTGAGCCCTTGATTCTCGGGATGAGTAGGAGATTTTCTAAGCAGGTTGTGGGCCTTTTTGTTTTTTTTGTTTTCCTGCCTCGCTTCCCTCTTAAGTTGTTTGGGGAAACCCAAGCAGGGGGCAGCTGACGTTGATATCCGAGAATGATCACACAACAGGAGCACGGAGGAGGGTCAGCACGGTCCGGTTATTTATAGGTGCAGGAATGCGCCTTGGAGTTGAGACTTTAAAGTAATACGACCTGCCCCGAAGCCTTGAGGTTATTCTTCCCTCAACTTTTGCGGGGGGGGGGGGGGGGGGGACGGGACCGCACAAAGTCTTGTCAACTCCTGAAGGCACTTTAATTGCACCTACCCACCTAAAGTGAGATTTCACTTTATCTCAGTATCGCAGAGTGGACTTTTGTCCATAAGTGCTAAAATAAATATTTGTTTTTTTTAAGCTGTTGCTTCCATCGGATGGTGGTGGCTACCTTTGGAAATTTGCCATGAGAAGCAAATCTGTGGTGGTTTCAAAAGGTGGTTTATTTTGTGCAGTTGTCAGCCTTAGCTGTGGATTATTAGAGGGGCCCAGAAATATCCTCTTGTTCCTACCCCTTGTTTCCTTACTTTTTCTTTCCTAATGACAAGCAAACAAACAATCACTTATATTTGGAAAGAATAGCTGCACAAAACATTTTGACTGGTAAGCTGTACCTGAAATAGCCTATTCTTTTTGCTAGGTAACTAGTGTTTAAGCTGTCAAACCACTCAGCAGTAAGTGCTTAGTTTTTGTGACTCTTGTGCTGAATCCAATGTTTTTCTTTAATGTTGCATTTTTGGGGAGATAACTAATTTCCCTAGCCTTCAAATCATCATTCCAGCAGCAACTTTCATTGTTTGGATTGTCATATTGTATACCATCATATATTTAATTTGATTGATTAATTGATTTTAATAAATGTATAAACCCACTTGTGATGATTTATTGTTATGAAAACTAAACTATGACAGTCAAAAAATTGGTTAAAAATTCTGGCTTAGCATAATATATTAGATACATTGTGGTTATCAAAGTCATCTCTTGCAAAAAGCCTGCAATATTTAAAACATGAATTTGGTTGGAGAGGGGAGAATTCTCTCACAGACACATATCATTTGAATTTCAAGCTATATTTATTTCTTAGGTAAAGTAATAATAGATAATTGTTCCCCACCTAAGTTTCTTGCAATACTTATTGTGAAAAAATAATCACAATAAATATTGCTGAGATTTGTTGTTTAATATGTTGCTGTCAATCTTGCCTTTAAAAAATATTTAGGTCGTAAAGTAGTTAATATCTGTGTAGTGCCAGCTTTGGAGATTCAAACTGAAATCTACCTTCTGTCTTCATCAAAGTTCCCTGGTTGCCTCTGGGCCTGTCACTCTCCCTTAATTAGCTTTCTTCATTGTAATGTTGTGGGGGGGAAATACAAGAAGGTGCTGTACACGTTAGCTTGAATTCTGCATTGAAAGTTAGGATAGAAATGTAATGAATAACCAGACAAGCCAAGACCTATTGGGTGATCGTTTCAGATACACTTTCTTACCTAAACAGATAAACAGCATGACTGTGGACAGATAAAAAAAACAAAAACGAACCAGTGGGAGTGGGAGCGACTTCTGACTTCCCCAACTGACTTTGCTTGTGGGAAGCTGTCAGGGAACATTGGAAATCCCAATCACATGACTACAGTTGACAGCAATGGCACTGTAGCAGCCACATATTTGTCAATACAACTGTTCTGAAGATCCTTGAAATTTCAGTCCCGTGAAGTAATTGTCCCAGATTTTGGACACATTCTGTAAGTCAGCCCATTTGAGGTACAATGAGTCAAAAATATTGTCTATTTGCCCAATTGAAAGTTACAAACAGACAATGGGAGAATGTTATTACTATATAGAATATTGATGTGGTGGTGATGATGTTAATGATGATAAATAATGATCTTCAATAATGCATTTTATATCAGATTCCCACATGGTTTATGAGATCACAGGCTTCTGTGGTCTGAGTATCTCTTTGGCTTAGGTATTTTTGTAATTAAAAATCCATGACTACATTCATCCAACTTCATGAACCATATACTAGCCAACCACAGTTTTGCGTAGCATGTCATGCAAACCCAACCTGGGTGATTAGCTTATGATTAAATTAAATATGGTTTAGCTAACTCAGGATTATAGATTTATATAACACTGAACCATAAACTACCTATAATGGCTCCATCCATTCATTACGTGTGGACAATATGCTGAGTTAAAATGTGGTTGGCCAGTTTGTGGTTCAGCGTGATATGTGAATATAGCCTGCAGAGAACCTTTTCTCCATCATAACATCCAATGTGTGCATCTAAATCTCTTCTCTTCTGCAGCCCCAAGGGAGAGGATTATTCCACAGCCATCCTACGCCAAAAACATCGTCCTAATCGCCTCGTTGTAGATGAAGCAGCTAATGAAGACAATAGTATTGTGAGTCTGTCCCAGGTAAATTTAAATCCATTGTTCCATTTTTTAATGCCTTCAGTAGACCAATTTCTGCCCTATATTCCAATTTCCAAAATCATTCTAGACCAGTCTTCCCAATCTGTTGCTTGCAAGATGTGTTAAGTCAGCCCTTTCCCATAAATATTTACCTTTGGCCAAGATAACTGAGAATTTGGAAAGTGGCTATCCCAACATATGAGAAGAATGAAAGGGTGGGGAAGACAGTTCTATCGTCATATTTATAGCCTACCTCCAATATTCTACCCAACAAACACAACATAAAACAATCTATAAGATATTTAACTTTAAAGTTTATATTTTTTTTATCAAACTTGGTTGGTTGTGGTTAGATTACTCTTAACCAACCCTCTCTTAAATCTAAAATCACCTCCTAGCATTTTAAGCAAGTTATTTATCATCCCCATTGGTGTTTTCATCATGTATGCCCATAAGCACATACACGCATGCACACATATCCTGAAGTGTTTAACTATCCTCAGTATTTCATGCGTTTTGCAGTTCTTGATAGGCCTTGTTTTACTTCTCTTTTTTTCTTTTTACCTTAACAAAAGCTGTCTTTGCATGTCTGAAAACATTATCACAGACAGCATTACTGTAGCCATTACTGTCCAGCACAAAACAACAGCACTGAAAAAAATGAGTTACAATCAGTCCCTTGACTTACGATTGTTATAGCAGTCACATGATCAGAATTTCTGTGTTTGGCAATCAGCATATACGTACAATAGCTGTAACATCCTGGGGTCACACGATCACTATTTTTAACCTTTCCAGCCAGCTCCCAACAAGCAGTCAATGAGGAAAGCTGGATTTCCTTAATTACCATGTGGTTCACTTAACGACTGCAGAGAAGAAAGACTATAACATTGGGAATGACTCATTTAACAACCACCTTCCTTAGCAACAGACATTCTGGTTCCAGTTGTGGTTCCAGGTGGAAAACTACCTGTACTCAGAAAAAAAAATACAGAATAATTTTAATGATTCCTATAAGTTGCACTAGGGACGCGGTGGCTCAGTGGGTTAGGACGCTGAGCTTGTCGATCAGAAGGTCAGCAGTTTGGTGGGTCAAATCCCGAGTGCCGCGTAACAGAGTGAGCGCCTATTACTTGTCCCAGCTTCTGCCAACCTAGCAGTTCGAAAGCACGTAAAAATGCAAGTAGAAAAATAGGGACCACTACGGTGGGAAGGTAACAGCGTTCCGTGCGCCTTTGGCGTCTAGTCATGCCGGCCACATGACCACTGAGACGTCCTCGGACAAGCGCTGGCTCTTCAGCTTTGAAACGGAGATGAGCACCGGCCGACTAGCATGCATGTGCGGGGGAACCTTTACCTTTACCTTTATATAACTTGCACTAGTAGCTGCTGAGGTGCTACAAATAATTTCCAGGCACTTCTCAAGGTAGATCCATGTTCAGAACATGGCAACAGTTAAGATGGGCTATCACAAAAGCAATGCCAAATATTACTCAGTCCAATCCACTTAAGAAGGATCACAGTGATTACACCAGCTATATTTACGCAAAACCATTCCCTGACATAGTTGCCACTTGAAAATCTAGCAACAGTGGCATTTTAAAAAAGCACCCCCAAAATGTGCAATGTGCCCATTGAAAACAAACATCTCAGTTCCAAAATCCAGCCCTTTCTTTATCAATAACATCTCTATCTTGTCTGAATTTAGTTTCAGCATATTTTCCTTCATCCAGAACCATTCCTGAGATTAAGATATATTCAAGGGCATTGGGTTGTGGAGGGTTTTTTTTTTAGATTAATAAGATGCAAGGTAGCTTAGTGTTTTCAGCATTCTGGAGCTTCAAATGAATATTGTAGTGCAGGGGTGTCAAACTTGCAATATCACGTGACGTGTTATGATGTATCGAGACTTTTTTGCCATTGCCGGCAATGGGGTGGGCGCGGTTTCGCTATGATGCATCAGGCCCACGGGCCAGCAGTTTGACACCCCTGTCCGTTCATGTAAATGTTGAATTATGGAGCCAACAAGATCCAATCTGTAGAAAAACTATACTGTAGGTCAGAAATCTGATATTAACAGTATTTTCCCAGTACAGGTAGTCCTTGTTTAAGCAACCACAATTGGGACCAGTAACTTGGTCATCAAACAACACAGTCCCTAAATAAGAGTATAAGTTTTCCTTTTCTTTACAGACCTGTGAAGGTCATAAATGCATAACTTGGTCAAAAGTTACTTTTTCATCAACATCATAACTGTGAATCGTCACTGAATGGTGCAGCCACTAAACAAGGACTACCTGTATCACCTTTTGGAAATATCTCAATAAGAAAGATAGGAATCTGTGCAAAACAGCGCCTCGTAAGTTCCAGTTCAACTAGATATTTGTGGAGAATATCATGGCGTTCAAGGCTTTTGAGAAGTCCAGGATAATTTTGTCAATTCCCTAGTTAGTTTTCAACATAAATCAGCTACCAAAATAGTTAAAGCTGTCTCAGGATCATATCATGGATGAAATACTGGTTGAAAATTATTTATTTATTTATACATTGCCAATTGCCTCTGAGTGGGTTACAATGTAAAAACAAAACAACAATATGCCATAAAAAACCCACCTCACATTAACAATACAGGCCACAACACACATTTATTGACCATTCATAAAGGGCTCCAACCACCATAACTCGATGTCAGAGGTGGAGCCTGGTCTTTAGGGCCCTCCAGAATGCCATCAGGATCTCAGGGAGAACCTCACTCCAGAAGATGAGTCCAGAAAATCAGAATGTGGAGTTGCAAAGCCATACACTTGCCCTAGAATGGACTAACTTGGAGAATGGCCTAATTAGAGATTTTTAGTAATCAGGGGAGGACTTTCTCAGCACAATTCTTACAACAACCTTTTTCAAGCTATGTTTGGGTGACTTAAGATAACATAAGCATTCTCTGAATATGTTGTCTGTCCTATAGCACAGGGGTCTCCAACCTTCCCACCGTAGTATACATAGGATTAAAAAGGCGGACTTTTAGATTGGGGCTGTCAAACATCTCTGGACATTAGACTGCAATCTGTAAAGAAGGGAAGCCAGCCAGCTTTCCTTTTCCAGAATCAGCCAAATTGCATTCTTCCACCGGCTATCCAATTGCCTGTCACTACTTTTTTTCCCAGCCAACCTCTATTTTCCATCGTCCTACCATCTCTGTATATATAGCTCATAATGCTAAGTAACAATCAGGAAAATCAGCAAAGCGAGACAGTTCCTCATCTGCTGAAAACAGTGCTCTTAATAGTAGTATATAATGACCCACCCTCAGGAGCAGCCCCTTTTGCTTCTCTGCACTAGCAACAGCCCATTGCCCTAGGACAGCTTTTCTTTTAACTTTGAGATCACACAAGGCAACATCTCTGGGCAGAAAGGCTTCGGTGGAATTTTGAGCAGCCCTGAGTCCACAAAGAGCCTGCAACAGATATAACTTCACCTCTGGTGGATGCTTGTACATCCCTAATAGCCTAGGTGTGCAGTGATGCCACTGTGTGTTCTGAACTAACGACAGATTCTCATCGTTTCCCTTTGTCCACAAATAATGATTTGCCCTAGTGTTTATACAAAATGAGCACGTTATAGTCTTCTTTGTACCGGAGGGTCCAAACCCAAACTATTTTGGTTCTCCTCAGGCCAAAATGGAAGAACTGCACTTGTTCCGTGGAGATACGGTGCTTATGAAGGGAAAGAAACGCAGGGAGACAGTATGCATTGTTCTTACGGATGACTCTTGCCACAGTGAGAAGATTCGAATGAACCGTGTCACCCGTAACAACCTCCGTGTGCGCCTTGGAGACGTGGTCAGGTGAGGACATCCCCAAATAGAATAGTGGTGGGAAAGGAAAGACTGCCGGTGGAAGAGAAAGCTAAAATGCAAACATGCCACGGTTTCGTTTAGGCTCAGAAGGAGGAGGCATCAAACAAAATGTGGGAGTAAATATGGAGATTTCAACAATTTAGAAGGAAACAGCCTTAACAATAGTTTTCCTATATACTGTACGTGTGGTGAAGTGGAATGTTGGACTAAGATCAGGGATATTCAGATTCTCTTTTTAGACATTGAAACTTTTTGAATAATTTGGCAAGGTCACCATTTTAGTATAACATATCTCATAAAATTATCAAGTGGAAAAACGGGATGAGGAGACATACTCATCCATGCTGCCTGGGGGGTCTTGAAGAAAAAGCAAAACTACTGTATATAAATAAAAATATTTTAGAAGTTCTCCAGGTAGAATTTTGGGATATTGAATTTGACAAGAACACTCAATAAGCGCTATGGTGACTTGTCCTATAAATCCAGGATATTTGTAAAGCAGTGCTGGGCAGCCTACAGTCCTAATGCTGCCTTGGCTTTACTTGAAAGGCCTTGAGTGTGAAGTCAGCTGAGATCTTGGATAAGGGTTTCTTTTTTCTTCTCTGCGGCTTGCTGCTGGATAGAGAAATTGGGTGTTAGGAAGAGGGGCGGGGGGAAGAGTGATGTGGGAGAGAAAATAGATATCTAGATGTTCTGGTTCCATCTAATTCTTGTTTCAGTATCATTCATCATGGGAGCTTCCTTAGCTGAACATCGGGGGAATATGTGTAAGCAGTGGATGTGTTTAGCACAATGCTGACCTCAGATGAGGCCATCTGATTCTTTCTATTTTTAGTGTACAGGCCTGTCCAGATGTGAAGTATGGAAAGAGGATTCACGTCCTCCCCATCGATGACACTATTGCAGGGTTGACTGGGAACCTCTTTGATGTCTACCTCAAACCGTACTTTCTGGAAGCCTATCGTCCTGTACATAAAGGTGAGACTGACAGACTGGCAAGGTACGTTTCTCTGTTTCACTTGTGCAGTCGTACCTCCTTACTGATGGAGAAATGGAGCCATTTTCTCAGTCGCCTCTACGTTACCTATTGGATTGGCCTGAAACCAATCGGGCTGGCAAAACAGAAGTCAGAAGCACCCAGTAGAAGTTGTTCATACATCATCCCACTAGGCCTGTCCTGAGGGAAAGGATAAAGAGAAGTAGAGCTGGTGAGAGACTTTTTGAGATAGAGAAGACGAAAACAGTGGTATAGACACCTCTTTATTAACTGTTCCTGGTTTGATGGGATGAATGCTTTGCCTCACAAGCTACCAAGTTCCACCCAAAGTTTCGTTTGTTTGTTATTAGTGCTTTTGAGTCAGTGTTGACTCCTGGCGATTGCCTGGACAAGTCCCTGCAGTTTTCTTGGCATGTTTTTTGGAAGTGGTTTGCCATTGTCTTCTTCCTAAGACTAAGAGAGAGTAATAGACGCAAGGACCCAGTTGGCTTTGTTCCTAAGGCGGGACTAGGCCTCATGGTTTCCCAGTCTCTAACCTGAGTACTAGTTGTTTTTTTCCTCACAAGTTATTTTTAATTCTCAAGTACTGCTAGCTGCTGTAGTTGCAGTCAATACCGTCTTTATAACCCTCTTTCCCTTAGGTGTCTTCCTCCATCTCACACAGCATTAAGGGCTGAGGTCATAGGCCATAAGAATAATGAAAATGGCAGCAACACCTGCTTCCCCCATAGCTTCTCTTTACGACACTGGGCACATACACTGGAATTGCCCCCCTTTTCAGCTGCTCTTACTCTTATTTAGTCTCTTATTTATTGGTTACATTTATATCCCACTTTTCTCTCCGTACAACATTCAAGGCAACTTGCAGCAACCAAAATACAGATTGTAGAACAAAAAAAAAATAAAAACAATGTGCTGTAGTTAAAATCAGATAAAATTAAAATCAGTACTATTAAAATCCATCTAATTAACAGTTAAAAGTTTGATGGAAATGATTTTTGTCATTTTCTAGAATTATGAGGGAGCCTCACCAGAGCAAGAGTGCTTCCTACAACAAATAGGAACTGTGGACCTGATTTAGGTTTTGCAGCTGGTCCCACTTTAAAGTGCCTTTACTAGCTAAAATTTTACCTTTTTGTTTGTTTGTTTGTTTCACCCATGTCGCCAAGCCCTAATTGTTATCATGGGACATCACTTTGATTTTGTGGTTCAGTTCTGAGGAAGGTAATGAATTGAGCTAGCAATGTAATTTCTCTGCTCTTTCTAGGTGATATCTTCCTTGTACGTGGTGGAATGAGAGCTGTGGAATTTAAGGTGGTGGAGGTAGATCCCAGTCCCCACTGCATTGTTGCTCCTGACACAATTATCCATTGTGAGGGGGAGCCCATCAAACGAGAGGTATGTGGGAGAGCTAATGAAATCCATCTCAAGAATGGGAACCCTGTAGCCAGATCTTGATGCTGATCATTAGAGGCTCTTCAGCAGTTTCCAGTGGGAATAGTGCAGAGGTGTAATGGTCTGTGAGAATAACCTTGGGGAGGAAAAGCGACAACTTAGACCACTGTTGTGCAGAAGGTCTCTCAGCTCACAGAAGGAAAAGGGAATATGGGAACCACCTCACAAGGGATACTCCCTAATTTTCTGGAAAGTAAAAGTGAAGGAGGAGAGAACTGCTTTTAGCCTTGCAAGATTCTGTTTTATTTTGTTTATCAACTTCAGAGACCACCCATCTCATTCTCAAAGTGACTCTGGGCAGTATGCAATTAAAAACAATTCTTGCTGTAGCAAAACTGGTAGCATTACCGTAGGATTACCGTAGTATTTATGGCTTGTGTTTCTTGTCTGGACTATCTCGAAGGGCAGACAAGAGGGGTAAGATTTTAAGAGCAGCTCTGCAGTTCTTCCAAATGTTACCAGATAGGAGCATAAAGACTTTGAAGATATGAGACTCCAGTCCAATTGTGACTGTATATATGCACTGTTGTCCCGGTTGACAAAGAGAAGCTGTGATTCATTGTGAGGATCTTGTGGTATGTTTTCTGTGTGCCTTTTGTTAGGATGAAGAGGAGAACCTCAATGATGTTGGCTATGATGACATTGGGGGCTGCCGTAAACAGCTGGCTCAGATCAAAGAGATGGTGGAGCTGCCATTGAGACACCCAGGGCTCTTCAAAGCAATTGGAGTGAAGGTAGGTACAATGGAGGGCTAGGAATATCGCAATCTCCATATTATTGTTCACCGTCCTTGTTAGTTTTAAAATATGCCATAATATTTTATCCTTGGCAGATGGACATTCTGTTTCAGTTTCTATTGATTGTATTCTCTCCATCTTTCTTTCCAAGCAGGCTATAGGCCTTGTGATGTAAACTTTTATTGCTAAAAGAATGAGAGAATGCTGGGGGCCTCTACGGCTTTTAGTATATCCTCACCTAATTTATTGCCAGGTGAACCAATTACCTATTAGACGTTCATTTGATGTGATTCCTCTGCTTTCTCTCTTCCTTCTTCGTCAGCCTCCAAGAGGGATTCTTCTTTATGGCCCCCCTGGCACTGGGAAAACACTTGTGGCCCGTGCAGTTGCAAATGAAACTGGAGCATTTTTTTTCCTTATCAACGGTAAGAAACACGGCGTGATGTGAGTCTTACTGTGTGAGTGTCATAGGAAAAAAGGGGCTATCCTGGATATCCATATTCTCCTAGCTGCCACATTTCTATATGATGATCATAAAGGAATCATTGTATATTGTAGAGTAGCATAACGACATAATGGGAACCAGTGCAATGAAGTTTACAGCTCTGGGCAATGACCAAACAAGAACGAAAAGTGGCGATCCTAAAGCCAGGTAGCCCAATGGGTCCTCTTTTTCTGGACCCTGATGATTGTTCAAGAGTCCTTTCTGTCTTGCTTCTTCAGGCCCGGAGATCATGAGCAAGTTGGCCGGGGAATCTGAGAGCAACTTACGCAAAGCCTTTGAAGAGGCTGAGAAGAATGCTCCGGCTATTATCTTTATTGATGAGCTGGATGCTATTGCTCCTAAGAGAGAGAAGGTAAGGGGTGGTTTCTTGAAAGCAAAGAGGAAATCTCGAAGAAACACTCATGGTCTCTGAGACTGCATTATTACTTCAAATGAGTCCGTTCAGTTGCCCCCACCTCAGATGTTGGTAGAGACACAAAGATTAGCCTCGGAGATGACAACATTTCATCAATGGGTGAAACACTAATTTATAGAAAGTCCTGACCTCTTTCCTCAGTACTAATGTGCAGAGCCAGTCTTCTGAGAGATAATGCATCTTTTTTCTTTGGTGAGCTCCATGAAAAAGCAGGCGGGACTGCTGTACACACAATAAAGTTAGAAAGCAGGAAACCTATCTAGAGGAGAACACGGTCATAGGAGTAAAATTCACACCAAGGTGAAGGGGTTCATAATGGAGGACTGGGCTGGTAGAAACCTCTACCCTGTTAAGCGTTAAGAATAAGTGCTGTCCTAGTCTGATGACAACTGAAGTCATACTATAGAACAGGGGTGTCAAACTGCCGGCCCGCAGGCCGGATGCATCATCCAGAAGCTGCGCCCACCCCATTGCCGGCAATGGCAAAACTCTCCCAATACGTTGCACGACGTTACGTGATGTCACGAGTTTGACATGTCTGGTATAGAAGAACTAGCAAGAAACTTGCTATAATTTGTGGTCAGTGGACAAGGTGCAGCTGAACAAAATATTAGCTTCATTTATAAATGAATGAATGGATACTTGTAGTGTACTGTATTTTTCCTGTTCAGGGGGTGTTATATGTGGTTTTCTGTCCCCATGTTTTATTTTCACAATTCTCTGATTATAATTAGTTGTATTGGAGGACAGTGATGGCCCAAGGTCACCCAGTGAGTTCCTTGGCCAAGCAGAGAGTTGGACTTGTTCAACTCCAATATCCAAATAAGGCAAGACTGCAAATAATGCATCTCAGACTTTCCAAACCATTGTTCCTTTCTTACCTCCACTAACAGTCTCATGCAGTTCTTCCATTAGGGGGTGCTGTACTCACAATCTGAAATCTAGAATGGCTTCTCTAGCATGGCGTTATTGCTGATATTTGATGATTCCGTGGTACTTCTTTTCTGTTCCCATTTCAGACACATGGGGAAGTGGAACGCCGGATTGTTTCCCAACTCCTCACCCTCATGGATGGCCTGAAGCAACGGTCTCATGTCATAGTTATGGCTGCCACTAACCGACCAAACAGTATTGATCCTGCTTTGCGTCGATTTGGTAAGAATCTGTCCCACGTTTTTCTCTTTCTACCCCTGCCTTTCTCTTGCCTGAGATCTGGTCTTATATGCCATTCATAATGATATCATGTAACAAGTTGCTTTTAGCTATAAGCTAAAAAAAAACCCCTTCTGTTATGTATGGGGTGTGAGCAGCAGCTCTGCAGGTACCACCAGGTGGCGCTGTGCTGTGGCCGGATTGGCTGAAGGGTTTTCGGCGGGAGATACAGTGGATGGATTGGCCAAAGTGTCACCTGGCTAGGTATATAAGGGGTCCAGGTAACCCCCTTTGTTCAGTACGCGCCTACCACTAATAAAGAGCTGACATGCGGTACTCATCTGCTCATTCATTGCCATGCGGTCCAGAACCCACAACACAATACCTTCAGTCTAAAGATGTTGACTGTCATGCCTTAAAAGTGTCTGCCACTCATGCTTAGCCTATTAAACAAAGAGAAGGCAAGCTTTCTGCATTTGAGGACTGCATTCTCTCCACCTCTTTGTCTATCTAACAATGCCATTGTTCTCAGTCTCGAGCTTTGGAGTGCACTGGGGACAAGTAGGCATCATCTCTTTTCATCAGTCAGCAAGCCAGTTAATGCCTGATACATATAAAATTTGATAGTTGTGTGGACAGATTATCTGTTCAGGACTGGACAATTTTGTTTACTCACTGCTTTTATGCAGGGCGCTTTGATCGAGAAATTGACATTGGAATTCCAGATTCAGTGGGAAGACTGGAAATCTTACAGATACATACCAAGAACATGAAACTGGCTGATGATGTGGACCTGGAGAAGGTAAGGACAAAGAATAAAGGGTTCTAAGGGTTAAGGATAAGCAAAATTGTACTTCATTCAGCTTATTCTATGAATTGGGACTACATAACTAAATATCTACTGTACAAATGTTAAGGATTCCTTGATAGTAGCAATAACTTTTCTTGGTAATTTTATTCAGAAGGCACTCATGTTGTAGTTACATTGGACTGAGTTTATTTATCATGGACATGTAAGACTAACTACATATCTGAATGCACATTTTTATTTTGGGAACAGTTAGTAAATTGTAAAAGCTACATCGTTAACAACTGGCAGCGTAAACTGCTTCCAATAGTTAGAAAACTAAACATGCAGCTGTCTTGGATTCTGGGACCAAGGCCATGATTACATTAGCTTTATTAGGGTACACAGGCCAAATGAGTATCTCATTAAGAATTAGCTGGAATCAAAATTGAGTTATGGGAATTAGGAAAGATACATTCAAACAAAATTGCAGAAGGATGGGGCAATCAGGTGCCTCATCACTCTTACAGTGTTACGTTATTTTACAAAAATGAAGAGTGGAAAGAATGGAAAGGCTTAAAAATAGAAATTCAAACATGCTATCTTAAGGAGAAGTCACAGATTAAATACAGCAGCTGCAACTTTCACATAAGCTTGACCTTGCCTTTCATAGTTGTGATTTCTCCCCCAATCTGCTCTTAAAATAAAGCAATACCACCACAGTCAAAGAGCAATTTTCCCCTCTGAATTTTTTATCAGCAGAATTCCAGGATATTTGGGGGCTACAAATGGGATGCTGAAGCTCCCAACCGGTGGAATATCATCCCTCTCTCCTTTCCCCATGCAGTTGGCTCAACTCTCTTGGTCTTCCAGAGGGCTCTTAAACATGACCCGTACCAATCGGGTTTCAGGCCCGGGTACAGCACGGAGACGGCATTGGTCGCGCTGGTGAATGATCTCTGGAGGGCCCGGGACAGGGGGCATTCCTCTGTTCTGGTCCTATTAGACCTCTCAGCAGCTTTCGATACCATCGACCATGGTATCTTGCTGCGGCGTCTTGGGGGATTGGGAGTGGGAGGCACGGTTTTACAGTGGTTCTCCTCCTATCTCCACGGACGCTCGCAGTCGGTGTTGGCAGGAGGGCAGAGGTCGACCGCGAGGTCTCTCATTTGTGGAGTTCCTCAGGGGTCGGTCCTCTCGCCTCTCCTGTTCAACATCTATATGAAACCGCTGGGTGAGATCATTCGTGGTTTTGGAGTTGGGTATCATCAGTATGCTGATGATACCCAGCTTTTCTTTTCGACCCCAAACCACCCCAGTGATGCCCTCACCGTGATGTCCCGTTGCCTGGAGGCGGTTCGGGTCTGGATGGGGAGGAACAGACTTCAACTCAACCCCGACAAGACCGAGTGGCTTTGCATACCTTCATCCCGGGTTTATTCGGACATTCCACCTCTTGCTATGGGGGGCGAATTATTACCCCCTGTAGATAGGGCTCGCAACTTGGGAGTCCTCCTAGATTCACGGCTCACCCTGGAAGACCACATAGGAGCTGTGACTAGGGGGGCTTTCGCCCAGGTTCGCCTGGTGCGCCAGTTGCGGCCCTATCTAAGCCGGGATGATCTATGCACAGTCACTCATGCGCTCGTGACCTCTCGACTAGACTACTGCAACGCTCTCTACATGGGGCTGCCCTTGAAGACCACCCGGAAGCTCCAACTGGCACAGAATGCAGCCGCGAGAGTTGTGTTGGGAGTTTCCCGATACTCCCATGTCACACCTCTGCTCCGTGAGCTGCATTGGTTGCCAGTTGTCTTCCGGGTGAGATTCAAGGTACTAGTCATGGTGTTTAAAGCCCTACATGGCAGGGGTCCGGAGTACCTCAGGGAACACCTGCTGCCGGCGTCAACTTCCCTCCGCCCTGTGCGTTCCCACAGAGAGGGCCTCCTCAGGGTGCCACCGGTCAGAGAATGTAGATTGGTGGCCCCCAGGGGGAGGTCTTTCTCTGTGGGCGCCCCGGAGCTATGGAACCAGTTACCGGTTGAGCTCCGGACGGCGCCCGATCTTCGCTCCTTTCGCCGCGATCTGAAAACATACCTGTTCGAACAAGCCGGCCTGGCCTGAGGGGGGATTGGTGGGGTTTTTACTATCATTTTATTGGGGTTTTATTAATGTATTTATTGTTTTTATGGGCATGTATTTAATTACTTTTTAATTTTTGTAGCTTTGTGTTTTATTCTTGCCCTGTACACCGCCCTGAGTCCTTCGGGAGAAGGGCGGTATAGAAATATTAATAAATTAAATTAAATTAATTTAATGGTTTTGTCAACTAGCTTGGGCGTCCCAGGATAGAGCAGAGCTTGTTAGATGGTTATATGATGGCTAACGGCATGCACTCTGTGAGCATTTTCCTGCCATTTTATAAATTTGTTTTTAATCTGGTTTTTATTTTGATTTAAATTCTTTTGGTGCCTTTTATATACCTTGGGTTATTATTATGTATGCCAGCAGAGTTGCCAAGTGTGATTAGGAGTTATACAAATAAATACTGGGAGGATCCCAGGTGGGCTGCAGGAGTCTCCCCATTAAATGTTCTGATTTACCTGGACTGTGGTTGCAGGTGGCCAATGAGACCCATGGTCATGTGGGTGCTGATCTGGCAGCATTGTGTTCTGAGGCAGCACTCCAAGCAATCCGTAAGAAGATGAGTGTCATTGACCTGGAGGATGATACAATCGACGCCGACATCCTTAATGCTATGGCCGTCACCATGGATGATTTCCAGGTAGGCTGGTTCTGGACATCCAATGGCTGAGTACTTTTTTCTATAATAATTTACTTTTGCTTTTTTAGTTCTTGTCAACAGAGCCCAGTTTCTCAGAAAAACTAATCCCAGAACACTCTGCCTCAAATGCGGAGAAGATTGCAGTCTCACTCCTCCAGCCCTTTCCTTCAGTGTTACTGATTTATTACATTTCTGCTTTTTAACCCTTAAAAAAAGATTACAAACGAATGGACTCAACATTTTTCTAAATATACACAACAGCATCTTGATTTTTGCAAAGACCATTTCCTTTATACAGTAATTACTAAATAGCTTCCAACTGTGTTTGTTCAAAGTGCAGATGTTGATTTAATTGGTAGTGTGTGTCATTATCTTGTTACCTTGTGTTGGAATAATTTTGTTATTCATGTCATACATCTATGGCAGGCATATGCATGGTTCTTCTGCTATACATTCTATTATATATTTTGATTATAATAGTAAAATCTAATACTAAATGAAAGAAAAGAAAATAGAGAGGAGTAAAGAGTGCAGGAAAAAAGAAAGAAGAAAAAGAGAACAGTAAGAATATAGTAAAAAAACTATGGATATGATACTTCATATTTACTTCACCATTTGAAAGATGTTTATTCTCAGGGAACTTGCAAAGATACCTTCAGTTCTATTAAAAAATTTGGTATCAGGTTTTCATTGGAGTGTATACCCTTGCGGCCCCTGACCCGGTGCAGATCCCAGCGAGCTCCATGGTTCTCCGCGGAGCTCCGGGAGATGAAGCGTCGGAAACGGGGCCTAGAGAGCTGCTGGAGGTCCAGCCGATCTGAACCCGACCGATTGCGGTTAAGAACCTACATTAGGTCTTATCTCGCTGCGATGAGGGAGGCGAGGTGTAATTACTTCTCCACCCTCATCGCGTCCGCAGATAATCGCCCGGCCGCCTTGTTTAGGGTGACTCGCTCCCTTCTTACTCAGGAGGTGAGGGAGGATCCCTTGCAGGGTCGTGCCGAGGAGTTTAGTCAACATCTGTCAGATAAAATCGCTCGGATTCGGACCGGTTTGGACTCCAGCTGGGCAGAGTCTGGCGATCAGGACACGGGCGGTCCTGTCAATGTTATCTGGGAGGAGTTTGATTCTGTGACCCCTGATGAAGTGGACAGGATTATGGGGAAGCTGAGTTCCACCACATGTTTATTGGATCCGTGCCCTTCTTGGCTGGTTTATGCAGCTAGGGAGAGGACACGAGGCTGGCTCCAGGCGGTTATATCTGCTTCTTTGAGCGAGGGTTATTTCCCCACCGTCTTGAAGGAGGCGGTGGTGAGACCTCTCCTCAAGAAGCCTGCCTTGGACCCAGCTGTATTGAACAACTTTCGTCCAGTCTCCAACCTTCGCTTTCTTGCGAAGGTTGTTGAGAGTGTGGTGGCGCATCAGCTCCCTCTGGTCCTGGATGAAGCGGATTATCTGGACCCTTACCAATCGGGTTTCAGGCCCGGGCACAGCACGGAGACGGCATTGGTCGCTCTGGTGAATGATCTCTGGAGGGCTCGGGATAGGGGATATTCCTCTGTCCTAGTCCTATTAGACCTCTCGGCGGCTTTCGATACCATCGACCATGGTATCCTGCTGCGGCGTCTCAGGGGATTGGGAGTGGGAGGCACGGTTTTTCAGTGGTTCTCCTCCTTTCTCCTGGGACGCTCGCAGTCGGTGTTGGCAGGGGGGCAGAGGTCGACCCCTAGGACTCTCGCTTGTGGAGTTCCTCAGGGGTCGGTCCTCTCGCCTCTCCTGTTCAACATCTATATGAAACCGCTGGGTGAGATCATTCGTGGTTTTGGAGTTGGGTATCATCAATATGCTGATGATACCCAACTTTTTATTTCGACCCCAAACCACCCCAGTGATGCCCTCGCTGTGATGTCCCGTTGCCTGGAGGCGGTTCGGGTCTGGATGGGGAGGAACAGACTTCAACTCAACCCTGACAAGACTGAGTGGCTGTACATTCCGGCTTCCCGGGACACCTGGGATGTTCCATCTCTTTCTATGGGGGGGTGAGCTTTTACCCCCTGTGGATAGGGCTCGCAACTTGGGAGTCCTCCTAGATTCACGACTCACTTTGGAGGATCATATAGTGGCCGTGACTAGGGGGGCTTTTGCCCAGGTTCGCCTGGTGCGCCAGTTGCGGCCCTATCTGGACCGGGAGGCCTTATGTACGGTCACTCATGCGCTCGTGACCTCTCGCCTAGACTACTGTAATGCTCTCTACATGGGGCTTCCCTTGAAGACTACTCG
This sequence comes from Vipera berus, assembly GCF_964194415.1. Classification (NCBI taxonomy): domain Eukaryota; kingdom Metazoa; phylum Chordata; class Lepidosauria; order Squamata; family Viperidae; genus Vipera; species Vipera berus. The sequence goes on along the minus strand of NC_138203.1, from coordinate 180,904,090 downwards.
GAGGCTCCAACTGGTACAGAATGCGGCCGCGAGAGTTGTCTTGGGAGTTTCCCGGTACTCCCATGTTACACCTTTGCTCCGTGAGCTGCATTGGTTACCAGTTGTCTTCCGGGTAAGGTTCAAGGTTTTGGTTATGATCTTTAAGTCCCTACATGGCATGGGTCCGCGATACCTCGAGGACCACCTGCTGCCGGCGTCGACTCCCCTCCGCCCTGTGCGTGCCCACAGAGAGGGCCTCCTCAGGGTGCCTCCGGTCAAGGAATGTCGACTGGTGGCCCCCAGGGGGAGGGCCTTCTCTGTGGGTGCTCCGGCATTATGGAACCAACTGCCGGTTGAGCTCCGGACGGCATCAGACCTCCGATCCTTCCGTCGCGGGTTGAAGACCCATTTATTTGAACTAGCGGGTCTGGCCTGATGGGGGTATATGGGTTTTTATAGGCTTGTTTTATCATTCTTGTTTTAACTTGGGCATTGATTTAATTGTTTTTTAATTTTTGTATTGTTATTTATATATGCCCTGTGAACCGCCCTGAGTCCCCTAGGGAGAAGGGCGGTATAGAAATCTCAATAAATTAAATTAAATTAAATTAAATTAAAGTCTATAGCTACTGTCATGTTTTTTCCCCATCCAATTTGAGGTGCTTCCTTCATCCCATAGTTCTCAAACCAAATGGCAGCAGTTATCAAAGTCTTCATTAGGCTCAATATCCACTTTTCCCAGACTGGCCCATTTCTATATTCAAATTTCTTTTTACGCTGGAATGAAATCCAGCTTATTATCCTCTTTAATAATTTGGCAGGTGATTAACTGTGCCAGTTTGAATTATCAGAAGAGAAATATGTAGGTCACCCAGGTGCAAAGCTCTCGGTGGTCTCCTTTACTTGTAATGGGGTTGCGGTGAAAGTTACAAGACTTAGATTTTGCAGAATCCATACAAAAGAGCATTTTACCATTTTTTCTGGTGACTGGGCCAATTAGTGCACACCACAGAATAGGGTTCATAATTTCTTGAATTATGCCATATTCGTTCACTTTTTAAAAGTTCTGTATGCATTTTTTAAAAAAACAGAGCACTATGTGAAGTGACATTGGGTTGTTGTGTGTTGTTCATGGCAAAGTTTTTTGAGTCAAGTATGGTCCATACACTTGCAGTACAGTATCTCTAGTTCATTTTTTTTAATCCTATCTGGATCCAAATGCAGGTATCTTGTACTTATTCCTTTATTACATATATATTAATAATTGAGGAGGTTCTTTTTGAATATTTACTGTATGCCTGAAAAAAATGTTTCATATAGTCCAGATTTCTAGTTGGACTAGGAAGAGTAATCTGTTTCTTTGATAATTTCTCTAAGGGCCTTTTTCAAAACAAATACTCAAGTGTCTTATTTGAAATTAAGGTTTGTACCACTGGTGGAAAATAATGTTTTCATATACAGTAGGTTCAGTTTCTTCACATACAACTCCCTCCCCACACCCGAACACTCCTGCCAATTAATCCTTACAAATCAGTGTTAGTTTATGTACCATTTACATATGGCATGCAATAGCAACATCTCTCACTTAGATGTTTCCTGTAGTGCGCTCCTCAGAGGTGGGACCCAGTTCTCTGTGTGGATGCCGCTTCCGGAAGTCCATTCTGAGCTGAGCAACAAAAAATCTGTCGAATTGGTGCGAATTGGCTGAATCCCACCACTGGTGCTCCTTTAGCATTATGAGGTTTACCCCATTGTGTACCAACAGACAAGGGAGCTGGTTCTTTTGTGTCTCCTTAGAATACTCTAGACTACTTAACTTGGGCCATCTTCAATTTTTTTTCCTTTTCAAAATGGCTACCATTCCTCCTCCTCACATCTTACGGAGAAGAGGTAATATTTTTTAAAATTATTCCTTGTATATCTGTTCTCCAAGCCACATCACTAAGTTACGTGCGATGATGACCGTTGTCTCACGATGGTAGGTTAAACTTAAGTATTTGATTTGATGTCTTGTGACAAATTCCAGAGCTTCTCATTTGGTGTCCTCTACAGATCCAACATAAAACAATTTTTGCACACTAGGTAAGACCTAGTGCAGACACCTAGTATTATAATCATTCCAAACTCCCTTAAGAGCTTCTGTGCTCTACAAAATAGAATTGCTAAGATTTTCATCATTTCCATCATTTTTCTGGTGAACTAGTTATTATTCATTAGATATCACCTGATTCCCAGAAATGGTTAGAAAATTCTTCCCAGCGTAGATATGAATATTAATGAATACAGTGAAACTATTAGCTCCTTGGTAATAGGGAGCCCTGGTGGCACAGTGGTTAGAATGCAGTACTGCAGGCTGCTTCTGGCTGCTAGCAGTTTGGCAGTTTGACTCTCACTGGCTCAAGGTTGACTCTGCCTTCCATCCTTCCAAGGTAAGTAAAATGAAGACCTAGAAGGTTGGGGCAATAAGCTGACTCTGTAAACCACTTAGAGAGGGCTGTAGAGCACTGTGAAGTGGTATATAAGCGCTGTTGCTGTTGCTATTGTATTCCTGTTGCACATCCGTGCCACCAATCTGAATATAGAAAGGTTTATTGCTTTGGGTGGGCATGTTGTCTAGCCTCATGGAGTGCTAGGCTTGATTACAGGAATGAAAGATGAGCAAAACGATGAACTCTCTAGGGGGCAGTCACTGATCTCAGGGCTTTGTGCTGTCATACGGACTGCGGTGATGACCATGCTGCCTTTTCCGCTTTCCAGTGGGCTCTTGGCCAGAGCAACCCTTCTGCGCTACGGGAGACGGTAGTGGAAGTGCCGCAAGTCTGCTGGGATGACATTGGGGGCTTGCAAGAAGTAAAACGCGAGCTACAGGAACTGGTGCAGGTCAGTCATTCACGCATGTAGTGCAAACAGCTCAGAACGTATGTGTATATAGTATAAAAAGATAAAGGACAATGCAAATACGTTAACTATGCTGCGATCCAACCCTTTTGAAAAAAACCTCAGTGTGTCTCGCTCGTAATAGCACATCCATTTTGGGAAATCAAGGCCAGGGAAGGAAAAGTTCCAAAATGGAGGTCTACAGTCTCAGAGAACCTTGAGGAGATTAATTCGGTTGAAAGCACATTATACGGCATTGCCATTAATGAGAGCTCTCACTGGCCTAAAGAGCAGCTCCGAGTTACAGTAATGCAGTGGCCTCCTTTAGCAACTGGAAAAATCTACGGATACATTTTTAGGGACAAAAAAGCAATATTTCAGTAGGAAACGAACAGACATCTGCCAGCATGTTGGATCATTTAACCTTGAAATCCCCCTTTAGTCCTTCCTTTAACAGGCCTCTTGATTGTAAAATCAAGGGCAACTTCAGTCCAAATATATCACCACTGAGATATGCAAAAATCAGTGATTCAGAAATGGAACATTCTGAAAAGCATTGCCTATGGAGCATGCCAAATTTCTTTTGAATTATGCCATTCCAGTGCATAATCATTTGAAAGTAAATTTCCTAAACTAAATCTCTGACACGGGCAAACAGAATGTGCTAGAATTCTCTAGAAAATTCCATTGCTGAATTTTATATATTTCCACACCACAGTATTTATACACAATTTCTGTACTCATTGATCCCATCTCTGCCCTGGGCAAAAAAGCAACTAAAAAGCAGACAAGATTTTTACTTGCTTTGATATATTAAGAGATGAGGTGGTGATAAGGTAATGCAGATTGCTTCCAAATTGGAAGCTTAACCAGAAGTTGTGCTCTTGATATCTCTCCTCTCTAACAATAATGAATTTAAGTTTTGGTGCTTAATGCTTGAAGGACACTGACAGTATCATTTTCATCATAGACATCCTTGATACTGCTTCTGTAAATGTAAAATATGTATTAAGTTCACATGCGTACGTACAATTTTGTCTGTGTATTTGAGACCAGCCATAAACCAAAGGGAAGAGTGTTGGTCAGCTACATCTTGTGTGTGCACTAGTCCTCTTGCTTTTTAACACAGACCTCTGGCACCTTTAAGAAGTTGCTGGACTTCCCCACCTATCCCTTCCCCACCTATCCCTTCCCATCAGCATGACCAGTCATAAGAGGAATTAGAATACTGTATAAACTCCATTGAACCTGTCCTCAGATTATGTAACTCCCATGGAAGTGAGATACTTTTTATGGTTCATCTCTGTTCCAGATTAATAATGGGTGGTGTACATATGGAGTAGGCAGTGATGACAGAAAATGAGGATAAATCCACTCTCTTTAGCTAGTCTTTACAACCCAGCCAATGAAGAAAAGTCGGAATGTACTTTTTCAAGCAGAAGTAGTACTAACTTTTATAAAACGAATGGCTCAAGTTTCTTAACTCTTCGCTCTCTCGTCCTCATCAGTTCCCAGTGGAGTATCCGGACAAGTTCCTGAAGTTTGGAATGACACCGTCACGAGGTGTGTTGTTCTATGGCCCCCCTGGCTGTGGCAAGACCCTCCTGGCAAAGGCTATTGCAAATGAATGCCAGGCCAACTTTGTCTCCATCAAGGGTCCTGAGCTACTCACCATGTGGTTTGGAGAGAGTGAGGCCAACGTCCGCGATGTTTTTGACAAGGTACAGAGTACAAAGTTGACAGGGGGTTTGCCATCAACTTTTTGTTCTAGTCTCCAAAGTAATCCACAAACCTGGTATTCCCTGGAAGTCTCCCATCCAAGTATTCACTAGCGCAACCTCGCTTAGCTTGAATCCAGACAAAAGTGGCCAGCTCTTGCCTTCTGTGAGGTCCAGCCACTCACAGGAGAAAAATGAAAAAGCGAAAGAGGTTAGAATGAGCTCCCACTTTATTTTGAAATTCTAAATGTGTTGTGGAATAATGGCACTCATTCCAGAGCTTTTATTAAAGAAAGCCATTGGAGAATATACTGTTGTTTGTCCTGGGGTAGACATCCCATTTTTAGCAGCTGCTCTCATTTCATTGTCTCAGGACACTGGTTTAGAATCCACTCGTTTTCCATGGCCCATTGGGACTATTCAGTCCAGCCTGCACTTTACCAAAGGATAGTCCTGTAATTCAGGCATCATAATTGAAATTCATTAGCCTGGAAAGGTGGAAGGCCTTAGAACACAAGACACGCATTTTGCCAGCCCTATACTTCATTATCTAACTCATGTTGGTCCTTCTGTTCCTCAGGCCCGCCAGGCTGCTCCCTGCATCCTATTTTTTGATGAGCTGGACTCCATTGCCAAGTCCCGAGGTGGCGGAGCAGGGGATGGTGGGGGCGCAGCTGACCGTGTTATCAACCAAATCCTCACGGAAATGGATGGCATGACCAACAAGAAGACAGTATTTATTATAGGTGCCACCAATAGGTGAGAATTTAAAGAAAGGAAGGTCCAGTTCTGTGGGCTGTGGAGATCTATGGGCAATACCCACCTCTTTGTTCTGCTGCCAGTTTAGCTATTCCTCCGCCAGAGTCCCTTTTACTCAGCTGGTCATTGAGTCGGGACTGAACTAAGAGGTCACTGAGAAAAAGTTAAATCAGGGCCCCTTTTTTGGAAACCAGGGTGACGTGACCTTCAGATCTGCTCTATGGTCCCCTTTGCCCATAATTTCTCCAACCTGGTAGATTGAATCCTGTCTTTGAGATAACAAACACAGGAAAAGTATCAGTATCAACTTATTATAGTTGAAAACAAAACTTCCTGCAAAACTTTTTTTTCCCCCCCCATGGAATATAGTCTCACCAACTTTGCAGTCTTTTGTCCCCTTGACCCCCTGTTCTTGCCCACTTCTGCTATAGGGCTGCATTCCTGTTAAAAAAGCATCTTGAGTTGAGATGCTGGAGCCATTCCTAGAGGAAAAGCCATCCATGAAACTTGCTGTTGTCTCTTTGCCAACTCTTTTCAGACCAGACATCATTGACCCAGCCATCCTTCGTCCAGGACGTCTGGACCAGCTCATCTACATCCCATTACCCGATGAAAAGTCTCGCATAGCTATCCTCCAAGCCAACTTGCGAAAATCACCAGTTGCCAAGGTCAGTCAAAGCAGGCAAAGAATTTATTTATTTATTTATTTATTTATTTAATTTGTATACCGCCCTTCTCCCGAAGGACTCAGGGCGGTGTACAGGGCAATAAATACCAAAAATACAGAATACAAAAATTAAAAACAGATTAAACCATTGTGCCTGAATACAATAAATTACTTAAAAACAGTAATTAAAACCCCAAACCCATCAGACCAGGCCGGCTTGTTCAAATAAATAAGTTTTTAGATCACGTCGGAAGGAGCGAAGGTCGGGAGCCGTCCGGAGCTCAACCGGTAAACGGTTCCAGAGATCAGGCATGCCCACAGAGAACGCCCTCCCCCTGGGGGCCACCAGCCGGCATTCTCTGACTGGTGGCACCCTGAGGAGGCCCTCTCTGTGGGAGCGCACTGGGCGGAGGGAAGTTGACGCCGGCTGCAGGTGCTCCCTTAGGTACTCCGGACCCATGCCATGTAGGGCTTTATAGGTCATTACCAGAATGGACATGTAAAACTAAATCAGCAATGGATGTCAAGATTCAGGCAGTAGAGGAGGATTGTTTGTGACAATCTTTAAAGGGGGTGTGCGGCTCAGTCTTCCCTGAAGTTCTTTAGTGTCACACTGAGGAACAAGATGGCAGAAGAGCCATGATGGTGCAGGGGTTGTAATGCAATATTGCAGGCTAACTCACTGCTCATTGCCAGGAGTTTGTTCCTGACCGGCTGAAGGTTGACTCAGCCTTCCATCCTTCCGAGGGTGGTAAAATGAGGACCCAGATTGTTGGGCGCAATAGGCTGACTATGTAAACCACTTAGAGTGGGCTGTGAAGTGGTATATAAATCTAAGTGCTATTGCTATCACTGCTCATTCCATACAGAAAATGGGACCGTGGCTCCCACTGCTTCCTATGCTGATTCACCATGGAAGGCTGAATTAATTGGCATATAGTCAGCTCCTTAAACACATTTTTGCTGCCCCTCAGCATTCCCCTCTCATTTTTGTCTTATTTTGCTAACTTGGGCAGGTAATACTTTAGCTTGTATATCTTTTCCCAACAGGATGTAGACTTGAATTATCTGGCTAAGATCACACATGGCTTCTCTGGTGCTGACCTCACCGAAATCTGTCAGCGTTCCTGCAAGCTTGCCATCCGTGAGGCCATTGAGATGGAGATCAAGGCAGAGCGGGAACGCCAGCGTCAGAAGTGCGCTGCCATGGTATGGACACAATATTTTCCCTTTTCCATCGAAAGCCAGACCCGATTCCTTCCCTTATCTCAAGCAATGTTCCAAGAGTGTGTCCTCCATCTCGGGGCTGCAGTGTGCCTGACAGCCTTTTCTTCTGTATCTTGTAACAGGATGATGATTATGACCCGGTGCCAGAGATCCGGCGGGATCACTTTGAAGAAGCAATGCGCTTTGCACGCCGTTCGGTCAGTGATAATGACATACGCAAATACGAGATGTTTGCCCAGACGTTACAGCAGAGCCGTGGCTTTGGCAACTTCAGGTAACATTAGAAGAAGCTTGTGCTTCTTCTATCCCCAAGCAAATAAAATAAAGGCACCACAGCATCAGGGGTGGGGATGGAACAGGGGGAGTTGCATTCCTGATCCAAAATAGTTTATAAAATCCTATAGACAGAACAAGCAGTGTCTGGAACAAAATGCAGCAGTGTGTAAAAGTGAAGTCAGGACGCCAGCCATGTCAATCTCCCATTCCCGCCCAATTTCCCTGAATGAAAGACGGGATATAAATCTACTTATTTTTTTTTAAAAAACATTATTTTTAAGAGGGATATAAATTTAATAAATACTTTGGTATGCTTGTGCAATACTGGACTACATGGTCTTTTTACTTTCGTATTAAGAACCGCATCCATCTCTTGGATGTTGTGCTTTTTAAAAAGTGCAATGCAGCAGGCATCTGAGGGTGACTGCAGTCCTTTGATTAATCCAGGACCACATTCCTGAACAACTAGTTGTACCTGAACACTGTGATAATATATAGCTAGTTCCAATTAAGATGTCCATTCATTCAGTAGAGCGAATAACTCATGGTTTCTCCTGAACTGAACTAGCTTTCCCCTTTCCCTCCCCACAGGTTTCCATCTGGCAAGCAGAGCAGTGGTGGAGGGGGCAGCAGCGGCAGCAACAGCGGACAAGGAAGCCTTTTCCAGGAGGAGGGGGATGACGACCTCTATAACTGATTGCCCCCTTATGGTGGAGTGGACGGTCTTTTGTCCTGCTCATATTATTGTGCTCTTTTAATGTAAGGACTGGTGCTTGAGGCCCTAAAACCTGCCCTCCTCCTTGGTTGCAAATATGCACTGCTCAGCACAAAAAAAAAACCCTCACGCTTCATTTTGATGAGTAATGTTGGGGATGCCACTTTCCTTGTCTGGCTTGTCTGTGGCCAGGAATCCCTTGGTTTTTCCATTCTTCTTGTTTTTCGAAGATTAAAGCAGTACCTGTGGTAGTCAGAAAGGGGAGCCAAAGCTTAAGCAGCTGTCACAGGAATAGAATCATTCTCCATCAGACCAAAGGTCCATTTATTCTAACATTTTGCTTTCCATAACAATCAGGAAGCTGAGATGCGGGATTAAAGCTTCCCATTTACCTAGGCCTGTGCCCCCAAGTGCATCAGAATGTTTCACACCAGTACCTGCTCTTGCATTGCTTCCAGTTTAGAACACAAAGGAATGGAGGAGGAGCAGTTTTCCAACCTTGCTTACAAGCCAACTTGTTCCTTTGGCCCCTCTTAGCCCACAGCAAAGCCTTTGGACTAGTAAATAAGGTAGATTCCAACAAACTCTGGTCTGTGTTATTAGGTGACAGAGACTCCTGAATGTGTAATAAACTGAAAGCGCATGCATCTTGCACTAGGAGGAATTCTATGAAGGCTGCAGAGAGCAATACCTGCTCAGGGAAGTGAGAGGTGGGCATATCTGTATAACATCCTTCCTTGGGTGTAAAGATGGCTGTTTCTAAAGGATATCAGCACACGGTTGCCTGTATCTCGCTCTCTGCCTGCAACTGGGAATTCTTACTCTACTCTGGAATTCTTACTCTACTCTGGAATTCTTACTCTACTCTTGCCTCCAGACACTGCATACGGGCATTGTGTAGTGACACTGTGTATCTTGCACTTTCTGTAGCCTACCTTGTGCAGCTTTCAAAATAGTTTAGAGCTACCATACTGATTCTCACAGCAATTCCTCTTTCTCAACCTCTAGAACATATCTAGCAGCTACAGAGACTCAAGACAACCACTAAATGGCAGTCAAGTAATACAGAATCACTACTTTTTGCTGCCACCGGTTGTCAATAGTTAAACAGTAAACCTATAGTTTCAAGGAAATTTTTAAAAATTCAATCAGGCAGTAGAACAGAAAAGCAAAAATAGCGCATGGAGTAATCAGTGTTGTGTGTGTAGCAATGGAATTCCAGCCAAGGCACCACCAAACATGGTCTTTAGAATGTTGCACACAAATAAATAATTTATTAAAAGGTCAATGAACAGCAGAGACCCATTTCAGCTGCAGCTGTGTCACATGAGTGCAGCCCACTAGATAGTACAGGAACATAGCAAAACAGCTGTGTGTTTACAAACATATTGAAGGATAGGGTTGGCGGGGCAATACCAGGTGTGTAGATTGGGGCAGAATATTTGAACCTGGAGCAACAGATCTCCAACTTCACCTCTTTTTTCCAACTAATTCCCACAACAGTGATCATTTTCCTTCTGCTGTTTGATCCCACTTGTTTGTCAGCTTTCAACCAGGATTCTGCAAGCTCGATTTTACGTGCTCCAGCTGCCAGATGACCATAAGCAGTCACTGAATGAAAACAAAACACATGGGACCCTGAGGCCGACTAGATTAGTTGGGCTGGCACAGGCTGCTGACAACAAGCATGTGGGAAGCATGTCAGGGACATGAAGAAAATAAAGCGTGAAGGCCAGAATACCCCACTGACGTGCTTTATTGTAGAGTGCCTGGTGCTGATTAAGAATTCCCACAGGGTTCGGCTATGCCACAGCCAGCCCTACAGATCAATCATTTCAGGACTTTCCCATTGTCCTTTGTTCTTCACAGCTTCCCAGAGCTCAGAGCAGCAGACAGAGGCATCCTCTTGCAGTCTGTGGGTCAGTCTCACCAGTTCCCAAAGGATATTATTTTACAGAATCGTCAGCAAAAATTTGTTGAAATCCATTCTAGGACAGAACTCTTGCAGATCTCTTCTATGAGAAAACAATGCTATGAATCTACTTACCCTTCTGCAAGGTGCTCCTGACATCACATTTTTCAGCCTTTTTTTAATCTCTTCACGATGCCATGAAAGGGTTCTCTAGAATTTCTACATTCATGTTTAAATTAAAGGCCGCCCTGAAGCACAAGCACATGCCTTTGTTTTCTCCACTGCAACTGCTGTGCAATCTATATGCGATGGTGAGACGAAGCGATACGTTGCATCAGATTCCTTGTGTAGCAGCACGGCAAATGTTAGACACAAATTCCTTTACACACTGCAGTAACGCAGCAGCCTCAACATTGTGGAAAATCTGCATCACAGGCTTCTAGTATCCAGGTCGTTTCTGGCAGCACGTTAAATAGCCAGCCCTGACAGGGTTGGACTTGAATGGCTACTCTGGCTCGGGAAGTGCAGCAGGATGATGGTCTACCTGAACTGAATGTCCAAGGAAGGATGCTACCTGGGATGTCTTCTCACCTGATGATTCACAAGAGCAAGATTCACGCTCTTGCTCTTGTGCTATACAAGAAAGGCACAGGTAACATTCTTCAGCTTTGGAATATAGCCTGAATAATTTACCAGGCTGTTCATTGTGCAGGAAGGAAATATGGCTTTCAAAATGCGCTAAATCATTGTTTTCCTATCAAAACACACTGGCCTGCTTTCATTTACCTGGTCAAGAACCGTCTCCTTTTGATGACTATTTGGGAGCAGAGTTCTTTCTCAGTTCTGCTTTACTGAAAGTATTAGGAATGTATAATGTATTCTTTACCACTGAGCAAAAGTCTCCTCCCCAGGTGTCCAGTAAAGCCACCGTATCAAAATGAATTCATGGGCATCATGACTTTTCATTTGCATTATGATACATTTATTCTCCTTCACCCAGGAAGATCATGTATCTCTCTCTCCCTCCCTCATAAGTAAGTCAGAAACATGCAGGTGCTTCGAAACATTGAACTTCTTATCTGCTGCCAAGATTTGAAACTGCCAATTTATCTGTGGCATTCCCTATACCAGCCGCTGCTGCCCACTTTGCTGGATTCTGAATTCCAGGAAGGTTCAAAGTGCTTTCAAGTAGATCAACTCTTGTTCTCTCCACCCAATACTAGATGCGACCAGCAGCAACGCTGCGCTCGGAGCTCTGGAAGGAGCTGGCCTCCCAGCGGTCAAAGTTTGTTGTTTTGAGGTCAGGGCGCCTTAGGAGTAGCGCCAGAAGCTTGCGCAGCACGGCACGGCGCAGCAATATATATACCCACGGGTCCAGGATCTGGTTCCAGGAGGCCAGCCGCACACCAAGGAATAGCAGCTGATCATAATTCAAAGCTTTATGAGAGTTGCTCACTGATAAGATGACAATGACCTGGGAACAGCACAGAGAAAAAAAGCAGCAATATGACATCAGCAAATGAGAGACGAGATATCAGACAGTAGGTTTTTATGGTCCAATCCTTCCCAGTGACCCTAAGAACTTAGAAACGGGTATTAACTCTGTGTACATATTAGCTCGGCCCACATAATAAATATAGCATTCACAACACAGCCCTTTATTTGTGCGCTGATAAGGGCTTCCCAGAATCAATTGACTGATTCAGAATAAGATAGCTCGGTTCATTCTTTGGGCTATTACACCCAAGCATAATGTCAATTTGATCCAAACTTTTAACCTCAAGAAGTTTTCCAGTTTAACATTCTCGCCCCTCTAATCAAATAGTTTCTTCTATAATCAAGGTGCTATGTTTCATATGACCATCAATTCCAAGAAGCTTCCTAACGCACAAGGGCACCTTGTGCTACGTTTACCCGATCTGAAGCTCTCCATATATTTTAATGTCATTTTTAGCCACTGTGGTAGAACAATCAGAGCCCTTTAAAATAGACCAGACCAGGAAGCAAAATCGTGTAGATCAGTACTGCATTTATTGCAGAGTTATAACACCGTTTTCCAAGTCTGAATATATTTCCCTTTGCACTCCGGCTTTATGGGAACTAGGGAAGGGTTTGTTTGATACGTGCCAACTCCCCACTTATTTTGTGCCTCAAAATACAGGCTAAGCACCCTACATGTTTCCATTGCCCCTTTTCTCCTCTGTTTTTTGGTACTCACCAATAATGGACTCCAACAGATACAGGAGACCACCATGATGCCCACGAGCTGTACAACCATTTCAATGTCATGAGCTTTGGCTCTCCGCTGACCACATTTGCGCTGACCACGGAGACGAGCTCGCACCAGGATGAGCCCACTGAATGTGTTGCAAATGAGAGAGGCCACCAGGGAGGTCAAACCCAAAAGGGAGAAGAGCAGGGCAAAAGCTATCTCGGACCATTCTTCTGCCTGTCGCACCTTGATAAAACACCAAGTGTTTTGGGCCTGGACAACATATTTTCCAAAACTGCAGAGAGGCATCAGGGCAATGGCAAGAGCAGTGGCCCACAGTCCTACCAAGGAAAGCTTCGTTCGGCCTGGCGTGACCACTGCGGCGTGAAGCAGAGGGCGAGTAATTCCAATGCAGCGCTCCACCGCCATCATGAAGCCCAGAAAGAGAGGGCACAGTCCAAAGAATACCATGGAAGCACCAAAGAACTGGCAGAAAGCTCTGGTGGGATCCATGGATGTCCAACCGCGCCGTGTGGCATACAGTTGCAACACAAAGGAGCCTGGGATGACATGGCCTGCTAGGTCTGTGATAACCAAGCTGCTGGCAAACAGCAGGAACGTGGCCTTGGAACGACGCCGGAAGCGGGTGTAGGACTGCACTAGGATTACCAAGGCCACAATATTAGAGACTGCCCCCAAGGTCATGGAGAAGATGGGGGCAGCAGGAGAAGAAGCACTCGGTGGAGTCTTCACCAGCTCTGTATGATCTGAGGAGGAACTGTTCACCAGATGAATGGCAGGTGCTTGAGAAGCATTGGGAGGGTGCATAGCAAACATCCTGTCAACGGCTGCTTCCAGGCTCAGGCATCTGCAAAGGAAAAAAAAAGAGGATTAGCCCCTCCATTTCTGTCCCTAATTCCCTACTGACTCTCCCTACTTCCTCTCTTGCTCCCAGCCATCAGCTCTTGCAGAACCCAAAGGCAAGAGAGGCCAATTTTCTGTACGGATTTAATGTAGCCTCTCCTAACTTTCCCTTTTGTTTTGCCGGTTATTTCTCTCCTGCCTTGGCTGACTTCTCTTGCATTTTGAAAAATCTTTTCTTAAATTTACAACCTGATTTGGATTACATGTTTTATCATAGAACCCAACATAATGTACTTTCAATGAGGAGGAGAACTAACAGAAACATGGGGAAAAGAAGTAAGGCTTTCATGAACAAGTAGTCAAGTAATTTTCTTTTAAAGAGGGAAGGAGACTTAAAATCCAGAGGGCCTTAACCTCCTAGACACCTCTCCTTCAACCAAAAGCTCAGCTCAGACTATTAACAGTGCAGTCACTTTCCTGGAATTAAGCCCCATTTACCTCAGAGTAGCTCACTTCTAGCCAACCAAAAGTATTTAAGTATTCCCTATTTAAAGTAAAATGGGGCAGGTACCTTAGGGTATATTTTGACTATAGGTGGTCATCAACTTACAACAGTTCACTTAATGATCATTTGAAGTTACAACACCCCTAAAAAAAGTGACTAATGACCTTTTTTCACACGGCTGTTGCAACATCCCCATGGTCACGTGATCAAAATTCAGATGCTTGGCAACTGACTCAGATTTATGACCATTGCAGTGTCCCGGGGTCATGTGATCACCTTTTGTGACCTTCTGACAAGTAAAGTCAATGGCGAAGCCAGATTCACTTAACAACTATGTTGCTCACTTAACAAATGCAGTGATTCACTGCATAACTGTGGCAAGAAAGCTTGTAAAATGGAGAAAAACGTATTAACAACTATCTCCCTTAGCAACCAAAATTTTGGGCTCAACTGTGGTCATAAGTCAAGGTCTACCTGTATTACCAAGGGAAGCCAACTGTTTGTTATTTAACATACTGTTATATTTCTACTAGGGGACGCGGTGGCTCAGTGGGTTAGGACGCTGAGCTTGTCGATCAGAAGGTCGGCAGTTTGGCGGGTCGAATCCCGAGTGCCGCGTAACAGAGTGAGCGCCTGTTACTCGTCCCAGCTTCTGCCAACCTAGCAGTTCGAAAGCACGTAAAAATGCAAGTAGAAAAATAGGGACCACTATGGTGGGAAGGTAACAGCGTTCCGTGCGCCTTTGGCGTCTAGTCATGCCAGCCACATGACCACGGAGACGTCCTCGGACAAGCGCTGGCTCTTCGGCTTTGAAACGGAGATGAGCACCGGCCCCTAGAGTCGGAAACGACTAGCACGCATGTGCGGGGGAACCTTTACCTTTACCTATATTTCTACTGTTTGCAATCTGTTGCCTCATGTGCCAGAGTAACTTCTCTCACTCTGATTAAGATGAATGTTGATTTGGTGCTAATCAGGCATCTGTTTATATCTCTTCAGCCAGGCACAGCATTGCCTTATTGGGGTCCTTCTAAATGGCAAAGATAAAATATCTTCACAATTTATTTTTAGCACAACCAAGGAACTTGAGAACAGTTTTGTAATTCTGTGAAAGAAACCTTAAGATTAAGGATATTTTAATAATAGTGACAAACAGGTAAGAGAGTTATAGGGGTAAACAGACAGAACTGAAAATGGAAAACTGTCATATTTAATATTTTTATAACAAGTTCTTTGTTTTAATTCATAATTACATTGTTCTTACTGTTATTTTTTGAACATATAAACAGGAATTTTTTTAGTCTTGAAATTTACAGCATAGACCTGTCTAATTTAATATTACCAATACAATAAATCTTCCAACTCATGTTTTAGATTACAGAAATCATCATGAAATTTAAGAAAGAACAAGCTGATGAGAACAAGTTGGGCTTATTTCTGAGAAATTAGCATCTATGCTACAAATAGCATGTACAATAGAAAAGTATTATTAGATTTAACTAAATGTTCCTCAAATAATGTCAACATGCTTCTAGAACTTTACAATAAACAATATAGTAGAGATTGAGGAAAATGTATATTGTAGCATGTAGAGCAATTACTCAGATTTTACACTGTTTACAAAACCCAGGAGAATAGCTTTATTTCATTCCTATAGATTTAAATCTAATCCAAGAGTCTAATCTGACAGCACAATGCTATGTATGTTTACTTAGATCAAGATCAAAAGGTTTACTCCTTGATTATGTATATGTAGGATTTTCCCCAAATTTGCTAACATGTCCTGTCCTCCAACTTAGAGTAACATTTCTGTATCCTCTGACCTGAGACATCTCAATTGGATTTACTTCAGAATAAAAAAAAAGTCAAGTTCAACTCCTGTTGATGTCATGGGAGTGCCTCTCTAGTTTTCATGGTAAAAATATGGATGTGGTTTGCCACTAGTCCTTTCTGATTGGTGGTTTGTTTGGGCCCTGGGATTTCATGATAAACTCCCACTGGTATTCACCAGAACCGATTATCAATTACATGCTAACTAGCTATACAAAAGTGCTAATATTTATACAGACACCACAACTGCAGTATTACCATCATGCTGATTTTTTTTCTCCCAGTTACTGTCCTGTATAATAATCACCTTGGAAAAAATGGTTTCTAAACCCTGAAAGATTATTTCTATTTTGTGGAATTTTTATTGGCGTTAATATAGGTATTATTGTACTGTGCCTTTTAAAATTTCCCTGCACAAACCAACAAAGAAGTCTTTCATTTATGTATAGTTTGCAAGAGAAGCAAATTCTTCTGATGTTGGATAATAGACTAAATTCATTTGGTAAAACCAGAAGCAAATTGTATTAGTCTATAGCTATCTGTTCACTTTTGCAGCAGGCATGCGTGTTTAAATAAGCATATCTTTTGCATTTATCATAGGTACTGCAGCTGGATTGCTCCATTAAAAAATGTATTGTCTAGCTGTAGTAACCTGGGGCTATATTCAAAATCAGATGATACCAAACCATTTAGTGTTCCTGAGATTTGAGAAAAGTGGATTTAATCCATATTAGGGAGAGTGAAATCATGATCCAGAAGGTGGAAAGCTATTTAATTTTATTTTAGTGGTAGTGTGAAACACTAATAACTTATAATGCTGACAAACTACAATGCTTAATTCATTGATAAATTCATCAGTTAAAATGTTTAACAAAAAAGTTATGAGAAATTATTTAAAAATCATTAATGTATTGCTAAACACCGTACAGGGAAGCATTAGTTTAAAAGCCATTATCTTCCTCCACATAACTGGAAAGAAAGACTTTTTCAAAAAAAAAATAGTTCTTGTCACAACTTACACTGGTATTAATCAAAACAACATAAGAATCTAGCTTCAGGAGTAAAAAAAGATCTACAAGTCTAATCAATCAAATAAATTTTATATTATTACTCAATTTTAATTGGATACACCCACACACTGGTGTTGTGCAGGAGTAAATAACTTGTTAGGTTCACAATACTCCTTACTTACCCTTGCACAAGTTGGGTTCTTTGGCTGCCTTGCTTTTCAGCTAAACAAAATCCCACTCCCCACACCTACACAATCAAAAGCCCCTTCGGCTAGGAGGTTACAGAGACACAAGTACTATACAGTTGTTTAGGCAAATTAGAACTGCCATGTTCTAAAGTACTTACAAGCTATTAATAGGGTGGTGGGAGTATTTCCCCTCTATTCACTACTTGAACTGGGACATGTGGTAGAAGGCAGGGAATAACTGCCTTCTGGGAAGGCAGAACTGGGAATAAAATAGTGTCAGGTCGGGTTTAAACGTCACTCCGACAGGTGTGGAGTATTGGGGGGCAGACACCTCACGGCTCTATTGGAAGAGCTTCTGAATGACCATTTTTCGCCCAGCTACCCGGATTCTTAGAATTAACAGTTCCCGATAATACTTACGGAAAGGGGGCAGCTGTTTTTGCTTCCCTCCAGGACTTTCTGGGTACTTTCCCCACGGAATAAGAAAGCCCAAACAATTCGAGCTCCTGCCTTCTACCCCCATGTTTCTCCCAGAACGGCACAGATACTTCTGGGTGCTTCCATCCCTAAGGCAAGTTAAGTCACTCGGAAGGCAGCTCAACTTCGCGAACACTAAATATCCCCCAGTAATATTCTTCGACCACCAGCCTGAGCGCACCAGGGAGGACTGTACTCTAGGACGATCCCTTGCCCGGAGATGGTAGACCGCCCGCTTCTCCCACTAAGCCTCTTGGCCATCGCAACTCATTGGAGGCTCCCAAAGGATCCGTTTCATAGCACCTACGCCGAAGCCCCAGCCTTCGTACCTGGGACCGCTCCTTTCCTTTCCTCCAAGCCCCGGGTCCCTCTCCTCGTCCCAACGAAACTGCTGGAAGAGTTACTGATCGAGCTCCTCGGAGCCTGATTCACCGTTGGCTCCCAGCGCATCGTACCTTTGCGGCTGTCTCCGTCGTGGTTCCCCAGCGTCAGAGGGACCGACTTCGCTGCGCCCGACTTCGCCTCACCCTTTCTGGCTCTGCCGTCGGGGACGGGGACGGCATTCCCTCCGTCGGCACTAGGGGGCGCTCTGAACTTCCCTTCTTCCCCCTCCTCCTCTGCGGCAGCCTTCCAAAGAAGGATTTCTTCCTCGGGGCCGGACTTCTCCCCACCCCGCCCGCCCGCCACACTCTGCAGGAAAAGTTTTCTCCTTCATCCCTCCAGTACGACCCGTCCCCACCTTCGGAAAAGCAGCGGACTCTCTGAAAAAAAACTAAGCTTGGTGGTCGGAGATGGGGTGCGGGTCTGTGTGAGCCTTTTATTTCTCTCTAGCTACTCCAGCAGGGGTCTTCAAACTTGGCCCTTTTATGACTTGCAGACTTCAACTCCCAGAATTCCTCAGCCAGCATGCCTGGCTCAGGAATTCTGGGAGTTGAAGTCCGCAAGTCATAAAAGGGCCAAGTTTGAAGACCCCTGTACTACAGGGATTGGGAAGGGGAGATATATCGATCGCTCTTCTGGGGTCCCAAAGTTGCTTTTTCCTTATCCCAAAAGCCCTCTGCGAGGGAAGCGGTGCTGGGAGAGGTACTATTTTTCCTTCCAGAGAGTTCCAGGGTGTGTGAGTGAGAGTGAGAGTGAGCGACACACCTCCTAAAAAGAGAGAGGCCAAGGAATGCCCATTAAACAGTGACATACAGGGAGCCCTCGGCTTACGACCACAATTGAGCCCAAAATTTCTGTGGCTAAGTAAAACGTTTGTTAAGTGGCTGCCTCATTTTGCGAGCTTTCTTGCCACAGTTGTTAACTTAAGTGAATCTCCAGAGTTGTTAGTCAATCTGTTGCTAAGTGAATCCGTTTTCCCCATTGATTTTTGCTTGTCAGAAAGTCTCAGAAGAGGATCGTGTGACCCACAGCAACTGTCATAAATATGGGTCAATTGCCAAGTGTCTCAATTTTAATCACGTGACCTACAATGGTCGTAAGTGTGAAAACTGGTCACAAGTCACTTTTTTTCAGTGCCATTGTAACTTTGAACCGTCACTAAACAAACTGTTGTAAATCGAGGACTAGCCATTTTTGCGCTTCTTCGTGTTTCAGCAGCCCTGCCCCTCTTGGTTTTGAGGGCTAATAAAGTGGAACATTGTGGTAAACCTTGGTATTTTCAGGGAGGGGGTGATCAGTGTATGGGGGCCAAAGGCCACTGAACATTTGGAGGGAATCTGGGTGGGGGGGGGACTAAGAGAGTGAAGCCATATTGCACAAACTGGCAAGATTTTGGAGGTCTACAGCTGTTTCCTTCTTTAAAATGGTGGGAAATTGCCTTTGGCTTTCAGGTTCTGTTATCAGAGGTAATTCCCAGAACTGGAAAAAAAGGTATTGGGGAGCCGGGGGGGGGGGGGGGACATAGGTGCTATGAAGTGCTTGAGCTGTTTTGCTGCCCTTCTGTTTTTCCCATCCACACAAAATAGACTATGCCATCATATAGTTTATTGGAGTTTGCCTTGTATATTACAGGAGTCTAATCAGTTGGATTTTACTGAAGAAACTATACTTAGACAAAGCATGCTGTATGTGAATCCAGTTATTACAGAGCCTACTGTCAGCCACTCAAGCATAGCAACATCATGTCATCACTATCCCTCAAATAATATTCAAAAAAAACCTGTTTGGAGAAGTTTTCTTTCAATTCAGCTTCGAAGTAAATCTCTTGAACAAAGCAGGGGGGCAAAACTGCTCTCTCAGAATCCAATCCATGGGCAGTTTCAGATGACGAAGTGAACATTTTACTTAAATTTGATAAAGTGTCAGGTAGAAAAGTCTTAGTCATTATGAAATTTTAGACTTGTTGGGCACCTACACTGATAACAACATGTCTCTATCTTCATTTGTCCTAGAGTACATCTCAGCAGACGATATGAGTTGTTCTGCTGCAAGGTAAGGAATCCTGGTTTTAATAAAGAAGCCGCAAGAGGCTAGATAGAGGCTCCATTTCCACAAAAGCCTACCCAGACCAAGAGATTATGAAATCTTCAGGGTTATGAAGAGGGGAGAGTTATGAAAATTCTTTGCAGCACTTTGGTTAAGATTACCTAATAGTTTAAAAGTTGCTCAGATTAAGGAAAGCACTTCCTAACATGTGCAGCCCTTTAGGCAGTCCAAGATGTGCATGTGTCCACGAAAAGTTTGGTAGAATCCTTAATGCAGAACTGCCTCCCCTCCAAAACTGGGATATAGGAAAATAAAGCAGTGTTTATAGTGCACGTTAAAGGAGAAAAGAGATAACACTCAGAGCCTTGCATGAGAGAGCAGAAAGCATTAGCCAGTAATAAACCTACCAAACCTGTTGCCCATTGGCAGACAGTAATGAAACAAGAGATTGGATAGATGTCTCCTTCCACTCTAGTAGAACAGAAAGACAGGCCTTAATTCTTCAGACACAATCAAGCGAGTTGCTCAACTGGGAAGTGTAGGTAAAGAAGCAAAAGGCTGGAAACCTCAGTGCTTTCCACTTCCTCTTGTTCTAGTTCCTAAGAGTCAGTGTGGATTGCAGGAAGGAAGTCTAATGAGCATGAATCCGGGTAAAGTACAGCATAAGTACATACATGCTCTCTACATGGGGCTTCCCTTGAAGACCACTCGGAGGCTCCAACTGGTACAGAATGCGGCCGCGAGAGTTGTCTTGGGAGTTTCCCGGTACTCCCATGTTACACCTTTGCTCCGCGAGCTGCATTGGTTACCAGTTGTCTTCCGGGTGAGGTTCAAGGTCTTAGTGATGGTTTTTAAGTCCTTACATGGCATGGGTCCAGAATACCTCGGGGACCACCTGCTGCCGGCGTCAACTCCCCTCCGCCCTGTGCGTTCCCACAGAGAGGGCCTCCTCAGGGTGCCTCCGGTCAGAGAATGCCGGCTGGTGGCCCCCAGGGGGAGGGCCTTCTCTGTGGGCGCCCCGGCTCTGTGGAATCAACTGCCGGTTGAGCTCCGGATGGCACCGGATCTCCGCTCCTTCCGGCGCGGGTTAAAGACCCACTTATTCGAACAAGCTGGCCTGGCCTGATGGGGAGTTAATTTAGGGTTTTAAATATTTGTATATTTTATTGTTTTATTTTGGGCATTAATTTAATTCTATTTTAACTTTTGTATTTTTGTATTTTTATTATATGCCCTGTTCACCGCCCTGAGTCCTTCGGGAGAAGGGCGGTATAAAAATTTAATAAAACTATAAACTATAAACTATAAAACTATAAGAACAAATGGAACAGGAAGTCCCTAGCAACAGTTTCTTGTTGTGACAGTGCTCAGAATTCAGGAAAGGATTGTAGGTAGCAGCAACATCTTTTTTATATCGTGGTGACCAAAACTGGATGCAATATTCCAGGTGTGGCCTTACCAAGCCATTGTAAAGTGGTATTAGTACTTCACGTGATCTTGATTCTATCCCTCTGTTAATGCAGCCTAGCACTGTGTTGGCTTTTTTGGCAGCTGCAGCACACTGCTGCTCGTATTTAAGTGATTGTCCACTTAGGACTCCAAGGTCCCTCTCACAGTTACTACTATTGAGCAAGGTACCACCTATACTATATCTGTAAATTTGGTTTTTCTGCCTAAATGTAGAACCTTACTTTTTTCACCATTGAATTTCATTTTGTTAGATAGCACCCATTGTTCAAGTCTGTCCAGATCCTCCTGTATTTTAAGCCTATCTTCTGGAGTATTGGCTATTCCTGCCAGCTTGGTGTCGTCTGCAAATTTGATGAGTTCCCCATCTATCCCCTCATCCAAATCATTGATGAAGATGTTGAAGAGCACTGGGCCCAGAACAGAGCCCTGGGGCACTCCACTACACACTTCCCTCCATGTAGATGCAGTTCCATTGAGGACCACACGCTGAGTACGGCCGGTCAGCCAGCTACGAATCCATCTGGTGGTGATGCTGTCTAACCCACATTTTTCTATATTATCAAGTAGTAGATTGTGATCTACTTTATCAAATGCCTTACTGAAGTCCAAGTAAATTATATCCACAGTGTTCCTCTGGTCCACTAATTTTGTCACTTGGTCAAAGAATGCAATAAGATTTCTCTGGCATGATCTGTTTTTGACAAACCCATGTTGACTTTTAGTAATGACTTTGTTTGCCACTTGGTGTTCGCTGATTTGTTGTTTGATTATCTTTTCCAGAATCTTCCCAGGTATTGAGGTCAGGATGATAGTTTCCTTTTTTTGAAGATGGGAACTACATCAGCTCTTTTCCAGTCCTCTGGTAGTTCCCCAGTGCTCCAGGATCTTTGAAAAATATAGTTCAGTGGTTCTGAGATCGCATCTGCCAGTTCCTTGAGAACCTTGGGTTGTAATCCATCTGGTCCTGGTGATTTGAACTCGTCTAGGCTGGACAGGTGCTCACTTACCATTTTCTTACCTATCTTAACTTGTGTTTCTAACCTGTTTTTTATGGTACTGTTTTTGATAGGTTGGACTGTTTTTTCCCTTTGTGTAAAGACAGATGCAAACAACAAGTTAAATAGTTCTGCTTTCTCCCTATTGCTTGTCACCTTCTTGCCACTTTCTCCCACTAATGGACCAATCATTTCCTTAACTTTTTTTCTTGTTTTTTACATGTTGACTCTCACACGTGACAGAAACATCTGGGCTCTTCTTCAAAGAACAAGTAGGAATTTGCTTTGGTTTGGTTTTGGGGCGGTCTTCAAGTCAGTGTTGACTCCTGGGGACTGCATGGATAAGTCCCTGCATTTTTCATGGCAAGATTTTGGAAGTGGTTTGCCATTGCTTCTTTCCCAGGGCTAAGAGAGAACGATTGGTTCAAGATCACCCAGTTGGCTTTGTGCCTAAAGCAGGACTGGAACCCACACTCTTCCAACTTCTAGCCTGATGCCTTTACCACTACACTCAGTTGGCTCTCTAAAAACGTTTTACAGTGAATTTCCTATCTAGGGTAACAGCAAGACTGTTTTAAAGGGAAAAGAGGCAGGCAAAATTAGAGAGCAATAAAATACAAGCCATTTTTCCTCTAGTCATGATTATATTTGTCTTGCAGCTGCCATACTGGCATAATTATACTGGCCGAATTACTTTGAAAGGTGCTGTGTGACTAATGGCTAAACAACATTTCAGCTACAAAAACAAAATACACGCTGTCCGTCTGCCTCACTCTCTTTGAGTCACTATTTATTCCTAGTGACTGCCTGGATAAGTCCTTGCAGTTTTCGGAGCAGAATTTTAGAAATGGTTTGCTGTTGACTGCTTCCTACGGTTGGGAGAGAGTGATTGTATAAGTCAGACATGTCAAACACAAGGCCCGGGGGCCGGATCCGGCCCGCAAAGTGGTTTCATGTGGCCCGCGAAGCCATCCTGGAAACAGTGAGGGAGCAGCCCCCACTGCCTTGGCCCTGGCCCAGAGACCCTCCTTCTGCCAGAGACCCTCAGATCTGTCCCACTCCTGCCCAGGCCCCCATAGGCACCCTTGATGCAAACGATGTAGAGCTGGCCATGCCCACCCAGTAGGCCATACACACTCTAGCCACGCCCACCCAGTAGGCCACGCCCACCCTGGCCATACCCACCTGACCCCCTGAGGGCAACCACAGTGCTGATGCGGCCCTCAATGAAATTGAGTTTGACACCCCTGGTATAAGTAGTCTATGAAAAAAACAAAGCTGCGGGCTGTCATATCTGGATGGCAGAAATCCAGATGACCACAAGATGGCAACATACAAATACTGAAAGCTCTACTGCTTGCTGCCATTTAGAAGCCGTGTATCACTTTTGCAGCCAAATGTAATAGCTCTCATCAAGGCCCTGCCGATTTCTCTTCTAAGCACAAAGCAACTCTAATGCTGCCTAACTGACTAGTAATCACCTCCTACTCCAGGTTGCAGGAAAGATAGGATGACAGAGCTAATGTCCAGTAACAGGAAGGGCAAGGACCATGCTTCCCTGGGCTGTTGGAATTGGAGTCCGTCCACCAACTTCTTTTTTGTAAATCTACTCAAGTGTAAATTTGCATGAAATCAAATTAACTGAGGCACACAATACTCTGGTTAGCTGCAGTCTGTGTCCTGTTAGTCATGCTTCAGTTGGGGATATTGCCATATTGCTGAAGACAACATATTTTTTAAACGAGTACGAATAAGCAAAGGAGGACCGGGTATCGGCAGCAGGAGGACCACACAGCCAGAAAGGAATTAAATTCCTCTATTCTGTGGCCAAGAAAACTGCATGGATGCATTTATGTAAACACCAGAATCGGAGCCTGAGTTGAAGGGGACTTCACCATAATAATGTATATAACAGATCTATCCTAGTTCAGATCTCATTTCAGCCATCAGTTCAATGCATGACCGTAAGGAAGCGCTATTAGCCTCTTCTCTGCATTTTTTTTTTGGGGGGGGGGAAATAAGTGTGATTCACTTCAGTTAAACTTATACTGTTGCATAAAATGTCCACTTTTCTTTGCCCAGATTTCTCCTTGTTATGCTCCTTTATTGGCTTTGGTTTCTGGGTTCCATTCAATTTCACTTTGTAGTTTTTGTCTCCAAATCACTCTCTCTCTCTCTCCCTCTCTCTCTCTCTCTCTCTCTCTCTCTCTCTCTCTCTCTCTCTCTCTCTCTCTCTCTCTGTTTGTCCTCCAGCTTTCTTGAGCCATTCTTCTTCTTAAGCTACTCCCTTTATGTCCCATATAGAAGTCACCATAAAATGTATTGAAAAACTTTTCAATAAAAAAAAAGAAGTCACCATCGCAGGAATCTGGTTTTTTAAAAAAAATATTGCTTAATATGGCAATTATGACTACCAGTTATTGCATGAGGAAGTAACCCAGGAGGTCCTCCTCTGTAGACATGTCCTGGATAATCACCTTGAAAAATAAATTGGAAAATGTTCCTCTGAAGAAAAGCTCTGGCGGCTCTTGGGATGAGTCACTGGCTGCTGGTAGCGGGGACTCTTGCCTAAGAATAACCATTCCTCACTGCGGGGTGTAGCGAATTCCCAGCAAGGCCGGGATAGGCTTTCTCTGACAAGAACCATTGCAGCCAGAGGTTCGTGGGTGAAAAAGCGCTTGGCTGTTGCAACCTTTGCACAACATCTGCACGGCACTTTCTCTTTCCAGTTGCAGCTCTGCGGAGGGCTGCCCTGCTCACTTTCTCATCAGAAGCTACAGTCCTTCTTGGCCCCATTAGTGATAATGATGATGCCATAACTGCTGAGTGCTTTAATAATGAGATTGTGGTTAACTGTGGAAGCCCTCTAGGGCGAATTCCCAGCAACAGCTATACGCCTCCTTTCCTGTGAAGAAGGATGAAGCTGCTGCTTGTCCCAGATGTCATTGAATTGGAAGAGTGTCCCGGGTGCTTCCCTTCAACCTTCATCATAGCGCTCTCCATATCCTAGAAATACATGTTGCTGTATTTCAGCTTGCCCTTCCTCCTTTAATTCACCTTTTCGGTCTCTTTTTCTCCCAAGATTTGCATGCTTTTGAAGGCTTGCTTTCTAGGTGATAATTCCAGCCTTGCTTTGTTCTGCTGGGCCTAAGAGACAACGGTTGCTAATTATTATGGCTTTATTCCAGCAACCTGATATTAAAAACATAACTTTTGCTCTTCTTTACTGATAATAGGACATTCAGCTGTTATAAGAGCCCGGGTCTTCCCACACTTGGAATTATCAGCACGGCTAATGTTTGAGAAATCTTGTTTAAACTGCCAGTAAGGACAATTATGCACATGATGTGCAGAAGTATGTCAGTGTGTGTCTGGTAAGTATCATCTGTCTGAGAGACGTAGCAGTTTCCATTTCCGTAGGACCCTCTGGAAGCTTAAAAAGATGATTAAAGACTCAAGCAGCAATGGAGTGTCCGGTGATGCCTGGTTGGGGAAATCAAGGTGGTAGCTGTAAGTCCCACCTCTAATTAATTTTGTGATTGCAGAGCTGTAGCCATCATCTTGACTTGACTTACTCCTTCCTGCAGTAGAGCAGAAAAGGGTATCTTGCCAGTCCAAAAGGAAAACACCACTCTCACAAATAGTTTAGCCATAGGAAGATTCTGTGCTGTTGGCCTCCGTTAGATTAATTCTGTCTTCTGGGAATGAAGAAGATGCCTAAGAGATGAGGGGATTTTAGGTCAAGGATTTATGGAACTGATATTGGATCAGCACCTTACTAGTTTTTTTCAGAACAACAAAAAGTCATTTCAGTTTGGGAGATGAAAGAAAGTGTTGTTCCATATTCATATGTGTAGACTGCCAGAGGATAGCATTTGTACCAATCTTAATTTTGGCAGTTCCAATGAAATATTGAGCAGTTGGGCCTCTCAGTAATTTTTAAGGCATTTCATTTGGACCGAGATACCTCACCCATCAAAAATCATCTTTATCTTTAATTTTTCATTAATCTATATTCTTTGTTTCTTTTTTTTCCTTTACATTTGTTTACTTTCTTCCTGTTTGCAACAATCATTCTCTTACAGATAGACCTTGCTTACCAACTGCTTTGTTCAGTAGCTATTTGAGGTTATGATAGTCCTGAAAAAAATAACTTTGTGATTAAGGAATGTTTATGATCTTCACTGCATCTCAGTCAATATGCTTACAGTCAGTACATGTTGTCTTGTGCCTGGCTCATTTTTTTTCCTTCCTCACAGATCAGAAAGATTGGAAGAGATCACAAGACATACAATGGGGAATACACATAGAAAGGAATACGAGGTGCTACCTACTTACCTAGCACATTTGGGGAAGGGAGCCATGGGTGCACTAGGCAAGCAGCTGGTGTATTCCCCATTGTAAGCCTGCTTACTCTCTTATAATCCCTTCCTCTCCAATCTCTCCACAGTGTGAGGGAGATAAAAAAATGGTTCAAGTGCAGGAGAAATTGCCTAAAGTCATTGCTTGTTTAGGCAATCTCTCATGTGATTTACCCATTTTTTTCTTTCCATTTTTCAGAGTGGGAAGATTGGAAAGAAAGGGATTGCAATAAGATTAACAGGCACATGCAGTGGCTGTTTATCTAGTGCCCCCAGCCCCAAGTATACTAAGGCAAACAGCAAACACCAGTGCATTCCTTTGCATGTGTGTGTCTTCTTACTTTCTTATAATCCCTTTGTCTCCAGTGAACATAAATACATTATTTCCCTTCTTGCTAATTATCCCAGTGCCAAGATGAGCCTTCCCAAGTGTGGGGAAGTGGGGAAAAAGGAAACCTGAAGTAAAATCATAACACAGTTATGGTCATGTGATTTTCCACTTGAACAACTGCTTCACTTAGCAACTGAGTTACCAGTCCCAATTGCGGCCACTAAATGATGATTACCTGCATATGTTTTCTCTTCATTCATAGTCTTTTTCATCATAGCATTCCAATTAGCATTCCTTTTGCTAGCTTCCATTAGTGTATCTAACACCATAAACTTCTACAGTGCTTCATAATATATTTTTTTCTCTTCTATTTCAAGCAACTACCATATCCTCTTTTCTTACATCCTCATTCCATTGATTCTAATGGAAAATTATATTGTTTTCTACAAAGTGTTCATATAGCTTCTTTTTTAACTTCTTTCCTATCCTTCCGTGTCCATTCTCCAAGTACCTCCTTTTGATATCATCAAATAATGGTCTCTCCCACATTTGGAACCTCTCATTAATTCTTTCAGACTTTCATCATAAACAATCAAATCAGTATGCTTTTAAATTAATTCTTTTGCCCTGTGTATGTATAAACAGACTTATGCTTAAGCCACAAACTCAAAACAAGCAGATCTTTAAACAGATACTCACCAGAACTCACCATTCATATTCAATCTTGGGTCTCCAAATGCTCCGATTACATTTTGTGTTACCACTTGTCTCATTCTCATCCATCCTTTCATGTCACCTAACAAAAAGACTTGAGTGTCATAGAGTTTTTCTCAAAATGAATTCCTCATTTCTTCCTCATTATCACAATTCACTGGATAATACAACTATTGTAGGTCTATGAATTTCTACTTTCATATGCATCTACCATAATTTGTCTGGCACATATTCATATTTTCTGACATACATACTATCCTTTTTGTTAAAAAAAGACATACTAAACCTCTGCTGTCACCCTCATGCATCTTTTCATTAACTCCATAATAGCAAACCATCTGTAGGAGAAAAAAAGGTATAGTTGGGAGGGGTGGAGTCAAAAGAGGATTCAGTCTCAAATCGTTATGTGTCTGCAAATGCTCCAAGTCCAGCCCCCTTTGAAGTCTGTTAACTTTTATCTAGTGCCAATTTAATGCTGATCATTAGTTGATTAGATTCCTATGTATAGGCTGGAATGATAAATCATCTTAACTGGAACTTAACGTAGGTTTGGGACCTGGAGAACATACTTCAGAAAGGAAAGTTGATTGCTAATCTGAAAGTGTGTGCTACTTGGATTTTATGAGAATGTTTCCTTACTATGCTCTGCAATGTCAAATTTCATCAACTTTCGTTCTTTTTAATTCTTCTGAGAAGATGAAGTAACATCCATTTACTTACTTTCCTCTTAAATTGTTTGCTGTGTAGGGGGATTCCTGTTGTGCAAGGATGAAGGAAGAGACCATCCTTTTCAGATTTCTGTTGCTAAAGAAGCTTCCCTAATGAACACTTACTTACAAAAAAATACTTGCCCCTACAGTTTTGTCTAATTTGGAGTGATGAAATGTGCCTCTACCTGCAAAAATGAGAGAGAAGCAGCTGAGTAGAATATAGCCAGCAAGGGAGTATCAAAGCTAATACTTGCTGAAATAAAGTGATGCACTACTGATGTTTCTTGAAATACCATTAATACTAACTGAACATCATTTAATGTTATGCGATGTCACAAGCTGGTTAATGAAACAAAACAAAACAAAGTACAAGTGAATATTTAGAGCAGCATTAGCAAACCTATGAGAAACGTGTCAAAGGTGATATGCCACAATGTTTTGGATGACATGCCTTCATTCACCACAGCCAATAACTATTCTCAAAGGCACGACCTATTCTCACATTATTTGGGGGACGGTGCGAGAATGGGGTTCTTACGTGGTTTCCAGAGCCTCGAAAATTTGTGCAAGAATGGGTCATGCTTTGTTATCGTTTGCAGAGGCTACGAAGACTGCAGAAAAGCAAGTGCCAAGTGCTACTGGCCTAGATGGGGGGGAGGGAGGAGATTTCCCCCCCTTTTTTGTTTGAGGGGGACTGTGACATGCCAATCAAGTTAGGCATTTTCCGAATTTTCAACACATCAAGTCCAAAAGATTAACCTTCACTGACCTAGAGCAAGCTTTTTCAGATCCGGTTCCACAGAAGCTGAAGATTCCAGCAGAACCTGAGTGGGTTTTGTGGAGAAACTAATCTGGGGCAGAGAAACAACAAAATTTCACAGGAACACCACCCTAGTTCTCTCTCCTCTGACGCCCAAGTGCTGACCCCCCTCTTGTTTTATCTCACGGTTTTCCATCCAGTTCCATCCCAGACAAAATACACCCACACATAGCAACAGTTTGTTTCACAGAAAAGGTCTGTTTGTACTATTAATAAAAAATAATAATAACTTCAGACGCAAACAGCAAAATATAGGCTTAGCTCTTAAGACAGGCCTCTGTTACCACATACTCAAGGTGGATAGCTATGAAGGAACTTTATTTGCATACTTTGCTTGCAAACAAAATAATAAATATTGCTTCATCAATCAGTAGAATAATGTAAGGTTGTTAAGGTTTAATCCTTCCTCTCGTAACTAATTGCAACATATAAGATTTACAGACAAATGCTCCGCCCGTGCCTACTTACGTAATTAAATTGTGGCTTTGGGGTACTTCACAAGGAAAAAAAATAACACTTTGTCTCTTTTCCCTGTTTAGTACATTTCCGTGCTAGGTTTTCGTAAAGAATTGTTTGCTCCCTACATCCAAAGAAGGAACTGCCTGCTCAGAAGCTCTTTTTACATTATTTTAACTTAAAATATACTGTAGGTGCAGTTATTTTTCTTCAGTATTCCTTAGAGAAATGCTGAATTCTCTAAATATAAAGAATAAGCAAACTAGAACAGGGATAGCCAACCAAAGTGAAGAAAGCACAGTTGCCTAACCCTGTTTTGTTTTTGTTTTTTAAAGAAAATCTCATTCTTAGAGCCAGTTCTTACAAATTGTCACTTATTCAGTACTGGAGAACACAGTTGTCAAATTGTTGTCCACCTTGTGATCTAAGGTGGCATGATGAATTGGTCATGGACATTCATACAGGCTAATTGCTTGATGAAACAGTGTACGCTGGGGACTTCCGGTGGCTGCGCGGCGACGGAGACAGCCTTCCCGGGCTGCCCGCGGCTCAGCTGAGTGATTTTTGCCCGAAACAGCGCCGATCAGCTGTTCGGGCGAATTTGAAGCCCCCTCCTCGGGAGAAGAGGAGGGGGTGAGGCCCCAGGTAGGGGTTGAGTTCTCCGGGGCCGCCTGAGCTTGCAGCTTGGGCGGCCGAAGGATCGAACTCCCCCGTAGCCTGGGTCGCTCCCAGCTGGCCAGCGCCTCTGCTCCTGACTTTATGGAGCAGAGCCAGGCGTCTGCGACCACCCCTGCCTGAAGGAAGGACTATGGAATAAAAAGAGCAGGCAGAGCGGTACAAGAGGAAAAGGTGAAGAGGATTATTTTATTCTACTCTCGAGCTTGATGGACTTTTTAAACTCTAAGTGAAAGTGCGTCACAATTGAAAGTAAAAGATGGCGGCTAAACCTCCCCCAAAAACTCTTCGGAGTGCTGGAACTTCCCCGGTGCAACAATCATCATTGCAGGCATTGCATCCTCCTGATGTAGTGACATCGAAGGACTTACAAGATGCTCTTGAAAAACATACCCAGGTAATTTTGGAATCAATTTTGGAATCAATGGGTGATAAATTTGCACAGATGGAGGAGAAATTGAAGAAGTTGGAGGAGAGAATGGAGGAGAGGATGGAACAGAAGTACAGGGTGATGAAGGTAGACATTTTGTCTTCAGTGTATAAAGTGGCTGAATGTGTGGAAGATTTGGATGAAAAAGTCAAAGATTCGACTCAAAAGAATGCCATATTAGAAGCAAAAGTATTGGAGAATGAAGATTTAAGAGACAAAATGGATAGAGAATTGAGTCTTGCTCAATATTTCCAGATGCAGTTTGCCATTAGAATCAGAGGTTTAAAGGAGAATATTAAGGAAGATCTAAAGCAGCTGGTTTCTGAGGCTCTCGAAGTGGTATTGAATCAGCCAGCATCTGAAATAAAAGGAGGCATGGATAAAGTGTATCGTGTGAACTCATGGATTGCTAGACAGAGAAAGTTGCCTAGAGATGTGGTGGTTTATTTTGCAAAAAGGGAAATTAGAGATGAAGTTATACAAGCTGCCTATGATACTAAAGTTGTGATTGCTGATCAAGAAGTTCTGGTTCTAAAAGAAATTCCTCCAAAGATTTTAAGGAGAAGGAAGGATTTTACATTTCTTGTGCAAGAGCTCAAGCAACGAGATATAAGGTTCAGATGGGAGATTCCAGCTGGGTTGATGGTGATGCATGAAGGTAAAAGGTACCGTCTGGTTACTGTGATGCAAGCGCGTGATTTTTACAATAATGTTTTAAAAGCAACCCCATTAACACTTCTGGAAGCTGCAAAGGGATCTGGAGAAGGAGAATATCAAGAGGCTGAAGATGGACAGACAGAGGAGAATGGTGCTGGAGGAGATCAAGTTATAACACTTTTGGATGATCCCAGAGAACAGAGGGTGACGCGTGCTGCTTTAAAACGATCAAAAAAGATAAAAGAACAAGATCAGCAGAAGTCTATGGAACTTTCACAACGTACTTACAGCCAAGTAGTGGGAGGTGGGAAAAGATTTGGGTGAGGAATGTAAAATTTATATAAGTTTGAAATCTAAGAGAGAATTTTTACAAAATGTTTTATAGATGGTATTTAGATTTTAAAAAGCTAAGCATGTATCTGAATTATTAGCCTAAATGTTGAAGGTGCGGTGATAAAGACGTAATATATTTTCATATTTTTATATATGGTAGACTTGTAAAAAGGTTAAGGCTTTTTGGATAAAAGTCTGATGGAATATACTAAGTTGATGTTGAATTTAATTACGGCAGCAAGACTTTTGATAGGATAGTACTGGAAAGAGGAACTGCCGGCCATAGAAGAGTGGATTTTAAAGGTTTCTGACCTGGTCGAAATGGTGAAGATTTCGGCCTATTTGAAAGATTACTCGCAGGAACGCTATATTATGGAAGGGAGAAAATGGCTTGAGTTTATTCAGAATAAGTATAGGGTTAAGAAGTTTTATATTTGAATAAGTCTTCTTTCTTTGTTTTTTTTTCTATATTAGTTTTTTATATATATATTTATATATATTTAATATTACTAAGGTTTGTTTTATCCTATATAAGCTAGAGAGTGATAGATGTTAGAGTTTATGGTTGTTAGTATATGGTTGTTTATGATTGTTTTTTTATATATATACCTTGTATTTAGCTCTGGGAAGTGGGGGGGGAGGGGGGGAGGGGGGAGAGGAAGGGGGGGAGGGAGAAGGGGGGGAGGGGGGATTTTTTAAGGGAAAAATTGTATGTTAAAACTTTTCAATAAAAAAAAAAAGAAACAGTGTACGCTGTATTATACATTGCTTCACACATACATTTTATCCCTGCCCTATTGAACACTTTGTCGCTAGTACTAAACCCTTAAAGTTGTTGAGCAGATGCAGTGACCTCTGTTTTTAACAGTAAAGCAGTATGTGGAAGAGAAACGCAGGACAATCCGTTTGCCACAGGCAGGCCGCACGCAATTTGCTCCCAACCCTGAATTTTTCTGATGAGAGCCAGTGGGCCCAACTAGAAGGGAAATGCTAAGAGTGAAGAGACTGCAAACATTTCATCCTTTTTTCTCTCTGATTCTTTTTGGTTACTGAAGATAGAAACTCTCCCTTCTCTTTCTACAAAACTGGGAATAAACAGTGTCTGAATGCGTATCTATGGCTTCATGTCTAATACAGACCCATTAAAAGTGGAATCTGCCATCTAGAAGGAATGACTCGGATTATGAGAAGATTTAAGTATTTAAGTTTAAGGTATTACTGTGAGGGATAGATGCACTCTATTAAATGTAAGCTTGTGGGCTGAAATAAACAACTAATTCTTCTGAATTCACAAACAATGAGCTATGAAGAGAGACTCAGATCATGAATCATAAAAACAGTGCTCAGTGACTGATATTTAACCTTTTAACAACTTTGCTATGCATGGTATCACTAACACATTTTTGTATATTTTCTTCTTTCCCACTCTAGCAACTACTCAACCCTTTGGATTTATATGAATTCTTGTTACACTAATTCTATTTATTTTGTGTAAATAAAGAATGGTATAGTGAAGGATTTAATGGAGCACCTGAAAAATAAAACGATGGGAGTAAATGGAAAGTTCGCTTGATCTTCTCCAATAACAGCTAGCCCAGGTTTGACAGAAACCAGAACAGAACATATCTTTTTATTTTGGCAGTAGTTTGTGATATTCTTGTCTTCCCATTCAAATAGTTTATACATCTGTCCAAGATGAACAGGACAGATTATAAGAGGCGGATTGCAAATTGGGAGTTTTAAACTGTAATCCTGCTTGTGTCTATTTGTGTCACATTGCATTGACAATATTGCAGTTCCTTTCTTCAGTGTGCGTGACCCAGCCTTCTGCAATCAGATGCCTTTAATATGTATTGGAACTGCATGTCTATGCTGGCTGAAAATTTTGGGAGTTCTAGTTCCAACACATCTGGAATTTGCCAGTTTGGTAGGAAGTTTGCCTACAAAAACTGATCCGTGATGACGAGCCTATAACACACATGTCAAAGGTGAAATGCCACAGTATTTGGGTTCCAAGTTCATCAACACCTGACAATAGCTACTCTTCAAAGTATGCTGTATTCTTGTGTGAACTTTGGAGGCTGCAGTGACCAGGCAAGAATGGAGTGTGGTTTTTTGCGGGTGTCAGAGCCTCTGGCAGTCGCGCAAAAATGGTGCATTCTTTCACCCAGTTTCTGCAGGCCTCAGAAGAGTGTTCTCTGAAGCTGTTTTAAGAACAGAGGCCTCAACTGACCTGGAGTAGCCTCATGTAGGCTGTAGGGGCCTGTCAACAGAAGAAGAACACCATCTGAAGATGAGCAATATGTGGGAGGGGTCCTGGGGAGGGCTGGGCTGGGAGGGGGCAATCCTGATGTTCCCCAAGGCTCATGTCTTTTGAAGGCAGTGGTGACATGGCAATTAAAACTACCAGGCTTTGGACTCTTACTTTAGGCCCAATTTCACTGCAGCCACCAAGTGTCTTTGTTGAGGATGCCCCCCCAAACCTTTTGGGCATCAGAGACTGGTTCCATGGAGAGAGGTTTTTCCATGGACCGAAGGGGTGTGGTTTCGTGTGCTGTCTGCATCCTGCGGATGGGGCTTTGCTTGTTTGCACGGACCGATTTCTGGCATGCCACGGCCTAGTGCTGGTCCACAGACTGGGGGTTGGGGATCCCTGGCCTAGAGAAAGGTGGGGGGGGGGTAGAGAATTGTTTCATTTTTGTTCGGGGGAGAGATGACATGCCAGCAGAGCCAGGTTTGGCATTTTCTGAATTTTTAACACAAATGTGCCCAAAAGATTTGTCATCTCTTTCTCTATTCTATTGCATGATAGCACTTTCAGTGCTGATCTTTTTTTTGCAAGTTGGTAGCAATAGTAATCTTCAACACTTCTAATAATCCACTGTTCATCCTACTGTTGAAGCTGAATTGCATTTAGGGATATAAATCTGGAGCCAAGTCAGGAGGTGGCTAGAACTAAAACTAAAACCCTAAAAATAAATATAAAAGAAAACCTAGCAGCAGGATAGGAGTTATACCCCAAGCAGGCCCAAGAATAGAGGAACACAGCTGAATTAAGAAGGTCCTTAGTTATGAAAATTATCTTTTCATTCTAGAGTAGTATTTTTTACCCTTAACAAATTGAAGACATGTGGACTTCAATTCCCAGAACTTTCCCCCAGCATTCTGGCCAGGGAATTCTGGGAGCTGAAGTCCATACATGTTCAAGTTGCTAAGGTTAAGCAACAAAATTCCTATTGTTAATATATTAATTTATTTAATATATTAATTTATTTAATACACACACATATCAAAATGAAATAGATTTTTCCCCCCTTTATTTGCACAAGACTGCTAGGGACATATTGTGTGGGAGCCGGCCAATATTAGAAAGAGGCAGGATAGTTCTTTGAAGGATTCATGCAATGTTTCACAGTCCATAGTTCTTTGTGACCTGTTCCCCCCCTCTCAAAATCCTGGGCTGCTCAAATTGTAGTTTTTAATCTGAAAAATAAGGAAAGTTAATTAATAAATGAGTACCATCAGTTCTTCTAAATATGGCTGGGCATCACCCACCACTTTGTCCTGGCCAGGCCCATAAGTTAGTGTGTGTGTCAAGTGCAGGAAATTGAGAATCCAAACAGCTAAACAAATATAGGTTTATCGTATGCTAATGCTCTTTACAAGAATTTGGACTACTAACCATCAAAGCAAATTGGCAGAGATAAGAGTCAGTCATGGAATTCAAGGTGGGCTGGACTTAGATCTCTCGTGGGTGTGAAGGGACTTGTGACTGATGATGCATTTGACCCCTCCTTCAGGTTCAGCCTGGTCACCTCCTACATCGTGCCTCCCAGTATACCCATAAAAGGTCAAATGTTGCCTTTGTTCCCCCTCCCCCCAAAAAAAGTTGTGCATCCCAATCCTAAAGCACAGGGAAGAGGAAAGAAAAGCAGTTTTTATTTTGTTGATAGCCTCATTCAGTGCTTTTTTTGTAAAAGAAAAAGGTGCCGGAACTCCCACATGTCACACAATCTGCCTTGCCTACCCTACAAGGTTCCATCCAAAAAAGGTGCCGGAACTCCATTCTGAGCGTTCTATGAGAAAAAAAGCCCTGGCCTCATTCCTGACAAGTTGGGTGGTGATGATGCAATGTAAAAGATTTGAAAAAGATCAAATAAAGGAGGGAGCATTCAGGAAATCATCCTGGGTTCCAAAATAATGTGACAATGTCAGGGATGGGGAGGAAATCACAGGGATAAAAAACCTTACTGTGTCTTGCTGCAAGTCTGTAGCTAACATTCAAAGAAGATTACTTAGTCTCAGTGTAATCAGCGGAGAGCATATGTACTGGGGTGAGAGAAGATGGAATGGGATCCAGATAGGGTTATCAGAAATAGAGAAGAGAAATTTTTGCAGACTTTCCTAGAGAGGCCTTCTGGTTGTTTTCTTTGGGTGGTGTTTAAATCCCAGCCAGCCCTAAAATAAAATTACTCCATAATTTACTTTACGCCAAGAGCACCTGCTATAAACATATTCCCATGACCGTTAATGCAAGGCTCAGTTGTTTGTGCCATGGGCACTTTAATTTATTTATTTTATTTTATTTTTATTACATTTATATCCCGCCCTTCTCCGAAGACTCAGGGCGGCTTACAAGCTTAGCAGTAGCCTTCATTCTCTGTATATGCCTGCTTATTAGGGCTTTCGCGCCCCCCCCCCCAAGCGGCATTATTACAAAGTCAGCTTAATTGCCCCCAACAATCTGGGTCCTCATTTTACCTACCTCAGAAGGATGGAAGGCTGAGTCAACCTTGAGCCTGGTGGGATGAGAACCTGCACTAATTGCAGGCAGCTGGTGTTACTTAAGGAGGCATTAGCCCACTGCTCCACCAAGGCTCTGATATACTGACAATATATCAACACTACGCTGGTGGGAATCTCTGCCTCATTATAATCTATCCTGTTACAGAAGAGAGGAAGGAAAGAAACCTTCTCATGAAGAAAAATACTTGCCAGCAGCAGTTTCTACCTTTGACACAGCACTTCCTCATCTGCCAACCCGCACCCCACCCCATATAAGAAGTTTTGTTTAGAAATGTTTAAATTACCAATTTCAACTCAAACTAGAAGTGTTACAGTCTCCTGCAATACCAGCTAGCTGGGAAAGAGCAGTTTTCTTTTGCAAGATTTGGTGACATGAACCTTGGATTGGGAAACACCACAGTACTTTGCAATTTCCACACATCTCCGTTGTTTGTACCAATTAATGTAATAACAAGAGAAAGCGATCTCTAAGATGATGAGGCTTTGCTGACAGCACTGGACCAGTTTTATCAGTTTGGGAACATTTACTTAACACCTATTGACCTCCTAGTGATAATTTGACATTTAAGATTGAGCAACTGTTGCCTCAACCTTTTAAAATTATTGCTCCTATGCTGACAAATCATTGAAAATGTTAGTATAATAAGTCTTATTTTTTAAAAAAACTGGAAAAGAGGGAAAAAAATAGGATTAATTATATTTAATTATTAAGAAAAGATAAGGTGAGAAAAGAGGGACGCGGTGGCTCAGTGGGTTAGGACGCTGAGCTTGTCGGTCAGAAGGTCGGCAGTTTGGCGGGTCAAATCCTGAGTGCCGCGTAACAGAGTGAGCGCCTGTTACTCGTCCCAGCTTCTGCCAACCTAGCAGTTTGAAAGCACGTAAAAATGCAAGTAGAAAAATAGGGACCACTCCAGTGGGAAGGTAACAGCGTTCCGTGAGCCTTTGGCGTCTAGTCATGCCGGCCACATGACCATGGAGACGTCCTCGGACAAGCGCTGGCTCTTCGGCTTTGAAACGGAGATGAGCACCGGCCCCTAGAGTTGGAAACGACTAGCATGCATGTGCGGGGGAACCTTTACCTTTACCTTTTTAAGGTGAGAAATTCAGAAAGTGGAGAAAAGGAAACTCTATGGGAACGAAATGGGAGGAATAGAGAGATAAACTTGATCTTTATTGAAAAATCTACAGCTCTATCTATGGTGGTTAGGAAAGATTGTTCCATCCATTGCATTCCAAAGTCACATTCGGACTGCACTAGTACTCACTGTTACAGTCTTTAACTATCTGTTTTAGAGTACAGTTTTGACCTGTAGAGTCAAAACTTTCAAAGATTTGCACACGTTGCTGCTTGTTTACGTCATTGTGTTTTCCCCTCAAGGTTATTGGATTATACTCTGAATTTCTGGGGATCTTTCTGTATGGTTGCACACATTTTGTAAAAAGAGATAGGAAATGTAGAGGTCTCCTGCTATAAATTTAAGCAGACATTTGCCCCGAGTGAAGAAAAACAGATCCTGTTGTGGATGTATTTTCTATGGAGCAATGGTGCACTTGGGGAAAAAAAATCCTAAACAGCCAGTTAATCTTCACTTTGCCTTTCACATATAAGCAATATGGCACTATAGCCTCTTGAGTACAAGTAACAGAGGACACTTGTGGGATCAGCACAATAGTCTGCAGGTTTGATTTTACTTGTGTAAAGAGTTGGACGTGCAGAAATATAAGAACAATAATAAGTACAGGTTGTATATATATTGAGATTCAGGCAATTTTGCTCTGCACATGGAAGTATATTGGTTATAAAGTCTGTCCTTCCAAAGTACAAGTAGTCTTCGATTTACAATAATTGGGATCAGAATGTCTCACTAAGCAATGTGGTCATTAAGTGAGACACACCTGACTTTGCAAGACTTTTTCTCACAGTCATTAAGCAAATCATTGTGGTTGTTAGCAAATCATACAGTTGTTAAGTGAATCCAGCTTTCCCGTTGACTTTGCTTGTTGGAAGCCCTCAGGGGGGAAGTCGCCAATGGCCATCGCATAACCCTGGGATGCTTCAACCCTCATAAATACAAATACAAATTCTGATCACATGACCAGGGAGCACTGCAATGTCATAAAACAAGGACCAGTCATAAGTTACTTTTTTCAGCGTCATCATAACTATGAAGGTCATTAAACCATTATAAGTCATAAATCAAGGTCTACCTGTAGCTGTTCAAATCATGACCAGGAATAAATATGGATCTGCCACTTGAGGTATATAGAGGTGCATATTCATAGAAAAGTATCAAACATAGCAATGTGTAGGGAATGACCGGTGCGCTTTGACGTGTTCTTCAGATAGACTTAGACATATGAATAGCCCCTCCTCAGGCCCCACAGCCCATCTTGCATAGTGTTACTCATTCGGTTTCTCGCTCTCTGAAGGGTATAGAAAGATAGATTCACTCATTCAGAAATCAACAGCATTAAAAATGCATAATACCCAACAGGCAAAATCTTTGCGCAGGCTTTTAGTTCCTCATAATAGATCATCCACAGCACCATAGGAAATAGTACAGACAGTAGGCCATCCTTTTACTGCCTGGCTTTGTCCATACTGATAATGTGGTATTTCCCCACAGAGCTGAAGAATTAACACATTGTTGATGGTTTCACCTATTACGTCTGCTGGAGAAGATGCCTTTTTAGATAGGCATCGTCCTCTCACCATCTGCTGCCTACAAAAGAAAGTTTCTCATTTCTGCATTCAGTTCTCATGTCTGCATACAGAGAGCAGTGGGGCCAAGCACAATGATGACCGCCAAAGAAAAGACTTTAGTTTGACCACAATTTGCTCAATTCACTTTGCAAGTAGATTTGAACCCCCAAACTTTCTGCATGAGGGGGAAAAAAAAGACAGAGCTATAGCCGTCAGTGCAGCTCCCTTCCACTTAGAAATAGGAATAACTGCCCTAGGCCTTTGCTTGGGATCACACTTTGGCCATTCTCCTGCCGATTTCCTTGGCACAGATTTTCTGGCCCTATGAGATAGCAGCAGATGAGTGAGCTCAAGAGTATGAAGGAAATGAGAGAAGAGTACCCAGATGGGCTAATATGCTACAGAGAAAGAACAGCAACTTTACTAAGGCCAGTTGCTTTACTAAAAAAAATGGCAGGCCTTTTCTCTCTACCTAATCTCAGCTTTATCTTGTAAAACCTGATCCTTTACATTACAAGGAGGTGAGCAAAAAAAAAACACAACACAAAAAAACCAACCCCTAGAAAAAGATGAATAGCAGTGCTGAGAATGGCATGACCCAGGTCTACTAATTTAGGCTTTTCCATAACATTAACTGTTTTAACTTTCCTCCATGTGATATCTTCCAGATGTTTTGGGTGACAACAATTTAGCCTATCTGAAGAACGCTGGGCAGGAAAGCGGATTAATAAGCATTAATCTACAGTACACTCGAGGCTGGCAAATCACCCAGTCTGGCAGAGTGTACAAAGAATCCTATTTTCTGCTAAAAAGGTAACTGTCTAGCTTTTATTGTCTGAGAAGATAAATTTGAAACCAACCTGGCAGCTGTCCTGATTTAGTAAACACACAGTGACTAGGAAGTAGAAACAAATGCCTGCATGCAAAAAAAAAAAAAAGCTTCCTGCAAGGAAAAAGAGATTCTGGGGTGAGAAAAAGTGTATCGACTGGGAGCCCACAAGATAGTATTTCTCAGTGGGTCCAAGAGATTTTTTTGTATCTGAAGAAGAGGACCAGAAAGCAAAGCTTTTTTCTCTCTCTCTCTCTCTGGGAAGGATTCGGGGCTCTTCCTTTCCTCCCCTGAAAGAAGCAGATGGTAAAAGTGGGTCTCTATCTGGGCTGATGCCAATTCCTGAAGCATGGGATCTCTCAACAAAGCAATGAAGAGTCCTGGATGTCATCAAGGGCAGTGCAGAAAAGCAAACTGCCACTACCGTGACCGAGCAACTTGTTCTGAAGCAGCTCTCTCTCTTTTTTTTTAGTAAACTCTGCTTGGGGAAAGAAAAAAAAAAAAAAAGAGAGAGAGAGAGAGAGAGAGAGAGAGAGAGAGAGAGAGAGAGAGAGAGAGAGAGAGAGAGAGAGCGCATATATAAGCACAGTGACTGAAGATGACATGAAATTCCCAAACAACCCAAACAGGTTCAAGTGCTTAATGAGAAAATGGAAGACCCTTGAAGCAGCCAGTAAGGAGGATGCAATGGGGGCTCTGGACAGGAGTGATGCAACATGGCAATTGGGGAGAGGTTTCCCCTCTCCCCAATTCTCAAATATAAAGATTTTTGAAAGACTGCTCTTGTCAGAATCCATTTATATCACATTCATAAATGTATGTTTAAAACATTATCCCCTCCCTATGGATTCTGCCATCTCCCGAGGAAGGAGGAGCACATGTGGATTCAGCCTGCCTTAGGTTATTTCAAAGACCAAGGGAACCTTTTGAACTGGGAGAACAAAAGGGAGGGTTAGAGAAGAAGGCATCTGGCCTGTGTCTTCTTTTAATTCTGGAGAGGAAGAAGGCAATAACCATAAAGATTCAAAGTTCCTTTTTTCCCCCACGAAAGGGATGACACGAAGTAGAAGGATGGGGGCTGACCAAATGGGGTTGAGGGAAGGGGGGGTTGAACCGGGAACTGTAAAGTCGCGTGCTTCACATAGAGATGGACACAGAGCTGGGGTAGAGATGAGTTTATTCTGAACAGAACGAACTGGGGAAACAGGGAAGCCTGGCGTCTATTTGTACCTGCCCAGGTGGATGGCATCCAATCAGTTCAAACCTGGGCTTCCTGCCAGTGCAGGTGACAATGGGTGTAGATCCTGGCTTCCCACCAGGCTGACCATGCCTGGGGCTGTCAACAGCTTAAGTCATTAGGCTTATCCTGAGTGAGCAGTCATCGCCCGGAGCTGTCCAGCCCCTCTGCTGATCTGCACCATCAGCCTCCTGCTGTGCTGTCCTTTGCAGGAACCCTTTATAAAATTTCAATTTGTAAAACAATACTAAGTCCTGTCTTGTATTTCCACAACCAAGCATGTCCTAGTAAAGATTCCTTTTGGACTAGAACTGACTCCAAGAGTTTTTGTTTTCCTCTGCAATTTAATTCCAGAGATTATTTACTGAAAAGTGAATGCAGTTGAATCACCTGTTTCTTAGAGACAGATTACACAAAATAAAAATGAGTTAGGTCAAGATTTTTGAAGGACTATTTGAATCCATATGAGCTTGTTTAAATGTAGAGAACAACCTTGGAGGTTTATCTATAAAAACCAACAGATTGGAGGCTTTTTATGTATTAGGGTATCCTATTAAACTCCCTTGCATCTTTTTCCCCATTATTATATCCTTCTCTCTTAGGTAGAATTTTGCTGAGTGATTTGATAAAATTTAATGTTCAGTATTACTACTAAGTTTTAAATAGTGTGACTCTTCACTTGTGAAATAATTTAAACTTTTATTATCATCTGTCCTCTTGATATACTTTTAATGAATAGGCCAGCTCAAATAAAATGTCTGTTACAAAGTATAGGGCTATTGAAACTTGCATTAAACTGTTGTCTCTTTCATTGTGTGATGTAATTAACAGTATCTCATCTGCTTGAGGAAGGAGTGTTGATTCTCACAAGGAATAAAAATGTTTGTGAGAAAAAGAAAAACAAAGCAAGATATACTTAAATTAGTCTTTCTTTAACTGGTACCAACTGAAAATGGTGGGTAATTCCCTTAAAAATTCTAACTACCCATCCGTTTTCTGGCAGCTGAGCCTGTCGCACTTGGAAAATATGTGCCAAAAGTGAACCTGTGGGTTATCTACTTATTAAAGTTTCAAACCATTTCTTAATATGTTTTGTGACAATAAATCATCTATTTTGTTCAGCAGTCCTTCCCCATGAAATTATAATTTCCAAGATTTCCCAATAAAAAGGCATTTTAAGTAAGCTCCTGTAAATCTTTAGTATTGATTGGTATGCCACGAGAACACAAGGGCAACATTACTATGTAGACCAGGGCTCTTCAAACTTGGCCCTTTTATGACTT
Source organism: Vipera berus (assembly GCF_964194415.1). NCBI lineage: Eukaryota > Metazoa > Chordata > Lepidosauria > Squamata > Viperidae > Vipera > Vipera berus. The sequence goes on along the minus strand of NC_138203.1, from coordinate 180,861,636 downwards.
GTGACTTCAACTCCCAGAATTCCTCAGCCAGGCGTGCATGCCTGGTTGAGGAATTCTGGGAGTTGAAGTCCACAAGTCATAAAAGGGCCAAGTTTGAAGAGCCCTGATGTAGACCCACAAAGATAATGCTCTACAAAACCTGGAGATTCTGTGCTTGGGAGACTCATGAAGACTTTGAAAGGATGAAGTAACTGCAAAGATGCCACAGACTGAAATCGGGAAAAGCACTGGGGATCCTAGGTGAACACTGGATAGAAGTAGAGGACAATGATCGAAATCTTATGATGTCAATTTGAGTAGCCTGGGCTGTTGATCAGCATGAAAAGACTCTTCTCTGCACCAGAATCCTAACCATGACTCATGGATAAAATAATCACTTCTATTTTCCAGAGAATTGTAGACCTATCCATAACGATGATCTACAAAGATAGGGCTACCACATCTGGAATGCAAAAATCCAGACCATTGCTAACTGCCCGCAAAGAGATACTAAATATTCAAACTCTCTGCTGCTGTGTTATGATTATGTAGATTTTTTTTGCAGCTCAGTCTGGTAGCTCTATACAAGGTGGGGGAAATTTTGCCAGCAGGACTAAATACATCTTCCAGGTCAGCACACACAGTTCACAAGGCATCAAAATTATGTCTTGACCTTCTTCTTTGAACATGTTGATAAGTTATCACCTAAGAGGTTGTCTGTACTAGATACCTGTCATTTGGACTATTTCTGAACTGGGGTCTACTGCTTTTCTGGAAGAACATTAAACCATGTCCAAAAACAGTCCAGCTAATAGAACAGTGAAATGGAATAAGGTGCAGGATGAAGCTTTTGTAGCACATTGGAACAATCTCCTTCTCACTTCATCCCACTCCTCATCCATTCCATCAGCCTGTCAGCCAGGTTATTTTTGGACATGAGTTTAGTACTCTTCCAGAAGTGCAACAGAACCATCCCATGTTCAGAAATAGCCCGAGTGACAGGCTATTGATACAGTGGAAGGATTGTGAGGAATGCCAGTCCTTTCCTTCCATTTCCCCTGCCCATAAGAGTATTGCTTGGACTAAAAGAGGAAACAGAACTCTTGACCATTTCACTCCAGTTCCAAGACAGTGCAAACAGAAAACAGTGAATTGAATGGCAGTCCTGTTAGCAAATGGCCATGGCCAGCAGCACCTGGATATAGCCTGTTTCAAGCAGGGGAAATCATGTAGGAGCAGGCAAAATGGCGCCTACCACAAAATAACAAGAACATAGAAAGCATGACTACATTAAAGGCCCTTCTTGGCTGAAATGGTGGAGAATAGGTAACGTAGACCAAACAAGCACTTCAGAACAAAATCTGGTAAGCACTACAGAATGTGCTAATATGCATTATGAGCCATAGTGACACAGTGGTTAGAATGCAATATTGCAGTCTAATCCTGCCAACTGCCAGCAGTTTGATTCTCACACTGGCTCAAGGTTGATTCAGCCTTCCATCCCTCCAAGGTCGGTAAAATGAGGACCCAGATTGTTGGGGGCAATAGGCTAACTCTGTAAACAGCTTAGAGGGCTGTAAAGCACTGTGAAGCGGTATATAAGTCAAATGCTATTGCTATTATCTCCCTACAAAATCAGGTATGTGGTCACTCCTGCAGTCCATGACAAAACAGCCATGAAAGACAGTGACTAGTAACAAAGGGGTGAAGACAGTAGATAAAGTTGCCTGCAACAGTCTCAAATGGCCAATGGAAGCCAGCAGAGCCTAACTATTGACCATATGATCGGGACCACTAATAGTATACAGTAATAGATCATGGGAGAAGAGGAAAGATCTGCTATCAACAATAGAACAAGTACAGATATTCTAAGCTGCCTCTGCAGTAGGCTAGGGATGAGTCAAAGACAGGACACAGAAGAGGACACAGACTTTGAAAACCCATTAATGAAGCAACAGTATACCACATCACAGTTAATATAATACGAGATCAGACTGCAAACCTCATTCATTATATGTGTTGGGTTACTGTCTGTAATAACATTAGACACAAAGACTCCCTGAAGGTATGTTCAACCCTTAATAAAAGCACTGAATGCAATGGTTGCTCATGATGATGATAATGCTGATGAAGTATAGTCTATTTCAGGGGTGTCAAACTCAATTTCATTGAGGGCCACATCAGCATTATGGTTGCCCTCGGGGGGCTGGGTGGGTGTGGCCAGGTGGGCGTGACCAAGTGGGCGTGGCCAGCTCAATGCTGCTCACTCAGCGCAGCTTACTCAAAATGAAAGAAAGTTGGCAGCAGTGCCCCTGAGGGGCAGGCAGGGTGGCAAAAACAGTTTTTAGCGCTCAGCTCTACTATACCAGCAAATCAAGCAATCACACCAGGGTTACCCTTGTAGGTAGGTGCACTTGAAGCAGGCAGAGTGCCACTCAACCTGGTTCCCAGAGGGCCAACTTCCCCCTTCGGCCTCGAGGCCCCCAAAAAAGCCTAGTGGGGTAGGGCCGGATATTGGCTCATTGCAGGCACCCCGATGAGCATTGCATAGCCGTAAGATAGGTAGTCCTCATTTAGCAACAGTGCAGTTAAAACAGTGGTGACAAAGTAACTTTGCAGCCAATCCTAGCATTTAGAATTTTTTCAGGTTTGTGTGGCAAATGGCAGCTGAAGTAAGATCCTAAGTCAGTTGCAGTTTCACTGAGTGACTGCATTGCTTAACAACCGGGTGGCTGGTCCCAATTGTGGTTGGTAAATGAGAACTACCTGTATTTCTATGTCCTTTTTGGTGGGGTAGAGGGCTTCAAATTCAGGAAACCTTCCTAAAAAAGGACCAGAGACTTACTTTCCCCAGGCTAGGAGTGCCCCTGAAGTACACACACTTGAACAGCAATTCAACACATAATCTCACTTCTGTACCCATGCCAGCTTTTCAAAACCACACCGGCAGCAGGGGATCCCACTTCAGTTTCCATTTTACAGCTTTACCCTGTGCAGCAGAAACCCAGCAGCTGCAAAATTACCCATAACACAGCCTGGAATTAAAGGATTCTGCCCTCGGCAGTGATAGGTAGGCAGTTGAAGCAATCAGTGAAGGTCTTCCATAATTTTATGTTATACTGCTGTTTACCACAAATTTTGAGTGGGGCTTCTAGTTCCAACAAAATGGGCTGGCTCAGGAAGATCTCTCGTGACTTCAGGCATATGCCCAGAATCTCATTTTCTGTGAGCTGAACATTCTTGCCTGGATGTGATCCTTGCACTTCAAGCACCCAGCACAGGAGCCCATGCATGAAAGAAGCCCGGCAGAGGAGCTGGAGCGGCTCCACTGCTGGGGGCGCGTCTCGGCCGGGCCTTGCAGGATCCGGGCCGGGCGTCTCTGCTCGCCGGCAGCAGCGCCCGGCAAAGTAGCTCGCACGCGAAACAAGCCCAGCAGAGGAGCCCGTGTGTGAAAGAAGCCCGGCAAAGTAGCTCACATGTGAAACAAGCCCGGCAGAGGAGCCGGAGTAGCGAGCAGAGGCGCCCGGCTCGGATCCTGGAAGGCCCCGGCCAAGACGTGCCCCCAGCAGTGGAGCCGCTCCGGCTCCTCTGCCAGGCTTCTTTCACCTGCGAGCTACTTTGCCGGGAGCTGCTGAGGGCGAGCAGAGGCGCCTGGCCCAGATCCTGCAAGGCCCAGCCAAGATGCGCCCCCAGCAGTGGAGCCTCTCCGGCTTCTCTGCCGGGCTTCTTTCACACACGGGCTCCTCTGCTGGGCTTGTTTCGCGTGCGAGCTACTTTGCTTGGTGCTTCTGGGGGCGCGTTTCGGCCAGGCCTTGCAGGATCCGGGCCGGGCGCCTCTGTTCGCCCTCAGCAGTGCCCGGCAAAGTAGCTCGCATGCAAAACAAGCCCGGCAGAGGAGCCGGAGTGGTGAGCAGAGGCGCCCGGCTCGGATCCTGGAAGGTCCTCGCCCTCAGCAGCGCCCGGCTTCTTTCGCGTGCAAGCTACTTTGCTTGGTGCTGCTGGGGGCGCGTTTCGGCCGGGCCTTGCAGGATCCAAGCCAGGCTTGCCCTCAGCAGCGCCTGGCAAAGTAGCTTGCACGCGAAAGAAGCCCGGCAGAGGAGCCCATGTGTGAAAGAAGCCCGGCAGAGGAACTGGAGCGGCTCCACTGCTGGGGGCGCATCTCAGCCGGGCCTTGCAGGATCCGGGTCAGGCGCCTCTGCTCACTCTCAGCAGCGCCCGGCAAAGGAGCCCGTGTGCGAAAGAAGCCCGGCAGAGGAGCCATCTGTGGCTCTTTCTCTGGCTACCTCAAGTCTGCCTTCCTGCCTAGGCATCTCTCCCCCTCACCGGCTGGGTGTTGCTCGTCCTCCCCCCCCCCCCCGGCGTCCCACCTCACTCCCTCCTACCTCCTCCTCCTCCACTTTTTTTTTGGAGCCGCAGGAGACTAATGAGATGCAAATGGTGCTGGCTTCCACCAGCCCACGTGCACTTGCCTCCTACTGAGCAAGTGCTCAGCCGGGCCGGCGCCAAGGTGGTGGGGGCCGAACCTTTGTAATTTCTGGGAGAGTTGTGCGGGCCGGATTCAATCATGTGGCGGGCCATTTGTGGCCCGTGGGCCTTGTGTTTGACATGTCTGGTCTATTTTCTTCAAGAGCATAAAGTGGCTTCCATGGGGATCTCGTTTCATTTTATCTCTTCATCTGTACTGGGTTGAGAAGGAGTCAGTAAGTTCCCATAGCTGAGGGTGAATTTGAACCTGGGTCTTCCCACTCCTAGTCCAAACTGCCTACAGAAATTCAGCATATCAGATTGGACAAATATTCTTTGGAGGGTCTTTTCCATATTTACCAGAACATTTTCCTTTCCTTCTCCCATTTGTGATTGTAGGGAAATTATTGCAGGCTGCAGAAGCGCAGCTGAAACAATTGTTTTTCAGTCTCCTGAAACAAGCCATGATAAACCACCTGTTCAGCACAAGGTGAATCAGCTAATTGTTGGCTATTAAGATACAGCTGTCATAACCAAGCCAGGGGAGTATCTTGCAGGTTCAGAGCCAATGGGAAGTGGGATTCTTTGTTATACATGAGCTCAATCCAATGAGTGTTTGTCCTTGTGAATAAAAGAGAGCTTTGGACAGTGCTCTGGGCTCTCATCCCGAGGCAGGAAAGACTCTGTCTTTTTTTCCATGAGAGACCACCACATGTGGTGACCCCGACGTGATTCTTTGAGACCCTCAGACTTACGCCTGGCATAGGCATAGTGCACTTCATCGGATCTTGCAGGACGGGACCGAATATTCAGTAAGTATGGGGAATGATTTTTCAGCGTCACAAACACTCCATGCGAAGGAGTTACGCCAGATCTTAAAGAATACGTTTCCTGCTTTTTCTCAAGTAGGTTTAGAAGACATAGAAAACTTACTCAGGGTTATTTCAGCTCAATGTCCCTGGTATCCTGAACAAGGTTCTTTAGAAGTTCAGGATTGGAAAAGGATAGGGAAAATTTTACATGAGGAACCAAGAGCTTCAATTAATCATTTACTTCTTTGGGAGAAAATTTTGGAAGCTTTAATAGCACATTCTAATCCTTTGTTCCTTTCACCAGAACTTTCTGCCCCACTACCTCATGTGTTAACTCCAATGCCTCGTTTAGTAACCCCAAAGGCTGCGGAGGACATTAAGTTAATATCCAAGTCATATACATCATTACCTGAAATTAACAATTTGGAGGGTTCCAAAAAAGTTGATGAAGCAAGTACAAAGAGTTTAAAGTGTCAAGGGGCAGTTGGGGTAGTTAGAGCAGGATTTGATGAAGCCCAAGGGAAAGGGTTATTGTCACCGGAGGAATTAGTAGAAGGTTTGGAGGCTTTTCCTGTAACAGTGGATATAGATGGTCAAGGAAATAGGCAATATCGTTGGCAGCCATTGCCTTTTTCTATTTTGAGAGAAATTAGGAAAAGTATAACTGAGACAGGATTGCATTCCTCCTTTGTGCAAGGAACCATAGAAGGGATATCTACAGGATATAATATGGTTCCACAAGATTGGAAGGATTTGTGGAGAATGCTTTTAACACCGGCACAGTATGTAGTTTGGGATTCTGAATATCAGCGTAATGCTATTGTAGCTGGAAATAACTCTGGAGGGGCTTACACTCCAGATCAACTTTATGGTTCTGGTCGATTTACCACTGTTTTACAACAAGTAGGAGGAATTCCTGATGCTGCTTATCCTGTAATTGGCCGTTGTGTGATAAGCGCGTATAAAAAAGTACCTCAGTCAGGCAAACCCACTAAGTCTTTTACTAATGTCCGACAGGGGCCAACTGAGCCTTATCCAGAATTCATTGATAAATTGAAAGAGGCTATTGAGAAACAAATTGATAATGCAGAAGCAGTTCAAGAACTTTTGTTGAAATTGGCTTATGAAGCTGCAAACGCAGACTGTAAAAAAGCTCTAACTAATATAGTGAGTCAACCAACTTATGGAATAGCAGATATGTTAAGAGCATGTTCCTCTGTGGGAACAGGGGTGTGGAATATGAGTGCTTTAGCTAACGCTTTGCAAAAAGGAAAATTTGGTCAACAAACGGGTAATTGTTTCAACTGTGGGAAACCTGGTCATTTTAAGGCACAATGTCGAGCTCCAGGAGGAGGGAATAGTGTTGGAAATAATAAATCTGGAGTTCGCCCGAAACAACCTTGTCCTAGATGCAAGAAGGGATTTCATTGGGCAAACCAATGTAGAAATGTTAAGACTTCGGGAAACTGGGATGCGGGCTAGCAGCTAGCCCAGGAAGTAAAGCTGCTTGTTGCCAAAATGAACAAAGTTATAAGGGCAACACTATTTGTGAAAAATTGTCTGTTCAGAACGTTCCCACAGCCACCAAGGATAGTGCAGGTATAGATTTGATTAATCAGCAAGATATTAATTTGGATTTTCCTGATGTTGTGACTTGTATGCCAACTCAACTTTGGGGACCATTGCCTAAAGGAACAGTAGGTTTAGTCCTTCCTCGTTCCTCAGCAGCGAAAAAAGGGTTTCACATAATTCCTGGAGTAATTGATTCGGACTATTTAGGACAAATTATGATTCAAATAATGGTGAAAGTTCCTCAATTAGCAAGTAAAGGGGACTCCGTGGCTCAATTAATACTACTTCCTTATGTAACACCTGGGGGAAATTCTGAGCGGATTCGAGGAACTGGAGGGTTTGGCTCTACAGATACTGTGGATCCTCAAATCTTAGCTATTATAAAAAATTTACAAAAGGAGAAACCTAGGCAAATTTGTTTTATTAATGGGAGGCCTTTTTCTGGAATTTTAGATTCTGGAGCTGATGTGTCAGTCATAGCTTCATCTGACTGGCCCCCGGAGTGGCCAGCCATTTCTGCACCGTCTGTGTGGGGTGTGGGTGGCTCTCAAGCTGCTCGCCAAAGTCAGCGTTGGTTGCAAGTGACAACGGAAAGAGGAAACAGAACAGCCAAATTAAGACCAGTGATTTTGCCAATTCATGTTAATTTGTGGGGAAGAGATTTGTTAGAACAGTTTGATGCAGTTATAAAATTACAAGATTAAAATGAACATCACAAAAACAGCTTTACCACTAGAATGGGACAAAACACAAACAGTATGGGTTGAACAATGGCCTCTTCCAAGGGAAAAATTGGAAGCTCTTCATCACTTAGTAGCAGAGCAATTATCAGCAGGTCATATTGAACCCACAACAAGTCCATTTAACACTCCTATCTTCGTTATAAAAAAGAAAAAGGCCAATGGAAAACGAAGATAACCCCTCCTCAGAAGTCTGCGCAAAGGGCAGAGTTAGCCGCAGTAATTTTGTCTTTGCAATTATTTAAAGATCAAGCATTTAATTTAATTACTGATAGTTTATATGTTGCTAATGTTATTCAGAATCTTTCTCATGCTTATGTTTCTCCCAGTGTGGAGGACAATTTATTGTCTCTTTTTCTTACACTGCAGCAGTTATTAGCTAGCCGAAGATATTATTTACATGTGTCTCATATTAGAAGTCATCAACCATTTCCTGGATGGCTCTCAGAAGGCAATGCAGTGGCAGATGCGGCTACAGCAGGAGTTGCTTTGGTGGCCACAATTACACCATGGGAGAGTCATTCTTATTTCCATCAGAATGCGAAAGGCTTGTGTAAGCAATTTGGAATCTCTATGTCAGAAGCCACAGCCATCATCAAGCAGTGTACATCCTGTGGTCAGAATGTTTTTGGTCCTTCTATGGGTGTCAATCCCAGAGGATTGAAAGCAAATGAAATTTGGCAAATGGACGTTACTCAATATCCTCCTTTTGCTCCTTGGAAATATTTACATGTTTCTATTGATACGTGTTCTGGGTATATTTTTGTTTCTCCTCAAAGAGGAGAAAAAGTAAAACATGTGATCAATCATTGTATTAGAAGTTTTTCAATAATGGGAAAACCTGTACAAATTAAAACAGACAATGGACCTGCATATTGCAGTGTGGCTTTTGCAGAATTTTGTGATAAATGGGATATTTTGCATAAGTTTGGTATTCCTTACAATTCTCAGGGTCAAGCAATAGTAGAAAGAGCAAATAGGACATTAAAGGAGGCTCTTGACAAACATAAAAACAAAAAAGGAGGAAATGTGACTAATTTACCAGTGTTGCAGGAATGGTTATCTTTAACTTTATTTACTTTAAATCATTTAAATATTTCAAAATTAGATTCAGTTTTGGACTCCACAGCTGTGGACCGACATTTTGGTCAACAGTTAGAGGTGCAAAAGGCTAAAGTTTGGTATAGAACTCCACCTGATCCCATTTGGCATGGTCCTGTGCCTTTGTTAACATGGGGGCGAGGATATGCTGCTGTGCTTGCTCCAACAGGTCCAGTCTGGATTCCAGCCAGGTGTGTAAGACCATATCATGAACCCATGGTATCAAGGGATATTCGATCCTATTCCGGATTTCCGAAAGAATCAAAGGATAACAATCAAAATGCCAAAGGAAATTCCACCTCAGAATGAACAATCTGTATCGCATAAGGAGAAAACTCTTGGAAATGATGTGGAGAAGGAAATTAAAATTGAAATGTTTGTTAATTTTATATGTATAATATTTGGGATTTGTTTGGGTATATTGTGTAATGAAGTCAATGTTTATTCAGTTCAATTGGAAAAAAAAAAGAAAAGAACCGGAGCAAGGAGCCTGGAGAAATAATATATATGTGTTGCACCTTCAATCTACATAATGAATGAGTTGCCATTTGGTCGTTTAAGAAACAGAAGAAACGTGAACTTTGATCAAAGTCCAATAAGCTGAAGGATTGGAATGCAAATGGCAAGAGGACTTATACCACCATCAGAAGTTGCCATGAATTATAGAGATTTGCATTTGTTTGAATCATTGGATTGTAGCTATGTTTAACCAAACTATCAAGACTTTAAATTGTTAGAACAAAAAGTTTCAGACATTAGAGATGTATTGTGGAATCACATGGCTTTAGATATTATGTTAGCCACAAAAAGAGGGGTGTGTGCTTTAATTCATAGTCACTGTTGTGTTTATATTTTTGATTTTCATGTTAATATTGCTCATACAATTGATGTTATGGAAAAGATGGTTAAAGAAAAATTCTTTAGTTTATACTGGCTCTGCAGTGACAAATCCATGGGATTGGTTATGGTCTTGGCTACCTGATTTTGGATGGGTGCGACAAATTGTCCCCATCATAATTGGAGTTATATGTTTGCTGATTGGTTTGTGCTGTTGTATACAATGCTTACCAAACTTATGATTTATGACCACCCTGGAAAGAGGTGTTATACGCCTACTTTAAGATCTGTATGGCAGTTAAACAAAAAAGGAGGAGATGTAGGGAAATTATTGCAGGCTGCAGAAGCGCAGCTGAAACAATTGTTTTTCAGTCTCCTGAAACAAGCCATGATAAACCACCTGTTCAGCACAAGGTGAATCAGCTAATTGTTGGCTATTAAGATACAGCTGTCATAACCAAGCCAGGGGAGTATCTTGCAGGTTCAGAGCCAATGGGAAGTGGGATTCTTTGTTATACATGAGCTCAATCCAATGAGTGTTTGTCCTTGTGAATAAAAGAGAGCTTTGGACAGTGCTCTGGGCTCTCATCCCGAGGCAGGAAAGACTCTGTCTTTTTTTCCATGAGAGACCACCACAGTGATCTAGTAAGTTTCATAAATGGTCTGATTACAACAGGATGGACTGAAGATTGGAAAAATAAGCCACCCGTAACCCTGAGGTAGCCTTGCTCGCACATTGTTAAAAGAACATCTTTAACTCCCTATCCGAGATATGATGTTTATTTACAGTATATGTAAGACAGGTTAGCTTAGTTAGCCAGGTTTTCAGATATAAAAATCTCCTTGATAGATTGAGGATGACAGTTCAGAGCCATTAAATGTTCACCTGCTGAACTTACAGTTCAGAGCTTCCCTCATCAGGCATCTAAGAAAAACAATCACAGAGGCTTTTCCTCCATTGCAGGTCTAGCAGTATTTTCTTCTCTGCAGCCCCAATGAGTCTCCCTCCCCCTCTCCGAGCCATGCTGACTCCACCTGGGGAGAGTGACTCAGCAGCACATCGGAAAGGCTGGCTGATTCTGCAGCTCACACGGGAGGTAGATGTGGAGGAGAAATTTCTTTTTCCTGGATCTGACAAACCATTTTGGAAATAGAGCCTAACATTTTTTATGTTTGTATTTATTTATTTCTCATACTTGTTAAATTCCAAGATGCTGGCAGGACTTATTTTGCCTTTTGCTGTATTTTCCCCATTCTCAGCTGGAGCTGTAATCCAGAACTCACTCTCTCTCTCTCTCTCTCTCTCTCTCTCTCTCTCTCTCTCTCTCTCTCTCTCTCTCTCTCTCTCTCTCTCTCTCTCTCTCTCTCTCTCTCTCTCTCTCTCTCTCTCTCTCTCTCTCTCTCTCTCTCTCTCTCTCTCTCTCTCTGTTAATTAATTGTGTATTTTTATCCAAATAGTTTCAAGACCAACCATAATTAAAAATGAATATACAATGTAATGTAGTCAACTAGACTAGTCTCATGAAATTTGTTTGAGCACTGCCTAATGTGCAATCAGCCCAGGTTCGAATCTCAGAAGGGTATGGCTGACTGATGAAAACTAATAAGTTTGAAATGCATATCAGTCTCCCTTAATTCTTTGTTAGGAATTTAAAATTTACACAAATATGAGCTGTCACCGGTGTGACTACTGCCTGTCGATGGCCTTCAGGTTAGGCTGACACAGGAAATAAAGATTTGTCCCATGTTTGGGGCCTAGCAAGGTAATCTAAAAATAGTTAACAAGCATTTGAGACATATATATATATATGGATCTTTGGTCATTCGGGTTTTTTCCCGCGTAGAATTGACGGTGTAGGAGCAACGTTTCGACGGAATCCCATCCGTCATCCTCAGGCTGGTGGCTTCAGCTTCCTTCTTCTGGGAGAAGCATGTGGTAGTGGCTGTTTGTTCCTCTTTTTTAAACTGCCAGAGGGGGTGTGTTCTGTGGGTGGAGGTGTGCTCTGATTGGGTGGTGGGTTAGCTGTGTTCTGATTGGGTGGGGGTGTGTTTTGAATGGGGGCTGTGTTCTGATTGGGTGGGGGTGTGTTTTGAGTGGATGGGCTGGTCTCAGCTGCCAGCCTTAGACCTGAACTGGTGAGTTGTGCTGCTTTTGTTCGGCTCCGTGTTTGTGGTGGTGCCATGTTTTTATAGTGGGTGTCAGTTTGCTTATTGTGTGGTTTGGAGGGGTTTAAAGTGGTTGATGTTGCAGCTGTAGTTAGGTTTCTGTTTTGTGGTTGTGTGTCGTTATCGTTGTGGGTTCGGATTTGCTTTTTGAATGGTTGTGTGGTGGTGATGTCATGTGATGTTATCATGAGTTTGGGTCTGGTATCATTCTTGGTGGTTGGGACTCGTCTGTCAATCAAGGCGGGTTTCCAAATGGCTGGTAGGCGAGAGGTATCATCTCGTTTGTTCATGCTGTGGGGGCGTTTTTCTATCTCAATGGCTTCTCTGATTATTCTGTTGTTAAAATGTTCAATTTTGGTGATAGTTTTGGTTTTTTTTAAATCAATTTTATGTCCCGTGGCTTTAAAGTGTTGGAACAGGGATGAAGTTTGTTCTCCCTTTCTGAGTGAGTTCCTGTGCTCTTCAATGCGTGCACTTATTCTTCTGTTGGTCTCTCCGATGTATGTGGTGGGGCAGGTGGTGCATGGGATTTCGTATACTCCTTGGTTTTCTAACCCAATTATGTCTTTGGGGTTTCTTAGGATGGTGGATATTTTTCTGTCTGTGTAGAATGCTGTTTTGATGTTGTGTTTTTGGAGGATCTTGCTGATTCTGTCTGTGGTCCCTTTTAAGTATGGGAGGAGGGCTTTGCCATTTTCTTGTTCTCTGTCTTGGGTTTTTTTGGGTGTCTCTCTTCGGATTAAATTGGTAATCATGTTTCTTTGGAATCCATTGGCTGTTAGTACATTAGTGAGAGTGTGTAGTTCGGTTTTTAGGTGTTGTTCGTCAGCTAGGTGTTTTGTTCTGGAGATGAGTGTCTTGGCTACGGAGTTGATCTGTGCTGGGTGGTGGTGTGAGAGTGCGTTCAGATAACGGTTTGTGTGTGTGTTTTTTTATGGTAGTGTGTCCTAGGGAGCCGTTGGATTTCTTGTAGACTAAGACATCAAGGAAGGGAAGTTGATTGTTAGCTTCTGTTTCCATGGTGAATTGTATTTTGGGGTGTAGGCTATTGAGGTGTGTGAGGAAGTCATCCAGTTTTTCTTTGCCATGTGGCCAGATTACAAAGGTGTCATCTACGTATCTGAGCCAGAGTTTGGGTTTGTGGTTGGATTTTTCTAGAGCAAGGGTTTCAAAGTGTTCCATGTAGAGGTTTGCGATGACAGGTGAAAGAGGTGATCCCATGGGTGCTCCTTCCATTTGTTTGTATCTTTGTCCATTGTAGATGAAGTATGTGTTTGATAGGCAGTGGTTGGTCAGATCTAGGATGTGTTTTGGGGGGGTTGTATTTATTTAGGATAGCTGTCAAGGCTTCTTTGATTGGCACTTGGGTGAAGAGGGTTATGACATCAAAGCTCACAAGTAGGTCACAGGGCTGTAAGTTTAGTTTACTTATGATCTCTATGAATTGGAATGAGTTTTGTACGTGTGAGGTGATGGAATTTGCATAAGGCTGTAGTTGTTTGGCAAGAAATTTGGCTAGATTTTGTAGAGGTGAGCCTATGGAGCTGACTATGGGTCTGAGTGGGGTTCCTTCTTTGTGTATCTTGGGCAGACCATAGAGCTTAGGACATATGGATGATTTTTCTCTGGGAATGATTGTTTGCTGGATCTCTTCACTGATGAGGGTGGCTTTTATTTTGGATTTTGTGGTTTTTTCCAGGTAGGTGGTGGGATCTGTCTTGAGGAGTTTGTATGTGGAGTCTCGGAGTAGGTTGGATAATTTGGTATGGTAGTCAGATGAGTTCATTACCACCGTGGCGTTGCCTTTGTCTGCTGGCAGAATGATTATGCTGGTGTCTTTTTTTAGGTTAAGTAGTGCTGTCTGTTCCTCTTTGGGTAAGTTGCTTTTGGGTGGTTTGCTGGTGAACGGCTAATCTTGTCCTTATATCATATTTCCCAAGTCTCTGGGTCACCATTATCCTGATTGCCATCCTATGGATAAGTTTACTAAAAGTAAAAGCCAATTAACATATACATTCCCTACATTCTCTTTGTTTATTGTCATTACGTAATTGTGGTCATGATTATTTGTTGGAGCGCAGTCAGTTTTAAAATCTGGAGTGTCACATTGTCTGAATTAAATCAAATGTTTTCTGGGTTCAGCTCCTTCAGACATGTTTAGAGACTGTCAGTGCTCAGTTGGGCTGTGGTTAAACTTGTTATGGCCTGTCTCCAGTGATAGTCAGGAAACCGTGTCTGAAGCAGAAGTGTGAAAAGCCTCTGGAGGCCCAGGAACCTTGCAGCTGTTCATGTGCCGATAGGCATGATCTGAGCCCAGCGAAAGAGCAAACATATTCCCTCCCTAAGCCGGAACGTCTATGCCAGAGCCCACCCCTCCAACTGCAGCCACCCCAAGCATGAGGCGTTTCAACAACCTCTTTGGTAACCCTGTCTGGAAATAATTAAATAGCTATAAGTCTCCAAGGGAGATTGTAAACCTTTCAGCTGAAGAGCTGCTCAGAGACAGGGTGTAGCCTAGAACAGAGGTCCCCAACCTGTTGAGCACCAGGGACCAGTTCCATGGAGAGTTTTTTCTGCGGACCGTAGAGAACATGGTTTCATGTACTGCCTGCATCCCGCACATGGGGCTTTGCTTGTTTGCACAGCCCTGCTTCTGGCATGCCATGGCCCAGTGCCGGTCCACGCACCAGGGGTTAGGGAACCCTGGCCTAGAACATCTGCACATTCTCTTGGGTTTTGGAACTTGTTGGAACAACTTTACTTTTCTCAGGAAGTCTTGTCTTGTGAATATTCTTGTGTATAATCTTTGCTTTTTGCTGGTCTTATGGGAACTGGCTCCGGCTCTTCTGGCAGAATTCCCTCACAAGCAGAGTCCTTCCTGGTCCCATTCAATTCCAAACTGAGTTTCCACCTCCCTTCTCCAGGGAGTTTTGCAGATCATTGGGACAAAATCCAGGCAACAGCCAATTGGCCAGTTTATTGTTACTGACAGGGCAGGGTAGCTCTTAGCTCTATCAATCAAAAGTCCTCACGTGCAACTATTCTGTATTTTCCCACTAAATGGAAAATACTGAGAAGTTAAAAGAAAAATGGGAATTGAAGAAATGGGGACACAGATTAGGGATAGAAATGAAAAGTAAGAGATTTGTATGTCTTAGTAAAATCTATTAGTGCTTCTGAGCACTTATCTGATAAAAGCATCATCAAGATAGCTTTCTTTGGCTGTGACTGCCTGATGCTAAGATTTGAAGAACAGTGCTTCGGAGCAGATTATAATCTCCTTTCACTGAAACATGGATTCTAGAAAAAAAGTCACTGCTAAAAATAAGCCTAGAAAACATGCACAATAATGGCCCCAATTCAGAGGAAATGAACCAGGATTCCAGAGAACACAATTCCTTGGACAACCCTGGAAAAAATCCACGGTACACAGATTTTAAGTAACATGTGCGTGAGAAATGAAAAATAAATATAACTGTGTAGCAAGAGAGGCGTGGGAAGAGAATGGGAAAATATCATCGTTCATCCCAAGAAGCTTTGGCACAGAATACTAACCACCTCCTAAGCCCTCACAAAGCAGATTTTGTGTTATCTTAAACAAAGCTGGCTTTATTGCAGAAGTTGTACATATACAGTACATCAAAGCAACATAAACAGAAATGCATTCACTCTGCCTAATATTTATGCCATATATTTACTAATGGAGATTACAGGACAGTGCCATGTGGCTTCTGCAGAGGGATGCTTGTTCTGTATAGGTCAAGAAATAGGAACTATTGTGTGCAGATGCTATAAGGTAGCCAACTTCCCTGTAGAAGGAAGTGATGAGGCAGGCGATATGCTTGTATGTGCAACATGTTCTTGGAAGAGAGAAATCTGCTTTAAGCTGTAAAATAAATGCACACAAAACCAGAATTGAGAAGACAGCAACAGATAGAAAATGTCACCTCTGCAAAGAAGATGAAGAAACAGTGGACCACTTAATTAACTGCTGCAGGAAGATCACACAAATCCAAATAGGTGGGAAGGTACATAGTAGCTTAGTTATATCATAAAAATTGGAGCCAATCTCTTGCTCTGTGGAAAATTAAAAAACCAGGATGAAGACATTCTCCCAATAAACGTAGAGCATTATTTCTTCCAAAGCGTGCTGTAAAACTGAAAATAATCCCAGCAAGCTTGTCTGTTTCTGGAACATTGGCTCTAGCCCGTGAACTGAATGTTGGTGGTCTTAATGTTGCCACTGTATATATTTGCACCAATAATGTTTACATGATTTCTCAGTGTATTATTGAATCTTAACAGTTGTTCAGAAATCTGTCTGTCCATCCTTCCATCACCATCACAAAGGATGACATATTTATCACAAAGCAGAATGCTCTTCCTTCAAAAGCACTCTAATATCCAAGGTATTCCATGGGCCTTCTCGGCTTTGGAATTAAAATGCTGTTTTAATGATACCAGTGTGATTTCTGTTACCTTGTTGCCTATCCGTATCCTGCCTCTAGCACAGAGGTCCTCAACCATGGCAACTTTAAGACTTGTGGACTTCAACTCCCAGATTTCCTCAGCCA
This sequence comes from Vipera berus, assembly GCF_964194415.1. NCBI lineage: Eukaryota > Metazoa > Chordata > Lepidosauria > Squamata > Viperidae > Vipera > Vipera berus. The sequence continues at coordinate 180,845,391 of NC_138203.1, read as the reverse complement.
GCACTGGCTGAGGAATTCTGGGAGTTGAAGTCCACAAGTCTTTGCCAAGGCTGAGGACCCCTGCTGTAGCATGTCTCCTCTCATTCCTTACTGAATGCTACCATTCATGTCCCATTATATTGACAGTGATCGGCTGATTTTTCTCCTGGTTCTCCACCACACATCACCAAATGCAGAGAAATTATATCGGTTAATCACACCACTGTTGTTTGGAATGGACCCAGTTTGACTTCAGGATTCTTCATTACCTCTAAGTTTTTTCCTATGTCCTTCCTCTTTTACTGCATTCTATCACAACCTGAGCTGAGTAAAAAAAAAATTACAATCATGACTAGAATTAAACCTCAAAGCAGTACCTTTATAAGCCTTTCTCAGTCCTTCCTTTTATTTCCTTTCTATGTCGGCGCTGAATATCACCTTTCAGATTCCTCCATGCTCTGTTCTAGGCGTTGCGGGGGGGGGGATGCTTCTGCTCCTTTGCTGTTTTTGTCTTGCACCAAACTAGTAAGGACCATAAAAATCAAAACATTTATAGTATTACCGGCTGCCAGTATACCCCCACAGGTAGACCTTGCTTAGCAACTGCCCTGTTTAGCAATTGTTTAAAGTTACAACAGCACTGAAAAAGTAATTTTATGGCCAGTCCTCGTATGTACAAATTTCCTAGCATGGCTGGCTTCCGACAAGCAGCATCAATGGAGAAGCTGGCAATAAGATCACAAATGCTGTGTGATGCAATGCCTCATCATCACTGAAATCGGAAGTGATGTCATAAGCCGTTGCAGTTCCATGATGTTTTGCTTAGCAACCCCATCACTTTGAGATGGGGTTTCTGGCTCCAGTTGCAGTGGTGGGATTCAGCCTGTTTGCACCACTTCGGCAGAACCGGTAGCTAGTTTTTTGTTCCCCAGGCCCAGCATGGACTTCCGGAAGTGGCATCCACACAGAGAACTGGTTGTTCACATATTTGAATCCCACTGCTGCCCAGTTGTGATCACTAAGCAAGAACTGCCTGCACTGTGCATGTTGTGTACTGGGTTCGTTGTGCAGGAATGAGGACGAGGTGGGTGAGTTCAGCAAAGATCATGGTTTATTGCTTGCAGGATCTGAACTAGAGAACTGGGCTGCAGATCCAGCAATTTATACCCTGGCCCCTAGGCGGCGGCCAATAGGTTTGAAGCAACCTATTGCCGCCCTAAGGGCAACCAATAGCAGCACTGGAGACGGGTTGTCTGAGGCGCTGGGAGCCATTAGCTAGCTCCCCACTCAAACAGCCTTCCAGCCGTTACCACGTGGTGTTTAACAAAACAAGCCCAATACATTACAGTGCAGTCTGACTAATGGACCGTCAGAGCAATACAGCTGGATCCTACCTTTTAAGTAGGTAAGAAGAGAATGAACCAGATGAGGCTGGCCAGAAACTGCACAGGAGAAATGTGTCCTCATCAGTGTAAAATGGCTAATGAGCATTGTTCAGATTCTCCTTCAAATAATGTTTTAAAAAGCATTGTAACAGTCATTGGAGGCTGTTTCTAATAGGGAAACACCATTGTATCTCCAGTGCAGTATAGCTCAGGATGACTTAAGACTGCTTCACTCTTGGACCGGGGAGGGCTTGAGGGGACTAACCTCCTGAGGCCATGGCAAAAAATGATGCTGCCAGGACATGTTTGCTCTGTCATCAGGGGTGAGTAGGGAAGGCTCAGTGACTCACAAGGCTGAGTCTATACCAGGGGTAGGCAACCTTGGCTCTTTTATGACTCGTGGACTTCAACTCCCAGAATTCCTGAGCCAGCCATGCTGAGGGGAAAGGGAGAGTTTCCAAGCTGAGCCATGCTGGCTCAGGAATTCTGGGAGTTGGTCCACGAGTCATAAAAGAGCCATGGTTGCCTACCTGTGGCTTATACTGATTGCCCCATTTATTATCAACTCTGCATCAAAGGTACCCAATAAGAAGAAAATGTTCTGGGACCATGTCTAGTATTTTTCTGTGTAGTGCTTAGAAAGACCCGGTATTTATATATTTATTTCGCAAATTTACACGGCCACCCCCTCTTCCCCAAAGAAAGTCTAGGAGGTGAACAGGAAAAAAATAAAAATAAAAACACAGCAGGAAACAATGTCCAAGAAAAAACCCATTTAAGATGCCCTAAAGAACTTTCCAATAGCATGAGAAAGTCCCCAACAGCATAAACCAACAAACACCACATGCCAGGTTTGGTTAACATTCCAGCTGCCATGCCTAAGAGAAAAGGCCTTTCAGAAGGCCAGCAGAATCAGGACCATCCAGGTTTCAGAAAGAAGACAGAGAACAACAGCGAAGGCAGATTGCCTGGTCCAGCCAGCTGCTTCGCTTGCTTCACAGAGCAGGGCCACCCTGATGGATCTGATGGAACAGGCAGAAACTGCAGGTAGGGGATGAACAGTCCTACAAGTACCCAGGACATGTCAGGCTTTAAAAATGACATCTGGCACATTGAAACCTACTAGAAGACAGTGCAGCTCACAAAACAGTGGTGTCATACAAGTGTACTGTAAGAAGTTCAAAACTATATTTATTGCCACTTTCTGTGCAATTAATAGGGCACTTTGTAATAAGCCAGATAAGGAGTGATTAAGCCAAGAGCGACTATCAGCAGTGCCTCCTGATCTAGGAATGGGCACAATTGGCCCACAAGATGAATTTGTGTAAATTCATTTGGTCACTGCTGTTACCTGCTTCTTAAGCATTGACTCAAGAATTTGAAATAAAATGTATGGCTTCTAGATAGGGTTGGGTATGAATTTCTCATAAAGACTAGCTGTATTCAGTGGGTGGTGATACCAATAAATTGGAATGGAATGAACTCCACTGAAGTCAGTTGCATTTAGCATTTTCCACAGTGGTCAACTGCTGTGAGTGAGAAAGACAGCCTTTATGATTCCCCCCAAATAGGAAAGAGAGATGTAACTCCTTCCAGCTAATGTTACCCTGCAACTGATGTTTGGAGGTATAATGCCTAGAGGTGTCATTCAGTATTTTAGATTGTTGGTCACTGATAGCCCTCTACAAATTTATCCCATTTTAAAATCATCCAAGTTATTGGCCATCGCCAGGGCTTTTTTTGTCATAGAACGCTCAGAACGGAGTTCCAGCACCTTTTTTGGATGGAACCTTGTAGGGTAGGCAAGGTGGGTTGTGTGACATGTGTGAGTTCCGGCACCTTTTTCTTTTACAAAAAAAGCACTGGCCATCACTGTGCCTCATGGTAATGAATTCCACGGGGCAATTATGTGTTTTGGGAAGAAGTGCTTTCTGCTGCCCATTTTAGATCTCCCAGTCAACTTCCCTGGACAACAGTTAGCCTACGTTTTCTTGTTTGCATTTTATATATCTCAATCATATTGTCATGGTTCCGACAGATGAAACTCTTCAAAAGAACTTCAAGACATTGTTTACCTTAAAAGGATCTTTTATTTGAGTAGCATAATATCGGCACTTACATAATCAAAGCCTAAAACCGAATTCCCCTCCCATGGGCACATAGTATCAAAGCACAATTCCCTCCTCCAGTTAACAGTCATAAATCACATTCTCCAATTAGCTTGAAGCACAGTTTCCTCTCCAGCTCTCCAGCCCACCAATTCTTTATCAGCTCCGAGTTCAATAACCTTGATTCTTATGCTAAGTGTAGTGTTGTTATGTCTAGCTGGACTCTCATTTACGTGCCCCATCCCCAGCATCATCTAACTCTGAAAGCGAAAAGGAACAAATGCCTACATTTTCATCTGTTGTCAGTGCAAAAACATCCAAAGTTAGCAGCGTTGACACATATCCTCTGTTATTTTCCCTTTTTCCCCAAGCTAACAAGTTCCAAAGATTTTAACCTTTTCCTATAGGGATGAAGTTGAGACTCTTGATATTTTCTTTGTCCTCTTCTGAATTTTTCCCACACTCTTTTATAACCTTTTTCCAAGTGTGTTGACCAGAAATGTACACAGCATTCCAGATGTAGACTTACAGTAGATTAGTATAACAGCACTACAATATTGGCATTTTTATTTTCAATCTTTCCTAATAATTGCAAGCATGGGATGTCCTTTCTCTCAGCTGCTGAACACTAAATACACTTTTTAATTAGATTAGCCACTAAGATCTGAAGATTTTTTTTTCCTTCTTACAGGCAGTTCAGCCCCATCAACGGGTACAAAGTTGTGTTTTGGGGGATCCTAGCAAGAATTGTTTTATGTTTATTTTAATGGAATGGAATTTTTCATTTGCTTGACCATTCATCCAGGTTAAAAAGATCCTTCTGGAACTGCACCCACTTTTGATCACCACGATGTAAAGAAGGTCTTGAGGTTCTAGAAAGAGTGCAGAGAGGAGCAACAAAGATGATTAGGGGACTGGAGGCTAAAACATATAAGGAATGGTTGCTGGAATTGGATATGTCTAGTCTAATGAAGAGAACGATGAGGGGTGACATGATAGCAGTGTTCCAATATGCCCCAAAGAAGAGGGAGTCAAGCTATTCTCCAAAGCACCTGAAGGCAGGACAAGAAGCAACGGATGGAAATTAATCAAGGAGAAAAGCAACATAGAACTAAGGAGAAATTTCCTGACAGTTAGAACAATTAATCAATGGAACAACCTGCCTCCAGAAGCTGTGAATGCTCCAACACTGGAAGTTTTTAAGAAGAGATTAGTCAACCATTTGTCTGAAATGGTACAGGGTTTCCTGCCTGAGCAGGGGTTGGAGGTAGCTCCAAGGTGTCTTCCAACTCTGTTATTCTGTTCTGAACATGTCTGCCTTGGGGACAAATTCCTTGTGTGTCTAATTACACTTGGCCAAATAGGAATTGGAAACTGTCCTATCTGTAAACTAGTCTACAAGGACAGATTATTTATCTAGGGTCTGTAATCTGTGCTCTTCAGGCAGAAATTAGGTGTCCAGCTCAGCCCTTCTACTCTATTGAGCCTCCATGCTATCAGCCCCCTTTATCACAAAGATCCTGCAAGAGAAAGGCAGTGTGGACAACCGTGGTATCTGGCAGGGTGAGAGCTATGAACCATAAACACAAAGCTTTTGCTGTGTCCCTGCATAACAGATACAGTGCCCTTGCTGACCTTAATAGGGATCTTAAGGAGACAGGTCAAGGTAGTTGTGATGATAACTCAAATAAGCAGGGGATCGTGGTCTGAGATGAAGAACTTGTTTTTGATAGGGAGAAGTGCGAATCAGGTACTACACATCAGTCATGCAAGAAGAAAAAGGCATCCAAAAAGAGAAGTCACCTTCTGGTTGGTGATTCAGTTATAAGGGATGTAAATTTAGGAAAGGACACACAGGTTTCAAAAGAGGTCAGGTGTGTTCCAGGTGCTACTGCCAGTAGGAACAAGAAGTGTTTTTTAAAAATAGTCAAGAATGCCAGCAAGGACTGTGATGTGGATTGTTATTGTACATCTTGGCACTAATGATCTGTCCCAAAAAGATATACTCTCTGTGCAGAATGATTTCCAATGCTTGGGGCAGGAACTTAGCAGGATAGGCTGTAGGCTTACTTTTTCAGAGTGTATAAGGAGCAAAATAGAAAAGGCCAGCGTATAGCAACATGTGGCTAAAGCAGTGGTGTAAAGGGGAAGGATTTGATTGTATTAGTCATGTTGTCTGTAGATGGTCCAATGAAAAAATGTACAAAAGAGATGGTTTGCATCCATCTAAGAAAGGGACTGAGTTACTTGGCAATAAATTCACAAATTTTCTGGAGGAGTATTTAAACTAAACAATGGGGACAGTGAATTAATTGATACAGAACATTCCTGTCCCCAGCAATATAAAAATTATAGGTTATCAGTGCATGTAACATAGATGTGTGTGTGGACAAGAATATCAACCTTTCTGTCAAGCAAAATCAAGCTTTTAATAGCAAGTGCCACACAAAGTGCACTAACCAAACAGGTGGTAAGAAAATAGGGGAACTCAGGCACCACACAGGTTTTGTAGAAAGTAAACACAGGGTCAGTCATAAAGAACTCAAATGTCTATACACCAGTGCACAGAGTATGAACAGTAAACAGGGTGAACTAGAAATTCAGGTAAATGGGGGCAGATATGATACTGTTGCCATTACGGAAACATGGTAGGATGAAACCCACAAATGAAACCCACAGCTAGAGGGTTTTAAATTATTTAAAAGAAACAGACCAAACAAAAGAGGAGGTAGAGTTGCTCTCTATATAGGAAATAACTACATCTCTACAGAAATAGAGCACAACAATGATGAAAACTGTCTTGAATGCATTTGGGTCAATATAAAAGGGGGGGGCGGAATGACATCGCTATAGGTTTATACTATAGGCCACCCAAACAAACAGAGGAAATAGATGAACTTTTTGCTAGTCAGCTAACTAAGATATGTAGGAAGCACATCACAATAGTAATGGGGGATTTTAATTACCCTGATATCAACTGGGAGACAAACTCTGCACTGAGTGGAAGATCAAATAGATTCCTGACAAACCTAGCAGACAACTTTGTCTCCCAAAAAGTAGAGAAGGGAACTAGCCATATTGGATCTAATCCTCACTAACAGAGATGAAATGATAGAAGGTGTTGAAGCTACAGGAGCCTTCGGGGCGGGGGGAGTGATCATGCAATATTGGAATTCAACATCATGGAAACACAAGCAATAGAACACAGTCAAGCTAGAGACTTTGACTTTAAGAGAGCTAATTTTAATAAACTTAGAGAGAGTTTGGGAAGGATTCCATGGATGAGAATCCTCAAGGGGAAAACAATTCAAGAAGCTTGGGAAATTTTGAAAAGTGAAATAATAAAAGCCCAGGCTAGCACAATACCAACAAAGAAGAAAAATAACAGCTCTCAAAAGAAACCAACATGGCTGCATAAAGAACACTCTGGTAAATTGAAAGATAAAAAGGACAAGTATAAAAAGTGGAAAGAGGGGCACATAACTAAGGCAGAATATCAGCAAACAGCCCATGCCTGCAAAGATGAAGTGAGGAAAGCTAAGGCTCAAAATGAACTAAGGCTTGCGACCAAAGTCAAAAATAACAAAAAAAGCTTCTTTCAACATGTGAAAAACAAGAAAAAAGTTAAGGAAATGATTGGTCCATTAGTGGGGGAAAGTGGCAAGAAGGTGACAAGCAACAGGGAGAAAGCAGAACTATTTAACTCATTTTTTGCATCTGTCTTTACATAAAGGGAAAAAACAGTCCAACCTATCAAAAACACTACCATAAAAAACAGATTAGAAACACAAGTTAAGATAGGCAAGAAAATGGTGAGCACCTGTCCAGCCTAGATGAGTTCAAATCACCAGGACCAGATGGATTACACCCCAAGGCTCTCAAGGAACTGGCAGATGTGATCTCAGAACCACTGAACTATATTTTTCAAAGATCCTGGAGCACTGGGGAACTGCCAGAGGACTGGAAGAGAGCTGATGTAGTTCCCATCTTCAAAAAAGGAAAAAAAATAGATCCAAGAAACTACAAACCTATCAGCCTGACCGCAATACCTGGGAAGATTCAGGAAAAGATAATCAAACAATGAATCAGCGAACACCTTATAGCAAACAAAGTCATTACTAAAAGCAACATGGCTTTGTCAAAAACAGATCATGCCAGACAAATCTTATTGCATTCTTTGACGAAGTGACAAAATAAGTGGACCAGAAGACTACTGTGATATAATTTGTATAAGGGCTCTGTTCTAGGCCCAGTGCTCTTCAACATCTTCATCAATGATTTGGACGAGTGGGACTCATCAAATTTGCATATGACACCAAGCTGGCAGGAATAGCCAACACTCCAGAAAATAGGCTTAAGATACAGGAGGATTTGAACAAACAGTACTAGGCTGCATTAACAGAGAGAGAGAATCAAGATCATATGAAGTATTAATACCACTTTACAATGCCTTGGTAAGGCCACACTTGGAATACTGCATCCAGTTTTGGTCACCACAATGTAAAAAAGATATTGAGACTCTAGAAAGAGTACAGAGAAGAGCAACAAAGATGATTAGGGGACTGGAAGCTAAAACATATAAGGAATGGTTGCTAGAATTGGGTATGTCCAGTTTAAGGAAGTGAAGAACAAGGGAGGACATGATAGCAGTGTTCCAATATCTCAGGGGCTGCCCCAAAGAAGAGGGAGTCAAGTTATTCTCCAAAGCACCTGAAGGCAGGACACGAAGCAACGGATGGAAACTAATCAAGGAGAGAAGCAATCTAGAACTAAGGAGAAACTTCCTGACAGTTAGAACAATTAACCAGTGGAACAACCTGCCTCCAGAAGTGGTGAATACTCCAATACTGGAAGTTTTTAAGAGACTGGACAGCCATTTGTCTGAAATGTTATAGGGTTTCCTGCCTGAGCAGGGGGTTGGACTAGATGACCTCCAAAGTCCCTTCCAATATTATTATTATTATAAGTATTTAAAAAAAACGATTTCAATTCAATTCATAGTAATTTTTTATCTGTTTCATGAAAGGAAGTCCTCACTGTGACTAAGTTTACTCAAAAACTTTTGGTGAAGAACTTTGTCAAAGGGTTTTTGAAAAATCCAAACTGTGTCAATAAGATCACCTCCATTCATTCATCAACACTCAAAACAGTCTAAACTATTGGCAAAGCAGGATGTATCTTTGTAAAACCTGTGCAGCTTTTCTTTCAACGAGGCTCAGTTCCTTACGTCAGTTTTATTTTGATTATCATTTATACAGAACTGTTGCATTCCTTTTTAAATATTGCTGTCATGTTTGATACCTTTCAGTCATCTGGCGCCGTGGCTCATTGGAATGATAAATAATAAAATTTTAGCTAGAGGTTAACAATTTCACATTTGAATTCTTCAAGGGTTCTTGGGTGGAGACACCAGGACCCCAGTGATCTGTAACTACGCTAGTCTCTCAACATGTTCCAGAATATCTTCTTTCATTATTTCAAATTGACTTAGTTGTTCCAATTCTCTCCCCAAGATCAGTTCTGCTTCTGGTTCAGGCGTTTGTCCTCTATCTCAGAGGTCCCCAACCTTTTGGGCACCAGGGACCAGTTCCATGGAGAGAAGTTTTTCCACGGGTTGGAGGGTGTGTGGTTTTGTGTGCTGCCTGCATCTGGCAAATGGGGTTTTGCATGTTTGTGTGGCCCGGTTGCTGGCATGCCATGGACGAGTTCTGCTCCAGGGCCCGGGGGTTGGAGACCCCTGCCCTATCTTATCTCATAAAGGCACAGGCCAATAATTCCTTCAGTTTCTGTTCAATCCCCATCCACATGGTGAGGACCACTGTCATTCTAATGGCAGCTTTTCTGCTTCCTGCATATTGAAAACATCCCTTGTCCCTTTCGTGGTTGTTGGGTTTTTTTTTTGCCTTACAGGTTGTCCTTGACTTACATTTGGTTGTTTAGTGGCCATTCAAAATTATAATGGATCCTCCCAAAAGGTACTTACATCTCAGATTTGAAGTTCTGACAGCCACCCAATTCAGACATGTAACTGCATATTGGCCACTCAGCAATTGGGCTGCATTTATGTCTGTTTTACATAGCCTTGTGGTCACATGACCACAATTTACAACATTTTTGCTGGTTCTGATTTTTGACAAAATCTGCCCCTAGTAAACAATGGGTATGCTTAATGATCGTGGCATTTGCTTAATGACTGTGGTGCTCACTTTATGGCTGCCTTGTTCACCTAAAGGCTGCCACAATGTGACCTACTTAATGACAGGCACAAAATAATGACCATAATTGTGGGCTCAATTACTATCAAAGACTACCTGTACATACTGAACAATCCCTTTTCTCTTCTGTATTAAATCACTTACATGTTTTTTGCCAGAGTTTGCCTGTCTTGTTAGTTCTCCTCATTAGGATAAACTTCTTCTTTCTTGCCATTCTTGTTTCTTCCTAGGTTTGATTGACCCTTCCTAGACAACACATTCCAGTTAAGCCTCAGCGATTATGTTTTTATAACCTCTGAGCATTATGAAGAGATTAGTTCTCTTCTTTTCCCTTTGTCTGCCTTTTACCTCATTTTGCCACTTAACTGTTTGGGTATTTGTTGAAGTTTAATAAACGTCACGTTATTATTATTATTTTTGCTAGATGAAAGTGAGTGGCATATATGGGTCAGCTCCGACCTAGATGCAGAGATTGATGAGGAGACTGCCCGGTGCATAAAGTCCTGGAAATTAATCCCAGTAATTTTCAAGCAATTATTCTCTGGATGTTTATTGTAAGTTGCCAGAGTTGTAAGATTTACTGGTATGCACTTTGGTTATTTAGGCAGAAAGGTAAATCAAGTAAGAAAAGTGCAGAAAAGTGTGAAAGACTCTGCAATATATCTGATTCCCCAGAACTCCTCCAGGGGATTGGAACTTCAGCAAGGAAAACAGTTGTTTCCCAGCCAGCCTTCCAAACTGCACCCCACATGCTCCCCACCAATTAGTTTTTCACCGAGGAATCTCAGGCTTAAGGAGAACCAACATTCCTGGGTCATCATGAATTTGAACCATTGTTAAACAAATGGTCATTTCGAGGGCTACCTATACTCCTCAGAGTAGAGATACAAGAATTCTTAGCACCTGATTCTTGCAAGAAGCAGCCTTCCATCGTGTTCAGGCTCATGTGAAGAAGTTGCATGCCACAGGGGAGAGGAGTAGAGAGGGAGAGCTTTGCATCTGGCTGAAATTGTAGTTCCAGACAAAATTGAGTTTGTTATCCTATCCAGATTACTATGAACTTTGATTTCTGAGGATTAATACATTGAGGACGTACATGAAATACTGCACACAGTGTAGATATCAGGTCCAGCTCTGCTCTCTGTGTTATTTGGGGATTAACACAGGGCAATGAAGTCTCTGTGTTAGAGACCTCAGAGCCAACATATAAAGTGAGGTAACAACATGACATCTTCATTTGCAATTCAGAAGAAGGACTTGTGTTGCTTGACACAGCAACTCGGTAGAGTAATTTTTGTGTGGGACTTTGCTTGGAATATTGCTAGAGTAAAGCATATCTTTGAAACTGTACCCTCATATATGTATGGTTCCTCTGTATTTGGTAACCCAGAGATTCTGCAAATTTGGAAAAACTATTGAAACTCTTCCATTTTCTTAAAACATATTTACTGTTTATAGCTAAAGAACATTCCATCCAATGTTTAAGGATTTCTAGGTGCCTTTGGTTCTGTAAATAGTTTAAATCCCTTCTACGAGAATCTGTAAGCCTTAAAATGCTTGTTTCTTTTTCTTGAATTGTATCCTTAATTTTAGGAGATTTCACAGGGCTTCTTTGAAGTTGGGTCTATGATGTGTTCGACCCAAGTATTTCCACCTCTGTAAGAAGAACATCAGTCCAAACGCCAAGATAATGTATGTTTTTCTTCTAAGGCTGGCTCTTCCACCATCTAGAGTGCGAACTCACCTTTGCCAGTAATGCTACTTCCTTGGGCAGCCTTCTAAATAATTAGTGGTGTACAAATTTTCCCCCCAAACCACGATGAGCAGTGAGCGTGAAGTTCAAGCCCACCCATTTTTGCTTCAAAGCCAATAAATTGTAAATGCCAATCACACTCCAGAGATCAAGGCGTGATGTTTGCAAACATGGAGGTGCAATCAATATGTCCTTCCATTTCCCCACAAACAAGAACTCCAGAACTGAGTCTCTCCATACATATGTGGATGGAGGCATGATTGAACGTGGGAGGAGGGACCAGGCAGGGCAGTTTTTCTAAATATTTCCAGTCAATATCACTCAGTGGATTCATACGCTGGGTTGTTAGTCACACAGGTTGTTTTCTGTCCTGTTATGTCTGCCAATGCAGTGCTTCTTATTCCAGAGGCTTTCCTTTCTCAGAAGAATGAGCACAATCAGCTTGTCACACACACCCAGCAGCAGAGAGGCAAGTGACCTGTGTTTGTATGGATGCTGGGCCTATGAAGGAGCAAGCTCCCAATGATTTTAAAAAGTGACCATTGCCTGACTATTTTCTGGTTTCTTTCTCAATCATAGACTATGCCCCTGTGATAAATAAGAGGAAAAATGAGGGGAGTGGTTTCCCTTACAGAGAAAAATGCTGCACTTTTTAGCTTTCTGCCCGTCTTCATCCAGGTTCATCCAAGTCAGAGGGGCCCACAGGGGAAGCAAAGAAGGGGAACATTCCAGGGTAGAGCTGAATTCAAGAGAAGAGGGTGTTTGCTTCTTCTGCACCTCTAGTTCTGTCCTCAAACACTTCTTAGTCTACCTGCCCATCCTGCCTAGCATTGACTGCTCTACTCATCTCTGTAGCTCATTTCACAATCCCCTAAATCCTAAAATATCCTGGCATTTACTGAAGCCTAGATGCAACCTGATCCAAAGAGATCCCAGAGCATTCTGCTTCTTACCATCCCGGGATTCTCAATTATCAAAGGGTGATCACCGAGGCTCAATAGCGGTCTGACCAGGCTAAGCTATAAATTATTTTAGCTCTTTTTAGCATGGCATTCTTTAAATATCTTGCAATTTGTTCATCATTTCATCTCTTTCTGCCACCCACATCTGCTCTGGACTGAGATGATCTTCATCTGCATTTCAACCGTGCCTATACTGTAATTCATTGCCTTTAATGTGTGCTTGCTATAAATCTACTTAAAACACTGGAATGATATGTATGAATAATGAGTTTTCAGATTTATATCCATACAAGGTCAGAATAAGCTCTGTTTGGGTGCCATCACCCAGCTTTCCCTACCTATGTCCCTCCAGTTGTTGGAGCCTGCATTGCAAGCCCTGGCAGATGTTGGAAGTGCTGGTCAGGAATTCTAGGAGCTGCTAGAGAAGGCAACATATTTCAGGGAAAACTGCACTCGCCTGATAAAGAGAAACTGAATGCTGTAGTCCACATCTCACCAACCTCTTCATGATTGCATCAGAACATACTTCAACTTAGTAAGTTGGCCATTTTCTGAGCTATCATTCGCAATACATATCCCTGTCTTCTTTATCCAGTTTTTAACTTTTGTTTTAAAGTTCCCAAGTCATTTCATAGGACACTGACTTCCAGGCTTGATGGACCTGCGGTCAAATTGCACTGGGACATTTTCATATTCTTAACGCCTTACCCACAGTAAGTTGCTGGATTTTTATATTATAAAAACAAATGTGTTTGCCTTTCTTCTCATAATTCTTGAAGCAGGTTGAGTAGCCATTTCTATCAGTTTTTATTACATGTATGTTCCCAGATTACGACTGAAATCAAAATCTCCTGGTCAGTTCCACACACGATGCTTATTGTCCGCCATGGAACTCTAAACTATGAAAGGGTTGGATAATGCAGTTGTATAGAGCAGGGGTCTCCCCAATCCCCTTTCTGTGGACCAGTACCAGTCTGCGGCATGGCAGCAACTGGGCCATGCAAACAAGCAAAGCCCCATCTGCAGGATGCAGGCAGCACACAAAACCACACCCCCTCCGGTCCACAGAAAAACCTCTCTCCACGTAACCGGTCCCTGGTGCCCAAAAGGTTGGGGACTTCTGGTATAGAGAAGGAATTATGTAGGACAAGCAACCCCAATCTTCCTTGTATCTCACCTTAAACCAATGACTGGAACCATCTACTGAAGGGGAATAAAGATGATGAGAGTTATGAGAGGTAAGACATACCATATGAAGAAGCCATCATTGTTTATCTCACACTGGCTATTCTAGGAGTGATAGATGTGAGATACCCCAGAGTGAATGAGGCAGGTTTTCAATTTGGGATAGGATGAGATATCAAAAACCATTCTGTCACATAGGGGAAAGATAATGAACAATGGTCAGAAAATCTCATCAGCTGGTAGCTTGCTTTGTTAGGCAAAACAATGCTTACTGATCTGTACAGTTCAGTGATTTGTTCTATGATCTGAGAGAAAGATTATCTACTGAGTACAATAATAATCAGAGAAAGATTATGGAAACAAAGTTAAGAAAAAACACAAACCAATCAAAGCTACAGCCTTTGGTTTTGAGCCATATAAAGATCTAGAGGTGAGGATTATTGACAATATGGCCATATTAATGACTGACCTAATGGTTATTTCACTTGACAAAATGAAATAGTGTTCATGAAAATCTTGCCACTTCCATAGGTTGTTGTACTACAGCTTCCATTATCACTATGTTAGCTAAATTGACTAGATTGATCAGAGTTATAGTCCAACAAACTCTGGAAGAACACAGGATTTTCACTCTTGGTATAAGAGTGAGACCTGGAAGACTTAGCTTTTTTTCCAGCTTAGTACAGTCTTCTGTGAGTAAGTAGACTCAATGCAATGTTTCTCCTTCTTACATTTGTATAGAAAAAACATTAGCAGTGGAACTGGAGTTGATATAATCTATGTATTTACATGGGGTGAATCCTGACAGGCAGATATGATTCCCTAAGAATCAAAAATTCAGAATTTTTGCAGTAGGATAAATATTTCTATGTGGGGCTTTGATGCTACTCCTCCTTGTGGTTGGCTACCATGTGTTCCCACACTTTATTTCCAACTCATCTGCAATAATATGGGCAGTGTTCTCTTTTCTATCCTTGCAATGCCATCTATCCATCCAACATCCATCCATCTGTCTTCGAAAGTCCCAGTGGAAATGTAGTATAATTCTAACTTTGGCTTCAATTTAGATCTTTTGGCCATCTTCATCCTTGCTTGAGGTTGTTCATGGACTGGCTAGGCATTAGCTGGAATTGAGAAGAGGCGCCTTGGTTGGAGGCCTACTGATCTTGCATCATAAAGCTAATTCTGTTTTTAAGAAGTAATGCCATAGCTATCTTTACCATAAACCAAAGGATTCCTGCAGTGTGAGAACATTCAAATATTTCCAGTTAGTAGTTATAGGCTACCTAGAATTGTGGGGAGGGTTCCCAAACTGGGGTGGGGGAGGGAGAAGAGGAAAAAAAAACCTGCCTGGTTTGTTTCTATTTTTTGTCAGTGCCCTTGATCTGGACAAGCCAGGAGATTAATGTTTTCATAGTATCACCATCAACTAATTTCTGCAGATTGTACTGATGGTAGAAGCATGAAAGCAGATGATGTTCTGTACCAGCCTGCTACCGGCCCTGCAGAAAAGGCAGGGACAACCCCTTTTACAAGAAGGCAAGAGGCTGGAATTACGCCTGCCAAATTTATTGCTACAAAAACAAATAGAACAAGACACGAACCAAGAAACAGGAGCTTTTCAAGTGGTTGCCTTCAGCAAACCAGCCATCCCACGCATTCCCCCTTAAATACAGTTCAGGGCGTGGCTTCTCTCTGCCTCCTTCCGAGGAGCCCCATTGCCTTCCTCTGTTTACTCCTGATTGACTGCCTCCTGCGTCGGGCATCCTTGAACAGGGCCAGCTGTGGGTCATCTTCATCCACGCTGTCAGGCTCACACAGCTGGGTCTGCGTCGTGACCAGGTGAGAGGGGCCTGGCTGAGGGCTCTCATCAAGCTGTCCAACCCCCTCAGCAAGCTCTTCAACACCCCCCTCCTCCTCCTCCTCTGAGTCGTCCGACCCAACTGCCGAACCCACAGGCTGACCCTGAATCACAACAGATGAATTATTGGGTGGCTCACTGCTAAGAAAGCAGTTCCTATTCCTAAGCAATTTTTATGCACTATTATTAATAGCACTTTAATCAAGGGTTTAGTGGGATGTCAGGATGACTTGCTCCCAGATGAAAGCTCTGAAAATGTTAATACTTCTTCCATGTTTAAAGCTCTGTCAGCCTTGGAATAGGACAGGAGTAAATACAAATTGTAGCCCAAGGAACTGCTGATACAATTCTACAAAGGAATTATTGAGTCTGTCATTCACACCTCTATAACTGTCTGGTTTGGCACAGCAACCAAACGAGACAGGGACAGACTTCAACAGATAGTTAGGACTGCAGAAAAAATGATTGCAACCAGCCTGCCTTCCATTGAGGACCTGTACAATGCATGAACCAGAAAGAGGGCTGTGGAAATATCTACAAACACCTTACATCCTGGACATAAACTGTTTCAACTTCTTCCCTCAAGACGCTGCTACAGGGCATTGCACATCAAAACAACCAGACACAAAGACAGTCCTCCCCCCTCCCCCCTCCCCCCCACCCTGTTAAACAAATAATTCCCACCACACTGTTTATGCCATGGGGCTGCATTAATTATCCTTCTCATCTGTCCTATTACCTATTTCCTTAAATTCTTATGACTATAATGTTGTATCTCATGATTTATGTTGATTCCTTTTATTTAGTATCCTATTATGATTTATGTTGATTGCTTTAGTATCCTATGACTATCACTGAGTGTTGTATCTATGACTTATGATGATTGTGTTTTATGATTATTGTTAAGTTGGGTTCGCGGATTGATGAGACGCAGGTGTAGGTGTGTGTATAAACTTTATTGGTGGTAGCGTGGTCTGAACGGCCGGACAATGGTTACCTGGGCATGCTTTTATACCTGCCCAGGCGAATGCCTGACCAATAGGTTTGAACCCTGGTTTCCCGCCGGCTAGGCGGCCAATCCCTTTAAATCCGGCTTTTCCGCCGAATGTAGTTCCTGCACGGAGCTGTCCAGCTCCGCACTTCCTGATGCGGCTGCTACATGTGTATGCGAGCCCAGCATACACTACAATTATCACTTGTTGCTTGTATGTACACTGGGAGCTTATGCATTGGAGACAAATTCCTTGTGTTTGTCCAATCACACTTGGCCAATAAAGAATTCTATTTCTTGGGGAAATGCAGCTGGCTGTTAGGTAATGAAAAGAAAGGTATCTAAGCCCCTTTCCCCAACTTATGAGTAAAATCTTTCAGAAAGCAAGAAGAAATCTAGCCAACATAGACTTCTATGTGCGCTGAATAGAGGGAATGGTATTTAGGATTTAGTTTTATCTTGCATGGGCTCAAGGCTAGTGCCTGGTTTCTTACAAAGTTGCTCATAATCTGGAAATGTGTTTCAAGAAGCCTAGATGACTTAAATGCCCTCGCATTTCTCATTTAGTAAGTGAGAAAGAGACAAATATTCTTCTTCCTTTGACATTGCTCCTATAATCTGTGCCAAGGGGAAGAAAGTAAGATAATGGCTGCTAATGCCAACTGAAGGCATTCAGTGCTACATCAATTTCAGGCTGTTAGATACCTTTCTTTTCAATTCCTAACAGCCAGCTACATTTCCCAAAAAACCCCCACAACAGAATGAAAACTCCAGCATCTTCCTCCTTTGAGACAGATTCTGTATTGCTCTGTTTTGTGGACTGAGAGGAATGTCCATATAAGGAACTTTCCTCACAAATTGTCATATTTCACATTCAGTTCATTTTTGTCATCCCTTTGAGATTCCTTCCTCCTTCCTTCCTTCCTTCCTTCCTTCCTTCCTTCCTTCCTTCCTTCCTTCCTTCCTTCCTTCCTTCCTTCCCAAGACACCATCAATACTAGTTATCCCATTTTACATTTTGTTAAAGCCTGATGGACACTTGGATCACAGTCTTGGCTAAATGAGGAGCAATGACAAGTCTATCAAAGTCCCCCCAGAGAGTCTATTCTGGGAGAAGAAAATGCCTTTTCTTTGCACTCATTACAGGAAAGTTAAGATTTCTTGTTCTGGAATCATTACTAGGGAGGAGACGGAATACATTAAACCCACAGCCTGCAAACCAATGTTTTCCTTTGACATCCTGGCAAGGGTCAGCAACTTTGTGGAGAACAGGTCCGTCTGGTGTACCTCCTTTTAGGAGTACTGTTCTCCCTCCCTCCCTCCCTCATCCTTCTGCCAAAACTGAAACCCAGGTGTGAGTGCCAGAATGGGAAGTGTTCCTAAAGGCAGGGCTTCTCGTCTCTCAGACCCAAAGAGACATGGCATCTTGCTGTCTCATTCCACCTCATAAATCTAGGAGTAACTTGGCAAGATGAGCCTATGCTTTATCTGTGCCAGAGCTGGATCAAAGTCTTACACTTAGCCATGAGCTTTGTCCCTGGAGCCAACTTTGGAGCAAAACCAGGAGGAGATGGGCAAAATGTATTTTTGGACTTCAGAGGAAAGAGATTGAAGCAGCATCCACCTTTTCAGTTGTCAGCTTGGAGACATTTACCATGACTCCTAAAAACACAAACATCGTTTTGTGGAGCTGACTTTTCCTGAAGTATTTTATGGGCTACATGAACAAAACTTCACTTTTGCTCCCTGGCAGTGTCCTACCTGTTGCATCATTCTTGTGCCATACTTAAGTGCCGGAATATAAATACAAAACATTACAGTAATGTAGAATATGTACATAAAAGCTGTGTACATAAAGGTGGTGTGCATCTCATTGCATTCAAACTACTATAAATTACAATCTAGGATAAAATAAGAGTGTGTAATGTTGGCAAGTCACCCTTCAAAGGATGTTGGGAGTATGTCTGCCTTTACTAATGAAAAGTCATTATTTTGTAAGAAAGATGCCTTGAACATTAGAAGAGACAAAAGTGATGGGCTGTTCTGGAAGTGAGACTTTCTTCCCTTATATAAAGAATATTGAACTGATGTATATGCATAGAAAATGAGTAAATGGGTAGAATTTGTTTTAAAAAAACATTTGGTACTATTTGTTACCTTGGTCTTTCACAAAAGAATGCCCCGAAGCTACAATGGGATACAGTTCCCAATTACTGTTCAGATTAAACTATTTATTGTGTAAGAAACCAGTCTTGAATGGACCTGCATTTCACTGGGTTGAGGAAACTTTGAACTAAGTATGATATTTACAAGCAAGAATGTTCAACTGTTTTTTTCAATATTCCAAAGAACTATGATTTGCTTTGTTCTCATTCAGATTGGCTGCTCTTGCAAATAGCCAGTGGAATGGATGGCTTTGGGACCTAACAAGCTTTATTTAAATTCAACCTGAGCCCCTCCAATCCTTCTAGCCAAGGCTTAGCAAGCAGCCTAGAGACTATATACCAGGGGTGTCAAACTGCCGGCCTACTGGCCGGATGCATAATACCCCAGCTCCGGCAAGGGGAAAAAAGTCACGATACATCGCGACACATCACGTGATGCGGCGAGTTTGACACCATTGCTATATACCAAGGTCAGCTGAGATTCTCTCTCTCTCTCTCGCTCTCTGTATAGGTGTAAGCATGGGGCCTTGAAGTAGATGCGTGATTTCATGCTGAATTCTTTGATTGTACAGTAGGTAGAATCTGGTTTGAAGTCTGCTCCAAGATCAGTTTGTCAGCTTCACAATAAACAGGCGGCATTGGAGCTACAAGAATTTAATTTAGTGTTAGCTTTGAATACGAGATTGCCCCAGGGGAAGGCAGTTCCTTTAGGACTTGTGCAAGCAGGCTTACTGTTCAGGTGATATATGTGCATTGGGACAGATCTCTATAAGGTTTGGCTTACCACCTTACTCTTGAAATGTATCTAGTGGCCCCACCTGGTGGCCATGTCTGCGTTAGTTAATACAGCATATGCATCTTTTCAACCTAATTTCTGTTTTGCTTGTGTCAAGAAGGGCTGATAGTCCTCCTGGAAGATGGAGATGGAGATTTGGTTTATGATCAAGGAAGGATTCAAAAAGAAGAGCCACGTTTAGTACAGTAGTTAAGGCACTAACCTAGAAACCAGGAGACTGTGAGTTCTAGTCTTACCTAGGCACAAAAGCCAGCTGGGTGACTTTGGGCCAGTCACTCTCAGCCCAATTCACCTTACAGAGTTGTTGTTATGAGTAAAATAGGAGAAGGAATGAGTATTAGGAATGTTCGCCTACTTATTTCTAAAAAAAAAATAAAAAATAAAAAAGCAACTTTTTCTCTGAACAGATATCTGACGGTCTTAACAAGCTGAAGATGCTGATGATTGAAGCTCTCCTGGACCTTAATTTTGATGGTGATCAATCTCATCAGAAACCCTAAATCCTGTAATATGAAGACAGGTTCATCCAAGTCAATGAAACTTACACTTTTAAGGCAGAATTCAATTGGAGCAGATGAGTTATGCCCGTCTTTCGATTGCATGATAGGCTGGCTGCCACAGGTACTGTTTTGTGGCAGAAAAATTGTACCTCTGCTGATTTTACAAATGTTACCTACTCTTATTCTTTTCAAAAATATTAGCATCTTAAGAAAAAAAACTCAGGGGGAAGAATCAAATATCAGTTCTTAGAACCAGCTTTCTTATGTGTAACTTGTGAGGGTTTCGGCTGTTTATTTTCACAGAATAGCCGAGTTGGAAGGGACTTTGGAGGTCTTCTAGTCCAACCCCCTGCTCAAGCAGGAGACCTAGGGCCTGTGCCATTCTCATGACCAAACCATGAAATCTATATACTGCATTTATCCGCAAGGAACAGAGTGGCTAGTGTTCAAATTGCATATTTTAACAGGCTGTTGAAAAATAAGAATGGAGGCAGATTTTGGGAATGGAAACCGTAACCCAATACAGCAGGCAGTAATTGTGAGCAGGTTGCTTGCCAATTCCATCTGGGAGACTAAAAATCAGGCAACTGCTGAGCACATCTGGATTGTATTCTGTGTCAGCTGTGTTGTGTGTTTGTCTAGCATTTAGAGGTAATCTATATGAGAGACCTTAAAAAAAAATAGAATCCACTAGGAATGTGCTCAGTGACTCAGTTATCACGCAGGATCTATCAATCTCTTCCAAGCTGGTGGTTGCCTGCAAGGAAATATTTTCCACCTGATGCTCAGTGTTAAGTTGCAGTGATTCCTTGCCTTCACAGTCCTGAGGAATGGGGCTTGCAAGTGGTATCTGAATGGTTACAGCGCTAACCTATCATGTACCAGATTCCCACTGAATCCTAAATTCCTCCTGCACTATTGTGGAAGGAAATATTCTGAGGACACAATAAAATTTGCTGCTGCTACCTTTTACAAAGCAAGATTAATTGTGGCATTCATCATCATGTAAAAGAGTTACAGGCTGTTGCAGTTAAAAAAAAAGGTTCCCAGCCATGAGACTAACTGGAATTTGTTCTGTGCTCCCTACCCCAGCCTCATGAAAAGAATATGAGTTGCCTGTGTGATTTAGAACTTCCTCTTATATCTAGATGGTCACAGATGGAACCAGAACGCCAGAGTCTTTTCTCATATAGTCACCTAGTCTTTAGACACTCTTCCAACAGTTTTCTGGCAATTTTAAATTAATGTCCTTATGATGGTCTAAACCAGGGGTCTTCAAACTTGGCTTTTATGACTCATGGACTTCAACTCCCAGAATTCCTCAGACAGCCTGCCTGGCTGAGGAATTCTGGGAGCTGAAGTCCATGAGTCATAAAAGGGCTGAGTTTGAAGACCCCTGGTCTAAACCATCAGGCTACCTACTCTACATCATAGATGCACAGAGTTCAGCTCTGTGAGAACATATGATATTGGCAGAGGTGCCGTTTGGGACAAGGGAGCCCATGGAGGGAATGGCAAAAATAAAAATGGGAAGTGAGCTAGGATCTAAAAAGATCTACTGTACATGATATTCTGTAACATTTTAAGGTGCCACTAGATTTTTTTTCCCATATAAGACACTAAAACAGTTGCTCTTCTTGAAAAGATTGTGGTCATTAAAGAATGTCACACCATTAGACTCAGCCTTTTCAACTATCAATTTTATAATTCACATCCGGCATACTGAAGGTAATAGGAATTGTGCTATTCCTGTGGAGAGGCTATTCAACAGTGGCTCTGGATTAAAAACTGCCCCAAAGCACTTGTCCGTTCTGGGCTCCTGCAAATGGATGGTTTTCATTTGTGTGAAATCCATTGGGACAACTGGTACCCACATATCATCTGGCTAAGCATCAACCAAGACAATGCTGTGAAGTGTGAAAAGGACTGTTCATGAGGATTAAGCCCATCTCAGAGTGAGCCACTTAGCTGGAGCAAAGCTTTTTTTACAGCCATGCATCTATGCAAGGAGTCCTTGGTGTTGGGAGTGTAGAGAGCAGGCTAATTCTAACACAACCTCTCAACACTTGACAGTCCCACCAATTTCCAGCAGTCTTCAAATTTGGTCTTTATACATAAATTTAAATGGACCCAAGTAGATCGCAAATAAAGCAAAATCAGGAAGTGTGAAGACAAGTTTAATAAACACTATCCCAAATGCTTTAGTATATTCTTAGAACACATTTTGGAGGCTATTGCTAAGCACATTGATTTGTGCTTAGATTGTAAGCCGCCCTGAGTCTTCGGAGAAGGGTGGGATATAAATGGGATTTTAAAAAAATGAAAGGGGAAGGATAGGGGGTCCTTGCCCCACCCCCACCTCAATGTTTTCAGAAGCAGACTAGAAGCTGTGGTGTTCCCAGCCTTCCTCTACTGTGCTAGTCTCTTGACAGATGGAAAAATATTTCATCTGGCACATGAGCCTAATGAATCTGATTAGACCTGAATTCCATCTCATCTTGTGCATCCTGAAACAAATGGACAAACTGACTCTTCCCACCTCATTGTTTGTTCTTTATATCCCATGGGGGGAAATATCCCATTTCCTAGCCCAAACCTAATTAGCAACAGGGTATGTTTATTCCTGCTCTGGGCTTCTCAAAGGCACAGCTGATAGTCCCACTCCAATGCTGGCAGAAGCATTTGAGGCAAAGCCTAGCATCCATCTGCATTGTAGCCTCTATGGGACAGGGAGTGCCTTCAGTAGAAAAGCCGAGTAATAAGAAGGCCCTCTAGCAGAAGCCACTTTAAAAGGATGCAGGAAAGAGGGGGAAGCAGTATTATTCTTTCTTCAGATCAGAGGTCCCCAACCTTTTGGGCACCAGGGACCGGTTAAGTGGAAAGAGGTTTTTCCACCAACTGGGTGTGTGTGTGTGTGTGGTTTTGTGTGCTGCCTACATCCTGCAGATGGGGCTTTGCTCGTTTGTGTGGACGGGTTGCTGGCGTGCCGCAGCCCCGGTACTGGTCCACAGACAGGGGATTGGAGACCCCTGCTTTAGGTGGGGTGGGGGGGTGAGTGTTTCAGTTGATTTGGGCCATACTCATTTTAATTTTCACCAGTCTCCTGCAATGGTTTCTCTTCAAGCTGGCAGACGCTGGGGAGTCAGCATCTGCGTTTTGCCTCTTGCCTATCCTTTTTACATACGTGTCATGACTTATATTAGAAAGCCTGTGGTCAAAGATCACGATGCTGTTGATCTTTGTAAAGCAGTTCTGGAAATGAATGCTTCCCTATTTAAAGACCGAGGGCATTCTAAAAGATACGATCTTTAAAAGATTCTTCAGAAAATCTCCAATAACTTTAATGTTTGACTCATATTATGTAGAGTATGAAAGGAAGGATGTATGTGTGTGGGGGAAAAAGCTTTTAAATACCCCAAGTCCATCGCATAGGACTGCGGAAGAATCCCAGAAGACCTATCAAAATGCAATTGTTTATTTATTTATTTATTTTTAATTCCATTTATATCCCGCCCTTCTCTGAAGACTCAGGGCAGCTTACAAGCTTAGCAGTAGCCTTCATTCTATGTATATGCCTGCTTATTAGGGCTTTCACACACACACACACACCCCAAGCGGCATTATTACAAAGTCAGCTTAATTGCCCCCAACAATCTGGGTCCTCATTTTACCTACCTCGGAAGGATGGAAGGCTGAGTCAACCTTGAGCCTGGTGGGACTCGAACCTGCACTAATTGCAGGCAGCTGGTGTTACTTAAGGAGGCATTAGCCCACTGCTCCACCAAGGCTCTGTTTGTTGTTGTTGGCTCCATGCAACAGATCCTCTGGTTCAGCTTCACCTATAGAATCCTTTTCAGTCATCTACAGATTGTTCCACGTGAGCGGGATATATGCCAACTCGAGAGAAAGAATACCGCTGCCATCCCATGCACATCCTTTTTAAACTGCAGCTGTTTATAGGGCACGGGTCTACGAGAGAAATTTCCAATGCTTGAGAAAAAAGAAAGGGCAGTAAAGTTTCTCAAGGGAAGGCCGCGCAAAAAAAAAAAAGCTAAAATAAAATGAAGACAAAACTCCGTCGGCTGCAGCTGGTTTCTTCCGTACCGCTCTGGATACGTCTCTTTTCCCAATATGTAATACAGATTCTCCAACCCTTTCCACAGGCTCGCTGCCTTCTTTCCACTGTTATCGGTTTGTTCATTAGGAGTAAACTGTTCTAAACACACCACCGTGCACACAGTTTAATAGTACTGATATATTTTATCTTAAAGACAATTTACTTGCAGAATACAAAAGTATGCCCAAGGAGGACATGGGGCCTGATTTCCTTAAGAGGTTTCCAGTGCCAGGACACGAGAAACGGCAAGGCTTTTAGCAGGAGCCTCACATGCTCTGCGCTCGAGGTACAATCTAGAGGTCTGCAAGCTCTATACCAGGGGTCTTCAAACTCGGCCTTTTTATGACTCGTGGAAATCAAGTCCCAGAATTCCTCAGCCAGGCATGCTGGCTGAGGAATTCTGGGAGTTGAAGTCCACGAGTCATAAAAGGGCCGAGTTTGAAGACCTCTGCTCTATACCTTACCTGGAATTAGTGTTTTAGAGATACAGTAGGTGAGCTGAGGCTGTAAGGTGTATGTGAAGGTCTTATTAACTATTGGGTAATTACAGTAATGGATTGTGGCACAGGGGAGAGGCCCAGAATTTGAGAAGGAGCACATGGCTGAAAGAATATAAATAACAAGAAATTAACTGGGCCAACCCTAGGAGGTAGGTCAGCAGGACAAAATTAGTTCAGACAGGCATTAAGAAGGGTATGCCCATAGAAAGACAACAAGGGACTTCTGCTGTTGCCCTTCCTCCTGGAAACAGTCCCCAAATTTTGGGAGAAACCCCCCTCCCCCCACAAAAAACCCTACTTTTGAAAAGAAGAGTTTGCTATAGCCAGCCTAGAAATGGAATATCCTAGAATCAGTGAGGTGGAGGAGAAAATGTCACTGAATTAATGATATTCAATACAGTTCCATCCCCTGAAAGAACACACACAATAGCCTTTGTACTATCCACACATCACGAGTTGCCAGGGATTAAAAGCCCAAATATAGAGTTAAAAAGGGCAGGGTGGATGAGGCTGAAAACGGCACGTGGTTCTGAGACTGTAACATTCAAACAGCAGCATGTGCCAGGCCCAATCCATAAGGACAGGTACTCGGGGGTTAGATGTTACATACGTATGCTTTATGTGCTCTCTGTAGTGACTGACTGTGTGTGGATTATTTTCCAGCCACAATACTTGAGGCCAGATCAGGTTCCGCAATTGATGCCTAGCCGAATCAGCAGCGATACTTCATACTGGAGGGAGGGGCTGTCTGTATGTGCCTCGTACCAACACAAATGACAGGTGAACTGGTGAAGGGTGATCAAGCTTTCAGAAGAACTAGGACATGTGTCTCCTCAGGCACCAACCTGCTCAGAGGAAATATGCAGAGCTAGGATCTCTCCTCCAGTTTTATTAGAACTGAAAAAGCCAACTCTGTCCGTCCTTCCTTCAGTTCCCATGGAGAGTATCTGATTCTCAAAACAAAAGCTGCTTGTCATCCACCTAAATCTGAATTGATTTTCCAGTTATGTTTGCTCTCAAACCAGAATAAACTTAGAAATCCAACATGCAGCAGCCATACCGCTCTAAGAAATAGCAAACTGTATGAAGCAACTGGTAGCACCTAGCTCAGAGTAGGAAACAGAGCAAACTGAATGGCTTGGTTGTACCCAGGGGCTGAGGGAATTTCCAACAAGAGGGGGCTGGAAGCAAGCAACAGCAGCAGAAATTCTGCCCCCAGTTCACATTACACTCCAGTCAATAATGCACATTACTTATTGCTCTAGGGCTCCTTCCAATCAGTGGGCCCAGCATCCAAGGTGAGGGCGCTGTAGTGTTCCAGATTCACCACCAGTCTGTCCATAGTTTCTGTGGGAGGGGGGGTCTAGTATGTTTACAGTCCTAGTAGCGCCCAACCTTGGCATCTCCAATGCTTCCCCAGACATCAAAGACAAACTCATCTGGGAAGGCAAAATCACCCAGCTGCTCATCCAATGCTTCTGCAAATTCATCAGGATTTTGCTTGTCCTTGCCCAACTCCACCATGGTAGCAGCTGCAGAGGAATAAAAAATCAGAAATAAGCATTAATTCTATCTCCAAACACTTTATAGGGCTATATGCATAGAGCCTATAGAACTAAACATAAATCTAAAGAAGGACACAAGGAAACCCTCACATTTATTTATATTCCTAAGCACAGGAGTAAAAACAGGTAGGAATAGGCTGTGATCGGCTGCCTTAGCAAATTAGGATCCAGATTAAAAAAAAAAAGCTTACCTAACTCTGTGTCACGGATACCCATGTAGCTCTCCAGAAGATCATCCACCTTCTCAATGGCCTTTTCCTCAAATGCAGAGGGCTGTGAAAAGAAAAAAAATCATACTTACCAAAATAGCAACAATATTCCCCTTCTGCTAACTGAAAAAAAACCAATCCATATACGGTAACTATGCCCAGTAAGACAGAACTGATGGTGGTTACAGTGCAGCAAAACAGAGATAGGAAAAACGAATTAAAAGAAACAATACAAAAGGGGGAAGAATTCTGATCCAAGATCTGCAAATGTAAGTTTGGTAGAGCAGCCTGTTTTTATTATTATTGCTTGCCGCTGATTCTGTCGTTCCCACCACTTTTTTTTTTTGCCACACAGAAATGAGGAAGGAAAGTGAGGCACAGAAAGATGAGGCAGCAGAAGTGATGCTTGGTGTGTTACAGGACATCCTTCTCAACAGAGCTTTGTAGCTATCTGCTCTGTCTTATCCTTGGATGGAAGAAAGGGCTCCACTTTCTCAGCAGAGCTACTTATCTTTCTAACCAATGTAGTTGGGACCATGGAACACACCTGTTCTTCTACGGTGGCTGGCCCCTTGGCCCGAAGACGCAGAGTACCCCTTCCTGTGCCAAGTTGAGCACATCCACTGTTTTTGCCTCCTTTGGACCTTTGACTTATCATGTCTAGAACAGAATAAGAAAATGTTTGCTGAGCCTTTGTTTGGTTTGCACAACAGAAACCCCTGCTTAAAAACCAACACAGCAAAGCTTACTTGCATGTCCCCAAGCAAGAACAGCAGAAAAAAGGCTTATTTATCATTAGTCAGTATTATGTGTTCATAAACAAGTGTTATTTTTTAACTCTGGGGCGTGCCACTGCTGACCCATATTTATTAGGGTTTCAGTTCGCTTGTTAACATCATAGACACACCATTATATACATAGACCCTGACCCAGACAGATAGGTTTTTACATTATTGCTTTAGTGAAATGTTTATGAATTTAAACTCAAAGAATATCAGGAGTCCAAATCCCCAACCAAGAACAATGAATCCTTTAATATCAGTGACTGCTAGTAAAAAAATGCAGCTTCAAAAATGTTAATTATAATAGCCTGGAAAGAGCATTATAAAATCATATTTCAAAAACGTAAGTGCACACATAGGAAATAGACTGTCATTGGAATTGGGAAGGCTACTTGGAATAAAACATGTGAGACAACATATACCAATCAAAACAGAAAAGAAAAGATCTTTGAAACATAAAAATGTATCTGAATTGCAATACCAATCATAGGACAATATACCCAGAATTGGAAGAGTGGAATGTCAGGGAATCTGATTTTTAAGTGATACTTCGAAAAAAATTACTATCTAATGCAGGTCTTCTACATTCATTCCTCACTCATTCCAAATAGGGAAATGATGATAATAATCAAGTTAACGTACCCCAGTAAGTATCTGTAATTATACAATTCTTGCTGGCATGGCCTATTGTAAATCTGAGTGTACTTAAAAAGGGAACATCACCTTAAGGACAAATTGGAGTACCTATGCCAGGGGTAGGCAACCTTGACTCTTTTATGACTCGTGGACTTCAACTCCCAGAATTCCTGAGCCAGCCACACTGGCTCAGGAATTCTGGGAGTTGAAGTCCACGAGTCATAAAAGAGCCAAGGTTGCCTACCCCTGACCTATGCCAAAGGTGATGTGGCACCCATCAAGCTAAATAATGACTTTTGTGGTCCCACAGCACTTTTGCCTTTATGGATCCCTCCTTCCATTAAAAATGCTATTACAAATTATATTTTATATGAATTCAATATTTTTGTCATATTTGTACAAAGAAATAAGGAATGGTAAATAATCTAAATACTATTTTGTAATAATAAAGAGTTGCAGTTTAATTATGTCTATTGCACATCATCATTACTAAATTGGAGAAGTCACTTTTTTGTGGGCCCTAGGCCTATTGTACTTAACGGATAAGTTGTTCCTGGAGCACACATCGTAAATTAGAAGAGTGTGCTGCTTCCAGTGGAACAAAAAGGAAATATATAGTTTGCCAACGGATCCACATCTCTTCGGAAAAGAAAAAGGCCAAAATCCAGCTCTATAATTAACCAAAGGAAGCATGACCAAAAAAGTTAAGTAGATGCAATACATGGAAATGTTTGCATATTTAAAGAAAGCCGTCACAAAGACTTTGCACAAGTTACTTGTCGTGGTTCCAGGTATCACTGCATATCTTCTATGAAAAGAATGTGTACTCCTTGACAAATTGCAGTCCCCATTTCCTTTGGGTAGCCTTAGCAGATTCTTTCCAACTTCAAGGCAAATTTAGACGGATCCTTCAGATAAGTATAACTTTACCACTGCCAAGGCTTGCTGGAGAGGAATACAACTGGCACTAAAATGTGTCCTTGCTCACTTCCTATAAACAAAATTTGATGTGGTGAAACTATGAGCTGTAAGAGTCCTAATCTCCTTGCTATTTCCCTTGTTCTGCAATCTCTTGTATCTCCATTGCCATCACTGATCTGTACTCAGTCTAGTAGCAATTAAGGGCCTGCCTTCTGCATGTAGCTGTCTAAAAAATGGTTTGGTTGACTGAACACCTTTTTTAAAAAAAAATAAACCTGAAACAACTCATTTCAAAGTGACTCCTGTTAGAATACTTGAAGAATTTATTTTCTGGCTTCCAGATACATTACAATATAAATAATCCTTTTTTGAAAAAAAAAGAAAAAGAAAAGGATGAACCCAACACATTTTGTACTGCAAAGGGAACATTTCATTTCAAAGGGGATAATAATATCAGATATTGTTCTGCAATTCTATTTAGCATGATTGGTAAGGATCTAACTGAGAATATTCCATTTACACAGTCATTCTCTTTTAACATGTATTTCTATGGGTTCTTGAGGCAATATTTTTTCCTTCCCCTCTCCCCAGTCATAAGCTCTTTTGAAATCCGCAAAGGAACTGTTCTTCCTTAATTGTACATGTAACAGAATATTTAGTAACTCATTTTCAAAAATTAAAACTAGTTTCTGGCAAATTGCTGCTATTGTAACTGTCTTATGGAGAATGCCCTCACAATTTACCGGTAATACAAACGATAAAGGCAAACATGTCTGTATATTCTTAAGGCTGAGGAATGTTCTATTTCTGGCATTTTTCATTTCTACCCTAATTAGATTACTATAAAAGTTATCTAGAAACAAGATTTAAACCAAGCAAAAACATGTTTCTTCTGAATCTGATTTTAAATATCTGCCAGACAAGATGGCTTCTGAATATAGGCCTTGAACATGCCAGTCCCAAAAGAGAATTTTTCTACCATTACTTGTAGTTTAAGAAAGTTTTTGCTTACTATCTGTCCCTCCGACATGGGATGTTCTGTCCTCTTTCCTTAATTTCTCTCGGGTTAGCAGAAAATATAACTTTCAATAGGTGAACACTGTCCCATTAATCCTTAAAAGAAAAGATTGTGAAGCCAGACTATAAGTTTTAAAAAATAGGCAATAGGAGGGCAGATACAGAAGTGATTTCAAATCTATCAAGTAAAACATTTTTTTCTTCTGCAACCACTGGAGAGCAAATTAAGAAATATACTGTAACATTAATTTTCAAACCTAGTGACTGGTGCTAGTTATCCACTGAAGCAATAAAGTATTCACGAAAAGGGAGAAAAAGTTGAGAATTATTTTTATTATATTTGTGGTACTCGATTGTATCAAACATTTACATAAATATTTTTTCCTTAAAAAGTAATCTTCATACTAATTCAAATCACCACATTAAAAGAAACTGGTTGGTATACAGGTAGTCCTCAATTTACGACCACAATTGAACCCAAAATTTCTGCTGTTAAGCAAGACATTCGTTAAGTGAGTTTTGCCCCATTTTATGACCTTTCTTGACGCAGTTGCTAAGTGAATCACTGGAGTTATTAAGTTAGTAACAAGGTTGTTAAGCGAAGCTGGCTTCCCCCTTGACTTTGCTTGTCAGAAGATCGCAAAAGCTGATCACATGACCCCGGGACACTGCAACCGTCATAAATATGAATCAATTGCCTAGTGTCCGGATTTTGATCACGTGACCACGGGAATGCTGCAACAGTCATGTGAGAAACAGTCGTGAATCACTTTCTCACTGCCGTTGCAACTTTGAACGGTCAGTAAACAAACTGTTGTTAAGTTGAGGACTACCTGTACAATAATGACTCTAGGGCAGCTTTAGGAAGGGAGTGAAACAAATTCCGAAGCTTTCAGATGTATCTTGCTGCCTAAAGAAAGCACTACATCTGTTCTAAATTATGGGACGGAGCACTGAGTGTGTGTGGTCTTGGAAAAAGAACTGGCAGGTTAAAGTTCCAATTGGGATTGGAAGGACACGCTATTCTAGGAATGGAGCTGGACAAGACATAAATGCGTCGGCATGATGTTTCAAGAATAGTTCATGTTGCCAGACTGCAAAATAAACATCATAAAGTCGATGCGAGGATTACAGCAATCTTTGGGTAAGTACGTTTATCAAGTGCCAAGCAGACTTTAAAATCATATCTGGGGGGCACATCTGGAACAGGCAATTGGGCTGAAGAGTAGTTTTTCATGTCCCCACCACAGAACTGCTTAGAGACTAGAGCAGGGGTCAGCAACCTGAAACAGTGAAAGAGCCACTCGGAAACGGTTCCCTCACAAAAGGAAAAACTGGGAGCCACAGAAAATGTGTGCGCATGCGCATACATGCGCACGTGCATGGGTTTGACTGAAGAGTTGAGCCAAGGCGAGATATGCACCTACCCTGCATATTTGAATTGATTGGTTGAACTTTTTTAGTCCCACTTTCTTTTTTTTGGACTGCACATGGCAGAGGACTGGGAGCCACAGGAGACGGCTGAAAGAGCCGCATGTGGCTCCGGAGCCGCGGGTTGCAGACCTGTGGACTAGAGAAACTCTGTCAAAGACAGAGCAAATGTTGAAGAAACCGCGGCCAGATATATTACTGATGTAATTACAAACTCAGAATCTGAAACGGTAAGAAAAGGTAACGGGATATCCCTGGGTGAAAGTTTTGCATTTATTTTTCTTGCCTCCAGAGATCTTCCTTTAAAAAATGAATCTATAGTGTCACTTTACTTATCATGATCCTGAACTTTTGTCCCGTTTTTGTGTCAGCTAACAGCGTAATTCCTGATTTAGAAAAGATTAACAGGCCTGGTCTTGATTCTAGGGATCAATGTGCTTTTTTTTTTTAAAATCTTTACTTATTTTCAGTCCACTGGGTTCACCTCGTCTGGCCTTACCTATAGCGACTCATAGCAGCTCTTTAGTATTTCATCTAGGATTCTTTCCAAAACTTATCTAGCAGTGCTGGGTGGGGGCTGAGCTGGCAAACTGCAAAACATATATGACATTCTACAGCCCTTCCCTCTCTGGCCTCTTCCTGTATGTAACCAGAGAGGAGAAAAACATAGCGTGAGCTTTAGGTGTGTTATGTATACTAACTAATCATGCACTTGAATAGGCCACTTCTCAGGAATTGGAAGTCAACACCATTTATGTGCTTTGCTTGTGTAGGCACGCACAGCGGTAATGCTGCTTTTATTTTATCTGTTCTTCCAAAGGACACAAAATGCCAGGAGATGGTTATGCATTTTCTTATTTTTTATTTATTTTATTTTAATCCCATTTATATCCCGCCCTTCTCCGAAGACTCAGGGCGGCTTACAATTTAAGCACAAACCAATGTGCTTAGCAATAGCCTTCATTCTATGTATATGCCTGCTTATTAGGGCTTTCGCCCCCCCCCCCAAGCGGCATTATTACAAAGTCAGCTTATTGCCCCCAACAATCTGGGTCCTATTGCCAAAGTCAGAGACCGTAAAATAGTTAATAAAAGAGCATGCCACGGGGAAGATATCACAAGCGAAACAAGCCAGTGCAGGTAGTCCTCGACTTACGACAACAATTGAGCCCAAAATTTATGCTGCTAAGAGAGACGTTTGTTAAGTGAGTTGTGTTTCCTTAGTCTGTTAGCAATGTAAGTTTGGTCTAGAACAGGGGTGTCAAACTGCCAGCCCAGGGGCCGGTTTCATCATACTGAAGCTGCGCCCACCCCA
The DNA here is from genome assembly GCF_964194415.1 of Vipera berus. Lineage (NCBI taxonomy): Eukaryota > Metazoa > Chordata > Lepidosauria > Squamata > Viperidae > Vipera > Vipera berus. Next base: position 180,812,998 of record NC_138203.1, on the reverse strand, counting down.
TTGCCGGCAATGCAAAAAGAGTCACGATACGTGATGTGACGAGTTTGACACCCGTGGTCTAGAATGTTCCTGGTCATTTTCTTATTGGTTCCCTAATTCTGTGCTGTTGCTACAAAATGGAACCCCTTGGAGACCAGTGCAATCCATACTTGTCAACAATAACATTTGTGGCTTGGTTTCTGCCTTTACTGTTAGCTGGGCACCCAAGCAACAACTTTTCTTTGCAATTTACTGACAGCCAACAAGTATCCAGGACAGTACTCATCCAAAGGGAGAAACAAAGGATACGACAAAATGTGATGTGTTGCTTTACTCTGAAAACTACACGAAAATGTGGTGTATTGCTGTTTTGAAAACTCAATAATTGGGGCTAAACCGGAATCACAGCTTAGGTCAATGTTTGGGATTCACATATTTATTTAGCCAAAATGTACCTTATTCGGTTTTAGTTTAGTGTGCAGATGTGATTGGTATAAGGCAAGTTGTGACATGTTCAGACGTATGGTGACTTTTTAACCCTTGCTGGAGCTGGGGTGGGAACGGCTTCCACGTGTATTGAAATGCATTGATTCCTGGGCAAGTCTGAAACTGGGCATGCTGGAATCCAAATTTAATTCATTTTGGGAGAATTCTAATACTTCTCCTCTAACCCTAACATACGGTATTTATGTAACCTGTGGTGAGAACGTTTTACTCAAAAGACCTGCTATGGTTAAAAATAATGTGCTGCTTTAATAACCCATGGTTGGTTTAAAAGACATTGATGCAAGAATCTGAACAGAAGGCCTATACTTCCTCTTGTGGTTTCTCTAAGATATTTTTCTGTTGCTTTTAGTAAAGGGTTAGTGGCTAAATGAAAGGAAGGTTAAAAATGGTAATGGAGAAAGATGACACTGCTGCAAGGAAACCAAAATCACAGAAAGAAGAGCTCTGCCACAGAATGAACATATGATGGCTACAGGGGCCTTGTTATATTCCACAGATACATGTGATCCCTCTGACAGGCAGTATCTCCTAAGACTTAAGAAAATCTCCCCTTGATTACTTTTACCCTGGCCTTAATTCAGACTGTAGCTACCAGTTTTTCATTGCACTGTTAGTCACCAGCTTTTCATTTACTATCAATTACCAGATTCAGAATGACCACATCTCAGAATATGGGAAAGGAAAGGAGAGAGGAAAAAGGAGAAAGAAGATTTTAAAATGTTAAAATATGAGATGCTCAGAGATTCTATTAAAACAATTATGGCATTTACTGAAATGTAGAAATTTGGTTTATGCTTACAAACTGCTGCAAATATATATTCAGGCAGATATATTTAAATATGGTTGTATGTATAGAGATATGTTCTGTACCAGCCTACTACCGGCCCTGCAGAAAAGGCAGGGACAACCCCTTTACAAGAAGGCAAGAGGCTGGAACTAAGCCTGCCAAATTTATTAACATAAAACAGAGTAAAACAAGACACGAACCATGAAATAGGAGCTATTCAAACGGTTGCCTTCAGCAAACCAGCCCTCCCACGCATTCCCCTTTTATACAGTTCAGGGCGTGGTTTCTCTCTGCCTCCTTCCGAGGTTCCCCATTGCCTTCCTCTGTTTACACCTCCATTTCATAGCTCAATTCTCTTACAGTCAAAGATACCTGCCCGGACGTGATTGAATTGGTTAGCTTAAAAAAAACCAAACAGTATAAGAGATTTCATTTGAAAAAGGTATCCATTCTATTCCTGGTTAACCACCTTTACACAGGAGTAATGGATGAAGAAGCAATAAACACAATTTTCCTGCAGACTAGCAAATATTCATTCGGCAGGAGTATAGTGAAAAACTGATGCACATACAGCACAATAGCTTCAGCCAATGAAGAAGTAAAGTGAACAGTCAAAAACCATCACATTTCCCAGAACCATCCGATGAGTCACTCAAGTAGGAAGGAATCTGCAATAGTAGAGGCCAACTGAAGTGATGGATAAGCTGAAGAGCAAATCCAGATGTACTGAGAAACTTGAACACTTAACTAGAAGTAGTGTTAGGAAGCATTATAAATATTGAGTGAACTAGAAATACACAACTCTAAAAGTGATCATGTAGCAGGTGCTATTAAATGAAACAGGTTAGGTTCTAGAAAATACTCAGGACCAAATAATTTGTATAATAACTAGCCTAATAGAATTGAGGCCTTTGAACTGTAGTGCTGAAGAAGACTCCTGCGAGTCCCTTGGACTGCAAGGCGATCAAACCGGTCAGTCCTAGAGGAGATCAAGCCTGACTGCTCTTTAGAAGGCCAGATCCTGAAGCTAAAACTCAAATACTTTGGCCACCTAATGAGAAGGAAGGACTCACTGGAGAAGAGCCTAATGCTGGGAAAGATTGAGGGCAATATAAGAAGGGGACGACAGAGAATGAGGTGGCTGGATGGAGTCACTGAAGCAGTAGGCGTGAGCTTAAATGGACTCCAGAGGATGGTAGAGGACAGGAAGGCCTGGAGGAACGTTGTCCATAGGGTCGCGATGGGTCGGACATGACTTCGCAGCTAACAACAACAAATAGAACCAGGACAGAGAAATTAAATGACAGCAAAAATTGACACTCAGCACCACCTGAGAATATTCAATAAACACATGCAAATACACACATCCTCACCAAAGGAGCTTCTTGCATGCCTCACCCCAAAGCTACAATTCATACTCAGCTAATGTAGATCACATCTCAGAATTCTGCGGGACATCTATACGCTACTGCCCCATCCTTCTTCCCAATGGGTTGCCACTATACCCTTTGCTAACCATGCTATCTTTTCCTCAGGGCTTAACAAAAGTTCCAGATTGAGAAGCAGAGGCCCACAGTTTTTTCCCTGGCTTTGTCAGCCAAATTCCCAAATGTAATCAGCATGGCACCAAGAAAAGTCTGTGCACGCATGTATTAGTATATGCTGCTGAGTAAGAGGAGGGCAATCAAATGTAGGTTTAAGGCAGGGGTAGGCAACCTCGGCTCTTTTATGACTTGTGGACTTCAACTCCCAGAATTCCTGAGCCAGCATAGCTATGCTGGCTCAGGAATTCTGGGAGTTGAAGTCCACGAGTCATAAAAGAGCCGAGGTTACCTACCCCTGGTTTAAGGGAATGAAAATTCTTTTTCACCGTTGACTTTCCCCCCCCGCCTATCTGAGAAAAAGGGAATGAAGATGAGAAGTGGGTCTTGAGATGCTCTGTTTTCAAAAACGTACAGGATCCAATCTAGGTCAGTCACTGGGACCAGAGGTTTTGTCTTCTGAGCTTTTGGACTCATGCTGGAGCCCCATCCTCGGGGAACCTCTCGCTAGCTCATTAAAAATGTGCATACAGCTTCTCTCAAAGGTTTCCTCTTTAAAAATGTATTGGCCACATTCATCAGCAATAGTCCTATGTCACTAACATAGTCAACTCAAGACTGTTCCTATTTGTATCTGCTCCATCCGATTGCGTGAAACAGGATGTCTCGTTCTGTTATTACCAGGCAAGGCTGACCATTTCAGAGTAAACATTTCTTTCTGTTGCAGAATAAAAGGGGGGTTGGGGGCGGAAGAGAGAGACAACTTCTTACTGGATGATGCCATCCTGACCTCTGCTGGTGAGAAAATATTGCTGCATTGTAATTCTAAATGGGGCAGATGTACTATAGGATTTCTCAACTTTAAGAGAACTTTAAGAGAAAAGTATCCGTATTTTTGTATCCTTCCTGTCTTTGATCAAGTACCAGAAATGTCATTCCACCACCTAACGCTTCAGATATTAGCATTATTTACATACTGTTTCATCATTTTTAAAGAGCAGGACTGTTTCTCCTTTGAATCCTTTCTATCATGAATGGTAAGAGACAAGCAACGTTTGTACTTGAAGTCCCATAGCAAGATCTCTAAGAACCTTTCTCCTTTCCCTCCCTTAAATTTGTATGACCCACTGACAGCTTAATTTGGGAAGATATTCTCAAAGAATGACTTATTTAATTTAATTTAATTTAATTTTAATTCCATTTATATCCCGCCCTTCTCCGAAGACTCAGGGCGGCTTACAAGCTTAGCAGTAGCCTTCATTCTATGTCTATGCCTGCTTATTAGGGCTTTCATACACCCCCCCAAGCGGCATTATTACAAAGTCAGCTTAATTGCCCCCAACAATCTGGGTCCTCATTTTACCTACCTCGGAAGGATGGAAGGCTGAGTCAACCTTGAGCCTGGTGGGATGCGAACCTGCAATAATTGCAGGCAGCTGGTGTTACTTAAGGAGGCATTAGCCCACTGCTCCACCAAGGCTCTTAATTGAAGGTTAAATTAGAGGAAATACGTTCCCAGAGCAGATCCCTACATATCCCCGTATGTTTTATAGCAGGGATTTTCAACCTTTTCACCCATTGTACCACTTTTAGGATATGGCAACATCCGAGTACCACCAGTCGCCTAGCAAGGTGTCAAAAACTTGATGACCAAAAAAAAAAAGGGATGAAGTACAGGTAGTCCTCGACTTACAACAGTTCGCTTAGTGACTGTTTAAGTTACAATGGCACTGAAAAAAGTGCCCCCCAAGCCACAGCTGAGCAAGACACCTGCCTGCCCGCCCAGCGGCGCTCTTCCTCCTGTCCGAGGTTTTCATTGTTGTGAGCATTTCTGTTGAGGATAGGCAGCGGGGGTGGGGTGGGGGTGTTTGGTTTCTATTCCCCCCATCTGCTGGTTTTGGTCACTTCACATGACCCTGGGACACTGTGACCGTCATAACCAACATTCCAGCTGATCAGATCTTCTTCTGGACTCAGAAGCACCAGGATCAGCACCGAGCTCCAGCTGGAGCCTGGCGCTGATCCTGGTGCTTCCGCTGAGCCCTGACAGCCCTGCAGCTCCAGCCGTCTCTTGCTCAGACTTGTGTGGTGCTGCCACTGGTTCAGCTCATTCCCCTCAATGTTGTGAGCATTTCTGTTGAGGATTGGCAGCGGAGATGTGGGAGGTGTTTGGTTTTTATCCCCCCCTCCCCTCTGCTGGGTGGTTGCAGCAGGTTTTGGTCACTTCACATGACCCTGGGACACTGTGAACGTCATAAATATGAATCAGTTGCCAAGCATCTGAATGTAAATCACAAGACCCTGGGGATGCTGCAACATTCCAGCTGATTGGCGCTTCTTCTGGGTTCAGCAGACGTGCCAGGATCAGCACCGAGCTCCAGCTGGAGCCTGGTGCTGATCCTGGCGCTTCCGCTGAGCCCTGCAGCTCCAGCCGTCTCTCGTTCAGACTTGTGCGGTGCTGCCACCGGTTCAGCTCATTCCTCTCCCCCATTACCATGTTTCTAAGATGGTCGTGTACCACCTGCCAGGTGCCGATGTACCACAGGTGGTACCCGTACCACTGGTTGAAAAGCCCTGTTTTATAGGATATTTGGAAAAGAGATCCTTAAAAATGAGACAGCTGACGATCTTGTGCGAGTGAGAAAATTTTAGACTACAGGAAAAGTCCCAAAAGGGCTTTTTTCCCCAAAAAGTAACTGTACTTTCTTTTTTAAAGTTTCGCTTCTCATCCGAGAAGCTTCTTCAGTTCAGAACTGAAGAAGCTTCTTGAATGAAAAATGTAACTTTTTCAAAGAACAAAAAAGGCCAAGAAAGTCTAGTTGCCTTTTTTTTGGGGGGGGGGAACCCCACCTTTGGGACAATCATGACCTGGATGACTTAGAATCTCCATAGACGTAGTGTAAAAATAATTTAAAAAAAGATATACCCAGTCCCAAGCTGGACACGGCAAAATTGGTTCTGCAGAATTCCTACGGAACTGTTCCTTCAGTCTGGTCTCTTGAGTTCCTTGTGCTGTATTGGCTTCAAGGGAACCCACTACTCACATTTCTATATGCATTCTTTTTAAACAGGTTGGTTGCTCCTTGCATTGGTCAACCTAGGAGGCGTGAAGCCCTGAAACTCACAAACCTATGCCAAGCTTAACACAAGCACTTAAAAGTATAATTAAAGGACTCCGTTCCTGTACCTGTGTGGTTGGGCGTTCCGTTTCCAGTGGCTGCTGTTCTCAGGAAAGCTCCAGCTTCTTTGGCTAGTTCAACAGCTAAACTCCTTTCTCAAACTCAAGCTGCATCTGCCTGAACCCAGATGACTGCTAGATGCCAACCAAGACATACAACCAGCCCAACTAGTGGCTAATAGGACAAATAGTTAACCAGTCAAACTATAATGTTGTCAAGGCTTGTAAAAAAAGTTCAATCTATTGATGATGTGATGGAAAAAGGGGACAAAATGCAATGCATGGCTTAGGCTTGCCAACTGGAGAACACTTTTCATATGCTGGATAATGGGAGCAGTGCTGATATTTCAGCAGAGAGAGCCACTAATTACAGTATAGAATTGTGAGTATTAAAGCTGTATGGGGTGCAAGGTAAGGGAATACTGTAGGTGTAGCAAAATTTGATTGCCTGATTTTTTGTTTACAAGCTCTGGAATGGGAGGGAATGGAAACACAGTAATGGAGTTTTGTGGATGTGGCCCACATGCTGCTTAAGAGGGCAAATTCCACTTGCCCTATAAGTTGAGTGCCAGTAAAAATAACTCACTGACACTAAGGAACTACCTCAGGTTCCTTGATATAAACCATGTTGTAAGCTGCCTAAGAGTCACCATGTGTGACCTGGGCAGCCATATAAATTTGTTTCATAAAATGACATCTTGAATTAAATTCAATGCAGCAATTTTTCCTAATCTCATTATTACTGAGATGATAATCTAGCTATATGTATTTCAACACAGGATGTAAATGTTGTAAACAACATTTACATCCTTGACTGAGTTCAGTTTATAAAACAAGGAATAATCAATAGTAAAGGACTCAAATATAGGCTACGTTATCTATTACCCTGTTATCCATTGCCCTAAGTCACAGTGCTGGTAATCATGGCTTTTTAAATAAATAATTGACTGGGTTCAACTCAAAACACTAAAGAAGAACCTGTGAACTAGAAACCACAAAAGCAGACATTCATATACTGCAAGCCAAAATATGATTTAAGTTTGGGCTTACTGAAGTTAATGAACCCTGTCACACATTCCATATGAACTTTATCTTATTAAATTAGAGACTTGCCAACTTCTAGAGAGTTCTGAGTTCACCTGCCATGAAAGGTCCACGGAATTAAGTCTTTAAAATGTTTTATTTGCTAAAAAAAACATCAAGTCAGAAAAACATGAAACACAAATGTCTGTCAAAGAAAGCTCTCAAAAATATTAATTTTGAGTTACACCGGAAACTCAGAGGAAAGCCCTGAAGAAGATGGCCTATAAAAAGCTTTCCTGGTAAGTTTCGCTACAACTACTGGCATACCCATGTAAACAACAGGTGCGTTCAGATTTGGGAAGAATTCTTTAAAATGTTTTGAACAAACAGCATAATGGGCTGAAATGTTTGTGTTTACAGCAATTCCACATTTTTGAAAATCAAGTCCTAATGAGAATTTTAGTTAGAAAAGTCTTGAGTAACTCCAGTATAATTGTACCCAAGTTCTTTGTGCTGGTGAAATAATGAAGGGAAAACAAATACTTTAATATATCAGGAAGCTACTTCATTGCTACATCTGTATCTCTCGCCTTATTTTAAGCCAGGGCTCTTCAAACCTGGCTTTATGACTTGAGGACTTCAACCCCCAGAATCCCTCAGCCAGCGTGCCTAGCTAAGGAATTCTGGGAGTTGAAGTCCACAGCTCATAAAAGGGCCAAGTTTGAAGACCCCTGTTTTAAGCTTTATATCACATACTGCCTTTTTGCTCCTACATGGATATAACACAGAAGACTAAACAGAAATTATATAACTTTGCAGTTGGAACAGAGCAGCAACTTTACTCATCAGAATACAGAGCATAGATAAATTAAGGGGATACATCTACAACCAAACTATTTTTTTTAAAAAAATGCCTGGAGCTCCCTAGATTATGCTGCTAAAATTTGCCAACTATTCAAATTACTTACATATTACAAACAAATTACTGGCAATTTTAGAACAATCCAAAACTAGACACCCTGCATTCTTCCACATTGCTGTTAACACTATTTTATACAGAACTTAAAATAGATAAGTCTTGAGTTTTCTTGGCAACAATACCAACAATGATTTGCCGCTGTATCCTTCTAGAATATTTTTCCAACTTCCCAAACTTGCTTATTACCCAACTATTTCCATATGGTTTACTTTCTAAAGATTAACCAGCCTGACTCTGCTTAAGTTCTTAAAATCAAGCCAAGGAAATGATCAGTTTTGCTCTTAAAAATATTATATACCTGTGATTTAATTGTTTTTGTCAATTTTCTCATTAAGCAAACCTTATGGTCAGTTGAGTTCATTTTCCTCATTTCCAACCGGTGATCCAAAGGATCAACTCTGAAAAGAGCCCAGCCATCACAACATTTCTGACAATATAATTCATCTGGACAAAACTATAACTTTAATAAACAATGTCAATGAGAAAATATGTGTACTGCTAGTTTGCTTTTCTCTGACTTGCCTATTTTTTCACCTGAGACAGTTTAGAGCAGGGGCGTCAAACTTGCCATGTCACATGAGTGTTGCGATGTATGGCAACTTTTTCTCCATTGCTGGAGCTGGGGTAGACGCGGTTTTGGCATGACGCATCTGGCCTGCGGGCCGGCAGTTTGACATCCCTGGTTTAGAGCTAATATTATGTTAAATCCAGTTTCATATTGCTTCCTATATAAAATCATCTCAAGGCAATTTGAAATAAAAATGTGCAATAACACATTGCATTAGAAAAATAGCTGCATATTTTCACTTCTCAACAATCGGTAGATTAGTAGCATTATTAATATATACATACCAAAAGCCTTTCGGGGTTCAGTCAGCTTCAGAGTAAAAGTGCGACCTTTGGGCAAATCCTTGAGCATTTTTGCAACCTCATAATGCCGGCAACCAATGAGACTTTGACCATTGATGGACTCAATCATATCTCCAACATTAATAATTTGGATTCGGTCAATAACACTCCCTTCCTTGATTCTCTGCCAAAAGAAGTGAACAATCACTATGCAAATACAAACCAAATAAATTCTGGATGCTAGGTAATTTGAAAAATTTAGAATGAAATGCAACCCCCCCAAAAAACCTAGATGAAAGTAGCATTCCATACAACAGGGGTCCCCAACTCCCAGTCCGCAGCATGCCAGCAAGCGGGCCGCACAAACAAGCAAAGCTCCATACTTGGGATGCAGGCAGTATTCAAAACCACACCCCCTCTGGCCCACGGAAAAACCTTTCTCCATGGTACTGGTCCCTGGTGCCCCAAAGGTTGGGGACCTCTACCTTACAATCCTAGTTCCCCAAACAAGAGACACACTCCTGACTAAGTGACAAAGCATTTAATCAGAACAACCATAATGGAAGAGCTACTCTTCTCTTGAATACCTGTCTTTTACTGGGTTATTTTTTTGGTAAAAGCTTTGCCAAGACCCTAGTTACGGAGCTTTTTGCTTTGTGCACAACCTGGCATTTCTTTGAATTGCACAGAGAATGTCTCTATATCAGGCCTTCAAGTTACTAAATATATATGAGCAGAAAGAAATCAAGCTCAATAGTAAGTGTAAACCTTGCAGCCCAACAACTCTCTATTTTACCTTAGGATGTATGATGATCTAAAATAATGGTTATGCATTACGCTAATCCAGAGCTGAACCTGCAACTTCTACTTGAGAAACGTGATTCATAATTACACTTACAACTGACTCACAGGGAAGACAAGTAGTGGCCCAACCAGTCTACTTTACTCATTTCTTCTAAAAACAACAACCCCACAATAATTCACACCTTGAAAGAAGGCCATGTCACTAACACTACGCCCTTAGACACAGTCTTAGAAAAAAAAAGATCGGATGAATGAGATGAATGTGTATTAATCCCCAGGAATTTATGGCAGCAGATCTTCTAAAACTATGTTTTTCTTAATATCTGGTAAAGCAGGATAATATCATTCCTTTTCCCTGACACTACAACTTAGAACTGAATGAGAAGACTGTCCATGTTCTGTTTTATATATTTACTGCATGAAACTTATTAAGAAAACCAAGATCATGGCATCCGGCCCTCTCAATTCCTGGCAAATAGATGGGGAAGAAATGGAGGTAGTGACAGATTTTATTTTCCTGGGCTCCAAGATCACTGCAGATGGGGACTGTAGCCAAGAAATTAAAAGACGCTTGCTCCTTGGGAGGAAAGCAATGGCAAATCTAGACAGCACACTAAAAAGCAGAGACATCACCCTGTCAACAAAAGTGCGTATAGTCAAGGCTATGGTCTTCCCAGTTGCAATGTATGGCAGTGAAAGTTGGACCATAAGAAAGGCTGAGCGCCAAAGAATTGAAGCCTTTGAACTATGGTGCTGGAGAAGAGTCCTGCGAGTCCCTTGGACTGCAAGGTGATCAAACTGGTCAGTCCTAGAGGAGATCAAGCCTGACTGCTCTTTAGAAGGCCAGATCCTGAAGCTAAAAGTCAAATACTTTGGCCACCTAATGAGAAGGAAGGACTCACTGGAGAAGAGCCTAATGCTGGGAAAGATTGAGGGCAATAGAAGAAGGGGACGACAGAGAATGAGGTGGCTGGATGGAGTCACTGAAGCAGTAGGCATGAGCTTAGATGGACTCCAGAAGATGGTAGAGGACAGGAAGGCCTGGAGGAACATTGTCCATAGGGTCGCGATGGGTCGGACACGACTTCACAACTAACAACAACAACAATCAGTAATCACAATGTCTTTTGTGTGGATTAAGCCCATGAAGTCAATGCAAATAATTCCTGTCTTTAGAAGCTCATTAGGAAGTAGTTACCTGAAAAGAAGTAGAAAAAAAAAGAGAAAGACTAAAACCAGACCCAAAAAAGCCTCATTGTAGCTGCTTTAAACTTTAAAAACCCACTTATCTCTGTATAGCAGAGATTGAAAAAATATAGGACCTGATAATTTCGCACGCCTTCAGCAAATATGTTATCCATGAAAGGCCTTGTTATGAAATCACATCATTTTTGGCTCACTTTGAAAAAAAAACATTTTCTCAGAAAGATGAAAAAGGAAGAAAAAAAAATAGCTAAGATTGGATTTCTATAAGCAATTGAAAACCTTTGTTTTTCAGAACTACAGTTTTTTTGAAGGACAGAGCAAGCAAAACAATGGACAGAGAAAAAGAAACCCAGAATCCTACCACCCCAAAGAGCAAAGCAAGAATTCAGCAGGAGGCTATATGTGACCATTCAAAATTACCTTGATGAAAGCATAGCCTGCACCATTGTCTGTGATAGTCAGGCCCAGGGCCTCCTCAGATTTGAACACTTCCACTTCTTTCCTCTGGCCCTTTGTGTGGGCAAAGATAAAATCTTCCAGGCCAATCTGACCACCCAATAATTTATCCATGTCCACTTTGTGGGTATTTAAAGTGCAGAACATCACCTAGAAAGAGATCAAGGACAAACAGTAAGAATCTGATATCGTTTGAGATATTGAGGGTGCAGGATATAGCTGTTCCCTTAATCTGTGCAATAAAGGACCAGGAGACCTTTGATCACCAGCAATCATCTAGATTCCACGATATGTATCTAGACAACAAGCAGATATATTAACATCCTCAGTTCACCCAAAATTATTTCCCCATAGATCAGGTCTTATATAAAATCTACCAAACGTGCAATGTAATCAGTTAATACAAAAGATGTGTTTACCTCAGTTGGGGATATATTAAAGGCCTCTGCAATTTTGCTGTATAGTTCCTTGACATTAGTAAAGCCCTCGATCCGACCAGTGGGACTTCCATGGGCTAGCTGGGTGTGGAACACAAGTCGAGGACGGAGGCTGGCCGGTGGAGGGGGGAGTCCAGGCTGAAGGGCTGCCATGCCACCCACCCCCATCCCGCCCAGGCTACTGCGGATGGGCTCAGCTTCCTCATTTTCCACCAAAGGGGGGGCCTTCTTCCGGCGGCCTAGTCCAAGCGGCATGAGGGAAATGCGTCCAGCCACTAGTAAGAATCAGCTACCAAGATATTGACCTAGAGGTAGATAAGATATGGATGAGATTAATTACAGTGAAATTTTTTTAAAATTGTATTTCTTTAATATATTTAAATTAAATATATTTAATATTTACATTTATTTATTTAAAGGCTTTTAAATCTTTTAAAATTTAAAATATAAAGCTATCTATTTCACATACATGACTGGGTGGTTTACAGCAATTATAACACCAGAAAACAATAAAAAATTCAGCCATGTTAAAATCATTAAAACCACTATAATAAGCAGCTGAGATACAAAGCTTTTCAGCTGCTTATTGTAGATGACCAGGCTGAGCCTGAGGGAGGGGTTCCAATGTGTCATCAGTCTTGTCCCTTTGCGCCCACAAAGCCAGCCACCTTGAATTCTGTTGACTCTTATCTACCGCCAATTTGCTTTGACAATTTAGTAGTTCAGATTCTTTTAAAGAACACTGTACTACTGCCTGGACTTGTGATTTTCTGTGCTTGATACAATCACAGCATTCAATATAATTATCAAACAGGCCCAAACACAATGTCTTCATGGCCTTTAAAAAGACCGGTAAGATCAGGCTAATCTAATCTCCAGGGTGTAATGTTTCAAAGATGGGTACCATGGCAGAAAAGGCTCTCCCCCTGGGCTCCAGCACATGACATTCCTTTATAGATGGGATCCAGTGTATGCCTCTTCTGTCAGATCTAATGGGGCGGGTAGATATATCTGGGGAGAAGAGGTCCCTCAAATAACTCGGTCCTACGCCCTGTATGGCTTTATAGGTCATTATCAGAACTTTGTATTGCACTGGTACTGCAACCAATACAGCTCACATAACAAGAGGTGTAATGTATGCTAAACAAGGAGCATACATAATCACTCATGCATCAACTGCAGTTTCCAGATGCTCTTCAAGGGCACCTCTATGTATACAGAATTAGAGTAATCCATTCAGGAGTTGACCTAAGCATCAGTGATCAACAACTGGAATGGTCCAGGAATCGGTGCACAACACAAAGCACAAAAGCTCTCTTGGCTGTGACTTCCACATGCTTCTGGAATGAGTTGTGAGTCTAGGAGGACTCCCAGATTGTACAAAGTGTCTATCTGGGGCTGTGACACCCCTTCAAAACAAGGGCTGATAAATCCCAGGAATCAGATGGTCCTAAATGCCAAAGCCATTTAATCTTTAAAAAGTTATATTATTGTCAAGTAAGTTATATTATTATCAGGTAAGGCCAGGTAAATTCACAGGTGATTTATGCAACAGACTTGCATAAAATTTTACCAGTCACATAATATGGCAATGTGTGGGCTGGGAGCACATAATCAACCTGAGAAAAGAACTAATATTTCTTCAATTCTTCTTCAGAAGCTTCTCATCGTAATCAATGAAAACTATTCTTGCAAAAACATAACATGCAACTGGTTTGTTTTCTATGATATATGGAAACTATAAATTCATCACGGTGCCCAGTGGACATATGCCCAACACATTTATTATTTTCACAAGTGCCATAGATTCCAACTTAAAGGAATGAGTCTATCTATGTTCACACATTAGAAAGAAGGAAAAACAGTTTAGTAAACTCAAAAGTGCATGTGTTTATGTGGTACACGTCACAGTCATTTTTAGTGATGATCTTGATTAATGACTATTTGAAAATATAACAGTTATTTGAGTGACTGTATTTTAAAACATTTTTGCTAAAAAAATGGCATGTACTTCTGTTTTTTGGCAAAAGTAGTCCCTAGCGAACAATGGGTGCACTTAACAACCGCCACAAAGAAAGTTGTAAAGTCAGTCAGTCACGTGGGTGACCCATTTAATGACCCCCTGTAATGGGCAGGGTTCATTACAGTTGTCAGTCGAGGACTACTTGTATATGAGAATTATAGCTAGTAAGTTCAGATGATGAAGAAATAAGTTTCTGTTTTAATTCTATAACTGTGACCTGCCTTAAAAGATTTCTTGATTAATCAAATGCTCATAAAAGAAGATCTGAATAAGTTTCGAAGAAGAAGAAATAAAGAGCATAACATGGAATCACTTTATCTGCAAATGGATTTTTCTCAACACCTGAACTTCATCATGTCACAAAAGTGCAAAGATGAATTATGACTGCCAGACTCTGGGTCCTTACTTCCAATCATATCAAGCGCTTGTTTAACAGTATAAAAATCTAAAGCTCACTTGAACCGTGAACCAGTTATGAAGTATACTTGTCCTTGTACAGAAGGGAAACCCTCTGCGCACGCTTCCTGTCTCAGACTGTTCCCCATCCGAAGTCATCCCCCATGCACCACTACCCACCTTTCCTGACCTGCATGGCAACCCTTGTGCCCCACACCTTCTCTGGCCCACATACTTTCCCCAACCTGCATAGCACCTTGGGCACATTCCAGTGCACTCCTTCTGATCTGCCCCCACACACACACACCAACCCTGACCTACATGACACCTCTCATGCACTCCCAAGAATCCTCAGGCTCCCTTCATGACCTGCACCACCCCTTACATGCTCTCCCCAACTTGTGCAGCACTTCTCATAACACCTGATACACTTTTCTTGACCTGTGCTGTGCCCCCTCCCACGCGCTACCTAACCGACAGAGCATCTCTCTCACACACTCTCCCATGCACCCTACTGTACTGCATGTCTCATGCATTCAAGGGAAGGAAGGAAGGGAAGATAATGACAAAATTATATGGAGGGAAGGAGGAAGGAAGGGAAGAGGGGAGAGAGGGAAGAAAGGGAAGGAGAAGGAAAAGAGAGCGGGGGGGAAAAAAGATTTCTGATGCTTCCTGCCACCTTCCCAAAAGGAAACTCAGTGAGGAAACTGGCAGGAAGTCAGAAATCATTCCTGCTTCTCACTGCTTCCCCCCCCCACATGTGCTCATTTTATTTCTCCGTTTAGGTAAGAAATATCTCTGAGACAATGTCCCAATGGGGCATGAGTTGTCTAGCATTGAATAAGAGGCAGTATAGGTACCCTTGTGTTATAGTACTATGACAAAAGAATGATTTGCACTTAAATATATATTTAACATTGAATATCAACACAAAACTGTACCAGCCAAGGCACAGGAAGAAGATTTCACTTTAAATACGAAGGAAGGACTGCATTTCACTTATAGCAGTACGGAAACTGCAGTACCATAATTGAAAAACAGAAATGCTTTGAAGGAAGGCACGTTGAAGTTAGACAGTTAAGTAATAATTCCACATTTACAGAATACAAGCAAAATTGAACACCCGAGACATCTCAAAAAACAATGGTCATATCTTTCAAAGAATATAGGCTTGGCAGAGAACCTTAATTATATGGATGAAACTCACAGGAAGGAGTTCTCTGAATGAGATATAATGGTAGATTAGAGTATTTTATTACCCTACACAGCATCTTCTGTGACTGGCAGTAGCCCTCTAGGGTTTGAGCAAAGAAATCGCGCTATTTGCTGAGCCTTTTTATTGGCGTTTCCTGGGTTTTAATCTGGGACTCGTTACATATAACACATGTATTTTCCTGTGAATTACAGTTCCTCCTTTAGATAATTAATCACGAGATAAGTGGCCTGCTTCTTGTAGCCTGGGCTGGTTCACACACGAATGCTGATCACTTGATAACAATGACGTGGAGCAATTAATTCTCATGCAGGAATAGACCAACCTGGCCCTAATGCCACAAACTATAGGAAGGGAACCTCTGCCCCTCACTCATTGTCAAAGGCTACATTTCCTTAAGTGAGAGATGTCATATCGGCAGTGGGAGTGTCCAAGATTTTTCACTCTGTCTTACTCATATATACTTGAACTAAGATATTGACTGCATCTGGTTAGATGTAAAATTTTCTATAGCCACCCATCTCAAATCAGTGACTCTGAGAAGAAAATAAGATACTAGACTGAAAGCGGAGATCTATTCTTATGTACTAATATATTTAACTCCTCCTGCACCACATCAAAGGATCCTTAGAACAATGGAAAAAAATATACAGACTAGCAGGCATAGCTACATTTTCACTCTTAAGTAGTTGCTTTAATTTTATACTCGCTATATAAGAAGCCATTGTTTGAATCTTAATTTGGGCTTGTATTTATTAGTCTGTGTTCCAGACCATGTACATTTACACACACATGTAACTATACACTTTTCCCTTCCATAGTAATCAATATTATAAACAAAGCAAAGGAATAGCAACTGAAAGACATGAGATAAAAGAAAGGGAAATATAGCTCAATCTGGTTTATTCCAAAGTCAATCGCTAATGCACATCATGTCCATACATAGATCACTTTTTATTCTTTAAACATCCCAAAAAGAAATATATCAATTCTTTTTTTCATATATTTGTTTTGTAACCCAGTGCTATTCAATCTCTCTGTATGACTACTTCAAAGCGCTTCTTCCTTTTTGGCCACCCACTTTTGTATTCGGCCCACATTCATTCTTTCATCCTTCATTTATTCTTGACCCCATCCCTTCTAAATTTACACACATTCTGTCCAGCATTCAGTTTAGTACTGCTGTATATTTCTTCTCAATACCCTTTCACTTTGCAAAGTGATCAAAAGCACATTCCCAGAGACATACACTATTCTTCCCTGACAAGCATTCATTCCTCACAACAGATCACATATTTCCACAATCTTTCTGCCAGTATATGCATATCTTACACAGGGCAAACAAATTAATCTATTTGTTTTAGTTTTATCATTTATGTATAACTTGCAGTTTTCACTCACCCTGTCTTCTTTTCAAACACGATCCCTTTATTTTGATATATTGATTTTCAGGTGCACACTTCTATTCCTCATTGGAATTTACAAGACAACAGTTGCTGCAACTAACTTGAGTTCTCAGCCAAAACTTTTCTTCTGCATACATAAGTTAATGCTCATTCACAGCCTCAACCCCTCTAGTGCCACCATAAACTTTCCTGAAAGGCTTATCCATAGGACGCTGAGCTTGTCGATCAGAAGGTCGGCAGTTTGGCAGGTCGAATCCTGAGTGCCGCGTAGCAGAGTGAGCGCCTGTTACTCGTCCCAGCTTCTGCCAACCTAGCAGTTCGAAAGCACGCAAAAATGCAAGTAGAAAAATAGGGACCACTACGGTGGGAAGGTAACAGCGTTCCGTGCGCCTCTGGGGTCTAGTTATGCCGGCCACATGACCACGGAGTCGTCCTCGGACAAGCGCTGGCTCTTCGGCTTTGAAACGGAGATGAGCACCGGCCCCTAGAGTCGGAAACGACTAGCACGCATGTGCGGGGGAACCTTTACCTTTACCTTTTCTCAACCTTTTGGGCATCAGGGATTGGATCCGTGGAGAGAGGTTTTTCCACAGACTGGAGGGGGTGTGGTTTTGTGTGCTGCCTGCATCCCAAGGATGGGGCACAGCCTGGTCTCTGGCATGCCACAGACTGATGCCGATCCACAAAATTGGGTTGGGAACATCTGCATCAATGACACAACATTTGCATTAAACAGTCAAGGAGGCTTCACATAGCTGTGCTTTACTCTCTTAGACTTTTAGAGCATTCATTTTAATTTCATTCTTTGTTATACCACTATCATTCCCATAATACGAATTTCTAAAACATGTTTTCCAGCATTCCCTGATTTCAGGGGGTTCCTTTAATCACTACTTTACAATAATTCCTAAGGAATAATTGAGGATTCCAGAATTCTTCCCTTTAGTTAAGAAAAGACCAACTTAAAAAAAAACCACAGAGACAGCTTGTAAGTAAATACCACCAGATAGAATAAACCAATGTTTAAAACAATGTCAGAGACAGTCAAGATTTTGTGTTGGCAGTTGTAAATAGAAAACAAATTATATGTTACTATACTGTTGAATCAAAGTCAACCATAATAGAGGCAAACCACATCTTTGTTCCAAATATATGACTCCTTCCTTAAAAGATGGTTACTGTTGTTGAGAAATTACCAGGACACAAGAACCAGCACAGCTGCAAGCTATGTGCCCCCCAACAGTGAGAATTGCAAGTGTCACAGTAGGCTCCATTCCAGAAAAAAGCTTCCAATCTGTCTATTCTCAAATCAGGGTGGAGAACACCTATGCAAGTTGATTCAAAGCAGAGAAACTGGCTTCAGGGAGTTCCTTAGAGGGTGGGACGGCAAGGAAACACAGCCAAACTATGTTCCACATAAAGAATTCAGCCAAGTTACAGGGAAAGCACTGCACAATCTAAGCACTGCCTTTTTACCCTCCAATAACATCACAATTATCCAACAGAATTTGGTCTCATTTCATATTGCAAGTTCCAGTATACATATCCAGCCATTTTAAGGTCCTAGATATAAAATAGTATTTTGTACTTACAGCCTCCTTGGCTGCTTTCTTAAACTCAGGCACACAAACCAAGATCTTATCTTAAACCCATTTTATCCAAGATCCTCTCGCCAAATTTAGATCTTTGCTTCAATTTCTAAAAACTGCACATAACAACATCCACATTCTGAAACAAAATCCAACAGAACTATAGGAATTTATACATTTTTAAATTAACTCTAAATACTTTTTTCAGGTCAAGTTTCCAAAGTGCTGAATTAATTGGTGTAGACAGAAGACACAGAGTGTTGACATATCCCCCCATAATGCAGACATTTATGCCTCCAGCCTTCAACTTCTATACAGCAGTCCTGAATTTCAAGATTTGGGGTGCCTGAAGCAGATATAATTTTGGGAAGTTAAAGAAATCAAGAACTGTTTCATGAACTTCTTGTCAAGCTGTTCACTCAGTCTTGATGACATTCCATATTGAAGAAATGTATCTGTAATGAATTTGTTCAGAATTCTAAGTTCTGAACAAATTAAAGCTTCAAATAGATCAATCCGACAAATAGGAATTACCTTACCTATATTAACAGCTGAAAGGATGTTTGCCAAGTCCCTGCTTAAAATCTGTAATAGAGATGGCTGTGAGATCACTAGATAACTAGCCATCCAGCATCACTTTTTTATGGCTAATGCATATTCTAGATCAGGGGTCCATGACCAGCTGTGACCTGTCAGAAACCGGTCCGCACAAACAAGCAAAGCCCCATCCGTAGGATGCAGACAGTACATGAAACCCTGCCCCCTCCGGTCCTCGGAAAAACCTCTCTCCACGGAACTGGTCCCCGGTGCCCAAAAGGTACCCCAAAAGGGACCTCTGTTCTAGGTATTAAGTAAAACTGTTATTTTCTTCTTTTAAAAACTCTGCTTCAATATGGGTTTCTCAATCCAATTGGATCTTAAACATTCATTCTGCTGCCATCTCCAGCTATTAGTGAAATATACCCTTAGTTTTTGTCTATCCCCAGCATTCTATTCCTGCCTGCTTATTTACATGGAGATGTCTCACTAAATTTAAGAGCTTTTCCTTCCGAGTTAGGAGTGCATGAACATATATTCCCTTTGAAATATGCTACTTTGCTATCCTTATTTTAAAAACTTGGTAACTTTACCAGATGTTGTGACCAATATTACTACTAACGTTTAGATTTTATAAACAAGGTGACTCCTTTAGGACTCAATATTTTAATTACTCCTCAAGGAATAAAGAAAGAGAAATAACAGATCTTAATAAAACTGCATCAATATCAATGCATATTTTTATTAATAAGCACATTAATAAACACAAAATAGAAAAACTACCATTTCTTACTAATATGCAGAAATTGTAAATATGCAAAATTATTAGGAGTAATATATTACAAATAAATAACTTCTACATATTAAGAACAAAGTGAAAGAATAGTAATATTTTAAATTATTTAGGCAGAATATTTATGGAAATACAAAAATTCTTTTTCCTTTATTATATTCAGTCTGTTCCATAATTACCATACAACTGCTTATCAGCAGAGCTGCAGCCTAGTTAGCCTTGTTATTTTCTCTAATACGATAAGAACATTATGGCTGTGGCTTTATCCTAGGACCTCCTAGGTCATTAAAACATATGTGAGCAAAGGTCTTAGCTATACCAACTTATTGTGATGCAAAGTAGGAAAGGAACATTTCAGGGTTTCAACCAAGCTATTTTTGTTTTACTTAAAAACAAATATTAAAAATGATGGCTAAATATCAACTGAGCTCATGCTAAACTGTTGCTCCCTTAATTATCAGAGGAAAGATAACAAATAATATCCCTGGGCTAGAGTAGTTGTATTTTTTTTACTCAGGGATTAATGGTGAATGACCTCTTCATGACAAGCAAATAGACATTGGATGGGAAACTAGAGAAAAGATGAGCTATCTTGTAGACATTTGCATAGAACACAGAGCTCATTAGGAGCATTATAACTATATGCAAAAATACATGGTAAAGGTAAAGGTTCCCCCGCACATGCGTGCTAGTCGTTTCCAACTCTAGGGGCCGGTGCTCATCTCCGTTTCAAAGCCGAAGAGCCAGCGCTTGTCCAAGGGCGTCTCCGTGGTCATGTGGCCAAAGGCACACGGAACGCTGTTACCTTCCCACCGTAGTGGTCCCTATTTTTCTACTTGCATTTTTTACATGCTTTCGAACTGCTAGGTTGGCAGAAGCTGGGACGAGTAACAGGCGCTCACTCTGCTACGCGGCACTCGGGATTCGACCAGCCAAACTGCCGACCTTCTGATCAACAAGCTCAGCGTCCTAACCCCCTGAGCCACCGCGTCCCATACAAGAATACATAGCATAGCATATATGCTATAAAACACGCACATTATTAGAAAGTTATATCATATTGATACATCTTTCCTAAATATTTTGCTGACTTCAAAGTCTTAAAAATTTCAAAGAATTTGGAATGATAACAAATAGAAAAGAACATTAAATGGTTAATGAGGTTAATATGGATAAAAACTGATGACAGGAGAAGGCAAGGAAAAAAAAGCACTTGGCAGAAGGCTGCTAAGGTTACCCCATAACTATTGACAGCCCTATCAAATCTTTATTGGAAATCTTCCAGAAATAATTTTAGATATTTGCATGATTTTCTGGCAAACAGATAATGAACTTGGTATTTAAAAGCTAAGTGATTGTTCAAGATGTAGACGACTAGTCCTTTTATATTCCATTGTTAGGTTACATTTATTTGTGTATTTATTTACTTACTACAACTTACATCGTGCTCCAGTCAGAAAGGATTCTGAGAGAAGGACATACCCCTCTATACAGGCAGAGATTAAAAACATGACATCACAAGAATAAATCACCCACAATCCCCAACTAATGTCTAGTTCTGGCTACAGTCTGGGTCTGACCACCATTGGGTTGATGTAAGATACCGGTCAAATGATATGGAAATCTGAAGTCAGAACTATGTACTATTTACCTTACCTAAATAAAATGTAATTCACCTTAGCATACAGGGTAAAATAAAACCATGGATTATTGCTTAATGGCTACTAGGCTATACGCATTATTCAATTTCTGAAACAGCATAATTATAAGAGGGAATCCTTGTTAAGATTAGCAATTCATGTTACAAATCCAATCAGAATTCAGTGAAAGGATAATCTACAAAAAAGAGAAGTGGGAATTTTCAACAGTTTGGAAAGCTGCGCAGAACACATTGAGAAAAATTAACCCAAATCCTAAGTTTGGTTTTCTGTTCAGTTCCTTGGGAAAGACAGGAAAGTCGGTTTCCTCTGCGAGTCAGCATTTGGGTGTAGCTACCAAGTTACCTCTATACTTACACCAACAATTAAAGGAAAACGAAGGTCAATCATAATCCTCCCATCAATGAGAACAGAGTATTGCCAGTGCATTCTTCTCTTCCCCCCCCCCCCGTCCCGCCACCAAGTACGAGGAACAACAAAAGCTAAACAGAAAATTCCCTACATTTTGAACGTAGGTACTAATTAAAGGAGCCACTAATTAAGATTCCCTCCTTGATTTAACTCGATTCACTGCCTGTAATCCGAGGGCCGTGACATCTGCTTAGAATTTACACCATGGACGCTCACTTTAATTTATCCGTATCCGTGCCCCGCCCCCGCCCCCTTAAAAGCGTGAGAAAAAAGAAACTTAAAAGTGCAAAAAACCGACACAATCTACAACTTCCATTCAGTGGCTCTCCCGATTCCTGGTTCCCGCCTCGACTGACAGTTGTCCCCAAAAGATGCTCGCGGGCAAATGGACTTCATCGGATTGAGTATCCAAGCAACCCCGGCCGGGTTTTCGACATGTGCAAACACGCAGGAAGCTTGCTGGGGGGCGGGGGGGGGAAGAGTAGGGAAAGAGCAACGGATGCTCGGACGCCCGGGTCCTTCTCCAGCTTTTAGCCCCACCAACGCTTCCTTCGTGCCTGAAGCCCCTTCCCGCTCTCGGAAGTTCTCCGTGAAACCATCCGCCTCTTTCCCCCTTTTTCTTACCCCCCAGTCCGTTTCTTCTCCGGGCCCGTCCCTCAGCCGAACTACAGCCCGACACCGCCTGCCTGTCCCTCAAGAGAGGGCGGGACCTAAAACGCCGCCTCCCAACCAATTGAGGAGCACATCGCATTTTTTCCTGGCTAATCACCGAGCTCGGCTCTCTTGAGCCCGGAACATTCCTGGGCTTTATGGCAACTTCCCTCCTCCGGCCTCTTCCCTCCCCTCGCCAAGGTGCTGTGAATGGAGCGGATTGAGGCGTGGAATAGAGAAAGGGATGTACCACCTTGGAAAAGGGGACGACGGAAAGTACCATCAAGGAAAACCATAGGGGCAACGTCTCGCCCTAGGAAACATCACCACAACGCCCAGTTGGCGTTTGTGGTTGCGTAGCCTTCCACCGGCCAATTCGGTCGCTACAGTCAACAGAGTATTAATGACAAAGCAGAAGGGCGAGCCGGAGAAAACCAGGTAGCCAAGGGAGGACGCCTTATCTCAGGGGTCGTCAAACTTGGCCCTTTTATGACTTGTGGACTTCAATTCCCAGAATTCCTCAGCCAGCATCGCTGGCTGAGGAATTCTGGGAGTTGAAGTCCACAAGTCATAAAAGGGCCAAGTCTGAAGACCCCTGCCTTATCTGTACCTGCTGCTTGTCGGGCGGGCTGTGGAGGAAGAGGAAAGCGGCGCGTATGCAGCGATTTAATTTCATTTTCAGTGGAGCCAGATTTGGCTTGTGAAGCTGGGTTTTTAGGATCTCTCGTGAGAGAGAACATAAAATAGGAAGCATCACACATTTCCCTCTATTTTTTTTTTAAAAATTAATACATAGGCCACCCCATCTGCTATGACTTTGGACAGCTTACAATATAAGAGAAAAATATCAAAACGAGAAACATAAAAACTCCGGAAAAAAATAGCAGTCATTTAACAAGCAGAATACTATACAAGGGTTCATCACCCAGTTTAACTCAAGGCCTGAGGATAACCAAATATTTTTAACCAAAGTTTTCCACATCTGTCAGGACCTGGCTTTGAGCAGCTCATTCTTATTACTGGGCAACTTTATTGAACAGAAGAGTAGGATAAAAAGGCTTTAAATGAAGTAATATATATGTGTAATGGACAGAAGGAATAACATTGAAGAATAGGAGAAAGCCGCAACCAAGACAACAATCAGGTGTAAGAAATCTGAGTCCTGGGCAGGAATGCACTGTACTGTAATTTGAGAAAGCATCTGGGAAATGTCCCTCCCAAGTTCTTATGAAGATATTGGTGGGGGGAAGGAAAGTGTATTCAGAGTTGCAAATTTCTATGTTCTAATTTTTAAAAACAAAATTAGTACTAACATATATGACTTTGGCTTTCTACTTGGGTCTACCTTAAAGAATGGACATATGTCAAGGTCCCAATTAGTACTAGATTTGGGGAGGGAAAAGAAAAACCAATGAAATCAATATATCTTTTAAACCTGCGTAGGTGTAGAAGGGATAGCAGAACCAGAGCATGGAGCAAAAAGGGGGATCAGTCTAGAATCCCTACATAGCCACAAGAGAACTAAGTCTAATTCCCCTTGAGTTCTATTGACCTTTAGCTAACTCTAAGCAAGTATCCACAGTGAGTTGAGAAGATTCCTGTGCATAGGCTTTTAGAAACAAATTAATTTAATTGAACCTTCATGTGTGGATCTGGTCAATTGCACCTGAGATTAGGATGGACTTGCAAGCGTAGGAACAGTGTCTTGGGAATCGGTTCCTTAACAACATAGTTTCTATGAAATTTCTATTCTTTTTCCCCCCAAGAATTTCAGGATATACCATGTATCTCTCAGCCTCTTTTCTTAAATTCATATTTGATAAACTTGGTTAGGGTGAAGAGTGAAATTGGTTTGACAGCAACATTTGTTCATAGATGGGAATTTGGCTAGAGAGATGGCATTTTTCCAACATCATGAGCTTTGCTCCTATTTTTATTCCATTATGGAGGTACAGATAGTTCTTGATTAACAACCACCCGTACAGCAACCATCAATGTTGAGACGGCACTGAATAAATGATACTTCTGGTCCTTGAAGTTCCAGTTGTTGCAATACATCACATAATTGCAATTCGGGCACTTGACAACCAGGTTGAACTTACAGTGGTTGCAGCATCCTGTGGTCATGCGATCATCATTTGCAACCTTCTCTCTTGGCATCCCACAAGCAAAGTCAATGGGGAAGCCATTGAATCTGTGGGTTCTGTTTCATAGGTCTGACCATTTGCATTTCTAGCACAAATGTGCTTTGATCTTCAAGTTCTCAAATAAATAAAACAAGATTTAACATGACTACGGGAAATGTTTGGAAGCTGTTATTCCAAGCAAAGGAAATGCTGCAAAAAAAAAAATTGGTAGAGAGGATGTACAAATCTTTGCATCTGCCATATTCCATTTTTAAATCTATAAACAATGGCACATCAATAAGTATGCATTAAAACTTGCTGAAATATGTCATGCAGAACTTTGTACCATGTAAAGATTATTCCTAGTTTGGTTTACTTTGGGGTCAATTGAAACACACCATGTGATTGCCTAAATATTCATATTCAGGTGTGTATGTGTGTGTGTGTTATATAAAGAAATCAGTCATTTTTATTTAAAGTGAATTGAATGCAACAGTGAAATTTCCACATTTAAGGTTTTAGCTTGCTGTAAATGGAACAAATTTTGAAACAGTGTTAAAGCATAATCTAGACCAGACATGTCAAACACAAGGCCCGGGGGCTGGATCCGGCCCGGGAAGTGGTTTCATGTGGCCCACGAAGCCATCATGAAAACAGTGAGGGAATGGCTCCCACTGCCTTGGCCCTGGCCTAGAGACCCTCCTTCTGCCAGAGACCCTCAGATCTGTCCCACTCCTGCCCAGGCCCCCATAGGCACCCTTGATGTGAACGATGTAGAGCTGGCCATGCCCACCCAGTAGGCCACGCCCACCCTGGCCATACCCACCCGGCCCGTTGAGGGCAATCGCAATGCTGGTGTGGCCCTCAATGAAATTGAGTTTGACACCCCTGATCTAGACTTATAAACCTATAGAAACAATAGTTGCTTTAAATTCATGAAAATTAGAATATAGCTAATGGGGAAAATATACATCTAGACATCTATATTGCTATTGCTCTACTTCATGTAGTAGGT
The DNA here is from genome assembly GCF_964194415.1 of Vipera berus. NCBI lineage: Eukaryota > Metazoa > Chordata > Lepidosauria > Squamata > Viperidae > Vipera > Vipera berus. The sequence goes on along the minus strand of NC_138203.1, from coordinate 180,787,434 downwards.
TACACTTTGGAATAATCCTTGCCCTTCTACTATACAGAGACATGATTTTATACCAACCTGTTTATATCAATATAGGATACAGGTAGTCCTGAACTTACAACCATATATTTAGTGACTGAAGTTACAATGGTATTGAAAAAAATGACTTATCATTTTTCACTTATGACCTTTTGCAACATCTTAATGGTCATGTGATCAAGTCAGGCATTTGGCAACTGGCATCTATTTATGACAGTTGCACTGGCCCAGGAACATGTGATCAACATTTGTAACCTTCCCAGTTGACTTCCGACATGCAGTTAATGGTAAGTCCAAATTTGCTTAGGATAGCACTTAATACGCCTTCACAGTGCTTTGCAGCCCTAAGTGGTTTACAGTCAGCCTATTGCCCCCAACAATCTGGGTCTCCATTTTACTGACTTGGGAAGGATGGAAGGTTGAGTCAATCTTGATCTCTTAACAACTGCAATGATTCACTTAACAATTGTGGCAAAAGTCATAAAATGGGGCAAAACTCACTTAACAACTGCCTTGCCTGGCAATAGACATTTTGGGCTCAATTAAACACTGATAATTATCACCTATTGCTGCATTCTTTTCCATGAGTATGCCAGGGGCATTGAGTTGTTTGCTTAAATGCTTTACTACTGCATCGTAACACAGCAAACTATTTATTTTGCAAGAACAAAAAGAATCACACTATAAAAATACAATTTTACATCTAAAGTGAGTAACAGAAAACTAATATTTTAAATAATATTTAGATGCTTAAAAGCTTGGAAAAATGAAACTTCTCATTGGGCCTGAACTGCTAGTAAGTCTCTCTAAAGGGACAAAAAAACCCTGTAAGTACCATTGAAAAGCTCTTATCTAGTAGCCATTTTTTAAACTTGGTAAGATTTCAGATGGTTTTAGTAGCCAAGCAGAGAAACATAAAAATAGTGACCCAGTAACCTGATACCAGGAAATTTAATATTCTACCAGGACTTTGAACTAGGCAGGATGTTTTGGCTAGTACCGGTAAGTAATGATAGCCTTAACTACTTCTGGGTTTTTTTAGGATGCAGAATAATAATAAATTGCACATATACTGTACTAGAAATGAGTTGGAGTTAGCCTAACAACTTGTTAGAACCTGTATTTTGGACAGCTTTGATTTCAGAACTTTAATTCTACTTAAGTCTTTTATCCCTTTTTCACTGAGAATGTTTCTTGTAATGACAACTCACATGCAAAGTATTTTTGTGCATAGCTGTCATGTGTGGTCATTGTACATACAGTAAAATCAACAGTGTAATTCAGGTACTTCAGCTTGTGTGTGCATACCATATACATTCGACATAAAAACAAGTCTATACATGTAGTTGAAATGTTCTTGACGCCAGCAAATGAATAAATTATATACACACACACACACAGAAGGGCGGGATATAAATGGAATTAAAATATATATATATATATATATGCCCAAGGTGATTTACTTAGGCTTTTTAAAAGCTTTTATATTTTTTTCCATATATCCTCTTTCCAGTTTATGAAGCATTAGGATGTATGCATACATCCCCACCAATCTAGCCCTCAAAAATTATACTTTGAGAAAAGACCACCAGGAAACCATGTCTGTAAGCTAGACCAAAAAACAAAAAACACAACAGTGGGAAATCATTCCCTGTTGCTAAGGAACTACATGATCTGTTCAGTCACCTGGAGTCAAACTCACATTGGACAGGTCAGTATCTCACTGAAGTCAGGGACAGCAGAAGACTTTTGGGTAAGACCTGTTTACAGGATATTTATTACTGAAATATTGTACACCCACAAATAAACAGCTGACATATTTTAGATAAGTTACTATAGGCAATCTAGCTTAACCACCACCGTTTAGCAATTAAAGCTATGATAGTGCTGAAAAAGTAATTTAATGGCTAGTCACATGACGATTTTAGTGTCCTGTCGTCAGATGATTGCCATTTGCAGATTTTTTTAAAAAATTTCTATTTTATCTACTTTGTGTCACTTTATTATTTTTACAAATAACTCAAGGCGGCAAACATATCCAACATATCTTATTTTCCCCACAACCACCACCCTGGGAGGCGAGTTGGGCCAAGAAATAGTGACTGGCCAAAGATCAGCTTTCATGGCTAAGGTGGGACCATAATTCATGGTCTCCCCCTCTTTAGCATGGTGCCTTAACCACTAGACAAAGCTGGCTATTGTTATATTATCAACAAGATTATGGCCCACCCCAAGCTATGAGAAATATATTTCACAAGTCTCCTCCACCCAGGTTCCACTGTAGCAATAGGAGGATGTCATGCACACTGGCACTTCACCAATTTGATGAACTCATCAACTTGTACATACTACAGCTAGAAGACCAACATACATTTGTCAATTTCTCTCAAAGCAAGAATCTGTCATTAAACCAATTAAATACCAAAAAGTCCTTGTTATATAAAGCATGTATACCACCTTAAAGGGACACAGTGGCTCAGTGGGTTAGGATGCTGAGCTTGTTGATCAGAAGGTCGACAGTTTGGTGGGTCGAATCCCGAGTGCCACGTTACTTGTCCCAGCTTCTGCCAACCTAGCAGTTCGAAAGCACATAAAAATGCAAGTAGAAAAATAGGGACTATAGTCATGCCGGCCACATGACCACGGAGACGTCCTCGGACAAGCGCTGGCTCTTCGGCTTTGAAACGGAGGAGCACCGGCCCTAGAGTTGGAAATGACTAGCACGCATGTGCGGGGGAACCTTTACCTTTATACCACCTTAAAGAAGAGGCACAAGGTTTTACTTTGATATGGCTATTAAATATGACACTTTGGAATTTATATTTATTAAATCCTTACAAATAAGTAATGTGTACTTTTAGTATTAGCATTAGAATGCTAGCTGTCTGTGAATGACAATGTGTCCTTTTCCCAAACTAGTCAAGTGTTAAATTACCAATAATCTAATTGGGGATATGAAACAATATAAATTTTTGGAAGAATTGACTAGATTTCTTAACCATCTCTATTACTTTTCTGCAATAATCCTCCTGAAGGATCAAAGAGCCTGGTGGAATTTCTGTTCAAAATACTTGGCAGCACAAAATCTGTATTCATTAGATAGCTACAACTATATTCTAATTACAGTAAAGATTATTTCTTCTTATCATTGATTATTTAATCTGAAGAAAACAAAAGGTTTTCAGTAATTTCCTTAAGAAAAATAAGGTTTAGAATTAGTCTTTTTCCCATGACAGAAAACAGTGACAACTCATGTGTATTTAAGTATCTCCTATTTTTTCAATTTGCAGCAATCATCAGATTTAATTAGGCATTTACCAATTTTTCAATAATCATAGGAGCAAAAGTGCAAAACAAATATTTTAAGCATAGATATCAATAAGCAAGACTCCGAAGTCTTTTTATTAAAATTTTCAACTGTAAATTTGACAGACTTGATACATTCAGTTCTTTTAGATTAAGTCCTCTAGCAGGACATATAAATATGTCTGTATAGAAAAAAATTATCTGGCAAATCTGTAAATCAGATGGTTTCCTGTATTTTTTTTTGCATGCGTTCAAGAGCTGCCTGTTATTAGAAAAAGCCCTATTCAACTTTTTGAAAGAGGCAAACTTTTATGGCCATATGAACAACTTCTTTCCAGAATGTCAGCATTTGGTACTATTTAAAGAGTACCATAGGAATATCAAAGAAGCTGGAAATCTGAATACTTACTAAAAATAGCCTATGCCTCTTCAGGAAATAATGTAAAAGACAAAGACAACACAATACAACATAGACAAGAGATTGAAGATGTTTACTTCTGAAGTCCAGTTTAGATTTTAGTCTCATTTTTTTCTAATGAGAATCTGCATGGGCATGGTCTGACTAGGGCTTGTCAAATAGATGAAGCAGAAATCATGACTGGTTGCCATACCCAGATTCAAATTTTTGAGATGTTTTCCTGTTTCTTTCAGCAAATGGTCCCGGTTATAAATGCTATGAGCAAAGGGAATCTGGGTCTAAAGTCAGTTAGCAGTGCAATATTCTTTTTTCAATGGATTCTTTGAAACATTTTGTAGCATAAAGTTACTCTCATGTCCACTGCCAAAACAGACCCTGAAATCTTGATTCCAGTCTGTAATCCTCCATATTAGAGGTAGTGCAGTCCAATTGGTGCCAGTCTTATTATATTGGCAAGATCTGTTCTAGGACGCTTTTGGAAGACTGTGGAATTCTGTCTGGGAATCTTACATCAAATTCGATAATAAGATCCCCTCGCTGATTTTGATTCTTGGGAAATGGAAGACCTTCTCCAGGAATTCTTCGCTTCATGCCAGGTTTAATAACATCTTTGAATATCATTGGTATGGTTCTACCATCTAATGTTGGTGTATTCACAGTGCAGCCACACAAAGCCTGTATGTAAAAATAAATCAAATAAATCAGTACATTTTTTTATAAATGAGAAAAACTAGGTAACATGTCATTTTCATTCATTTGACAATGGCTTCAGTTGGATTTCATGCTAAGAGAAAATGCCAAAAAGACCTGAATGCCACATGTATACCAATATACTTTAATGTTCCTGTTCAAGCTACTATAGCAATATGAAGCACGCTTCCAGAATGTGTTCCATAATGCTGCCAGTGTCTTGAGAGTATATACTCTTAGGGGCTATTTAAAGTTGCAACAAGTCTATTCTTATAGTTATATATGGATTATCCAAATCAAACATTAATCTATTTCAAAATGCAGTAATTCAGACATTTTATTATTTAGTTCATCTTTCAAATGACAAATCTAGCTTTTTAACTTACCTCACGGAGGCTGATCTTAGCTGGGTATACAATATCAGACCCATCTCTCTTAAAAATGTTGTGTGGCTTGTCTTTTAGAACAAAAACAATATCAGCTGGAATGTTGCTTGGTGTTTGGTCTCCTTCTTTGGGGAATGTGATCTTAGTTCCTTCTTTCCATCCTCGTTTTACTTCTATTGTTAAAATCTTATCCTCACTACGTGTGCTTTTCCCATCTGGATTGAGACGCTTGTGTGAAATTTTCATTTTCTTGGTGCAACCTGTGTAAATTTCCTCCAATGACACCCTCAACTCATGGATGATTGGAGGATCTTGTTTCTTGCGGATGTTTTCATGTCCTCCACGACTACGAGTAAAACCAAAGTTTTGAAAACTTGAAAAAGGATCCTCAACATCCATGTCCTCATCTCCATTCCGCTGAACAAAAAAGTTATCAAAAGGATTCCGTCCACCGAAGAACTCTGCAAACATGGCATGAGGATCTCCATGGAAGGTGTAAGTGAATGAAGTACCATTGGGACCTCCTCCACTACAACTGGGACCACCGCCTTTTAATCCTGAAATATAGAAAACATAAAAATACACTTCATCCAGTAATACTCATGTCCGATGTCTCATGTTACAATATGTGCTCCATTTCAAAGTTTCTTTTTAGTATTTTTATTTTGAGAATGTCAAATAGGTCTAATCTTAGAAATGCCTTAAATTTTCACCTCCATTTTTCTTTCACAATTCCCTTTTTCACCATGTTCATGATTCAACTATATAAATTCAGCAAAAAACCTTTTTCAGTGTTTCAGTCTAACACTCTCCTGAACTGAATGTTATTGTAGATATAACAGAAATTATTGTTCATTTTTACCTCAACTGCATAAAGCAATAGGTATCTTTTAAGAATTATGGAAAAAAACATTCAGGACAAATAAAATATTGGAAAGGTCACTAGCATAAGAATATGCTAGAATATTCTAGCTACTACTAGAAAATTGCAGGAAAGGCTCCACCTATCTTAGACAGCTTGTCATGCAACCCAAATATATGCAGTGAATAGATATTTTACCAACTCTTCAGAGGAAAATTGCTGAGCATTTACTATGAATATAAGTAAGCAAGACAATGGAAACCAGTACTGAAAAGCTATCTCAAATCTGTACAAATTGTATAGGAAGAATGTTTTAAATGCTGTTTTATAAATGCTAGGTATGCAATGATGTTCTTTCAAATATACCTGCCACAAGGTAGAAAGCTGACAGAAAGTATACACTTAGCAATCTTTATTAGTGTAAATAAAATCATTAGAAATAGGAGAAATTCTGCATTTTATTATTATTATTTTTTACTTTTCTACACAAAGCATTTTCACTTGGCTCCAAGTAAGCTTCCTAGACAGGAAGAACCTGTAAAGTAATGGTGGATTTTTGAGGAGTGACCTTAATACAATCAGAACAATTCAAAGATGGCAACTCATCTGGCCAGTTTCCAGAAGGGAGAGTAAAAGAACTTTCTTGTTCTTCACAATTTTGCCCTCCTTGAGAAATTAGTCCCAAACACGGTCGTTTTCCACAGCCGCTGGGAAAAGAATATTTATTAATGGGACCTAAACGCTAGATCTGACAATTATAATAGCAAACTGGAAAGTTAGCAGCTTTCTTTCAGAGTGGGGACAAGATTATTAGCAATCGAGGGAAACAGCTGAGTATAAATTTTTAACGTCAAGAGAAGCTACAGCCGAAGGAGGGAGGAGACTCTTTGGCTTACGCCAATTTTAAAGATAAAATATTTCAAAGCTGAAAAACATTTATTCAAGTCCCCCCCCTGCCCGAGTACAGTTGTTTCATTTTAAAGTTTCACTTTCTAATTTCATTCGCTTCCGGGAGAAAAAAAAATTCAACGGGGGGGGATTTAATTCTCCTTTCCTGGCCCACCAACCAGTAATTTGTTTTCTTTCCTTGCGTCTTGCGATTTACACCGTGAGCCAGGCGACTTCCAATTTTCCTTTTAGACCATACACCAAAGACAGCACACTAAGGCAGCGTTTCCCAACCTTAGGAACTTGAAGATGCGTGGACTTCAACTCCCAGCATAGCTGGCTGGGGAATTCTGGGAGTTGAAGTCCACGCATCTTCAAGTTCCTAAGGTTGGGAAACGCTGCACTAAGGCAATTTAAGACAGTCCAATTCTGAACCAATTAAGATTCCTCGTCCCCGAAAACTTGGGATGAGCGACTACGTGTCCTAGACTCTCTTCCTCCCCCCCCCCCCGAATTTATTGCAGACTCGATTTCCGTCGAAAATCTCGCGCTTTTTCGGGTCGCTCAAGACGTCGTACGCCTCGGCGATTTCTTTGAATCGCTCCTCGGCTCCGGGGTCCTTATTCTTGTCAGGATGGTAGCGCAGCGCCTGCTTGCGATACGCCTTCTTAATGTCGTCTTCGCTAGCCCCGCGGGCCAGGCCCAGGATGTGATAATAATTTTTCCCCATCGCCGGTTGCAACCCCCTCAGCAGCCGGCCGCCTACCCCGCTCGCTCGTCTGCTCGGGCTGGAATTTAGGAGGCGCTTCCCCTTCCACGTTTATATGGCGGGCGGAGGAAGCTTCCAGAGCCTGCCACAACATTCCCTCCCGAAAGCCCGCCTCTCCATCCTGCTTTCGCCAATGGCAGCCGAAGCTTTCGAACGCTGCCCCAATGAAGGCGCGGCGTTGCGTCACACATGGGGAAGTAACGGTTGCCGAGAGCCCGCCTTCTAACTTAATAGCGAAGGAGATAAGCGATTGCTCTTCTGTCAGCGGTTGTTTTCCTTCCGAATTCTACAGGCGGGGGGGGGCTGGTCTCCGGGCGGGGGCGAATCGGGTGACGTCACGGGAGGCTGGCACGAGAGCTCTTCTATTAAAGCCTTTTCAGAAGACATTGAAGCTCTCCGGTCAATTGCTATTCAGTTAATCAAGAGCAGGGTGTCAAACTCAATTTCATTGAGGGCCGCATCAGCATTGCGGTTGTCCTCAAGGGGCCGGGTGGGTGTGGCCAGGGTGGGTGTGGCCTATGCCGCATCAGCATTGCGGTTGTCCTCAAGGGGCCGGGTGGGTGTGGCCAGGGTGGGTGTGGCCTATTGGGTGGGCGTGGCTAGAGTGCGTATGGCCTATTGGGTGGGCGTGGCCAGCTCTACATCGTTCACATCAAGGGTGCCTATGGGGGCCTGGGCAGGAGTGGGACAGATCTGAGGGTCTCTGGCAGAAGGAGGGTCTCTGGGCCAGGGCCAAGGCAGTGGGGGCCGTTCCCTCACTGTTTCCAGGATGGCTTTGGGGGCCGCATGAAACCACTTTGCGGGCCGCATCCGGCCCCCCGGGCCTTGTGTTTGACATGTCTGATCAAGAGGAAGCAACTCCACCCAGAAACCGACGTTTTCTTAAGCCTCAAGTCAGCCAAGATCCAGAGAACCTCGTAACGGACACGTTTCACTGCAGTTTCGCTTATGTCATGCCATTTTCTCCCAGTCTGGTGCCCTATGAATGGAATTTCGTTAGAGAGGGCATTGGGGAAGTTGGAAATCAAAACGCCTCCGGAGAGCAGCAACTGGGAAATCATGAGCTCCACTGGATGGTTATACGACAATGGTACAAAATACACAAGAACAGTTTTAAAATGCTGTTATAATAAATGTCATTTATGGCTAACCATAAGTAACACCAGCTGCCTGCAAAATTAGTGCAGGTTCGAGTCCCACCAGGCTCAAGGTTGACTCAGCCTTCCATCCTTCCGAGGTAGGTAAAATGAGGACCCAGATTGTTGGGGGCAATTAAGCTGACTTTGTAATAATGCTGCTTCGGGGGCCCCCGAAATCCCTAATAAGCAGGCATATACATAGAATGAAGGCTATTGCTAAGCACATTGATTTGTGCTTTAAATTGTAAGCCGCCCTGAGTCTTCCGCGAAAGGCGGGATATAAATGGGATTAAAAAAAAATTCATCACTAATGATGGGTGTGACCCACATCTGTAAAACAGTTGTAACTATAAGATTCAATACACCACTGATGAGGGTATTTAACAATATGGACGTTCAAATCTATGCTATCTGCAGATTTACATATTCCAGCCAGCTAGCAACTAAAACTAAATTCAAGTTACAATCTTACATGAAAAGCCAGTTATTTGTTACCTGAAGCAGAGAAGCAAATCCCTAATTCCCACAAAATATCACTGCAATTAAATTATTTTGAAATTTAAGGCAGCCTGAAAAGTATTTGAAAGTACCTCCTTGGCAATCATAAATACACTTGCTGCCTTTTTCATATCCCAAAGCAAGTTGCTAGAAACAAACGCAGTAAAACTGCCTCATTATTAATATTATTTTGTACCTTCAAGTCAATTTTGACTCCTGGAGGCTGCCTGGACAAGTCACTGCATCTTTCTTGGCAAGATTTTTGAAGTTATTTGCCATTATCTGATTTCTGCTTGCCTCGTGCCTCTGTTAAAACCTCTGAAATCCTATCTGGGCCAAAGACAAATAGGAAATGAAAAACAATATTAACACAATAACTGTATCAAGGTAATATTTTGTTTATAATGTTAATTTATATAGGTGCCTATATTTCAGTTGTGACTGCAGGTGAACACAAAATGTAAAACTAACAGAATAACTTAGTCGTAGTCGTGGAGGCTCACCTAACCTATAGGGCCATTCCCAGGAAACATACAGTTGTTGAAGGATTTGCAAAAAACCTCCAAGGGGGCGTGAGATTCCGAAGGGCAAACACTTCCTGGGTCTGCCTAGTACTGCTTAATAAATGAGCCTACCTTGCCTGATTTAGTACACCACACAGAAACAAATGGAGAAAGGGGTCCCACATATAAGTTTGAGTTTAATAAATAATTACAGGTTAGTGGAAAAATAATGGCAGCAGTTATTTCCATTTCCCTCTAAGTCAGGGGTGTCAAACTCAATTTCATTGAGGGCCGCATCAGCATTGCAGTTGCCCTCGGGGGGGGGGGCTGGGTTTTGGCCAGGGTGGGCGTGGCCTACTGGGTGGACGTGGCTGGAGTGCGTATGGCCTACTGGGTGGGCATGGCCAGCTCTACATCATTTGTGTCAAGGGTGGCTATGGGGGCCTGGGCAGGAGTGGGACAGATCTGAGGGTCTCTGGCAGAGGGAGATGGGACCAGGGAAGTGCCAAGGCATGGTCCACCGGAGGAGCCTCACTGTTCCTCTCAGACCATGGGGGGGGGACTGGACGGTGGTGCGGAGGTCAAATGCCTAGCCCAGCCCTCAAGCATCCATGGCACTAAGCCCAGCCCCCCTTCCCCAAGGGGGTGCCCAGCCCCCCTTCCCCAAGGGGGTGCCCAGCTGCATTTACCTCCTCCTCAAGGCTGCTGTTGCTGTGCTTGCTCTCCTTAGCCAGGTTGCTCATGATGGGTACGAGGGCAAAATCAAGAGGGAGGCCCATTCCCTCTCCATGTGAGGAGACCTGGCTTTGTATCCAAAGCTTCCTTAGCAATAGGGAGACCCCCCCCAGCATAGGCCAGGAGGAGGGTGCAAGGGGATGGTGAAAGGGCAGCAGGGCAGGACTAAGGTAGGACTTCCCTCAGACCTTCCCTTTCCTTCCTTCCTTCCAAATAACAGAGTGGTGGGAAAATATTTGAGATGAGGGAGGGAGAAAAACAGGCAAGAAACACAGCTGGGGAAGTGTCATCCTTCTTGAGGAATGAAGAAATGCACCATCGCCTGGAAATGGCCAGCACATGGCCCTCGCCTACTTCACATATCCGGCTTGGTGGGCTCTATGGGAGGGGATGCCATGAGCAGCGTGAGAGTCGATGTTAACTGTGCAATGCTGCCCAGCCCCTAGCCTGCACCGGTTTTGGCAGGCAGCGGGGTGCTCTCCTCACAGTGCTGAGAGGCTGAGCCGGGTGGCATGAATCTGAAGAGAAGCACAACGCTGCCCAACCCCTAGCCTGCCCGAAGTAGGCAGGGCCATGTGCTGGCCACTTCCAGGCAATGGTGCATTTCTTCATTCCTCACAAAGGGTAATACCTCACCAGCATGCGCCAAGGGGGCAGTGCCGACACGGCACGGGCCGATCCCTCGCTGTTTTCAGATGGCCTTGTGGAGCTAAGACTGAATGTATTTCAGCATAGATGACCACCACAAAATTGTACATTGGCTCCTGGCCAGCCAGGGTTGGGCCCAAGACAGCGGGGGCCGTTCCATTACTGTTTCCAGGATGGCTTCGCGGGCCATGAAACCACTTCGCGGTCCGCATCCGGCCCCCGGGCCTTGTGTTTTACATGTCTGCTCTAAGTGTAGCAGAATAAGTCCTTTAAGCCAAGTTTCTGGAAAAGAAACATAAGGCAAGTATTTCCTGAAATAACCTGTCTGCAGGGAACTGTTATATGGATTAAGTGATTGCTTAAATGCCAGTACTGTAAAAATCTATAAAACCACAGTGTAATGATTTTTTTTGGAAATGTTTGATATACTATCTTGGGATATCGATCAACCTGTCAAATATCCATACTCAGTACCATACAGAAATGTTGATTTTGTGCCATGGAAAACACTTATATTTCTAATAATTTAAATGGATCTAGAAGCAATCCCAAAACTATGAATTTAAACTGAAAATATGTTGAATGCTATCATTTCCAGGGGTAATATGTCCAATAATAGCACTTCCATCTTGTCTGGTTCAAGTTTCACTTTGTTGTCTGTCATCACATCCCGTAGTACAGTCAAGCTATTGTATTGAACTGTTAAGGTGCGGGAGTAACATTGCAATATTTCAAATTTTAATTCACACCCCAGAAGGAAAGCCTGTGATTGGTTTTTAGGCTTGTCACTCACAATCCAACTATCTCTTTGTGAGATAGGTTGCTATAATTGTTGCCAGCATAAGGAAAAAATAGAAGGATAGAACACTATGTTAGCTGCCTTAAATTCCTGCACACAAGATATCACAACTAACCAAATAAAAAAATACTGCCTCACCTGGATCTCAGGAAAAATGCATATGTGAGCTATGTGTCATCAGAATTCTGAATCTTCAAAAAATGTTATTCAGTCTTTTAATGTAGAAAAAAGTGACTTATGACCAGTTTTCACACTTAGGACTTTTGCAGCATCCCCATGGTCACGTGGTTTATATTCGGGTGCTTGACAACTGACTCATACTTATGACCATTTCAGTGTCCCGGGGTCATGTGATCATCTTTTGCGACCTTCTGACAAGTAAAGTCAATGGGGAAGCCAGATTCACTTACCTGCGTTACTAATTTAACAACTGCAGTGATTCACTTAACAAATGTGGCAAGAAAAGTCATAAAATGGGTCAAAACCCACTTAACAAATTTCTTACTTAGCGACATAGATTCTGGGCTCAATTGTGGTTGCAAGTTGAGGACTACCTGTACAGGTAATCTTCGACTTACAACTGTGATTGAGCCTGGCATGATGGCTGCAAGTCGTGTTACATGCAAGGGTCATCATGTAACCGCCCTTGATTTTACAACCTTTTTGCGCTGGTCATTAAGCAAAGTCAACATGACGGTCCTTAAGTAAATGCTATGGTTGTTCAGCAAACTCATTGTTTGCAATGGGTATTTTTTGCCAGAAACTGGAAGTAAATGTTGTAACTTGTGGTCAAATGACTATGGAGCATTGTGAATGGCCATAAATGTGGGGTGTTTGCTGAGCACCCAAAATTCAATCACTTGATTTCAGGAAGGGGGGGGGCAACCATCAAAACTTTGAATCTAAGTTGTAAGTATCTTTTTTGATGTCTATTGTAACTTCAAACAGTTGCTAAATGCTGGATTTTAAGTCAAGGACTACCTGTAGCTGAGTCTATCATTGTTCTAAAGAAGGAATTATATATAATTTCCAGAAAGAAGAATAAAGATGTGTACAGTTTCTTAGGAACTGTTATCATATACAGAGCCAATTCCATATACTTTGGAGGAATATTTTTTATTTTTATTTTTTATTTTAATTCCATTTATATCCCGCCCTTCTCCGAAGACTCAGGGCGGCTTACAAGCTTAGCAGTAGCCTTCATTCTATGTATACGCCTGCTTATTAGGGCTTTCACACACACACACACAAGCGGCATTATTACAAAGTCAGCTTAATTGCCCCCAACAATCTGGGTCCTCATTTTACCTACCTCGGAAGGATGGAAGGCTGAGTCAACCTTATAAGGATTAATACCTTATGTTTAATTTTATGTTTAATTATGTTTAACCTTATAAGGATTAATACCTTATGTTTAATTTTATGTTTAATTATGTTTAACCTTATAAGGATTAATACCCAGTGTTGAATTTATCCCACCAGGCAATGTAATTTGAATAAATCAATATACATGATCATGGAAAATGTTTTGAAGTATAAAAATCTAGAAACCCAGATATATTATTTAATATATTTAAAGAAAATTTTCTTTAAAAAAAAAAAGAAAATAATTGTCCAAGTGCTTTTCTTTGCTCTTCTCTTTCTTAACTGCAGTGTTTCCAAGAACAGCTGCTG